>NW_027411977.1:93131094-95749462 GCF_047663935.1 Musca autumnalis | reverse complement strand
CCTGCGAAAATCACGTCGACTGGCCTGGTCAAAACTGTGCAATTTAAAAAACACTATCTTCAGAATATTTACCAGTATACTAACAATTCTAAGAATACAAGAATCTCTATCCGATCAGTCTTCAGATTCTTATAGTGCACCAAATACTGAGAAGAAAAAACCACCGCACTTACGTTCCCATCTGACAACTTCCACACCAACGATGAATTCGTCAAAGGCAAAGGGTCGAATTGATTTTCATTTCGATGAAGATTTAGACTTTGGACAACAACATTCCACACCATATAACAACCATTCATCGGACAATAAAATGGTCAATTCCACGCCAGTCATACATAATCACAGTGGCTTCCGTTCACGAAGGGATTTAACAAAAACATGTTTCAAGTAAGTTGTTCTTTGTTATTTCCTTGAATTTTCCTTATAATGTTTTTTTATTTTTATTTCTTTTACAGTGATAATTCTGAAGCAGTATCATTAGATAAATCCATGTTTTCCTATTTAGATGATTGTGATTCGGATTCGCTACCTAGCATACGTAAGCCGTTAGATGTGTCTTCTGTGAGAGGAAAGAAACTTTTCAGTAAATTTGATGAAGATACTGATTAAACTGTTAACCATTCCTATGTAGTTCCTAGCACTTTTCTAAATTTGTTTAATTATTGTGTTTTTTTCTTTTTTTTTGATTAACTGTTAAATTGTATTTAGGTTTTCTTTATCGCATCACCCTCCCTCCTTCTTATTACCAATATTTGCCCTATACTTATAGAATATGTTTGTATTTAAGGATTATCGTAATAATTTTGTTTTATTGTCGCAATTTTTTTGTATACTTTTCATATATATACATATATTTAACTTATATACATCAATTGAATATTACCTATAATATATACAAATGTATATAACATATAGGTTTATATTGCTATATGTGATACTTTACCATCAAAAGATATATTTTTAAATAATATTAAAAGTGATCAATTGTATTAAAAGATGCAGGGATTCTATATTAAATATCTTCCCTCCAAACATTAATAAAAATCATCCCCTCCCCCATCGTTGATTAGTTAAGGCTTATGTTATTGATTTGATTAATCAAATTTATTCTATAAACAATTTTTTACCGAGTGTGTATTTCTAAAGATGAAGATGTAAAATAAAAAATATTAAACTAAAAATGTGGGTTTCGTATTTGTCATTAGTAAATAGATGTAAATAGATGTGGGCAAGGAAGTATGCGGGTGTTTATTTATTTATTTCATTTTATGCAATATAAGCCTATAGGCCGATTAAAGTTCAATTGCATTTTGAACTACTATATGGTAATTACAATTCATATAACTTAAAGTTTAAAAACTAAAATATAAAATATATATACAGTCTGTTTAAAAAAAAAAGTAATAAACTACTCCGATGCATAAATTTTTCAATGTGTATGTGACAGATTGAGAACTACTCCAATAACATTTTTTAGATAAAACTCTCTGGATAAGTATATGACAGGTTGAGAACTACTCGTGTTTTCGTCATTATGCTTTCAAATGTCATATTTGGTCTTTTCAATACCTGTGACAAAATCTAAATTCTGCAAGTTGTACCGGTTGCGCCCATAAAAATTGATAGATATGTGAGTATGTTTATAATAATATAATATAATTGTTCCACAAACATCCCATGCGGGACAAGGAAGACTTCTCTCATATCAATGAGTGCACCCCGATTAATATTAGCTCAATGATACGGGACCTACTGTTTATTGCCGAGTCCGAACGGCGTGTCCTAATACACCACTTGTAGAGAAGTTTTACATGACTGAAATACTCAGGAAATGTCGCCTTGCCGTGGAATCGAATCAACGACCTTCAATGTGCATGACGGGTGTACGTGCCATTGCGCCACGGTGGCAATTGTATGTTTACCTGGAAATCAAAAGTTCATTAATATAATGAACAACATCGTTGTTTCACATTTGTACTTACAACATTATTTACTAGCTCCCAATGACGTCTTCGCTGCAACATTGCAACAAAACGTTTATTACTTAAAAGTTCATCCACCGTCTTTTATGGGGGTCAGGTGTCATCATATCCTTGATTATATTTTGTAATTCTTCTGATATTTTTTGCAAAAAATCATCTGGATATACACCACTTCCGAGTTGTTGCCACAGAGGTCCATTTGCTGGTAGTTCTAAATAGCATGACAGCTCCAACATTGCAATGCCCAAACTAAAGATACCGGCAGCCTTTGAAAAATTGCCCTGCATTATTTCTGGCGCCACATAACGAGAATCACCTTCCGATGCCTGATTTTTGTTTGCACGGTCCACGTCAATCTTCTTCTTTATTTGCAAATCCGTTATCCGGATATAAGCGATCATACAATATTATTATAAATGTGTTATGCTATTTTATTTTATATTATACAGGCATAAACAGCTCTCTATTTTTTGCCGCCGAAATCATGCTTCTTTCATCATGGCAGCCTGTCCAATCTTGTATGTTTTTCAGCCAGTTCAATTCTCTCCTGCCTCTTCCTCTTTTTCCTTCTACATTGCCCTTTATGATGGTTTGCAGGAGTTTATACTTTTCATTTCGCATCAGATGTCCCAAATATGCAATTTTCCGAGCTTTGGCATGTCGCAGCAATTGTCTATCTAAACCCATTCTGCGTAAAACGTCCTGGTTTGTTACATGATCAGTCCATGGTATCTTTAAAATCCTTCGGTAGACCCATATCTCGAAGGATTCAAGTTTTTTCTCATCAGCAATTTTGATGGTCCATGTCTCAACTGCGTAAAGTAGTACGGACCAGATATAGCATTTCACGAATCTGACTTTTGTTGAGAGGCTTATATCGTGATTTGTAAAGACTGTTTTGTATTTGAAAAATGCATCTCTGGCCATCTCTATACGACGTTTGATTTCCTTGGAAGAGTCCCATTTTTCATTTAACAATACTCCAAGGTATGTGAAATTAGTGACTCGCTCAAGATTTTTATTATTAATTTTTAGTGTGGTGTGATAATGGTCATTTTTCTTACTCACAACCATGTATTTTGTTTTTTTAATGTTTATTTTTAGGCCATTTGCTTCGCTCACCCTTGTAAGTTTATCTACGAGCCTTTGTAAACCAGGTAGACTGCTAGCTACTATTACGGTATCATCTGCATATCGTATATTATTTATTGTTCGTCCATGTATTTGTATACCTATTCTTTCATTTTCCACGGCTTCATTAAATATTTTTTGGGAATAGATGTTGAAAAGCATAGGAGACAATATGCACCCCTGTCTTACTCCTTTTGATATAATAATTTCGTCCGTAGTTTCGCCATTTATCTCAATCCGTGCAGTTTGACTCCAGTATAAGTTTTTAATGCATCTTATTTCCTTCTCCCCAACTCCAATATCTTTCAATATATCTATTAGCTTATCGTGTTGAACTGTGTCAAAAGCCTTTTCATAATCTATGAAGCAAAGGAAAACATCTTTCTGCACATCTCTGCACTTCTGCACCAGTATCTGCATGGAGAGTAAAGCCTCTCTCGTCCCCATGCCCTCTTTGAATCCAAATTGTGGTTCTCCCATAGCCTTTTCACATATGGGGTATATTCTTTTGTGTATTATTCTTAGAAAAATTTTTAGGATGTGGCACATGAGGCTAATCAGTCTGTACTCACTGCAATTCCTTGCATGCATCTTCTTCGGTATTGCTATAAAGGTCGATAATAACCAGTCATGTGGGTACTGGCCTGTATCATATACATTATTAAAGAGTTTTAATAATATTTGTATATTGCGTCCATCTATTAGCTTCAACACTTCGGAAGGTATTTCATCAGGTCCTGTTGATTTTTTGTCCTTCAGCGTTATAATTGCATGCTCCACTTCAGACTCCGTTATCGGATTTCCAGCAATATTGATATTAACATTTTCGTTGTTGGATCGGCTTTCATCTGTAAACAATTCTTCAATATATTTTTTCCAATGGCTCTTTATTTGTTCTGTTTCAAAAATTGGCTGGTTGTTGTTATCAATAAGCGTTGTGGGGATATTTTTCCTATAAATTCCGGCCGCTTCTTTCAATTTTTTGTGAAGATTAAAATCATCGTGCACATTCTGTAGGTGTTCAATTTCTTGGCACTTTCTATTTAACAGTGTGTTTTTGGCAGCACGAGTTGCTATTCGAATTTCTTTGTTGATTTCCCAATACTTCTCGTAATCAATGTTTTTAAATTTACTGCGTTCTGCTCGAAGCTCTAAAATTTCATTGGTCATCCATTCCTCATTATTTTTTCTATTGCAGTTTCCAAGGGAGTTTTCAGTAATTTTACATATTGTGCCCTTCACATTATACCAGAGGTTTTCCAAATCGTTCATGTCGATCCTTCCTAGTTCCTTGTTCATGCTATCCTTCACCTCGTTTTTAATCATTGGATCATTGAGTTTCTCACAGTTAATTCTTACCCTAGTCTTCTTTTTTCGTATTGTTGCTAGTTTTATTCGGATATTTAACATCAGAAGGTTATGGTCCGATGGCACGTCTGCTCCTGGGTAAGTTGAACATTTCGTCACGCAGCTCCTGTATCTTTTATTTATCATAATGTAGTCAATTTGGTTACGCACTATATTATTTCTGTTATCCTGTGGTGATTTCCACGTATAAAGCCTTCTGGGGTGTAATTGAAATAGTGTGTTAGTGATTGTAGTTCCATGCTCTTGACAGAATTGTATTAATCTGTCACCCCTTTCATTTCTTTCGCCGAGACCAAAACTTCCTGTAATACCGCATACTTCTTCGCTTCCTACTTTGGCATTGAAGTCGCCTTGAATTATTGTAATTTCATGTGATTTCGTCATTTTTAGCAATTCATTGATTTCGTCATAGAATTTTTCGACCTCGTCTGTGTTTCCATCACATGTGGGTGCGTATACTTGAATAATGTTTAAGTTAAGCGGTTTTCCTTTTATTTTTATCATCATTGACCTATCGGACATTGGAACAAATCCAGCAACACAGCCAGCAACATTTTTACTAACGATGATACCTACACCTCTTCTGTGTGTCCCTTCCATATTTCCTGAGGAGTATATCGACGCATTTTGGGATTTAAATGTGTGACACTCCGTCCACCATGTTTCACTAACGCCTAATATATCTATGTTAAGTCTGTTCATTTCATTGATAGTATTGTTAAGTTTTCCAGACTCATACAAGCTTCGGACATTCCATGTACCAATGTTCAGTGTTTTCTTGTTTTTACCTCCGGGGATTCTTAGCACCACGTCAATAACCAAACCAAAATCTGCCAATTTGCAGCTGTCATCGTCTCCAATCAAAACATTATCACTTCAACTTAAGGGGAGAAAGTGAAAAAACTCACGGGGAATTTTCGTTCAGAATAACCCCCAATATGTCGAAATTTCTTTGAAAGTCATGAAAATCTTTCCTGACGTAACTTGTTGGGAGAAGTCTGTCCACAAAATTATGGGATGCTCGTTGTAATAGCTACCAAGAATATACTTACTTCCTAAGAGACATACAATGGAGAAATTTGCAAATGTCGCAAAATAATGCCCTTCGAATTTCCATGCTACAACGATTTCGGATAGTGAAGGGCTTCTTCCAAAGCAAACTCTTTGTATACTGGCTGAAATAAGGCCCGGTTTTACTCCTGCTGAGAAAACATTATTTCCCGCACTCTGAGCAGGTGCTTCTCCTGTCATCAAAGCCATCACGACACCCAGCATTAATTCCGTAACCACAAATCTTATTCCTCATATTCAGGCGGCTCTTAAGGCTCTCAAGTCATAGATATAGAGAGGATCTTAGTTGATCGATCTACCAATTGACGAATCTTTTCGGTCACCAATGTGCTACTATAATATATAATTGTTCCACAAACATCCCAAACGGGACAGGGGAGACTTCTATCATATCAATGAGTGCACCCCGATTCATATTAGCTCAATGATATGGGACCTACTGTTTATAGCCGAGTCCGAACGGCGTGTCTTACGACACCACTTTATAGAGAAGTTTTACATGGCTGAAATACTCAGGAAATGTCGCCTACATTACTGAGGGGTATTTTGACCCCGTTGAAAATGTTGATGTTGCCTGGCCGGGGAATCGAACCCACGACCTTCTGCGTGCAAGGCGGGTGTGCATACCATTGCACCACGGTGGCACCAATGTGCTACTACATCCGATAAATTCGTAAGATCTACTTTGAGAAGGCAAGCCGCAAATGGCCTAATGAACCTCGATGAAGGCTATCCACAGCAATATGGCCTTTGAAAGTAGTGGAAGGAAATCGATAAGTAGTGGAAGGAAATCAACGTGGGACTTATTACGGGTCACTGTTAGGTTATATGGGATCACAGTGGCGGTGTTTGCTGATGTAAAAATGCGGGGAAATACATAGATACAATTGAACATCTACTTTGTGGATTCATACAAGAAAACACTCACTATTAGATAGGAGGTAGATACTCTAGACTTCTTATTGGACATAGATCCCATTATTCTTTTTAAATATGCACGTCAAAAACATATTATGGCTTGGCAAAAACACATGACAACTCAACTTCTCTCTATCTATTCCCGTATAATCCGTCGATCAACTGCACAGCAATATCCCAGAAATGTCGTTTTCTTCGTCTTCAATTCAACAAGCAATAACCATGAAATATTGTCAACATCATCTTCAAATCTAATCGCGGATGAACAAAGTGAACCGCAGGTCTCCGAGTGAAGCAGTCAGTATATTATTAGATGGCTGAGCATCCTTAAACATATCCTTCCAGTCAGTATATTATTAGATGGCTGAGCATCCTTAAACATATCCTTCCTTCTATTGTTCGGTGCTTGGCACACTAGAGATGTATAGAATACCACAGACAGATCTACATCCATACTGAACTTCTTCGTACAAAATTGTATCTGTAGAACGAGTCGAATGAGCGTGGCGTGGTTCTAAAAACAAATATTATTGCGGAATATTATTATAGATCCAAAATATGCGTACCTCCACATGTTTGAAATATATTCTACAAAAGTTCTAGCCCCTTTATTAAAGTAAGTAAGCAGCCCTATATGAAAAACCTTCTGCTAAAAGCGTCATTTATGCATTTCCATTAAAATGATATACCGTTTAATTTATTTTATAATGTATTAATAATTGAATATGGTTAATTTTATATTATAAGAAGCATTAAAATCGCATCAGGGCTCATGCAGTACCAAGCCAAATGTATTAAGTAATCCATAAGATAGCATACTCGTATTCCCCATTGTAGGTCTTATTAGTTTTTAATTTTCCAAGGCTTAATGATAAACGTCTAAATATGGTCCGTCATGTTTACAGGTAAAATAGTAGATAAATGTTTTTGAAAACAACTAACGACAATGGCTACAAAGACAAAGAAAAAAATCATTTTAACGGCAATCGCCGCACCGCCAAACTTTATGTTGCTCTAAAATCGCGACTCTATTGAGTTGGTGATTAAACAAAAAAAAAAAACTATTCCGTCAGACAGTTCGCCAAACAGATAGCAAGGTAATGTTTCGTTTTTGGTAAATGCACACAGTTACATACCTAAGTATGTATGTATGTCTGTGCAAAATTCACTTTCACTTAAAGGTGATTCAACTCGACAATAACAATAAAAAAAATACAAACAATTGTTGCTTTGCTAGGTGGTTAGTTAATATACTAATGTTTGGAGTTGCAATCATACAAAAGTAATGTACATATTGGTACATATGTACATATTCTTTCTTTACTGGTACGTTTATACGTATTTAAACTTTAAGGTCTATTGCATCTTTATGTCGGTGCTGATACCTATATATGTTTAACATTATAGGCAATCTTGCGGTTTCTTCTTTTGGAACAACTTCATAAAGGATTATAAAAATATTTTCTGGCAACCTACAAACGCTCCTGAATTTTAAAAAATACTTTCAGGAAACCTGGATTTTTAAAAATATTTTCAGGCAACATTCAAGCACTCACGGATTTTTAAAAATATTATCAGGCAACATTCAAGCACTCGTGGATTTTTAAAAATATTTTCAGGCAAACTTGAAACACTCGCGGATTTTTAAAAATATTTTCAGACAACCTTCAAACTCTTGTGGATTTTTAAAAATATTTTCAGGAAACATTTAAGCACTCGTGGATTTTTTAAATTATTTTCAGGCAACCTTCAAACACTCGTGGATTTTTAAAAATATTTTGAGGGAACCTTCAAACACTCGTGGATTTTTAAAAATATTTTAAGGGTACCTAGGAACAATCGTGGATTTTAAAAAATATTTTTCGGAGAACATAAATTATTTTTAAGGGACCTACAAACAAAATTATTTTCGGGGAACCTACAAACACTCGTCGATTTTTAAAAATGTTTCCAGACAACCTAAAACACTCGTGAATTTTTAAAAATGTTTCCAGACAACCTAAAAACACTCGTGGATTTTTAAAAGTTTTTCCAGACAACCTAAAACACTCGTGGATTTTTAAAGATGTTTCCAGACAACTTAAACCATCGGGGATTTTTAAAAATGTTTCCAGACAACCTAAAACACTTGTGGATTTTTAAAAATATTTTCAGGGAACCTTCAAACACTTGTGGATTTTTAAAAATATTTTCTGGCAACCCTCAAACACTCGTGGATTGTTAAAAGTATTTCCAGGCAAACTTTAAAGACTTGTGGATTTTTGAACATATTTTCAGAGAACTTAATGTGATTTGCATATACCTGTGGAGAGATTGCCATTTACGAATTTTCTAAATAGACATTTCTATCCTAGGGAAAGATAAGTTGAACGTGAGCATAATTTGCTTACTCGAAATATAGACTACTTGTAATGATATCTGTATGTATACCTACCTCGTAATCCTGGGGGATTCCGTAAACACAAAATTCAACAACTAATTTTAATAATTTGTTAAAGGTAGTAACAAACATTTTCCTATTTGTCCTAGGAAATTTGAAAATTGCATTTCTTTCTTTTTTGGCAAAATCAATTACAGCACAGGTGTGAGTTTTCAAATTATTTGTGTTTTTGTTTTTGTTGGCATTCGCAATCGCTAATTTGTTTTAAGCCTTTATTACTGCTAAGCAATTCCAGGTAGATGGCAACAACAACGGTAACATGGTATACCATATTGGGTAATATGCAGCACTTAGTTGCGGGTAATCTCTGGTTTGTGTGTGCGTGTTTGCCTGTACGTTTTTTGTGCAACACTCACACATAATAATGGTTTATGGTGTTCTCAATACATTTTTAAGTAGTCTGGAGGAATACCACCATTTCCCGTAATTGCATGGAAATTTTAAGCCGTGACAATTGGAATAACGCAATTGGGTAATGTCGTGGCATTGCTGATGATGTTTTAATTAATTTTTTATTGTCTCCAAAAGCATGATCATAGTCACTATCAAACAGACCTTTATTAGTCATCAAAACAGGGAGTGCCCGCCTAGTATCGCACAATCAACCACCCAAAAGACATCAGAAATCATGTAAATGATGATAGCGAAAGTAGTTTGAGTTTTGGCAGCAAGACCCACAGACACACACAGATAGAGCAATGTATGTACCAAACACACATTTTTGATATTGAATAATTGTGTGGGCGTTACTCTATTCATTTGGCTTCGAGCAAAACGAAAGACTTAGAAAACACGCGTTTACATTTTGTGGACCACCACCGCAATCGATGAAGGCAATTAATTCCAAAATCATTAATCACATATTGGGAGGTGGGTTTTTGGTTTTTAAATAAACAAAAATAAAGGATTTGAGCAAAGGAGAAATTGGAGGATCTAAAATACATTTTTCACTTGTATTGATCGTTATAATTATCCACACATACATACATTATAATCATTTGTTTTAATTATGCCACCCAATTTAACACAATACAAGAATATTGTGGGAGAAAAAATGAAAACATAGCCATTTATGATTTTCAAATATAATCTTAAATGTTTGATATTATAGTGTTATGTTGAATACCGGATGAAAATTTTATTTGTTTTTTTAGTCAGCAAAACAATGTGGAGAGGGTATTATAAGTTTGTTTTACCTACCCCTTTTGGTATACCGATTTTAATATCTTTACAATGTAATCAAACTTTAAGATGCAATAATGGACCGATCATCACCAGAAAAGACACCAGTTATCTGTTACCGGTTCTACTGTGTTCAGATTTAAAAATTCTCCAGCAGTGTTGGGTATTGTGCCATAAATTTGGGCCCAATACGAAATGAAGCGGCTGCATCGTCTTATCTGGGCTAAAACTACGAAAGATTGTAATGACAGCTGGCTTTCTTCTGCTGTGACGTATGGGGTGTACCTTTGTACGGGCAGGCAGTACTACATCAGTGTAAATGTTATTCAAGCCTTCCTGATAGGCTCGTTGATCTAGAGGTTATACATTTTGTAACGACACAAGTTCCTTCTGATTGCTGGCATAGATTTCGGGAGACCAGACAGGTTGTCTTGGGGTTTAATCCATAGGTAGCTTTATTGGATTGATTGCGGTTAGTCTAGTTCGAATCTGTATTGTTAAAAGTGCTAAGTATCGGCTGTGATCTCTAACTCCGCACTATCAAGGCGACCTGGATAAGTACACCCAGCGGATTGTTCTCTTGTCGGTCCCGGTCGTAGTGGGTGACCTGGATAAGTACTGCGGTAGACTTTCCAAAGTAGACTTAGAGAAGTGCTCCTATAGGCTGTTGAAAGGAGACTTGGATAAGTACTCCTTGCTAAGACGGCTCCTTTGCTGGCTTTAATGGATACCTGGATAAGTACTCCCCTGTTTTCGGCGATTAATCTGGGGTTAGGATTCAATGGTAGGTAGAGGTATCCATCATACGGTCAATTGAGGCTTGATAAAGGGAAACCTAAAGGTTACGGACACCACTTAGGCTTGTCGCCGGAGGTTGGGATAAGTGAAACCTAAGAGTTACGCACACAACTCAGGCTTGTAACGGCGGCCCAGAGGATAAAACAAAAGAGACCTAAGAGTTACGCACACAACGTGGACTTATCGCGACGGTCTAGAGGATTTGGAGAAGTAGACCTAAGAGTTACGAACACTACATAGGTTAAAATGAGGGAGGCATAAGAATTACGGGCACCACTTATGTTAACGCGGCTTTGTAAAGAATAAAGCATATATCTGGATTAGGCCGGGGCGATTTGTATGGAAGGAAAAAAGTGATAGTGGGCGCCTGGAGTTTCTGATTCTTGGGATTGTACTGAAAAAGTCCACTAGACCATATGTCTACGGTGAAAATCGAGCCCCCGGATTTTGACTTCAAATTTTTTTCAAGGATATTTTGGCCAAACCATATCTCAGAAACTTGACCTATCCTGAAAATTTCCTTTTGCGTTCTTAGTACACTCTTTCATCTCCAAAAGGAAATTTCCACCCACTGACTTTGAGTCAAATTTTGTAGCACAGTGTAATTTATCGATATTTTCCGAAAAATGTGCACTTTCTCGGGGCCATAACTGCGTGAAGGAGCGTTTCAATGCTTTTGCGATGTACTAGAGAGTTCTTATCTATTGTCTTGGCTACAATTTTTGCCTTTGTGTTAGATCGAAAATCTCAGTGGTTTGGCTGTTACATATATGCCAAAATATCCAAAAAACCTTGAAAAGAAACTTCAAGTCAAAATCCGGGGGCTCGATTTTCACCGTAGACATATGGTCTAGTGGACTTTTTTGCTCAGTACAATCCCAATAATCAGAAAATCCAGGCGCCCGGGGTGGTGTTCAAATCGCCACACCCTAATCTGGATACTCGGGTTCGTCGACTGGTCCCTCTTCAAATCCCTCCAGTTCTTTTATAGGAAAAACCACATGATACCTATCGCTCACTAAATAATTTATTTAAGGCTCTAGTTGGTTAGAATAACCGTGGTGATAGGTGACCTATTACCAGTTGGCAGGGATGTGTGCCCTTGACCCGATCGGTTTGTGAACCTAACGGTTTAATTCAGTTGGGAAATAATCAAAACATGACAATAGGTGTGTTCGTTTACTCAACAATTTGTACAAGTTCAGTAACTTCTTGTAATCTGCTAAGGTCTTTTGCATTGTACTGTAGAGTAAACGAACAACATTCAGTAAGAATTTGTACAAATTTTGAGTAAACGAACACACATAATGGGTGTAGACGGAAACGAGCGTACTGACTTCCGTCGTTACATTTTAGACCTCTCTCTCTCTCAGATGCAGGTACTGCATCGACAATAGGTGTGTACGATAACATTCCCAGCAATACTCGTAATTACTCAGTCAGTTCCAGCAACCTCTCTCAGTAAATTTTACTCTCTCAAGCAAGAAAAATTGCAGAAAGTTTTCGAACAGCATTTTGCAAACTTTGCAAGAAAGTCAGCTGTTTCCGAGAATGTGTGGTATTTGTTTTTGTTTCGTTTGATATTTTAAACCAAACGGAACAAAAACATAAATTTTAAAATTGCAGTTTACTTATTTAATGCTTTAATCCTATCCACAACGCTTTAGAATCTAAAAAAATGTGCAATTTTCTTTGTCAAAAATATTAACATTTCGAATTGTTTACATTGAACAAGTGATTAAAAGTCAGCTGATCAGACTTGCAAATTTTTGCGGGACAATTTTTCCCAGCAAAAATTTGCATGTTCTCAGTCACAAAACTCTCCAAAAATGTCTCCAAAATCACTCTCTTTTGCTGGATAATTTTGTTATCGAACAGCATTCAGTAAAAAATTGTACGAATTTGTACAAATTTTTGGGTTATCGTACAGACCTAATATCTTGTTGTGTTTATATGCCGAACGCGTAGCATACCACAGACGTATTGTCTATTGATTTATAATAGTTCAATAAGGTTTCTTTGTCAGCACCTGAAGTGCTGGCAGCTAGTGACTTGAGAAGCTTGTTCCTACTTCTGATCATATCGCAAATAGCTGTGGCCTGCGCGGACGCCTTAACATGCTGTCGATCTTGGGGTAGTTAGTGGTTGCAATCGGGACACCATCGACAAATATGAACAGGTAAAGCCTCTTTTCAGCCGTTTAGGCGGTGGAACAATCTGGGAGTTGAGTTAGCGGCGAATATTTTCATATTCTTCAGCTATGTATATCTATCTATCTATCTATCTATCTATCTATCTATCTATCTATCTATCTATCTATCTATCTATCTATCTATCTATCTATCTATCTATCTATCTATCTATCTATCTATCTATCTATCTATCTATCTATCTATCTATCTATCTATCTATCTATCTATCTATCTATCTATCTATCTATCTATCTATCTATCTATCTATCTATCTATCTATCTATCTATCTATCTATCTATCTATCTATCTATCTATCTATCTATCTATCTATCTATCTATCTATCTATCTATCTATCTATCTATCTATCTATCTACAGTGCTCGGCATAATTATTTTGACAAAATTTACATTTGTCTTAAAAGGCATATAATTATTGTCAGCATTCATATAACGGGATATTAACAGCTTAGGGGTTTTCTTTGTCCTCTCAGCTAAATAAAAATTAGTGGTTCAAAAATATTCAATCTTTATTTGTGATTAGGTAGGCGAATGTTTAAAAAGGGAGGCAAACGCAAAACGGCATAAGTATTTTGACATGCTATAATTATGTTACTTTTGGTACTTAATCGAACTTTTTGGTAACAAAATTAATTGATTTGGCTAAATTATTAACATTTAAGAAAAAATGTTCTTGACAGTCATAGATTTTTAAGTCAAATAGGGAATGTTGGTGTCAAAAATTGTAGTGAAATTTAAAATTACAGTTTCGGTGATAAATGTAGCTATTGTTTAGACATTGCTGCAGTTATCTATTTATTTTGAAACGAATAAATCTCAAAATACTGAAAACGCTGTAAATATGGTCGATCTAGGCATTAAATGTGAAATTACAGAAGTTGCTCCCCGGTAAATAGAGCAGAATTGCAAATCTAATCTTACTTAAGCACACAAATCCTCATCTTCTGAATAATTTCGATGTCAAAGCAAACTCTCTGTTAGGACTAGAACCTCTAAACATTAGAAAAAAATCAATTTGAAGTCATTTTTTGCTATTCCACTCGATTTATAAATCATAGCCACAAAAATTTTCAATAAGATTTTCAATAAAAATCACTTGCACCCCACCAATCATTGTGGTAGAGCATATTGTGGACTGATAAAAATAAATTTGGACATAATTCATCTTAAAAAAACCTCTTTAGTATGCTTAAGTCAAAAAACCGCCAAAAAGTTTGATATCTTTGTGAAATAAATGTCCTTCTGATGCTATTGCCATGCCCAAATATTTCCAGGCATCAGAATATGTTGATCCACCATTTAAAATACTGTGATATTTAATTTTTATCGATAATGCTGTGGACTATAATGAATATTTTGGCATTTTAAACAATATTTTATAACAATATAGTATTAAACCGATCGAAATTTTATGTATTCATTTGCAGAACACTGCTACTATGGTAAGCCTGAATTTTGTGGAGCAAGTTTGGAGCGTATTTCGGGTTCAAACTTAAAGTAGTCTCCTTCAAATATCACATTTGTATGAGAAAAATGTTCTTACTCTCATTACAAAGTGGCAATGTGGAAAATAATGGGAGAAAATCATCGAAAATGTTGTTTAGTGACAAATCCCTAAATCCTTGAAACATCCATCCGTAAATGGGTCCATAGCGGTACAGATGTGTGTGAAGCATATTATTTTTACGGTAACTAATAATAATCATAAGTATAAATAAAACATTTTTAATTGTTGAGGTCTAAAAATCAATAAAACAATTTTGTCAAAATACTTATGCCACGCAGTGAAATTTTATTTACATTACAAAAGTGGGATCGTAAATTTAAATTGATAAAATTTATTACTAATTATAAGTACTGTAGTAAAGGATTAGCCAGAATATTTTTTCATATTTTTGTAGAAGACTAATCCGGTAAAAAACCAAACACATCATTTTTTCAAACTTGTCAAAATAATTATGCCGGGCACTGTATCTATCTATCTATCTATCTATCTATCTATCTATCTATCTATCTATCTATCTATCTATCTATCTATCTATCTATCTATCTATCTATCTATCTATCTATCTATCTATCTATCTATCTATCTATCTATCTATCTATCTATCTATCTATCTATCTATCTATCTATCTATCTATCTATCTATCTATCTATCTATCTATCTATCTATCTATCTATCTATCTATCTATCTATCTATCTATCTATCTATCTATCTATCTATCTATCTATCTATCTATCTATCTATCTATCTATCTATAGATATTAAACCAATAACACATATGTCATAGTTAATAGGACCCGCGTCAAAATCGTACAATAATCTGCATACATTTAGAAAACGTAGAGATGGGAGCCAACGTGTTGCAGTGGCAGCCACGTCCGCCTTGCAGTCAGTATGTCTGCTGTTCAATCCCTGATCAGAACATCAAAAAGTTCGGTGTTGGCAAATCCCCTCAGTGTAATTTTGGCTTGTATTTCCTAAGTATTTTAGACATGAAAAACTTCTCTACAAGTGGTGTCGTAAGATCCCATATCATTGAGCCAATAAGAATCGGCCTGCACCCACCCATTGCTATGATAGAAGTCTCCCTTGTCCCTTTGAGGATCTTGTGGGAACATTTATACGTAGAGGTTTAACAGTTCTGGCGATATCACCCCGCGCGCCTTGGAGAACTTCCTACTTCACTCTAAGGGTCTTAGACTTCTTATTTTTGAATTCTACAAACGATTATATTCCACACATGTAGTTGATTATCCAACGTTTCAAAGGGAGGGAAGTCTTCTCTACATCCTCGAACAGCTTGGCATGGTTGAGAGCCACCATAACTGTTCGGTCGCACGGCCTGTTCCGGTTCAGCCCCCTACAGATATGTGTGGACATTGCGGGTAATGCTGTTGTGGTGCTATGAATTTCCCGGAATCCTCGCTGTGTGAGGAGCATAAAAGTCGTCCTCGAAGCCTTAATATTTTGAGTTTTTTTCATATTTGCATCAAAATATGAGTGTTTTTGAGTTTTTCATATGTTCCAATTTATTTAAAAGATCAAACACCAATAATAACCAAAACCATAAAAAATATAAAACCTAATATATTTAAAAAATGTATATTTGAGTAAACACGGGATATGGAAAATGGTACGGAAAAAACACATGCAATTTCAATAAATGTAAAAAAGTGTTAAAGGTATGGAACAGGAACGTTTACAAAAGTAAATATATGGGCAAAAAGAGCACACCTCAGTCATCATTCTGCGAAAACGAAACTTTGTTCCATGCTGTTCCCTAGAAGTTCTAGTCCACTGAAGTTGGAATTTCACTAAAATTTAGTACCTGAGAAAAAATAAAATAGCTAACTTCGTGTAAACGCTAAGGTAATTTATGAAAACGGGTCTTAAAGGCAAGAATCCTACCCCCCTTAAACAACAATGAACACAACATCTGCTATAGTTTCCGAGAAAAAGTTATTTCATTCTCTAAAAATTTGCAAAAATTACGTATTTTCCAAGATTGGGAAAATTTTTTCGTTTTTAAGAGCACGCCACGCTCTTAATATTGGTGGACCAATATTTTGACATAACTTTTTGGTTTCCTTAGTTTCATCGAAATCTTCTTCGGAGACCCTATATATTTTTGGTCAGCATAAAATTCTAAGTCGATATAACCATGCCTGACTGTCTGTCCCCACGTCTGTTAAAATCAAGATTCAGCTCGCAATATTTAAGATAGAGCTTTACAATTTAAAATAAATGTTTATATTACTCCTACGATGTTTGTACCTCCCGATTTTCGGTATTTTGAAGATTTTAACCACATTAAGAAGTATCAGGGTTTAAAATGCTAACGCCATATTAGCAAAAGCATCGAATATTTGCAGCTTTGCCTGCTAAAATTTCTTCGAAATATGTTTAGCAACAATGAACAACGGCAACATGTAGCAACAAATTTCACAAAAATATTGCTAGCGATGCTGATGCTATTTGATATTGGTGTTTTAATAAGAAAGCATCGGAAACGCATACTCATATTTTGCAGCACACATGATCAACACATATCAGAAAAGCGCATAAGCAACAAAGTTTCAACGACAGCAAACAATTGTTTTTGAGATCAGGATTACCAGTGTAATGCATTAAAAATCACGATATAATTAATTCCACTTTTTCGTTCAAAGGACATGTGAATTTTTGGTGAAGCCTTTCAAAAAATATATTTTTTTATTTTTAAACAATAATAATTAATATTCTTTAGGTTCTACCATATGAGGGGAGCATTTTGACATAAAATAAAGGCCTGCGTACATAAGCTGCTCTGCCTGATTGCCTTACCTTCCTGCTTCATTTTTGACATAATAAAAATAAAAGAATAAAGAAGGCCGAGGGAATTTCGAACTGGGTTGCCCTTTTCTTTTTTATTCTTTTATCACAAGTAAGCAAGGTAAGCAGGCAAGGCAGCTTATGTACGCAGGCCTTAAAGGCCTGCGTACATAAGCTGCTTTGCCTGATTGCCTTGCTTTGCTGCTTCAATAAAAAATAAAAGAACAAAGAAGGCCGACCCAATTTCCAACTGATGGCAACCCAGTTCGAAATTTCGTCTTTATTCTATTATTTTTATTACGTCAGAAATGAAGCAGGTAAGCAAGGTAATCAGGCAAAGCAGCTTATGTACGCAGGGCTTAACATCTTTTTATACCCTCCACCATAGTATGGAGGGTATATTAAGTTTGTTTTTCCGTTTGTAACGCATTGAAATACTCATTTGCGACCCTATAAAGTATATATATTCTTGATCAGCGTAAAATTCTAAGTCGATCTGAGCACGTCCGTCCGTCCGTCCGTCCGTCCGTCCGTCTGTGGTAATCACTCTAGCATCCACAAAAATAGAGATAGGACGCTGAAATTTTGGGAAAATGCGTCTTTTGTTTGCAGGCAGGTCAAGTTCGATGATGGGCTATATCGGTCCACGTTTTGGTATAGCCCCCATATAACGGTACCCCCCGATTTACGGTATTTTGACGTTTTTAGCTACATTTTCAGACCGATTTAGCTATAATTTGACATTTAGGGGTCTTAAGTGTCAACAAACATATATAACAAAACTTGTGGACATAGGTCCACGTTTTGGTATAGCCCCCATATAACGGTACCCCCCGATTTGCGGTATTTTGACGTTTTTAGCTACATTTTTAGACCGATTTAGCTATAATTTGAAATTTAGGGTTCCTAAGTATCAATAAACTTATATAACAAAAGTTGTGGACATAGGTCCACGTTTTGGGATAGCCCCCATATAACGGTACCCCCCGATTTGCGGTATTTTGACGTTTTTAGCTACATTATCAGACCGATGTAGCTATAATTTGACATTTAGGGTTCTTAAATGTTAATAATCTTATAAATTAGAAGTTGTGGACATAGGTCCACGTTTTGGTATAGCCCCCATATAACGGTACCCCCGATTTAAGGTATTTTGACGGGTTGGCTACATTTTCAGACCGATTTAGCTATAATTTGACATTTAGGGTTCTTAAAAGTCAATAAACTTATATAACAAAAGTTGTGGACATAGGTACACGTATTGGTATAGCCCCCATATAACGGTACCTCCCGATTTACGATATTTTGACGGGTTTAGCTAAATTTTTAAACCGATTTAGCTATAATTTGACATTTGAAGTTCTTAAATGTCAATAAACTTATGTGACAAAACTTGTGGACCTAGGTCCAAGTTTTGGTATAGCCCCCATATAACGGTACCCCCGATTTACGGCATTTTGGCGTTTTTATCTACATTTTCAGATCGATTTAGCTATCAATTGACATTTAGGGTTCTTAAATGTCAATAAACTTATATAACTAGTGGACATAGGTCCATGTTTTAAAATAGCCCCCATATAACGTTACCGCCCGATTTCAGGTATTTTGAGAATTTTACCAACAAGTTTTAACCGAATTATCTGTAATTTGAACATTTGACATTTGAAATTCTTAGTGGTCACCACACCTCTCCACCAAAAATTGTCAAGAAAGCCCCCATATAACGGTACCTCCCGATTTTCAGTAATTTGATGATTTTAGCTACAATATTAAACCGAACAAGCAGTAATTTGACATTTGAAGTTCTTAGTGGTCACAACACCTCTCCATCAAAAATTGTCAACATAGGTCCATGTTCGGATATAGGTCCCATGTAACGGTACCTCCCAATTTTCAGTAATTTGGCAATTTTAGCTACAATTTTTATCAGAACTAACTGTAATTTGACATTTGAAGGTTGTAGTGGTCACCACACATCTGCATCAACAATTATAACGGTACTTCCCTATTTTCGGTACTTTGAGGATTTTACTTAAAATGTTTAACCGAACGTAGGTCCATGTTTTTGTATAGCCCCAAAACAAACCTCCCGATTTTCCGTACCTTAGTTTATTTTTTGGACGAACTTTCTGTAATTTGAAATTTAAAAGCCAACAAAAATTGTTAATTTAAGTTCATATTTTCGTATAGCCCAGATACCTCCGAACTAGCTGTTAATGACATTTGAAGTTCCCACGTTATGTACCGATTTTCGATATTTTGAGGATTCTAGCTAAATTTTTTAACCGAATTAGGAGTTATTTGACATTAAAGGCTCCCATCAAAAACTGTGAACATAGGCCCATGTTTTATTATAACCCCTATATAACAGTACCTCCCAATTTCTAGCCCACCAAAAATTGTCAACAGTTAGATATAGTCACCATAAAAAAGGGCCTCCCGAATGAAGCATTTTATGTACATTATCTGACATTTTAACGTACTCACTTAAAGTTGGGGACAGGAATAAATATTTTATGGTGGAGGGTATGAAAAGTTCGGCCCGGCCGAACTTAATGCTTTTTTACTTGTTTATTACTGCGTTGGCAACTCTAATGACAAAAAACACCCTCTCGGGCTAGTTCGCTGCGACGAATGGTCAGCCGACTGCTAAATATGTAGCGTGGTTGTCGATTATGCCTAACGAAAAAAAGATTAGGCGTAAAAAACGAAATAAGCAAAAATTTACAAAAATAAATATGCGTTCGGTTGCTTATTTAGCCGTGTGTGTGAATATTGTGTAGCAGTTGAAGTGTACAGCTAATGCTAATGTTTTTAGATGCTGGCTTTTAAGCCCTGAGAAGGATGACTTAAGAGTGTATAGTACTCTGTTGTTGTATTTTGACAATGAAACTTTTCGCTATGAAACTTCCCCGTTGTACCCCATCGATGGTTCCCACATTTATGTATGTTCATCAACAATTGAAAGTGTATAGGCATACATATCTGGTATGCATTGTGCTTTATAAATATTCTAATTCAGAAGGTGTTCATTTGTTAATGTTTTCTTTATAGGTCAGTTCTCATGCAAACAATTACGAATTCAATACTCGTACACACAATGGTAAGTTGTACTCATGTACATACATACATATGTATGTACATAAGTATGTAAAAAGCAGCGTTCAAAATGGATGACCAGTTAAAAAGTGAATAAAAAATTGAAAAAAAGTAAGTCCAAATTGTCTGCACCTTTCCGAAAATTTTTGACCGGGTCATATCCAACCCCATACTACGGTACCTCTCGATTTCGGGTATTTAGAAGGGGTTTATGTTTTATGTGGAATTGCCGAGGTAGAGTTGCTTAACGTATACATTGCGTCAATAGGTAGCTATACTAGGTTAAAGCTCAATGATATGGGGCCTACTGTTTATCGACGAGTCCGAACGGCGTATTTTAAGACACCACTTATAAAAAAGTTTCACATGGCTGAAATACCCAGGGAATGTCGCCAAAATTACTGAGGGGTATTTTGCCACCGTTGAAAATTTGATGTTGCCTGGCCGGGGAATCGAAGCCATGGACTTCAGAGTGCAAGGTTGTGCATGCCATTGTACCACGGTGGGTCAGAGTATCTCCCCATAAATATCTCTATCTGCTGACCTCCCGCCTCCTCTGAATGCCGAACTCTTTCGTCAATGATGGGAAAGCTAATTTGCCTACTTTCAGGAGAGGTTCGTGACATCTCATCCTGCCAGGGATTTACCACCACAATTTTCAATTGATGATGTTGGAACTGACTCTATCCCAACAAAATTTTCGATGCCAAGGATGTTATTCAATCATGGGTGCAAGTGATCTGGTAGTCATCTTTTTAACATCTTCATCGATGAATTTTATATGAGCGTGGACCCCAAAAGAGGCTATTCATTTTTAGATCCAAAGCATGGCATTTTGACCAACGCTGTGACATGTCATTTTCATTTATGCTTTGATATCTCATTTTCACCTATGCTTTGACGTACTGTTTATCAACGAGTCCGAACTGCGTATCTTAAGACACCACTTATAAAAAAGTTTCACATGGCTGAAATATCCAGGGAATGTCGCCAACATTACTGAGGGGTATTTTGCCACCGTTGAAAATTTGATGTTGCCTGGCCGGGGAATCGAATCCACGACCTTCAGAGTGCAAAGCGGGTGTGTATACCATTGTACCACGGTGGGTCAGAGTATCATATCCATAAATATCTCTATCTGCAGACCGCCCGCCGCTTCTGAACGCCGAACTCTTTCGTCAATAATGGGAAAGCCAATTTGTCCACTTTCAGAAGAGGTTCGTGACATCTGTTCCTGCCGGTGACTTACCACCGCAATTTTCAATGGATGATGTTGGAACTGACTCTATCCCAGCAAAATTTTCGATGCCAAGGATGTTATTCAATCATGGGTGCAAGTGATCTGGTAGCCATCTTTTTAACATCTTCATCGATGAATTTTATATGAGCGTGGACCCCAAAAAAGGCTATTCATTTTTAGATCCAAAGCATGTCATTTTGATCAACGCTGTGACATGTCATTTTCATCTATGCTTTGATATCTCATTTTCATCACTACTACTTTGACATGTCATTTTCACCAATTCTTGACATGTCATTTTCACCAATGCTTGACATGTTATTTCCACCAATGCACTGTGGTTCCGCCCGTGGACAAAAATCGAAAAATGTATGTCGACAAATTTGATTGCGATTGAAATACATATTCTCTAAACGCATTAAATTTTTATTATCCAGTATTATTTTTGCCAATTTACAGCGGTAATATGCCATGTTAAGTCGAAGAAGTTAAGATTTGTATTTGGTACCTTGAAAACGAAAAAAAGATCCGCAAAGCATTCATAGCTTATGAGTGAAATTATAAAAAAAATAAGAGGTAAATGTACAATTTCCAAAATGAAACTTATAGTTGATGGCATTGACAATATTCTTACGAAAAAAACAAATTTAAAATTCATTTTCTAAGTTCCTTAAAATAATTTCTTTGTAAATAACTTTTTGTGCTATTTTTAATATCATTGCTATAAATTTATGTTGAGTTTTACTAATGTTGGCCTCGAAAGGGCAAGTCCATATTTTTTTTTTTAAATACAGGGGAAAGTCTCTAATTTACGATAAAAATAAATCCAGCTGCCACCATCTGCCACCCTGTAAGTTATTCCCCTCATACCACGCCTGTAAAATCGCCAAAATTCCGAAAATCGGGGGGTGCGTTTATATGGGAGCTATACCTATATTGAACAAGCAGGCATGGTGTTCCCTCAGAACTTAAAATGCAAAATTACAGCCAAATCGGTTGGAAAATTTGGTTAAAATCGTCAAAATACCGAAAATCGGGGGGTACGTTTATATGGGAGCTATACCGAAACGTGGACCTATATTGAACATTTTTTGCAAGGAGGCATGGTGTTCCCTCAGAACTTAAAATACAAAATTACAGCCAACTCGGTTAGAAAATCTGGCTAAAATCAAAATCAAAATACCGAATATAGGGAGGTACTTTATATGGGAGCTATACCTAAACGTGGACCTATATTGAACATTTCTTGCAAGGTGGTATGTGGTTCCCTCAGAACACAAAATGCAAAATTACAGCCAAATCGACTGAAGATTTTGCTAAAATCCTCAAAATATAAAAAAAAATCGGGGGGTACTTTTATATGGGGGCTACACCCAAATGTGGACCTATATCCATTAAATTTGTTTTTCTCCCTTTCGGGCTCGTTATAAAACTACTTTTAAAATTTCGAGGCGTTAACTCGATTAGAATTATTTTTGGCACTCCTTTCCATACAAGTGCTTTGACATGTTATTTTCAACAACCCTAAAGGTCGTGACAGAATCAGCTCGTTGCTTGCTGTCAAATGTCAATTTATATGGGGGAACGCGGGGGAATTGCAAAGAGGTTCTGCCATTCCTTTATAATTTGACATTTGGAAAGCAAGCAACGATTGATTCTGTTTCTACCTTTAGGCATGAAATTGTCATGTCTTGTTCCGAAAAGAAAAAATGCTGTACTGAAATATGATTTTCATGATTTTTTATACCCTACATCACTATTTGGAAAGGGTATTATAAGTTTTTTTTTTTTTTTTGTAAAAATGCATGTGACACCGCGAAATGTTCGTATGAGACCCCCAATGTTGTATACCAATCTTCATATCTCGACGAGATGAAGCGATTTTGTGATGTGTGTCCGTCCGTCTGTCTATTATAAATGGTAATCAAACTCCAAGCCGCAATTGTGGACCGATCGTCACGAAATTTTGTATGGAGGTCGGGTTCAGGGTTCTATTGATGTCAATTGTGTGTGTGCACATGTTTGTAGTGTAATCTTAAACACGCTAGAGGTCTCAATTATAGCTCAATAATGACGAAATTGTTCACGAGGTATGAGTTTAGATAGATAAAGATAGCGGGTGAAATGGACCATTGCTTTTGTATTAAAAAAAAAAAATATTTTTGGTCTATATTTTGCCGGCATATACCGGTAAAGTAGCCTACATAAGGAAAAAGACCAATAACCTTTCCCTAGATGCAAATTGCAATAACGTGTCGGCTAGATAACGGTCTTATACCCTAGACAGACGGCAGCGTTAATTTGCATTAAGGACTGTATTTAATTTTGCCCTGTTTCTGCATTTACGAAACAGCTGTTTGCTGGTAAACAACTGTTTTGTTGTTGTTTGTAATGTAAATTGTGTCTCAGAGCATGAATATGCTCTCTCCCTCATATGAATATGGACTCTCTTTTACGGTGTTGCCATATTGAAATACCTAAATGCCCTTTAAATTTCCTATGATTTTGTGCATTAAGAATGTGGATAATACCCTAGACGACGGCAGCTTTAATTTGCATTAAGAACGGCATTTAATTTTACAGTGACAGACGAGAGTTTCTGCATTTTGGAAACAGCTGATTGCTGGTAAACAACTGTTTTGTTGTTGTTTGCAATGTAAATTGTGTCTCAGAGTATGAATATGCCCTCTCTCCTACATGAATATGGGCTCCCTTTTACAGCATTGTCATATTGAAATACCTAAATTCAGTTTAAATTCCCTTTGATTTTGTGCATTAAGAATGTGGATAATGCACGAATTAATTTGAATTAAGGGAGTTAATGCAATTAACGCTGCCGTCTGTCTAGGGTATTACTGCCTAATATATAATGGGTTTTGTGTAGAGAACCACATTTTCCTATTCCAAGTTTTTGCATTATTGCAAATTACATGGTGCCCTAGCGTATTAATTGTCCAATTGCATGTGTATACATACACTGCACAATGGGTCGCTTTGCCACCTTTTTACAAAACGATTTCCGAGCCTCTACAAGTGGTGTCTTAGGACACGCCGTTTGGCCTCGGAGATATGCTGTGGGTCCCATATCATTGAGCGATTATGAATCGGGGTACATTCACTCACTGATATGAGATAAGTCTCCCTTGTCCCTTCTGGGATGTCTGTGAAACAATTATTATATATTTAAGCTTGGTGTGATACGGTGCCAGAATCCACAAAGTTATTTCTTACAATAAGTTTATTTGTTCCATAAAGAAATTTTGATTTGTGGAAAGCTATTACATGCATAATTGCAGTTTGTTGTTGTTGTAACAGTGGTTTATATGTTTGTATGTTCAATAATCGGGCTCTGGGTCTATCAGTTGTAAGAATGTGGCTATTGCGATGGTTTGTAACCACAAAGCTACATACTAAGTTTGTTAGTAGGTTTGGTAGAGCAGTTGAAAAGTTACAATGCGTCGTGCGGGCCTGTACCGCATGCTGGGTAGATGTTTTGCACGGTGTCATCAATCTTTGCTCTATAGGAATTTATACGGCTGCAAAACTACTCTGCTTTGTCCTGACAGCTGACGCTTCTCAGCTGCGATAGATGGTGGATGTTCTCCGAGGACCGCATTCACGCGATATTTGTTTATTGCATCTGCAACTGCATTCATGTGAATACTACTAAAACCTGCTTGATAGGCTCGTTGATCTAGGGGTTATCTCTTGTAACGTTGGACGTCTCTTTCTCTGGCCTGTCTGGGTCTGCGGTCTGAATTCTGCTACCATCGACCATGACATTCAACTCTATAGTTCTCAACTCTGCCGCCCAGGTGGTGAACAGTGTGGTCGCTGTTTGAGGTCATCGAGCAGACTACGCTCCGGTCAAATTTGAAACGTTGGATAATAAAGTATAGCTTTGTTCCTTTCCTTTATAAAAACTATAAAGGAAATATTTTTCATTTTAAATTTTCATAGAACAAGAATCCAGTCCAGTTTTGCCACTTTTTGGGGTTAAGGAACGCTTTGCAGGTTAAAAATGTTAACCTCAGGTAAGTAAAGGAACACAGCTTATATGTGTGGACGCCAGTCGTACGAAGAATTTACGATCAAGAAGTCCAAGACCCGTATAGTGAAACAGGGAGTTGTCCAGGGCGGGGTGATATTGCCGGAACGGCATTAAGATCGTAACGTATGCGGATGATTGTACGATCCTGGCGTCAGGTACATTCCCTGATGTAATTTGTAAAAGGCTGAACTCCCATACGACATCGGCAAACCTATCAAGCAGGTTTGAATAGCACTCACACAGTTGCAATCGCCATAAACAACTATGATGTGAATGAGGTCCTAGGAAAACATCCCCCATAGTTCCGAGACCGAAATAGTTCAACGAATCTTTCTCTTCCATCGTTTTTTTTTGTTTCCTTCGTTCCAAATAGTTCTGAGACCGATGTGTTTTAATGGTGGATGAATTGACATAAAAATAAATAAATTGCAGCGAGAAAACAGCAACGAAGAAAGATCGACGCAGGTGTTAAATTAAAGGAACGAGAAGAACGAAACGAACTATGTGAACTAAAGGAACTATATAAACGCAAGAGCTGGATATACATAGTTCTTATAGTTCCTTGTCCGGAATAGTTCCTTGGAACTAGTTCGTACTACAAACCAGATGTGTTTTGACACAACTACGCTTGGGATGGTGCAGTCGTCTATATTCCTATAGGGTAAGAATCTATGAAACCGTGCAACACATCTGTCCAGTATAGGGCACAGGCCCGCACGTCACATTGCACCCTTTCAACTGCCATTCCAAAACTACTCAACTAACTTCAGAAACTTTGTGGTTACAAATCATGATCTTCGAGGCATAAGTATTTGTGCAAACGGATGCGGCTATAATCGATGTGTTTTGGAGAAAAATACTATAGGCCTTTGCCCTTTGTAACTGACTGAGGTGAAGACAACTGTATGACATAGAAATTAAAGATTTTCAATTAAAGAAAAATAAAATTTCTTTGAAAATAAAATGCAATTTTTCTACATCTAATTATATTTTAGTTGACTTCAACTTTTAAACGTTTTCATATATTGTAAGCACATTCTTACATTCCCTAATGACCACTGTTGCACTCTTGTTATGGCCTATGTGCAATACGATTTCCACATTTCCACATTTTATGAGGAAACGAAAAAAATGGAAAGTGTTTAAGTTCACATATGCAGATAGTTGTATTAAGCATTAGATAAATGTTTGTTAATAATAGCGAATTATTTTGAGCGTAAAAAATCATAGCAAACTTTCTCTATAATTTACAGTTAGGACAAACAATTACCAAAAAAACAAAAATCGCCAAAAATACCAAGTTTGGTTTTTATATTTGCTTTTGTGTTTCTCACATTTTTATTGGAAATTCATTCATCCAACCATCCATCCATCCATCGACTAAAGAAACCTACTACTCAAACGCATAACACATGACCTGCTCTTAACGATCTTTTCTTTTAGAGAGACATATGTACATACATACATTAATTTCATTTGGCTTTACAAACAGCTAACTAGTCATTCAGTCGTCACCCATTGATGTTAGTTAGTCAATGGGATTAAACGATTTAAAATGAAATTTACACTGAAAGAGTTTTTTTCTCATGAATAAAGTTAATATTGTTAGAATTTAAAGTTCATAAATCAGGTATTTCCTGATACAGTAGAATAGGTTATCGAGGTTTTAGATTTAGGGGGGTTAAAGCTAATGTGAAACGGCTCCAAGGGGCCGACAGTTTATTAGGAATTATTACGATTACAAATTATAGCGATTCCACTGGGCAAACTTAATGGGAAAATGTTATGTTCTCTATACAGAAAATGATTTGCCAAAGATATTTTGGGTATAGTACATTTGAACACATTCCATTTATCAAAAATTGTTGACTGGACTTACTATATTTTACGTATATACTCATATTTAAAAAATGCCTTAGGCAATTTTTGTTTAAATACTAGAGCATCAAATGAACTCTAGGTATATCTTCCAAGCTGATCTCTAATTTTAGTGTCTAATTTTTTCATGTGTACCATTGTCCAATAAATTAATTCATATGCATATTTTTATTAGTTTATGTCTGCCTGTGTGCGTTTTTTTTTGTCCATAACCTATGGCAAACATTATGAATAATTTCAGTTATAACGATTTACTTTTTTAATGTGTAAACATTTCAAATTTAATTGCCTTCTTTTTATTGTGCTGGAGTTCAAAAATGTTTTTTGTTTAACTTCCCCTTTATTCACAACATAAAAGCGAACTTAAAAACGAAATTAAAGTTATTTAAAAGCATGTTAACGATCTATTACCAATGTGTATATGTTTTAAAGATAGTTTTTCAGCAATGCACCTTTTAACCAAGAGTAAGATAGTGTAGCCATAGTTGCAAAGTGTGTACAGAATGTTGTAACAAATCTACATGTTAGTTCTTATCTTTTCCTCGCCAATTATATAATTCTTTAAGATATCGGCATATATATTTTTTCATTTTAATTTCAATTTTTATAGCCCCTTCACCATAAAATGAAGGGTGTAATTAAATTTAACATTCCGTTTATAACACATCGAAACATTCATCGGAGACCATATAAAGTATATATATTCTTGATCAGGGTAAAATTCTAAGTCGATATAAACATGTCCGTCTGCTGGAAGTTGAGTGTCGTGCTTGGATGCTACCACCGTGAGCATCCCAGCCCTCAAACTAGTGGATAGGCATGTCCCACTCAGGCACGTCAGAAGAGATCTCTAATGATCTAGAGAAAGATCGAAAGGTACAAAAAAGATGCTTAACTTTATAACGGGTTATTAGGCACATGTGGATCCTATTTTTTTGCTAAATTTTTTTTTCAAAATATTTTGAAACTTATTTATTAACGTTAATGGTCTTTTTAAAACCAGTTTAGATCATGGAGCATTTGGAAGCATGGACGTGCTCACGAAAAATATAATAGTTCAAATTACAGCTAGTTCAAAATTTTAGCTTTAAAATTTAAAAGTCAAATTACAGATAGTTCAAAATTTTAGCTTTAAAATTTTAGCTAAAATTCTCAAAATACCGAAAATCGGGAGGTACGGTTATATGAGAGCTGTACCAAAATATGGACCGACATAGCCCATCTTCGAACTTGATGTGGCTATGGAAAAAAGATACTTGGATGCAAAAATATAGCGTTCTAGCTCAACTTTTGTGATTACAACAGACGGACATGGATAGATCGACTCTGAATTTTATTCTGTTCAATAATATACTGTCGTCATAAATGCCCAAAGACGTAACCCACAAAACCAAAACTTTACAGGAGAAGCAAAAAACGTTATAAATCGATAACGGTGATATAAAATATCAAACATTTTTAGTAAAATGTTTTAAAACAGAGAAGAAATGTATTTTTGGGAAAAAAATTAAATGTTTTTTTTCAGAATTTCAGAAGCTGTGTGGGTAACGTCTTTTGGTATTGTATTTTTCTGAAATGCCAAGAAACGTAACCCACAATTTATTGAGTATACATGTAAAGAAACTACCATAAATGAAAAATTATAACCAAATTAGAAGTGACTTATTGGCCTACGCGGTTAAAGGAACTTTAAACTAGCAGTCTGAAGGTGTTGGGTTCAATTCCCAGTCATAACGTAACTGTCTATTCCAACCAGCACTACAATTATTTATAATTTTAAGTGCATTAGACGATATTTAAAACATCAGATCCATCATGAGAATCGTCATCTGAGAGTCAAATTAAACATATGGAGAAATAAGCCGCATAAGAGGCGAACCGGTTAAAATAACCACGTCATGTGATAGGTATTTCTATAATAGGTTCAGTAGAACCGGGTATAACCCGGTTTTTAATCTAGACTTTCGGGTCAAATAACCGGATAACCAGATCCGCCCCAAAATAAATTATACATTTCCGTAATCAGCTCAATATACCGTCCCTCTGGCATTATAATTGCTGCAAAAATCAAAGACTAAATTGTTTGTACTGCTGTTTAATTTTTTTCATATAATGTGGGTTACGCCTTTTGTGTTTTATGTAAATTACAGTATGCTGTTGCGTCTTTTGGAATTTCTTGAATAGGATGGCTATTTTTAAACGTAAAGTTTGAAATTTTGCAGAGCATGTATTTTAGCTTCACACGCGTGAATGAAAGACTTGCTACAATTCGAATAAAAGCAAAATTCCTCATGCTCCCACTGAAGACAAGGACGAACAGACCAAAGATATATTTTATGAGCGCTTAGAAGAAACATATGACCGTTGTCCTGGCCATGACATTAAAATTATTCTAGGCGATTTTAATGCCAAAATTGGAAAGGAAAATATCTTTGGCCCAACAGTCGGAAAATTCAGTCTCCACAATGAAACATCTGATAATGGCATGAGGCAGATAGACTTCGCAGCGGCAAAAACATGGTAGTTAGCAGCACCAGATTTAAACATCTCGACATCCATAAGGGCACCCGGCTGTATCCAGATCAGAAAACAAGAAATCAAATTGATCACGTTGTGATAGATGGAAGACATTGTGTGCGCTCGTTCCGAGGAGCAAACATAGACTCGGAACACTACCTAGTTGCAGCAAAGGTTCGCACCCGGTTAAACGTAGCAAACAAAGTACGAACAGACACAACACGAAAGTTAGACATCGGTAAGCTGCAATCACAACAGTTAGCCACAGCATATTCCACTCAACTAGCACTCCATGCAAACAGTCGCAAAATCCATACTTGGATACCAGAGACCTCCACCAAGGAATCCATGGTATGATCAGGAGTGTCGTGCTGCTACCGAATAGAAAAATGCGGCATATAGGGTTACTTTACAATCCGTAGCAACATGTAGCGCACGAGAGAGACATCGGGAGAAAAGGAGAGAGGAGAAACGTCTTTTTCGCAGGAAAAAGAGAGAGATGGAAAAGCGGGAATGTGAAAAAATCGAGATGTACAGGAGCCAGAATGAAGTCCGAAAATTCTACCAAAGAGTGAAGCATCAAACTGATGGCTTTGGTACAGGCACCTCCACCTGTAGAGACCAGCAAGGTAATTTGGTAACTGATACAGATAGTGTGCTCAGGATATGGAAAGATCATTTTTTAAATCTGTTGGTATCCAGCGATAAGGTGTATTCATCAGCTAGTTACCACCATCTGGCAGGAAGAACGAGTACCCGACGATTGGAACCTGAGTATCCTGTGCCCCGTCCATAAGAAAGGAGATAAGACTGTATGCTCTAACTATAGGGGAATAAGTATACTCCCGATTGCCTACAAGATCGTGTCAGGGATATTGTGCGAACGACTAAAGCCTATGGTCAAAGAGATAATTGGGCCATACCAATGCGGCTTTAGACCTGGCAAGTCCACCATTGACCAGATATTTACCCTGCGGTAAATCATGGAGAAGAGCCATGAGATGCAGATCGATACTTACCACTTTTTGTCAATTATAAAGCAGCCTTCGACATCCCACTACGTTCAAAGGTATTCCAGGCCATGTCTGAATTTGGTATCCCCGTAAAGCCACATGTTACTTGCTTATGCTGATGATATAGACACAATGGGACGATCAGTAAAAGAAGTAACTGATACCTTTATGAAGGTCGAAGGAGAATCTGCTAAAGTGGGTATGGCGGTAAACGGCGGGAAGACTAAGTTGATGGTGTCGACGCGCAATGCGTCCATAGAGATCGGTTCCTATAATTTTGAGGTAGTAGGTAGAAGAATTGTATTGGCTAACAGATGCTACGTTGGCTTAAGTAAGCAGTTTAAAAATAAAGCCACATCTCGTCAAACAAAAATAACGCTTTACAAAACACTGATACTGCCCGTGCTGATGTATGGTTCCGAAGCCTGGGTACTTGCGCAAGGAGATAAAGCAGTGCTTGGTGTGTTTGAGAGAAAAATTCTTCGAAAGATCTACGGACCAATCTACTTTGACGGTGAATATCGAATGAACCACGAGCTGTATCTGCTATACAATGACATCAATATAGCTAAACGTATTGAGATGCAAAGATTGCGTTGGCTAGGCCATATCATAAGAATGAACGATGATAAACCCGCTAAAAAGGCGTATAAATATGAGCCGCTTGGCGGTGCACGCAGAATTGGCAGGCCAAAGAATAGATGGCGCAAACAAGTGGATGAAGAGATGACAAGGCGCGGTATTCCAGAAAGAGAAGCAATAGACAGAGAGAAATAGAGATCTTTTCTTAGTTCGGCCTATAGAACAAATGTTCTGTAATTGGCCAGCTAAGTAAGTAAGTATGTATTTATGTATCAGATCCCATCAAAAAACGAATTTCGATTTGCATGTATGTGGGTTACGTCTTCGGGCATTTATGGTGACGATATACTTTATAGGGTGGCAACAGATTATTTCAATGCATTACAAACGGAAAAACATACAAACTCCATACTATGGTGGAGGGTATGAAAAACAAAGCGATTCGAGAGCAGGTTTTAACCCACTTAAAGCCACTGGTCGTTTAAACGCCACCAAAAATGGTTACAAAAATTGATGTAAAACTTGGATATTTTTGCACTATTTTGTAGTTTTTTTTGCATTTTGTTATAGTATTGTCTGTTATCTGTTATTCCATGCTCATAAAGCTTCATTTGGTCTATGCATTTCCTTTCAATTGGCCTAAAACGCAAGCAATGCCATAAAATCGACTTTTTTGTAATTTTCAAAAAAAAAAAAAAAAAAAATATGCGATAAAAATTTAATCGTAAATGTCTGATTCATATAAAGTCAGGGATGTTAGATCACACCTATATTACCCTTCAAAGTTTCCGGGACTTTAAAAAGATGGTTCTATTGCAGGAAAACTATACGTTTTAGAGAAAAAAGTTAATTTTATAAAAAATACTTAAAAAGTCTTAAAAAAATATCATTTTCATATAAAGTTTTAAGTTTTCTCGCAAAAGAAATTCTCGGCGATAAGTGGGTTAAAGTGCACTTCTCCGACATTTAGTGGGGAAGATGCCCGAAGGTGTGAATCGGTATAATCCACATTGATTTATATATTGCACGATGTGCAATGTAATGCTCAAACCGGATACTCCCTTTGTGAGTTATCGTGCGCACCATTTTGCCGACAAGTTTTGAACTTGTGTGGGTGAGTTACCCGAATCAGTGGACCGATATGGCCCATCTTCGAACTTTAACTAAGTTTGGGTAAAATATTACGAAGGTTAAATTTTGGAGAGTGTTCGTTGGAATTTTCGAAAGTGATCGTACGCTCCAGCCAGCAGACAGGCAAATAGACAGACGGACGGACATGGCTAAACCGACTTCTAATTGTCAGAAACGGATTTCGTTTAAACATACTTGTGGTCTAAAGAATTATGGGGCACATATTGATCGTATGAAAGTGTACATATATACCAGGGCGACCCAAAGTTTTTTCCATTTGATCCAAAAACCTTATATATGCAATTTTATATCAAAATCCGATCAGATTTTCACAAATTTTTGTAGGATTCGTTTTTTTGCCACTACAATCAACTGCTAAAGAATTTTCATGAAAATGTTCCTTTGGCCCCATATAAATTACTACGGTGGCACGGGGTAAAGGTAAACGATCGCCATAAAATTTCATATTTGTATAAGGTTTTTGGATCAAATGAAAAAAATTAAGGGTAGGAGTTCCAAACATTTCTTCGTTCGACCTACAATTGAACGACCTAGTTCACTGTCCTAGTTCAAAAACGTATGAGTAACACCATACAAACTAACGTGAGATATTAAGTATACGCATTTTGTTCATACAAACGACCGGTGTCCATTGAACTAGATTGTGAACTAGGTCGTTCAATTGCCCAACTCTACCTAGTACATACCCTCGTTAACAGCAAAAAATCCCATATTTTTATACCCTCAGCATTTATGCTAACGAGGGTATATACACTTTCATACGGGCAAAATGTGCCTCATCGAAATAATGGTTTTAGATCCCAAGTATGTTTGGACGAAATGTGTTTCAGACAATTTGGAGCAATGTCCGTCCGTCTGTCTGTCTGGCTGGCTGGAGCGCACGATAACTGTCGAACGGATTCACCGATTCGGTTCAAAGTTTGGCTTTCGTAATATTTTGCCCAAACTTAGTTTAAGTTCGAAGATGGGCTATATCGGTCCACTCCTTCCGGTACCTCCCAGACAAAAGTTCGAATATGTTCGGAAAATTTGTGCGCACGATAACTCTTGAAAGGAGTAACCGACCTGGTCCATACTTTGCACATTCTGAAATGTTTACCAGACTTAGATAAGGTTTTAATATGGACTCAATCGGTCCACTCCTTCGGGTACCTCCCACACAAAATTTCGGAAAAGTTCAGTTTAAGACCATCTCTCGAATCGCTTTGATTTTTGTTTTAGCAACTTGTATTCACTGCCCCCCATACAACGGTACAAGTTTCATTTGGGGCAAGTCCATACTTCCTGAGAAAATAGCATGAAAGTTGCAAAAAAACCCTAAGACACCGTGTGAGGCGGTGTGGAGCGCAAGATAACTCTAGAACGGATCTGCTGATTCGGTCCAACACTTGACCTCAGTAATATTTTGTCCAAACATAGTTTAAGTTCGAAGATAAGCCATATCGGTCCACTCCTTCAGGTACCTCCCCCACAATAGTTCAAAAATGTTCGGAAAAATTATTCGTACTGTAACTCTTGAAGGGAGTGGCCGAATTGGTCCATACTTTACACATCCTAATATATCTACCAGATATAGATCAGGTTCAAATATGGACTATATTTGTCCACTCCATCCGGTACCTCCCACACAAAATTTCGGATAAGTTCACTTTAAGACCTGATATCGAATCAGTTTGATTTTGGTGAAGCAACTTGCATTCGAAGCCTCAATTACGACGGTAAAAGTTTTTTTTCAGGGCAAGTCCATATTTCTTGAGCAAACAGTCCGAAGGGTGTAAAAACCCCATAGGCACCATATGTAGTGGCTGGAGATCCACTTCCAAAGGAGATCCACTTTTCAAAGTCCAACATTTTTAAACCCCCTAAATACATACATTTTTTGGGAAAAATTGTTTCAATATACACAGGCTGAGGGTATTTCTCCGTCAGCTCGCTGACTGATACTTTCTTACTTGTTTTTATAGGTTTTTTGCTAGCAGCCTTAAAATTTCTGTAGGTTAGAATTAATTCACCTTGATCAACATTTGTAAATATCAAATATAATTCCATTTATATGAAAGCTTGACCAATTACGGAATTTTTGACATTGAAATTTCCATAATATTCAATGATTTTTGGCAGTTCATTGCTAGGATCAATCAAAACTATTCTTGACAGTTGGCATCTGCCAGTGATAGCGTAATATGACATTTCAATGAACATTTCTGCACATGCTTTAATGATATGAAATTAATGGCAACATAATGAACCTATTTTTATCTGTGGGTTGATAAATCATAAAGAAATGTCACTTTTCTCTTTTTAGTTTCATATGTCATATTTATTTTAAAACAACAATTTTGGCATTGACACAATTTCTCACATTCTTAACGAAACCATTTCGAAAAAATTTCGTAATGAAAAATTCCTAGAAAATTACTTGGCCAAAACACAAACACACACATGCTTACTCACACCTTAGTGTATGTAAAACCGTTAAACGATGCCATCATCAACGTGCCTATAACGAAATTTACATAATTAGATGTACCCAATAAATTAGCATTCAAAATGAATTTTTAGTCAAGCGGGTTGTTTCTCTTCATTCCTTTAAAGTGGTCGTTTTGTTATGTCTTTTCTTTCGTATTACCAAGTTTAGATCGATCGATATTACATAATTTTGACCTATACCAACAACACAACACAGTTGGGAGCCCGATCGTTCGGTATTAAAAGAAAGTAAAAGTTAAGAAAAAAAAAAAATGTTAATAAAAATGGTGATGATAATGATCATTATGACAAACGGGGTGATCTGTCTGTGTTAGCTGTAGCTGTCTCTTGTGTTGGTTGGAGATTGAAATGGAATGCAGGGACTTGTTTTAATAAAAATTTTTGTAAAAGTGGTGCAATTAAATATGTTTATAAATAAATGGTGGTAAAATCGGAAATTGTTTTTGCGTGATTATTAAAATTACGATTTCTTGTAATATTTGTATTTTGACTCGCTTAGGGAAATTAATAATTTGAACAGAAACATTTTTTCATTAATTTATTAAAAATACCGAAACAGCTTTGCTAGAATGTACGGAATAAGAAAAACGGAAATACAGTGAGTGTCACTGAAAATGATGCAACCTGAACTAAATAATTTAAACGTTAATACCTTTGAAACGAGTTTAGATTTTTCAACATGTCAAAAGGGTGAAAAGTTGCATTAAGTCAGTCTGGCCGTGGCGTTACCCTGAAAACGCCAATTTTGTTCTTTGTTTCGGAAAATACATCATGTTTAAGATTTTTTGGAGAAAGAAATATTAATTTCTTGATAACTATTATCGATATAGGATTGATTCAACGTTTAATTGGTAGGTTTATTGTATAGGTACTATATTTTAGTCAATACATTTGTTCATGTCCCGATCTGGCAGTTTAACACTTTTTTTAGTTTAGTAAAATTACTCATTGGGATGAACCACACCCACGATAACTCTCGAACGGATCAACCGATTCGGTCCAAAGTTTAACCTTCGTAATATTTTTTCCAAACTTAGATCAAGTTCGAAGATGTCAATACCGGCCCAATCCTTCGGCTATCACACCCACAGAAATTTAAAATTTTTACTAAAGTGGTGCGCACGGTACTTCGCCAACGGATCAACCGATTTGGTTAAAAATTTTGTTCCCGTAACAGTTTGCCCCAATATAGAGCAGGTTCAAATATGGATTATATAGATTCACTCCTACAGGTAACTGCGATACAAAATTTCAAAATATTTGACAAATATGCAGTTTAACCAAAGTTTTCGGATCCTCTTGAAAGAAAGAGTGCTTCTATAGAACCTTTCTAAAGGTAAGGGTTCTTCTATAGGCTCTTTCTGAAAGAAAGGGTGCATCTATAGACACTTTCTGAAAGAAAAAGTTCTTCTATAGACCCTTTCCGAAAGAAAATGTGCTACTATAGAACCTTTCGGAAATAAGTGGTGCTACTATAGAACCTGTCTGACAGAAAGGGTGCATCTACAGAAACTTTCTGAATGAAAGTGTACTTCTATAGAACCTTTCTGAAAGAAAGGGTGCTTCTTTAGAGCCTTTCTGAAAGAAAGGGTGCTTCTTTAGAGCCTTTCTGAAAGAAAGGGTGCTTCTTTAGAGCCTTTCTGAAAGAAAGGGTGCTTCTTTAGAGCCTTTCTGAAAGAAAGGGTGCTTCTTTAGAGCCTTTCTGAAAGAAAGGGTGCTTCTTTAGAGCCTTTCTGAAAGAAAGGGTGCTTCTTTAGAGCCTTTCTGAAAGAAAGGGTGCTTCTTTAGAGCCTTTCTGAAAGAAAGGGTGCTTCTTTAGAGCCTTTCTGAAAGAAAGGGTGCTTCTTTAGAGCCTTTCTGAAAGAGAGGGTGCATCTACAGAAACTTTCTGAATGAAAGTGTGAAAAAAGGGTGCTCCTATAGAACCTTTCTGAATGAAAGTGTGAAAAAAGGGTGCTCCTATAGAACCTTTCTGAAAGAAAGGGTGCTTCTATAGCACCTTTCTGAAAGAAAGGATACTTCTATAAACCTTTCTGAAAGAAAGGATACTTCTATAAACCTTTCTGAAAGAAAGGATACTTCTATAAACCTTTCTGAAAGAAATGGTTCTTCTATAGACCCTTTCTGAAAGAAAGAACATTTCTGAAAGAAAGGGTGCTTTTCTAGAGCCTTTCTGAAAAAAAGGGTGCTTTTCTAGAGCCTTTCTGAAAAAAAGGGTGCTTCTTTAGAGCATTTCTGAAAGAAATTGTGCTTCTTTAGAGCCTTTCTGAAAGAAAGGGTGCTTCTTTAGAGCCTTTCTGAAAGAAAGGGTGCTTCTTTAGAGCCTTTCTGAAAGAAAGGGTGCTTCTTTAGACCCTGTCTGAAAGAAAGGATGCTTCTTTAGAACCTTTCTGAAAGAAAGGATGCTTCTTTAGAACCTTTCTGTAAGGAAGAGTGCTTTTATAAAACCTTTCTGAAAGAAAGGGTGCTTCTATAGACCCTTTTTGAAAGAAAGGGTGCTTCTATAGACCCTTTTTGAAAGATAGAGTGCTTCTATAGACCCTTTTTGAAAGAAAGGGTGCTTCTATAGAACCTTTTTGAAAGAAAGGGTGCTTCCAAAGAATTTTTTTGAAAGAAAGGGTGCTTCCATAGAACCTTTTTGAAAGAAAGGGTGCTTCCAAAGAACCTTTTTGAACGAAAGGGTGCTTCCATAGAACCTTTCCGAAAGAAAGGGTGCTTCTGTAGACCCTTTCCGAAAGAAAGGGTGCTTCTGTAGACCCTTTCCGAAAGAAAGGCTGCTTCTGTAGACCCTTTCCGAAAGAAAGGGTGCTTCTGTAGACCCTTTCCGAAAGAAAGGGTGCTTTTATAGAACCCTGCTGAAAGAAAGTGTGCATCTATAGACCCTTTCTGAAGGAAAGTGTGCATCTATAGACCCTTTCTGAAAGAAAGTGTGCATCTATAGACCCTTTCTGAAAGAAAGGGTGCATCTATAGACCCTTTCTGAAAGAAAGGGTGCATCTATAGACTCTTTCTGAAAGAAAGGGTGCATCTATAGACTCTTTCTGAAAGAAAGGGTGCATCTATAGGGTTCTTCTGTATACCTTTCCGAAAGAAACGGTGTTTCTATAGACCCTTTCTTAAACAAAGGGTGATTCTATAGCACCTTTCAAAAAGAAATGGCGTTTCTAGAGACTCTTTCTGAAAGGAAGGGTGCTTTTATAGAACCTTGCTAAAAGAAAGGGTGCTTCTATAGACACTTTCTGTAGGAAAGGGTGCTTCTATAGACACTTTCTGTAGGAAAGGGTGCTTCTATAGACACTTTCTGAAAGAAAGGGTGCTTCTATAGAACCTTTTTGAAAGAAAGGGTGCTTCCAAAGAATTTTTTTGAAAGAAAGGGTGCTTCCATAGAACCTTTTTGAAAGAAAGGGTGCTTCCAAAGAACCTTTTTGAACGAAAGGGTGCTTCCATAGAACCTTTTTGAAAGAAAGGGTGCTTCCAAAGTACCTTTTTGAATGAAAGGGTGCTTCCATAGAACCTTTTTGAAAGAAATTGTGCTTCCAAAGAACCTTTTTGAACGAAAGGGTGCTTCCATAGAACCTTTTTGAAAGAAAGGCTGCTTTAATAGACCCTTTCTGAAAAAGGCTGCTTTAATAGACCCTTTCTGAAAAAAGGCTGCTTTAGTATACCCTTTCTGAAAAAAGACTGCTTTAATAGACCCTTTCTGAAAAAGGCTGCTTTAATAGACCCTTTGTAAAAAAGGCTGCTTTAATAGACCATTTCTTTCAGAAAGGGTCTATAGAAGCACCATTTCTTTCAGAAAGGGTCTATAGAAGCACCCTTTCTTAAAGAAAGGGTGCGTCTATCGACCCCTTTCTTAAAGAAAGGGTGCTTCTATCGACCCCTTTCTTAAAGAAAGGGTGCTTTATAGACCCTTTCTGAAAGAAAGGGTGCTTCTATAGACCCTTTCTGAAAGAAAGGGTGCATCTATAGACCCTTTCTGAAAGAAAGGTTGCATCTATAGACCCTTTCTGAAAGAAAGGGTGCATCTATAGACCCTTTCTGAAAGAAAGGGTGCATCTATAGACCCTTTCTGAAAGAAAGGTTGCATCTATAGACCCTTTCTGAAAGAAAGGGTGCATCTATAGACCCTTTCTGAAAGAAAGGGTGCATCTATAGACCCTTTCTGAAAGAAAGGGTGCATCTATAGACCCTTTCTGAAAGAAAGGGTGCATCTATAGACCCTTTCTGAAAGAAAGGGTGCATCTATAGACCCTTTCTGAAAGAAAGAACATTTCTGAAAGAAAGGGTCCTTTTCTAGAGCCTTTCTGAAAAAAAAGGGTGCTTTTCTAGAGCCTTTCTGAAAAAAGGGTGCTTCTTTAGAGCCTTTCTGAAAGAAAGGGTGCTTCTTTAGAGCCTTTCTGAAAGAAAGGGTGCTTCTTTAGAGCCTTTCTGAAAGAAAGGGTGCTTCTTTAGAGCCTTTCTGAAAGAAAGGGTGCTTCTTTAGACCCTGTCTGAAAGAAAGGATGCTTCTTTAGAACCTTTCTGAAAGAAAGGATGCTTCTATAGACCCTTTCTGAAAGAAAGGTTGCATCTATAGACCCTTTCTGAAAGAAAGGGTGCATCTATAGACCCTTTCTGAAAGAAAGGGTGCATCTATAGACCCTTTCTCAAAGAAAGGGTGCTTCTGTAGACCCTTTCTCAAGGAAAGGGTGCTTCTGTAGACCCTTTCTCAAAGAAAGGGTTCTTCTATAGAACCCTGCTGAAAGAAAGGGTGCATCTATAGACCCTTTCTGAAAGAAAGGGTGCTTCTGTAGACCCTTTCTCAAAGAAAGGGTTCTTCTATAGACCCTTTCTCAAAGAAAGGGTTCTTCTATAGACCATTTCTCAAAGAAAGGTTTCTTCTTTAGACCATTTCTGGATGCTTCTGTAGACCGTTTCGGAAGAATCGAGACGAAATTTTTGTTATCGCTTCACGTTTTGATATAACCCCCATAGAACGGTACCTCCCCATTTTCGGTATTTTGAAGGTTTTAGTCTCATTATCACACCGAAATGGCTGAAAATTGATATTTAATCTTTCGTGGAGCCACAAAACTTGACTATCTAATTCCTCGGCTGTTTTGCCAGATTTTCTAGGAACTTTCTTTTGACTTTAATCTAATTTCCCATATTCATATGTACGTTTCTCGTGTTTAGAAAGCTCGAATATTGTACCGCAATTAATTATTTATGGTGCCAAAATACTCGGGTATTTTAGTAGTTACGTTTTGTTGCACACCGTATTGTTTTTCATATTTCCAAAACTGTCAAAAACTATTGGACCTAATAATAGCCCTGATATTGAGAAAGTAAATTGTCTTCAAGGACGCATATTGCATTTAATTTCATTCGTTGTCACAATGGAACGCATCATCGTTCCATCTTCATTTGCACAATGCAATGGAAGAAAATTATGAATGAGTTGAATTTTATAACCGAACCCAAAACCAACATTTAAGCCTCCATTGTACACACGCACCTTCGATCGTAAGGTAGAATTACATACCAAACATTTTCAAAAAAAGTGACAAAATAAAAGAAAACAAGGAAGCCATCAACCGGAGTAAACAAGAGCTATCACCAATGCCATCACGCCGCCGCAGTCACCACCAAGAATGATGATATCGAAGAAGCATACCAAAATACCAAAGAAAGAAAACAAATAAATGTACAACAACAACAGCGACAAACAGCAGCTGCTAAATAACCGCGAAGCAGGGCAACAACGACAACAAGATCGCGAGCAAGTGAAAGTGATATTACCATGGTCCAGTTTGTTGAACACAATCAATATGTGAATATCTTAGCTCAGTGGTGGAGTATGAAGAGTATGAAGAAACCCCCCCACCAGCTATTCACTGGGGTGTTGTTGTTGTTCCATTGATTGCAGGCTGGTGAATTGTTGTACGAATCTGAGACGCCATGAATAAGACGCCGCGAAAGCAAATTAAAAAATTCCAAAATTTTGTTTTTACTTTTTTTTTTGGTTAAATGAATTCACACATTGACTTCAATTTTCTATTACTAGCAGCCGCACGGTAGGTGAATTGTTGCTGTTGTCCATCACAATGCTGTTAATAGTCTGTTGTTCCCGTGTTCCCCTGGAGAAGAAGAAAAAAGAAAACAATTTATGTTTTTTAACCAAAAAGAAAACAAATATTTGCATTAAAATTTAGGAATTTGCGAGCATGTTATTTGAACATTCATTATTCGGGATTAGGAGTTTTCATAAGATGTTGTAATTTCCTCAAATATTTGAACATCATAAAAAAGGTGTTGGCATTAAATAAAATAGGGTACATACATACATACTCGTACTAACTTTTACTTTCATTCTATGATGAAATATTTGACCTAAATAAAGGGAAAAGTGGGGTATGCAAAATATGGTAATAGACGAAGCTGTGAATGCATATCATTAAGATTGAATATAACAATGTGAGATATAATTAGGTTAATAAAGAGAACAAAAGATATGATAAGGGAAGTTAATTGTTAACAAGTAAGAAAGTTGTTAAGTTCGGCCGGGCCGAACTTTTTATACCCTCCACCAATGCTGTATTGAAGTAAATAAGAACAATTTGTAACTACTAAGCTCTTTCTCTAGGTGAAGTATAATTTCTTGGAGGAGAATAATATCTTAACTGATGATAATCACTTTATACCAATAATGAACGCGAAGAGAGCATTTGTATGGCGAGTGCTCATCTTGTTCATCTATGCTTTATACTGATCATTTTCTGTGTGGAGTGTTTCTACCCATTAAGATTTCAAAATCCCAGTCAGAAGGAAAATGCTGCAACACTCTTTTAATGAGCTCTTTGTTGTTCTTTCTATCCTCTGACTAAACACAATACCAAATTACAGCAGTCTCGATTCGAAAATTTGACAAAAACGTCTCGATATACATAAAAATGGGCAATACCGGTCCATGGGGGTTAGACTAAAACCTACAGACGTAGACCTGTACTAAATTATAAAGTTCTATTTTAAAAATTGCGAGCTGTACGGACATGGGTATTTCGGCTGATCAAGAATATATATACTTTATAAGGTCTCCAACGAATATTTCGATGTGTTACAAACAGAATAACAAACTTAATTATACCTTCCATATTATGGTGGAGGGTATATAAAAGGAGTCTAAAACGTTGAACATTGTCCATATGGCTTTCGGAGACTTCGGATCATTATGAACAGAAGTATGGACCACAATGACTATTGTGCAATATGTGTATGAAGGTTAGGTTAGGTTTTAGGATGCGTAGCTGCTGTGACGGCAGCCACTCCACTCGGAAACCTTGGGGTCCATTGTGATCATCCTGAATGTTGACACGGATTATAGTTGTGGTTGTGATATAAAGGAGATGTAGATGTGTGATAGTAGTTGAGGGTAGATGAAACGTGTGAGTGATGTGGTTGTAGATGCGTAGAATTCAATAGTTCAGGTGTGGTGGTGATGATATTGAAGGTGATGACGGGTGAGATGTAGTGATGTATAGGCGATGTCTGCAGATTGGGTGTAATTTTCGGATGCAACTGTAGGAGTAGAAATAGATTGTAGATGAGAGTGTAGATGTGGTAGTTAGATATAGAAGTAGTGAAATTGTAGTTGTGAAAATAGAGGTTAGTTGTAGCTGGGATGTGGTTGACAATGCTACTGTGTAGTGATGGTGCTTGTCCTGTTTTCAGCACGTTGGAGACATTTTAGGCCTTTTGCCATGTGTAATAGATCCGACGGCTCTGCTTGGCGGAATGCTGTAAGAGTTTGGATGGTGTGCTGTCTTCTACAAAGGAGCATAGGACAACAACATAAAAGGTGCTCGATCATTTCTATTTCTTCCTTGCACAGCCTGCAGTAGTCAGCCGTGTGGTCTACTTCCCATTTGCTCGTCATGGATCCTATTCTGCGGTGACCCGTGATGATCCCCACTGCTAGTTTAAGGTCTGATTTCCTCATTGAGAGCAGTGAGGCGGTTCTTGAATTGGACGGGATTGGCCAGATTGCTCTTGATGTGCTGCAGTTTGGCGTGTTTTGCCATTGTTGGCAGAATTTCTCCTGACATGGTTGCTCTATTGTTTTCCTGAAGAGGCACAGTGGTGGTTTGATGGAGCAGTCGATTTCAATGGTTTATGACTCCGATCCACAGCGTGCCTGGGACCCAACACAAGGTGACGATTGGTTTTAGTGGTTCCAAAGCGTGTTTGCTGATTTGATTTTAGGGCCGCTTGACTATCAACGTAGATAATCACCGGTCCAACTATTTCCCCTCTCGGCTTGGAAGACACTACAATATTCGTTCAGCTTGTATGATTGTCGTAGACCAAGAGATTTGCTGTAGACGCCTGCTCCTGTGCCTGTTTCCATCTTAGATCCATCAGTATAGATCTCTATACCGTGTAGAGGTTGGCTGCTGTGTGTCCATTCATCCCTCTGGGGTATGTGCACCTTTGTTGCCTTGAAGCACATTTGTGGTGATATATAATCACTAATGTTCCCCGAGGCTGTTGATAGTCCGAATCGACGTAGAATTGCAGTTCTTCCGTGTTCGGAACTGCGCCATGAACCTAGCTCCTTAAGACGAAATGCACTCATTGCTGCCAGTTCCTGTACTACTAGGTCTAGCGGATGTAGATCCAGTAGCACATTCAGGGCAGCTTGTAGAGTGCTCCTCATGGCACCAGTGATTAGGACTGATGCCGCTCTTTGGACGCTGTTCAGTTTGTTTAGATATGCATTCCACCATACCAGAGAACAATGGTCGTATATATCCAATGGATTACCGTTGGTCTCAGACCCCAGCTCTTGCCAATGGAATTTTTGCAGGAGTATAGAGCTATTAGACCTCTCCTTGACATTCCTTTTCCACGTGAGTTGGTGGTCCAGGATAATGCCGAGGTATTTGGCTTCCGAAAAGAGTTCAAGAATAACACCGTCCAGCACTGGTAGGGTGAATGGTATGACCTTCCTTTTGTTTGTAAATAGAACTAGCTCAGTCTTTGATGGGTTCACTCCGAGGCCATTGTTGAGTGCCCATCTTGATAACTTGACCAGAGCTCCTTGCATAAGTTCTGATAGTGTCTGTGGAAACTTTCCGCTAAACATGATGACAACGTCATCAGCATATGCGATTGTCTTTATACGCAGCCTATCAAAATCCTTGAGTATTTCATTTATCACTAGAAGCCACAGTAGTGGTGATATGACACCACCTTGGGGTGTACCTCTGGAAGGAACTTCCACCGATACTTGAATTGATTATTCGACTGCTAAGCATACTATCAATCCAATTGACCAGTATGGACGAGACACCTAGGTTTATCAGAGACTTGTGTATGGACTCGAGTCTAACGTTATTAAAGGCACCCTCTATGTCAAGGAATGCAGCTAGCGTATAGTCCGAGCCCTCCATATTTCTCTCAATACATCCTACTACCTTGTTTAACGCTGTATCTACCGATTTGCCTTTTAGGTAGGCATGTTGGGCGGAACTTAGGTCTGTGGCTGAAAGCTTGGCTCTAATGCCAAGATCCAGCAGCCTTTCTAAAATTTTCAATAAAAAGGCGGAGAGACTAATTGGTCTGTAGTCTTTTGGAAGTGTGTGACTTGACTTCCCCGCATTAGGGATGTATACCACAGTTACTTCCCTCCAAATAGCCGATATGTATGATAAGCATAGACAAGCCCTGAAAATAAGTTCCAGGTGTGGAATCAGTGACTCCAGTGCGTTGTGTAGCATTGCATGTACGATTCTATCTGGTCCGAGTGACTTAAAGGGCTTGAATGTGTTTATGGCCCATTTTATTTTTGGTTGACTAATGATTTCCTCTATAACACTCGCATCTACGGTGGTATGGTTGTGTTGTGGATCAGGGTGTTCTGATACATCCATACCATTAGGGAAGTGAGTATTAGCAAGGAGATCTAGAGCAGACGTGACCAAAAAGATAACAGCCCAAAATGTGAATGTATTCAAACTATTGGCAACTTATGACTGTGTGTTAGTGTGTTTTTATGCACGCACGCTACAAAACAAAAACAAATCAAAACAATATCTCTTTTTCGTACGCTCATTCATGCATTCGCGTCGTATGTGTGTAAATTGCCGAAAAACTTCGGCACCGCTGTGTCAAAGAAGAACACATTTGATCTAGAGTCTCTAGGCCGTAGTTAGTCCAATGGTTTTCGGGTCCTTTGATAGTACCCTACGTCAATCAATCGTCTCACTAAAGCAAATCCAAGATTTGCGCTTAGCCTTCTTAATCTCACTGTTATATTTATTGAAAGATACTTTGTAGTTCTCCCAATCATTTGACAACTTTGATTTGTTGGCTTTATTGTAGAGTCTTCTGCTGATCTTTCTTAGATTGGCGGCATCTTTCGAACACCAGACCCGTTGGCTTCTCCTGCCAGGGTGGGTTAGTGGCTGTTGTGGGATAGTAAGGAACCCCCAGCATTGAAGTTGTTAATTCAGTAAACTTTCTCCAGTTGGTCTTCCGTGGATTCCTATGTGGTGGTTACCGAATTCCTTCAACAGAGACCTTGAAGAGTATCTTCCGGTGATCGGAAAAGGAGCACTCTTCGGATACCTTCCAGTCAGTGATATGGGATTCGTCTTTATTAATGAGGGTTTTGTCAATAACTTCCTCCCTGATACTGTTTTTAAAAGTGCTTTAATTTCCCCTGTTACATATTCTCATCTTATATTTCAGTTTAAATTCGAAAACGGACTCACCCCGAGCATTCGTGTCACTGCTTCCCCAGTGGAAGTGATGGGCGTTGGCATCGCACCCCAGGATGATGAGGCAGGTGCTGCCCATCTCTTCAACGAGTCTCACTGTGTATGAAGGAGTGACCCTTAATATTGGGACACTCCAAAAGTGTTAAACTTTTGAGGAGAATATACCTGAAGGAATGGAACGACGTAGTCCATATTGGAAATGGATCTATTCTTGTTGCGGTTGTAACAACATTTGGTATGTTCGTTTTCTGCTTAATCTGCATCTGGGTCCATCTCCAGTTCTAGGAATGTGGCTGCTTTGATGGGATGTAAGCGCATATCTACTGGAATTAGTTGAGTAGGTGTGGCAGTGCAGTTGAACAGATGCAGTTGGAATTCTCTCTTGTAACGTTGGACCACTCTCTCTAGATCATGAAAATCACTCCTGACATGCCTGTGTGGGTGATTACGATGGCTCTCACGGTAACACCCGAGCAAAAACTGCAACGTAAGCATGCCATTGTGTACTGGAAGAATCTTTTTCTCCTCATATATATGGATCACTGAAGACATGAGTAGGTACCCTGTTGCAGTTATCAGGGCAACATTCTGACAAGTTTGAATATTTTTCCATGGTGTTGCACTTATATTCGCGGATTATACTGACGCCGCATAGCTTACCACAGCGTTATATGTGGTCAGCAAAGTTTCTTTATCAGCCCTCCAAGAGCTTCCGGATAGGAACTTAAAGACCTTGTTCCTAGATCTCAGCTTGTCGAAGATAGCTGTGGCATGCGCGGGCGACGTTAACATACTGGCAAATTTGACCCTTATAATTTTGGCGTAGTTTGTGGTTGGAATCGACCATGACATTTAACTCTGTTCTCAGCTCTGCCATGTAATGAGAGTGCCATGTAACGAGAGTGGCGGATATTTGCATATTCCTCTCGTGGAAAAAGTCGGTCAAATATGAGTTCAGCCTTTCACGAATGCCATCAGGGAGGGTACTTGACGCCAAGAGAAAGGTAAAGGTTTAACAGGTCCGGAGTTATCAGTTCATCTTGGGGAACTCCCTGTTTCACTGTACGGGACTTGGACACATATAATTGACCATCCAACGTTTCAAACTTGGCTGGAAGGTTGTCTGCTCGATTACTTGTGGAGTGCTTGACAGTGTCAAAGGCTTTCGATAAGACGAACGCCACAATAACTCTTCTATCACGCGGCTTGCTATGGTTGAGTCCTCGACTAATATGTGTGGAGATGATGTTGTGCTGTGCTGCTTACGGAACCCATGTTGATGATCGGTAACTGAAGAGCTATTTCTGACGCTGGGGAGGCTAAAACTTCAAGCATTCTTGCCTGGCTTCAGTAGGGGGACAGGGTCATTTTCCAGACATAAGGAACGATGTGGGTGGCTAGTGACAGGTTGATAACTTTAGCGAAATACTCGACTCCCGTCACATCCAACTGTATCAGCATTACTATGGAGATTCCATCAGGGACCAACGCTTTGGATAATTCAGCGTTCCTGTTGACATTCACAACATCATCCATTTTAAATTGTGATGGTTTATCTTCGGTAGGAAGAGATCGATTGCGATGTAGTACTGTTCTCTTTATCCTGTCATATCCGGGGTGCTCGACAAACTGTCGATTGAAATAACTTGCGCATCTCTTCGGATCAGTGAACGTAACGTGGTCAAATGCTACAAAGATTTTATCTTCCCTCTTTTTTCTTTCCAGGGTTCGAAAGGGACTTAACCGTTGCTCACAATTCACTTATTCCGGCTTCAATGTTGCAACTCTTTAGATGATTTAACCTCTTGTTCCAGTTATGCTGAGCAACCAACCAGTTAACTATTAGTGTCACCTCCCTGTCACCCTCACTGCGGCTGTGGCGACGAAGGTGATGATCTCATTTGCTAATCCCGTCGCCTCCGCTGGGAAGTTTGGCTTCACTTCGGGTATTCGACCAGCAAGTTTATGCCGAACAGCTGCAGCAGTGATAATGTCTCCGAACCTCCTCTCTGAAACTGAGATTAGTGAACTCTTCGAAAATAGCCTAATTAGCTTTACCATAATTAATGAAAAGGTGGTGTTCAGAGGTGATGAAATCGGGCGGTCTTTGATGCAGACAATTATGAGGGAATGGTCTAATCCATGTAAAACTGCGGGTTGCCAGGTGACGTCATTTGTCAGACCAGGTGATATGATCGTTATGCCTGGCGAACTGTGACATGCTCCGCTAAATCTTCTAGGGGCGTCCTCACTGACTGTGCAAAACGTATAGATATCAATCTGCTCAGTCTGCACCGTACCCCTCAATTTGTTTCTGAGTACTGAATGTCGCAACTCATTCAGTCCTAGGTAATACCAGAGTTAGCGGAGAATACCATAGTTTACCAAACATAATCGCCGTGCCACCTGGCCTGACAAATGACGTCACCTGGCAATCTGTCATTTTTTCTTGGGCAGATCATATCTTCATAATTGTCTGCATCAGCCGATGGCCGCACTTTCATCAATCATAGGAATCACTAAACAACGCTTCAGAGTTTGTCCCCCAAAGAGGAAGTTTTTACCGAATTTTGGTAGCCAACACCCATTTAGGCTCTAAAAACGTCAATTTCCAGATGGAACAATATGCGAACAAGCTTCGCTCTGATGGCGTCAACATCATCAACTTGTGCAACACCTGAGAAAATTGGTCTTGGCTGCCCTTGTTATTGCCGTCATTGAGCATCCCGCTGATGTTTTTGTCATCTCTTCCACCCCCATTTCTGGCCGTTTCACTCCTGGTGCCTTCACCAATCAAATTCAACCAGCTTTCCTTAAACGCCGTTTATTGGTCGTCACCGACCCCAACACTGATCTTATGCCAACATCCCCGTTCATTTTTAGCCAGGGCAAGGTAGTTGTATCCCCCAGTATATATTCGAAAATGAAATCAAAGTAGTCAGATAATTGTTCAAACAGTTCTCCTGGTGTGTTATTTATGATATAATCCTATCCCACACACATCCGCTAAAAGTATTTTGATCTGCAGAAAACTCATACTTGGAATAGTGTGTATGATATAACATGACGAAACACTTTTTCAGTGTTTAATATAACAAAAAAATAAAAGACCAACATTCTTCAGTTGTTTCGGTATAGTTAAATCAATATTTATGGCCCATTTAAATGCATTGCAGATTTCCCAGCTTGTTTACCAAAAATCCACATAACTATTGCGTATTACCACCACTTAACAACATTAACCCGTTAATTGAAATGTTAATAAGAAGAAATAGTTCATATTGGGCAAATGTTTAACGCCCTTATTACAGTTTCTTGCCAACTTAGTTTATTATTTATTTTATCTGATTTGGTTTTTATTGTGGCCGTTTCCACTTAAGAAATAGTGGTTGGTATTACCATTACCACGCCATAAACTGTGTACATATGGCTCCGTTTGTGTTCGATTTTAAAATCATACCAATCATATGACATTTTGGATTTATTGTAGTGATGATTTCCTTATTATTTGATTGCATGAGACGAGGCATTACTCACTATCAGTCAACTGCGTCACAAAAACAAATTACATCATAGCGAGTCTTTTTTGTTTTTTGGTTAGAGGTAGAAAATCCAAAATATCAACAAAAGACAAAAAACAACCTCGCCAAATAAAAAGACTATTGAAAACAAAAGTGACAATGTAAAAAAGTTAACGGTTAAAAACAACGACAGCCAATAACACACATTGAGGCAGGAGCCCGTATCATGTTAGGTACAAAATGCTTCACAATAACTTTAATAAAATCCAGGAACTCGTTTATTGTAAATGTCTATGTATGTATATGCAGTACAGTGTATAGCAAAAGTATTGACCTCTCGAGTGAGTAAATGGAGCTGTCAATGAAAAAATCAACCACGAGCAGCTTAAGGTTCTTGGAGATAGTCTCGTAGTAAATATCCGAATATATACGATTCCCGCATTGATGAGACAATGCAAAGAGAAAAGAACATTTGCAAACTGCAAATTGAGAGCAAATGACGCATTGTTACTCTAGCGTCAAACCTTCTGGTGCCAGTTCCATCCAACCATCCAAGTATACGAGATCAATGGCTGGATTGTTCCGAAATTTGCACGGACTCATTCAATACCAGCACAAATCCAATGCAAACAGAACTCAACAGACATTGCAATACGTTCAAATTTTCACATCCTCATCCACCACAATCAAACTTCGGTAAGATGTAATTAATATATGCCTAGTTGCTTTTGATTCTTCTATGTGAGGGACTACGCGAGGGACTATGTTGATGCGTGCTGGGTGAACACAGCCCCCACTGACCTATTTTCCGACCGCCACATACGGTGACATAGGGATGTTTTACACCTTTAGGGCTGTTTTCCCAAGAAATATGGACTTGCCCCTGAAAAACTTTTACCGTCGTAATGAAGGTAGCGAATGCAAATAGCTTCAACAAAAATCAAAGTGATTTGAGAGCAGGTCTTAAAGTGAACTTATCCGAAATTTTGTGTGAAAGGTACCAGTAGGAGTAGACACATATAGTCCATATTCGAACCTGATCTATATCTGGTAGATATATTAGGATGTGCAACGTATGGATTACATCGGTCACTCCCTTCAAAAGTTATAGTGGGCACAAATTTTCCGAACATTTTTGAAGTTTTGTGGGGGAGGTACCGGAAGGAGTGGACCGATATGGTTTATCTTCGAATTTAAACTATGTTTGGACAAAATATTACGAAGGCCAAATTTTGGACGGAATCGGCAGATGCTTTCGAGAGTTATTTCGGGCTCCAACCACTACACACGGTGTCATAGGGGCTTTTCGCATCTTTCAGGCTATTTTCTAAGGAAGTACGGACGTGCCCCAGATAAAACTTGTACCGTCGTATGGGGGGCGGTGAATACAAGATGTTGCAATAAAAACCGAACCGATTCAGGAACTGCTCCTAAACTGATTTTTTCCGAAATTTTGTGTGGGAGGTACTCGAAGAAGTGGACCGATTGCGTCCTTATTGGAACTTCATCTAAGTCTGGTAGAAATTTCACGATGGGCAGAGAGTTCACTAATCACAGTTCAATTTCCCAGCAGATGCGACGGGATTAGAAAATGAGCGTAATGGGCTTCGTCGAACCAACCATTGACCCCAGAGCCAGAGAGCTGATACTAGAAATTAACAGGTTGGTCGGTGAGTATAAGTGGAACAAGTAGATAAATCATCTGAGGAGTTGCAACATTGGAACCGGAATAAGTGAGTTGCGGCAACGGTTAAGTCATCCTCGAACCCTAGGAAGAAGGAGGATAGAATCTCAGTCACACTTGGCGACGTTACGCTGACTGATTTGAAAAGGTTATTTTAATCCACCCTACGCCGAGCACACCAGTGGTAACAGAGTGAAGAGAAACACGTCGCATTAAGTCTCTTCCTGCCGAGGAGGAACCACTACAATTTGCAATTTGGATGATGTTGCAAATGCCATCAGATTAATGAGCTTCGTCGAGCCAACCCCATTGACCCCAGAGTTAGGGAACTGACGCTGGAAGTTATGAGGTTGGTCGGAGAGTACAATCGAAACGAATGGCTTTATCATCAGAAAAGTGGCGAAGTTGGAGCCGGAATAAGCAAACTGGAGGTAACGGTTGAGTTGCTTTCAACCCCCAGAACGAAGGAAGATAGGATCTCAGTCACGTTTGGCGACGTTATTTATTTAAATCAATAATTTTTCCAGCACCCCGGGAGAGTGACAGGTCGAACAGAAAATTACTGAAATAAAAAATATATGTTGGGACCACAAATAAATCTGAACTGATTTGGACCAAATTAGGCATACTTTGACATCGGCTAAGTTTCGATGCTTTCCGCTTCTATCAAATGTATATAGCGCTTTTTGTGTATGATTTAACTAAACTCGGATACCAATATATATGGGAGCTGTATCTAAATCTGGACCAATTCTCACTATTTTCAGTAGTGTTAGTCTTTAGGCCTTAAATATGATGTGTGCCAAATTTTACGTCAATCGGACTACAAATGAGCATGTTAGGAGTTTTAATCAACTTTTAACATAGATTTCCCCTCTGTGCGTCGCATTAAATCTCTTCCTGTTGAGAAGGAACCACCAAAATTTCCAATTGATGACGTTAAATCATCCTGATCATGGGTCCTGATGGAATATCTATGTTGAAACAGGTAAATGAGATGGAAGTTAGGTATCTCACAAAAGTACTCAACCTGAGGCTAGCGAACCACATCGCTCCCGAAGTCTGGAAAATAGACAGGGTGGTCCCGCTACTGATGCCAGCCATGGTGAATCGAATTGGAGACTTTTTTCCTCCCCATCATAGGAAATAGCTTTCAAGTTGCCGATCATCAGCATGGGTTCCGTAAGCAGCACAGCACTACAACAGCGCTGCACGACCTATCCACACACATTAGTCGAGGAGTCAACCAGAGCAAGCCGTGTTATAGAAGAGTGAAGGTGGCACTCGGATTATCGGAAGCATTTGATACTGTCAAGCACTCCACTCTGTTTGAGGAAATTAAGCAGACTAACCTCCGGCCAAGTTTGAAATGTTGGATAACCCCAGTCGTACATGGAATTCAGGAACAAAATGTTCAAGCCCCGTTGAGTGAGCACTGAGTTGAATGTCATGGTCGATGGTGGCAGAAGTCTGGCCACAAACTATCCCAATTTTATAGCACATCCAAGTCGTCCGCGCATGCAACAGCTATCTGCGACAAGTTGAGATGTAGGAACTAGTATCATAGGCCCCTATCCGGCGGAATTTGGGCTGCAGACAAAGAAACCTTGCTGACCACTTATAACGCGATAGTTCGGTCTGTGGTAAGTTATGCTGCGCCAGTGCAGTCTGTGAATAGAAGTGCAACGCAATGGAAACATATTCAAATGTGTCAGAATGCCACCCTGAGAACTTCATCAGGGTACTTCCTCATGTTATCAGTGGACCATGAGGAGTCGAAGATTCTTCCAGTACGGCAACATCCACTATAGTACCCCCACCTAGGCATGCCAGGAGAGATCTTCATGATCTGGAAAGAGCGATCACAAACAGGTTTGAATAGCATTCACATAACTGCAGTCGCAGATGCCATAAACAACTATTGTTTGAATACAGTCCTCCTTGTACATCTCCCGTCTATTTCAGCTGAGGAGCGTCAGCTGTGAAAAGTATTCCTCATATGGAAGAACTGCACTAAGTCAGTTATGTAGATATTTACCATACCACAGGTATCATCGACGACGCCAATGTCGTATAATCATCTGCATAAATTACGATGTCTATGCCGTTTGGAGGGCGTGTCATCCTTGGTGGCTAACGACAACTTAAGGACATTTTTTAAATACTCAACTTCGGTTTTATTCAGTCGATTATGCATTATCATTGAGAATCCGTGTGGGCCCAGCACTTTGAATGATTTCGCGTTTCGGATGGCTCGGTCATCGTAAATTGTTGTGGTAGTGAGAGATTTCTTATACGGCGTATTACGACTCTCTTCGCCTTATCGCTTTCGGGATACTTTATAAATTCACGGTGAACGTTCCATCTGCCTTCTTTCCCGAATTCGAGAGTGATTTAACCATTTACTTAATCCTGTACCAATGTTGCATTGCTTCAGGTGGTCTAACCACTTTTTCTGTTTATGCTCTCATTAACTTCAAGAGTAAATTCTCTAGCTTTTGAGTCTTCAGGAATTTATTTATACGAAATCTCCCTCGTAGCTTCGGGGATGTTGTGGAAATATATTTATGTAAGTATGATTGCGTCACGCTATATATTATTTGCATTATTTCGTAATTGACAGATGGACCATTTTGGCTACATATAAATACATATTTCATTATTAATTGCATTAAGAAAGAAAAATGCCAAACGCATTTGGAAATAGCTTTTATTGACTTTATCCGATTCGATTAATGAAAGAGGTCAATATTTCGAGGTTTTACATTACTTCTAAAAATGGTAGCATAAAAACTTCAAAACCAGTTACAGCATCGTAATTTGCATGAATTAAAAAAAAAAAACTGTTAATTCCTCTATCATGATTTTAATACTTTTCTATCATGGTTGCACAATTTTGTAGCATGGAAGGTAAACGTAGTTATTTATAAACAAACCAAAACTATAAAGGAAAACACACTTATATGTCACGGTGCGCCTGAATCAACTATTATTGTAAGGTGCTTACACCTAGAAAGTTTTTGGGGAATCTGAAAATACAATGTTTATAGATGGGAAAAATTAAAAAAAAATCGCAGGAGCGCTTTTTATATTAATCGCGATCAAGGTTCATATTTATATGGTTTTTTGAGTTTTCACAATTTTGCTTGGAAACCGCAAGATCTATTGAAATGGGATTCGAACAAATGCTATAGCTGTGAAAATTCTCTACAAGATTGACCTTTATGACTTTTTCCTAGGTTTTACCATTTCTGAGATAGAGAAGTTGAATGAACTGACTGTATCACCTCCATAGAACAATGGCATATACGGTGCGCCTTAACTAACTTTAAGTGAATGGTGCTTACACCTGGGAAGTTTTTGCAGATTCTGAATCTACAATGTCCATAGATGACAAAAATAAAAAAACCAAAAAATCGACAAAGGGCTTTTAAATAAATAGCGGTCAAAGGTCACGTTTTTTGTTTATTTTAGGTTTTCAGAATTTTCCTTGGAAACTGCAAGTCCTATCGAAATGGGGCTAACGAACATTTTGTAGCGGTGAAAAATCTCAATAACATTTTTTAGTCCCATTTCAATAGGGCTTGCGGTTTCCATGCAATCCTGAAAACCTAAAAATGTGACTTTTGACCGCGATTTATTTCAAAATCCCTTCGACAATTTTTTGGTTTTTTTTTTTTTTGATTTTCTCATCTATGGACATTGTAGATTCACAATCTGCAGAAACTTCCCAGGTGTAAAAGTCAATCTTGTACAGAATTTTCACAGCTACAACATTTGCTTTAATCCCATTTCAATAAGACTTGCGGTTTCCAAGCAAAATCGTGAAAAACTAAAAACCCTTCCCCTTCCATATAAAGTTGGTTCAGTCGTACCGTGATGTTAGACAGTAATTTCTGTATCTAACATTACATTGATATAATTTGCATCAAGTGAGAGGTCAAGAGTTGGTTTTCAAGTTTAGTTTTCGTAAGTTGTTCGAATATGCCACTAGAATTTAAATTACTGGTTAAAAATTAAATTTGAATATTTTTCCCACAAAAGTATGGTCAATTTTACACGCTAAGTACTATCCGATCATTATTAACAATTATAGGCACTATCCTGCACCAAAACTATTACCTCGTGCAAACATTTGTCAGTACTGAACTATAATTGCGATCTCCAACGTGATTAAGGTTACATTACCCACAATTAAAACTAAGGGATCCCTGCATATACTAGGCTGTAACTCTGTTATCTGTTCTCGTACATCAACATAATTAGCATCAATGGAAAGGTCAAGCGTTCCTCTTCTAAATATAACTTAAACTGTTTTAACATAGTTTCCAGGAATAAAGATATACTCAATTCACTAACAAATTTACCTATTTTCACACAAAAGTTCTGGTCAATTTAACCCGCTAAATATTATCTGATCGTCACGTTATATTGCAAGCTACTTCTCTGTCGTAAACCCAAACCTTAGATAAAATTTCGCGCCGATCAGGCTACCATTGCGACCTACAGATCCGCTACAAAATTGGATAAAAAATTTGATTTTGGTCCATTTCACCCCCTAAATATTTCACTACAGTCGCCAAAAACTATAAGGGTCTACTCTGGTCTGAAGCCGACCTCCATACAAAATTTGGTGAAGATTGGTCCATGATTGTAGCGTGCGTACAATTTTTAATGGACGGACGGAAGGACACACATCTCAAAATCGATTAATCTCGTCGAGATAAGAATTTTGGTATATCACATGGGGGGTCTACGACGAATATTTCGCGGTGTTACATGATTTTTTCGAAAAACAAACTTATAATACCCTTGTGCTGTAGGGTATAATAAAAAAATAAGTCGAGAGTACTCTATTTTTATTCGTCACTCGCGAAGCTTTTTTCAGACTTGATCGGGCAAGTTCGGGGTATGCCCCCCCCTCCCTCCCTCAACTTGCCCCCCATAAACTCCCACCAACACTATACAACAATTTTTCCAAAAATATATCAATTCATTTTTACTCGATTTTAGTCTTCGAGTAAACTCGTACTCTATTTCGGAGCTCTGGTTTTTTTCCTTCAAAGGCGGACTAATTTCAGACATATAACGTATGACACTACTCTTCATCGGCGGTATACACACTAGGGGTGGGGGGGCGATTTGAACTTCTTAAGGAGGGCTTCGCGTTTCTGATTCCAGGTATTGTACTGAACAAAAAAGGTCACTATACCATACGTCTACGGTGAAAATCGACCCTTCTGAGTTTGACTTGAAGTTTTTTATCAGACGTTTATCACGTTTTTTTTTATATATTTTGGCATATAACAGCCAGGACAATTATTAAGACATCTCTAGTATTTTATTTTATTTGTTACTAGCTGAACCTGGTGCGCTTTGCTGCCCCGACTACGATAAAATATAATGGAATGCAAATTATATTAACGTTTTTAATATATTAACGAATAAATATAGGAGATATGAAGGCGTTATATACCTATTCAGTGTTGTTATGAAGCTACTATGGTATTTTTGTATGTTTCAGGAGCTAAGACTCCTCCGAAAGCCTTTTCGGCTATAAGTATTCCTAATGATTTAGATATATCATAATAAATCATAAATCTTAAGAAGTCTCTCAAAGACATGATACTTAATAGCTGTAGCCTTGGTCAATTCCTTCCCATCTTCAAAATTTCATTGAAATTGAACATACGTAACAAAAACATGAAATCAACCGAAAATATATATGGGTAGCTATATTCCTATATGAACCGCTCTCGATATTATTTGTCAAATTTATTTGTAGACCAAATCCCGTCTCAAATTCACATTTTGTGCATAAAATACAGAAAATCAGCCGAAAATATATATGGGAGCTATATTCAAATCTGAACCGATTTCGATATAATTTGTCCCATTTATTTCTAGAACGAATTGCGTCACGCTTTTCAAATTTCAGTGAAATTGGGCATATATAGCGTGCTTGGTACATAAAATAAGGAAGTCGACCTAAAATATATGTGTATGGGAGCTATATCCAAATCTGAACCGATTTTGATATAATTTGGCACGTTTATTTCCAGACCAAGTTCCGTCACACATTCCAAATTTCATTGAAATTGGATATAAATAGCATGCTTGGTGCATAAAATAAGGAAATCGGCCGAAAATATATGTATGTGGGAGCTATATCCAAATCTGAACCGATTTGAATATAATTTAGTAAATTTATTTCTACATCAAATTCCGTCACACATACAGAATTTGGAGATTGTATCTGCAATAGTTCTAAAGATATTTGCATACAAAATCTAAATTTTTTGGAGGTACCTCCGGTTTTGATGCTATATCTCCAGATCAACGCGAAATTTCAAAAAATGATATAGCCTATTTGCATTCCAGGCCATGTAGCAATGTACCCTAAAAATTTCAGTAAGATCTGTTCAGCGGTTTTCAAGTCTATAAGGCACAAACAAACAAACGTACAAACAAATTTCAATTTTATATATATAGATTTTATTGTCATATATTTATGAAATTCTGGAATTTAATGCCCACTGGCGTATGATTTATAAAAATTATTTTATTCATGGTATGGTAGTTATACGCTAGGTGGTATACATATATGTATATAATATATTCACTTTATTTCAGAAGCACTTTCAATGATTTGCTTCTAACTTTTATAATTTTTCATCGATTTCATTTATCCATAGACTTGACTTTGTAAACTTGGAAAACCTATACAGGATATATGAAATCCATATATAGTATAGTCTCGATATTCCGGACACTCGTTAATCCGGAGAATGCGGTAATCCGGGCACTAGAATTTTTTACATTGTAGACTCTATAATCCGGACATCACATATTTTCTTACCTCGATAATCCGGACATCAATATTTTTTTCCTACCTTAAGCATTCGTTTTTAATTTATTTCATCGACATTTTCGTTCTTAGCAATAGTAATTGGTGTATGGATAAGAAAAATTAGGTTTTTCAAAGTTTTGGGCCAAATACCGACTTTCTGGTGCTACTGTTGAATCAGTTCTACATTCAATATTGTATTAACTATCTGAATCTGTTGAATGCTTTTTCTACCGTTCACCCATTGATGACTGACTATGATAAGCAACAGTATTTAAAACAGAGTTTTGTTAACTAGTTCCCTGAAAAACTGAGGAATCAGTCATCCGGTTCGTGAGAAAGTCCTTTGGGAGCATGTAATGTATTCCAAGGATATTTTAAAAATTTTTAAACCATTTAAAGCGTTTTGATTAATAGCTTAGTTTTTATTAAGATGTAAAGCTGAACAAGGAAACGTGTAATGCCTCTACACGTAGACATTTCAATAAGTTATTTAAAAATCGTATGGCTCATTTTACTTTCATTAACTACGGATTTCGTTATTGCAACCAATAGATTTAAATTCCATTTTTCCTTATTCATAGGATATAGCATTTATACAAAACAATATCTCTTTTGGCTTCGACGACGAAATTGAGTTATTTGCTGATGTTCATAGAAATGTCTAAAATATATTCACAATAGTAAGATTAGCACATTTGAATTCTGAAATTCTATCTAGTAAACGTCCCTTATTAATTAATTATGCTCCCAAAATTTTATGTTTTTGATACTAATCGGTAATTCGGACAATTCTATAATCCGGACACCGTCGAAACATGTGGTGTCCGGATTATCGAGATTATACTGCATAGTAATATTGTATTTTGGCCGACGAAAAGAGATCCACTTGCTCAAGTCTGAATCGGAAAACTCGATTTTCACCGTAGACATATAGTCTAGTGGACTTGTTTGCTCAGCACAATCCCAAGAATCAGAAACGCGCCCACTATGATTTTTTCCTTCCATATAAACCGCCCGACCCTACTATACATATTAAGCAACTCTACCTCGGCAGTCCTACACTTTACTGCTTTCTGTGTTCGTGTTCGTATCTCAGTGGGTAGTTGTATTAGTTGCGGCAGGAGTTCCAGAAGTCTGCAGAACTTTGATCGCATGCTGACAGTACTGATTGCTTGGGACAAATTCATCTATTTTCCAGTGTAGGGTAGTCATTCAAAACTAAACAAGTAAGAACGGCGTTAAGTTCGGCCGGGCCGAACTTGTTATACCCTCCCCCACAAGTTGTATTGAAGTAAAATGGAATAATTAATTTCCTTTCCTGTATGAAGAAGACTTAATACTAAATTTCAGCAAAATAATGTGGCTAAAACTTAAAAAATACCAAAAATCAAGAAGTACGCTTCTATGGGGATATAGGAAGACGTGGACCTATACTGATAATACTCTTCTGGAATATTTTATAACTCTTGGAAGACTAAATAACGAATTTCAGCCATTTCGGTGGGATATTGACGTCACAATCTTCAGTATTACGAAAATCGGGAGGTACAATTCTAAGGGGGCTATATCGAAACGTGGACCTATACCGAAGAATTTTAATCGGAAATGGGGCAATATGAAAGCGTGGACTTGTACAGACAAATTTCTGGCAAACAGTTTTATATCACATTGAAGACTAAATACCAAACTTCAGCCATTTTGGTGGAATATTGAAGCCACAACCTTCAAAATACGAAAAATCGGGAGGTACCTTACAATGGGGGCTATATGAAGGCGTGGACCTACACCGACAAATTTAAAGGGGAAGTTTGAGTACCCCCAACGAAGTCTAAATACCAAATTTCAGCCATTTTGGAGGAATATTGAGGCCACAACGTTCAAAATACCGAAAATCGGGAGGTACCGTTCTATGGGGGCTATATGAAGGCATGGACCGATACCGACAAAGTTCTGGGGGAAAGTTGTATACCACCAACGTAGACTAAGTACCAAATTTCAGCCATTTCGGTGTGATAATGAAGCTAAAACCTTCAAAATACCGAAAATCGGGAGGTACCGTTCTATGGGTGCTATATGAAGGTATGGACCGATACCGACAAAATTCTGCGGGAAAGTTTTATACCACTAAAGAAGACTACGTACCAAATTTCAGCCATTTTGGTAGCATAATGAAGCTAAATCCTTAAAAATACCGAAAATCGGGAGGTACCGTTCTATGGGGACTATATCAAAACGTGGACCGATATATCCCATTTTCAATACCAACCATCCTGCAAGTAATAAAAACTTCTGTACTAAATATTAACTCTCTATATTTTTAAAATTGCGAGCTGTATCTTAAAGTCAACAGACAGACGGACGGACAGACGGACATGGTTAAATCGACATAGAATTTTATGCTGATCAATGATATATATACTTTATAGGGTCTCCGACGAATATTTCGATGTGTTACAACCGGAATGACAAATTTAATTATACCCCCATATGGTGGAAGGTATAAAAATCATTTGAAAATATTCTGCATTTTTTCCAAAAAATATATGATAATATGCTTCATGTAGTGCAACACTTCCCGATTCAATATTCTATTCTAGAAACTGGTTTTTGAGATCAAAGGTGATCATCAAACTGAACTGTAGACCAAAACGCAAAAAATATTATAGGGCACAAAGGCCTTGAAGATGAGGTTTGGAGCATCTTATGTGTTCAGAATTTATGATCTTTAAGACAAGAGCCAAAACTTTGCCTCCGAAAGCCTGAAAAAATGATCACTTTTGAAAACAAGGCCTCAAACCTTTAGGGAAAATAACTGCGAATGTGGAAGTGATGGGAAAACACACCAGAACAGGTGTCTTCTTATTTTTGATCTTCTATCATGCTGCGGTGTTAAAATATGGTTATTTATTTCGTGTCGCACATTGAAATAGAGCAAGATATTTTGTTTTGTTTTTTATGAATTTCCTGTAAATAATAAAAAAACTACAAGGCTAGAATATTGAAACTTCGGGAAGTGTTGAAAAAAATTGCAGAATATTTTCAAAGGATTTTTTAGTATTTATTTTTTCAAGATAATAATATGAAACCAACACCAGCATCGTGCGTTAAGTACAAGTATCTAAAATATTTTTTTTTTTTTTTGAAAAATGTTGTCCTTGAAATTTGAAAGTTCTTTGAAAGGTCAATAGGATGAGAAATCAAAAATGCCAATTTACTCCATAGTTTCAGACGTATATAGTCCGGTTCATGTGTAACGAATTTTTTTGAAAATTGTCGGACGGTGTTATTCTTCCGTTAAAGAATAGACTCAGTTTCAAATTCACTGGAATCATCTTTACATATTACTGTTACTTTAAAACATTATTCACAACTAAATTAATTCTTCCATATTCCCAACCATTCGTGGTGTTACAAACTTTTGAACACAACTGTCAATGGTATTTTAAGTAGATTTGCTCAAAACCCATTTCTTTATCATCACGTACAACCAAATGTACAATATGACTCTATGACTATGATATTGTGTAATAAAGCCGAAGGCAAAATACAACAACCAGCACAGCAATGGTAAGAAAATAAGGTAATAATACTACACATTTCCACAAAATGGAAACAATTTAAAGAGTCACCAGCAACACAAATACAAAATACCACCACCATTACAATAATAAAAAAAAAACTGAAGAAACAGTCATCGTCGCCAATAAGCGGTAGTGCCTGCGCGGTAGTAAAAAAAACAACAAAAACTTACAATCGCAACAAAAACAAAACATAATTGGTGTCAATAAATTATGCGATTTGAGTTTTGAGTAAAAATAATGCTAATTTAAATAAATTAAATAAGGGCATACAAACAAACGGACAGACAGATAGACAAACAGACATACGGTGTTCACACCGGTTGCTGGTGATAATGGCCAAATGCGGACGATTATGGTGGCGATGTTATTTGTTTATTCCCATCTATGACAAAAGCTTTCGGTTTCATTCTGCAAAATAATTTATAAAGGTGACACATGAGAGGTTGTTGTTGTTGTTGTTGCTGTTGTGTTAACCTGTTAGTCAGCCCTTAGAGGTCACAATAAAACAAAAGACTTAGGTAACAAACGGTTTTTTTTTTACTTCTGTTTGACCTATAAAATGCATTCCAGCCTATTATAGTAATTTTTTATTGTTTTTGTTATTATTTTGCAAATGATGTGTTATGTATTTTTCATTTATTATTTCAACACATGGAACATGGAGAATCCCACAAGAGAATTCCACTTGCATCATACATATTGTTCAATTGCGAAACCAGAAGTTTAGGTGGGAGACAAAATGTTGAGTGAGCTGTATTTTGGAATGTGAAGCATCCAAACAATGGATGGTTGACACACGACTAAAATTCAGTTAAATTAGAATAACAAAAACCCCATTTGAACTTTAACACATATTGTTCATGTTTTTTTAAATTGCTTTTTGTATTTGTTGTTAGAGTATAATTTTATTGGGCAACCTGAAGAAGAGAGCATCAGGAGACAAGTGAGTAGGCTTTGCTGGACAATGAAAAAAATTCAACGTTGAATATCAAAAAGGGTCTATAGAAGCACTTTTCTTTCAGAAAGGGTCTATAGAAGCATCCTTTCCTTCAGAAGGGCTCTATAGAAGCAACCTTTCTTTCAGAAAAGGATGGGTGTTCTATAGACCCTTTCTGAAAGAAAGGGTGTTCTATAGACCCTTTCTGAAAGAAAGGGTGTTTCTGTCTACCCTTTTTTCAAGAAAGGTTCTATAGCAGAAAGGTTCTATAGGAGCACCCTATCTTGCAGAAAGGTTCTATAGGAGCACACTTTCTTGCAGAAAGGTTCTATAGGAGCACCCTATCTTGCAGAAAGGTTCTATAGGAGCACCCTTTCTTGCAGAAAGGTTCTATAGGAGCACCCTTTCTTGCAGAAAGGTTCTATAGGAGCACCCTTTCTTGCAGAAAGGTTCTATAGGAGCACCCTTTCTTGCAGAAAGGTTCTATAGGAGCACCCTATCTTGCAGAAAGGTTCTATAGGAGCACCCTTTCTTGCAGAAAGGTTCTATAGGAGCACCCTTTCTTGCAGAAAGGTTCTATAGGAGCACCCTTTCTTGCAGAAAGGTTCTATAGGAGCACCCTTTCTTGCAGAAAGGTTCTATAGGAGCACCCTTTCTTGCAGAAAGGTTCTATAGGAGCACCCTTTCTTGCAGAAAGGTTCTATAGGAGCACCCTTTCTTGCAGAAAGGTTCTATAGGAGCACCCTTTCTTGCAGAAAGGTTCTATAGGAGCACCCTTTCTTGCAGAAAGGTTCTATAGGAGCACCCTTTCTTGCAGAAATGTTCTATAGGAGCACTCTTTCTTGCAGAAATGTTCTATAGGAGCACTCTTTCTTGCAGAAATGTTCTATAGGAGCACCCTTTCTTGCAGAAAGGTTCTATAGGAGCACCCTTTCTTGCAGAAAGGTTCTATAGGAGCACCCTTTCTTGCAGAAAGGTTCTATAGGAGCACCCTTTCTTGCAGAAAGGTTCTATAGGAGCACCCTTTCTTGCAGAAAGGTTCTATAGGAGCACCCTTTCTTGCAGAAAGGTTCTATAGGAGCACCCTTTCTTGCAGAAAGGTTCTATAGGAGCACCCTTTCTTGCAGAAAGGTTCTATAGGAGCACCCTTTCTTGCAGAAAGGTTCTATAGGAGCACCCTTTCTTGCAGAAAGGTTCTATAGGAGCACCCTTTCTTGCAGAAAGGTTCTATAGGAGCACCCTTTCTTGCAGAAAGGTTCTATAGGAGCACCCTTTCTTGCAGAAAGGTTCTATAGGAGCACCCTTTCTTGCAGAAAGGTTCTATAGGAGCACCCTTTCTTGCAGAAAGATTCTATAGGAGCACCCTTTCTTGCAGACAGGTTCTATAGGAGCACCCTTTCTTGCAGAAAGGTTCTATAGGAGCACCCTTTCTTGCAGAAAGGTTCTATAGGAGCACCCTTTCTTGCAGAAAGGTTCTATAGGAGCACCCTTTCTTTCAGAAAGGTTCTATAGGAGCACCCTTTCTTGCAGAAAGGTTCTATAGGAGCACCCTTTCTTGCAGAAAGGTTCTATAGGAGCACCCTTTCTTGCAGAAAGGTTCTATAGGAGCACCCTTTCTTTCAGAAAGGTTCTATAGGAGCACCCTTTCTTTCAGAAAGGTTCTATAGGAGCACCCTTTCTTTCAGAAAGTTTCTATAGAAGCACCCTTTCACCACCGTGGTGCAATGGTATGCACACCCGCCTTGCACGCAGAAGGTCAGTGGTTCGATTCCCCGGTCAGGCAACATCAAACATTTTTCAACGGTGGCAAAATACCCCTTAGTAATGCTGGCGACATTTTCTGAGTATATCAGCCTTGAAGAACTTCTCTACAAGTGGTGTCTTAAGGCACGCCGTTCGGACTCGGCGATAAACAGTAGGTCCCATATCATTGAGCTAATATGAATCGGGGTGCACTCATTGATATGAGAGAAGTCTCCCTTGTCCCGTATGGGATGTTGTGGAACAATGTTTTTTTTTTTTGTTTTGTTTGCCCTTTCTTTCAAAAAGGTTCTATAGGAGCACCCTTTCTTTCAGAAAGGTTCTATAGGAGCACCCTTTCTTTCTGAAAGGTTCTATAGGAGCACCCTTTCTTTCGGAAAGGTTCTATAGGAGCACCCTTTCTTTCAGAAAGGTTCTATATGAGCACCCTTTCTTTCAGAAAGGTTCTATAGGAGCACCCTATCTTTCAGAAAGGTTCTATAGGAGCACTCTTTCTTTCAGAAAGGTTCTATAGGAGCACCCTTTCTTTCAGAAAGGTTCTATAGGAGCACCCTTTCTTTCAGAAAGGTTCTATAGGAGCACCCTTTCTTTCAGAAAGGTTCTATAGGAGCACCCTTTCTTTCAGAAATGTTCTATAGGAGCACCCTTTCTTTCAGAAAGGTTCTATAGTAGCACCCTTTCTTTCAGAAAGGTTCTATAGGAGCACCATTTCTTTCAGAAAGGTTCTATAGGAGCACCCTTTTTTCTGAAAGGTTCTATAGGAGCACCCTTTCTTTCAGAAAGGTAATATAGGAGCACCCTTTCTTTCAGAAAGGTTCTATAGGAGCACCCTTTATTTTAGAAAGGTTGTATAGAGCACCCTTTCTTTTAGAAAGGTTGTATAGAGCACCCTTTCTTTTAGAAAGGTTGTATAGAGCACCCTTTCATTCAGAAAGGTTGTATAGAGCACCCTTTCATTCAGAAAGGTTGTATAGAGCACCCTTTCATTCAGAAAGGTTGTATAGAGCACCCTTTCTTTCAGAAAGGTTGTATAGAGCACCCTTTCTTTCAGAAAGGTTGTATAGAGCTCCCTTTCTTTCAGAAAGGTTCTATAGGAGCGCCCTTTCTTTCAGAAAGGTTCTATAGGAGCATCCTTTCTTTCAGAAAGGGTCAATCAAAGCATCCATTCCTTCAGAAGGGGTCTATAGAAGCATCCTTTTTTCAGAAAGGGTCTATAGAATCACACTACAGAAGGTACCCTTTCAGAAAGAGTCTATAGAAGCACTTTTTCTTTCAGAAAGGGTCGACAGAAACACCCTTTCTTTCAGAAAGGGTCTAAAGAAGCACACTTTCTTTTAGAAGGAGTATATTGGATCACCCTTTCTTTTAGAAAGGGTCTATAGAATCACCCGTTTGAAAGAGTGACTGATTCCTATCTTCCTTTTTCCGGGGTTCGAGAGCGGCATAACTTTTGCCCACAATTTCGGCCCTTCAGATGATCTAGTCGCTTGTTCCGCTTATGCTAACCGACCAACCTTAAACTTCCAGTGTCATAGAAGTGGCGCGACGGAGCTCATTAAGCTCATGTGCTTGTCCCTCCGCTTCCGTTAAGAAATTCGGTCACACTTCGGGTATGCAACATGCAGGTATAACATCCTTTCTGCTACTCGAACATCGTAGGCAGTTTTCTGAAGCGGTGATTAGAGAACTCTGTAAAACTACGCCAGTTAACTTTCCCCTGATTGACGAAAGTGCGGCGTTCAGAGGTGATGAAGTAGGGCGGTCATCTCATGAAGACGACTATAAGGAGATGGTCGGATCAAATGAAAGACTGGTTGTCATTTGTCAAACCAGGTGACAGGATAGCGTTAAGGCGTCCTGATTGGCCGTGGATAACGTACACGCAGAGCAGATATACTGTAGGGGCAATCATATTCTTACAGCAAAATAGTGTATTTTAAAAAATGTGAAAATGTCAGCATCCTAAGTGCCGCCGCGCAACGACTTGGGAACCTTGTTCCTACTTCTGATGTTGTCGCAAATAAATGCAGAACACCCACAATATTGGGGTGGTTAGTCATCGGGATAAGGGCATCATCGACAAATGTGTTCAGAGGGAGCATCATTTAAAGAGTCCAGTTGGTGAACAGTGTGGCAGTAAATTTAGCGGCGGATATATTCATATTCCTCAGACCGAAGAACTGTACTAACTACACTATATTTAACCTATCAAACATGTCATCACCGATAGGACCCGCTACCAAGATCGTACAACCATCCACATACATACATTATGATCTCTATGCCGTCTGGATAGTGTGGAATTTCAGAAAGGTAGAGGTTAAACAGTTCCGGAGATATCACCCCGCCTGCTACACTTCCAACGTTTCAAACACTACTGGTGGGAAGTCTTCTCTATATCCTCGGACAACTTGGTAAAGTTGGCTGTATCGAAGGCCTTCCACTATAAGCCTTTCGTTTGCACGGCGCCTGATTCAGTCCTCAACTATATGTGTGAATATGGCGTGTGATGCTGTTGTGTCGCAGTGAATTTTCCGGAAACCGTACTGATGTTAGGCAAATAGGAAACTGCTTGTCATTATGGGGAGGAGTAGTGCCTCTAGAATCTTTGCTACAGGCGACAAGAGGGAGATGAGTCTGTGGTATTCTGCTGGTATTCCGGTATTATATGGGCGGCTAACGATAGATTGACGACACTTGTTAAATACTCAACACCGCGTTCATCCAGTTACTTGAGAGTCCCTGTGGGCCCAAGGCTTTGAATGATTTAGCGTATCGGATGACGTCTGCAAAATAGCTCATCGTAAATTGTGGTGGTACCTCCTCGGCTGGGAGGGAGTTTGATTTTTTTTGAACATATGGGTTAGGCCGTTTTAGCGCTGAGAGCCCTAACTTAATCCTGCATTGCTTCAGGTGGTCTAGGCATTTTTATCGCACATGTTCGCCTACTAACTAATCTGTTGACTTCAATAGTAAGCTCTAACTCTGGGGTCTTCAGGGTCCGTACGACGAAGCTCGTTGTTGGGATATTTGGTCTGATTTCGGTTATTCGACCGGCAGGTATGTAGCAAGCGGCTGCAACAGTGATGATACCCTGGAATATCCTTAGCGCTATAACCTGGAGTACATCTATATATTTATTTGCGGGATGTACTTACTTACTTAGCTGGCCCATTACAGAACATTTTTTCCATAGACCGAACTAAGAAAAGATCTCCAATTCTCTCTGTTTAGTGCTTCGCTTTTTGTAATGCCGCGCCTTGTCATCTCGTCATCCACTTCTTTGCGCCATCTATTCTTTGGCCTGCCAATTCTGCGTGCACCGCCATGTGGCTCGAATTTATACGCGGGTTCATCATCGCTCATTCTTATTATATGGCCCAGCCAACGCAATTGCTGCATCTCGATAGGTTTAACTATATTGATGTCGTTGTATAGCAGATACAGCTCGTGGTTCATACGACGTCGATATTCACCGTCAACGCAGATCGGTCCGTATATCTTTCGAAGAATTTTTCTCTTAAACACGCCAAGCACTGTCTTATTTGCTTGCGCAAGTACCCATGCTTCGGAACCATACATCAGCACGGGTAGTATCAGTGTTTTGTAAAGCGTTATTTTTGTTTGACGAGTTGTGGCTTTGTTTTTAAAGTGCTTACTTAAGTCAAAGTAGCATCTGTTGGCCAATACAATTCTTCTTTTTATTTTACAACTGTTGTCGTTTGTTGTGTTTACGGCGGTGCCGAGGTAGACGAAGTCTTTTACTACTTCAAAATTATAGGAACCAACTTAAACAGTTGGTCCGATCTCAATGGACGCATTGCGCGTCGACACCATCAGCTTGGTCTTCTCGCCGTTTACCGCCAGACCCTGCGGGATGTATACGTTAAACAATTCTACCTCGGCAGTCCCACGCCTGACTAGAGTTGTGGCAATCTAGTTCAATGGACTCCGGTAGTTTGTATGAACAAAATGCGTATACGTAATATCTCACGTTTGTTTTTATGATGTTACTCATACGTTTAAGAAGTAGGGCAGTGAACTATGAACTAGATTGCCCAACTCTGCAACTGACTAATACGTCCATACATCATGTGCGGGTTATTAGAGCCAAGTTCAAGCGATATAAGTCTGTAGTAAACCAACCTGGTGCAATAGGAAACCTAGTCCCCAACCTCCACTTCTGGTGCGATGCTTTTTCAGTACGTTGCACTGTGTGGCCAAATCCAATACTTTTTGCCAAAAATTCTGAAATGTTTTTTTTTTTCAAAAATTCCCAAAAATTCGACATGGCGTGGTAGAAAAGAAGCTAGTTAAGAGAGAACTACGAAAATTTCGTTGGTTGCACAGTTAAATTTTAAGTAACGGTACCTATAACATGACCTTTTTTCGTTAAAAAATACTCAAAAACGACCAGGATTTTCGCCGATTTTGTGTGGACCATATTATCTCGAGGTATTGGAATTTGTTAATGGTTCTTTTTGCTATCCGATAATACGAAACCTGAAATATTAAAATGTGCTTAGGAGCAATTGTATTTGGGTTACAGTTCTGTTGATTAGTTTTGGAACCGTTTTTACGCTAATATTTTTAATTAGTACTTTTTAGGAAATAACTAAAAAGTTCCACGGGTTATACTATTCTAATGGTACAGAAATTTTGAAGATCTCTCGAACTATCAATTTCTCAATAGATTAATTGAAATTAACTGCGACGCAGGGGAACGGTACCGCTTGATTTTACGTATTTTCAGGATTTTACACATTTTCCAACCAAGTAAGAAGCATCCCACTTTTTGATATAGCCCTCAAAAATGATGGATTTCCACGGATAGTAACATGAACGACTGGCGTTAAGAGGCGCGAGTGCGGTTGCAGTTGGGGGAACTGTGCAATAGTCTCGTATTCTGATGGCGACGATGACTCACTGAGGGCCGTGTTCTCGCAGCATACATCAACATAGTCCCTCACATGGACGAGTCCAGAGCAACCTCTGAGATGTGATTTGATAATTGCAATGTTTTTTTCGCCACGGAGTGGTAGCTCCAATGTTTATCGTGTTTATTGTGGCACTTGTTACCCGGTTCATCTTGGCATTTACTTTAGGGGTTCGGGGCAAACTTGTGATAAAATAGAAATCAAGAAAGGTCTACGACATGTTATAGTCTATCACGACACTCCCTTGCTATCAATGCTATCCTAAGAAGAATACATTATATTTGTGCGATACATTATAGGATTTATGGGTTAACTGGCTGGTATATGCTGTTGACGAATGCTGTGAATGGAGCTTCCACAGGTCTACTGTGATCGCAGCTTGGATGGTTCCTATTTGTAATATTAATGAATAACAAAGTTAATGACTAAATTATAACGTAAATAATTTAATAGATAATTCGCCTTTTGACAATTAAATTGATTTTTCATATTACAGAAAACAAATTTTAGCCAATTACAATTTCACAACTCCTCCACAAGCAACAACTATTTCGCAAGTTTGTGTCTTAAATCTTTTATACCACAAACCATAAAACACTAAATTCGTGACGCCGCCGGGTGTGTGGGTCATCATCCACTAATGGCACTATTTTTCTAGGGATTATATTTTTTTTCTTTTTGGTAATGAAAATGTTTTATGTAAATGCTGAGACAAGCCGAAATCTCAAAATGTGTGACTAATTATTTGTGAATGCCATAACGGCCAAACACCATCGAATGCGGATGAATGAATGACTGAATGACGATTACAATGAAATTACGCACGTCACGAGTTACCTTGACACAACAAATCAACAGCAACAGTAGGCAAACATAAACAACGATTAAAAGCGAACGCAGCAGGAGGAGAGGAATATTATTACTTACAGTAATATAAAAACAACAACAACAAACATTAATTCCCATATGCAATCAAAACCGAACGCACATCCATCCAAACATTGATGCAGGCAGGCGTGCCGCATGTACGTGAGCCAGCACAATTGATACTAAATTTGAGGAATCTTCAGAGAAAATTTCGACTAAAATTAAATGGCAAAAACTACAACAACAATATGGCAATTTGTTTTCCGTTAAAATTAAAATTCCTTTCAAGTTTTGCAGCAGTAGCCGCTAAAATTAACGTTGAAAAGAAGACAGCGATCATCATTTGAATGAAAAGCCATCATCCACATCCAATGCCGTGATCATTATCGCCCCATTATTGCAATGCACAAAATAATGTAACTATGTATGTATGTATGAGAGAAGCTTCTTCTAACGTGTATCCCTCGCATTTACCTTTTCCGCCAATGGGTAGACAAAAAAAAACATATGGCATTGGAACAGGAAAAAAACATAACAACTCACTCTTACTATCGTTGAGGAAACCCGTACGGTACCAGTTGTAAAGGTTTTATTTATTTTTCTTTTTGTTTAAACGAACACAACCAAAGAAATCCACAATAAAGCTTAACACATTTTAAAAGATTGTCTGGAGTAGATTGGCTTTGGCTATGAAGAGAATATAACATTTTCTCTTTTTGTTATGAGAGAAATACTTCTCTTAACTAGTAGTCGTGAAATCTTCATAAATGTGACGGAGATGGTAAACATTTTAGTGCACAAAATGTATGTTTTTGTAGTTAAAATAATATTCCCTTTCCTTGGGAAGGGGTCTTAAGGAGCAGTATATCCTTGGGAAAGGGTCTTAAAGAGCATCTTTTACTTAGGAAAGGGTTTTAAGAAGCACACTTTCCTTTGGAATGGGTCTTAAGAAGCACCATTTCCTTGGAATGGGTCTTAAAAAGCACCTTTTCCATGGAAAAGGGTCTTAAAAATCACCCTTTTCTTGGGAAGAGGTCTTAAGAAGCACCCTTTCTTTGGGACAGGTTCTTAAGAAGCACCCTTTCTTTGGGAAAGGGTTTTATAAAGCTCCCTTTCTTTAGGAAGGGGTTTTATGAAGCTCCCTTTGCTTGGGAAAGGGTTTTATAAGCACCCTTTGCTTGGATTAGGATTTTAAGAAGCACTCTTTCCTTGGGAAACGGTCTTAAAAAGCACACTTTCTTTGGGAAAGGGTCTGAAGAAGCAACCTTTCTTTGGGAAAGGGTCTATTGAAGCACCCTTTCTTTAGGATAGAGTCTAATGAAGCAACCTTTCTTTGGGAAAGGATTCTACGAAGCACCCTTTCCATAGGAAAGGCTCTTATGAAGAAACCTCTCTTTTGGAAAGGGTCCAAAGATGCACCTTTTCTTTGCGAAATGTTCTTAAGAAGCTCCATTTCTTTGGAAAAGGTTTTTAAGAAGCACCGTTTCTTTGAAAAAGGTTCTTAAGAAGCACCATTTCTTTGGAAAAGGTTCTTAAGAAGCACCATTTCTTTGGAAAATGTTCTTAAGAAGCACCCTTTCCTTGAGAAACGGTCTTCAAAAGCACCCTATCCTTGGGAAAGGGTCATATGAAGCACACTTTCCTTCGGAAAGGATTTTAAGAAGCTGCCTTTAATTGGGAAATGATCATATGAAGCACCCTTTCCTTCGGAAAGCATTTTAAGAAGCACCTTTTCTTTCGTAAAGGATTTTAAGAAGCACCCTTTCCTTCGGAAAGGATTTTAAGAAGCACCCTTTAAGTGGGAAATGGCCTTAAGAAGATCCTTTTCCTTTAGTCTTAAGAAACACCCTTTCTTTGGGAAAGGATCTTAAGAAACACCCTTTCTTTGGGAAAGGATCTTAAGAAACACCCTTTCTTTGGGAAAGGATCTTAAGAAACACCCTTTCTTTGGGAAAGGATCTTAAGAAACACCCTTTCTTTGGGAAAGGATCTTAAGAAACACCCTTTCTTTGGGAAAGGATCTTAAGAAGCACCCTTTACTTGGGAAAGGATCTTAAGAAGCACCCTTTACTTGGGAAAGGATCTTAAGAAGCACCCTATACTTGGGAAAGGATCTTAAGAAGCACCCTTTACTTGGGAAAGGATCTTAAGAAGCACCCTTTACTTGGGAAAGGATCTTAAGAAGCACCCTTTACTTGGGAAAGGATCTTAAGAAGCACCCTTTACTTGGGAAAGCATCTTAAGAAGCACCCTTTACTTGGGAAAGGATTTTAAGAAGCACCCTTTACTTGGGAAAGGATCTTAAGAAGCACCCTTTACTTGGGAAAGGATCTTAAGAAGCACCCTTTACTTGGGAAAGGATCTTAAGAAGCACCCTTTACTTGGGAAAGGATCTTAAAAAGCACCCTTTACTTGGGAAAGGATCTTAAGAAGCACCCTTTACTTGGGAAAGGATCTTAAGAAGCACCCTTTACTTGGGAAAGGATCTTAAGAAGCACCCTTTACTTGGGAAAGGATCTTAAGAAGCACCCTTTACTTGGGAAAGGATCTTAGGAAGCACCCTTTACTTGGGAAAGGATCTTAAGAAGCACCTATTACTTGGGAAAGGATCTTAAGAAGCACCCTTCACTTGGGAAAGGATCTTAAGAAGCACCCTTTCTGTGGGAATGATCTTAAAAAGCACCCTTTCCTTGGGAAGGATCTTAAGAAGCACCCTTTCCTTGGGAAGGATCTTAAGAAGCACCCTTTCCTTGGGAAGGATCTTAAGAAGCACCCTTTCTTTGGGAAGGATCTTAAGAAGCACCCTTTCCTTGGGAAAGGATCTTAAGAAGCACCCTTTCCTTGGGAAAGGATCTTAAGAAGCACCCTTTCCTTGGGAAAGGGTCTTAAGAAGCACCCTTTGTTTGGGAAAGGGTCTTAAGAAGCACCCTTTGTTTGGGAAAGGGTCTTAAGGGACACCATTTGTTTGGGAAAGGGTCTTAAGAGACACCCTTTCTTTGGGAAAGGGTCTTAAGAAGCACCCTTTATTTTGGAACGGGTCTTAAGAAGCACCCTTTCTTTGGGAAAGGTTCTTAAGAAGCACCCTTTCTTTGGGAAATGGTCTTAAGAAGCACCCTTTTTTTGGAAAAGGGTTTTAAGAAGCACCCTTTGCTTGGGAAATGATTTTAAGAAGCACCATTTCCTTGGGCAATGGTCTTAAGAAGCATCCTTTCTTTTTAAAAGGATCTTAAGAAACACCTTTTCTTTGGAAAAGGGTCTGAAGAAGCACTCTTTCTTTCGGAAGGGGGTTTATGAAGCACCCTTTGCTTGGGAAAGAATTTTAAGAAGCACCGTTTCCTTGGGAAATTATCTTAAGGATCACTTTTTCCTGGGTAAAGGGTCTTAAGAAGCGCCTTTTCCTTGGGGAGGGGTCTTAAGAAGCACCCTTTCCTTGGGAAAGGCTCTTAAGAAGCACCATTTCTTTGGGAAAGGCTCTTAAGAAGCACCCTTTCCTTGGGAAAGGCTCTTAAGAAGCACCATTTCCTTGGGAAAGGCTCTTAAGAAGCACCATTTCCTGGGTAAAGGGTCTTAAGAAGCACTCTTTCCTTGGGAAAGGGTCTTAAGAAGCACCCTTTCCTTGGGAAATGATCTTAAGAAGCGCCCTTTTTTTAGGAAAGGGTCTTGAGAAGCACCCTTTGTTTGGGAAAGGGTCTTAAGGGACACCATTTGTTTGGGAAAGGGTCTTAAGAGACACCCTTTCTTTGGGAAAGGGTCTTAAGAAGCACCCTTTATTTTGGAACGGGTCTTAAGAAGCACCCTTTCTTTGGGAAAGGTTCTTAAGAAGCACCCTTTCTTTGGGAAATGGTCTTAAGAAGCACCCTTTCCTTGGGAAAGGGTCTTAAGAAGCACCCTTTCCTTGGGAAAGAGTCTTAAGAAGCACCCTTTCCTTGGGAAAGGGTCTTAAGAAGCACCCTTTCCTTGGGAAAGGGTCTTAAGAAGCACCCTTTCCTTGGGAAAGGGTCTTAAGAAGCACCCTTTCCTTGGGAAAGTGTCTTAAGAGGCACCCTTTCCTTGGGAAAGGGTCTTAAGAAGCACCCTTTCCTTGGGAAAGAGTCTTAAGAAGCACCCTTTCCTTGGGAAAGGGTCTTAAGAAGCACCCTTTCCTTGGGAAAGGGTCTTAAGAAGCACCCTTTCCTTGGGAAAGGGTCTTAAGAAGCACCCTTTCCTTGGGAAAGGGTCTTAAGAAGCACCCTTTCCTTGGGCAAGGTTCTTAAGAAGCACCCTTTCTTTGGGAAAGGGTCCGAAGAAGCACCCCTTCTTTGGGAAAGGTCTAAAGAAGCACCCTTTCTTTGGTAAAGGGCCTTAAGAAGCACCCTTTCTTTGGGAAAGGGTCTTAAGAAGCACCCTTTCTTTGGGAAAGGGTCTTAAGAAGCACCCTTTCTTTGGAAAAGGATTTTATGAAACACACTTTTGCTTGGGAAAGGATTTTATGAAACACACTTTTGCTTGGGAAAGGATTTTAAGAAGCACCCTTTCTTTGGAAAAGGATTTTAAGAAGCACCCTTTCTTTGGAAAAGGATCTTAAGAAGCGCCCTTTCTTTGGGAAAGGATCTCAAGAAGCACCCTTTCCTTGGGAAAGGATCTTAAGAAGCACCCTTTCCAGGGTAAAGGGTGCTTCTAAAGACCTTAGGAAATGGGTTTAAGAAGCATCCTTTACTTGGGAAGGACTCTTAAGCGGCACCCTTTCCTTGGAAAAGGATCTTAAGAGGCACCCTTTCCTTGGGAAAGGATCTTAAGGAACACTTTTTCCTGGGTAAAGGGTCTTTCCATGGGAAAGGGTCTTAAGTAGCACCCTTTTCGTGGGAAAGGGTCTGAAGAAGCACCCCTTCCTTGGGAAAAGTTCTTAAGAAGCACCCTTTCCTTGGGGAAAAGCTTTTAAGAAGCACCATTTCCTGGGTAAACGGTCTTAACAAGCACCCTTTTCTTGGGAAAGGCTCTTAAGAAGCACCATTTCCTGTGTAAACGGTCTTAAGAAGCAAACTTTCCTTGGGAAAAGCTCTTAAGAAACACCCTTTCCTTGGGAAACGGTCTTAAGAAGCAGCCTTTCCTTGGAAAAGAAGCAGACTTTCCTTGGCAAAGGGTCTTAAGAAGCACCCTTTCTTTGGGAAAGGATTTTATGAAGCACCCTTTCTTTGGAAAAGGGTTTTATGAAGCACACTTTTGCTTGGGAAAGGATTTTAAGAAGCACCCTTTCCTTGGGCAAGGTTCTTAAGAAGCACCCTTTCTTTGGAAAAGGATCTTAAGAAGCACCCTTTCTTTGGGAAAGGGTCTGAAGAAGCACCCTATCTTTGGGAAAGGGCCTTAAGAAGCACCCTTTCTTTGGGAAAGGGTCTTAAGAAGCACCCTTTCTTTGGGAAAGGGTCTTAAGAAGCACCTTTTCTTTGGGAAAGGGTCATAAGGGTCACACCGGCTTTACAAGCGTCAATTCATTGTTGTTCTTATTACTGATGTTGACGCTTGTAAAGCCGGTGTGACCTGGAAGAATCCATTCTAGTCTACTAATCGCCGTCTTACTTGGCGGAAATGGATTCTTAATTCTATCATTAAAAAGCTTCCTGGTGAAGAGACATATTATAGTTTTTAATTGAAGGTTAGACCCATTCTGGGTCCTCGATGTAAAAATGCTGGAAGTAGGTATTCTGGCAATCGCCACCTTTATCATAGCTACACTTGAAATTCGGCAAAACAATACGCCCATCCACCAATTTTTTCTTCTTCCAAGACTACTCGCCCACATTGGAAAATCTTCATTATAATGGTATTAAAAAATATTTTGATATTCTTTACCTTACGTACAGAATGTACAATGAAATTTCAACACTGATGGCAATGAGTAACCCAACAAAAATCCAATCCATTATCTGTAATCCAACTTCAAAGTCTGCTTTATGTAATGCTCGTGTTTAAGCTTACTTTGATGAGACATGTTAAGCTCTCTTATGCAGAGAAAAAAGAGAAACGAAATGCTTTAAAGAGAAATTAAAACCAGAGTTGAAGTCAGCTGTGACGTTGTGAGCAGGGAAAGAGGTCACAACTTTCACGCAATATAAAATCATGTTATCAAAATGCCAGTGCCGCATTTGCGAGTGAACTGTTCGTCCGAAGAGAGGTGCTTCTTCTCAAGCAGATTTGAATAGAAAAAAGAAAAACAATCTAAGCGACGTAACATTAATCAAATATCAAAATCCTGTATAAAAGCGGATATAAATTATTAACCCCAAAAAACTAATTCTATAGTGGATTAAACGGTAATAAAGGAAAATAATAAAAAATAAATAAAAAACGCACAAAACACACAAAGAAACAAATAATACCAAAAACGAGTGCAAAGTGTTTCCAAGACAAATAAAACAATTTGAAACAAAATTTTGAAAATAATATAAAACAAAAATAACAATAAAAAATTACATAGTGTGTTTGTTATGTAATTAAATTATTAAATAAATTCAAAATTGTAATTAAAACAAAATATTTCAATAATATTCCTTGCAGAGCAGCTGTATTTCACAAACAGTGTTGAGTTGAGAATATATAGAAGCGTGCCATTTTATAACGGATTATTTTCACAACTAAAAAACAACCCAACCCAATTTTGTAACGGATTATTTCAAAACAAATTGAAAATTGAAAACACACACAGGTAAGCATTGAAAACAAAACAATAATAAAAAAATCGAAAAAAGAATTTGAAATTAAAAGTCAAGAAATTAACAAGACAAAGTGTGAACTTTCAATTTTTATTTAAAAATTTCCATTTTTTTTTAAAAGTAGACTTTTGTCTCAAAAAAAAGGAAAGAAAAAAAAAACAAACTCTTTGCCCAAATTCAAAAGACAATATTATATTGCTAAGCAGTTTTCCATTGTTTGTGGTTTGAATGACTTTTGGGAAAGTGTTGCTTTGTGGTTAAAACGCTAATGTGGATGCTGGAGCTGCATTTAGTATCTCAATTTTAGAGACACAAGTGACAATGTATGTTTGAATGACTGTCTTTCTCTCTCGGCTTTTTCTGTTACGAATTTTTTGCAATGATGGAAGATAATGATGCTGATCTTACCACCACACCACTCAGCTTCAGCTTGATAATGGAAAAAAAGATAGTTGGTCATTAACGGATTGTGTATGTATTTCTGTTCATTTTTTTTCATTTGTGAAATAGTTTCACTGCTGCATATCAGTGATTCCCAAATTGTTGTTTATAGATCATTAATCATTTTGCGGCGAAGAAAGCATAACAAACATTTTTGAAAACTAGTTCGAATTTATGTTAAGTGGAATTAAGAACGTACTTATTTCCACTTACAAATGGAAATCGAGTGTGGAACAAAATAAAAATGATAATTATTGATCGAAAGTTAAAAAAACGGATCATAATGGTGCTAAAATGGGTATTATACTCCTAATACGACTTCAAATATACTTACAGAAGATCCGAAAATACAACAAGGACCCAGATACACTGTCTACAGAAAATCAAATCTACGAGAATTTAACTTTTTAGGATATACGCCCAGAAAAATGCTAGTCGCATTTCCTAAGCATTTTGGTTTATATATCTCCTCCGGATTGCCTTCCAATTATCCTTTACACCGGACTGCAAAAAATGTCCTACCTATGAAGGGGAAAAATTTTATTCTTACAAACGATCTAACATACTTATTAGATGTTTTGTTAGTTACTCGCTCCGTTTACCCGCTCTTACTTGAATTTCTTCACTTTGACATTCAGAGCACTGGGCATAACACCCTCTTTGTTTTAATTAGACATTCGGATTCCCCAAGTCCGTACCAGCTCTGAATTGATTGTTAATTGATAGTCGTTATAATTTAAAGAGTACAAACCTTGCGATACAACCCTAACAATTTTACCAAGAAAGTTCCACAATTGGTTACATATCTATTGTTCGAGTAACAAGTTCCGTAGACCCCTATTTTATTGCTTCCCAATCAAGCCAGACTATCTCAATCTTCAAAGCCAATTCTTATATCGAAATTACAGATTTATTATATCGAATGGAGACTCTTCACCTTGGAGACGAATAGTGGGATTCTCTAGGGCATTTTTTGGTTACCGACAAAAATCGGTCAAATTAAAAAGCAAAATTTAAATTATAAGCATTTTAATTTTAACGAGTTTTGTCGATAACCAAAAAATGCTTTAGAGAATCCCACTACAGGGGCTGTGGATTCCTGTTCTATGAAAATCTCAAATGAAAAATATTTTCTTTATAATTTTTTCATTTGACATGTTTTTCCTTTATAAAAGTTTTAATTTCACATTTTCACAGAAACAGAATTAAGCACCAGTATAGGTATTCTGTGACTTTTATCGATTCAAAAGTTGTTAACATTTCTGTTGTTACTCTTGTGCCAGACACTGAAAATAATAGTTTAACTTTTAGGAGAGAGCGGAGGTGACCGAGCTCCCTTTCTCCCTTCTTACCCATAAGCTCAAAACATTTTCATAAAAATGTTCATAGCCTGGCACAAGACTTATTGTAACAACTACAACACAAACAAATGAAATTGTTGTAAAATAAACAATGAGTAAAGTTGTTAAAATGTTACAGAATAGGCCCCCCTGTAGTGGAATTCTGTAACTCATTTTTGAATACGGACAAAAATCGGTAAAATTAAAACGCTAAATTATGCATGGAAATTATCAATAAAAGTTGACAACACTGTTGATATCAGTTAGAGCTGTGTAGTTTCGGAACGAACTAGTTCCAAGGAACTATTCCGGACAAGGAACTATTAGAACCATATCCGGCTCTTGCATTTATATAGTTCATATAGTTCCAACCGTGCATATTATTCCTCTCATTTGTATAATTTATTTTCTTAATTTAATTTCACACTGACTTCGATCTTTCACGTTCGGTTCCTTCATCATTCAGAAAAAAACGTAAATCACATCCTAGTTACATCGATGCAATTTACTAATTTGTATGTCAATTCATCCACCAAAATATAAAAACAAAAAGAGAAAGATTCGTTCAACTACTTCACTCTCGGAACTATTTGAAACGAAAGAAATAAAAATAACGACGAAAGAGAAAGATTCAGTGAATTATATCGCTTTCGGAACTATTTGGAACTATGGAACCATATTAAGGACCTAGTTCGTTTTGGGAAAAGGAACTAGAAAGATCGATCCGCTCCAGGAACTAGATTGCCCAACTCTAATGTCAGTAGGACTTAGCGACAACTTTATTTTGGTTGCTAACTTACCGAAGAATTTTGTTATATACCGAAATAAGAAACATTTTTATTTTACCGATTTTTGTCGGTAACCAAAAAATGCGTTAGGGAATCGCACTACAGTAGTGCCGAACAACAAGCATTGTAATTTTACCGATTTTTGTCGTTAACTCAAAAAAAATGAGTTTGAGAATCACATTACAGCTGCAGTTATTGGTACGGCCTGTTGAGAAGTTTGCGTCAACAACCCTGTACATTTTCAAGGTCCGAGGAGAAAATATCGACACAACATTTTCCATATCTCTCTTCGAAAGACTTCTATATAATGGTTGTGCGACTATAAAACAGGAAAGAAAACTCTTCCGATACGCCGAATCGTTCACACTCAACGATTTATCGCTGTAAACCAATCATATTTTTCAGTAAAGTTAATTGAGTTTTTGAGAAAGACTATAGAGGAGCTCTTTCCTATTCGCTCTCTCCCAAAACCTCAATTTACTTTACCAAAAATTGTTATGTGTGACTGCTGATATAAATCCAGCACTCAATTTATTAAATCGTCACTACAGACAGGTTTGCGGATCTGTGTACAATTATCTTAACTTGAAACAAATTTTCAAGGACTTTTTTATTTAGGAAACTAGTACTTGTACAGTTAGCATCCGTACCATCTTCGCTCCTTCCTTGTATACGGTTATAGCAGACTGAGATATTATGTTCACAGTTTATGTAGTGGCTCATCACATGCTAGTGCCTTATTGTTCTTCAGTAGGGATAGGTAACTCGACTTTCGTTTAATATGCGAGCGATACAAAACTAATACCTCTACAGTTGACATCTGTACCATCTTGGAACTTTGCTAGTAGACGGCTATAATAGCTGAGAGTTCATGCATACAGTTTAGCTGTTGGCTCATTACATGCTGACGCCTTATTATTCTTCAGTAGGGATAAGTAACACCACTATCAATTAATCAATTCGTCGACTTTATATGTTGAAAGGTGTAAACATTGAATTCCACTTCTGATTATGGAGAAAATCGTTAAGTCGACTGTCATACGATAGCACCCATATAAAATCGATCACGCAACCGATTATAGTTGGTTTAACTGGTTTTTTAAAATCGAAATATCGAAAAGTAAACTCTTTAAGTATAGTACACATTGACAAGCAAAACTGACAGTCATCGAGGTCTATTTCGTGAATATCAAAGCCTAACTGAAAAATTTCTTTTGTAATCTCTGAATAATACCGCGAATATTGTATTTCAAACGTTTTTAGCTAATTAGAAGTTGTTATTTGCCGGAAAATTGTGCTAAAAGTGCGTTGACTGTCAGTTTTGAATGAAAATGTGTACTCCCCTTTAGTTTTAAGGCAAGTATTGAAAAGTCGATTAGTTATCCCTATTCTTCAGCTGATGAATTGCTGCCCAGACCTTACTGTGGGTACATGTTAGACTCCCAATAGCGACGTCCGGAATTCAAGGTCCTGAGCGCACAGCACAATGTATTTACGCCGATTCTGTTGCTGGTCCCAACACAAACGTCTGCCGTTTTTTTTTCATGCTGAACTATATCCAAAACATCTCAATCGACTTTTTCAATGGAAATCCTCCATTTCACAATCAACTTTTGACTGGCTTTTTTTTGTATGGGCATGACACACTTTCTATATAAACTGCACGTCAGTGGTTCATTTTTCAGTTGAATACATCACTCTTGTGGTATTTCCTTCTTGGGTATTTTGTAGAATTGTGTAATTCCGGAACGAACTAGTTCCAAGGAACTATTCCGGACAAGGAACTATTGGAACTATATCCAGTTCTTGCGTTCATGTAGTTCCTTTAGTTCATATAGTTCCTTTCGTTCTTCTTGTTCTTTCAATTTAAAGTCGCTGCGATTTATTTATTTTTATGATTGGTGGATAATCCATGAAAACATTTCGGTCTCGGAACTATTTGGAACAAAGGAAACAAAAAGAGCGACGAAAGATTCGTTGAACTATATCGGTCTCGGAAGTATTTGGAACGAAAAGAACGATGAAAGTGAAAATTTCGTTGAACTATATCGGTCTCGGAACTATTTGATACTATGGAACTATATTAAGGGCCTAGCTTCTTTTGGGAAAAGGAACTAGAAGGTTCGATCCGCTCCGGGAACTAGATTGCCCAACTCTAGTATTTTGGTTTCATCAGCCTTTTTGACATTGAATGTATGTATTTTTATTCACTTTCAAATGTGGGTGCAAAGTTCGTATCGTACACCTAAAAACATTATGTATTATTCATCCAATTTTTTATTAAAACTATCGTTATTTTTACATTTTTCTACAGCACATGCATTGCAAAAGACGAAAAGAACAGAAATTAGTGCTATTTTGCTTAAAAAATGCTTAAATACCCCATATATAGTGCTTCTAGGTGTACGAAAACGAACTTTGTCACCCACACAGGCGCCATCCATACCTAAATGACGGAATAAATTCAAAATTTTTTTTGTTATTTTTAAATCTTTCTTCGTTATAGCAATTCCCATCAATTGTTTCATATTTGAATAAGACATATGGAATTAATAACGATTTAATTTATTTTTGATGGGTGAACGAATATGAACTTTGCATACTGTATAATGATTTATCTTCTAAAACACTTGGCAAACTTCAAAAGCTTTTTTGAAAATTTTTTAAAAATACGTTTTGATATAAATCCGATTTTATATATCATCCGGTTAAGGTCATAGTTTACCATGATGAAAACTATGACTGGCAAACCAAAACTCGAGTGTTGGCCTTTCGCTAAATTTTTCTGCTTTGTTTCATTTTTTTCTAGAATAAAAGGCAAAGGGCAATCTACACCATTTTCACATGTAATTCGAATAATTTCAGTTTAAATTCGAAACATTTCACCTATTATTTCAGTATTGCAATGGAATTTTGAATTATTTCATTTTTAATTTGATAATTCCAATTGAAATTCGAATTTTTTCATTTGTAATTCGAATTATTTCATTTGTAAATCGACTTGTTTCCTTTGTAATTCGAATTTTTCTATTTGTAATTTGAATTTTTTTATTTGTAATTTGAATATTTTCAGTTGAAATTACAAATAAAAAATTTGAATTACAAATGGAAAAATTCAAATTACAAATTGAAATATTCGAATAACAAATGAAGAAATTCCAACTTCAATTGGAATTCTCAAATTACAAGTGAAATATTTTGAATTTCAAGTGGAATAATCTAATTACAACTGAAATTCTTCGAATTACTTGTGAAAATGGCATAGTTCGAACTTCGAACTTGTCTCAGCCGTTCTTTATTTTTTTACCAACTAGTTCACCAAGCTATTTAAGAAACACTGCTAAGGAAAAAATTGCTGTTAATTTTTGTTACTCTTGTTGTTGCTGCTGTTGCCGTTGCTGTCTCTGATGTTATGCTTGTTTTCGTTGATTTTACACTCCAATGACGATTTGGTGAAATCGTTGATGTTGCTGCTGCTGCTGCCTAACTAACAGCCAACTACTGTTGTAACTTTTCTCGTTTTTTAGTTGTTATTGTTAAGCTGCTGATGGATATCATCGTCGTCGTTGTTGTTGTTGTATCGTGCGAATGAAAGTGTGAGGCGGCAACGGTAAGATGTAATGTGATTCAAAAGTGATCAGTTGTTGTTGCTTTTGTGTGTGTTTTCATCGCTTCTGCATGGTCGCACAATTGAGTGCCACTGCAGTTAAAATTAAAGCATTTTTTCATTTTCAAATAACTACCATAAGGCTGCACTTTCAGCCAAATACTGTACAAATTCAAGAAAACAGCAACAACAAGAGGCGCCAGGTCTACAAACATCTCAACATTGTGAATGATGCTATGATACAAAATTTTCTCTAAATAATAACAACAACAACACCAGAATCAAAATTATATGCAACTGACTAGTCAGCCTACTACTAACAATTAAATATATTTACTTACTTACCTGTGCACCACCACTTTATACGTACAAACACTCTTTGTTTGCTCCACTTTAAAATACCGAGCATACAGTATGTAGTGTTGTGTGTCAACATTGAGAAGAAAACACTCGAAGATTTTGCATCAACCTGCCACACTAAACAGCAGACAAAGCAGACACAAAATGCAATTCTGCTGCAGCATAGAGGAGATTTAATGCAGCCAACATTTCTTCTTTTTCAACACATATACATATGTATGAATGTATGTATGTGTGTACGTACACAGTTCGCCTATTTTCTGCTTCAAACGTCATAGTTTTCGAGGTTAGCAGGGAAGTATAGGGAATATATCTATGAATGTTATGAAGTTTCAATATTCCATTTTTAGAATTTTCAAAGCAAAAAGTAGACTAATCGAATGCCAACTTGCGTATCCCTGATATAAACGACCCATACAAATGTTGATATTTTCTTTACTTTTCTGGCCTTATGTTGTTGTAGCAACAAAAATATATTCGTTCGTGTATTTTATTCAGTTATCTGGTTCTGGTTCCTCTAAATCAAGATTCAAATTCTGCTACCTGGACTGGCTGCGTATATGAAGAATCAGGAAACAGATGAGTGGAGTACTGCATCAACAACATCTTGTTGTGTTGACGCACTGCTAAAACCACCTGCTGGCATCTGCGACTGCATTTGTGTGAATACTATTTAAACCTCCTTGAGAGACTTGTTGACCTGAGGGCTCTCTTTTGTATCGTTGGACCCCTCTTCCTAGATCATGAAGATCCCTCCTGACATGTCTGGGTGGGGGGTCCTATCCACCATATGGTGTTTAGAAAAGCTCCCACGGTAACACAGAATAAAGTACTGCAAATAGAGCATGCCATGGCGTTGCTGTACTGGAAGAATCTGTTTGTGTCCTCATGTAAATTATCCACTGAAGACTTGAGGAGGCACCCTGTTGCACCGGCCTATTACTTTATAAGTGGTCAACAAGGTTTTATTGTCAATACCCCAAGTTTTGCCGCCCAACGACTTAAGAACCATGTTCCTACTTCTGTTGTCACAAATACATAGCTGCGGCTCGGGTGGACGACTTAAATATTTTGTCGAACGTTACACCCAATACCTTGGGGGACAGTCGACCAATAAATTCAGAGGGATCCTCATTTCAACAGTCCAGGGGGTGAATAGTGTGACAGTGAATTTAGCGGCGGATATATACATATTCCTCAGACCGAGAAACTGCACTAAGTCAGCTCTCTAAACATTTAACCTATCACTAGACAGCGGAATCCTATGCAAATGCATATATGGTTAGGATGGTCGTAGAGAAAATCTGATTAGATAGAAACTCGTTTTATTACAAACTAAAACGAATTAGGCCCAGAAATTTTTGCATATTTTGCATATCGTGCATATTTTGACATATTTGTACATATCTGCATAAAATGAGTATATGCAAAAATATATTCAAGGATTTTTGGTCTAAATATCCCACCGAAATGGCTGAAATTTGGTATTAAGTCTTCGTTAGGGGTATGCAACTTTACAACTGAAATCTGTCCGCATAGGACCACGTCTTCATATAGCCCCCATAGAACGTTACCTACCGATATTCGGTATTTTGAAAGTTGTAGCCTCAATATCCCACCGAAATGACTGAAAATTGATATTTAGTCTTCGTTGGGGGTATAAACCATTCCACCTGAAATTTGTCGGCACAGGTCCACGTCTCATATAGGCCCCATAGAGCGGTTCTTTGGGATTTCTGGTATTTTAAAGGTTGTGCCCTCAATATCCCACCGAAATGACTGAAAATTGGTATTTAGTCTTCGTTGGGGGTATAAAACATTCCACCTGAAATTTGTCGGCACAGGTCCACGTCTTCATATAGACCCCATAGAATGGTACCTCCCGATTTTCGGTAGTTTGAAGGTTGTGGCCTCAATATCCCACCGAAATGACTGAAAATTGGTATTTAGTCTTCGTTGGGGGTATAAAACATTCCACCTGAAATTTGTCGGCACAGGTCCACGTCTTCATATAGACCCCATAGAATGGTACCTCCCGATTTTCGGTAGTTTGAAGGTTGTGGCCTCAACATCCCACCGAAATGACTGAAATTTGGTATTTAGTCTTCGTTGGGGGTATAAAACATTCCACCTGAAATTTCTCGGTATAGGTCCACGTCTTCATATAGACCCCATGGAATGGCACCTCCCGATTTTGGGTATTTTGAAGGTTGTGGCCTCAATATCCCACCGAAATGGCTGAAATTTGGTATTAAGTATTCGTTGTGGGTATAAAACTTTCCACCTGAAATTTGTCGATATAGGTCCACGTCTTCATATAGCCCCCATAGAACGGTACCTCCAGATTTCTGGTATTTTGAAGGTTGTGCCCTCAATATCCCTCCAAAATGGCTGAAGTTTGGTATTAAGTCTTCCTTGGGGGTAAAAAACTTTCCACCTAACATTTGTCGGGTTAGGTTCAGGCCTTCATATAGCCCCCATAGGACGATGCCTCCCGATTTTCGGTATTTTAAAGGTTGTGGCTGTGGTTATCAATTTCTCTATTTTATTGACTTGTCTGAAGAGAATTTTAAACAGAAAAATTGTACACACAAAAATTTTTGTACCTATTATTGAAATATTTGTTGCATACGAAAATATGTAAAATGCATAAATTTTGCATATGCAAAAATTTATGCATTTTGCATAATTTTGCATATGTCATATGTTTCGATTGCAATGTAAACAGAAGCCAAAAATATGCCCAGTCCCAACATTTGACATAAATCGGAACAAAAATAGGGGTTGCATAAAATTCCGCTGTCTACCTATCACATATGTCATCAACGATAGGACCGGACTCCAAGATCGTACAATCATCCGCAAACACTGCGATCTTTATGCCATCTGGAGGATGTGGAATTTCAGTAAGATAGAAGTTAAATAGTTTCGAAGATATCAGGGGAACTCCCTGTTTCACCCTACGAGTCTTAGACTTCTTATTTTTAATTCTATTGAATTGATTATTCAACGTTTCAAACACGGTTCTCTATATCCACGACGTTAGCGAAGGCCTTCTACAGGTCAAGAGCCACCAAAACTGTTCAGTCGCATGGCCTGCTCTGGTTCTGCCCTCGACTTATATGCATGTAATGTTGCATTGGTGCTGCGCTTTTTCCGAATTCCATGCTAATGTGGGAGTAGTAGTGCCTCGAGAATCTTTGCTACTGGCAACAAGGTGGAGATCGGCCTATACGATACACCTCTGCTAGCATCCTTGTCTCTTTGCCTTGGCTTCAGTAGCGGAACAACCCTGCCAACTTTCCAGGCTTCCGTTACAATATGGGGGTGGCTAATGATAGATTGAGGACACTTATTAAATACTCAACCCCGGGCTCATGCAGTTACTTAAGCATTGCCATTGAGATTCCGTGTGGACCTAACGCTTTGGATGATTTCGAATTTCGGATGACCTCTGCAACATCACTAATTGCAAATTGTGGTGGTACCTCCTCGGCTGGGAGGGCTCTTACACGGTGTAGAACGGTGTAGAACACTCCTCTTCCCCTCTATCACCCTCGGGGTGCTTTATAAATTGCACCAATATGGATCTGTTACTATAATGCAGTTGAAGGTAACTGTCGTCCTTCATTCTCGGATTCATATATTGGAACATATAAAAAACACAAAAAACGCTCATATTTTGATTCAAAATATGAACAAAATCAAAATTTTAACTTCGACCTTGAATTCCTCTGCAAGTACTAGACCGAATTTGATTCATCGGAAAGCTTCTTATCAAACAATAAAATTATGATACTCTATCCACTGAAAAGCTAGAGAGTTTTGACTAGGAAAAACATTCTGAGCCACAGTGCGCCGTAATTACATCACCAATTGGTTAAAAGTCAGCTGACCTAAATTAAAAAATTTGCAAGTTCTCAGTCACAGAACTGTCAAAAAATCTCTCTCAACTCGCTCTCTTTTACTGGACAATATTGTTATCGAACAGCATCCAGAAAAAATGTACGAATTTTTACGAATTTCTTTAACATAACACAAACTTGATGTTGTCAATTCCATTGTACATCTGTCAAATAAATGAACATCGTCATCATTGCAATATTCATATGTATAACGTTATTGACCATTACCAATTGAATACTTGGCATTACTTGATTGTTGAAAAATTCATTACAATTCATTTAAATAAAAGCATTAAATCCATATCACATTACTTTGTATGTATGTAAGTGATATGGATTTGCGATAACAGCTAACTAGAGAAAGTGAAACCAAATTTCCTGGAAGTATAAACTACATAGAGACCAACAATAACGGTAACTAGAAGACGGGGAAAAAGTAAAGTCCCACAGAAAAAAAAACTCACAAATAAGTGATACAAAGACAAAATCGCAATGAAATGATTGTAATAAATCAATGACAAATACAATCTATAATGTTTGACAGTTAGTTGTAGATAGCAAAGCAACTTTAAGCAGCAGCAGTGGTCAAAGTGGACAGCTCAAATATCGAAGCACGTATAAAACTTAACTTGGACATACCCTGCCAGCAATTGGAAGTGAGTTTTATCTAATTTTATAAATGAGGATCTTTTTGGTGTCTAATTTTTTGTAAAAATGCGACATTTGTCTAATATACAATAACAATTGCATTGTTATCCCATTTGTATCGTATCCAGTCACCATTTAGAATAGAATACGATAGACAAATAACAACAATAACATATGTATCTAAAAATAAATGTAAGCTATCTCATTTATATCCCAATAAAGGATGGAAATTAGATAGACATATCTATTTTCCATCCTTTATTTGGATACAAATTAGGCAGCTTACATTTATTTTTAGAACTGTTGTAAGTTGAACAAATAAGACATTTGTACACAGATGGTTACATACGCAGGTGGTGCAATGGTAAGCATGCTCGCTTTGCAATCTGAATGTCCGGGGTTCGATTACCAGGTCAGGCGACATCACATTTTTCAAATGACAAAATTAATATAAGCGACAATTCCTGAAACAATTATAAAAATATAAATATAAATAATGAATTAAAAATTAAATAAAAAAGGATTAAAAGGATTAACGACACAACAACAACAATAAAACAAAACATAAAATAAAAAGGAATTAAATTAAGTTAAAAAGAAAATCAAAATAAAATTTTGTTCTTTTTTATTTATTATTATTTTTATCAAGTTTTTAGCTATATTAATGTTTTATAGTTAAAAAAAAAATTTGTCATTAAAAAATGTCGACTGGCCTGGGAATCGAACCCGGGCATTCAGATTGCAAAGCGAGCATGCTTACCATTGCTCCACCGATATTATCGTTTTAATAACTTTCTGAAGTGTCCAATTAGACACTCAAAAAAGTATCTAATGAGTGGAACAGTTCTTCCCGAGAGCTTTATCTTTTTGGATAAGAATGCGACTATCGCATTCGTTTGTGCAATCTAATTGAAGTGACTCATTGGACAATAAACAGATAGCAAATGTTGGCAGGGTAAGTGACAATAAACACATAGACACACATTTACAAATACCAAACCAAAAGCACATCACATCTCCCCCATATGTGATCTGAAGATCATCAATCATTGATTTTCACAAAAATTTAAACCAATTGTGGTTTTGTGCAACAACAACAACAACACTGCTGTTGCGTTGTTGTTGTTGTTGATGCAAGTGACATTTTCCGCTGTAAGTCTGAAGATGAAACGTTAACAACTTTTATGCCTACAAAATAGACAAACGATCGCAACAGCATTGTTGTGTGCATGGCTGAATGGTTGGTTGGTTGGAGGATGAATGGAATAAGCCAAGAAATTGTCTAGCGAATGTAATTGGTCTTCTTTTAAAACGAAAGAAGCATGTTGAGTTTTCTCCTCACCAAGCAACGTACTTGGACAAAACAAAAAATAATATAAACTATAAAAACAGGCATATAACAACAATAATTATTGCTGCATTTTACATTATTTAATGGCGGCCGAAACACACACACTCCAGCTGACGCCGTCATCCACAAACATTTTGATTGTTGGACATTCAAAAATCGATAAAAAGTGCTATTTAAAACGGATCGTGTGTAGCCGTCAGTCAGCTGTGCCGTCAGAGAAGTAAACGCAGCACTTCTCACGTCTATAGGGTTTTTTTTTCAGTTTTGGACCAATTTCTCAGGAAGTACAAACTTGCCCTCGAAAAAAAATTGTACCGTTGTAACTAGGACCGCATACACAACATATGCTCTGTTCCAGAAACTGCAAGAATCTACAAATTTCTACTACGATAAACATTTTTCCTTTATGTTATCGAAAAAAATTGTAAAAATTAGTAGATTCCTGCAGTTCTGGAACAGACCAATAATTTAATTTAAAAACGATCCCAGGTGAGTTCTTAATCCGAAAGAGTGATCCGATATTCTGACATAATCTGAGTCTGCAATTAACAATACGATGTACAACGTTTGGATCAATCAGTTTTTTCCTTCGCGGGGTATCTTACGTACTATTTACATTTTGGGGAATTATCTCAAGAAGTATGGACATAGCCCCGAAAAAATCTGCGCCGTCGTAATAGGGCCCGCAAGAATAAGTTGTTGCAAAAAAATTCTAAAACGATCCGAGACGAGTTGTTAAACTGTACTTTTTCCAAATTTTGTGTGGCAGGTACACGAAGGAGTAAACCGATTTAGCCCATATTCAAACCTATGTCTAGGTCTATGCCGGGATGTAATATTACCATTTTTTTGATGAGGCAAAACATTGGTAGTACCAAAGTGTATATAACCCTATTTAGCCTTTAGACTGAGGGTATAATAAGGATGTACTAAAAACGCTGATTGAATGCGTCGCAGTATATAAGGTCAGAGCAAGTCCCAGCAATCCGTTTGTTGCCGTATATATTTCACCATGGGAGTGAAAATATATCTTAGAATGTCTGTTCCGAGCTCTTTTGGTGCAGGACTACTGTGATAGGAGTTGTGCTGCGCCATAATATCTCTTAGCACCTTGTCGTCGAAATACAGAAACCCCTGCAGTCTCCCCCAGTCTCTCTCTCTCCCAACAACAAACGCAGTATCTAACACCACAGGTTGTTATTTAGCTTTCCGAAAATATATAATTGCTGTAATACAATTGCAACGGTCTCCACAACAAAGTTAGCGAAATCGTAGACATTATGAGTCGGAGGTCTGCCGTATTGTAGCAGAAGCCCTCAGAGTCAGTTTGTATCGTAACGGGGGCCTCTATATCTTCCTGTATCGATACAGATGTATTCAGAGGCCGTCTATATAATAAAAGAAGGCTTTCGGAGTCTTCTTTATAATAACAGAAGGCCTCGGAAGTTTTCTGTTTATTAACAGAAGCTCTCTTAAAGCTCTTCTGTAAAGTAACAGAAGGCCTCAGAGGATCAAAGGTCTTCTGTATAGTAACAGAAAGCTCCTTAGATCTTCTGCAAAGTAACAAAACCCCTCAGAGATCTACTGTATCGTAACAAAAAGCCGAAGAGCCCTTTTTATTGTAATAGAAGGGTAAAGAGGCCGTCTAGTAATAGAAGGCCTTAAAGTTCTTCTTTACAGCAACAAATGCCTCCTAGGTCTTGTGTATACTAACAAAAGGCTTCAAATTTTTGGTATAGTACAGAAGGCCGCTGAGATCTGCGGTATAGTAAGGTCTTAGAGGTTTTTTTATGGCAACAGAAATCCTCAAAGGTCTTCTGTATACTAACAGTAAAAGAAGGTACATAAGGCATCTATTATAACAGAATGCCCCCTAGTTCTTATATATAGTAACAGATGGCCTCAGAAGTCTTCTGTGTTCACACAGAAGGCCTCAGAGACCTTATGTATAGTTACAGAAGGCCCTAGAAGCCACAGAGACGCTTGTACCACATCCAAAGGCTTTAGAGGTATATTGTGTAGTAACATAAGACCTCAGAGGTCTTCTGTATTGTAACAGTAGGCCTCAGAATTCTTCTGTATAGTAACAGAAGGCTATACAGATATTGTGTATACTAACAGGTCATTTGTATAGTAACAGAAGACCGCAGAAATCATCTATATAGTAACAGAAGGCCTTGGAGGTCTACAGTATAGTAACAGAAGGCCACAGAGGACGCCTGTATCGTATCCGAAGGCTTTACAGCCCTTCTGCATCGCAACAGAAGGCCTGAAAGATCTTCTGTATACTAACAGAAGACCACAGAGATCTTCTGTATACTAACAGTAAACCCCAGAGATCATCTGTATAGCAACAGAATGTCTCAGAGCTCTACAGTATAGTAACAGAAGGCCACAGAGACGCTTGTACCACATCCAAAGGCTTTAAAGGTATATTGTGTAGTAACATAAGACCTCAGAGGTCTTCTGTATTGTAACAGTAGGCCTCAGAATTCTTCTGTATAGTAACAGAAGGCTATACAGATTTGGTGCATACTAACAGGTATTTTGTATAGTAACAGAAGCCTTGTGTATACTAAAAAAAGGCTTCAAATTTTTGGTATAGTAACAGAAGGACGCGGAGATCTGCGGTATAGTAACGGAGGCCTTCAAAGATCATCTATACAGTAACCTAAGGTCTTAGAGGTTTTTTATAGCAATAGAAATCCTCAAAGGTCTTCTGTATACTAACAGAAGACCACAGTGATCATATGTATAGTAGCAGAAGGCTTCAGAGGTCTACAATATAGTAACAAAAGGTGCAGGACTACTGCGATAGGTGTTGTGCTGCGCCATAACATCTCCTAGCATGTCGCCAACTTCGTCTTCAAAATACAGAAACCTCTGCAGCCTATGAGTCGGAGGAACATACTGCGATGAATTGCTATGCCTTCCGTTATATGCCCGACATTAGTTCGGTTTTGGAGGGCAATAACCGTCTAGTGTTAGGAGACTTCAATGCTCATCAGCCCTTGGCAGAGACTTTGGCATTCAGCCCTTGATAGAGGAGAACAGCGCAAATCAAGCAAATTGACAGCTCTATATTTTGCACGATGAATAAAGCCGCTACTATGAGGATAAGAGGAGATTGCCACCGCTCGCCAGACATCACCATTGTGGCACCCGTACCGATAAATTAAGTGTACTGGCAACCCTGAATTTAAATTCAAAAAAATCCAATAAATCACTTGAAACCATAAAATATATGAATATATTTTTATCACAATTTGCCGCCACATGTGAGTATAATCTTAAATTTCATTTCCGATTCGGAAGCATAAAAAGTATTTCTCAAGCTGCAGACAAACTGGACTAGTCTTGTGTCTGAAGTGACAAAGAAAGAAAAAGAAATAAAAACAAAATGTGGAAATGATAGTCCAACATTCCCTCGTCATTGATATTGGATTACATGGAAAGGAAGAAAGTATGGAAGAAGAAAAAACTTAAATGTACTTTTGCTCTTTTTGCAATGTGGTGATGAATTTTAAAATAAGAACAACAAAAACAAAAAGATTTCTTTTGGAATACTTCACATTTGTTGAGCTGTAACCAAGTTTTTTTTTGTGTTTCTTTTCTAATGATTTATTATCAGATTTTGGCAAATCTATAAAATTTGCAAAACAAATGCTATGTATGAATAAATTAATCAAATGCATAGATAAAAAATTAAAGCATACATGCAGACATACAAATATTAACGATCATTATTATATGATGACATATACTACATACATACAATATGTATGTAGAGTAACATTTGTCAAGGAGGCCCAACTCTGACTAAGCCACAATAACAACAACAACATCTAAAACGCAAACAAAAACAAGTCGAGCAAATTTCAATTCAATCGTAAAGTTGTAATTTAATAAGGAAAATGAAAACCACTTTCTTCGCAAAGCAAAGAAAAACAAGAACAACAACTGAAAAAGCCCACAACTACACAGAAAATTAAGCGAGTGCACATCTGGTGCATAAACCATAAGAAAATATCTGAACAAAAAAAATAAAACTAAAACAACAATGCTGCAAAGACTTCGCACCAAAAGTAAATGTATAGCCGGTTCGTCGGTTTAGCCTACCAACCAGCTAACCAACCAAGCGCGTAGTTAAGTTTTCACAAAAGTCTGTTGCTGCTGCACTTCTTTGTTGTTGCATTTTTTTGCTTTTGCTTAAAACACTCACTCGAAATTGGGTCAACAATTAGCAAGCAGCCTGTTGTTGGTGGTGGTGGCAGTGGTAGTGCATGCAACCACCAGCCAGCCATCCAACCAGTCAACAACAAGTCATCTCTCTTTGCCCGGTTTTGTTTTTCTTTGTTCATCTCAAACTAAACTAAATTATGGGTATTGCCACACGTTGTGGCAAGGTAACTCTGCCGAAACGCATGCCTTCTTTTGGTCAAAATTGTATGTCATATCTCGTAAAAATTGAAAATTCACAGTGCTGTAAATTCAATTATTTGTTGTTCTAGGGAAGACGTATTCGAAGCTCCCACCCCGACATATTTGCGAATACAAATATAGACAAATATTGGCAAAAAAGTTCAGGAAATTCTTAACTTCAAAAAGGAATACCCAAGTCAACATTCAATGGTCGCGTTTTGGAATGTAACCCTTTGTTAAAAATAATATGCACCCAAAAGTCTCTAAAATCAATCTCGAAGTCGACTTTGAGGAAAAAATTCCAAAACTTCACCTTTTAGAGACCGGCTGTATTGAAACAAAAGGTCTCCAATGTAGGAGCAGAAGGACCCAGAGGTCTGCCTTTTATCTTAGAGGCCTGCCGTATAACAGCAGAAGGCCTCAGAGTCCGTCTGTATTGTCACAGAGGGCCTCAAAGTCTTTCTGTATCATAATAAAATGGCTTAGAGGCGCTCTATATAGTAAAAGAAGGTAACATAAGGCCTCTATTATAACAGAATGCCCCCGAGTTCTTATGTATACTAACAGATGGCTTCAGAAGTCTTTTGTATACCAACAGAAGGCCTCAGAGAACTTCTGTATAGTTACAGAAGGCCTTAGAAGTCTTCTGTATACAAACAGAAGGCTTTAGAGGTGTTTTGTATATTAACAGACAGCTTTGAAAGTAATTTGTATAGTAACAGAAGGATGCAAAGATCTTCTGTATAGCAACAGAAGGCCTCAGAGGTCTTCTATGTTGTAATAGTATTGTATTGAAACAGAAGGCCTTAGAGGTCTAATGTGTACCAACAGAAGGCCTAAGAGGTATTCTGTGTATTAACAGAAGGCCTTACATGACTTCTGTATATTAACAGAAGGAGAGTTCTTCTGTTTTGTAACAGAAGCACTTAGATGTTTTCTGTATACAAACAGAAGGATCTACAGATTTTCTGTATACTAACAGAAGGCGTTACAAGTCGTCTGTATAGTAACAGAAGGCATCTGTATTGTAACAGAATCCCTTAGAGGTCTTTTGTACACAAACAGAAGGGCCTAGAGATCTTCTGTATACAGATCTTCTATAACAGAAGGTCCCAAAGATCTTCTGTATGCTAACAGAGGGTCTTTGGCGTCTTCTGAATTGTAACAAAAGACCTCAATGGTATTCTGTATGCAAACAGAAGACCGCGGAGATCTTCTGTATACTAACATAAGGCCTTTGGAAGCTTTGTAGGTCTTCTGTATAGAAACCGAAGGTCTCAGTGGTCTTCCGTATAGTAACAGAAGACCGCAGAGATCATATGTATATTAACAGAAGGCCTTAGAGGTCTACAGTATAGTAACAGAAGGGCACAGAAGACGCCTGTATCGTATCCGAAGGCTTCAGAGTCCTTCTGTATCACAACAGAAGGCCTAAAAGATCTTCTTTACACTAACAGAAGACCACAGAGATCTTCTGTATACTAACAGTAGATCCCAGAGATCATCTGTATAGTAAGAGAATGTCTCAGTGCTCTACAGTATAGTAACAGAGGGCCACAGAGACGATTGTATCGCATCCAAAGGCTTTAAAGGTATATTGTGTAGTAACATAGGGCCTCAGAGGTCTTCTGTATCGTAACAGTAGGCCTCAGAATTCTTCTGTATAGTAACAGAAGGCAGGTCTTGTGTATACAGAATACAGGTCTTGTGTATACTAACTGGTCTTCTGTATAGTAACAGAAGGCCTCAGAGTTCTTCTGTATAGTAATATAAGGCCACAGAGATATACTGTATCGTAACATAAAGCCTTAGTGGTCTTCTGTATGCTATCAGAAGGCTTTTAAGGTCTTCTGTATAGTAACATAAACCCTTAGAGATCCTCTGTATAGTGCCAGAAGGCCTTAGGGGGCTTCTGTATACTAACAATTATTTTGTATAGTAACAAAAGTCGTCCGAGACTGCTTCTGTCATAACAGAAGGATTCAGAGACAGTCTGTATTGTTCTCATTTGGCGATGGACGGATGTGTGGAGCCGTGTATGGGTGTTTGGATCCGTCAAGGCGGAAATCATGTAAAACCATTACTGCAAGGCATTTTCTTAAATAACTATGACCGAGTATTAGTCACGGATGCCACAGGGGTGATGTGGGTTGCACGATCACCTTGCATATTGAGAGTTATTTGTTCTTGTTATATAAAACTCGGTTTAGGCTATCAGGACTCTTTGACAAGTAGTTCAGATTTAAACGTCTCAGAGTATCCATGAATGACGCTTCCAACTAAAATTTGATTCTGTGCTTGTACACCTTTAGGCAAAGTCTCCACGAGCTTTTATTTTTTAATACCTATACCCACCTATTTCCAGTAACTACCACAGACGCTGCTATATTTGGTTTAAAACCACTATGAATGTTGCGAATTTAGCTGGTTGTTGTTTCATTTCTTTTTCTTCTTTAAAAATGTAATGGGAAAGCCAGGCATAACAAGCAGAGACAACCACGTTGAATTTGCAAAACCGGTTAGAAGATGGCATGCAATGCAATTCAATCAATTCAACTTGCCTGGCGGCTGTTTGCTTATTATGGCAAAAACACACCAAAGAAGAACTAGAAGGCCAACAACGGCATACAACAATCATCATCTCCTTTCCTTTTAACGGTGCATAGGAGAGCTTATAACAAATACAGATACAAACTCTCACACACTTACTCATTCACTCACTCGCATTCACATTAACGACCGGTCTTGCGCTAAATGAAAAGTGTGAACGAGCCCTTGAGTTTTTACTTTCATTTCACTTTTCCACATTTACTGCTCCAGTTTGTTGTCAAAGTTCGTTGCTATCATGAGCAAGCTGTGTGTGTGTGTTTGTGAGGGACTAGGGGCCACCATTTTCATTCAAACTGCTGTATATAATGGCGGCATTGTTAATGCTATGTGTGTCTGTGTGCCTGAACGGATATTGGCAATAGTGATGGTGGTTGCTTGGTGGTAGTTTGGTTAACGGTTTATGAAAAGTAAAAGTTAAAAGAAATGCACAAAAAAGCCAAAAAAGAGGGGGAACCTGTATGCCGTTAATGGCCTTAAAGACATTCCCATATTAATATTTGCTAAACTTAAAAGTGGTTTATTTTATTTTCGAATTTTCGAGATAGTTATTAAAGTGTTGTTTTAGTTTTAAAATTGTGTTATTTAATGTTTTTAATTGTAGATTTTATGTTCAAAACATGTGTGTTTGTGTCTTAAGTCTTTTGTTTTGCAGAAATAAAATCACTATATTCCAAGGCAATCGCCCACTTTTGTATAGTAACAGTAACAGAAGTCTTCTACATTGTAAGAGGTCAGCTGTATATTAACAGAAGGACTCACAGGTATTCTGTATTGTAGTAGAAGGCCTTGTAGGTCTTCTGTATACTAACAGGTATTTTGTATAGAAGGATCCAGAGATATTCTGTATACTAACAGAAGGCCTCAGAGATCTTCTGTATAGTAATATAAGGCCTCAGAGATCTTCTGTATAGTAACATAAGATCTTAGAGGTATTCTAAATTGTAACAGAAGTTCTCTGGGGTCTTCTAAGTTGTAAAAGAAGGCCTTAGATGTTTTCTGTATACTAACAGATAGTTTTTAAGGTCTTTTGTATAGTAACAGAAGCCCCAGAGATCTTCTAAAAATTGTATAGTAACGAAAGACCTTAGCAAAAAATACCTCTGAGACCTTCTACATTGTAACAGAAGGCCTCAGAGGTCTTCTGTATAGTGACCGAATACCTTAGAGGTATTCTGAATTGTTAGAGACGTTCTTTGGGGTCTTTTGTGTTGTAACAGGAGGCCTTAGAGATTTTCTGTATACTAGAGTTTTTTGTATAGTAACAGAAGACCCAGAGATCTTATGTATATTAACAGAATGCCTCATAGGTCTACTGTATAGGAAGAGAAGGCCTCAGAGGCCGCTTTTATGGTAAAGAAGGTTTTAAAGGCCGCTTGTATCGTAACACGAGCTTTCAAGGTTCGTATATATAGTAACAGAACACCTCAGATGTCCTCTTTTTAGCAACAAATGCCTCTGAGGTCTTCTCCAACGTAACAAAAGGTCTTAGAGGTCTTCTATATTGTAAAATAAGGTTTTGTAGGTCTTTGTATACTAATAAAATGCTTTTTTGTTTGTTTTGTTTTTTGTTGAAGATTCAATCTCATTTTCGATTGCTTGAGTGGAGTATTCCCCCATTGGCTCAACTTCATTTATTACCCTCTATTACAGAGAGTAATGTTTTTCAAAACGAACTGACAGTGTTGCAAAATTTTACTGATCGCTACCAATATCATGATTTCATCCCGGCGAAGGGAATTATCAATTGGCTTCTCAGTTTTTGAAATGATGCCTTTTTAGTGAAAAACCGAACTCTTTAAGTGCTTTAAAAGTCTTTTGTATGTTAACCAAATGCCTCAGAGGTCTTCTGTATAGTAACAGACGGACACCCAGGTCTTCTGTATTGCAACAAATGCTTCAGAAGTCTTCTGCATAGTAACAGAAGTGCTCGGAGGTCTTTTGTATAGTAACGGAAGTCTTTTGTGGTGTTCTGAGTTGTAAGAGAAGTTCTATGGCGACTTCTGTATAGTAACAGAAGGACTCACAGGTCTTCTGTATTGTAACAGATGGCCTTAGAAGTCTTATTTATGTAAACATTGTAACAGAAGACCTCAGTGGTTTTCTGTATTACAGAAGACATTAGATGACTTCCGTATAGTACTCACAAATGGCTTGGACTCAAAGGTCTTCTGTTTCGTAACAGTAGGCCCTCCGAGATCGTCTGTGTAGTAACAGTATACTGTATACTAACAATACTTTTGTATTAACATAAGTCCTCCGAGACGCTTGTATCGTAACAGAAGAATTGAGAGGCCATATGTTTTGTTATCGTTCAGTGATGGACGGGAGTTTAGAGCCGTGGAGGCGAAAGCCATGTGAGACCCTTAATGTTTAATGCCCTTTTGCAAATGTATATGCCATAACAAACCATAACTTTAAGGAGGTTTCTCAAAGAACTACGGAAGCGTAAAAGTCATGGATGTCACCATGGTGCTGTGGTTTGCACGGTCGCCTTACACAAAGAGAATTGTGAGTTGGGCCTCATTCCTGAGTGTATAAATTCATTTACGTTATTAATTGATTACATGTTGTTGGTTCTGTTGCCTTCTCAGTGTAATATTGTCTTACATTTTCCAATTACTTAAGGCATGAGCTACAAATAGAATTGGGAATGTATCGTCTTTAAGAAACTGACCATTAAATTCTAGTACATTTAATATTTTTATTTAGTTTCAATTTTTTTCCCACCACTTTTGAAATATTTTCAAAATTTTTAAAAATAACTATGCTAATGAATTTCGTAATGAAACTTCACAACATGTGTCCGATATTCTAACAGCATCACAAATGAAAGTTATTTGTCTTACGTTAAGTCAATATTAGAAAGAAAAAAAAGAAAATACTTGCTAATTGTGGTAATCTGTTAATTATGCTAGAGATGTCTTCTTTGTGATTTTGAATACAAACACACACACATAGATATAATTTGATTAGCACATCAATACAAATACATATTATGAAAAATGAGTGAGTTTCACTTTCTCTCTTCATCATTGATATGTGGCTAATGAGCAGAGTATGACCAAATAAAGGGCTCATATGTTCTACTACGAAGGTTGTAAGCGGTCATTGGCGCCTCCGTACCTTCAAATATGTATGTGTAAAAGTCAAAATATCCATGTTCCAAGTAGTAAACGGCATAAACTTTTAAAAGAAAGCGCTCGAAAAGGATATTTTCAATGTATGGCATGTAATTAGGGTATATCGACGTAAGGAGAAAAAATACTTCTAGTGCAGAGATCAGCATACAATTTTGGTCACAGCCTTATAAAGGGGAAATCATTTCGTACAAACACCACATAACGTACCTTTCTTTCTAAGTCCTTCGTATTTTTGAGGGTTTTTCAATATATAGTTTTCGATTGGCTATCCTGTAATTGATACTTTTGGATTCTTAAGAGATCAAAAATCATCATACCAAAATTATCAGCGATAGACCCTAAGTGATGGTAACACCCAAAAAGAGAATTTTATATTTTCAACTATTTCTCAACATATGTGTATTTATTCCAAATTTTGGATGAAAAGTGGTAAATTGGATAATACTATATTTGAGAGGAAAGAGCTCCTTCAACTCCGCGCTCTCTTCCAAGCAATCCAAACATTTTCATAGAAACATGCCATTGCCTCTCTTCGGACTTATGCAGGTTCAATTTTTTCTTATTTTTAGATTTTTTTTAAATCATTTCTTTATACGACAGGAAGTTTTTGACTATGTACCCATCACCATCCAAAATAATTTATTGACATTTAAGAATATGACATTTGAGAAGTTATTTCAGGTGCCACTATGGTGCAATGATCACTTTACAGGCCTGGGTTCGAACATTTTCAATGGCGGCAAAACTGCCACAGCGAAATCTTGGCCTACTTTTCCTGGTTATTTTTCAGTCATGGTGTCGCTTCTGACTCCGCGGTAAAATAAATTTCTATATCTTAAAGCTAAACATAGAATCAGACTGTTTTCATTGATGTGAAATGTGAAAAAAGACCCCCATTATCCCGTATTCGTAATGTTCGGGGAAAATATTTTTCTAGCCTCAGCCTTTAGACTAATGTGGGAATATACACTTTGATAGGATGAAAATGTGCCTCCTCGAAACAATGGTTGGAGAAGCCACTTTGAAAACTTGCAAAAACTCAAGCTCGACACCAACGAGAAATTAATTAAAATTAATATTAAAATGATCTTCGCCCTATTAGGCAACATTTTTAAAGAGGCCAAGTATGTTTGGACGAAATGCATTTTAGACAATTTGGAGTCGGTCTGCCTCGAACGCGTAAACGTTTTTGTTCCAAAATTTGGTCCTTGTAATATTTTGTCCAAACCTTAAGGTACCTCTCCCTCAAAGGTTTGAAATGTTTACCTAAAATGTTTACGAAATTGTTCAGGTTCGAATATGGACTAAGTATGTATATGCAGTTGGAGGGAATGTCTCGGATCTATTTTTTGTTTTTTTGCAAAAGTGCAGTTTATGGACGTGCCTCGGATCATTTTGAATCTTTTGCCATATTTTTTATTGTTGGTAAGTCCAAATGTTTCGTGAAATAATGGCCCAGAAGCTCTAAAAATCCCTGCTGGAACCAACTTAAATTTTCTTGTAGAATTATTACATACGAATTTAGCATTCCTGAACTTTACACATCGTAAAATTTCTTCCTAACGTACATCATGTTTCAAGAAAGTCTATATCGGACAAAATCGTAGGGTACCAATTTAGGGGTTGTTTGAGTATCGTTTTGAAATGTTCACCATAGGTACTTCTTGTGGTCCTGTTTATAGCGATATATTGTGTTTTATGGGCAAGTCCATGCATCCTGACCATTAATCCAAAAACTCTAAAAATCCTACGAAGACCATTTAAATTGGCTGGCTGGTGGGTACGATAAGTATCGAAAGCAGTTGTTGTTGTTGTAATAGCGTTTCTTATTATGTTTGCATGTTCGTTCTTCTGTTCAATCTGGCTCTGGGTCTATCTTCAGTTCGAGGAAATTGGCTGCTTCGATGGGATGTAACCACAGATCCACCGGAGTTAGATGAGTACGTTTGGCGGGGCAGTTGAAAAGGTGTTTTGTGTCGGGCGCGGTCATGCCGCATACTTGGCAGATGTCGATCGATTTCCGCCCAATAAGAATTAAGGCGACTTCAATATCCCGAGAGTAGTTGAGCCAAAACTGGTTTGTCGTGGCAGCTGACGCTCCTCAGCTGCGATAGATTGGGGATGTATTCCGAGGATTTTATTCATACTATATTTGCTACCGTTGACCATTCTCTTCCAAACTGAGTTGCCCATGTGGTGAACAGAGTGGCTGTAGATTTTGTGGCGGAAATCTGCATATTCTTCGCGATCGGTTAAATAGGAGTTCATGTAGGAGGAGTAGGAGTACATGTGTTTGTCCATCGAAGGGAGTGACTGACATTGGTCCAACATGTGCATATCGTAATATTACTCTCAAACTTACATCAAGTTCCGAAAAGGTTTGTAACGGTCAACACCCTAGGTTATCTCCCTCAACTTTTACGGCTAAGTACTGCTCGAAAATCGTTTTGAAATTTTTACCATAGGTACTCATTGTGGGCATGGTTTAGAACGACGTAATGTATTTCGAGGGCAAGACCATGCTTCCAAAATCTATAAAAATCCTACGGTGGCCAATTTAAATGACTGGTGATCCCGATAATCGAAAGGAGTGACTGACATTGATCCAACCTTGGCAAATCAGCTACATTGAACATGGCCTTCGGGAGGTCTACCTCACAAAAGTATAACAATTTTAAGGTTTGTTCGAGGATAGTTTTAAAATTTTCACCTGGTCCTGTTTACAGCGATATAATGTGTTTCGTGGGCAAGTTCATGCTTCCAGATAGAATTAACAAAAAGCTGTGAATAATCCTACAATGACTAAACTTAATGGCTGGTTACCACGATATTGGTCCAATCTTTGAACATCGGAATATTTCTCTCAAATGTAGATCAATTTCCAAAAAAGGTCTACATCGAACAAGGTACGCTCCCAGACAAAAGCTTAAGTGTAATTTAAGGGCTATTGGAAGATTGTTTTGAAATGTTCATTAACACGGTAGTCTATGTGATTCTGATTACAATGATCTATTTTTTTTTCGTAGGAAAGACTATGCTTCCGGACATATTAACCCAAAATCCTCAAAAATGATTGTTTGGCACGATAACTATCGAAAGGAATGGCTTTAAAGTTAGATCAAATTCCAAGATGCACTGTGGCGTGTGGAAATTTTAATAGATTGTAGCTACAATATTAGGTCTGTTCCTTTACTTTGGAAAATGGTAAAACCGGCAAAAGTAGTAAACTGCCCCCATATGAATTGTATGGTATCCGAATTAAGGAACGCTTTTCGAGTAAAAAGTGGTGAAACATGAAGATTCTTGCACGTAAAGGAACAGAGCTATTATATATTGACTACAATATTATACATACAACATTTTTTGCTAGGGGTAGACAGACAATACTTTCTAAGAAATGGGCCCCGAAATGACGCAACAATTAGGGCCACATCATACATCTTTCACACTAAAGCTTTTAGAAATTTGTTTAAAATGCTTTAATTTTATTCTTTGTACACTGTGCATAACTGAGACTTGAAATCTCGACCTACTGTGTGCAAAACGGCCATTGGATAAAATTAGTTTAGCATGCAGTTAACCGTAGTTCCATTTGCAAATTGATTACTTCAATGAATTTTGTTTATGATGGGAAAATCTCCGCTTTTTTTGGTAAACAGCAAATGAAATTAATTAACTTAAATTTCTTTCTAATGGAGCTACCACCAACCATTTCACTCATTGATGGCTCCTGGTGGGTTAGTATTGGTCTTTCAACTCTACATGCTGTTATTAATAGCCATTAAATTATTGCTGTTTTTGCTAGTTTTGTCCGAAAATCTAAACCATTAACTTTGACTAACAGCAATTTGTAAAAGAAAAACGAAAAAAAAAAGTGCTACAATTTGTGGCCGAGTCGTTTGTATAAATTATTTTGTGTCTCTTTTAATAATTATGAACAAAACGAGTGTGTATGTGTGCGGAAACTCAGTCAATGGAATTTCACAAACCACTCACAACACATACGAGTACATGTGTGTGGTGATTTACAATAGACCAGCTCTCTTAAAAGTTTAATGATGATAGCATCGTTATTATGTTAGGTGAGGTTGTTGATATTTTTCTTCACTTTTGACTTCATTATCATTTTTCAGTTTGGCGGGCTGCTGACTTTCAGTTCGAAAGGAGTGCTGTTTCAAGGTGAAGCAGCAGCAATAATGAATGGTACCCCCATTGAGAGTTACATGTTAAATTGACGTTATATATGCACACGTGAAAGTGAAATTGGAATTTAAATTGAAATAATAATCAATGACATGTATTTTGTTGTTGTTGTTTTTGCATGGACCATTCATTGTGTAGACAAAAAATTGCCATAATTTGTAGGAGTCTTGACTTTTATAGAAATACATTGTCTACATTGGCTGTATTGTTATTAAATAATTATGACAATACAGGGTTGCAATTTAGGCCTTTTTGTCTATTAACGCCGTTTTATGTGCCATAAACAATGAACGAATTTGTAAAACCGTTTTTTTTTCGTTGTATTATTTGTTTGAGTGTTTTTTTCTTCTTTATTTTTTTATGAGTAATTAAATTAAGTCAGTATGTTTTTAGTAAGTTGAAAAATTGTATGTGGTCATTGTCTTGTTAAATGGATTTCCATCAATGTCACACATTTACAAAGTGAGGAGAAACAACTTTCTTCAAAAAATGTTGAATATGAATTTTATTGCCATTTTTATAATTATGGCTTGAAATCATGTTTTAGTTACAATAACTTTTTTTTGCTTAGTGTAATTTCACCCCAAAAAGCTTAAAAAAAGTTTAAATAAAAGTATTTATGAGACAGTTACTTGTTTTTTTTTTCTCGACAATTTCATTAATGATCAAAATTCAAAATTTATTCCAAGAGTTGATCGTCCCAACTCTAGTGGAAGCATACCTTACCGTGATGTTATATGGGGAGATGCCTTTAATACCTAAAGGTAATTAGCGGTGTCTGACATAACTCCCAAAGCAACTTTTGGGACTTGTGTCACCATTTTTCAGAATTATGTTCGATGTTCTGAGGTGAACATATTTCAAAAAAAAAATATATTTTTTTTTTTTGAAAAAATGTGTGAAATGAAAAAAATTCCTAAAAGTTATTTCCTGTTGCTAAAATAACGTTTATTCCATTCACATATTGGAAAAGGTCATACACCAATCAATTTGAAACAATTTTGAGTTTTGATTTTTCTTTCTTTTTTTTTTTTTGTAAAAAAATTATATCATTGAAAAAATTGTTTACGACATTTTTATGATTCTTAGAATTAAAGAAAACCAGTGAGAAACAAATGTTATGTCAGTTTGGATATCTCATGTGGCTCTACAGTTTACTTTCAATTATATATCTGCTTACAGTGACTTCACAAAATTGTCCTCAATTCTGATAAATTCAAATTTTAAAATCATTTTGTGCGTTACGTTTTTATTTCACCGAATCACCTTATAATTAAGATTTAATGTAATCTTATGTAGAAACGCTATGATACAGGGTTATGAGGTTGTAAAAAAGTCATAACCCTAGCGGACAAAACTTCGAGATAACTCAATAACAGTAGCTGTAGTCCTAAACGCGTCAGGATCCGATCCCTTGTTCTAAACCTAATTTGCATTTTTAGTAGGTGACAAAATAAGTTTTCAAAGTTTTCAGAGTAAATCTTTAAACGGTGGTCCTAATTTTATAATATACATATAATTGTTCCACAAACATCCCAGAAGGGACAAGGGAGACTTCTCTCGTATCAATGAGTGCACACCGATTCATATTAGATCAATAATATGGGACCTACAGTTTATCGCCGAGTCCGAACGGCGTGTCCTAAGACACCACTTGTGGAGAAGTTTTAGAAGGCTGAAATATTCAGAAAATGTCGCCAATATTACTGAGGCGTATTTTGCCTCCGTTGAAAATTTGATATTGCCTGGACGGGGAAACGAATCCACTACCTTTTGGGTGCAAGGTGGCTGTGTATACCATTGTACCACGGTGGCAACAATGAGAAATCTGATCAACACAATCTGCACAGAATAAAACTATAGTATTGTAACAAATACTACCATAATTATATATTTCGAGGCCCATATCTCTTAGTAAAAAAAATAATAAAATTCCCACACGCTAACTTGGAAGTGGATCTAATGTTGGGAGTCATTCCTTTTATAAGTTATGGCCACCGTTGGATTTTTTGGGGCTTTTATGTCAGAAAGAATGGACTTGGCCACGAAAAACAATTTATCGCTATAAACAGGACTACAACAAGTCGCTTCAGAATAATTTCCAAAGCAATCCTCGAACTTAAATGAAAATTGTTATCTTTCGTGATGTAAGTACCGGACCTTCACTTCATGAACGTTTGGACGCAATTTGGTTTCGAAGGCTTTATCTTAAGAAGCGTGGACTTGCCTCTGAAAAAATTATAACGTTATAGTAGGTGACGCGAGGACAATCTGAAGCAAAAAAAATCAAAACGATCCGAAACAGGTTCCTTTACTGCACTTCTTCAACAAATTTAGATTTTTTTTGGGAGAGGTACCCGACGAATTGGTCCGATATACTCCAAATTCCAAACCTAATGTATATCTGGTAGAAATATTACGAGGACCAAATTTTGAACCCTTCGATAGTTGTCATGTGTACCAGTCAGCCAGACAGACCGACATAAAGATGGACGGACAGAGCTAAATCGACACCAAATTATGTGAAAAGGATTTCTTCCAAAGATACTTGGGATCTAAAACCTTTGTATCGATGAGGCACAGTCAGACCAGCCAGTAACAGATCGTCGAGTCATCCAAGGTTTTAATTGCATAAAATTCCGATCGTTCTCTCCGTATCTAGTTTTCAGTCATAACACTTGACATTTTAGATACTACAAACCATCTTCCCGAGAGCCACTGAGTTTGCATGCAGTTTTAGTGGGTTCCCTCCCCTCCTTATTTCACTGCTGATGATTGCTAAGAGTTTGTCGTTTTGGAACAAATCGTTTGATACATTCGATAGTTTTCATGTGTACCAGTCAGCCAGACAGACCGACAGAGAGATGAACGGACAAAGCTAAATCGACACCCAATTATGTGAAAAGGATTTCTTCCAAAGATACTTGGGATCTAAAACCTTTGTATCGATGAGGAACAGTCAGACCAGCCACTAACAGATCGTCGAGTCCACGACAAGGTGGGACTCCATGTTAAAGGACTCTCATCTCTTCCCTTCGAAGGTCATCCAAGGTTTTAATTGCATAAAATTCAAATAGTGCTCTCCGTATCGAGTTTGCAGCCTTAACACTTTAGATACCACTAACCATCTCCCCGAGAGGCACTGAGTTTGCATGCAGTTTTAGTGGGTTCCCTCCCCTCCTTATTTCACTGCTGATGATTGCTAAGAGTTTGTCGTTTTGGAACAAATCGTTTGATCCATTCGATAGTGGTTATGCGCACCAGTCAGTCACACAGCCCACAGAGAGATGGACGGACAGAGCTAAATCGACACAAAATTATATGAAATGGATTTCTTCCAAACATACATACTTGGTGTCTAAAACTTTTATATCGATGAGGTACAGTCAGACCAGCCAGTAACAGTCCACGAGTCCACGACAAGGTGGGACTCCCTGTGAAAGACCTCTCATCTCATCCCTTCCAAGGTCATGCAAGGTTTTAATTACATAAAATTCCAACAGTGCTCTCCGTATCGAGTTTGCAGTCATAACACTTGACACTTTAGATACTACTAACCATCTCCCTGAGAGTGAATGAGTTTGCAAGCAGTTTTAGTAGGCTCCCTCCCCTCCTTATTTCACTGGTGATGATTGCTAAGAGTTTGTCGGTGACTATTTTCTCAAAGGGTTTCTGATGATCCGTGTACTTTTTAAACTTGAGTCCTGATAGCTGGTTGCTTTCGGTTGTGAGCTTTGCGATGCCCTAGTCACTTTGTCCACCATGTTGTGGTCATTCTGTTTGTGTTTATTTTGCTGTTTCTGCCGGATTCGGGGTCAGATTCGCTACCAGCTTTTGATGTTTTCTGTTAAACTCCTTCAGGATTTCCCTGCATCTTGCTTACTTTTTTTTACCCGTGCTTGTAGCATTGCCTTCGACCAAAGAACCAACATCTGTAGGAAAAAGTTGCGCACGATCGCTGGATGACGACCAATCGCCACCGGTACTGTCGTGTTTTGGCCTTTACTTTCTGACTTTTACCTTCTTCCGTATGTTTTTAGGGGAAAGCCCCCATGCGCAGTTTGTTTGTCTACTCTACTGCAAGCAGGTCATATCACAAGTGATTCCCTAATTCGGAGTAGAATAGTATGACCATACTGGGCTAAGATTCCACAAAATGGGGCATCCTTTCCTCATACCTAATTTTACAGTTCGGTGGATACATTCTCCTTAAAAGGATACCACAACATCTGTTAAATAATTAGCTCCTGTGATCTCATTATTTTTATGCTGCTAATCGCTACATGGATTCTTAGGATTGTCCAGGAGTTCAAAGGATCGGATACCATTGCGCTGCATTGGTTCGATTGCTCATTACATTTTCTGCGGTGCTAGTAGGGTTTTGGGTAGGGAAATCCCGCACCGGGAATTCCCGGGAATTCTCGGTTTCTTTGGTTACGGGATTTTCCCGGGAAACAAAATCGTATTTCCCGGGAAATCGGGAAATATATTTTTACATTTATCGCAACTAATATTGAATGAATGAATAAACTATGCACGTCACTTTTATACCATAGAATCAGAATTCGATTAGATTTTACAAAATCAATCAATTACAAAATCTACATAAGTGTTTTCAGGGAAAAAGTTATAAGAGCCGCACCAAAAACATAGACTATAACGACGGATTTTTATTCTGTTCCATTTAAGTGCGAAAGAATATTTTCTATTTTAAAGTCACATTTTTATACCCTCAGTCATTGGGCTAAAGACGATAACAAACGCGCACGATAACTATCGAACGAAGCCACCTATCAGGTTAAATATTTGGCATTCGAGATTTTTTTCAAACTTACAGCCAGTTTCTGTATGTCGAAAGAAGAATGTGTGCGAATGAAACACGCCCGAACATTAGTTTTCGAAATAATTTTACATTTGCTTTTGCTTCAAAACAAAAAACAAATTTGAAAAACACACAAGATTTTGGACGTGTTTCTTTCGCACACATTCTTCTTTCGACATACAGAAACAGTTAGTTTAAGTTCGAAGATGGACCATATCGGTGGTCCACTACTTCCGGTACCATCCCCACAAAAACTGAACAATTATCACTAAAATGGTGCGCACGACAACTCTCGAAGGGAGTCACCGAATCGGTCAAAATTTTGCATATGGTAATATTAGTTCCAGGCACAGAACGGGTTCCATGCAAAATTCGGAAAAAGTGAAGTTTAAGAGCTACTCTCTGATCGATTTGAAATTCTTTCCAAAAAGTTCTACGACGGCGTAATTTTTTTGGGAGTGCAAGTCCACATTTCCTGAGGTAAAGTCCCAAAATCTCAAAAAAAGCCTGCCGAATCCAACTACATTGGGTAGTACGTAAGATAACCGTCGAAGGGAGAAATCTTAAGCATAAGAACAATTTTCGAGGTCCATCAAATTGTATCAATAACTTCATTGCTTGAGCCAAATCACTTTCCGTGGAGCGATTTCCTTAGCTTTAATAATGGAAATGGTCAGTGTAGGCAAAATCCGGGCAACATGTTGCATTTTTCCAATTTTTATACCCTCAGCCTTTAGGCTAAAGAGGGTATTTACACTTTGATACGACCAAAAATGTGCCTCATCGAAATAATGGTTTTAGACCCCAAGTATGTTTGTACGATATCCGTTTCAGACAATTTTGAGTAGATCTAGCAATGTCCGTCCGTCTGTCTGTCTGTCTGTCCGTCTGTCTGTCTGTCTGTCCGTCTGTCTGGCTGGCTGGTGCGCACGATAACTCTCGAACGGATCAATCGATTCGGTTCAAATTTTGGGTATCAAAATATTTTGTCCAGATTCGATTTAAGTTCGAAGATGGGACATATAGGTCCACTCCTTCAGGTACCTCCCCCACAAATGTTCAAAAATTGTCGCAAAACTTGTGCGCACGATAACTCTTGTAGGGAATAACCGATTCGTTCCATACTTTGCACATCGTGTAATTTCTACCAAACTTTGATGAGGTTCCAATATGGACTCAATCGGTCCACACCTTCGGGTACCTCCCACACAAAATTTCGGAAAAGTTCAGTTTAGGACCTGGTCTCGAATCGCTTTGATTTTTGTTTAGTTTTGTAAGTTTCATTAGGGGCAAGTCCATACTTCCTGAGAAAATAGCCTGAAAGTTACAAAAAACCCTATGACACCGTGTGTAGTGGCTTTCGTAATATTTTGTCCAAACTTAGTTCAAGTTCAAAGATGGATTATATCGGTCCACTCCTTCCGGTACCTCCCCCACAAAAGTTCGAAAATGTTCGGAAAATTTGTGCGTACGATAACTCTTGAAGAAAGTAACCGACTTGGTTCATACTTTGCACATTATGACATTTCTACCAGACTTAGATGAGGTTCCAATATGGACTCAATCGGTAAACTCCTTCGAGTACCTCCCACACAAAACTTCGGAAAAGTTCAGTTTAGGACCTGCTCTCGAATCGCCTTGGTTTTTGTTGTAACATCTTGTATTCACTGTCCCCTATACGAAGGTACAAGTTTCCTCAGAGGCAAGTCCATACTTCCTAAAAAATAGCCTGAAAGTTGAAAAACAAACCCTATGACACCATGCTTATGTGTGGAAGCGCAAGATAATTCTCGAACGGAAATGCCGATTCCGGACAAAATTTGGCCTTCGTAATATTGTTTCCAAACTTAGTTTAAGTTCGTACATAAGCCATATCGGTCCACTCCTTCAGGTACCTACTCCACAAAAGTTCAAAAATATTCGGAAAAATTGTGCGCACGATAACTCTTGATGGGAGTGACCGATTTGGTCCATACTTTACACATTCTCATAATATCTACCGGATATATAGATCAGGTTCGAGTATGGACTATATTTGTCCACTCCATCCCGTACCTCCCACACAAAATTTTGGATAAGTTCACTTTAAGACCTGCTATTGAATCACTTTGATTTTTGTTGAAGCAACTTACATTCGCTGCCTCAATTACGATGGTAAAAGTTGTTTCAGGGGCAAGTCCATACTTCTTGAGAAAACAGCCCGAAGGGTGTAAAAACCCCCTATGGCACCCCCATGGTCTACGTCGGTCCATTCCTTTAAGTACCCTTTCCGCAAAATTTTTGAACTTTAATCCTAATCAACATTTTTGTCGGTTCATACGACCAAAATTTTGAAACACCCCAAAATACATAAGTTTTTTGTGAAAAAAGTGTTTCAATTTGCACAGGCTGAGGGTATATCTCTGTCGGCAAAGCCGACTGATAATTTTTTACTTGTTTTCGTTTTTAATCGATAGAACGAAAACGTGTAATCAATTTTTGAGCCCGCAACTCTCTGCAAATATTGTATTTCATATAAGTTACTATGGATCCACTCTTGTATTTTAAAATTTCCCGGGAAATCCCGGATTCCCGGGAATGGCGATTTTATGATTCCCGTTTCCCGGGAATGATAAAACCAGGGAAACCCCAAAACCCTAGGTGCTAGCTACATTATTTTAGAGTACCACACCCTGTAAAGAGGTGTCTTCTGACACAACACCAACAATTTGAAATCCCAATGTGATCAATTTACGTAAACTGATCATTTTTTTTGAAAATCTCCAATCAATGCAAAATTTATTTTCCAATACATATAAAAAATTAATTTTCAACATTAGGTTATTGACCAACCATTTAGGTGAAAGGTTAACAAACAACACTAAAAACAAAACAAATCAATAGGAAAACAAAATAAGTTTCCCTCCAAATTTCAATACAAAACTGTAATCAAATCAAAAGAAAACTTTCAATTTCTTTTTAAACAACATTCATTATAGTAACCACAAAAAAAAACTCTGTTTTACTTTTCCCTTTATCTCAATGCTGGACACTGATATTTTGTTATTCTTTTTTTGCCTCCGCCTTTTCTTCACTTTTAATGTATTTGCAATTTTTGTATCCCTCCTCAGCGTTTATTTTATAACGGTAGTTGTTGTACAGCAAGTCAAAGTAGCCAAGTCATTTTGCTCAATCGACCTTTACGTAATCGAAAGCAAAAAATCCCCAAACGTATTGTTTTCTTTCGAAAATTGTCTACTTTTTTGTTAAAAATACAACATACATAAAAGATTTGTTGTTGTTGTTGATTTTTATCATTTACTTTATTGCCAACAGCATTAAGGTAAAGGTTTACTACATTGGCTCCCCTTAATTGCAGAAGAGAAGACCGCCCAGCCATACCACTTTAGTTGTGTCTGTGTAAACTTTACACAGTAAAGTACAACAAACAAAAGCATCTCTATGTGGTACTCGGCGGTGGTACATTGGCTTTTGTATTTCGAAAATGATTTCAAGAAAAAAAGTTGTGAATTTGTATTGTTTGTTGTTGGTTAAACTTGTTTGTTGTTATTTTTGTAGTTCAAGTGAAAGTTTTTTTCAGCTCAGCTTTGCTCTTGAAGGTGAGAAGGGTAATTTTCTGTTTGTTTGTCTGTTTGCTTATCTAAGTGTGAAATATTTCTCACAGCAACGAAAAAGGAAATACGCATTTGTTGTTTTTTTATTTTGTTTTGTAAACAATAATAACAAAATTGTTGTGAATTTTTTACCAATTAATTTTTTCGTCATGTTTTAGGTTTTTTTTTTCAAAGGGACAATTTGTATTTTAAATTGAATGAAATGAGAAAAATAAAAATTGGTTTGAAGCAGGGACGTAGCCAGAATTACATTTCAAAACAATTTCGGGGTGGGGTAAACTTTACAAAATGTAGACAAATGATCAGGGACGTTAAAATAAAAATACGGACCTGTTTCGCTGTGAAAAGGATTTCTTCCAAACATACAGTCAGACCAGCCAATAACAGATCGTCGAGTCCCACTGCAAGCTGAAACTCCTTGTGAAAGATCTCTCATCTCATCCCTTCCAAGGTCATCCAAGGATTTAATTGCATAAAATTCCGATCATACTGTCCGTATCGGGTTTGCAGCCATAACACTTGACACTTTAGATACTACTAACCATCTCCCCGAGAGGGACTGAGTTTGCATGCAGTTTTAGTAGGTTCCCTCCCCTCCTTATTTCACTGCTAATGATTGCTAAGAGTTTGTAGGTGACCATTTTCTCAATGGTTTTCTGATGATCCCTGCCAGACCCTCTACTGGTGTCGATTACAGCAAAACGCAGTTTGTCCCTGTATTGCATTTATCGTAAGTTAATGGCGGCTCCTTGCCTGTCTCCTCGGCCATCTTCCTCTACTGAAAGGTCCAGGATTTCTTTCCCGATTCCCAATTTTTCCAGAAAATTCAATCATCGGTTTGACTTTCTTCATGTCCCAGCTCACTGTATCGCCCTCTGCCAAGGATTTCTCGAGACAGTTTGATATGCATGCGTCTTGACAACGTTTACTCGGGGCATTTGCTGGTGGAAAGCTGTTTTCCTTTATTAGTGGTTTCTTCTGGAGATCTTATCCTCTTTGCAGCTTCCGAGGAGGTGGGTAGCGTTTTTGATCTCCTTGGAAGCATCCTTCTTTTTTATTGTTTGTTCAACCGCGCCGTGTACTTTTTAAACTTGAGTCCTTGATAGGTGGTAGCTTTCTGTTGTGAGCTTTGCGATGCACTAGTCACTTCGTTCACCATGTTGTGGTCATTCTGTTTGTGTTTATTTTGCTGTTTCTGGCGGATTCGGAGTCAGAGTCGCTCCCAACTTTTGATATTTGGGTCGAGATTAAACTTCTCCAGGATTTCCCTGCATTTTGCTTACTTTTTTGTTCTTGTAGCATTACCTTAAATGCAGACCTGTTTCGCTGTTTTTTATGCAGCTCATTGGACACATCGGGTGTGGAAGTGACTACTCTGACAATGCTTCGAATGGTATCCATACGCCGTATTTTTGCTATTTTTTACCGTCAGACTTTAGTCTTTTTAATACGATAAAAATGTGTCTCATCCCGTCTTTCAAGAAGATTCAGTCGTCGGACTGATCTTTTTCATGTCCCAGCTCTCTGTGTCGCTCTATGCCAAAGAATTCTTAAAACAGTCTCCTCTGCGTGCGTCCTAAAGAGGTTTATTCGGGGCTTTTGAAAGTAGGAAGATATTTTTACACAGTTGTTTCGCAGTGTTCTGCTCTTCGGGAGATATTATCCTCTTCGCCGCTTTCGTGGAAGGTAGGGAGTGATTTTGATCTCCTTGGGATCATCCTGCGGTCAGAGTTGCTCCCAGCCAATGATGGTTGATTCAAGATTAAACTGGCCCTAAGTTTTTTTATTCTCCCTTCCCCCTTTGTTTTGTCCATGTTTGTTGCAGTACATTCGACTAGAGAATTACTTACGATCGTTGGATGACGATGAGGTATGATTCGCAGGCAGATCACAAATCGCTTTAAATAAATAATACAGTATATTTAGGCCTTTACATTATAACTTGGACTTTATATAAACAACATTTCTATGTTCAGCCTTTAGACTGGCGAGGCTGTAAACTCTTTGATACGATGAAAAATGTGCCTCATCCAAAGAATGGTTTTAGATCGCGAGCGAGTTTGGACGAAATCATCTTCAGACAATTTGGAGTTGATTTAGCCCTGACCGTCCGTTTGTTTGGCTGATTAAAGCGCACGATAACTCTTGAACGGATCAACGATTTGATGCAAAATTTGTTCCTCGTAATATTTTGTCCAAATTTAGATCAAATTCGAACATGGACTATATTGATTCACTGTTTCCGGTAGCTCCCCCTCACAAGTTCAAATTTTGTCGCTAAAATGATACGAAAGATAAAACTTTCGAAAGGATCAAGTGATTTGGTCCAAAAAATTCATTCAGACGCTGATGAGGTTCGAATATAGACTGTATTGTCCTCGGCTACCCTCCAAATTAAATTTCAAAAATTTTCGAAGAATTTCTTTTGAAATTTTTTACAGCAGGTTGTTCTCTCTGTCCCTATTGTAACGTTAATTTTTTTCAGGGACAAGTTCATACTTTCTGAGATAGTGGCACAAAATCTCTGGGGCACCTTCTAAAATGATTGGCATGTACGAATTAAGTATACGATCAGGCTTCAAATTTGCACATCGTAAAAATTTTTCCAAACATACAACAAATTCCAAGAAGGTATATATTGGAGAACACCTTCGGTTACAGCTCTCAAAAAATATCAAAATTGTTGCTTAAGTGCAGTTTAAGGGCTGTCCGAGAATCGTTTTGAAATTTTTACCAAATTTACTCCTTGTAATCCTATTTACAGCGATATAATGTGTTTCGTGGGCAAGGCCATGCTACCATTTATTATTCACGAATTGAGTACCCGATTTAGCCTAAATTTTACACATGTAAATTTTCTTCCAGCCATACATCAAATTCCAGGAACGTCTATATTGGATAACACCTTCGTTTACGTCTCTCAAAAATGTTCAAAATTGTTGCTTATGTGCAGTTTAAGGACTTTTTGAGAATCGTTTTGAAATGTTTACAGAAGTACTCTTTGTTAACCTGTTTACAGCTATATATTGTGTTTCGTGGACAGGTCCATGCTTCCACACAAAGTTGTAAAAAAGCTTTAAAACATCCTACGGTGGTTGCTTGACACGATAATCGAAAGGAGTGACTGACATTGATTCAAACTTTGCACAACCTTATATTTTTATTTCAAACGTTCCAGTTGAAAGTTCCAAAAAGATACTTTCCTCATTCTTAAGCACCCTTTCGAAATTTAATAAAGCAGTTTGGGGTGCTCTTCCTAGCTCGAAGACCGAGTGAGTTCACTACGTACCCAATAATCTAGTCTTTAAAGGGGAGAATTAAAAAAAAAACAAATTGTGGACTATTTAAAAAAAAAAAAAAAAAACAATTTTTGCCCCAAAAAAAAAAAATTAAAAAAGTATTCGTTAAAGTCAACATTTCTATGTACTCAATTGGCCAAAAAATATAAATATATATTTTTAGTGGACGAATTAAAAATCTCTTTAATTCACCAATGAGTAATCCTGATAAATCGTAAAATTTCAGCGTTTATAGGAATTAGAAACTATTCGAATTCTTTTGTATGGAAATTTAACAATTCAAACATTCAGAGGTCGTTTCCTGAGTCTTTTGATATTTAACAATTTCTCTCATTAGTGTGTAGCTTGTGTCTTAAGTCTTTTCGTTTGCAGTTTCTTGGTACCCATTCAAAGGTTTGTTTCCTATGTATGTGTCTAGTACTATGTCTTTTGATATTTAACCACTTCTATCATATGTGCATAGTTTGTGTCTTAAATCTTTCGTTTTTTTTTCTTTTGTTCAAAGGTTTGTTTCTTTTGTCATATAACCACATCTCTCTCATATGTGTAACTTGTATCTTAAGTCATTCGTTTCAAATACCCCGATCTAACTCAAAGTTTCTTTCTTAAGTCTTTTGATATGAAGGTACTCCTGTCATGTGTGTAGCTTGTGTTGTAAGTCTTTCGTTTATAATTTCCTCGTCCTTCGTTTACAGTTTTCTCGTACTCATTCAAAGATTTGTTTCCCCATGTCTTTTGATATATGCATGTATATCCAACATTCTCTAAATATTTGTAGCTTGTGTCTTAAGTCTTTCGTTTTTAGTTTCCCTGTATTCATGAGGAAGTTTGTTTCCTAAGTCTTTTGATATATAGGGGTGTCTATCATGTGTGTTTGTGTCCTAAGTCTTTTTTACGTCGTACTCTCATTTTAATTCTTTGTGCAACAATTGAACAATATGAAAATTTTCAAGTTTTACCACATTCTTCCACGCATAAATTAGGTTTGAATATGGACTAAATCGGTATATTCCTTCGTGTACTCCCACGTAAAATTTGGAAAAAGTACAGTGTAACTCATCTTGGATAGTTTTGAAATTTATTGCAACAAGTTTGTTTTTTCAGGGGCAGATCCATACTTCCGCACTTGAGATAAAGCTCCACAAAAGCCTGCCAGCACCAATTAAAATGGGTAGCATGTAAGATAATCTTCGAATGGAGGAACCGATTTGTTCGAAACGTTGTACATTGTATTATTTCTTACCGGACCGCATTTTCGAGTACCTCCCACACAAAATGTGGAAAGAGTGAAAACTCAAAAAAAAACCTATAGACGTCAGAAGAATAGTATTTACTTTAGGACCGATGCTGAGGGTATATCTGTGTCGGCACACCTGACTGATACTTTCTTACTAATATTTGGGCTACCTAATAGAATTAGATAAAACTTGGCATTTGGGATTCCTTAGGTTAAAAAAGCATCTTATATATTTGCAACGATATTTCCATTTTTGAATTTTTTGAAATCAATAATCATGCTAATTAAAAGCCCTACTCTTCCTATTAAAAAGTATTACAAAACAATTGTCTAATCTTGCAAAAATGCCAAGCGGGTTTCCGACAAAAATCGCTAAACCTGTCAGAGTAGAAAATAAAACACTTACCTTTTCAACCTAATTATACGCTTGTTATCACTCTTCCAGAACTATCATCTTTTTAAGTAAATGATGGAAGAGTGTCGAAATGAAAGAAAAAACTGCATGAATGAATGAGTGAACCAATGGATTCACTAGCCAGACATAATTTGACCAGATAACAATCTTGTTTATGTTTAGTTAACAAGGCCACAAAGACTAGCTAGCAACAACAACAGCAACACCATTCACTGAAATGACGTGCGCTAACCATAAAGCTGTTCTTTCACAGAACCCTAACAAACAAGCAGGCAGACAAAGCAAACAATGACTTGTATTCTTGTCTAAGAGATAACGGCTAGAAAACTTGGAGAATAGCTAGCTTTGGCATCTGATTGTCTACAAACGAACGAACAAACAAACCGCAAAACACGTGAGTAAACTTGCCCAAAAGGAAAACAAGAATCTTTGCAGTGGCGCTTCTATGCTGCTTTTGCTGATAATGACGTTAAAGCTACCTACCACTTGTTTTGATGGAGAAAACCGAAAGAAAACTAAGACAGAATCAAGAATGATGTTTATATTTTTGTTGTGTTTTGCTTTTTGCCGTATTTTCTGTGGGTTAATGGCACACTTGTTCAATAACATTAACACATGGTAAAATTAAATGTGCAACTGTTGGAAGAAATTGACTGTTTATCATTCTACTACAAAATTTACTATGTGTATGTGAGAATGTATGTATATTGCGGTAATTTTTTTAAAGATGAACAAAATTATGTCTTTCTTAATGATGATGATTTCCCTCTTCCCCTCTACCCCTTTTTACACATGATTTAGTAAAAGAGAAGAAAACATCTCTGCCGCATGAGATATTGAGATAATCAACTAGTTTTTTTGAAATAAGAGCACATTAGAGCAGCATTGAGAGTGAGAGAGAAACTAAAAGATGTTGAGATATTTTATGGCTTTATGAGTATGAATTTAGAAAACTGTCAAGTTAACAGCTTTCTTTTAGCCACGGTTCATAAACCAAACAGCCGACAACATTCACTTGTAGCCAAGACTTGTTTGGGGCATCAACGGAACGTTTAAAGAAAACGCGGCGGTGGTGAAAAACGTAAATGAACAAAAAAAGAAACAAGATTTAATGTGGCAAGAAAATAGTGAAACTTTTTTTCGTTCATAAATAAAGCGAAAAAATTAAAACGAACAAAAAAATAAATAAAATAATTAGAAACAAAAGTAATTAAAAAATAATAATTTAATGTGGTGGAAATTTTAAAATGCGTTGTAACTAGTCAATAGTAGTGCAAAAATGTGCTAATTTGTAATTTTCAAATATTTTTTTAAAAAAACATCGCCCCATATAAATCTGCAGGAATGAGTGGAAAAATCAGTGTGAAAATTATTGGTGTTTTGTTTCGAAAAGAAACAATGTTTGGAATTTTGCCATCTCATTTCTCTTCTATAAGAACGAGACTCAATGCTAAAATTACAGAGGCATAAGTATCCACCCCATCGCCTATTAAATCGTATCTCTCATAATGTGCGAATGGCTAAATCAAATAATTGGAGTTTTAGACCTGACAAATCCACGATTTACCAAATTTTCACATTGCGGCTAATCTTGCAGAAACCAAGGGATTGACACTTGCCAAACAGTTTCAAATCTGAAAGCTTTTTCAAGCCCATATATTTTTTAAGATACAACCTTATTTAAGGCAAAGAAGAAACAAATAGAAAGGCCTTCGTTCGATAGTAACTAAAAAAATCATGTTACGATTTCCAAATGAAATTTTGTGATACAAAAAACTTTTTAGGAAAACAAGTAATTTATTTGAGGATATATTTAATAGGTTGCCTTCAGGTCGTGCAGCAAACAAAGAACTAATTTTTCAAGGATTTATCGATTTTTGACTGTTCAAAAACTAAAATGTTCGTGGAAGTCTGACAAACATGGAAGGTCACACCGACCAGGATGCATAATATAAGCCAAACTGACATTCAAAAACGATCGTATTTATCACGCTTAAGGAATCATACTAAAATTCCGTGGGAATATCCGAAATTGCCTTGCATATGTACAAACATGTGATAACGTATACGTGTTGTCACAACGTATACGCACACCATGCTCGAGAAAAAAACTATTGCAAACCATATAACTCAGCCTTTGTGAATTTGAACTTTTATCTCATATTCTCCTTTTCCCAAAAAAATTATGAATTTAGGAGGGTTTTCAGAATTTTATGTCCCTTTTTGGACGTATTAACTTGCCGACAAAAATATGAGCTGTGTTTCTTTACTTACCTGAGGTTACCATTTTTACCATTTGTTACCATTTTTAACCTGCCAAGCGTTCCTTAACCCCGAAAAGTGGCAAAACTGGAAGCAATTTTTAAGAGAGTGAGAGAGGAGAGAAGGCGAAAATGGCTTTCTCTTCTACCACAGGCTACCAGTAAAATTTCTGCAGGTAAAAAATGGTAGAACTGATTTTTCGACTTTTGTTTGACGATTATTTCACAATGAAGAAGAAAATGGACGAAAAACAGAAGAAAAAGTCGAACGCTGAAAAAACCAAATTAAAAACTGTGAAATAAAAGACGAAAATTGATGTTTATATGTTTCTTTTTGACATTGTTGCCAGATCTACCATTTTTCCGTTCCTTTACTTTTCTGGTAAAAACGTTCATGTGAGAGAAATTTTGAGCAATTTTGACACTTTTCTCTTTTACCACTCTTACCATTAAAAAAGTAAAGGAACAAAGCTATTGATTTTGATTAAAGCTTAAGTGTTGCGGAAGAGATACCTGAAGAAGCAAAATCTTCGAGCTTTATCCGAGATTCGCAGAAATTTTACGATATGCAATATTTGGACCAACGCAGCATACAGTTCCGCTACCGCTACACATGTTGGTCGTAAGGGGTTTTACAGCTTTCGGGCCATTTTCTTAGGAAGTATGGACTTGCCTCTGAAAAAACTTGTGCAGTCGTAATAGGGGCTCCGAAAACAATATGTTACAAAAAATTAAAATGATTCGACAACAAATCTTAAACCGCACTTTTCCGAAAATTTGCATGGTAGTTACCCGAAGGAATGGGCCAATATAGTCCATATTCGAACTATATCTATGCCTTCTAGAATGTAAAGTATGCAAAGTATGTACCAAACAGGTTACTTCCTTCGAGAGTTATCGTGCACACCATTTTAGCCAATAATTTTGAACTTTTGTGGGGGAGTTATGTGACCCATCTTCAAACTTGGTCTAAGTGTGAACAAAATATTTCAAAGACCAAATTTTGAATTAAATCGTTTGATATTCGAGAGTTATCGTGCACACTAACCAAAGAGACGGACGCACGTGGCTTTAAATGGAATATTTTGACTTGTTAGCCTAAATGCTGGGGTATCAAAATGTGGCTAGTGTCTTAAAAATACCGAAATTCGTTTGTATGGCGACAATATCAAAACGTGGACCTCTTTTTTAAAAATTTTCCACACCAAGGTTCCCTTTCTAGCCAATCGAAATCGCAAAAGCTAACTTAACGCCAATTCGTTTAGAAAATGTATTGAACATTTTCTACAGAAAGGAAGGAAGGGAACCTAGTAGGAACCCTTAAAACTCAAATGATATTGATTATCATTGCTATAAAAATCATTCCGCTATAAAAATGTGTCAAATCCCCAATCAAAATGCGTCGAATCAAGAGGTGCCTTTATAAGGCGGATATATAAAAATGCATATGTACCTATAATGAACATTTTTGTACAGAGAGGTTCTCTACCCAATAGGAACCCCAACAATCAAATTACAGCAAATTCCGGTGAAATATTTAACTAAAAACCCTCAAAATGCCTCATCTCAAGAGGTGCTTTTCTTTAGAAGGCTGCTATACCAAAATGTGGACCTATATTAAAAATGATCTACAGGAAGGACAAAAATAAACCTAATTGAAAAAATGTAGCTCAAATCCCCACAAAAGCTCCGAATCGAGAGGTGCCTTTATAAGACGGTTATACCAACATGTAGAACTATATTGGCAATTCTCTACAGAAAGGAATAATGAAGACTCAATAGAAACCCCAAAAGCAAAATTACAGTAAACACGCTTGTAAAATGTGGCCAAAAGCCCCCAAAATGCCTCGAATCGAGAGATGCATTTCAAGGCTGATATACAAAAATGTCTCGTACAGGAGGAAAGAAAGGAACCCCAAAAGCCAAATTACAGCCAATCTGTTTGGAAAATATACCTTCAACCCCCTCAAAATGCATCAAATCGGGAGTTGCCATTATGTTGTCAAAAACATTGTAGTGATTTAAAATACAAAGAAATTCAAATAAGAATAATGAAAAATATTTATGTTTGTTTGTTAAACGTAGTCCAGAGGCTGGAACACAGCTAATGTGTTATACCAAGGGCTTAGGGCGAAACCTATAGCTCTGCGTGTGCGTTCAAAAATACAAAAACAAAATACAAGTATTTGTTATTGATTTCAATTTGAAATACATGTATTTTGTTTTTGTATTTTTGAACGCACACGCAACACGCAGAGCTATAGGTTTCGCCCTAAAATCACACCAAATGTAAAAAAATTGTTTATATTTCATATGCTATTTATTTACTTTTTGAATTGTCATTTCGATCGAAATAATATATTTTGACAGCTCTGATGATCGGTGGTTTTTGATGGAGTATTTAATTAACTTAATCCTAGTACAATGATGCATGCTATACTATGGTCTAATCATGCCACAATAATACAGGTACAACGGGAAAAACAGCTGATTATCACACTAGTTGTCAAAATGCATTATTGTGAATAAAATCACATACAGAAGGTAAACAAGCAATTCACAGTAATGCGTTATTGTGAACAATTTTGACGTTTAGTATGATTTGATCATGGTGGAATAAGAAGAGATTTGTTCCAGAACTAAAAAGTTTTTACAATTTTTATCACTTTTACACATTTTGCGTTCCCGTACACAAAATTTATATGAAAATCGTTTACGACTTTTACAACTTTTACCACTTTTACCACTTTATAAAGTACGGGAACAGGCCAAAGGTGTTACATCAAATCATACCCAACGTCAAATTTGGTCACAATAATGTATTATTGTGAATTGCTTGTTTACATTTTGTATGTGATTTTATTCACAATAGTGATTTTTGACAACTAGTGTGATAACCAGCTGTTTTTGCCGCTGTACCTGTATTATTGTGCCATGGATTTGATGTAACACCTTCTTATTCCACCATGGGTGTAATCATGGAGTCGAAAACAGATGATCATCTGTCAAATGCAGTAGTTTTTAAAATGCATTATTGTGAATAAAATCACATACAGAAGGTAAACAATCAATTCACAGTAATGCGTTATTGTGAACAATTTTGACGTTTAGTATGATTTGATCATGGTGGAATAAGAAGGTGTTACATCAAATCATACCAAACGTCAAATTTGATCACAATAATGTATTATTGTGAATTGCTTGTTTACATTTTGTATGTGTTTTATTCACAATAATGAATTTTGGCAACTAGTGTGATAACCACCTGTTTTTGCCGCTGTACCTGTTTTATTGTGCCATGAATTTGATGTAACACCTCCTTATTCCTCCATGGGTATAATCATGGAGTCGAAAACAGCTGATCATCTGTTAAATGCAGTATTGTGAATGAAATCAAAACTAAACAAAATTCAAGCAATGTACTGTTACGGTACATTTGCCGCTGTACCTGTTTTTGCCGCTGTACCTGTTTTATTGTGCCATGAATTTGATGTAACACCTCCTTATTCCTCCATGGGTATAATCATGGAGTCGAAAACAGCTGATCATCTGTTAAATGCAGTATTGTGAATGAAATCAATACTAAACAAAATGCAAGCAAAGTACTGTTACGGTACATTTAGACCTTGGCACAATAACACAGGAACTACACAAAAAACAGCTGATTTTCATTATAATTTTCAAAATACAGTAATGTGAATAAAATGACATACAAAACGTAAACAAGCAATTGCGAACAAATTTTGACGTTTAGACTGGTTTTGAGCAACTGATGAAATAATAAGGTGGCGTAAAACGGACAGCTATTAGTTTTCAATTTGTCAAATTTGTTTTATTGTGAATCAATTGTATGTAAATGTAAACAAACGCTTTGACAGCTTGAAGCATTTTCTTGATGTTGTTGACTCGTTGTCATGGTCCAATTGTATACACAGCTGCTCAAAAAAATAGGTACACATAGTACATTTTTCTTATTATTGGTTGGATGTGTGTGGACTTGGCTTAGATATCAATTTTTTTCAATACAAAACTGCTTAGGTCATTATGGTCCCCGGTCCACACTAGCGTGAATTTTATTAAAAAAATTCATGAAATTAGGCGTTCTTAAATTGAATTCCCCACAACAGCAATTTTACGATTTTACTCTGCTATGGAAGTCGATCTAGAGACACATAATTTCATGCAATTTTTTCAATGAAATCACTCTAGTGGGACTTATTTCAATTAAATAAAACTCTCACAACAATTAAATAAAAATTCATAGCATGAGCCCGGCTGCCCTGACTGAGGTTTGAACCTGCGTCCTCTCCAACAAACAGACAATGTTGTCGAGGTCTTAGCGTTTTAAGCCACTGCCAATCTCCTTATAAGACAACAATTAAATAAAAATTCATAGCATGAGCCCGGCTGCCCCGGCTGAGGTTTGAACCTGGGTCCTCTCCAACAAACAGACAATGTTGTCGAGGTCTTAGCGTTCTAAGCTACTGCCAATCTATCAAACTTCTGAACTGGAAGGCATTACAATTCATGAAAGAAAAAAATCTTCGATTGTATATGTGTGTGTGTGTATTAAAGAAGGGTTCTATAAAGACCAGAGACACTAGGCTGACTTGATAGTAAACTCAGCCTTTGTCTAGCACCACCTCTAAATATGTCTGATGAGCTGAACTAAACCACCAGCGAAACGATCGTAGCATATTGGTTGGATGTGTGTGGACTTCGCTTAGATATCACTTGTTCAAATCAAAACTTTTAGGTCTGAAAGCTCAATTATTTCAATTAAATATTACAATTATTTTTGTTTGGCGTAACAGAAAATGCAAGCTGATCGGACTTGAACTGCCAAAATAAGTTGTTGTAAATAGAATTCTTATACAAAAACACAACAAATGTTGAAGTGTACAACAAGAGATTTTTATCGCGATGCATCTACCTGTTTCTATACACCTTGACATTTCACTACTTCACAGTCATGGTGGAATAAGAAGGTGTTACATCAAATCATGTCAAACGTCAAATTTGCTCACAATAATGCATTACTGTGAATTGCTTGTTTACATTTTGCATGTGATTTTATTCACAATAACACATTTTGACAACTGGTATGAAGATCAGCTGTTTTTGGCGTTACACCTTATTATTCCACCATGTTCACAGTGAATTCAAATGACAAATATGAATTTTGACAGCTCAAATCGAAATCAGCTGTTTTTGAGAGAGAACCTATAATAATTGGGCCATTCTCGTTGTTGCACTACATATGTACGTGACCGGGATCATGGTTTACACTATGCTTGATTTAGCAAATCTGGTGGATTTAAGTTGTCATTTTCATACAATATATGTAGGTAGAATAAATCGATATACATAATTTATGCACTTAATGATCGCATAAGTGTATATAAAGTCAAAACCAAGCTTGAAACGTTTGGTGTGAATTTGAGCAACTGATGGATCCAATCTACCAAAATACAAATCTTTTGAATAAATTTGTTTTAACCTTAAAGAACACTTAGTCGATCTTAATTGATAAGTTTTATGGACATTTTCATTGGAAATAATTTAAAAGAAAATTGCACTTTTCTGACTCAACAATTTTTGAATTTTAAATAAAATTAAAAATAATTCTAATTTAAATACCAAGTTATTAAAAAAGTAACAAAAAATAAATCCTAATAATTTGTATTTCCTTCTTTTCTTTACAGTTAATTTACTTTGGTGTGTGATAGCGTTTTCTTATATATGTATGCTATCGCCAGGCTTTGGACGTAACAGTATTTATAATTAAGGATTTCTGAATTTACCACTGAACACCACTCACACACAAACACACACAATATGGGACAACCACATAGGCGATCGAATTGGCTGGCCGTATTTTGTTTAGTTTTAACGTTAAAGGTGAGTAAAAACAAAGACAAACAATTAAACAATACCTCCAAGTTTTGGTTTCTCCCAAAAACCCAAACGCCATGTGAATCCACATGAAAGTAAAAATAAAAAGTGAAATGATTTTTTTAGTTAAACTTTTTTCTCTTTTAGACAAATATTAACGGTTTTCAAATGATTAACCCCATTCGTATTCAGTCAGCAAATATACCAAAAATAAACGAATATTGTCATTGATTTACATAGATATGTAAATAAGAATAATAATACAGCGCAAATACAAAGATGTTGGGAATTTAAATTTTTTTAGTTATCAACAAAAAAAGTTTAAAACATTTCATGGACGACATCGAACTGGCAATCTGATAAAACAAACGGAACTTGTTTAGTAGTAGACCCCACAGACAAGAAGTAGATTGTATTTTTTTCTGTTTCTTTACAAAGCTTTGCTGTATTGTAACGCTAGTTTGAGAAAAAAAATGAAAGAAAGAAATGTATTTCCCAAAGAGAAACAACGAGAGCAGCCAATCCAACGATGATGTTTAGAAATCGAATGAACATTGATGTGATGTGAGTTGTTGTTTAACGTTGTTGGCATATGATGTCTGAGTTACGAACTGAACTGAAATTAAATGAATGAACGACGAACAAGTGAATGATTTCAAACAAAAACGATGATTTCTTAATCGACATTCGACACTGACCGTTACACACTGTTTTTTTGTGTTATTGTTATTAATGATTATGCAGTGAGTGCTACAGTGTAGTCTGCTAAAAATATTTCTATGGTTTGGATTTGGTGTTGCCGCTTACTAGGGGCAAGTCGGGCATAATGACGGATTTTATACATAAGTACATTTAAAAATTGAAAGGAGGTTTTAAAAGTATAGTTATGTAAAAAAGCCCGGCTTTATGCCCGACTTGACCCCCCTGTAAGGTCGTGAACTCTACTCTTTGGCAATACAAAATAGCTCGCCAACATTTTCTGAATATTTTTGCTATGAAAATATTTTCTATATGTAAAGTAATGCTATGTTCGTTAATCCCTAGGAACTTGGCTATAATAAAAGGTTCCCAAGAGGTTTCTATATCATTGATCTTCAATACAACAATATTAATATGAGAGAATTTGATAACATAAAAATGAATTATGTATTAGCCCTTCCGAGGTTTAGTCTCTGTTAACTCTTCTAATACACATATATTTCGAATCAGGACTTGCAAAAATAATATTCCGAAAAAAATGTGTATATATCGATAAAAATGTAGATGCAGTTTGGTTATGCGGATAACCAAAGAAGACAATACTATTTATATCCTCAGCCTTTAGGCTAAATACCAAAATGTGCCTCATCGAAATAATGCTTTTGTACTCCATATCAGCGGTCGGCAACGTGCGCTTCCTGAGACCAATGTAAAATGCTTGAAATTTAAGCTCTTTTGCTCTCAGCAAGCGCACGTTGCCGACCGCTGCTCCACATACATGTTTTGGGACGAAATAAGTTTCCGACAATTTGGAATTGATTTAGTCCCGTCCATACGTCAGTCTAGTTGGCTGGTTGTAGCCCACGATTATTCTCAAACGGAGTAATCGATTAGGCCAATATTTTGTACATCCACACTCTAAATTATTTGTTGAAAATTGCAATGAAAAACACTATGATCTTTTGTTGATTATATTTTAGGTGCGTAATAATTAACAAACAATAGAGCAATTTATGGAAATGCGTAATTTCAAACACAATTGCCGCAAGGAAAATTGCCTAATATAAATATGGACTAAGTTAAGTTTTTTTTATTAATAAATGGTCTGTTCCCTTACTGCAAGAATCTACTAATTTTTACTATTTTTTCGATAACATAAAGGAAAAAATGTTATCGTAGTAAAAAATAGTAGCTTCATCCACGCTCTGGAACAGAACATATAACATTTTTTCTCCCTAATAGCCCGTTTCCACGGTACGTCGTTCGTTCTCTATTCGTTGTTCGACCCATAACTACGAATAAATTACTTATTTCCCCACACAAAATTCTATGAACGAATGACGATTTTTCTACGTTGTTCGATTAGAAATACTCTCGGTAGTGGGATTCTGTAACTCATTTTTGCTATTACCGACAAAAATCGGTAAAATTAAATAGAATAATTATGACTAAAAACATAAAGAAAAGTTGGCATCACTGTTTGTGTCGGTAGAGGCTAGCGACTACCTTTTACTTATCGTTAACTTACCGAAAAAACTCGTTAATTATCGAAATTATAAGCACTTTAATTTTACCGACAATTATCGATAACAGCAAAAATGAGTTACAGAATCCCACTACTGAACGACGAATAAGTATGTCCCATCCCTAACAAATGAGAGAATTTATCGAAAAAAATAATTATGACATGTCTAAATTCAAAATTGAACAATTTGTTGAAAACACAAAAATTTTTAGTAAAAAGGAAAAAGATGAATGAAAATTAATGAACTAAACATTTTATACAGATACAGAAGGAAGATGGTTGTGTTTTCTTCTTAATTCCACACACATTTCTTGTCCACTAGTTCAAAATCTCGTAAAAAATCAGAAACAAAAAGGAAACAAATAACTGAAAGTCTGTATACACAAACATTGTTTTGACATGTCTCTCTCTCGCTCTCTCTCTCTTTAATTTTGAAAATAGAAACATATAAAAATATTGGTCTGTTCCAGAACTGTAAGAATCTACTAATTTTTACTATTTTTTCCGATAACATAAAGGAAAAAATTTTATCGTAGTAAAAATTGGAGCTTCTTGCAGGTTCTGGAACAAAGCATATATTGAAAATACAAAATTATTCAGAATATATGGAATGAAATGTGTGTACTTAAATATAGAAGATAAATTTGAAAGTCTATTGTTTTTCCTATTCATTTATGGTCTGTTCCAGAACTGCAAGAATCTACTAATTTTTACTATTTTTTCCGATAACACAAAGAAAAAAATGTTATCGTAGTAAAAAATAGTAGCTTCTTGCAGGTTCTGGAACAGATCATTAATGTATATTTTATGTGTTTTCGGTTCAAATTTTCGTGAAAACAAGGAAACAAAAATGAAGGAAATTTTATTTATGTTTCTGTTAATTACGAATGGTGTCGTGGAAACGGGTTAATTCGTGTACTTCGTTCGACAGGCGAACAAGAACCAGAACCTGCAAGAAGCTACTATTTTTTACTACGATAACATTTTTTCTTTATGTTATCGAAAAAAATAGTAAACATTAGTAGATTCTTGCAGTACTGGAACAGACCATTTATTAAACACATTCAGAAATTATTAATACATTTGGGAACTTTTACATTTACATATAAAAGTGCGTAAAATTGTGCCTAAAATCGCAGTTCAAAATGTGTAAAGTTTTGAACATATTTGGCGTAAAATTTTACAACAACAAAGTTGTTGAAAATTACGCATTTTTGTGTCGCATGTTGTTGCCTATCATTATCATAGTGAAATTCAACAGAAATAGTTTAGAGTGCATATTTTGCCATATGGGTCCACTCCTTTAGGTACCTACCCCACAAAAAGTTAAAAAAAATTCGCTAAAATGGTGCGGTGGGGGTTACCCCTTTTGGCCCAGTCGTTGTCTTTAGATTACGATGGAATATAGACTATATCAGTCCACTCCATCAGGTACATATTAAACAAAATTTCCTATTACACGGTGCAGTTGTTTTTTGGAGAGCAAGTCCACACTTCGTCAAATAATGGACCAACATGTGTAGCCTGGTCAGCACCATTAAAATGACAGAAGAGCAGGATAACATATGAAATGAGTATACGATTTGAACGAAACTTTACACATCGTAAGTTGAGTTAAGGACCTGCTCTCGAATCGCTTTGATTTTTGTTGTCGCAACTTGTATTCACTGCCACCCATATGACGGTACAAGTTTCATCATGGGAAAGTCCATACTTCCTGAGAAAATAGCCTGAAAGGTACAAAAAACCTCTATGACATCATGTGTAGTGGTTGGAGCGCAAGATAACTCTCGAACGGATCTGCCGATTCGGTCCAAAATGTGCTTTGTGCAAACTTAGTTTAATTTCGAAGATAAGCCGTATCGGTCCACTCCTTCAGGTACCTCCCCCACAAAAGTTCAAAAATGTTCGGAAAAATTGTGCGCACGATAACTCTTGATGAGAGTGACCGATTTGGTATATACTTTACACATCCTAATATAGCTACCAGATATAGATGACGTTCGAGTAAGGACTATATTTGCCCACTCCTTCGGGTACCTCCCACACAAAATTTTGGAAAAAATTCACTTTAAGACGTGTTCTCGAATCACTTTGATTTTTGTTGAAACAACTTGCATTCGCTGCCTCAATTACGACAGTAAAAGTTTTTTCAAGGGTAAGTCCATACTTCTTGAAAAAACAGCCCGAAAGTTGTAAAAACCCCTATGACACCATATGTAGTGGCTGGAGAGCTCAAACCGAATACTGTGTTCGTCCACACTTGGATATTGTAATATTTCCTCGAATATAAGATGAAATTCGAAGGTGGTGCTCATAGGTCCACTCCTTCCGGTACCTTCCCCACAAAAGTTCGAAAATATGCACTAAAATGGTACGCGCGATTTCTCATAGACGTAGCAACCGATTTGGTCCAAACTTTGGATCTGTAAATATTCTCGAAACTTAGTTTATGTTCAAATTTTGGCCTTATCTGTCCAATCCTTGTGGTACCACCCACACAAATGTTCAACATATTTGTGTGGTTAAGGTTCTGTTCGAGGATCCTTTGGACATTTTTATCTATAGTTTTCCTAGTGGCAATGTTTACAGCGATATTATGTTTTTCGTAGGCTAGTGTGATAAAAAAGCCCTATCTATTGATATCCCCGCAAATTTTTGAACTTTAATCCTATCCATACTTTTGACGGTTCATACGTCCAAAATGTTGAAAACCCCCCTAAATACAGGATCTTTTTTTTTTGAAAAAAAGTATTTCAATCCACACAGGCTGAGGGTACATCTCTGTCGGCAAATCCGACTGATACTTTTTTTACATGTTTTATTAATGATTTTATTTTGTATTATTGTAATTTACCGTTTTTCTTCTAATGATTTTCACTGTAGTTGTTATCGTCTTGTGAGTATAGCAGAACAATATGAACAGAACAATCAGCACTAGGTTGAGATATTAGATGTCGCCTTTATATTAAAGAAATTAAAAAATTTTAGATGCGAACTATATCGTAGAGTCAATTTCTTTGTTTTCGATACCAAACGCACTGTACTTGTTTGGTTTGTCAGTTATCTAACAACAATTGTTGCGACAGTGGTAGTTGTTGAGTATGTTGTTGATATAGTCTCATTGTGATGGTGAGACGATGGTGGGGGTTGTGTTGTGGTTTCTTGTTACAGTGTCAATGTGATGATGAGACGATGAGACCATTCAAAAGAAAATGAGAACAAAGTTGAGAGAATTTACCAAACAAGGGAGGAAATATTGGGAATATAGGGAAAAATAGGAAAGTGATTTAGCATCTCATGAAAATCTTACATATTTTTGAAAAAAAAAAAATATATATAGTGGTTTTCGGATGGATATAAGATACTACACATGTATCTTATGTGAGGTACCTGTACAGTATGAAAACCCTACAGCACAAACGAAAATATGTAAAAATTCTTGAAATATTTTTTGTGTGTATGGTATAGACCCTTTTAAAGTTGGCTTCCGATTCAAAGTATTTTGAGGAATTTAGCCACATTTTGCAAACGAAATGTCGCTAATTTGGCTTTTCAGGTTTTGATTGGCTAGGGAACATTGGTGCATAAAATTGTAAAATAGAGGTCCACGTTTTGATATAGCCCCCTATAAAACGGTACCACCCAATTGTTGGTATTTTCAAAGTTTTAGCCACATTTTTCTACAGAAATGAGTAAAATTCGATAAAAAGTCTTTCGGAATATACAACATTCCTACAGAGAATTATTGGTATAGGTCCATGCTATAGAAATGTGCCTCCCGATTTTCGGTATTTTAAAGGCTTGGTTACCGAAATGACTAATATTTGCTATTTAGTATTCGATATGTGTGCAAAACGTGCCTATAGATATTTGTGGATATAGATGTACGTTTTTACAGGATTAGTCTACTGTGGTGACTGTAAATTAGTATTTCGGATTCTGAATGGATGGAAAACATAGATGTCTCATTGGTATTAAACATTGTTTAAAAGAAAGTGATATTCTTAGCATGTTCCACCTCTTCAAGGAATAAGCTTAACCGAGGAAGACCGGAAGATCGTAGTATTTTCATAAACAAAAGGAAACTAATTGTTCAATTTTACTTTAATACAACTCGTGGTGAAGGCTATAACAAGTTCGGCCCCGTCGAACTTAACGCCCTTCTTATTTGTTTTTATTTTATTTTGATAATACGCTTCCACTCTCTTCGTTTGTCTTCTTTCGGTAAGCTGGCATATTGAGGGGAATAGGATTTTGCTTGTCAAAATTTGTTTCTTCTCTCTTCTTTTCTATTGACAGTCTTTCAGTAGGCCCGGAATTGTGTTTTACCGGTAGGATGACTGGAGATATCCAGGGCAATCAATTCCGCACAAAAAAATAATTGAAAAGTGTGAAATTCTTTAAAAATCAATATTTTAAAACATGAAAAACTACTACACCATTTTCACATGTAATTCGAATAATTTCAGTTGTAGTTCGAAACATTTCACTTGTAATTTGAGAATTCCAATTGAATTTCGAATTATTTCATTTGTAAGAGTGCGTATAACTAGCAACATATTTAACCTAACCTAAAAAAGTAATATAACTTTAGAGGATTCGGTTTCTGATCCATTCGTTCGCATTCATATTCTTTCGACATAATGAAACACGCCCTTAGGTATCCGAACATGTTATAAAACATATTCTTTCCCAGCAAAATAAATTGGAAGTCGTGCAATGTAGACTAGTTCTTTCACGACATGTTTTTATGCAATTCAAACGGAGTCGTGAAAGAGGCACTCTATTCTTTACAATTTAACCGCATTCGGATGCGATCCCATTATTAACAGCATCCGGATGCAGTTCAAGGGAGTCGTGAAAAGGCACTCCGTTCGATACATTTTACAAACAGTTGTTAGTGATCCCTAGCAAGCAAGCTAATTTGTAGATACAATTACAGAATTTTTTCAAAGACAGAACAAGTGTGAATCAATTTCTAAAATTTTTATATAAAATAAAAAATACAACCAAAAGTTGGGAACATTTTTACGGTAACTCGCGAGAAGAAAAATTCCTAATGAAGTGCTGTTGGAGAACTTGTCGAAATTTCAACTGATGATAGGAAGACAATATAAGAACCCCTTTTTCAGATGAAGCAAAAACATTTACGCTTGGATTAAATGGAGAGCGGACTAAACAGACTCAGTTGCGATTGAATTTAATGAAGAAATTTCATAATCTGTGCTAATGTAATAAAGCTCTTATTATTCTTATTATTTTGGGATAGTTTGCAATGGCTTGCATTTTTAATGCATCTTTGAACTGCATAAAAACACATTCCGAAGAGAGCCTTTAAATTCAATCCAGAGCACTGCATCAAAACACGTGCTTTGGATCCAAATTGGACTGCATCCTATTCTACCCTAAAGGGTTAGTAAAAATGCGACTCCAAAGGGACAGTTAAAATGCAGTGCCGAAGGGTTAGTTAAAATGCAGTGCCGAAGGGTTAGTTAAAATGCAGTGCAAATGGATTTCATCTTTCAGTAGTCAGGCTCTTGTATAAATCATGAGTGAAAATTCATAATTTGATGCACTTCCAGATCACTTGCACATATGATTTAACTGCATCTTTGGAGGCAAACATTTTGCTGGGTTCTTACTAACATTTTCAACGGTATACCATTTCGACTCTAGCAGGGTACAAAGTGTTTGATTCCCTTCTTCTTTGCTTTTGACGTGGTAGTATTTTTTGGACGATAGGTCACTAACCCGATGGCTCAATCCAAGTTTTTACCTGGAGTTAAAGGCCTTCAGACACCATAAGGAGGACAAATCTCACATGAGATGGAAGGGGAGAAATATTAAATACTGGATTTTGTCATTTTACTGCCAATACGACATATTACAGCAGTTCTATTTTTACAATATATTAAAAACTAATCTTTTTATGCAAAACCACAATTAAATCTTAGAAAAGTAAATTGAAAGAGAAATGGTTTAATTTTTGGTTTTATTCGACCTTTTGAATTCAATTCAAGAAAAAGAGTTTTTTTGAGCTTGAGGTCATACTGGTTCATTCTTCATTTCCTATCCAATATTTTTCTTTTTCTAAAATTGAAAGAGCAAAAATAACAGAATTAATTTAAATTCATTATTTTATTTCATTTCACTCTCATATTAATATTAATAAATACATACATACGTATGTGTAAACTTTTGTGTATAAATAAATTAAACCAAACACTGAATTAGTTCTATTTATATAAAGATTTACTACTCGATTTTACTTAAAATTTCATTTTTTATACAAAAAAAAATAAAACTCCAAATCGCATGCTTCAACAAATTGCATTAAAACTATATGTAGCTATATGTAGGTCTTTATATATGTGGCTATGTATGTTTATATATACATGTAGTATGTGTTTCTTTTCAACTAAATCTTCTTATACGTTTTTTTAGCTTTACGCTACGCTATTCAGTGTGTGTTTGTGTCTAGCTAAAATGCAGTTATGCTCTGATTTGTACCAGTTTTAACTTTCTTCACTCATTCATTTACCACGATGTTCAGCATGAACATTTTCTTTCATATTTTCTCGAACTTGTTGTTGTTGTTGCTGTTTTGGTGTTATTTCTTTTTTATTTTATACGCAGCTTAAACATTAAACAATTTTAGATATTTAGACGTTTTTTTCTCATTTGTTTTGCCGTTTCAAATAAGACAAAAATTGGATTAAAAATTGATTTTAATCATTTACAATTTGATTGTTATTCCATGTTTGGTAGGGTGGGTTCTTCTACTGTTATTTGAATATAGTGTTTATCCTGTCCTGTCATAGAAAGAGATCTAATTAGGCTGATTAGTATGACATCAAGTCATCAGCTGTAAAAATAAATAAAAGAGCTAATGCAGCCTAATTCAAATGTTGCTCTGTCTGTTCATTATTCTTTTGCCAGAAGTGACGCAAAAACAATCTAATAATAATAAGCGTATCATCATTATATAATTAATATTATCGGGTATGTTCTGAGACACACTTCACCTCTCACTTCACGCCTCAAGCATTTTGTTCACCCCATTTACGCTCATTTTTCGAGTATTTTATAGACGGACAAGGTTATACCCTTCATTTTAAATACCCTTATGATTTTTAAATACCCTTATGATTTATGATTTCATTTTAAATACCCTTAGTCCCATGAAATTCGCAAAAATGGGAGTAAATAAGGTGAAAAATGCTTCAGAAGTGAAGTGAGAGGTGAAGTGTGTCTCAGATCATACCCGTATGTTCTAAAAAGAACGAGCTAAGAATAGTTTTCTCTCAGACCTCAGACACCATTTGGAGGATTATTTAATTAAAATTCGAAACATTTCACTTGTAATTTTAGAATTCCAATTCAATGTCTAAATTATTTCATTTATATTAATTATCTCGTTTAGAGTTGAACTTAATGACCAATGACACAACAACTACCAAGTGGCAGACAGAGAAGTCACTCCCACAGCCGATATGTCTGATGAGCTGCAAAACTAACAGTGAAACTAGTCACATAAATTGGTGGTTGCGTGGTTTAGAACCATCGGCTTTTCTTTTTTCACTTGCAAAAATCAACTCTAAACGAGAAAATTAATAAAAATTAAAATTAAAAAATTTTCTTCGCCATGACATACAAAATTTCAAAAATTTCATTTATAATTTGAAGTTGCTCGTTTGTAATTCGAATATTTCTATTTTTAGTTCGAATTTCAAATGGAATAGTTCGTATTACAAATGGAATAATTCGAATTTCAAGATAAAAAAAAATTAAATTACAAATGGAGTTTTTCGAATTACAAATGGAATATTTCGATTTACAAATGAAAAAAAATCGAATTACAAATGACATAATTCTAATTACACATGACAAAATTTAATTTACAAATGGAGAAATTCGAATTGCAAATGGAGTATTTCGAATTAAAAAACGAATAAATCGAATTGCAAATGGAAAATGTCAAAATACAAATGAAATAAATCGAATTACAAATGAAATAATTAGAATTTCAATAGGAATTCTGAAGTACACGTAAAATGTTTCGAATTATAATTGAAATTATTCGAAAACAAACCAATGCAGAGTATCGTTCACATGAACATGTAGAGCATGTGTTGGGTATAGCGCCATTAATTCGAGCCCAATACTTATTGGGGACGTTGGTCTCCGAGTACGGCATTCACATTGTATCTTTGTAGTGTGAATGCTATTCCAGCCTGCCTTATAGGCTTGTTAATCTGGAGGTACTCGCTTGTACCTTTGGATCTCTCTCTTCAGATCATGAACATCTCTCCTGACGTGCCTGGGTTGGGGAAGCCTGGCCTCTAAAATGCATAAAGTTACCGCATCGCTAACATCTGTTCGCGCTGATATATCAATAAAATCTTCGTCTCCTCGTGAAGATGGTTCACGGGTGTTATGAGGAGGCAAAAAGTCTTCAGGGCGACATTCTGACAGCTTTGATTATTCTTGCTCTGCGTTAAGCTAACATTTGCATACCATACCGGTGTCGCACAGCTTACCACAGACCGACCTATTACTTTAAAGGACGTCAACAAGGTTCCTTTATCAGCACTCCATGTGCTACCGTAAACAGCTTTGTTTCAGGGAGAGTCTGCAGAAGCTCCCTTTGTTTCAGAGAGGGTGTATAGAAGCACCCTATGTTTCAGATGGGGTCTATAGAAGCACCCTTTGTTTCAGAGAGGGTGTATAGAAGCACCCTATGTTTCGGAGAGTGTCTATAGAAGCACCCTTTGTTTCAGAGAAGGCCTATAGAAGCTCCCTTTGTTTAAGAGAGGGTTTATAGAAGAACCCTTTACTTCGGAGAGGGTCTATAGAAGCACCTTTTTTGAGAGAAGATCTATAGAAGCACCCTTTGTTTCGGAGTGGGTCTGTAGAAACACCCTATGTTTCAGAAAGGTTATATAGAAGCATCCTATGCTTCAGAAAGTGTCTATAGAAACACCCTTTGTTTCAGAAAGGGTCTATAGAAGCACACTTCGCTTCAGAAGGGGTCTATAGAAACACCCTTTGGTCTAAAGAAGCACCCTTTGTTTCAAAGAGGGTGTATAGAGGCACCCTATGTTTCGGAGAGTGTCTATAGAAAAACACTTTTTTTTTCAAAGAGGGTGTATAGAAGCACCCTTTGTTTCAGAGAGGGTCTATAGAAGCACCCTTTGTTGCAGAGAGGGTCTATAGAAACACCCTTTGTTTCAGAAATGGTCTAAAGAAGCACCCTTTGTTTCGGAGAAGATCTATAGAAGCACCCTTTGTTTCGCAGAGGGTCTATTGAAACACCCTATGTTTCAGAAATGGTCTATACAAGCACCCTTTGTTTCAGAAATAGTCTACAGAGGCAGCCTTTCTTTCAGAAAGGGTATAAAGAGGCACACTTTCTTTCAGAAAGGGTCTATACAGGTGACCTTATATTTTAGAAAGGGTCTAAAGAGGGACCCTTTCTTTCAGAGAGGGTCCACAGGGGCATCCTTTCTTTCCGAGACACCCTTTCTTTCAGAAAGGGGCTATAGAAGGACATAATTCATTCAGCAGGGGTATGTTACAGTCCTTAGGACGGCGCTCTGGCAGGTTCCAATATTCTTCCACTGCGTGACGCTAATATTTGCATACCATACTGGTGATCCACAGACCGGTAACCTTTTATTTCAGAAAGAGTATATAGAGCCACCCTTTCATTCAGAAATGGTCTACAGAGGCAGCCTTTCTTTCAGAAAGGGTATAAAGAGGCTCACTTTCTTTCAGAAAGGGCCTATACAGGCGACCTTTTATTTTAGCAAATACATAGCTATCTGCACGTTTTGTCGATCGTTTCACCCAATATCATGGGGTAGTTAATTGTCGGAATCAGGACAGGACACCATCCACCAATATGTTTCGGGAGGAGCCTCATTGCAACCGTACAGGTGGAGAACAGTGTGGTTGAGAGAAAAATTGCGATGTGTAAAGACTGGAACAATGGCGGACACTTCTATCGCGCCACCAGCCATTTTTGTTGGTAATCGTAGGATTTTTAAAGTTATTGGACCATTATGTCCGAAAGCTTGGTAAAAATTTAAAAGCGTTGCTTGAACAGCCCTTAAAGCGCACTTACGCGAATGTTTTGAACTTTTGTGAGTGAGGTTACCCTACTTGGAGCTTGATATAATTTTGGAAGAAATTGTTTCAGCCAAATAGGATATTTGGTAACACTATTGCCTACGAATTAAGTTGAGTTGTCGCCGCCAGGAATTCTTATAACTTTTCGATCTTTATTTCCGGAAGTACTGACTTGACCCGAAAAAATGGTACCGTTGTAGTGGCGGCAGCGAGAACAACTTTCTAAAAAAAATTCAAAGGTCAGGTGATCTTGAATTTAGTACTGCTAGTTACCATACTTTTGCATTCTCGCAATCTGACTACCAGGATGATCACTGAACTTGGCAACAGTGGGGCGAAAGGTTTACCTACTTCCAGTTTTGTAATTTACTTTTTTATTGAAGAAACCTTTTGCCTACACTGGGTTACAATTCAACGCCGTATATCGTTCTTATGGTGTGAACATAATGCGTGGTAGTATGTGTCACTCACTATCTGTAAAGAGTGTTAAAGGTGGCTTCACAGGTGACACAACGACGTGAACAATATCTACTTGAGATAAAATAAAAGCCAAGAAAAATTCTCAGTCATCAAAGACCATCTGAACAAGGCCTTCAAACCAAGCCCAAAGGCCGGTATTGCTGATTCAGGACCCTGTCCAATCCCAGCGAATTGCACATGATTCCCCCACCAATGTCCGGTCAACGGTTAACACAAACACGATATGGAAGTTGGCATTTTGGTATCCTTGGGTAGACGTCCTCGCCTTGTCAAGGGCCTAGATGACTTGCGCAGTATTCGCAGACGTCGTGTTACCATCGATGTTCTTGTTAAGCCTAGAATCTACAAACGTGATGCCCAAGAAATGACTGATATCAATACTGGCCGCATTATTCAAGTATTTCCCCCGTGATATAAACTTTGCCCTCAACAGAAATGTTATTTTTCATACCATATGTCGCCCTTCAAATGCTATACGAGTAGACTTCGTCACTAGTAGTAACGTACATCCATAAAGTTACAACAAAGCTCCCAAAAAAAATCCAAAATAAATTAACTATTAGATAATCTCAACATGTCGATTGCATTCAACGTTTCCTTGAATAGACTAGACTACAACATCGTACATTGTGTGTATTTCTCACTCGAGCTCAAGAAGGCCCACGAAGCAGAAAATTAAAAAATATCTTAAAAGTGGCTACACCAATTAATGACAATGCGGATGTTATGGCAACAGTTTTCGACAAAGCGTCATCAACTGAATACAATTTTTTTTTTTTGTTTTCGTTTAAATAAAACGAAAAACAATCTTACAACGCCGCCACCACCGTCATCGTCACCAACAACAACAACAACATGTTTAAACCATAAGTGATGTTGATGATGACATGGTGTTACCACAAAATATTACATAATGGGCCAAAATAAGCGTTACGTAAATTTGGATACCCGCAGTGAGACGCACTTTGCTGACGACAAGCAAGCGGATGGATACATTAATAATGTTGGCAAATGATTTCGAAATACAGTTCCAGAAAATGGTAACGACCAAAACATTCATTGCCCCTCTTTGGAATTAGGGTTTTTATTAAACAAACGAAAAATAAATATGTTCATAAAAAATTACAACGATGTTTTTGTTGTTGATGATGAAGACACACATGATGATGGTAATGGTGTTGAGTAGGGTTTAGTTTGACGAAAACATACAAATTTCGCTTTCTACAACCTTGGATGGGAATTACGTATTTATTTTTATTATTACCATAATACAGCTAATTCATCTTCCTCTTCCCTTGTTTCCCTTCATAATCACAACTTGGTTTTAATCGTCTGTTTCATTCTTCTCTTTTCTTTCACACAGAATGCTTATTGTGAGGGACCACACGTGGACTCAGCTTCCCTGCCTCTGGAACACAGATCGGTATATGGACCACCACCACCCTCACCCGTCTATGGATCACCACAGACAGCATTAGCGGCCAGTCCCAGCAATGATATCTCCGACGAAGCTTGGCCACTGGCAACAACGAACGACAGCCCCCAAATCAAACATCTGCAGGTGCAGTGTGAAAAAACTCACATGCGCGTGAATATCGAATTCGATCGTCCCTTCTATGGCATGATATTCTCAAAGGGTTTCTACAGCGATCCCCATTGTGTTCACTTGAAACCAGGTACCGGACATTTAAGTGCCACTTTTGAAATTTTCCTCAACAGTTGCGGCATGACCAGTTCGGCAAATCACAACGCCGCCGCCGGCTATGGAGCACCCACACCATCGGGCAGCTATGTCGAGAACACCATCATTATTCAATATGATCCCTATGTCCAGGAAGTCTGGGATCAGGCCAGAAAATTGCGTTGCACATGGTATGATTTCTACGAAAAGGCTGTGACTTTCCGACCATTCCAGGTTGATATGCTGCATGCTGTTACCGCCAATTTCTTGGGTGATAATCTGCAATGCTGGATGCAAATTCAAGTTGGCAAAGGTCCTTGGGCTTCCGAAGTGTCGGGTATTGTTAAGATCGGTCAGACCATGACCATGGTGTTGGCCATCAAGGATGATGAAAACAAATTCGATATGTTGGTACGCAACTGTGTGGCTCATGATGGCAAGCGTGCTCCCATACAGCTGGTCGATCAAAATGGCTGTGTTGTCAGACCAAAGATTATGAGTAAATTCCAGAAGATCAAGAACTTTGGACCCTCTGCTTCGGTGGTTAGTTTTGCATACTTCCAGGCCTTCAAATTCCCCGACTCCATGAATGTCCACTTCCAATGTGTCATACAAGTGTGCCGCTACAATTGCCCTGAACCCAAGTGTGGTCCCAGTTTGGCCGGTGGTGAATATGGTGTACCCCAAATCGGCGGTAATGCCCTCTCTTCCGAATACGGTCCACCCGAGCCCTATGAACGTGGAGACTTTGGTCTTGGTGGTTTGCCCCCAGCAGCCTATCCCGATCCCAGACACCCAGCCAGCGACTCGACCGGTGCTTATTCCGAAAATCAACCCGATGTTGTTCCTTCACCCCAAGCCCAAACGGCCGGTTTGGCTGATTCAGGACCAGCCAGCTCTCAAGCCCCTGCCCAAAATCCCAACGACCTGCACATGCCTCCACCACCATTGCCCGGTCAACCAGGCCAATACAGCACCGTTAAACGCAAAGACGATATGGAAGGTGGCAACTTGGTATCCTTGGGCGGACGTCCTCGCTCCGTTGAGGGTCTTGATGACTTGCGCGGTGTTCGCAGACGTCGTGATACCATCGATATTACTGTTAAGCCTAGAATCTACAAACGTGATGCCCAAGAAATGACCGATGTCAACACTAGCCGCATTATTCAAGTCGTTGCCCCCGGTGATGTAAACTTTGCCCTCAACAGCAATGCCAACAACGAAACAGTGGTCATACAATCAGCACGCAATGCTGATCCAGAAACCATCTGTATGTCTGTGCCCAGCTTTGTGGGTGGTCTTGTTATGCTCTTGCTTGTTTTGGCTGTTGCCTCCCTAGTCGCTGCTTTCCTCTTTGTCCGTGTCCGGCATTTCGATCGCAAAGGAGCTCCCATGGGTTATCATAATTAAGTTATTATTCTAAGTTAGGCTTGCGAAAGGCCTAGCTCCCAAATAGATCTTCTCACCCAATGCGTAATCCTTCTATTGTTAATGCTTGTTTTTATTTGCGACATCTTTTTAGGACAAACTTCCATTACCTCTCAAAAAAAAAAAAAGAAATCCTGTCAAGAAAAAAAAATAGCAACAAAATGAACAAAAAACCGAGACAAAGGATTCTATTATTATTATTATTTATGTATGTGTGTAATTTATTTATTAATTAATTTATTTATTATTTTTTTGTATTATTTATTTCCGTTCTAATTGCAAAAAACAAAACAAACAAAAAACTTTTTGTATTTATTTAATTAAGTTTCGAAAAATAAACGAATAAAAAGTGAAACAAAACGATATTTTATAAAAATCATAAAAAGCATTTTGATATTTATTTAAATACCCAGCAAAATTTCGGATCCGGTAGTCATTACGTAACCCATTACAAAGTAATGTAAACAAGCTTCTTTTCCCATTACAAATAATCTGAAAAGTAATGGGATACTTCTTAAAAAAATTACAAGGCAAACCTACTTACTTTGCTCCTCACTAAGTAATGAGGACGGTGGCACAGTGAGTGTGTGTCCGACTATAAATCCTAGGGTTGTGTGTTCAACGCTCACTGTCGGCACGCGAGTTTTTTTAATTAAAAAATAACAGTTCGTGGTGCACATGTGCACTACACATTTAAGTAACCCTTAATGTTCGTGTGCGTGGCATAGTATGTAGTGTCTTTGGCTAGAAATCAGAGGGTTCGTGAGTTCAACTCCCAGAGCGAGCGAAATAAAATAAAGTAAAATAAAAGTAAGAAGTGTGAAATTAAAAAAAATCTCTACATTAACAATTCTAAAAATAGAATTTTTTTCAACTTACTTTTCAACTTCTAATGGCCACAGAATAACTAGTTATTCTAGTGGTCATAAAATAACAAACTGAGTGCGACATGCCCTTGTAAAAATAATGGGGAAGAAAGGGGGTTTGCGAGTAGTTACGGCTGCCAAAAATCCCTTACAAAACCCATGATTTTGGGAGGACTTTTTTTGCTGGGTACATTTATTGGATTGGGGGAGGTTTAAGAGAATTAAAATATAAAGGAATTTTTTAATAAATATGACGAAGCGTTCAAAGATACCACCCACTAAATACGCTTTGAAATTCCTTAACGACAAGTAATTAATTATCATATCTTGCTATGTGTCCCAAGCGGAATTCAATGTCCAGATTGTTGGAAATGATGGGGGTTATTCTCAATAAAACTCCCCGTGAGTTTTATCCCTCTGCCGTTTCAACTTAAAAGGGATAGTGAGAAATTTATTATATGTAATCTAAGTGTTTAAGGTCGTAGTCAGCACGTCGTCTCCAAAATTGATTGTTTTCACGAGAAGTGTCAATAAGTCTCAATTCCAGAGACTTTGAATTGTGGGAGAACTTGGTGTCTTTTTGTGGAAAAAATCTCCCCAGCAAACAGTGTGGGAATTTGAAAAAAGATTCAAGAAATGTCATATTTTTATGAAAAGTATGTGGAGATTTTGCTTTTAAGACATCTACATGACAAAATTATTGCAATTACTTATAAACTGCATGTATTTGCTTAATAAAAACATAGAAAATATGCTGTAAAATATATCATTAGTAGACTTCGGATTTTGCATATTCTATTATGATGGAAAATAATATCCTACACCAAATGTTGTAATTTATAGTGTCTTAGATCCATAAAATATCGAAAGAAACAACTTCATTATTCCCAGGACGGATTTTTTGGTTTAAAAAGAGCATTTATTTTTGATACAACAAGTCGATATTATGTATTGAAATACGAAAAAAGATTATCGATTCTATTAACGCAGCACGGCAAATTTTTTTGGCAATAATTATTAAAATATATTGGAAAATAACTATAATATATACAATCCTTAGACTTTTTATTCATTTTCATAATATAACCTTCGAGTTTTATTAGATGACTCACTTTCTATTGAAAATCTGATACGAGTCTCCTCTACGACTACGATCACACGTTTTGATTATAAACAAGTAAAAAAGTATCAGTCGGCTTTGCCGACAGAGATATACCCTCAGGCTGTGTATACTGAAAAATTTTTTTCCCAAAATACGTATGTATTTAGGGCGTTTTAATTTTTTTATACCCTCAGCCTTTAGGCTAAGGAGGGTATATACACTTTGATACGATGAAAATGTGCCTCATCGAAATAATAGTTTTAGACCCCAAGTATGTTTGGACGAAATGTGTTTCAGACAATTTGGAGTCGATCTAGCCATGTCCGTCTGTCTGTCTGTCCTGCTGGCTGGAGCGCACGATAACTCTCGAACGGATTAACCGATTCGGTCCAAAATTTGGCCTTCGCAATATTTTTTTCAAACTTAGTTTAAGTTCGAAATTGGACGATATCGGTCCACTCCTTCAGGTACCTCCCCCACAAAAGTTCGAAACTGTTCGGAAAATTTGTGCGCACGATAACTCTTGAAGGGAGTAAGCGATTTGGTCCATACTTTGTATATCATAAATTTTGTAATAGGGTTAGATAAGGTTCGAATATGGACTCGATCGGTCCACTCCTTCGGGTACCTCCCACACAAAATTTTGGAAAAGTTCAGTTTAGGACCTGTTCAGTCAATACTTCCTGAGAAAATAGCCTGAAACCCCGCGAAAAACCCCTATGACACCGTATGTAATGGTTTGAGCTCAAATAACTCTCGAACGGATCTGCCGATTCAGTCCAAAATTTGGCTTTCGTAATATTTTGTCCAAACTCAGTTTACGTTCGATGCTAATCCAAATCAGTCCATTCCTTCAGGTATCTCCCCCACAAAAGTTCAAAAATATTCTGAAAAATTGTGCGCACGATAACTCTTGAATTGAGTGAACGATTTGGTCCATACTTTACACATCTTAATACATCTACCAGATATAGATCAGGTTTAAATATGGAATATATTTGTCCATTCCCTCGGGTACCTCCCACACAAAATTTCGGATAGGTTCACTTTAAGACCTGCTCTCGGGACACTTTGATTTCTGTTGAAGCAACTTGCATTCGTTACCTCAATTACGACGATAAATGTTTCTCAGGGGCATGTCCGTACTTCTTGAGGAAACAGCCCGAAAGGTGTAAAAACCCCTATATGTAGTTGCTGGAGAGCACGATAACTTCTTCTTCCCCTTTGGGTACCTCCCCCACAAAAGTTCAACATTCGTGTCGATATGCAGTTTAGGGTCTCTTCGAAGATGCTTTAGAAATGAATGCCGACGCTGTTCATTGTGATCCTGCTGTTTACAGTCATATTATGGTATCCGTGGACAAGTCCATGCTTCCTGGCATACTGGTCCAAAAGTTAGATGACCCACTGAAATGACTAGTGTGCCCAATATATATCAAAAAGATATGACTCTCAAAGTCAGATCCACTTCCTATGTCGTCTATTCCTTCAAGTAGCCCCGCCGCAAACTTTAATCCTAACCCACATTATCGTCGGCAAGTTCAAAGGTACAAAATGGCCACAAAATTCTGAAAAGACCCGAAATATATTCGATCTGTCCGTAGATTAATATTTCAATTTACATAGGCTGAGGGTATATCTCTGTCGGCAAAGCCGACTGATATTTTTTTACTTGTTTTTATTAGGATTAAAGATCAAAAGTTTTGCGAAGGAGATACTAAAAGGGCTGTTTGCTCAAGAAATATGGACTTGACCCTAAAAAAACTTTTACTATCGTAATTGAGGCAGCGAATGCAAGTTGCTTCAACAAAAATCAAAGTGATTCGATATCAGGTCTTAAAGTGAACTTATCCGAAATTTTGTGTGTGAGGTACCGGATGGTGTGGACAAATATAGCCCATATTTGAACCTGATCTATATCTGGTAGATATATTAGGATGTGTAAGGTATAAACAAATTCGGCCACTCCCTTCAAGAGTTACCGTACGAACAATTTTTCCGAACATTTTTGAACTTTTGTGGGGGAGGTACCTGAAGAAGTGGACCGATATGACTTATCTTCAAACTTAATCTATGTTTGGACAAAATATTACTAAGGACAAATTTTGGACCGAATCGACAGATCCGTTCGAGAGTTATCTTGCGCTCCAATCACTACACACGGTGTCATAGGGTTTTGTTGCACCTTTCAGGCTATTTTCTCAGGAAGTATGGACTTGCCTCTGATGAAACTTGTACCGCCGTATGGGGGGCCTTGAATACGAGATGCTGCAACAAAAATCAAAACAATTCGAAATTTTGTGTGGGAGGTATCCGAAGGCGTGGTCCGATTGAGTCCATATTAGGATCTCATCTAAGTTTGGTAGAAATTTCACGATGTACAAACTTTGGACCAAATTGGTTACTTCCTTCAAGTATCGTGCGCACAAATTTTTCCGAACATTTTCGAACTTTTGTGGGGGAGGTACCGGAAGGAGTGGACCGATATAGCCCATCTTCGAACTTAAACTAAGTTTGGGTAAAATATTACGAAAGCCAAAATTTGAACCGAATCGGTTGGTTTATCCGTTCGAGAGTTATCGTGGGCTCCAGCCAGCCAGACGGTGTCATAGGGGTTTTTTGCAACTGGCAGGCTATTTTCTCAGGAAGTATGGAATTGCCCCTGATAAAACTTGTACCGTCATATGGAGGGCAGTGAATACAAATTGCTAAAACAAAAATCAAAGCGATTCGAGAGATGTCCCTAAACTGAACTTTTCCAAAATTTTGTGTGGGAGGTACCCGAAGGAGTGGACCGATTGAGTCCATATTGAAACCTTATTTAAGTCTCGTACACGTTTCATGATGGGCAAAGTATAGACCAAATTGGTTACTCCCTTCCCATCTTCGAACTTAAACTAAGTTTGGGTAAAATATTACGGAAGCCAAAATTTGAACCGAATCGGTTTATCCGTTCGAGAGTTATCGTGCGCTCCAGCCAGACAGACAGACAGACGGACGGACATTGCTCAATCGACTCCAAATTGTCTGAAACACATTTCGTCCAAACATACTTGGGGTCTAAAACCATTATTTCGATGAGGCACATTTTGCCCGTATGAAAGTGCATATACCCTCGTTAGCATAAATGCTGAGGGTATAAAAATGTGGGAATGGTTTTTCATTTGGTTTAAAGTTATGCACATGATCTATAATATAATAAATAATGTTTAAAAAATGATGTATGTATTTGTCTTTCGTAACACCGATTAGGCGTAAAAAATGTGTCAATATAATAAATGTGAATATGTAATAATTGTGTATATACAGTGACTGTCACTGAAAATGATGCAAGCTGAAATAAAAAATGTAAACGTTGATGACTTGGAAACGGGTCGAGATTTTTTTAACAATTCAAAAAACATTTTGTAGGCTGAAAAGATGGCATACACAAATATTCAGTTTACCGTGCCGTTATACTAAAATTTTACCGGAAAACAAAAAATAGGCATTTTTGAAGTGAGCATTAATATTGATGCACCACAATAATCGATTAATTATTTCCAAATTTTTCGCTTATTATGCAATTTTAGTAATCAGAATCGTGGAATAATTGGTTCCCTACCGTTTTCAGTAGTTTTGTCATTGATTCCGACAGAAAGAATGATATTCCTGACGTAATTTTGGCATGATCGTAATTATTGTCCTTTGTAGTCAATTTGGCTAGAAATTTCAAGTTGTTGAAGTTATTTTCCAAAAAAGACTATGAAAAAACCATTAAGGTTTATGTCCAGAGTACGTACATACAATCTAATGATATATCGAAAGTCCTGCATTAGCCCTATATTATACTAGTCTTTAAGGGCGTTGCACTGATAGAGGTGAAAATCGGGGCATAGAACACAATTTTGTGTACTTTTCTTTGAAGATAGCTTTCAGAAATATTCTTAGCAATGTTTTGACAAAAATTGTTTTTTAAATTGTTAAAAAAGCTCGACCCGTTTCCTTTTTATCAACGTTTACATTTTTTTAATTCAGGTTGCATCATTGTCAGTGACAGTCACTGTATGTGAAAAAAATATGTAATAATCGAGAAAAAATATCAGAATTTATCTTTTTGATTTTTTTAAATATGTAAAATACGAGGTCTAGCGATCATTAGGGATAAATAAAACCAGCGATATACTCGTTAAACCCCAAACTCAAATTATTCCTAATGGACATAAATTCGTTACAAACATAAAAAGTTCCTATTATTTTATATGTACATAAAAAGTATGATTGCCTAATAATAAAAAAAAGTACTTACATCAGTTCGCACATTTTGAAGAAAATGTGCTCCCAACTTTAGCCATGTCCGTCCGTCCGTCTGCCTGGCTGGCTGGAGCGCACGATAACTCTCAAACGGATCAAACGATTTGGTCCAAAGTTTGGCTTTCGTAATATTTTGTCCAAACTTAGTTTAAGTTCGAAGATGGGTTATATCGGTCCAATCCTTCCGGTACCTCCGCCACAAAAGTTCGGAAATGTTCGGAAAATTTGTGCGCACGATAACTCTTGAAGGAAGTAACCGATTTGGTCCATACTTTGCTCATAGTGAAATTTCAACCACACTTAGATGAGGTTCCAATATGGACTCAATCGGTCCACTCCTTCGGGTACCTCCCACACAAAATTTCAAAAAGTTCAGTTTAGGACCTGCTCTCAAATCGCTTTGATTTTTATTGTAGCAACCTGTATTAACCGCCCCTCATACGACGGTATAAGTTTCATCAGGGGCATGTCCATACTTACTGAGAAAATAGCCTGAAAGGTACAAAAAACCCCTATGACACGGTGTGTAGTGGTTGGAGCGCAAGATAACTCTCGAACGGATCTGCCGATTTGGTCCAAAATGTGGATCCTTTGGACATTTTACCAAAGTGGCCCTGTTTACAGCGATATTATGTTTTTCGTAGGCTAGTGTGATAAAAAGCCCTATCTATCAATATCCCCGCAAATTTTTGAGCTTTAATCCTATTCATACTTCTGTCGGTTTATACGGTTTTGAAAAATTTTCAATCCACACAAGCTGAGGGTATATCTCTGTCGGCTAAGCCGACTGATATTTTTTTACTTGTTTATTATAAAATAAAATTGCAGATCACTAAAGAATGCAATAATAACTTGGTGTAACTTATTTCAAATTTCGAAATTTCTTTTCCATTTTTTGCTGCTCCCACGCCGTTTAGAATAGGGATTCCCACGTATATTTCGGTGGGAATGCAATGACTTTTTCCTAGCCACTCTTGGCCAATACTTCTTGTTATGTAGCACTTTTTTGATTTCTTCATGTGACTCCAAAGCCTTTTCAATTAGAAGAGTCAATTTTCTGAGGCTGGTTTGGAGACTATCTTTGATTTTTTAATTATTCTTCTTTAAATTCGTGTGGTCACTGTTTTTAGTCTGCCAGGTGACGTCTTCAGCTTGAGCCTTCCTTCTCTCTCGGCACGGTATTATAATGTTGTACACGGTTCATCGCTTAAGGGAGGTGATTTCAGCGATTTCTCGGAACGGTTGGAATGGACCAATTGTATCATATCTTTCGAAGCCTGATTGTCGCCAATTGTCTTTTTCCGAATATTCCTTCTCTGGTTAACTCTCGACAATCAACTAATGACAACAAGTTATAACTAGAAAATCTGATTAGACAGAAACTCGTTTTATCACAAAATTAAACGAACTGGGCCCAGAAATTTTTGCATATTTTCCATATCGTGCATTATTTTTACATATTTGCATAAAATGACCATATGCAAGGATTTGTGTCCTGAATATTCCATCGAAATGGCTGAAATGTGAAATTTTGAATTCGTTGGGGGTATGAAACTTTACACCTAAAATTTGTCCGCAAAGGGTATTTTGAAAGTTGTGGCCTCAATATCCCACCGAAATGACTGAAATTGGCTATTTAGTCTTCGTGGGGGGCACAAAACTTTCCAACTGAAATATGTCGGTATAGGTGCACGTCTTCATATAGCCCCTATAGAACGGTACCTCTCGATTTTTTGAATTTTGAAGGTTGTGGCCACCGAAATGACTGAAATTTAGTGTTTAGTCTTCGTTGGGGGTATGAAACTTTACACCCGAAATTTGTCCGCAATTGTCATATAGCCATAGAACGTTACCCTAAAAATCCTTCATTAATTTTGCATTTATTTAGTTGGCACCAAGGCAAATTTTGTCATGGTTGACACAAAAAAGGTACTCACCCTTTTTGCCAGTTGTTTTTGTTATTTCCAACTGATTTCTGCATGTTGTCATAAAAATGTAAATCAACTTATATGTACAAATAGCCCAACATCATTGTTGTAATTCCTAATTGAAAATCCATTTTTTTAATTAATCGTTTTCAATAATTTAGTTGGCTAACTGTGTATAAATCTAAGGTCAAAACCTAAAACTTTACGTGTTGCGTGTGCGTTCAAAAATAAAAAAACAAAATACATTTATTTCAAATTGAAGTACATGTATTTTGTTTTTGTTTTCTTTAAATGCACACGCAAAGTTATAGGTTTTGCCCTAATATAGGCTGACTTCCGTATCGTCAATTGCTTTGTGTTCTTTAAACTTCGTCAAATATTTCAGTTGCACACTCATACATTGTTCCTCGAAAATGTAACTAAGGGGTCGATTATGGATAGCAACCCAACTCCAGTTGCGTTGCCCACAGCAAATTTAGTAATAGAATTTCCTATTTTCGCTTTAAAAATTTATACTTCTTTACAATTAAACTAATAGCTGAAGGTTCAAAACACTGATATTGATTGAATTTGACAAAAAAAATTGGTCTTTTACTCATTTTAATTGCATGATTTTCTCTTCTGGCAACGCAACTACAGTTGAGTTGCTATCCATAATCGACCCCTAAATGCATCAGAAATAAAAATGATACAGGTTTGCTATTTTACCTGCGTTAAAAATGCGTGTTTATGACGTTTTGAAACACGTAGCTTCGCAATTGTTAAATACAACGGCGTTAAGAAACACAATACTTCGCAGATTTTCAGTCATTTGTAAAGAACTGACGATACGGAAGTCAACCATACCCAACTAAAAATGTTTTCTATTAGGTTTTCGAGAAATCCAATCAACGATATCGAGTCTTGAATAACTCATGTAAATTGTACAAACATACTTTTGTGCATAAGTGTTCTAGTGATTTAATAAAACTTGAAAATCGCCTTGTCATTTAATTATTGCACTGATAACAAAAATTTGTCTTATTCATTCCAATAACGTTATCTGCTACATTGTTTTGTCAATTTATGAGAGGCGCAGTGATAGAATAAATTACAACTTCTCCTTTTTATGTATATTATATTTACAGTATATTTTTATAAAAATAATCTATATAGCAACAACTTTAAAACTACATATCATATGACGACATTGTTAATTGTTCAATTATCTATTTTTGTTATTCTTTACAATCGCATTAGTTTCTAGTCTACTGACATTGGTTTTGAGGAAAAAGGTTGTTTTGTAGCACTGACTATATCGAAACATTGCCATTCCAACTGTTACGCCGCTCTAGCATCATTTATTGTGGCAGGTACATGAACTTCAAGACCATCCAAATCCTTGGATAATATTATTTGGCATCCCAATCGTGAGGTATCTGTTAAATCATAAGCTAAATCTAACATGTCTAATTCTTCGTCACTTGGCTTCTCGGGTAGTTTATTATAATCTTCCGGTTTAAATATTAAATGGCAAGTTGAACATGTCAGAGTTCCTTCACAGGCGCCAAAACCATCCAAATCAATATCATTATTGACCACCACATCCAGCAGCGAATCACCTATTTTGCCTTTTGTTTCTATTCTTTCGCCATTAGCTCTGATAAAAGTCACCTTAACTCTAATGTACACAAAAAAAAGAAAGTTGTGGTCATGATCAGTGTCTTAATAAAATCTCACGGTCGCGTGCATACTTACTCTTGTTTCAAAGCAAGACCTAATGAAAATGTCCGTGTTTGTGCCAGTTTGACTTTTGACGATGCCATTAATTGACGACGAATTAAATTATTTGTACAATTCAAAACATTTCTAAACGCCATTGTGCTAAGGGTTTAGGGGGGGAAACACTATTATCTAATAACACGCAGATTACTTTCACACCAAGGTATATTCCGAACTACTATACGGCCCAGCAGCTTTTCCATTCAACAACAAACGTCAATCACTAGCCATCGCGTATTCTTCTTCATTCACGTCTTCTTCTTAGAAGACATTGCCAGATTGAGAAAATAAGGAACTGACAAGTTGCCACTTTCACGGGTATTATTTCATGGGAGTATGGTAGATTTATGGGCTGTTCCTTTAATGCTTGGTTTAAGCTGTAAACAGATACAACGTTTGGGTAAAGTTTTGTGTCGTTTTGGCCGTTTTTACACTGTTGGGCATGATGCCGAAAAATTCAAATTCATTTGAAATATATGCCGGCAAACAGATAAACGCTGGACTTTGGTATCGTCGTCGCCCTGTTGTTGTTGTTTTTTTCTCGACGCCCAACTCAAAACTTTAATCAAACGTTGTATCTGTTTTCAGCTTTACATTTACGAAATCCACTCGATTTCAACTGTCAAATCCATAGGTTAAACGTCAAATGAAATCCAGATGAGAGACGTTTGAGCTATGTAATTGACAGTTGAAATCGAGTGGATTTCGTAAATGTAAACTTAGCATAAGGCTTCGTCACATAATAGTACGTTTATATATAACCGGATTTATCAAACCCACTGGGTTTCAAATGTCAATTCCATTGCTTATATTTTAAATAAATCCTCATAAAGAAGGTTAACCCTGCAAAAGGCCATAATATAAACATGGCCTAAGAGCTGTGTTCCTATAGTCCATATTTACATTAGGCAATTTTCCTTACGGCAATTGTCAGTTTGTTGGAGAGAGAGGTGAGGTATATGTTGCCCTTTGCCTCACAACACCCTCTCTCACCAACAAACTGACAATTGCCGCAAGGAAAATTGCCTAATGTAAATATGGACTAAAGGAACACAGCTCTTATGTGACGAAACCTTATGATATGTTTACATTTACGAAATCCACTCGATTTCATCTGTCAAATCCATAGGTTAAACGTCAAATGAAATCCAATGGATTTCAGATGAGATTTCATTTGACGTTTGAGCTATGGATTTGACAGATGAAATCGAGTGGATTTCGTAAACATTAAAGGAACAGCCCATAAGGCCTGCGTACATAAGCTGCCTTGCCTGCTTACCTTGCTTACTTCTGATAAGAGAATAAAAAAGAAAAGGGCAACCCAGTTCGAAATTTCCTCGGCCTTCTTTATTCTTTTATATTTATTATGTCAAAAATGAAGCAGGAAAGCAAGGCAATCAGGCAGAGTAGCTTATGTACGCAGGCCTATAAATCTACCATACTCTCATGAAATAATACCCGTGAAAGTGGCAACATGCCAGTTCCTTATTTTCTCAATCTGGCAATGTCTTCTAAGAAGAAGACGTGAATCGTTGATGTACACGCCTTTGCGTTGTCGTAACAACAGAGAATAACAAATCCAAATGAGAGCCATGTCAGCCGTTGTTTAACAACTCTCTCTCATTTATTTTGGACATCAATGACATAGACTAATAAATTTATAGACGTTTATTTGCTCTCAGCATTTATCTTCGAAATTTTCGAAAATTGGTAGATGGCGTTAGTATTTTTATTTAAAGTTACCATAGATTTTAAACTATTTATTCTGATAAAAGACAAAATATGGATAATCTTTGGCCAGATCAACATTCTCATATAAACAAATTCAAAAAAATATTGTAACTTGCTCCAAAACATTGTGTAATTGTGTGAAAAGATTAGGTACTTTGCATACCGGCGACACCTACAAAAAGAGAAGACACTACAATCTCTTTGTCTATGAATTTATTAGTCTATGTCAATGACGTGAATGAAGAAGAAGAAGAATACGCGATGGCTGGTGATTGACGTTCGTTGTTGAATGGAAAAGCTGCTGGGCTGCAGTGTCCAACTTGTAGCTGTGTTCCTTTACTTACCTGAGGTTACCATTAACCTGCAAAGAGTTCATTAACCCCAAAAAGTGGTAAAACTGGCAGCAATTTTTAAGAGAGTGAGAGATGAGAGAGAGCGCATATGCATTTCTCTTCTGTCACAGGCTACCTGCTAAATTTCTGCAGGTAAAAATGGTAGAACTGATTTTTCGACTTTTGTTTGACGATTATTTCACAATGAAGAAAAAATGGACGAAAACCAGGAGAAAAAGTCGAACGCTGAAAACAACTGAATTAAAAACTGTGAAATAAAAGACGAGAATTGATTTTTTATGTTTCTTTTTGACATTGCTACCATTTTGCCGTTCCTTTACTTTTCTGGTAAAAATGTTAATGAGAGAGCAATTTTGAGAAATTTTGACACTTTTCTCTTTTACCACTGCTACCATTAAAAAAAGTAAAGGAACAAAGCTAATAAAGCATTTTGACAACTAGTATGATGATCAGCTGTTTTTGGCTTTGTACCTTTATTATTGTCATGATCCTGTTGCTATGATTTACTTTCTATCATGGTGGAATAAGAAGGTGTTACATCAAATCCATGGTGGAATAAGAAGGTGTTATATCAACTCATGTCAAACGTCAAATTTGCTCACGATAATGCATTACTGTGAATTGCTTGCATGGTGGAATAAGGTGTTACATCAAATCATACCAAACGTCAAAATTGTTCACAATACCGCATTGCTGTGAATTGCTTGTTTACCTTTTGTATGTGATTTTATTCACAGTAATGCATTTTGACAACTAGTGGGATAATCGGCTGTTTTTCCCGTTGTACCTGTATTATTGTGCCATGATTGCTTGTTTACGTTTTGTATATGATTTTATTCACAATAACACATTTTGACAACTGGTATGAAGATCAGCTGTTTTTGGCGCTACATCTTATTATTCCACCATGATCATGATGAAATAATAAGGTGGCGTAAAACGGCCAGCTGATTGGTTTCAATCTGTCAAATTTTTTGTTATTGTGAATAAATTGTATGAAAACGTAAACAAACTTTTTGACATATTGAAGAATTTTTGGCCAAAACAGAGTTGTATTTGTGCTACTTACGTGACCTGTTAAATAGATCTTGACCATGATCAAATCATACCAAACGTCAAATTTGGTCACAATAATGTATTATTGTTAATTGCTTGTTTACATGTTGTATGTGTTTTTATTCACAATCATGAATTTTGACAACTAGTGTGATAACCAGCTGTTTTTGCCGCTGTACCTGTATTATTGTGTATAGTTGTATAGTTCATGAACGAACTAGTTCAATTGAACGATTCATTGAAAAGAGCGTATGAACTACATCAGTCGATATAGTTCATTATAGTTCAATAGCTCACTGAGCGCCGACCGAAAGATCCACAAAGAACGATCAACGAACGAACGACTCACAATCTAGTTCAGCATGTCATTCACATACATAGCGATCATGAATACTCACGTAGGGAGCTTCTCACGAGTGAGTTGCAGCTCACTTCTCACTTTTCGACCTATCACAAATGACAAGGGAGGAGCGAAAAAAGTGAAGAAGGGTTCATAAGTTGGAAAATCGAAAATCGTGACGCATTTTGTGAACCCTTGAAAATATAATTTGTGTTGCCATACCATTATTTTATTTACAAATAATTTTGCAGTAATTAAAATCATAATTTTTTTATAATACACTACTTTATTTTAAATTAATTTAATATTTCTAAAAGGAAAAATATTTGTTACCAACAACCCACTGTAAAAATACTTGGTAATTGATAAAAAATTAATCAATGTTTGATATGTATGTGGCAACATCTGTAACAGCTGTTTTTTGTTTTGACATTGTTTGGTTACACCCGTAGAATTTCTACAATTTGCAAAAAAGTGAACAAATGTCGTTTAAAGATCATTAAAAGGCAAAAAGAAATGAAAATGTTTAATATTGCATTTTGGATGATGGCCGAAACGACAAACGCTGAGGAATACAAAGAAAAAACGCAAAATTTTGTGGAAGTAGTTCCATGCGATGCCAATTTTACTGGATCTTTGCATTGGTTCAAATGAAGATGTGAAAGATCCCATCTTCAGCATTTGAAGGAATTTCAGGAATTGTAAATAAATACAATACATGAAACATCCGTTCTTTTCTCCAGCATTCGGACCAATTCTATGAATGCTACGTACAATTCAATTTCTTTCTTCAACATTTGAACCAATATCATGAATTTTAAATACAATTTCAATAAGAATAATATATGCTCTGTTCCAGAACCTGCAAGAAGCTACTAAGTTTTACTACGATAACATTTTTTCCTTTATGTTATCGGAAAAAATAGTAAAAATTAGTAGATTCTTGCAGTTCTGGAACAGACCAATAATATTGTCTTTCTTTTTGTTATGTTCTTGTTTTTAATATATGTATTTATATTTTACTTTATGAATTTATTCCTTCCTGTTTTGACTTCTTCTTGTTCGGGCAGGCATGCCAAAGGTGTGGTATAGATGCCATGCCAAGGTGTTGGTTAAGATACCATTCCAATGGGTTATTGAAGATGCCATCCAAAACGATTTGGGTTCTTTTGGGTGGTCACGTTCTTGTAAAAAGAATGGGCAAAGGTGCTAAAAAGGTGACAGCCACTTGCACTAATGCTATAGCATCTTTGGCATCGAATATGGAAATGGAAACCATAGCGAACTCACTTATCATCTTGAGTTGCCGCAAAGTTTGGTGACGATATGTATGCATGTACGTTAAGTAATATGCACATTGTTCTATCGAGGAACAGCAATTGCAGAAAAGGGGTTGCTCCATTCCTGTTGCCATCCTATGATTCTGAACCGCTTCCCATATCTGAAAAATGTTGGCCAACTTCAATTCCGCCTCCAAAATACGCCAAACTCGATTGAGGTATTGCTTGCTTCATTGTTACATGGATGAACATGTATAGTTGCCAAAAAAATTTCTAATTGTTTTTTATTTATTTGTTAATTTCAACGTAAAACACAAATAAATTCAATTGTATTTATCAAATCATCATTGCAAATGCAAAATATTCTTTTTTGTCGATTTTTTTCTATAAAAAATTTCCATAATTTCATTTTTTTTGTTCAACTCACCTTGATTTCAGTAGTGAGAGAAAAATGACTCACGTTCTCACTTTTTTGACATTCATGATAGCTACTTTTCTCACGAACGTGAGTTTTGTTCTCCCTTATGATGTTTATAATAAGGGAGGAGGTGAGAGTGAGAAAACTCACGGTGAGATGATGTTCATGATTGGGCTGATAATGTGACGCCGTCCTCTGTGCTAAGTGACACCTTCGTAATGTAATAAGTTTTGTTTATGTTTTGGATCAATGTGAAGTGTAATTGTAATAAAAATAAATTTTAAGATCATTTTAAACACATCGTACCCCAATATATCGAAACCATTACCTATTCAATGTGCCTTGTTTTGGATAGAAAAAAGGAAAAAATAAAAAGAAACATACATACAGTGATAATTTCTACAAATTGCCAGCCACTTAAATGAAATTGTAATTACATTTGTTTCGAAGGCTGTTTTTTTTTCTAAACTTAATCTTTCTTTATGAATGGAATAAAAATATCTAAATGTAATATTTTTGTAGTTTAATTATACTATTCTAAAGTTTGTTCCTATTTGATGTATGTATGTATGTGTTTTCATCAAGAGAACGATTAAGAGCACGTAAACGATTCTGATCCGAATGATTGAACTGGATAGTGAACTATGAACTAGATTACTGAACTAGTTCAGTTAAGAGAACTGAGCTATTGAACTAGATTTTACAACTCTATTATTGTGCCATTCTTTCTATATAATGAGAACCACCCTATAACCATGCAAAGCAGCTGTTACGCATTGTTCTTCTCCCCTTAATTCATAACAAAACAAAATCTCGTGCGATTTGAAAAAACATGGATAAACTTTGGAATGATTTTGAATTAAAGAAACCACCGTTTTTGACACTTCCCTCAACAAGATCATCTTTTGGTACGTGTGAGTTTTATTAATACCTGGTTTGTTCCAGAACTGCAAGGATCTACTAATTTTTACTATTTTTTCCGATAACATAAAGGAAAAAATGTTATCGTAGTAAAAAATAGTAGCTTCTTGCAGGTTCTGGAACAGACCAACCAATACAACATTTAATAACTAAATAACCAAATTAAATTTCAGTTGTAAATCTCCACGGATTGATTGATACATTTTTCAGTAAACACACCAACCATGAAGAAGAATTTAATGAAACAGCCGCTCTCCTGGGCAGGTTAATGGCACGACGTAAAAATTCCTTTATTAAAATGAAAGGATTCAAAGATATTTGCAAGATAAATTCCGCCCTATGTCGCCTTTTGAGATTGGATTTTAAGAGGGATTTGGAAAGTTTTAGGAGCACCCTACCCGATGTGGCCTACGATGAAGGTACCGTTGTTCATCTACCCACCCGAGACACATTAGATTTTCTACTTGCACGTCTTGTAGCCTTCTGTGAACTTTACAAACGCATTGTTGAATGCTGTGTACATGCTGCTGAATATTTCACAGGGCAATTGAGAATACATTTCTTCTTCGAAACGTGCACATTGTTACTGGCTGTAATAGCCAAAATACACAGTTTAAGTATAAAACAGGGAAATCTTGCGGCACATTTCTATAATAATCTACAGCAATATCGGGAGAAATTACCATCTAATAACAAGTCACAGTTTCTTAGCATTTTAGCGTCACTGCCATCCAAAATGGAAACAATCAAAAGAAAACCTATTGCAGAGGTTAAAAGTGAAGATACCCATAATTCCAATTCCAGTGCACAAAATCCTGATGACATCAAATTGAAAGATCTTTTGGAAAAAGAACGACTTGATGTCTCAACAACACCGGTAAAAGCCAAGAAACTGAAAAAGGCAGATTTAGGAAAAATTGTAGAGAGATCGGCTACCAATGCCAATATAGTGCCCAAATTCAATATAGAAGACCTGCAAACCGTACAAGATATTCAAAATTTTATTACGTTGGAGACTAAAGAGAGGACTCAAAATTCCAAATCATGTATTACTAAAAAGGTTTTGAGTCATGAATGGTCCGGCGCTACGAAACTATTTGAGCGTAAAGTACAAAGTGGGGAAGAGAAAAAGGCTATAAATATATTCAAAAAGTTTATAAGTTCGAAATTATAAATTTCTTAGAGTTAAGTATGGTAATAATAATGGAAGAAATAAACTTACTTAAGTCCCTAAAAGCCGAGTTATCTTTAAACTGGGGTGAAATTGAGTTTTTGATTGAGTGGGGTGATGAAAAATTGCGAAGAGTACTGAGAACCAACGTTTGATTCTATGTAAGTTGGCGTATACAAAACGGCGATTGACATGAATCTTGGTAACACCGTAGAAGAGCATATCATTATGCCCGGTACTAGAAAAATCTTCGTCTCCTCATGCAAATGGTCCACTGATGTTATCAGGAGGAAACCTGATGCAGTTGTCTTGGCGGAGTTCTGACAGATTTGATTGTTCCATTCGCTGGCTTACCACAGACCCACATCACATTATGTATAGTCAACATGGATTCTTTGTTTGCACCCTGCCCGGACTTATTTCTACATCTCCCAGATACTGCGTAATGTTTACCCTATAATCTTGGGGTAGTTATTGGTAGGAATTATGTTACCATCGACCAGGAAAAAGAAAAAGGTTGGTAAGGTCGATCAAATATGAGTTTAGTCCATTACAAATCACATCAGGGAATGTCCCTGGTACCAATATCGTCTGGAGGGGGTGGCGTAATGGGAAGGTTAAACGGTTCCGAAGACATCTACGGGACTTGGACTTCTTTTTCTTGAATTCCACGTATGACTAGCGTCCACACATATAAGAGATTATTCAACGCTTCAAACGTGGCCGGAGGGAAGTCTACTTAAACATAATGACGTGGAGCGCTGTTGTCGTGATATGATCGTCAACTGGATAATTATCCCTGATGGGGGAGGAGCAATGCCTCCACGATCTTTGTTATGGGAAACAAAAGCTAAGCAGGTTTGTACGATTCAACATTGGTGAGCAGACATTCCGGCAAAAATTAGTCGTACCTTCAAAACAGCAGGGACTTTTGCTGTTGTAACAGTATATGATATGTTTGAAAGTTCGTTTTCCTGATTAATATATCTCCAGTTCTAGGAATGTGACTGCTTCGACACATGTTTGACAGTAAGGATTGAGTATTGTATATCGGGGTCGTATGAAAAATTTACTATACTAAGATTGAAGTAGGTCATATGTATTGTATGTTCAATCAGAAGTCACCTAAGTGAGGAGTGGTAACATCATGATTCTCCTCCCTGCCTAACTTTCAAGTGTATTAATTGTATCAAAATAACGTGTTAGCATTAAAAAGTGTATTGTTTTCATTATAAGTCTTCAAAAGTGAGGAAGCAATAGAACAGAACGATTTAAACGACAAAGTATGTGTTTTTGTTCACATGTGAACTGAGAAGGGGATATATCTAATCAAATTGTATCATCAATATTGGACATTATAGTACATAATACATTAAGTGTAAATAAGTTTTTGAAAAAATAATATTTATGCGTTGCCTTTTCTTCCATTCAATTATCATGATGCTACTACTAAACGGTCTTATGGTCAAATTAACGAATGTGTAATTGTATGGATGTTGTTTCCGATGGAGGTTGATATTTCTAAAAAGAAATAAAAATTAAATCCATTTTAAAATCATAAAGAAATGTATACATCATCTCACTTGACTTACCTTGACAAAAGTTTTAAAATTCCTAACAGTTCCATTCAAATTAGCCGTTGTATCATTTCCACCCTTGTATCTATAATGTGAACGTTCATTCATTTTCATGTTTGTGTGCAAAGAGATTTCTTGTATTTCAATGGCATTCTTCATGTTTTCCAACCACTTGCGATGATCTTCGGTTATAGCATCCTCATCATCATTGCCATTAATTTCATTTTTAATCTTAGCTTCGTCATCGTCGCCATCGCCACTTGACGATTGACCATCACCACCATTTTCATGTTTAACGTCGCTAGGTTCCGTCTTGATTGCAACACCATTTTCATTCTTAATTTTAATTTTTCCCAACGAACCCGATATCCAATCAATGGCAGAAATTTTACGCGGTAAAATTTTCGGTTTGGGCATTTGTATCATGGAATAATTTTTTGCTTTTGGTTTTTCAACAACCACGAATTTTTGTGTCGACACCATTACATCACAACTGTCCTCAGTTTGACCAGTTTCTGAGTTGGACTGATCGTTGGTATTGGAATCCTTAAATGCAAACAATTCGTCCTCATTTTGACCATCTGCACGCTTTTTCTTGCTAGTTTGTGTATCACCAAAGCAAAATAGATCATCTCCCTCGCCATCATCGCCATCTTCCTCCCCCAGAACTTGAATGTGGGGCCGTTTGCGATTTGTACTGGTTGTAGCATTGCCCCCATCATCATTTCGTAACGGTGATGATGGTTTCATAATTTTACTACTGGTCTCGGAATTGTCATTGTAAGTGGCAAACATGCTGCGCTTTATTGGCCGGGCTCCCTTAGCAGCAGCCTGCTGCTGCTCTTCAGTTGCGGTAGATGTGTTCGCTGCAATATCCTTACATGTCTTCTTGGGGAATTGGAACAGTTCCTCATCATCACTGTCCTGTGATTCAGTGCCCAACACGTTGATGTGTTTACGCTTTTTCGGCTGCTCAACAGGTGTTTCAGATATGTGAATATTGGGCATAGTTTCTTGCATGTCTTGTGAGTCGTTAGGTGGTGCAATGTCGTACGGCGTAGATGTTACCAAATTAACATTTGTTTCCGGTGCCGCAAAATTAAGCGACTGGGTATTAGCACCTCCATTTACATCCATCGATGACAATCTTGCAGTATTCGAATCACTTTCGGGTACTTTGTACAGTGGATTGCAATTTTCTTTAATTGAGCAATTAATAATGGCCAGACCAATTTCATACTCGGGAATTATGCGTTTAGAATTCGCTTCAAGGATTTCTAAAAAATTCAAGAAAATCAAAAAGAGACCTTTTCCTCCTTCAAATTCCTAACTTACCATTGATGTCATTGATTGTTTGCGAACTCTGCGATTGTGTGGATGGTATGTGTTGGATGACAACAACATTATTCTTAGTGAGAAAACTCTTTTGTACACCAGATGTCAGGTCTTTACAAGCTCCACCGGCAGCTCGAACGATTGGGCCATACATATCGAAATGCTTGCGGCACAAAAAGACGAATGTCAAACCATTAAAAATCGTACGCCTTTGAGGTTTCGGTCTAACATCGACTTCAGTTTCATCGAATGCTGGACGATACAATTCCGGTTTGGGTAGCTGTGATTGTCTCTGGGCCATTGCTTTGGCAAAATCCTCCCAATACTTGGTGGTAACAACATGACTTTGATCAATTAAAGCATTCAAGAGTTTTATTGTAACGCTTGGCGCATTCATAGTCAAGTGGGAGCAGCATGGCGACCAGTGATTTAAAATTTTTCCACCAATGGATTTAATGTTTCTATTAACTTGAGCGACTTCATCCGCTGACAAAGCCGATGTAACCGTTATAATGCTTGACTGTTGAATTTTCCAAATATTTTGTAAGCGACCAAAACGAATAATGTCGTTGTTCTTCAAACGAGTTTTTACGCCCTTCTGCAGGGGTGCATTTTTCTCGATATCCTTGTTGATAAAAGTTCCATACTTGGAGCCCATATCTTCCAATTCAAGATATGTTTCATTTTCGGACTCTGTCATATGGAAGACAGCATGCGAACGACTAACACAATTATCATTCTGTAATTCCAGGTCGGTGCCGACACGTCCCACAGTATGTTTCGGTTTATCATTGGAGAAATAATACCGTTCACCTGTTTTAAAAGAATAAAATGATATGCAAATTCAAATCATAAATTAAGGATTAAACTAAACAGAACGGACAACATTTGTTGTTGGAAACGTTAAAATTCTTTATCAAAATATTAAATGATTAATTAAATAATGTTAACAATTTCCGATTTAACCTATTTGCCATTTTACATTTTCAGCGAATGCAAAAATAATTCCATACATTTTTGATGTCTTGGTCTGATGGTGGATAGGCACCTTAATTTTGAAATCCATTTTAACACTATTATTTAGGCAATTAACTTCGTTGAACCTGTGGTTTACAAACTACAATTTTGAACAGCACATCCGCATTTATTTCCCCAGAGCTTCGGAGCGAGTGGGTGGATTTTAAGGATTGCTCAGGACTAGTCGATGTGAGCGACTACGAAAATGACAATCCCACGGCGGCAGGTTCATCGATAACGGATTGACCCGGAACCCCACAATACCCGTGTTCCGGTCAGCGGCTGCCACCTCAATATAGTTTTTATCCCGGTTTATCACATCTGCATTCCCCACAGTCAGGCTTCTGTGTAATATTCAATAGATGTCGGGTGGGAGCATTCTATTGCAAAAATCATTGCATATCCATGTTACCTCTATTGTTTGAGCAATTAATTTCGTTCAATCTGTGGTTTACTAACTACAATTTTAAACAGCATATCCACATTTATCTCACCCGAGCTTCGGAGTGATGCAATAGACGCCGGGAGTGGGTATATTTTTAGGGAAAGGGACAATCGCATGGCGGCGAGTTCATCGATAACGGATTGACCCGCAACCACACAACACTCTGTTCCAACTCCTAATGGTCAAATGGGACACGAATGCTCATTATGATATGTGTCATTCGGTATTATGTTATAACCAGTAGTGGAATTCTGTAACTAAATTTGTCGGTTACTCAAAAAATGCATCCTTTCGCTAGCAGGTATTACTGGTCGAATACCCGATGGGAGACTACATCTTCCAGCAGAGGTGGCAACATAAGCAAATGAGCCTGACTAGCCAACCCTTGTGACCCCTGACTCTGGGTGCTGACACTGGAAGTTAACAGGTTGGTCGGTGAGAACAAGCGGAGCAAGTGGCTATATCATCTGAAGAGTTGCAACATAGGAGACGGAATAAGCGGATTGTGGACAACGTTTACGTCACTCTCCAACTCTGGAAAGAAGGAAGATACAACCTCAGCCATGTTTGGTGACGTTACTTGAACTGATCGGTAGAGGTGCGCAAGTTATTTTAATCGACAATGTTTCGAGCACCCCGGGATTGTCAGGACGAATTTAAATGGATGATGTTGAAAATGCCATTAGGAAGGCTAATTCAACCAAAGCCAGGTGTTGTGTATCTAACGAATGTTCTCAACTTGTCCTTGCCACTCGCATCGAGCCCGAAGTCTGGAAAAGGCACAAGGTGGAGCCGCTACTGAAGCCAGCAAAGGTGAATCGTACTGATCGAATACGCTTTTGTCGCCCGTAGCAACTCTAAAGTCTTTACTCTCCTGCATCAGAAGTAGATATTCAGTTGCTGTACGCGGCCTCCTCACATATTAGCTGAGGACTCAACCAGTTTGAGTTCATCAAGCTGTCTATACTCCGGCCAAGCGTTGAATAAAAATTACTTTACGTCTGTTGTACGTGGGATTCATAAACAAGAAGTCGAAGCCCCATATAGAGAAACACAGAGTTTCGCAGCGATTTCCCATCGGGTATCTTTTTTAACATCATTTGTGAAGGGCTGAACTACATACAATTATCGATCTAACCACATTTTTTAGCTAGGAATATGTAAACACTATGGTTTCAGGTCAAGAAAGAATGCCAACAAACCTACGTTTCTACATAGGTTTCTATGCTGATATAACAACAACAATATGAAGATGAGCCCTGAACCGAATGCCATGTTTGATGCTACAGAATTCATACCACTAATTTCTAAAGATTCTAGGGATTACATTCGACCGCATGTTCACGTCCTCCGCGAATTCCACAGCTAACTGCGACAAGCTGAGATGTAGGAACAAGGTCCTTAAGTCACAAGCCAACAGCAATTTACGTGCTCATAAGGTAAGCTATGCGGCGCCAGTGTGGTCCGTGAAAAAATATTCAAATATTCATTATATGCCGCCTCAGAACTGTAACAGGGTGGCTTCCATGAGGGCCATCTACATGAAGAAACAAACACTCTTCCAGTACAGTAACACAATGCAGTACTTGCTCGGGTGTTACCATATGAGAGCCATCCTAATCACAGTATAGATAGGTCCCTGCACCCAGACATTTTATGAAGGATCTTCATGATCTAAACAGAGAGGTGCAACGTTACAACAGAGAACCACTAGCTAGATTAGCAAGCCTGTCAAAAAATCGATCCTTGATCTTGTACTAGGACTACGTTTTAAAAAATCGAGTTAATCCCAAAACAAAATTATACATTCCTGTAATCAGCGGAACAATATCTACCACTGGAAAAAAAAATCAAAGAAAATGCAGAAGAAAACATCAGCAACCTAGACAAACCTGTCCACTTTTGAATGAACTATGCTCTTGGTATCACAACTTGTGACTCACAAGTAAAGCAGAGAAACATAAAGGTCGGCCACAATGAATGCAACTTGCTATCCTCAATCAAGAAAACATGTGAAATTTTAGCGGGATTGATTTATACTATACATACAGAAGATACACATCCATACAAACATCCTAATTCACACAAGAACAAAAAATAAAACATTAACATTTCATACATTATTTTTTTAAACGAAATGAAAGTTCGCCATACGTGCAGACTTTCATACATTTTATCCTGTGTAAGTCAGACACTTTACTTGAATCCAGACAAACTATCTGCCGCAGAAGCAATCAAATACCAATTTTTTCTGTATAGTATAAGTGCAGCAATAGAGTTAGTGGGTGCATCGAATTGATGTTTTTTCTGATCAATTGAAAACATCGCATAGTCAACAATTTACACCGCAAAATCACTTACCACTTGAAGTATGTGTTATATACCACATTTTTATCGTAAAATCTTGTTATACAGGTGCCAATATTGTATGGAAATACGATTTTATTTGCAACAAAATTTCCTTTTTGTCTTCAACAATAAATACGCGATAAAAACAAAGCGACAATTGAGTGTTGCCAGATCTACGAACTTCCAACCAAGCATACTGCGCCAAAAATACAACACTTTGTTTACATACGAGTTTATACATCTGATCCAATACTCAGAAACGGCAATCTTTTTCTTAAGGGGTGTTTACACTATCTATCAATGTCATATGAACTGTCACTTCTCTTATCCATTCGACATCCTTTATGTTTGTCAAAGTAGATACCACTTTTAGTTTTTGCGTTCACACTAGCATACAATTTCGTATAACTACAAAATATAAATCACGCAACAAACACAATCGCACTCACATTTTCGTTTTCTTTACCTATTTCCTTCATTTTTTGGTAAAATTGTTTTCTTCCAACAATTTATTTCTCAACTGCCGGATAGAGCGCTCCCTAAATGAGAAATGTACATATGAGTTGCCACATCATTTTGATAGATGAAAATTTTCATAGCTTCGTTCCCTACTTTTTAATAGTGAAACTCGTAAAAGAGAGAACTGTAAAAAAATAGCTTTGTTCCTTTACTTTTTTAATGTTAAGGGTGGTAAAAGAGAAAAGTGTCAATACTGCTCAAAATTGCTCTCTCATGAACATTTTTACCAGAAAAGTAAAGGATTGGAAAAATGGTAGATCTGGCAGCAATGTCAAAAGGATACATAAAAAAATCAATTTTGGTCTTTTATTTCACAGTTTTACATTTAGTTTTGTCAGCGTTCGACTTTTTCATCTGTTTTGCGTCCATTTTCTTTTTCATTGTGAAATATTCGTCAAACAAAAGTCGAAAAATCAGTTCTGTCATTTTTTACCTGCAGAAATTTTGCTGGTAGCCTGTGGTAGAAGAGAAAGCCATTTTCGCTCTCTCTCTCTCCACTCTCACTCTCTTAAAAATTGCTTCCAGTTTTGCCACTTTTCGGGGTTAAGAACGCTTTGCAGGTTAAAAATGGTAACAAATGGTAAAAATGGTAACCTCAGGTAAGTAAAGGAACATATCTATTGTTCTCACACAAAAGTTTTTTGAAATAGTTCGGGAACGGAAAAATGGAAAATACGTCTAAAAAACTGGAACAAATGTCAAAGTCGGTTTTTCGGGTAAAATGTGTAAAAGTCGTAAAAATTTTAAAACTTTTTAGTTCTGGAACAAAGCTTATGTGTACAACATTCACAGGTAGCAAATTTGACATCTCATATGACATTCATAGATAGTGTAAACACCCCTTTACATGTACCGTTGACACTAATGCTAATGCTTAGTTTACATTCGGCGTCATTTCGTGATTTCGAAGGCGTTTCGTGGTTTCGCGCGGAATCAAGCTAAATTTATCATGATTTCGCATACAAAAATGAAATCATCTCATTTCGTGATTTCAGCGAAATCAACATCGAAATCACAGTACACATGATATACAACCCTGTTTTTGCCTAAAAAAGTACCAAAAAATGCAACACTTTTCACGTATCACAATTAACAAGGTGGATGGTCAATTGTTGCAACGAAGAATGTTATACTATGTTTACATTTACGAAATCCACTCGGTTTCAACTGTCAATTCCTTTGCGTATACGTCAAATGAAAGCTCATCTGAAATCGATTCGATTTCATCTGACGTTTGAGCAATGGAATTGACAGTTGAAATCGAGTGGATTTCGTAAATGTAAACATAGTATTAGTATCAAAATTTGTAAACAGTAGTTGTGTTCCATCTTTGTGTTTATTTCAGCTCTAGTCCATATTTTGTTGTATTCAAGTATTTGAATAACAACAAAATGTTTTACAGTGGATATGAAATTGATTAGTTGCGGGCGGAGGGTGGGGAATACTATAGTTTCAGTTGTCACCAAACAACTTCATCAGTTCCCTTTTCCGCCGACTCTGTATCGATAAACAGGTCAATAAGCCCATCCAGCAAATTAAACAAAATGAGAAAATTGCTGTATGGCCCTAAAGCTGATTACCCTACAATTTGAGTCGAACTAAAGAATTTCATATCCACCACTGTTTTTATGTCGTCTTTGCATTGCAAAGAATGCGAACATATGAGTGTTGCTTCAATAAGCGGGGGTAAAACAACGAGAAAGTTGTTGTTTTTGCATTACGCATTGATCAACAAGGCCGTGCTGATGCCTATTATTGTTGTTGGCGTTTTTTATTGTTGGACTGCAGAATTTTACATCTTTGTGTTTATTTCAGCTCTAGTCCATATTTTGTTGTATTCAAGTATTTGAATAACAACAAAATGTTTTACAGTGGATATGAAATTGATTAGTTGCGGGCGGAGGGTGGGGAATACTATAGTTTCAGTTGTCACCAAACAACTTCATCAGTTCCCTTTTCCGCCGACTCTGTATCGATAAACAGGTCAATAAGCCCATCCAGCAAATTAAACAAAATGAGAAAATTGCTGTATGGCCCTAAAGCTGATTACCCTACAATTTGAGTCGAACTAAAGAATTTCATATCCACCACTGTTTTTATGTCGTCTTTGCATTGCAAAGAATGCGAACATATGAGTGTTGCTTCAATAAGCGGGGGTAAAACAACGAGAAAGTTGTTGTTTTTGCATTACGCATTGATCAACAAGGCCGTGCTGATGCCTATTATTGTTGTTGGCGTTTTTTATTGTTGGACTGCAGAATTTTACATCTTTGTGTTTATTTCAGCTCTAGTCCATATTTTGTTGTATTCAAGTATTTGAATAACAACAAAATGTTTTACAGTGGATATGAAATTGATTAGTTGCGGGCGGAGGGTGGGGAATACTATAGTTTCAGTTGTCACCAAACAACTTCATCAGTTCCCTTTTCCGCCGACTCTGTATCGATAAACAGGTCAATAAGCCCATCCAGCAAATTAAACAAAATGAGAAAATTGCTGTATGGCCCTAAAGCTGATTACCCTACAATTTGAGTCGAACTAAAGAATTTCATATCCACCACTGTTTTTATGTCGTCTTTGCATTGCAAAGAATGCGAACATATGAGTGTTGCTTCAATAAGCGGGGGTAAAACAACGAGAAAGTTGTTGTTTTTGCATTACGCATTGATCAACAAGGCCGTGCTGATGCCTATTATTTGTTATGTCAGCCGATCACATTTTTTTTGCCAGCTTATGAAACTTTAATGACAGCCTATGAAACTTTTTACGCCACATTGTGCGCATCAACCTAATTTCAGAGTTGAATTCGGTCAGCTGTTCATTTGACCGTAGGTTGGCAGGCCTGTGTTCGAAAGAGAGGAGGCAAAGACACTTTTGCCAACCTACACATTTCATTTTGCAATTTCTTTTAAAACAATCGGTTCAACGGCAAGGCAGAAAGAAAATTAATTTCGTGATACAGAAAGTGCAATTGGAACACTAGAACATTCTTCTGGTAAGCGGCATTCGAAATTCCAATTACTATATTGGGAATTGGAATACTAATTGGAGTGGAATATCTGAAAGTAAGTTGAACTTGCTGGGTTATTAGGGTTTCCTTATTCCGCCTAAACGTTTACAAAGGAATATCTTTTTCTTGCAAATTTTCAGCGTTTGCCAACACCTCATAGTACAAACTTGATGCACCGTTACTCGACGTGCTGTACAACCACGAGGCTGGGCTTATCAAACGAAAACCACTACCAACAGCAATAACATTTCGCCATGCCGTCTTATTAAACAGAAGAACGCCCAGCAAACACATATTTTGATATTTCTTTTTGGAATTCCTTTCGGAAACCGGTTGCCGATAGCACCAAAAACCATCCGGTGCAACCTTGCAAAATTGTCCGCATCACATTGAATCACCGTATTGAAGGTGCAACCCTCCTTTATCTCTTCGCCATCTTGCCTTTTTGTGGAAGACCTAAACTTGCAATATTTGCCAATATGAATCAGCCTTAGCGTCATCCTACACATGTGTGCCTGTCAGTAAAGCTGACCCTCATAAAGCATCACAGCACCTTCAGGCTAAGCCCGTATGCTATCTCTCATCAAGTTTTTTTTGGAAAATTATTGACCACAACAGCGAAGCTGTCATCGTAGCATCGACTCAACGTCATTCCCAGCCCACAACCATTCCTGTGCCGTACCACATTGCTGTCACTACCACCAGTGTTCCAGTCGTACAACAGCCTCATCCAGAACAAATTCTATCCACCGCAAGTATCATTTGTGAAAAGGATTAAATATATTAAGCACTTTTGGTACATTGGATCGTAGTAAGTACGCATATAACAAGCGGTACAGTCCGTGCAAATAACCAGTAACAATTTCCATTTGTGGGTACCCACTTCTTCCCCGTTACAGACAGGGAAGAGTGGGACCAGTTTTTACGTAACTCACTCGACGGTCAGCCGAGCATAACCCGCCTGATTATGGGAAATATCCCAAAACATATTTGTATTATAAATTAAATCACTTATTCTTCCATAAGCACGGTTCCTCATCACGTGCGAGGCCTGGTCTCAATTGCCAGAACTTTCGGTAACGGAATTCACCTAGCACGTGTCAATATAACGTTTCTTTTCTTGTTGATTGGATTCGAGTTCTCATACTTATGTTTTTCTAAATCTCGTTTGGTTAAAGTTCAAAGGTCCGACCTATGTTCAATTTCATTTGCCTTCAACATTAGCAAGAAAGAAACTTTTTGGCCGAATTAAATAAATTTGGACGATCCTTCAAGTTGGATTAGATCGTTGATTTACCATTAAGTTTCGGATAAGCTAAAATTTATATCAAAATTAATATTTTAGAGTCGGACTGGGTACGAGATTTTAGAAGTGATTTCCATTCGTGATTAATATTGAACTCGAAACCAATTTCAAATCTGAATTTGTTCCAGTCATTATAATGAATTGAAACCGAACATCATTGCGAAGTTAAGTGGAATTTAAAATCGAGATTTAATCAAATTTAAAACCCAACTCGAAACCAATTTCAAATAAGAATTTGTTCCTAGCATTATAATGAATTGAAACCGAACATCATTGCGAAGTTAAGTGGAATTTAAAATCGAAATTTAATCAAATTTGAAATTCAAATAGAAACCAGTTTCAAATCGGATTTGGTGCCGAGTTTCACATCGGTTTGAAATTGAGTCTTATGAAAAATTCAAGTGCAATTTAAAATCGAAATTTTATCAAATTCAAAATCGAATTCGAAACTAATCTCAAATTGGATTTTGACAACAGCTCTGAACTGGTTTGAACCAAACCCAAGATAGAATCCTGGACCTTTTTTTTAAATCCTCAATAAAAATTTTAATCGCCGTTTTGTGGAATTGAGGAAAAAAACGAACCATTTAAGCGTCAATTTAAAATTGAACTGGAGTAAAATCAAAATCTTTGTTAAAGCTTAAATAAATCCCAAGAATATTGAATTTCGATTTCGGACACCAATCGAAACTTTTCCTTGCCGATTAAATTGACGTTTTGTATGAATCATAAACGATAAAAAAATTTAAGATTGAGGTTCAGGGTCGTAATTGGAATCAAAGGTTTGCAGTCAAGGTACAAATTTATATATTGTTAGATTTAAAATTCCGCTTAGGCTGATTTCTTATTTGGTTTTGGGTCCGATGTGGAGCCCAACATATTTCGAGTTCGGTCTTAATTTTTTTTTACGATCGATACTTTTCTTTCTTTTATGTTTGTGCAGAGGCTTTCGGGGTCGCACGTGAAGCGGACCAATATAAGTAACCACATTATTTATAAACATATATAATTCCATTACTACATTATTATACCCATTTATATCATTGATACCCATAGTTGATGTAAGCTTTATCCCGTTTCCATTAATTGTTTAAAAAAATGTTATGAATTCATATACTCGTGATTATACCTTTTTCCTTGGTCAACAGAATTGCATCGATTTATTAAAGTTTTTCTTATTGCGATTTGTTAGTGTTGATCCCAGTTTTTATTTTCTTTAAGAAAATATAAACTGCCGTATCTGCGGCAAAACCAATTATCTATTGAGCTCGATAGGTCATAGGTCAAATTTCGATAAGTAAACAAGATTATAGTGCACAGTGGCACTCAAAAATTGGGATGAACATAAGTCACCTTTAAATCTTTTTTTTTTATATATAAACCACACTCCTGTTCGCACTCAACCCTAAGGGGTTGTAATAATTTTAAGTCGTTACCAACCTATGCTAAGTTATAGATATAAGTGCTCGGACAGTGAGCTTATACCAATAAACCTAAATGAATTGTTATTTGAAATGTGATTGAAAACCTGGAGATGTTCTGAGTAATTATTTAACAGGGGGTGTTTAAAAGGGGTTAGGGTTCGAGTCAACATAATTTATGGGGGTTCTCAATCCTACTGAGACCCATCAAGGGGATTCCTAGGGAGTCCATGGGCGGGCATAGGGTACCCCTCTCCATCTAGAGGTACCCAACTAACCACGACGAATACAACTACAGCACATTGCCAGCAATAATAAATTTCTTTTGGTGTGATTCAATTTCTTTTGTATATGCTCGAATGTGGCAGCAGCTAGCCGGAGCGATCAAAGTACACAGTACGCTTTCCATCTTAGTATTGTTGCTACCCTGTCGCACTTCGAGGGCATATAACAAATGGCGCCCCAACGTAAAGCAATTTTTATTAGTATTGAGTATATATGGTATCGTTTTGAGACATTAAATGCTGATGTATTTCAACTTTAGTTAGCTACATATCGTGCCATGTAAGGACATATGCACTTAATTCCATCTATCGGTGCAACTATTTTGTTTGTCATGAATGATTGTTAAATTACAATATTCAGTATTTGCAACAATGTAGTCAGTTTTTTAGGAACTATATTTGCTGTTAGAAGCCTAGGTAAAGCATAGTCATTCGTTTTGGCGTATATATGGTCGATCCATGAATTTGCGGTGTTACCAATGTCTTCTGGATTGTTTCACCTTAAACGGAGTTTTCTTGTTTTTTTTTTTATTGCGGTGCTGCAAAGTTGTGTTCCGCGGTGGTTACAATAGATGTATTCGTTGGCTCAAAAATGTTTACAAATTATACCAGTGCAGCAAGTTCTTGCAAAGGACTATAGTTTTGGCATGGTGCTGTAGGGTAAACGAACAACATTCAGTTTTGAGTAAACGAGCACTTATTATAATTATGCTGTTGACTGAACCTAACCTTTTTTTTCATTACACCCTCGCATTATTTTTGAATATTATTGTCAATTCCATTTGGGCTCTTGTGTATTGAATTGTTTTAGAGCCTTTGGGAAGTCAAAACTTTTATCAATACAACTGAAATATTCTGATACGATATTTGAGTTTTTCTTTTGTATGAATTTTGACGATTGTGATGTCAAACGATTCACGTAGTTGAGTAAGGTAACCTGCTCTTTAACTCTGTATTTGAAAAAAAAAAGCTCTTGGTTGTCGGAACATCGATAACTTTGTAGTTTTTATCTGCCACCTACAATAGCGAAACTTTTGCACGACTTTATTTCCTGTCCGGTTTGACAATTGAATGTAAAGCTTAGACGTGGGACCTGGTGGGACCATTCGGGAATGTAGTTGAGATTTTTGGGTGTTAATTTTGTCGGATTTTTCGGAACCTTTTGAGAGTAGCAGGCTTTGGGCATTTTGGTAAATACGCCACTTGAATTTTCTGCGGCAGAGTTACCATCCTAATCCAATAGCTTGAAACATAGGGCCGTCGCCCATAAGACATTTGATTTTTTTTTGTGATTTTTTTTTTTAAAGACAGCAGGAGGGGTCTGATAGGCTCAGACTACCGATCGTTAGTTCTTAATATTAAAATATATAAGCTTTAAGTAGTAATATATTTTTGTTTGTTTTCACGTACACACAGGGTGTACACAGAACTGGACTAACTGTACCCGAAGACTGGTCTTCAGTTCGACTCGAGGTCAGCTGAAGTACCTTAAGGTTGTAGGGGCGGTTAGTCTGGAGAGCCTTCGGACGGCAGCGCTCAACCTTGAGTTGGAGCATTTTCCGTAGGACTGGTTGTTGTCTGGTTGTCGATTTCCCAGTGTATCTTTAGAAAGCCGTTCTATGCTTAACTAAAGATACACTGAAGAGACCTCGAGAAACTCTTTGAGGAAATTCTAACCGGCAACAATCACTCCTACGTTTGAACAGTCTACTCCATAGAACAATAGGGGTAGGCGAAGAGAACTGAAGAGCCTATCGAAGTTCTATTTTCCTTTTACCAGCCAAGACTATTTATTCGAATATTATTCGAACTAATTTTACCCGGACTTACAAATATTTATACTGATCTACCACAGCCTAGAGAAAATAATCTATTGCCCCGATTTATTCTGTTTTTTTGAGAAACTTTGCAAGATTTGATTTTTGATTCGTTTCTTTTTTCCGAAATACCTGACCTGCAGTAACCATTCAGTATTCTGATCGAGTTTTGTTGTGTTTGAGAATTTCAATATTGAACTTTGACAACCTCTGCTTATAAATATCTTTGGCATTTTCTTTGAATTTATGGTATCATTCCTACCTTTTGGATAACCTGTTGATCATCGGAGAAGACATAATATTGACTTTTGCTTTCTTGCGCTTTTTATTGAGATTCTTATTCGGACGGATTAATACAATAACATTTTTGGGGAATATTTGTTGATTATTGTGGAGATTTCATTTTGATTTGTACATCATGCAGCCTGCTACGGGGGCTAAGCCAAAAACTTACGGCATTATTACAAGGTCTACAAGCCAGGCAGTAGGAGAAGCTGCTGGAATAGAACCAGGTACCGGATCAGGTATCCCAGCTAGCGCTGATGGCAATGATCTGCCTACACCAAACGAATTTGCAAGTCCACCTACTCTTTCGCAAGTAAATGAGCAACCAAGCACAATTCCCAGACCTTCTTTTAGCCCTTTGACTATTCGTGGCAATGATGAAGATCAGGTTGATAGGCTTAGTAGCACAGGAGTTCTTGAGGTAGTTCAGTCCGCCTTAGAGGCCACCCAAGCATCAATGGTTGAAACCATGAAAAAGGAAATGCAGAAAGCGGTCGCTGCTGCAGTTCAAGCTGCTTTTTCTCAATCTTCCGTACCTCCAGCTAATCCTATTCACAGACAAGAACCACATTCTCAAAGCATTGATTGGCCTCATGATTTGCCACCACTACAAACCGATACCAGACATGCAGGTTCGGGTAGTAGAAACCAGGAAGTTCCAAATCGAAATAGGGAAGATTTTAGTAGGCCCAGGTATCCATATCTCAGTAAGTGGGGCATTAAGTTTGATGCCACCCCAAAGACACCAAATGTCGAAGACTTCATCTTTCGAGTAGAAAGGCTTCGAAATAGTTATGGCTGCCCAGAACAAGAATTGGTTGATGAATTTCATCATTTACTGGAAGGCCGTCCTTGTCAGTGGTACTGGGGTCTGATCCGTCAATATCCAAATTTGAACTGGGAGATGTTAAAACTGTGTATAGTTAGGGAATTCCAGCGTTTTCAATCAAATCTTGATGTGATGAGGCAGATTATGGATAGAAAGCAGGGTAGAGATGAGTCTGCTACACAATATATAGACGCTATAAATAGTCTGCGTACTCAGTTGAGGGAACCTTTGAAAGATTTTGAAGTTATTGACATCCTCAAAGCGGGATTGAAACCCAGACTTGCCCACTTAACTTTTAGTGGCACTTTTTATTCTGTTGAACAATTCCGAAACGAAGTTAGAAAAGCTGAAGAGTTTCTTGAAAGGGAATCGTCGATGAGATTTAGGACAGGCCAACCCCCTCGAATGATAAATGAAATTAATGATTCTGATTTTGATGATTTAGCACATGATGTTGAAGAGCTGAGGCTTCGGCCAAAGGCAAATAGTGTTTCCAAAAATGAGAATTCACGCTGTTGGAATTGCGGTAGCAATGGCCACGTTTTTAAGAATTGTACTAGTTCTCATCGGTCAGTATTTTGTTTCCGCTGTGGATCGCCAGGAGTTACTACTCCACAATGCAATAACTGCAAACAGGTTAGTCGTCTCAATGTTGCGAAGTCCGAGTCAATCTCAACTCAGACAGTGGACTGACTAGGTCCTACTAATGTTTCCACTTCAACAGATCCAGTCCTTTTTAATCAATGTAGTGTACTACCCAGACTTTCCGACAACACTGTCAAACCCAAACCTGATTTGACTTTGCCTTTTCATATTCGCATGGCAAATTATCTGAAGACTAGAGAGCGTATTTTCAACTCCGAAATTTCTTGTAAATCTGATGCTTTTGTTTCCAGAAGAATCCTTAAAGCTCGTGAACGTTACAGACTGCGACGTCTTAAGCGACTTTCGGTTTCCTCTACCACGTTCTCCGACTTCAGACCTAATGATCCTCGTCCTTTTAAGGAAGTTTTGGTGAATGGTGTATCAGTGTTAGCCTTATTCGATAGCGGAGCTACCGTCACCTGCTTAGGCAAAGATTGTTTATCTCTGATTGATAAATTGAACTTGAAAATTATTCCGGTTTATAAGTGCAGTGTTGGTACTGCCAGTGGTCAGCGTGTTCCCTGCGCAGGAAAAGTAACCGTTCAACTTACTTTTGATAACCAGACGAAGACAATGGAGATCTATCTCATTCCGGGTCTGGAGAATTCCATGTACTGTGGCGTCGATTTTTGGAAGGAATTCAATGTAGCACCCAAACTCATAAGCAGCAGTGAGATTACTTCTGTGGTTAATGATTCTGACATGCACTCTCTATCTGATGATCAAATAGCCTTGCTTGAAAAGGCTAAAGAAACTTTTAAGGACTTCGAGAAATATGGTCTCGGAAAAACACATTTAGAAGAGCATGTTATAGATACGGGGAATGCAGTCCCAATTAAACAGCGCCACTATCCGGTGTCTCCAGCTGTAGAGTCATTAATCTATCAGGAATTAGATCGTATGTTGAGCTTGGGTGTTATCGAGCCCAGTAATTCTCCATGGAATTCTCCAGTTACCTTGGTCCGTCGTGGTGAAAAGAACAGGTTGTGCTTAGACGCACGTAAGTTGAACGAAGTCACGGTTAAAGATGCGTATCCTCTTCCTTTTATTGATGCTTTACTTGGTCGTCTTCAAGACACCTATTTCATATCCAGTATAGACCTCAAAGACGCTTTTTGGCAGGTGCCCCTTGCAGTCGACAGCCGTCCGAAGACTGCGTTTACAGTGCCGGGGAGACCACACTATCAATTTACCGTCATGCCGTTCGGGTTGTGCAATGCAGCCCAACGGTTATGTCGGTTGATGGATAGTGTGATCTCACCGGACCTGCGGAACAAAGTCTTCGTATACCTGGACGACTTATTAGTTGTTTCCCCAGACTTTGAATCGCACATTGAGTTGCTGCGGAAGGTAGGCGAGATGCTGTCTCGGGCAAATTTAACTATCAACCTGAAGAAGTCGAAATTCTGCCGTAAGGAGCTGAGGTACTTAGGCTACATAGTTGGCGAGGGGAAGCTTAAGCCGGATCCATCCAAAATTAATTCCATCACTGATATACCCATTCCAAAGACAACTCGGGAAGTCCGTCGGTTTCTAGGTATGGCCTCATGGTTCCGTAGATTTATCCAAAACTACGCTGAGATAACAGCACCGCTAACCAAAACCTTGAAGAAGGGTAAATCATTTTCTTTTGATGTTCAGGCAATCGAGGCTTTTAATAAACTGAAAGTAGCTTTGACTACTAGCCCAGTGCTACATCATCCTGTTTTCGACAAACGCTTTTATGTCCAATGTGACGCCTCAAATTTGGGATTAGGTGCAGTCTTGTACCAACTGGATGCTGCAGGTCTGGAACGTCCCATCGCCTTTCATTCTGCGCAGCTTTCCAAAGCTGAACAGAATTATAGTGTGACGGAGCGGGAGTGTTTGGCAGTCATTAGCGCGATCAAGAAATTTCGCCCGTTTATTGAAATGATGCCATTCACTGTCGTGACGGATCACAGCGCGCTGAAATGGCTGATGGGACAGAAGGATCTCAGCGGACGGTTGGCAAGATGGAGTTTGAAGTTGCAAGCTTTCAACTTTGACATCCAGCACCGAAAAGGGTCACAAAATGTAGTCGCCGATACTTTATCCCGTGTTCATTTGGACGAAATCAATATGTTTGTTGACACAGAGCCTTTGATTGACTTGAATTCATCCGATTTTAAAAGCGAAGAGTATTTACAATTGATCGCGACGGTTCTTGAAAATCAAGATAGTCTTCCCGATTTAAAAGTCTCTGACACTTTCGTTTACAAAAAGACACTTCCTGCTGACGGCTCACCAATTCACGAAAATTTTATCTGGAAACTATGGGTTCCAATCGGATTAACCGAGACACTCATTGCGAACACACACACGTCTTTAAGTCATTGTGGTATGGGTCGTACAATCGCGGCACTTCGACAATATTTCTTTTGGCCAAATATGGCAAAACAAATCCGGGATTTTATCAACCATTGCACTGTTTGTAAGCAGACGAAGGCCCCAAATATAATATTGCGATCGAAAATGGGCAAGGAAACCATCACTGACCGACCGTGGCAGAAAATTTTTATTGATTTTATCGGACCGTTTCCGAGATCCCGTTTAGGCAATGCTTTTATTTTGATTGTTTTGGATCACTTGACGAAATTCGTCCTTTTAAAACCGATGGCCAAAGCCAATTCGAAAAATGTTGTGAAATTTTTACAGTCCGAGGTTTTTCACAAGTTTGGCGTGCCACAGGTAGTCCATTCCGATAACGGAAAGCAATTTATATCCGCAGAATTCACTTCATTTTTAGATAAATATGGTTGTAAACAGATTCGAAACGCGGTCTACGCGCCACAAGCGAATGCGTCCGAGAGGGTCAATCGGACCATTATCGCGGCGATTCGATCGTATGTTTCGGAGGATCAGAAGGATTGGGATCGATGTTTATCCGCAATCGAATGTTCACTAAGATCCACACTACACACCACAACCGGATTTACACCATATTTTTCTCTTTTCGGCACACATATGATAAAACACGCGAGTGAATACGATTTGGCACAGAAACTAGGGGTTTTAGAGGACGGCACTATTGACATGCTTCCGAAACACGACGTTTTAAATTTAGTCCGAGACACGATTAAACAGAAAATGCACGATTCTTATGAAAAGTCTGCGGCACGATACAACACGAGAGCACGTGAAGTTAGTTTCAAACCCGGACAGGAAATACTTCGGCGGAATTTCATTTTGAGTGACGCTTCGCGCCATCTTAATTCGAAGTTATGTCAGAAGTTTGTCAAGTGCAGAGTTGTGCAAAAGGTAGGGACCTCGTTGTACGAAATTGAAGACCTTCAGGGAAAGAAGATAGGGGTCTATCACTCAAAAGACTTGCAACACATGGTTCCAGTCAAATAATTGCCCGGCTTTTTTTCCCTTATTGTTTTTTTTTAAATATCAGGGTCGCGGTTCTTCCCCACGAGCACTATTTCGGTTGACTTCCCGAATCAGTTATCTTCGGCAGGCCTCCGACAACATGTTCGGGTTTGTTATGTCAGCCGATCACATTTTTTTTGCCAGCTTATGAAACTTTAATGACAGCCTATGAAACTTTTTACGCCACATTGTGCGCATCAACCTAATTTCAGAGTTGAATTCGGTCAGCTGTTCATTTGACCGTAGGTTGGCAGGCCTGTGTTCGAAAGAGAGGAGGCAAAGACACTTTTGCCAACCTACACATTTCATTTTGCAATTTCTTTTAAAACAATCGGTTCAACGGCAAGGCAGAAAGAAAATTAATTTCGTGATACAGAAAGTGCAATTGGAACACTAGAACATTCTTCTGGTAAGCGGCATTCGAAATTCCAATTACTATATTGGGAATTGGAATACTAATTGGAGTGGAATATCTGAAAGTAAGTTGAACTTGCTGGGTTATTAGGGTTTCCTTATTCCGCCTAAACGTTTACAAAGGAATATCTTTTTCTTGCAAATTTTCAGCGTTTGCCAACACCTCATAGTACAAACTTGATGCACCGTTACTCGACGTGCTGTACAACCACGAGGCTGGGCTTATCAAACGAAAACCACTACCAACAGCAATAACATTTCGCCATGCCGTCTTATTAAACAGAAGAACGCCCAGCAAACACATATTTTGATATTTCTTTTTGGAATTCCTTTCGGAAACCGGTTGCCGATAGCACCAAAAACCATCCGGTGCAACCTTGCAAAATTGTCCGCATCACATTGAATCACCGTATTGAAGGTGCAACCCTCCTTTATCTCTTCGCCATCTTGCCTTTTTGTGGAAGACCTAAACTTGCAATATTTGCCAATATGAATCAGCCTTAGCGTCATCCTACACATGTGTGCCTGTCAGTAAAGCTGACCCTCATAAAGCATCACAGCACCTTCAGGCTAAGCCCGTATGCTATCTCTCATCAAGTTTTTTTTGGAAAATTATTGACCACAACAGCGAAGCTGTCATCGTAGCATCGACTCAACGTCATTCCCAGCCCACAACCATTCCTGTGCCGTACCACATTGCTGTCACTACCACCAGTGTTCCAGTCGTACAACAGCCTCATCCAGAACAAATTCTATCCACCGCAAGTATCATTTGTGAAAAGGATTAAATATATTAAGCACTTTTGGTACATTGGATCGTAGTAAGTACGCATATAACAAGCGGTACAGTCCGTGCAAATAACCAGTAACAATTTCCATTTGTGGGTACCCACTTCTTCCCCGTTACAGACAGGGAAGAGTGGGACCAGTTTTTACGTAACTCACTCGACGGTCAGCCGAGCATAACCCGCCTGATTATGGGAAATATCCCAAAACATATTTGTATTATAAATTAAATCACTTATTCTTCCATAAGCACGGTTCCTCATCACGTGCGAGGCCTGGTCTCAATTGCCAGAACTTTCGGTAACGGAATTCACCTAGCACGTGTCAATATAACGTTTCTTTTCTTGTTGATTGGATTCGAGTTCTCATACTTATGTTTTTCTAAATCTCGTTTGGTTAAAGTTCAAAGGTCCGACCTATGTTCAATTTCATTTGCCTTCAACATTAGCAAGAAAGAAACTTTTTGGCCGAATTAAATAAATTTGGACGATCCTTCAAGTTGGATTAGATCGTTGATTTACCATTAAGTTTCGGATAAGCTAAAATTTATATCAAAATTAATATTTTAGAGTCGGACTGGGTACGAGATTTTAGAAGTGATTTCCATTCGTGATTAATATTGAACTCGAAACCAATTTCAAATCTGAATTTGTTCCAGTCATTATAATGAATTGAAACCGAACATCATTGCGAAGTTAAGTGGAATTTAAAATCGAGATTTAATCAAATTTAAAACCCAACTCGAAACCAATTTCAAATAAGAATTTGTTCCTAGCATTATAATGAATTGAAACCGAACATCATTGCGAAGTTAAGTGGAATTTAAAATCGAAATTTAATCAAATTTGAAATTCAAATAGAAACCAGTTTCAAATCGGATTTGGTGCCGAGTTTCACATCGGTTTGAAATTGAGTCTTATGAAAAATTCAAGTGCAATTTAAAATCGAAATTTTATCAAATTCAAAATCGAATTCGAAACTAATCTCAAATTGGATTTTGACAACAGCTCTGAACTGGTTTGAACCAAACCCAAGATAGAATCCTGGACCTTTTTTTTAAATCCTCAATAAAAATTTTAATCGCCGTTTTGTGGAATTGAGGAAAAAAACGAACCATTTAAGCGTCAATTTAAAATTGAACTGGAGTAAAATCAAAATCTTTGTTAAAGCTTAAATAAATCCCAAGAATATTGAATTTCGATTTCGGACACCAATCGAAACTTTTCCTTGCCGATTAAATTGACGTTTTGTATGAATCATAAACGATAAAAAAATTTAAGATTGAGGTTCAGGGTCGTAATTGGAATCAAAGGTTTGCAGTCAAGGTACAAATTTATATATTGTTAGATTTAAAATTCCGCTTAGGCTGATTTCTTATTTGGTTTTGGGTCCGATGTGGAGCCCAACATATTTCGAGTTCGGTCTTAATTTTTTTTTACGATCGATACTTTTCTTTCTTTTATGTTTGTGCAGAGGCTTTCGGGGTCGCACGTGAAGCGGACCAATATAAGTAACCACATTATTTATAAACATATATAATTCCATTACTACATTATTATACCCATTTATATCATTGATACCCATAGTTGATGTAAGCTTTATCCCGTTTCCATTAATTGTTTAAAAAAATGTTATGAATTCATATACTCGTGATTATACCTTTTTCCTTGGTCAACAGAATTGCATCGATTTATTAAAGTTTTTCTTATTGCGATTTGTTAGTGTTGATCCCAGTTTTTATTTTCTTTAAGAAAATATAAACTGCCGTATCTGCGGCAAAACCAATTATCTATTGAGCTCGATAGGTCATAGGTCAAATTTCGATAAGTAAACAAGATTATAGTGCACAGTGGCACTCAAAAATTGGGATGAACATAAGTCACCTTTAAATCTTTTTTTTTTATATATAAACCACACTCCTGTTCGCACTCAACCCTAAGGGGTTGTAATAATTTTAAGTCGTTACCAACCTATGCTAAGTTATAGATATAAGTGCTCGGACAGTGAGCTTATACCAATAAACCTAAATGAATTGTTATTTGAAATGTGATTGAAAACCTGGAGATGTTCTGAGTAATTATTTAACAGGGGGTGTTTAAAAGGGGTTAGGGTTCGAGTCAACATAATTTATGGGGGTTCTCAATCCTACTGAGACCCATCAAGGGGATTCCTAGGGAGTCCATGGGCGGGCATAGGGTACCCCTCTCCATCTAGAGGTACCCAACTAACCACGACGAATACAACTACAGCACATTGCCAGCAATAATAAATTTCTTTTGGTGTGATTCAATTTCTTTTGTATATGCTCGAATGTGGCAGCAGCTAGCCGGAGCGATCAAAGTACACAGTACGCTTTCCATCTTAGTATTGTTGCTACCCTGTCGCACTTCGAGGGCATATAACATATTGTTGTTGGCGTTTTTTATTGTTGGACTGCAGAATTTTACATCTTTGTGTTTATTTCAGCTCTAGTCCATATTTTGTTGTATTCAAGTATTTGAATAACAACAAAATGTTTTACAGTGGATATGAAATTGATTAGTTGCGGGCGGAGGGTGGGGAATACTATAGTTTCAGTTGTCACCAAACAACTTCATCAGTTCCCTTTTCCGCCGACTCTGTATCGATAAACAGGTCAATAAGCCCATCCAGCAAATTAAACAAAATGAGAAAATTGCTGTATGGCCCTAAAGCTGATTACCCTACAATTTGAGTCGAACTAAAGAATTTCATATCCACCACTGTTTTTATGTCGTCTTTGCATTGCAAAGAATGCGAACATATGAGTGTTGCTTCAATAAGCGGGGGTAAAACAACGAGAAAGTTGTTGTTTTTGCATTACGCATTGATCAACAAGGCCGTGCTGATGCCTATTATTGTTGTTGGCGTTTTTTATTGTTGGACTGCAGAATTTTACATCTTTGTGTTTATTTCAGCTCTAGTCCATATTTTGTTGTATTCAAGTATTTGAATAACAACAAAATGTTTTACAGTGGATATGAAATTGATTAGTTGCGGGCGGAGGGTGGGGAATACTATAGTTTCAGTTGTCACCAAACAACTTCATCAGTTCCCTTTTCCGCCGACTCTGTATCGATAAACAGGTCAATAAGCCCATCCAGCAAATTAAACAAAATGAGAAAATTGCTGTATGGCCCTAAAGCTGATTACCCTACAATTTGAGTCGAACTAAAGAATTTCATATCCACCACTGTTTTTATGTCGTCTTTGCATTGCAAAGAATGCGAACATATGAGTGTTGCTTCAATAAGCGGGGGTAAAACAACGAGAAAGTTGTTGTTTTTGCATTACGCATTGATCAACAAGGCCGTGCTGAAGTTGTTTGGTGACAACTGAAACTATAGTATTCCCCACCCTCCGCCCGCAACTAATCAATTTCATATCCACTGTAAAACATTTTGTTGTTATTCAAATACTTGAATACAACAAAATATGGACTAGAGCTGAAATAAACACAAAGATGTAAAATTCTGCAGTCCAACAATAAAAAACGCCAACAACAATAATAGGCATCAGCACGGCCTTGTTGATCAATGCGTAATGCAAAAACAACAACTTTCTCGTTGTTTTACCCCCGCTTATTGAAGCAACACTCATATGTTCGCATTCTTTGCAATGCAAAGACGACATAAAAACAGTGGTGGATATGAAATTCTTTAGTTCGACTCAAATTGTAGGGTAATCAGCTTTAGGGCCATACAGCAATTTTCTCATTTTGTTTAATTTGCTGGATGGGCTTATTGACCTGTTTATCGATACAGAGTCGGCGGAAAAGGGAACTGATGAAGTTGTTTGGTGACAACTGAAACTATAGTATTCCCCACCCTCCGCCCGCAACTAATCAATTTCATATCCACTGTAAAACATTTTGTTGTTATTCAAATACTTGAATACAACAAAATATGGACTAGAGCTGAAATAAACACAAAGATGTAAAATTCTGCAGTCCAACAATAAAAAACGCCAACAACAGTAGTTGTGTTCCTTTACTTACCTGAGGTTACCATTTGTTACCATTTTTAAACTGCAAAGCGTTTCTTAACCCCGAAAAGTGGCAAAACTGAAAGCAATGTTTAAGAGAGTGAGAGTGGAGAGAGAGCGAAAATGGCTTCCTCTTCTACCACAGGGTACCAGCAAAATTTCTGCAGGTAAAAAATGGCAGAACTGATTTTTCGACTTTTGTTTGACGATTATTTCACAATGAAAAAAAATGGACGCAAAACAGAAGAAAAAGTCGAACGCTAATAAAACTAAATTAAAAACTGTGAAATAAAAGACGAAAATTGATTTTTTATGTTTCTTTTCGACATTGCTGCCAGACCTACAATTTTTCCGTTCCTTTACTTTTCTGGTAAAAATGTTCATGAGAGAGCAATTTTGAAACTTTTCTCTTTTACCACCCTTACCATTAAAAAGTAAAGGAACAAAGCTAATGTGAAAAAATATTAAATTACTTTGTGTTCCCTTACTTTTTTTAATGGTAATAATAAAAAAGAGTTAAAAATTGCTTTACCATACAAATTTCTTTAAAAATACGGGAACGAAAAAATGACGGAAATTGTAAAAAATCTAGCAGAAATGTCAAAATCAATGTATCAGCTATCGTATTTACCCTGCGTTTACAAATGACAGGACAGTTGAGTTCATGTATTGATTGTCAAAAACCCAAAACTTGCCTGTGTGACGTAGACGTCCAGACAACTGCAAAAACAGTTGTAAAATTATGAATGAATATCATCGATTTCTTTTCGTTTTCCATTTACATATTTTGTTTTTGTACATATTCTTTTGTTTTCAGCACATTTGAATTATCATCTCACTTCTTTTTCGCAAAAAAGTAAAAAATTTGTTAACCCGACTGTCTTTGAAAAAATGATGGACAGCTGGGAGACAAACGACAAATATATTGTTACGGAATTAGATTTAACTAATCTCCGTGTAGACGTTGTTTTATTCCCCGATACGATTTGTACCATATAAAACAGGGTTCGTTTTAGATTACGTTTCTACAATGCTTTATTTACTTTATTACACTTATTCGGAACTGACTGTTATAGCTAAGTACACAGCTTTACTTTACTTCTTTACTAGTCGATGTTTACACTTCGGTATAAAATTCACAACTGCTCACTGTTTGCCCGGCATCTCATATTTATATGCCCACATTTGTCGTTTGGAAGTATCTAGAGCATGCATCTGGCAACATCGAGAAGCCAACTAACAACAAACACACAGACGCACACTCGCACCTAGCGAACAACAACAACACACATATACGGGATACAAACACAGAATACAGACATGACGTAATGAACAAAGTAAAGTACAACAAAAACAAATACTGGGCGATAATTGAACGATTATGGCAAAACAAATGGAAACAAAGGCACATTAGTAACATGTAAAGAACTAGAATGATGAAGATAATTCTACATGGTAGTTGTTGTTGCTTAAATAAAGTAACTACGTAATAAAACTTTACGTTACAATTCAAACTTTGGAATTAACGGAAATTAAACTAATTTAATATGCCATTTAGATATGACACCATTAGCCGGATTTAGCGCATTATCAGGTTTTATTTGCTAAATCCAGCCAAAATCTACCAGATTTCCCATACAAAAATAAATCCTCCTATTGAGTGGATTTGTTTTAAATCTGGCATAAATCCTCGTATACAACTCTGTTTTTTGCAACATGTTGCTAGAAAATACAAAAAGTTGCAAGCTGGCACAAGAAACAAGGTAGATGCATCGGTGAATTGCTACACTAAAAATAAGTTAAAATGTAAAAATTTGTAAACAAGGCGGAAAAATTAAATTTGTTTTGATGTACAAAGTTGATTTTAATCAACCAAGACTAATATTTACGATGTCTAACCCCCTGTTTTTGTAAAAAATTTTAATCTCACACGAATTGTCAAATTTTGTAGATCGATTTATTCGACTTAGTGCAAATGTAAAGCGCTGATTTTTAAATGAGGATTTCTTAGCTATATATGGACCTTATCTCGGAAATCTGTATATCGCCTGTGGGCTGAGCTATGGATGCCTAAACTATTACGAATATAGACGACGAACAAAAATAAGTTACAAAAACTGGGGTAAACGATAAAATAATTCGTTTATTTATTTTAGATGGGCAAACTGCGATAAAATAATTCTTTATTTGCTCTTTAGTTAGCATTAGTAGCATAATGTGCTAACATTTTCAGTATTAAACAATAAATTTGTAATTTGACGTATGTTTTTTGAGACGAATTCAATTTACAAAAAATTCTTTTGACGTTTCACATTCGTTCATATAGGCTGATGCATCTACCTTGGTAATTGTGCTATGAACAAAAATCAGCTGACTGCCATTTAAATCCTCCAAAATGTATATCTAAATGCAATGAGATTTGTACTGGATTTATTAAATCCAGTCGAGGATTTATGGCTAGTCTAAATGAGCTATAACATAAATCTATCAGTTACATTCGTAACAATATGTATGTGTTAGTAAATCAGAGTTGTATTCGAAGACAAACTGTCTGGTGTAAACGCCTAGTTAGATGCCAATGAATATGCTGCTAGCATGGTACAATAATACAGGTAGCATTATCATGCCAGCTGATGGTAACATAATGTGTCAATTGCATTGAATTGATGTTAAATTTTGACATCTTATGTTGCCAACAACTGCCGATGCGGCTACCTGTGTATTTGTACCATGGCTGCTAGTTTCTACCATGGTACAATCATTACAAGGTAGGCCATAGCGAACAGCTGATTACAATTTTTTCTTGTGGTCTGCCTATTGTGTCAAAACAGTTTTGAAGTTGTTTGTTTGTATACATTGATTTTTAACAAGGTTGACAAAATAAAGTAATTCAAAATCATTGTTTTCTGTTTTATTTTTAACCGATTTATATATTTTGCAGATAGTTTGAACTGCTGGATAGATGGATGGATCTTACGGATGGATTTCTCCAGGTACAGGTAAGGCCCTTAAGGACATTATGGCGTTGGTGGCGGTGTAGTTGATGAAGACTATCGCGGCAATTTTGGTGTGGTGCTCTATAATCATGATGTAGGATTTGAAGTGAAACATTGTGATCGAATTGGGCTGTTAATATGTGGGTGAAGATTTTTCTCTGAACTGGAACAAATGGACAAATTGGAAGACACTAAGAATTTGCGCTTATAAACAGTGCAGTACATGAAAAAATATAATAACAAAAAAATATAGAAACGGGATATGTCTATCTCCATCCTGAACACAAATTGTAAATTGTTCTTAAACTAAAATGGTGAACTTTTGTGGGGGAGGGGCCGGAAGTAGTGCACCATCTTCAAACTAGAAATGTTATGATATGCAAAGTTTGGACCAACGCAGTTTTCGGTTCGAGAGTTGTCGTCCTCACCAGCCACTACACATGATGGCCGTAGGATTTTTTTGCAGTTTTCGTGCAATTTTCTTAGGACGTATGGACTTGCTCCTGTACCGTCATAATATGGAATACAACGTGTTCCAAGAAATCGATTTGACGCAATTTGAGGATTGATCTATGTTTGGGCAAATTTGGACCGAATCAGTCTATTCATTCGAGAGTTATCGTGCGCTCCAGACAGACAGACAGACGTCCGGGCATGGCTAACTCGATTCCAAATTGTCTGATACGGATTTCGTCCACATATACTGAAGGTCTAAAAACATTATTTCGTTGAGACACATTTTGGTTGTTTAATAAATGAAAAAGTAATATTTGATATTAAATGAAAACAAAAGAAACATTGACAAATAAACAAAACTTGTTGCATTTGTTATTAGTCATTTTGAAGTTATAAGCAAACCGGCATCAGAGTTCTTTTTTTATAATTTCATGAACCTGCCAAACCTTCTAATAATTGAACCATGGTTTCTACTAGGCCAAATTGTATGGCAGAAAACATGAGAAGAGGGTGTTATTCGACGCTATTTTTGTTTAAAGAGGAGTGCAAGTTTTGCCAGATTTCGGAGTACGAGAACGCATTTTCAGCACTAAACGGAAAAACTATTGCAAGTAGTAATACTTTTGTAGGTTCTGAACGTAACTTTTATCTATCAAAATTTATTATTATGATGTCTCAACGACAAAATCTTGTTTTATTTTTTCATTTGTTAGTACTATACATATGCTCTGTTGCAGAACCTGCAAGAAGCTACTATTTTTTACTACGATTACATTTTTCCTTTATGTTATCGGAAAAAATATTAAAAATTAGTAGATTCTTGCAGTTCTGGAACAGACCAATAGTTAATACGATATATAGATAATTTTACGATAATTTTCGAAATAAAGTTGTAAAGTTTTATATTGTCGAATATTTTTGATGACTAATTCAATTTACAAAAACTTGTTTTGTCGATCAGCTGCGCATATGCGTCTACCTTGATTATTGTGATATGTTTGAAATCAACAAAAAAAAAATAAGTGTAAACACCGGGGTGTATTTCGGGATTTCGTGAAATCCAGTGGATTTTGGAGCGCAAGTGTAAACATGGCATAAGGTATAACAAAAATGGACTTTAAAGCAGTGTTAATCACCACTGGGCTCGCGAGCCGTGTCTGTGTGAACACACACAATCTCAATTGTGGTGAGTTTGAACGTTGTTCTCACCACCGATCATCTCCTTTTTTTTTAGCCAGTGTTAATCACCACTGGGCTCGCGAGCCGTGTCTGTGTGAACACACACAATCTCAATTGTGGTGAGTTTGAACGTTGTTCTCACCACGGATCATCTTCTTTGTTTTAGCAATGAATTAACGCACACGATGTTTATCTAGAGAGGGATAGATAATCTCGTGTGTGTGCCCAACACAAACGCAGCGGTTGAATTTGTTGTTGCTGGTGAACACTGCTTTAAAGACAAGATGTAAGAACGGACCTTAACCCTGCATTTACACATGACAGCACAGTAGAGTACATGTATTGATTGTCAAAAACCCAAAACGTGCCCATGGCCCGGTCCACACTAGCGTGAATTTCATTAAAAAATTTCATGAAATTAGGTGTTCTTAAATCGAATTCCCCACTACAGCAATTTTATGATTTTACTCTACTATGAAGGTCGATCTAGAGACGCATAATTTCATGCATTTTTTTCAATGAAATCACTCTAGTGTGGAACTGGACTATGTGACGTAGGCGTCCAGAAACCTGCAAAAACAGTTGTAAAATAATGAATGAAAAACGTCGATTTCTTTTTATTTTCCCTTCACATTTTTACAAAAATGTCAAAAATTTGTTAATCCTACTGTCTATGAAAAAATGATCGACAGCTGGGGATGGATTCTTGTTCTATGAAAATTTGAAATGCAAAATATTTCCTTTATAATTTTTTTCATTTGACAGTTTTTTTCCTTTATAAAAGTTTTGATTTCACATTTTCATAGAAACAGAATTGAGCCCCTGGAAGACAGCCGATAAATGTATGCATGTGTTAGTAAATCAGAGTTGTATTTGAAGGCAAACAGTCTGGTGTAAACGCCAAATAAAATATCTTTGTGCAATTTAACCCACAATTTTGCCGTTTTAACTACTTTTTTCTTTGCCTGTTAAGGGTTAAACCGTTTGTGGTGTAGCCACCGCGCCTAATTCCTTTACCTAAAACTCGATTTATAGATCCCTTGGTTTTAGTTTTCAGCTTTCGTTGTGTGGTGGTTTGTTAGGAGATTATTTTAGTTCTTAAAAACAAGAATTAATAAAAATTTAGGATGTCTGCTTCTATAGAAATACCTCTTCGTGATACCGATGAGGTAAGTGAACATAAATACTTGGCTTTCATTCGGAAATTATTTGCAAAATTCATAATAGGTTATAGAGGTGCATCCCGATCAATTGCCAGAATGTGAGGAAGTTTTGAGTATTTTGCGGCAAGAGCATTCACAACTCAATACTTGGGTCAATGTGGCGGTATGTAAAAACCTTGTGACGTTTTTATTTTGTTGCGGAAAATAAATGTGATGTTCATGTCTTCCAGCTTGCTTACTACAAACAAAACAAAACCGATGATTTTGTTCGTCTGCTTGAAACGGCACGCAATGAGGCCAACACCGAGTACCGAGAAATGGAGAAAGATAAAATGCGTTGCTACGATATGTTGGCGGCGCACTATGTGCATGAGGCGAATCGCGAGAAATCAAAGGACAAGAAACGGGAACTCTTCATGAAGGCCACCAACTTATATACGGCAGCCGACAAAATCATTATGTACGACCAGAATCACTTGTTGGGTAGAGCTTATTTTTGCCTTTTGGAAGGGGATAAAATGGATCAAGCTGATGCCCAGTTTAATTTCGTTTTGAATCAGTCCCCCTCGAATATACCCTCATTGTTGGGTAAGGCATGTATTGCTTTCAACAAGAAAGACTATCGCGGTGCTTTAGCTTTCTACAAGAAGGCATTGCGAACAAATCCCAATTGCCCGGCCAATGTGCGCATGGGCATGGGACATTGCTTTCTAAAGATGAATAATCCCGATAAAGCCAAGTTGGCATTTCAACGTGCCCTTGAATTGGACTCGAATTGTGTGGGTGCTTTAATTGGCCTCGCTATACTTAAATTGAACTTGCATGAGCCGGAATCGAACAAAATGGGTGTACAAATGTTGTCAAAGGCCTATACCATTGATTCGACTAGTCCAATGGTTCTAAATCATTTGGCCAATCACTTTTTCTTCAAGAAGGACTATCAAAAAGTGCAGCATTTGGCATTGCATGCCTTCCACAATACAGAAAACGAGGCAATGCGAGCTGAAAGTTGTTATCAATTGGCAAGAAGTTTTCATGCTCAAAACGATTATGATCAGGCTTTTCAATATTATTATCAATCGACACAGATAGCACCGGCGAATTTTGTGCTTCCCCACTATGGTCTGGGTCAAATGTATATTTATAGAGGAGATACCGAAAATGTGAGTTATTGCTATGAGAAATGCTATTCTTTTTACTAAGTGCACTTCTACTATGTTTTCCAGGCTGCCCAGTGTTTTGAAAAGGTCCTAAAAATACAACCAGGCAATTATGAAACCATGAAAATTCTTGGTTCTCTTTATGCCACATCCAGTTCACAGACAAAACGCGACATGGCTAAGGCCCATTTGAAAAAGGTCACTGAACAATTCCCCGATGATGTTGAAGCTTGGATTGAATTGGCCCAAATCTTGGAACAAAATGATCTACAAGCCTCTTTGGCAGCCTACGGTACGGCGTCTTCAATTCTAACAGAAAAAGTTAGAGTTGAAATACCCGCTGAGATACTGAATAATGTAGCGGCTTTGCAATATCGTCTGGGCAATCTTAAAGTTGCCAAGGAAAAACTTTTGGAGGCATTGGAAAGAGCCAAGGCCGAGGCGCCAAATGATTCGCAATATTATGACTCCATATCCGTGACAATGACATACAATTTGGCCCGTTTGAATGAGGCAATGAGTAGTTTTGATGTGGCCGACAAATTGTACAAGGACATATTGAAAAAACATCCCAATTATATTGACTGTTATTTGCGCTTGGGATGTATGGCCCGAGACAAGGGTCTAATTTTTGTGGCATCCGATTTCTTCAAAGACGCCTTAAATATTAATAACGATAATCCAGATGCCAGGTAGGTTCATTTTTGTAAATTTTTTTAAGATAAGTTCCAGTGTCTATTTTGTTTGTAAAATATTCTTTGTTTAAATAGTTTTATTACATCTCAAACAAATTACTAATTCTAAAAGTCTTTTTATGTACAAAAACCTTATTAAAGGAGTCTTACTCCTTGAAGAGGTTTTCTGACCAACAAAAGACAACATGAAGGAATCTTCCATACAAAGAAAACCTATTGAAGGGTTATTATTGTATGTATAAAAGACAGGTTGAAGGAATTTTTTGTCTATGATTTCTCAAAGGTGTCCAATATCATACGAAGGGATCTTCTAAAGATAGAATAACTCTTAAAAAGGGCCTTCTATCAATAGAAGACACCTTGAAGGTGTTTTCTATTTATAGAAAACGTCTGAACCTAATGGAAGACCATTTATACATACACACAAAACATTTTAAATGGAGTTTCTGTCAATAAAAGCCCCCTTCTTATTAAGGTTCTCTTTAATGAGTCTTCTTCCCACAGAAGATCACATGAATGGTTTCTTTATATGCAGAAAACCTTTAAGCGAAGTACAATGTATGCAGAAGTTTAAGACGACATCTTCTGGGGATCTTTTATCTAGAAAAATAAACACTTTAAAATTCAGCCTTGCTTATATTTTCATTATTGTATCAAAATGTATTTTCCTGTCTTTTTTTCTTACAGATCACTTTTGGGCAATTTACATTTGGCCAAAATGCAGTTCGCTTTGGGCCAAAAGAATTTCGAAACAATTCTCAAAAATCCTGCCACCTCACAAGATGCCTATTCGCTCATTGCTTTGGGCAATTTCTCATTACAAACATTACATCAACCCACAAAGGACAAAGACAAGGAACGAAAACATCAGGAAAAGGCTTTGTCAATTTACAAACAGGTTAGTCAACTTCTTGGTAATATTCTTCCGAACAAAAAACACGAAAACTTAAACGATATTGCTTTGCAGGTTCTGCGCAATGATCCGCGTAACATTTGGGCTACAAATGGCATTGGAGCTGTATTGGCACATAAAGGCTGTGTCATTGAGGCCCGAGATATTTTCGCCCAAGTTCGTGAAGCCACAGCAGATTTCTGTGATGTTTGGCTTAACATTGCCCATATTTATGTGGAACAAAAACAATATATCAGCGCCATTCAGATGTATGAGAATTGTATGAAGAAATTCTACAAACATCATAATGTGGAAGTAATGCAATATTTGGCCAGAGCCTATCTGAGGGCCAATCGTTTGAAGGAAGCAAAAATGGTACTTTTAAAGGCTCGAAAAGTTGCACCCCAGGACACAGTAAGCAAAGCCATTAAACAAAATTTAGTTTCAGTTTCTAAACATGTATTTTATCATAATTTTCTAGGTTTTGCTGTTTAACATTGCCGTTGTTTTACAACGTTTGGCTATGAACATCTTGAAAGATGAAAAATCCACTTTGGAAGTTGTATTGCAATCTGTCCATGAGTTAGAATTGGCTCAAAAGTAGGTGGTACTCTAATTTAAATACAAAATCAACTGCTAAATTCTTGTATTCCCTCAGATATTTCCAATACCTATCCGTTCACGGAGACAAAACACGTTTCAACATCGAAGTTGCTGGCATTGAGGCCAATCAATGTCAGGATTTGTTGTCACAAGCCCAATATCATGTGGCACGTGCTCGTCGCATAGACGAAGAAGAGAAGGCCTTGAAACGCAAACAAGAAGAAGAACGTATGGCCTTTAAAATGCGCCAAGAGGAGGAACGTCGCAAACGCGAGGAAATCGAGAAGGCTTCACGTGAACAAATGTTGGCCAAACGTCAAGAATATGTGGAGAAGACCAAGAATTTGATGTTAACACTGGATGTAGCTCCAGAAAAGGAACGCAAAAAAGGTAAATACGATGTAGAATTACACAAAGTTTATAATATAAAATTTTAAAATATATCTTTTAGGCGGCGGCAGGGGACGCAAGGATGAAATTGTCACCGATTCTGATGGTAGTGAAGGTGGTGCTGGACGTACCGAAGATGGTGGTGGAGAACGTAAAAAGAAATCCAAGGGAGCACCACGCAAGAAGAAGGAAGGTGGTGCACCACGCAAACGTAAGGCAAAAGAAACCTACAATAGTGACAGTGATGGAGAAGGTGGCGGTGCCAAGGAAAAGAAACAGAAGAAGAAACAAAAACTCAGCAAGAAGGCTGCCGCCATGGAAGATAAAATATCGGCCAAACAACGCATGAAAATTGTTTCGAAAGCTACCATCTCAACAAGTGAATCGGATAGTGACAGCAATGCTGCTCCAAGAAAACGTAAAACAGACATTGTCAGCGGTAGCGATTCTGATGCTAGTGCAGGAAGTGTTAAGCGTGCCCGCAAACGCATTGCTTCTGGCAGTGAATCAGATCGTTCCCGATCAAGATCTAGATCCGGATCACGTTCGGTGTCTCGTTCTCGCTCACGTTCAGCTTCTCGATCACGTTCACGCTCAAAATCTGGTAGTCGGTCTCGTTCACGCAGCCGTAGTGGTTCCCGCTCCAAATCAGGAAGTCGTTCTCGTTCACCAAGTCGTTCTCGGTCACGTTCTGCATCGAAATCTGGCGGAGGTTCGGGATCTGGATCAGGTTCTGAGTAATTACAAATAGACAACATAAAATCGTAAATACAATGCATATATACACAGATAGGTATATTTATAAAAAGAGTCATCATGCAAGAACTACTATGTATAGATCCATTTTAATAAATGTAAACAAATGTACCATTCAATACAAACATTTAAAAAATCGTTTAATGCAACTCAAATCAACAACAATTAGAAGAACCCCAAAACCATAGTGTTGCGGCCAGCGGCTGCCAACCCAGCATCAAACCTGTGCTTCACGTAGGTTTCTATGCCGTTACAACAACAACAATTAGGAGTAAGAAAAATATGTACGAACGGACATATTTTCTACAACAACAATTTACAATATTTAAAATACATTTCAGTAGTACGATTCTCCAACAAATTTTTTTTAGTTACCGACATGAATGAAAATTCAAATAAAACTTGACAACACTGTTTTCTATCGGTAGAACTTTATGGCTACTTTCTATTGGTCGCTAACTTACCGAAAAAAAATCGTTAATTACTGAAATCATAAGCGTTTTTATTTTACCGATAATTGTCGGTAACTCAAAAATGAGTTAGAGAATCGCACTACAGCTGACTTCAAAATGTGATTTGTTTTGTATTAGAATAAAGGTATTCACCAATAAATATGTATGTTTAGGGCACCTCTCGGATCGGACTTCCCACGGGAAAGCTATCGGCCAATTATGAATATCAACTCCTCGTGAGTTTTCTCACTTTTTCCATTATGTTGAAACGGCAGAAACACAAAATTCGCGGTGAGTTTACATTCATAATCACCCTGTAAATGTCGTTATCAGTTTAACAAGGACTAGCAATGGTCAAAATTTAAGCCCGATCCGAGAGGAACCTTGTTCCAACTATTCTACCGGTTTGGCCATTTATTGTTGGCATGACAGTTTCAATACTGATTGACACCAAACTTTCTCCTTCACCATTTGTGTAAACCATCAAAGGCAAAGGGTTTGTATCCAATAACTTCAAACAAAACTCTCCTCATATTCTATGACGAATCCTGTCTAATCGCCTACTATGGTACACCGAATTGTTTACAATTCTTCACAAAACTGCTAGGAAATCATAAGTGTCGTCTTACAAAGCTAGTAAGACGACACTTACCACGGACTGGCTTACCTACAATGTTAAAATCAAGAATATCTTTCTTACCCCGCACTTGGAACGGGAATTCAGTCCCGGCTGTTTGGATTTTGACAACACAAGTCACACATTAAATGCAAAATCGTCATCATCAATGGGATATCAGCTTTCACTTTGGCTACACGTGCATTTTTAGGGCGCTCATGTATTTTCTTTAATCTCATCTAGGCATTATGAATTTCTTTAATATTTTTTGCAAGTCCCTTTAAAAGAGTAAACAAATTTACTTACAATAAATAATAAATTACTTTCATTTATTTTAAATGCTTTTCAACACTTCTTTGAAGGCACTTTTATTTTGTACCAAGTATTTCCGAATTTTCTATAATCATATCGCCAATGATGTCACCCATTTGTTTTGACGAGCGCAAAACAAAGGAATGATCAATCTTCTTCGTATCCAATTGGGCATCAATGTCGGGGAATTGCTCTTTAAGTTGATTAAAGTATTTCACTGGAACCCAGCCGTCAGTTGTGCCATAGTAAAGTTTAAGTAACGGCAGATTATCACGTATTATATCCTTTTGTAGACCACAAACACGTGCCATTTCATCTTCAGCCAAGAACACAACTTTCTCGGTAACTGTACATTTAATGTAGTTTAGAACGTTATTTAAATGATGACTGGGTATCGATGTAAACCAAAAATATATTTGCACTAGTAGGACGAGTAAAAGATTAGGCAAGCGATTTAGCAAGGCAATTAGAAAGCCAAAAACGGAATACAAGGGTAAGCCAATTTTTGTAAATACCCAACCGTTGGGGGATTCAATCATGCGTTCGATTGTGGGAAAGAGTAAATAGCATTTCTTGATACGTTTTCGTATTGATTCGTTCTGCAAGAGTTGTAGAACCATCCAGGCGCCTATGGAATGACCCATTAAATGAATTTTTACATTTTCGGGAACATATTTCTCTATAAATTCAGTTTTGTGACGAAGTTGTCCTTTCAAATCGAATAGCTCTTCATTGCCCTTAAGTTGTGGTACTTCTCGAAGACTATTCTCTGGTGGATCATCATGCCCAGCATGTCCTGAAAATACAAAAAATATGTATATGTTTAGAATGTTGTTAGTTTGTTCGTCTACGGAAATCGCGATAAAGTTTTCCCTGTTAAAGGTGGTGCTTTCTACTCTGACATAATTTTTCTTATCAGATTTTTATATTGATTTCTTTTGTTATTATGGTAAAAAATAATAAATATAATTATATATATTTCGAAAAAATAAATATCTTTTGTTTCTAATAAACAATCGAGGCTGAAGATTACGAACGCTTTTCGAGTAAAAAAGTGGTAACCCTAAAAAAAGGTTTTATTCACTTAAAATATTATTAAAAGTCACAAAAATGTGCGTATCATACGGAGGTTAAGAGAAGCAAGCAGCTTGTGATATTTTCAATATCCTGCTGGAGATGGTTATGCACCCTCCCTGGCTACGTCGGTGACGACAGAGCGAGTTCTTATATGGCTCTGAAGCGTGGATACTGTACGGAAAACATAGACATCGCATGAACCGTGTTCTGCTAAGCCGGCAATGATATGGTTAATAATTAACATAATAATAACATAATTAACAAATTGTCGAAATCATATTCTAGGCACATGGTAAAGTCCAAAACATTGGCGGAAAGCTCACTGGAACAGTCAGCTCAAAACTCAAGAGTAACGCAGAAAACTAAGTTAATTCATGTTAATCTAAGTAAGTACTGCTAAATTTTTTTGAGTACTTCTTCACAACCTTGTTTCTCGATTTTCAACTAGCCTCTTACCCATAAAGTAACCTTTATCACGAAATGCAAAATCATCATCGGATGCGTCAGCTTTCACTTTGACATATACATACATACTCACCAATTATCCAAACGGGCATTTTCTTTTCCAGACGTTCATGTAATGTTTCACAGAACTCTCCATAGAATCCAGGTAGCCCAGGATTGCCAGTTATACAAATGGCTATTTCTTTAGTCTCATCTAGTGATTCCTCCACCCATCCACCGTATGTGATGATACGTGTTGGAATATTACAAATATTAACAAAAGCTTCTTTCATGATTTAATTATAATTTGCCCTTTCAACTTTGTCCAGCACTATCTCCCTTCCTATTCGTTGTTAATAGCAAAAGTGCAGGTGAAATCAGCCGGCTTTTGAAAACTATCTCGAGCGATTCCTATTGTTGATGAGATTACCCAACGACGTCATGGAAGTGTATTGTTGTTGTGTATACAGTTAGTCAACTAAATTATTGCAAACAAAGCATTTTTAAAAATTTGGATTTTGAATTAGCAATTACTACAAGATATGACTTTATTTACCTATTTATGACAACATCAAGCAATAAATGCAGAAATCGGTAGGAAATAACAAAAAACACATGCAAAAGGTGTAGGAATCTCGTTTTTTGGTGTCAACTAAATAATTGCAAAATGAATGATCGTGCAATAAAATCGTGTAATTCCCCTAGCATTCCCTTTGCAATTAAGGATTTTTTATGACTTGTTCGATATGTGGAGATGTAATCTCTTGACGCTTCATAATGTGTTGTCATTAGTATCGTGCAGCAAAGACGGTATAGTCGGAAAACCCCAGTGTCCGGTAAACGCGCGTCTGAGAATTTGATACATTTGGCCTATTCCAATTATAAGAATGGAAAATCTGAGTAATCACTGAAATTACTTCTCCTAAACGGTGATCCCATGAATTGAAGAAAGAATAATTAGTCCCGGTCCACACTAGAGTGATTTCATTGAAAAAATGCATGAAATTATGCGTCTCTAGATCGACCTCCATAGTAGAGTAAAATCATAAAATTGCTGTAGTGGGGAATTCGATTTAAGAACACCTAATTTCATGAAATTTTTTAATGAAATTCACGCTAGTGCGGAGTGGGACTTAAAGAAATCAATGATATACCCCAAACCATCCTCGGAAAATTGGCTCTTCAAATTGAAAACAATTTTGGAGTAAGCGTATCAAGGTCAGGAAAGTGCAACACAATGGGGAACTCGATCTATAAATACCTAAAACTTTCAATGAAACCACTCTAGTGTGACCTTCGATGTACTGTGTAATACTGAATAGTTGTGAATTTTGCAAAAAATTAGTTGACAGTAAAACAATGATTTGTTCTCCTTTTTGTTAATTTTAGGAAGGTTTTGAGTGAAATTTAACAACTTTTTTATTTTATTAATAAGCATGTGTAAGAATTAAAGTATTAACAAATATATTAATAATGTTATTAATTTAAAGCAATAAAAAGTTCTTTTATTTAGAAAATTGTAATAATTTCAGTTTTGCAATAATTTAGTTGACTAACTGTAATTTCAGTTGTTGACAGCTGATTGCAATTTAGGGATATGGAAATCGACACCAACCACAGGCAGCTCCATATAATTGCTTCCTTTGTTTGGTTTTGGAACAATAGATGTTGCCAACCAAGCGTGCTTTTAAGGGGTAAATTTCAGAAAATCGAGAATATTTATTTGCCTTCTTTGTTTTGATTGAATAAATATATAAATAAATAAATTAATATTTTTTATTTGCTTATTTAACCCAGATAAAGCCACTGGTCGTTTAAACGCCACAAAAAATGGTTGCAAAAATTGACGTAAAACTCTGTTTTTTTCGAATATTTTTGTGGGGTTTTTTGCATTTTGTTATAGTATTGTCTGTTATCTGTAAGTTCACGCTGATAATGCTTCATTTGACCTACGCATTTCCACGCAATTGGCCAAAAACATAAGCATTTCAAAAAAATCGACTTTTTTGAAATTTTCGACTTTTTATGAAAAATTTAAATATGCGATAAAAATTTAATCAAAAATGTTAGAATCATATAAAGTCAGGGATTTGTTAGGAATATAGTAAGAGTATTTTCTCAATCAAAAACCAAGGGATTGGCATGTAAGGACACACCTATATAACCCTCTAAAGTTTTTGGAACTTTTAAAAGAAGGCCCGATTGCAGGAAAACTATACGTTTTAGAGAAAAAAGTTATTTTTTAAAAAATGCTTAAAAAATCTCAAAAATATAATTTTCATAAAAAATTTTAAGTTTTCTCGCAAAAAAAATTCTCGGCGCTAAGTGGGTTAAAAGTAAAAGTAGTACAGATATGTCTTTACGATACAAATTCGTACAATTGAGATTTTTTGACAGTTCTGTGACTGAGAACTTGCAAATTTTTGCTGGGAAGCAAAACAATTGCGATTTTTATCCTCTTTTCTCGTCTTCTGCTCCATAGATATTAAACCGTTCAAAATTCAAGAAAACAATCAACCACAATAGTGTAGCTAGGACTTCAATAAACAACTTTCTGAAATATGCGAAATGTCTATGAACGGTTCTTAATGGTAAAAATAGCAAAAATCTTTTGAAAATATCCAATTTGTATACGTTTTTCTCCGACTCTGGTCCAAAGATACGCAACCGCCCAAAAATTAAGGATACAGTCAACTACAGAAATGTACCTTAGATTTCAACAAACAAGTTTCTAGAACAAATGAAGATTCTACGATCGATTCTTCAAGCTCAAAATTCGATTATTTTAGATCATTATTTCCTGTTCAGGTCCGTAAATAACAAACCTTTCAAATTTTCTTGAGTTTGTTATTTCCAAACCTGAGCAGGGGGAATGTGAAAAAAATTCAATTGTTCGTAAATTTCAGCCCTAAGAATCATTCCTAGAATCTTCATATGTTCTAAAAGTTGTTTATTGAAATCTTAGGTACATTTTTGTGGTTGACGGTATCCTTAATTTTTGGGCGGTTGCGTATCTTTGGACCAGAGTTGGAGAAAAAAGTATAAAAATTAGATATTTTCAAAAGATTTTTCATCTTTGTGTTTATTTCAGCTTGAGTCCATATTTTGTTGTAATTCAATTGTTTGAATAACAACAAAATATTTTAAAGTGGATATGAAATTGATTAGTTGCGGGCGAAGGGTAGGGAATACTATAGTTTCAGTTGTCACCAAACAACTTCATCAGTTCCCTTTTTCGCCGACTCTGTATCGATAAACAGGTCAATAAAGCCATCTAGCATATTGTTACGGAATTAGATTTAACTAATCTCCGTGTAGACGTTGTTTTATTCCCCAGTACGATTTGTACCAAATAAAACAGGGTTCGTTTTAGATTACGTTTCTACAATGCTTTATTTACTTTATTACACTTATTCGGAATCGACTTTAATTACTTAGCACACAGCTTGTATCTAGTTAGCACGCAGCACTTCTTAAACCGATCTGTTCAGTTCAACGCTTAAAACACAACTCCCTCGTCATTGCCAGTTCCCCTGTATTTATATCCCAAAGTCTCCCTGTTCGAGAGTCCTCTAGAAAATGTCTGGCAACTCCTCGAATATGTACAACGAACACACAGACGCACATTCGCACTAAGCGAACAACCAGACTCACATACATGGGGGATGATCAATGACGTAATTACAACAACAAATAAATGCAAGAAAAGAAGTAACAAACTAAACGATAATTACATGATTTTGGCAAAACAAACAAAAGAACATTAACAAAAGGTAATGTAACGACTAGAATGATGAAGAGAGTTCTACATGGTTGTTGTTGTTGTTGTAACAGTTCGGTTGTATTCGGAAGCTCTTTCCTGAAAATTATTAAGGAAGAATGGAACGAGAAAAGAAAATGGAATATATTATTAATCAGTTGTGTGAATAGGATTTGATGTTGGCAATTGAAGGAATTGTGCTACTTCAATTGGATGTGACCACAAATCAACAGGGGTTAGATTTGTGGGGGCGGACGGACAGTTGAATAGATGTGAAGTATCGTGAGGGCTCTGATGGCAGGAGGGGCACCTGTTTATGGTACCGGGAACAATGCGTTCTCTGTAGGAATTGAGAATGCTACTGTAACCAGACCTAAGTTGTGCCAGTATGGAACGAGTTTGCCTTGGAAGAAGCCTCTCACTATCCGAAATTGCTGGAGGATGTTGATTTAGGACTTTATTGTTTTTGTACACACTTATGGCTTCGGAGACCGCCCGTTGGTGCACAATGTTCAGGGAGTCCGTGTAAGACAATCGGTTGACGTCCGATGGAATGACGTCTTGGATGTCATCACGGTAACACCTGAAGTCCTTACGGATGCGTCTAGGTGGTGGATCTTCCATCACTACGTGATGGTTGGGGTGACTCGGCTGATGGCTAGCCAGCAGGAACTGTCTAGTCAGCAACACATTATGTTGCCTGACTGACAGCATCCTGGTCTCCTCATGAAGATGATCTACCTGTGACATCTGGACGCAACCCGTAGCAATTCGGAGAGCATTATTTTGCGTCGTCTGCAGGATTCTCCATTGGGTGTCACTCAGGAAGGAAGTCCAAACCGGGGCAGCATAATTGAAGACAGACCGACCGATGGCCTTATAGGTCGTTATTAATGTCTCCTTATCTCTGCCCCAGGAGGTGCCAGCTAAAGCTTTAAGGACTTTGTTCCTGGATTTCACTTTCTGGTTGATGTAGGTGGCGTGCGAAGAGAAGTGGAGAAGATTGTCGAAAACTACCCCAAGGATCTTTGGACTATGAACAGTGGGGATACGCCTGCCTTCGACAAATACATCAAGCTGGTTGTTAACTTCCTTCGTCCAGGAAGTGAATAAGGACACTGAGGACTTTGTAGGGGATAGCTGAAGATTGCGCTCCCGGAAGAAATTTGTGATGGTGGCTAGGTAGTTGGAAATTCTAGCACTTACGTCGTCGATGTCAACACCAGATGAAATTATGGTGCAGTCATCAGCATACGACACCACCGAAATATCTGCTGGTGGAGGAGGGAGATTAGCAAGATAGATGTTGAATAAAATGGGGGATAGTACTCCACCTTGGGGTACTCCCATTTTAATCTTGCGGAATTTGGATTTTTGGCCTCGGAATTCAACGAAGGATTGCCTACCATTAATCCATACTTACATGGTAGTTGTTGTTGCTTAAATAAAATAACTGCGTAATAAAACGTTACGTTACAATTCAAATTTTTAAATTAACGGAAATTAAACTAAATTAACTTAAACCTATCAGTTACATTCGTAACATTGCCTCCCGCTTAAGCCTGTTCGTCCCGAATAGGCACAGTTCCCTCTCGGTGGTATGGGCATTGGTAGCACTGCCTCCCGCTTAAGCCTGCTCCTCTTGACTAGACGCAGTTCTCGTTCCGTAGAGGTGGCAACTGATTTAGATGTACCCTCTACTGCGTCAGCTTTGGACTTTTGCTCTTCTGGACAACGTTGCTTTCTCTCCAGGAATCTTGACGTTATACCTTCTGTCTGTGTGTTCACCTTCCTAAGTGCCACCTGGTCTTCATCGGACTTGTCCTTCCTTGTTGTACGGCCGCTTTTCGATGGTCCTTTCCTCGACGTACATCTTCGCTTTTTCCTCCTCGTTGCGAGATTTTTCCGCTTTCCTACGGGCCAATTGTCGGCGGCTTCCACCTTCAGCGTACGGACATCGACAGCGATCTCGCTGGATTCTGCCTTCGGGCGATATTTGCTTTTCTCGTTGTAGCCCACACTTATCGGTATTTCCACATTGGACCATGTCATCACACGGTGCTTTATGTCCAGGTTGATATCGAAGGCAATCATGAAGTCTACACCAAGTATGACTTCGTCCACAATATCGGCCACTATAAAATCGAAATTTACCGATTTTCTACCCATGCTCAGCCTTTGGTAGGCCTTTCCATGCACCGTTGTAGTCTCGCCTGTGGCCGTCCGCAATTTGACTCCATTTAACGGCAATACCTTCCCTTTTACCAAATCCGGTCTAATAATGGACTTTGTTGCACCGGTGTCCAATGTCAAGCTACGCAATACACCATTGACGAAGCCTTTAACCGTTAGGTTGTGATTCTCCTGCTGGACTATGGCTATAGAAATTGTGGGACCATCGTTTTCATCCTCTGCCAGCGGCGCCTCGTGACTGACGGAATTCATTTTATTTGATTCACCTGATGTCTCTCTTTCCAGATTCTTGGCCACCGGTTGGTCGTCGCTTTTTGAAGGCGGTGAGGTGGATCTGAGCCTTGGTCGTTGCAATATGCATTCAATGTGTCCAGCTTTACGACAGTTGTAGCAAGTCCTTCTCGTTTTACCAGCCCCTCGTTTCACACGCATTAGTGCATCCTTTAGCGGAACGACAACGGTCTGGGAATTGTTGTCCTCAACTTGCAGCCTCCTCACGTTGTAAGCTTTAGGTTTCACCAGCATCCTCGCGGTTTCTTGGGCCAGGGCAAATGACACGGTTTCTGCAAATGTTCCTATCGGTGCCGCATACGTCGCAAATTTTATCTCTGGATCACGAATACCACTTGCAAATGTCTCAATCTTTATGCGGTCCACCAATGGATGTGTCTCTCCTGGATATGCCAACTGCGCCAACCGCTCTATATCAGCCGCAAAGTCTTGTAAGGTCTCATTTGGCTTCTGGACTCTTCCCCTCAGTTCCATTCGGTAGATCTCTTGCTTGTGTTCACTACCGTACTTACGTTCAAGAGCAGCCATTATATCTCCATAGTTGTTCCTAGAAGCGGCGGGAATACTCTGTAATATGTCAGCAGCATCACCCTTCAATGCCATAAGGAGTGATACCGCCTTGTCGTTGTCGTTCCAAGAATCTCTAGCAGCCAATGTCTCGAACTGTAATTTGAACACATTTAAAGAGGTAGAGCCGTCGAACACTGGAGGCTTGATTTTTAACGTGTTATGAATAGCTCTCACTGGACCGCCTTTAATTTCCAGTTCCGACATTTTCTTTTCTATGCCAAGAATCTTCTCATCTTGAGCCAGAAATTTCTCGTCAACAGACAAAATCTTTTTATCCAACTCTTTAATTTGTACCTCCACGTTTTCTACTCTCTTTTCAATCACCATCGTGATGTTCTCGAGTTTCTCGTTAATTGTTCTAGAATTTACCTCTAATTTTTCCTCTAATTTCCTGGAATATTCTTCACTCTTTCTGGAATTTTCTTCCATTTTAGCATCTAATTTCTCCATCATTTTACTGGAATTTTCTTCAACCATTCTGCAATTTTCTGCTTTCATTTCCATCATAAGTCTGGAAGTTTCTTCATTCTTTCTAGACATCTCTTCTAACATCTTACAGTTGTCAGATTTCATTTCCGCCATATGTCTGGAAGTTTCTTCATTTTTCTTATTCATTTCCATGAAGCTACCTTCTATTTTCTTAATTTCCAGCATCATCATAGCCAGCATTGATTTCAAATCGTCTCCACTGGCAGCTACCGATGAAACTTCCTCAACGGAGGATTCGCCCTTTGCCGATAACTCGACTTCCTCCTTACTGTCGAACTCATATGCGTCGATGTTCATTCCACGGCGCTCGAACTCTTCCAACAAGCGTTTTTGTAGTTCGGCCTTATTGCCAGTAGAACACAACTCCAACTTACTTAGCTCCTTCTTCAAGTCTTCCACTCGTAGATCCTTAAACTTCATTGTAGGATGATCGTAATCTCACTGCTGACACCAATTGTTACGGAATTAGATTTAACTAATCTCCGTGTAGACGTTGTTTTATTCCCCAGTACGATTTGTACCAAATAAAACAGGGTTCGTTTTAGATTACGTTTCTACAATGCTTTATTTACTTTATTACACTTATTCGGAATCGACTTTAATTACTTAGCACACAGCTTGTATCTAGTTAGCACGCAGCACTTCTTAAACCGATCTGTTCAGTTCAACGCTTAAAACACAACTCCCTCGTCATTGCCAGTTCCCCTGTATTTAAATCCCAAAGTCTCCCTGTTCGAGAGTCCTCTAGAAAATGTCTGGAAACTCCTCGAATATGTACAACGAACACACAGACGCACATTCGCACTAAGCGAACAACCAGACTCACATGCATGGGGGATGATCAATGACGTAATTACAACAACAAATAAATGCAAGAAAAGAAGTAACAAACTAAACGATAATTACATGATTTTGGCAAAACAAACAAAAGAACATTAACAAAAGGTAATGTAACGACTAGAATGATGAAGAGAGTTCTACATGGTAGTTGTTGTTGCTTAAATAAAATAACTGCGTAATAAAACGTTACGTTACAATTCAAATTTTTAAATTAACGGAAATTAAACTAAATTAACTTAAACCTATCAGTTACATTCGTAACAATATTAAACAAAATGAGAAATTTGCTGTATGGCCCTAAAGCTGTTTACCCTACAATTTGAGTCGAACTAAATAATTTCATATCCACACTGTTTTTATGTCGTATTTGCTTCTATTTTTACCATTAAGAACCGTTCATAGACATTTCACATATTCCAGAATGTTGTTTATTGATGCCGTTACTAAGGTATTGTGGATGATTGTTTTCTTGAATTTTGAACGGTTTAATATCTATGGAGCAGAATCCTAGAAAAGTGGATAAAAACCGCAATGGTTTTGCTATTTTGACTATTAAGATCCGTTTCTACAGAGTTCGTATATTCTAGAAAGATGTTTATTGAGATCTGAAGTACATTTTTGTAGTTGTTTGTGTGCTTCAAATTTGATCGGTTTGAAAGCTGTATAACAAAACTTGAGAAAATTTTTAAAAGAAATTTGACCATGGCGATTTTGACCTTACAGATGAAGCTTGATGGATTATATGTGTTCACAATTTTTGTTCTTTAAGACAAGAGCTAAAACTTTGCCTCTGAGATAAATTCAAATTTCCTAACGGTTTGGAAGATATAGTCCTGACTAAATGACCATTTTTACATCAAAGCCTCAAACATTTGGAAGCCTATAACCGCGAAAGTTGATGAGATAGGGAAAAACGGCGAGACATGTGTCTTCTCATTTTCGGTGTTCTATCACACTGCGGTGTCAGAATATGGTTAATAATTTTCGTGTTGCACAGTGATACCAACGTTACACACCAGCTCTGTCCCTACACCCAATAACAAATTGAGTACCATATAATAGTTTTCGTATACTTATAGTAAGTAATCTCAACTCCGAATTTCAGGATACCACCTCTATCCGTTCACCCAAATCCAAATTGTACCAACTTTAGTACCATTTAGTACTTTTCGTGCCCGTAATTACGAATTTCCAAAACTTCCTCAATCCAACACTCCAACAGTAATCTTATTTCCAAATTTAAGAATTCTAGCTCTATACGTTCTCTCAAATCCAAATTGTACCAAACTTAGTACCATTTAATACTTTCCGTGCCCATAAGTACGAATTTCCAAAATCATACACCCCATTAGAAATCTTAATTCAAAATTTCAGGGTTTAAGCTATATCCGTTCAACCAAATCCAAAGTGTACCAAATTTAGTACTTTCCGTACCCATAAGTACGGTACGAATTTTCAAAACTACTGAACCCTACACTTCGACAGTAATCTTAATTTCGTATCTCAGGTTGCCTGCTCTATCCGTTCACCCATATCCAGGTTGTACTAAATTTAGTACCATTTAGTACTGTCCGTACCCAAGCGTATGAATTTACAAAACTCAATTCTACAATCCAACAGTAATCTTAATTCGAAATTTCAGGATTGCAGCTCTGCCTGTTCGCCCAAAACCAAATTGTACTAAATTAAGTCACATTTAGAAATTTTCAAAAACGTAAGGACGAAAATCCTACATTCCAACAGTAATCTTAATTCCAAATTTCAGGAATCCAACTCACACACATCGATGTTGTACCATATTTAGTACTTCCCGTACCCATAAGTACGAATTTCTAAAACTACTTCAATCCTATCCCCAATAGCAATCTTAATTCCAAATTTTAGGATTCCTTCTACATCCGTTCACCCAAATCCCAATTGCACCAAATTTAGTACTATTTAGTACTTCCCGTACCCATAAGTACGAATTTCTAAAACTACCTCAATCCTACACGCCAAGAGTAATCTCAATTCCAAATTTCAGGCTTCTAGCTCGTTCCGTTCACCCAAATCCAAATTGTACCAAATTTAGTACCATTCAGTACTTTTCGTACACATAAGTACGAATTTCCAAAACCATTTTCTTATATCAATACCACTTCACAACCATACCAAATATAAAGATTCTAGCTATATCCGTTAAAAGTACACATTTGATACAACATTTAGTAACTTTTAGTACTTTTCGTACACTTGTTGTTCGAATTTCCAAAAACCCTTTGGTAGGAATTTCCAAATCTACCGACATATCTCAATCCTACACTCCATCAGTAAACTTAATTCCCAATTTCAGGTTTCCAGCTCTATCCGTTCACCCAAATCCAAGTTGTACTAAATTTAGTACCGTTTAGCACTTTTCGTATACATGAGTACGAATTTCAAAAACCATTTCCACATATCAACGTTACTTTCTAACCTTGATTACCATACCAAATTTCAAGATTCTACCTATATCCGTTCAAAATATGCAATTGGTACCAAATTTAGTAACTTTTCGTACACTTATAGCATGAATTTCAAAATACCTTTTGGTATATCTTTCTAACTCTCCATTAGTGACTCTCATTCCAAATTTCAGAATTCTAGCTCTTCCCGTTTGCCTAATACAAAGGGTACCATATTTAGTAACTTTTAGTACTTTTCGTACCCTTCTAGGTCGAATTTCAAAATACCCAGCCTTATCTCACCCCTACACGCCAACAGCAACCTACAGTAAAAATTTCAACTTTCTAGCTTCAGCCGTTTCGTCTGGGCGATGATATGTCAGTCAGTCACTCACTCAACACTAAGCTCTTTTATATAATAGATACATATATAATTTTATATTTTTTGTATAACTTTATTTCATATATCATACAAATTAAAATAGGTTTGTGCGGGACATTTTTAAAATTTAATTGGAATAAAAGTTATTTAAATCATTAAAAGGTAAGTGGCCATTCATTCGTGCAACAGGAAATAATAAAATTTTTCGAGAATTTGATTGCTTAAGGTGGAGTATTCCCCCAATGGCTTAACTTCATTTATTATTCGGCTTTTCCAAAAAACATCAGAACAAAAATATTTGCAAACAAATATCAGCACGTATGACCGTGTTTAGACATTCACACTGGAAAGAAAATTTTTCTTCTCAATTTCTTTTAAAAATTTCCTTGTTGTTTAGACACGGAAATCATGTTTGTGTCAATTTTATAATTTTTCTTATTCTTCTTCACACTCATTTTCTCATTGCGCCGTTCAAAAATAAAGCCAAGGCAAAATTGTAATGAAAAATAAAAATAAACGTGTGTGATAAACAATTAATTATTAAATGAACCCTTGAATTGCATTTAAATTTTGATATTTCCACTTATTTGAAATTGTTTTTGCTTAAAAAAATAGTTTTTCCTCCAAATGCTTTTTTTTCAATTGTCTCCGCTGTTGTTTGTTTCTCGACAGAGAAAATAAAATGAAAGAAAATGCAAAAACAAATCTGCAGCCAACTTCAGGTTGTATACAAAGAAAAACGAAACAAAACAGAATTTGCCGGTACAGAGGTGTGTGTACCCCCTCTTATTCCTCTCTATTCCCTCGCCCATAAACTCAATTTTCTTTCCCATCAACTTTCCCTGTGTAAACAGGGACTATCAACTAAGAACTAATCGAGTTCTGTAAGTTGAAAAACATCATCACAGTTGCCTGTGAGAGATTGTTGTTGGAATTCAATCTCATTTGATTGCTTAAGCTGGATGGCTTAACTTCATTTATTACCCTCTATTACAGAGATAATTTTTTTTCATTTCATACAATTTTTTCAAAAATATTTTTTTTTCAAATTGGTTCGTGCGGGACCTTTTTTATAATAAACTAGCGGACCTGGCGAACTTCGTCTCGCTATTAAGGAATAAAATTTCATACAAAAACTCAATTTTCGATTTTTCCAATTTTCCGACTTTTCCAGAGAGATTTTCCAAAATTTTCTTCAGTAAAGACCTTCTCCTCGAAAATACGAATAACTGACAAAAAATTTTACAGAAATCGGCCTAGCCGTTCTCATTTTATGAATTACTATACATTTTTTACACCATTTTTATATATATAGAAGATTGGAATGAATGTTATTTTAGGCATTAATAGGCAAAAGTTCATTCATTCTCACTACAGAAAATCATTTTTGAGAAAAAATACTTTATGGGGTGGCAAATGATTAGGTCTGTACGATAACTCAAAAGTTTGTACAAATTTGTACAAACTTTTACAAAATGCTGTTCGATAACAAACTTGTCCAGTAAAAGAGAAGTGAGAAGTACTTGCAAGCAGTTGCAAGAACTTGCAAATACTTTTATGCGGCACCCCCTAAAATGTTTAGTTTGGTTAGATTTTAAGACTGTCAAAATTTGAGCACAATTGGAATAGGTTAACACGTGCCACTGGGCCTCTAAGTTATGAAAATCTAGATTTTTTTAAAGCTTTTTGCGCATTATGCTTTGAATTGAAGGCCATTCTCTTCTTAACATTTCTTGCTGAACAACAAAATACGTACATAAGTATTACTGAATTCGAGATAATAAAGCCAATGTCCCGAAGAACGCCTTACGGCAAAAATGGAGTCTATTGTGAAAACCAGAGAAATGCGTAAGTAGCTGATTTTGACACTCATAAGCCGCATGCTAAAAAACAAGCGTATGTACGGCTCGCTACTCTAAAAAATAAAGGGAAGTGTTACTTGCCATTCTCAAAATATGTACGAGTGTGGCTAGCCATTCACAAAAAAAGGTGTTTAAAAATGGATATTTTTGTACACTTGTGTATGCTTTGCCAAGTAGTTTTAAATACGCAATTACATTTTCTGTTTTACTTTCTTGCTCATCGCACATCAAGTGTTGTTTTCAACCCTTGTAATTCAACCGTTTGTCTTATGTTCTCCGAGAGAGTGAGAGCAAAAATCATTTTCTAAAACTGATTTTCAAACGTTAGAAGAGCATGCAAAAGCACGCATAACATTCCAAGCAAATAAACAAAATCACACACAAACGAAACAACAAAAAATAAATTTAGAAATGTTGTGTGTGTGCTTCCACTTGATAAGTCACTTGGCAAACTATCTACGATTGCGAGTTTTGTAACAGTGCAAAATATGATGTATACTTGTTTTACTTATTACGCACAAGCAACGGTCTTGATGCGTCGCAAGTATTTTTGGTGGTGGTGGAAAAAATACAGAGTGCAAGAAAATACACGCGGCTCAAAAAACTTTTGCGTGCACAATTGGCTTACGGGGACAAGTAACTCATTAATGATCTCTGGTGAAAACATTTTTTCTTTTTATAATATCAATTTTTTGGGAATGAAAATAAATGTCTTTAACTTTATTTCAAAATTTTGCCTTTTACCTCGAAGATCATTTTAATTAATTTCTCGTTGGAGTTGAACTTAATGACCGATGATTTTTGCAAATGAAAAAGGAGACCCGAAAATTCGAATCCACACAACCACCGCTATGTGAAATGTTTCGCCTTTGGTAGAGGCTTATCAGACATATCGGCTGTGGCATGGCTTCGCTATCATCAAACTTTTCCTCTTTCAAATGCCATTTTGTTTTTAAAAAATTGATATTTGTCCATTCATTTTATGGCTTCCATGTCAAACGCTTACATTTAAATTTATTCAAGGGACTGACATAATGTGGTTTTGGAGCCACCTGGGTACAGCTGACTATTTGAAGACAATTTTTTAACAAATTGTAACTGGATGTTGTTCGTTTACTCTACAGTACAATGCAAAAGACCTTAGTCGTTTACAAGAAGTTACTGGACTTGTACAAATTTGTACAAATTGTTGAGTAAACGAACACACCTATTGTTGTCGCATTTGGCTCTTTACGGTGGTTTGCACTAACAGATTAAATAATGCCAGGCCAACAATTTCAGGACTAAGATACCACATATGATTTATCATTTTATTTTCTTTATCTTATATTTGTTTGTGAATGCCTTTCGTATTTCAATAAATCTTCAATGCGGTTTATGTCTTGTTTTGGACCTAAAAATATTTCTAAATATCGTTTTCACTATTTTTGTATTAAACTCAATCTATTGTGTCTATTCCTTTTCAACCTATTAATCATGTTTACCCAATCTATCCTATATTATATCTATATAAACATTACCATTGTTCCAGAACTAAAAAGTTTTTACAAATTTTACGACTTTTACCCGAAAACCCGTTCCCGTACACAAAAAGGTTGTAAAATGTTCACTTCTCTTTAAAGAAAAATGGCGCTGAATGACGTTCTCTTTAAAAAATTTTTCTCGACAAATTTGGGCGTGTAAAAAATAGTAACATACATGCTGGCGTCTGATTGTCTGGTACGCCGACTTTGACATTTGTTCCAGCTTTTTTGACGTTTTTCTATTTTTGCGTTCCCAAACTTTTTGAAAAAACTTTTGTGTGAGAACAATTTTTCTCTCTTTCTCTCCTTTACCAAAGACATAAATACAACAAGATAAGACATTTTGTTTGCTATCATTCTTCAGTGAATGGCTTTTGAATTTAACATAATGTTATATCACGATATGGTGATATAACATTTTTTTCTTTTATACATTTTTACGTATTTAACCGAATTTACCGATCCAATTGACATAGAATTATTCTTGAATAGATCCTTGAATTCATACATTTCGTTTCTGATACCATTACATGAAATGTTCCTCCTTGGTTGCGATTTTGAATTAACTGCAACCTGTTAAGGGTAATGTTTCTATACAAAGTTTCGTAAACATTTTTTTGTTGCATGCATTTTGTCATGTCTTATAGCTCATTTAGACTAGCCATAAATCCTCGACTGGATTTAATAAATCCAGTACAAATCTCATTGCATTTAGATATACATTTTGGAGGATTTAAATGTCAGTCAGCTGATTTTTGTTCATAGTACAATTACCAAGGTAGATGCATCAGCCCATCTGAGCGAATGTGAAACGTCAAAAGAATTTTTTGAAAATTGAATTCGTGTCAAAAAACATACGTCAAATTACAAAGGTATTCTTTAATACTGAAAATGTTAGCACATTATGCTACTAAAGCTAACTAAAGAGCAAATAAAGAATTATTTTAACGCAGTTTGCCCACCTAAAATAAATAAACGAATTATTTTATCGTTTAGACATCGTAAATATTAGTCTTGGTTGATTAAAATCAACTTTGTACATCAAAACAAATTTAATTTTTCCGCCTTGTTTACAAATTTTTACATTTTAAATTATTTTTAGTGTAGCAATTCACCGATGCATCTACTTTGTTTCTTGTGCCAGCTTGCAACTTTTTGTATTTTCTAGCAACATGTTGCAAAAAACAGAGTTGTATACGAGGATTTATGCCAGATTTAAAACAAATCCACTCAATAGGAGGATTTATTTTTGTATGGAAAATCTGGTAGATTTTGGCTGGATTTAGCAAATAAAACCTGATAATGCGCTAAATCCGGCTAATGGTGTCATATCTAAATGGCATATTAGTTGTATTTATGTCTTTGCCTTTACGAGTTTTACTATTAAAAAGAACGGGAACAAACCTATTATCTTGTTCATTATTGGTCTTTTCCTTTACTTTTGAAAATAGTAAAACCGGCAAAAGTAGTAAAAGTTGTAAACTGCTCCCATATGAATTGTATGGTGTCAGAAGTAAAGGAAGCGTTTCGAGTAAAAAGTGGCAAAACTTGAAGATTCTTGCACGTAAAGGAACAGAGCTTATACGTTTTCTAAGATCAATAACCCAAAGACTCATTCATAACACTCAGTTGTTGTCGTGTGGGATACCAAATAAACAAATAAATAAATAAATAAATAAATAAATAAATAAATACATAAATAAATAAATAAATAAATAAATAAATAAATAAATAAATAAATAAATAAATAAATAAATAAATAAATAAATAAATAAATAAATAAATAAATAAATAAATAAATAAATAAATAAATAAATAAATAAATAAATAAATAAATAAATAAATAAATAAATAAATAAATAAATAAATAAATAAATAAATAAATAAATAAATAAATAAATAAATAAATAAATAAATAAATAAATAAATAAATAAATAAATAAATAAATAAATAAATAAATAAATAAATAAATAAATAAATAAATAAATAAATAAATAAATAAATAAATAAATAAATAAATAAATAAATAAATAAATAAATAAGTAAATAAATAAATAAATAAATAAATAAATAAATAAATAAATAAATAAATAAATAAATAAATAAATAAATAAATAAATAAATAAATAAATAAATAAATAAATAAATAAATAAATAAATAACTAAATAAGTAAATAAGTAAATAAGAATATAAGTAAATAAATAAGTAAGTAAGTAAATAAATAAATAAATGAATAAATGAATAAATGAATAAATGAATAAATGAATAAATGAATAAATGAATAAATGAATAAATGAATAAATGAAAAAATGAATAAATGAATAAATGAATAAATAAGATAAAAAAACGTTCTGGGGGCGATCAACCAGACTCTCCTACATCGAATTTGGATTTCTCAATCGCAGACTATTCCTATAGAAATCGCTTGAATATGTTTGGTTGATGTCCGCATGTGCTTCCAAACTTGCAGTCAAAAATCCGTCTCAACAATACTCCTAAGAAGTCTGTATGCTGGTACAGAATCTCTCGTCCCGATGAGACCCCATTACACTATGCAACACTGAAAATGCAAACAACTTCTAGTATTAATTTTTTGAAAGTACATATTTAGACTACAAAAACCCTAGTTGGGTTTTGTCCTGTCAGATCCAGTTCGGATTTTATGGCCTCATCTAAACCGGGCTAAATCTACTCTTTTTTGCATTTATCAGGCCTTTATCTCAGAAACGAATAGGAATTTGGCCTTGCTGTCTTTAGCAATATTGTAGCCATAAACTAGTAGAACTTATCTTTTGAAGAAACCACATAAGAAAAACTCCATCTAGGGCATCAAAATCTATAAAATATAGAAAATTTTACATAATTGCTGAAATTCTGGTCAGTATCGGCTAAACTATTGGGAATTGAACCAAGTAACCTTTTGCAAAAATCTTCCAAATAAAGTTCTCAACAATTCTTTAGAACATTCTGAAACTCTAAAATGCTTACTTGATGTTGTTTCAGCGGTATTTTGCATCATATCTTTTACAACAAGTATTTTAAACACAGTTCACACCAACAGTTTATTCTCGCATTTCGGATTTCACTACATTATTGACATTTTTATTAAATCGTCGTTGAGAAATGTACTGAAAACAACGGGACAGAGGCATTTTACAACAATGACATGTTCTGAAGAGTTGTGTATTACATTCCAGGGAATATCTTTCCAAAAGAAAATATTCATAAAATATTAACGGTTTTGGAGATACGGTGCGAAATGTATAAAAATTGTGGTATTTTTGCATATATTTTGAAATTTGAGGCAATAAATGTAGTTTTTCGAGTTCATTATTTCTCCAAATATTGTTTTCTTGTCCTTATCTACAAATTTGCTTCAGAGGTCAGAAGAAGATTCGCATTGGTTTCAGAGATATAGCCCCGAATTTCTTTAAAAACTCAATATTTAACCATGTTTAGATGGGGCCATAAAATCAGAACTGGATCTGACACAACAAAACCCAACTAGGGTTTCTTGGCGTTTGGGTCTGTACTTTCAAAAAATCTTCAGTTCGAATTGTTTGCACAAGATCACCTTAAAAATGTTGCACAGTGTTATTCAAGGCATTCGTACACTGCTAGATCTTGTTTCTGTCCTGAGTTCTTTTCAGTTTCAGGAACGCCTAGATGTTGTTCTTTACCCCCATGTGATACCAGGGGCTGGATTCTTGTTCTATGAAAATTTGAAATGAAAAATATTTGCCTTATAAATTTTTTCATTTGACATTTATTTCCTTTATAAAACCTTTCATTTCAAATTTTCATAGAACAAGAATTGAGCCCCAGAACAGCAACCGTTTCTTTCTTCTCTGTTTTGAGAATACCTGGTAATAGTTTTCCATGCCAGTGCACGCAAATAGCCCCGTTCCTTAAAGTAGATGCTAGTATTTTTCACGGTTTATTCTTCGCTGTTCACGGATAAAGCTTCTAGAGATCTTATATTTATAGGGATCCTCTCCGAGAGCTTCTACTGTAGCCAAAATGATACGAGTAACGTTCCTATAGGACACATTACAGGGGCCCAGCAGCAATGACAATTTCATGGTTAGGATTTTCTTGAAGCCAAGCTTGATTCTTTTCGGGACAGATTGTTCTTCAGTCACGTTTTTCAGTAATACTTAGGTATTTTGTTGTTCAGCAAGAAATGTTAAGAACAGAATAGGCTTTAATTTAATAATACGGACAAAAAGTTTTTACCGTTCCATAGGAATGGTTCGCGAAGTCGCCAAATAGCCAAAAAATCAAGATTTTCATAACTTCGAGTCCCCAGTGGCACGTGTTAACATCTTTCAATTGTGCTCAAAATGTGACCGTCTTAAAATCTGACCAAACTCAACACTTTAGGAGGGTGCCGCCTAAAAAACACATCGATTTGTTCCCTTTGAACAAAAACCAGCCTAATGCTACGAGTACAAATAAAGACAAAGAAAATATTGAATTTTACATAGAACGTTTTGATATTTTATCAAATGTTATACTTTTTCATAGTTTAATAATAAAATAATGGCATTGTCATACCATACTTTTATACCCTACACCACACTGTCGTAAGAGGTCACAATAACATAATAATCTGCTAAAAAAATCGACGTTAAACGGCCAACTATCTTAATTTAGAACACTTTGAAGATTTTTGTCGACTTTTCCAACATTAGTTGACAATTTTGCATATTCTGCATATTTTTTGCATGTTTTTGATATGACCCCAAGTATCGAAATATTGAACCTTAAAACTTCTAGAACCAAAATCTGAGTCCAATCGGATAAGAAATAAAAACATGCAAAAATCCGATGTCTAACCATAAGTTACAAACGGAATGACAACCTTAATATTCCCTCCATATTATGGTGGAGTCTTTAAATTTACTACTTTTTTGGGATTTGGGCGATTGGTCGTTACATTTTCAAAATTTATTAAATGTGGCAGCAATGTTTATGTTTATGAATTGAAGTAAGAGCACAAACATGTTCTCTTCGAGTGATAAAAAGAGAATGAGTGGTACTGTGTTGTACCGGTTTAATAAAACAACAATGACTGAATTAATTTTGCAAGCCACAGTTGAATTTGAAGTTTGGACGTGAACGTGCGTACGGTAATCAGAGGATCGCAACGAAATGGTAGTTTAGTAAACAAATTCGATAAATGATAGAAAAAAAAACAACGAAATAAAATTGAGCGCAAATTCAAAATAAAATTAATTCATGTTTGTAATAGTTTCGACTGTTGGTTGATACAAAAATATAATTGTTTTGGAAATCATTACAATTTTTAATGTGGCTTTAATTCCAATCACGTTTCTTTTAAGAAACCAAATCGATTAATAATAAGTGAAATTATTGGCAGTATTAAGAAAAAAAAAGGTAAAAAGTCGAAGAAAAATAATTTTCCCTAACTTAAAGAATTGGCAAGAAATGCGTATCATCGCGGTGTTCTACTTTTTATGTTATTATATGTCAGAGTGAATGTTTTAAATTAAGAAAAAAAAAATAAATAACTACAATAAAATTTAAATAAATTTAACTCCAAAGAAACCAAGCATATGTGGTAAACAATAGCCAAAAGATATCAAACAACTAAAACAACAAACAACCAAATTAAACCCGGTTGGTTGGCACACATTTTAGAATATACAAAAGAAGAAGAAAACTACAAGACGACAACCCCAAAACATATAAGAAAGAACTACGCTTTAGAGAAGAAAAGAAAACTTAATAAATTTGGGGTTCACTTCACCTTATAACTTCATCAAAAGGCAACAACTACAAACGAATAGACAGCCAAGCCAGCATCTTCATTGCGAGGTCATAAACTTGTTGCCTGCATTTGGATAACACTATTTCAACTCGTTAAAGGTAAAATAACCTAAATACATATCTATGATAGCTACTATTCTTTTTTTGAGAACGTTTTATCTAATTGTGTATGTAAATGCGAACATATGTATGTTCATAAATTTAAAATTTTATAAATGTTACATCAAAACTTAACGACACCTAAGAAGGCTGATGGTGATCGCAACATAGAAAAAGAACTCCCAATTATTTTGATACGAAAGAAAAAAAGTTGTTATGCCGGTTTGGGAAAAGAAAACAACAACAAACACATACATGCTCACAATTCAACAACTCCAAAGTAACTTTGATCTTTCCTTTTTTATAAGTATGTACGTAATTTTGAACTTTTTGTTTTCTTTTTAACTTAGATTTCGAGAAATTTACCAAAGGCAAACTTCAAGATACTTGAACATTGTATTTATATTGGGGTGGTTCTATTCTATTGGAAATGTTATATATGAGATAAATGTAGCTATAAATAAGCACTGTAGGTGTCAAGCATGGCGCAATATATAGGTTAGTTAGGTTTAAGGATGCGCAGCCATCTAGTGGTATAGGTGACTGCTCCACTCGGAGATCGTTGGTCCATTGTGTTCATCCTGTGTGGGCTATTGCTGAAGATTTAGAGTGTTGGTGTAGTTTATGAGATGAGGATGATACGGTAGAGGTGGTGAGATGATGGTGAGTGTAGGAGATGTTGAGTTGATGGTGCTGCACAGATAGGATGGAGATGTAGAGAGTGATGCCAATGTATAGATGAAAGTGATCTGGAAGAGTGAAAAGAGTCTGATTACTATTGGTTTTTATGGACCTTTGCCAAGCCATGATAGATGTTTGGCAAAGTTGAGTAGGACGATGGGATCTATGTTAGACAGGAAGGTTAGAGTGTCTATCTCATATCTACCTAGTGTTCGGTATCTCCTTGTTTTTAACAAGGGACACTACAAAGCAGATGTTCGACAGTCGCTATCTCCTCCGCATCTTCACATAGTCTGCAGTAGTCAATGCCACTGTCGTCCCATTTTGAAGTTAGAGATCTCACTCTACAGTGACCTGTTATAAGCCCCACCGCGATTTTCATCCCTAACTTATCAAGTGAGAGGAGGGAAGTCGTTCTTCGACGAAAAACCACAGGCCAGATAGCCTTGGATACCCTACAACCACGTTCCAATAGCCATCATTGATGTGCTCTCTCATTAAGATCTCCCGAAGTTTGCCGACGAAGTGGCACATCGGTGGTCGAACGGTTTCATCAACTGATAAGTCGATAGGCCTGGAGCCACCTCGAGCCAGTTCATCTGCTACCTCGTTTCCCATAATGTTGCTGTGACCCGGAACCCAACATAGCTTTACGATATGGTGTATATCCTGCAGAGCTCTCCTGCAATCAAGAATAGCTCTTGAATTTATGGTCCGTGACTTGAGGGCCGCTTGACTATCGATATATACTGTCACCGGTCCTGTAAGGCTGCCTTCAAGCCCCTTCACCAATTCAGCTGCTTTCCTAATATCAAGAATCTCCGCCTGAAAAACACTACAGTTATCGTTGAGCTTGTATGAATTCTTAATTAGTGGGTTCTCGCAGTAGACGCCAGCGCCAGTACCTTCTTCCATCTTGGACCCGTCTGTGTAAATTGCCAGACCGTCCAGAGGAGACATGCACTCAGCCCATGCGAGCCCATGCGTCTCTGCTTGGGAAGATAACAGTTAAGGAGTCAAACTTAAATGAGGTAGGCATATAATCGCTTACGCAACCATTGTCACCTAACTCAAGTTGACTAGCAATTAGTTTTAGGACTTTCGAGTGTCCAAAGTGTGAATCACGCCAACATCCTGACTCCCGGAGTCTAAAAGCAGTTCTCGCCGCCTGAAACTGGATTAGGATATCCAAAGGTTGAAGATCCAGGATGACGCAGTGTGAGGAGTGCGTTTAATCGATCCGGTAATCAGCAGTGACGCTGTTGGAGAGTAACGCTTGGAGAGTAACGCTTTGTTCCCAAGAGCTTAGGAATGAGGTTTTACAGAAACCACTTATGAACTGCCATTATTTAAATCCCTATTTAAAGCTCTATGGACAAATCCTTATGAACATCTAGACGAGTACGAGCGAGCGGTGCGGACAAAAATAAGTGAAAACGGCGTTAAGTTCGGTCTGGATGAACTTTTTATACCCTCCACCATAAATAATAGCTTTCTTCCCGTACTTTTTAATAGTATAAGATTTACTATTAAAAAGTACGGGAAGAGGGAACAATTTTTCTCACACAAAAGTTTTTTGAAAAAGTTCGGGAACGCGAAAATGGAAAAAACGTCAAAAAAGCTGGTACAAATGTCAATGTACTAACTCTAAAGCCACACGTTGAAACTTTCATACGAAACTTTCACAGCTTTTGGGAGAGAGCAAATATGTAGGAGCTCCTTCACCTCCGCTCTCTCCCAAAAGCTGTGAAAGTTTCAACGTGTGGCTTTAGAGTAATTTTACTCGCCCACATTTGTCGACGCCATGTTTGTTTAAAGAGAAGTGAACATTTTACAACTTTTTTGTGTACGGGAACGGGTTTTCGGGTAAAATGTGTAACTTTTTTAAAAGCTTTTTAGTTCTGGAACAAAGCTTATATTGAAACCTGATTTGAACCAATTTGGGTTGAATAATACCCCGGTTACACTTAACCGGATTAACCCAGTGGGTTTGGGTTTCAAATGTCAATTCCATAGCGCATACGTCAAATAAATCCTCATGAAGTAGGTTAACCCGACAAAAAATACTCTAATGTAACCGTACTATAAATGTGGTTAAAACCAAACTTAAATGTATTCTACCGACAAGGAAGACTAAATACCAAATTTCATCTTTTTCCGTTGGTTAACGCGATTAAATCCTTGAAAATACCGAAATGCTGAAGGTACTGTTCTATTGGGGCTGTATCAGAACGTGGACCTGCACTGACAAATTTCTGGGTTCTATGGAGGCCATTTAAAAAGATGGACCGATATAGCCCATTATTGTGACCGAAAACCTGTTCGAGAACCGTCGTGGATGAGAACAGAAGGAAAGTGACCGATATTTCGTTCGAGAGCCAGAACGTAAGGAAAAGTAATCGATATTACGAACCAGCAATGCTCGAACCCAGCGCAATAGAATAAGTAGATAAGCATATTGAGTTGTTCTATAAAGTTTAACTCCAGAATTTGTAACCAAAAACTCTCTCCTTCACTCTCAGTCACTTCAATATACATTTTCTGTGACGAAGTCTACCCCAGCAACCGGAGGAAATTTGTCGTTACAGGCGTGTCTTCCGTCACTTCACTGACAGGTGTAAAATCCCTTTTGTAAAGATTAATCTATCGTCTGCATCGCACGCTGGAACTCTCGTGCCATTCCAGCTCGTCTAGCATTAGTTCTTATGCCTGAAACCAGAAACATACCACATATGTTTCCCACAACATCCCCGAAAGGACAAGGGAGACTTTTCTCATATAAATGAGTGCAAGCCGATTCATATTGGCTTAATGATAAGGGACCTAATTTTTATCGATGAGTCCGAACAGCGTGTCTTAAGACACTACTTGTAGAGGTGTTTTTCACGGCTGAGTATGTTTTTTAATTTAGTTCAACGCTCGCAAGCAAAAGGAAACAAAACGGATTGCTCCCGAGCAGTGCACCTTCTTGTAAAATTTATGACTGCCCACTAAACAATTTTTTCCGAGGGCTTTGATATTAGATTCTTTTAGGAGGTTTTCCAAAATTGTGTCAGACAATTTACGGATTTCTCAAAATTTTCCTTAGAAATTGAACAGATTTTCAGAAAGATTTCTTTTAAGAATTTCTGCACACTTTTTTTCTGAAAATTCTACTTTCTACAATATACAATTTTCTGTGACGAACCTTGCCCCCGCGAGTCTACCCCAGCAACAAGAGGAAATTTGTCGTTACAGGCGGTTGGAGAGAGACGACATGAAGTTTCCACCTCACTCGTGTCTTCCGTCACATCATTGAGAAGAGTAAAATCTCTTTTGTAAAGTTTAAGTAGATCCATCGTCCGCATCGCACGCTGGAACTCTCGTGCCATTCCAGCTCTTCTAGCGTTAGTTCTGATGCCTGAAACCAGAAACATACCACATATTTTGCCACAACATCCCCGAAAGGACAAGGGAGACTTCTCTCATATCAATTTGTGCAAGCCGATTCATATTGGCTAAATGATATAGGACCTGCTTTATATCGCCGAGTCCGAACAGCGTGTCTTACGACACCACTTGTAGAGATGTTTTTCACCGCTGAAATACTCAGAAAAAACATTACACTTTGAATCGATTCAAAACACATACTAAAGTATGTCTTTTAATTCAGTTCAACGCTCACAAGAAAAAGGCGAGCTAAGGAAACAAAACGGATTGCTCCCTAGCAGCGCACCTTCTTGTAAAAATCATGGATACCCACTAAACAATTTTTGCCGAGGGCTCTGATATTAGATTCTTTTACGAGGATTTCCAAAATTTTGTCAGAAAATTTAGGGATTTCTCAAAATTTTCCTTAGAAATTGAACAGATTTTCAGAAAGATTTCTTTTAAAAATTCTACAAGTTTTCGAATATTTTTTCAGAGTGTTGTCCGAAATTGTTACGAAAACCAAAATTACCCTCAGATTTTTCACAAAATTTCTATCGAATTCTAAACAAAATTCTTATGGAAACTCGAAAGTTCTTTTCGAATTTCCCTCGACAAAACGTTCCAAATTCTGTGACATGCTTCACACAAAAATACATGTTTTGCATGCGAATGCTGAATCAGAAATGGAAACTTGTGCAGAGATTTCTTCCGAATACGGTACGATCTCGTCAAAAATTGTTTAGTGGGCAATTTCTTAACGCCGTATTACTTAACAACTGCGAAGCTACGTGTTTCAAAAGTGTAAAAAATACGCATTTTTAACTCAGGTCAAAAGCAAACATGTATAATTTTTATTTCTGATGTATTTTTTTGCATTTTCGAGGAACAATAAATGAGTGTGCCACTGAAATATTTTGACGAAGTTTCAAAAACACAAAGCAATTGACGATACGGAAGTCAGCCCATTAGTGGATTCATGTAAAAAGGTGCAGTGCACGGGCACATGCACTGTTGGTTATGCTGCATTTTTGTATACAAACATTTTTCTGCTGGGCATCGATCTGCTTGTTCTTTTATCTCTTTTTTTATGATTTATCCTAAGGTCTAAATTCCCCAAGTGCCCCAAGGTCTAAATTCCTTCACTCATTTTTTATTCTGTCCATAACTTTAGATCATAATTTTGTAAATGGCGCTATAAATCGGCAACGACCAGTTTATGGGAATAATAAATGTTTTCAGTGGGTAAAATCATCAAGTCTATTTTTTACTAATAATTGGTCCACTATGAAAAATCCAAGTTTGGCAACTAACCATAATAATATTAGTATATTTCATTACACCCCAATGTCTATGAGCGTACAATATTTTGTAAATTATTCGCGGTACTATTGCGTTAGGACAAAACCACTTGTGTTGACAACTATGTATTCATCGGTAGGCACAGTTGAGGTACGCTCATTTCGAAATCATAAGAAGATTTAATGTCATAGGCGGCAGATACATATGTACGTGCACGCACATGTTCTCGTACATGAACAAACAAGAAGTATAAAATTGTTTAATTTGATAACTAATTACGATTTGTTGTTAAGCATTACGCATCAATCTAAACGGCATTTCGATATGGTTTTATTCTTTTAAAAAACACACAACCCAACCAGTTATTTGATTGTTGTAAATTGTTGTGGTATGATTATGAGAGCGTCTTTGTTTTGTTAATTAAAATGCTGTATATCTGATTTTAGTTTACAAAGAAAACACTTTGCGGGTACAATAACCGCAATCTCGGTTTTGAATAAATTTCAAATTTTGGATAACCAAAAAATGAGATCAGAAAGACTTCTTTAATATTGGCTACATTTATTGAAAAAAGGCTGGGGTAATCGTCATTACTTTTATAATTCCAAACAATGGTAAAATAGTATGGTTGATTCCTCCGCACAGTGTGGCCAAATTCAATATTTTGTGCCAAAAATGCCAAAAAATTTTTTTTAAAAATTTACAAAAATTTTACATGGAGGGATAGAAAACATTCTAGCTATGAGAGAAAATTAAAAATTTCGTTGGTTGTACCGCTATTTTTGATGTAACGGTACCTATAACATGGACTTTTTTTACGGCAAACGAATACTCAAAAACACAGTGAAATTTGTCGATTTTGTGTGGACCATATTGTCGCGAGTTATTGAAAAATTTTAATGGTTCTTTTTGCTAAACTATAGTACGAAATCTGACGTATTAAAATATGTTTAAAAGTAATTGCATTTGTGTAACACTTCTGTAGAAAACCCGGATTTGTTTTGGAACCTTTTCTACGTGTATATCTTATATTGGTCTTTTTAAATGGGATATAACTAAAAAGCCCCGCGGTTATCCGCAGTTCTAATAGTACACAAATTTAGAGGAGCTGTTGAGCTATCAATTTCTCAATAAATTAGCTGCGACCTGTACTTCCCGATTTTATATATTTTCAGGATTTTACCTACAACAATTATCCGATTTAGTTAAAAATTGAAATATAAGGTTATTTACTAGTACACTATCTCCCTACCAAAAATTGTCAAAGTGGGTCCATTTTTTAATATAGACCCCATACAACGGTACCGCCCATTTGAAGAGTTTTTGGTGTTTCTGGCCACATTTGCCAACCAAATTGGCTGAAATGTTATATTTTGGGTTCTCTGCAAGTGAGAATCATTTATTATAAAAGCTGTCAGTGTATGTCCACGTTTTAATATAGTCCCCATATAACGGTACTGCCCCATATTAAGGGTTTTAAACGTTGTGAACACAGTTCCTAACCGAAAGTTGAAATTTCGATTGTTTAGCTGCCCGCTACTTTAAAACTTCAAGTTATCATTTGCTATTTATTATCCATTTCCACTTTTTGTATTACCATGTCTCTTAAAGTTCCACACAATATTTTATTTGATATATGGCAAGATTTCTAGAATGGCCACAAACGAGGACTTGGTACATCGACTTTTAATATCATCTGATCCATTTATTTGTAGTTTAAGAAAGAATTCAAAAACTAAAAAAACATTACTTAAACAGTGAAATATTACCATTTTTACGTTAATTAAATAGTCTTATATGAGTTTATTTGTAGTATTTTTGTTACAGTATACTTTTTACTTGAACTATTTTAAGTTGTTTTTATTAGAGAAAATTCTGTTTTATGTTTTTATTTCTTTAAATCTTTATTTTAAATAACACTTAAAAATTATAAATTCTGATTTAAATACATATATATTACACAAACTTAAAAATTATGAAAAAAGATTTTATTCAATAAAATTCTGTAGAAGGCGTTGACCGAATATCACGTAACTACATGGAATATAAGTCCACTGTCTGATAAACATCTCCTCCAAATTTCATAGCTCTATCTTTTAACGTTTAGAAAATACAGATTTTTGGCACAAAAATCCCATTTTGGCCACACTGGCCTCCGTCAACCTTTATTAAATTGCTAAATATGAAAACAAAGTCTTAAAATTTCTGAGTCATTATTCTTTTTCATTTCTTGTAAATCTTCTTTTCCGTCCAACAGTTGTTATCTGTTACTAAAAATTACATACATATGTTCGTTTATATGCCCATAGATATAAAAAATAATACATTAATGACAATGCTTTTTGAGGTGTTTTTTTTTTCAAAATTGTATTGCATTTATTGAGTAAAATAAAAAAATTATCTTATCAAATTTTGTTTATATCAGAAAGACAACATAACGTTACTTGGTCATGATTCTTGTGAAAAATTCATCATATATATTTTATTGCAAGACAGGAAATATTGATAACTGTTAAAATAAAAACCGTTAAAAAATCCCCTCATAATTTATACTATCAGGGCAATCTGATTGCGATTGAAATAAATATTCTCTAAACACATTAAATTTGTATTATCCAGTATTATTTTTGCCAATTTACAGCGGTAATATGCCAAGTTAAGCCGAAGAAGTTGAGATTTGTATATGGTACCTTAAAAAAGAAAAAAAACGATCCGCAAAGCATTCGTAGCTTATGAGTGAAATTATAAAAAAAATTAAGAGGTAAATATACAATTTCCAAAATGATGGCATTGACAATATTCTTACGAAAAGACAAATTCAAAATTCGTTTTCTAAGTTCCTTAAAAATAAAATTTTGTAAATGACTTTTTGTGCTATTTTTAATATCATTGCTATAAATTTATGTTGAGTTTTACTAATGTTGGTCCTGTAAGGCCAAGTCCATATTTTTTTTTTAAATACAGGAAAAGGTCTCTAGTTTACGATAAAAAGAAATCCTGCTGCCACCATCTGCCACCCTGTAAGTTATTCCCCTTATACCACGCCTGTAAAATCGCTAAAATTCCGAAAATCGGGAGGTATGTTTATATGGGAGCTATACCTAAACGTGGACCTATATCGAACATTTCTTGCAAGGCGGTATGTTGTTCCCTCAGAACTTAAAATGCAAAATTACAGCCAAATGGGTTGGAAAATTTGGCTAAAATCGTCAAAATACCGAATATCGGGAGGTACGTTTATATGGGAGCTATACCTAAACTTGGACCTATATTGAACATTTTTTTGCACGGACGTATGATCTTCCCTCCGAAGCCAAAATACAAAATTACAGCCAACTCGGTTAGAAAATCTGACTAAAATCGTGAAAATACCGAATATCGGGAGGTACGTTTATATGGGAGCTATACCTAAACTTGGACCTATATTGAACATTTGCAAGGTGGTATGTTGTTCCCTCAGAACACAAAATGCAAAATTACAGCCAAATCGACTGGAAAATTTGGCTAAAATCGTCAAAATATAAAAAATCGGCGGATACCTTTATATGGGGGCTACACCCAAATGTGGACCTACATCCATTGTTCAAAATACACAGTCTTACATAAGTATACGTACGCCCCATAAATCTCGGGTTTTAGAAAAAGTAATGATATTTATGAAATTCCAAGTACACAGGTTTATTTCGTCTCACTAATAAACAATATTTAATACAACAAAAGTATATTCCATAATATAAATAACGGTAAATTTTACAAAAACCAAAAAATGATACTTACAAAAGTATACATACGCCCCAAGGAAATATGAGTATTATCGTACAATTTATGGAATTAGCAGCAAAATTTATACATTTTATTGTTTTGGCGAATGTGTCTGGGTGTCCGAGATATATTTTAGAGAAAAAAAAATAATTTTTGGGTGTTAAGTGCCGCTATTTAATGCCAAACTTCTTGTATAGCTCGTTAAAGGGGACCCTTGCTGATTTCTTTCCGTTTCAGGTATTTGAGTATACAAAAGCCACAATATTAGTGTCAGATTATAGATTTTGATATCCTAGAAAGCTTTTTAGTTGACCTTGTGCATAACACACCTTCCTGGGTGTCGATAAATTCACATTTTCCTGGGATATCTCAGGAAGTTAATAGATTCCTCGGAATTCTTGGCTCAAATTACATACAGAAGACCTTGAATTGTGTTTTAATATGGCGTTATATAATCCTTGGACACCAATTGAATCAGAAATGTACAATTATCCGATACTTTCTGACCCTATATTGACGGTAATGTTTATAATACGAAAACTACGTTGTTCACAGTGTAAATTTCATGCTTTTTGGTAGTGATTATATTTTGATGCTTTGGGAGCAGGTTTTTAACAGAATATTTCACATTTCTGATTCAATTGGTGTCCAAGGATTATATAACACCATATTAGAACACAATTCAAGGTCTTCTGTATGTAATTTGAGCCAAGAATTCCGAGGAAACTATTAACTTCCTGAGATATCCTAGGAAAAATGTGAATTTATCGACACCCAGGAAGGTGTGTTATGCACAAGGTCAACTAAAAAGCTTTCTAGGATCTCAAAATCTATAATCTGACACTAATATTGTGGCTTTTGTATACTCAAATGCCTATAACGGAAAGAAATCAGCAAGGGTCCGCTTTGACGAGCTATACAAGAAGTTTGGCATTAAATAACGGCACTTAACACCCAAAAAATAATTTTTTTTCTCTAAAATATATCTCGGACACCCAGACACATTCGCCAAAACAATAAAATGTATAAATTTTGCTGCTAATTCCATAAATTGTACGATAATACTCATATTTCCTTGGGGCGTATGTATACTTTTTTAAGTATCATTTTTTGGTTTTTGTAAAATTTACCGTTATTTATATTATAGAATATACTTTTGTTGTATTAAATATTGTTTATTAGTGAGACGAAATAAACCTGTGTACTTGGAATTTCATAAATATCATTCCTTTTTCTAAAACCCGAGATTTATAGGGCGTACGTATACTTATGTAAGACTGTGTACTTTGAACAGAATTATGTTGTTGTCATCTCTTTGCGAGTGGGCAGCATGTTCAAAACATTTTGAACATATTTTCACATTTTCCATTGATTTGATAATGGAAGTGTTTTAAGATAAGAATTGAAGATCCCACATGCAGTGGTAGCTAGTATCGCTAGTTGTTTGTGTGTGCGCTATGCACTTAAGATTTTATGGCACATGCATTGTGGGAAAATTCTTCAATTATAAAATACTTGTATTTTTAGAACATAGAGTTTAGTGAAAGAATTGTAATGAAAGGGTAGCCTAAGAAATATTTTGTATTGATACAGTTAAGCTAAATATTATTGAAATAAATGAGTGAGTTACAACCACTCATTGTGCTATGACGTCTGCGTCGTTTCTTATTTTTTACAGACGAGCTGCGGCTGTCTGTTGGATGCTGCGGCATTAAATTTATATTTATTCATTTTGGTCCTTCGAAAAATTGAGTTTTCCTCCACCCGTGGTAAGAGACTCAATGGAACTAGTGAAGGGATTTTTAAGCAGTTGACTTAAAAATCAAAACTGAAAAGAAATACTCTAGCAATTGGCTCAGGAATTGTTAGGAGTAATTTTTAATAAACGATTTATTGTTCGGTAAAGCGTTTGTCGTGGCTTGGACAACGACATAAAGTAAAAAATATTAAAATGGTCTCAAAACTGGATTTTAGCATTGAAGGTTTTGAGATGAGGCTCCAGGAGCTGGAGTTAAAGAAATACCGAGGAGCTCTCATGTATGTGAAAGGGTATCCGTCTACAAAGTAAGCCAACTGAAGGAATGGGTTGACATCATAGAGGATAATTTAAATCATCTGGAGCAGTTCGCGACCAGAATTAGTGCTGAAGTTTTCATACCTAGTATGGAAAAGTTAAAAGAATTGTGTGATCCGCTAATAGAGAAGATGTATAAAATCATAGTGCGTTCGATAAAATGGGACTTTCCATATTTCAACACTGTGTCTAAAACGTGGATATTTGCTGAACCAGTAAAAGAAAAAAAGTCGAATCTGAAAAAGTTTTTTCGGAAAGCTGACAATTTGTTAGACCAGAGCGACTATGTGTCAAATAAATTGGAAAATATGGCAACGTATGCAGCTGAAGGATGGATTGTCACATTGAAAAAAATATATCAGTTTTTTCCAAAGGTGACCGAGAATGAGTATTTGGGAGATTTGTTTTTCAAGTTAAATCGGGTTGAGATTATCTAGAAGAAGACAATGGATGAGATAGATAATATGCTCAGATCTCCCAGCAAAATGTTTGTGCCCCCGGCAAGCCCTCACTGCGGAGGGAATTCCTTGTGGGACAGTGCACTTGAAAATGATGTAAATGCTGTCGAAGAAGAGATAGTATATAAAGATGAGAAAGAAGTTGCGCTGGAACACCTGCGTTTGGAAGGCGAACATATAGCGGAACAACGGAAGATAGAATCAACGTCACACGCCAACAATGAAGAAAATTTTGTGTGCCAGTAGAATTTAGATGAACAAATTATACCGAATTCCGATGGAGAAGTCGTTGTTGATTTTTTGTTTTATCCTATGGAGAAAATCAACGTTGAAGAAATATATGAAACTACTTTGGACGAAGATGAAAAGGTTGGACAACAATTTGTACTAGAACAGAAGCTGTTACAGGCCGACCAATTTATTGACCTAGTAAAGCAAGATGACTTTAACTTACAGCCTGTTCATGTATGTCGACCGAAAGGTGTCTTGCGCTTCCGAAGTGGAAAAAAATCATTTTCTGTTCATGTAAACGCCTTCGAAACGAAAATTTATGCGACCGACAAGCCATACGAAATAACACGTAAACGTACACTTTTCCATTAAATTTGGATTTATGTATTTCGAAAGGACTGTCTCTTTTAGAAAGAGAATGTCAAAATCACTCACTTGCTTTGTAGCTGCCGAGTAGAACGTAAAATCGCGTATAACCCCGAAAATCTTAAAAAAAAAATTATGCAACACATTCTTGAAACAAAATAAAAATTTTATAGACACTTTTTAATGGCGGTTTCATTCATTATTGTGAAGAAATCAATCAAATAAAATAATTCAAAATAACGACACATTTTATTTTTCAAACAAAACAAATCACACATATTCCAATGTTTGTATGTATATGCGGATTTTGTTTTCATTTCTCATTTGGCTCTCATTTATGGAACATAGTTGTACAAATGTACATTCAAATTAGTAGTATTTCGCATAGGATACGTAACGGCAGTCGCACGATAGTTTGCGAAATACATGAACGCATATTTAGACGGAAGTGAGTGACTGCTCTCCTTTCGTACGGGTTTTCGTGCGACATACATGAACAGGCGGTTAAACTAGCAATACAGTCCACTGAAAGAGAGAGAATATATGTATATGCAACAAAGAGGTACAGCACAAAATACAGTACGAAAGATCCAAGAAAAATGCAGTGGATAAGTAAACATATAATAAGATGTCCAAAAGAAACACAGGACGAACTCCGGCAAAAGGAAGCAGCAATGGTAAAATTAAGTCTTTTGCATTTTATAAATTCTCTTATTTTAGAAGACATTTGCAGCGTCCTCATACGTGTTCGAATTCGAAGATGAGAACTTATGGTTCAATAAACAAGGAGTCACCTGGCAATTGGAGCATTTTTGTTGGTGGCGTGACTGCCGGTGATGCAGACGCTACAAACGAGTTGAGAACTGATGTATCGGAACAAATTCTAGTGTTTAAAGACCCTGACAAGCAACATTCAATAACCGAAAATAATGTGAAACATCAGTGGAAGAGAGGCCCGATGGTAGAATGGCTCCAAAAGGTGCTGGGTGCAGCACATAGAGTTTGCTGCAAAGATGTCACATTTATTCTTTATTCATATTTTAAATTTTGAATATTTTGTTTTTCATAACGAAGACTAAATACCTAATTTCAGCCATTTCGGAGGTATATTGAGGTCACAACCTTCATAGTACAGAAAATCGGGAGGTACCGTTGGGGGCGTGGAAATATACTATCAAATTTCAGCTGGATTGGTTTATAACCCCATCGATGATAAGATACCTAATTTCAGCCATTTTCATAAGAAGAAGCCACAAACTTCAAAATACCGAAACTCGGGAGGTACCGTTCTATGGCGGCTTTATGTAGGCGTGCAACTATACCAACAAATTTCAGATGGAAAGTTTTATACCCCCAACGGAAAATAAATAACATATTTCAGCCATTTCGGTATGATAATTTGGCTAAAATCTTTAAAATACCGAAAATCGGCAGGTAGCGTTTTATGGGGGCTATATCAAAACGTGGACCGATGAGGCAGATTTTTAATACCAAACATCCTAGGAGTATATAAACTTTTATACCAAATTACAAAGCTCAATCTTAAAAATTGCGAGCTGTATCTTGATTTCAACAGACAGACGAACGGACATGGTTGTATCGACTTAGAATTGTATGCTGATCAAGAATATATGTATGTACCAATATTTCGATGTATTACAAACGGAATGACAATTTTAATTATACCCGCCATATTACGGTGGAAAGTATAAAAAGTATTATTCGGCTTAACCGACAGAGGTATACCCTCAGCCTGTATGAATTGAGACTATCAACTACGGACAGATTGAAAATCAGCTAACACAACCCCAAAAATACTGTATAGAGGGGGTCTTCAGAACCGCCACCAACCATTATAGTCCCAAACCATTATATCCCAGCAAAATGGCTGAAATTTGGTATTTAGTCTTCGTTGGGGGAGTAAACCTTTTCACCTGAAATTTGTCGGTATAAGCCTACGTCTTCATATAAACCCTATAAAACGGTACCTCCCGATTTTCGGTATTTTCATGGTTTTAGCCTCAATATCCTGCCAAAATGGCTGAAATTTGGTATTTAGTCTTCGTTGGGGGAATAAACCGCTTCACCTGAAATTTGTCGTCTTCTTATACGCCCCATAGGGGTTTTAACCTCAATATCCCAACGAAATGGCTGAAATTAAGTGTTTAGTCTTCGTTGAGCCGAGGAGGCATTTACTCCTTAATAGCATTCGTTGGGGTGTCGGTTTCATATCTTTTATCCAGAAAATTACTTCCGTTACGTCCCGAAAACTACTTTTAAAATATCCCTCATAACACATAAAAAATTGCTATGTGTGTCATTTTGTAAATGTTAAAGCCATAATGTCATTGTCATAACCGTCATCATGACCAACACACAGTCACTTTCTCAGATCATAAAAGACTCATCACTACGATGATCAAAACAAACATTAAATAAGTTTTTTTATGCAATTTATACGTGTAATTTTTCATAAGAGTATGGCGATGGCGATATCATTGCCATGATGATGATGACATAAAGACACGATTCAATTGAATGCGAATTACATGCAAAAAATTGCAATATCCAAATATAAAATTCAATAAAATCAAAAGTTTTTACACTCTAGTTTCTTACAATAGTCCTTATATACGCAAAGAATGTCATTGTGCTACCATATTCATGGCAGATTCGCAGATTCGAAGAAAAGAAACTTTGCCACTTATTCATATAACGACGATTCATGGATGGATCATCTCACCGCCATCAATGGATGGCAGGCATCGTTGTTAAACTACTCTCGCTGGACTTAATAACAGGTTGTTGTTGTTGCCATCGTTTTTTTATATTTTTGTGGAATAAATCTTTATAATAGAAATAAAGAAAAATATTTATACGTACATACATAAAACTTTACATCAATACGTTTATACATGTGGTTTGTTTTTACAGACGATCGCTTAAATCAACTTATGTCAATTTGAAGTTATTGATACCTACATACATATTTGGACAAAATTCAAATGCCGACCACTGTGTAAATAAATACATGTGTATGTGCATATGTATGTACATGATATCACTACTTATTTTGGTACAAATCAGCTTGAATGGTTACAAAGACCTCAGATTCGAAATCATACACATATGATTCATCCGAAAAAGTTAAACAAAACAAAATCTTAACAACAAACAGGAATTTTATTGACAGCAACAACAAAAATTAAATTTTCTGTAACATTCAATGAACAATAACAACCCAAGTTAAATCTGCTTGGAAAATCAAATAAAAATAAACAAACCACCACAAAAGATTATGTCAGCAAACGCATCACAAAATTGGTTTAAAATAAATTCAAACATTAACTTTTAAATAAATATTTAAATATAAATTAATATTTAAAAATACATACAGTTCATGTATGTATATTAAGGATATAAATTTTCATATAGGGAAAATAAAGCATAACACAAGAAATTCCAAGACGCTTTGTTAAGAACTGAAAGATGTCGTTCCGCAAAGCAGGAATGGTGTGTCACCAGCTTTTCGCTGAGGCATTGAATTTCCAACTCCATGTCACACTGCGGGCGAAATTCAAATCTAGCGGAGCAAAAGTCCGAAAACTGGCCTTATGTTATATGCAAATAATTAATGTCGTCCTATTCTAAACATCTTGCGGCACCCGAAAACAATAAACAAATTTGTATTTTATTGTAGTTGGCTGTTATAGCGGTACATACATTGGGAGTTTTTATTCGTGATTGCTAAATCGACTTTTCTGGTATTTGTTTTGATCGTCAAAAATTGTGGGAAAAATTAAAGTAAAGAGTGCATAACTGAATTTTTTCCAACAGTTTGGATGTGCTGCTTTATAAAGAAAGTGATTGCAAAATTATTTACTGTTGTAAATATTCAAAAAAATAATCTTTAATTATTAAGACACAACTTTTCGACTTTAAGTATCTTATATAAAGTACAACTAACCGGGGATCACTTCCGAATATTGTTTTTCTTAAAATACATACTCCGAGGTAATTACTCCGAAAATTCCGACTGCTACTATTTGCAACTCTTCATTTTATCGCCATTTTATTTTGAAGTAAAAAAGTCGTTTAGTTTGGATATCATTACATGGAACCTATACCAAAACGTGAAGCTATGCCTCCACTTTTTTTGGGAGAAGTTTTTTATGATTAAAATTTCAAGAGTCTATCTTAACTATTTTAAAAGTTATTAATTTTTCCCCGCTAGATTTGGATTTCACCCACAGTGTGTCAGTCAGAAATACACAAGGCTATCTACAAGGAAGCCGGGTGAAGGAGTATATTGCAAGCACCTTTTATCTGCCTGCACATTGACGACAAAAACCTTTAGAGCTTTAAATATCAGACCGTGGTTCTCAAGAATGAATCAATAGAAATTAATTTGGCTGCGCTCAAATTGAAATATGGTAAAGCTGAAACTATTGCAGAATGTCTCCAGAATGTATTAGGTGAGTTCAACCTGTGAGGATCAATTGTTGTTGTTGTAACAGATATGATATGATAGTAAGTTTATTTTTCAGCTTAATTTGTATTTGGGCCTATTTCAAGTTCTATGAATGCGGCTGCGTAGATAGGTTGTAGTCCCAAAGCTACTGGGGTTGGTTGAGTTGATTTGGCTGGCCAGTTGAAAAGACGCAGTGTGTCGTTCGCACCTGTGCCGCATGATGGGTAGATGTTTTGCATGATGTCTTCAATCCTTGTCCTAAAGAAGTTGAGTCAAATCTACTCCGATTTGTCGTGAAAGCTCACGCTCCTCAGCTGCGATAGATGGAGGGCCAATTGTGATGATTGTTGCCGATACAACACTTGTGAATACCAGCTAAATGATAGGCGTTGTAGTTTGACTGCATCAAAAGTTCGAAAAGAAAGGACACCCAACGCCCAAGATCTGCATCGAGTTCTTAACATTGTCATGGAAGTTGATCTCCGTGGGTCGACCAAACCACAAACACCGAGTACTGTTTTGTGCAGGATATGATGAGCAATTATGATCAATTGAAAGCAATGGTAAAACTGAGATAAAGGAAACAGGTGTCTCACACGCAGAAAAATATATGTTAGAAATATGTTTGGATCCAAACAAATATTTGTTTGGGACTGATTGCAAACAAATATATGTTTGGATCCAAACATAATTTGTTTGTGTCCAAACAAATATATGTTTGCAACATTTTGTAACACATCTCAATTTAATATGCTTGGGTACCAACATATTTTTATCTTAGAACATATTTTTTATGGGTGGAGAGTATTTTGGTCAAAGAGAGTAACAACAGGGCTCTCGCAGCTGCGGAATGCTGGTTTATAATAAAGAGCTGTGTGCATGTGCATTGTTCCGATTTCGTTACGATGTCGGTACGATTGGTATGCTGGGCTCTTATTCCCTACATTTTATTCGGTCTCATCGTCTCACCATCCCATTGACAATACATCAACAAACCACAACACAACCCCCACCATCGTCTGACGATAACATTGAGACTTTATCAAAAAACCACACACACAACAACTGCTGCTGTCGCAACAATTGTTAGTTAACTGACAAACCAAACAACTACAGTGCGTTTGGTGTCGAAAAAACAAAGTTCCTATAGTCAAATACTTCGCAACTACAAATTTGTAATTTCTTTAATATAAAGCGGTGGTGCTCAAAATATTTTGAGCATTAGTCTCTCTGAGCAAGTCTTTACATTGCTAAACCACGACAGCTGAGAATAAAGAGAACATATTTTGTTGTTGCAGTCACGTTAACGTATATGGGTGATCTTGGCTGATATAAAGGCAACATCTAATATCTCAACCTAGCGCTGATAGACTCAACATGTATGTACATATGATTCATATTGTTCTGCTATGCTTACAATACGATAACAACTACAGTGAAAATCTTTAGAAGAAACGGTAAGTTACAATATTACAAAATAAAAGAATTAATAAATAAAAAGCAGCAAAATTTGTCTCTGCTCTGTTTGGTGGTGTGTGGTGGTTGTTAGTCAATAAAAACTTTATGAAAGGCGTTGTTATGTTTGGGACTGCTTGCAAACAAATATATGTTTGCTGCAAAATATGTTTGGGACATATGTTAGAGAGGCCATTTTTTCTGTGTGCAGAGATGACATGAAGTTTCTCTTTCGTCATTTCGCTTAGAGGAGTCAGATCCCTTTTGCAAAATTTAATCAGATCCCATACATCTGCAATGCAAGCTGCATTCCTGTGACATTCTAGCTCTTCTTTTGTTTATTCTGATGCCTGAAACCTGGAACAGGTTGAGTAAAATCAGTTTTTTTTATTTCTTACTCACACGGAGGAACAAAAGGCCTCTCTAACATATGTTCCAAACATATTTTGCAGCAAACATATATTTGTTTGCAATCAGTCCCAAACAAATATATATTTGGGTGAAAATAAATTATGTGTTTGGGAGCAAACAAATACAAACCCAAAAGCCACAAAAAAAAAAACAAACACATGCACCAGTGGGCGCTTACTGAGAGCAAGGGAGCGTAAATTTCAATGTAAAACAAATTGAAAGGTATGCTCACTTGCTCTCTTGTAAGCGCTCTCTGGCTATCTCCAACATATACATACATTTATAAATGGCGGTGGTTTATTGAAAGGCATAGAAATACCAAACACAAAAGCAACAACAGACACAAAGGTACATAAAAAAATCCAAAGACTTTAATAAAAGACTAACTGAATGAAATTACTTATAAAAAGTCGCACTTTTAAAAAGAAAAAAATATGTAAAAACATCGTTGAACGCTTCTCCTTAGTTGTGAAATAAAAGACATTTTCTCCAAAGTTGAAATCATCAGCGGGAAATCGGCATCTGGAATCAAATGATTATATAATGTAATAAATAGGTACATCCATATTTCAAATATACGTATGTCTGTATATGATAAATGTATTGATGTAATTACCAATAATAAATGCGATTTTTCCTTGTCCAATAAAATATTTCCATTCACATTTTTGATTCAATTATAAAATTTCCAATTATGAAATGTATTGGGCATTTAATTTACTAAAAAGCACCATTTCTTTAAGAAAACACAAAACACTGATTTATTCACTCACTTTGCAGTCTTTACTGAACGATTGTATTTAGGAAACTGAAGAAAGAAGAACAACAGAATTAATACCATTTTCTTTCTTTTCCTCTTCGCTTGCTACGTTGGCCAACACCAGCAAAGCACGAAATACACCTGTTTAGCCACATACACACCACCAAAGCTTCTGCGTCTCCTAATTCACCATACACACAGTTCTTTATTATAAAACAGTATTCCTCAGCCGCGAGAGCCCTGTTGTTACTCTCTTTGACAAAAATCCTCTCTCCACATATAAAAATATGTTCTAAGATAAAAAATATGTTGGTACCCAAACAAATAAAATTGAGATATGTTACAAAATGTTGCAAACATATATTTGTACACAAACAAATTATGTTTGGATACAAACATATATTTGTTTGCAAGCAGTCCCAAACAAATATTTGATTGGATCCAAACATATTTCTAACATACATATATTTTTCTGCATGTAGATGTATGAACTTCCTTAAAGTTTTAATTACTTTCCAAGCATATGCAAGAATCGCCACTAGTACCAAATTGAAGCCATGAGTCTGATAAGACTTTTTGCGGAAATTTGCGTTTTTGGACAAAAGTTTAACTCGGTTTTTAGGTGCTGAATTTATATTTTTTGTAATATTTTTAAGAGTTGTGTTAATTTTTTCTTATATGTATGTTGACTAAATTTTTTTTCTGGTGGTAATCGTTTTTATGCATCGTATTAGCGATTTCATTTATTACATGGAACCGCTCTGCAAACTCGTGTTAGAAAGTATTTAGAGGTTTTCATTTTAATAAAAATGTTGGTTTTGTTGGGACACCCCAATGTTGGACCGCTTAAATCGTAAATCTATAATAAACAAGATAGTCATGATCAAGATGAGACGACAGCTGATGGATTTCAGTAAGAAACACGACGTGAAGGTCAGAGACGATAAACTAAAGGTTGCGGATAAATGGTTTAATTGAAATTCTGATAAAAAGTTGTTTTGTGGTGCAGTTGATGGTCTGGGTATTATGAAACAGTTGTATGGAGAAGCGTTCAATCTTAATCTCAAATATAGAATCTTAAAAAACTCATTAAATTTAAAAAACTAATTTTTTTTTGCAAATAATCATTCTAAAAACAAAGAAATAGAAATAAGTCACATAATAAACAAAACTTTTAAAATATTATCATATAATAAGTCTGTCTGGTTACTTTCCCAGCAAGAATTGTCCAGCAAGAACTTTCTCAGAGAGTAAGGGGTTTTTATTCTCTTTTGCTAGAAAATTGTAAAAAGTAAACAGACACCTTCCCAGCAAAAACCAGCAAGCAATCAGCTGACTTGCCAAAACAGAACAATTTGTCCGCCAACAAAGGAAGCAAACACGTTGTATTTTATTAAAAATAAAAAAGAAAATGAAACAAAAAGTATTTTTCCACTTTACAAATTTGTTCTCCATAAAACAATACAATTAGACTATGTTATTTCCACAATAAAATTGTTTTTAATGTTCACAAACATAAATCAACAAAAAACTAAAAACGGCTGATTGATTGTTTTCAGGAAGAAGAAGAGCTTGCAAGTGCTTGCTAGAAGAAATTTGTCCAGCAAGAATTTGCAAGCTCTCAGTGAAAGAACTGTCAAAATGTCTCTCTCGAATCGCTCTCTTTTGCTGGTTTTTTGTGTTAACAGACGACTTCCAGCAACAATTGGTACAAATTGTTACAAATTTTAGGGTAACCAGACACAGCTAATGTACATGGCCTCAAAACCAAATGTCTTTATCCAGAATTTGTTGAATATGTAAGGGGCTTTGACATGTTTGCTCTAATTGAGACTCACGTTGTAGAGCAGGAGACAAATGGATGGGCGAAATACTTCAGCGATTTCTACTTATATTGGCAAAATGCGGAAAGAGTTCATACGCATGGTAGAGCCAGTGGCGGAATTCTATGTGGAGTGAAAAGAAATCTAGAATTTGTTGGCTTCAAGCATGAATATATCCATAATAATTATGTAAACATGCTGGAAATAGCATCAGCTAGAGAACATTTCATATTTATACCTGTTTATTTAAGAGTAGAAAGCTGGAAGAGTGAATTTAATGCTGTTCAAGACACAATTAAAAATGTAACGGAAAACAATGTGATTTTGGCAGGAGATATGAACGTACGCATTGGAAATCTCCAACAATATGTTGAAAACTGTTTACAGAAGGAATTCTCTGCCGGCAAAGAAGACAGACCATCAAAGGATTTGGTAGTAAACGCGAGAGGCAAAAAGCTTATGGAATTTTGCGAAGATAATAGTCTATTAATTCTAAATGGAAGAATAATAGGAGATGAAGAGGGTCATTTTACCTTTGTGAGCAGTGTAGGCAATTCAGTTAATGATATTGCCGCAGTAACATACGATGGCTTGAAAATGATAACACGGTTTGAAGTAGAAGAGAAAATATGGTCAGATCATCTAACTTTAAACATATGGATAGAAGTTGTTCAAACGCAAAATGTAACGAATATGGATCTGTTACCCAAATTACTTTGGAGAAGACAAAATAGGACATATGCACAACGGCTAAACGAAAACCTACGTATAGCAAAAAATAAAGGCGATGTTACAAACTTAAAGGATCTAACGGATATTATTCATCAATCAGCAGTAAAAACAAACTCAAATAACCAAAATAAAACATATAAATCAATCTGGTTCAACTACAAATGCGAAAAGGCCCGAAATCAGTCATTTAAACTCCTAAATATATTTCGAAAAAATGACACTCAGAGCAATAAGACAAAGTACATTGAAGCAAAAAATAAATATAAAATGATTTGCCAAGAAAGAAAAAAGATTATACCAGGGAAATGGAAGAAAAACTTGCAAGAACCGCAGATGCAAAGCAGTGGTGGAGAGTTGCTAATCAGATAAGGGACAGAGTTTGAAGATTGGCACGAATATATCTGCCCAAGAATTCGGTATATATTTTAACAAGCTGCTAAACCAAGAACAATTTGCAAAGGCTATACAATATGCAGTTAATTATAAAACTGATTACGAGTTAGACAAGGACATCGACATCCTGGAAATACAAGAAGTATTAAGGAATACAAAAGAAAACAAAGCACCAGAAATAGATCGTGTTCCGTATGAGCTTTTTACGAACGCATGCAACGAATTTCTTATGGAATTGGCTGATCAGTATAATACGATTTTTAGCACAGGACAAATGGAAAGTACTATTGACGAAACTGTAATATTCCCTGTATATAAAAAAGGAGATTTCAAGCAAGTCAGAAATTATTGAGGAATATCGTTTATGAACGCAGCGGCAAAAATTTTAATGGGAATTCTAAATAAACGAATAAAACAATCGGTGGAAAATAATGGAATTTTAAATGAGTATCAAGCAGGCCTTCCCCTCAGGATATTCTATGATAGACAATGTCTAAAATTTTTCTTCTATTGTTCACCTTAAGTTTTACGAGAATAAAAAGTTCTATGCGTTTTTTGTCGACTTTTCGGCTGCATTTGACATGATTTCGAGAAACCTGATGATATATAAACTTCATTATATGGGATTGTCAACCAAAGTTGTCAGTCTGATTGAAAAGTTATACAGTAATACAAGTACGACAAGGGTGTTTATTGTCGTCATTACTGTTCACACTATATCTAAACGACTTACATGACTGGCTAAAAGGAGGATTGATGATCGATTTAATAAATATTCGCGTGTTACTCTATGCTGATGACATAGTGATAATTGCTGATGATGCACTCGTTTTGCAGAAAATTATCCTTAAATTGGAAGACTATTACAATCAGTGGAATATGGTTGTCAATCTGGACAAATCGAAAATCATGGTTTTCCGTAAAGGAGGTCGAATAGCCAGCCACGAGAGATGGCTATATCGAAATGAAGAAATTGAAATAGTAAATGAATACTGCTACTTGGGTGTCATACTTACAACAAAAATGGTATTTTCAAAACATGTTGAAATCAGAAATATGAAGTCAAAAACATGCATTAATGCAACTTGGAAGGAACTTCTGAGTAAGCCGCAAATATCGCTGGTAGATAAATGGAAGATATATTTAAGTGTCTGCAGAACAACTCAGCCGTATGCAGTGCAAGTTTGCGGTTATGAATGGCTCGAAGAAGTTGAAAAATTACACCGATATTTCCTAAAAAGGGTTATAAAGCTACCGGATTATATACCAAACTATGTACTATCATTAGAAACGGATATACCTGACAATCATTTCTACACACTTAAACTCCATATAAATTATATCTGCAATACAGTATATAAATACGAAGCACAACGGCTGCCGCAAATTCTTTCCAAAAAAATATGGGAGAAAAATATTTTGGGCCAAAGCCATGGAAAGTTTGGCAGAAAGATCCAATGTGTCCATCATTAATGTGAAAATAACCTCTGAAGAGTGGGGAAATAGAACTAATGTCATCCTAAACAAGCTTAGAATAGAAAGCTATATGTAGAAGAGACAAAAGGCAATCAATAGTGAAACGAGGTTTTACCGTTTTCTGAATCCTGATGTTGGAGTAGAGTATATGTCAAACATATGGAACGTGGATAAAATATCTATAATAATGGAAACTCGAGCAGATGTTCTTCCGATAAATGGAAGCAGTTACGATGATAGAAAAGAATGTACTCTATGCAATACAAATGAAGTCGAAAATATGCAACATTTCATTGCCAAATGCCCTATTTTATCTGAAATTCGTGCACAGTTCTTAGGAAGTTCATATCTACATAATACACAGTTAATAAATGTTCTAAATGGTTGTATAGATAATGGATGGGAAAATTTATATAATTATGTTCGAACTGCATTAATGTATAGAAACTCCATAATTAGAGAACAATTTTAATATCAGGAATTGAGCATTAATAAAAAATAATAACGTTTTAACAGAATTTCCGTACTATTAATTGACAGACAACTTCCTTAAGTTATTTTCAGAAATACATATTATTTTGTTACACTTTATAATTGAAATTGTAATAATCCTGAATAATCCTGAATTGTAATTTAAACAATGAAAACAAAATAAATCTAATCTAAATATTAAACAATTTAAAGAGGGTTTCCCTGCACTGAGAACCACAAACACATTATTAAGGCAAGTCGGGAGAAAAACGTGATTAAAATTTATATAGAACCGAGAAATGGATGGTAACGCTATATGGAGGCTGCGGCCAATAGCTGGCCGATATCACATTTCATTATAAGTTGGTGTTCTAAACTCTGAGTTCATTATTAAATCCTATTCGGTTTGAATATTTGATTAATATCTGCAAATACCTTGAATCGAGATATATATCACATAGAGAGTGTGCCAAATTATGGATCCATATTGAATGTTTTTCGCGGGGAGGTTTACTAAGCAATAATAACACTTGATATCGGCTCAAAATCAATTCGGTTGAATAATGTGTTGGTAACAGTAAAATGCCACAATTCAGAATGGTTCGTTTTATGGGGACCACACGAAAACTTGCACCTAGGACTGCAATATTTTTGTTAGACTAGTTTTAGGTCACCAGGACCCATTGATAAAAAAATTTCAGCATCATATATTATCTAGAAGTATTTTTGTCACAGCTTCCCTTGTAAGTGCCACCACTATGCGATGTACCGAGACCTTGTGAAATAATGATTCGAAAATTAAATCGATTACAAAATAATTTAGTTTTATTTACACATTTATTTCTTCTAATAATAGTATGGATTATAAAGTGGATTTCCGTAGTCGCCATATTGAGAATAGGTATATGACAAATATCCTGGATTTATTCTATTCTGGTTAGATAAACCATTAGTGACTGATGAATATGCTGCTGCTGGTGTATTAAGTGGTAGACTTAATGGTGGTAAACTATTATAATTATAGGGTATGGTGTTATAAACACCTCTATATGGTGCCAGTTTTTGTGTTGCGTAATAAGGAGATACTGGGCGTGGCGGATACAAAGAAGAATATCTCAAAGCTGCTGCTCGATTACCAGAAATTAAACCAGCAATAATATTTATCAAAGACAAAAGATCATTATTTACAATACCCGAAGATGGAGGTCTGGTTGTTGTAGCCGGGGCAGTAGTTGTTGTTGTTGTCGTGGCCATTGTTGTTGTTGTTGTTGTTGGAGCTGCAGTCGTTGTAGTTGGTGATTGATTGTTGCCATTTCCATTGTAGTTTCCATTAACGCCGCCGCTGCCACCGTAACCCCCACTTTGTCCTTTGTATTTGCTCAGAAATCTTTGAAGAAATGTTCGATCATCAGCCGTCTGTCTAATTAAATCATCCTCTAATTTGGCAATGTTTTTAATCTGTGGCAGCTTCTGTTCTGTTGTTTCAGCCCTTGCAAAAGTAATGACCAATAAAACCACACAAAATGTGTACAAAAGTCTTGGCCAAGCCATGTTCTTGTTTGAACCAACAATGAAAGCAAACTTCACCGCCTCCAGCATTTCTCTCACCTTTATATACACTAAGCGAGGTTGTGTGTCGGTTAACATTCCTATAATGTTACTCGTCCTAATCACATCAGGTTTAGTTCCCAAAATCTTAAAAGAAAAAACATGCCTTGTCAGAAGATTAAGAATTTTGTGAAAAATTTGTGACTAAGTCAAATTTCTTCTCAATCATCTGAAAATGCATTCTAATTTATAATCAGTTTCTCTTTCTACCAAACCAAACGATATTTAAAAGAAGTTTGTGTTTCGATCCAAGAATTAGGTCATAAAATGCATTTATTCAGTTTCATTCACACTATGTGGGATTATTTAAATGACTCACAGTCGGTTATTGATTTATAGTTTATGTGTGGTATGACAGCAAATGCCTCCAAAGAAAAGTGATACGGAGAGTTTGTTTAATAAAAACACAGTTACATATGGAAAGATTAGGTTATAATGAAGGTAATCTATTTATGGATAGTGAGAGTGTTCTGAGGGTTTTGAATGAGTATTTCACTACACTTTTTTGATGTAAAATAATTTCGTTCGAATCTGTTCTACCATTCTTTATTGTATCATGACCGTAGGTTCAACACATCTTGATCGATTTTGTTTCATTCTATGTACTTGGTCTGATGATAGTCAGGTGGCGTTATGTATATCGAGGTGTAAAAATAAGATTATGTATGGTAACATGGGGCGGCTTCGCCACTGGGGCGCCTTCGCCAGCACCGATTTTCTTGATTATTATAACTGCTTCAGAAATGCCGTTAAAGGGAAAATTGTGAGTTTAAAGAAGATCTTTCGTCTCCCAAAAATTGGCATTTCTATCAAATATATGATTGCTGATGCACGCGGTTTCATGTTTTTGGGGTGTTGCGAAAAATATTCATGGTAGGTATATTTTTTGATATCTTGTATACCTTTTGTGATATCAAATTTATATTTTATACCGTTAATAGACAACTACTGAAGAATATAAATCCAAATAATTTGCAAGCTAAAAGTAATTATAAATGTCAATATATTCATATTATGAACTATGTAGGGGGTGGGGCGGCTACGCCATGATAGGGTTGTTGTGGGTTAATGTGAGAAATATGTCAGGTTTAACTTAAATTGTTTATGCTATTGATATATCACGCTATAATGTGAAGTTGAAATCAAATATTGTGCTAAACCTATATAATTTGGCAAAAATTTCATTTTTATGCCTAAATTCAAGGTACCTACTTCAATTAACGGCTAGAATATGTTTCTTTTTGTAAATTTTAGAATCATTTTTGATTATTAAATAGAAAACATGTTCCTTTTATGCATATTGTTGATATTTGGGGAGGAAGTATGGTAAATGCCAGTTTTAGAGTCCGTTGATATATGTCCTATGTCGATGGCGAAGCTACCCCATGGGTGGGGAGGCTTCGCCACTTTTTAGACATTTTGTAAATTCTCAAAAATAATATTTTAAAAACAAAATTATAATCATTTATATATCAAAACTTATAGTCAAGAAATGCTAATATTTTTACCAAAAATAATATTTGGAAAAACTTTAATGATGTCGATATAAGAACATTTTGAACAAAAACGTGGCGAAGGCGCCCCATGTTACCATATATGGTAGCTATATCAAAACGTGTATGTATACCGACAATTCTCAGGAATATTTGAGACCCACAAGGAAGATAAAATACGAAATTTGATACTTTTTTTGTTGAACAGTGTGGCTAAAAGCTTCAATATTTTCAAAATTGGGAGGTACCGTTCTATATCACAACGTGGACCTATACATACAATTTCGAGCAGAAATGTTTTCTATCCACAACGAATTTCCAAATTTCAGCAATTTCGGTTGGATAATGCAGTTAAATCCTTGAAGATAACGAAAATCGGGAGATACCGTTCTATGGGAGATATACATATCAAAACCTGGAACTGCAACGAAAAATTTCTGTGCGAGAGTTTTTTAGTTGCAGCAATGATTAAGTACCAAAATATCAGCTGTTCGGCGGGATAGTGTGACTAAATCCTGAAAAATACATTAATACCAGCGAAAAGTAAATTCAAAATATGAGTCATTTCATTGATATAATGAGGCTGAAATCTGAAAAACGCCGTAATATCAGCGAAAAGTAAATTCCAAATATCAGTCATTTCGCTTATACAATGAGGCTAAAATCTGAAAAATATCTTAAATCGGGAGGTACCATTCTAAGTCCATATTTACATTAGTCAATTTTCCTTGCGGCAATTGTCAGTTTGAAGAAGAGAGAGGTGAGGCATATGGTAACCCTCTGCCTCTCAACATCCTCTCTCATCGACAAACTGACAATTGCCGCAAGGAAAATTGCCTAATGTAAATATGGACTTAGAATGGTACCTCCCGATTTAAGATATTTTTCAGATTTTAGCCTCATTGTATAACCGAAATGACTGATATTTGGAATTTACTTTTCGCTGATATTACGGTGTTTTTCAGATTTCAGTCTCATTATATCAATGCACTTGCACTCTTGATGTCGGTACACACAGAATAAATGGTCTCTCTAACATATGTCCCAAACATATTTTGCAGCAAACATATATTTGTTTGCAAGCAGTCCCAAACATAACAACGCCTTTCATAAAGCAAAAAAACACTGATTTTTCTGAGAGATTAAAAAAATGTTTGGCGAGTTTTTGTTTTTATTGACTATCAACCACCACACACCACCAAACAGAGCAGAGACAAATTTTGCTGCTTTTTATTTATTAATTCTTTTATTTTGTAATATTATTGTACCTTACCGTTTCTTCTAAAGATTTTCACTGAAGTTGTTATTGTCTTGTAAGCATAGCAGAACAATATGAATCATATGTACATACATGTTGAGTCTATCCTATCAGCGCTAGGTTGAGATATTAGATGTTGCCTTTATATTAAAGAAATTACAAATTTGTAGTTGCGAAGTACTATTTGACTATACGAACTTTGTTTTTTCGACACCAAACGCACTGTAGTTGTTTGGTTTGTCGGTTTGTCAGTTAACTATAGTTAACTGCTGTTATAACAACAATTGTTGCGACAGCGGTAGTTGTTGTGTGTGTGGTTTGTTGATAAAGTCTCAATGTTATCGTGAGACGATGATGGGGGTTGTGTTGTGGTTTGTTGATACATCGTCAATGTGATGGTGAGACGATGAGACCGATGAAAATGTAGGGAATAACAGCCCAGAAAACCAATCTTACCAAAATCGGAACAATTCACATGCACATAGCTTTTTATTATAAACCAGCATTCCGCAGCTGCGAGAGCCCTGTTGTTAATCTCTTTGACCAAAATCCTCTCCACCCATAAAAAATATGTTCTAACATAAAAATATGTTGGTACCCAAATATATTAAATTGAGATATGTTGCAAACATATATTTGTTTGGACACAAACAAATTATGTTTGGATCCAAACATATATTTGTTTGCAATCATTCCCAAACAAAAATTTGTTTAGATCCAAACATATTTCGCCATCTTACCGAAAAATTTCATTAATTAAAGACATTGACGGTGCTCTTGAAACAATTTTAAATGGAAGGTGCTTACACCTCGGAAGTTTTTGCGGATTCTGAAACTACAATTTTTATAGATGAGAAAAATCAAAAAACAAAAAAATCGCCGGAGCGCTTTTTAAAATCGCGATTTAAGTTGACATTTTTAGGGGTTGTTTAGGTTTTCACGATTTTGCTTAGAAGCCGCAAGTCCGATCAAAATGGGACTAAAAAAATGTTGTAGCTATGGAAATTCTCTACAAGATTGACCTTTATGGTGTACTCGTCGGTTTTACCGTTTTTGAGATATAGAAGTTCAAATTGGGACAATTCCATTTCATTTCAATTCTGTATCGCCCCCTTATAAAACAATGTCATGACTGCAAATTGCCAAACTTAAACTTATATATCTAAAAAAATTTTACAACATAGGATAGGTTACTTAAGCCAGCCTTGTAGAGATGTTTCAGGTCCCATATCGATAAGACTTACCGTATTCAAGCAAAATCGCGAACAGCGTACGTAAAAATACTTTAAATAACATTTCCAATCGTTTCGTATTTTCCATAGGAACAATACAAAACGAAACATAACCCACGTTGGCCGAGCTCGCTGTTTAGTTTTGTTTTGATTACATTCGTGAGTGCAAATAAAACGAAAAGCGAAAAGTACTCAACTCCACAAGAGCAGATAGAAAACGGAATAGTACTAAACACATGTGAATAAATCAAAAACGTTTGGTGGTTGATAAAATTCACTGTGGTATGCTGATGCTAACTTATAGGGTTGTTAAGTCTGTGTTTAGACACACAAATTTCTCGGGAAAGTAAATTGAGTTTTTTGGGAGAGAGCGGAGAGAAAAGAGCTCCTCAATACTCTTTCCTATCTCCTATTGCCTAAAAACTGAATTTACTTTCCCGAGCAATTTGTGTGTCTAAACACGGACTAAGCAATCACATGTGCGTGTGTCTGAGTGTGTCATTGACAATACGCACGGGAAACGTTTCCCAAAAATACTTTTTGTTTCGGTGGTGAATGAAACAACTCGGCAAAGCATAGCCGAAGTTACAATTCAGCAATCGTACGGTTTCTATCTTTTTACATTGAAAAGTTTGTGTTTTTGTTTTGGTTGTGAGAATGAAACGATTCAGAGAAGCTGAAAAGTTTGTGGCTTTGTGTGATTAGTACGGGAATCGTTTTGTTTGTTTCTGTTCATTGATCGCGAAACACTAACAAAAAACCTAAAAATGTAAATTGAGCTTCTTTATCTCAAAAATGGTACAGGCTGCGAACAAATGATAAACGTCAATCCTCTAGAGAATTTTCACAGCTACAACATTTTCTTTAGCTCCATTTCGATTGGACTTGCGGTTTCCAAGCAAAATCGTGAAAACCTAAAAAACACCTAAAAATGTGAATTTTGACCGCGATTTATTTAAAAATCCCTACAGCGATTTTTTCTTGTTTTTGGATTTTTCTCATCTATGAACACTGCTGTTTCTGAATTCACAAAAACTTTCCATGTGTAAGCGGTTTTCATCAAAAGTTAGTTAAGGCGCACCCTTCATGACATTGTTTTATAAGGGGCCGTACAGTCAGTTCATTGTCCCAATTTGAACTTCTATATCTCAAAAATGATAAAAACTGCGAAAGTACCGTAATGGTCGATCTTGTAGAGAATTTTCATAGCTACAACATTTTCTTTAGTCCCATTTTGATAGGACTTGCGGTTTCTAAGCAAAATCGTGAAAACCTAAGCAACCCCTAAAAATGTCAACTTAAATCGCGATTTATTTAAAAAGCATTCAGGCGATTTTTTTTTGTTTTTTGATTTTTCTCATCTATGAACATTGTAGTTTCAGAATCCACAAAAACTTCCAAGATGTAAGCACCTTCCATTTAAAATTGTTTCAAGTTGGTAAATCGAAATAATGTTTTAAAAAATATGGAAAGAAGGACAAATGAAACCATTCATGCCATGATTATGGAGTTTTCAGGTGAACAAATTTGCGGTTCTTAGGAATCTGGAATTAATAAGGAGATATACTGTAGCGTGTTGTTGGTTGCATGAGTATCGAATGTAAATTATCAAATATAAATAGCATAATGAAGAAAAAAACCGGCTCAATTAAAAACGCCTTATATGTTCATTTATTAACCGCTAAGCACATAAATATTTGCATTTCCAAAAACGAATGTCATTTGCTGCTGTGACTTTCCAAATATGTAAACTTGTTTCATCGCCTGCCAAATTTGCAAATACTTAGTGTACTGCAACACAATTAATTGTCACTATAAACACGACAAAAAAAAACAATGCTAGACGACCACCACAAAGTGGTGTGAATCTTATCGATTTAGCAGTCCGTCTTTTTAGTACGCACACTTCAAACGTTTAATATGAACTTCCGATCATAATAACTTCCCATCCTAAGAACAAAAGCCGAGCCAAAAATAATTATCTGGAATTTGATCTAAGTTGTTATCAGTCAATCTGTACTGTTTGACAAAGTCGGAAACACTTAAAAAGCAATGCAAACAAATTTATTTACCTCGGAGGACAGGAACAAATATGAAACCCAACGTTAGTTGTGAGGATTTGGTGTGTGCGTGTGTGTGTATGTTATTTAAACATACTTACATATTAAATTTCCCAAGCCTCCTCAGGAAAAGTCATTCATTTTTTTAATCCATTGACCCAGTGCTGGCGTTTTGCATTTTGTTTCTTTACTTTCATGCTGCTTTAAACCTCCTTCCTTGGCAATTGAAGTGTTTATCGGCTTGTTCTTGTCTGTTATTTTGTATCCCATTTTTAGCCGGTTTTGCTGTTTGATTGTATTTGACCAAGCCAGGAAGTAATTTAGCCATGTGTTGTGTTGTTTTTTCGTGTAAGACAACTGACCGCATAGACCATGACTTGTTTAGAAAGCGGTCGATATGCCGGTGTGACCACCACCACACCACGATCTCTCTATCTAATACCTTTATGTTTATCCATAACCATCCAATACACCACCCCACACGTCTGTCTGTCTATCTGTCCATTTGCCTGTCGCAAATTTGGAGTCACACACTTTAATAGGAACGGACACATTTATTCGCACAGAACTTGAACGTGCTTTGTAGCAGCGTTATGTTTTTTTTTTTGGTGTTGACTACGAAGCTTGGTTGGTATTATAAAAATATGTAGTATGTGTAAGAATGAACATTAAATTGATTGAAAACCAAAATGAAAAGAAATTACAAAAAAAATATTATTTTACGATAGAAGTTTGTCACATTTTTGCATGTTGACCACTTGACCGCTTTTTGTTTTGAATTCTGTCATTAAGCCAATATTGAAATTGACATGTGTAGGAATTTCTAATTCAAGTGAAGAAATCCAAAGTTAAAAAAGCTCTAGAAATCATTCCACATCGCTACAGGTAAAGTTGTGCATTGAAATTGGAGAAGACCAAAATGAAAAATTATTAAAAATAAGTTTTAAGTTCAGCCGAGCCGAACTATTTATACCATACACCATAAAACTTTGAAATCGGCAGTTTCCATTCTACGGGGGCTATATGAAAACGTGAACCTTTACCGACAATTCTTTGCATGAATGACTAAAAAAAAGACTAAATACGATAATGAAGCCACCACCTTCAAAATACCGAAAATCGAAAACCCATCTATGGCGGCTACATGAAGACGTGGACCTATACCGACAAATTTCAGGTGGAAAGTTGTATACCCCCAACGAAGAATAAAAACAAATTTCAACCATTTCGGTGGAACACCAAGGCCGCAGCCTTCAAAATACTGAAAACGGAAGGTACCGTTCTGTGGGGGCAATATAACGACCTGAGCATATTACAACAAATTTCAGATGGAAAGTTTTATATCGCTAAAAAAGACTAAATACCAAATATTTTATACCCAGGTGGAATGTTTTATACCCTCATCGATGATAAAATACCAAATTTCATTCATTTCGGTGTGATAATGAGGCTAAAAACTTCAAAATACCGAAAATCCCTTTCCATGGGGGCTATATGAAGACATGGACCTATACCTGCAAAATTCAGGTGGAAAGTTGTATACACCCAACGAACATTAAATACCGAATTTCAGCCATTTCGGTGGGATATTGAGGCCACAACCTTCAAATACTGAAAATCGGAAGGTACCGTTGTATGGGCACAATATAACGACCTGGGCCTATTGCAACAAATTTCAGGTGGAAAGTTTTATACCCCTAACCAAAATGTTTTGTACCCAGGTGAAATATTTTATATATACCAAATTTCAGCCATTTCGTTGTGATAATGAGGCTAAGAACTTCAAAATACCGAAAATCGGGAGGTACCTTTCCATGGGAGATATCAGGTGGAAAGTTGTATACACCCAACGAAGACTAAATACCGAATGTCAGCCATTTTGAGGCCACAACCTTCAAAATACCAAAAATCGGAAGGGCACAATATAACGACCTGAGCCTATTGCAACAAATTTCAAATTTTATACCCCTAACCAAAATGTTTTGTACCCAGGTGGAATGTTTTATATATACATACTAAATTTCAGCCATTTCGGTGTGATAATGAGACTAAAACCTTCAAAATACCGAAAATCGGAAGGTACCTTTCCATGGGGGGCTATATCAAAACGTAGACTAATATGTCCCATTTGAATTACCAAACATCCTGGGAGTTATGGAAACTTCTATACTAAATTATAAAGCTCTATCTGAATAATTGCGAGTTGCAACATACAGACGGACGGACATGGTAATATCGGCTTTGAATTGTATGATGATCAGGAATAATACTTTATAGGATCTCCGACAAATATTTTGATGGGTTACAAACTGAATGACAAATATAATTATACCCTCTATAACACTTTGATACGATGAAAATGTGGTTCATCGAAATGATGGTTTTGACCCAAAGTATGTTTGGACGAAAATTTGGGTTCGTAATATTTTGTAAAAACTTAGTTTAAGTTCGAAAATGAGCCATATCGGTTCACTCATTCAGGTACCTCCTCCACAAAAGTTCACAACTTTTCGCTAAAAGTGTGTTCAGTATAACTCTCGAAGCCATAGATTAGGTTCGAATGTGGACTATATAGGTCCCCTCATTTGAGTACCTACCTCTCACCAAAAATTTCGGAAAATTGAAAATTAACAGCTACTCTCAAATCGGTTTGATTTGCGTTGCAACAACTTCCCCCATTACGAAGGTACACGTTTTTTTCAGACCATACTTCCTGAGAAAATGGCCTGAAAGCTGTAAAAGAAGCCTACGGCCACTATGTGTAGCGGCTGAACCGTATACTCGCGTTGGTCCAAAAATAGCTTAATATTTCTGTGAGCCTTAGATAAAGTTGGAGATGTTGCTTATCGGTCCACACCTTTCGGTATCTCCCCCACAAAAGTTAAAAACAAAAATCGCACATATGGTACGCGCGATATCTCTTGAACGGAGCAAATTTAGTTTAGGTTCGAAAATGAGCCATATCGGTCCACACGGTGCTCTTGAAGCAACTTTAAATGGAAGGTGCTTACACCTGGGAAGTTTTTGCGGATTCTGATACTACAATGTTCATAAATGAGAAAAATTAAAAAAAAAAAAAAAATAAACAAAAAAATCCCGGGAGCGCTTTTTAAATAAATCGCGATTCAAGTTGACATTCTTATGGAGTTTTTTAGGGATTCAAATTGGGACAATGCATTGACTGTATCGCTACCTTATAAAACAAAGTCATACATGGTGCGCCTAAAGGAGTTACCGCTAGTTGTGCAGACCAAAAAACCCATTTTTCATGATTTTTTTTTTCAAAGAAACTACAAATATTTTTAGGTAGATGTTTTTTCCTCCTGAAAGAACACATCTAAAACTACTTCTGGAATTTTTGTTATTGAAAAATGTTGCATAGTTTTGTGGTAAATTGCTACCTGCCAAACCCTTTTTTTGTAAAAGCGTTTTGCGGTGCCAACGATAGCTCGAAAACAGATGGGCCGATCTTCGTATATTTTTGTGGGCGTTTAAGAACCTAATAATCTTGTCTTTAAGCGAAACAGAATCGATTTCGCGAAAAATCGATTTTAAACAATATTATAAGCTGTCAAAGTCGAAATTTCGATTTTAGCGAAAAAATTGACCTTTTTTGTCCAAAAATCGGGCAAAAAATTAAAAAAAATCTGTCTCGCTTAAAGACGAGATTATTCGGGGTTTAAAACGCCTACAAAAATATACGATGGTCGGCCCATCCGTTTTCGAGCTATCGTTGGCACCGCAAAACGCTTTTACAAAAAAAGGGTTTCGAGAAAAACGCGTTTTAAGTTGAGCCTCTACACACAAAACTCAACTGATTCTTCAATTTGAACGGTCATATCTCAGCCAATTTTGCTCCGATCTATTTGAAATTTTTTGTGGTATACTCTATAATACCTATACTTCAAAATAAGATAATACAATTTTTTTTTCCAATTTTTTGAAAGTGACAAGTAGGAGTAACCCCTTAACTAACTTTATGTGAAAACCGCTTACACCTGGGAAGTTTTGCGGATTTTGAAACAGCAATGTTCATAGGTGAGAAAAATCCCAGAATAAGAAAAAGTTGCTGGAGGGATTTTGAAAAAAACCGCGGTCAAAGTTCACATCTTTAGGTTTTTTTGTAAGTTTCAAGATTTAGCTTGGAAACCGCAAGTCCTATCAAAATAGGACTAAAGAAAATATTATAGAAGTGAAAATTGTGTACAAGATTGACCTGCATAGTATTTTCGTAAGTTTTACCGTTTTTGAGATATAGAAGTTCAGATCAGTCATTCAGATTTTTTCTCATGTCTTCAGGATTTTGCTTGACAACCGCATATCCTATCAGAATGGTGCTAAAGAAAATGTTGTAGCTGTGAATATTCTCTACAAGATTGGCTTTCCTAGGTTGAACCATTTTTGAGATATATGTATAAGTTTAAGTTGGGAAATTGCAGTCATGACATTGTTTTATAAGGAGACGATACACTCTGTGCATTGTCCCACTATGAACTTCTTTATCTTAAACACAGTAAAACCTACGAAAATATCATAGAGGTTAATCTTGTAGAGAATTTTCATAGCTACAACATTTCTTTTATCCTATTTCGATAGGACTTGCGGTTTCCATGCAAAATCGTGAAAACCTAAAAAACCCTTAAAAATACCGACTTGAATCGCAATTTATTTAAATAGCGCTCCGGCAATTTTTTTTTTGTTTTTTGATTTTTCTCATCTATGGATATTGTAGTTTCAGAATCCGCAAAAACCGTGTACACTTCCTGGCGTACCTCCCTCAAAAAGTTCAACATTTTGTGTGTATGTGCAGTTTAAGGTATGTTCGGGGATTCTTTGTAAATTTTTTATCAAAGGTACGCAAGCCTATGTTTTCTGATATGTGAAATGACTGGTGAGCGAGATATCAATCAGAAGGAATGACTCGCAATATAAGATCTACTTCCAAAATGGACAATGTGGTCCATTTCTTCACGATCTGGGGTATGTTGGCGGTTTTCGATCTGTCCATAGATGAAATTTTTACTTCACACAGACTGAGGGTATATATCTGTCGTCTAAGCCTACTGATACTTTTTTACTTTAGTCAAGTTGGAATATAGACTATATCGGTCCCATCGTTTTGAATTTTTTTTCCAAAAGGCTCTTCTTGCGGGCCGGCCCTGTTACGATGGTGCATAGTGGTTCAGAATCGTTTTTTCCTGGCCAAAACTCTGTACATTTTGAACGGATAGAGATATTTTCATAATTTTTTTTTGTTAGACAGATAACACTTTCAGGCGACAACAACAAGTGGGGGTTTTGGCCAGGAAAATCGATTTCTGAACCACTGTGCGGCTCAATTTTTTCGCGGGCAAGTTCATACTTCCTGAGATAATGACGCAAAATCTCCAAAAAAGCCTGTCTGTGCCAACTATATTTGGCAATACGTTAGATAACCCTCGAGAAACCGATTTGGTTTGAAGCTCGGTTTACTTCCCAATTATCGACTACATCGGACCACTTTTTCGGGTACCCCCCCATACAAAGTTTGAAAAAAGTTCAGATTGAGGAATCGTTTGTTGTGTATGCGGGCCTAGTCCATACTTCCTGAGAAATTGGCACAAAAACTCAAAAAGGTCCTTTAGACGTCGCACAGTGGTTCAGAAATCATTTTTCCTGGCCAAAAACCCCATTGTTAATTTCTATATGGGATTCAATAGTAAACATATTGAAACTAAGGAAAGCAAAAAATTTGAGCAAAATATTGGAAGCGTCCTCCCAAAAACGAAAAATGTTTCCGAATTTTGGAAAATACGTAATTGTTGCACATTTCTGGAGAAAGAAACAGCTATTAGAAAGAAACAGATATTGAGTTCGTTGTCTTTTTGTTAGGTAGGTAGGATTGCTGCCTTTAAGAGTGGCTTTAATGAATTACCGTAGTGTTTACACGAAGTGAGCTATATAATTTTTCCTCAGGTACAACATTTTAGTGAAATTTCAAGTTTAGTGCACTAGAACTTTTAAGAAACAGCTTGGAACAATGTTCCGTCTCCACAGAATGATGCCCGAGGGTGTCTTCTTTCAGCCCTTATATACTTTTGTACCCGTCCCGTTCCGTCCGTTTAACACTATTTTAAAGTTTTTGAATTTAGATGGGTTAAAATGTGTTTTTATACCCTACACCACTATGTGGGGAGGGTATTATAAGGTTTTGGCCAAAAAGTTTGTAACGCATCGAAATAGTGGTTGTAGACCCATACTTATATATACCAAAATGAATGTCTCGACGAGCTGAGTCGATCTGGCTGGATCGTCACGAAATTGTTGATGGGGGTTCCGGAGGGGAAGTAGCCTATTGATTTTGGTGATGGTCGGATAATATTTAGGGGTCAGAATGGGCAAAAGACTTATGTGGATAAAAAGACAACGTTTTCTTCCAAAGCGAATATATCAGCTTCTATATGGTCAGGTTTGCTTTTGATATAGCTGACAATGAAAGTAGAAAATATCACCTTTCTAATGATGTAAAGTAGGTTCTCGTAGGTGATCAAACAACAAAGATATCACAATAGTAGCAAATAAAACCCAAATTTTAATTTTTGCGATTTTAATTATAATGACGAATATCACAGCTTTAGTTGGAAACTTTCCAAAAGCAAAGCCTGAATATGAAAGTAGAAGATCCCATCTTTACAATGATGCAAACTAGGTCGGCGTAGATAACCAAATAACGGAGATATCGCAATAGTCGGTAATACATCCCTTTTTTCCATTTTCTTGGAAATCACGCTACAGGTCGCAATACTGATCGGATCGTCACGAAATTTCGAGGGTTAGTGGGGGTCTCACAAGAAAAGAAGCCTTTTGATTTTGGTCATGGTCAGATAATATTTAGGGGTCGGAATGAGCAAAACATTTATTTGGAGGAAAGTCAACATTTTATTCCAAAGCAAATATCTCAGAGTCTAAAAGGGGTATACAAAAAGCAAAACCTGGCAATGAAAGTAGAAAATATCACCTTTACAACGATGTAACGTAGGTTGTCGTAGGTGGCAACGAAACAACGAAGATATCGCATTAGTCGCTAATACAACCCAACTTATAATTTTTGCGATTTTAATAATAATGACGGATATCACACCTTTGGTTGGGGACCTTCTAAAAGCAAAGCCTGACTATGAAAGTAGAAAATCGCATCTTTAAAATTACGCAATGTAGTTTTGCGTAGGTGGTCAAATAATAGAGATATCGCAATAGTGGGTAATGCATCCCTTTTTTCCACTTTTTTTTGCAATCACACAACAGGTTGGAATTTTGATCGGATCATCACGAAATTTTCTCAAAGAGATAGAAGAATATTGATGTTGGTGATGTCGATAGTAGTCAAATATAAAATAAAATATTATTTATTTTGGTTCAGTTCGCCTTAAGTCATTTGGTATAAATGCCAGATAGGTGAAAACTTTCGTATCTCCCTAAGAGAAATGTTTTCGAGTGAAAAGATTACGCACAGAGGTAGTGGTGTAGGGTATCACATAGTCGGCCCCGTACCGACTACAGCCTTTTCTCACTTGTTTTTCCATACCGTTTCCCATATAAATTATAGCTTTTTACACAAATGGACATTTTTTTTAATATATGAGTTTTTATAAGAGTTCTATGAAAACCCAAGGAGTATTTTTTTAAATTTGGAAAAAATTAAATTTTTTGAAAAAATTAAAAAAAAACCCATTTTTTTTATTTTTTTTTATATTTATGGTATATTCATTGGGGTTTGACCTTTTTTAAATAGTTAAAACATATAAAAAACTTAGAAACACTCATGTTTTGATGCAAAATATGAAAAAAACTCAACATTTTAACTTTGACCTTGAATTCCTCTGCTAGACCGAATTCGGTGGCTTTTAATATTTTGGAAAGCTGAAAGTGTTATCTGTCGAACAAAATATTGTCAAACAAAAATTATGAAAATATCTCTATCCATTCAAAAGTTACAGAGTTTTGACAAGGAAACCCCGATTCTGAACCACTGTGCGGCAATAGTATTGTGTTTACTTCTTTTCTCTATGTCCGAGGCTGAGGGTATATCACTGTCGGCACTGCTGAAAGATACTTTCTTATTTGTTAAAAAATAACGAAGAAACAGAGTAATTAACCACGTTTAAGTTAACTGTCTACTGAATTTGATTTTACTGGCAGAAAATACCATCCATTGTACAACTTCGTAATTCATGGACCATCTAAAACGGTTCCAAATTATATGCAACGGATTTGAATTAAATTTATGTGCAGTCGCCAAAAAGACGATTTTGAAGAAGCAACATTTAACCCTTCCATTACGAGTATATCATTAGCCATAATGGTATACTTTTTAAATGTCCTAATGTGTAATTGATTGTCAGGGGGAGGGAGATTCAACACCACCTTCACAAAAATTTAACTAATTAAAAATAACTTAATTTATATATGTAGATTTTTCATAATTAACAGTAATCATTGAGACATCATAAATCGATTGTTATACCTTGAAAAAGTAATTAAATAAATCCATGCAAAAGAGTTTTAACTTTGCGCCAGAAACCAATATTCGTTCGTAATCGATATGCGTCCATACAAATGAATTTCGTTTCTTTTCTTTTTTTTGGTTTTTTTCTTATTGCTTAGTTATTATGTTATTTTTCTGTGTTTTTGTTACTGATGTTATTGTTACAATTCATTTCAAAATTTCATAATACATAGCTACAAAAAAAAAAAGAAAAATTAAACAACAAACGAAATAACTGAAGAAACAAAAAATAACATCCATCTATAGAAGGCAGCAAAGCAAGTCAGTATGGCAAGTTTCAATACATATTCGTATAACAATAAATAATTAGGTCAAATACCGAAATGAATATTCCATTACACTGAGATATTACTCTCAATCAGTTTTTGGGTAGGGGGGGCAATTAAAAATTTCATGGATTGGCCATTGATGACAAATCATAAGCTCTGGACCACATGATGGTGTACAAAACATTAAACACACACACATTCAAATTGTATATTTTGAATAGACAGGGAAGATGGAACTCAATTGATATTGAATTTAATTGTGACAATCTCTGATCGTTTTCCAGTGCAATTGATTCCGCCAAAGAATGACTCGTTTAACAGATATTGCTTGGTTGGGTGTATGTGGTAAATTGATATTTTGAATGGTATCCAAGCAAATTATTGTTTACATATGTACCATTGTTTACTGTTATTTTCTAAAAAGACATTTTATTTATTTATTTTAAAGTATTAAGCCGAAAGCACAATCAATGTTGGAGTAAAGATTTGCGTCACTTCTGGTATAAGAATAAAGAAAACAAGTAAAAAAGCGTTAAGTTCGGCCGGGCCGAATTTTTCATACCCTCCACCATAAAATATTCTGAACTAAAATGGAATAATTAGTTTTCATTCCAGTCCCCAACATTAAGTGGGTACGTTAAAATGTCAGATAATGTAAATAAAATGCTTCATTCGGCAGGCCCTTTTTTATGGTGCCTATATCTAACTATTTATGTTGACAATTTTTGGTGGGCTAGAAATTGGGAGGTACCGTTATAAAGGGGTTATAATAAAACATGGACCTATGTTGACAGTTTTTGATGGGAGTCTTTAATGTCAAATAACTCCTAATTCGGTTAAAAATTGTAGCTAGAATCCTCAAAGTACCGAAAATCGGTACATAACGTGGGAACTTCAAATGTCATTAACAGCTAGTTCGGAGGTATGTGGGCTATACGAAAATATGAACATAAATGAACAATTTTTGTTGCAGAATTTTTGTTGGCTTTTAAATTTTAAATTACAGAAAGTTCGTCCAAAAAATAAAACTAAGGTACGAAAAATCGGGAGGTTTGTTTGGATACCAAAACATGGACCTACGTTCGGTTAAACATTTAAGTAAAATCCTCAAAGTACCGAAAATCGGGAAGTATCGTTATATTGGGGCTATGTTGAAAATTTTTGATGCAGATGTGTGGTGACCACTACAACCTTCAAATGTCAAATTACAGTTTGTTCGGTTTAAAATTGCCAAATTACTAATAATTGGGAGGTACCGTTATATGGGAGCTATAACCGAACATGGACCTATGTTGACAATTTTTGATGGAGAAGTGTTGTGACACTAAGAACTTCAAATGTCAAATTACTGCTAGTTCGGTTTAATATTGTAGCTAAAATCATCAAATTACTGAAAATCGGGAGGTACTTTTAGATGGGGGCTTCATCAATACATCGACCTTTCTTGACAATTTTTGGTGGAGAGGTGTGGTGACCACTAATTCGATTAAAACTTGTAGGTAAAATTACCAAAACAGGGACCTATGTTCATAATTTTTTCGAATATAAGTTTTTTGGTCACCAATAACCCTAAATATCAAATTATAGCTACATAATTCGGTTTAGAAATGTGACTTAAAACGTCAAAATACCCCTGAAATCGGGCGGTAACGTTAGATGGGGGCAATACCAAAACGTGGACCTATGTCCACAACTTTTGCTATATAATTTTATTTACACTTAAGAACCCTAAATGTCAAATTATAGCTAAATCGGCCTGAAAATGTAGCTAAAAACGTGAAAATATCGTAAATCGGGGGGCACCGTTATATGGGGGCTATACCAAAACGAGGACCTGTGTCCACAAGTTTTGTTATGTATATAAGTTTATAGACATTTAAGAACCCTAAATGTCAAATTATAGCTAAATCGGTCTGAAAATGTAGCTAAAAACGTGAAAATATCGTAAATCGGGGGTTACCGTTATATGGGGGCTATACCAAAACGTGGACCGATATAGCCAATCATCGAACTTGACCTGCCTGCAAACAAAAGACGCATTTTCCCAAAATTTCAGACAATTTTGGTGGAGAGGTGTGGTGACCACTAAGAACTTCAAATGTTCAAATTACAGCTAATTCGGTTAAAACTTGTAGGTAAAAATCTCAAAATACCGAAAATCGGGAGATACAGTTATATGGGGCTATACCAAAACATGTACCTTTGTTCATATTTTTTCGAATATAAGTTTTTTGGTCACTAAGAACCCTAAATATCAAATTATAGCTAATTCGGTCTAGAAATGTGACTTAAAACGTCAAAATACCTGAAATCGGGCGGTACCTTTATATGGGGGCTATACCAAAACGTGGACCTATGTCCACAACTTTTGTTATATAAGTTTATTACACTTAAGAACCCTAAATGTCAAATTATAGCTACATCGGTCTGAAAATGTAGCTAAAAACGTCAAAATACCGTAAATCGGGGGGTACCGTTATATGGGGGCTGTACCAAAACATGGACCGATATAGCCCATCATCGAATTTGAACTGCCTGCACACAAAAGACGCATTTTCCCAAAACTTCAGCGTTCAAATTCCAGTTTTGTGGATGCTAGAGTGATTACCACAGACGGACGGACGGACATGCACAGATCGACTCAGAATTTTACCCTGATCAAGAATATATATACTTTATAGGGTCGCAAATGAGTATTAAAATGCGTTACAAACGGAAAAACAAACTTAATATACCCTCCATACTATGGTGGAGGCTATAAAAAATTCAAACTTAACTGCACAATGACACAAAAATTTTACTTCTACGTGGATTGTGTTTTTGGCTTTATAATCAGGGACCTTGATTGAATTAAATTTTATGAAACATCCAACGCTATTCTGTAGCTGTAGATATATATTCGGAAATTTTAATTTACTATTTCCAAATAGGTATTATAGTTAATTTATATATTTAAATTTAGTTTATTTTAATAACATATTTTCCTTTATTTCAGGTAAAATTTTAAATAATAATAGAGTGGTAAGACTGTTTCCTTAATGTTAAGAGATATTTAATTTTTAAGACCTAAGTTTTCTGCTTTTGAAATTATATAACCTGTAGTTTAATACAGTTGGTCCAGTCGAAATAGACATGCGTATAAGGAGGAAATAGGAAAAAATTCCACAAAGCTGAATTTTGGTGGAAAGCTAAGGTTTGCCGTTAGAAGTAATGTCCTAAAAGTACCCATCGATCCCATGTGTACCAACGAAGTTATTCAGGGTCAAATGTCATTTTTTGGGGGTCTTATTCAGTTCCTTTTTATTTTTCTCAAAAACGGTAAGACCTATCAGAAATCGACTAAAGTAAAAGTTACAGGCTAATAAATTGTCTACAAGAATGATCTTTATGACTTTTCAATAGGAGTCGGCATTCTTGGGATATCGTGATATAAGTGTCAAATTACACATGTGACGAAGTAAGCTGCAAAAGAACATCATGAGGCGGACCGGTTAAAATAACAACGCCATGTTTTAGGTATTTCCATACAGGTATGTGATGGAAAACGATTCGACTCGTTTTGCCATAAATCGAAATAGTATATCTCTAATTTTGGTGAATATTTTAATGAAATTGAAAATGGATTTTAAAAATATTATTCAAATAAGGGGCACTCCGATTATATATCATTTCGATTCTGCAAATCGAGTCGATTCGGTTTTTATCGCATACCCGAATAGCTTACAAACGAAACCCACTTTGCAGTAATCGGCTCACTAGAAACCGGTCTAACCTGGTTTTAAATCTGGCCTTTCGGGTCAAATAACCGGCGAACCGGATCCACCGCCCATGAAAATTATACATTTCCGTAATCGGAGAAACAAACCTTTTGGACAAAAACTCAAAAAATGAAAAAATCTACTAAATCTGACCTAAAATTTCTGAGCGACATTTTTGCAGAACATTTCGAAGCTGAAAAACGTCATCTTATGGTACTTTTATAGCGCTCCTTAAAATAAAGGAGGAAAAGGACATTGAAGGAAGCGAGTTAGAGGGTCGAAATGCTCTACGAAAATAATCCTCATTCGATTTTACTGAAGACATGTCATCTCATAAATAAGCTAAAACAACAGTTAACAAAGATATAACGCTAATTTCAGATGCCTTACAGGCAGGGTCTTCAGCAAAAACTTCATCACGCCATAGCTCGGATGTTCGACTCACAGCGGATCTGTCCTTTGGGATTCTTAATATACTCACCAAGGGCTTTCATCTCCTTTTGGGGATCATTTCTGCCCCAGATGTTCACCTTCATTTTGCGTCACAATGTTATTATAACGAGCAGAATTGTTACTTAGAAGTTCTCTCGTAGTGACTTCAGTGAGTTGATAGTTTAATACATGTTTAGTGTTCGCGAAATGTTTATAAATTGATAATTGATAAATTATTGAATTTAAGTCAACCTTTTTCAAAATAAAGGCCTATTTAGGGGTCATAAAATTACATAAACATTTATTGTGGATCAAAACTTCCGGGCGAATGAAATGGGACTAAAATCTTACAGATTGGTATTATAGTTTCGATGTTACAGCCAAAATAAGCACATATTTTCGTCAAAAAAATAATTTTTTGTTTGAAAAAATATTTTTTCACATGCATTATGTAGTAGAAAATATTGGAAAAATCTATAGGAATGGTTCATTCATTTTGCTTAAATCTCCCAATAAAATATACAGGTCAAGTTCGAAGATGGGTTATATCGGAACACTTTTTGGTACAGCCCCCATATAACGCTACCTCCCGATTTTCGGTATTTTGGGGATTTTAACTACATTTTTTTGACCGAACTACCTGTAATTTCACGTTTGGGGTTCCCAGTGGTCACAAAATATCTCCACCAAAAACCGTCAACATAGCTCCATGTTTTGGTATAGCCCCCATATAGCGGTACCTCCCGATTTTTTGGTATTTTGAATATTTTAGCTAACATTTTTGATCCAACTACCTGCAATTATACCGTTGAGGTTTCTAGTAATCACAAAATATATCCACCAAGAACAGTCAACATAGGTCAAAGTTTAGGTATAGCCCCTATATAACTGTACCTCCCGATTTTCACTTTGATATAGCCCCATATAATTTTCCTTACCGATTGATTTATTGATTTAAGTTTTTTACCTTATTTAGGTATCAGAGGTCACAAAATATCTTCGTCTAAAATTGTGGACAGGAAAGAATATAATTATTCCGTTTTAGTTCAGAATATTTTATGGTGGAGGGTATAAAAACGCTTTTTTACTTATTTTTTCTAATTATTCCGTTTTGGTTCAGAATATTCTATGGTGGAGGGTATAAAAAGTTCGGCCCGGCTGAACTTAACGCTTTTTTACTTATGTTCTCTGACTTCTCTATTTAACGCTTTTTTACATATTTTTTCTGACTTCTCTATTTAATGTGATCTCCCGAATTCTATTTGCACTGCAAAATCGGTATTAGGTGCAATGGCTCTGGTAACATGGAAAGAGCTTTTCTATTAGTTGCGTTATTTGTGTATTTCGGATGCTTGAAGTCTTGTCACACTAACACGTGACTGTTGTCGATTACTTGGTCACCCTATATTTAATTTCGACGTAAATAACATAGTCAAATTAATATCGCAAACTAATTAAAGATTAATAAGTATTTACCTACTTATGTCGCCAATAAAGAATATTTGTCACATAATTCGACCAAAAAAATCTCCAGTACCTCCGATTTCTTGTTTTTCCAATTTTGAATATCATCCTTTTTTCGAATGACATACATACAGTGTACCAACAGTACCAATGTACATATGTATGTATGTATTTGGCCGCTTGTAATTGCCTTCCAGCTCTGCGGGAACTAAATTGATTGAATTCATACTCCTTTTACAGTGGGGCATCATTTTTTTTGTATCATGACAGAATGTAAACAGTATCAAAATATATCTGGTACAGCTTAAATATTATACCGCATTCATCGGAAGTTTATCTTTCGAAGATGTTTTTACCTACGGTTTAAAAGTATACATATATGCCACAACTTCACTTCCAATGAAATTACCTCGGAGCTCTTGATGTTTCAATTAACCCACCAAGTTTGTGGATTTGTACCTTTTTCCTCAAAACTGTGGAAACCACTTTTGGCATTATCATCTTAGTCTTTTCAATCGGTATCTGACCGAAACCACCACTAATCTTTACAAACTCTAAACTAAGCCCTTTTAACCATTTTTCGCTGTTAATTTCCTAAAAAGACGCTTGAAAATAAATGAAAATCGATTTGATTATGAATAAAAATTTCTATACAGCTTTCAAAAATTGACAAAACAGAGGCGTACAATGGACCCTCACAGTAGGTGCAAATACAATTTTCGCCAAAAACTGTCCAAATAAGTGCCAAGATTTACTCTAAACGCGAAGCTCGATAGAAATTTGGGGAAAAATTGACTTTATTGAAAAAATATTTTTGCAAATTTTTCGCAAATTTTCGCGATTTTTTTTAGGTTTTATCCTTTTCTGCCATGAGACTATTCCGAATTGGTGCGAATTGTCAAAATCTGTTCAGTCGTTCTTGAGTTATAAGTGTAGTAACTTTTTTATATATATAGATTAAAATACGTGAAAATCGCGTAGTTATCAAAATGATTTTGTCCGCATGTGATTTTCATGTACAGCAAGATTATATCTTTTAAGTTGTATATATTTTTCGAAATTTAATTTGGAGGCTAAGATGTAGCATCGGGTGCATCTTAGTGTTCAAAAAGCATATAATTTTTGTCCGCATCCGATTTCAGTGTTCGCCATGAAATCCATATCGATATATGTATATCAATCAATCAATATATCGATCAATCAAGAACCGTGGATGTAGCATATGCTACACTAGTTTTTGGGATAAAATGAATTTAGCTCCCTTATCAGTAAAGTTTTTAAATCTCTGTTTCTGCTAAAACGAAGATGCTGCACTAGTTTTTTCATTGCAGTGGAAAACGCGATAAAATACGCGATATTTTCAAAAAAGAATTTTAGACGATTTTCCTACTGTGGAATTTCTCGTATCTCGGGATTTAGTAGATGGATTTTTACGTGGAATGATTTATTAGATCCGGAACGTGAAAAACTAAAATGTGCGATATAGTACGAGGTAATCGAATCACAATTGCAAATATTAGACCCAAAAAATATGATTTTTAGAAAAATGTTTGCAAAAAATTTCCTCATTTGGATGCAGATTTCTATAAGTCAACCTAGCATTTGGTCCTGCGCCTCCATGGTGGTATGCAAATCTTTGTGAAGACGTTGACTGGCAAAACTATTACTTTGGAAGTGGAACCATCTGATACTACATTTACGATATACGTATCAAATAAATCAGAATCGCAAGTACTACAATCCTATAAGTGAATTTGTGTAAAACCTGTTTGTGGAGCGCAACTAGAAGAATATGTCAAAAAACACTGTAAAACTGGCTTTAAAACCTCAGCATCATTTAATGATAGAAGCTGATCAAATTTTGAAAAGTAATGCATTAGTGAGATGATCCTTATTTAGTCTTCTTCTACTTTTACATTGACAGGAAACTCGGGAAAAGTGAGAAAACGAAAAAGACAGGATGGCTTCAATCCATTTTTACCCATTTTTAACATAAACATAGCCACAGCTTCCATGCAAATTATCTTTTAAGGCCAATCTTTTTTGCCACGTCCAAAAACATTTAATTTTATCCAAAAATATTTAATTTGTATAATATATGATCACAAGTCTCGTGTTTTAAAAGGCTAAAACTTGGCGATGTTAAATTTTCAAAAATATTCGTGATATGTGTATTTTTGTCAATATCAATACCGAATAACAAACAGGTCATTCATTCTTTTACAACAGTTAAATGACACATTTATCACAATTCAGTTTCAATGTTTATTTAAAAAATGTTTATAATTTTTCGACAACTTCTTCATTATTATGCAAATAAATTGGAACATGATAATGACAAGTTTACTTGTTTTGAGTGCATTCATTGTTTTTATAATTCTAAAGACATGACGATGATGGTGATGACGACGATGATGATTCATACATAGAGTGGTTCAATGATATAAATATTTACTGATCGTGATTGTGACAAAACTGACGATTTGAAGAAAACAGAAAAATGAAACTTCGCGACGTTTAGGATGTTTCGATGAAGTCATCATATTTAGAATTATGGATTCGTCTGTGTGTACAAAGATACATTTATATGTACATACATACATATGTATGTGGCAATAAGAAATACATACATACTACACTAAACATATTATGTTGTTAGAAAATAAATAAATATGTATAAAAAGAATTCATTTTAATAAGGTTTCTGGGTTTTTTTTTTTTGGGAATTTGAATCATTTGTGGTTTATTGCAATATTTATTCTTGAATAATTCTTGAGTAATCGTTTCGAATTGTTTAGCCTAAATTTAAATTGTTTATGTGTGCGAAAAAATAAATATTTTTTTATAAATTAAAATTCCAAACACTTGACAATAAATGATTCACAATTTCATGCCAATTCTTGCTTTGGAAAACCATATTTGAATAATAATTGTAAAGGAGAGATACCTACTTGTACATACATGTGTTCATATATTTATTTGTAAGCTACAATTATATAAAAAGCTGTTTGCATTTTAAATAATACTTGATTTATGACCATTTACAGAAAATTTAAGAAACGGTGTGTTTTTAGATTGAAAATAAAAATTAACTAATGAAAAAAAAATACTAAATTGATGACGTTTTTCTTGGTTAAACATAAAATTAGTTTTAATGTTTATTGTACATATTTACAAAACAAAAATAGTAATAGTATATTTTTTGTTGCTAACCAAACGTGTTAAATAAAGAAAACCCAATCCGTTTGTTAAAGCCTTGTTTTATAAACATATTTTTTATTTCATTTTTCATTTCCGTATTTCATTTGGAAATATAAAACCCTTTTAAACGGAAGACTCCAATTGACATTGAACTAAATGTACACGTATAACATTACATATTTTTTGCAGATTTTTTTCGCTTGTCTCACTACAGCACGTAGTGCATATTTCTTACACAAAAAAAATCGAAATAAACATCATATAAATTCTGCAGAAAAAAATAAGAAAGAAACAAAAAATAAAAATAAATAACACCAAACAACAATGAAAACATTTTAACAAGTAAAGAAGCGTTAAGTTCCGGGCCGGGCCGAACTTTTTATACCCTCCATCATAAAACGTAATAATTATTTTTTATCCTGTCTACAATTTGAGGCGGAGAAATTCTGTGACCACTGATACCTAAATAAGGTAAAAAATGCATATAGAAATGTCTTCAATCTTATATAGGGATAAATCAAAGTGTGGATATATGTTGATAATTGTTGTTGGAGAAGTTTTGTGACCAATGGAAACCTCAAATGTCGAATTGCAGATACTTCGGTCAAAAATTGTAGCTAAAATAAAAAAATCGAAAATCGGGAGGTACCGTTATATGGGGGCCTACCAAAACATGGACCCACGCTGACAGTTTTTCGATGTTCAGATCGTTCGGTAAAAAATACCGAAAATGGGGAGGCACCGTTATATGGGAGCTATACCAAAACATGGACCTATATAGACAGTTTTTGGAGAAGATATTGTGTGACAACTGGGGACCTCAACTGTCGAATTACAAATAGTTCGGTAAAATTGTAGCTAAAATCTTCAAAATATCGACCTATGTTGACAGTTTTCGGTGGAGATGTTTTGTGACCACTGGGGACCTCAAACGTCAAATTACAGGTAATTTGGTTAAAAATTGTAGCTAAAAACCTCAAAATATCGAAAATCTGGAGGCACCGTTATATGGGGGCTGTAACAAAACATGGACCTATGTTGACAGTTTTTGGTGGAGATGTTTTATGACCACTGGAAACCTCAAGTGCCGAATTACAAATAGTTCGGTTAAGAATTGTTACTAAAATCCTCAAAATAACGAAAATCGTTATATGGGGGCTATACCAAAACATGGACCTATGTTCACAGTTTTTGGTGGAGTTGTTTTGTTATCACTAGGAACCTCGACTGTCAAATTACAGGTAGTTCGGTCACAAAATGTAGCTACAATCCTCAAAATACCGGAAATCGGGAGGGACCGTTATATGGGGGCGGTACCAAAACGTGGACCTATGTTGACGGTTTTTGGTGGAGATGTTTTGTGACCACTGGGAACCCCAAACGTGAAATTACAAGTAGTTTGGTCAACAAATGTAGCTAAAATCCTCAAAATACCGAAAATCGGGAGGGACCGTTATATGCGGGCGGTACCAGAACATGGGCCGATATAGCCCATCTTCGAACTTACCTGCCTATGGAGAAAAGACACTCGGCTGCAAAAATATGGCTCTCTAGCTCAATTATTGCGAACTAGAGTGATTACAACAGACGGACATGGCTAGATCGTCTTAGAATTTTATACTTACTGGTCGCAAATGATTAGTTCGATGTGTTACAAACAGAAAAACAAACTTAATATACCCTCCATACTATGGTGATGGTATAAAAACAGAAATATTGAAATATGCTTACACAAGAATTGAAATGGTAAAACAAAAACAGTAACAATATGTGTTGCTTTGCTTTGTCCAAATCTTTAAAACATTTGTTCAATAAACCGCTAACTCAATTAATGTACATTTGATCGTAATAAATTTTTTTTGAATGAAGTAACAGTTTCGAAGAAATAAAAAAAACGAATTTTAACAATACAGTAATATTTTGAAATCTTTATTTGTTTGATTAGGATTGACTTAGCCACAATAGTTTAGCAAATGTTTAGAATTTAATATAAAAGGGCTAAAAATATCAATCTGACACTAATTTCCATATTAACAGCTGTTTTTTTCTGTGTCTGGACAATTTTAATAAAATAAAAATATATATTTTTTCGTAATCTTATGGCCTGTTTCACTAAGACGATTCGAACTACTACCAAACATATGTTTTTTGAAAAATATTTCATTCATTTTTGTTTTCAATCAAACAAACATATTCTACACAAACAGAAGTTTGGTGTAAATCGAACGAATTTGAATTCGAATCGTATTAGAGGAACTGGCCATCATTTTCGTGACTAAAACATAAAACACATTTGTATAACCTCCATCAGATAATGGAGGAGGGTATATTAAATTTGTCATTCCATTTGTAAATCTACGAAAAAATCATTTTAGATCCCATAAAGTATGTATAAACAGTTAAACAACTGACGTATTGCAAAAACCAAACATGTAATAAATTGCATATGTATTGTTCATTTATGACAAAGTAAATCAACTTTGTATATTTTGAGGGAATATTGGTCTGAGCACCAGATTTACAAAAATAGTTTTTACATAATTTTTTGCAATAAATGAACAATTAATATGCAATTTGTTACAATATTTATACCCTACACCACTATGTGGGGAGGGTATTATAAGTTGGTTTTGGCCAAAAAGTCTGTAACGCATCGAAATAATGGTCGTAGACCTGTACTTATATATACCAAAATAAATGTCTAGACGAGCTGAGTCGATCTGGCAATGGGTGTCCGTCCGTCCGTCTGTGCATCTAAACCTTGTAATCACTACAGGTCGCAATTTTGATCGGATCGTCACCAAATTTTGGATGTTTATGAGAGTCCCGGAGGGGAAGAAGCCTATTGATTTTAGTGATGGTCGGATAATATTCAGGGGTCGGAATGGGCAAACAATTTATTTGGAGAAAAAGTCAACGTAGAGCTGATATTTTCTACTTTCATTAGCAGGTTTTGCTTTTGATATACCCCTTATAGATGCGGATATATCTATAAGGGGTATATCAAAAGCAAAACCTGCTAATGAATGTAGAAAATATCACCTTTTCAACGATGTAAAGTAGGTTGTCGTAGGTGGTCAAACAACGAAGATATCGCAATAGTCGCTAATACAACCCAATTTTTCGTTTTTGCGATTTTAATTATAATGACGAATATCACAGCTTTGGATGGGGAGCTTCCAAAAGCAAAGTCTGACTATGAAAGTAGAATATCCCACCTTTAAAATGATACAAAGTAGGTTGGCGTAGCACGGTGATCGAAAGCACTGATCTAGCGGCGCGAAATTAATAACTTGCAAACGAATTGAGATACGTCACTGAAATTTTTCACAAACTCAGCTCAGGGTAATGATGGACCAAAAATGAACAATATCGGCTAATGTTTTGATATAGCCCCCATATAACAGTACCTTCCGATTTTCGGTATTTTGAGGATTTAAGCCACAGTTTCGTAGCAAATTAGCTGTAATTTGGAACTTAGGGTTTCTAGTGGTCACAAAATATTTCCACCAAAAATTATGGACATAGGTGCACGTTTTGATATAGCCCCCATGTAACCGTCTCACTGCGTATAAAATCTTCTTAAAAAACATTTTACCCCGATTCGTAGAACTTTTACTTGTTATCCCATATTTAATAACATATTTAGCTATAATATGGTTTTATAGTGTCTCCGGGTGTAGAACTCCTTCTTGCAAACATTTCTCAAGATAGGTCCATATTTTGATTTAGCTCCCATACAAATGCACAGCTAAATTTGTATGAATTTAATGCAAAATCCCTTATTTTAAAAGTGCAGTCATCAAAAGACTTGCACATATGTGCAGCCCTAATGTGGTTATTCCGTATCCAGAGAGTCCTATTTTATTCCCCAAAAAATAATCGAACCTAAGTTCGGCCAAGTTTACAAGATGCACTCTATGGAACAAGCGCGTACAACACATAATAACACTAAAAAATTGCATTTTTTTAAAATTTATTGCTATATAACTAAGTACCTCCAGACCCCAAACTAATTTTTATAATTTAAATCACACCCTCTGCTATTAATTAAAAATTAATCTTGTCCAGTTTCATTACGAATTTATTTAACATTTTAAACAAATATGAAGTTAATTTTTTTGCTACAGTTTTTTAAAATCAGATGCAACAAAAACTCTTGTATTTGATAGTGAAAAACTGAGTAAATATTTACAACAACAAAAATGAAAAAACAAAATCTTTGTCTGCAAAGTGTGTGTAATCGATACAATGGAAAATATTTCGCAATTTTATAGTTCGAATTTTTGACTTTCGCGCCGCTAGATCAGTGGTTTCGACCAGTTTGCGTAGGTGGCCAAATAATGGAGATATAGCAATAGTCGGTAATACATCCCATTTTTCAATTTTTTTTCGAAATCGCGCTACATGTCGCAATTTTGATGAGATCGTCACGAATTTTTTGGGAGTTGATGTGAATCCTTCAGAGGAAGAAGCCTATTAAATTTGGTGATAGACGGATAATATTCAGGAGTCGGAATAAGCAAAAAGCTTATGTGGAGAAAAGTCAACTTTTTTTTCTTATGCGAATTTTTTCTTATCGATATCGCAAAAGTCAGTAATATATCCAATTTTTCCATTTTGAGGGGTAGATGGGGGCCCCACAGAGAAAGAAGCCTGTTGATTTTGGTGATAGTCGGATAATATTTAGGGGTCGGAATGTGGAAAAACTCATGTGGTGTCAAATTCAAAGTTTTATTCTCTGTGAATATATCGGCTTCTAGTGGGGGTATTCCAACGGCAAAGCCTGTCAATGGAAGAAGAAAATATTACATTTACATTGGTGTAAAGAGAAATTTTGGTTGCTTATGGGGGTCCCAGAGAGAAAGATACATATTATGTTTGGTGGTAGTCGGATTATATTCCCTAAAAGAAATGTTTACCAGTGAAAAGCTTATGCACAGGGGTAGTGGTGTAGGGTATCACATGATCGGCCCCGTCCCGTCACTTGTTTTCAAATACATACATTTGTTATCTATCTGTAGATTATTGATCGGTGGGTTCACTCAACTATATTGTTGTGGACTAGGGTAATGACTTTTTTATAACCTCGTATCACTGTATGATATTTTGATGAGTTTTTACCTAAGATTGCATTAAATCTTAATTATTAAGTGATTCGATAAAAAAAATTTCCGCAAAAAAAGCTTATAAAGTTTTTATTTTTCAAATTTTTTGAAGTCACTGTAAGCAGATTTTTTATTTGAAAACACACACATAAGCAAAATGACATAACCGTTTCTTTCTCACTAATTTTATCATCGTATTATAACATACACATATATCATTTTATAGTATATGTACCATTATTTCATATATAATAAATATACATTTTATTAATAATTTCATATATAATAAATATTAAAAGTGGTTTGTGCGGGACCTTTTTCAATCTTTAAATGGAATAATAGTTATTTTAGTCAATACTAAGGCAAAAGGCCACTCATTCGTGTAACAGGAAATAATTTTTTGAGAATTTTTTTCATTGCATAGATTTTTTTTAAATTTCTTCAAAGTGGTTTGTGTGGAAACTTTTTTATAGTAATATGGAATGAATGTTATTTTAGGCATTAATAGGCAAAAGTTCATTCATTCTCACTACAGGAAATCATTTTCGAGAAAAAAATGTCAAAAAGTCTTAACCCTATTGTGGACCCATCTCGATAGTTTTACCAGTGGTGCAATTCTATAACTCTTTTTTGACTTACCGGCAAAATCAATAACATAAAATGCTTATTATTTCGGTAATTAACGATATCTTTCGGTAAGATAGCGACAAAAAACAGTCGTAAAGTTCTACCAATAGCAATATTGCTCCCAAATTTTATTTGAAATTTTCATTCAGAATTTTGTTACCGATTTTTAGCGGTAACTTAAAAAAATAGTTAGAGAATCGCACTACAGAGCTCCGGTGCTATTTTTCCTTTTGAAAGTGTATGACTTCTCTGCCCTTTACTCCCTCTACTGTTGCTTCTTCTTCCCCTCTTTCTTTAGTAGCATTTCGACATTCCTGACCGGATACAAGAAACCTAAATTTTTAGGACCTAAGAATAAGTAGTGGTCGTTGGTACCCAAGAAAAGTGGGTTATTGCTCTTCAACGCTATCGGGGCTATCGGGATAAGAGCTGTTTTTGAACATTTGGACAGGTGATTTTTTAGCTAAAGTACACCATCCATTCTCACGACATCAACCAGCCAGCGTAATTGGTCCATAAAATTTTTCGAAGAAAATTTCTCTCGAACACTACACATACTACTTGACTGCTCTCACTACACCCAAGCGCGTGTAGTATCATTCTTTTACATACAGGGCAATCATGAATAAAAATTCCGTGCGGAATTTGTTCCCTTTCCCCAATTTCACATTTTTTAATTCCGTATTTATGTCGAAAAAGGAAATATTTTTGTCGGTTAGACTAGAATATTAATATTGGGTGATTCTAGTAGTTGTCCACGTTTTAAAATATTGGTTTTTAACGAATTCCACTATTTTGAATTATTTTCCGTGCGGAAAAATTCCGAGGAAAATATTCATGCCGTAATGCCGAAAATAATCATGAAAACCGATCGTTTCACCTTGAGCTTATAAGGGCTTTATAAATGAAGAAAGTACGTTTAGTTTTTACGTTCTATTGGCGAGTGTTTGGCCGCTTATCAAATATTTTTTCTCGATGTTTTTTTTCGCAGAAGGCCAATAATGCGTTGAATAAAGTTTAAGTTTCTATTTCGATAAAAACATAAATCTGAATAATGAATTATGTGGCGAATGTGCGTTGAAACACAAATTAATCAAGTTTCGCGGTTAAAATTTGGCAGAATTCCACTTGCATGAACGTATATTGTAGAAGAGTTGTAGTAGGGGTGGCGGTTGTAGCCTTTAGTGTTGCTCTAAAAGCTAAATATACGACCACAATGTCATAATCTGATAAAAAGCTAGAGTTGTTCCGAAACGAACTAGTTCCAAGGAACTATTCCGGACAAGGAACTATATCCAGCTCTTGTGTTTACATAGTTTCTTTAAATCATATAGTTCCTTTCGTTTTTCTCGTTCCTTCAATTTAACGCCTACGACGATCTTTCGTCGTTGCTTTTGTTCGCTGTCATTTATTTATTTTTATATCAATTCATCCACCAAACCATGTAAACATTTCGGTCTCGGAACCGAAAGATTCGTTGAACTATTTCGACCTCGGAACTATTTGAAACGAAAAAAAAAAAACGATGAAAGAGAAAGGTTTGTTGGACTATATCGGTCTCGGAACTATTTGGAACTATATTAAGGGACTAGTTTCTTTTGGCAAAAGGAACTAGAATAGAAAGATCGATCCGCTCCGGGAACTACACCATTTTCACATGTCATTCGAATAATTTCAGTGGTAATTCGAAACAATTCACTTGTAATTTGAGAATTTCATTTGAAATTCGAATTATTTCATTTGTAATTTAAAAATTCCATTTGAAATTCTAATTATTCCATTTGTAAGTTGAATTTTTTCATTTCTAATTCGAATTATTTCATTTGTAATTCGTATTTTTCCATTTGTAAGTTGATTTTTTTCATTTGTAATTCGAATTATTTTATTTGTAATTCGTATTTTTCCATTTGTAATTTGATTTTTTTTTTCATTTGAAATTCCAAATGAAAAAGTTCGACTTACAAATAGAAAAATTCAAATTACAACTGAAATTCTTCGAATTACATGTGAAAATGGTGCAGATTGACCAGAAACCTTAACTTCGATCAAATTAAATTTCACTTCAAAAGTGTTCTTCAGCATAATATTTTTTCGATTCCGTTTGAATTTTGTTAGAGTTTGCTGCAGCGCAGATGGCCGAGATGATTGTGTAGAAAAGACGATCCACATTGCTTTGATATTGTTGAGATACTGATCTCAGTTTTTGAATTTGGCCTAATCTACTTTATTTTATAGCTCGTATTAGAGAAGCGATCGTAAAATATACATAAAGTAATTCTTCCAATGTCATCGTGATGCAATGGTATGCACACTAAGGCTATGACTTTTTGGCATTTTTCTCAAAAATGATTTCCTGTATTGAGAATGAATGAACTATTAAAAAAACATTCATTCCATTTTATTACAGAAAAAGTTTCCGCACAAACCACTTTGAAAAAAAATTTTTGAAACAATTACTATGAAATAAGAAAAAATTCTCAAAAAACTATTCCTGTTGCACGAATGAATGACCTTTTGCCTATTTTATATTCTAGAAAGTTGTTTATTGAAATCTTAGGCACATTTTTGTAGCTGACTGTATCCTTAAGTGTTGAGCGGTTCGGTATCTGTGGACAGGAATCGGAGAAAAAAAAGTATAAAAATCGAATATTTTCAAAAGTTTTTGGCTATTTTTACATTTAAGAACCGGTCATAGACATTTCGTATGTTCCAGAAAGTTGTTTGCTGATATCTTTGCTACATTATTGTGATATTGATATCTGTAGACTAAAATCCGAGAAAAAATTAAAAGGGAAATTTGGCCTTGACGATTTTGACCTTGAAGGGGAGGTTGAATGGATCTTATGTGTTCACAATAATTATTCTTTAAGACGATAGCTACAACTTTTCTTTTACGACTAAACCCAAATTCTTGGTGGTTTAGAAAATATGTGCCTGACAAAATGATCCCTTTTGACATCACGGTCTTAGGCCTTTGAGGCACATAACCGCTAAAGTTGAAGTGATAGGGAAAACGCCGGGACGCGTGTCTTCTTATTTTTGGTGTTCTATCTCGCTGCGGTGTCAGAATGTGGTTATTTCGTGATTTTTGTGTCGCACAGTGTTACCGATGATTTTTGCAAGTGAAAAAAGGAAGGCTGACGGAGGAGCCACTAAACAGCCGATATGTCTGTGGTTTGGTGGTTGTGTGGGTTCGAATCTTCGGCTTTACTTTTTCTATTGCAAAAATCTTCGAAAATCGAACTCAAATGCAACGAGAAAATAAAAATTATCTTAGAAAAATAAAAATTAACTTTAATCCTCAAATTTGTCGGAGCAGGTCAACGAGTTGACAAATCGCCAATAGAATGGTACCTCCTGATAACTCAACAGAACGGCATTTTAAGGTTTTAACCAGCCCCCATAAAAACGGTACCACCCGATTTAGAGAATTTTTAAGGTTTTATCTTTATTGTCCCACTGACATAGCTGATATTTGGTATTTAATATTCGCCTGGGGTAAAGAACTTTTTTTCCAGAACTTTGTCGGTCCAGATCAACGTTCTGATATAGCGCCTTGGCCACATTATCGAACCGAAATGTCTGAAATTTCGTTAAACTCTTCTTTAGATATTTAATTTAATACCCCAAAATATCTGAAATGTTTTTTATTATTGCCTTATTAAGGCGAAGGTCATTTATAGTGATATTTAATTAATTCTCTTTCGAGTTGAGCTTATTAGACCTATTATATACATTGAAATATTAGGAGTCTACCGAAGTCCCACGCATTCAACCATTACGCTACGTTTCACGGGTGGTTAAGCCGATCTTCAGGCGATCTGGGTCTCCGACAACTGAGTGCCAAGGTTGCCGGCGTTTTAGCGTTCTGAGCCACCATCAACTTGTCAAAACTTTAGTAGACAATAACTGATGATCTAAAATCTTCTGATATAGGAGAACAATTACTAATAACGTAGGAATAAAACTTACCATAGTATTTGTGAACATTGAAAAATGGGATTACCAAGCAGGACTATAAGAAAAGTTTGGAGTTTCAATTAACTGACATAATTTCGCATATGCATTTATCTAATGAAGTGCGCTATATATGTACTAGTTCCCAAGCTTTGCCTTCGTCTGCCACAAAAACAACATTCAATACGCCTGAAGATCGGCTTAACCACCTCTGAAATGTTGTTTTTAATCTTCGCTTGGGCTGGAAAGCTTTTCTCCAAAAAAATTTTGGAGCAGATCATCGTTTTGGTATACCCGCCATTGAACGATAACTGCCGACATTCCATATTTTAATGGTTTTCGCCTCATTATCCTATGCCTGTAATTTGGTATTTAGTCTTCGCTTGGGCTGGAAAACTTTTCTCCAGAAAATTTTTGGAGCAGGTCAACGCTTCGGTATAGCCCCTATAGAACGGTACCTCCCGATTTTCAGTATGTTTAAGGTTTCAGCTTCATTAACCCGCCCAAATGGCTGACATTTGTTATTTTGTCGTCGCTCGGACTTTACAACTTTTCTGAAGAAATTTGTCGGAGCAGGCCAAATTTTTTATTTGTCAGTTCCATAGAACGTTACGTCATGATTTTCAGTATTTTTAAGGTTTTAGCGTCATTACCCCATGGAAATGACTGCATTTTGGTATTTAGTCTTCGCTTTGGCTACATAATAATTCTCCAGAAATTTTTTGGAGCAGGCCATCGTATGGTACACCCCCATGAAACGCTAAATCCCGATATTATTTTTTATGACTGATATTTTTGAAGGTTTTACCCTCTTTATCCCATCGAAGTAGCTGAAATTTGGTGTTAATTTTCGCTTGGGCTACAAAACTTTTCACCAGAAATTTGTAGGAGCCATTTAACGTTCTGATATAGCCCCCATAGAACGGAGAATTAAAACATTCCCGCAGAGAATGGTCGATATAGATCCAAATTTTGATATACTCCCACAGTACCTTCCGATTTTCGGTATTTGAAGGTTTCAGACTCATTTTTCCATTGAAATGACTGAAATTTGGTTTTTAATCTTCTCTTGGTCAAAAAAAAAAACTCATGTCCAGAATTTTTCGGTGCAGGGCAACGTTAGGATACCTCTTGATTTTGGGAATTTCTAAGGTCATAGCCATATTATCCAATCCAATCCGTTGTTGCTATTACATATTTCATTTTGTATATTTATGGTACGTAGGGGATGGAAGATACCAAGGAACTGTCCTGACCGGTTTTAACAGGATTTATCTTGGTCCCTCTTTCATCTCAAGTGGACACTGAGCTCCCCGTGGTGTCACCTGGGAAACTGCCTTTAACACCCGTTAAAGCTAGTGAGCTAATATGTGCCGCTCGTTCACCCATAAGAACGTTAAAAACTTGGGTTTGAGCGTCGGGTTAATAACCCTCCCCCAGAAAACAGCCTACTATGAAAAAACGAAAGAAAAGAAAAACAAACCCCTCTAAAGTTGACGAACCCCGCAAAAGTTTTAAGGACCATGATCTGCGAATCTGCACCTGGAATGTTCGCACTCTTTATAGAGAAGGTGCAGTCTTCCCATTGGCAGACGTACTTGAAAAGTACAAGGCCAAAATTACTGTCATACGATGGATTGGGAAAGGCGTCACAACAACACCTAAAGGTGACGCAATGTATTATAGCTGCCATGACGTAAAGCATGAGTTTGGTTGCGGATTCGTAGTTAGTCGGAGGCTAAAACATCTGGTATCAAGCTTCACCCCAGTGAATGAAAGACTTGCTGCAATTCGAATAAAAGCTAAATTCTTTAACATCAGCTTTATTTGCGCTCATGCTCCCACTGAAGAAAAGGACGAACAGACCAAAGATATATTTTACGAGCGCTTAGAAGAAACATATGACAGTTGCCCTGCCCATGACATTAAAATCATTCTAGGCGATTTTAATGCCAAAATTGGAAAGGAGAATATCTTTGGCCCAACAGTCGGTAAATTCAGCCTCCACAGTGAAACATCTGACAATGGTATGAGGCTGATAGACTTTGCAGCTGCAAAAAACATGGTAGTTAGCAGTACCAGATTTAATCATCTCGATATTCATAAGGGCACCTGGCTGTCTCCAGATCAGAAAACAAGAAATCAAATTGATCATGTTGTGATAGATGGAAGACATTCATCGAGCGTGTTGGATGTACGATCGTTCCGAGGCGCAAACATTGATTCGGACCACTACCTTGTTGCAGCAAAGGTACGCACCCGCTGAAACGTAGCAAACAAAGTACGAACAGATACAACACGAAAGTTAGACATCGGTAAGCTGCAATCACAACAGATAGCCACAGCATATTCCACTCAACTAGCCCAATTGCTTAATAAAAGCACTCCTCATTCCGATAGCATATCAGCGCAATGGCAAAGCATTGCCCACTCCATGCAAACAGCCGCAAAATCCATACGTGGATACCAGAGACCTCCACCAAGGAATCCATGGTATGATCAGGAGTGTCGTGCTGCCACCGAAGAGAAAAATGCGGCATATAGGGCTACTTTACAATCCGTAGCAACGCGTAGCGCACGAGAGAGATACAGGGAGAAAAGGAAAAAGAGAGAGATGGAAAAGCGGGAGTGTAAAAAAATCGAGATGTACAGGAGCCAGAATGAAGTCCGAAAATTCTACCAAAGAGTCAAGCATCAAACTGATGGCTTTGGTACAGGCACATCCTCCTGTAGAGACCAGCAAGGTAATCTATTAACTGATACAGATAGTGTACTCAGAATATGGAAAGAATATTTTTCAAAACTGTTGGTATCCAATAGCAGCGAATATACCACAGTCCCAATCCCAGAAGATGGTACTGAATGTATACCGCCCGGCCAAGATGAGGTAAAGACAGCAATAAATCGGCTAAAGAATAATAAGGCAGCAGGAGCCGATAGCTTACCAGCCGAGCTGTTCAAAACCGGAGGCGACACGCTGATAAGGTGTATTCATCAGCTAATTAGCACCATCTGGCAGGAAGAACGAGTACCCGACGATTGGAACCTGAGTATCCTATGCCCAGTCCACAAGAAGGGAGATAAGACTGTATGCTCTAACTATAGGGGCATAAGTCTACTCCCTATTGCCTACAAGATCGTGTCAGGGATATTGTGCGAACGACTAAAGCCTATGGCCAACGAGATAATTGGACCATACTAATGCGGCTTTAGACCTGGCAAGTCCACCATTGACCAGATATTTACAATGCGGCAAATCCTGGAGAAGACATAAGAGATGCAGATCGATACCTACCACCTTTTTGTCGATTATAAAGCAGCCTTCGACAGCCCGCTGCGTTCAAAGGTATTCCAAGCCATGTCTGAATTTGGTATCCCAGCAAAGCTCATCCGGGTTTGTAAAATGACTTTAACTGACACGAAGTCCCCAGTTAAAAAAGAAAGAACCTCTCCGAAGTGTTTGGTACCAAAAGAGGTTTCAGACAAGGAGACAGCCTTTCGTGTGATCTCTTCAACATCCTGCTTGAAAAGGTTATACGGGAAGCAAACGTCAAAAGAAGTGGCACAATCTACACCAATAGCCACATGTTACTTGATTATGCTGATGATATAGACATCATGGGCCGATTAGTAAAAGAAGTAACTGATACCTTTATGAAGGTCGCAGGAGAATCTGCTAAAGTGGGTCTGGCGGTAAACGGTGAGAAGACCAAGTTGATGGTGTCGACGCGTAATGCGTCCATTGAGCTCGGACCGACTATGGAAGTTGGTTTCTATAATATTGAGGTAGTAAAAGACTTCGTATACCTCGGCGATGCATGGCTCCGAAGCCTGGATACTTGCGCAAGCAGACATGGCAGTGCTTGGTGTGTTTGAGAGAAAAATTCTTCGAAAGATCTACGGACCAATCTGCGTTGACGGTGAATATCGACGTCGCATGAACCACGGGCTGTATCTGCTATACATCGACATCAATATTGTTAAACGTATCGAGGTGCAGCGATTGCGTTGGCTAGGCCATATCATAAAAATGCGCGATGATGATGAACCCGCTAGAAAGGCTTATAAATACGGACCGCTTGGCGGTGCACGCAGAATTGGCAGGCCAAGGATGATGAGATGAAAAGGCGCGGTATTCCAGAGTGCGAAGCAACAAATAGAGAGAAATGGAGATCTTTTCTTAGTCGGCCTATGGAACAAATGTTCTGTAATGGGCCAGCTAGGTAAGTAAGTATTTCCAAAACCACTAACACTGACCATAATACCCAAATTCAGAATTCCAGATTTATCACTACACGGCAGAGTTAATACAAATTAATTCGCGCATTATCCACATTCTTAATGCATAACATCAAACTGAATTTATATTGAATTTAGGTATTTCGATATGGCAATACCCTAAAAGTGAACCCATATTCAAGTAGGAGAGAGAGAGAGAGAGCATATTCATGCACAAATTACATTGCGAACAACAAAATCGTTGTTTACCAGCAATCAGCTGTTTCGTAAATGCAGAAACTGTCGTCTTTCATGGTAAAATTAAAGGCAGATCTTAAGGTAAATTTACGCTACAGTCTGTCTAGAGTATAGTACTAAAACTCAAATAGTTTAGCAATTACCTTAAGATTCAAAATATAGTTCCTTTTAGCACTTTTCGTCTACATAAATATGAATTTCCAAAATTACCTCCATATCTCAATCCTATCCATAATGTTAAACTCAAACCTAAAGGTTGAGACACATAAAGTGATTGGTTTTCTCGCATAAGTTTTTCGGCTTGGAATGTTAAAGAACAAATAAAAAAGGGCGACCCTATTCAAATGTAGCTTCGACTGAGCTTACTTCTTTTAAATTATAAGAGATAAGCAATGGATGTCATGTCTCGCAACCCGTTCAACAACTTACTAATTCTCTTAAACTTTCTTACAAAATAATCATTTCTAATAATTTTTTTCGTCTAATCTCTAAACTCGAACCTGTTCCATGTCAACAAAAAAATAACCCATTTCCATGGTATGCTCCGTTTTAGGAAATTTCTATAATTAATCACATCATTCTTTAAAACACTGGTAGCCCACCAACAACACACCTAAATGCATTCAATGTCCCAATAGAGGGAAATACATACATGTAAAGAATATTTAAATTAGAATTCAATGCGGACATCAATAAATTAAAGATTTTCATAATAAATATAATTATAATAAATACAACCTGTCTTATCTTTATAATATCAGCTCGTTGTATAAAAGCGTAGATTTGTTTAAAATTTTCCAAAGTCTGTCGTTACAGCTTAGCCAACCAGGAACATGTCGTCTCAAAAACTACTGTGGACGCTGTATTTGGTTGTGTTCACCATAAACCGTGCATTTTCGGAAGACTTGGGTGAAGGCAAGACCATTGGTTTATTGGATAAAAATGTCAATAGTACAGCTAGCGATGATAGGCTGCTGGTTCTACATTTTCTAAATAAACATAAAGGACAAAATGGAAATGGAGGGTATAATGGTAATGGTGGATTTAATGGTAATGGTGGATTTAATGGTAATGGTGGATATGGCAACACTCCGCCGCCAAATTATACAAGCACGCCAACAGCAACAACAACTGCAACGCCATCTACCACTACAACAACAACGGCCGCAACTACCACAACTGCAGCTCCTGTGACCACTGCACCAACTAAAACACCAGACCAGGCAAAGTTGGATCAACTTAATAACGTTTTGCCACTTGTAACATCTATTCTTAAACTTGTATCAGGAAATACGGCAGTACGAACTACAAATCCTATTTATCTCCCACAACAGTCACCAGTTCCAGTTTATTATCCTCCCCCACCGCTACCACAAACGTATTATTCTCCAACTCCAGTTCCAGCGTACTTGCCAGCGGGTAGTACAAACACATATTCAAGTTTTATTCCGCAAAATGATCCACTACCAAACCATGACGATAGGACATTTTTCCTCTTCAATAAGCATCGCTTCTTAAATGGAAATAATGGTTATAATGGCAACGGTTATGGATATAGCAACAAATTCGACAACTTATTTGGTAATTATAATAATAACAATAATAAATTCGACAACTTCTATGGTTATGACAAACCATACAATAATGGCTATGGTAATCAGTGGAATGGTCCAAATTATGGCAGTGGCGGCTCATCTTTGGTACAAAGTACAACCCAGGCCACAACTACAACTGCTGCTACCACAACCCCAGCTCCAGCCACAACAACAACACCTGCTTCCAGTAGCACAACAATCCCAACAACAGCTCCAACCGATACAACTAAAGATATAATGGATTTTATTAATACAATAATGGGTCTTATAAACGGAGGTGGTGCTACTAAAGTGAGATATTCACCTACTCCAAGTTATTATCCGGCTTATCCTTCACCACATAGTAATTACATCGCTCCACCAGTTAGTCAACGTGCTCCATATAGTAATGTACAATTTCCACAACCATATTCTCCTTTTTATTATAAGAATTAAAATAATTATTAAATGAGAATATCACTGTGTGTAATTCTTTGAGTCATAAGAAATTAACCATATTCTAACACCACAGCGTGATAGAATACCAAAAACGACGTTACGTATCTCGGCGTTTTGTCGCACAAATTGCACTTTCTCGGTTATGGAAAATGTTTTTCGCACCAATTGCACTTTCTCGGTTATGGAAAATGTTTTTCGCACCAATATATTCGTAAAAACGCCCAATATTAAACATTAAAAACATATACAGTGGGTGTCACTAAAAATGATGCAACCTGAACCAAAAAAATTAAAACATGCATAACTTTGGATCAAGTTGAAATTTTTTAAAACAAGTAAGAACGGTGTTGTGTTCGGCGAGGCCGAACATGTTATACCCTCCACCACGAGTTGTATTGAAGCAAAATGGAACAATTAGTTTTTTTTTCGTTTATGAAGAAGACTAAATACCAAATTTTAGCGAGTTCTGTAAAACAATGTGGCTATCCTTCAAAATACCAAAAGTCGGGAGGTACCGTTCCATGGGGGGCAAAACGTCGATCTATACCTAAAAATTTCTGGCGGAATGTTTTTAGACTCAAAGAAGACTAAAACCAAATTTCCGATATTTCGGTAAAACCTTTAAAATACCGAAAATCAAGGAGTACGCTTCTATGGGAAATATAGGAACCCGCGGACCTCTACTGATAATTCTCTTCTGGAATATTTTATAACCCCATGGAAGACTAAATAATAAATGTCAGTCTTTCGGTGGGATATTGACGTCACAACCTTCAGAATTAAATTGGGAGGTACCGTTCTATGGGGGTTATATCGAAACGTGGGCCTACGAATTTCAGTCAGAAAGGTTTTTACCTCCAACAAAGACTAAATACCAAATTTCAGCCATTTCGGTAAGTCGCTGTGGCCACAACCTTCAAAATACCGAAAATCGGGAGGTACCGTTGTATGGGGAATATATAAAGGCGTGAACCTATACCGACAAATTTCATAAGGAACGTTTAATACCCCATATATTATTGAGGACACAACCTTGAAAACACCGAAAATCGGGAGGTACGTTCTATAGGGGCTATATGAAGGCGTGGACCTATACCGACAAATTCCATTTGGAACGTTTAATACCCCAAATGAGGACCAATTACCAAATTTCATCCATTTTGGGTGGATTATTGTGGCCACAACCTTCCTACCGACAAATTTCTGGGGGAAAGTTCTGTACCCCCAACGAAGACTAAGACTAATTCCATATGGAACGTTTAATACCCCAAATGAAGAACAATTACCAAATTTCAGCCATTTCGGTGGATTATTGTGGCCACAACCTTCAAAATACCGAAAATCGGGAGGTACTGTTCTATGGGGGCTATATGATGGCGTGGATCTATACCGACAAATTTCTGGGGGAAAGTTTTGTACCCCAAAATTTCAGCCATTTTGGTGTGATAATGAGGCTAAAACCTTTAAAATACCGAAAATTAGGTGTTACCGTTCTATGGGGCCTACATATATCAAACCGTGGACCGATATGACCCATTTGAAGAATTATTCTATACTCGCAAAAAAAAACGGCCTCTCTAACATATGTCCCAAACATATTTTGCAGCAAACATATATATGTTTGCAACAGTTCCAAACATAATATATGTTTGGGTCTGCAAACAAACATATGTTTGGGTGGAAACAAATATATGTTTGGCTGCAAACATATATATGTTTGGGTGCAAAGATATTTATGTTTGGGTGCAAAGATATATATGTTTGGGTGCAAACAAAGATATGTTTGGATGGAAACAATTTTATGTTTGGGTGCAAACATTTTATATGTTTGGGTGCAAACAAATACAAACCCAAAAGGCACAAAAAAAAAAACAAGCACATGCACCAGTTGGCGCTTACTGAGAGCAAGGGAGCGTAAAATTCAATGTAAAACACTTTAAAATGTGTGCTCACTTGCTCTCAGTAAGAACTCACTGGCTATCTCTATAGCAGCGACGACCACAGAAATACAACCAAAGCGGAGACATGTATGAACGTATGAGTAAAAAAAGCAACAACCACATTATGTTTTTGTTTGTTTTCATTCATTTACACTGTATGTGAGAGAGAAGCAAATGCAAAAACAACTCAGTGGGCGCCCTCACTATACGATCTAAGCAAAGAAGCTTCTACGTCTTCTATTATACAATACCCACAGCCGCGAGAGCACTGTTATTACTCTCGTTGACAAACATCCTCTCTCCACCCATGAAAAAAATGTTCTAACATAAAAAACATGTTTTACCCAAACATATCAAATTGAGATATGTTACAAAATGTTGCAATCATATATTTGTTCGGACCCAAACATATTATGTTTGGATCCAAACATATATTTGTTTGCAACCGGTCCCAAACATATATTTGTTTGGATCCAAACATATTTCTAATATAAATTTTTCTGCGTGTAGTCACTGGAATGTGAAAATAAACAAAAAAATATGATCTATTTTTAGAACAGGTGTCCAATTTAAATCCACTCCATATTTTTTAGTTTTGCTCTCAGCTGGATTTGAACACTGTGCCAAGCGTACCAACTTTAACCTGGCGTTTACACACAGACGATTTCTAGCAGACAGTAGTAGAGATACAAACATAAATACATCTACACGTAGAAAAATTTATGTTAGAAATATGTTTGGATCCAAACAAATATATGTTTGGGACCGGTTGCAAATAAATATATGTTTGGGACCGGTTGCAAACAAATATATGTTTGGATGCAAACAAATATATGTTTGCAACATTTTGTAACATAACTCAATTTGATATGTTTGAGTAAAACATATTTTTTATGTTAGAACATCTTTTTCATGGTTGGAGAGAGGATGTTTGTCAACGAGAGTAATAACCCCAGCAAACTAATCGTACCGACATCGTAACGAATCGTCCGATATCTGATCCGAAATCGTAACGATATCTTAACGAAAGTTGTATGAAGTGGTTGACATAATTTCGGAACGAAATGTCGGAGCGAAATCGGACCGATTTCGGTCAGAATTCGGTTTTTCTTTTACTAAAGCGTGCTATATATTTCTTTGGAATTTTGTATGTACCAATGTGTCTGTTGTTGTTGTGCCTTTCAATAAACAAAAACACAATTATCTGTGTGTATATTATAAAGATATCAAGTGAGCTCTTACTGAGAGCAAGAGAGCATACGTTTCAAAGTGTTTTACATTGAAATTTACTCTCCCTTGGTCTCAGTGATCGCCCACTGGTGCATGTGTTTGTTTTTTTTTGTAGCTTTTGGGTTTGTATTTGTTTGCACCCAAACATATAAATTGTTTGCACCCCAACATAAATTTGTTTGCACCCAAACATATAATTTGTTTGCACCCAAACATGTATTTGTTTGCAGGACCCAAACATATGTTATGTTTGGGACTGTTGCAAACATATATTTGTTTGCTGCAAAATATGTTTGGGACATATGTTAGAGAGGCCGTTTTTTTCTGCGTGTATGTATATAGCGATTTCTGAATGAAATCAAATACTTTTTCAAAAAGTGGTTTTTGATTTCGTTTATTTTTTGCTGTGGTGATGTGCCTCATCAGCAAAATATGTTCATTTTCCCTAATTATTCGTATACCACTACCAAATAGGACTTAAAAAAATAAAATAAAAATCAAGAAAATAGAACAGTACAATCATTGATACAAATTGATTTTAAATATTAAATCGCGAAAATTGCATCCAAACCCACTGTGTAAAATATTTTCCATTTTTTATTAGATATCTGATAAAAAGCTAAAAAAAATAATAATAATACAAAAAAATATTTTTTCTTTATTCGGAAATGTTTTCCTATTAGGGCGAATATCTTTTTTTAATATAAATTTTAATTAATTCCTCATTGAAGTCGAGCTTAATTACCGAAGATTTTTTTGCAAATGAAAAAGGAAAGCCGATGATTCGAACCTGTAGCTTCGACCTTCGCGCAATAGGCCTCATTTTATTTCTCACAATGTATGGATTCTGTTGTACTTTTTTGCACATTTTTGTAAGCAGACACTCTATTATTTCAAAAATATATTTGCAAATCTATATAATGCCTTGTTCAGACTGACGCTAATTCGCTCTCTATTCGTTGTTCGACCCCAAATTACGATATAATTACTTCATTTCCCATACAAAATTTTGAGAACGAACAACGATTTTTGTACATTGTTCAATTTAAATTACTCTCAGAACGACGATAAAATATGTCCCATCTCTAACAAATGAGAGAATTTATCGAAATAAATTAATTATGACAGAAAAAATATAAAATTTAAAATTTTTTTAAAAACCCAAATATTTTTAGATAAACTGCAAAACGTGAATGAAAAGTAAACGGTTTAACAACTAGTATACATTCAAATCATAGCAAATTTTCTCTTCTCTTTTACTACAGCTGCATTTCTTGTCCATCGTTTTAAATTCGCGTACAAATTTAGAAACAAAAATCAAATGCCTGCCTGAAAGTCTGTATACCAAAAAGTTGTTTTGGCAGGTCTCTCTCTCGATAATTTTGAAAATAGAAAAATTAAAAAATGTGCTGAAAACACCAAAATTTTGAGAAAAAATAGAAAAGATGAATGAAAATAATATTATTTAATATTAAATAGATATCTGAAAGAAGGACAAATATTTTTTTAGTTTATATCAATTAATTTTATTCGTCTTTTGGCTGAAACTTTCTTTAAATTCAGTAAATAAAAAATATGAAAATATGAATCATGTTTCTATGAATTGTGTACCATGTCGTATGAACGGGTTAATTCGTGTACATAATTATGAGAGCGAACAACGTGATTCAAATGCTGGTCTGAACATGGCATAAATAAAATCAAATGTCGTTCGTTGGTAATGGCATCAGTTGAGAACGGCTGGACCGAACACTGAAAGAAAATTACGTTGTATCAATGAAATTTGTCATTGATTTTGAACCAACGTAAGACTTTCGTTGTATTAATGAAGATGTTCATTGAGTTTCATAAAATACACTTTCATTATTGTTTCATAGTATTAATGTGAAAGTTTCATAGCAATAATAGAACTGTAACTTCTTACTACTTTATTGAATATAATAAATAAGTATCATTGCATACTTGAAGAAATTTCATTGGAATAATGAAGAAACTCATTACTGTTATTTAATGAAACTTTTCTTATTCAATGAAACTCTACGTCGCACATACGGGTAACATATAAAAATCGCGTTTTTAAAAACAAACTATTGGTAAACAGTCACCTGAATCTTTCCCCATTCGCTATGACCATCCGCAACTATCTGCGGTTAACCAATCCAAAGCAGCAGCCAATTGAACTCAGCTATAATGAAAACAAAAAAGTACATGTTCAAATATTATAAAATGAAGTGAACATTGAAATAAAAATATTTTCGCGAAAATTTATATTTTTCAAGGTTTTTTGTTTTTGTATATTCTCCGTGCAAGATAAGCTTATAAAAGTTCCAAATTGTTTTTGCAGCTTCACTCTTTAATAATGGTGGTACGTCTCTTCCTTCATGTATATTTTTTATGATAATTTTTAAGATAACTCAAATTTCAAAAGTGAAAAAGTGCATGATGCGAACATTTGCGGACCATAATTACTTTTGGTGATTTATGCACTGAAGTCTCCAACATTAGATCCAATCATAATATATTGCGCACATTTGCACCATTCTGAAAAAATCTCGTTTTTATAAACTAAGACCATTGAAATATTTAAATATGGAAGTATTTAAGAAAAACATTCACAAAATAGAAATATATTTTTGTTCCAGTGTTCGCCAAATCTACTTATTTTATTTGTACTCATGTGTATTAGAGCTCATAAAAATCGCCAAAGATAATTGTGTTTGCATCTTCACTATTAGTTTATTGTGATACATACCTTCATTCATAGATATCTTTTATGATAACTCAAATTTCAATGGTAAAATACTACATGATGCGAACGTTTGCGGACCATAGTTACTTTTGATGTTTTATGCAAGATTCTGCAGATTATGCTGATTCAAAGATATTACGCTACGCATAGTTTCGCCAATCTGAAATAATCATATTTTTCTCCCCTGCAATCATGAAAACCTTTAAATTTGTTTCTGCAGTTAAATTGGTATAATTTATGTAAAACAATTTAAAAAGAAAATTAACAAAATATTTTGGCAACGTTTGCCAACACTAATTTTTGATCTGTCTTATAGCCGGGGCTCTTATTTATCAGACTAAATCAAATTTTGATAAATGTTTGCGCCATTCGGAAAAATCACGGGGTTTTCTGAAGTAAAATATGGGTAAGATAACAAGTGCGCACTAGGGTTATAACTTTTTGCACTTTTTTGCAAATATCAAAAATACCACCACATAGCCGTGTAGAAATAAGAAAAAAGGTGTATGCACATTGCGCGATTTTTACTCTTAATTTCCTATCCTTATAAGTTATCATAGTAAGCAACTAAGCTTTTTCGATGGCAAACCTTACTTCTTGATAAAGCCTAAGAAGTATACATAATTGTATGGGATTTTAGCAAAATAGTTCGAGACCTCCCAATTTTTCTAATTAAACCAAAAAATATATTTGCAACAATATATTCCAGTAATAAGTTTTTCTTTTTGGTTGTTGCTATAATATGCAATTTATGTACCCAATCTCTATAAATTTGGTTTCATATTTTTCCACGCATTGTCTTCATTCTGTAGATATTTTTGATTTATTTTTTAAGGTTTGTAAGGACTATGGTATAGGATAATTTGGATTTAATTCAAGATTTATTTTTATTTTTCTTGATTTTCCGCGAAAATAAGAACAATTTTTAGAAATTATGGTGCATTTACAGATGGATATCGAATGCTATTACTGATATACGCATACATTTTCTCAATACAACAAATAGGAAATTTAAAAATATTTTTTTATAAGAGAATAAAAGCCGCCATAACCTTTGCGCGCATCGGCCAATTTTGTGAACGCAAACACATTTGAAACCAGAATTTTGTCCTTAACCTCCATACTAAAAATCGTAGATGTGCTCGCAAAAAAATTTTGTATTTTTTTTTCAAATGGAATGGTAAAGGAAATTTGGTTTTTACCATATAAATCTGAACCGATTCAATTCAACCAATTCAACCAAAATTGTAACATTGTCTTTTAAGCTAGTTTTGTAGGTTTGTACGAATTTTCAGCTTGATCGGGCCTTTACTACGCTTTTAGTGCATTATTTACCTCATATCCGATGCTAATATATATGGGAGCTATATCCAAATCTGGACCGATTTTCATTATTTTCTACAAAAATAGTCCTTGGACCAAAGATATGATTTGTGCAAAATATTATATCAATCGGATTATAAATGAGGTTTTTAGAAGTTTTAATCAACTTTTAACATACATTACTCCTATGTGCGTTGGTTCAAAATCAATGAAACTTTTTCTTTTCAGTGAATTGGATAATTCTTTTTTTAAATGTACGCCATAACCCAACTTAGGTTCTTATGCAAAAAAATTTGCCCACGCCAACTTTTACGCCCAGTCTTTATTTCAATTTTAATCTTTTCTACTGATTTTCCTGGAATTGTCAAGGAATGTACAGGGATGTCTCGCGGTGAAAATAGGCTACTTATTTTGTTGAATTTTGGAAGGGGAGGGGTACTTCCCCTTTACCCTATTTCTTTAAAAATATATTTGCAATAATTACGAATGTTTCGGTTTGAAAATTAATTTGCGTGACAATAGTGGTTTGTCTCCGACCTTACCTACTTTTTTAGTTTTTTTTTGTACATCAAAATTTCAGCCATTTCGGTGTGATAATGAGGCTAAAACCTTTAAAATACCGAAAATTGGGTGGTACCGTTCTATTGGGCCTACATATCGACGCCTCCAAACAATAGTATGCTAAATCGACTTAGCATGTTTTCAAGTTCTTTACATTTTTATATTTAACGTCCTTTAACTTAAATTCTGTCTAATTTTTGTAATAATCGGACAATCCGAACAGAATTTATAAACAAATATTTACTTAGCATAGTACTGAAGGTCAAGGAAATTTCCAAACTTTTAGAGCTTGTCCTGCAAAACTCACTGTTCAGAATTAGCAAACTATTATTTGGAGGCGTCGAACGTCCTTTAGCTTAAATTCTGTCAAATTTTGGTAATGATAGGTCAATCCGAACAGAAGTTATAAACAAATATTGACTTAGCATAGTACTGAAGTTCAAAAAAATTTCCACACTTTGAGAGCTTCTCCTGCAAAACTCACTTTTTAGACTTAGCATACTATTATTTGGAGGTGTCGATATATCCAACCGTGGATCGATATGGCCCGTTTGAAGAATTATTCTTTGATCACTGGAATGTGAAAGTAAACAAAAAATATGATCTATTTTTAGAACAGGTGTTCAATTTAAGCCCACTCCACATTTTTTAGTTTTGCTCAGTGGGCAAACAACCGAGATATCGCAATTTTTCCATTTTTTGTAATCACGCCATAGATTGGAATTTTGATCGGATAGTCGCGAAATTTTGGGGGTAGATGGGGCCCCACAGTTTTAGAAGCCTATTGATTTGGTGATAGTCGGATAATATTTAGGGGTCGGAATGGGGAAAAACTCATGTGGAGACAAATTCAAAGTTTTATTCTTTGTGAATATCAAAGTTTTATTCTTTGTGAATATATCGGCTTCTAGTAGGGGTATTCCAAGGGCAGAGCCTTTCAATGGACCCCCCATGACAAGTGCGGATATTATTCGAATGTTCACCACAAAAATTGGAAAGTGATATTATTTTCGAATAGTAGGCAATGGTTTTTTCGATAGTGTAGGCAAAGAAATAATTTTTTTTGGAATTGTTGTCAAATTTGATTTTTTGAAATTAAAATCATTTTGAAAAGGTTTCTTGTGAGTTCTTTTATTTAATTCAATTTCAAGAGTTTGGTGTATTTATAAGTTCTGTAAACAATAATCGCGAAATTTTGCTGTGAGTGAGTGTGATATGCCTTATAAAAGAAAAAGTAGAACATATTTGTGTGAAGCGAAGCATGTAATCCAAAGTCTGGGTGTTGTGCAAAATATACCAGATGTCCCTGAGAAGTGGGAACATATTGCCAGAAGAATCTATTGAAGGTGAGTCTCCTGACGTTGAAGAACGTTTGGCGATTGTTTACGTTCCTGGAAGAAGTGGACACATAGTTTCAGAAGATTCAATCGATGTCGTGACTTCTGGCTTTCAAGAACGTTTAGCGCGTTGGGTTTCTGTTAACAATATTAGTAATCAGGCTGCTAATAACATGCTACAATTGTTGGCAGAAAAGATTCTCAATCTTCCAAAAGACTTATGTACATTAAAAAACTACACCGCGCAGTACTCGTGTTGTGAAACGTATTGTTGACCCTGGCGAGTACGTTCAATACTGTATTAAAGACGCGCTTACAGAAACTATGTGTCCACTTCTTCCAGGGACGTAAACAATCGCCAAACGTTCTTCAACGTCAGGAGACTCACCTTCAATAGATTCTTCTGGCAATATGTTCCCACTTCTTTCAGGGACATACATCTCGTCATCTGAATCAAAAGTCGCTTCATCTGGTATATTTTGCACAACACCCAGACTTTGGATTACATGCTTCGCTTCACACAAATATGTTCTACTTTTTCTTTTATAAGGCATATCACACTCACTCACAGCAAAATTTCGCGATTATTGTTTACAGAACTTATAAATACACCAAACTCTTGAAATTGAATTAAATAAAAGAACTCACAAGAAACCTTTTCAAAATGATTTTAATTTCAAAAAATCAAATTTGACAACAATTCCAAAAAAAATGTATTTCTTTGCCTACACTATCGAAAAAACCATTGCCTATTTGAAAATAATATCACTTTACAATTTTTGTGGTGAACATTCGAATAATATCCGCACTTGTCATGGGGGGTCCATTGAAAGGCTTTGCCCTTGGAACACCCCTACTAGAAGCCGATACAACAAAGAATACAACTTTGAATTTGTCTCCACATGAGTTTTTCTTCATTCCGACCCCTAAATATTATCCGACTATCACCAAATCAATAGGCTTCTAAAACTGTGGGGCCCCATCTACTCCCAAAATTTCGCGACTATCCGATCAAAATTCCAAAAATTGCGATATCTCGGTTGTTTGCCCACTTATGCCAACATACTTTGCATCAATATAAACGAAATCGTTTCTTCTTCCATTGACGGACTTTCCTTTTGAAATACTCCTACCAGAAGCGGAGATATTCGCATAAAGAAAAAAAACGTTGACTTTTCTTCACATAAGCTTTTTGCTTATTGTTGGCAGAAAAGATTCTCAATCTTCCAAAAGACGTACGTACATTAAAATCTACACCGCGCAGTACTCGTGTTGTGAAACCTATTGTTGACCCTGGCGAGTACGTTCACTACGGTATTAAAGACCCGCTTACAGATTTTTTAAGTATATGTTATGTTTTCTGTTTGTTTTGCATTTCTTACATTGAAATATACTATTTCTTTGTTTTTGCAACGCACTTTCCTATTAAATAACTCAATAAAAATATATGTCTTAAAATTAAAATTTTGTAATAAATTTGATTTTTCGCGAATCCATTGAGACTTTTCAGGAATATTTTTACAGTATCGCAAAGGGTACAAATTCAATTAACGGCAATGATTTATAACAGCTTATTATATTAAGCCGCGATTTTTTTTAATCTTAAAATTAAAAGGTCATGTCTTTTGCGCGCAACGTTCAAGGTTAGTTACAAAACATATTTGGAATGCCAATTTTTATCTATGTACAAAAATCATTGATGTAGCATCAACATTTTTTTTGGATTTTTCTAAAATGGAAAACTCGATTTTAAAAAATTTTCCCCAAACGTACATTCTTCAAATAAATAAATTTAAAACTATACGAATATTTCTGTTTTTTTTTAAAAAAAAAAGCTTTCGTGCGCCGTTTTAGTTCGTGCCTAATTTTTCAGGCACGCGCCCATCTCTAATTTGAATGTATGTACATTGTACATCCACAATGACAGCTCCCTAAAGTATGCAAAAGAAAATAAATGATGTTGTCTGACCCCTGAGTTCCTTATCCAAAACTGGAAATCTATGAAATACATTGTATGCGTACACATAAAACAAATTACATTTTATGGCCCATTTCTTCTCAATAATTTTATAATTCATCTTAAATACCTTTTATTGAGCGAAGGAAGAAAATGCATTTCAATGAGAAATGCATTTTTGGATGTTAAGTAGAATAAAGAAATTTAAATTTGATTTAATGACTTTAAATCAAATTTAAAACAATAAAACAAAGACAAACTATCGTAAAATTCTAATTAAATTTGGAATAAATCTTGTAAAATAAATCTAAAGTGTCAAATTAGTGTCCCATATAAAGCCTAGAGAAATGTTGAAGGTTTATCAGTTAGCTTCAGTTGGTTACGACAATAACATGTCACTGCCAAGATTTTTGTATACTTTTTGTGTGATTCTATTGGCCATCTCCTGGTCATTGGCTGAGTCAACTGAACAGAGAAACTTGACTGAAATAGAAATCATTGCTAATTTGGAGGATGATTTAATTAGTCAAACTGCTGATGATCGAATATTTCTACAAAGATTTCTGAGCAAGTACAAAGGACAAGCTGGTACTGGAGGTGGTGGCGTTAATGGAAACTATAATGGATATGTGCCAACCAAAACCACTACATCAGCTCCAACTACTACAAAAACAACATGGGCTACAACAACAACAACTCGGGGCACAACAACTAGTCCCACAACCGCAGCTTCAACGGCCAAACCTCCGATTTCCACTAATGATCTCTTGGCAATAATAAATAGTATTGCTGGCCTGATTTCTGGTAATCAAGTAGCAGCAACTCAGAGGTATTCCTCACATTATCCAATAAGACCAGTATCACCATATTACACAACAGCAGTGGGTCCATATGGAGGTGGTTATAACACATTACCTTATAATGGTTCACCATTCAGTTCAGCATTGCCATATTCACCAATCATGAATCGCTTATCTAATCGAAATGCAATTAATCCAGAATCTTCGTCATATATGTATTCTCAACTTAGTGGTAACACAAATGTATTTTCCAATCCTTATTATAATTCAAAAAAATAAATATTTTTTCCTATTTGGCAATAAATGATTTTGTCGCTTAACTATTTTCCTAGTTCAAAGTATTATCTATCATCTGTTGATCTTTTTATACCCTCAGTCTTTAGGCTACCATGGCTCTGGCCGTCCGTCCCTCCGTCTGTCCATCAAAACCTTATAATTACGCTACAGGTCGAAATTTTGAACGGATCGTCACGAAATTTTGGGGCCTGATGTGGGGTACCAGCGTGTAAATCAATAGGCTTGATTTTAGTAATGGTCGGATAATATTCAGGGGTTGGAATGGGCAAAAAATTCAAAGTGTTATTCTCTCCGATTCTGTCCTTACTAGAAGTCAAACGCAAATTCTGTCAATGACATAAGAGAATAGGTGTGTCTTTTTACTTACTAAATGTTGCTGAAACATTTTTTTCAGCAACTTTTCCTTTATACAACTGTCAAAATCTGCAACATTAGTAATAATTATTACTAATTATCACGTAAAAAGACACAGCTAATATCACCGTTGCAATGATGCAATTTTTAATTTTTTTGGGATTTGAACTGCAATGGCGAATATCACAGCTTTAGATGGGGACCTTCCAAAAGCAAAGTCAAATAATTAAAGTTGAAAATCTCACCATTACAATCATGAAAAGTAGGTTGATCTACGGCCAATCAATGGAGATATGACAATATTCGGTAATACATTCCATTTTTCACCATACTGTGGAGGGTGTATTAAGTTTGTAATGCCCGTAATTTCTACGCGTAGTTATCTATGAGCTCTTAAATATCCCCGTGTAAGCAAAATTTCATAATTTCAATCCATAGGTAACATTCATACGACGTCGATATTCACCGTCAACGCAAATCGGCCCGTAGATCTTTCGAAGAATTATCCTCTCAAACACACCAAGCACTGCCTTATCTGCTTGCGCAAGTACCCATGCTTCGGAGCCATACATTAGCACGGGTAGTATCAGCGTTATGTATAGTGTTATTTTTGTTTGACGAGATGTGGCTTTGTTTTTAAATTGCATACTTAGACCATAGTAGCATCTGTTGGCCAATACAATGCTTCTTCATATTTCACAACTGATGTTGTTGTATGTTTATTGTTTGTTGTGTTTATGGCAGTGCCGAGGTAGACGAAGTCTTTAAGTACCTCAAAATTTTAGGTACCAACTTCCACAGTTGGTCCGAGCTCTATGGATGCTTTGCGCATCGACACCATCAATTTGGTCTTTTCGCCGTTTACCGCCAGACCCACTTCCGCAGATTCTGCTTCGACCTTCCTAAAGGTATCAGTTACTTCCTTTATGGATCGCCCCATGATGTCTATGTCATCAGCATAGGCAAGTAACATGTGGCTATTGGTGTAAATTGTGCAATTTCTTTTGACATTTGCATTTCGTATTACCTTTTCCAGCAAAATGTTAAAAAGGTCACACGAAAGGCTGTCTCCTTGTCTGAAACCTTTTTTGGTACAAAATTCTTCGGAGAGGTTCTTTCCAATTTTAACTGAGGATCTAGTATCAGTTAAAGTCATCTTACAAAGCCGGATGAGCTTTGCGGGGATACCAAATTCAGACATCGCTTGGAATACCTTTGAACGCAGCGGGCTGTCGAATGCTGTCTTATAATCGACAAAAAGGTGAAATATGTCGATCTGCATCTCTTGGGTCTTCTCTAGGATTTGCCGCAGGGTAAATATTTTGTCAATGGTGGACTTGCCAGGCCAGGTATGGTCCAATTATTTCGTTGACCATTGGCTTTAGTCGTTCGCACAATATCCCTGACACTATCTTATAGGCAATAGGGAGAAGACTTATGCCCCTATAGTTTGAGCATACAGTCTTATCTCCTTTCTTATGGACGGGACATAGGATGCTCAGGTTCCAATCGTCGGGTACGCGTTCTTCCTGCCAGATGGTGCTAACTAGCTGATGCATACACCTTATCAGCGCGTCGCCTCCGGTTTTAAACAGCTCGGCTGGTAAGCCTTCGGCTCGTGCTGCTTTATTATTCTTCAGCCGGTTGATTGCTGTTTTTACCTCATCTTGGCCGGGCGGTATACATTCTATACCATCTTCTGGGATTGGGACTGTGGTATTTTCGTCGTCTTCGCTGCTATTGGATACCAACAGATTTGAAAAATGTTCTTTCCATATCTTGAGTACACTATCTGTATCAGTTACCAAATTACCTTGCTGGTCTCTACAGGAGGATGTGCCTGTACCAAAGCCATCAGTTTGATGCTTGACTCTTTGGTAGAATTTTCGGACTTCATTCTGGCTCCTGTACATCTCGATTTTTTCACACTCCCGCATTTCCATCTCTCTCTTTTTCCTGCGGAAAAGACGTTTCTCCTTTTCTCCCTGTATCTCTCTCGTGCGCTACGCGTTGCTACGGATTGTAAAGTATCCCTATATGCCGCATTTTTCTCTTCGGTGGCAGCACGACACTCCTCATACCATACCATAGATTCCTTGGTGGAGGTCTCTGGTATCCAAGTATGTTTGCATGGAGTGGGCAATGCTTTGCCATTGCGCTGATATGTTATCGGGATGAGGAGTGCTTTTATTAAGCAATTGGGCTAGTTGAGTGGAATATGCTGTGGCTATCTGTTGTGATTGAAGCTTACCGATGTCTAACTTTCGTGTTGTGTCTGTTCGTACTTTGTTTGCTACGTTTAAGCGGGTGCGTACCTTTGCTGCAACAAGGTAGTGGTCCGAATCAATGTTTGCGCCTCGGAACGATCGTACATCCAACACGCTCGATGAATGTCTTCCATCTATCACAACATGATCAATTTGATTTCTTGTTTTGTGATCTGGAGACAGCCAGGTGCCCTTTTGAATATCGAGATGATTAAATCTGGTACTGCTAACTACCATGTTTTTTGCAGCTGCAAAGTCTATCAGCCTCATACCATTGTCAGATGTTTCACTGTGGAGACTGAATTTCCCGACTGTTGGGCCAAAGATATTCTCCTTTCCAATTTTGGCATTAAAATCGCCTAGAATGATTTTAATGTCATGGGCAGGGCAACGGTCATATGTTTCTTCTAAGCGCTCGTAAAATATATCTTTGGTCTGTTCGTCCTTTTCTTCAGTGGGAGCATGAGCGCAAATAAAGCTGATGTTGAAGAATTTAGCTTTTATTCGAATTGCAGCAAGTCTTTCATTCACTGGGGTGAAGCTGGATACCAGATATTTTAGTCTCCGACTAACTACGAATCCGCAACCAAACTCATGCTTTACGTAATGGCAGCTATAATACAGTGCGTCACATTTAGGTGTTGTTGTGACGCCTTTCCCAATCCATCGTATTTCCTGTATGGCAGTAATATCGGCCTTGTACTTTTCAAGTACGTCTGCCAATGCGAAGACTGCACCTTCTCTATAAAGAGTGCGAACATTCCAGGTGCAGATTCGCAGATCATGGTCCTTAAAACGTTTGCGGGGTTCGTCAACTTTAGAGGGGTTTGTTTTTCTTTTCTTTCGTTTTTTCATAGTAGGCTGTTTTTTCTAGGGGAGGGTTACTAACCTGACGCCCAAACCCAACGTTCTTATGGGTGAACGCGCGGCACATGTTAGCTCACTACCTTTAACGGGTGTTAAAGGCAGTTCCCCAGGTGACACCACGGGGAGGTCAGTGTCCACTTGAGATGAAAGAGGGACCAAGATAAATCCTGGGCTTTGTCATGTGAAAGCCGGTCAATACCGTTGCTTGGTATCATTCACCCCCTACGTCACCCCCAAACGCGTAAGTAAAGATAATTAATAGGTAGCTACCTAACCGGTTACCAAGGGCAGAAATTACGGGCATAAGTCCTCGAGGTAGTGATTTTAGATCCCACAACCAACCATGTCTGTCCTTTCGTCTGCGGAAATCATGCTATCGAACAGATTGAAGTAGGTGGATACAATTGTGGTGAAATATATTGAGTCTGTCCATGTATTTTTGTTCGCAACGTACAGATCGCATTTTTTGTCCGATTAAGCTGAAAATTGGGGAATATAATTTTTTTAGCCAAAGGAAGAACGCTATTCATTTTGGCAAAAATCGGTTCAGATTTGGATATAGCTCCCATATATATTTTCGCCCGATTTCACGTATTTGCTACACCAAACACGCTATATAAGTCCGATTTTATTGAAATTTGGAATGTTTTACTGAAACGGTCTAGAAATAAGTGTGCCAAATTATATCGAAATCGGTTCAGATTTGCATATAGCTCCCATATATATTTTCGACCGATTTCACGTATTTTCTGTACCAAACACGATATACATATATTTCCGATTTCGATGAAATTTGGAATGTGTGACTGAATTCGGTGTAGAAATAAATGTGCCAAATTATATCGAAATCGGTTCAGATTTGGATATAACTTCCATATATAATAATTTTCCTACTTTGGAATTTCTCGTATGCCGCGTTTTAGTAGATGGATTTTCAAGAGTAATGATTTATTAGATCCGCAACGTAAACATCTAAAATTAGCAATCAAGTACGAGTAAATCGAATGACAATTGTAAATATTTGGACCCGAAAAATAGGATTTTTAAAAATTATTCGCAAAAAATGTTCGTATTTGGATACAGATTTCTGTGAAGCTACATTCACGACACATATATTAAATAACTCAGAATCTCGAGTTTTACGATCCTATAAATGATTTTTTGAAAAACGAAATTAGGAGAAATTTTCAAATTTTCAAAGAAACACTTAAAATCTGGCTTCAAAATGTCAGCATTATTTAATGGTAGGCGCAGATTAAATTTTGAAAAGATATACATTGGTGAGATGATCCTTATTTAGTTGGCTTCCACTTTTACTTTGACAGGAAAATCGTAAAAAGAGTGGTTCAATCACAAACCAAGGCAAAACAAAATAAAAGACACGTTGGCTTCAACCCACATTTACCCATTTTTTAACATACATAAATGTAGCCACAGCTTCCACGCAAATTAACTTTTAAACCCAATATTTTTTGCCAAGTCTAAAAACACTTCATTTTATCCAAAAGCATTTAATTTGTATAATATACAACCAGAAATCGCGAGTTATAAAAGGGTAAACCTTGGCTTCAGCTATGTTAAATTTTCAAAAATATTGCCCCTATATGAGGAAAAGTCAGAATTTTTTAATATTCCATTTGAAAAAAATTAATTAATTAATTAATTGAAGCTACATGAACGATTTTTGGTGCATGCATTGAGAAAAAATCCCCATTCTCAAATCTGTTCGAGATACTAATTTTGGATATTGCGCGCAAAAGTTATGGCGGTTTCAATTCTGATTATTAGAAAAAATCTTGTAAAAACGCTATTCATTATATCGAGAAACATTGTTAATTTATGTCTTCCTACATACTATATGTTTACTGAGGTCCCATAACTTTAGTGAAAAAAGTTGTAAATTTTCGCGGAAGTTAGGAAAGCATTCAAAACAATTGGTAGTTTGCAACTTGTTTTAATAAAATTCAAGCTGTTTATGCATATGAAAAATATATAAAAAATATGTACGTAATCTAAACATTGCGAAGATTCAAATGAAACCAAAATTCTACAAATCCGTTTAGCGGTTTGCATATTATTATGAGTTAGTTGAAGAAAATGTAAGAAAAATTGGTCGAAATTATTCTTCTATTTTAGTCAAATTTCACGCCAAAAAATCACATTTTTTATTCTAATCACTTCTCGAATGCACGCTAAGTTAGCGTCGTAACATCTAGCAGAAGATATGGGTATCTTTCAAATAAATGTTGGTTTCCTTTAAATGGGGGTATAATCTTGAAATAAAAAATGTATCGGGTAATGTTCATTTTGAAATGCGTATAAATCGCAAAATCCTCAAAATCACTTGATGCGCATGCGGTTTACCAATACAGCGAATTCTTCTCTTTTAATTTGTACACATTTGCCAGGTTTTACTTTGGCCGCTAAGATGTAGCATCGTCTGCAGTTTAGAGTGCAACAAACTGTATAACGCTTGTAACTTGTACAAAGCGCATATACTTTATCTAACATCGATGTAAACATATTTCGATAAAATCCATCAAGAACCGTGGATGTAGCATCACACACTAGCTGTGTTCCTTTACTTACCTGAGGTTACCATTTTTACCATTTGTTACCATTTTTAACCTGCAAAGCGTTCCTTAACCCCAAAAAGTGGTAAAAATGGCAGCAATTTTTAAGAGAATAAGAGAGGAGAGAGAGCACATATGCCTTTCTCTTCTACCACAGGCTACCAGCAAAATTTCTGCAGGTAAAAAAATGGTAGAACTGATTTTTCGACTTTTGTTTGACGATTATTTCACAATGAAGAAAAAATGGACGAAATACAGAAGAAAAAGTCGAACGCTGACAAAACTAAATTAAAAACTGTGAAATAAAAGACGAAAATTGATTTTTATGTTTCTTTTTGACATTGCTACCAGATCTACCATTTTTCCGTTCCTTTACTTTTCTTGTAAAAATGTTCATGAGAGAGCAATTTTGAGAAATTTTGACACTTTTCTCTTTTACCACTTTTACCATTAAATAAAAAAGTAAAGGAACAAAGCTACTATTTTTGGGGATAAATCGGATACAGCTCCTATGCCACTAAATTTTTCAAACCGCTGTTTTCGCATAAGCGCGAGTGATGTGTCAGTTTATTCATTGAAAAGAAAACGATCCACAGAAAACGCGATTAAATCCGCAATTTTTTAAAAAACATTTTACGCACATTTTTCGGTTTTTGCAGTTGCTGTTTTCGCCGTTCTAGTGGATGGATTTTCACGATCTATGATTTATATGATCCGGGACTAAAATATCTTGGGGTTCCAGCACAATCAAAAGTATATTGTAAATACTGTACCGAAAAAATATCGCACTAAATTTTGGCCTTTGTCTGTGGATTACTGTGATGCTGTCTGGGCTACATAGTCAATATACATATCAAGTTATGCGTAATCGCGAGTACTTTGATTCTATTATAGGTTTTCTGAAATACCCGAATGCGCGTCGCAGTTAGATCAAAAATACAAAAAACGCCTAAAATCTGGCTTCAAAATGTCAGAATCCATAAAAGGTGGATGTAGAGGAGATTTTGAAATGTGATACATTAGAAGTGTAATCTTCATTTTGTATTCTTCTACTTTTACTTTGGACATATATCCGTAATTTAAACGGTTTAACCGTCAATCGAATAACAACGTAAAAAAACTCGTTCGCTTCAACGAGTTTTTACCTATTTTTATTCATTTACGCGGCCATAGCTTCCGCGCAAATAAACTTTTTTAGCCACATGTTTGAACTTTGAGTAAAAACACTTCGTTTGATCCAACTATGGTCATATTTCGTGGTACACTTCAATATTTCGCGAATTATAACAGTGCAAACCTTGGCTTCATCAATGTTAATTTTTTTTTGACTTTTCGTCATATTTTTTGACCAAACTAGCTGAAATTCGACATGGACTAGAAACGTATCCACTAAAATTTTCAAGGTAGGTTATGTTTTGGAATAGCCCCCATATAACGTTACCTCCCGATTTAAAATATTTTAAGGGTTTTAGCTACATTTTTTCTCCCAAATTGGCTTTACTTTCAAGAGATCAAAAAATTGTTTGCACCAAAAATGGCGAAGATAGTTCCACGTTTTGGTATAGCCCCCATCTAACGGGGGACTACACTTTTTGAACGAATTAGTTGAAATTTGACATTTGAGATTCCCAATGACAAAAAAGATTCTTTACTAAAAATTGCCAAGATAGGTCCACGTTTTGGTATAGACCCCATATAACGTTATTTCTCGATTTAAAGCATTTTGAGGCTTTTAGCTACATTTTCTGACCGAATTAGCTGAAATTTGACATTTGAGTTTCCCAATGACCAAAAAACTTCTCCACTAAAAATTGCCAATATGGGTCCACGTTTTGGTATAGCCCCCATATAACAGTACCGCCCGATTTCAAGTATTTTGAAATTTTTAGCTACGTTTGTAGACCGAATTAGCTATTATTTATCACCAGTGATCAAGAAACTTCTCTAACAAAAAATATGGACATAGGTCCACGTTTTATTGTATATATAACGGTACCAATCGACCGATCAGAGTATTTCATGGTGGAGGGTATAAAAAGTTCGGGCCGGCCTTACTTACCGCTTTTTTACTTATTTAAATGTTTCACTTGTTCTGGCTCTTTTGTTTGTTTCGTTTTTTTTTGTTTTTATACCCTACACCACACAGTGGTAAGGGGTATTATGTCTTTGTGCATTTGTATGTAACATACAAAAGGAAACGAAATAGACCCACAGTTTCTTTTGGGGATATACATATAATCACTTTCTGAGTCGATTTATGCGTGTCCGTCCGTCTGTCCATGTATTTTTGTTCGCAACATACAGGTCGCATTTTTTGTCCGATTCAGCTGAAAATTGGAGACTACAACTTCTTTAGCCATAGGAAGAACGCTATTACTTTTGCTGAAAATCGGTTCAGATTTGGATATAGCTCCCATATATATTTTCGCCCGATTTCACGTATTTGCTGCACCAAACACGCTATATACGTCCAATTTTGATGAAACTTTGAATGTGTGACTGAATTTTGTCTACAAATAAGTTTGCAAAATTATATTGAAATCGGTCCGGATTTGGATATAGCTCCCATATATATTTTCGGCCGATTTCACGTATTTCCTGTACCACACACGCTTTATATGTCCGATTTCGATGAAATTTGGAATGTGTGACTGACTTCAGTCTAGAAATAAATGAGCCAAATTATATCGAAGTCGGTTCAGATTTGGATATAGCTCCCATATATATGTTCGCCCGATTTCACGTATTTGGTGCACCAAACACGCTATATACGTCCAATTTTGATGAAACTTTGAATGTGTGACTGAATTTTGTCTACAAATAAGTGTGCAAAATTATATTGAAATCGGTCCGGATTTGGATATAGCTCCCATATATATTTTCGGCCGATTTCACGTATTTCCTGTACCACACACGCTATATATGTCCGATTTCGATGAAATTTGGAATGTGTGACTGACTTCAGTCTAGAAATAAATGAGCCAAATTATATCGAAGTCGGTTCAGATTTGGATATAGCTCATATATATATGTTCGCCCGATTTCACGTATTTGGTGCACCAAACACGCTATATACGTCTGATTTTGATGAAATTTGGAATGTTTGACTGAATTCGGTCTAGAAATAAGTGTGCCAAATTATTTCGAAATCGGTTCAGATTTGGATATAGCTCCCATATACATATATTTTCTGCCGATTTCACGTATTTTATGTACCAAACACGCTATATTTTTCCGATTTCGATGAAATTTGGAATGTGTGACCGAATTCAGTCTAGAAATAAATGTGCCAAATTATATAGAAATCGGTTCAGATTTGGATATAGCTCCCATATATATTTTCGGCCGATTTCACGTATTTTCTGTACCAAACACTCTATATATTTCCGATTTCGATGCAATTTGGAATGTGTGACTGAATTCAGTCTAGAAATAAATGTGCCAAATTATATCGAAATCGGTTCAGATTTGGATATAGCACCCATATATATTTTCGGCCGATTTCGTGTATTTTCTGCTCCAAACACGATATATAAGTCCGATTTCAATGATATTTGGAATGTGTGACTGAATTCGGTCTGGAAATAAATGGCCAAATTATATCAAAGTCGGTTAAGATCTGGATATAGCTCCGATTTATATTTTACATATTCACAGTGGTGTAGGGTATCATATAGTCGGCCCCGCCCGACTTTGATCCTTTCCTTACTGGTTTTTTTTTTGTTTCGAATCTCAAGAAACTGTTTGTGTCCTCATTACGTTTCCAATAAATAATAAATCTATATAAACTTTATTTATGTATTCTTATTACTAAAATAGCGATTTACATATAAAGACTATGTATAACTTAAACCACTCATATGTTGCGGAATATTAGGAGAGTAATAACCATATGGAGCATTGTTAAGCATTTGAAGTAGTGTTGGATCGTAAGGATACGATGTGAGAACATCGTTGTTTCTATTGTCAAGTTCACGGATTGCATTGAAGGCAGCTAATAGTTCTGCTTCTTCATCTTCCTTTAATTGGTTAGGATACATTGTTGGGTTGTCTGTGGTTGTTGTAGTAGCGAGGGTTGTTGTTGGAGGAGGTGTTGTAGTAGTCGTTGTGGTTGTTGGAGTTGGTGTTGTAGTTGTTGTAGTAGATGTTGATGTTGAAGATGTAGTTAATGGTGTTGCTAAAGCTTGTTCTGCAGTATATTCCATCACAGCTGGTATTTTATAAGGATTTGTAATAGTTTCATATGGAGTATGTGGCAACTTATCATGATGCGACATTTGTACGTAGCCATTGTAATTATTATACACATTTCCATCGTAATTTTGAAGTGGATACATTTTACTATGGGAATTATAATTATTTATATTATTCCTCACAACATAAGGGCGATAGACATTTGGAGTATATGCATTGACAGGAGCCCTAACTAAAGGTGGCGGCATTGGCATATAGTAAGTGGCTTTTGGTTTAGCTGCATTAGTGATCTGATTTATAATATCCAAAATCACTTTTGCCACTTCATCTGGAGATTGTGTAGGTGCCGATGTTGTTGCAGATGATGTAGGTGCCGATGTTGTTGCAGATGGCGTTGTTGACGGTGTTGTGGATGGCGTTGTGGTTGATGTTGTGGATGGCGTAGTGGTTGGTGTTGTATACGGTGTAGTATAATAGGGATGAGTTGTATTAAATTTATCTCCATAACCATTAGCAGAGTTATTATCCACTGCTTTACGTTTTATTAGAAAATTTTGCAAAAATCTCAAATAATCAGAAGCAATACCTCCTCGAGCGTCTACTGCACTCAATCCCAATGCCTTGAGTTGTGCGTTATCATCCACTGGCTTCGGAAATCCATGAGCAAGGCTTAAACATAATAATACCGAAGAAGTATTAAACCAAATTTTCAACCACGACATGTTATTTGTTTCGATGCAAAAAACTATCTAGGGCACCTTTAAAATGTACACTACGCTTTTATACAAGAAAAATGTCAGCTGCCCTGAACCATATTGATGGAAGAGAAAATGCATTTTACATGAAATAGCTTAAAGATAGCCTTAACAACTGATTTAATGGCCATCCCATTTAAATAAAAAAATGAAATTAAATATTGAGTTTCTCTTAAAAAATGCATCATAATAAACGCATCAAAGCTGCAACATCATAAGTATCAACAAGCTTCGATCTCCATATCATTTTAATGTAAAGCAAAGTTGGAATTCTAATGTTTAATTAATGTAAATTATTGATTTTTTTAACATCAACTCATCAAAAAATGTGTTTTGATGGAAATTTCAAAATATGCCATAACATCACTGTACACAGAGCATTGTCTACGAATGAATGCAATAAAAATAAATTTTATGTTGCAGTTACGATGAATAAACTAAGCCATGCCTCTACTTTTCACATTGACATTTCATTAGCAAAGGGAAGAGATGTACATATGTGAGTGTCTATACATATTTATAAGACTAATAAATTTATGTTGGCTTCAGCGCCATAAAAGCATCTGTCTTAAGGTTGATTTGGCAAAAGACTTCCGCATGAAAAGCATTTTCTAAGAGATTTCTTTGTATAACCTCAGCCTGTAGGCTAAAGTGGGTATTTACTAGGGTTATGACTTTTTGACATTTTTTCTCAAAAAAGATTTCGTGTAGTGAGAATGAATGAACTTTTGCCAATAAATGCCCAAAATAACATTAATTCCATTTTATTATAAATTTTTTTAAATAATATGAACTGAAAAAATGTTATTCTTAAAAAAATTATTTCCTGTTGCACGAATGAATGACCTTTTGCCTATTAATGACTAAAATAACCTTTATTCCACTTAAATTTTAAAAAAGGTGGTTTGTGCCACTTTAAATTTTTATGATATATGAAATAAAGTTATATATAATATGATATACATGTTATTATACGATGATAAAATTAGTGAGAAACAAACGGTTATGTCATTTTGGTTATGTCGTTTGTTTTATGTTTTCAGTTAAATATCTGCTTACAGTAGGTCTGTCTGGTTACTTTCCCAGCAAGAATTGTCCAGCAAGAACTTTCTCCGAGAATAAGTAGTTTTTATTCTCTTTTGCAAGAAAATTGTAAAAAGTAAACAAAAACCTTCCCAGCAAAAACCAGCAAACAATCAGCAAGTCAAAACAGAACAATTTGCCCGCCAATGAAGGAACCAAAAATGTTGTATTTTATTAACAATAAAAAAGAAAATAATTCAAAAAGGATTTTTTCCACTTTTCAACTTTGTTCTCCAAAAAACAATACAATTAGGCTTGCTATTTTCACAATAAAATTGTTTTTAATTTTCACAAACACAAATCAACGAAAAATTAAAAAACAGATGATTGATTGTTTTCAGGAAGAAGAAGAGTTGCTAGTTCTTGTTAGAAGCACACTCACAGTAAAAGAACTGTCAAAATGTTCCTCTCGAATCGCTCTCTTTTGCTGACTTTTTGTGTTAAGTCCATATTTACATTAGGCAATTTTCCTTGCGGCAATTGTCAGTTTGTGGGTGAGAGAGGGTGTTGAGAGGCAAAGGGTTACCGTATACCCCACCTCTCTCTCCATTAAACTGACAATTGCCGCAAGGAAAATTGCCTAATGTAAATATGGACTAACAGACGACTTTCAGCAACAATTGGTACAAATTGTTAAAAATTTTAGGGTAACCAGACAGACCTAGGGACTTCAAAAAATTTTCAAAAGTTCTGAAAAATAAAAACTTTAAAAGCTTTTTGTGCAGAAGCTTTTTTTGTCGAATCACTTTATAATTAAGATTTTTAAAATCCCAAAAGTTGGTTCAGATGCACGTGAGAAATAATGGTTTTAGACCCCAAGTATGTTTGGACGAAATCCGTTTCAGACAATTAGCCATGTACGTCCGTTTGGCTGGCTGGTGCTAACGATAACTCTGGGTACACGCAGAGAAAAAAATATGATTGATCCAACAATATTCGAAGAGCAAAATATGTATTGTAAAGATATTGTTAAATTCCAAATGTAGTATTGTGATTCCAACAATTGGGTTTTGTTAAATCCAAAAATAGTTTTTGTCAACTGGACAATAGTTCTCTCTTTTCTTCGACAATGTTTTCTCTTCTCTCGCTATTAGATGCCGTGTTGAAAAGAAAAAAACAATTACGGTGGAGTTCTGTTTGTATCTGTATGTATACCAACAATGAGACTCTTGTTTTTATTTGTTTCTGTTTTGTTTCATTCATCTATCTTCATTGTGCTTTGAGGTTTGGTGTTATACCGGAGTTTGTAATGGTGTTTAATTATTCCTTATGTTGTGGTGGGTGCTTGTGGCTTTTTGTTTGTCTTTGTTGTCAGCCAATGCAGCAAACCTAGTATTGTGTTCATCAATGATTGCAATATTATACGCGACATTTATATCCAAGTTATGTGAAAAGTGTATGTGAGAAGTATATACACTCAAATCAAAAATTTCTGGGCTGGTTTTCTGGGTTGACAATACTTTTTGTAAACAAAATTAGATTATGATAGTTCCTACAATCGGTATTGTTAACGATTTTTACAATATTGCGGAAATTCGAAAGTTGTTTTTGTTTTCTATGTTTGGAACAAAAGATGATATTTTTGGATTTGGATTACAATGTTTGAACAAAACAAATACATTTTTGGAACCAAAACAGATATTTTTGTTCCAACAAAAGCGAATAATATTTTTTCTCTGCGTGTATCGTACTATTTTGTCCAAACTTAGTTTGAATTCCAAGATTGGCCATATAGGTCCACTACAAACTCTTGATATCCGCCACAAAATCAACACTCTGTTCACCACATGGACAGCGCAGTTTGGAAGAGAATTGTATGTCGTGGTCGACGGTAGCAGAATTCCGACCACAAGCTGCCCCAAAATTTTAGGGGTCACATTCGACACTACTTTCACGTCGTGCGCGTACGCCACAGCTATCTGCGACAAACTGAAAAGTAGGAACAAGGTCCTCAAGTCCCAAGCCGGCAGCACTTGGGGTGCAGATAAAGAAACCTTGTTGACAACATATAACGCGATAGGTCGGTCTGTGGTAAGCTATGCGGCGCCAGTTTGGTCCCCGGGATTATGTGATACGAATTGAAAAAAGATTCAAACCTGCCAGAATGCCGCCCTGAGAACAGCAAACAGGGTGCCTCCTCAAGTCTTCAGTGGACCATCTAAATGACGAGGCAAAGATTCTGCCAGTAAAGCAACACAATGAGATGCTTTCGTTGCAGTACTTACTTGGGTGTTACCGTGAGAGCCATCCCAATCACCATCTGCAGGCTAGGCCCGACACATTCAGGCAGATCAGGAAGGATATTCATGCTCTAGAGGCGGAGGTCCAACAATATAGGAGAGAACCTCTAGATCAACAGGCATATCAAGCAGGTTTAAATAGTATTCACACGGATGCAGTTGCTAAGGCCATAAGCAAATATAGTGTGAATAAATTCCTCGAAATACGTCCCCCATCTATTGCAGCTGAGGAGCATCAGCTGCCACGACAAACTAGAGTAGTTTTGACTCAACTACGATCAGGATATTGCAGTCGCCTAAATTCTTATTGGGCGGAAATCGACCGCGCCGTGCAAGACATCTGCCCAGTATGTGGCATGGGCCCGCACGACACAAAACAGCTTTTCAACTGCCCAGCCAAACCTATTCATCTAACTCCAGTGGATCTATGGTTACATCCAAGCAGCAACTGAAGATAGACCCAGAGCCAGAACGAACATACATATAAACATAATAATAAACACTATTACAACAACAACAAACTCTTGAAAGGAGTCGTAACTTTGAATGTGGTAATATTTCTTCCAGGCATAGATCAGTTTGAATATGGACTGAATCGGTATACTCCTTCGTGTGCCTCCCACACAAAATTCGGAAAAAGTTTAACAACTCGTCTTGGATCGTTTTGCAATTTTTTGAAACAATTTTTTCGGGGGCAAGTCCATACTTTCTGAGATAATGGCCCGAAAACTCCAAAAACACCTGCCGGCCCCAACTGCACTGGGTAGTACGTAAGACAATTCCGAAGGGAGTAACAGATTTGGTTCAAACTTTGTACATCGTATTATTTCTTACAGGCTCGGATTATGTCCGAATATTGTCTACATCGGCTACCTCCCATACAAAGTTTGAAAAGAGTGTAGTTTAAGGACTCCTCTGGGATCATTTTTAAATTTTTGGCAACATGTTGTGTATGCGGCCCACAGTGGTTCAAAATCTGTAATAGAGATATATTCATAATCAGCTTTCCGATGCATTAAAAACATTCGACCTTAGTCTACACCTTTTTCAGATGTAATTCGAAAAATGTTTGTTGCAATTCGTAACATTTCATTTGTAATTGGAGAATTCTATTTGTAATTCGTAACATTCCATTTGTAATTCGAATTATTCCATTTGTAATTCGAATTATTCTACTTGTAATTCGAATTATTCTATTTGTAATTCGAATTATTCTATTTGAAATTCGAATCATTCCATTTGTAATTCGAATTATTCCATATGAAATTCGAATTATTCCATTTGTAATTCAAAGTATTCCATTTGTAATTCGAATTATTCCATTTGTAATTCGAATTATTTCATTTGTAATTCGAATTATTCCATTTGTAATTCAAATTATTTTATTTGAAATTACAAAGGAAATCATTCGAATTACAAATGGAATAATTCGAATTATAAATGGAATAATTCGAATTTCAAATGGAATAATTCGAATTACAAATGGAATAATTCGAATTACAAATGGAATAATTCGAATTACAAATGGAATTCTCGAATTACAATTGAAATGTTACGAATTACAAATAGAATTCTCGAATTACAATTAAAATAATTCAAATTACATCTGAAAAATGTGTAGTATTTACAGATTAATTCAAGGTAAAACAAGTAAAAAAGTATCAGTCGGCTTTGCCGGACAGATCGAATGTATTTAGAGTCTTTTCTGAATTTTGTGGCACTTTTTGGACATTTGAACTTGCCGACAAAAATGTGGATTAGGATTAAAGTTCAAAAGTTTTGCGGAGGAGGGAATGGACCGACATAGTGCATTACGAAAGTGGATCTTATATGAGGGTCATATCTTTTCGATAGATATTGCGCCCAGTAGTCACTTTAGTGGGTTATGGTACACCTGTTGGACCAGTATGCCAGGAAGCATGGACTTGTCCACGGAAAACATAATATGGCTGTACATCATCGGTATAAATTTCCAAAAGATCTCCGAACAGACCCTAAACTGCACTTGGACACAAATGTTGAACTTTTGCGGGGGAGGCATCCTAAGGGGAGGACCGATATTGGCAATTTTAGAAGTTAAACTAAGTATGGACCAAATATGACGAGTTCGAAAGTTATTGTGCTCTCCAACTACTGCATATGGTGTCATAGGGATTTTTTACAACTTTCGGGCTGTTTTCCCAAGAAGTATGAACTTGCCACTGAAAAAAACTTTTGCCGTTGTAATTGAGACAGCGATTGCAAGTTGCTTCAACAGAAATCAAAGTTAGTCAAGAGCAGGTATTAAAGTGAACTTATCCGAAATTTTGTGTGGGAGGTACCCGAAGAAATGGGCAAATATAGTCCATATTCAAACCTGATCTTTATCTGGTAGATATATTAGGACGCGTAAAGTATGGACCAAATCGGTCCCTTCAAGAGTTATCGTGCGCACAATTTTTCCGAACATTTTTGAACTTTTGTGGGGGAAATACCTGAAGGAGTGAACCGATATGGCTTATCTTCTAACTTAAACTAAGTTTGGACAAAATATTATGAAGTCCAAATTTTGGATCGAATCCAACCACTACACACGGTGTTATAGGGTTTTTTTTTAACTTTCAGACTATTTTCTCAGGAAGTATGGTTTTGACCCCGATGAAACTTGTACCGCCGTATGGGGGGCCGTGAATAGAAGTTTTTACAACAGAAATCAAAACGACTCGAGAGCAGGTCCTAAACTGAACTTTTCCAAAATTTTGTGTGGGAGGTGCCCGAAGGCGTGGACCGATTGTGGACCATATTGGAACCTCATCTAAGTTTGGTAGAAATTTCACGATCTACAAACTTTGGACCAAATCGGTTACTCCCTTCAAGAGTTATAGTGCGCACAAATTTTCCAAACATTTTCGAACTTTTGTGGGGGAGGTACCGGAAGGAGTGGATCGATATAACCCATCTGCGAACTTAAACTAAGTTTGGTCAAAATATTGCGAAAACCAAATTTTGGACCAAATCGGTTCATCCGTTCGAGATTTATGGTGCGCACCAGCCAGACAGACGGACGGACATTGCTAAATCGACTGCAAATTGTCTGAAACACATTTCGTCTAAACATACTTGGGGTCTAAAACCATTATTTCGATGAGGCACATTTTAGCATAAATGCTGAGGGTATAAAAACGAAGTGACCCAAAGAAACCAAAGGTATATTCGTCTTCCATGGACTCCCACAAAACCGAGTTTATGCATCAAAACCCCTGCAAATTTTTCGTGTAGCACAGTGTGTACATTAAAATCAGATTTCAGCCATTTCGATTGGATGATATGGGTGAAATTTTAAAAATACCGAAACTCGGGCGTTTCCGTTCTATGGGGGCTATATCAAAAAGTGGACCTGCACCAACATTTCTCTGTTGGAATATTTTGTACCACCACCACCAATGAAGACTAAATGCCAAATTTCAGCCATTTCAGATGGATAATGCCTTCCTATGGGCGTTATATCAAAAATTGGACCTGTACCGACAATTTTTGGTCGGAATATTTTTTAACACCAATGAAGACTAAGTGCCAAATTTCTGCCGAGTTCACAGCCATTTCAGTTCAATAACGCGGCTAAAATCATCAAAATTAACTAAATCGGGAGGTACCGCCCTAGGGGATTTAAACCAGAAAAAAATATTTAAAAAATAAAAATCGACCAAATATATCAATAAGTGAAATAAAATTGTCAATCTAAAGCTATTCTTATCATAATTATGAATAAACATGCGATAAAGCATCGACTTTTATTTTCTGCACGATAGATCTGCATTATTTTCCCACTGTGCAGATGTCTGATACGTTCTTACTTGTTCACATTCAAGAAGTAAATCAAGGGCTATATCAGTCTACGTCTTGTTGTAGCCCACATATAACGGTACCGCCCGAGTTCACAATTTTTGAGGAATTTAGGTTCATTTGTTCACCGAACTAGTTGTACTTTGATATTGGTATTGGTTTAAGGGTTTAATTGGGTTTAAACTTTTTAACCGAACTAGCTTTAATTCGCCATTTGAGGTTCATAGCGTTCACAACCCTTCTCCACTAAAAATTGCCAATATAGGATTTAACTACATTTTTGGCCAAACTACCTGTAATTTAACATTTAAGATTCCCAGATAAACCAAAAATTTCCAACACCTATGCAACACCAATAATCCTTTAGACTGGCTGGTATGGTATGAATCAAAACGACAACAACTATTCTTTTTTAAAACTCATTTTATTTCTTATAATAATATGGGGAATATGGAGCATGTTGACTAACTGGCGGAGCAATATAAGTATTATGTGGTGCAAAATAAGCCGGTGCGACAGGGGAAGAGTAATAATTTGGAGTAGGCGAATATCTCACTTTTGTAGCACCACCTCCATTCACAAGACCGGTAATTGTATTTATAAGATCCGTTACAAATTTAAGTGTATCGTCAGGAGAATTAGTTGGTGTGCTACTGGGAGCAGGTGTTGTGGTTGGGGCTGCGGTTGGGGTTGTGGTAGCAGCAGTTGTAGCCTGGGTAGTACTTTGAACTGATGATGAGCCGCCGCCATTGCCATTGCCATTATTTGGACCATTCCACTGATTACCAAATCCGTTATTGTATGGTTTGTCATAGCCATTGAAGTTATCCAATTTATTGTTATTATTATAATTACCAAATAAGTTGTCGAATTTGTTGCTATATCCATAACCGTTGCCATTATTACCATAACTGTAGCGACGCTTATTGAAACTGAATAATAACCTATCGTCATGGCTTGTTAGTGGATCATTCTGCGGGATGTAACTTGAATAGGTGTTTGTACTAGCCGATGGGAAGTACGCTGGAACTGCAGATGAGGAATAATATCTTTGTGGTACCGGCGGAGGAGCGTAATAAACTGGAACTGAGGCTTGTTGGGGGAAATAAGCAGCCTTATTTGCTGTTAGACCTTTAAGAATTTCTGTTAGAACAGGCAAAAGGTTTTGAAGTTTATCCAGCGTTGCCTTGTCTGGTGTTTTAGTTGGTGTGGTGGTCGCTGGAGCTGCAGTTGTAGTAGTTGTGGCGGCTGTGGTTGTGGCCGCTGTGGTTGTGGCCGCTGTGGTGGTGGTAGATGGCGCTGAAGTTGTCCCTGCTCCAGTTGGCGAACTTCCATAATATGGTGGTGGAGTGTTGTATCCATTACCGCCATATCCATTACCCCCATTATATCCTCCATTTCCATTTTGTCCTCGATATTTGTTTAGTAAATGTTGCACCAGCAGCTTATCATCGCTGCCACCAGTCCTGTTGTAATCTTTTTCCAGTAAACCAAGGCTCTTGCCTTCACCCAATTCTTTCGAAGATACACAGCTTATAGTGAACACAGCCAAATACAGTGTCCACAGTAATTTTTGAGACGACATGTTCCTAGTTGTTTTAGCTGTGATGATGGACTTGGGAAAATTCTGAATGTAACTTCGCTTTTATACAAGAAACTTGGATTGTTGGATTCTTCGGCGTACAGCCGCATGTAGGCAGGTTATAATTTTTAATAATAAAAAATCTTTATTTTATGACAATTTTATTACACTTCGGATCAAATTCTAATTTAAATATTCTCCACAAAATGGAATGAACTGTCCATACAATAAATGTTCGTTGTGATTCGTTGTTCGGGTGGGTATTTGATTTTATTTGAAAGAACAATTTGTATTCAAATTTCCCAAAACCGTGCATAGTGTGGAAAATTATGCTTTCTTTGTCTTATCAATTTTTATACATGAAATGAAAATGACATTTAGTTTTGAATGACAGCACTGATCAAATTTTGTGTGTCACATCATACCGTCAAGTTTCCATGGACATTTTGGTTGGTTGGTTTGTGGATATTCAAAATTCGAATTCGGTTGAAAAAGCAGTCATTCAAGTTTGATGCTGACTAAGAAGAGTGTAGATGGCAATTCCTGCATTCCCTCATTGCACTTTCTATCAAAAGTTTGTCAACGGCTTAGGTTTCCTTTGTCAGCCATATACAGCTTGTCTACAAGTGATGTCGTTTTACACGCCGTTCGAAATGGGCGATATAATTAAGCTAAATATATAATCGAGCTGAACTCGTTAATATAACTGATGGATTTAAGAGATGGGAAATATTTTTTAACTGAAAATCTATTGAAGCAATTAAATCAATTCTAGAATTTATCTCTGTCAAATGTACCCCTATCCTCCAGACCCTCTACAAATGGTGAATATAGTTAAGCAATTTCAGACATTTGATGATATTATTGATGGTTGTGAGTTTCATGTTAGAATTAAATGTGGAACTTAGGATAGGGTGAACCCCTAAACTGTTGTGCCACTATAATATGGACAGTATAACACTGTGCAACATTTTTAAGGTTATCTGGTGCAAACAATTTGAGCCGAGAATTTTTTAAAGTACAGACCCAAAGGACAGCTTGGATTTTATGGCCCCATCTAAACATGGTTAAATATTGACTTTTTAAAGCAATTCTGCGCTATATCTTTGAAACCTATGTGAATCTTCTTCTGAACTCTGCAGTAAATTCGTAGATAAGGGCAAGAATAAAATATTTGAAGAAAAATTATGAACTCGAAAAACTACATTAATTGCCTCAAATTTTATAAAATATCTAAATTTTCCATAAATTGTATACATTTCGCACCATATCTCCAAAACCGTTAATTTTTTCATAATGTTTTTTTTTATATTTCATATATATTTTTCAACGACGATTTAATAAATATGCCAATAATGTAGTGAAATCCGAAATTCGAGAATAAACCGTTGCTGTGAACTGTATTTGAAATACGTGTTGTAAAAGATATAATGCAAAATACCACAGAAACAACATGAAGTAAGCATTTTAGAGTTTCAGAGTGTTTTGAAGATTTGCTGAGAACTTTATTTGGAAGTTGTTTGCAAAAGGAGTGTGGCTAATGATTACCTTAGCGCGAATGAACAAAAAAAAAATACCAAGTAAGTTTTGATTAGAATTTTATTACATTCCTTAAGACCTGGGTACATAAGCTGCTTTGCCTGGATGCCTTGCTTTCCTGCTTCATTTTTGACATAATAACAAGTAAAAAAGTATCAGTCGGCTTTGTCGACAGAGATATACCCTCAGCCTGTGCAAATTGAAACACTTTTTTCACAAAAAAACTTTTGTATTTAGGGGGTTTCAAAATTTTGGTCGAATGAACCGACAAAAATGTTGATTAGGATTAAAGTTCAAAAATTTTGCGGACAAGGCACTTAAAGGAATGGACCGACATAGTGAATGTAAGTTGCTTCAACAAAAATCAAAGTGATTCAATAGCAGGTCTTAAAGTGAACTTATCCAAAATTTTGTGTGGGAGGTACGGGATGGAGTGGACAAATATAGTCCATATTCGAACCTGATCTATATCTGGTAGATATTATGAGAAAGTGTAAAGTATCAACCAAATCGGTCACTCCCATCAAGAGTTATCGCGCGCACAATTTTTCCGAATATTTTTGAACTTTTTTGGGGTAGGTACCTGAAGGAGTGGACCGATATGGCTTATCTACAAACTTAAAGTAAGTTTGGAAACAATATTACGAAGGCCAAATTTTGGCCGGAATCGGCATTTCCGTTCAAGAATTATCTTGCGCTTCCACCCATAAACATGGTGTCATAGGGTTTGTTTTTCAACTTTCAGGTTATTTTTTCAGGAAGTATAGACTTGCCCCTGAGGAAACTTGTACCTTCGTATAGGGGACAGTGAATACAAGATGCTACTACAAAAACCAAGGCGATCCGAGAACTGGTCCTAAACTGAACTTTTCCGAAATTGTGTGGGGGTGGTACTCGAAGGAGTTTACCGATTGAGTCCATATTGGAACCTCATCTAAGTCTGGTAGAAATTTCATAATGTGCAAAGTATGGACCGAATCGGTTACTCCCTTCAAGAGTTATTGTACGCACAAATTTTCCGAACATTTTCGAACTTTTGTGGGGGAGGTACCGGAAGGAGTGGACCGATATAATCCATCTTTGAACTTGAACTAAGTTTGGACAACATATTACGAAAGTCAAATTTTGGACCGAATCGGCAGATCCGTTCGAGAGTTATCTTGCGCTCCAACCACTACACACGGTGTCATGAGTTTTTTTTGTAACTTTCAGGCTAATTTCTCAGGAAGTATGGACTTGCCCCTAATGAAACTTACAGCGTCGTATAAAGGACAGCGAATAAAACTTGCGTAAACAAAAATCAAAGCGATTCGAGACCAGGTCCTAAACTAAACTTTTCCGAAATTTTGTGTGGGAGGTACCTGAAGGAGTGGACCGATTGAGTCCATATTGGAACCTCATCTAAGTCTGGTAGAAATTTCATAATGTGCAAAGTATGGACCGAATCGGTTACTCCCTTCAAGAGTTATCGTACGCACAAATTTTCCGATCATTTTCGAACTTTTGTGGGGGAGGTACCTGAAGGAGTGGACCTATATGGCCCATCTTCGAACTTAAATCGAATCTGGACAAAATATTTCGATACCCAAAATTTGAACCGAATCGATTGATCCGTTCGAGAGTTATCGTGCGCACCAGCCTGCCAGACAGACAGACAGACGGACGGACAATGCTAGATCTACTCAAAATTGTCTGAAACGGATATCGTACAAACATACTTGGGGTCTAAAACCATTATTTCGATGAGGCACATTTTTGGTCGTATCAAAGTGTAAATACCCTCTTTAGCCTAAAGGCTGAGGGTATAAAAATAAAAGAATAAGTCCCAGTTTACATTAGGCGAGTTTACTTACGGCAATTGGCAGTTTGTGGGTGAGAGAGGGTGTTGAGAGGCAAAGGGTTACCATATACCTCACCTCTCTCTCCATCAAACTGACAATTGCCGCAAGTAAACTCGCCTAATGTAAGTCCCAATTTACATTGGGCGAGTTTACTTGCGGCAATTGACATTTTGTAGGAGAGAGAGGTGAGGCATATGGTAACCCTTTGCCTCTCAGCACCCTCTCTCTCCATCAAACTGACAATTGCCGCAAGTAAACTCGCCTAATGTAAATTGGGACTAAAGGAGGCCGAACAAATTTCGAACTGGGTTGCCCTTTTCTTTTTTATTTTTTTATCAGAAGCAAGCAAGGCAACCAGGCGAGGCAGCTTATGTACGTAGGCCTTTAGACTTGAGATGTGGCTCCTTCGGTGGCCGTGAGTAAAATAGACCGACTTTCATTAATTTACATTTGACATTAATACACGCAGAAAAATATATATTAGAAATATGATTGGATCCAAACAAATATTTGTTTGGGACTGGTTGCAAACAAATATATGTTTGGATCCAAACAAATATATGTTTGTAAAATTTTTTAACATATATCAATTTTATTTGTTTGGATGCCAACATATTTTTTATGTTAGAACAAGATCACCCAAGATCACCCATATACGTTAACGTGACTGCAACAACAACATATGTTCTCCTTATTCTCATCTGTCGTGGTTAAGCAAAGGAAAGACTCGCTCAGAGAGACTAATGCACAAAATATTTTGAGCACCACCGTGTTACAACATATTTTTTATAGTTGGAGAAGGGATGTTTGTCAAAGAGAGTAACAACACACGGTGTGCCTTAACCAAATTTAAATGTGATTTTTTGATTTGATTTTTCTGAGAAACCGCGGGTCCTATGTAAATGGGGCTAAAGAAAATGTTGTAGCTGTGAAAATTCTCCACAAGATTGATTTTTATGATGTTTTCGTAGGTTTTACCGTTTTTGAGATATAGAAGTTAAAATTTAGACAATGCACTGACTTTTTCGCCTCCTTATAAAACAATATCATGCTCAATGCGCCTTAACTAACTTTTGATGAAAACCGCTTACACATGGGAAGATTTCGCGGATTCTGAAACACCAATGTTCATAGATAATAAAAATTAAAAAATCAGAAAAAATCGCCGGAGGGAGTTTTAAATAAATCGCGATCAAAATTCACAATTTTAGGGTTTTTTTAGGTTTTCACGATTTTGCTTGGAAACCGAAAGTCGTATCGAAATGAGTCTAAGGAAAATGTTGCAGCTGTGAAAATTTTCTACCAGACTGAACTTTAGGTTTTTTCGTAGGTTTTACCATTTTTGAGATATAGAGGTTCAGTTAAAATTTTTAGGTTTTTATCTTAAGTCTTCAAGATTTTGCTTGGAAACCGCAAGTCATATTAAAATGGGACTAAAGAAAATGTTGAAGCTGTGAAAATTCTCTACCAGACTGGATGATTTATTTTTTCCTAGGTTGTACCATTTTCAAGATATATAAGTCTAATTTGGGAAATTGCAATAATGACATTGTTTTATAAGTAGGCGATACAGTCCGTGCATTGTCTCAATTTGAACTTCTATATCTCAAAAACGGTGAAACCTACGAAAATATCATAAAGGTCAATCTTGTGGAGAATTTTCACAGCTACAATATTTTCTTTAGAACCATTTACATAGGACTCGCGGTTTCCAAGCAAAATCGTGAAGACCTAAAGAACCCCTAAAAATGTGAACTTAAATCGCGATTTATTTGAAAATCCCTCCGGCGATTTTTTTTGTTTCTTGATATTTCCCATCTATGAGCATTGTAGTTTCGGAATCTGCAAAAACTTTCCAGGTGTAAGCACCTTCCATTTAAAGTTAGTTAAGGCGCACCGTGAACAGTGTGTATGTTATAATAGAAGACGTAAAGCGAAGAAGGGGGCTTTGGTGGGGTGTATGCGTCAAACACTTGTGTTTCTTGTTTTGTTGTTTAACGACCCTACTAAAGACAATTTAATTTTGTTGTCGTGTGTCAGTTTTTTTATTTTTATTAAATTATAAAATATAGTATGTCTACAAATTTTTTCTTAAATAAATTATACTTAAGTCCCGCGTGTTCTGCATATCACCACTTTCCTCCAGCTTTACCACGCGTCACTTCTTTCCCCAGCCGACTGAGGGGGCAATCTCCCTCACATTGTGGATTCTGCAAAACAAAAAAGATTATAAATGACTGTTGTAAATAACCACTAATGTATTCAAAAATCTTACCATATGCCACGTGCTTCATATTGCGATTTTCAAAGTTCGCCATGCCTTCAATATACATAAATACACGTATTTAAAGAATAACTACAATTATTTTTAATGTAAAGTAATCTACTTATTCTTACTTATCGTTTTTAGTCAATGCACTTTGTATGAATAATAATTGTGTACATCGTGACGCGATATCCAAATTTTATGATTTTATAATATCAAATTTATTACAAATAGAAAATTGAATATGTTCATAAATATATGTACAATTATTTCATTTTTTTGAACATTTGTTGGGTTTGTTGCCAAGGCACAATGCAAGACATGGTCATGGAAGTTGTCGTACTTGACAATTTCATAAATTTCTTCAACGAATCGTCAAGGAAAATGTCAACAACGATTCGATTTTATATTGGGCTATTATGCCAAATTTACAAGATGATTTCAGAGCTGGATACAGAGTTATGATACATATAGTTAATCATATTATAAGTTGCTTTAAAGTAGTTTAAACACACCCATAGGATGGATGGTACCTCCCCTAAATTTTCACAAAACAGATGTTTATTTTTAGTGGCTGATAAAAATATAGAAATACATACAAATCTTTAAAACAAAAATTTTAAAATTTTTCTTCTTGAATTTCAATTAGAAATTTTAAATCGCTAGATTTTTATTATTTTTTTTCCTTCACTTGAAATAGAAATTCCTACACAAGTCGATTTCTATATTGGCTGAATGACAAAATGTAAAACAATAGTGGCCAACATTAAAAAATGTGAGAAACTTCTATCGTGAAAAAAAATTGTTTTTTTATTTTCTTTTCATTATGGCTTTCAATTATTTCAATGTTCATTCATTTTTTTAATACCAATCACGCTTAGTCAACACCAAAAACGTTCCGCTGACACAAAGCACGTTCAAGTTCTTTGCGAATAAATATGTTCCTTCACAAAAAGGGGGTGTGACTCCAATTTTGTGACAAACAAGTCGGTAGGCATATAAATGAATGGCCAGACTTGCAGGTAGACAGAGTTGGTGCATTGGTGGTCATGCCAGCCACATCGGCCACTTTCTTAACAAGTCATGACCAATTCGGACAATTGTCTTACAAAACTAAATACAACAACATGTCTAAATTACTTCCTGACTTGATTAAATACAGTCCAAGTAAAGCGACAAAAAAGGGAATTAGAAATAACAAATAAGAACAAACAGCTAAAGACACCCTTCAAACTACCAAGAAGATACAAAGCCGCAAGAAAATAAAACTGCAAAACACTATCTATCAATGACGTAATGGAATAAAATAAATTATTTTGTAAGTCGTGGTGTTTGTACCATTTGATGTTTAACAAAAATGAAATTCAATATGTGTAAAATTTTCAATAATTATATGTATGTATGTCTGTTAGTTGGAACACCAAATATAGAACATTTGTTCCTGTCCTTGAAGACAAATAACTTTGTTTGCATTAGGGTGGGACTTTGTAAGACAGTACAAGCTTTTTATAAATTCTTGGTTTAATCTTCGATGCTATTCTAATATTTATCATATAATGTTTGTTGGACTTCTATAACTATAATGAAAAATTAATATTGACTATTAGAATAGTTTAGATAATTGAGAATACCGTCCCCAAATAGTGGCGGCCTAGGAATGTTACTTTAACCATACTTAGTCCCCAGCCACTGTAGCAGATTGCAAAAAAATGTGTGATAAGCCTTTTTGCATATTTAGCATACCTTTCAAAACATTGCATAAAATTAACATTGGTATTAAATCTCCCTATCTCCCTTGGAGGAATATACATATGTAAAAAGTTCTCTTTGGTTTTGTTTATGGCTCTTTTGACATTACTTACACTCTTTTCTACCCTTGTGAATGTTAGCTACAGAGCCAACACAGATGTTATACAAATCTGTTATATTACATGATCAGGCTGTTATACTGTTGGTTCCTGCCTAAGGCTGCAGCACAACGAGTTTTTTTTTCTCCTGTATGCTAATGTATGCATAAATAATAATACTCAAATGCCAAAAACTAGTTTTAGCAGTAGCAAAAAAAAAAAAAAAACAAAGCGACAAAACCAAAGAAGAATAAAACAATTTTTGTCACTAAGGGGGTAATAGGAATAATTCATTTTTTCTACGCTCTCTTCTTTTCGAACCACCAGACAATCAACTTGTAACAAAATATTGCTTCAATAAAGTTCGACAGTGATTTTTGTAAATTGTGCTTTGTCAGAAATAAGACATACACTTTAAAAGTTGAAGACATTTTTATAGTCATGTAAAATATGGTGATAAAAGTTAAATTATTAAACCAAATTTCTGAAAATAATGAACAAGAAAAATTATTTAACTATATGTCCGAAAGTAATGAACTTAAAAAAATAAAAAATAAGCAAAAAGTCGACTTGACCTTATCCAATATAATAGTTAACATAACTGGTGATACATGTGATTTTCGTCCAGTATGGAGACATCCTATTCGGCTGTTTGCTTCCATGGCTGACATTCAGCTTAAACCCCTGAATTTCTCAATGAACGAATTAAGAATGTGGAGGAGCAATGTAACTAGCCATTATGACGTCAGAAACAATCGATCCTATTGAATGATGCATTGCAGTCTGTTGAATCAAAACCTCATGTTGGAAGAATTGTCATAAGTATTAAATTTTGATATAAATATATTACAAGCAAATTTTTACCTTGCAAAAAAGAAAAATCTATTCAAAGTTCTAATTGAAAGTTAAATTAATTAATTATACTAAAATAATTCGAATCAAAAGAAAAAAAAATTAAAACAAAACCTAACCTAGAATTGGTACTGAAACATAAAAAAACTTAACCTATTGATTTGGTGCAGAATGGAAATCAATGCAAATTGTTAAATCTATTTTTGAATAATTGAGCCTACAATTGTTATTTAAATTAAAAATTCAACAATATTTTTTTTTGACGTAATTTTTATAAGTTTTTTTTTTTATCATATAAGTTGCATGTCTGAATTTATATCAGTAAATTCTTTACATTGCACGACTTAAGTCGTGAATATAATTTGAGATCTAATGTAAAGGATTTACGATCATTTAATTGCCAATTGAATATAATTTTTTTGTTACCCCATAAAGCCAAGAAATTCTTCAGGTACCGCATAAATTGAGCTCAGTTCATCGGCCATCCAGAAGGTACAGTAACCTAACCTAAAACTATAACTTTATGTAAGTAAAGCTACAGCATGCAATTTGCCTATATACAAATTACATTTTACATACAATAATTTTATGTTTGTTAAAACAGTCGAAAAATTTCATTAAAATTATTTGTTAAGAACTTTTGTCTAGTTTAAGACTCTCAAAAGAGAATTCGTTTTCTCAATAATGATATTGTTAATAAATGAATTGTGAAAATTAAAGGAAAAATGGAGTAGGTAATTTTTTATTTGGAATTGTTGGTAAGATGACATAACGGATTAGTAAGCGATTTAAGGCAAGGGAAGTAGTCAAATAAATATGTTTGGGCAATGATTACTTATGGTAGCATACGGGTGGGAAACAATTGAAAGTGCCCTTACGAATTCCATCTTTCGTATATTTACGTTTGTAATTCCTGATCTTAAAAGTCAATAGTTAATTTCTAATAGAGTCAAGTCTTGGAGTGGCTAAAAATCTCTTTCTCTTTGTACAGTGCAATAGTTATGAGTTTGGTAAAAGAACCTCCCCCAATCCGGCGAGCTCAGCCTTTCAAAGCCTTCCAAGCATTCCAAATCATAACGACAAAATATCATTATAAGCCTATACTAAACACATTGTAACACCACTCGACATTAGTTTCATGAAATAAATTTCAATTAGGCATTCTTAGAACGAGTTCCATACAAAAGTAATTTTATGAAATCGCTGTAGTGGGGAACTCAATCTAAGAACGCAACTATTGTCGTGTGGCAGGGGGTTAAAGTGACAATTAATGGTGTATTGTACATTATGTATTTCCAAATTTGAGATGCCGTAAAACAAGTCAACACTTTAGGAAATTTGAGTTAGCAAATGACATTCATTTTTGGAAATGCACACATTTATATACAAACATACTTAGCTGTTAATAAATATACGTATGAGGTGTTTTTAATTGAGCTGCCTGTTTGCTCATTATTTTGCTTGCATTGACCAGCAAACAGAATATCTGGGCTCTGAATTTAATAAGCATAAAATTAATAGTGTACATTAGATTTACTCAAAAAAAAAAAAAAACAGTAAAGAAAGGATCAAAATCGGGCGGGGATGACTATATGACACCCTACTTCATTCTACATCAAATTGAATCACATTTTCCAAATTTCATCATAATGTATATCAAATTTTGTATTTGGTGTGTAGACACCATGAAATCGGGCAAACATACATATATGGGAGATATATCCAAATCTTTATCCAAATTTGTATGGAGCCAAAGGCGAATTTTCACGAAACCGCTCTACAGACCACATTTATTGTACAATCGCTGAAACAATTTAACCAGCTCATTTCTGTGGCTAAACAAGTAATCCTAAAAAATATTTTGAAAATCGGATCAGATTTTTATATTAGCTACTAGCTGACCCGGTCCGCGTTGCTGGCCCGTTGTTTGGGTTCTCCGTGTAAACTTTAGTTATCTACCCAGTATTGATACACCCATAATTAGGCATCCCTCTAGAAACTTCATAATATAAATCAATGTTTTGACATAAATTCCATATAATGGCATCCCCCCAAATTTAAGATATAAAATCTCTTTTATTATACCCTTCACCATAAATCGACAGTTTAAAGCACTTTGTGACCCACATGGTCGGTGCACGTCAATTAACATTGCTATATATTGGATTGTTGGTCTCGGTTGGGGTCGTAATTATTACTGCAAAGAATTGTTGGTATAGGTCCACGTTTTAATATAGGTGCCATAGAACGGTACCGGCTGATTTTCGCTATTTTTGAGGATTTAACATCATTATCACACAGAAATGGCTGAAATCTGGTTTTAATATATTTTAAAGAGGAGAGTATAAATATTCGTATCGACCGAAAGACACGCCTTTTTATTTGCGCTCGGTATGTAACAGTAATAGGTTCACGTTTTGATATAGCTCCCATAAAACATTACCTCCCGATTTTCGATAGTTCAGAGATATAGCCACTGTTCAGTATACGTCCTCGTTTTGATGTAGCTCACATAGAACGGTGGCGCCTGATTTTCGCTATTTTTGGTGGATTTAACCTTATTCAGGCCGATCGAACGTAACGCTTTTTTCTTCGCGCTCTATATGCAATAGTGGTAAAATACCCCTCAGCGAAATGTATGTTCCTTCGGGATATGTATGGCAACATTTATATAATTCATAAAAAAAATGACTTCTATAAATTGTAGTTGTTATTATCGAGATTTTGCTGTATTTAAAAAATGTATCTTTACCTAGCTATTCCAAGGACTGAAATCAATGCTCATGAAGTTTCACTTCCCACATTTTGAGATTTTATCCGTAATTATAATATTTTCAAAAATCGAACACGATCGCGGTATTCTGATTCCAATGATGATATTGTATTGTATATCAATAACTTTGTCTGATTTCCAATGGATCTTTCTGGAATTTCGATCTTGTGACATCTCAAGTTATCCGTATTTTACTGTATTTCAAAATGTGGAGTTGATCGCGCTGTCCCACTTATTGTTTAGTGTTCGGCGTTTATAGCGTTTTTTAGGCACGCTTACAAAATTATGTATATTATCTGAAATAATAAATGTTTGCAAATTTTGTGATGACCGCGATATTTCACTTCCGCGAAGACCATTCAGGGTCAAGACAGTAATTACATTAGTATTGCAAACAATCTGTTTAATACGTTCAAAAATATCATGGACTTCAGATTTAAAAAAAAAAAAAATTTTGAAGGAGAACCTCCGGTCACTACACTTAGCCGTATTAAAATAGCTCACGACCGCGCTATCCCACTTGTTCAAGCTAGTGTTTATATCATTTTTGTGTCACGCTTACTAAAATTATTTATATTAATTGAAATAATACATTTTTGAAAACTTTGTGATGACCGCGATCATTCAGGAAAAACAATCTGTAAACAATACGTTCAAAAATATCAAATATTTTAGATTTTCTTAACAACATTGTGGGGGAGGACCACCGGTCACTACTCCTAGCCGTATAAAAACAGCTTACGACAGTTCTAATTAATTGAAATAATACATTTTTGAAAATTTTGGGACGACCGCGATTTTCACTTCCGCGACGACCATTCAGGGTCAAGACTGTAATTACCATAGCATTGCAAACAATTTGTAAACAATATATTAAAACGTATCTTGAATTTCGCGGTTTTCTTAAAAAAATTGTGGGGAGGACCACCGGTCACTACACTTAGCGGGATAAAAAAATAGATTACGACCTATTCTCAGACCTAAAAACTCCACATACAAAATAAAAATCCGACATACATAAAAAAATCCGACATCGATTTTTTAAAACCACCCTTGTACCCACTGTTTTGATATTTTATGCTTGGAGAACATAGCGTTTGTTTTTGATTGTTTTATTCTCGAACTTGAAACGGTAAAAAGGATTAAAAAACAAAAGTTTTTGTTGAGATTTTAGGTACATCAAACATTAGTATTTTTAAAAAAATAATAATAAGAAAGGACCGAATAGTTTAATTTTAAGTGATAGTTACTATGTAACGCATTTGAATTGACTTTACTGAATGAGCGAATTCTTTAAATTTTGTTCTACTTAGCTACTATTTATGAGAAGTGAGATTCTCGTCCAGAACTGCGCTGCTTAAAAATGGAAGTAACTAAAATAATTGTTTGCAATTAACTTTAACTTTTAAATCAGAGTTGTATCTGAGAAACTTGCAACTAAAACTAGGTTTACATTAAGGTTTAATAAAAAATACGTTTACATGGATTCAACAAAACACTGTACAACAAAACTGAACTTTTTTTAAAATTACAAGAAACCCCGCACATATTATGAAAGTGGACCGAAAAAAAGAAGACGCGTGTATCGGCGTTTTGCATGTTTACGTCGGGAAGTAACCTAAATAGGCGTGGCAAGTTCCGCCCATTTCTACAGGTTTCGAAATATTCGACATCAGATTCCTTGGAATCCTTGCACTTTAGGTATAAATTGTCTTTGGCAATATTACTGACAACAATGCGGGGTATACTTTTATGAAAAAATTAACCCTCATGCGAGTCACTAAACGGGTCTTTTTGGTCCCTAGGTAATACGTTTAAAAGCTCCTTTAAAATGTGATCGTATCAGATCAAAATATTCTACAAAATTATTTCCCAAAAAAATTTTACTATATGTTCCCGAATACACAAAAACTCTAAATCATACCTAAACGCCAGGAATCAGCCAAAAGTAAAATCACGTTTTTGGGGTAATGTACTTTATCTGAGTTTATTATGTTTTGTCACACAAAACTTCATTCTAGATAGAAGAGGTCAAAGACAAAAATATTCTCCATCAAATTTCAATATAAGTCGCCGAATAACAACTAAAGGGTTGTTTACACCATCTATCAATGTCGTATGAGATGCCAAATTTTCTACCTGCGAATGTTGTACACATAGTGTAAACACTATGAAAATTTTCATCTATCAAAATGATTTGGCAACTCATATGTAAATTTTTCATTTAGGGAGCGCTCTATTTGATACGGCATTCTCGTATGTAAACATAAATTTATCAGCTGTTTTCTGACATTCTCAAACAAAAAATGAAAAACAAAATCTTTTAAAAAAGAAATGGAAAGGTAGTATGTGTATTTAAATATTCAGTAAAGTAAATAAATGGCGCTTATAATGTTATTTTCAGATCGATTGGTCGAAAGAAGCAGTCTTTGAAATGATTGTTTGGTGGCAAAAACATGAATGCCTCTATAACTCCAAACACCAATTCAGTTTCCTTCAACCAAAATTAAAATTTGCGCAAAATTGCAACTCAACAATAAACGTAAATAATGACAAAAACAGCTGTTTTTATATTTTTAGGTTATGTCATACGAAAATAACACTTGCAGGTATGAACGCACAAATTGAAAGTTGTATGGATGACATCAATTTTGACAAACATAGAGAATGTCGAATGAGTGAAAGAAATGGCAGCTCATATGACATTGATAGATGGTGTAAACAGCCCTTAACAAAACACCCAAATATTTTTTGAATAAATTTGTTTTGTTCTTTTGTCGAGTTCATGCATGAAAGTAACACGAAATTTAGTTCTAGACGAAAGGTGTTAAAAGAAGAAATATTCTACACAAAATTTCATTGTAATTCCCAAAACAAACTAGATATCTAAGTAAAATACTTTGTTAAGAAAATGACGTTACAAAATTAGATATTATAGGTAGAAATTATTTGTTAAACTTTTAGACTCTTAATTAAAATTTATTCCATACTGAGTCAAAATATCCTAAAATACCTCACTTTTTGGGGATTGTGTCAAAAGAAGAAATGTTCCAAATCAAATTTCATTATGAGTCAAAGAAATTTGTAGCTATAATATTTAACATCTCCAGAAGCTTTCGCTTTTTATATATGATTTAGGACCATATTCTTTTTCTCACATTTTCGTTATCTGCGGGCACAAAATATATTTTATTGATGTTTCTTCATAATAAATTCTTTCTGAAGATTATGTGTACTCGATCCAAACTGTTTTTGGAATATCTATGGTGAATATATGTAGGGAAAATATTGATAACCTAGATCGGATTACGTATTTTAGTGCTATAAACTAAAATAACGTCATCAGGATAAGTTAAGGTTCCTGATTTTGTATGTGAAAATGCGCAGATAGTCTACGCCTATTGTCTAGTAAATATATATGTGACATACGAGTCCTAACATCCATGATTTTTATAAGGTCCTAAATACTATAATGATGGCAGTTACTCCTGCTCTGATAAAATTGACTGAAATGATAAATAATTTTGTAGAATATTTTGATCTGACACGATCACATTTTAAAGGAGTTTTAACCCTCGCATGAGGGTTAATTCTTTTCATAAAAAGATACCCCGCATTTTTGTCAGTAATATTGCCAAAAACACTTTATACCTAAAATGCAAGGATTCCAAGGAATGCGATGTCGAATATTTCGTAACATGTGGAAATAGGCGGAACTTGTCACGCCTATTTAGGTTACTTCCCGAACTTACTTTCAAAACGCCGATACACGTGTCTTCTTTTTTTCGGTCCTCTTTCATAATCTGGTCGAATTATCTCGTAATTATTGTTTGTGTTGTACTGTGTAATTAATAAAATATTTACACAATATATACAATGGACCTCTCAGTTTGAATTTTAGAGATCAATTCTAAATAGTACTCTGAATATTTATGTATTTGAATATAATTAAATATCGTTTTGAATTCAAATCCTTTCATGTTGTTTAATTTTTATTATTTCCTTTTTTCCTTTCAGGTAAATATTAAAAATGTTACATGGACAACACTGTGGAAAGATAATGGGATTTTAATTTCACCTTAGTGGAATGGTTGCATACCCGCCTTGCACGATGAAGCCCCCGACCTTCAGCGTGCAAGGCGATTCCCCTGCCAAGCAAACTCAAATTTTCAACGGTGGCTATATTTCTTGAGTATTTCAGTCATGCAAAACTTCTCTACAAGTGGTGTCTTAAGACACGTCGTTGGTACTCGGCGATAAACAGTAGGTTCCATATCATCATATCATTGAGCAAAAAAAAAAGAGAAGTCTCCCTTGTCCGTTTGGTATGTTTGTGGAACAATTATTATTATTTTATAATTTCACAAAATTTTAAAACATTTTTGAGCTTCTTTTCATAGGTATAACAAAATATAACTTACTGGGTTCTGTAGGTATATAAAACAAGTAAAATTGCAGTAAGTTTTGGGCTGATCTTAACAAAGCCAGTGTTTCAGAATATTATTAATTATTTTTATACCCTACACCACTATGTGGTTTGTAACACATCGAAATAATGGTCATAGACCCATACTTATATATAACAATGAATATCTCGACGAGCTGAGTCGATCTGTCTATGTGTGTCCGTCCGTCTGTCCATTTAAACCTTGTAATCATGCTACAGGGGTGCCACCGTGGTGCAATGGTATGCACACCCGCCTTGCACGTAGAAGGTCGTGGGTTCGATTCCCCGACCAAGCAACATCACAATTTTCAACGGTGGCAAAATACCCCTCAGTAATGTTGGCGACATTTCCTGAGTATTTCAGCCTTGAAAAACTTCTCTATAAAGTGGTGTCGTAAGACACGCCGTTCGGACTCGGCGATAAACAGTAGGTCCCATATCATTGAGCTAATATGAATCGGGGTGCACTCATTGATATGAGAGAAGTCTCCCCTGTCCCGTCTGGGATGTTGGTGGAACAATTATATATTATAATCATGCTACAGATCGGATCGCTACAAAATTTTGTGTGTTGATGGCAGTTCCGGAGGTGAAGAAGCCTGTTGATGTTGGCGATGGTTGGATAATATTCTGGGGTCAGAATGGGCAAAAAACTTATTTTGAGAAAAATTTATTTTATTTCAAAGCGAATAGCTCTGATTATGTAAGGGGTATACCAAAACCAAAACCTGGCAATGAAATTAGAATATATCACATTTGCAGCGATGTAAAGTATGTTGTCGTATGCAGGGTTTAACAGCCAGCATCTAAAAACATTAGCATTAGCTGCACAGTTCAACTGCTAAACAATATTTACACACTAAATAAACAACCGAACAAATATATATATTTTTGTAAATTTTTGCTTTTTTATGTTCTTTACGCCTAATCATGTTTTCGTTACGCATAATCGACAACCACGCTACATATTTAGCAGACCATTCGTCGCAGCGAATTAGCAACAGAGGGTGTTTTTGTGATTAGAGTTGTCAAAGGCGTCATTTAATATCAAAATGCCTCCATCATATAGTAGAACCTAAAGAATACTAATTATTATTGTTTAAAAATAAAAGATATACATATGTATATTAAATGGCTTCACCAAAAATTCGCATGTCCTTTGAACGAAAAAGTGGAATTAATTATATCGTGATTTTTAATGCATTTGCTGAAAACCTGGCTAAGCCGTTGAAACCATGGCCCAATTACAGGTCCTCTAGCAAGCGAATTAAAAAAAACATAGATTTGAAATGTCAAAATTCATAAACAAAGGCGAATTGAGGCGAATTCAGACCGTAGCCTTCATTTTTTTGCGCGAAATATGCGCAAAAAGTAAAAGAAAACGGTAAAATATTCTTCGCGAAGCTTAAGTAAAGATGTTGTACACAGATATTCTTTATGGAAGCGAAATATTTGTTTTTTATTTTTAATTAAAATTTTGTTTTGACAACAAATGAAGACATCAGTTGGTATTATTAGCTGTGTCTTTTTACGTGATAATTTGTAATAATAATTACTAATGTTGCATATTTTGACGAAACACAAAATACCAGCTGATCGAACTTGAACTGCTAAAATAAGTTATTGTAAATTAAATTCTCATACAAAACACATCAAATGTTGACATTTTACGTGTAAAACATTAAGTTTATTTGTTTTCTTTTTTCGAGATACATCTACCTATTTCTGTACAGTTTGACATTTATATACCCCACAGCGAATTCTAATGACAAGGGCACATGTAATTGGACCATGGTTGAAACTTTGTTGCTTATTCTCTTTTCTGATATGTGTTGATCATGTGCGGTGCAAAATATGAGTATGCGTGTCCGATGCTCTTTTATTATTGCAACAATATCAAATAGCATCGTTAGCAATATTTTTGTGAAATTTGTTGCTACATGTTGCCGTTGTTCATTGTTGCTAAACATATTTCGAAGAAATTTTAGCAGCCAAAGCTGCAAATATTCGGTGTTTTTGCTTATATGGCGTTAGCATTTTAAACCCTGGTCGTATGTATTCAAACAACGGAGATATCGCAATAGTCGCTAATACAACCCAACTTTTAATTGCGATTTTAATTCTAATAACGAATATCACAGCTTTGATTGCGGATCTTCCAAAAGCAAAGCCTTACTATGACATTAAAAATACCCCTCCTTTACATTGATGCAAAGTAGGTTGGCGTAGGAAGTCAAACAACGGAGATATCGCAATAATCGCATATTTCCATTTTTTATAAACCCGTTAAATGTCACAATTTTGATCGGATCGTCACTAAATTTTGGAGGCGGTTCCCGAGAGGCCTATTGAGTTTGGTGAGCGAAGCTTATTGTGTTTGGTGACGGTCGGATAATGGGCGAAAAACTTATATGGAGAAAATTCAAAGTTGTATTCTTATGCAAATATCTCCGCTAGTAGTAGTATTCTAAAAGGAAAGCCCGTCAATTGAAGAAGAAAAAATCTCCTTTGCATTGATGCAAAAGTCGGTAGTGCATCCCATTTTTTTGTAACCACGCTACAGGTTGGAATTTTAATCGGATAATTACGAAATTTTAGTGGTTGATGGGTGTATCACAGAGGAAGGAGCCTATTGATTTTTGTTATGCTCGGATAAAATTTAGGTGTCGGAATAGGCAAAAAAAGGATGTGTAGAATATTCAAATGTTTATTCATATGCGAATATCTCCGCTTCTAGTAGGGGTATTCCAAAGTCAAAGCTTGTCAATGGATGCATATGCGTAGGTGGTTAAACAACGGTTATGTGGAGAAAAAATCAAAGTTGTATGCTTGTGCAAATATCTCCGCTTTTAGAAGGGTTATTACAAAATGAAAGCCCATCAATGGACGAAGAAAAGACGACCTGTTAATGAAGACATTTTGAGCTTTAAATTAGTGCCAATTGCGTTACCAAAATTTGTCAAATACTAGTGATGCAAAAAAGATGCACAGATATCCCAATTTCTGCTTCTATTGGACATATTCCAAGGGGAAAGGTTGATAACACAGTACAACAAAATCGAACTTTTTTTAAATTACAAGAAACCCCGCACAGATTATGAAAGATGACCGAAAAAAAGAAGACACGTGTATCGGCGTTTTGAAAGTTTACGTCGGGAAGTAACCTAAATAGGCGTGACAAGTTTCGCCCATTTCTACAGGTTTTGAAATATTCGATATCAGATTCCTTGGAATCCTTGCATTTTAGGTATGAAGTGTCTTTGGCAATAATACTGACAACAATGCGGGGTATATTTTTATGAAGAAAATTAACCCTCACGCGAGTCACCAAAGGGGTCTTTTAGCTCCCTTTTTTCAGAAACGTTTAAAAACTCCTTTAAACGGAGTAGCTGCCATCATTATAGTATTTAGGTCCATGCCAAAACCAAGGATCTTAGGACTCGTATGTCAGATATATATTCACTGGACAGACTATCCCCGCATTTTCACATACAATATCAGGAACCTATGACTTATCGTGATGACGTTATTTTACTTTATAGTACTAACCCGATCTGGGTTGTCAATAATTTCCCTATATATATTCACCATAGCAAAGACGACATAAAAACAGTGGTGGATATAAAATTCTTTAGTTCGACTCAAATTGTAGGGTAATCAGTTTTAGGGCCATATAGCAAATTTCTCATTTTGTTTAATTTGCTGGATGGGCTTATTGACCTGTTTATCGATACAGAGTCGGCGGAAAAGGGAACTGATGAAGTTGTTTGGTGACAACTGAAACTATAGTATTCCCTACCCTCCGCCCGCAACTAATCAATTTCATATCCACTGTAAAACATTTTGTTGTTATTCAAATACTTGAATACAACAAAATATGGACTAAAGCTGAAATAAACACAAATATGTAAAATTCTGCAGTCCAACAATAAAAAACGCCAACAACAATAATAGGCATCAGCACGGCCTTGTTGATCAATGCGTAATGCAAAAACAACAACTTTCTCGTTGTTTTACCCCCGCTTATTGAAGCAACACTCCTATGTTCGTATTCTTTGCAAAGCAAAGACGACATAAAAAACAGTGGTGGATATAAAATTCTTTAGTTCGACTCAAATTGTAGGGTAATCAGTTTTAGGGCCATATAGCAACTTTCTCATTTTGTTTAATTTGCTGGATGGGCTTATTGACCTGTTTATCGATACAGAGTCGGCGGAAAAGGGAACTGATGAAGTTCCCGCAACTAATCAACTAATCAATTTCATATCCACTGTAAAACATTTTGTTGTTATTCAAATACTTGAATACAACAAAATATGGACTAAAGCTGAAATAAACACAAATATGTATATTCACCATAGATATTTCAAATACAGTTTGGATCGAGCACACATAATCTTCTGAAAGAATTTATTATCAAAAAACTTCAATAAAATTTATTTTGTGACCGCAGATAACGAAATGGTGAATAAAAACGGTAGAATATGGTCCTAGATCATATATAAAAAGCGACTGCTTCTGGAGATGTGAAATATAATAGCTACAAATTTCTTTTGTTCAGAGACTCATAATGAAATTTGATTTGGAACATTTCTGCTTTTGACACAACCCCCCAAAAGTGAGGTATTTTAGGAGATTTTGACTCAGTATGGAATAAATTTTAATTAAGAGTCTAGAAGTTTAACAAATAATATTTACCTGTAATATCTAATTTTGTAACGTCATTTTCTTAACAAAGTATTTTACTTATATATCTAGTTTGTTCTGGGACTTACAATGAAATTTTGTGTAGAATATTTCTTCTTTTACCACCTTTCGTCTAGAACTAAATTTCGTGTTACTTTTATGCATCAACTCGAAAAAAGAACAAAACAAATTTATTCAAAAAATATTTGGGTCTTTTGTTGGCAAATTTGATGTATATATTTTCTTGATATGTATTGTAAATACATATTTCATTTATTCGGCGACTTATATTGAAATTTGATGGAGAATATGTTTGTCTTTGACGTCTTCTATCTAGAATGAAGTTTTGTGGGACAAAACTTAATAAATTCAGATAAAGTACAACATTAACCCTAAAACGTGATTTTACTTTTGGCAGATTCCTGGCGTTTAGGTACAATTCAGAGTTTTAGTGTATTCGGGGACCTATAGTAAAATTTTATGACAAATTATTTTGTAGAATATTTTGATCTGATACGATCACATTTTAAAGGAGTTTTTAAACGTTTCTGAAAAAAGGGTCCAAAAAGACCCTTTTGGTGACTCGCATGAGGGTTAATTTTTTCACAAAAAGGTACCCCGCATTGTTGTCAGTATTATTGCCAAAGACACTTTATACGTAAAATGCAAGGATTCCAAGGAATCTGATGTCGAATATTTCAAAACCTGTAGAAATGGGCGGAACTTGTCACGCCTATTTAGGCTACTTCCCGACGTAAACTTTCAAAACGCCGATACACGTGTCTTCTTTTTTTTCGGCCCTCTTTCATAATCTGGCCAAACTATCTTGTAATTATTTTTTGTGTTGTACAGTGTAATGAAACTAGATCATCTGAGCTTTAAATTACTTCAAAATCACATCACATCGTGGTTGGCCCCGTCCTGACTATAGCCTTTGCTCACTTGTTTTTTATCTACATTTGTGGCCCAAATTAGCTGTAATTGGTAATGAGAATTCACAGTGGCAAAAAAACGCCTCCATACAAATTGTGAACATTAGAGGTTTCGCAACAGAAAGAAAACTAATTATTCCATATAAGTTCTGAATATTTCATGGTGGAGGGAATAAACAGTTCGGCCCGGCCGAACTTAACGCTTTATACTTGTTTAATATAAAACAGTAGTATATTTTCTAAATTTCACAAATGTTTTTATTTTCTAAATATTTCATATGGATACGGTGGTAAAGAGGTAATTTGAATGTTGTAATTTGAATAATCTGACATTGTTAAGTACGGGTTAACGACACCATCTTGTGTGGGAGGATATGATGTTTCATATCCTGCATACGGATCAAAATAACCGCCGTCAAAGACACCATTTTGTATTGGATATGGAACATTGGCTATTGGATATGGATCATAATAACCACCTTCATATGTATAGTCATATGGATTGTAGACAGCTGGCATGTTATAACCATTAAATTGGTCATTGTAGTTAGCATTTGCAACAAGTTCGGCAAAATCTTGGAGAATTAAAGCTGTTTCAGGCGACGGAGGGTGAATTTTTTCAAGTGGGATTGTAACTGATGGAATTGTGATAGATGGTTTCGATTCACTGCCGGAGTTGTTGGGAGCAGCAGTTGTAGACGTAGTTGCGGTACTTACGCTTGCATCGGAACTTGATGTTGGTGTTTCAGTTATGTTTGTATTGTACGCATTACTGCTGTGTTGATGTATTCCGCCTTTATTTATCAAAATTAAAGAAAATCCCTGACTCATTATTGCAGCTGAAGAAATCGTAGAAGATTTAGAAATAAAAGATAAAATATTTTTCAATATAATAAAGTTGTCTATTTACCAAAAATTAAAAACTTAATCCGATACTTCATCTTGCCAAGACTGGTCGTGCAACTATGAAAGTGTTTTTTCAACTCTTTTAAGCTTTTATATGACATCGAATGGAGAGGTGTTTATTGTTAAGTTTTCGTATACTTTTCTGTAATAGAAAGGCGATCACAGAAATGATTTCTTAGGAAAATATGTTAATTTCCACTTTATTGTTGTATTCTTAATTTCTGTTTCAATCTTAACTTCTTTAATGGATTAGACGAACCTTTTTGTGTCGTGTAGGCGTCAACCAACTTTAACGTTGTTATGTTCTGTTCCCAAATGAAACATCTTCTCTCAATGTGTGTCCACCGTAATTGCTGATTTAGTCGCCATGAAAATAAAAAAAAATAAAAAAAACTCAAAGACAGGTTTTATTTTCCTTTATGAATTCAATCTTATTAATTTAAGTTCAAAAATTCCCAACAACCTTTCTTTCAGATTAGAATTGAAGAAAATCTAGAAATTAGATGTGGTTCATTTTGGTTGCATGTCAATTTTGTTGGATTCTGAGAGAGATTACGTTAAGCGAAAAAGGTACACCTGCATATAATATAATTGTTTTGATATTGGTAAATTTCACAAATAGAAGTATGCAAATCGAAGTTTAATTAATCAGCTTTTAGCCCTTAAATCGAATTCAAAAACATGGAAGCTTGGAAACTTCGAAGCACCCTTTCTTTAAGAAAGGGTCTATAGAAGCAACCTTTCTGAAAAAGTGCTTCTATAGACCCTTTCTGAAAAAGGTGCTTCTATAGACCCGTTCTGAAAAAAGGTTGTTTCTATAGACCCTTTCTGAAAGAAAGCTTCTATATAAACACCTTTTCTTTCAGAAAGGGTCTATAAAATCATCCTTTCTTTCAGAAAGAGTCTATAAAATCATCCTTTCTTTCAGAAACAGTCTAGGAAAGCACCCTTTCTTTCATAAAGCACCCTTTCGTCCAGAAATGGTTTAGGAAAGCACCCTTTCTTCCAGAATGGGTCTAGGGAAGCACGCTTTCTTCCAGAAAGGGTCTATAGAAGCATCCTTTCTATCAGAAAGGGTCTATAGAAGCACCGCATCTTTCAGAAAGGATCTATAGAAGCACCGCTTCTTTCAGAAAAGATCTATAGAAGCACCATTTCTATCAGAAAGGGTCTATAGAAGCACCATTTCTTTCAGAAAGGGTCTATAGAAGCAACCTTTCTTTCAGAAAGGGTCTAGGGAAGTACCCTTCCTTCCAGAAGGATATCGGAGAGCACTCTTTCATTCAGAAGGGCCTACTGAAGCACCCTTTCTTTCAGAAAGGGTCTAGGGGAGCACCCTTTCTTCCCGAAAGCGTCTAACGAAGCTCCCTTTCTTTCATAAAAGCTCTAGGGAAGCACCCCTTCTTTCAGACAAAGTCTAAAGAAGCACACTTTCTTTAAAAAAGGGTGTATAGAAGCATCATTTCTTTCAGAAACGGCCTTTCTTTCAGAAACGGCCTTTCTTTCAAAAAGGGTCTATAGTAGCAAACTTTCTTTTAGAAAGGGTCTATAGTAGCACCCTTTCTTCCCGAAAGCGTCTAGTGAAACTCCCTTTCTTCCCGAAAGCGTCTAGTGAAGCTCCCTTTCTTTCATAAAGGCTCTAGGGAAGCACCCCTTCCTTCAGAAAGAAGTCTATAGAAGCACACTTTCTCTCAAAAAGGGTCTATAGAAGCACCCTTCCTTTCAAAAAGGGTCTATAGCAGCACCCTTTCTTTCAAAAAGGTTCTTTAGAGGCACCCTTTCTTCCAGAAAAAGTCTATAGAAGCACTCTTTCTTTCAGAAAGGGTCTATAGAAGCACCCTTTCTTTCGGAAAGGGTCTATAGGAGCACCCTTCCTTTCGGAAAGGGTCTATAGAAGCACCATTGCTTTCACAAGGGGTCTATAGAAGCCCCCTTTGTTTCAGAAAGAGCCTATAGAAGCTCCCCTTTTTTCAGAAAGGGTCTGTAGAAGCCCCCTTTTTTCAGAAAGGGTCTGTAGAAGCCCCCTTTCTCTCAGAAAGAGCCTATAGAAGCCCTCTTTCTTTCAGAAAGAGCCTATAGAAGCCCCCCTTTCTTTCAGAAAGAGCCTTTAGGAGCCCCCTTTCATTCAGAAAGCTTCTATAGAAGCACCCTTTCTTTCAGAAAGAGCCTATAGAAGCCCCCTTTCTTTCAGAAAGGGTCTATAGAAACACCCTTCCTTTCAGAAAGGGTCTATAGAAACACTCTTCCTTTCAGAATGGCCTGTAGAAGCGACCTTTCTTTCAGAAAGGGTTTGTAGAAGCACCCTATCCTTCAGAAGGGGTCTGTAGAAGCACTTTTTCTTTCAGAAAGTGTCTATAGAAGCCCCCTTTCTTTCAGAAAGGGTCTGTAGAAGCCCCCTTTCTTTCAGAAAGAGCCTATAGAACCCCCCTTTCAGAAAGGGTCCGTAGAAGCCCCCTTTCTTTCAGAAAGAGCCTATAGAAGTCCTCTTTCTTTCAGAAAGGTTCTATAGAAGCCCCCTTTCTTTCAGAATGGTTCTATAGAAGCCCCCTTTCTTTCAGAATGGTTCTATAGAAGCACCCTTTCTTTCAGAAAGGGTCTGTAGAACCCGCTTTCAGAAAGGGTCTGTAAAAGCCCCTTTTTTTAGAAAGGGTCTGTAGAAGCCCCCTTACTTTCAGAAAGAGCCTATAGAACCCCCCTTTCAGAAAGGGTAAGTAGAAGCCCCCTTTCTTTCAGAAAGAGCCTATAGAAGCCCTATTTCTTTCAGAAAGGTTCTACAGAAGCACCCTTTCTCTCAGAATGGTTCTATAGAAGCACCCTTTCTTTCAGAAAGGGTCTGTAGAACCCGCTTTCAGAAAGGGTCTGTAAAAGCCCCTTTTTTCAGAAAGGGTCTGTAGAAGCCCCCTTTCTTTCAGAAAGAGCCTATAGAACCCCCCTTTCAGAAAGGGTCTGTTGAAGCCCCTTTCTTTCAGAAAGGGTCTATAGAAGCACCCTTGGAAACCCCCTTTCTATTAGAAAGAAGCCCCCTTTCTTTCCGAAAGGGTCTGTAGAAGCCCCCTTTCTTTCAGAAAATTTCTATAGAATGACACTTCATTTCAGAAAGGGCTTATAGAAGCACCCTTCCATTCAGAAAGGTTCTATGGAAGCACACTTCCTTTCAGAAAGAGTCTGTAGAAGCGCCCTTTCATTCAGAATGGGTCTATAGAAGCACACTTCCTTTCAGAAAGAGCCTATAGAAGCACCCTTTCTTTTAGAAAGGGTCTGTAGAAGCACTCTTTCTTTTAGAAAGGGTCTGTAGAAACCCCTTTCTTTCAGAAAGTGTCTATAGAAACCCCCTTTCTTTCAGAAAGAAGCCCCCTTTCTTTCAGAAAGAGCTTATAGAAGCCCCCTTTCTTTCCGAAAGGGTCTGTAGAAGCCCCCTTTCTTTCAGAAAGAGCCTAGAAGCCCCTTCCCGAAAGCGTCTAGTGAAACTCCCTTTCTTCCCGAAAGCGTCTAGTGAAGCTCCTTTTCTTTCATAAAGGCTCTAGGGAAGCACCACTTCCTTCAGAAAGAAGTCTATAGAAGCACACTTTCTCTCAAAAAGGGTCTATAGAAGCACCCTTCCTTTCAAAAAGGGTCTATAGCAGCACCCTTTCTTTCAAAAAGGGTCTATAGAAGCACCCTTCCTTTCAGAAAGGTTCTATAGAGGCACCCTTTCTTCCAGAAAAAGTCTATAGAAGCACTCTTTCTTTCAGAAAGGGTCTATAGAAGCACCCTTTCTTTCGGAAAGGGTCTATAGAAGCACACTTCCTTTCGGAAAGGGTCTATAGAAGCACCATTGCTTTCAAAAAAGGTCTATAGAAGCACCCTTTTTTCGGAGAGGGTCTATAGAAGCACCCTTTTTCGGAGAGGGTCTATAGAAGCACCCTTCCTTTCCAAAAGGTTCTATAAAGGCAACCTTTCTTCCAGAAAAAGTCTATAGAAGCACTCTTTCTTTCAGAAAGGGTCTATAGAAGCACCCTTTCTTTCGGAAAGGGTCTATAGGAGCACCCTTCCTTTCGGAAAGGGTCTATAGAAGCACCATTGCTTTCACAAGGGGTCTATAGAAGCCCCCTTTGTTTCAGAAAGAGCCTATAGAAGTTCCCCTTTTTTCAGAAAGGGTCTGTAGAAGCCCCCTTTCTTTCAGAAAGAGCCTATAGAAGCCCTCTTTCTTTTAGAAAGAGCCTATAGAAGCCCCCCTTTCTTTCAGGAAGAGCCTTTAGGAGCCCCCTTTCATTCAGAAAGCTTCTATAGAAGCAACCTTTCTTTCAGAAAGAGCCTATAGAAGCCCCCTTTCTTTCAGAAAGGGTCTATAGAAACACCCTTCCTTTCAGAAAGGGTCTATAGAAACAGCCTTCCTTTTAGAAAGGGTCTATAGAAACACCCTTCCTTTCAGAATGGCCTGTAGAAGCGACCTTTCTTTCAGAAAGGGTTTGTAGAAGCACCCTATCCTTCAGAAGGGGTCTGTAGAAGCACTTTTTCTTTCAGAAAGTGTCTATAGAAGCCCCCTTTCTTTCAGAAAGGGTCTGTAGAAGCCCCCTTTCTTTCAGAAAGAGCCTATAGAACCCCCCTTTCAGAAAGGGTCCGTAGAAGCCCCCTTTCTTTCAGAAAGAGCCTATAGAAGTCCTCTTTCTTTCAGAATGGTTCTATAGAAGCCCCCTTTCTTTCAGAAAGGGTCTGTAGAACCCGCTTTCAGAAAGGGTCTGTAAAAGCCCCTTTTTTTAGAAAGGGTCTGTAGAAGCCCCCTTTCTTTCAGAAAGAGCCTATAGAACCCCCCTTTCAGAAAGGGTAAGTAGAAGCCCCCTTTCTTTCAGAAAGAGCCTATGGAAGCCCTATTTCTTTCAGAAAGGTTCTACAGAAGCACCCTTTCTCTCAGAATGGTTCTATAGAAGCACCCTTTCTTTCAGAAAGGGTCTGTAGAACCCGCTTTCAGAAAGGGTCTGTAAAAGCCCCTTTTTTCAGAAAGGGTCTGTAGAAGCCCCCTTTCTTTCAGAAAGAGCCTATAGAACCCCCCTTTCAGAAAGGGTAAGTAGAAGCCCCCTTTCTTTCAGAAAGAGCCTATAGAAGCCCTATTTCTTTCAGAAAGGTTCTACAGAAGCACCCTTTCTCTCAGAATGGTTCTATAGAAGCACCCTTTCTTTCAGAAAGGGTCTGTAGAACCCGCTTTCAGAAAGGGTCTGTAAAAGCCCCTTTTTTCAGAAAGGGTCTGTAGAAGCCCCCTTTCTTTCAGAAAGAGCCTATAGAACCCCCCTTTCAGAAAGGGTCTGTTGAAGCCCCTTTCTTTCAGAAAGGGTCTATAGAAGCACCCTTGGAAACCCCCTTTCTATCAGAAAGAAGCCCCCTTTCTTTCAGAAAGAGCCTATAGAAGCCCCCTTTCTTTCCGAAAGGGTCTGTAGAAGCCGCCTTTCTTTCAGAAAGTTTCTATAGAATGACACTTCATTTCAGAAAGGGCTTATAGAAGCACCCTTCCATTCAGAAAGGTTCTATAGAAGCACACTTCCTTTCAGAAAGAGTCTGTAGAAGCGCCCTTTCATTCAGAAAGGGTCTATAGAAGCACACTTCCTTTCAGAAAGAGCCTATAGAAGCAGCCTTTCTTTTAGAAAGGGTCTGTAGAAGCACTCTTTCTTTTAGAAAGGGTCTGTAGAAACCCCTTTCTTTCAGAAAGTGTCTATAAAAGCCCCCTTTCTTTCAGAAAGAGCCTATAGAAACCCCCTTTCTATCAGAAAGAAGCCCCCTTTCTTTCAGAAAGAGCTTATAGAAGCCCCCTTTCTTTCCGAAAGGGTCTGTAGAAGCCCCATTTCTTTCAGAAAGATCCTACAGAAGCCCCCTTTCAGAAAGGGTCTGTAGAAGCCTCAGCCTCAGGTCTGTAGAACCCCCCTTTCAGAAAGGGTCTGTAGAAGCCCCCTTTCTTTCAGAAAGATCCAATAGAAGCCCTCTTTCTTTCAGAAAGAGCCTGTAGAACCCCCCTTTCAGAAAGGGTCTGTAGAAGATCCCTTTCTTTCAGAAAGGGTCTGTAGAAGCCCCATTTCTTTCAGAAAGAGCCTACAGAACCCCCCTTTCAGAAAGTGTCTGTAGAAGCCCCCTTTCTTTCAGAAAGAGCCTATAGAAGCCCTCTTTCTTTCAGAACGGTTCTATAGAAGCCCCCTTTCTTTCAGGATGGTTCTATAGAAGCACCCTTTCTTTCAGAAATGGTCTGTAGGAACCCCCTTTCAGAAAGGGTCTGTAGAAGCCCCCTTTTTCAGAAAGGGTCTGTAGAAGCCCCCATTCTTTCAGAAAGAGCCTATAGAAGCCCTATTTCTTTCAGAAAGGTTCCTTCAGAAAGGGTCTATAGAAGCACCTTTTCTTTCAAAAAGCGTCTGTAGAAGCAACATTTCTTTCAGAAAGGGTTTGTAGAAGCGCCCTTTCTTTCAGAAAGGTTCTATGGAATGACACTTCATTTCAGAAAGGGCTTATAGAAGCACCCTTCCATTCAGAAAGATTCCATAGAAGCACACTTCCTTTCAGAAAGAGTCTGTAGAAGCGCCCTTTCTTTCAGAAAGAGTCTGTAGAAGCGCCCTTTCATTCAGAAAGGGTCTATAGAAGCACACTTCCTTTCAGAAAGAGCCTATAGAAGCACCCTTTCTTTTAGAAAGGGTCTGTAGAAGCACTCTTTCTTTTAGAAAGTGTCTGTAGAAGAACCCTTCCTTTCAGAAAGAGCCTATAGAAGCACCCTTTCTTTTAGAAAGGGTCTGTAGAAGCACTCTTTCTTTTAGAAAGGGTCTGTAGAAGAACCCTTCCTTTCTGTAGAAGCACTCTTTCTTTTAGAAAGGGTCTGTAGAAGAACCCTTCCTTTCAGAAAGAGCCTATAGAAGCACCCTTTCTTTTAGAAAGGGTCTGTAGAAGCACTCTTTCTTTTAGAAAGGGTCTGTAGAAGAACCCTTCCTTTCAGAAAGAGCCTATAGAAGCACCCTTTCTTTTAGAAAGGGTCTGTAGAAGCACTCTTTCTTTTAGAAATGGTCTGTAGAAGCACTTTTTCTTTTAGAAAGGGTCTGTAGAAGCGCCCTTTCTTTCAGAAGGGGTCTATAGAAGCACCATTTCTTTGAAGAAAGTTTCTTTTATTCGTAAGTAAATCAGTTTGAAGATCCCTACTAGCAGAGACCACTTCTTCCAAGAATAGAACAAAATACAAGTTGCAATGCTCTTCATCAAAAGACGTGATTTGGATGCTATTTGGACTGCATCCTATCCTAAAGGTCTGGTGAAAATGCAGAGCTAAACGATTAGTTAAAAATACATGATTATGTATGTACGAATATTTTGATGTCATTCCAGATCACTTTGTATGAACTATTTAACTTCATCTTTAAAAGCAAACTTTGTGATCGATTGTTTTGAAAAATATTTTTAAAACAAATTCGAAATGTATTACACTGAAATCCCACATAACAAAAATATTAAATAAAAGAAAATTAAATAAAACATTTTTTTTTAAATATTTTATTTTAATTCTTATCTTAAAAATAGGCGATGATTAAAATAACTTGGGCCCACATATCGATACTGTTGGGCATATTGTGCTGCAGCATATGGATCATAGTATTGTGTATAACCATAGAGATTATTATATTGCGGGACATCTTGATTAAAACGAGCATCACTGTTTACAGTATTATAAATTGTCGCTACCATATCGGCAATATCCCGTAAAGAAAAAGACGACGTGGTGGGAGCAAACCGATTTGGATTCAGCATTTGGAAAATGGGTAAACCGCTAAAACGGTTTAATACCGATGGAGTTGATGATCCCGTTGCTGTTGTTTGGGTATTTGTGGGGACATTTGCTGCTGCCGAGGTGCCAGTTGTTGTGGGTGTTGCAGCTGTTGTCTGCCCAACATTACTGGCAACTTCAGATGTGGTGGAAGATCCTGCAGTGATTGATGTTTTCGTTTCCGTCTTGTATTTAGTGTGTTCATGTACTCCACCAGTATTTACCATAATTGTGGAAAATGCTTGTCCAAGCATAATAGCTTAAGATGAAAAAAAAAAGAAAGTAGAAAATAAAAACATGACAGTGAAAAAGATAAAATTCAAATAAATTCTTTAGAACACCAAAAACTTACCTAAAAATAAACATTGAAGCTGGAACTTCATCTTGTGTTATGAAGTGATATTTTCCAAATGTTTAACCTTTTATAGGTTCCGCCACATCATACAAGCATTTATTGTTGTTTTTATTTCTCAGTGGTTGGACTTAAAGGTAGAAGAGAAATGAATAATCTTCGTTTTTCTTTATTTGAAAATATGTAAATTAATCCAATAAACATTCATTCTTCATAGGGATTTCATTAGAAGAATTAATTTCTTATTTTTAAGGTTCGCTGCATGATGGGCGTAATTCAAGAGAGACTTTTTATAGATTTGTCTAAAGAAATTCATTGGTGTTGTCGCCATGTTAACGTTAAAAACCAAATTGTACGATTCCCTGCATCATTCTGTAACTCTTCTCTGCAAACATTTTCCATCGCATAAGGTTAATTCGCGATTTTCCAGGAAGATCAAGTGAATCACGGATGAGCTCTCCTAATAATTTTCCACGTATTACCAACATAGTCTAAGATGTTTACTCAAAACGAATCACTACCAAGAGTCGCAGATGAATCATATGGAAGATCTTTAGAAGAAGAACATTTTTACAAGGTCCGGCGTATGACTTCTATATTTTTTGATATGTAATCGCCATAATTGTTGCAGAAACTTTTTGTATCGAGCGTACAACATCTCTTTGATATATTCGTGTCGAAAACTCCCACAACAAATATTTATTTGTATCCGAGAAAGACTGATTTTTGTCGGTAACTCGAAAAAGGCTTTACATAATTAATGATGTACGCTTAATAATAAAATGGAAATATATAATTTTCTAGAGGGATTCTGTAAGTCCTTGGTCACACTAGTGATTTTCTCTAAACGAATAATAGGTAGAGGCAACATCGCAAACACAGAACCCTCGTCTATAAACTCGAATTCCTATACACTTTTTTTGATTACTGACAAAAATCGGCAAAATTATAAACGAAAAGTTCAAATAAATGTTGACTCTCACACTCTTGCTATTGTTAGAACTTTACGACTAATTTTTATTCGTCGTTAACTTACCGAAAAACATCATAAATTACCGAAATTATAAGCTTTTCAATTTAAACGATTTTTGTCGGTAACTCAAAAAATGAGTTTAGAGAATCGCCATACAGAACTTCTAAAACAACCGATGTATTTCATTTTTATACCCTCAGACTTTGGGCCAACGACTGTATGCAGATTAGGGTTATGACTTTTTGACATTTTTCCTCAAAAATGATTTCCTATAGCAGGGATGAATGAACTTTTGCCTATTAATCACTATGCTATCGTTTATTCCATTGAAATATAAAAAAAGTTCACGCACAAATCGATTTTTAAAAAAATAATTTTTTGAAAAAATATATGAAATGCAAAATTTTTTTTTTCAAAAAATTAATTTTTGTTGCAAGAATGAATAAATATAAGCCTACTAATAACTATAATAACGTTTATTTCATTCAAACATTAAAAAAGTCGAGAAAAAGGTCACTTTGAAAAATTTTTAAATTTTTTGTTTTTTGTTAAAAAATTATATTTTGAATAAAAGCGTTTACGACATTTTAACGATTCTCAGAATTGAAAAAAAATAGTGAGAAATAAATTTTATGTCATTTTAAAGTTTATTTTCAATTATATATCTGTTTTCAGTGACTTCAAGAAATTGTCCATAATTTTGATAAATTCAAATTTTAAAATCATTTTGTGCGTGAGGTTTTTTCACCAAATCACCTTATAGTTAAGATTTTATGTAATCTTATGGCAAAACTCATCACGCTATGATACAGGGATATGAGGTTGTAAAAAAGTCATAACCCTAATGCAGATATTCAATAGAAAACAAGTTATAGGATCACACGACATAAACAAAATGACATAAACGTTTGTTTCTCACTATTTTTATGATCGTTTTATAACACATACATATATCATTTTATATTATATATAACTTTATTTCATATATCATAAAAATTGAAAATGGTAATTTTAGTCATTAATATGCAAAAGGCCATTCATTCGTGCAACAGGAAATATTTTTTTAAGGATTTTTTTTTCATTTCATAGCATTTTTTCAAAAATATATTTTTTCCAAATTGGTTTGTGCGGAACCTTTTTTAAAATAAATTGGAATGAATATTATTGTAGGCAAATCATTTTTGAGAAAAAATGTCAAAAAGTCATAATCCTAATGAATACACTTTGTAAAACCAAAAATGTGCGAAATAATGGTTTTAGACCCCAAGTTTAAGTACAAAACCTTCGGGTACATCTGTCGCTAAAGATCAACAAATTTCGTTAAAATAGTGGCCACGACAACTCTCGAAGAGATTAACCGATTTGGTCCATACTTTGCACATCGTAATATTTCTACAAGACAAAGATCAAGTTCAGATATGGACTCAAAATTTCGGAAAATTGCAGTTTAAGATCTAATTTCCAATCAAATTAATTTTTTTAACTGGTTTTCCTCGAAGCCATTTTTACGAAGGTACAAGTTTTTTTCAGGAGCAAGTCCATACTTCCTGAATAACGCGAAAGCTATAAAAAATCCCTACCACCACCGTATGTAGTGCGCATGACAACGCTAGAATCGGATACTGCGGTGATCAAATCTTTGCATATTGTAATATTTCTTCCAATCTTAGATAAGGTTCGAAGATGGTGCTTATCGGTCCACTCCTTCCGGTATATCCCCCACAAAATTTCAAAATTACTGTCTAAAATAGTACCTATTTTAAACAAAGCTACCGAGCTTATAATATTTTCTCCAAACTTAGTTTAAGTTTAAAAATTACCCATATCGGTCCACTCCTTATCGTACCTCCCCCACAACATTTCAACATTTTTGTTTAAGTGCAGTTAAGAATCTGTTCGAAGATATTTTGGAAATGTATACATATGCTACTCATTGTGGTCCTGTTTAGAAGCGTTGTTATGTTTTTCGTGGCAAGTCCATGTTTCCTGACATAGTGGTCCAACAAAACCCCTAAGATATACGGTGACCAACTGAAACGATGGTACTTGTTGCCTGAAGTCTGTGAAAAAATTCGAAAAAACGAACAAGAGAAAACGAACCACGCGTTGCGCCTAAACCAACATAAATGAAAGAAGATTACATCTGGGAAGTTTTTGAGGATTCAATGTTCACTGATGAGAAAAATCAAAAAAAAAAAAAACAAAACAAAAAAAATAGAGTGAGGGATTTTTGAATAAATCGATGTTAAAGTTCACATTTATAGGTTTATAGGTTTTCACGATTTTGCTTGGAAACCGCAAGTCCTACCGAAATAGGACTAAAGGAAATGTTGTAGCAGCGAAAATTCTCTGTACACGGGGAAAAAGGCTTCTCTAGCATATTTTGCAGCAAACATATTTTTGTTTGCAACCAATCTCAAACAAATATTTGTTTTACATTTATAAATTTTTACACTCTGTGTCATTTTTTGAGTCATGGTTTATTAACCACATTCTGACACCACAGCGTGATGGAAGACTAAAAATAAGAAGACACGTGTCCCGCCGTTTTTCCCTATCACTTCAACTTTCGCTGTTATGGGCTATAGAGACCTGAGGCTTTGATGTCAAAAGGGATCATTTTGTCAGGCACATATCTTCTAAAACGCTTGGAATTTGGGAGGAAAGGTTGAAGCTCTCGTGCTAAAGAATAATAATTGTGGACATATAAAATCCATTGGACCTCATCTTCAAGATCAAACTCGTCAAGGTCCAATTTCCATTATGGCTTTTTCTCGGATTTTAGTCTATGGTTGTTTGCTTCAATTTTGATCGGTTTGATACTGGAGACTAAAATCCGAGAAAAAATATAATGGAAATTTGACCTTGAAGACGAAGTTGAATGGATTTTAAGTGTTCACAATTATTATTCTTTAGGAAGAGAGCTACAACTTTGCCTCTACTAGTAATTCCAAGCGGTTTAGAAGATATGTGCTTGACAAAATGATCACTTTTGACATCAAAGCCTCAGGTATCTATGGGCCTATAACCGCGAAAGTGGAAGTGATAGGGAAAACTCCGGCACACGTGTCTTCTTATTTTTGGTCTTCTATCACGCTGCGGTGTCAAAATATAGTGTTATTGAAAGGCACCCTGTCAGCAGTGAGTGAAGTTTCTAACTCCCTCGCCTAAGACGTCACTCCGGAGACACGCCAAGGAAGATCGTTGGTGAATTACCTTTTTACCTTTACCTTTACCTTTTATCGCGTATGCCGACACTTCGGAGTGACTTCCAAGGCGATTGTTTACATTTTTTTAATAATTCAACACGTTTGAACAAATGCGGAACATTTTTCTATCTGATGATTATATGAGACGGTGGTGCAGTTCAGAGATCATCAATGAGTTACTTGCCCCCGTAAGCCAATTGAGCACGCACAAGTTTTTTGGGCCTTTTGCTATTTTAACGCATGTGTTTTCTCGCACTCGGTGTTTTTTCCACCACCACCAAAAATACTTGCGACGCATCAAGACCGTTGCTTGTGCGTAATAAGTAAAACAAGTATTCATCAAAATTTGCACTGTTACAAAACTCGCAATCGTAGATATTTTGCCAAGTGACTTATCAAGTGGAAGCACACACACAACACTACAAAAAATAAACAATTGTAATTTTATTTGTTGTTGTTTCGTGTGTGTATGCTTTTCTTTATTTGCTTGGAATGTTATGTGTGTTTTTGCATGTTCTTTTAACGTTTGAAAATCAGTGATCTTAGCTCTCATTCTCTCGGAGAGCACGAGACAATCGGTTGAATTACAAGGGTTGAAAACAATACTTGATGTGCAATGAGCAAAAAAGTAAGACAGAAATTGTTATTGCGTATTTAAAACTACTTGGCAAAGCATACGCAAGTGTCAAAAAATATCCATTTTTAAACAACTTATTTTTAGAGTGGCTAGCCACACTCGTACATATTTTGAGAATGACAAGCAACACTTGCATTTATTTTTTAGAGTAGCAAGCCGCACATACGCTTGTTTTTCAGCATGTGGCTTATGAGTGTCAAAATCAGCTACTTGCGCACTTCTCTGGTGCAGTTGTAAGCTAACTCGCTTTGCGCTCTGAAGGTCCCGGTTCGCTTCCGAAGTCAGGCAACAAAACAACATCATTTTTAAAATAACAAAATTAATGTAGGCGGAAATTCCAAAAAATAAAAAAAAAATTAAAGAAAAACTAAAATAAAAATATAAATAAAAAATTAGTAGAACAAAAAAAAATATTTTTTTTTTAATTGAAAGAACTATCGCGGAAATGATCTCCATGAAGTGTCACTGGAGTGACTTCCAAGAGGACACATCAGCGGGAACTCGGTATCTGCAATCAAATGATTTTATAATATAATAAATAGCTACACTGCACCCCGGTTAACTACCTCCCATAAAATTCCAAAAGAATGAGGCAGTTATGCGGGAAAGGCAGTTACGAAAATCCCGCATAGCTGCCTCATATGAGCAGTTATAAAAATCTCATCTCAACCTTACGAAAATGACAACAATTAGAACATAATCGTCAAGAAACAAAGCGATGTATAGTAGAATAGTTAATTTCAAGTCTAAAAATATTAAGTTGTAGTATTTAACCAATAAGAAATTTAGTCATCAGTGAGCATAACATAGCACTGGACATCTTCATCACAATTCAGGTACATCAGTGCGGGTAATAAACCGATAAAAGTATTATTAAATGTTCCTTTTGGGGAAAATATTTGACGGCAAATATCCGAATTGGGTACTTATAGAAAAGTAGTTAACCGGGACAGTTTGAACTCATTTATATGAAAAAAATTTTGGGGATTTAGGTTGTGAGGCAATTAAACGGGAAAGGTAGTTAAGCAGAGAGGTAGATAAACGGGGTGAAGGTACATCCAAATTTCAAATACATATATGTATAGAAAATTTTACATAATTGCTGAAATTCTGGTCATTATCAGCTAAACTAATGGGAGTTGAACCAAGTAACCTTTGGCAAAAATCTTTCAAATAAAGTTCTCAGCAATTCTTCAGAACATTCTGAAACTCTAAAATGCTTACTTAATGTTGTTTCAGCATTATTTTGCATCACATCTTTTACAACACGTATTTCAAACACAGTTCACAGCAACAGTTTATTCTCGCATTTACGATTTCACCACATTATTGACATATTTATTAAATAGCCGTTGAAAAACATGCTGAAAACTAGGTGATAGAGGCATTTTCTTCCAAAAGAAGACATTAAGAAAAAATTAACGGTTTTGGTGATATGGTGCAAAATCTAGACAAATTATGGAAAATTTCGATATTTTATAACATTTGAGTCTATAAATGTAGTTTTTCGAGTTCATTATTTCTCCAAATATTTTAATCTTGCCCTTATCTACAAATATGCTACAGAAGTCAGATGAAGATTCACCTAGGTTTCAAAGATATATCCCAGAATTTCTTTAAAAAGCCAATATTTAACCATAAAATCCAAGCTGGATCTGACACAACAAAACCCAACTAGCGTTTCCGTCGTTTGGGTCTGTACTTTCAAAAAATCCTAAGCTCAAATTGTTCGCACAAGATTATCTTAAAAATGCTGCACAGTGTAATAGGAATTAGTTGTATTACATTTGTCTACATAACTATTTCCAGTATTATTGTCCACTGCTTCACGTTATTAGCTAATTTTGCAAAAATCTCATGTAATCGGAAGCGATGCCTCCTCCTGCGTCTGTTGCACTCAATCCGACTTCAATTGTTGTTATCATGCACTGGTTTCAAAAATACATGTGTAAATCCTAGTAATAACAAAAAAAGTTTTAAAAAACCTTTCCAACCACGACATGTTATTTATTCGTTTACAAAACAGACAAAACACCTTTAAAATTTACACTACGCCTTTATACAAAAAGCTGTCAGCTAACGCATATTGACAAAATAGGAAATGCATTTCACATGTAATGGTTTAAAGTTAAAAAACTGCCCTAAGATATTGAATATTGATTTTATAAAAATATAAATGCATCATAGATATTTTCTATAAATACATACATACCTCAAAATAAACTGCATATCAACCTGCTTTTATGTTCATCACATTTTGATGTAAAACAATGATGGAATTCTAATGTTTAATTAATGTAAACCATTGATAGTTGTTTTTCTTTAATATCAATGCACTACAAAATCTGTTTTGATGAAAACTTCAAAATCAGCCACAACATCGCGGCACAGCATTATTTTTAAACCAATGCAATAAAATTTTGAAATTTTATATCCCAATTAAGATGAATAACTTAAGGCTTGACTCTACTTTTCACATTCACAATTAATCCATCAGGAAAGAAAAGAGGCGTATCACACACAAGCATGTATATTCATTAGGTCAGTAAAATTTTTTCTGAGTTTCAAATACAACGTCGGCGCCACATAAACCCCTAACTTTTTTTAAAGTTTATTCGTCCAAACTACTTCCATGACAAATCATTTCCTAAAGAGTATTCTTTTTATATACTTGTTTATATAGCAATAAAAATTTTTATGGTTTTTTATACATCCAGATATAATAGTCGTCAGAGTTGCACATTTAGTCTGTCACTTAAATACTATTTATTCCATTTTAATATTGAACAAGTAAGGACGTCGTTAAGTTCGGCCGTCCGCGTACTGCATTGAAGTGAATAAGAACAATAAGTCTTATTGCAGGACTACTATATGCTAACTGATAATATTCCCTTTAAAAGAGCTCATATTGGTCATCGTAATTCTTTTCAAAACATGGATCAGTATTAACATTTTCCGAATTGACTTTTTGAAGTCCTGGCAGTACACAATATTAAATTAGAGCAATCTCAGTTCGAAAATTTGACAAAAAAACCCTCGAAATACATAAAATTGGACAATTCCGGCTATTTCGGTGGGATATTGGAGACAAAATCTTCAAAATACCGACAATTTGGAGGGGCAGTCCTACGGGGGCTACATGAGGATGTGAAGCAATACCGAAAAAATTTATTCGGAAATTTTGGGAATACATACCTAAAATTAGTAGGTATCTTTCTATTGGTGCTATATGAAGGCGTGGACGTATACCGACAATTTTTAGGTGGGAAGTTTTATACCCTCTACGAAGACTATATACCAAATTTAATTTAATTCCATTTGAGTGGAATATTGCGGCCACAGCCTTCAAAATACAGAAAATCGGGAGGTACTGTTCAATGAGGGCTATATGAAGGCGTGGGGCTATACCAACAAATTTCAGATGTACCGCCAACGAAGGCTAACCTTCAAAATACCGAAAATCGGGAGGTACTGTTGTATGGGGGCTATATTAAAACATGGGCCGATATACATAGCCCATTTTCAATGTCAAACTTCCTGGGAGTAATAGAATTTTCTATAAAAAATTACACAGTTCTATCTTAAAAATTGCGAGCTGTATTCAAAAAAAAAAACAAAATTATGAAAATTTTTACTAATTCCGTTTATAATTTTTTTGCTCATAATTTAAACGCTCTTCTGTATTCGTGTACAATATACGTATATTCATGTATAGATACATCCGAAGATCTGCTTTACCACCAGTGAAACCAGGTAACGTAATTTGGTGACTATGTGGGTTCGAGTCCTTGGCTTTCCTTTTTCACTTGCAAATAATTTCCGATCATCAAGCTTAACTCTAAACGAGAAAATTAATAAAAAAACTCACTTAATTTAATTAATTAAAAACAAAAATAAATACTCTAGCTTCACCTACTATCCCCATTATTTGTTCTCTGGTGTTTTTACTTTCTCTCTCGAGATTCTCTTTTCATGGTTTTGTGCTTTGCCTAACAACCTGATTGAAAATAAACCCTGTGAGAAGCATGGGGTCATGTATCGACATGTCACCACTTTGTCTACTATTATGGTGACAAAGTCAACACTTTGTCAACATGTTGTCAACGATTAATGTTTTTACCTTAATAAGAAGATGCATTGTTTATATTAACAGCTAATAGCCCATCTAAAAATCTTTTTATTTCTTCTTCATTATACCCTCAGCCTTTAGGCTAAAAAGGGTATTTACACTTTGATACGACCAAAAATGTGCCTCATCGAAATAATGGTTTTAGACCCCAAATATGTTTGTACGATATCCGTTTCAGACAATTTTGAGTAGATCTAGCAATGTCCGTCCGTCTGTCTGTCTGTCTGGCTGGTGCGCACGATAACTCTCGAACGGATCAATCGATTCGGTCCAAATTTTGGGTATCGAAATATTTTGTCCAGATTCGATTTAAGTTCGAAGATGAGCCATATAGGTCCACTCCTTCAGGTACCTCCCTCACAAATGTTCAAAAATTGTCGCAAAACTTGTGCGCACGATAACTCTTGTAGGGAATAACCGATTTGGTCCATACTTTGCACATCATGTGATTTCTACCAAACTTAGATTAGGTTCCAATATGGACTCAATCGGCCCACTCCTTCGGGTACCTCCCACACAAAATTTCGGAAAAGTTCAGTTTAGGACCTGGTCTCGAATCGCTTTGATTTTTGTTTACGCAAGTTGTATTCGCTGTCCTCTATACGACGCTGTAAGTTTCATTAGCGGCAAGTCCATACTTCCTGAGAAAATAGCCTGAAAATTTCCAAAAACCCTATGACACCGTGTGTAGTGGTTGGAGCGCAAGATAACTCTCGAACGGATCTGCCGATTCGGTCCAAAATTTGGCTTTCGTAATATTTTGTCCAAACTTAGTTCAAGTTCAAGTACCACTCCTTCCGGTACCTCCCCCACAGAAGTTCGAAAATGTTTGGAAAATTTGTGCGTACGATAACTCATGAAGGGAGTAACCGATTTGGTCCATACTTTGCACATTATGAAATTTCTACCAGACTTAGATGAGGTTCCAATATGGACTCAATCGGTAAACTCCTTCGAGTACCTCCCACACAAAATTTCGGAAAAGTTCAGTTTAGGACCGGCTCTCGAATCGCCTTGGTTTTTGTTGTACCATCTTGTATTCACTGTCCCCTACACGGAGGTACAAGTTTCCTCAGGGGCAAGTCCATACTTCCTGAAAAAATAGCCTGAAAGTTGAAAAACAAACCCTATGACACCATGTTAATGGGTGGAAGCGCAAGATAATGATCGAACGGAAATGCCGGTTCCGGCCAAGATTTGGCCTTCATAATATTGTTTCCAAACTTAGTTTAAGTTCGTAGATAAGCCATATCGGTCCACTCCTTCAGGTACCTACCCCACAAAAGTTCAAAAATATTCGGAAAAATTTTGGGCACGATAACTCTTGATGGGAGTGACCGATTTGGTCCATACTTTACACATTCTCATAATATCTACCAGATATAGATCAGGTTCGAATATGGACTATATTTGTCCACTCCATCCCGTACCTCCCACACAAAATTTTGGATAAGTTCACTTTAAGACCTGCTATTGAATCACTTTGATTTTTGTTGAAGCAACTTACATTCGCTGACTCAATTACGATGGTAAAAGTTGTTTCAGTCCATACTTCTTGAAAAAACCCCCTATGGCACCCCCATGGTCTATGCCGGTCCATTCCTTTAAGTACCTTTTCAGCAAAATTATTGAACTTTAATCCTAATCAACATTTTTGTCGGTTCATACGAGACCAAAATTTTGAAACCCCCTAAATACATAAGTTTTTTTTTTGTGAAAAAAAGTGTTTCAATTTGCACAGGCTGAGGGTATATCTCTGTCGGCAAAGCCGACTGATACATTTTTACTTGTTTTCTTAATTGTTTAGTGTAAAATAATTTTGGCTGTTCGTGAATCTTTATATTATTATCTTCTTGAAATAAAACATTTATGTCATTTGAATATTTGTATTGAATTATAAATGGCTTCGCATTTTGGAATCGAAGACACTGAATCCTAAACCATTCAACTTTTGAAGTCTTGTCTTCGGAGATTTTTCTGTTTGATACTAGTTTCTCAATTGAGGATATGCTTTTTATTTCATCTGTCGTCATCTTTACCATGTAAAATGGTTCCCTTTTTCGCCGTGAGGATTACACGATCCCAATGATCAGGCGTAAAAATGGCCTTATAATATTTTTTTTCCTTTTCAATTAGACCAAAATCTTGATCGCATGGTAGGAATGAATGGCTAAACACTAAAAATTTGTGGTCTATCTGTTCCACTGAGAACGTCCAATTATTGACCATGTATGTGCAAACAGTGTTCATTCTTATGTTACGGTTTTGGCCACCACATTTATCGCTATACATTATTAACTTTTTACATTTTACATTGACGCCAGGGCGTAAGTCAACTTTATTACTTAACCTTTCGTTTTTATTTACAAAAAAAAAATTTACTTTTATATTATTTTTCAAATATACTCCTGACTAAAATGTAACATGCGTTTTTGGCCTACCCCAAACGTATTTTTTATTTCCAATATTCGATTTTGCCTATGTGGCTTAGGCCATTTTGGCGTCCAAATTTTTTCAAACTTTCAGTAAAGGAAAAACAGTTTTCGGCATGTAGAATAACATAAGGTTAAACTATGCAATAGGGCATTTTTTACTATATATTTCAATAGGTTCCTGTTCGATCAGCATAGTCAGTTTGATTTTTTTGAAAATGTGGGTTAGGCCGTTTTGGCGCTGAGAGCCTCATATGCAGATGGTTTAAATTATTCTGCGTAACAAGATAGATAAATTGTTTTTATTATTTGTATTTAGGGGGTTTTAAAAATTTTGATTAGGATTTAAGATCAGAAGTTTTGCGAAGGAGATACTAAAAGGAATGGATCGACATTGACAATTATGGAAGTAGATCTCCAGCCACTACATATGGGAGGGGATTTTTACACCCTTCGGGTTGTTTGCTCAAGAAGTATGGACTTGCCCTAAGAAACTTTTGCCGTCGTAATTGAGGCAGCGAATGCAAGTTGCTCAAACAAAAATCAAAGTGATTCGATGTCAGGTCTTAAAGTGAACTTATCCGAAATTTTGTGTGGGAGTTACCGGATGGAGTGGACAATCCGAACAATTTTGAACTTTTGTGGGGGAGGTACCTGAAGCAGTAGACCTATATGGCTTATCTTCGAACATAAACTATGTTTGGACAAAATATTACTAAGGCCAAATTTTGGACCGAATCGGCAGATCCGTTAGAGAGTTATCTTGCGCTCCAACCACCTCACACGGTGTCATAGCGTTTTGTGCAACTTTCAGGCTATTTTCTCAGGATGTATGGACTTGCCCCTAATGAAACTTGTACCGTCGTATGGGGGGCAGTGAATACAAGTTGCTAAAACAAAAATCAAAGTGATTCGAGAAATGGTCCTAAATGGTCAAACTTAAACTAAGTTTGGACAAAATATTACGAAAGCCAAAATTTGAACCGAATCGGTTCATCCGTTCAAGAGCTATCGTGCGCTCCAGCCAGACAGACAGACAGACGGGCGGACATTGCTCAATCGACTCCAAACTGTCTGAAACACATTTCGTCCAAACATACTTGGGGTCTAAAACCATTATTTCGATGAGGCACATTTTGCCCGTATGAAAGTTTATATACCCTCGTTAGCATAAATGCTGAGGGTATAATAAAAAATAATTTAAAAAATTAAGTTTCAGTGTTTTATTTAGAAATGCACTTAAAACTAAAAAATAATTTGTCGCTTAGCCTCAATAAATATATTCTTTCTCATGATAGAATCTCTCAAATAAAACGCTTGCATTTAAATTATTTCACGATTTGCGATGTACCAATCACGCTATATACGTCCGATTTTAATGAAATTTGGAATGTTTGACTGAATTTGGTATAGAAATAAGTGTGCCAAATTATATAGAAATCGGTTCAGATTTGGATATAGCTCCCATATATATTTTCGGCCGATTTCACGTATTTTCTGTACCAAACACGCTATATATTTCCGATTTCGATGAAATTTGGAATGTGTGACTGAATTCAGTCTAGAAATAAATGTGCCAAATTATATCGAAATCGGTTCAGATTTGGATATAGCACCCATATATATTTTCGGCCGATTTCGCGTATTTGCTGCTCCAAACACGCTATATAAGTCGGATTTCAATGATATTTGGAATGTGTGACTGAATTCGGTCTGAAAATAAATGTGCCAAATTATATATAAATCGGTTTAGATCTGGATATAGCTCCGATTTATATTTTACATATTCACAGTGGTGTAGGATATCATATAGTCGGCCCCGCCCGACTTTGATCCTTCCCTTACTGGTTTAGTTTTAAGTGCATTTCTAAATAAAACACTGAAACTTAATTTTTTAAATTATTTTTTATTTTTAACTTTTTAGTAAATACATTTTTTGACCACTGAGATCCCCAAATGCCGAATTACAGTCCATTTGAGCAGAAAATGTAGATTAAAATGCTTGAAATTGGGTGGTACAGTTATATGGATGCTATATTAAACCTTGACCTACATCCACAATTTTAGTTAGGGAAGTTCCTGGACTATTGAGAACTCCAAATGCCAAGTTACAGCAAATTCGGGCTAAAAATGAAGACAAAATCCTCAAAATACCAGAAGTCGGGTGGTACCGTTATATGGAGGCTATAGGAAAAAATGGACCCATATTGGTTTTGGTTTCATATTCATGTATTGTCATCTAAATCTGAAAAATGTGCAAAGTGTTATAGCCCATTTAGATATGACTACATTAGCCGGATTTAGCACATTATCAGGTTTTATTTGCTAAATCCACCCAAAATCTACCAGATTTCCCATACAAAAATAAATCCTCCTATTGAGTGGATTTGTTTTAAATCTGGCATAAATCCTCGTATACAACTCTGTTTTTTGCAACATGTTGCTAGAAAATACAAAAAGTTGCAAGCTGGCACAAGAAACAAGGTAGATGCATCGGTGAATTGCTACACTAAAAATAATTTAAAACGTAAAAATTTGTAAAGAAGGCGGAAAAGATAAATTTGTTTTGATGTACAAAGTGGATTTTAATCAAACAAGACTAATATTTATGATGTCTAAACGATAAAATAATTAGTTTATTTATTTTAGAAGGGCAAACTGCGATAAAATAATTCTTTATTTGCTCTTTAGTTAGCATTAGTAGCATAATGTGCTAACATTTTCAGTATTAAACAATAAATTTGTAATTTGGCGTATGTTTTTTGAGACGAATTCAATTTACAAAAAATTCTTTTGACGTTTCAAATTCGATCAGATGGGCTGACGCATCTACCTTGGTAATTGTGTTATGAACAAAAATCAGCTGACTGTCACTTAAATCCTCCAAAATGTATATCTAAATGCAATGAGATTTGTACTGGATTTATTAAATCCAGTCGAGGATTTATGGCTAGTCTAAATGAGCTATTAGTTTGATTGGTCAACTGCAACCGTGCTAAAAATCAGTTACCAGATTTTAAAAGGGTGTCAAGTTAGACACCATAAAAACACTGTAAGAATGGACCAATATTAGTTTTGATTCCATATTCATGTATTGTCATCCAAATCTGAAAAGTGTGCAAAGATTAAGTACGATTGGTCACCTGCAACTGCGTGAAAGACGAGTTACCAGATTTGAAAAGCAAAATACCGGAAATCGGGTGGTACTGTTATATGGGGGCTATAGGAAACAATGGACCCATATTTGTTTTGGTTTCATATTCATGTATTGTCATCTAAATCTGAAAAGTGTGCAAAGTTTTAGTTCGATTGGTCAACTGCAACCGTGTTAAAAATCAGTTACCAGATTTGAAAAGGGGGTCAAGTTAGACACCGTAAAAACACTGTAAGAATGGACCAATATTAGTTTTGATTTCATATTCATGTATTGTCATCCAAATCTAAAAAGTATGCAAATTTTAAGTTCGATTGGTAAACTGCAGCTATGTGAAAAATGAGTTACCAGATTTGAAAAGCAAATTAGATAAAACACTGTAAAACAGTGTAAAAATGGACCAATATTGGTTTTGATTTCATATTCGTGTATTGTCATCCAAATCTGAGAAGTGTGCAAAGTTTTAGTTCGATTTTTCAACTGTAACCGTGTTAAAAATGAGTTACCAGATTTGAACTAAACACACACCAAGGCAAGTTAAATAAAACACTGTAATAAAATGCAAAATCTGAACATTGGAAGCAATTTTTTCAACACTATTCATAAATTGAATGATTTTTTTTTCTGTGTATCTTGATTTCAACAGACGGACAGACGGGCAATGTTATATCGACTTAGAATTTTATGCTGATCAAGAATATATATACTTTATAGAGTCTTCGAACAATATTAGTAGGCTTATAACACATGACAAGCCTACTAACAAATAAAAAGTTACCGTACAAACCACTTTCAAGTGATTTTTGTACAATCATATGTAATGCTAATAATGTTAACGGATCGCCCTATTTCAATTTCCTCTGAGACAGCTGGGAAGTTTCGAGGCATCACCAACGCTGCAGCCGCTGGTCGAATACCCGAAGTGATACCAAATTTCGACTGCATTAGCAAATGAGCATGATGAACTTCGTCACGCCAATCCTAGTGCACCCACATCAATGAGCTGACACTGGAGACTAACAGGTTAATGGGTGAGCATCAGCGGAATAAGTGATTAAATCATCTGACTAAATCAACTGAAGATGTGGGCATCTGAAATGTCCGAAAATGTGGGCATCTGAAATTTGGGAAGATAATAGGTATCCAGTTGTCGATCATCAGGATGGGTTCTATAAGCAGCAGAGCACGACAACAGTGCTATAAGTCACCCAAACATATTAGTCGAGAACACATGAACTACAGGAGTGAGCACTGAATTTAATGTCATGGTCGATGGCAGAGAATTCCAACCACAAATATAATTACACGAATCCGTCCGTGCGTTCGCAACGTACAGGTGCATTTATTGTCCGATACAGCTGATAATTGGGGAAGATTCCTTTTTAGCAATAGGAAAAATGCTATAGCTTAACCGAATTGGTCGAATCATTGGTTATGACGGCGCAATTTTTTCGGGTGCAAGTCCATACTTGTTGAGATGATAGCCAAAAAGCTCAACAAAATTCTGCCGGCACCAACTAAACTCAGCAGTACGTAAAATATCCCTCGAAGGTAAAACCGATTTGGTCCAAACTCAGAGAATGTGCAAACATTGACTGCATCAGACCACTGTTTCAGATACCTCCCATACAAAGTTTGGAAAGAGTGCAGTTTAAGAACTCATCTGGGATCGTTTTTCAATTTTTGGCAACATGTTGTGTATACAGCCCTAGTTACGGGGGTACAAATTTTATGTGTTTATTTCTTTACTCTAGGTCTGAAGCTGACTAATATTTTCTTACTTATTCACATTCACGAGTATGTCATATAACGCCTATATAACGGTACCACCCGATTTCAGCAGTTTTGAGCAATTTAGCTTCATTTATTTATCGAACTAATTATACTTTGATTTTTGAGGTTCCCAGAGGTCACAAAATATATAGGCCCAATATAACGGTATCTCCAGATTTTCGGTATTTTGATGATTCTAGCTAAAAATTTTAAGCGAACTAGATGTAATTCGGCATTTGAGGTTCCTAGCGTTCACAACTCTTCTCCAATATAGGTCAATTTTTTGGTATAGCCCCAATAGAACTGTACCTCCTTATTTTCGGTATTTTACGATTTTTAGCTACATTATTTGACCAAACTACCTGTAATTTAACATTTGGGATTCCCAGTGATCACAAAATTTCTCTACCAAAAAATTTCCAACATAAGTCCATGTTTTGGTATAGACCACATATAATGGTATATCCCGACTTTCGGTATTTTGAGAATTTTAGCTAAAATTTTTAACCGAACTAGCTGTTATTTGCCATTAGAGGTTCCTAGCGGTCACAACACCAACAATCCTTTAGACAGGGTGGTATGGTATGAATCCAAACAACAACAACAACTATTCTTTTTTTATTAAAAACTCATTTTATTTCTTATAATAATATGGGGAATATGGAACATGTTGACTAACTGGCGGAGCAATATAAGTATTATGTGGTGCAAAATAAGCCGGTCCGACAGGGGAAGAGTAATAATTTGGAGTAGGGGAATATCTCACTTTTGTAGCACCACCTCCATTTACAAGACCGGTAATTGCATTTATAAGATCCGAAATATTTTTACTTACATCCGAAGGAGAAGGAGTTGTGGTGCCACTGGGAGCAGGTGTTGTGGTAGTGGTAGGGGTTGTGGTTGTGGTTGCAGCAGTTGTAGTTGTGGCCTGGGTAGTACTTTGAACTGATGATGAGCCGCCGCCGTTGCCGCCGCCGCTACCATAATTTGGACCATACCACTGTCCATTATTGTATGGTTTGTCATAGCCATTGAAGTTATCGAATTTATTGTTATTATGATAATTACCAAAGTTGTCGAATTTGTTGCTATATCCATAACCGTTGCCATTATTACCATTATTACCATAACTGTAGCGACGCTTATTGAAACTGAATAATAACCTATCGTCATAGCTTGATAATGGATCATTCTGCGGAATATAACTTGAATAGGTGTTTGTACTAGCCGCTGGGAAGTACGCTGGAACTGCAGATGAGGAATAATATCTTTGTGGTACCGGCGGAGGAGCGTAATAAACTGGAACTGAGGCTAGTTGGGGGAAATAAGCAGCCTTATTTGCTGTTAGACCTTTAAGAATTTCTGTTAGAACAGGCAAAAGGTTTTTAAGTTTATCCAGCGTTGCCTTGTCTGGTGTTTTAGTTGGTGTGGTGGTCGCTGGAGCTGCAGTTGTAGTAGTTGTGGCGGCTGTGGTTGTGGCCGCTGTGGTTGTGGCCGCTGTAGTGGTGGTAGATGGCGCTGCAGTTGTCCCTGCTCCAGTTGGCGAGCTTCCATAATATGGTGGTGGAGTGTTGTATCCATTACCATTACCATTACCATTACCGCCATATCCATTACCACCATTATATCCTCCATTACCATTTTGTCCTCGATGTTTGTTTAGTAAATGATGCACCAGTAGCCTATCATCGCTGCCACCAGTCCTGTTGTCATCTTTTTCCAATAAACCAAGGCTCTTGCCTTCACCCACCTCTTTGGAAAATACACAGTTGATGGTGAACACAACCAAATACAGTGTCCACAGTAATTTTTGAGACGACATGTTCCTTCTTGAGTTAGGTGACGGACTTCGGAAAATTCTAATGTTACCTGCGCTTTTATACAAGAAACTTGGATTGTTAGATTCTTCAGCGTACTGTTGTATGTAGACAGGTTACTCTTTTTAATAATAAAAATCTCTATTTTATGGCAATTTTATTATAGGTCGGATCAAATTTAAATATTCTAAACATAAAGGGTAAAATGCACCTAAAAGTATGGGAACAATAAATGTGTGTGGATTCGTTGTTGGGGTGGGTACATTCATTTGAAAGAACAATTTGTATTCAAATTACCCCAAAATGTCCATAGTGTGGAAAATGATGCTTTGTCTTATCTATTTTTATACCTGAAATGAAAAACAGTTAAATGTTACATTGACATTTAGTTTTGAATGACAGTTCTAATCAAATTTTGTGTGTCGCATCATGTCGTCAAGTTTCCACACACATTTTGGTTGCTTTGTGGATGGACAGTCAGTCATTCGGAAAGACAGTCGTGTAAAAAAGCAGTCATTCAACTATGATGCTGACTAAGAAGAGTGTAGACAAAAATTAAACCACGTTGTGGAAAAACATTTATTTTGAAAGTATCAGAGAATTGTGTTATTGCGTCGGGCGTCATCGTGGTGCAAGGTTTGTTAGCATGCAGGCATTCGATGAAAAATCTTCAGTATAATGCTGACTTACATTCCACCTAAAACATATTTACAAATAATATCGTTACACACGGACACTTTACAGAGAAGCTGCAAATACAGTTGGAAGTGGGCTCCGCGAAAAATGGTCCCAATACAAAATTGCCCCAAAGCAAAAGTGCAAAATGACCCCAAAAAATTGTGTACATTACAACAACACGCAACTTGGGGCAGTTTTTCAAAAATTTTTGGGGTATTTTTGCACCAAAAAATTGGGGCATAATTGCATTTCAAAAAAAATTAAATATGACCCCAAACATTAAAAATGCAAAAAGGCCCCAAAATTATTTTCTGTCGATGTTTGGGTCCTTTTGCGTTTCTGAGATATTTTTCAAAAATGAAAATTAAATTTTACAAAAATTTGTTTTATATTTATAACTAGCTGAACCCGGTGCGCTTTGCTACCCCGACTTAGATAAAATATAATATTTTAACGTATAAATATAGGAGATATGAAGGCGTTCTCTACCCATTCAGGGCTGTTTTGGAGCTACTATGGTATTTTTGTATGTTTCAGGAGGTAACACTCCTCCTAAAGCCTTTTCGACTATAAGTATTCCTACGGTAGTTATATACTCTTACAATATTAATTTCTCTTTATTTGTACAGATTGGATTTGGAGTGAATAAAATTAAGAATAGAACCAGGTTTGAGAACCTTAGGTTTGAGGATAGTTGTAATTTATTTTATAAATGGGACTTATTATTTCCAGATCATATACATATTAACATATTATGATATCTGAAATTACTCTTAGGATAACTCCCATTCGTATTCAAAATTTTTACTCAAATAATGATTTAGTTATATCATATTAAAACATTATTCTTAAGAAGTCTCTCAAAGATAAAATATTTAATGCTGTAGCCTTGGTCAATTCCTTCTCAACTATAAGTACTCGTACTTGTGTATATGAGGAAAAGTCAAAATTTTTTAGTTTCCATGAAGCCAAGGTTTGCACTATTATAATACGCGAACTATTGTAGTTTGCCAGTAACTATGACTATTGCTGGATTAATTTAGATGTTTTTGTACAAAGCTCAAAAATTTAGCAAAAAAATTTAATTTACGTGGTAGTTACGACCGCGTAAAGGAAAAACCATAGGTAAAAACACGTTGAATCTAAACAAGTTTTTTACATTGCTATTCGATTTTTGATTAAACCATCCAAATGACGGACATCTGTCCAAAGTAAAAGTGGGAGAATACAAAATGAAGATTACACTTCTAATGTATCACTTTCTAAAATTTCCACTGCATCCACCTTTTATGGATACTGACATTTTGAAGCCGGATTTCAGGTGTTTTTTGTATTTTTTATGTAACTGGGACGCGCATTCGGATATTTCGAAAAACCAATTATAGAACTAAAGAACTCGCGATTTCGCATAATCTGATATGTATATTAAGTATGTAGCCCAGACAGCAGCAGAGTAATCTACTGCCAAAGGCCAAAATTTAGTGCGATATTTTTTCTAAAAAACCTATTTTTTGGGTACAGTATTTACAATATCGTTTTGAGTGTGCTGGTACCCCGCGATATTTTAGTTTTTCGACGATCCGGATCATATGAATCACAGATCGTAAAAATCCATCTACTAGAACGGCGGAAATGGCTACTGCAAAAATTGAAAAATTTGCGAAAAATGTTTTTCAAAATATCGCTGACTAATTCGCGTTTTATGTGGATCGTTTCCATTTCAATGAAGAAAGTGAATCATCACTCGCGTTTGTGCGAAAACAGCGGTTTGAAAAATTTAGTGGCATGGGAGCTGTATCCGATTTATCCAAAAAATACTGTGTGATGCTACATCCACGGTTCTTGATGGATTTTATTGAAATATGTTTAGATCGATGTATTTTTTCACGGTTGATAGTGAAATCGGATGCGCATAAAAAGTGTATGCACTTTGTGCAAAATATAAGCGTAATACAGTTTGTTGCACACTAAACTGCAGACGATGCTACATCTTAGCGGCCAAAGTAAATCCTGGCAAATGTGTACAAATTAAAAGAGAAGAATTCGCTGTATTGGTAAACCGCATGCGCATCAAGTGTTTTTGAGGATTTCGCGATTTACACGCATTTCAAAATGAACATTACCCGATACAGTTTTATTTCAATATTATACCCTATTTAGAGAAACCCAACATTTATTTGAAAGATACTCATATCTTCTGCTAGATGTTAGCCTGTATTCGAGAAGTGATTAGAATAAAAAATGTGATTTTTTGCTTGAAATTTAAAGAAAATAGAAGAATAACTCCGACCTATTTTTCTTACATTTCTTCAACTAACTCACAAAATAAATTTTAATACATATTTTCTCTTACAAAAATTTTATAAATTTCCTCAATATATTTTTTGTTTTTTGCTATAATATGCAAACCGCTAAACGGATTTGTATAGTTTTGGTTTCATTCGAATCTTCGCGATGTTTAGATTACGTACATATTTTTTATATATTTTTCCGATGCATAAACAGCTTGAATTTTATTAGAACAAGTTGTAAACTACCAATTGTTTTGAATGCTTTCCTAATTTCCGCGAAAATTTACAACTTTTTCACTTAAGTTATTGGACCTCAGTAACCATATAGTATGTAGGGAGCCCCTAATTAAGAGAGTTTCTCAATATAATGATTAGAGTCTTTTAAAGATTTTTTTCTTTTTATCAGAATTGAAACCGCCATAACTTTTGCGCGCAACAACCAAAATTAGTATCTCGAACAGATTTAAGAATGGGATTTTTTTCCCAATGTATGTACCAAAAATCATTCATGTAGCTTAAAAAAAATGTTTAATTTTTTTTATGGAAAACTAAAAAATGTTGTCTTTTCTTCATATAATGATGACTTCTAAGTATCTTCAAAATTTCATTCAAATTAGACATATGTAACAAAAACATGAAAATATATATGGGAGCTATATTCCGATCTGAACAGATCTCGATATCATTTTGCACATTTATTTTTACACCAAATCCCGTCTCGCATTCCAAATTGCAATGAAATTTAACATACATACGTGTTTGGTGCACAAAATGCAAGAAATCGGCCGAAAATATATATGGGAGCTATATTCAAACCTGAACCGATTTTGATATAATTTGGAACATTTGTTTCTAGACCAAATTCCGTCACGCATTCCAAATTTCAGCGAAATTGGACACACATAGCGTGTTTGGTGCATAAATTACAGGAAATCGGCCGAAAATATATATAGGGGCAATATCCAAATATGAACCGATTTCGATATAATTTGGCACATTCATTTCTATACCAAATTCCGTCACACATTCCAAATTACATTGAAATTGGACATAAATAGCGTGTTTGGTGCATAAAATATAGCAAATCGGCCGAAAATATATAAGGGAGCTATATCCAAATTATAACCGATTTCGATATAATTTTGCACATTTATGTATAGACCAAATTCCGTCAGACATTCCAAATTTCAGCGAAATTGGACATACATACAGTGTTTGGTGCATAAATTACAGGAAATCGGCCGAAAATATATATAGGGGCAATATCCAAATCTGAACCGATTTCGATATAATTTGGCACATTTATTTCTAGACCAAGTTCTGTTACACATTCCAAATTTCAGCTAATTTGGACATATATAGCGTGTTTGGTGTATCAAATGCGGAATATCGGCCGAAAATATATATGGGAGCTACATCCAAATCTGAACCGATTTCGATATAATTTGGCACATGTATTTCTAGACCAAGTTCAGTCACACTTTCCAAATTTTATTGAAATTGGATATCAATAGCGTGTTTGGTGCCTTAAATACATGAAAACGGCAGAAAATATACGTAGGAGCTATGTATATCCAAATCTGAACCGATTTCGATATAAATTGGCACATATATTTCTAGGCCAATATCCATCACACATTTTAAATTTAAGCGAAATTGGACATATATAGCGTGTTTGGTGCATAAAATAAGGAAATCGGCCGAAAATATATGTATATGGGAGCTATATCCAAATCTGAACCAATCTCCATATAATTTTGCATATTTATTTCTAGAACAAATTGCATCAGACATTCAAAATTTTAGCGAAATTGGACATGTTTGGTACATAAAATAAGGAAGTCGGCCGAAAATATATGTGTATGGGAGCTATATCCAAATATGAACCGATTTTGATATAATTTGGCACGTTTATTTCCAGACCAAGTTCCGTCACACATTTCAAATTTCATTGAAGTTGGACATAAATAGCATGTTTGGTACATAAAATAAGGAAATCGGCCGAAAATATATGTATGTGGGAGCTATATCCAAATCTAAACCGATTTGGATATAATTTGGTAAATTTATTTCCACATCAAATTCTGTCACACATACAAAATTTGGAGATTGTATCTGTAATAGTTCTAAAGATATTTGCATACAAATTCTACATTTTCTGGAGGTACCTCCGGTTTTGATGCTATATCTCCAAATCAACGCGAAATTTCAAAAAATGATATATCCTATTTTCATTCCAGGCCATGTAGCAATGTACCCTAAAAATTTCAGTAAGATCTGTTCAGCGGTTTTCGAGTCTTGTGACGACCCGCTTCCCTACAGACCCTATTCCTTCCGGCCCAACGCTACCTTTTATTCCGGCCGTGCTCAGGGCTAATGGGGGGTGTTCTTACCAGAAGGAATTAGTCTAGGTCGACCAAGAAAAATTAATATTTTTAGGTAGCATAAAGATAAATATGGAACTTGACGGCTGATAATTTTATTTACATCGGAAAGAATATGGTAGAAGAAAGACTAGATATTGTGTCTTCCCAAAATCATTTTACCCTCTCAACCGTGCCGACTTTTCAACTTATCTGTCAGCCCACACGCCTTTTATCCTAACCCTTCAATTTCGTGGAAAAATAATGCGAGTTCAATTTAAAAATTCATATTGAACATTTAATAAAAAGAAACAACGATAATGGACATAAAGTATATAACAAAATTTACAGTTAAAAAAAAAATACCGCGAATGCAAATTATATAATAAATTAGGAGATAATATAGTATCTTATGATTAATAATAGTAATAATAAAATAATGTTTGTTAGTGTAATTGATCACTCAACACATTTTTTTATACTAAATGTTTAGATTATATACTTTTATTTCATTTAATACTTACAGTTTTCAATATCCTCACCAACAAGCGCTTGTAGATTGGAGCTTGAAAATCTTGACCAGAATTATTAGGAGGGGTTAAAATGTGTTGAGGATGGAGTATAATAAATGGTAGTGATTAATTAGATAAATTATTAAATAAAACAGAATTTAATTCTTGCTCTCAGATAAATGTTTTGAAATGCAAACTTCAGATTGGTCCATTAGTGACGATAAATTGAAATAATTTGTACAAATATAGGCCACAATTGCTTGAATGTTCTTTTAATTCATCCAAATTTTTGTATTTATAAGATGTGGATGGTCGTTAGGTTTGGAATATCTTGATAGCGTTCTTAGATAAAATTTTAACATTGGCAAACAAAATCCATATCGACAGAAAATCCTTATGCATTAGTAACAGGACAAAGTCCTTTCAAAATATTTCATCAGATTTCTTTTCAAAAATTTACAGCAGAAAAACTTCCTGGCAGAATCCTTTAAAATATCTCAGCGGAGTTTCTTCAAAATTTTACGGCAAAAAAAAAATCAGTTAAAAATAATTCAGCAGAATTCTGGCAGAATCCTTTCAAACTTTTTAGTAAATTCCTTTTTTTTTAATTTGGCAGACTTCGTATATCCTTTTTTAAAAGCAAAGCAGAATTCTTTTTCTTTGATTAAATTTCCGCCAAAATTCATGTAATAAACAGAATCCTTTATGTATAATTCGGGAAACGTCCTCAGGAGATATCCTTTTAACTATTCGGCCGTATCCTTAGAATTGTAAGACAGAGTCCTTACTATATTTTAACTATTTTCCCGGTATTTGACTGAACGGTTTGAAAATTAGGTATTCAATGAATAATTTTTTTAAAATTTTTCAGAATGAAAACTATTTCAAAAACAAAATTATCTAAGGTTTCTATACTTTTTCCAATTGTTCCGAAATAAAAACTCAAAGTGCTCACAGTCTATAAGGCACAAACAAACAAACGTACAAACAAATTTAAATTTTATATATATAGATACTTGTGAAGGAGTATTGGTGAGATTGTTTTAAAAATCGCGCGATTTTTTAATTTTTTCTAGTGGCTCCTCCGATTTATTAATCATACAATCTTTCCCCCGCTTAATTATTATATATTAAAATAGATTCTAGTTTGCAATATCAAACAAGTTACTTCAATTGTACCTGTTTTAATTGTGTCGATATATTTAGATTTTTATCAGAAAGTTAGAAGAAATGGTGTGAATACGTATTATGGAAGGACAATTTTTAAATTGTTGTGATGCTTCCCTGCAAACAGTTAAAGTGTTGTTCAACATTGGGTAAATCAAAACATTTTATTTGTCCTTACTGCATAGAAAATGTAAACTATACTAGGGTTGGTTGTTTTTATATTACCAATAAAAATTATAAAATTTTTGGGACGAAATTGCATTTTTTGTTTTGGGGTAAAACTTCATTAGGCAAAATTACCCCAAACTTGGGGCAATTTTTCATTTTATTGTTGGGGCAATATTGCATTATTTTGGGGGGAAATTGTTGTATAAGGTATTTTGGGGATTTTAGCTAAATTTTTTGACCGAACTGGTTATAATTAGGCACTTGAGGTTCTCAGTGGTCCCGAAACTCCTCAACCAAAAATCGTCAATATAGGTCCAATTTTTGGTATAGCCCCCATATAACGGTACCTCGCGATTTTCGGTATTTTGAAGATTTTAGCTACAATATTTAACCGAACTATTTTTTTCCTACTCCATGAAACCCTGACAGCACCAACTTAAATGAAAAATCCGCCTGATAACTCTCACAGGGAGTTTCTGATTGGTCCTAAGTTTGTACATCGCTTTATTTGATCTAGCCATGTATCAGGTTGGCAAATGGAGTATATCGGTCCCGTTCTTCGTGTACCTCCCACACAAAATTTGGGAAAAGTGCTTAGTAATGGTCCAAAAGCTCCGAATAACTAAGTTTAACGTAATTTACTATTCTAAGTTCTCAATGAATCAGAAATTTTCTTACTAAAAATTGTTGGTATATGTCGATTCCACGTATTTTGAAGCAAAAACAATATATTTTATATACGAAATAATTAATGTGTTTGCTTCTTTTTTTGGTCAGAGACTGAGGGTACATTCCAGTCAGCACAGCTGACTGATACTTTTTTACTTTTTTTCATAACAAATATTTATAAATAGTTAATTGATATTTCGCTTCATTTATTATTAATATAATTTGCATCGAAGAGGAGGCCAAGAGTTGGTTTCCAAGGTTCGTGTTCGTAATTTGTAGGAACATTGTATTCCAATATTTTTCCCATAATGGTAAATTTTTCCCGCTAAATACTGTTCATTTTCCAAAATTACCCATACTAGTTATACCCAAAATTTGATAGTCGTAACTACTTTTATTAGAAATGACGCCCAATTTACTGAAACAATTAGCATAGTTGGCATCAATGGAAAGGTCAAGAGTTCCTCTTCTAAATATGACTTACGGAACACATCTTCCATTCGAGAATTCCATTTGTAATTCGTAACATTTTATTTGTAATTCGAATTACTCCATTTGTAATTCGAATTATGCCATTTATTCGAAACATTTTATTTCGAAAAAAAATAAACAAATATAATACCAAAGGAACCAAAAATTTTGTAATATTTTTAAAAATTTAATAATTTAAATTATAAGTAGAAAAATTCGAATTACAAATACAATGATTCAAATTTCAAATGGAATAATTCGAATTATAAGTGGAATAATTCAAATTACGAACCGAATAATTCGAATTACATTTGGAGTTCTTTAATAACAATTGAATTGTTTGAATGGGATAATCGAATTATAAATGAAATGTAGAATAAATTTAACACTCACATTTCAATCAAGCATTTTTTGTTAATTTTTCCTATTCCCTTTTATTTCAGGTAAATATGTATTAAAAACATTGAATGGACAACACAGCGGTAAGCTTACTTTTAATTACATACTAGCAAATCTTTTAAAACTTTTTAGGAATCTTTTGATAAGGAAAACATAACTTTCAGGGCAATGAAAATATATATAATACGTCAAAGGAAATGTCCCAGAACCTACACCGTTTTTTCTTTTCTTTTTTGTCAAAATTAGTATTTAAAGATAAGCCGGCAGTTTTAGAAAGTATGATCTATAGAATTTGTCTACCCTCAGTTTAGACCAAGGCACATTTATAGAAAGTAGAAGTGACAATCAGCTGTATTTTTACTTTTTTTTTTAAATTTGGCTTTCAAAAAGTAATAGGTATACTCTGCCATAAAATGCTTCTTTTCATTCATCTTCACAAAGGAGTTCACTTCAGGGTGGCTCAGCGACTATCGCAGCGACTGTTTTTATCGCCTTTGGCGGCTGTAAAAATGTCTTAAACTTCGTCTTGTAAACATCATTATGGGCGATTGCGATGATGAGTTAAATATGGTAAACCGATCGATCTTTATTAAAATGGGAGGATATGTTTTTACCAGATTTATACAAATCTTTGAATCAACTTGTATATGTGGAGCATCATTATAACCGTCAAACTTAATTTAACATAACCTGCACATTATGGAAAGAAAGGCGGGAGATTATAAAATTCGATTTGAATTTAACTTTTCGACCTCAGTGAAATTCTTTAGACAAATCTATAAAATTCACTTTTTATTAACGACAATCTGGCATCAAATCTTAGAAGTAACAAATTAATTCTTCAAAATTAATTGGATTAATTTACATATTTTCAAATGAAGAAAATCGAAGATTATCCATTTCTCTTTCGTCCACTAAGAAATAAAACCCACTATACATGCTTGCATGATGCATCATGTGGCACCTATAAAAGGTTAAACATTTGGAAAATATCACCTCATAACACAAAATGAAGTCCCAGCTTCAATGTTTGTTTTTAGGTGAGTTCATTAGAATTTTATCTTTTCCATTGTGATGTAGTTTTCATTTTCTATTTTCAATATTCTCCCCTAAAGCCATTATGCTTGGACAAGCATTTTCTACAATAATGGTGAATACTGGTGGAGTACATGAACACATTAAATACAGTACACAAACGAAAACATCAAGCACTGCAGGATCGGGAACTACGTCCGAAGTTGCCAGTAATGTTGGTAGTACCGCAAATGCTGGTGAGGCAACAGCTAATACTGGAACTGGAACAACATCGGATATCATGAATATTTTACCAAGTCTAATATCTTTATTAACTGGTGCAGGTGGTGGTGGCTCTCAGGCTTCAGCAAATGTACCCTCAAATACACAAACAACTCCACCGGGAACTCCAACGGCATCATCAAACTGGCCGGTGTTTAATAAATTTGGTAACTTAGGTGGTGGTTTATCAATTTTTGAAAAGTTTAAACCAAATGGAGTTGCATCTACCACAACGTCATCATCTTCTTTTTCCATGCGGGATATTGCCGATATGGTAACGACAATTTATAAGACCGTAAATAGCAATGATGCTCGTTTTAATCAAGATGTCCCGCAATATAATAATCTCTATGGTTATACACAATACTATGATCCATATGCTGCAGCACAATATGCCCAACAGTATATATGTGGGGCCAAGTTATTTTAATCATCACCTATTTTTAAGATAAGAAATTAAATAAATTGTTTTGAAAATAATAATTTTACTTTAAAAAATAAGGATTACAACAGTTAGCTATGTATGTGTGTATGTAATGTCTGACATTTTATGCCGATGCCGTTTTTGTAGGCAACTAACATAATGCACTCCCACTCATCTGAATAGATTGCTTTTTATAGCCTCCACCATAGTATGAAGGGTATATTAAGTTTGTTTTTTCCGCTTCTAACGCATTGAAATAATCATTTGCGATCCTATAATGTATATATATTCTTGATCGCTTTAAAATTCTGTGACGATCTATGCATGTCCGTCCGCCTGTGGTAATCACTCTAGCATCCACTGATGGATGATAGGAGATAGGACGCTGAAATTTTGGGAAGATGCGTATTTTGTTTGCAGGTATTTTGACGTTTTTAGCTACACTTTCAGACCGAATTAGCTATAATTTGACATATAGGGTTCCTAGGGGGCAAGAAACTCATATACCAAAACTAGTGGACATAGTTTCATGCTTTAGAATATCCCCCATATAACGGTACACGGTGTGCCTTAACCAAATTCAAATGGAAGGTGCCTACACCTAGGAAGTTTTTGCAGATTCTGAAACTGCAATGCTTATAGATGAGAAATATCAAGAAACAAAAAAATCGCCGGAGGTATTTTCAAATAAATCGCGATTTATGTTCACATTTTTAGGGGTTCTATCAAAATGGGACTAAAGAAAATGTTGAAGCTGTCAAAGTTCTCTACAGGATTGGATGATTTATTTTTTCCTAGGTTGTACCATTTTCAAGATATATAAGTTTAATTTGGGAAATTGCAGAAATGACATTGTCTTATAAGGAGGCGATACAGTCAGCGCATTATCTCAATTTGAACTTCTATATCTCAAAAACGGTAAAACCTACGATAATATCATAAAGTTCAATCTTGTGGAGAATTTTCACAGCTACAACATTTTCTTTAGGCCCATTTACATAGGGCTCGCGATTTCCAAGCAAAATCGTTAAAACCTTAAGAACCCCTAAAAATGTGAACTTAAATCGCGATTTATTTGAAAATCCTTCCGGCGATTTTTTAGTTTCTTGATATTTCTCATCTATGAGCATTGTAGTTTCATAATCTGCAAAAACGTCCCTGGTGTAAGCACCTTCCATTTAAAATTAGTTAAGACGCACCGTGGGTACCGTGCAATTTCAGGTATGTTGACGTTTTTAGTCACATTTTTAGACCTTATTACATATAATTTGACATTTAAAACTTATAGTTCAAAAATTATGGACATAGGTCCATGTTTTGGTATAGCGCCCATATAACGGTACCTCCCGATTTTCGGTACTTTGAGGATTTTTGCGACAATTTTGACATTTGAGGTTCTCAGTGGTAACGAAACTTCTTCACTAAAAATCGTCAAAATATGTCCATGTTCTAGTATGGCCCCCATATAATAATACACGTTCCAATTTTCGGTATTTTGAGGACTTTAGCTAAAATTTTAACCGTAATTTAACATTTAAGTTTCCCTTGGTCACGAAACTTTTTCAGTAAATATCGTTAACATAGGTTCATGTTTTGGTATAGCCCTCACATAACGGTACCTTCCTATTTTCGATATTTTGAATGTCTTAGCTGCCTTGTCTGACGGAACTACCCGTAATTTGACGTTTGAGGTTCCCTGCCGTTACAAAATTTCCAACAAAAATTGTCAAGATAGGTCCACATTTTGATATAGTCCCATAGATGGTACATTTCACCTGATTGAAGACATCTTTATACCCTCCGCCATAATTCCATGTTTTGGTATAGCCCCCATATAACAGTACTTTCCGATTTTCGGTACTTTCGCGATTTTAGCTATAATTTTTAACCGAACTAGCTGTAATTTGACATTGAGGTTCTCAGTGGTCACGAAACTTCATAAAATTCGTCAACATAGGACCACGGTTTTGTATAGCCCCCATAGAACGGTACCTCTTGATTTTCTGTATTTTGAGGATTTTAACTAAAAATTTAAACCGAACTAGCTGTAATTTGACATTTGCGGTTCTTAGTGGTCACGGTACTTCTTCACTAAAAATCATCAACATATGTAGGTCCATGTTTTGGTTTAGCCGCCATATAACGGTACCTCCCGATTTTCGGTATTTTGAGGGTATCAGTCAGCTGTGCCGACAGAGATATACCCTCAGTCTCGGACCTAAAGAAAAGAAGTAAACACAATACTTCTGACGTCTATAGGTGTTTTTTGAGTTTTTGGGCCAATTTCTCAGGAAGTATGGCAGTCCCGAAAAAATTGTACCATCGTAACTATGACGGCATACACAACATGTTGCCAAAAATTTAAAAATGATCCCAGAGGTGTCCTTAAACTGCACTTTTTTTTCGTGCGCACCATGGGTTGATATAGCCTATTTTAGAATTTAAACGAAGTGTAGGCAAAATATTACGATATCCAAAATTTGAAACAAATCGGTTGATCCGTTCGAGAGTTATCGTGCCAAACAGCTAGACAGATGCACGGACGGTAATGGCTAAATCAACCCCAAATTGTCCAAACATATGTACTTATGGTCTAATGTCCAAACATACTTAATTTGATGAGACACAACTTTGGTCGTATCAAAGCGTACATATGTGCCTACCTTCTTTAACCTAACGGCTGAGGGTTAAAAATCTTAGTTGACCCTCTACACAACATTTGTCCTGTTAGACGAACCAAGAAAAGATTCCATTCCTCTCTATTTCTTGCTTTACTCTTCCAATTTCGAATGTCGTGTTTTGCAATTTCGCCTTCCACTTGTTGACTCCGTCGAGGACCTTGGCCAGTAATTATACTTCTCTTTCTTATGACATGACCGAACCAACGTTATCGTTGTATCTCGATACGTTTAACTAAACTTATATCGTTGTATAGCCGATACAGCTCGAAGTTCATACGACGTCGATATTCGCCGTCAACGCTTATTGACTCGTAGACCATTCGAAAAATGTTTCTCTCAAACACACCTTATCTGCTTGCACAAGTACCCACGCTTCGGAACCATACATTCGCATGGGTAGTATCAGTTTTATTTTTTTTTTTGACGAGATGTGGTTTTGTTTTTAAGCGGATTACTTATTTTTATTTCACAACTGATGTTGTTTGTTGTGGTGGAGGGTGCCGAGGTAGACGAAGTCTTTAACTGGCTCAAAATTATATGAACCATTTCGCATTTCGCTTCGATACCATCAGCTTGATTTCATCGCCGTTTACTGACAGACCCAATCCTCATTCGACTTTCCCATAGGTATAAGCTATTTCTTTTACTGATCGATCCATGATATCAATGTTTTTTAACTGAGGACCGGGTATCACTACTCTATAATCGACAAAAAGGTGATAAGTGTCGATCTGCATCACTTGGATCTTTTTCACGATTTGCCACAACGTAAATATCTGGTCAATGGTGGATATGGCAGGTCTAAAACCGCATTGGTATGGCCCAATTATTATGTTGACCATAGGCTTAAGTCAATCAAACAATGCCCTTGTATTTAGAGCATACAGTGTTAAATCCTTTCTTGTGGATGGGACACAGGTGTGGGTTACTAGCCCAACGCCCAACCCAAGTTTTTTTTTACGTTCTTTAGGTGAACGCGCGGCACATATTAGCTCACTACCTTTAACAGGTGTTAAAAGCAGCTCCCTATGTGACACCACGTGAGGTCAGTGCCCACTTGATACGAAGGAGGGACCAAGATAGTTCCTGGGATTTGCCATGTTAAAACCGGTCAGAAGCAATGCCTAGTATCTTTCATCCCCTACGTCACCCATTTGATATAAATCTATTCGTTCACAGGTTTCAGAAATTCAGTCCGTAAAAACGGGTTATTATCACTGTGCGCTGTTACATCGGCTTGGTAATTTCAAGGTGGATCAGTCAGTGCGTAAATCTTTACCTTATTTGTAAGGTATACGGATCAACCGATGTGGTTCAAAAAGTGGGTATCGTAATATTTTGTCCAAACATAGTTTAATTTCAATAATAGGTCATACTCATATCGGTCTACTTCTTCCGGTACCTCCCCCACAAGAGTTAAACATTTTTTGCTAAAATGGTGCACACGATAATTCTCGAATGGAGTAACCGAATTGGTCATATCTTTGCATATGGTAATAATATTTCCAGGCATAGATCAGATTTGAATATGGACTAATTCGGTATACTCCTTCGTATACCATCCACACAAAACTTGAAAAAAAAAATACAATTTAACAGTTCGTCTCGGATCGTTTGATATTTTTGGAACAAGTTCTTCTTGCGGTATCTGCTACTATGGAGCAATTTTTTCGGGAGATTTTTTCCTGAGATGATGGCCCAACATTTCCAAAAAATCCCGCCGACACCAACAAATCTGAGTAGCAGATAACCCTCGAACGGAGCAACCGATTTGGTCCAAACATTGTACATAGTATTATTTCTTACAGACTCGGTTTATGTCCGAATATTGACTACATCGGACCACTACTTCGGATACCGCCCACACAAGATTTGGAAAGGGAGGCAAAATTTTGTATATGCGGGCCTAGATATGACGGTACAATTTTTTGAGGGCACTTCCTGAAGCTCAAAAAACACTAGGTTCTTTAGGTCTGAGATTGTCTCGCATCGCTTGATATTTTTGGAACAAGTTCTTCTTGCGGTATATGTTACTATGGCGCATTTTTTCAGGAGAATGTCCATGCTCCCTGAGAAAATGGCCAAAAATGTAAAAAAAAAAAACCTGCCGGCACCAGCAAAGCCGGGTAGTATGTAAGATAACCCTCGAACGGAGGAACCGATTTGGTCCAAACGTTGTACATAGTATTACTTCTGACAGACTCGGCTTATGTTTGAATATTGACTACATCAGACCACTACTTCGGGTACCGCCCACACAATATTTGGAAAGAGAGTTAATGACTCTTTTAATTGGTTCTTCAATTTTTGGCAAAATGTTGTATATGCGGGGCAATTCCTGAAACTCAAAAAACCCTAGGTTCTTTAGGTCTGAGGCTGAGGGTATATCTCTGTCGGCACAGCCGACTGATACTTTCCTACTTGTTATGAATATAAATTATGGCCTGTTTCTCTAAGACGATTCGAATTCAAATTCGCTTGAATTACCACCAAACTCCTGTTGTTGTAGAAAATGTTTGTTTAATAGAAAAGAAAAATTAATCAAATATTAAAAAAAAACAGAAGTTCGGCTGTAGTTCGGACGAATTTGTTTTCGAATCATCTTAATGAAACAGACCCACAACCTAAGTTTTTAAAATCGATTTAATGGCTAAGCTTCGATTTGTGTGCTCCTATTTGAGAAAGCATCCATCCCAGAACAGGAATTCTTATTTCAATTATATTCTGTTACGTATTTTTCTTGTTTCAAATTCCACCTCAGAATCCACCGATATTGACTTGTAATTAAAATGAACCATATCTAATTACTAGATGTTTTTGAATTGTAATTCGAAAGAAAGGTTGTTAGGCATTTTGGAATTTTGATTAAACCAAAGTACAAGATTGAATTCATTAAATCAACGAAAATAAGGTTTTTTATTATTCTCATGGCGACAACTCTAGTGAAAAGATACTAAGACACAAAAGGTGGTTCGTGTAGGCCGTTAAAGAAATTAAGAATAAAACATTAAAATGGAAATTAACATATTTTCAGAAGAAAACATATCAGTGTGATGGGTTTTCTACAACATAAATGTCTAGGAAAACATAAACTACAGACATACCTCCATGCGATGTCGTCATATAAAAGCTTAAAAGAATTGGAAAAACTGTTTCATAGTTGTACGACCAGTCCCTTGACAACATGAAGCATCGGATTCAGTTTTTGATTTTTGGTAAATTGACACCATCATTTGTTTGAAACATATTTTATTATTTTGTTTTTAAATCTTTGTCGATTTTTTAAGCTGCCATGGCGAGTCAGGCATTTTCTACAATTCTGATAAACACTGGCGGAATACATCAACACAGCAGCAATGCCTACAATACGCATATAAAAAAGGCTGCAACATCAAGTCCCACTGCAGCACCAGCTCCCAATTCAACACCAAGTCCCAGTTCAACAACAAGTCCCAGTCCAACGACAACAACAAGTCCCAGTCCAACGACAACAACAAGTACCACAACTACAACCACAACCACAACTACCACTCGTAGACCCGGCGGTGGAGGTAGACCATTTAGAGATACAATTCCAATAACAATTCCAATTGAAAATAGTTACCCAACTTCGGCTGAAACAACTTTAATTCTGCAAGATTTTGCAGAACTTCTTGCCAATACTAACTACAATCCGTATGACTATGGCTATGGCGAGGTTTATTATGATCCATATGCAGCACCCAATTTTCAATATCCAGCATTAAACGGAGTCTTTGACGGCGGTTATTATGATCCATATGCCATCCCCAATGTTCCATATCCAACACAAGATGGTGTCTTTGACCCGTATTTGACAACGTCAGATTATTTCAATTATAACGTGCAGCCGCCATTTCCATATCAAATTTATAGAAAATAAAATAAAATTATTTAATTTAACAAAGAAGTGGAAACGAATTTTTAGAGATTTTATAGTGGGACTATATTTTTGAAATACATACATACATATGTAGGAAATAAAAGGGAACTACTCCTGACCTTCTTTAACATGGAAAGTCCAGGAGCTCAATTCCGTTGCTATGAAAATGGACCGAAATCGGTCCGAAACTCTAATGCTGCTTCCGGTTTAGGATCCGGATTCTGACCGAATTCAGTCAGAAAGTTGTATGAAGTAGTTGACATGTTTTCGGGCCGAAAAAAAGAAAATCGAATGTTTCTTCCGGCATTTCGTTCCGATTTTGGTCCGAAATCGTAAGAAAAGCCATGGGAAATTCGGAATAGGATTTTTTCCATCTTTTCATATGAAAATGAAAAAAAAAACAACAACAAACAGCAACAACAGAACAAACCCCACTCAGAGACATTTTTTTTATAATCCTATTTACCTATGACAGATTTTTACTTCAGACGTTCTAATGATTTTCACTGTTGTTATCATTTTGTTGTTAATAGTAAAACAATGGTGTGTTTGAGAGAAAAATTCTTCGAAAGATCTACGGACCAATCTGCGTTGACGGTGAATATCGACGTCGCATGAACCACGAGCTGTATCTGCTATACAACGACATCAATATTGTTAAACGTATCGAGATGCAGCGATTGCGTTGGCTGGGCCATATCATAAGAATGAGCGATGATGAACCCGCTAAAAAGGCGTATGAATACATGCCACATGGCGGTGCACGCAGAATTGGCAGGCCAAGGAATAGATGGCGCAAACAAGTGGATGATGAGATGAAAAGGCGCGGTATTCCAGAGTGCAAAGCAACAAATAGAGAGGAATGGAGATCTCTTCTTAGTTCGGCCTATAGAACAAATGTTCTGTAATGGGCCAGCTAAGTAAGTAAGTAAAACAATGTAAACGATGTTGAAGCAAACCAAATTTCGGATGCCCGAATCCTCTGAACAATTCCGGAAGATTCTTACGAATTTTTGTTACGAATTCGTTCCGATTCCTAATCGATTTCTGATGGAGTTTTTGTTTAGTTGTTGTCGAAAAACAAAGTGATTGGATACAAAATTCGCATATACAATTTTTTTTAATTTGTATTTAATGTTGATTCAACATATGTACTTCGTATACATCGTAACGAATTCGGTTCGAAATTAGGACGCTCGGTCCGATGTTGTATCCGAAATCTTAGCGAAATCTTAACAAATGTTGTATAAAGTGGCTGACATAATTTCGGAACGAAATGTCGGATCGATGTCGGTCCGATTTGAGAACGATATCGAAGGAAAATCATTGGGAAATTCGGAAAGGGAATTTGTTTCTTCCAAATCTTCGTACAGTTTTCTGAATGATTTCGGAATAATGTCGTATAAAAATCGGATGTACCTTCCGAATTGTCGTAAAAATTTCTGAACGATTTCGGTATAATGTCGTATGAGTATCGAAGGGAAAAGCTTTTCTCTGACGCCTTTTTTATTGACCAATATTTCTTTGTTAGATTTCAAACGTTTCTAGTGATTTTCACTGTTGTTATCATTTCGTAGTTGTAGTCAATGAACGCAAGCAAACGAAATGATTCTCGTACCATTCACACAAAGTCACAAACTTTTCATTTTTTCTGAATCGTTTCGTTCTCAAAACAAAACCACAAACTTTCAACTGAAGAAAAACAAAACTGTACGATTGCTGAAACGTACTTCGGTTATGCTGTTCCGAGTTGATTCATTTACGAACGAAACAAAATTAATCGTTTGCAAACGTTTGCTGTGCGAAATGATTACCGTGCAAACATTTTCTATCGCCAAAGAATAATTCGCGATTCTCCTGGGCGATTCATTTGTCGCAGGCGATATCGCCTAAAAATCCTCCGCGTATCACCAACCATAAGAAGTGTTTATGCAATGCGAATCACGACCAAGATTCGCTGACGAATCATATGGAAGATCTTAAGAAAAAGAAAATATAAAGAAAAAATTAGCGGAAATTTATTTTTCATTCTTCATTGTTTTTTGTTTATTTCATTTGTTGTCTTTGATTTTTACCCTTTTTGTGTTCTTTTCTAATTTGTTATAATTTGTAATTATTCCTTATGTTGTAGTGCTTGTATACAGGTTCCATTCACTTTTTATACCCTCCACCATAGTATGGAGGGTATATTAAGTTAGTCATTCCGTTTGTAACACATCGAACTAATCATTTGCGACCCTATAAAGTATATATATTCTTGATCAGCATAAAATTCTAAGACGATCTAGCCATGTCCGTCTGTCTGTCCGTCTGTTGTAATCACTCTAGCGTCCGTAATAATTGAGATAGAGTGCTGAAATGTTGCACCCGAGGGTCTTTTTTCCATAGGCAGGTCAAGTTCGAAGATGGGCTATATCGGTCCACTCTTTGGTATAGCCCCCATATAACGGTACCTCCGGATTTAAGTATTTTGACGTTCTTCGCCATTTGCTGACCGAATTAGCTATAATTTGGCACTTAGGGTTCCTAGTGATCAAGAAACTTATATCCCAAAGGATATGGGCATAGGTCCATGTTTTGGTATAGTCCCCATATAACGGTACCTCCCGATTTTCGGTATTTTGAGAATTTTAGTCACAATTTTTAACCAAACTATCTGCAATTTGACATTTGAGGTTCTCAGTGGCCATCAAATATCTCCACGAAACAACGTCAACATAGGTCCATGTTTTGGTATAGCCCCCATATATCGGTACCTCCCGATTTTCGGTATTTTGAGAATTTTAGCTACAATTTTTAACCGAACTAGCTGTAATTTGCCATTTGAGGTTCTCAGTGGTCATGAAAAATCTCCACCAAACATCGTCAACATAGGTCCATGTTTTGGTATAGCCCCCATATAACGGTATCTCCCGATTTTCGGTATTTTAAAAATTTTAGCCACAATTTGTAACCGAACTATCTGCAATTTGACATTTGAGGTTCTCAGTGGTCATGAAACATCTCCACCAAACATCGTCAATATAGGTCCATGTTTTGGTATATCATATAACTGTACCTCCGATTTTCGGGAATTTCAGTGGTCACAAAATTTCTTCACTAAAATTCGTCAACATGGGTCCATTTATGAGGGTCTACATTGTTTTGATGAAACTACCCTCAATTTGACTCTTGAAGTACTCTGCAGCTATAAAACTTTTCCGCCAAAAAATTTAAAGATTTAAAATTTAAAGGTTGACTCTATGATATAGCCCCGTAGGTGGTACCTTTCACCTAGCTGAACACATTTTTTTAGATTAGATTAGATAACACTGTGCAACGAAATGGAGGTGAGAGTCTGGGGCACGGAAAATTCCTCTAGGGGAAGAAAGGCGTTGGTGAATATATTATGAACCCCGAACTTTCGCGTTATGGCGTGATGAAATTTTTGTTAGAGACCCTGTGGGCCATCAGGAATTAGCGTTATATCTTTGTTCACTGTTGCTTAAGTACTCTATAAAAACCACAAACAAAGATATAATTCTAATTCATGATGGCTTACAGGGTCCCTTGCAAAAACTTCATCACTCCATAAGGCGGAACTTCGACTCACGGCGCATCTGTCCTTCGGGGTTTTTAATATACATACACCAATGGCTTTCATCTCCAAAAGGAATTATCTGCCCCCAACATTTGTGTTCATAGTGTAATTTAAGCAATAGTGGGAGGCAGTAGGCGTCTACCCATTGTCGAAAAGTTGTTCCACTTAAAATTGTGAAAGAACCCTAATTATTCCATTTTAATTAAGACTATTTTATTGTGGAGGGTATAAAAAGTTCGGCCCGGCCGAACTTAACGACTTTTTACTTGTTTCATTTCACTTGGCAAAACCCGCACATGTGTTGTGTTTGTCAATATACATAATATGTATCTGAGAATTATATGGAACCAAATCACAAATTGTTGTAACAATCACGTGATCGGGATTCGATCGCGTTCGCCTTTACTAATAACAAGCGAAACATAATACAAATTCGCGGAAAGATCGCCGAGATGCTTAGCAGAAGATTCGTTGTAGCGATTGAAAATAAATGATAATTGTAGAGAATTGTCTACGAATGGCAAATTACTCGCATGGTTGAATTTTATATAAAAATTTGATAAAAGATCGCCGGAAAGAAGCGCAGAAATCTTAATTATAAAGTTTTTCGATCAAAAAGGCTACCACATAAAAAGCACTTAAAATTTTTATTTTCAGAACTTTTGAAAATTTTCTTAAATCAGTGTAAGCAGGTATTTAACTGAAAACAAAGTATAGGGACACACGACATAACCAAAATGTCATAACCGTTATATTATATAATATATATAACTTTATTTCATATATCATCAAAATTAAAAGTGGTTTGTGCGGAACCTTTTTCAATATTTAAATGGAACAAAATTTATTTTGGACATTAATAGGCAAATGGTCATTCTTTCGTGCAACAGGAAATAATTTGTTGAAAATTTTTTCTTCACTTCACATTATTTTTTGAAAAAAAAATCAAAGTGGTTTGTGCGGAACCTTTTTTATAATAAAATGGAATGAATGTTATTTTAGGCGATAATAGGCAAAAATTCATTCATTCTCACTACAGGAAATCTTTTTGAGAAAAAATGTCGAAAAGTCATAACCCTATTAACAACCCAATAAGCTAACATCACATATTTGGAATATACTATGAGTGAATGTTTGAATTAACCACCAAACGTTTGCAGTTTTTATTGTACGGTTTCGTTTTCTATGAGTTGTTGTGAAGTTGAGAACTTTTCTTTTTCGTTTTGTTCGCACTCACGAACGAATGTAAACAAAACGAAACTAAACAGCGAGTTCGGTCAACTTGGGCTATGTTTCGTTTTGTTTTGTTCTTATGGAAAATACGAAACGTTTGCAAACGTTTTCTATGAGTTGTTGTGAAGTTGATAACTTTTCTTTTTTCGTTTTGTTCGCACTCACGAATGTAAACGAAACGAAACTAAACAGCGAGTTCGGTCAACTTAGACTATGTTTCGTTTTGTTTTATTCTTATGGAAAATACGAAACGTTTGCAAACGTTTCATAAAGTTTTTTCCGTACGCTGGTCAAGTAGAACAATGTAAGCTTTGTGTACGAATATGTTGAGTCTATAGTCTTGAATTATTATATGTTGTATTTATATTTAAAATATTTAAAAATTGGATATGCGAATTGTATAACCAACCACTTTGTTTTTCGACAACAAATTAAAATAAAACCCACCCCTTGTTGTAAGTTTTTAGATACATACACAAAGTGACGGCATACTGCAGAGACGGTGATGGTTGTTGTGCGAAGGAAAATTTACTATGCCATTCGATCGGAATTCGGAACGAAATCTTGACGAATTTCCATACGAAAAATCGTATAGAAATCGGAACGATTTTGCTTCCGAACTTGTTCAGATGTGTCTGACATCCGACATTTGGTCTGCTGGGTTGCTCTACTATTAACAACAAAATGATAACAACAGTGAAAATCATTAGAACGTTTGAAATAAGAATCTTTCATAAATAGCATTACAAAAAGTTGTCTCTGAGTGCATTAGTTCTGTGGTGGTATGCCAATAATAATTTCCAAAAAAGAAAAAATTCTCTTCCGAATTTCCTAGGGCTTTTCTCCCGTTTTCGGAACGAAATGCCGGAAGAAACATTGATTTTCTTCCTACGTTTCGGTCCGAAAACATGTCAACCACTCCATATAACTTTCGAAATTGGTCAGAGATTCGGACCGTTTTCGGATTGTTTGGTTTGCTGGGTGATTATTTCGATCAGACACAGCCGAAGGCCGATGTTATAAAGATAAAGTAATAAATTCTTTCATTTAAATAAAAAATTGTAAGGTTTTGCTATAAAACCTCATTAATATGACCCATTTATTTTTATTTTATTGACCGTAGATTAGATTATAGGAATTTGGTATTAAGGGGTTATGGCCACTTACAAATTTTAAAAAACTCATTGTGATTTGTATGTAACATCGAAGTTTTAAACGGGGTTTTTTGGAAATGGCATTTTTGAATGCGGTGCCCACTGTAGCTCGAAAATGGATGATCCGATCTTAATATCTTTTGTGGGATTATTATTCATATTCATATTCAAAAGTTTTTACTATCCATTTTTAGTAAAAATCGAAATTTTGAATCGACAATTTTACTTTGACAGTTCACAATATTTAAAAAAACTATATTTATTAATTCCACTTCTCTTATGTACAAGATTATTAGGTTCTTAATGATCCTACAAAAACATATGCTGATCGGTTCATTCGTTTTCGAGCTACAGTGGGCACCGCAAACTGCTTTATAAAAACAGTGTTTCGTAGGCGCCCATTTGTCAGAACACTATGCAATATTTTTCAACAAAAAATCCGAAAGTAAGTCTCAATTTACATTAGGCGAGTTTACTTGCGGCAATTGTCAGTTTGTAGGTGAGAGAGGGTGCTGAGAGGCAAAGGGTTACCATATGCCTCACCTCTCTCTCCTACAAAATGACAATTGCCGCAAGTAAACTCGCCCAATGTAAATTGGGAGTAACTCACTAGGTGTGATCTATCAGATGAAAACAAAAAAAATTTTGATAGATTTCTTGCAAAAAATTCATGAAAAATATCATTTTTCGTGCTTAATAAGTGGCCATAACCCCTTAACAAAAAATGTCCTGCATCCCATTTGGCATTCAATTTCCACTGCTTTTTGTCGTTAATAACAGAAATCTACCACTGGATCTTAGTTACTATATTTAAAGCATACTTTTAGGCACATTAAAAACTCTTAACAAAAGTCAATAAGAATAAGATGGAAAATCAGCACCAATCCAAATGGTCTGAGATTAAACGTAAATGAAAAAAATTAGAAAAGGGCCTACCTAAATCCAACAATGTGGTCTCACTTGCATTAGCAGAATTTTAGCAGGCAATGTGTAAAACGACATAAAGTGATACGCAACTTAATAAAGAGTGGAACTTTCCATATCCGAATTTAAGATCCATTTTACTTAGTAAACGTAGGGTTATTACAGTTATACGGTAATTATTTCCGTCAGTAAAAAATTATACTGTCGTAATATGAGCCGCAAGGACTACTTGCTGTTAAAGTCATGTCCCTAAGTTAGACATTTGCGAAACATTTTCAATTCTGTGTGGAGGAACCCGAAGGAGTGGACAGATTAGTCCATACCAAAAGTTAATTTAGATGTAAAAAAATATATGATGCACAAAGGGTGGAACAATCACCAATTTCAATAGTTATCGTTCGCAGGAGTTACTTTGGTTGATTACGGTGAATTTTTTAGAGCTTTTAGACAATTATGTCCGGAAACATGGAATTGCAGATGATGCTCGAACATCCCTTAAACTGCACTTAACAAAAAGGTTGGACTTTTGTGAGAAAGTTATCCGAAGATGTTTTCCAATATAGACCTTCTTGGAACTTGATGTTCATTCGGAAAAAAATTTACGATGTACAAAGTTTCCGCCAAATCAGTTACTTTTTGCGTATGTTTTCGTACTCATCAGTCATTTGACTTGGAAGTATGAGATAAAAAATTGTAACGTCTTAAAAGGGGACTCGAGTACAACCTGCTGCAAAAATTTCGTAACATTCCGGGATAATGGTTTTAGACCCCAACAATGGGACGAAATCCGTTTCAGACAAGTAGGAGTCGATTTAACCATGTCCGTCCGTCTGTCTGCCTGGCTGCAGCCCACGATAACTCTCGAACGGATTTTGTAATGTTTGGTGCAAAGTTAGTTTAAGTTTGATGATGAGCCAAATCGGTTCACTCCTTCAGATACCTACCCCACAAAAGTTCGAAAATCTCTCTCGAAGGCAGTAACCGATTTGGTCCATACCTTACACATCGTAATATATCTACCTTCGGGTACCTCCCACACAAAATTCGGAAAAGTTCAGTTTAAGACCTGCTCTTGATTCGCTTTGATTTATGTCGTAACTACTTGTATACGCTGCTACCATTGCAATGGCACATGTTTTTTCAGGGGCAAGTCCATAGTTCCTGCGAAAATGACCCGAAAGCTGTAAAAAAACCCCTATGATACCACATGTAGTGGCTGGAGCGCACGATAAATCTCGAACGGATCAGCCGATTCGGTCCAAAAGTTGGCCATCGTAATATTTTGTCCAAACCTTCCCCTCAAAAGTACAAAAAATTTCACTAAAATGGTATGCACGTTTATCTTGAACGGATCTACCGATTTAGTCGAAACTTTGGATCTGCTAATATTTTGTCCAAATGTAGTTTAACTTCCGAAAATGATCCATATCGGTCTTCTACTTGGTGTACCTCCCACACAAAAGTCCAACATTTTTGTTTAAGTGCAGTTTAGGGTCTGTTCGAAAATCCTTTGGAAATGTATACTGTTGCTACACAGTCCTGTTTACAGCGAAATTATGTTTTTCGTGGGCAAGTCCATGCTTCCTGACGTAGTGGTCCAAAGCTCTAAATTATACGGTATCTGTCGAAAAGAAATTACTAGCAGAAGACGTCAAGCTATCGAATTGTTTCCTTTGGCAATCGCCTTTTTTATTGACAATTTTAAAGCATTAGATGGGTGGTGACATGGAAACACGTCCGACTTGCACTCTGTATTTCCTGGGTTCGATTCCAAGGCCGGGAAAAAACATGAAAGTACTCAGGGTTAGAGTTGTACAATCTAGTTCATTTGAAAGATCTAGTTCAATAGCTCAGCTCTTTAAACTGAACTAGGTCAGTAATCTAGTTCATAGTTCACTGTCCAGTTCAATCATTCGGATCAAAATCGTTCACCGGCTCTTAATCGGTCGTTTGATGAAAACGCATACATGCACCAAATACAAACAAACAAAAGACTAATATAATTTAACTACTCCATAACAAAACCAGTAAGGAAAGGATCAAAGTCGGGCGGGGCCGACTATATAATACCCTACACCACTGTGAATATGTAAAATATAAATCGGAGCTATTTCCAGACCGAATTCAGTCACACATTCCAAATATCATTGAAATCGGACTTATATAGCGTGTTTGGAGCAGCAAGTACGCGAAATCGGCCGAAAATATATATGGGTTCTATATCAAATCTGAACCGATTTCTATATAATTTGGCACACTTTTTTCTAGACCGAATTCAGTCAAATATTCCAAATTTCATCAAAATCGGACGTATATAACGTGATTGGTGCAGCAAATACGTGAAATCGGGCGAACATATATATGGGAGCTATATCCAAATCTGAACCGATTTCGATATAATTTGGCACATTTATTTTTAGACCGAATTCAGTCACACATTCAAAATTTCATCAAAATCGGACGTATATAACGTGTTTGGTGCATCAAATACGTGAAATCGGGCGAAAATATATATGGTAGCTATATCCAAATCTGAACCTATTTTCACCAAAAGTAATAGCGTTCTTCCTATGGCTAAAAAAGTTGTAGTCCCCAATTTTCAGCTGAATCGGACAAAAAATGCGACCTGTACGTTGCGAACAAAAATACATGGACAGACGGACAGCCGGACGGACATGCATAAATCGACTCAGAAAGTGATTATATGTATATCCCCAAAAGGAACTATGGGTCTATTTCGTTTCCTTTTGTATGCTACATACAAATGCACAAAGACATAATACCCCTTACCACTGTGTGGTGTAGGGTATAAAAAATATAAGTGGTCTGTGGTTCCTTTACTTCTGAAAATGGTAAAACCGGCAAAAGTAGTAAAAGTTGAAAACTGCTCCCATATGAATTGTATTGTGTCTGAAGTAAAGGAACGTTTTTCGAGTAAAAAGTTGTAAAACTTGAAGATTCTTGAACGTAAAGGAACAGGGCTAACATTTACATAGTTTTATTGCATCCTTAAAGAAAGATTAATTAATTTAAAAAAAAAAATCCTTCATTTAGGTGGCTGGCAAAAAATCGTATGTTGTGTGTGTGTGTAGAAATTGTCATTGCAAAAAAGCTTTGTGCGTGTGTGTTTTTTATTTTGTTCCCGTTTTTTCTATCCAAAAATGCAGATTCAACAGGTAATGGATTCGACATATTGTAATATGTTATGTCTCGTATGTTTTTGTAGAAATCTTCATTTTCGGACAGCTATTCCATGTACCTTGATCCAAACCATAAACAAACTGATCACATTACGAAGGCATCCCTTAACATAGACGACGCCGTCACTTTATGTATTTGTGAACGACATGTTGAACTAGATTGTGAATCGTTCACTGATCGTACGGTCACCGACTGATTATAGATAGTTCAGTGAACTATTGAACTATAATGAACTATATCGACTGATCTAGTTCATACGCTCTTTTCAATGAATCGTTCAATTGAACTAGTTCGTTCATGAACTATACAACTCTGCTCAGAGTGTGGCAAAAGGGGCTCGGGTCCCAACCCCCTTCACCCCAAATAAAAATTGTTCATACAATTTTTGAACATTTTGCTTTTAAAAAGTCATATTTGATCTACACCATTTTCACATGTAATTCGAAGAATTTCAGTTGTAATTTGATTATTTCCTTTGAAATCGACGATTTTCATTTAAAATTTCAAATGAAAAAATTTCAAATTACAAATGGAAAAACTCGAATTACAAATGAAAAAAATCGAATTACAAATGAAAAAGTTCAAATTACAAATTAAATAATTCGAATATCAAATGGAATTCTCAAATTACAAATGAAATAATTCGAATTCCAAATGAAATTCTGTACACCATTTTCACATGTAATTCGAATCATTTCAGTTGTAATTCGAAACATTTCACTTGTAATTTGAGAATTCCAATTGCATTTCGAATTATTTCATTTGTAATTTGAGAATTTCATTTGGAATTAGAATTATTTCATTTGTAATTTAAATTTTTTCATTTGTAATTCGAATTATTTCATTTGTTATGCAAGTTTTTCCATTTGTAATCTGAATTTTTCTATTTGTAACCCCCTGTTTTTGTAAAAAAATTTATTGTTCTCACACGAATTGTCAAATTTTGTAAATCGATTTTCTCGCCTTAGCGCAAATGTGGAACGCTGATTTTTGAATGAGGAATTCTTAACTATACACAGAACGTATCTACGAAGAATTAGGTGTGTATGTCATCTAGGGGCTGAGGTATGGATGCCCAAATTATTACAAATATAGACGAACGAACAAAAAATAGTTACAAAAACAGGGGGTAAATCGAACTTTTTCATATGAAATTTCAAATGAAAAAAGTTCTAGTTACAAATGGAAAAATTCGAACTACAAATGAAATAATTCGAATTACAAATAAAAAAGTTCATATTGCTAATGAAATAAGTCGAATATCAAATGGAATTCTCAAATTACAAATGAAATAATTCGAATTCCAAATGAAATTCTCAAATTACAAGTGAAATGTTTCGAATTTCAAATGAAATAATCAAATTACAAGTGAAATGTTTCTAATTACAACTGAAATTATTCGAATTACATGTGAATATGGTGTAGTTAGGTACAATTACAACTCCTTATCAAACTTTGTCGATTCTATAGCCTCCATTTAATGCAAGGCGAATTTAACAAGGTGATCCAAAAGTCGAATTCGGACGAATTCAGGCCATAGTCTTCATTTTCTGTCATATTTTTTAGGCGAAATATCCACAAAAGTTAGAAGAAAACGGTAAAATATATTTCGCGAAGTTTAAATAAAGATTTTGTAGACATATGCATGTATATTCTTTATAGAAGTGAAATATTTGTTATTTATTTTTGATTAAAAATATGTTTTGACAGCAAATGAAGACATCAGTTATGGTATTATTGTATCCAGGGTTTAAAAGCCAGCATCTAAAAACATTAGCATTAGCTGAACACTTCAACTGCTCAACAATATTAACACACACGGCTACATAAGCATTTTTTGTACATTTTTGCTTATTTCGTTTTTTACGCCTAATCTTTTTTTCGTTAGCCATAATCGACAACCACGCTACATATTCGCAGCCAAGGCAAATTCATATAAGGTATATGCATGAATTACAACAACTAACAAATTTACAAAAACAACATTGTTGTTATTGAAAATTAATTGTCAAAGATAAATATTGAATAATAGGGTCGTTCCAAAAATTTTTTCAGGGAAAACATAAATACCTATTGAAAATTATCTAAAATAGAACAAATTTAAATCAAAATGTAAATATAACGCATTCAGAACTCTCGTAGGTAATTTTTATACACGTTTATGATGAAAGTAAGTATTTTTTGGTAGCAAATTTCGAAGTTTCAAATTTCACGAGTAGACCCTATTACATTTTGAAAACTAAATTTACAAAAAAGTAAAAATACAGCTGATTGTCACTTCTACCTTCTATAAATGTGCCTTGGTCGCAGCTAATTAGCAACTGAGGGTGTTTTTGTGATTAGAGTTGCCAACGCAGTAATAAAAAAGGTGTCATTTAATGTCAAAATGCTTCCATCATATGGTAGAGCCTAAATAATACTACTTATTATTGTTTAAAAACAAACAAATATATTGAACGGCTTCACATGTCCTTTGAACGTAAAAGTGAAATTAATTATATCGTGATTTTTAATGCATTACACTGGTAGCCCTGATCTCAAAAACAATTGTTTGCTGAAAACTTTGTTGCTTATATTGATTTCTGATATGTTTTGATCATGTTCGCTGCAAAATATGAGTTTGCGTGTCCGATGCTATTTTATTATAGCGACAATATCAAATAGCATCAGCATCGCTAGCAATATTTTTGTGAAATTTGTTGCTACATGTTGCCGTTGCTCATTGTTGCTAAACATATTTCGAAGAAATTTTAGCAGGCAAAGCTGCAAATATTCGGTGCTTTTGCTAATATGGCGTTAGCATTTTAAACCCTGATTGTGTCACCTTCTTTCTTGCACCATGATTCAACGGTACCTACAAATTTTAGATTTTGTATTAATTTTGCCAAATTAAATGTTTGGAGTTTACCTTTATTTCACTGTAAGGTTGTTTTATATCTGGCCGTAATGATGAGGAATTAATAGACGGACAAAAAGGAAGCTTCTGATTCCTGCCGCATGCGTTATTATTTTCCATTTATTTCCATCGTTGAATGCTTCGTAGGTAGTGATTATACATATATAAGAACATTAATAAATGTTTAACGAAGAGCTAATTGATTACTCTTTAAATGATCAAATAGACTTCATTCACTCACTCACTTCATATTTATTTACAAGCACTAATTAAATCGACAATAACATTGGAACATTGGTGTTAAATAAATTATTTAGCACACTGATAACAATAAAAAAGAACAAAGTAAAAACAAACAAAAGGAAAACAAGCTGCCAACCAAAAACATAATAATAATTATGAGGGTGATGCAAAGAAGGCTGAGTTCTTTTAAAGACAAGAGGCTACGTCAAACCAAATACCTGGTACACACACTTGGCCACATAAGTCTGCGTACAGAAATAGAAGAAAAAAACACTATTTATTTATAACAGGCTTTACTTTTTAATTTTTTTAGCCAAAAACCAAAACTTGTACACCTTTTTTGTATACAAAAGCTTCGTTCCCGTACTTTTTAATAGTAAAACTCGTAAAAGAGAGAACTGAAAAAAATTTGTTGTCACACACAAGTTTTTTGAAATAGTTCGGGAACGGAAAAATGGAAAATACGTAAAAAAAAAACTGGAACAAATGTCAAAGTCGGCGTATCAGCCAATCAGACGCCGGCAACCATGTTACTATTTTTTTACTCCCCCAAATTTGTCGTGTAAAAAGTTTTTAAAGAGAGCGTCATTCAGCGCCATTTTTGTTTAAAGAGAAGTGAACATTTTACAACTTTTTTGTGTACGGGAACGGTTTTTGGAGTAAAATGTGTAAAAGTCGTAAAAATTGTAAAAACTTTTTAGTTCTGGAACACAGCTAAAGTATTGCATTCTTCGTGTAGGCATTTGCAGTCAGTCACAGGCCCTGACTTATGCGTTTAAGTGTATGCTAGCGAACTTCAACTTAACTTTTATACCCTCCACCATAGGATGGGGGTATATTAAGTTTGTCACTACGTTTGTAACTACTCGAAATAATCATTGTAGACCCCACAAAGTATATATATTCTTGATCAGCGTGTAATTCTACATCGATATAGCCATGTCCGTCCGTCTGTCCGTCTGTGGAAATCACTCTAGCGTCCGAACGGATTGACGTAGGTTGATGAAATTTTGGGAAAATATGTTATATTTACGTAGGACTTTTGGTATTGAAAGCGGGCTATGTAGGTCCACGCTTTCGTATAGCCCCCATACAAAATGACGCGTGACGCGACGTCGTTTTAAGGAATTTTTAAGATATTTGGCCCATTTTACCACCGAATTGGTTGTAATTTGGTACTTTGTGTCTCCAGAGGCCAAAAAATATTCCTACCAAAGTTGGGTTATATAGGTCCACGTTTTGGTATAGCCCCCATATAAGGCCCCATATAAAGTACGCGTCATTTTAATATATTTTGAATGTATTAGACCCATTTGACCACAGAATTGGTTGTAATTTGGTATTTTGTGTCTTCAGAGGCCAGAAAACATTCCTACCAAAGTTGGGTTATATAGGTCCACGTTTTGGTATAGTCCCCACATAAGACCCCTTATAAAGTACGCGTCATTTTAATATATTTTGAATGTATTAGACCCATTTGACCAAAGAATCGGTTGTAACTTTGTATTTTGTGTGTTCCAGAGGCTAAGAAACATTTCTACCATAAAATGTTTATATAGGTCCACGTGTTGATATAGCCCCCATAATACAATATCTCCCGATTTTCGATATTTTGAACGTTTTAGCCTCATTATCACACCGATATGGCTAAAATTTGGTATTTAGTCTTCTTTAGGCGTATAAAACTTTCCCCCAGAAATTTGTAGGTATAGGTCCACGCTATCATATAGCCCCCATAGAACGGTACCTTCCGAATTTCGGTATTTTGAAGGTAGTGGCCACATTAATCCACCGAAATGGCTGAAATTTGTGGTGGAGGGTATAAAAAGTTCGGCCCGACCGAACTTAACGCTTTTCTTACTTGTTTTATCTAATGCATTTATTTGGATTTCAGAATGTTAAGAAGGGTGTTTTTGGTGCACGCAACTAAGTAATACGGTTTTTAGTTTGTCAAAACTAAAGCTTATGGGTACTTCTATCAAACATAAAGATTAGATAATGAGTTAAACACAGATACGAACATCAATAGATGAAATGTATGTGTGTATATTTTTTTCTAAATTGTGACTCATTTCGCGATGCCGGTTATTTTTAAATTTTTGTGCCAATTTAATTAGTTATAATATCTAAGAAGTAAAATAATGATAAGGTTTGATATAGCCTTAAGCTGAATATACTTTCTTATATCATCAGGGCTACGGGAGTCATTTGAAGTACACTTTTTCATACAGATACATTTCACATTAAATTTTGAAATAAATTCCAATAAATTCAAGAAAGAAAAAAAACCATGTTATTCCTTCAAAAGTTATTCCTAACATAACAACTAAGCAAAGGCTATAGACGAGACCAGGGCCGAGTATGTGATACCCCACACCACTGTGGACCCTGAGCATAATGAAGATCCGTGGAAATCGTATTTGTACCAATATAGAGTCATTGTTGCAAAATAAGTATATACCCCGATTCCGAGGATAATCCAAATATCTCTATCAAATTTAAAAGCGTTATTTTTAATATTGCGAAGTATACCGCTAATTACCTTTGGTTTGGGGGGTTCTTACCCCCCATGAGAGGAAATTTGAGCCCACGAAACACATTATATCGCTTTAAACAGGATCACAAGGAATACCTACGGTAAAAATTTCTGAGAGATCATCGATCAGCTCTTAAACTGTACTTAAACTTTGAACTTTTGTGAGTGAGGCAACCGACATAAATCTTCGTGGAAATTGATGTAATTTTGGAATAGATGTTACCATATGTAAAATTTCAGACAAAACCGATACTCAATTTGTAAGTTAATTAAAATTACACTTTCTGAAAATTATGCTCGGCGCAGCTGTAAATCACATATCATTGACCAATTTTTTTTCACACATCAGTGTGCATTAATCTTCATAAACGTCCCATAAACTATGTTTTCACCTGAAAACGTTATATACGTCATTATTTTATTTTTTCCCTATGTACTTGAGTTTTATCAGCAATTTGATAATCACAAAATTCAAAAAATTTGGCCGATAATAATTCAGCTTGCAGAGAAACTTTAGTAACATGCTGCTATCATGGAGAAGTTTTTCAAAGCACAGCACAAGGTCTTTGGGTCAGAAGGTCACAGTTATCAAAAATAAAAAACGAAACAAACATTTTACACAGATATTGCAAACATGGAAACATTTTACCAGATATGGGCATTACGGGGTCCATATCTCGCCTAAAAAAATTGTACTGTTGTAGTCATGACATGCTATTAAAATGACAACACGATACGAGAAGTGAGTCGCTATCAAACATTTTTATGTGATCCGAGAAGTGGCCTTATACTGGATTTCAGCTCAAAACTGTTGAACTTTGCTAGTTGGGGTAAACGCGTAATCGGAAGAAATGGTCCAAAATAGTTTATCTTGTAATTTAATATAAGTTTGGAAGTCAGTATGTTTGAGAGAAATATTTTGAAAATTTTGTGAAGGAGGTACCCGAACCAGGCTTTTGGGACATCATTTTAAACATTGTAAACAAGAACGGATAAGGCTACCTTCGAAAACATTTTCAAAACGATTCTAGAACAACCTTTAAACTGCATTCAACCAAAAATTTTTTGAACCTTGGTGGAGAGGTTTTCTAAGGATGTGTTCGAAATACATAGTCCATCTCCAAACTTGTTCTATGTTTGGAATAAATATTACGATGTACAAAGTTTAGAATCCGTTACGTCCTTCGAGAGTCCGCAAATAGACGGGCGGCATGGCTGGATCGGATTCCAATTGTCTGAAACGGATTTGGTCTGGTTAAAGACTGTGGAGTAGATTCCTATTTTGCTTAACTCTAAACAATTGTTTACGATTCCGAAAAAATGTAAGCGGACACAAATAAGCTGCATGCCATCCTTGCTTAAGTCATTTCAGGTAAACGATTAAATGCACGTCTGCTTGAACGTAAATTACTGTCAACAAGTAAAAAAGTGTCAGTCGGCTTTGCCGACAGAGGTATACCCTCAGCCAATGTGAATTGAAACTTTCATCTACGGACAGATAGAATGTATTTAGAGTCTCTTCATATTTTTGTGGCCCTTTTTAAAAATTTGAACTTGCCGACAAAAATGTGGATTAGGAATTAACACAAATGTTGAACTTTTGTGGGGGAGGTACCCTTAGGGAGGACCGATATGGGCCATTTTAAAAGTTAAACTAAATTTTGACAAAATATTTGGAGATCCAAAGTTTGGACCAAATTGGTTGCACCATTCAAGTGATATCGTCCTAACATTTTAGTGACATTTTTTAAATATTGTGGAGAAGTACCGGAAGTTGGAGACCGGTATTGCCCCATGAAGCTGAGTTTTGATCAAATATGACGAAGACCAAATGTTGCACCAAATCGGTAGAACAGTTCGAGAGCCATATATGGTGACATAGGGCTTTTTACACCTTTCGGGATGTTTTCCCAAGAAATATGGACCTGCTCCTGAAGAAACTTTTACGGTCGTAATGGAGGTAACGAATGCAAATCGCTTCAACAAAAATCAAAGTGATTCGAGAGCAGGTCTTAAAGTGAATTTATCCGAAATTTTGTGTGGGAGGTACCCAAAGGAGTGCAGAAATATAGTCCATATTCGAACCTGATCTATACCTGGTAGATATATTAGGATGTGCAGAGTATAGATTACATCAGTCACTCACTTCAAGAATTATCGTGCTCATATTTTTTCCGAAGATTTTTGAATTTATGTGAGGGAGGTACCTGAAGGAGTGGACCGACATGGTTTATCTTCGAACTTAAACTATGTTTGGACAAAATATTACGAAGGTCAAATTTTGGACCGAATTGGCAGATTCCTTCGTGATTTATGTTGCGCTCCAACCCCTACACACGGTGTCATAGGGGTTTTTTGGACCTTTCAGGTTATTTTCTTATGAAACTTGTATCGTCGTATGGGGGAAAGCGAATACAAGTTGCTACAACAAAAATCAAAGCAATTCGAGAGCAGGTCCTAAACTGAAGTTTTCCGAAATTTTGTGTGGGAGGTACCCGAAGGAGTGGACCGATTGAGTCCATATTTAAACTTCATCTAAGTCTGGTAGAACTTACACGATGTACAAAGTGTGGGCCAAATTGGTTACTCCCTTCAAGAGTTATCGTGCGCACAAATTTTCCGAACATTTTCGAACTTTTGTGGGGGAGGTACCGGAAGGAGTGGACCGATATAACCCATTTTCGAACTTAAACTAAGTTTGGGCAAAATATTACGAAATTTTGAACCGAATCGGTTGATCCGTTCGAGAGTTATCGTGCGCACCAGCCAGACAGACGGACAGACGGACGGACATGGCTAAATGAACTCCAATTTATCTGAAACACATTTCGTCCAAACATACTTGGGGTCTAAAACCATTATGTATTTCGATGAGGCACATTTTTCCCGTATGAAAGTGTATATACCCTCGTTAGCATAAATGCTGAGGGTATAAAAACAGCCTTATAGTCGACAAAAAATTGTAGGTGTCGATCTGTTACCATTGACTTTTTTCCAGAATTTGCCCTGCCAAACCTACACAACTAAAGCTTTATTGAAATGATTCTATTAACTCATTGGCCTTAGGGAGCTGACTTACGCCTCTACAACTCTACAATTGGCACATACATTTTTATCTTCTTTCTTGTGGACGAGACATATGACGCTCACATTCCAAGTAGCGGGTACGCTTTCCTCTGTCATATGGTGCTAACGAGCTGAGTTTGGAATATCAGTTTGTCGCCTTCGATCGTGAACAGCTCGGATGTTAGTCCATCAGCTCCAGCCGCCTGGTCGGTATAGATTCCATACCATCATCTGGGCTTGGTACTGGGACCTCGTTGTTTTTATACCCTCAGCATTTATGCTAACGAGGGTATATACACTTTCATACGGGCAAAATGTGCCTCATCGAAATAATGGTTTTAGACCCCAAGTATGTTTGGACGAAATGTGTTTCAGACAATTTGGAGTCGATTGAGCAATGTCCGTCAGTCTGTCTGGCTGGCTGGAGCGCACGATAACTCTCGAACGGATCAATCGATTCGATCCAAAATTTGGCTTTCGTAATATTTTGTCCAAACTTAGTTTAAGTTCGAAGATGGGTTATATGGGTCCACTCCTTCCGGTACCTCCCCCACAAAAGTTCGAAAATGTTCGGAAAATTTGTACGTACGATAACTCTTGAAGGGAGTAACCGATTTGGTCCATACTTTGCAAATAGTGAAATGTCTACCAGACTTAGATAAGTTTCCAGTATGGACTCAATCGGTCCACTCCTTCGGGTACCTCCCACACAAAATTAGGGATACGTTCAGTTTAGGACCTGCTCTGGAATCGCTTTGATTTTTGTTTTAGCAACTTGTATTTACTGCCCCCTATACGACGGTACAAGTTCCATCAGAGGTGGTTGGAGCGCAAGATAACTCTCGAAGGGATCTGCCGATTCGGTCCAAAATTTGGCCTTGGTAATATTTTGTCCAAACATAGTTTAAGTTCGAAGATAAGCCATATCGGTCAACTCCTTCAGGTACCTCCCCCACAAAAGTTCAAAAATGTTCGGAAAAATTGTTCGTACGGTAACTCTTGAAGGAAGTGGCCGAATTGGTCCATACGGTACACATTCTAATATATCTGCCAGATATAGATCAGGTTCAAACATGGACTATATTTGTCCACTCCATTCAGTACCTCCCACACAAAATTTCGCATAAGTTCACTTTAAGACCTGCAATCGAATCACGTTGATTTTTGTTGAAGCAACTTGCATTCGCTGCCTCAATTACGATGGTAAATTTTTTTCAGGGGCAAGTCCATACTTCTTGAGCAAACAGCCCGAAGGTTGCAAAAACCCTCTATGGCACTGTATGTAGTAGCTGGAGATCCACTTCCATAATGGTCAATGTCGATCCATTCCTTTAAGTATCTCCTCCGCAAAACTTTTGATCTTTAATCCTAATCAACATTTTTGTCGGTTCATACATTCAACATTTTTAAAACCCCCTAAATACATACGTTTTTTGGGAAAAATTTTTTCAATATACACAGGCTGAGGGTATGTCTCTGTCAGCAAAGCTGACTGATACTTTTTTTACTTGTTTTAAACAGTATTTTATATGTTTGCATGTTCGTTTTATGTTTAATCTGGCTGCTTAGATGGGATGTAACCACTGATCAAATGGAGTTAGTTGAGTAGGTTTGGCAGGGCAATTAAAAAGGTGTTCGGGTGTTACCGTGAGATCCATCCTAATCTCCATATGGTGGATAGGAGCCCTTCCACACACACAGGCATGTCGGGAAGGATCTTCATGCATGACAGTTTAAAAGGTACATGCAGATGCTTCCCGACATGCCTGTGTGTGGGTTCTCCTATCCACTATATAGTGATTAGGGTGGCTCTCACGGTAACACCCGAGCAAGTTCTGCAACGAAAGCATGACATTGTGTTGTTGTACTGGAAGAATCACCCTATTGCAGTTCTCAGGTCGGCATTCTGACAGGTTAAAATATTTTTCCATCGCGTTGCATTTATGTTCGCGGACCATAGTGACGCTGCATAGCTTACCCCAGACTGACCTATAGCGTTATAAGTGGTCAACAAAATGTCTTCATCTGCACCCCAAGCGCTGCCGGCTAGGGACTTGGGGAACTTGTAGAAAATACCTCAGCTTGTCTCAGATAGCTGTGTGTCGAATGTGACCCCAAGAATCTTGTGGTAGTTTATTGTGACATCAGGGAAGGTACCTGACACCAAGATTGTATAATAATCCAACTTACGGAACTCATGCTGATGGTCGGCAACTGGATACCTATTTCTGACGCTGAGGAGGACTAAACCCTCATGGGTCTTTACTACTGGCGAAAAAAGCTAAATCGGCCCGTACAATTCACCTTTACTGGCATCATTTCCTGCCTTCAGTAGCGAGACCACAGTGTCCATTTTCCAGATTCCGGGAACGATGTGGATTGCTAGCGACAGGTTAAGAACTTTAGTAAGAAATTCAGTTCCCGGCACATCCAGCGGTTTCAGCATTATCATGGAGATTCCACCAGTACCCAACGCTTTGGAAGATTTAGCGTTCTTGATGACATTCACAACATCATCCATTGTTAATTGTGGTGGATCATCCTCGGCAGGAAGGGATCTAATGCGACGTAGTGCTCGTCCTGCATTTATACATATATTTGTTTGGACACAAACAAATTATGTTTGAATCCAAACATATATTTGTTTGCAATCAGTCTCAAACAAATATTTGTTTGGATCCAAACATATTTCTAACATATATTTTTCTGCGTGTGGGTAAACTTCCGTGGGTCCTAGTAATACTTACGATTTGACTTCCAAGAAATTAAAAAAGCAGACTATTGGACACGGACATCTTTTTACAAATTATTCAGCATTGATATTTTTCCACTTAATTTGCTTGACAATGCCTCTTGTTATTATAATTATTTTATTATCGATACAACTTCTTTGGGGAAGAACCATAAAGTAAACAGAAATATTCTCAGTTGACGCAAAACCGTTGAGATGTAAAATTTACAAAAGAAAAGTCGGGATTTAGAAGGAAAAGAGATGGAATATGAAAATGTATTTACTCTCCTGCAATTTGTTTTTACTCTTCGATGTATCAGCGTATAATAATAAAACTAATAATCATTGTTATAATGATACAAATAAATATAACCTTTAATAATTTTATCAATATTCTGGCAAATATCTATTACTGACGTCTATTGAATGGTTCACTATACACCTGCAATGCATGATTGTATGTATTTATCTCAAATTGATAAGATATTGAAGGAAACGAATACAACAACAACTCAAACAAAAATCTCACAATAATTAAAAATAAGTTGTTGTTTTCATTTTTTCGCTAAAATGCCGTGCATCTTTTCAACCTGTGTAGAGTAAAACAAAAATGTCGACAAACTTCATCAGAACAAAAGTTATGAAAACCCAAAAAAACGAACAACCCACCAAAACGACGGAGCAATAAAATATTACGCCCGATGATTGTATTATCTAATCGTTTGGTAGTACTCCCAGTTGTGTGTGAAGGCAATGAAAATAACAAAATTGCCAAGATAACCACCAAAGCAAAATTTATTAAAAACTTTTATTCGTTCGGTTTAATGAAACAGTTCGATCCGTTCATACCTTGAGTCTATGTACACACGGTTTAACGACGCATCGTTAAATTGAAATTTAACGAGCAAAATAAAATTATTAATCATTAGTTGGATTTAAAAGTTGGCTGTTGTTTACACACACACACAAATACAAAAAAAGGATAAAAATGCCAAGGTATCTATGGTGATGGCGAAAAACAAAACAAACATAAACAAAATGCAAAGTGACAACATTTTTTGTTTAGTGAGTGAATGGACCTAAATGCCATACAAATAATAATTAATTATATGCATTTCAATGCCAAAAGAGGATATCATTTGTGAGCTATTCCAAAACTATCCAGGGATCAATAACATTAATATTATTAGCAACACCTAATTTCATCAGTTACTTTTTTGTGCAACCAATTCAAAGGTCAAAAAAACTAAACGAGATAAGACAATTCGATGCAAATAGCGCTGAAAAAGAACTACAGTTGAACCTCGATTATCCGGGAACCTCCATTATCCGTGATAGAAAAGAAATGTTGGACTTTTTTTCAATTTCTTCTATTTTTTGATATAAAATTCATTGCCCTTTAGTAAAAACACACTTTCCAATTAATCTGATTAAGCAAACAAAAGGTAAACAAACGAAAACTGGAAATTCTCCCGTATTACACAATTTGTGTATTTATGGTATCACAAAAACCGTGGGACAAAGTCAATTCAGATGAATCTGATGATATTATGTATCCTTCTAAAATTTGGTGGATTACCGTAACAAATTTAATAAAAATTACAGATTTTCACATTATTGTACAATATTATGTCATTTTTACATAAAAATATGTTCAAAAACTGCATAAAATCATTGCCTCCATTATCCGGGAAAATCGATTATCCGTAATGCCTCCGGTCCCGACCATCACGGATAATCGAGGTCCGACTGTAGTTTGAAACACACAACACAAATTAAATAAAGTGGAGGGTACCACTATAAGGAAAACCCCAACTTTAATAAAAAAAAATGGAATTAAATATCAACAAATCTATCTGTACATGTATAAGGTGAAGATACCAGAAGCGTGGAGAAATGTTAAATATTTTTTACACAAATGTTCCTATACGCTAGAAAGTTTAAAAACCAAAGAACAACATATGGCTAAGATCCTCAAAACTTGTAAAATCTGGGGTTATCGTAATGATGTATCCGACTTTTCAGCTTCCCCGAGATTTAGTTAATCTGCGTAAGCAAATAAACAGCCGTGGTGCAGTCGTAAGCATGTTGAATTTTCAGTTCAATCCCCGACCAGACCAAAACATTAAAATTGTCGGCGCACAGTGGTCGGAATCACTGAAATAATAACTTGCAAACCTGCACAAACTCAGTATGTGTCCGTGGGTAATAATGGACTAAATATGAATATTTTGGTATGACCCCCATATAACGGTACCTCCGGATATTCGGTATTTTGAGGATTTTAGCCACTCTTTCCTTCCAAATTAGTTGATTTTTGGCACTTTTAGTACGGTTACACTAGAGTTTTGTTTTTGCCGGGTTAACCCACTTCGAGACGATTTATTTGACGTTTGCGCTATGGAATTGACATTTGAAATCCAAACCCACTGGTTTAATCCAGTTAAGTGTAACCGGGGTATTAGAGTTTCTAGTGGTCACTAAACTTTTCCATCAAAAATTGTGGACATAGGTCATTTTCCGCCCAAATTAGGTGTATTTTGGTATTTGGAGTTCCCAGAGAGAACATGTAACGGATCAATCGAGCATTTTCAGAGAATGATACATTCAAAGTTTCATCTTCCGAAATATCAACGTTGTCAACACGCATCATATTTTTATTTTATTTCGCTCTCTGCTGGATTTGATCATCCGAACTTCTGATTTGTATCCGAACACACTATGCGACGCGTACGAACATGGAAGGTTGTTTAAACGCTTACATGTGCACCACCATCTGTTTCGTTATTTTATCAACAAAAACATTCGCGTGTTGGCAGTGAGCGTTGAACACACAACCCTAAGATTTATAGCCGGACACACACGCTCTGTGCCACCGTATTCATAACTTAGTAAGGAGCTATAGAAGTAGTTATTTTTGTTTACATTACTTTGTAATGGGTTACATAATGACTAACTGGCCCACATTTTTGCTGGTTAAGATCCTGCACAATTATAAAATCTGCGATTAACGTAATGATGTATCAGACTTTTCGGCTTCCCGAGATTCATTTAATCTGACTAAGCAAATAAGCCGCCTTGGTGCAATCGTAAGCACGTCCGATTTGCGGTTCAATCCCTGATAGAATATTAAAATCTTAGGCGGTGGCAAAGTTGTCTCTGATATTTTTAAAAGAAGACCGAATGGATAACACAGTGCAACACGAAAATTATTAACCATATTCTGACACCGCAGTGTGATAGAACAACAAAAATGAGAAGACGCGTGTCTCGCCGTTTTTCCCTATCTCATCAACATTCGCGGTTATAGGCCTCCAAAGGTTTGAGGCTTTGACGTAGAAAAGGTTATTTAGTCAGGACTATATCTTCCAAACCGTTAGGAAATTTGAATGTATATCAGAGGGAAAGTTGTAGCTCTTATCTTAAAGAACAGAAATTGTGAACACATATAACCAATCAAGCTTCATCTGCAAGGCCAAAATCGCCATGGTCAAATTTCTTTTAAAATTTTTTCTCAAGTTTGGTTTACAGCCTTCAAACCGATTAAGTTAATTTTGGGCGGTTGCGTATCTTTGGACCAGAGTCGGAGAAAAAAGTATAAAAATTAGATATTTTCAAAAGATTTTTGCTATTTTTACCATTAAGAACCGTTCATAGACATTTCGCATATTCCAGAAAGTTGTTTATTGAAGCCTTTGCTACACTATTGTGGTTGATTGTTTTCTTGAATTTTCAACGGTTTAATAGCTATGAAGCAGAAGCCGAGAAAAGAGGATAAAAATCGCAATTGTTTTGCTATTTTGACCATTAAGACCTGTTCCTTCAGGGTTCGTATATTCTAGAAAGATGTTTATTGAGATCTGAGGTATATTTTTGTAGTTGGTTGTTAGCTTCAAATTTGATCGGTTTGATAGCTGTATAACAAAACTTGAGAAAAATTTTAAACAAAAAATTTTACCATGGCGATTTTGACCTTGCAGATGAAGTTTGATGGGTTATATGTGTTCACAATTTTCTTTCTTTTAGACAAGAGCTACAACATTGCCTCTGAGATAAATTCAAATTTCCCAACGATTTGGAAGATATAGTCCTGACTAAATGACCCTTTTTACATCAAAGCCTCAAACCTTTGAAGGCCTATAACCTCGAAAGTTGATGAGATAGGGAAAAACGGCGAGACACGTGTCTTCTCATTTTTGGTGTTCTATCACACTGTGGAGTCAGATTATGGTTAATAAAACATGACTCAAAAAATTACACACAGTGTAACAAATATTCGTCATAATTTCGATTTATATTTTCGTGAGCCAGAAAATATTCAAAATTATTTAATTGCGAAACTGTTTAAGAGTCAAAATATGAATTTAGGATACTTTGAATTTTATCATAGTTGACTTTATAGTGCTGGATATTTTTAAAGTTATCGGGAAGTGGCAACAAGATTTCAGTTGTAGGCATAGGGGGATATGGTATACCATATCTACATATTTTTTTCACGGAACTCTATAGTACATGAGCAATTGTGGTTGTGCCATTGATAAGAAATATATTCCCATATATTATCGTCAGATCCATTTGCGGAAATATAATGTATGTACATATATGTATACTTGTCTATAAAATTTATGACGGAAGGAAAGGAAGACAATTCTTTAAGATTAACATTCAGAGCTTCTTTTAGGCAGTATTTATTTTTATTTATTTATTTTTTTTTTTTTAATTTTCATATTAGTGTCTTAACTTAAAATTAATAAAACCTATATGATACCCTTTGCTGGTCTTCTTGATTAGCATTTTACATGTTTCTAATACACCAAATAGAAGCAGATATATTTGTTCAAAATATTAAATTTGTCTTTTGCAATAACTCTGATATTTTACCATAAATGACACATTTTGTATTAATGTAAAGCTTAGACGATTTAGTTTCATTATCAATCTCTCTCCTTGGAATATGTCCAACAGAAGCAGAAATATCTGACATGGAAAGAAACATTCCATAAATTGGAAATTGGGATATCACAGTGTCTTTTTCAACATCACAAGCATTTCGCCAATTTTTGTAACGCAATTGGGAACATTTTAAAGCTCGGAAAGTCTTCATTGTTGAAACGCATCCAACCAAATCTGTGATACTCCTCAATACAATTCAAATAAAAAACTCGGAAAGTGGGATGTGCGCCAACCTATTTTTGCATCTTAATAAAGGTAATGTTTTCCTCATTCTTTGGGAATGCTACTACCAAAAGCCAAGATATTCACATAAGAATAAAACTTTGACTTTTTTGTCCACATAACTCAATATGTTTCTTCCTCTCTGGAAGCCCAAGCCAAAACACCAAAATTTCGTGACAATCCTATGAATATTGCGACATGTAGCCTGATTAAAAGGTTTAGATGGACAGATAGAGGGACGGACACACATAGCCAGATCGACTCAGCTCGTCGAGTCATTAATTTTGGTATATGAGGCGCTCAGCGCCAAAACGGCCTAACCCACAAAGAAATGATTCTGAGAAAAACAAAGTTGAAAGAAAACAAGTTTTTAAAATATTTTTATATTTTTTTATATTAATCATAAATACATATTAGTTGTAATATTTGTTATAGGTTAATCATTAGGTATTAGTTTACATACATAAAGACTGTTTTAAACAGTTAATAAAAAAATTAAAGTGGCTTAGGCCGTTTTGGCAACCATTTAAAAAATATATATTGATAGGAACTGAGGGTTAGGCCATGGTTCTCTATTTATTAAAACAACAAAAGTTCTTCAGATGAATAAGGCTGTGAGCGTTTTAATTAATACATATTAATAATAATTATTCCCAGCAAAATTTGAAGAAAGGGGTTCCATGTGATGACGTGATTTCATGGCATCTTTTGCGTTAATTCAAACGAAGTCGTGAAAGATCCGATCTTTTCATTAGCATTTGAACCAATGCAAAGAAAGTCGTGAAAGATCCGATCTTTTCATTAGCATTTGAACCCATGCAAAGGAATTCGTGAAAGATCCGATCTTTTCATCAGCATTTGAACCCATTCCATCGATCCAATAGAGATGAATTTTGTGTTTTTATTTATACACATTTTTCTAAATATATAAGATTAATTATTTACAATAGGCTTGATGTTTTCTCTCGTTTTAATGATGATGTCATTGCAAAGGTTTGGTGAAAATGACATGCCATGGCATTGGTGGAAATGACATGTCAAAGCATTGGTGAAAATGACATGTCAAAGCATTGGTGTAAATTACATGCTTTGGATCCAAAAATGAATAGCATCTTTTGGGGTCCACGCTCATATAAAATTCATCGCTGAAGATGCTAAAAAGATGACATGCCAGATCACTTTCACCCATGATTGAATGGCATCTTTGGCATCGAACATTTTGCTGGGTTGGTCTTCATCCTGGATATCTTCATCTTCGGCTCTCGAATTTGTTTTTAAATTCTTATAGAATGCATGATTTATGGGAGGTATGAACTCTTTGAGTTCCTTTAAATCCTTACACTTTGCAGCTTCAATAAATCTTCCTCCCGGATACTTGCAGGAGTTCCTTTTTGAAACATCAACTTCTTGAAATAAAACATTTATGTCATTTGAATATTTGTCTTGAATTATAAATGGCTTCGCATTTTGGAATCGAAGACACTGAATCCTAAACCATTCAACTTTTGAAGTCTTGTCTTTGGAGATTTTTCTGTTTGATACTAGTTTCTCAATTGAGGATATGCTTTTTATTTCATCTGTCGTCATCTTTACCATGTGAAATGGTTCCCTTTTTTGCCGTGAGGATTACACGATCCTAATCGTCAAAATGGCCTTTTAATATTTTTTTACTTTTCAATGAGACCAAAATCTTGATCGCATAGTAGGAATGAATGGCTAGACACTAAAAATTTGTGGTCTATCTGTTCCAGTGAGAAGGTCAAATTATTGACCATGTATGTGCAAATAGTGTTCATTCTTATGTTACGGATTTGGCCACCACATTGATCGCTATATATTATTAACTTCTTAGATTTTACATTGACGCCAGGGCGTAAATCAACTTTATTACTTAACCCTTGGTTTTTACTTACAAATTCGTCTCGAAAATTTATTTTTATATTATTTTTCAAATATACTCGTGACTAAAACGTAACATGCGTTTTAGGCCTAAACCACACGTATTTTTTATTTCCAATATTCGATTTTGCCTATGTGGCTTAGGCCATTTTGGCGTCCACATTTTTCCAAACTTTCAGTAAAGGAAAAACAGTTTTCGGCATGTAGAATAACATATGGTTAAACTATGCAATAGAGAATTTTTTTAGTATATATTTCAATAGGTTCCTGTTCGATCAGCATAGTCAGTTTGATTTTTTTTTTGAAAATGTGGGTTAGGCCGTTTTGGCGCTGAGAGCCTCATATATGGGTGAATATTGCGAAAAGACTTGTTTCTGAGTTCCGACGCATTAAGGTTAAAATATTGAAAAAAAAAATAAATTCTTAGAAACGGAATAAGTAATGCAAAATATCCTCCTTAAACAAGGCTGGATTATTTTTGTCTTTGACGTCTTCTATCTAGAATGAAGTTTTGTGGGACAAAACTTAATAAACTCAAATAAAGTACAACTGTTTTTCTAATAAAAAGATAGCCCGCATTGTTGTCAGTAATATTGCCAAAGACACTTTATACCAAAAATGCAAGGATTCCAAGGAATCTGATGTCGAATATTTCAAAACCTGTAGAAATGGGCGGAACTTGCCACGCCTATTTAGGTTACTTCCCGACGAAAACTTTCTTCTTTTTTCGGTCCTCTTTCATAATCTGGGCGATGTTTCTTGTAATTTTAAAAAAGTTCGATTTTGTTGTACTTTGTTATTATCCGATCATTATCCAAAATGAATAACATCCTCCTTGACCAACAATTCTTACATCATGTAACAATTTTGCGATATTGCATTATAACTGCAACCTCTAGCGTGATTATGGTTACACTACACCAGGGACGCGCTTCTTTGCCTTTGCATTTGCTTCTCTCTATCTCACGTACAGTGTACGTGTACATAAACAAACCATGAACATCATGTGGTTGTTGTTTTTTCACCCATGCATACACACATGCTTTAGTATTGATGGAAATATTGTGGGCGACACTGCACTACACACAACAGTGTGGGATTCCTGTATATAGTAGGGTGTAACCCTGTTATCTGACTACGTATATCAACATCAATGGAAAAGTCAAGAGATCGTCTTCGAACTACATATATCTCACGTAGGCGAAATGTAAATAAATTGCATGCCTATTTTTTGTCATACACTCAAACGGCCTACAGAGCCGCTACAATAGCGGATAAAATGTTTGTTTTTGGTCCATTTCACCGCCTATGAATTTCACGATCATTATCATATTTATTCTGGTCGGAGCACGAGCGCCACACAAAATTTCATGACGATTGAGCCATAATTGCGACTTGGAATTTGATTACAATTTTAAATATACGGCAGAAGGACACATATCTCGTTTAATCTCGTCGAAATATTAATTTTGGTATACAACCTTTTAGGAAAGACGAACTTATAATAATCTTTCCCCGAGGTGGGCAGGGTATAAAAATACTTGAATTCGGGCTGTACCGTTTATGGAGCTGTACAACAACGTTGGCATGCAAATATCTTAAATCGGGCGTGAACCTTTGTCCACTACGAGGGCTGCACATAACTATCTGGCCTAGGCAACACCGCGTGTTGCCAGACGCCATTTGAAATTTTGTATGGACAGTTTGGCAGTTTTTAGCCTATACGTACTCAGGACAGTTTTTCATACGACCATGTGTTGTGTTGATTACAGTGACTTAAAAAAAAATCACTTTGCAAAAAAATTAAATTTAATTGTGAACATTTTCGTCCAATTATTTTTTACATCTTTGGACGTCACTATAGGTCAAACAGCCCATTTTACTGGCCAAAAGTCAGATTTCGCACTTTGTATTTTCACTTATTTTGTGTTACTTTCTTGAAAGAAACACTTCAAATATAATAAAAATAAATTTTGTTTTTGTATGAGAAATTATACCGTTACATGACAGGCTGCCAAATATGTATTATCCAAATATCTTTAAAAACTTGTTAACGAAATATGTTTACTTGTATGCGTTCAGGGTGAAACAAAATCACAATATTAGCATAAGTAACGATTTGATTAGAAAGTATTCGATATCTATTTATCAAAAATGCCCTCCTATCATCATTTATGTTTATAAATAGTTATTAAATGGGTGTTAACTTTGAATTTTCGAAGAAAGTAGAACATTTTGAGGTTATGTACGCTATTCAAATCTCGGCAACGTTCGGCAATGAAAGTGAAAATTGAAATTGGTTCATTAACTCGTGCCGAATGCAGAAAATTTTATGTGATTTTGCGTAAATTTGCTCGACAAGAATTATACAACTTTTTTTAGGTTACCATATTTTCCATAATATTGATTTTTTGAAGTCAGGGATAAACCTCTTACCAAATAATGTTAGCCAAATTGGAGTCTACAGCATTCTGCTGTGTTCTAAAGTCAAATTATTTACAAATCTTTTATAAATATATACAGTTATAGTCAAAATATGTCACATCACATTGTGGGATTTTCAAGGTAATAATTTTAAGGCATATTCACATTAAAACTAAAACGAAATACAACAAAAAAACTTCTGAACTTATCGGACGTCGATGCCTTCAATACTGTAGATGAATAACAGACCTTCCAGTTTTTGTTCCCAAAGGGTTAAGGTACCAGTTGTGTATTTGGTCCATAAAGGGTTAATTTTTTGGCCCACGTTGTTCCATTTTTCTCCCTGAATCTAGAAACGTTATATTAACTTAAACCAAATACTTGTTTTAACTTTAAGACTTTTGGCCAATAAAATGGCCCGTTTGACCTATAGTGGACGTGGATAATCACTACAAGAGTAAATCGATCAAATTAAATGTTTGTATGTCGATAATAGCATTAAAGAATGCAAGAACAACGATGTCTTCTGAATGCCGCCAGAAACCGAAGCCTTTTGATAATTGAATAAAACATGTCATTTAATTGTATAATAATATCAACAATTAGTTAAGATAAATGTGGTAACACTAAATTGTAATTGTATGATCGCTAACTTCCGAATACGGATTGGCAAATAAAGAAGAGAAAGATGTCGATAAACGACCATCCTCGTAGATGGCACAACTGCCGCTTTTGGCCGACCCTCACGACCTTCGTTTCTTTAGCGAGTGTCAGCCAAAAACGGCCGTTGTGCCAGAAAAAATTAAGCCGTGAGTGAACGAATAATGCAAGATAGCCATGTTAAATACCGTAAGATAGAGACAGCCTTCCTTTACCACACTTTATGTCATGGCCCAATTAACAGGTCCCATTGGCATCTTCACAAGAAGCAACATCTTCATCAACTCATATGTCGGAATAAAAATTTTGTTTTCAATAAATCAACATGATTTCAAATGGAAATTCCATAATCGAGAAACAAACTTCCACGATGAAATATCACAATTACATTGTAAATTCAATAGACAAGCGAAGGGATCAATGTAAGTTAATGCCCTATATATGTACGTACAAATCTACATTCATACATATGCATGTACGTTCACGAAGAGAAGGTTAATTAAATATTTATTGTTTGCCATGATATCAATATCAATAAAGTTAGCAACAAAAATATCAATAGAATTTAGTACTCTTTTAAAATACCCCGTATTATATAAGAATTGGCAAAGCAAAAAGTAAAATAATAATGGATTTACCATCGCTGATTAGTGCCAGCGAAAATAAACCGATAAGATTGTTTATAATTTTCGTCGTTAGTATGACTGTGAAGAATTAATGTGGACGTTATAAATCTTTTAATTAAATAATCCAAAAACAAATTATGTAATATGAAACTTAATTTGTGTGGAGACAAAAATAGTTTGTTAGGCCATGTTTATATTACAGCCTTTTGCATGGTTAACCTTCTATATGAGGATTTATTTGAAATTGAATTTTTCCATTTGTAATTTGAATTTTTCTATTTTTAAATCGATTTTTTTCATTTGGAATTTCATATGAAGAAAATTCAAATTACAAATGGAACAATTCGAATTACAAGTGAAATAATTCGAATTACAAATGAAAAAAGTCAAATTACAAATTAAATAATTCGAATACCAAATGGAATTCTCAAATTACAAATGAAATAATTCGAATTCCAAATTAAATTTTCAAATTACAAATGAAATAATTCGAAATTCAATTGGAATTCTCAAATTAGAAGTGAAATGTTGCGACTTACAACTGAGATTATTCGAATTGCAGGTGGAAATGGTGTAGAGTACGTACAAATAATTTAATGATATATGGAAAGTCCTTTATCCGCCAGACTTGCAAACATTTACACACATGGTATGAGGTCAAACACTAACATATTTGAAGAGGAATTTATGGTTTTTTGAGAAGAAAGAGGAGTTGAAGGAACTAATGCCCCTTCCTTCCCACATTGTGCACGTAGAAGTATTTCATCATCTGACTATTCGATTATGTCACTTTATATGAAAAAAGAAACCCAAAATAACAAATCAATAATGATAAAAGTATTTATTTATACTGTTTTATTTGACCTATATTTTTAAATATACATACATCAATTATTTAAACATTTATAGGTGGTCAAATAAACCAATAATAATTATTTTAATTTATACTAGGCAATTTAAGTGTCGTAAATCTTAATTTTTGGATCAACGAACCAAAGGTATGTTAAGATTAGCGTTTATTATCGTATGATTCTTGCCTCACTTTGTTTGACATATATTTCATCGAGTTTCATATATACTACGTCTATTAAATACAAACGTTCTGTTTCTGCTTTTGGCATAACTTCAATTTTGAGGGTTTGAGAATTTTTCTCTGGTTGCACCTAGTTACATTGATGCTGTCACCAACAACCAACGAATTTCCTAGGGTTATAGCCCATTTAGATATGACTTCATTAGCCGTATTTAGCACATTATCAGGTTTTATTTGCTAAATCCAGCCAAAATCTACAAGATTTCCCATACAAAAATAAATCCTCGTATTGAGTGGATTTGTTTTAAATCTGGCATAAATCCGCTTATAAAACTCTGTTTTTTGCAACATGTTGATAGAAAATACAATAAGTTGCAAGCTGGCACAAGAAACAAGGTAGATGCATCGGTGAATTGCTACACTAAAAATAATTTAAAATGTAAAAATTTGTAAACAAGGCGGAAAGATTAAATTTGTTTTGATGTACAAAGTTGATTTTAAGTACAAAGTTGATAATAGTACGTTTATATTTACGAAATCGAGTAGATTTCAACTGTCAATTCCTTTGCTTGACGTATACGCAAAGGAATTGACAGTTGAAATCTCATCTGAAATCAATTGGATTTCATTTGACGTTTAAGCAATGAAATTGACAATTGAAATCGAGTGGATTTCGTAAATGTAAATCTGGCATAAGACTAATATTTACGATGTCTAAACGATCAAGTAATTCGATTATTTATTTTAGATGGGTAAACTGCGATAAAATAATTCTTTATTTGCTCTTTAGTTAGCATTAGTAGCATAATGTGCTAACATTTTTAGTATTAAACAATAAATTTGTAATTTGACGTATGTTTTTTGAGACGAATTCAATTTACAAAAAATTCTTTTGACGTTTCAAATTCGATCAGATGGGGTGATGCATCTACCTTGGTAATTGTGCTATGAACAAAAATCAGCTGACTGCCATATAAATACTCCAAAATGTATATCTAAATGCAATGAGATTTGTACTGGATTTATTGAATCCAGTCGAGGATTTATGGCTAGTCTAAATGAGCATAATAGCTCAGTGGATACACGATTACGAAATCCACTCGATTTCAACTTTCAATTCCTTTGCATGCACGTCAAATGAAAACTCATATGAAATACATTGGATTTTATTTGACGTTTTAGCAATAGAATTGACAGTTGAAACGAGTGAATTTCGTAAATGTAAACGTACTACATATAATAGTACGTTTATATATAACCGGATTTAACAAACCCACTGGGTTTCAAATGCCAATTTCTTTGCGTATAAGTCAAATAAATCCTCATTAAGAAGGTTAACCCTGCAAAAGGCTATAATATAAACATGGCCTAAAGGTAAGGTCACATTAGGCAAATATTTGCTCCAGCGACCGGCATTGTGCACTTACTGAGATCAAATGAGTGTTATAATACATTGAATTTATGCTCACTTGCTCTCAGTAAGCGCACACTGCCGGTCGCTGGAGCAAATATTTGCCTAATGTAACTGTACCTTAAGGCTATTTTAAATACCTAACTAGGCGTTTACACTAGACAATTTGTCTTGAAATACTTCTATGATTTACTAACACATACATATATTCAAGGTAAATTTATAGAAGGTATGTGCATGAATTACAACAACTAACAAATTTACAAAAACAACATTGTTGGTATTGAAAATTAATTGTCAAAGAAAATATTGAATAATAGGGTCGTTCCAAAATTTTCTCAGGAAAAACATAAATACGTTTTGAAAATCCTGCACAATAGAACAAATTTGAATGACAATGTAAGTATAAAGCATTCAGAACTGTCGTAGGTCAATTTATTACACGTTTAGGAAGAAAAACAGTATTTTATTGTAGCAAATTTCGAAGTTTCAAATTTTATGAGTAGACCCTATTACATTTTGAAAACTAAATTTACAAAAAAAGTAAGAATACAGCTGATTGTCACTTCTACCTTGTATAAATGTACCTTGCATACATTTGCCGATTGTCTCCCAGCTGTCCATCATTTTTTCACAGACAGTACGGATAATGCGGCCCATACACTGTGGGCATGCAGGACAGCATTTGTAATAGTATTAGTAAATTTTGAAATTTTTGTCAATGTATGTGGGAGTATTTTTAGCAGTATTGAAATCAAAATAGTTTTGATTTTGTAAATAAACCCCTTTCAATCCAATGAATTTTGTTTATTTTCCAAGAAACCATAGAACAGTTTTTGAAAATAACAAATATTATTTGTGACGAAATTAATTTTTTTTTAAAACTTCAACTAAAAGTCGCGTTTTGGAGGAAAATGTATAATTTTTGGAATATGGATTGAAGGAATGGCACACATTATTCAATCACACACGTACACAAAGGGTTCATCGGCAGCAGCAGTTTGGCAGTAAATGTATGTATAGGCCGCATAACAGATTCGATTCATTCGTGCAACAGAAAATAGTTTTTTGAGAAATTTTTTCATAGTATTTTTTCCAAGACATATTTATATGAGGTGGATGCATGAATTACAACAACTAACAAATGTACAAAAACAACATTGTTGTTATTAGCTTTGTTCCACAACTAAAAAGTTTTTACAATTTTTACGACTTTTACACATTATGCCGAAAACCCGTTCCCGTACACAAAGAAGTTGTAAAATGTTCACTTCTCTTTAAACAAAAATGGCGCTCTCTTTTTACTTTTTACTCGACAAATTTGAGCGTGTAAAAATAGTAACAAGGATGCCGGCGTCTGATTGGCTGGTACGCCGACTTTGACATTTGTTCCAGCTTTTTTGACGTTTTTACCATTTTTGCGTTGCCGAACAATTTTTTTCTCTATTTCTCTCTTTTACGAGTTTTACTATTAAAAAGTACGGGAACAAAGCTATTAAAAATTAAATTTCAAAGAAAATAATAAGGTCGTTCTTAACAGCTACACCTAACTCTCAGCGCGACGTACAAAAATTATTCACCAACCTACCAAACAACGCTCTCTGAGCGTCCGTATTACCCAAATACGTAGAGTCCAAAATCACATTTAAAACACAAAATCCGCGACCGAAACTTAATTAAATGTTTTCATTCGTAAAACAAATAGTTTTCCTTTGTATTTCATTGTATTTCATGTTTTGTTGGGCTTTTGTTTTTAAAATACATAATACACACACATACAAACAATAACGTCCTGTCAAAGTTAAATTTTTTCAACTTACAAAAAGTATACGCTCGCAATATTTCGGTAGTTCTCATAAGAATACGTTTCTACAATGCTTTATTTACTTTATTACACTTATTCGGAACCGACTTTAATTACTAAGCACACAGCTTGTCTCTAGTTAGCACACAGCTCTTCTTTAACCGATCTACGAGTATTCAGTTCAACTCTTAAAACACAACTAACTCGTCGTTGCTGGTCCCACTCGTATTTATCTAAAAATTCCCTCGTTCAAGAATCCTCTAGAATACGTCTGGCAACACCTCGAATCTGTGCAATGAACACACAGACGCACATTCGCACTAAAGGTAGAAACACAATGAAATACGCCGCTTTTTCACGCTTAGTTTTATGTAAAAGACAAAAAGCCCAAGTACCACCTAATTCAAATGAATAATGCCGCATTTGAATTAGGTAGTTCTAGGCCTTTAATATTTTACATGAAAGTGAGCGTGAAAAAAGCGGCGTATTTAAAAATTCATTTCACATTTTCATAGAAACAGAATTGAGCCCATGGGCTTTCTTTTACAGCATTACCATATTGAAATACCTAAATTCAGTTTAAATTCCCTTTGATTTTGTGCATTAAGAATGTGGATAATGCACGAATTACTTTGAATTAAGGCAGTTAATGCAAATTAACGCTGCCGTCTGTCTAGGGCATAGGTGGTCAAAATTACTCTTAAATACGTTTTAAGGGAAAAATTAAAACAGCCTTTTTGTCAGCATTTTTTGCGCGTTTTAATTTAACAATAACAAAACAATCCCTAAATGTTAATTTATGTTGTACGAACGAAAAAGAGAAACAAACTACAGCAACGCTGGCGTGCGAGTAAGCCCGTCTATGGTCTAGGGTATTTCTTTTGAAAATGGTAAAACCGGCAAAAGTTGTAAACTGCTCCCATATGAATTGCATGGTGTAAGAAGTAAAGGAACGCTTTTCGAGTAAAAAGTGGTAAAACTTGAAGATTCTTGAACGTAAAGGAACAGAGCTAAAATTTGTCGATAACACTACCTGTTTAATTTGCCTTAAATGGAATTAATAACGTAGGCATTAATAGGCAAAAGTTCATTCATTCACTCGTCACACGAAATCGTTTTTAAGGAGAAAAAACGCAATGATAAAACTGGCAATTTCACAAAATTAAAAATAAACAAAAAATTGATAAGATTTTCGGCCTAAACACTGTTTTCGATATTCCAAAATAAACAAACAAAATTTCAAGAAATATTATAATCAATCAAAATTTCCATGTATTTCAACGAGACATCCGGTTGCACCATTTGCAAACAAAAATGGCTTCAATTGATGACAAATCTCCAATTATTAGCTAAGCAAATTTCTCCTTATGTTTATTTTTAAATTCTGTTGTATTAATTGTAATCTCTTATTTTGATTGTCTATTACAGCGACTCAAAACCAGCCATGGAACGTGGACTTCACGAACGTGATCGTGTGGGTGTACAAGACTTTGTACTATTGGAGAACTATCAATCGGAAGAGGCATTTATTGACAATTTACGCAAGCGATTCCAGGAGAATATTATTTATGTAAGAACATTTGTCTACAGTCAGAGGGATCGTAAAATTAATTTACCACTTTATATAAATTTCAGACATACATTGGTCAAGTATTGATATCGGTAAATCCCTATAAACAATTGCCAATTTATACAGAAAATGACATAAAGGAATATCGTAATAAACATTTTTATGAGATACCACCACACATGTAAGTCCGTTATTTATTTATTTGTTTGTTTGATTAACAATCTTAATTGTAGTAAATTTTCATGTAACCGAGAATTTCTTATGATTGATTATAAATTATGTCAATGGTTTATACATACATACATATGTACATCCATACTTGGGTTTAATGCCTTTTTGTTTATTTCTTTTTTCCCTTATTTACAGTTTTGCAGTTACTGATAATGCTTTTCGTTCACTAATTGAAGAAAATAAAGGCCAGTGTGTTCTAATCTCTGGTAAGTAACTGCTATTTTTAGCTATTATGTATACATACATATGTATATAGAGTTTCAATGTTATTTCCCAGTCAGCATTTTTTGAAAATTTTAATCAAATTCGAGTCTTTTTTGATCCGACTGCACGATTAAAAAGCTAGAATATGAGCTCATTTTCTGATCATAAATGACTCCTTTGTCGGTAGGAAAACATAACCTCAGGCGACTCTTCTAAACAAATCACAAATGAGTCTTTTTCGAGTCGTATTTCAATGATTTATTGGTGTTTTGTTGATTAATTTCGGACCCTTTTTCGAGTCTTTTTAGAGTCATGTTTATAATCATTTATGAGTCTTTTTGTTAGACGAAATAAATTAAAAAAATTTTCTTTTTATTCTTCTTTGTTTCTTTCCTTTGTTTTAAAGTCTTTTCAGCTTTGTTATGTCTTGTAATTATCCTTTATTATGTTGCTTGGTGGTTAGTATACTGCTTCTTCATTTCACTTGGCAAAACCTGTTGTGTTGTGTTTGTCTGTACCTTTAATATTATACGTTACATTTATATCAAAATTTTGTAGAAAGTGTATATGAGAATTTTATTTTTTTATTTACAACCAAATAAAAATAAAACAAAGCAATCAGTTTTTAATCACCTAACTGTTCAAAATATGATCAGAGTATACATAATTATAATCACTTTTCAAACACCTGTATGACCCTTTTTTGATTAAGCATTTTTCAATCTTCCATATGATCAAAATGTGACAATAAATAACAAAAAATTGTCACATTTTAAACACCTCAATGATTTATTTGTGATTGCTACACATTTGTTGTTGTATTTTTAAATTGAACTCTTTTTAATCATTACAGGGAGTCACTTTCGAGTCCCTTTCTGATCACACAAGCGACTTAATCAATTTTTGATCACCAAAAGGACTCTAAAAAGACTCCTCAATGTGATTTTTGACAAAACAGTCTTCTAAATGCTATCTGGGTTTATACAAGACATACAAACATATAAACATTTCTACGTAAATACAATTTTCATTGTATTCATACGTAAATATTTGCCAAAATCTTAAAAATGTTGTTATTCATAAGAAATTGAAATACAAGTATGATTGCATTCGCTTTTGAAGATAAGAAGAACACTGTGATGTGACTTAAGTGTTAATTTCGCTGCTACAAAAAATGATTTATATATTGATGATAAATAATATTGTAAATTTCCATGTTTTAATATTTAATACAAACATTTTACAAATATTTCACAGATTTGTTTTCGGTTGGAAGGTTTACAGAGGGAAAATGAACGTTCTGACCGGGAAGAACGTGCATTTTACCTCTGTTTATACCAGAGACGGGCTCTTTGCAAAGAAGTATAGTGAGGGCGCCCACTGAGTTGTTTTTGCATTTGCTTCGCTCTCTCACTTAACGTGTACGTGAATAACAACAAACGATAAATATCATGTGGTTGTTGTTTTCTTCACCCATACATACACACATACTAAAACATAGAAGGAAATTCTTGGGCGACGCTGGTTTATACCCTCAGCATTTATGCTAACGAGGGTATATACACTTTCAACGGCCAAAATGTGCTTCATCGAAATAAAGGTTTTAGACCCTAATGCTTGGTTTACATTTACGAAATACACTCGATTTCAACTGTCAATTTCTTTGCGTATACGTCAAATGAAAACTCATATGAAATCCATTGGATTTCATTTGACGTTTAAGCAATGGAATTGACAGTTGAAATCGAGTGGATTTCGTAAATGTAAACTTACTATAAGTATGTTTGGACGAAATGTGTTTCAGATAATTTGGAGTTGATTTAGCCATGTCCGTCTGTCTGCCTGTCTGGCTGGTGCGCACGATAACTCTCGAATGGATCAACCGATTCGGTCAAACATTTGGCTTTCGTAATATTAGCTGTGTCTGGTTACCCTAAAATTTTTAACAATTTGTACCAATTGTTGCTGGAAGTCGTCTGTTAACACAAAAAACCAGCAAAAGAGAGCGATTCGAGAGAGACATTTTGACAGTTCTTTCACTGAGAGCTTGCAAATTCTTGCTGGACAAATTTCTTCTAGCAAGCACTTGCAAGCTCTTCTTCTTCCTGAAAACAATCAATCAGCCGTTTTTAGTTTTTTGTTGATTTATGTTTGTGAACATTAAAAACAATTTTATTGTGGAAATAACTAAAGCTCTGTTCCAGAACTAAAAAGTTTTTACAATTTTTACCACTTTTACACATTTTGCGTTCCCGTACACAAAATGTATATGAAAATCGTTTACGACTTTTACCACTTTATAAAGTACGGGAACAGGCCAATAGTCTAATTGTATTCTTTTACGGAGAACAAATTTGTAAAGTGGAAAAATACTTTTTTGTTTCATTTTCTTGTTTTTTATTTTTAATAAAATACAACGTGTTTGCTTCCTTTGTTGGCGGACAAATTGTTCTGTTTTTGCAAGTCAGCTGATTGCTTGCTGGTTTTTGCTGGGAAGGTGTCTGTTTACTTTTTACAATTTTCTAGCAAAAGAGAATAAAAACCCCTTACCCTGCGTTTACAAAAGACAGGACAGTTGACTTCATGTATTGATTGTCAAAAACCCAAAACTTGCCTCTGTGACGTAGGCGTCCAGACAACTGCAAAAACAGTTGTAAAATTATGAATGAAAACCATAGATTTCCTTTTGTTTTCCGTTCACATATTTTGCTTTTGTACATATTCTTTTGTTTTCAACACATTTAAATTATCATCTCACTTCTTTTTCACCAAAATGTGTGAAAAACTGATAGACAGCTGGGAGACAGCCGACAAATGTATGTATGTGTTAGTAAATCAGAGTTGTATTTGAAGAAAAACTGTCTCGTGTAAACGCCTAGTTACTCTCTGAGAAAGTTCTTGCTGGACAATTCTTGCTGGGAAAGTAACCAGACAGACTTATTTTGCCCAAACTTAGTTTAAGTTCGAAGATGGGTTATATCGGTCCACTCCTTCCGGTACCTCCCCCACAAAAGTTCGAAAATGTTCAGAAAATTTGTGCGCACGATAACTCTTGAAGGGAGTAACTAATTTGGCCCATACTTTGTACACCGAAATTTCTACCAGGCTTAAATGAGGTTTCAATATGGACTCAATCGGCCCACTCCTTCGTGTACCTCCCACACAAAAATTTCGGAAAAGTTCAGTTTAGGACCTGCTCTCAAATCACTTTGATTTTTGTTGTAACAACTTGTATTCACTGTCCGCCATACGGTGGTACAGTTTCATCAGGGGCAAAACCCTACTTCCTGAGAAAATAGCCTGAAAGGTTCCAAAAAAAACCCCTATGACACCGTGTGTAGTGGTTTGAGCGCAAGATAACTCTCGAATGGATCTACCGATTCGATCCAAAATTTGGCCTCCGTAATATTTTGTCCAAACATAGTTTAAGTTCGAAGATAAACCATATCGGTCCACTCCTTCAGGTTTGACAGTTTGTCGAGCATTCCGAGAGTGACAGGGCGAAGAGAAGAGTATTACGTCGGATCAGATCTCTTCCTGCCGAGGATGAACCACCACAATTTACAATGGATAATGTTGCCAATGCCATCAGGAACGCTAAATCATCCAAAGCGTTGGAATCTCCATGGTAATGTTGAAGCAGCTGGATGAGCCGGGAGTCGAGTATCTCACCAAAGTCTTCAACTTGTCGCTAGCCACCCTCGTTGTTCCCGAAGTCTGGAAAATGGGCAGGGTGGTCCCACTACCCAAGCCAGGCAAGGATGCCAGCAAAAGTGAATCGTACAGACCGATTTCGCTTTTGTCGCCCGTAGCAAAGACACTTGAGGCCTTGATCCTCCCCAGTATCAGAAATAGCTATCAAGTTGCCGATCATCAACATGGATTCCGTAAGCAGCACAGCACGACAACAGCGCTGCACGCCATTACCACATATATCTGTAAAGGACTCAACCAGAGACGGCCGTGCGATAGAACAGTAATGGTGGCTCTTGACTTATCAAAAGCCTTTGATACAGTCAGGCACTCCACGCTGTTTGAGGACATTGAGCAGACAACCCTCCGGCCAAGCTTGAAACGTTGGATAGTCAACTATATGTGTGGACGCCAGTCGTACGTGGAATTCAGGAATAAGATGTCCAAACCCCGTAGAGTGAAACAGGGAGTTCCCCAAGGTGGGGTGATATCTCCGGAACTGTTTAACCTCTACACGCAGAGAAAAAAATATGATTGATCCAACAATATTCGAAGAGCAAAATATGTATTGTAAAGATATTGTTAAATTCCAAATGTAGTATAGTAATTCCAACAATTGGGTTTGTCAACTGGACAATAGTTCTCTCTTTTCTTCGACAATTTTTTCTCTTCTCTCGCTATTCGATGCCGTGTTGAAAAAAACAATTATGCTGAGTTTTGTTTGTATGACATGATGCCTTTATCTTTGTTTTTGTGTGTATGTATACCAACAAGGAGACTCTTCTTTTTATTTGTTTCTGTTTTGTTTCATTCTTCTATCTTCATTGTGCTTTGAGGTTTGGTGTTATACCGGAGATTGTTATGATGTTTAATTATTCCTTATGTTGTGGTGGGTGCTTGTGGCTTTTTGTTTGTCTTTTTTTTTTGTTTGTTGTCAGCCAATGCAGCAAACCATGTATTGTGTTCATCAATGATTGCAATATTATACGCGACATTTATATCCAAGTTATGCGAAAAGTGTATATGAGAAGTATATACACTCAAATCAAAAATTTCTGGGCTGGTTTTCTGGGTTGACAATACTTTTTGTAAACAAAATTAGATTATGATAGTTCCTACAATCGGTATTGTTAACGATTTTTACAATATTGCGGAAATTCGAAAGTTGTTTTTGTTTTCTATGTTTGGAACAAAAGATGGTATTTTTCGATTTGGATTACAATGTTTGAACAAAACAAATACATTTTTGGAACCAAAACAGATATTTTTGTTCCAACAAAAGCGAAAAATATTTTTTCTCTGCGTGTACCTCTCCTGTATTCCACCCCCTCCAGACGGCATTGAGATCGTGACGTATGCGGATGATTGCACGATCCTGGCGTCGGGTACCTATCCTGATGACATTTGTGAGAGACTGAACAACTATTTAACTGATCTTACCACCTTTTTCCATTCGGGGAATATGCAGATTTCCCCCACAAAATCTACAGCCACTCTGTTTACCACATGGACAGCGCAGTTTGGACGTGAGTTGAATGTCGTGGTCGACGGTAGCAGAATTCCGACCACAAACTGCCCTAAAATTTTAGGGGTAACATTCGACACTACATTCACGTCGTGCGCACACGCCACAGCTATCTGCGACAAGTTGAAAAGTAGGAACAAGGTCCTCAAGTCCCTGGCCGGCAGCACTTGGGGTGCAGATAAAGAAACCTTGTTGGCCACGTATAACGCGATAGGTCGGTCTGTGGTAAGCTATGCGGCTCCAGTTTGGTCCCCGAGATTGTGTGATTCGAACTGGAAAAAGATTCAAACTTGCCAGAATGCCGCCCTGAGAACAGCGACAGGGTGCCTCCTCAAATCTTCAGTGGACAATCTACATGAGGAGGCAAAAATTCTTCCTGTAAAGCAACATAATGAGATGCTTTCGTTGCAGTACCTGCTTGGATGTTATCGTGTGAGCCATCCCAATCACCATCTTGTGGGTAGGCCCGGTCCATTCAGGGAGATCAGGAAGGATATCCATGCTCTAGAGGGAGAAGTCCAACGATACAGGAGAGAATCCCAAGATCAACAAGCATATCAAGCAGGATTGAATAGCATTCACATGGACGCAGTTGCCAAGGCCTTAAGCAATTGTAGTGTGAATAAAGTACTCGGAGTACATCCTCCATCTATCGCAGCTGAGGAGCGTCAGCTGCCACGACAAACCAGAGTAGTTTTGGCTCAACTACGCTCGGGATATTGCAGTCGCCTAAATTCGTAGTGGGCGGAAATCGATTGCGCCGTGCAAAACATCTGCCCAGTGTTGCCGAATTTGCTGATTTATCGTCATTTTGACGATTTTTTGGCCCAAAATTGAAAAATGACGATTTGACGATTTTATGGTCCAAAATTACGATTTTTCACCTAAGCCAGAAATGCATGAAATAAAAGACGATAACTACATTTTGACCAAAGTTTCACGAAAGATTTTAAGGAAAGCAATGTTCCAAACTCGATTTTTGAACTTTTTAATGTTTTATGGCAATTTCCAGACGGATTGGCTATATTTAGGCACGTATCTGGCATATCTAGGCACAGGTATTTCATAGTTTTTTCCCCACATTCAAATTACATGAGCTGAACATTTTCGTTTAGTTTTGGTAATAGATGAAAATCTTCCTAAACAAGTTTTCCCTCTTTAAGCTGTCAGCCAGTTTTGAATGAAAATTTTTATCGATTTTCGACTGCCCAACAACTAAAATATACGTGTACGGACAAATATGGACAGTCACACTGTCAAGCAAGCGATATTTGAGCTAAGCTACCATTTAAAATGGCAATGTGTACCCAAACTCGATAACCATAGGAAAACTATCATCTTCTGAAAACTGTTTTTATAGCAGTATTTAAGTGATATTGGGTTAGATTTATTGCTGTAGATTGTATATCTTATGTTGTCAGTCTCATTCACAAAAATAGCAGCGAAAAATCGCATTAAACGGTAACCAAACCGAGTTTTGGACCATGTTGACGATTTTTTGACGATTTTTCAAATATTGTTGACGATTTGACGATTTTTTTGACGATTTCTGATCAAAAACTGTCGGCAACGCTGCACACAACACCTTTTTAACTGCCCCGCCAAACCTACCCATCTAACTCCAGTGGATCTGTGGCTACATCGCATCGAAGCAGCCACTTTTCTGGAACTGGAGATAGACCCAGAGCCAGATTGAACAGAGGAACGAACAAATAAACATAACAAAAACACTGTTACAACAACAACAACTCCTTCAGGCACCTCCCTCACAAAAGTTCAAAAATTTTCGGAAAAATTGTGCGCACGATAACTCTTGAAGGGAGTGACCTATGTAATCCATACTTTCCACATCCTATTATATCTACTAGACATAGATCAGGTTCAAATAGGACTATAGTTGTCTACTCCTTCAGGTACCTCCCACACAAAATTTCGGATAAGTTCACTTTAAGACCTGCCCTCGAATCACTTTGATTTTTGTTGAAGCGATTTACATTCGCTACCTCCATTACGACGGTAAAAGTTATTTTAGGGGCAAGTCCATATTTCTTGGGAAAACAGCCCGAAAGGTGTAAAAATAAATGTTGGTGTTTTTGGTTTTATATTTAGTTTTTCGAATTACCAATGGAATGTTTCGAATTACAAATGGAATAAATGGAATTACAAGTGGAATAATATGAATTACAAATAAAATAATTCGAATTACAAAAAAACAATTCGAATTACAAATAAAATAATTCGAATGAAAAATTAATAAATTCGAATTACAAATAGAACTCTCGAATTGCCAATTAAAAGTTACGAAGTTCAAATGGAATTCTCGAATTACAACTTATGGAATAATACGAATATAAATTGGATATAAATTGAAATAATTCGAATTACCAATGGATAATTTCGGATTACAAATGGAACTCTCGAATTACAAATAAAATATTACGAATTACAAATGGAATTCTCGAATGGAATGGAATAATTCGAAGTACAAATGGAATAATTCGAAATACAAATTAATAAATTCGATTTACAAATAGAACTCTCGAATTACAAATAAAATATTAAGAATTAAAAATGGAATTCTCGAACTGCAACTAAAATGATTCGAATTATGTACATCTGAACAAAGGTGTAAAAAAATTCTTGCCAAATTATATTGAAATTGGTTCATATTTGGATTTAGCTTCCATATTTTGCCTTGATTTGATGTATTTGGTGCACCAAGCTCGGAAATTCTGCATTCGGTTTAGATTTCGATTCTGAAATCGGTTTAGATTTGGATATACAAATCGATAAACTTGAATTACAAATTGAACTCTCGAATTACAAATAAAATGTTACGAAATACAAATGGAATTCTAGAATTACAACTAATGGAATAATTCGAATTACAAATGGAATATTTCGAAGTACAAATGGAATAATTCGAATTAAAAATGGGTATCAAGATTTAGATATAACCTTCATATATACATATTTTGGCCCAATTTTAGGTATTTGGTGCACCAATCTCGCAAATTCTGTTCAATTTTGATAAAATTTGAAATGTTTGACGAAATTTGCTATAGAAAGAAGTGTGTCAAATTGTATTGAAATCGGTTCAGATTTGGATATAGCCTGCATATATATTTTCGCCCGATTTTAGGTATTTGGTGCACCAAACACACAAACTCACTCCAATTTTAATGCAATTTTAAAAATGTCACCAAATTTAAACTAAAAATAAGTTTGGCAAATTAAATTGAAAAGTGGTCAGTATTGGATATAGCTCTCATATATTTATTCGAGCGATTTCATGTATTTGACTCACCAAACACAAAATTGAACAGATATTTTGATGAAATTTGAAAAATTTGATGCAATTTGTTTGAGAATAAATTTCTTCAAATGACATTGAAATCGTGGTGATATAGGGTGTAGTGGTCCCTTCTCAATAGGAAGAGATCTAATGTGACGTAGTACTCTTCTCTTCGCCCTGTTGCTCGGCAATCTGGCGATTAAGATAACTTGCGCATCTCTTCGGATCAGTCAGCGTAACGTCGCCAAAGACTACGTTTAGATTTATAAATCCACTCGATTTCATATGTCAATTTCATAGCGTATATGTCAAATAAATCCTAGTTTTAAATCCACTCGATTTTATTCGACGTATATGCTATGGAATTGACATTTGAAATCGAGTGGATTTTGTAAGTCTAAACGTGCTAAAGTGTGATGAGGTCCTAACTTCATTCTTTTCAGAAGATTTAGCCACTTGTTCTGCTTATGCTTACCGACCAATCTGTCACCGGGGTTGGTACGACGAAGCTCATTTTCTAATCCCGTCGCCTCAGCTGGGAAGTTTGTTCTCACTTCGGGTATTCGACCAGTAGGTATATGGCGTGCGACTTCAGCGGGCGGTCTGCTCAGTCAGGACTATAACGCTCTGGCCATTGCCGAGGGCCGAATGCCACAACTTATGATGAGCATTAAAGTCCCCCGAAGACCAGACGGTTTTGACCTTCCAAAAGCGGCCTAATTTTGAGCCAGCTTTTTATTGGCGGAATGTATACGTTTTACAACACTACCTCGGCAGTTCCACTCCCCACTGCTTCCCTCATACATTCCATGTATGGGTTATTAGAGCTAGGTTCAAGCAAATCCATTGCAAATATAATGCATTAGATTAGAACAGCAACAGCTGGTGTTAAGAGCTGCTGTTGTGATGACGACTCACTGGGTAGTGAGTTCACGCAGCATGCAGCAACATAGTCCCTGCTGTAGCTCCTCGCTTGGACCAGTATAGAACAACCCCTGATATGCTCATATTGCTTCTCACCGAAGTTTGATTGTGGTGGATGCGGATGTGACAAACTGAGCACAAATAAATTGGTCCCGGCACGGACTAAAAAGAATCCGGAGCAGGCATTCCGAGATCTTTGCCTGGGATCCCTCCTGATCCCACTGCCGATTTTTCAGATTTCGAATGATTTTGGTCAAGTGTTCGACTCTGTTCAACCGTTTCAACATCACAATTGGTCCAAGTATGCTGAATAATTATCTGGAGTTGTCTTGTATGTAGCGGTCTTCTCTTCGGTAGCTTTACGATACTGCTGATCGTACGTTGGAGTTTTAAGTGGTTGTTTTTGATACCAAAGCCTATGCAGACTTACGACATTGATGTAAAGATGAATCTTGAAGTTTGCGATGTTAACGTGGTCGATCAGAGTCGATATTGGAATATTCCGTCCACTTCGGGGCCGAACATTTTTAACTTAGGAATGTTCATTCCCTTCACCCTTCTTATGTACTCCACAATGAAATGGAGTTAAGTTAATCTAACTATATAATTGAAATAATTATGACAGACCTCGAGGAATGATCATTTTTCCAATTCTCTAATTTTTATTTTTATTGTTTTTCTTTTTCTTTAAGGTGAAAGTGGTTCGGGAAAAACTGAAGCTTCCAAAAAGGTGTTGCAATATATTGCTGCCTGTTCCGGTAATCAGGAGACTATTGAAAATGTCAAAGATAAACTCTTGAAGAGTAATCCTCTCTTGGAGGCATTCGGTAATGCCAAAACCAATCGTAATGACAATTCCTCTCGTTTCGGCAAATATATGGATATACAATTCGATTTTACCGGTACACCAATTGGTGGTAATATTTTGAAATATTTATTGGAAAAATCACGTGTAATCAATCAAAACAGCGGAGAGCGTAATTTCCATATTTTCTATCAGCTGTTGGCAGGAGCATCAGATGAGCAGCTGAAGTCTATGAACCTAAGCAGATCTTTGGAAGATTATGCTTATCTAAGTGATGGTGTAAGTAAACCACTGAAATCCAAATTCCTACTTATGTATTTACTAATTTTGTTTTGAATTCATCCCTTTTTAGGACAAGGGCATTGTCTCATCCATCAACGATGCTGAAAATTTCCGTCTGGTCATGCAGGCCATGAAGGTTATTGACTTTAGCGAAATGGAACAAACCCAAATATTGAATGTCATTGCCAGTGTTTTGCATTTGGGCAATGTACAATTTACCGAAGAGGAGGGCAAAGCCCAAATCTCCAATATGGAATGTGTTCAATCGATTGCCAAACTTTTGGGCGTTCATGTTGAAGAATTGAAGGATGCCCTGACTCATCGCACAATTGATGCCAGAGGTGATGTAGTCACATCTCCTTTGAACCTTGAAATGGCCATCTATGCCCGCGATGCCTTGGCCAAGGCTGTTTACGATCGCCTGTTCTCGTGGTTGGTACAGCGCTTGAATGTCTCCTTGCAAGCCAAAGATTTGCGCACGGCTCGCAACAATGTCATGGGTATTTTAGATATTTATGGTTTTGAAATCTTCAAAACCAATAGTTTTGAACAATTTTGCATTAATTTCTGTAACGAAAAATTACAACAATTGTTCATTGAACTTACCCTGAAGTCTGAGCAAGAGGAATATAGACGTGAAGGCATTGAATGGGTCCCAGTGGAGTATTTCGACAACAAAGTTATTTGCAATCTTATTGAAGAGAAACACAAGGGCATAATCTCCATTCTGGATGAGGAATGTTTGCGGCCAGGTGAACCCACCGATTTGACTTTCTTAGAGAAGTTGAGCGATCGTTTGGGCGATCATGCCCATTATCTGTGCCACGAAAAGGCACCCATTCAGGTGCAAAAGGTCATGAGACGTGATGAATTCCGTTTGGTGCACTATGCCGGTGATGTTACCTACAATGTTATTGGATTCTTGGATAAGAACAACGATTTGTTGTTCCGCGACTTAAAGGAGACTATGAGCAAGGCTGATAACAATGTGGTGCGAGTGTGTTTCCCTGAATCGGAGTATTTAGAGAAGAAGAGACCCGATACTGCCATTACCCAATTCAGAAATTCCCTCAACAATTTAATGGATATTCTGATGTGCAAAGAACCATCCTACATTCGTTGCATTAAACCCAATGATCTGCAAACGTCTGGAGTTTTCGATGATGAATTGGTATTGCATCAGGTGAAATATTTGGGTCTTATGGAGAATTTGAGAGTACGCCGTGCTGGTTTTGCCTATCGCCGTCTCTATGAGCTGTTCCTCAATCGTTACAAATGCTTGAGCAAACAAACCTGGCCCAACTACAATGGTCCCGCCAAGGAAGGTGTCAAAATCTTGGTCAAAGAACTGAACTATGGTCCAGAAGATTATCGCCTGGGTGAAACTAAACTTTTTATTCGCTTCCCCAAAACCCTGTTCGAAACTGAAGATGCCTTCCAAGAAAAGAAACATGATATTGCTGCGATCTTACAAGCCCGTTGGAAGGGACGTGTACAACGGCGTAAATATTTGAAGTTGCGTGAACAAGTGATCATCTTACAGTCGTACTGTCGTCGTTACTTGGCCCAACAGGCAGCCAAAAAACGCCGTGAAGCAGCCGATAAGATACGTGCCTTTATCAAAGGTTTCATTACACGCAACGACCCACCCAATGGTTACAACGAAAAGTTCATTGCCAATGCTAAACGTATGTGGCTATTGAGATTAGCTAAAGAACTGCCCAGTAAAGTTATGGACATGAGATGGCCTTCAGCGCCATCACATTGTCAAGAGGCCTCAACATATTTACATCGTTTGCATCGTTTACATTTGGCACGTAAATATCGTTTGGCCTTATCGGAGGAACGTAAACGACAATTCGAATTGAAGGTCTTAGCTGAGAAGGTATTTAAAGGTAAGAATGAAACTTTTTTTTAATCTTATCTTATTTGGGAGTTATTAGGGATAAATACATTCATCCCTGAATGGATAAAAGATTAAATACCCAGCAAAATGTTTGATGTCATGATGCTAGTGATCTCGAATGAAATCTGTTTTGATGAATTCTTTTTGTATGTACCTCAACAAAATAAACGTGGAAAGTAAGGACTTGGATAAGTGAGAAAATTTTATACAGTAGTTGTTGTTGTAAAACTAATTTAAATAAATTAACTGCTCAATTAAACTTTACGTTACAATTCAAATGTTTAAATTAACGGAAGTTCAGCTAAATTAACTTAAAGCAATTAGTTACATTCATAACAATACTTTCACCAATCCTTCGGCATAGCATATTGGTGAGTTCACTTGAACTTATTCGAAAGAATGAGTGAAAGCAAAACTTCGACCACGACCACGCAGTTTGTTTTTGCTGGGTATTTATAGGATAGTTTCAGTTCGTCTTTACATTGTTATTATGAAAATTATTATTTTAATAATATTCCTTAATTATATTAAATAAAAACATCTATTTCAACAGATAAAAAGAGCAGTTACCCAGCCAGTGTATCACAATGGTTCAAAACCGATCGCATTCCCAGTGAACATACAGCCAATGTTAATAGTTTTATAAACAACTCATTGAATGGTGAAACTCTAAAGTATTCCTCAGCCTGCACCAAATACGATCGCCATGGTTACAAACCTCGTGATCGTTTCATATTGTTAAGCAATAAAGCCATTTATGTTTTGGATGGCAAGAGTTATAAACAGAAACATCGTTTACCTCTGGAAAAACTCGATTTCGATCTTACCAATCACAGTGATGACTTAATGGTTATACGTATACCCCTCGATTTGAAAAAGGACAAAGGTGATCTTATTCTAGAAATTCCCTATATCATTGAATTCTGCACTTACATTATTGATACTGTGGGCACAGCGGATGTCCTGAAAATTGTGGAAAGAGATTCGTAAGTTTTACAAAAATTTCTTTTAATCTTATTTGTGAAAATCGACTCAATTTTCTTTTTTTGTTTTCAGTTTGGTGCACAACATGGCTAAGGGCAAATCGGGTGTTATCGATATTCAAACGGGTGGCGGTGAACCTGGTGTAATACGTGATAAGAGTGGACATCTTGTTGTTGTAAGTATATTCGTATTTAATGCAATTAAATGGGCAGTTTGATTTAAAATATTTAAATTTTTACAGATTGCTGGCCAGTAATGATGATCCATGCTTCTTCGCGTGTTAACGGGTTTATCTGCTATTTACGACTACTACATACATACATATCTACATAAAATATATGTTATAACCATGGCTTTAAATTTAAATTTTTGTTATATATATTTTAATAACCAAAACAAAAGTAAATCCTTTTATGCGAAACGATCCTACTGACAAAATTAATTGTGTTTTATTCATACATTTTTTATTATGCTTTATACTACTGTGGGGTGGCCCAAAAGTAATAGTAAGTTTGCATTTACGAAATTGAGTGGATTTCAACTGTCAATTCCTTTGCGTATACGTCAAATGAAATCTCCTCTGAAATCCATTGGATTTCATTTGACGTTTAAGCAATGGAATTGACAGTTGTAATCGAGGGGATTTCATAAATGTAAACCTAGCATTAGTAACACATCGAAATACTATACGTAGCTTTGTTCCTTTACTTTTTTAATAGAACAAGTAGCAAAAGCATGGTAGAACAAGAAAAGGTAGCAGCAATACCCAGCTGACTGAACTGGGTTGTAGTGTTAGTGTCAAATTCCATTCGACATTTTATGTATTTATTTCAATGTTCGATGTATATTAGGGATATATATTTTTGAAGAACAAATTTATTCATCAGAAAAAAAACTATTTCCCATAAAGACGGCTTCATATCATTGACATGTAACCTCCTCCAGGTCCGAACGACATGCCGCACACTAAAACACCGCTTATAGAGGCGGTACAATATTTGTTAATATGTGTGGTATTTTGTTAAACTTGAAAAGAATAAAGCCCTAATAAACATGTGCTTTTTTGTTTTCAAAAGCAAATGATTGAAACATCTTCTCTTTTTTCAATGAATTACCAGCGACCCGAAACATTTTTGCAAGTATTCTACTTTCTGCGAGAAATTATGCATTTAGTGGAATGATATGGAAACATTCAAATTGAAAATCTAACGAGTTTTCATTCATGTTTTCCAAAATATTCATTCAAATGTGAAAAATTATTAGTTTTTTAAATTCCAATAATTTATACCCATTTCCTTGTTTTGTTTACATTTACGTTGACACTAAGGTTTACAAACAAAAACAAATTCCTTTGTGGTTGTTGTTCGAGTTGTATTTGTTGTAGTATTAACTTTACCTTGTATTTGTTCTACCATGTAGCAAAAGAGAGAACTATCAAAATTGCTCTCACGTAGCAAGTTTTGCACAAAAGTGAAGGAACGGAAAAATAGTAGATCTGGCAGCAATGTCAAAAAAACAAACATGGCCGCCTAAAACAATAACAACAAACAAAATAAATTTCACTGTTTGTTATTTTTTATTTCACTGGTTTAATTTTTTTCTTATTTATATTTATATTTATTTTATTTGTTTTTATTATGCTTTGACAATGCGCGCTGTTTTCTTATTTTTCTTTTGTCTTAATTATCAAATAAATGTCAAATCAGCAGTTTGACAGATTTTCCACTTTTTACACCACGAAATTTGTCGAGCAGTAGTTTTGGTATGCTCTCTCCTCAATTTTGTTAAGGAACGATTTCCAAGTAAAAAATGGTAAAGTTATAAGAAACTTTAACGTAAAGGAACAAAGCTAATGTTTGGCATGTGGACCAAACATTGTTTTCGAAATTCTAAAAAAGTATCCGAAAATCATACGATTTTCTGTCCGTTTTCGAATGATCTTTTAGAGTTTTGTCCGAAATTGTGCAGAACATCGAAAATTCCCTCAAAATTTCCCATTTTTTTCATTCTAGTTTTTAAACGATTTCGTTTAGAATTCGGAAAGAAACTCGACAAAACTTTCCGAATTCGTGGGCACCTTCACACAATTTTGTTCCGATTTCGGAACGAATTCGGCATCGGAAACATGTGCAGAGTTTCGTTCCGAATTCGAAAAAAAATCGGAAAAAATGTTAGCTGTGTTAAGACATTACTGTCTTCTGTGTTTGTATACAAAAGCGCAGGAAAATGTGCAGAGATTCTCATAAAATGACCGAAAAACTCTGAATTCCTTCTGTGTTTGTATACAAATTAAACAGGGTTCGGTTCAGATTACATTTTTAAAATGCTATATTTTTACTTGATTGCACTTATTCGCAACCGATTTTAATTACTAAGCACACATCTTGTCTCTAGTAGGCACGCAGCTTCTTCTTTAACCAACTGGTCTGTTTAACGTCTAAAACAAAACTAACTCGCTGTTGCTGAATCCTCTTGTATTTATCCCAATCCCTGCTAGTTCGGGAATTCCCCAGAGAACAGATCTGGTAACACCCAGAATCTGTGCAACACACAGACGCACACCCGCACTAAGGGGTAGTTTACACTATATGTAAATGTCATATGACATGAAATTTTCCATCATTATATAGCCGCTAATATGTGCAATATTGGGGATTTTCCTTACGCCATTTACTTTGTGCGTCCACACCACCAAAAATGTAATAAAATTACGTCTCCACATTGCCTGCGTGCGTAGATATGGAATGTTTTTATTTCGTGTCCCAGCAAAATGTTCGATGCCAAAGATGACATTCAATCATGGGTGCAAGTGATCTAGCATGTCATCTTTTTAGCATCTTCATCGATGAATTTTATATGAGCGTGGACCCCAAAAGATGACGTTCTTTTCTGGATCCTAAGCATGTCATTTTAACCAATGCGTTGACATGTCATTTCCACCAATGATTTGACATGTCATTTTCACCAATGCTTTGACACGTAATTTTCACCCATGCTTTGACATGTCATTTTAACCAATGCTTTGGCATGTCATTTTCACCAACCCCTTGGCATGAAATTTTCATGTATTGTTTGGAAAATGGAAATGCTGTATTGAAATATGGTTTTCATGAAAAACAAAACTCTTTATTAATTCAAACGAATTCATGAAATAACTACAATTAATTTATCAGTTTAGTTTTTCAAAAGTTTACATCCAAAATTGCAATGTAATCACCACCGCTGCAACGCAAAAGATTACTTCCTCCGTTCTCCGCAACTGATATTCTTTCATCTTACAAAAGGTTTTTTCAATTATCTTCCCATCACCAGTTCAGATTTCAACATGGACTCCAAATGCACTCCTTTAAGTATTTTTATTTCGTAAATTACTTTTATTTTATAATTTTGTTATTTTATAACAACATTTTGGTAATTTATACTCTTTTGTTTAGTGACGGAAATATGTAGGGATCTACAACCCGGCTTGCTTTAGGGATCTCTAAGAACAAAATGTAACGAACGGGGAGGAGAGACTTTTTATGGAAAATACCATTTATGCTTAATTAATTTATTTTTAATTGTTTCTTTCCAAAAGTAGTTTCTTCTTTATTTTCAGATTCTTGTTTCCTTTTCGTTTCGGACTTTTTTTTTCAAATTCCAAGCAGCGAGATTTGATTGATTTCATTCTATGTCAGATTTAGAACAGACTAGGGAACTTTTAAAATAGCAATGTGTGCAGTCCGATTCTATTTTTAGCTCGATGGTTGGGACTTCATATAATACCAATTGTTTAGAAGTTTTAGTTGTTTGATATGCAGGAAATGTAAGACAACATCACGACGACAGTTCTAACAACTTTGGTCTGTTCCAGAAACTGCAAGAATCTACTTATTTTTACTACGATAACAATTTTTCCTTTATGTTATCGGAAAAAATAGTAAAAATTAGTAGATTTTTGCAGTACTGGAACATACCAAAATGAAAATAAATCGGTTTGTAAATAAAAACACAAACATCATCTCTATTGGATCGATGGAATGGGTACAAATGCTGATGAAAAGATCGGATCTTTCACGACTTCCTTTGCAGTGGTTCAAATCCTAATGAAAAGATCGGATCTTTCACGACTTCCTTTGAACCAATGCAAAAGATGACATGAAATCACGTCATCGCAAAGAACCCCTTCCGTCAAATTTTGCTGGGGTCATATGACATTTACATATAGTGTAAACTACCCCTTTCCTATGAATTCCCAGCAAAAAGTTTGCATCCGCGGATGCAGTTGAATCATTAAAAGTGTACGGTACATTTGCCGTTGGAGTACATCTTTTCCTATGAATTCACTTATGAATTTTACAAGGGAGCGCGCAGCTAGGATGCACTCCATTTCGCTTCCACAGCACACAGCTAGGATGTACTCCATTTTCGATCCAAATCACAACTTAAGATGCAGTGCTTTGGATTGAATTTATATGCATTCTTCGGATTGCCTTTTAAATCAGTCTAAAGATGCAATTAAATGTAAGCCATTGCGAAATATCCAAAAAAAAAAAATAAATAAAATGCATTTATTATTTGTGTATAACAAGAACACAAAGAACTTTATTATATAAACACAAATTAAAAAAAGTTTCCATTAAATTCGATCACATTTGAGCTTACTTCCTCCGTTCTCGATTTAATCCAAGTGCATCTGAATTTCTTCCATCATCCTAAAGTTGTTTTTTTATTTTGCCTTCCCATCACTAATTCAGCTTTCGACATGGGCTCCAACTCCACTTCATTGAAAATTTCCGTCTCGTAAATTACCGCAAAAATGTTCGCAACATAAGTTGTCATTTTTTTATTTTATTTATTTATTTTATTTTATTTACATTAACTAGTAGTAAATACAAAGTTAATAAGAAGGTAGCATTGGCTACTAAGGCCATAAGCTATGGCTTTTATAACATTAATTACCATTTTTAAGTAGAAGTTTCTTATATAATAAAAGGAGAATGTGTTATAAAGTTATATACAGCATTAATGTTAACAGGAGTTGGTGACTTAAGAATTTCTAATCCATTATTATTAAGGTATATATTGTGTAACGTTTGTGGGATAAATAGGGCTAATGCGATTGGGATTGATGTTGCTATAATGGAAATGATTGAAGAGCATGCTGTTTTGCTTGGATAAACGCCGAAGTTCAGCTTCTATATGAGATTTCAAGTCTAATTTTTCGACGATGTCCTCATACACTAAAGGTGCTGTGCATGCATACTTAGCAGCTGTATCAGCATGTACATTTCCTGTAATGCCGACATGACCAGGTATCCAAAAAAGTTGTATGTTGTGTATATTATTTTTATTTATTTCTTTAATTTATTACAAATTCTTCGAAATGTATACACTCTTCTTTATCTTTTGAAGAAATGTGTAGGGATCAACCAACTTTTTTTCTGTAGGGATCTCTAAAGCAACTACTTATAAAATGTATCGAACGGAGTGCATTTTTCATAACTCTGTTGGAGTACATCGAAAGATGTTGTGAAATCATAACTCCAATTGCACAACTTCCAAAAGTTGTTGCTGGGGTGGAGTTGAAGTCCATGCCGAAAGCTGAACTAGTGATGGGAAGGCAACATAAAACAAAAAAACGCTTTAGGATGACGAAGCAAAAGCAGTTGTGTTTGGATTAAATGGAGAACGGAGGATGTGCACTCAATTGTGATTGAGTTTAATGGAAACTTTTTTTTTAATTTATAGCTTCGTTCCCGTACTTTTTAATAGTAAAACTCGTAAAAGAGAGAACTTCAAAAAATTTGTTTTCACATAGAAGTTTTTTGAAATAGTTCGGGAACGGAAAAATGGAAAATACGTCAAAAAAACTGGAACAAATGTCAAAGTCGGCGTATCAGCCAATCAGACGCCGGCAACCATGTTACTATTTTTTTACTCGCCCAAATTTGTCGTGTAAAAAGTTTTTAAAGAGAGCGTCATTCAGCGCCATTTTTGTTTAAAGAGAAATGAACATTTTACAACTTTTTTGTGTACGGGAACGCTTTTTCGAGTAAAATGTGTAAAAGTCGTAAAAATTGTAAAAACTTTTTAGTTCTGGAACACAGCTTATGTTTATATAATAAAGTTCTTTGTATTCTTGTTATACACAAATAATAAATGCAGTTTATTTATTCTGGGATATTTCGCAATAGCATGCATTTTTACTGCATCTTTGGATTGATTAAAAACACAATCCGAAGAGTGCCTTTAAATTCAATCCAAAAGACTACATGAAAAGTTGTGATTTGGATCGAAAACGGAGTGCATCCTAGCCGTCTGCTGTGAAAGTAAAATGGAGTGCATCCTAGCTGCGCGCTCTCTTGTAAAATTCAAAGTTCTTTGTATTATTGTTTTACACAAATAATAAATGCATTTTATTTATTCTGGGATATTTCGCAATGGCTTGCATTTTTATTGCATCTTTAGACTGATTAAAAATGCAATCCGAAGAATGAATATAAATTCAATCCAAAGCACTGCATCTTAAGCCGTGATTTGGATCGAAAATGGAGTGCATCCTAGCTGTGTGCTGTGGAACAAAATGGAGTGCATCCTAGCTGCGCGCTATCTTGTAAAATTCATAAGTGAATTCATAGGAAAAGATGTACTCCAACGGCAATTCTACTGTACACTTGTACTGATTAAACTGCATTCACGGATGCAAACTTTTTGCTGGGATGATATGGAAGCATTCAAATTGAAAATCTAACGAGTTTTCATTCATGTTTTCCAAAATATTCAACCAAATGTGAAAAAATATTATGTATTTTTTTAAATCCCAATAATTTATAGACATTTCCTTAGTCCCGGGCCACACTAATAGTAATTTCACTGAAATTTTGACATGAAAGTAAAATAAAATGTAAAATGAAACGGTCTGTTTGTTTCATACGAATATTGCAAGTCCCGGGCCACACTACAGTAATATCACTGAAATTTTGATATGAAATTATGCGTCTCTAGATCGACGTCCATAGTAGAGTAAAATCATAAAATTGCTGTAGTGGGGAATTCGATTTAAGAACACCTAATTTCATGAATTTTTTTAATGAAATTCACGCTAGTGTGGACCGGGACCAACAAAGCAAAATTGCAGAACATATGAAACCGTGTACACTAGTTTCTTAAAATTATGCATATTCTCAAAAAATGCAAAGTTTCATGTCAAAATTTCATTGAAATTGCTCTAGAGTGGCCCGGGACTTATGTTTTCGCCACTGCCGTAGAAACTATCGCCATTCATTCGGTAATAATATTACTTCCGGTTTTCGAAATCGAAGGTTTTCCTGCCACAAACTGAGCGACGAATGAATCGTTTTCAATTCATTCTGGTATGCGTTCTCGAACAAAATATCCGCAAAACTATCGAGAAACATTCGAAAAATAAAAAATTTTCAATAGCAATGGTATGGTGGGATATCATAAAGGAAACATTTTTATAGTAGTAATGTTAGTGGGTTCTTGCAGATTCTGGAACAGGCATTAACAGCCTGTTTCATAAGGTCTGTACGATAACTCAAAAGTTTGTAAAAATTTGTACAAACTTTTACAAAATGCTGTTCAATAACAAACTTGTTCAGTAAAAGAGAAATGAGAAGTACTTGCAAGTAGTTGCAAGAACTTGCAAATGCTTTTTACTTGCGAAGTTATCGAACAGACCTATTATGTCGAACTAAAAGGAAAACAAAAAAAAAAACAACTAAACTCGTGCATGATTTTTAAATTTTTTATTCGTTTTAAAGCAAGGCTGCTCAAAGGGCGCACTTTTCCTGTCGGTGTGTGTCAATTTGCTCACTCACACAATTGAAAAAGAAAGCTTTTGTTTTTGAAATGAAAATTTTCAATACACACATTTTTTCCATTACACAAGACAACCCAACAAACCAACATTACTCGAACAAAACATCATATTTGAATTATAAATTCTTGTGTAGCCACTGGAGAATACACGAAACTTGATTCTCTTGAAAATAATAAATGTGTATGCTAATTATTAGCTTATCCGTGTAATTGTAGAATGTATTTATACGAATTGTTTTTCGTAGATTTTATAAATTAAGATTGAATGGTATGTTGGAAAACTATCAAAATGTTTGTGTTTCAAAACCAATACAATAAGTCCATATTTACATACATACATATCGCTCATTTACTCAAAGAGTGACATAACTCAAAAAATGCGTTTTCTGAGTTAGCAATTTCTATTTTTTCTGTGACTGCTACTTTATCTTGTGTCAAATTTTCATGCTGATATCTCTTAAACACAGAGTACGTAAAAATACTTTAAATAAAATTTCCAATCGTTTCGTTTCGTATTTTCCATAGGAACAATACAAAACGAAACATAACCCCCGTTGGCCGAGCTCGCTGTTTAGTTTCGTTTTGTTTACATTCGTGGGTACGAACAAAACGAAAAGCGAAAAGTACTCAACTCCACAACAACAGATAGAAAACTAAATAGTACTTAACACATGTGAATAAATCAAAAACGTTTGGTGGTTGATAAAATTCACTGTGGTATGCTGATGCTAACTTATAGGGTTGTTAAGCAATCACATGTGTGTGTGTGTCTGAGTGTGTCATTGACCATAACGCACGGCAAACGTTTCCCAAAAATACTTGTCGTTTCGGTGGTGAATGAAACAACTCGGCAAAGCATAGCCGAAGTTACATTTCACCAATCGTACGGTTTCCATCTATTTACGTTGAAAAGTTTGTGTTTTTGTTTTGGTTGTGAGAATGAAACGATTCAGAGAAGCTGAAAAGTTTGTGGCTTTGTGTGATTGGTACGGGAATCGTTTTGTTTCTTTCCGTTCATTGCTTAAACACGACGAGTTACAGCTCATTTACTACGAGTTTCGCATAATTCAACACAAAAGTTTTTTGAGTTTATGAAGCACTAAAACACGTCAAATCATGCTTGATCATGCACAAAATTGTTGTCACACAAAAGTTTTTTAAAAAAGTTCGGGAACGCAAAAATGGAAAAAACGTCAAAAAAGCTGGAACAAAATGTCAAGCGTACCGGCCAATCAGACCCCTGCATTCATGTTACTATTTTTTACACGCTCAAATTTGTCGAGTAAAAAGTTTTTAAAGAGAGCGTCATTCAGCGCCATTTTTGTTTAAAGAGAAGTGAACATTTTACAACTTTTTTGTGTACGGGAACGGGTTTTCGTGTAAAATGTGTAAAAGTCGTAAAAATTGTAAAAACTTTTTGGTTCTGGAACACAGCTGTTGTTTTTGTAAATTTGTTAGTTGTTCATGCATGTACCCATGGTACAATAAGAAAGGTAGATGCATCGGCGAATTGCTACAACAAAGCAACTTTTTTTGTAATGTAAACTGTCAAAATTTTCGCCAAATGGTCTCTTGTTGTCTCTTTTTATCGCTTGTGTTTGTCTATAAAGTGTAGACATGCTATCTCTTACTTACCGAATCATATGGTTTTTTGTTTTGATTATTCATGGCGAGTTCATAGTTTTTTCACGTTTTAGATTCGATCAGCTGGGCTGAGGCATCTACCTTTCTAATTGTACCATGCATGTACCTTATATAAATTTGCTTTGATTGAAACTTTCAATGTGTGATCTTAGACAACCGGTGGAATTGACATTTGAAAACATATGTCAAAATGACAACTTCATATTTGTCCAACTGAATTTGCGAACTTTTTTCTGATATTCTACGTGTCCAAGAATTTCTCTTTCGAAAATGCCTCCTGCTAAGAACAAGAAACAACAACCAAGTGCCACGGCAGATGCCTCACAGAAATTCAAAGAAGTCCATGCACGCAACATTGATGTTGCAAAGAAAATTGTCGAAAACTACGAGTCCTCAGACTCTGATGAAGATGAACTGGATGAAAAGACTATTTTAAGTGGGTATAATAAATGAAATAGCCATAGCTGCCAATAAATTTATGATTTAACAATATTCTCCTAGCTTCTTTGTACAAACACTATGACAAGGAAATAGTGGATGAGCGTTTGTTGGCCAAAACTAGCGGCTTTCTTGAGAACATTTTGCAATCTGGAGCGGCAACATGTCTCATTTGTATAGGCAGTATAAAACGTGCAGAGGCAGTCTGGTCCTGCAAGCATTGTTACTGTCTTTTCCATTTGAATTGTATAAGGCGATGGGCAAACGACAGCATGGCTCAGATAAAGGCCAAGGCGGCTCAAAGTGATCAGCAGGGCTACTACAATCATTTGGGAGAATATGTGGCACCAAAAAAGCAAAAGGCCCTGCATTGGTGTTGTCCCCAGTGCCGCAAGGAATTTTCACCTGAGGAGAAGCCATCGACATATGAATGTTTTTGTGGCAAAGAAATAAATCCGCCCGCTCAGCCATGGTTAGTGCCACATTCATGCGGTGAGATATGTGGTAAAGCTTTACAACCAAATTGCGGTCACAAATGCACAATACTATGTCATCCCGGTCCGTGTCCACCGTGCGCCCAGTATGCCAATACATCGTGTAAATGTGGCAAATCCCCTCCAAAATCTGTTCGCTGCATCGATAAGGAATGGGAATGTCAGAAGAAGTGTGAACTTCGTTTGAAGTGTAGAGAACATAAATGCGACCGAGTGTGTCATAAGCCGGGGCAGTGTCCGCCATGCACCAAGACAAGTGAGCAACAATGCAAATGTGGCCGGGAGATCACTAAAAGACAATGTTGTGACTTGGAATGGCAATGTAAAAATGTTTGTAATCGCAGCTACTCATGTGGTCTACACGTATGTAAGAAGATTTGCCATTCCGGGGATTGCGGAGAATGTCCTTTAAGTCTCCCGCGTTCATGTCCTTGTGGTAAAACTGTAAGTAGTATTTGTTATGCACATATACTACAGTATATACCTTATGTATTTTTGTTATTTTCTATTGCAGAAGAAAATTGGACCATGTACAGAAACCATTGACCCATGTGGAGACACCTGCCAAAAACTATTGCCTTGTCAACTGCATAATTGTACCCAAAGATGCCACAAAGGAAATTGCAATTTGGTAAGCAATTTTATATGCCATGTTTTTCCAGTTTGTGATTTAAAATATACCGTTATATTTATCAAGTGCTTGATCATTATTAAAAAGAAATGCCGTTGTGGAATGCATGAAAAAGAACTTCCCTGTTCCAAAGACTTTACTTGTGAAACCAAATGCAAGCAGATAAGAGATTGCGAGAAGCATCCGTGTAATCGCAAGGTAATTTATTATTACACTCAACGAGTAGAAACGATGAGTTAACAAAGCGTTCTTCATTTATAATAGTGCTGCGATAAGAATTGTCCTCCCTGTGATAAAGTTTGTGGTAAACCTTTATCTTGTGGAAAACACAAATGTCAATCTATTTGTCACAAAGGTCCATGTTATCCATGCCAACAACAGTCTCAAATTCACTGTAGATGTGGTAAGACAAAGAAAAGTGTTCCATGTGGAAGAGAACGCACTGCTCGTATCGTATGTTTGGAGCCATGTAGGTAAGTATTTTCGAAACACAAAAAAGTAAAAGCACTTGTATCTTAACCGTTTGCATATTGTTAGAATTCCTTCAAAGTGTCATCATTACAACAAACATCGTTGTCACAAAAATGAGTGCCCACCATGTTCGCAACCTTGTGGCTTATTAAATGATGTATCAAAATGCGGTCACGTTTGTCAAGCCAAATGTCATGCTGCTGTAAGGACAGTAAAAAAATCTAATAATGCCGGTATTTGGGAACCAACAAAACAGGTAAATGATCAGCCTGATTATGAATGTAAACTCCCCGTGCGATTTGTCTCTCTGTCATTTCAACTAAGGGAAAAAGTATGAAAACTCACGGATAGTTGATATTCATGATCGGGCTGAGCATTTTGAAATTGTAATCCTTGATAATAATATGTTAATTCCTTTTCCAGTTTGAATTTAAGTCTATGCCTCATCCTCGATGTGAGCAAAAAGTCTCTGTGACCTGTATAGGAGGACATGAGGTGGCCGACTGGCCCTGCTGGAACTCAAAACCAAGTTCATGCCAACGTTTGTGTAACCGTCAATTGAAATGTGGAAACCACAAATGTCCCCTAGTTTGTCACACTGTACCGGATATAAAAGATATGAACGTACGTAAATGCACCAATTGAGGTAGCCTTTAATAGACCACTATTTTCCTTATCCATTCTAGCAACAAGTAGGTTGTGCTCCCTGTGAACAAGGCTGCAATATACCACGTCCCGAAGGCTGTACACACGGATGTCCTAGGCCTTGTCATTTGCCGCCCTGTCAGCCATGCAGTGTTGCAATTAAAACCAAATGCCATTGTGGTCTAATGCCTATAGTCTACAAATGTAGTGACTTTTACAGTACAGAAGGCACAGACAATGATGTGGCAGAAAGACAGGAGAATTTAAAGAGTTGTGGCAATCGTTGTTTAAAAAATGTAAGTAGAATTGTTTGGCCGACTTTCGTATCGTCAGTTGCTTTACAAATGACTGAATATCTGCGAAGTATTACGTTTCTTAACGCCGTTGAACTTAACAACTGCGAAGCTACGTGTTTCAAAACGTCAAAAGTACGCATTTTTAACGTAGGTTAAAAGCAAACATGTACCATTTTTTTCTGATATATTTAGTTGCATTTTCGAGGAACAATTTATGAGTGTGCAACTGAAATATTTTGACGAAGTTTAAACGACACAAAGCAATTGACGATACAGAAGTCAGCCTTTCATTGAATACAAACAAAATTGTTTAATGTTATTTTCTGATTTCCTTCCACAGTACCCTTGTGGTCATCGTTGTGCAGCTAAATGCCATTCGGGTCCCTGTCCATATCCAGAGGCCTGCCGCAAGAAGCTACGCATCTTTTGCGATTGTAAACGTTTAAAATTAGAAGTTTCCTGTGATAAACATCGTTCGGGTCTTACCAAGTTAAACTGTGATGAGAATTGTGTAGAGACACAGAAAAATCTTGAGTTGTCACGAAAACGCGAACAAGAGCTATTACAAAAGCAAGAAGAAGAACGTAATCGCCTAGAAGTTGAACAATTCGAAAAGAAATTTAGCAAACGTAAGCCCAAAGAACGCAAGACGGTAGAGGTTAAAGCCAAACAACCAATTAATTGGAAATTACTTGGTTTATATGCTGGTATTTTAGCAGCCATAGCATTAGCTGTAGCCTTAGCTTTATACGAAGAACATTGAAATATTTACCATCTACAGTCAAAGACGGAATATTTGTTTTCTGTTGGCCGCAGAAATTTGGGACGTTTTGGGTTTCGACGTTATGACTTGTATGTCGATATAAACAATGATTTCAGAGATTAAGAAAAACGCATTAAATGATTTTTGAGTCCTTATTTTATATATTTATTATAAATAATTGATCATTTGTCTTATAGATAAATGTATCTATATATGTAGTTCCAATAAAGGTATATACGTCTTTTGAGAATAAAATATTGTTAGTCATATTATATACGTAAATTAAATTTGGCGATTTCCTCCATCAACTTGTAGCCGCAACAATTCCAGTTAGGGCTACCACATTCACTTCACCAATGTAACCATCACGACCATCGCCACTGCATCCTATTGGTTTGGAGTACTACTTAAATTAGAAACGACGATTTCCGCCACCGCCCCAACGATTCCAGTTGGGGCCGCCACCTCCTCCGCCACGGCCAAAGCCCCCACGACCACCTCCAAAGCCACCACCACCTCCATAACGTCCACCACCAAAGCCGCTACCACCTCCATAACCACCACTGCGTCCACCTCCGAAGCCGCCACCACCTCCATCAAAGCGAGGACGTTTATTTGGTCCCCCGTCGCCGCCACCGGGAGGTCCACGACTTTGGAATGGCATTATACCCTTTTCACGCTGTATTTCAAAATCGCCAGCGGTCATTACCGACAGTTCTTTAATAACCTGCACCAATTTACCCTCTGCTTCACTCAAATTGAGAATTTCCGAAGGATCATCACAAGCTCTCGTTATTAGATCTTCAATGGCAGGTTTTAAAGCTGCCAATGAGGCGGCGAGGTAGGGATCCATTTGGAAATTAAGCCAATTATCAACCCGCACAATATTGTCTTTGACCAAGTCAATTTTGCGACTGCCAAATAAAATCAAATGTAATGGAGAAACCATAGTCATTTGTTTACAGGATACTGCTCGTGTACGGATTTTCTCACCAAATATAAAGAAGGGATATGGGAATGTAACCGCTAGATTGCTGCAATTTACCGACGTTTTGTGAATGAGAGCTGCCTTCGACTCAGTGGTCAAAACTTTACGTTTTTCTTTGTGGTAACAAATATTTGGATAGAGACCAATACATAGCAGGGCAATTGCAACATCCAACTGGGGATCATCGGCATTGGCATTTATATGTGAAGATATCATGCATTCCTCGGGGAATCCGGCTTGTACAAGCAAATCCAATAGTTGATTTTTAGCCTCAGCCAAGACTCGCATAGTAGATAGTTGCAGACCCTTCCACTCACAGAAACGTATCTCTTCATCGTCTCCTTTACGCCGGGCACCCTCCCACATTTGTTTGGCCACAATCATTGCCACATGATCCGAACATTTATTGCCACCAAGGGCTTTTTGATGATTCTGTAGGCGTCTTTGACCCAATTCTAAAGCGAAGATTTCAGAAAATGTACTGGAATATGAAGCCATAGTAGCTGTAATATCTGCGCAACCAAATACAGTACTCAAGACCATCATTTTGCCCAATTTCGGTTCAATGGGCAGTCTAGCCAAAATGCGACCCAAAGGTGTTAATTCATCGTTACTGTCCAGACAACGCATATCACGCAGCAATACTTCGGCCTCAATTACAGCATCCAATGGTGGTGGTTCCAAGGCCTTCGATAAGAACTGATGTATGGTGCCCAAGCGTAGTAACTTTATGGTCAACGCCATTTCATGCAAAGGTGTACGGAACATTTCTGGTGTCAAGTACTCTTCTAATGCTTGAAAACGTGCCTTGGAACATAGAGTAAAGCAAAAACCGGGGCGAACACGACCAGCACGGCCCTTACGCTGTTCCAAATTTGTGCGGCTTGCCCAAACAGTGGCATAACTGGTAAGATTGTTGTGTGATGTGAACATTTTCATACGAGCCTTGCATAAATCAATGACGAATACAATGTCATCAATGGTAATAGATGTTTCGGCGATATTTGTAGACAAAATAATCTGGAAAGAGAAATTTAAAGATTTGGTTTAAACAAGTGTCAGGAGGAATGTATTTTTGATATTTGATTACTTTGCATCTGTTCAATTGTGTTGCGTTTGAACATTGATGCATCATCCCAGCTAAGATACTCATTAAAAACTCATTATTTTTAACAATGACATGTTATCCGAAATTAGCATTAACGACCCAAGTAGTTATACAAGTAGATATTACAAAGTTGGGTTACATGGCTTTGTTAATAATATTAATAATGAGTTTTGTATTGAGAATTTTTGCAGGTATTTATGTGTTTATAAATAAAATACCTTTCACCCATAATCTGTGGTGTGAAAACATAAATAATACCCACCTTTGTAACACCATCTGGTACAGGCTCGAAAACTTTACGTTGATCTTCCCGAGGAATTTGGGAATGGCACGGCAATATACGATATTGTGGCCCACCAAATTGATTGGAATTTTGCAAGTATTTCATGAGGGCAAAAATCAAATTCCAACCTGGTAAAAATACCAATATAGCTCCGGGTATGTTCTTTGACTTGATATGCACCAGTAATGCCTCTATCAATTCGAATGAGCATTCAGACTCTGATAAAGCTGCCATTGTAGCCTTGGTTTGTTGTGTATAAGAATTATCAACAACTTTATTGAGATTCTGATCAGATGGATCTTCGCCGTTCTCCTTGAGTATTGCACTCTCTTCGTCATCTTTGTCTTTATTGCGTTTGCGCGAATCTGGTGGTGGTACGAATTTTGTCATTTCCACGCAATCTTCCAAGAAGAATTGTTGAACCGGATACGCACGTCCGGGGACTTCTATGACTGGACAATTTCCAAAGTATTCCGAGAATAGTGTTGTGTCAATTGTAGCAGACATAAGAATAATGCGTAAATCGGGATATGTGTGTACCATATCACGTAGAATGATCAGAAGGAAATCACTATTAACGTCACGCTCGTGAATTTCATCAACAATAATGTGAGAAATGCCCCGAAGGCCGGCCTCTAATTTACGCAGTAGCACACCCACGGTACAGAACAAAATTGAACCATAAGGTCGTGGAAATGTCGACTCAAAACGTACTGAATAACCGACAGATTCGCCCAAATTTTCGCATGATTCATTTGCCACACGTTCGGCCACCGAAATTGCCGATATACGACGAGGTTGGGTAACATAAATATTACAGTAGGCTCCCTGACCCGATGAAATGTAGTCTTCTAGAATATATTGAGCAATTTGTGTAGTCTTACCACAACCGGTATTACCGCGTATAATTACAACCGAATTTTCGTTTATGGCATCCATGATTTCATTGCGCATAGAAAAAATGGGTAGTTTTTGGCGAAACTCCAAAAACTTTTGATATTCCGTATTAAATTGGCGTTTATCCTTGGCGGCATTCTCCAAATCTCTGCACAAATCGTCGAGGGAAGCTGTAGCTAAATAACCTTCATCAATGTTACAGGCATTCCAAGCATTCCAATTTGGTTGCGGTGGCGCCCAGGGAACAATAGATGCAGCCATTTGCTGAGAGTCCCCACCACGCTGGCGATTGTTGTCTTTGTTTGTGTTTACCTGAAAAAAAGGAGAAAATGGATTACATAGTTTTTAACATGAAATTATATTTAACTTTAATAACAGTAGATTTCCGATAAATCACGATGGCAGAGTGGGGAACTTTTTGTGTTCTTAAAATGTATTCGATTTAAGATATTTAAGAGACTATTAATAGAGTTCTTCAACGTGAATCGATTTCGATTTTGATCTCTCCATTATTGATCCGATTTGCCATTTTCTTTGTATATTAATCAAGTTTTCCATAACGTAGATGTACCAAATTTGAATTCACTTCCAAATTTGGAGCATGCGTATTTTAATACAAATAGTAGAGTCGTACTATTTTGAAAACTCAAAAAGTCAATTCGGTGGACTTTAACTTGTGGATGCTGCAATGAAGACTCGACTCTATATAGATACGCATAAATTCTCTTTTCATTAAAATTCATAAGATATCATTTTTGTCTTAGATTCTTGGCTTTCAGGTCCCTTAGCTCGGAAGTAAAAAAAAAAAAAAAAAAAAAAAAACATTTTAATGTCTGAAACTCTTACCCCCAAACTTTTATCCATTTGATCATTATATACTCTTATACATATATGATCTTTTATGGCGATCGGTTAAGGTTAACCCGTGCCAACCTAGCGACCTTTGTTTCCATAGTAATTTTTATGGGACCAAAGGTGCATTTTCACGATTTAAAAACGATGTCTACCAAAAAAAAAATTTTTTTTTTGGGCAAAATATTACTTTGTTATGTCGACTCTACGGTTCTCCGATTTTTGTCTTGAACTGACAATTTTACTTTTTGATTTTTCAATTTTTAACTTACGCCCAGCTAGTTTCTATCTTTACAAGTGTGAAATTCTTTAAACAAGGTACTTCGGTTGTGTTGTCAATGTCAACTTGACATATTTTGGTAGCACCTCAATTCGTAATGACATGGAGGACAGGGTCGTATTATAACGAAAATTGTGAATTGAATAATGAAACAGTTTCGGTACTATGTGTATAGACATCGGTACAAGTTTTATCGATTCTACTGTATATGAATTAGCGGTTCGCATATTCTCTGATATCTACAATAAAATTAGTTACATAGCATATAAATACATACTTGCAAACTGATAACATTAGTCTCTGGATCGGGTTTAATGTTATTTATGTTGACAATTGGTAGATTCATTTCATTTATGACTTCCTCTATTTTCCGTTCAAGCTCGGGTGATACCTTAACTGGGTAGGGTGATAGCTCTTCATCATCTTTGCGTTGTTTTAGGGTGCCAGTAAATGCCTCTATAACACCCAAATGGTAAAGTTGGCGTACCAATGAAAGGGCACATGATTTGCTGGCCGACTGCTTGTTTGATCCTGTCTCACGGGCCGTAATTGTACGTTTAAGTTGATTAACATAAATATGCATTTCCGCCATAAAGCTCCTAAAAAAATTGGTGGACGTACACATAGAGGCACGAATTTAAATATATGCAATTTTAATCGTTTACTTCTCATTTTTCATGGACTATAATTTCCGGCCATACTCTCCCTTTTCGATCGAACGATATTATGTTGCTTTTTCCATAGGTCATTTACGTTTTTTCTTTAATTCAATCTACATAATGCGCTGTATTGATATAACTGTGGCTGTAGTAAAACATGTGTTGATGGTGGTTTCGAGAACAAATCATTTCTAGGCATGTCCGCAAGCAGACTGTAATACATAAACATGGATAATAGAAATTGGCCGATTAGTTAAGTGACAACAGTGACATCTTTTTTAAAGTATGTTTTGTTTAATATCCCCCTCTCCCCCTAATAATAAATGTTCCATTCACGTTCCTCATTCTATGAAAAATCAAGAGCGTGAACGGAACAATGGCAAAAATAACCAGTACTACAGCAATGTGTCACTTTTAAACTGGGAATCAATTAACATGAAAAATTGCACCATTTTATTACAGGTTATCACTTGTTCTCGCTACCACCCACACATTTTCTCTCCTTACAGTTGTGCATGCTCATACAAAGACTTCAGAACTAGAGATTATACTTTGATGAATGTAAGTGTAATCTCAGTTCTCTATTTAGTCATGATTATTTAATGTTTCTCGTTTGGCATTAAAGCACCATAACATCGTTCGATGTATACACATCCTGTAGGCTGACTTCCAAAACATTATTTGCTTTATTTCAGAACTAAATATTATGTTCATAACGCCGCAGTTGAGTATTTTAACACCGGATACAAAGTGCTTCAGTTTCCATACTTATACTTAAACAATGTCTAAGTTTCTACATAGTTTTCAAACATTTTGGAAGTCAGCCTTAAATTTTCTTATTTATAAATTTGTATCTAGCTACTGAAAAATAGTTATCTACAGAGAAATAAACTTCTTACACAGGAATTTGTATAATAGAAAAACAAAAAAAAAAAATAAAAACATGCTTATTTAAAGAGCCATCCCGAAGATCAGACACAGCTACTTGGTATTTGCTGGATCATAAAATAGGAAGATGAATGAGGAAAACGACACTTTCCAAATTCCTCTCCCGAAATTAGTTTGTTATAATAAGACTAGCTGTGCCTGACCTTCGAATATAAAACAGGATAGTTGAAATCGTGTAATCATGAGTTATCATATGTATTTGTTTTCTAGAAAATTGTCCGATTAGTGAATCTCACATTATCCTTCATGTTCAAGGCCATACACAGTCATTTTTACTAATATTTTTGTTAGGGAGATGGCTAAGAAAAAACAAATTTTCCTCATTCACCTCCCATAAAATAGCTAAACGCATCTAAAAAATGGCTGTGTGTGACTTCAAGCAATTAGGTGATAATCAGAGATATGAAAAACATAAAAAAATGTAAAATGTACATGTGTATGTAAAACACAAAAAATTATTCCAACAAAAGAAAATAATTCCAAATTTACCTTGCATGTTCTGGCCCCACTGGTGTATACTTATAATCAGCAGTTATCTTATTCATTTGCATAAATTGATGAAGTTTGGCTTTGGCATTTTCTATGGTCCAATTGCCGTGTATGGCTGCATTCACATCAATTGATTCGGCTTCCTTCATGTCCAGTTGTTCTTGAGCCCTATCAATAGGGTTGTAATCACGACGATTATCTATTGGACGATATGCTTGACCCAATTCCTGTGGTCCGGAATTCGATTCAAACACTCGTTTCTGTGGTGTTCCACCATCTCCATTTCCGGCAGACATCATTTCTGGAACCGGTGCTGCAGCTACTCCAGCATCAGCCGGTACATCACTTGGATTAAGTTTGCCACTACGTACAAGAAAATTTACAAAATCCCTCGAAGCATTACGTTCGGCATCTTTTTTATTTGTCGAATTTCCCACAGCCACATATGGAAGGCCATTTATTCGTACCTCGCAAAGAAAACGTTGCCGGTGTTTAGGGCCTGAATAAAATAATACATTTTTCATGGAAAGAGACTTATTAGTGATAAATATGTGCACGCGATTTTCTTTGCAATTTCTTACCGGTGGCTCTCACGCTATATTGCGGATCGGCTTTATTTTTTGTGCACCACTCATGAAAAAAGGACTTGATATCCGTCATTTTTAACAATTTTAATTTTTTTCTTTATCAAAAATTTTCCGCAATATCTATTTTACTCAACCGCTGCGAACAAAATTTTCCAGAATTTTTTCTGTATAATAAAGCCGAGCCGAGGAATACTGTCAGTGTTGTGAAATACCAAGTATTTATGTAATCGGTATTGTTATTTTAGCACGAGCTTACAGGGTTGTATTTAGTAATGCCATGTTAACTAGAGATGTATAAACGACCGATTAAGAGCCGGTGAACGATTTTGATCCGAATGATTGAACTGGACAGTGAACTATGAACTAGATTACTGACCTAGTTCAGTTTAAAGAGCTGAGCTATTGAACTAGATCTTTAAAATGAACTAGATTGCACAACTCTAATGTTAACATCCCAGCAAAATGTTTGCATTAGATTGCCTATTCCCGGACTTTATAAAGTGGTAAAAGTCGTAAAAGTTGTAAACGATTTTCATATAAATTTTGTGTACGGGAACGCAAAATGCGTAAAAGTGGTAAAAATCGTAAAAACTTTTTAGTTCTGGAACAGAGCTAGAGTTGGGTAATTGAACGACCTAGTTCACTGTCCTATGCTTGGTTTACATTTATACTAAATATAAAGCTGGGTACACATTGTCAGTTTTGAATGACGATTTTTTGCAATTATCGATAACTGTCCAACCGTCCAGCAACCACAAAATATTCTGTGGTTGCATGATGAATGACAAAAATGAACGGCCACACTAGCAAGCAACAACAAAGCTGTCATTCAAAACTGACAATGTGTACCCAGCTTTACGAAATCCCCTCGATTTCAAATGTCAATTCCATTGCTTAGTCCCGGTCCACACTAGAGTTATTTCATTGAAAAAATTGCATGAAATTATGCGTCTCTAGATCGACCTCCATGTAAAATCATAAAATTGCTGTAGTGGGGAATTCGATTTAAGAACACCTAATTTCATGAAATTTTTTAATGAAATTCACGCTAGTGTGGACCGGGACTTAAACATCAAATGAAATCGAATGGATTTCAGATGAGTTTTCATTTGACGTGTACGCAAAGGAATTGACAGTTGAAATCGAGTGGATTTCGTAAATGTAAACCAAGCACCAGTTCAAAAACGTATGGGTAACGTCATACAAACTAACGTGTGATAGTGAACTAGGTCGTTCAATATAGTTCAATTGGCACAACTCTAGTTTGCATCCGTGTCTGCAGTTTATTCGTCAGTTTAATCAGTGAGTGAAAGTGTACAGTACATGCTCCGTTGGAGTACATCCCAACAAAAAAGTTTGGAAGTAGTGCAATGCAGAGTTATGATTTCAATACATCTTTGGATGTAGTCCACACGGAGTTATGAAAAATGCACTCCGTTGATACATTTTAGAAGCACTCGCTTAAAGATTCCTAGCCAAGCAAGCCAATTTTTTGATCCCTACAAAAGATGTAGCAGTCTTTTTTTCTGAACACAAGAAAGATGTCTAAAATTCTAACAATATGTTTTGAAAAAATAAAGAAATGCAAACTAATGCTTGGTTTACATTTACGAAATCCAATCGATTTCAACTGTCAATTCCATTGCTTAAACGTCAAATTAAATCGAATGGACTTCAGAAGAGTTTTTATTTGACGTATACGCAAAGGAATTGACAGTTGAAATCGAGTGGATTTCGTAAATGTAAACCAAGCATAAGGTTGCGAGCATTGCTGTAATTCACGAGACGCAAATTATTTTTGAAGTGGAGTTGGAGTTATTTTGGAAATCCGAACTTGAGTAGGAGGAAAAATTAAAAACCATTTGGATGGTGAAGCAAAAGCAATTGCGGTGTCATAAAATGCAGATCAGAGGAAGTAATCTCAGTTACGATTAAATTTAATGTAGAATTTTTAGAATTTGTGTTAATGTAATAAAGTTAATATTCTTGTTTTACACAAATAAGAAATGTATTTCATTTATTTTGGGATATTTGCAATGGCTTGCATTTTTATAGCATCTTTAGACTGCATTAAAATTCAATCCAAAACACTACATCAAAAGCGGTGATTTGGATCGAAAATGGATTGCATCCTAGCTGTGTGTTGTGGAAGCAATATGGAGTGCATCCTAGCTGCGCGCTCTCTTGTAAAATTCATAAAGGGCTGTTTACACCATCTATCAATGTCATATGAGCTGTCATTTCTTTCACCCATTCGACATTCTCTATGTTTGTCAAAATTGACGTCATCCATACAACTTTCAATTTGTGCGTTCATACCTACAAGTGTTATTTTCGTATGACATAACCTATAAATATAAAAACAGCTGTTTTTGTCATTGTTTACATTTATTGTTGAGTTCAAAATTTGATTTAATTTTGGTTGAAGGAAAATGAATATCTAGCATGTTTGTTGTGGTAGAATAGGTTTTTGGGGTTATAGAGGCATTCATGTTTTGCCACAAAGCAATAATTTCCAACACTGCTCCTTTCGACCAATCGATCTGAAAATAACAGTATAAACACCCTTTATTTACTTTTCTAAATACTTAAATATACATAACTTTCCATTTTCTTTTTTAAAAGATTTTGCTTTTCATTTTTTTTTTTGAGAATGCCAGAAAACAGCTGATAAATTTATGTTTACATACGAGAATGCCGTATCAAATAGTGCGCTCCCTAAATGAAAAATTTACATATGAGTTGCCAAATCATTTTTGGCCTGTTCCCGTACTTTATAAAGTGGTAAAAGTCGTAAAAGTTGTAAAAATCGTAAACAATTTTCATACAAATTTTGTGTACGGGAACGCAAAATGTGTAAAAGTGGTAAAAATTGTAAAAACTTTTTAGTTCTGGAACAGAGCTTTTGATAGATGAAAATTTTCATAGTGGTCACACTATTGCTCTGTTCCAGAACCTGCAAGAAGCTACTATTTTTTACTACGATAACATTTTTTCCTTTATGTTATCGGAAAAAATAGTAAAAATAAGTAGATTCTTGCAGTTCTGGAACAGAACATATGTGTACAACATTCGCAGGTAGAAAATTTGACATCTCATACGACATTGATAGATGGTGTAAACAACCCTTAAGTGAATTCATAGACAAAGATGTACTCCAACGGCAGTTGTACTGTACACTTGTAGTGATTCAACTGCATCCGCGGATGCAAACTTTTTGCTGGGATCTTCTCCTACCCAGCAAAAAGTAGCTTTTCATATTCACATGTTAATTCATATGTACTACAAAATTGTCATTTTACATACAGTTTATGATTTTCCTATCATACGTGGTTATGTTTTTTGTATGACATAACCTAAAAATGTAAACAACAGCTTTGCCAAAGAACCAAAACAGCTGTTTTCTTTGTGTTTACAGACGAGAATAGAGCGCGCTCAAATCGAAAAATTTACATATGTGTTGTCATCCCATTTTGATTCATCAAAATATTTTTAAGCTGGGTACACATTGTCAGTTTTGAATGAAAGCTTTGTTGTTGCTTGCTAGTGTGGCCGTTCATTTTTGTCATTCATCATGCAACCACAAAATATTTTGTGGTCACTGGATGGTTGGACAGTTATCGATAATTGCAAAAAATCGTCATTCCAAACTGACAATGTGTACTGTACTTTATGTATCACACGACGAGTAGTACTTACAGATCTGAAAAACAGATACATAACATACGAAAAACAGATGGTCTGATGGCACTCTAGCCGCATTAACCCAGTGGGTTTGGGTTTCAAATATCAATTCCATAGTGCAAACGTCAAATAAATCCTCAAGAAGTGGGTTAACCCGGCAAAAAAAAAACTCTAAGGCCATTTTTATATTATAGCCTTTTGCAGGGTTAACCTTCTTTATGAGGATTTATATGAAATATAAGCAATGGAATTGACATTTGAAACCCAGTGGTTTTGTTAAATCCGGTTATATATAAACGTACTATAATGTAACCGTACCATAAGCAAAGGTTTATTGTTTTTCACAGTAATTGGATAATTTTAACTAATTTCTTTGTATGCGAATACGAAAAACATAATAAAATTGCGCTCAAATACCTGCACAAATCTAATTAGGCCTGTTCGATAACTTCGTAATTAAAATGTATTTGCAAGTTCTCACAACTACATGCAAGTTCTGTCAGTTCTCTTTTACTGAACAAGTTTGTTATCGAACAGCATTTTGTAAAAGTTTGTACAAATTTGTACAAACTTTTGAGTTATCGTACAGGCCTATTGACATCAAATGAATCAAAAGATCGATTTTTGAGTTTTAACCAAAAATCAAAAGATCGAAAGTCGACTTTTGCTTGATAATACGTATCCCTAGAATGAATTATCACCGCCGTCAAAGATTCTGAATCGGCTCCAATCTGTCACTGACAATCGCGTCGTACCGCTTATCCATCATGTTCAAAAATAACTGATGTACGAAAAAATTTGCTAAACTGGGATAAAGATATAAAATATAAAAGAAATCACCAAGGAAGCGATAAAAAGGCGTAATAAGCAGTCACAATGAAGTCGACGTAAGTTTTGTAAACGTTTTTAAATCACATTGTATGAATAATTGTTGACTCTTCTATTAAGTGCAAGGACACCAATGCGTGCACTGCGGACACCTCACCAACAAAGAGATTTGCGCATACGTACACAGACATCGACGGAATCAAATGGAAGTGAGAATATTCCACCACGGCCAAAGGATCCTGTCAGTGTGTTTTGTCGGGTAAGGCCACTGCCATCAGAGGGAGATCTTTCGTGTATTACCGTAAAGAACTCCACGACGATCGTTTTGACACCACCTGAACAGGCATTGGGTAACAAACATAGTGTCCTCAAGGAAACCCAATGCATTTTCAAACATGTTTTCGAATCAAAGGCGACACAGCAGGAGGTATTTAGTAAAGTGGCACAACCTTTGGTGGAAAATCTGATACATGGTCGTAATAGCTTACTATTTACGTATGGCGTAACTGGCAGTGGCAAAACCTTTACAATGACTGGAGACGTCCGACATCGCGGTATAATGCCGCGTTGTTTGGACGTTCTTTTCCGCACCATATCCGATTATCAGACAAAGAAATTTGTTTTTAAACCGGATCGTTTAAATGGTTTTGAAATTTTATCAGAAGCAGATGCATTACTAGAACGCCAACAGGAAATGAATCAGCGATTTGCTGGTGGCCGTGGTCCTCTGAAACGTAAAGACTCCGACCCCGAGTTGGCATCTCAGGCATCATGTGAATTGCCGCCATTGCAGGGCATCGACGAGGATAATATGTATGCAGTTTTTATAACATACATTGAAGTATACAACAATAGTGTATATGATTTATTGGAAGATGGTGGCATTCAGAAGTAAGTATATATGTGAGAAAATTGACTTTTGTTGAACACAGTGGTCGAACTGTTGTGTTTTTGATATAACCCTGCATAACTAACTTTTTTAGATAATACTTACAAATATGTAGCGAAAAAACAAGCTATTTGCGGAAAAACAGTTTTTAATATACATTTTACTTTAATTTCTACTCTTCTTAGATCTTTGCAAAGCAAAATTATTCGCGAAGATGCCAATCATAACATGTATGTACACGGTGTAACCGAAGTCGAAATCAAATCTGTCGAAGAGGCAATTGAGTTCTTTCAAATTGGTCAGAAACGTAAACGTATGGGCCACACAATGCTCAATGCAGAATCTAGTCGCAGCCATTCAGTTTTCAATATACGCCTTGTCCAGGCACCCACAGACTGTCAGGGTGAAAATGTTGTACAAGATAAAAGAACAATTACGGTGAGTCAATTGTCACTGGTCGATTTGGCGGGCAGCGAACGTTCATCACGCACAAAAAATACTGGCATGCGTTTAAGAGAAGCGGGAAATATTAATAATTCGCTTATGACGCTACGTACCTGTTTGGAATACTTACGCGAAAATCAACTATCAGCTGGTAGTAATGTGCCGTCGAAGAAAGTTCCATATCGGGATGCAAAAATTACTCATCTCTTTAAGAATTACTTTGATGGTGAGGGGCAAGTGTCGATGATTGTATGCATTAACCCGCGGGCGGAAGATTTCGAAGAAAATACGGTAAGAGAAACATGTTGTGTGTTGATGCTGAAAAATATATCGTGTTTTCTTTACAGCAAGTTATAAAGTTCGCTGAAATGACGCAAGAAGTTCAGATAGCCAGAGCAACACCTATGAAAACCGATTTAGGTTTGACTCCTGGTCGTCGCAAAGCTAACAAACTATTTAAAATTGCTGTCAACAATTTGAACGACATGGGTTATACGGATGCTCAGAAACTAGATGTCGATGTGGGTCTGGTGTATACGCTTGGTCCCAATTTCCCAGAATACAATTTGGATAGCCCGGAAGCAGAAGACACCGTCGAAATGCTTATGAAATATTTGGTGCAACGAATCGAGAAAAGAAAACTATTATGTGAAGATTTGGACAGTAGGTGTAAGTAAAACATTTTCGATACCAATCATCGCGATACTTTTATATCGTCTTTTTATGTTATTATTTCCTGTCAGTGGATAATTTCCGTGCTCTTTTAATGCAAAGAGAAAAGGAAAATCTTTCTTTACGTACCGAGTTAGCTTCACTAAAAGCTGTCTACAAACAAGAACGTGATCGCAGTTTGGCATTGGAAAACAGAATCCGAGTACATGAAAGCTCCATTGATGTGCTTAATAACAAATTGAGTAACCGCGAACGGCAGATAGACGACTTAACAAGAAAATTAAAAGATCATCAGAATCTTCTTAGCAGAAAGGAACAGGAAAAAGAAAACCAAAAGAAAAAGTTTGATTCAAAACTGGCAGTAGAAGTCGATAAACGAGATCGGTTGCATGAACTCAAACATGCCAAATTGCAAAATAAAATACGCGTTAAAGATGAGAAACTAAAACTATTATCTAATATTATAACTTCAGATGATTTGGCCATAGCCAAATTACCAAGGTCAAGAAGTATAGATAACCTAACTGAAGAAAAAGATTCTGAGCAACAGCATACCGCAGTTGCAAGCTCTATTAGAACAGGGACAGCTACAGCTACACCGAGAACTGATGTATATAGTGGTGCAAGGGTACCCAGAGTAAGTTATAGAAAACAGGCAAATTTATATTATATGTCAAAAAAATACAATGCAAAACTTATTCATATATACCTGTTTTAGGGAATGGCTGCAGCTAATAGACGTCATCGACGTTCTCGTTCAGCTGGAGAAAAGTGGATCGAACACCGGGCACAAAATCCCGTTCCATTAGGTACCGTTTTACAGCCCTATCTAAAGAATCGCAAATCAATTACAAAACTTACCGACATGAAGGATTTGACGGGACACAATGCCAATAAATATATGTTGGTATCGCAAGAGGCTGACACCGATGGTGATGTTGAGACGAAACTGTTTAAAGGCAACATAGTTCCCACATGTGGCGGTGGTGCTCAAGTTATATTCGACGATGTGGAATGTTTGAAACAAAAATCACCGGTACCTTCACCAAATCGTAAGAGGCCTATTAGCGCTGATAATGGTGGAATTCTCAGTAACATTGGCACAACAGTTTCCGCCCTTTCAGCTGTGACCAGTTTAAACTCGGCCAATGATATAGCCTCAAGGTGTAATGTGGGCATTGAAGGACACACCGTTAAACGTACAAAAGTATAAAGCTGGCATGGACATAGGAAGGACATCACATTACAATATAAAATGTATTAATACCTGTTGAGGACACACAAAAATCTACCTTGATGAACAAGACTTTACTTTCTACTTAGACACAACTACATATATTTTATTTAATATTAATAATAATGTATTGATTCTGTTACCGGATTATTAGATTCGACATAATCTTCCCTCCCATCAAGCAGTATTGCGATAAGACAATTAATTTCGTACTTACATATGTATATCATATAAATGACTTTATCTATCTCTATTACTTGAATTTTTATACGAACCTTCTACACTTTCATCATAACACTGAAGTTTAAGTATGATTTATACATATTTTGCATATATTTTTAGTATTTGGAATTAACATTTGTTTTTGAATAATAAAATAAAACCAAATAACATTGGTAAAGGTATAACCCGAAATTAGAAATTGTGTTATTATTTCCATTGTACCCTCAGCCTAGGATAGAAACAAATAAAAAGCTCCCACATTGGCTACACAAACGAAATTCTCTCCAGAAAAAATAAAAGTTTTATTTCCTACCAATATTGGAAATATTGGAGTATGCACTAAAAATGCACCATGGTAATCGGAATCCATCCCCTGTATTTCGCAACTAAAATTCCTAGGCTGGGGGAGATAAGTTGTTGTTGTTGTAGCAGCATGGAAACCGACGTAGAAGCATAGGTTATGATGCTGTGCTGGCGGGTTAGCGGCCGCTTGCCGAAACACTATTAATTTAATTAAAATCTCACAAATAATGGCCCCTAAAAAGGCAAAAACTTAAAAATAAAAAACGAAACACTTGATTTGGGTCAGTTCGGTACGAAAGTGGAATTGGAGATAAGTTCTTGTAACAGCATATGATATGACTTTATGTTCGTTAATCCTCCTTAGTTTGGATAATGAGATTCCACCTAACATGTCTGAGTGGTGCCGTATAACATACCACAGACTGACCTACGGAGTTATCAGGCATGTCACAGATTCCGATCGGAATGGTTTCAGTTCCGATCTTTTTGTTTTAGCTTCTTCAGATTCCGATCGATTTTGTAAAATCGGAAAACTTCATTATTTAGTTTAAATATGAAATTAAATGTAAATTTGTTAACAAAACAACATTTTTATTATTTCTAAAATAAAAATACAATTCCGTTTGCAAAATCAAAAGTGGTTTCATTCCGAAAAATTCTTCGTTTTCTGAAGAAGCTAAATACGGAATTAATTCCACTTTCGATCGGAATTAGTTTCTGTGACATGCCCGTATGTGAGGTCAACATGGTTTCGTTGTCTGCACTCCAAGTGCAGCCTGTTAAGGACTTTAGGATCTTGTTTCTACATCAGCAGGTAGTTGTGACATGCGCGGACGTGGTGAACATGCTGACGAATGTTACCCCTAGAATATTGTGGTAATAGTTACTGGTCGGAATGTTGTTACCATCGATTAGGACATTCAACTCTGTGCACATCTCCGCAGTCCATGTGGTGAATATTCCTCGTGCGGAAAAAGATTGTAAGATCGATCAACTAGGAGCCTTTCATAAATGACATTAGGGAATTTATCCGACGCCAAAATCGTCCGCATATGTAACGATCTCAATGCCGTCTGAAAGGGGTGGAAATTAAGTCGTCATACCAAAAAAAAAAACGCCAACCTTCCTAATTGTGAGACCCGGCACCGTCAAATGTATGACTTATTTCTGTTAATAGGGTTAATATCCCAGCAAAATGTTCGAAGCCAAAGATGCTATTCAAGAATGGGTGCAAGAGAAATGGAATGTCATTTTTTCAGCATCTTCACTCATTCTTTTTACAAGAGCGTGACCCCAAAAAGATGCAATTCATTTTCAGATCCTAAGCATGTCATCTTTACTAACTCGATGGAATGGCATCTTCAACAATTCTTTGGAATGGCATCTATACCAATCCTTTGGCTTGCCATCTTAACCAATTCCCAAGAATAACATTTTCACTATTCTTTGGCATGTCATTTTCACCAACCCTTTGGCATGTAATTTTCACGTCTTGTTCGGAAAATGCTGTATTGAAAAATGATTTTATTTTTTTTTTTATTTTATTAATTCAAAGGAGTTAATGAAATAACTATAATTTATTTATCATCATAAAGTTTACATCTACATATATTTGCAGTTTGTTCTCGTTGTTGTAACAGTAGTGTTTGTATTCTCATTTTTCTGCTTAATCTGACTCTTGGTCTATCAGTCGTAAGAATGTGGCTATTTCGCTATTTATATGGTTTGTAACCACAAAGCTGCAAACTTAAGTTTCTTAGCAGGATTGGTAGGGCAATTGAAAAGGAGCAGTGTGTCGTGTGTCATCAGTACTTGCCCTATAGGAATTTTGACGGCTGCACCATCCCGAGCGTATTGACCCAAAACTACTCTGGTTTGTCCTGACAGCTGGCGCTTCTCAGCTGCGATAGATGGTGGATGTTCTCCAAGGACCGCATTCACACGATAACTGTTTACTGCATCTGCGACTGCATTCGTGTGAATGCTACTTAAACCTGGTTGAAAGGCTTGTTGATCGAGGTTCTCTCTTGTAACGTTAGACTTCTCTTTCTAGATTATGAAGACCCCCTGGCTGCCTGGGCCTGTGGTCTGAATTCTGCTATCATCGACCATGACATTCAACTCTATTGTTCCCAACTCGGCCGCCCAGGTAGTGAAATGAGAAGCCGTAGATTTATTGGCTGGTACTTGCATATTCCTCGCGTGGAAAAAATGGTAAGATCAGACAAAAAGGAGCTCAGTCTTTCACAAATGTCGTCAGGGAAGGCACCTGACGCCAAGATAGTACAATCATTCGCATACGTTACGTTCTCAATGCCGTCTGCAGCGTTTGGAATTCAGAAGAGGTTTTCTTCACTCTACGGGTCTTGGACTTCTTGATCCTAAATTCTACGTACTACTGTCATCCACACTTAAAATTTATTATCCAACGTTTCAAACTTGGACAGTGCGTAGTCTGCTCGATGACATCAAACAACGAGGGTGCTTGACAATATCAAAGGGCTTTGCTAAATCAAGTGTCACTATCACTGTTCCATCGCACACCTAGCTCTGAGTGAGTCTTCGGCTAATATGGAGATGGCCTTCAGCGCAGTTGTTGTGCTGCTTATGGATCCTATGCTATTGATCGGCAACTGGAAAGTTATTTCTGATGGTGGAAGAACTAAAGCCACAAGGGTCCTTGCTACGGGCGACAAAATCGGCCTGTAAGATTCAACTTTGCTGGCATCCTTTTCGGGCTTCAGTAGCTGGCCTATTTTCCAGACTTCGGGAACGATGTGTTTGGCAAGCGACAGGTTGTAAATTTAAGTGAGAAACTTGACTTCCGGCTGTCCCAGCTATGGCAGTCTAAACACCGCCGCTGCACCGCAACAGAGTTTACTTCGTCCACTCTCAGCCACTGATTTTGTTTCATCTTACAAAAGCTTTTCTATTATCTTCTCATCACCAGTTCAGATTTCGACATGGACTCCAACAGCACTCCATTAAGAATTTCTGTTCGTGAACCTACATTTAACTTGTAATTTTATAACAAAATTTTTGGAAATGTATACTCTTTTGTTTTGATGTCGCTACATGTAGGGATGTACAAATGGACTATTTTTTTTTTTTTTTTTTTTTTGTAGTGATCTGTAAAAATGATTCAAATGCTGATGAAAAGATCGGATCTTTCACGACTTCCTTTGCATGGGTTTAAATGCTAATGAAAAGATCGGATCTTTCACGACTTCATTTGAACCAATGCAAAAGATCCAGTGAAATCATGGCATCTCATGGAACCACTTCCATAAAATTTTGCTGGGATGCAATACCAACATATTAGTTATGTATGTGTCTTTCGTTGAGACTCAACGAACGCATAGCAGTGGGAAAGATTTGGTTTTGTTTGCAAGTGGGGTGCACTCTAGATGGGTGCAGCTGACCCTCTCTACTGAGGCGAAATACCTGGTGTTGATCCTCGACCATCGGCTAAAATGGAAAAGGAACACGGAGGAGCGCACTAAGAGGGGTCTAAGTGAACTTTATTCTTGCAAGAACTCCATAGGTAAGAGTTGGGGCTTAAGGCCACATGTAATACATTGGCTGTATAGGGCAGTGGTCTGCCCCATTCTGACCTATGGATGTCTCGTCTGGTGGCAAGCCCTGAACATTAACGCTAACCTGTCTAGGATATCTTCAGTGCAACGGGCTGCATCAGTTCTCATAACTGGGGCAGCAAAAATCACCCCTCACAGGCAGCCCTAAATGCTGTTTTGAATTTCCAAACACTGGACATTCTGACACAGTACCAAGCATCCAGGAGTGCCTTGAGGCTTAAGGAGATAAATCAGTGGCGTTGGTCAGAGCTTGGACATGCTAGTATTCTGAAACGAATAGACAAGCCAGATTGAACTATGTGACAGAGGGGGTGATACTGACTATATTTCACCATTCCTGGACTTTCACAAAGTGAATGTGTTTATCCCTGACAGAAGTGCCTGGGAGCAGGACAGACCACTGCCCGATCATCTACCCATTTTTACCGATGGTTCAAAAATGGAAAATGGTACGGGAGCTGGTGTGTACTGTGAAGAGTTGAATATTAGCCGCTCATATAAACTTTAAAAGCCTTAGAGCTACTAGAGGAAATGACGCACAATGCAGGTATAACAGCGACCATTTACGTGGACAGCCAAGCTGCCTTGAAGGCGCTTGGGTCCTACACCTGTTATGTAACTAGTTTGGGAGTGTAAAGGGGAATGAGGCATACCAAGATGTCGCTGGTATACACTTGCCATTGAAGAAATTCGGTCTAGCTCAGTGGCCACTCCTGACTAGCCATAAACAAAATTGATTCATTATTAATTCACAATCACAAACAGGATGCTTTATTTCAAAAAAAAATGATATGATGTTGTTGTTGTTGATATGGGTACCCAAGGTGTTTGTTGGGATACCATGCCCTCCCAATGGATTTTCTACAAAATCCCCAATGAGTCCCATCGATGATGAGGACTCCCAAAATTTGCATTGGCTGAACCTCCCTCCTACATTACCTTTAATAAATCCTTCTTAAGACATAACCATGTTTATAAATTTCCTTTAAACATCCTTAGAGGAGTACATTTATTCCTGGTTCGATATAATAAGCTTCCTTATACTTAATCTTAGATTTAAACTAAATCTAAAGGTTCAAAAAAAATTCAAGTTTATAATCCACCATCAAATTTCTTTCTTTAACTATATTTTTATAAGCGTATTAAAAGCATGCACTTTATTATCAAATTCATATGTATTTAGGGTTGTCAGTCCCAACTTATTTAAGCCAATTTGTAGGCGAGATCAAAAAAAAAGAATAATTCAAAACCTGAATACCTATCGAGCTCAATAGTAATTTCAGAATGATGATAAAAATCGATAAATTCTTTGTTTAATTTTGCTGGGATAGACATTCACATAATAGATGACGATATTGTGAAGCAAAAAATTCAATAATCAAAATATCAATCAATAATCAGTGGGGGATAGGGTGACAATATTGGGACGTAGAATCGTAGATAATGATATAATCGGCGCAGAATAATTATATAGTTATGTAAAAGGAATCGGGGTAACAATAGGGTGTGGTAAATATAGAGTATAATTTAGAATATAGAAATCGAAATTAAGTAAAAAAAATAATTTTTTGTCTTTTAGAGTAACGGACTGTCTCCAATATGTCTCAAAATTCCAACTTGTCTTTTCAAAATACGATTCCAATATTCTCATAGATATACTCAATATGAATTTTTGTTGTTTATTGTCATCAGGAAGAAGTTAAAAAGGTTTGCCAAAACATGACTGTCACTTTGAATCAGACTGAGTTGGTCTAGTTGGATTCAACTGACTAAATTGATCTCTATTTTTTTTTTGCACTGGGATATCAAATTTTGAATTCGGAATTCAATTTAACAAATTACGTAGATTTATATTCAAAGGCTAAATAAGCACAATATGATTAGATTTATTCATATGGTATAGTGGTAAATGAAAATGAAATCATCTCTTTTTAAATGAAAATTGGAGATATAAATCGGATTAGACTTCCACACAAAATCACCATTCAATTCCTATTTGATAATTGGCATATTCAATCTTCAATCATAATATGATTCTAGAATCTGAATATATAATCTATAAGTACAAGCCAATTGCATTCAATATCTCAGAAAATAAATGACAAACCAGATTACAATGAACTATTAAAATCTCCAAGGAATCTTCATCACTAATAATCTCACTTTAAAATACCACATACAAATTCTTTTAAAAATGCCTTAAATCCATTAATCATTTTGCCTTTTACTTCTAAAACGATAATTATTGTCAGCCAAGAATTTCAAATTTCGAGATCCCATGAAAAAAATCTCATTAGAAATGGCTTCACATTACTGATATTGCAAAAAAAATTCATATTGGTATGTAACACGAAAACAAAAGTACAGTCGGATTACATATGTACTCTATACGCGAGAATGTTAACGGTTAATGCACGTGGAGAAAGACCGTTACACTAAACTATACATGTATTCTACACATGTACACATATACATACGCATACAGTTAGGTATAATCTCAAGAAATCAAAAAAAAATTATAGATAATTATTTAATTATCATAAGATTAAAATAATCCGGCTGACCGTCGGTATGGACAAAAAAACTAGATCTTGAACTTTCCGATCTGTGATTGGAAGGTCCAAGATGCTAGAAACATTATACACTAACACTGATGTTGACAGGCTGCTACTTTACAATGTTGGTACTCACGAACTTCTGGGTAATGGTACTTATCCGGGTGTTTGGTAACAACTGCAGGAATGTACTGCATGATTTTGGGAAGGCTTGACTCACTACTGGTGGCTTATGAAAATTCTGCCTGGATGTTTCTTGAATTACGACTCGAAAAACGGCAGGGCAAAAATATCTTCATTGAGTTGAAATGGCACGGTAAATTTTTTTGTCGCCTTTATTTTGGAACAATTGAAGGGGACTTGGATCCCATAAGCAGTTCCACGCAGCACAAAATGGTTTCCAAATGGTAGAGAATTAATGGTATGCACTGTTTTGTGGCTGCCAACAGTATTATGTTTTGCAGGTTATAATTTATCACACGGCAAATATTGTGGTTTCGTTGTGGCGGGCGAAATTGTATGGTGGTGGTGTATTGTTAACCAAATGTTAACTAAATTGCACTGGCATTGTTGCACAAAAACACAATTGTCGGTTATGGTCGAACAAAATGTCTGACTTTTGATGAGGTTATGGCTGGTGGTATTGGAAAATTCCACGCTCAACAACACGAGGTGCAACAGGCACTTTTACCACCAAAAGGAATTTCTAGAAAAATGAGAAAAATTCATTTTTGTTAGAGGTGTTGCTTTTCTGTTTCCAGATTGGTGCATCTGGTTAACACTCACCTTAAATGATCGCCACACAATTATTATAAAACACGTTTCCTATTGGAAACGTTTTCACTATGCCACAACTTGAAAATTAATTAATTTTTAATATGGCGTCACTAGCGAAAAATTGCTTTGTTCGACTTGCCGCCTGCTGTTCGTTTTTGCAAATGACAGCGGCTAGGTTGACGTAGGTCGAAAAATGTCTTGTATGCAATGTTGCCACATGGTCATACAAATAAGTATGAGGCGGAACATACGATGACTACGGGATGACTTGGCGCACAATTAAAGCGCTCTATACGCGGCGGCTTACGTCGTTGTTATACAAGGTTAACATAACAAACCCGAACATGTTGGCATAGGCCTGCCGAAGCCATACTGATTCGGGAAGTTAACCGAGTCAGGTTAAGGGTGGGGAAGAACCGCGACCCTGATAAAAATCAGCAAAAATATTAAAAGAAATGAAAGCCGGGCAATTACTTTGTTGGCACCATGTGCTGTAAATCCTTGCAATGGTATACGCCTATCTTTCTACCTTGAAGGTCTTCAATTTCATACAAGGAGTTTCCTACACATCTGTCTGGTATTTTCGAAATGAATCGAATCAAAAATCAATAAATCTTACAAAGTATCTCGAAACCAGAACAAATGCTCAGAAATTCTGTAAAACAGAATAAATTGAGGCAATAAATTATTTTATTTTCAAATTATGTTTGTAAGTCCGGGTAAAAATAGTTCGAATAACATTCGAATAAATAGTCTCGGCTGGTGAAAGGAAAATAGAACTTCGATAGGCTCTTCAGTTCTCTTCGCCTACCCCTATTGTTCTATGGGGTAAACTGTTCAAAACGTAGGAGTGATTGTTGCCGGTTAGAATTTCCTCAAAGAGTTTCTCGAGGTCTCTTCAGTGTATCTCTAGTTAAGCATAGAACGGCTTTCTAAAAATACACTGGGAAATCGACAACCAGACAACAACCAGTCCTACGGAAAATGCTCCAACTCAAGGTTGAGCGCTGCCGTCCGAAGGCTCTCCAGACTAACCGCCCCTACAACCTTAAGGTACTTCAGCTGACCTCGAGTCGAACTGAAGACCAGTCTTCGGGTACAGTTAGTCCAGTTCTGTGTACACCCTGTGTGTACGTGAAAACAAACAAAAATATACTACTACTTAAAGCCTGTATATTTTAAGAGAAAGAACTAACAGTCAGTAGTTTGAGCCTATCAAACACCTCCTGCCGTCTTATAATCAGAAAGAGAAAAACAAATGTCTTGAGGGCGACGACCCTATGCCTCACGCAATCGGAAAAAGAATGATAATTAGTACCACGGTAGAAAATTCCAGCAAAGTGAATAGTAAATCACTATCACTTCTGAAAAATCTGACCAAAACTAATGCACCACAGATCCCAATTGAAATCTCGAAAGGTTTCACCAGGTTCCACGACGATGCTTCACTTCAATTCTCAAACCAGAAACAGGAAAAAAAATTGTCAAAAGATGTTACTAGTGCAGGTGCCAGATAAAAATGAAAACTAATATGTCTTAAAGGTGCAAACAATTAATTAAATGTCAATAATTTTATTCCCAATAATTTTCAGAAGTATTTCAAATAATTGATGATCAGAATTTCCATAAAATTAAAGGTAATTAGTAGAAGGTTAAGGTATCAGCCAAGATAAATAAAAAAAAAAAAAATCAACGACAACAAACAATCATTATCATCTTCCAAAAGCGCAGTCAAAATTTTCCCCAAAAATTTCAATTCTAATAAATCAATATATTAAAGCATCTATAATATCGCAAATCATGCAAAAGATCTTAAATAATCAACTGCAGATGACAATACATTATAAAGCTTTAAAGAAAATCGAAGTATGAACTTAATAACATAGAAGTTTTGTCACAAAATTGCAACTTGACATAAACTCAGGCTTGCAAGACGACTAAAAACTCTTTTTCTTTAAGATGAAATTCAAGAAATTATGTTAAAATTTAATTGACCTTAAGTCGCAATTGAGAAGTTGTAATATAACAACAACTCAAGACATACTAAAAACCAATCAAACAAAAATTCATACACCTAATGTACAGGAACAATTCCCATTGATGGGACTTGAACCTAAGACATTGGCTTATACGTTGGGCGCCATTGTTATGTAACTAGGACGGGTGATGGATAAGGTGATCTCACCGGACCTGAAGAGCAAAGTTTTCGTGTACCTTGACGATTTGCTGGTAGTCTCACCGGACTTCGAGACCCATGTCGAACTTCTTCGCAAGGTTGGCGAGATGTTAACTAGGGCGAACCTGACCATCAATCTGAACAAATCGAAGTTTTGTCGACGGGAATTGAAATATCTCGGATACATCGTTGGTGAGGGGAAGTTAAAACCCGATCCGTCTAAAATCAATTCAATTACTGAGATCGCCATTCCAAAGAACACCAGGGAAGTTCGACGATTCCTAGGCATGACATCGTGGTTTCGTCGTTTCATCCGGAATTATGCGGAGATAACAGCACCAATCACAGCCACTTTGAAAAAGGGCAAAGTATTCTCGTTTGACAGTTCGGCTGTAGAAGCCTTCAATAAATTAAAGGTAGCGTTGACTACCAGCCCCGTCTTAAGTCATCCAGTCTTCGACAAGCGTTTCTACGTCCAATGCGACGCCTCCAACCTGGGCTTAGGTGCGGTCTTGTACCAATTAGACGCTGCAGGTCTGGAACGTCCCATTGCTTTTCATTCCGCTCAGTTGTCCAAGGCGGAACAAAATTACAGCGTCACTGAGCGGGAGTGCTTGGCCGTTATCAGTGCTATAAAGAAGTTCCGTCCCTTTATAGAAATGATGCCTTTCACTGTTGTAACGGACCATAGCGCTTTGAAATGGCTAATGGGACAGAAGGACCTCAGTGGTCGATTGGCAAGATGGAGTTTGAAGCTCCAGGCGTACAATTTTGACATCCAGCACCGTAAAGGGTCTCAGAACGTTGTCGCTGACACTTTATCGCGGTTGCACGTCGATGAAATTAATATGTTCATAGATGAGAAACCACTGATTGACTTAAATTCGCCCGATTTCAAAAGTGAGGAGTATACACAACTGATAGACATGGTAAACGAAAACCACGATAGTCTACCGGACTTAAAAATTTCAGATTCGTTCGTTTATAAAAAGACTAGTCCTTCCGACGGCACACCAGTGCATGAAAATTTTATTTGGAAGCTATGGGTTCCAAGTTCTTTAACCGAATCACTTATTAAAAAGACGCACACTTCTTCTGTAAATTGTCATTGTGGTATAGGACGTACGATCGCGGCACTGAGGCAATATTTTTATTGGCCTGAGATGGCTCAACAAGTCCGGAATTTTATTAATCACTGCATTGTTTGTAGACAAACCAAGGCCCCAAATCACATTTTAAGACCCAAGATGGGCACCGAAACCGTTACCGATAGGCCTTTTCAAAAGATTTTTATTGATTTCATTGGACCTTTCCCGAGATCGAGGTTAGGTAACACTTATATTTTTATCGTACTCGACCATCTGACAAAATTCGTTTTGCTGAAGCCATTAAGCAAGGCGAACTCGAAAAACGTGATAAGATTTCTAGAATCCGAGGTGTTTCATAAATTTGGCGTGCCACAGATCGTACATTCCGACAACGGAAAACAGTTCACTTCAACCGAATTTTCTTCCTTTTTAAATAAATATGGATGCCGACCGATTAGAAATGCCGTGTATTCGCCACAGGCGAATGCATCGGAGCGCGTTAATAGGACTATAATCGCGGCGATCCGAACTTATGTTTCGGAAGATCAACGCGATTGGGACCGAAATATATCGTCCATAGAATGTTCTTTGAGGTCCACTTTTCACACGACACTCGGTTGTTCACCGTATTTCGCATTATTCGGCACACACATGGTTACACACGCGAGCACTTATGACTTAGCACACAAACTAGGAGTTTTGGAAGATGGTTTAGTTGAGGTAGTTCCGAAACACGATATTTTGAATTTAGTCCGCGAAAAGATTAAAACGAATATCCACGATTCTTTTGAAAAATCTGCGGCTCGGTATAACACGAGGACTCGCGACGTCAGTTTCAAACCGGGGCAGGAAATACTTAGAAGAAACTTTGTTTTAAGTGACGCTTCGCGCCATCTTAACTCTAAGTTATGTCAAAAGTTCGTAAAGTGCAGAGTTGCCAGACAGGTTGGAAATTCATTATATGAGATAGAAGACTTACAAGGTAGGAAGATAGGGATCTACCATTCCAAGGACCTACAACACATGGTGCCAACAAAGTAATTGCCCAGCTTTCATTTCTTTTAATATTTTTGCTGATTTTTATCAGGGTCGCGGTTCTTCCCCACCCTTAACCTGACTCGGTTAACTTCCCGAATCAGTATGGCTTCGGCAGGCCTATGCCAACGTGTTCGGGTTTGTTATGTTAACCTTGTATAACAACGACGTAAGCCGCCGCGTATAGAGCGCTTTAATTGTGCGCCAAGTCATCCCGTAGTCATCGTATGTTCCGCCTCATACTTATTTGTATGACCATGTGGCAACATTGCATACAAGACATTTTTCGACCTACGTCAACCTAGCTGCTGTCATTTGCAAAAACGAACAGCAGGCGGCAAGTCGAACAAGGAGAAAAAAAATTGCAAAGCAATTTTTCGCTAGTGACGCCATATTAAAAATTAATTAATTTTCAAGTTGTGGCATAGTGAAAACGTTTCCAATAGGAAACGTGTTTTATAATAATTGTGTGGCGATCATTTAAGGTGAGTGTTAACCAGATGCACCAATCTGGAAACAGAAAAGCAACACCTCTAACAAAAATGAATTTTTCTCATTTTTCTAGAAATTCCTTTTGGTGGTAAAAGTGCCTGTTGCACCTAGTGTTGTTGAGCGTGGAATTTTCCAATACCACCAGCCATAACCTCATCAAAAGTCAGACATTTTGTTCGACCATAACCGACAATTGTGTTTTTGTGCAACAATGCCAGTGCAATTTAGTTAACATTTGGTTAACAATACACCACCACCATACAATTTCGCCCGCCACAACGAAACCACAATATTTGCCGTGTGATAAATTATAACCTGCAAAACATAATACTGTTGGCAGCCACAAAACAGTGCATACCATTAATTCTCTACCATTTGGAAACCATTTTGTGTTGCGTGGAACTGCTTATGGGATCCAAGCCTCCTTCAATTGTTCCAAAGTAAAGGCGACAGCTCCAGGATCACCTTTACATAACCCTACCTTGAAACAACATCAATTCCATACCAAGCTATTGCTACGGGAAGCGTCAAAAATTTACCGTGCCATTTCAACTCAATGAAGATATTTTTGCCCTGCCGTTTTTCGAGTCGTAATTCAAGAAACATCCAGGCAGAATTTTCATAAGCCACCAGTAGTGAGTCAAGCCTTCCCAAAATCATGCAGTACATCCCTGCAGTTGTTACAAAACACCCGGATAAGTACCATTACCCAGAAGTTCGTGAGTACCAACATTGTAAAGTAGCAGCCTGTCAACATCAGTGTTAGTGTATAATGTTTCTAGCATCTTGGACCTTCCAATCACAGATCGGAAAGTTCAAGATCTAGTTTTTTTTGTCCATACCGACGGTCAGCCGGATTATCTTAATTTTATGATAATTAAATAATTATCTATAATTCTTTTTTTTTGATTTCTTGAGATTATACCTAACTGTATGCGTATGTATATGTGTGAATGTGTAGAATACATGTATAGTTTAGTGTAACGGTCTTTCTCCACGGGCATTAACCGTTAACATTCTCGCGTATAGAGTACATATGTAATCCGACTGCACTTCTGTTTTCATGTTACATACCAATATGAATTTTTTTTTTGCAATATCAGTGAAACCGTTTCTAATGAGATTTTTTCGTGGGATCTCGAAATTTGAAATTCTTGGCTGACAATAATTATAGTTTTAGAAGTAAAAAGCAAAATGATTAATGGATTTCAGACACTTTTGAACGAATTTGTAGGTGGTATTTTAAAGTGAAATTATTAGTGATGAAGATTCCTTGGAGATTTTAATCGTCCATTGTAATCTGGTTTACCATTTATTTTCTGAGATATTGTATGCAATTGGCTTGTGCTTATAGATCGTATATTCAGATTCTAGAATCATATTATGATTGAAGATTGAATATGCCAATTATCAAATAGGAATTGAATGGTGATTTTGTGTGGAAGTCTAATCCGATTCATATCTCCATTTTTCATTTAAAAAGGGATGATTTCATTTTTATTTACCACTATACCATATGAATAAATCTAATCGTATTGTGTTTTTTTTAGCCTTTAAATATAAATCCACGTAATTTGTTAAATTAAATCCCGAATTCAAAATTTGATATCCCAGTGCAAAAATAGAAATCAATTTGGTCAGTTGAATCCAACTAGACCAACTCAGTCTGATTCAAATTGACGGTCATGTTTTGGCAAACCTTTTTAACTTCTTCCTGATGACAATAAACAACAAAAATTCATATTGAGTATATCTATGAGAATATTGGAATCGTATTTTGAAAAGACAAGTTGGAATTTTGAGACATATTGGAGACAGTCTGTTACCCTAAAAGACGTAAAATTATTTCTTTTATTTAATTTCGATTTCTATATTCTAAATTATACTCCATATTTACCACCCCTTTTGTTACCCCGATTCCTTTTACATAACTATATAATTATCCTGCGCCGATTATATCATTATCTACGATTATATCATTACCCACTGATTATTGATTGATATTTTGATTATTGAATTTTTTTGCTTCACAATATCGTCACCTATTATGTGAATGTCTATCCCAGCAAAATTAAACAAAGAATTTATCGATTTTTATCATCATTCTGAAATTTACTATTGAGCTCGATAGGTATTCAGGATTTAAATTATATATTTTTTTTTTTTTTTGATCTCGCCTACAATTGGGCAAATATAAGTTGGGACTGACAAACTTAAATATATATGAATTTGATAAATAAGTGTATGTTTCAGTACGCTTCTGAAAGCATAATTAAATATAGTTCACTGATTATGAATTTGAATTTTGTTGAACATTTAGATTTAACTTAAATCTAAGTTTAATTATAAGGAATATTGTTATTTTGAACCATGAATAAATGTACTCCTTTAAGGATATTTGAAGAAGGAAATTTATAAACATGGTTATGCTCTAAGAAGGATTTATTAAAGGTAATGTAGGAGGGAGGTTCAGCCAATGCAAATTTTGGGAGTCATCATCATCGATGAGACTCATTGGGGATTTTGTAGAAAATCCATTGGGAGGGCATGGTATCCCAACAAACACCTTGGGTACCAATATCAACAACAACAACATCATATCATTGTTTTGAAATAAAGCATCCTGTTTGTGATTGATAATGAATCAATTTTGTTTATGGCTAGTCAGGAGTGGCCACTGAGCTAGACCGAATTTCTTCAATGGCAAGTGTATACCAGCGACATCTTGGTATGCCTCATTCCCCTTTACACTCCGACATAGTTACATAACACACCATCAAATCTAGGATTGTTCAAAACTGTAGGTCTTTTCTTAAAACAAGCAATTTGGACGTCAATTTTTGTTGGGTACCAGGGCACTGTGATGTTGAGGGTAATGAGATAGCTGATGAATTGGCGAGGCGTGGCTCCCAATCCTCGGACCTAAGGGTGGAGGACTGCGTAAAGCCACCGCTCTGCTACTTCCTCGGCAAACTCAGGCAGTTCTACGCAGAGAAAACCGTAAGAATTTGGCAAGACATACCTGGATGTAAGGTATCTAAGTCAATCTGGCCGGCAATCTCAGGGCGTAGAACTGCGTCCCTTCTCTCACTTTGCAAGTCAGAAATCAGAATCGTTACAGGGGTCATAACTGGCCATTGCCGAATAAGATCTATGACTTGTAAGTGGGATGACAACACACGGTGCTCTTGAAACAATTTTAAATGGAAGGTGCTTACACCTTGGAAGTTTTTGCGGATTCTGAAACTACAATGTTCATAGATGAGAAAAATCAAAAAAAAAAAAAAAAATCGCCGGAGCGCTTTTTAAGTAAATCGCGATTTAAGTTGACATTTTTAGGGGTTGTTTAGGTTTTCACGATTTGGCTTAGAAACCGCAAGTCCCATCAAAATGGCACTAAAGAAAATTTTGTAGTTATGAAAATTCTCTACAAGATTGACCTTCATCGTATTCTCGTCGGGTTTACTGTTTTTGAGATATAGAAGTTCAAATTGGGACAATTCAAATTCAATTCAATTCTGTATCGCCCCTTATAAAAAAATGTCATGACTGCAAATTCCCAACATAAACTTATATATCTAAAAAAATGATACAACTTAGGATAAGTTACTTAAGCCAGTCTTGTAGAGAATTTTCACAGCTTTAAGATTTTCTCAGGTCCCATATCGATAAGACTTACCGTATTCAAGCAAAATCGCGAAATCCTAACAAAAAATCCTAAAAATGTAAACTGAGCTTCTTTAACTCAAAAATGGCACAGGCTGGGGACAAATGATAAACGTCAATCCTCTAGAGAATTTTCACAGCTACAACATTTTCTTTAGCTCCATTTCGATTGGACTTGCGGTTTCCAAGCAAAATAGTGAAAACCTAAAAATCTCCTAAAAATGTGAATTTTGACCGCGATTTATTTAAAAAACCCTACAGCGATTTTTTCTTGTTTTTGGATTTTTCTCATCTATGAACATTGCTGTTTCAGAATTCACAAAAACTTCCCCTGTGAAAGCGGTTTTCATCAAAAGATAGTTAAGGCGCACCCTTCATGATATTAGCTGTGTTCCTTTACTTACCTGAGGTTACCATTTTAACCATTTGTTACCATTTTTAACCTGCAAAGCGTTCCTTAACCCCGAAAAGTGGCAAAACTGGAAGCAATTTTTAAGAGAGTGAGAGGGGAGAGAGAGCTAAAATGGCATTCTCTTCTACCACAGGCTACCAGCAAAATTTCTGCAGGTAGAAAATGGCAGAACTGATTTTTCGACTTTTGTTTGACGATTATTTCACAAAATGGACGAAAAACCGAAGAAAAAGTCGAACACTGACAACACTAAATTAAAAACTGTGAAATAAAAGACGAAAATTGATTTTTTATGTTTTTTCTGACATTGCTGCCGGATCTAACATTTTTCCGTTCCTTTACTTTTCTGGTAAAAATGTTCATGAGAGAGCAATTTTGAACAATTTTGACACTTTTCTCTTTTACCACTCTTACCATTAAAAAAGTAAAGGAACAAAGCTATTGTATTATAAGGGGGCGATACAGTCAGTGCATTGTCCCAATTTGAACTTCTACATCTCTAAAATGGTAAAAACTACGAAAATACCGTAAAGGTCGATCTTGTAGAGACTTTTCATAACTACATTTTCTTTAGTCCCATTTTGATAGGACTTGCGGTTTCTAAGCAAAATCGTGAAAACTTAAACAAACCCCTAAAAATGTCAACTAAAATCGCGATTTATTTAAAAAGCGCTCCGGCGATTTTATTTATTTTTTGATTTTTCTCATCTATAAACATTGTAGTTTCAGAATCCGCCAAAACTTCCGAGATGTAAGCACCTTCCATTTAAAATTGTTTCAAGAGCACCGTGAACAACATTGAGTATTGTAGGTTATGCGAGGATGAGGAGGAAACGGAGACAATCGATCACCTTCTGTGTAGGTGTCCTAGACTGATGGTCAAAAGACATAAACTTTTTGGTGCGCATGTGATTGAATCTCTCTCTTTCTTCTCCTCCATTGACCCTACAGTCCAGTTAGCTTACTGCAAGAGCTTAAATTGGCTCTGGGGCAGATCAACATAGGCTTTGAGTAGTCTTATATATACTCTTTTTATAATCAATCCTCTACAATCACTCATTCTTTTTATTTCTCTCTCTCTCGTCTCATCACTCACCACTTCCCTCCTTTCCCGTCTTTCCAATTAATACACCATCTTCTCCCATACAGCACACTTCATCATCATCAACAGCCCTGTATCACCATCTGCAGGTAAAAAGCACCATTCAGAACATACATCACAGCCATGTCTCTTGCACACCATCTTCACCGTATGCACAAATCACCATATACCCAGAATATACATCACAGCCATGTCTCTTGCACACCATCATCACCGTATGCACAAATCAACAATTAACCCAGAATATACATCACAGCCATGTCTTTTGCACACCATCATCACCGTATGCACAAATCACCATATACCCATCACCCGTACATCATCATCTACAGACACGTAACATCATACAGCCTCATCTATAACAAACATCACTTCACATCATCACCATTTGCTTGCACACATCACCATATAGCCGGATCCGCAATTACTTCATCCATAGCCGACTTACATTCCCATCACATCCTAACATCATTATCATATACAACACATATACCTCAATAGTCAGGATGATCACAATGGACCTCAAGTTCTCCGAGTGGAGTGGCTGCCAGCACGGCAGCCGCGCATCCTAAACCTAACCTAATTGTTTGTTAGGTTTGCGATTGTAAAATGTAAATCAGGTTTGTTGACGGTAGACATACTCAGCCCAATCAAGAACATCATCTCACCGTGAGTTTTCTCACTCTCGCCTCCTCCCTTATTATAAACATCATAAGAGAGAACAAAACTCACGTTCGTGAGAAAAGTAGCTATCATAAATGTCAAAAAAGTGAGAATGTGAGGCAATTTTCTCTCACCACAGAAATCAAGGTGAGTTGAACAAAAAAATGTAACTATGGACATTTTTTATAGAAAAAATCGACAAGAAACGAATCTTTTGCAATGATAATCAATTGTATTTATTTGTGTTTTACGTTAAAGGAACAAATAAAAAACAATTAGAAATTCTTTTGGCAACTATACATGTTCATCCGTGTATCAATGAAGCAAGGAAGACCTCAATCGAGTTTGGCGTAATTTGGAGGTGGAGTTGAAGTTGGCCAAAATTTTTCAGATATGGGAAGCGGTTCAGAATCATATGATGAAAACAGAAATTGAAGAGGATGCTATCAGGAGCAACACCTTTCTAAAATTTTTTTTGTAGGTACATCCAAACTTTGCGGCCACTCAAGATGATAAGTGACATATCTTAAGTGCCTTTGTATTGTTCTTTGTTCGCTAAGGTTCCCAGCATAATATTCGATGCCAAAGATTCTATTCAAGCATGAGTGCAAGTATATGTCACCTTTTTATCACCTTCGCCCATTCTTTTTACAAGACTGTGACCCCTAAAAGATCCAAATCATTTTGGATGGCATCTTCAATAACCCAGTTGAATGGTATCTTAACAACCACCTTGGCATGGCATATTCCACGAACAAGCCACAATAGGAAGGATTAAATTCATAAAAAAGGGCATGTTTATATTATATAGCCTTTTGCAGGGTTAACCTTCTTGAAAATTGAGAAATTGTATTTAAAATCCATGAAATTGGTTCAAATGTTGAATAGGATCCGAATTTCACGAATTGTACTTAGCATTCATATGATTGGTCCTATTGCTGGAGAAGAGATCGGATGTTTCACGTATTGTATTTATTTACAATTCTTGAAATTCCTTCCAAATGCTGAAAATGGGATCTTTCACAACTTCATTTGAACTAATACAAAAGATCCAGTGAGATATTGGCATCGCATGGAACGACTTCCACAAAATTTTGCTTGGTTTTCTTTGTATTCCTCAGCGTTTGTCGTTTCGCACATCATTCAAAATGCAATATTAAACATTTTCATTTCTTTTTGCCATTTAATGACATTTAAACGGTTTTTGTTCACTTTTTTGCAAATTGCAGAAATTCTTCGGGCGTAAATAAACAATTTTTACATATGTATGTATGTATCTGTCAAAACAAAACAAAAACAGCTGTTACAGATGTTGCCACATATCAAACATTTAATATTTTTATCAATTACCAAGTATTTTTAAAGTGGATTGTTGATAAAAATTATTTTTCGTTTTAGAAATATTAATTTAATTTAAAATAAAGTAATGTTTTATAAAAAAAAATACGAATTTAGTTATTGCAAAATTATTTGTAAATAAAATAACGATATGGCAACGCAAATTATATTTTCAAGGGTTCACAAAATGCGGCACTATTTTCAATTTTCAAACTTGTGAATCCCTCTTCACATTTTTCGCTCCTCCCTTGTCATTTGTGATAGGTCGAGACGTGAGAAGTGAGCTGCAACTCACTCGTGAGAAGCTCCCTACGTGAGTATTCATGATCGCTATGACTGGTTCAACTCACGATGCCTTCATATGGAACGGGTTGGTGGACCACAACTATTTAATTGCTCCGCAACATCCTTCCACACCTCATCAATAGTGGCTTTAGTTCGCCAAAATGTCTGACTCCACGAGCTACGTTTAGGTGGGCTTCCATTTTTTCAACCAGCATTTCATATTGCTATCTTGTAGTAATTTTCACAATTATAAGTACTGAAACACCAAAAACGTATATATAATATTAAATAAATTCACTTAAAATAAATGAAAATCTTATTTACGTTTCCATTTTTCGTTTTTATTCGTTAGTGAAAATGTACGGCGACAGCTAATTTGTTGTCGCCGGAAAATAAACATTACAGCGACAAAATTTGACAGCGTCAGGCGAATATTGCCGTACGGAATCGAAAAATTGCATTTGGCAACGCGACACGACCTCGCAATACGGAATCGACCCATTAGTTTTGGGCGACACTGTACCATTTGTATACAAGATTATCATAGCGATCATGAATACTCACGTAGGGAGCTTCTCACGAGTGAGTTGCAGCTCACTTCTCACGTCTAGACCTATCACAAATGACAAGGGAGGAGCGAAAAAAGTGAAGAGGGGTTCACAAGTTTGAAAATTGAAAATAGTGCCGCATTTTGTGAACCCTTGAAAATATAATTTGCGTTGCCATATCGTTATTTTATTTACAAATAATTTTGCAATAACTAAATTCGTAATGTTTTTTATAAAACATTACTTTATTTTAAATTAAATTAATATTTCTAAAACGAAAAATAATTTTTATCAACAATCCACTTTAAAAATACTTGGTAATTGATAAAAATATTAAATGTTTGATATGTGGCAACATCTATAACAGCTGTTTTTGTTTTGTTTTGACAGATACATACATACATATGTAAAAATTGTTTATTTACGCCCGAAGAATTTCTGCAATTTGCAAAAAAGTGAACAAAAACCGTTTAAAGGTCATTAAATGGCAAAAAGAAATGAAAATGTTTAATATTGCGTTTTGAATGATGTGCGAAACGACAAACGCTGAGGAATACAAAGAAAACCAAGCAAAATTTTGTGGAAGTCGTTCCATGCGATGCCAATGTCTCACTGGATCTTTTGTATTAGTTCAAATGAAGTTGTGAAAGATCCCATTTTCAGCATTTGGAAGGAATTTCAAGAATTGTAAATAAATACACGTACGTGAAACATCCGATCTCTTCTCCAGCAATAGGACCAATCATATGAATGCTAAGTATAATTCGTGAAATTCAGATCCTATTCAACATTTGAACCAATTTCATTGATTTTAAATACAATTTCTCAATTTTCAAGAAGGTTAACCCTGCAAAAGGCTATATAATATAAACATGCCCTTTTTATGAATTTAATCCTTCCTATTGTGGCTTGTTCGTGGAATATGCCATGCCAAGGTGGTTGTTAAGATACCATCCAAAATGATTTGGATCTTTTAGGGGTCACAGTCTTGTAAAAAGAATGGGCGAAGGTGGTAAAAAGGTGACATATAACTTGCACTCATGCTTGAATAGAATCTTTGGCATCGAATATTTTGCTGGGAACTTTAGCGAACAAAGAACAATACAAAGGCACTTAAGATATGTCACTTATCATCTTGAGTGGCCGCAAAGTTTGGAAGTACCTACAAAAAAAATTTTAGAAAGGTGTTGCTCCTGATAGGATCCTCTTCCATTCCTGTTTTCATCATATGATTCTGAACCGCTTCCCATATCTGAAAAATTTTGGCCAACTTCAACTCCACCTCCAAATTACGCCAAACTCGATGGAGTCTTCCTTGCTTCATTGATACACGGATGAACATGTATAGTTGCCAAAAGAATTTCTAATTGTTTTTTGTTTGTTACCTTTAACGTAAAACACAAATAAATACAATTGATTATCATTGCAAAAGATTCGTTTCTTGTCAATTTTTTCTATAAAAAATGTCCATAGTTACATTTTTTTGTTCAACTCACCTTGATTTCTGTGGTGAGAGAAAATTGCCTCACATTCTCACTTTTTTGACATTTATGATAGCTACATTTCTCACGAACGTGAGTTTTGTTCTCCCTTATGATGTTTATAATAAGGGAGGAGGCGAGAGTGAGTAAACTCACGGTGAGATGATGTTCATGATTGGGCTGTATATTGTCCTTTGTAAAATTTTCACACCATGTAATAAAATAAAGTGTGATTAATGCATACATATATGCATTGGAAACACCTTTTTCAGCAACTTTTCTATTATACAACTGTCAAAATTCGAAACATTTGTAATAATTATTACAAATTATCGAGTACGCAGACGGGTATAAAATGTATACACAACAGTCTGCAAGTTACTTCCATGTGTAATCATTGGGTTATACCCATGGTTCAATTAATGATTGTACCATGGATACGACTACGCCAACCGTAATAAGGCTGAATATATAGCTCGAGCGCAAAGATGTATGCGCCGATTCGTTTCTCCGTTAACTTAACGAAAGTAAAACACAAATGAAAAACGTTTGTTTTTAATATGTAATAGAGATATATGGATGTATGTATTTGTATTTTAATGTAGGCTTTATTTAGTATTAATGTTATGTAATGTATTATTAAAATATATAGATTAGTTACTAATAAATCAGTCTATAATTAAAATATTTTGTAGTATGTATATTATTATTTAACTTATTATTTTTTATAAACATTTAAATGAAATGGGCCGTTTCTTTTGTTTCAAACTGTTAAATAGAACTAAAGTTGTTGTATTCCTTTTTATATGCAGAGAACGACGAATCGAAATATGTGAAACTAAAATAATCCTAAGCATATATTTGAAGATATTTTTGTTCATCTCACTGAATGTTTCAATAACTTTCTGTGGTGTTAAAAAAAAGAAATAATTGTCTCGTAAAGAATAGATGATATTTCGGTTGACAAGGATACTCTTGTACACAGTGAATGGCTGTATCCTTTTCTCCGTATCTTTTATTTTGTCAAGCTTTTTTTCTTTTTGTTTATTTATATTGGTATTTTGAATTAAATGAAAGCTATTTCTTTAAATGGTTCTGTTTGTATAGGAGTTAGTAACACCTCATACATATATCAATATGTATACTGTTTTATATATGTATATATATTATATATGTCCAGTTGTAGATGTTGCATTTTTGTTGAAATGGAATTTAATTGTTATACTTATACTAGATATAAGAATTATTTGTTATATATATTTTGTTTTGTGTACAATATATATTGTTGTTATTTTACAGGCAATATTTGGGGCTTTTTCATAATAAATGTTTATCTTTTTGTAAACATGATGGACACATTTTCGAGCGAGACTACACACTTTCAAATGCAATTTGAGGGATGGATTTCAACAAACATAAAAATATATATTAAAAAATAATAAAATATTTTTTATTAAACGCCTTTACATGGTAGTTTTCAAATTAAAGCGCAGCACGCAGCATTTTTCTCCCTTTTTTGAAATTCCACTAAAATTCGTCAAATTACATTTGAACATTGTGTAGTAAATTTACTTGAGATTTAAGAAAAAAAGAGAAATGTGAGAAAAAAACAAAGGAAGTGGATTAAGTAAGAGACTGATTTGAATAACTTTGAAAATTCAAAGTTTTATACTTATAGTAGATAGAACAATTATTGTGTTAATTTAAACTAATGTGAACGATGTGATCAATTCAAACAAAAATTATTTGAAAAATAACAAAAACAAATTCTTCTATAGGTTAACACTCATTGTTGTTTTTGGACATTTGGAAGCTTAATTGATTTTAAGAGATATTATAAAAATAGAAAACATTGAAGATGAAAATTATGTGTTCAATTTAAAAATGAAATTATTTCATTCATAATCATTTCAAACAAACGAAAGATATAGCAAATATAAACGTAACAGTGACACAAAAGAAATGAAGAAAAATACAAAATAAAGAGTTTACAATGGAGAAATATTTCTCTATCTTGGTTTTCATATTCATTCATTATTTCATTTGGATTTAACTTAATTATTAATTAATAAACATAAAGCTACAAATCGCTGCAATTGCTTAAACATGTTGTTCTCTAACAAGAAAAAAATTATAAAAATATCAGTTCTGTTGTAAGCAAAAACATATTTTTTCAAGGGTGTTTCTGTAAACAAAAGCAATACAAGACCAAGTTGCATAAAATATATATTGTTTGGAAATTAAACTAAGAAAGGCAACAAAGTATATAACAAACAATTCAATTTAAAAGTTCTACATTCAGTTTTATACACACTCTAAAAGTAGACCTATGATCTGTCAACATAAAACTTCTATATTGCAAATTACTAAATAAACAAAAAAACATGTATTATATAAAATGTTTCTGTCCATGTATTTTGTCGTTGAAACGGCTGCCTTTTTAGAGTTATTTTTTGGGGTGATATTTTGAAGCTTATAAAGCTTTTGTTTAGATTTTTAATAGGTTATCCTTGCAGTATTTTTTTACAATTTACTTTCAAAAAAGTTTGTTTTTCTTACAGTATTGCTGCTGTAGGCATAAACCACAAATTGGCGTCTTTTCTTTAGTATTATTTCTATATCAAATTGCTGCTTAATATCCTCTATACCACAATCATTAGAAATGTTATGTGCGTATTCATTCATACCACCACTGTCACGACGATTATGGTGATAAAGTTTACTATTTGCATTTGTTTTATATCCTATGAGCATTTGACACAAGCTCCCTCCACGTCAAAGTCAAGAACCATTAATTTTGTCTCTTCAGTTCCATTGCGAGAACCTACTGCACATATCAGTTTAGTGTCATTGGCTCTGTAGAAAGAAACAAAGAGAGAGATTTTTGTGATTAAGAAAAATTTTTGATAAATCAGAAAAGAATTTAAAAGTTACCTTATACGCCACACAACACCTCCCGAACCACCAGATTCAAGTGACACAAGATTACGTATAAATTCCCCAGTCTTTACATCCCATAGTTTAACGGTACCATCATCTGAACTGGTAACCACAAATCGTGAGTTGAACTGCAGACATGTAACAGCAGATTGGTGTTTATTTGGTCCTGCAATATTAAAGGAAATATGTTAAGGTATAGAAAGAAAATAAAGACAATTTGTGGGAAATACTTTCGGCTTTTGGCAAAGCATGTTGTCTGTTGTCTTAACCAATCAGTGTTGCCAACGAAAGGCGAGATTTTTTGTTGGATTAATATTTACATCTTTGAGCACAGTTTTGCGATCTGACCACTGAGGACACAGTTTATCAAATAAAACAAAATTTATAACAAATTATAAGACCCAACAGTATGTCGAATTGGAATATGGACGCCACAAAGACACCATCAGATAAAGCTATCAACCGTAAACTTGGATTGTGGCGTAATGTAAACGGAACTCAACCTGCTATGTACTAGATTGAAATAAAGAAGTGTCCCAGGCGTGTCAGGAAAGATCTTTAAATTCCGAGAGAAGTCCAAGCTTACCATATTTAGCTGCTGGATACGAAATGGTCTAGTACTCACAAAATATCAGCCAACTATTTTCGTATAAATGCTTCGAGTACATCCACCATAAATATATGCAGAAAATAATCATCTGTTTATACACACCAAAGTAGTTTGTGCTCAACTCGAGCTGAATGGCGTAATCGCCTCAATTTCTTTTGGACAAGTATTGACGACAGTGTGCAAAAATTCAGGCACAGCACCTTTCCAACTCAATCTTTAGGTTGTGGAAGGAGCGACGCTCTTATACACCGAACTACCTTCTTTCTACAGTATATTCGTTTTATAATCCCTAAAACAACACTTACATCTTGCTCAACGTGGACATGGTCATTGCCAATGGCATAAATCAGCAACGATGACGTAAGCGCTACATACTAACCCACGACAGTGGGCTCTATGTACCGGATACCCAGCATCAAACCTATGCTGCTGCATACAGCAACAGCCTAACCTAGCAAGCAAACTTCTTCCGCCAACGAAATCTGAAGTCATCTGCGGAAAAGTCTAGTTTGTCCTATTCACTTCCGGAACGAGAAAGTCAACTTTAAGCTTGACTTTGTGGCCATAGCCAGCTTTATCTCCACTTTTTATACTGTTAAGATTCTTGAGATAGTTGGTTGGTCCTCAACTTACATCAAACCGAAAGTGAAATCCAGTTATAAAATTCCAAAACCATAAGCTGGCGATATACTCAGGTGAGGATAAAACGATATTGATAGGGACGTAGAAATCCATCGGTCGACGGTGTGCAACTAGCGACTGCTGACTGGACTGCCTTTTCGAGTCGCACACAATGGCGAGCATGACAAATGAGGATAATTTTCATGAGAAGACCAGAATGATGTCAGACAGCATGATGTTTTAATGACTACTCAGTTCTAGCTGCCGCGAGCTTCTAATACACACAAAATATACATATTATTTTGTACACTTACCGGATAATGTTTGTAGACATTGACCGGTTGTAATATCCCAAACTTTTACAGTTGAATCTGCATTGCCGGACACTAAAATGTTCTCTCTCAATTCCATGCCTGAAGTTAAACTTTGATGGCCCATTAATGTATGTTTACAATTGCCCGTCTCCACATCCCAGACACGTATTGATGTATCCAAAGAACCGCTTACCACATGAACGCCATCAAACTGTTGTAAATATAAACAATTGTTAACTAAAGCTCTTAAACAATCCAAAGAATAACTCACCTGTAGTGAATACACCCGATTCGTATGACCTTGTAGGGTATGTAGACATTCTGATCTTTCTGGATGCCAAATTTTAACCATATAATCATAGGCACCAGAAACAATTAATTTCCCATCGTATTGCACACAACGTACCGCTGCCAAATGACCCGCTAATACCCGCAAACATGATCCCTGTTCAATGTCCCAAACACGTAGAGTTGCATCTCGAGAACCGCTAACAACTCTGTAACAATAATAATCGTCGTTGTTTTAGTATTGAATGTAGAAAATAAAAATATTTAAAAAGAGGATTTACTTGTTGCCATGCAAGTGCATACAGCGTACTGTAGATGTGTGTCCCAATAACGTGTGTACACATTGACCCGTTTCCATGTCCCACACCTTAAGAGTGCGATCTGTACTTCCTGAGATTATAATATTGCCGGACATTTGTGATGACCACACACCACCTGTATGACCCACTAGAGTACGCAAACACTAAGAGAAGAAATATTAAATTAATGACAAAGTGCTGATTTTAAGAAGACAATATTACTTACCCTGCCAGTGACAGCTGACCACACTTTCAATGTGTTATCATCGGAGCCCGATACAATACGATTGCCCGAAAACTGCAGACATGTAATGACGTGTTCATCATGACCCTTTAGAACTTTGGGTTGTCTAATGGGTCTTGAACGCCAATTCATTTCGATTATATGTTGACGCATGTAGGCAGCCTTCCAAGGCGACGCTATGGGTGGCATGTTTCCTGCTCGACCACGTTTGGGACGATCTGTGCGAGGTTCGGTTAATATTTGACTTTGTCTACATTTTTCTTTCCACAGCAAATTGTCGTCGCATAAGAAGCGCCAGCTGCGGCAAGTTTGGGCAGCCCTTAGCAGATCTTGGGGATCCAAATAGGAAAGGACTTGCAAAGCCAATTCTCGAGGTAGTAAGGAAATAAAGTCTCGCTGGAATTGTGGTTCGATTACCTTCATCATATGGCGAACTTGTGTGGGTTCACAGTGCTCAATGAGGCGATCCACGGCCAGCAAACGTTCGGCATGGGACCACCGTTGAAATTGTTGAAGCCATTGTTGCAATTCGGGTGGCGGATTATCTCGTGTTGGTATTAATGAACGTGGTGTGCGCCTACCCAAAGGAGAACCTGTGGCTGAAGTTGCAAGTAAAGCTGATGATGGTGTCGAAACAAGGACCATGGTACCGGAGGCGTTGTTATTCGACTGTGAGGATCTAGGAGTTGATGCAAAATCGTATGCTATGCGTTTACGACTATTACTTTCGGTTGCTGAACCAATGTTGCCGCCACAACCACCACTACCCGTTATCGCTGTGGAATTGTAGTCATGATCCATGAGACGACTGTCGTGATATTTACGCTTACGATTGATGTTATAATCAGGCGAGGCGGCTGTGACATCTTCCGATATGGATAGATTTTGCATTATGTTGTAGGAAAGATCACCTCCACCATCTTTAGTACTACTTCCATAAGCTTGTGATGAGTCCAAATCATCAACTCCGTCATTAAGGTCGCTCATACTGCCTCCATGACTACTGCCGTCTCCGAAAGAGCTTTGATGACACGTGCATATTTCTTCAATGTCGGAATTGTTCTCTTCACAATCATTCCAAGCAGAGCTCTGATTGTTAAAAGAGAAATTACTATCTACATTGTGGTGGTGATCGTTAAGCAAACGCAAACCATTATTTATAAACTGAGAAACTTCTGGGCGACGACTAACACTATTGCGACTGGAACTAGGACCAGCATTATTACTACCCCCAGCAGCTCCACCCAGACATATATCGTTTGCCACAACGGATGAGGAGGTGTCACTGTTGTTGCGGTTCCGCGATAAATATCTTTCGTTTGTTTGAGCGCTGGCATTGACTTGTCTGTGGCTTCTAGGTGGCGGGGCGTATTGACATCTAGCCGATGATGTTGAAGGTTGGACATCATCGTCCTGTTGATCGTTCGAAGAAGAGTTACTACTATGATTAGAATTGTTCACCAGAGGCTGAATAGCACTGGTACGACTACAACCATTTTCAAAGACTCGAACTACTACCGATGATGAAGAGGATGATGTAGAAGAAGAAAATGAAGAGGAAGCTTTTGTTGCGGATGTTGAAGTTGATGATGATGTAGATGGCCCGGAGCAATCTTCTTGTGATTTCTCCTGACGTAAATAGTTTGGTTGTTTGTTGGTCACGGTGGAACTTGTAGATGAGGGTCTGGATATGAGACTATCATTTGAATTGGAATTTGAATAGATTTCGGAAGAACCCATTCCTGATGCCGCACCAGGCTCAACTATGACCGATGTAAGGTTCGATGGCGTGGCGTTATTGGCGGATGTGGTGGTGGATGATGTTGCTAATGCTGAGGATACCATAACAGGTGACGATGATTTGTTCAATTGATTGTGTTCACTTATGCTGGGGACATTATGTGATGTCTTCATTTGATCTGTGTGTTGTTGTTGAGTATGATGACTTAGAGTGTTGCTCAGATTCATTTTGGCAGTTGATTTGGTCAGACGTACGACTAATTTTCGACTACTTGTTGGTGTGGCGGATAAATCTTTGTAGGTACATTTGCTGTCAGAAGAAAATCCTCTGGAATTGCTGCTTGTAGTTTGTTGTTGATGGTCATCGCCACTGCTGCTTGTAGATGCTGTGTTGCGAGACGACAGTTTGTCATTCATCATAAAACGTGATTTTACCATACCCAAATTCATTACATTGTCCTTGCTGAATGAACTTGTTTTTAGAATAATTCCACCCGTTAAACGTTGTTCGTGCTCAAAATCTCGACGTTCAATGAGGTCCATTGATTCAATATCTGACATCGAAGGCATAACTATGGATGAAGACGATGATGCTGCATTTGCCGAAGTGCTAACACCTCTGGACGAAGACATTGAGCTACTAGAGGGTAAATCCTGAGAATTTGTACAATTGCTAATCTGATTCAAGTTCATCTTTTTCAAGCGGGATGACATGCGTTCATTGTCCGAACTTCCAAGAGATTCTCTCAAATCGTATATAAGCTCTTTAGGTTGATGATGTTGTTTCCTACTAGCAACTGAAGAAGAGGAGGGTGTTTCGTCGCCAACATCTGCTGCGTCTTTTGAGAACTCATCACTTAGTCGTTTTGGTATGACGCTAGAATCATTGGCAAATTCATTGACACCTTTAGATGAAGAACTCATCTGGTCATGGTGGTGATGCAGAGAATGATGTTGCTGCTCCTCCACTACAGGTGTTTCCAGGAAAATCATGGCACCATTGGTGCTCATTATTACACCATTATTTTTGGCATTCGAAGAGTTTCTTCCCGAAGACATATTTGAAGACTGATTGGTTGTGTTCATATTTTCTTCATCAGCATTTCCCCCTTCCTCGTCATCGTCATCATCAATTTCTTCAACCATATTTCCACCTACATTATTACTGATGATTTGACTCCTTGTTAATTCTTCATCTTCCACAATATCATGATCATCATCGTCGTCGTCGTCATCATCATCATCATCGTCATTGATTACATAAACTTCGGAAGAATTATAGAACGCATTACTACTAGCTGTCGATGAGCCAGTTGATGAATCCGATGACACTTTTATTATTTGTATGGCATCTGTTGAAGAACTGTTGTCATCATTTACGGTAGCTACATGCTCTGACGTTACTTCATCATCGTCACCATGTGTCGAAGATGGTGGTAACAAATTTGATGAACTTATTTCGTAAGCCTCCAATACACCGGACGTTGTGGTTTCATCATCAAGGACAACTTCGGCAAAAGCATGCTGTGAATTAGTTTCGAATTCCTCCTCCTGTAGTAGCGACATGGAGCGATGACTTCTTAGTGGCTTATAACAATCTACAGCTTTGTCGTTGTAGTTTGATTTTAAAGAAATATCAGAATGGCAGTAAGTTGTGGATGGTGTTGATGTTATTTTCTTCAACGATCTTTCCGGCTCTGATGACGTTGATGCCACACAATCTGCAGAAGTAGCTATTGAATCTGTTGTAGTTTTGGACAAATTTAATGCAACACTATTAAATTTATCGACACATTTTTCTTCCATAATACACCTTATTAGTTAAGGCTTGTTTGAATGTTATTATTGTTCAGATTTCTTTCTTTCATAGACTGTGGTAAACTTTTTGCCAAATAATCACTAAAAAGAAAAGAATTGTAGGGTTTTAGAAGAAGTTTATATTTGATTTAATTTAAGAAATTATTATATAGATTTTGCGGAACGTAATTTGTTATTAAAATACATAGAATTGTCAAAAATTTGTATAATAATTTGAAATTCATTTTTTTTTTTTTGGTTTTGTAAAATCACTGACACGTTAGAATATTATACACCCATATGTTTGCCACCGTTATTACCACTTCTACACACAAAGGTCAAAATAAATTCCCACACATTTTTTTAATAAAAAAACCTTTCAGAGGAATTGGTAGTTCTCTTTATGTTGTAGCGTCGATTCGTCGAAGGTAAAACGAACACAATTTATAATTACCACAAATTAATCAAACAGCGACATTCAATTGAAATAACGACAACAGCCACACCACTGCGAATCATTCAACTTTTTTTTCGATGCACTATAATCAACTCATAATTATTATGTCCAAGGGAGAGTAGTTAAAATTATATCCTCAACGTTTTCATACACAGAAAACATCACGAAAGAGTTTAGTACTATGTGCGACACATAACCGACGAAACGATCTTCACAAAACAAAACCAAACAGCCTACCAGTACAAATCCAAAACAGAAACTGCCAACATTCCGCAATGAAATTAAGAAAAAAACAAAAATGGCAAAATTCCCATAGTGGTGGAGACTGACTACACAGCAAACACAAAAGACAATAAACATACAATGCATACTAACGTACATACATATACCTATATGTATGTATATATACATACTACGAAAGCCGGACTGATGGACGGACAGACAATGCTGCATCCACAGAGGCATAAAAACGATGAATCGTATAAATGGAAGATGATAATAATTATGATGCTATTACAAAAACAAAATGAAAACAACAACACCGGCAGCAGCAGCAGAGGCATCAACTGCAGAATACCATACCATCCGTCCATCCTGCGTTTCATTACGAGAACGCAGCAGCCAAAAGATGACAAGCAAACAGTTTTTAGCTGTATGTGTTCGCCTCCATCTTGTTCTTTTTTTTCTTATTTCTTCCCAGTGTGAACAACAATAGCCACCATGGTACTAAGATCACAACTGGTGACGACGACGACAACGGCAGTTGCTATTCTCACGTTGAGCAGCAAAAATGGTAGTAAAATAAGAAGATACAAATATACAATAACAACAACTAGACAACAGCATAACAAAACGATGGGAAAATACTCACACCACAACAACAAACATTCATTCACATGCACTCCGTATATTTTAGTAATCGTGTGGACGAAGAAGAACATAACAGAATGCATGTAATTCAACAAACATTTGTTTGGACCTAATAGCTGCTGCAAGACATTCCGCTATATATAGGCCCAAGATGGATGCAGCAGTTTCAAAAATATATATTATTCCATTATATTGAAAGAAGTGTATGTATTGTAGGTCGAAATTTACTGATGATAAACCAATGTGTAAGGTTTTGAGACCACTGGGAGCCTCAAATGTCAAATAGCAGACAATTTGATCGAAAATGTAGCAAAATATATCGAGAAGTTCCGTAATATTGGGGCTTTACCAAAATATAACTGCAGGGAACATTAAATGTCAAATAACGGGTAGTTCAGTCAAAAAAGTAGTTAAAACATGGACAATTGTCACAAATGTCAAATTACAGCTAATTTGTTTAAAATTTGTGGATAAAATCAGCAAAATACCGAAAATCTGGAGGTACCGTTATATGGGGCTCTGCCTGAACTTGACCTGTCTATGGATAAAGTCACTCGGTTGTAAAAATATAGCGTGCCAGCACATTTATTGTGGACGCTAGAGTAAATACAGCAGACGAACTCTGGTAAATCGGCTCAGAATGTTATCCTGATCATCAATATATAAACATTATATGGCACATGACTTATTCAATGTTTTAGGAACGGAAAAACAAACTTAATTTACCCTACATACTATGATGGAGGTTATAAAAGGCCCTTTTAAAAGGCCATCTGTGCCTTCCTGCTGGGCATATAATTTCTACAAAAAAGGAACACAGATTTGTTAACTTCTTGTCTCTGCTGCTACTACAGAGAACCCAGTTCGCTCAAACGTTCATTCGTCGTAGCTGTAGTCTTATAAAGAAGAAAAAAAAAACAAAGAAATGAAATCTCCCAAGTGCAAAAACGATATAGCACAGCTACACAAACACAACAACAATAATAAACAAGTGAAGCAAGGAAGAAACTGAGCCTGAGATTTCAAAAAGCAAAAAATGTAAACCAGCAACAAGAATGGAATGTTGTTGTTCGTTTCAAAGGCCAATGATTTTGGATGGATAAAGAGCACCAAAAACAACATCACAACCAAGGCGGCAGAAATGTCTGCGACGGCGATTATTTTCCCAAAAATCACCTTGCAAAATATTTCCAAGTCAACACAATACCTTAACACCAGCATACCGATGAGCTACATTGTATGTGTGTATGTCAATGGATGCAGCACAAATATCAGGCATGGATATTGTTGCTCTGCCTGTTATACATGAATGATCCGAGTGTAGCGCTATTTTGTGGGTATGACTAATACAAATGTTAGTGTTATTACTATTACCAGAGGTAGTTTTTTTTTTCTACAGCTAAGCAATTTTTGCGTGAGAACCATTTACTTATCAAATTCGAATTCTGTTTTTTTCGTGGTCCCTTAACGAAGGAATTCAATTTTGTCTTGAAGAAGAAAGATGTCTAAAAAATGTCTATGTAAATTAAAGAAATAATATGATATGATGGGTCGATATAATAAAAAGTCTAAATAAAATCTTAGGAAATCGTTAAATATAACAAGTAGGAAAGGCGTTAAGTTCGGTCGGGCCGAATTTTTCATACCCTCCACCACAAATTTCAGCCATTTCGGTGGATTATTGTGGCCACAACCTTCAAAATACCGAAAATTGGAAGGTACCTTTCTGTGGGGCTATATGATGGCGTGGAACTATACGTACAAATTTCGGGGGGAACGTTTTATACCCCCAGCGAAGACTAAATACGAAATTTCAGCCATCTCGGTGTGATAATGAGGCCAAAACCTTCAAAATATCGAAAATCGGGAGATATCGTCCTATGGGGGCTATATTAAAACATGGACCTATATAAACATTTTATGGTAGAAATGCTTCTTAGCTTCTGGAAACACAAAATACAAAGTTACAACCGATTCTGTTGTCAAATGGGACTAATTCATTCAAAATATATTAAAATGACGCGTACTTTATATGGGGCTATACCAAAACGTGGACCTATATATACCAACTTTGGTAGGAATGTTTTTTGGCCTCTGGAGACACAAAATACCAAATTACAACCAATTCGATGGTAAACGGGACAAATATCTTAAAAATTCCATAAGACGACGACGCGTCACGCGTCATTTTGTATGGGGGCTATACGAAAGGGTGGACCTACATAGCCCACTTTCAATACCAAAAGTCCTACGTACATATGATAGATTTTCCCAAAATTGCACCCACCTACGTCAATCCGTTCGGACGCTAGAGTGATTTCCACAGACGACAGACAGACGGACATGGCTACATCGATGTAGAATTGCACGCTGATCAAGAATATATAGTTTGTTGGGTCTACAATGATTATTTCGAGTAGTTACAAACGTAATGACAAACTTAATATACCCCCATCCTATGGTGGAGGGTATAAAATGGACCGAAATCCCCCATTGAAATCAGATTCCACGTGCGAATTAGAACACGCGACCAAATTACAGCAATACCAATTAACTGAAATTGAAACCTCATCCCAACTTAATCAAGGTTTGTTTTAGTGGAAACTTTTTTTGAAACCTTTGTGTTTTTTGTGTTCCCAGAAATTTTCAGTTTATCGCTAAGGAAGGGTTCATTAACTTTCAAGATGTCATCTCAAAACACCTGATGATACGTATCGAGACATTCTTTATTGAATACACACGGACTATTGACTTATGGAGGGATTTCTGCTGGACCGACCTTTTTACACCATAAATTACATTGAAACCAGATTTCAGCAATTGGAAACTATCGTTGACCCACATATGTATAAAGAAATTTTATAGCGAAACTGTTTTCTAAACTCTGGAAACACAAAATCCCTAATTATAGAAAATTATGTGGGTAAATCGAACCAATACCTTCAAAATTCCTTAGCGCATCTCGTTATAAGGTGGACACAAAATCCCCTATTATATACAATTCCGTGGGTAAATCGGACCAATCCCCTCAAATTCCTTAACGCGTCTCGTCCAAATGTGGACCTATATAGTCAGTTTAATTATTTTTTAAACTGACTTTATAGATCCTAGGGCAGTTCGGAAACTTCTTAGCCTAGCACAAAAAGCGCGGTATAAACAGAAAAAAGTTATGTGTTTTGGAAACTTCCATCTCTGTTATGAACACATGAAACAGGTGTTCAAAAAACACGCATCCGCAATTTTTTTACAATGGAAAAATTAGAAATGCGTGCTGTCATTAAATATTTACATAAAAAAGAATTATCGGGACAAGAAATTCATAATGATATGGTGAATGAGTTAGGTGAAAGTGCTCCTTCATATGCAACAGTAAAAAATTGGGTTGCTGAATTTAAACGTGGTCGTACAAGCATTGAAGATGAACCACGTAGTTGACGTCCAAAAACAGCAAAAACAACAGAAATTGTAGCCAAAGTGCATGATATGGTATTAAATGATCGACGAATAAAAGTGCGTGAAATTGCTAATATCATGGGCATCTCAAATGATCGAGTCCATTTAATTTTGCATGAAGAACTACAGATGAAAAAGCTTTCTGCAAGATGGGTGCCGCATTTGTTAACAGTCAATCAAAAACGCATAAGAATGAACATTTCTCAAGCTTGTTTGGATCGTTTTAAGCGAAATAAAATGGATTTTAAGCGTCGTTTCATAACTGTTGATGAGACATGGATCCACCACTATACTCCAGAGACAAAAGAACAATCCAAGCAATGGACTGAAGGTGGAGGAAGTGCCCCAAAGAAGGCAAAAACAATTCAATCGGCTGGTAAGGTTATGGCAACGGGTTTTTGGGACTTCAAAGGTATTTTATTGATTGATTATCTGCAAAAGGGTAAAACAAAAAATTCAGAGTACTATTGCAACCTTTTGGATCAATTAAATGTACAAATTCGAGAAAAACGTCCTGGCTTACAACACAAAAAATAATTTTTCATCAAGACAACGCACCAGCGCACAAGAGTGTTTTAACAATGGCTAAAATCAACGAATTAAAGTACGAGTTGCTTGACCACCCACCTTATTCTCCTGATTTAGCTCCCAGTGACTTTTACTTGTTCCCAAATCTAAAAAAAATTCCTTGCTGGCAAGCGTTTTACCTCAAATGAAGATGCAATTACAGTTGTAAACCACTATTTTAAAGACCTTGAGGAAAACTTTTTTTAATCAAGGGATAGAATTGCTAGAAATGCGTTTGACTAAGTGTATTGAAGTTTCAGGAGATTATATTGAAAAATAAAAATATTTTTGAAAAACTAACTATTCTCTTTCATTGATAGGCTAAGAAGTTTCCGAACCGCCCTCGTATAGTACATTTTCAATACCAAAAGTTATACGAAGACATAATTAGTTTCATAGGCCTACTTCTATTCTATCGGATGATAGAATGATTTTAAGATGGACAGACATGACTACATCAATTTAAAATTTCAGTATGATCAAGAATTTATAAGCTTTGTGAGATCTAAAATGATTAAACACCACACACATCCGCAATATGAGAAGAGTTATTACCGACCGAATACCTGCAACTGGAACGACAGTGCTGACTACAGTAGAATTGCCACGAAACCAACTTTCAAGAACAACGGACGGAACACCCATTATACCGTTGTCCGTTACCTTCAATCTCCGCAAAATCTCAATTTTTATTCCAACGGGAATCCTACAATAATCAACGGAAATCCTAAGTAACCCCGATAGCACTAGTTGGTAGAGCATTTTATAATTTATTTATATTATAACTTTATTTGTAATATTTTTTGTTTAAATAAAATAAAAAACGTCTACCCTCCATTCAATGTATTAATTCCGTTTTCCTAAAAGGTCCCTGATTAACGTAAAAACAAAAATAATTTCTGAAAATGTGATAAATTGGTTTGAGTTGATTGTTAGGGTCCCCACGAGGTATCCCTATGATGAGGTTAAATTTCATTTTATATACTTGCAATACTTTAAGCCTGCTCTAGAAGTCATGTTATAAGACACGCCCTTCGGACTCGGCTATAAAAGATACAACTCATATCATTGAGCTAGCCTTTATAAGATTTTTTTTTTTATTTTTTGACGAAATTAATGGAGATAATAGACTTTGAGTTCTTAATTACTGAAAAAATAGTTTAAAAAATTTATTATATGTTTATAGTATAAACTAAGCCAAATACTAATGGGTCTATCTTGTATTGCCACTAAACTTGAGTTGCGTTGTCAGTTGTCTGCGCGACTGAGACGAAATGTTGTACCATTAATGTCAACTCAACTGGGTGGTCGATAAACATGTTATCGATCAGTGTTTTTTCAAACTTGTGATTCGCAAAAAAAAAAAAAAAACATTTTAAAAATAATTACGCTTTGGATAACTCTTTTGTGTATTCTTGACAATATTTTAATATTTTGGCTGAGTTTTCGAGCAAATTTGAGATTGGAATATAACCTGCCCATTGAATCTTCGGATCGTCAAGTTTTATTTGCTATCCCAGAAAATGATAAGTTCGGTGGAATTATTTTTGATGAGGAAGAAAATGTACAGGACATTGCATCTATTAGAAGAAATTTGAGGGACAAGTCGAATCCATTGGAATTTCCATCTGCACTGTAAGCTCATGATCATGTGGAAAGATCTGAGTAAATTATTTCAGGTTTAAGGTGTATTTTCGATTGCCAAAGGATGCCGTAGTTTACGTTGTGGAAACGTAAAGGATGACTTCAAAGTAAGTTACAGATCAACAGCAATACCCCCACTTTTAAAAGTGTGCGCAGCGTTGCGATTCTTGGAGGACGGAAGTTTCCAAAAGTCCCATGTCAATGATTTCAACAATTGCATGGCTCAATCTACATTGTCGAGAGTATTGAAGGAAGTTGTCCACTTGATAGAGGACAAATTGTTCCAAAATTGGATAGTTTCGAAGTTGACAGAGGAGGAAAAAAGGCAAAATAAAAACCATTTTTATTCAAAAACGGAATTCCCTGGTGTAGTTGGCTATATAGACGGAGGATGTTCGTCATTTGTACTTAAACTGAACCTACTGTATTTGTCACCAAATTCATTTGCAAAAGATTTGCTGCTGTCCGCTCCAAAGGCAATAAATTCACTTATTGTGATGGACCACCACCAGTGTCGTTTAATTTTTTTTATTTTGAGGCATTTTCTTTTTCAACTTTGCTTTAAAGTGAATCCAGACTCTGCCACTCTTCAGGTGTTCGTGTTGGAGGTTCATGGCTGTTTAAACTGTCCGAAATGGACCTCCACGCTTCATCCGCTGTGGCTTTGGTTTCACCAAAACTCCCGAACTCCTCGGGCTAAGTTTGGATTTTCACTCAGTTTATCAATTAATATTTCGAACTGCTGCTTTGTCGTTATTTTCACCATATTTTTAATACACAAAATTAATTAATGATGCAAAGAATCAGTAATTGTTAACAAAATGTTTATTTTTACTTCTTGTTTCTTCGAAAATATTCACTGCAACTGAAAATAACTGGTTGCTGAAAAACAGCCGCTTCGTCAACTGAGATTCGCAACTTCAGTTGAGAGTTGCCATACGTGGATCAATTTTGACAACTGGCAACGCCACTCAACGATAATTGTTATCGATGATCGACCCCTAAATCTTTTAAAATATTTCGTCATGTAATATTTACGTCATTTATTTCGGTTTTTTCTTCACTTTTTTTTAAGTCAGAAACCGTATTTACTAACGCTATTTCAACTATTTCCAGAATCTTCAATAACTCGTATTGCATACAACAAAATATTGTCAAACACATTTCATCTTCATATTTATACATTACAATTACAAATTATAACTAATTAAGGAAATAATTATTGAAATGAATGAAGGTTCCTGTGTAGCTCATATTTCACCGTGATTAACACATTGGGTACTGTTCGAAAACATCACATCCTGATACTAAAATTATTTCAAACAAGTTTAAATTTTGTCACCCATATTTCAAATGATTCGCTAAAACTCGTTTGATTTCTTTCATTCAACAATAACAATACAGTGATCAAGGGATCAGATCTATAAAATCGCTCTCAAATCAATTAACATCCATTTCTAACAGGCAAACAAATATCATAACCACTATCTAATTGTGGTATCAATCTTTGCAAAAGTATACTATTACAACTAAACAAAATAATACCTTAGTTATTGACAGGTGTGACACAGTCAAGGGCTTAAGTCCATGGTGGTATTGAATGTCCGCAAATGTATGGTTCACAAAAATTGCAAATTACTATTCAATACAATATGATGTACTCATGTTCCACATCTTTCGAGTTATAGGGAAAAAGCAATTCTCCGAAAAGACTTAAAACACATACACCGTCATACAAATACATACTGTTATTTGGCAAAAATAAAGATTCAATTCGAATCAGCTGTAAAGCATAACAAATTTGCAATCAATGGGAAACGAAGATTCTCCATATAATATGCCTTTTACATAATATCGTAAATTAAAACAATAAAAAGAAGAACAACAACTTGAACCTATACACAAAGTGTAAGAAAACCATTCAATGTATGTTTGTGTGTGTCGAAAGAGAGAGGCGAACAGAAAAATTCCCATAATGCATTTTAGAGGTTTACAAATTTACAGGCTAACAAAATGAACAACAAGTCATTTTATAAAACCAACAGTCAGGTAGGTAGGTAGGAACATAAAGCAAACACATCTTCATTGTCACTTTCATTTCGCAGATGTGATATTTACTTTACATCGATTTTTTGTAAATAACGATTCAGCACCGATGGCAGCTCATGTTTGGCTTATAGCTATCTTAATTTAATTATTCATTCCCATCATCATAATATACAACATTGTCTCATTGTGTCAACGAACTCTGCCAATATTCTCAACGTCCCACCTGTGTGTTTAATATAGAGTATTTAATTTTTCTCAGGAAGTTATTGATCTTGTCGTGTTTGCACATTGTCAATTCGTTTTTGCATGAAAGGCCTAAACAGAAAAGTAATATGAAACTTTAAGAGATTTTAATATCCATCATTCGTTGTGGACGGACACACATACATAAATGTAAACAAGAGTCCTTGAAAAAGACCAGATTTTAGATTGTGGGAAATTTTAATTTAAATATTTTGTGCTCTCATGTAACTACCTCTCACGTGCAATATGAATTTACATTTAAACTTGCCTAACCGTAAACGTGTATACAGGTTACGGATAGTGAAATGAATGCCAAAGATACCTGAATCTTCTACATCCTTAAAGTATACGAAGTCATGATCTCTATGGTTGGGACGTCGGTTTAGTAACCGACCAAAGAAAAATACTACGGAAAATGTTAAGATCAAGGAATATGCACCTAGAATGTGATCATTTCACTACTTTAGTCATAAAAGGAATCATGACCTGGATTGCCTCCAGATTCATACCACTGCACAGTGGCCAAATTTCCGAAAATACTGGCCAAAAATCGAAAAAAAAATTTATCAATTTTCGCTTAATATTGTCAAATATTGTCTATGGGATACCATAAAAGCAGGTCAAAGAAAAAAAATGTCTCAACCCAGCAAAAAAAGTCCTCACAACATAATGGGTTTTGTAAAGGATTTTTGGCAGCCGTAACTACTCACAAATCCCCTTTCTTCCCCATTATTTTTACAAGGGCATGTCGCACTGAGTTACTAGTTATTTATGACCACTGGAATATCTAGTTATTCTGTGGCCACTAGAAGTTGAAAAGTAAGCTGAGAAAAGTTCTATTTTAGAACAGTTGATGTTGAGAATTTGTTTTCAATTTGCTTTATTTTATTTAGCTCTCTGCCTGACTTGAACACATGAACCTCTGATTTCTAGCCAAATACACTACACACTCTGCCACGTACATGAACATTAAGGGTTGTTAAAACATTTAAATGTGCAGTGCACATTTTCACTACCAACTGTTATTTTTTATTAACAAAAAGTCGCGTGCCTACGGTGAGCGTTGATCACACAACCCTAGGATTTATAGTCGGACACACTCGGTCTGTGCCAACGTACTCATCACTTAGAAAGAACGAAAGTGAGTAGGATTTGCCTTGTAACATTTTTAAGAAATAACCCATCATTTTTCAGATTACTAGTAATGAGAAAAGTAGCGTGTTTTTTTTATAACGTTGTAATGGGCTACGTAATGACTACCGGATCCAAATTTTTGATGGGAATATTTAAGTTGTTTATTAAAAAATTATAATATCCAAAATAAACGACAGTTTTTAAATATTTGTTGGTGTAATTGTAATGAAAGGTATGTGAAACGAATTTAAAATGTTCTGTGTCGCCAATTAAGTGCGCGTTTTTTAATAATTGATGGCCGTACTTGTTGATTTTTTATATGTCAATTTTCACAATAAATTATGAAAATAGTTGTGAGTAAGATCGAGTTGGGCTGTGTACCTTATCATTTCATGAAAAGGGAAGAATTTTTTACCAATTTCCATCGAAACATCCTGCACATATTTGCACTTTTCATTTTTTATGTGATATTTTGTCTTTGAGATATGTACAGATTTTCTTTCATTCAGAATTACAGAATATAGTAGGTAGGGTAACTTCTTGGCGTTTAGGTAAACTTTAGAGTTTTGATGTATAGTATAGAACAATTTTATGGCGAACAAATTTCTAGAATATTTTGATCTGATTCCATCACATTTTTAGTAGATATTAAAGATTTGTGGAAAAAGGGACCAAAAAGTCCCTTTATTCCTCGCATTCTTGTCAGTAAAGTTGCCAAATACATTATACACCTAAAGTGCAAGGAACTCAAATATTTTCAAAACTGTAGAAAAAGCAGAAGCTTGCAAAATTGATACCGATATTTCCGTGGTATGTAATGCAAATAGAGATTTCATTTCTTTGGTGACTTATAGTGAAATTTAGCGGAGAACATTTTTGTATTTGACGTCATTCTTCTAAAATGATGCTTTCTATGACAATTTTGCCAAAACCCACATGAAAGTGTTTATAATTTTGCATATTTCTGGTGTTTAGGTGAGATATAGAGTTTTGGTGTATTCTAGGACCCATAGCAAAAATTGATGGCGAACAAACGTGTAGAATATTTTGATATGATACGATCACATTTTATAGGAGAAGGGCCAAAAAGTCCCCTATAATGATCGCCTGGGGTTAAAAATATGAAAATTGAAACCAGCGAAAATATTGCCATAACCCGTATAAAAGTAAATTTACTTAACATCTGTATTATCTACAATCAACTTAACTATCAACTAAACTATCCGCTGAAATATAATGATAATCTACAGCTAGAAGCAGAACGCTTTCTTAAAACTCCTTGAAATCTTAACACGAAGAGTGAGAGAAAAAATGCGGAGGAAAAGGTGGCAAATAAAAAAAATTGATAAAAAACATAAAAAGGTGGTCACCAGAAACATACGAGTGAGTTGATTAGCCCACAGCTGAACTGTTTTACAACCGTTTCTAACATGCTCATATTTACCGTTTTACCAGAGGCACGTAGCTAAAGAATCAATCATGCCCTTGAGGCAGGAACAGAAAAGACGATTGTGCCCCCATTTATATGAAAAGTATTACTTAAGGCAATAGTAGCGAAATAATCGAACCCTAAAAATGCGGGTTTAGATCTGGTAAATCTACTATACTCCAAAATCCGGAAAAAGCTAAATTTGTTTGGATGAATTTAGTAGGGTAAGTGCACCTAATGTCGGCATATACCAGTAGTCGGCGCCTTTTGAATTTGAACTCAAATAACTGAAAATTAAGAAAACAAAATAGGAAAATAATCTTAAAAATGCTTTAACAATATTGTCAGCTAACTTTATATAAAATTTCATTGAGCTAGGACCAATTTTTATATCGAAATTTAAGTTTTTGTCAGTGAAGGGTTTTCATCACAACCGAAAATGCATGTTTCTTAAGAAAAAATTGTGGAGATGTTAACCTTATAAGCTCTGTAATTATATTAAAATAAAGAAATTTTCCACAACATTTTTGTTATATAGGTAGAGTACATTTAAAAGAACACTTTAGAAAAATAAATTTTTAAAAATATTTATAATTCTGCAATTTTTGCTGATGCCGACTTTAGGGACAAAAAAATATAAAATTTGTCTGAAGTCGACATGGGGTTATAAACATTGGTTTTTATCGATAACATTTAGATAAAAATTATAAAAAATACTAAAGAAATACTTTAAAGGTTAATTTATAAAAAAATGATTCAATTTGAAAGGAACTTTAGCGATTTTAAGCAATATTAGCCATGATTTGAAGTACGTACGTTGTGGGGTGCCGACAACTGGGTAATAGGTGCCGACTATTGGTACGAACTAATTTATTTAAACAATATGTTTAAATTTCCTTATTTTTTGAAGTAAAATCAATAGAAATGTATAAAATAAACTAGAAATGTATAAATAAAATATGAACCTATATTGACGAGTTTTGGTTGAGAATTTTCAGGACCACTGAGAACCTCAAATGGTTAATTACAGGTCAAATCCCCAAAATACCTAAAATTGGGAGGTACTGTTATATGAGGGCTATACCAAAAGGTGGACCTATCTTGGCAATTTTTAGTGGAGAAGTTTTTGGTCATTGGGAACCTCAAATGTCAAATTTCAGCTGATTCGGCCTCTTCCTACCATTTTTGGTGAAGAAGTTTCCCGACCTCTTGAAACTCCAAGTGCCAAAATGGAGCCAAATGTAGCTAGAATCTTAAAAATACCTTATAGCTCATTTAGACTAGCCATAAATCCTCGACTGGATTTAATAAATCCAGTACAAATCTCATTGCATTTAGATATACATTTTGGAGGATTTAAATGGCAGTCAGCTGATTTTTGTTCATAGCACAATTACCAAGGTAGATGCATCAGCCCATCTGAACGAATTTGGAACGTCAAAAGAATTTTTTAGATTGAATTCGTCTCAAAAAACATACGTCAAATTACAAATTTATTGTTTAATACTGAAAATGTTAGCACATTATGCTACTGATGCTAACTAAAGAGCAAATAAAGAATTATTTTATAGCAGTTTGCCCATATAAAATAAATAAACGAATTATTTTATCGTTTAGACACCATTAATATTAGACTTGGTTGATTAAAATCAACTTTGTACATCAAAACAAATTTAATTTTTCCGCCTTGTTTACAAATTTTTACATTTTAAATTATGTTTAGTGTAGCAATTCACCGATGCATCTACCTTGTTTCTTGTGCCAGCTTGCAACTTTTTGTATTTTCTAGCAACATGTTGCGAAAAACAGAGTTGTATATGAGGATTTATGCCAGATTTAAAACAAATCCACTCAATACGAGGATTTATTTTTGTATGGGAAATCTGGTAGATTTTAGCTGGATTTAGCAAATAAAACCTGATAATGGGCTAAATCCGGCTAATGGTGTCATATCTAAATGGCATATTAGATCAGGAAGTTTGGTTTTATGTGGCCCCATACTAAGTTTTGACAAAATATTAAGAATACCAAATTTTGGAACGAATCGGTTGATCCGTTTGACAGACGCACATGGATAAATCGACTCCAAATTGTCTGAAAAGAATTTCATCCAAAAAAACTTGTGGTCTGAAACCATTATTTCAATGAGGCACATTTTTGGTCGTATCAAACTGTATATGGTAAAAGCAAAAAATGTTTTACAATTGATGAATCCTAGTTTCACCCTTACAGAATTCGCGAACTATTAACATATTCTATATAGCATGACTGTAAATCTTTAAAATGAAGTGTTTTAGGAGGGACCCCATAATGTCGAACATTAAAATTTATTTTCGTGGAAGCTGTGTTGGTATCAATGTAGAAAAATGGATAAAAATGGGTTGAAACCAACAAGTTATTTATGTTCCCTACCCTCAAAGAATACTCCATGGGCAACATGCTACTAGTGTATGATTTTTCGATACATCCACTGCAACCACCTAAAATTGATACTGACATTCTGAAGCCGGAATTTCGGGGTTTTTTGAATAATAGGATTATAGAACTCGTGATTTTACATCGTTTAATGTATATCTCGTGAGTGTGCTCCACAGCATCCTTGCAATTGGAGTCTAAAGACCACAATTTGATGCGTGAATTTTCTTCAAAAACCAATTTTCTGCGTGTAAAATTTACAAGTGTCATTGAATTTCCTTTGAACACCTCGTGAATTTAATTTTTCTTTACGCGACGGATCTAAGGAGCCCTTCCGCGATCGAATCCACCCACTAAAACCGCGGATATAGATACCTTGAAAATAGGAAAATCAGCAAAAATGTATTTTGATAAATCCGCATACCAAACCGCGATTTTCTTTAAATTTTTTTACGTAAATGGAATCCCTTATACGCGATTATACTATTTGCGAAAACGCGTGTCATAAATTACAGGGACACGCGAGTAATATGGGTATCTTACGCAAAAAAAGAATGTGGAGGCACATCCGCGGTTCTTGAAGAACCTATTTGAAATAGGTGTATTTTTGATGGGTGCTACTGAAACCGGATGCACATCAAAATCGGTTACTCCCATCAAGAGTAATCGTGTGTAAACGAAGTTTCGACAAAATATTACGAAAGCATTGTTGACCGAATTGGTTAATCTGTTCGAGAGTTATCGTGCGCTCCAGCCAGACAGACAGACGGACATGGCAAAAACAACTACAAATTGTCTGAAACGGATTTCGTCCAAATATACTTGAGGTCTAAAACCATATTTCGATGATGAAGATTTTGACCATATGAAAGTGTATATACTCATATTAGCATAAATGCTGAGGGTATAGAAACGTAAAAAGGTAGCAGCGTTTTAAACTCGACCCTTTGATGCTTAGGTTTGCTAAAGTTTGGCATAACCATGTTGCGGTTTTATGGTTTTTGTAATAATTATATGAAGTGATTTAAGAATTAAGTCATAGTCTTGACACTCCCTTAAATGTTTTTGTTTCCTAATTACAATTATCTAATATTCATATTGTGTACGATTTCGAGGCTACTAAAATGTTTTAATCTCATTGTTTTCTACAATAATAAAAACAAAATTTATCGCATAAATAAAATCAAAATAATAACAAAAACTTACTTATCCATTCGTGACTTTAGGAGAAACATAGAAAATATGTAAACCACAAGTGTTCATCTGCAGGTCATACAAAACCAAATTAGAAGCGATAAAAAGTGACCACATTAAAAAAATTGTCTGATGACAATTCTTTTCCATAACCTTAGAAAATGTTCATCATCATCGATCCAAAACAACATCCGACGACGACACCTGCAAAATGCAACACTGCGCGTCTAAATAAACATGGACACTACGCAACGACATATTACCCTGCCAACATTTGCTATCTGTTTATTGTCCAATGAGTCACTTCAATTAGATTGCACAAACGAATGCGATAGTCGCATTCTTATCCAAAAAGGTAAAGCTCTCGGGAAGAACTGTTCCACTCATTAGATACTTTTTTGAGTGTCTAATTGGACACTTCAGAAAGTTATTAAAACGATAATATGGGTGGTGCAATGGTAAGCATGCTCGCTTTGCAATCTGAATGCCCGGGTTCGATTCCCAGGCCAGTCGACATTTTTTTTTTAATGACAAATCTTTTTTTTAACTATAAGACATTAATATAGCTAAAAACTTGATAAAAATAATAATAAATAAAAAAGAACAAAATTTTATTTTGATTTTCTTTTTAACTTAATTTAATTCCTTTTTATTTTATTTTTTTTATTGTTGTTGTTGTGTCGTTAATCCTTTGTTTGGGTTATTTTTGACTTTTTGGTTTTTTATTATTTAATTTAATTCATTATTTATATTTTTATAATTGTTTCAGGAATTGTCGCTTATATTAATTTTGTCATTTGAAAAATGTGATATCGCCTGACCTGGTAATCGAACCCCGGACATTCAGATTGCAAAGCGAGCATGCTTACCATTGCACCACCTGCGTATATAACCATATATGTACAAATGTCTTATTTGTTCAACTTACAACAATTCTAAAAATAAATGTAAGCTGTCTAATTTGTATCCAAATAAAGGATGGGAAATAGATATGTCTATCTAATTTCCATCCTTCATTGGGATATAAATGAGATAGCTTACATTTATTTTTAGATACATATGTTATTGTTGTTATTTGTCTATCGTATTCTTTTCTAAATGGTGACTGGATACGATACAAATGGGATAACAATGCAATTGTTATTGTATATTAGACAAATGTCGCATTTTTACAGAAAATTAGACACCAAAAAGATCCTCATTTATAAAATTAGATAAAACTCACTTCCAATTGCTGGCAGGGTAAAGAGGGGATAACACAATCACTCACACACATACACTAAAAACGCTCACATATGACCAAGTCTCACGACACCCAGAAATATTTTCTTTTCTTCAATGTTTTACGAGATATATTTTCCCAAAAAATGTCTTTCATTTACATTTTTTGTTACTTTTCTTGAATTTTTATGGCATTAACGGCAATTTATTTCCTTTACAAATGTTTTTAGCAAATTGTGCTGCTTGCTAAGTCCAAAAACGTTCTTGAATTATGAAATTTTTTCTTCTTTTCGTTGTGAAGAAAACACACTGCAATTTTTTTTTCATTTAACCACTCTTTCTTACCTCAAACCAATTAAGATGTCGTGTGTGGTTTCTATACTCTTGGCCAAATTTTCTTTTGGGAAAACGTTGTATGTTTCCCTGGATGATTGTTTTACTTTTCAGAACAATTGTAAATTATTTTGCAAGTTTTGAAGTGATATATTATAAGTATTTTTAAGAAAATAAACGACCAGCAGCAAAAAATTGCAGCTTATTAATTCTTTGACCGAAGAACAAAGCCGAAGTCAGTAAAGATTGTACTGCGTCAGTTTTGGTCACTAATCGTGAATGGCTTATTTTTCATAATTATTGATGAACGTAAAGTGAAGGACAACACGATTATAGCTAACGTAAAGTGGCAAAGACGAAAACACAATCAACGTTTGATTAAAGTTTTGCGTCCTTGCTGGTAAAAGAATAAAAGACAAATTTCTAAGATTTTCTTAAATAAAGAAATAAAGACTTGAGCGCGAACATTTTTGCGGTAATTCATGAGAGGGACATTTTTAATGGAGTGGAGTTGGAGCCCCTGTCGAAAGCTGAACTAGTGATGGGAAGGCAACATAATATTTTCATGTGTTGTTTTTAATGTCTGGCACATGGTACAATTATTACAGGTAAAAGCAAGTGTTGTTGTACAACAATCGATACAACAACCACATAGAAATTTGTTTTTGTACGTAATACTAGTGTCATAACCATATGGGAAAAAATGTAAACAAATATAAACACATTTTGAGGGTTGATAAATATTGTTTTGAAAAATGTTAGATTTTCAATTTAACATTTCCACTAAATTCCTTCTTAAGAAGGAGTTTTTTGCGGTATGTATGTCTCTAAATAAAATATTCACAATCAATAATTGATTACTTTTCAGATGATATCAATAATTATGAAGAGGACGAGGATGACAAAACCTATTGCATTGGAGGATGTCGACAGTCTTTCTGCACCTTGCTTGAAAAAAGATGGTTCCATGTTGTGTGACACATTCATAGGAGCACCGAAGTGACGCCAAGAGCCATCATATTGTGATGTGGTCAACAATCCAATTGATTTGTTGAAAATACAACAACAACTTAAAACTGATGTTTATGAAGATTTGGATGAGGTGGTGCAAGACTTTGAGTCTATAAACTCGACACAACAGATCATCAAGATGCTGTGGCATTGTGGCAATATGTTACAGTTCACAAACAAAAACTACTCGAATATAAATTCGCCGATGAAAAGGAGTTCGTACGATAATAAGGAAGATGACTTGAATTTATATGAAGAACTATTTGCACCTGTAATGATATCGGTGGATAGCACAATGAATGACCAGCCATTGCCTAGAATGTGCTACTGCCCTCGAAGAAAATGTATCCTGATTACTATGATGTTATTGAACATCCCATTGATTTGAGATTAATTGCCACAGGAAAGCCTTTCAATTCAATGAGCCGGGTTCACAAATTTACAAAGATGCTAAAAACATTAAAGTGAAACTCATAAAGAGGCCAAATCATTGATGAGTGCTGCCATTGCCGCCCTCAAAGAGGAGGTAAATAGTTCAGATGATGAAGAGACCAGTAAAAATGGAAAAGGACCAATGTGGGCCTTATTCGATCATCATTAGAATGTACCAGGTTTCTCAAAAAGCCTCCATTGGGTACATAATTACGGAAGCTACCTATGCGCATATTCCATCCGAAATATTTTGAACTTCTAAAATGTGCCATTCCATGTGTCAAATGCAAACGAAGTTAAATAAAGGAGAAGATACCATGAAAAACGTTTTTTAAAAAAAAGTTTCCACATTATTGAGCTAATATGAGTCGGCGTGCATTCATTTATATATCGTCATCATAAATGCCCAATGTCGTAACTAACAAAATAATAATTTCACAGGAGAAGCAAAAAACGTTTTAAAATGAAAAGCTGTTTTATAGAATATTCATCTTATGAAGGCGAGTCTATGGGATATTATCGATCAGATACGAATGAGAGTAAGTAATGAAACCAAAACCACGGAAACACTTGGTTTTGGGATGCGTCATTACAACAAAATCTGCTATGTTATCCCTTTTTTCGAAATGCCTTTTCTTGAATGGGATCGTTATTTTTTAACGTAGAAGCTTTAGTGTTTAGTCTTATGTATTACATTCAATCAAAACACGAATTTTAATTTTTTGGAGATACGTCTTTGGGCATTTATGGACGGTATGTGGACACGTGAATCCCATAAAAACGTAATTTCTTAACATAAAATTTCAATATAAATGATTTTTTTTTTTTTGTTGATTCAGGGCTGAGGTCATGGCATAATAATTAATTATATTGCTAATAATTAATTATATTTCAGTAACAACGGTTCGTTCTTTTTTACTTGTTAAAGTAGCGGAACAGTAATAAAACCCTTTACTAATTTTATATACATACTAATTTCATTTTATTGTTAATTTAATTTTTTATTATTAATTTTTTATATACATACAATATTACTTTAATCTAATCGGTATAATCAAACTTAATTAAAATGTTGTGTAAAATTGTATTTTATGAAACTCAAAATGTTACAAAATATTGGCAATTAACTTACTCTGTATGTGTACCACATTCAGCAAACTTTTACGATTCCATAGTTTTATTTCCGTTTACATTTGGCAATAGTAACCTGCGTAAAAGAAATATGCAGTAAACACATAATATGGATTATTAATGTAAGACTGACTATCTTTTTCTCCTCGTCTGTATCTATTTCCATTGCCTCACAATATTCTTCAATGGATTTGGAATGGAATGCAATACAGTCGGACCTCGATTATCCGTGATGGTCGGGACCGGAGGCATTACGGATAATGGAGGCAATGCTTGTATGCAGTTTTTGAACATATTTTTAAGTAAAAATTACATAATATTGTACAATAGTATGAAAATCTGCATTTTTTATTAAATTTGTTACGGTAATCCACCAAATTTTAAAAGGATACATAATATCATCATCATCAGATTCATCTGAATTGACTTTGCCCCATGGTTTCTGTGATACCATAAATACACAAATTGTGTAATACGGAGAATTTCCAGTTTTCGTTTGTTTACCTTTTGTTTGCTTAATCAGATTAATTGGAAAGTATTGTTACGGAATTAGATTTAACTAATCTCCGTGTAGACGTTGTTTTATTCCCCGATACGATTTGTACCAAATAAAACAGGGTTCGATTTAGATTACGTTTCTACAATGCTTTATTTATTTTATTACACTTATTCGGAGCTGACTGTTATAGCTAAGTACACAGCTTTACTTTACTTCTTTACTAGTCGATGTTTACACTTCGGTATAAAATTCACAACTGCCCACTGTTTGCCCGGCAACTCAAATTTATATGCCCACATTTGTCGTTTGGAAGTATCTAGAGCATGCATCTGGCAACATCGAGAAGCCAACTAACAACAAACACACAGACGCACACTCGCACCTAGCGAACAACCATACTCACACACATACATGGGGGATGATCAATGACGTAATTACAACAACAAATAAATGTAAGAAAAGAAATGACAAACAAAACAATAATTACATGACTATGGCAAACAAAATAAAAGCACATTAATGAAAGGTAAAGAACATCTAGAATAATGAAGATAATTCTACATGATAATTGTTGTTGCTTAAATAAAGTAACTGCGTAATAAAACTTTACGTTACAATTCAAATTTTTAAATTAACGGAAATTAAACTAAACTAACTTAAACCTATCAGTTACATTCGTAACATTGCCTCCCGCTTAAGCCTGTTCGTCCCGAATAGGCACAGTTCCCTCTCTGTGGTATGGGCATTGGTAACACTGCCTCCCGCTTAAGCCTGTTCCTCTTGATTAGACGCAGTTCTCGTTCCGTAGTGGTGGCAACTGATTTAGATGTACCCTCTACTGCGTCAGCTTTGGACTTTCGCTCTTTTCTCTCCAGGTATCGTGACGTTATATCTTCTTTCTCGGTCACCCTCCTAAGTGCCACCTGGTCTTCATCGGACTTGTCCTTCCTTGTTGTACGGCCGCTTTTCGATGGACGTTTTCTCGACGTACATCTTCGCTTTTTCCTCCTCGTTGCGAGATTTTTCCGCTTTCGTACTGGCCATTTTTCGGCGGCTTCCACCTTCAGCGTACGAACATCTACAGCGATCTCGCTGGATTCTGCCTTCGGGCGGTATTTGCTTTTCTCGTTGTAGCCCACACTTATCGGTATTTCCACATTGGACCATGTCATCACGCGGTGCTTTATGTCCAGGTTGATATCGAAGGCGATCATGAAGTCTACACCAAGTATAACTTCGTCCATAATATCGGCCACTACAAAATCGAAATTTACAGATTTTCTACCCATGCTCAGCCTTTGGTAGGCCTTTCCATGCACCGTTGTAGTCTCGCCTGTGGCCGTCCGCAATTTGACTCCATTTAACGGCAATACCTTCCCTTTCACCAAATCCGGTCTAATAATGGACTTTGTTGCACCGGTGTCCAATGTCAAGGTACGCAATACACCATTGATAAAGCCTTTAACCGTTAAGTTGTGATTCTCCTGCTGGACTATGGCTATGGAGATAGTGGGACCATCGTTTTCATCCCCTGCCAGCGGCGCCTCGTGATTGACGGAATTCATTTCATTTGATTCACCTGATGTCTCTCTTTCCAGATTCTTGGCCACCGGTTGGTCGTCGCTTTTTGAAGGCGGTGAGGTGGATCTGGGCCTTGGTCGTTGTAATATGCATTCTCGTGCAATGTGTCCAGCTTTCCGACAGTTGTAGCAAGTCCTTCTCGTTTTGCCAGCCCTTCGTTTCACTTTACCTATTACCTGCATTAGTGCATCTTTCATTAGTTCGACAACGGCCTGAGGATTGTTGTCCTCAACTTCCAGCTTCCGCACATTGCAAGCCTGAGGTTTCACCATTGTCTCTTGCTTATGTCCGCCACCGTACTTTAGTTCGAGAGCTGCAATTATATCTCCATAGTTGTTTCTAGAAGCGGCGGGAATATTCTGTAATACGTCAGCAGCACCGCCCTTCAATGCCATAAGTAGTCGTACCGCCTTGTCGTTGTCGTTCCACGAATTCCTCGAAGACACCGCCTCGAATTGTAATTTGAAGACATCAAACGATGTAGATCCGTCGAATTCAGGAGGCTTGATTTTCAGAGTGTTATCAATAACTCGCACTGGTCCTCCTTTGATTTCCAGTTCAGACATTTTCTTTTCCAGATTCACAATCTTCTCGTCGTGGGCCAGAAATTGCCTATCCAATTTCTTTAAATGGTTTTCCATAACCTCGAATCGCTTTCCAATAACTTGCGTAATATTATCGAGCCTTTCGCTGATTTTCGCCTCTAATTCTTCCAATTTTTCGTCGAATTCCTCCGTCAGACATTTGAAGCTTTCATTTATTGCAATAGATTCCTCTTCCATTCTCTTATTAAATTCCTTCGCCAACGTTACTGCAATAACTTTTGCAACCTCCGTATAACTCGGAACCGCGTCTGAAGTTTCATCTCTAATATCAAACTCATATTCGTCGATGTTCATTCCACGGCGCTCGAACTCTTCCAACAAGCGTTTTTGTAGTTCGGCCTTGTTGCCAGTAGAACACAACTCCAACTTACTTAGCTCCTTCTTCAAGTCTTCCACTCGTAGATCCTCAAACTTCATTGTAGGATGATCGTAATCCCACTTCTGACACCAATTGTTACGGAATTAGATTTAACTAATCTCCGTGTAGACGTTGTTTTATTCCCCGATACGATTTGTACCAAATAAAACAGGGTTCGATTTAGATTACGTTTCTACAATGCTTTATTTACTTTATTACACTTATTCGGAGCTGACTGTTATAGCTAAGTACACAGCTTTACTTTACTTCTTTACTAGTCGATGTTTACACTTCGGTATAAAATTCACAACTGCCCACTGTTTGCCCGGCAACTCAAATTTATATGCCCACATTTGTCGTTTGGAAGTATCTAGAGCATGCATCTGGCAACATCGAGAAGCCAACTAACAACAAACACACAGACGCACACTCGCACCTAGCGAACAACCATACTCACACACATACATGGGGGATGATCAATGACGTAATTACAACAACAAATAAATGTAAGAAAAGAAGTGACAAACAAAACAATAATTACATGACTATGGCAAACAAAATAAAAGCACATTAATGAAAGGTAAAGAACATCTAGAATAATGAAGATAATTCTACATGATAATTGTTGTTGCTTAAATAAAGTAACTGCGTAATAAAACTTTACGTTACAATTCAAATTTTTAAATTAACGGAAATTAAACTAAACTAACTTAAACCTATCAGTTACATTCGTAACAGTATGTTTTTACCAGTGTGACCATTTTAGCATTTTCGCAGCTAAATTTAGCATTATTTTTTGTATTTAGCCGTAAATTTTCCATTTAGCATTTAGCATTTTCTTTAGCATATTTCAATTATTAATTTAGCATTATTCTATCCCTAAAATCCCAATTATATTAGTACTTTTTCATAAAAAAACAGCTAATTTTTATTTTTTATGCATTTAATTTATTAATTTATGCAATATAAAATATGGCAGGAAATGAAAATGTGAATAAGAAAATAAAATAAAACAAGCAAAAAAGTTAGGTATGGCCGGGCTGAACTTGTTATATCCTCCACCATGCAATATTCTGAACTGATATGGAATAATTAGTTGTTCTTTTTGTTACGAAAGTACCAATGCCAGAATTTTAGATGGAGACGTTTTTGGCCACTGGGACCTATAAATATCAAATGACATCCAATTTTGCCCGAAAGTTTAGTGTCGTTATGAGGGGGCCACCAAATCGTGGGCATGTGTCCGCCATTATGCTGAAGAAGTTTTATAACCACTTTGAACCCAAATGACACCTAACTACCTTAAATCAGCCGGTACCAGTTTATAAGACCTATTCCAAAACCTTGACCTATGCCCACAACTTTGGCGGTGACGTTTGTTGATCACTACGAAGCTTAAATGCTAATTACAGCCAATTTAAACCGAAAATTTATATAAAAACTTAAAATACCTGAAACCGGACAGTACCGGTATGTAGACCTATGTCCACAATTTTTAATGGAGAAGTTTGTTCAAAACCATAAATACGAAATTACAGCTAATTCGATCTGGTCTCAAAATGTAGCTAAAAACATAAAAATATCCGTTATTTAAGGCTATTCCAAAAAATGAACACATGTTGGCAGTTTTTGGTAGATAATTTTTTTGAACCCTAGGAACGCTAAATGCTAAATTATAGGCAATTCCTATCTCAATTTTTGTGATTACCACAGATGGACATACATAAATCGACTAAGAATTTTACCCTGATCAAAAAAAAATATATATACTTTATAGGGTCGCAAATGATTATTTTGAAGCGCTTTAAACGGAAAAACAAACTTATGCCAAGTTTACACTTGCGCTCCAAAATCCACTGGATTTCACGAAATCCTGAAATACACCCCGATGTTTACATTTATTTTTTGTTGATTTCAAACATATCACAATGATCATGGTAGATGCATATGCGCAGCTGATCGCACACGAAATTTCAAAACAAGTTGTTGTAAATTGAATTAATCATCAAAAATATACGACAATATAGAACTTTACAACTTTATTTGGAAAATTTTATTGTAAATTTATCAATATATCGTATTAATTGTGTATAGTACTAACAAATGAAAAAATAAAAAAAAAATTATTTTATTGTTGAGACATCGTTATAATAAATTTTGATAGGTAAAAGTTGTGCTCAGAACCTGCACAATATTAGTACTTGCAGTAGTTTTCCCGTTTAGTGCTAAAAATGCGTTCCCGTACTCCGAAATCTAGCAAGACTTGCACTTAACTTTAAACACAAATAGCGCCGAATAACAAACACCCTCTTCTCCTGTTTTCTGCCATACAATTTGGCCTACTAGAAACTAGCAGCAAGCATGTTCATTGGCATCTAATATGATAGCTGATACGTTGATTTTGACGTTTATGATGGAGTTTTTGCAATTTCCGTCATTTTTTCGTTCCCGTATTTTTTAAGAAATTTGTATTGGGAAGCAATTTTTGACAATTCGCTCTTTTTCTAACATTACCATTAAAAAAGTACGGGAACACAATGAAAAATAGCATTGTAACAAAGTAATTTAATAATTTTTTTCACATTGTTTACAAATTTTGACACTAAAATTTTTTGTTGCAGCAATTGACCATCTACCTTGTTTATTGTGATACGTGAAAAGTGTTGCAACTTTTGGTACTTTTTTAGGCAAAAGCAGGGTTGTATATCATGTGTACTGTGATTTCGATGTTGATTTCGCTGAAATCATGAAATGAGATGATTTCATTTTTGTATGCGAAATCATGAAAAATGTTGCTTGATTCCGCGCGAAATCACGAAACGCCTTCGAAATCACGAAACGACGCCAAATGTAAACTAAGCATTAGTTTACCTTCCATATTGTGGCGGAGGGTATATATTATTAAAAACGATGTTTTTAAATTTAGCATTATTTTTTGGCATTTTAATATTTATTTTAGCATTTTTTAGCATAATTTCAAAGCAGATTTAGCTGCAACACTTTTTTAGATCTGGTCACATTGGTTTTTACTCTCGGGCAATGAAGTTTATAACGAAAATAGACGAAATGGAAAAAAAGTCCAACGTTTCTTTTCCATCACGGATAATGGAGGTTCCCGGATAATCGATTCACGGATAATCGAGGTTCAACGGTATTTACATCTGTGGAACTGAATAAAATACATGTTACATAAATTTTCAATTCTAAATTACATAGAGTTGCTTACCATTCCATAGTCGAATGCACAACAAATGGTTCTGCACTTGGCATGAGCTTCCATTTTTTCCAACTCTTCTCGTATCCTCCGGTAAAAGGTGATCCCAGCATATACAGTCATTCTTCTTGAAATCCTTTCCACACATTTTAGCCCAGTCACGCCTTCTATGTGGATCTAACGGAATGTTGAAATAAGGGCCTTTGTCCTTCGTTTCTATTTTATGGCACAATACGCACTTTCTCATTTAAATTTCTCTTCTCACTATGAGATATTACGCATTATTTATGAAAATATATGTATTTCTTTGTACTTACCGATGTATATGCTAATATCAAATTCAATTTTTTGTATTTCTAGTTTCCAATGTGTTTGTGGATGATTTATTTTTAAGTTTTCAATACAACGGTTGACAAAAAAGTATACACAATGAAAAACAATGACAAAACGTCATATACATTTTGACACTAGTATTACGTGTCAATCTAATCAGCTGGGACTTGCTTTTACCTGTAATAATTGTACCATGTGTCTGGCACAAGAGTTATTGCAATGATCCCAAGCTCTAGAAATATTTTCAAAATGTATACTATTAAACATGGTACAATAATTCATAGGTAGGCCAGGTATGAGAATCGCCAAAAAAATACAACCCTGTCGCCAGCCATAGGGCTTAAAACGTCAAAATTGTTTTGATGAATGATAACGGTTGAGTAAACAAAGAACAGAGTTGAATTTTTTGATCAATAATAAATATCAACTCTGCATGTCAACACGGTTTTGACAGATTAAGCCATAACAAAAAAAAAAATTGTAATCAGCTGTTAGCTGTGGCCTACCTAAGAATTATTGTACCATGCTATTAAACCGTTTCCACGGTACGTCGTTCGTTCTCTATTCGTCGTTCGACCCTCAAATACGAATAAATTAATTGATTCCCCATACAAAATTCTGAGAACGAACGAAGATTTTTCTATGTTGTTCAAGTAGAAATACTCTCAGAACAACGATAAAATATGTCCCATCCCTAACAAATGAGAGAATTTATCGAAAAAAAATAATTATGACATGTCTAAATTCAAAATTGAAAAATTTGTTGAAAACACAAAAACTTTTAGAAAAAAGGGAAAAGATGAATGAAAATTAATGAACTAAACATTTTATATAGATGCAGAAGGAAGATGGTTGTGTTTCCTTCTTAATTCCACACACATTTCTTGTCCATTAGTTCAAAATCGCGTAAGAAATCAGAAACAAAAAGGAAACAAATAATTGAAAGTCTGTATACACAAACATTGCTTTGACATGTCTCTCTCTCTTTAATTTTGAAAATAGAAAAATATAAAAATATATTGAAAAACAAAATTATTCAGAATTTATGGAAAAAATTAATGAAATGTGTGTAGATAAATATAGAAGATACATTTGAAGGAAAATCTATTGTTTTTCCTATTCATTTAATGTATATTTTATGTGTTTTCGGTTCGTTCGACAGGCGAACAACGTAATTGAAACGCTCGTGTGAACATGACATTACAAATAACAGTGACACTGATAATAGGTGTGTTCGTTTACTCAATAATTTGTACAAATTTGTACTAGTCCAGTAACTTCTTGTAATCGACTAAAGGCCTGCGTACATAAGCTGCCTTGCCTGCTTACTTCTGATAAAAGAATAATGTCATGTTCACACGAGCGTTTCAATTACGTTGTTCGTCTGTCGAACGACGTACACGAATTAACCCGTTTCCACGACCCCATTCGTAATTAACAGAAACATAAACAAAATTTCCTTCATTTTTTGTTTCGTTGTTTTCACGAAAATTTGAACAGAAAACACAAAAAATATACATTAAATGGATAGGAAAAGCAATAAACTTTCCTTCAAATGTATCTTCTATATTCAACTACACACATTTCATTAATATTGTTACGAATGTAACTGATAGGTTTAAGTTAGTTTAGTTTAATTTCCGTTAATTCCATTAGGTAGATGTTTTGCTTATGTTCGCCACCGTACTTACGTTCGAGAGCAGCCATTATATCCCCATAACTGTTTCTAGAAGCGGCGGGAATAGTCTGTATTACCTCAGCAGCACCGCCCTGCAATGCCATAAGTAGTGATACAGCCTTGTCATTGTCGTTCCAAGAATCTCTAGTAGCCACGGTCTCGAACTGTAATTTGAACACATTGAAAGAGGTTGAGCCGTCGAACACTGGAGGCTTAATTTTTAACGTGTTATGAATAGCTCTCACTGGGCCACCTTTGATTTCCAGTTCCGACATTTTCTTTTCAAGGTTCACAATTTTCTCATCATGGGCCAGAACTTTCTCGTCAACAGACAAAATCTTTTTATCCAACTCTTTCATTTGTACTTCCACGTTTTCTACTCTCTTTTCAATCACTAACGTGATGTTCTCGAGTTTCTCGTTAATATTTCTAGAGTTCTCTTCTAACTTTTCCTCCAATTTCCTGGAATATTCTTCACTCTTTCTGGAATTTTCTTCGCTCATTCGACAATTTTCTGCTTTCATTTCCATCATAAGTCTGGAATTTTCTTCCATTTTAGCATCTAATTTCTCCATCATTTTACTGGAATTTTCTTCAACCATTCTGCAATTTTCTGCTTTCATTTCCATCATAAGTCTAGAAGTTTCTTCGCTCTTTCTGGAATTTTCTTCCATTTTAGCACCTAATTTCTCCATCATCATAGCCAGCATTGATTTCAAATCGTCACCCCTGGCAGCTACCGACGAAACTTCCTCAACGCTGGATTCGCCCTTTGCCGATAACTCGACTTCCTCCTTCTCGAACTCATATTCATCGATGTTCATTCCACGGCGCTCGAACTCTTCCAACAAGCGTTTTTGTAGTTCGGCCTTGTTGCCAGTAGAACACAACTCCAACTTAGTTAGCTCCTTCTTCAAGTCTTCCACTCGTAGATCCTTAAACTTCATTGTAGGATGATCGTAATCTCACTGCTGACACCAATTGTTACGGAATTAGATTTGACTAATGTCCGTGTAGACGTTGTTTTATTCCCCGATACGATTTGTACCAAATAAAACAGGGTTCGTTTTAGATTACGTTTCTACAATGCTTTATTTACTTTATTACACTTATTCGGAGCTGACTGTTATAGCTAAGTACACAGCTTTACTTTACTTCTTTACTAGTCGATGTTTACACTTCGGTATAAAATTCACAACTGCTCACTGTTTGGCCGGCATCTCATATTTATACCCAAAATCTCCTTGGTCTATAATTATCTACACAATCTGGCCACATCTCGAATCTGTGCAGCGAACACACAGACACACATTCGCACTAAGGCCGCCATCAGACCATCTGCTTTTTCACATGTATGACATCAGCTGTTCTGTATATTAGTATACCCAAAGTGACAACATACATGTGAAAAAACAGATGGTCTGATGGCGGCCTAAGCGAACAACCATACTCACATACATACATGGGGGAATACAATTGGACGACAAGCACAGTAATGACGTAACAACAACAAACAAGTGCAAAGAAGTAACAAACTAAACAATAATTACATGATTATGGCAAAACAAAATAAAAGCACATTAATGAAAGGTAAAGTGACATCTAGAATAATGAAGAGAGTTCTACATGGTAGTTGTTGTTGCTTAAATAAAGTAACTGCGTAATAAAAACTTTACGTTACAATTCAAATTTTTAAATTAACGGAAATTAAACTAAACTAACTTAAACCTATCAGTTACATTCGTAACAATATTTTCCATAAATTCTGAATAATTTTGTATTTTTAATATATTTTTATATGTTTCTATTTTCAAAATTAAAGAGAGATAGACATGTCAAAGCAGTGTTTGTGTATACAGACTTTCAGTTATTTGTTTCCTTTTTGTTTCTGTTTGGTTTTTTACGCGATTTTGAACTAATGGACTAGAAATGTGTGTGGAATTATGAATGAAACACAACCATCTTCCTTCTGCATTTATATAAAATGTTTAGTTCATTAATTTTAATTCATCTTTTTCCTTTTTTCTAAAAATGTTTGTGTTTTCAACAAATTTTTCAATTTTGAATTTAGACATGTCATAATTATTTTTTTCGATAAATTCTCTCATTTGTTAGGGATGGGACATACTTATTCGTCGTTCAGAGAGTATTTCTAATCGAACAACGTAGAAAAATCGTCGTTCGTTCATAGAATTTTGTGTGGGGAAATAAGTAATTTATTCGTAGTTATGGGTCGAACCATGGTACAATAATTCATAGGTAGGCCAGGTATGAGAATCGCCAAAAAAATACAACCCTGTCGCTATGGCTTAAAACGTCAAAATTGTTTTGATGAATGATAACGGATGAGTATACAAAGAAGAAGAAGAAGAACGAAATGTTGAAATGAAGACAAAACAGAGTTGAATTTTTTGATCAATAATAAATATCAACTCTGCATGTCAACACGGTTTTGATAGATTAAGCCATAACAAAAAAAAATTGTAATCAGCTGTTAGCTGTGGCCTACCTAAGAATTATTGTACCATGGGTCGAACAACGAATAGAGAACGAACGATGTACCGTGGAAACGGGCTATAAAAAAGAAAAGGTAAACCCAGTTCGAAATTTCCTCGGCATTCTTTATTCTTTTATTTTTATTATGTCAAAAATGAAGCAGGAAAGCAAGGCAATCAGGCAGAGCAGCTTATGTACGCAGGCCTTTATGTCCAATTTACATATGGTCTGTTCCAGTACTGCACATTTCTACACATTTTTACTATTTTTTTCGATAACATAAAGGAAAAATCGGTTATCGGAGTAAAAATGTGTAGTACGGGAACAGACCAATACAAGATCTATTTAACAGGTCACGTAAGTAGCACAACAACTCATTTTTGGCGGAAAATTCTTCAATATGTCAAAATGTTCGTTTACGTTTTCATACATTTTTTTCACAATAACAAAAAATTTGACAGATTGAAACCAATCAGCTGGTCGTTTTACGCCACCTTATTATTTCATCATGGACCAATATGCACATTAAATGATTTCGTTTTACGAAATCCTAGAAACAAATGAAGTGTATTTACATCTGTTTTTTTGCGTCATTTGCTTACGCACACAATCGCACATACACACGGATACAATAACACATACACACGCAGACAATAATTTTAATTCCGAAAAATAAGAATTTCACAACACTAATGTTTACCAAATAACTTGACTTAATTCAAAATTGAAAAAAAATTTAATTTTTGCAAGTATTTTTTAAACATTTATTTGCACTTTTGTCATCGTTTGAGTATTTTTGTTTTTCTACAACACACACAAACAAACAAAGACATCATAAAACAGTTGCATTTTTTGGTAGTTTATGATGAAAAAGTAGGGTTGCGTATAATAGTATGGTGTTTTCGTGCGTTGTTTAGAATAAATGACGCAGCTATCGTTATTTAATTTTGTATGACGCAAAATGTTGCCTGTTTTAGCAAATAAATGACGAAACAGCTCTAAATGACGAAAAAGTTGCTAATGGAAATTGGACATTAAGTTCGTTGGCATTGTACTGTAGAGTAAACGAACAACATGCAGTAAACGAACAAACATATTATAATAATTTATAGACATTTCCATGGTAGAACAAACCAGGTAAAGTAAATACTACAACAAATACAACTCAACAACAACCACATAGAAATTTGTTTTTGTTTGTAAACGTTAATGTCAACGTACATGTAAACAAAATAGGGAAATGTCTATAAATTATTGGAATTTAAAAAACTAACAATTTTCACAATTGATTGAATATTTTGGAAAACATGAATGAAAACTCATTAGATTTTCAATTTGAATGTTTCCATATCATTCCACTAAATGCATTATTTCTCGCAGAAAGTATAATTCTTAAAAACTGTTTGGGGTCGCTGGTAATTCATTGGAAAAAGAAGAAGCTGTTTCAATCGATTGCTTTTGAAAACAAAAAAGCACATGTTTATTAGGGCTTTATTCTTTTCAAGTTTAACAAAATACCACACATATTGACAAAAATTGTACCGCCTCTATAAGCGGTTACATGTCAATGATATGAAGGAGTCTTTATGGGAAATAGTTTTTTTCTGATGAATAAATTTGTTCTTCAAAAAATATATGCCCCTAATATACATCGAACATAGAACTAAATATATAAAATGTCGTATGGAATTTGACACTAACATTACAGCCCAGTTCAGTCAGATGGGTATTGCTGCTACCTTTTCTTGTTCTACCATGAGACATTTCCTTTTTTTCCTAATAACAAATTTCTATGTGGTTGTTTTTACGTTTGTTGTACAACAACACTTGACTTTACTTGCAGTAAGTTTACATTTACGAAATCCACTCGATTTCAACTGTCAATTTCTTTGTGTATACGTCAAATGAAATCTCATCTGAAATCCATTCGATTTCATTTGACGTTTATGCAATGGAATTGACAGTTGAAATCGAGTGGATTTCGTAAATGTAATCCTAGCATTAGAAAATAATTGTACCATGGTTTTACCCATGGTAGAACAAATATAACAACTTAAGGGCTGTTTACACCATCTATCAATGTCATATGAGCTGTCATTTCTTTCACCCATTCGACATTCTCTATGTTTGTCAAAATTGACGTCATACGTACAACATTCAATTTGTGCGTTCATACCTACAAGTGTTATTTTCGTATGACATAACCTATAAATATAAAAACAGCTGTTTTTGTCATTGTTTACATTTATTGTTGAGTTGCAAATTTGCGCAAATTTTAATTTTGGTTGAAGGAAAATGAATATCTAGCATGTTTGTTGTGGTATAATAGGCTTTTGGGGTTATAGAGGCATTTATGTTTTTGGCACAAAGCAATCATTTCCAAGACTGCTTCTTTCGACCAATCGATCTGAAAATAACATTATAAACACCATTTATTTACTTTTCTAAATATTTAAATATACATAACTCTCCATTTTCTTTTTTAAAAGATTTTGTTTTTCATTTTTTTTTTTGAGAATGCCAGAAAACAGCTGATTAATTTTTGTTTACATACGAGAATGCCGTATCAAATAGAGCGCCCCCTAAATGAAAAATTTACATATGAGTTGCCAAATCATTTTGATAGATGAAAATTTTCATAGTGGTCACACTATGTGTACAACATTCGCAGGTAGAAAATTTGACATCTCATACGACATTGATAGATGGTGTAAACAGCCCTTTAAGATGCAGTGCTCTGGATTGAATTTATATGCATTCTTCGGATTGCATTTTTAATCAATCTAAAGATGCAATTAAAATGCATGCCATTGCGAAATATTCCAAAATAAATAAAATGCATTTATTATTTGTGTAAAACAAGAACACAAAGAACTTTATTATAGCTTTGTTCCTTTACTTTTTTATTGGCAAGGGTGGTAAAAGAGAAAAGTGTCAAAATTGCTCTCTCATGAACATTTTCACCAGAAAAGTAAAGGAACAGAAAAATGGTAGGTCTGGCAGCAATATCGAAAAGAAACATAAAAAATCAATTTTCGTCTTTTATTTCACAGTTTTTAATTTAGTTTTATCAGCGTTCGACTTTTTCTTCTGTTTTGCGTCCATTTTCTTTTTCATTGTGAAATAATCGTCAAACAAAAGTCAAAAAATCAGTTCTGCAATTTTTTACCTGCAGAAATTTTGCTGGTAGCCTGTGGTAGAAGAGAAAGCCATTTTCGCTCTCTCTCCACTCTCACTCTCTTAAAAATTACTTCCAGTTTTGCCACTTTTCGGGGTTAAGGAACGCTTTGCAGGTTAAAAATGGTAACAAATGGTAATAATGGTAACCTCAGGTAAGTAAAGGAACACAGCTTATATAAACACAAATTAAAAAAGTTTCCATTAAATTCAATCACATTTGAGCTTACTTCCTCCTTTCTCGATTTAATCCAAGTGCATCTGATTTTCTTTCATCATCCTAAAGTTTTTTTATGTTGCCTTCCCATCACTAGTTCAGCTTTCGACATGGACTCGAAATGGACTCCACTCCATTAAAAATGCCCGTCTCGTGAATTACTGCAAAAACGTTCGCAACTTAAGTTGTTATTTCTTTATTTTATAACAAATTCTTCGAAATGTATACTCTCTTGTTTATCTTTTGAAGAAATGTGTAGGGATCAACCAACTGTTTTTTTTTTCTGTAGGGATCTCTGCAGCAACTGCTTATAAAATGTATCGAACGGTGTGAATTTTTCATATCTCTGTTGGACTACATCGAAAGATGTTGTGAAATCATAACTCCAATTGCACAACTTCTAAAATTTTTTGCTGGGTATCTACCCACGGAGCCAATGTGGAGACGTAGTTTTTTACATTTTTGCTGGTGTGGGCCCACAGAGTAAATAGCATAAGTCCTTGGTCACACTAGATGGTTTCATTGAAACAATTTCATGAAATCCAGGGTTCCTAGGTCGATGTCCATACTAGAGTGAAATCATGATGTTGCTGTAGTGGGGAACTCGATTTAAGAATCCCTAAAAGTTTCAGTGAAACCACTCTAGTGTGACCTTCGACTAAGGAAAATCTCCAATATTGCAAATATTAGCGAATATATAACGTTGGGTGCCACCGTGGTGCAATGGTATGCACGCCCGCCTTGCACGTAGAAGGTCGGGGGTTCGATTCCCCGGCCAGGCAACATCAAACATTTTTCAACGGTGGCAAAATACCCCTCAGTAATGTTGGCGACATTTCCTGAGTATTTCAGCCTTGAAAAACTTCTCCACAAGTGGTGTCTTAAGACACGCCGTTCGGACTCGGCGATAAAAAGTAGATCCCATATCATTGAGCTAAATATGAATCGGGGTGCACTCATTGATATGAGAGAAGTCTCCCTTGTCCCGTATGGGATGTTGTGGAACAATGTTGTATAACGTTGGAAAACTTCATGTCATATGACATTTACATATAGTGTAAACTACCCCATAATGAGGATATAAGGCCTGCGTACATAAGCTGCCTTGCCTGCTTACCTTGCTTACTTCTGATAAAAGAATAAAAAAGAAAAGGGCAACCCAGTTCGAAATTTCCTCGGCCTTCTTTATTCTTTTATTTTTATTATGTCAAAAATGAAGCAGGAAAGCAAGGCAATCAGGCAGAGCAGCTTATGTACGCAGGCCTTTATTGACGAACATTGGAATGGATTTGATGTAAACGCACTGTTAGCGGTAGAATTTTGTTTTATTCAAAAAGTCGATCAATCAATAGCATATGAATCGATTTATAGATCCTTACTAGCATGGTACAAATACACAGGTAGCCGCATCGGCAATTGTTGGTAACATAAGATGTCAAAATTTGACATTAATTCAATGCAATTGACACATTATGTTACCATCAGCTGGCATGATAATGCTACCTGTATTATTGTACCATGCTTACTAGAACATATGATCAAATGACAGTTGCCGGCGTTCAAAATCATTCGCCATCGTAGTCTGCTCGGACGGCGGGAGTTAGTTTTTTTGTGTTGCTGATTTAGTTGGTTATTTATATGTGTAGGACGGTATATATACGAATACAAGTGGTCATAGATATATCACATATATAGTATTACTATACGTACATGGATGCGTATAATTGATTGTTAATAAATCTAATAAGTATAAAATTTAAAACAAGGCACCTGTTAAAATCAGGGGTGTTGCTGTGGGCTATTGTTGAACAACAATTCTTTCAGAAACTATTAATTTGTTATATTTTATTGTGTTAGGTAAGTAATTATGTCTTGAATATTATTTGTTGTTGTTCTTATTTTGAATACTGAACACTTGTTATAAAGTGTATTGGTTTGTAACTGTATTAAATTTAAATAATTCTACAAAAAAATACTGAAGTTACTCATTGACAATTTTTTCTTATTGAATATAGGTAACCATGGATTCCATTGATGATATTCAAGAGGCTGTTGTAAAATACATGGATAGAGGCATAGTTTTAGTTATTGCTGATTTGCTGAGTTTAATTACAGTTTCATCATGTTTATTCATAAAAGTGCCTCAAATCAATACCATACGTGAAAATAAATCTTCTAAAGGTAAGTAGGATTGAAACTATTATAGTTAAGAGAAACATTGCAGGATTATACTTAGAAATTCATATGACAGTTGGTCAGATGTTCTTTAGTTGCTGTCAATCATCGATAGTCCTAATAATAATATTCGCATTAAAATCAAATGAATGCCCAAAAGTTGGGAAGGAATGGTAGAGGTTACAGAATAAGAAATATGGAGTGTTTTGGATTTGATGTAAACGCACTGTCTGAGGTGTAAATTCCTTCTTCGGAACCAATTACTCGCTCTGAAGATTCGCATAAGAATACCAAGATAACTGGAGGAGAGACAGATGAGAATTGATATTTCTCAGGTACTTAGAGGTTTTGTCTATTATTTCAAAACAAAGAAGAATGATATAATAGGAGGCTCTGGGTCACGCCATCGGAACCATTTTGGTTAGCTTTATAAAAAATATGGTGGAAAAAGACAAAACATCGTCCTCTTGGATACTTGTGGTTCCTGAGTCTGTTCGTCTCTTCACGTATGTGAATACTCTCCCTAATGTGTGGTCTTACAGGATTTCGGAACGAAATATTTCGGAGCTTAATTGGAGTTACTTGCTGTCTTGTCTGACAGGTGGTATGTTTCCTAAACCATTCCGACTTGTTGAAGTTTCCCTCACCGTAGTGTCCAAAATATCTTCGGACGATTTGACCTCCGCCGGTTTGGAGAGGAATTTTTTTTTTAATATACATGGATATTTTTGGACCACGAGTTTGTTCCTTCCCTTATGTAGGTTCTCTAAATGCTGTGCATTTTCGCAGCGGAAGATTTTGATTGATAAAAGTAATGGGTACTTTACACGGTATGTTTTTTACATATGAGTTGTCACTTTGCATATACATTTTGTATGGGAGAAGTGACAACTCATATGTAAAAAACATACCGTGTAAAGTACCCATAACCTGTAAGCTGATAGTGTGCTGTTTGTCTCGTACAGTAGATGGTAAACAGGTCGTTTAGAGGGTAGAATGTGGTCAATAAGGATGACCCTTTTAGTCATATTAGGATAAATTTATCGAGTTTCCTCATATGCGTAGACTTCATCCTAGTTTCTTATCCTATGGTAAACTCCCTCGCTTGGAGGTGGAAAGAGCAAGACGACCTTCTCATATTTAGGGTAGAAAACGCTACCTGGATAACATCTGGTTCAGTCTTTTCTCTCTCAGCTTTTAAATCATCGTATCACTTCATAGTTGTTGCCCTCCACGAGGGATTAAACACTGCTGATAATGTCATATTCCTGTTAGACACTTATATATAATATGCTATGAGAATGAACGCAGTTCCAATATTGAAAAATGTAGTCAGACAAAACTATTGTCCAATTTAATATTAAAAATTCATAAAAATAAGAAATTACTCGGAACATCAGATACATTTTCAGAAGTTTCTTAATTAAGAGTCATATTTATTAATAATTTTATTTTCATTTTAGGTATAAGTATACTCGGCCTTTGTCTGGAACTTTTCAGCTATACAGTTATGATGTCCTACAACTATACAAATCGCTATGAATTTCTATCGTATATGGAATATCCAATTCTGTTACTCCAAGAATATGTTCTCATATATTTTGCTTTCAAATATCAAAATCTACTTGGACTTCGAACCAAAATTGTAGCAGTTCTATATGTCATCATTGCTGTACTTATCTATTTGAGGCTATTCCCATTGGTTATTCTACAATTTTTAGTGGTAAGTAACAGTTTTATTTTCTAGACGTCCGTCCGACCATCCGTCAAATGAGTTTTCACATTATTTTCATTTGTTGTTCCATGAAATAGAATTTTAAATATTTTGTTGGCAATGAACTATGAAATTCAATTAATCATTTGTTGGCGGTGTTTTGTATTGTCACATCGAATTGATAACGCTTTAACTGTTGCTTTTTGTTGGTATTTTTATGTGGGTAAAACAACTAACACGCTTTCGATGGAAGAAGACTATTTTTTGTTGATAAAGTTTGTAATTTGTTTATTTTTGTTTTGTGGAGTGCTGTGAAAAAGGAGGAACTGGTTTGTTTGTATGTAAATTTAATAGTTTATTTAGTTTGAGTTAAACACAGAAGTAGGTTTGTAAAAAACATCTCTTTTCCATCTGTAATTTATTGAGACTTATGTTTGGTATGTTTGGACAAAATGTGTTTCAGACAATTTGGAGTTGATTTAGCAATGTCCGTCCGTCTGTCTGTCTGGCTGGCTGGAGTGCACGATAACTCTCGAACGGATCAACCGATACGGTCCAAAATTTGACTTTCGTAATATTTTATTCAAACTTAGTTTAAGTTCGAAGATGGGCTATATCGGTCCACTCCTTCCCCCCACAAAAGTTCGAAAATGTTCGAAAAATTTGTGCGCACGATAACTCTTGAAAGAAGGAACCGATTTGGTCCATACTTTGCACATCGTGAAATTTCTACCAGTCTTAGATGAGGTTCCAATCGGTCCACTCCTTTGTGTACCTCCCACAAAAAATTTCGGAAAATTTCAGTTTAGGACCTGTTTACGAATCGCTGTGATTTTTGTTGTAGCCACTTGTATTCACTGCCCCCACACGACGGTATAGGTTTCATCAGGGGCAAGTCCATACTTCCTGAGAAAATAGCCTGAATGGTACAAAAAAGCCCTATGACACCGTGTGTAGTGGTTGAAGCACCGGATCTGCCGATTCGGAAGACCGGATCTGCCGATTCTGTCCACAATTTGGTCTTCGTAATATTTTGTGCAAACTTAGTTTAAGTTCGAAGATGGGTTACATCGGTCCACTCCTTCCGGTACCTCCCCCACAAAAGTTCAAAAATGTTAGGAAAAATTGTGCGCACGATAACTCTTGAAAGGAATTATCGTCTTAATATGTCTACCAGATATAGATCAGGTTTGAATATGAACTATATTTGTCCACTCCTTCGGGTACCACCCACACAAAATTTTGGATAAATTCACTTTAAGACCTGCTCTCGAATCACTTCGCTTTTTGTTGAAGCAACTTGCATTCGCTGCCTCAATTACGGCAGTAAAAGTTTTTTTCAGAGGCAAGTCCATACTTCTTGAGAGAACAGCCCGAAAGTTGTAAAGTTGTTGTATAGCACCATATGTAGTGGTTGGATATTGTAATATTTCTTCGAATATTTTATTTATTTTTATTTTATTAATTAATTGGATTAATCGAGCTAACATGGCCTAAGGAGTTTTGTATTGAAAAATGAATTCTATTTTTATTTTATTTATTTACTTAGTAATGCAAAAGCTGAAGGCAGCCAAATAATTACATTACAGTAGATGAAATTCGAAGGTGGTGCTTATAGGTCCACTCCTTCCGGTACCTTCCCTACAAAAGTTCTAAAATATTCGTTAAATTGGTACGCGCGATTTCTCATAGACGTAGCAACCGATTTGGTCCAAACTTTGGATCTCTAAATATTGTCGAAACTTAGTTTATATTCAAATTTGGGCTATATCTGTCCAATCCTTGTGATACCACCACACAAATATTCAACATATTTGTGTGGTTCGAGGATCCTTTGGACATTTTGACCGAAGGTTTTCCTAGTGGCCCTGTTTACAGCGATAATATATTTTTCTAAGGTTAGTGTGATAAAAAAAGCCTTATCTATATCTCCGCAAATTGTTGAGCTTTAATCCTACCCATAATTTTGTCGGTGCATACGCCCAAAATTTTGAAAACCCCCCTAAATACATAAGTTTTTTTGGGAAAAAAAGTATTTCAATCCACACAGGCTGAGGGAGGGTATATCCCCGTCGACAAAGCCGACTGATACTTTTTTACTTGTTATAGTATGTATTTCCAAAGTCATCTCCATATCTTAACCCTACACACCAACAGTGACTCTAAGAACAAATTTTAGAATTCCAGCTCTGTTCCAACACCCGATACCAAATTTAGAACAATTTAGTACTTTTCGTATATTTGCGGTATATATTTTTTAAACCACCTCCACATACCAAACAAATTGAGTTTCATATAGTGATTTTTGTATACTTATGGTACGTACTTCGACAACCACATATCTCAACCCTCCAATTCTCAGGATTTCACCCAAATTGTACCAAACTTAGTACCATTAAGTGCTCTTTGTTCTCATAAGTACGAAATTTCAAAACTACATCAATCCTTCAATTCATCGGTAATAAATTTCAAATAACAGTATTCCAGCGCTATCCCTGCACTCAAATCTAAATTGTATCATTTGGTACATTTCGTACCCATAAGTACGAATTTCAAAAACTACCTCCATGTCTCAATCCTACCCTCCAAAAGTAGTCATACCACGATTCTATATTCAAGCGATATCCGTTCACCCAAATCCATATTGTACTAAATTAAGTACCATTTAGTACTTTTCGTATCCATAAGTATGGATTTCCAAAACTACCTCAATCCTACACTCGCAACAGTATTTTAAATTTCAAATTTCAGCATTTCAGCTCTATCCGTTCACCCAAATCCCTATTGTACCAAATTTAATACCATTTAATACTTTTCGTACACATAAGTACGAATTTCCAAAACTACCTCCATATCTCAATCTTACTTTCCTACAGTGATCCTAATAATAGATATACCAATGGAAACGTCTTTCCGGCACTTCTCCAACAAAAGTTCAATTTTTTGTTTGCTAAAATGGTGTAACCGTCTTGGTCCAAACTTTGCACATTACATTTTTTCCCCGAGACAGCCAAGAATCGTACAAACCGGTATTCGTTTAACAAGTTCTACACTTTGGACTGGGATGACTACATAACAATTGAAGCAAAGTAGGCAACTTCTCGGCCAATTAAAAAGGCTTGCTCCAGAAGAGCATATCCCCAGAGGACACGTTTGTTAATCTGACTTTGACCGACGATGACCACAAAATGTAGAAGAAACCGGTAAAATATTTGTTTTAGAATTTTCAAGTCGATCTCAACAAAATAGACTGAGGTATGAGCGTTGAAAGGGAACAAATTATTAGGTTTTGTATGTAACATAAAAACTAAAAATGTGTCAACTCTAGCTCGAAAACTAATGAACCGATCAAGGCCTATAGAAGGTCGGCCATTCAGAGTTCTGTTAACAATTTTTGACAACAAACATCATAGATTTTATATTATTGTGATTTGAGTTTCTTTGTATTTTAAGGGCCAAACCTATAACTCTGCGTGTATTTTTTTGTATTTTTGAACGCACACGCAGAGTTATAGGTTTGGCCTTAAATCACAAAAATGTTTTTTGACAACAAACATAACAATCAGGTGCGCTTAGTGTCCAACTGTATAAGCAGTGGAACCGATTATCATTTTTTGTCGGTTGATCAAGGACATCAAAATCTAGTCCTTCATCGACCGAGATGAGGGTAATGTAGAAGACAGGGCTGTGGACTCAGGTGCATTTCTGGCAGAAACACCCCTTCCAGCTTGTCCTATACCGGCGGCACAAGCCTCACGAAGTTATCTCCAGTCACGCACCCCGAAAAATTCAGTTTTTAATAAATTTTTCCAAGAAAACTACCAATTTTTTAGTAGATCTTTTTCGCCGCTTCAGATCGGCACAACTTGATCACGTTTCGGTAATTTTTCTGGTGACAAATTTTGCATATTTTTGTGACAAATGGCCACATATTAAACACTGTTTTTAGAAAAGCGTTTTGCGGTGTCCTTTTTAGCTGGAAAATAGCCGTACCGATCGTCATACATATATTTTTGTGGCATTCCAAAAGATATTTGAAATTTACCATATGCATAAGTGCCCAGCAAAAAAGTCCTCCCAAAATCATGGGTTTTGTAAGGGATTTTTGGCAGCCGTAACTACTCGCAAACCCCCTTTCTTCCCCATTATTTTTACAAGGGCATGTCGCACTCAGTTTGTAGTTATTTTATGACCACTAGAATAACTAGTTATTCTGTGGCCACTAGAAGTTGAAATTTAAGTTGAAAAAAATTCTATTTTTAGAACAGTTGATGTAGAGATTTTTTTTTAATTTCATCACACTTCTTACTTTTATTTTACTTTATTTTATTTCGCTCGCCGTGCGAGTTGAACACACGAACCCTCTGATTTCTAGCCAAAGACACTACATACTATGCCACGCACACGAACATTAAGGGTTGATTAAGAACTTAAATGTGCAGTGCACACGTGCAACACGAACTGTTATTTTTTACTTAAAAAACTCGCGTGCCGACAGTGAGCGTTGAACACACAACCCTAGGATTTATAGTCGGACACACATTCACTGTGCCAGCGTCCTCATTACTTAGTGAGGTGCAAAGTAAGTAGGTTTCCTTTGTAATTTTTTTAAGAAGTATCCCATTACTTTTCAGATTACTTGTAATGGGAAAAGAAGCTTGTTTACATTACTTTGTAATGACTAATGGATCCGAATTTTTGCTGGGTGTTACTGTTATTTTTAAATATATAGGAATATTCAGATTGTATATACAAATCATACGTTTTGGCACATTGTTTTATACCACGCAAAATATTATTAACCCACTTGGCACCGAGAATTTTTTGTGAGAAAACTCAAAGTTTTTTATGAAGGCATCCAATCAATTCATCAAGAAAGGGAACTAATGAGGTTGGATGGGTTCAACAAAGACTATAGTCTTCCATGTCTATCGCCGTAGCTAATCAATTTTATTTTCAATGTAAAACATGTTGTTGTTATTCAAATATTTGAAGATTTATTTGCATCACATACTATTTATAGAGATGGGAAATGGGTAAATACCCAAATAGTAAATACCCATTAAAATGGGTAAATTGGGTAGAAATGGGTACATACCCGGGTATTTACCCAAATTGTGGGTATAAACTACAGAAACTAAAATCATGAAATTAGATGCGAAAACGCAGTGTTTTACCAAATTTTAAATGACTATGAATAAAATTACCATTTTTGGATACGGGACAAGTTAAAATATGATAAATTTTGGTCCATATTTTTGGTAAATCTCTCATATATTATGACGTCATATATTCGGTATTTGACAACTTTTAGAGCAGTTTGTTGTATATCTTCTTGCAGAAAATCATAAATGGTGGATCGAAATCCAAACTTTATGATATATCAGATGGATTAACCCACGACTTCAGCAGATAATCTTGAGATTTAAGTCCTCCTCGGAAAAGCTATAATTTTTGCATTCTTCGCTAGCTGTTTCGCACAAGCAACTTCAACGACCGATCTGACGTATAAAAAGTTTAGTCCGCATGGTTTTACCGCTTTTCTGGTATTCTTTTTGATTTTCTGTCTGACAGAAAAAACAAAATTTTGATTTCAAAATAAAATTTTATTTACCCAAATAAACACCCAAAAAAGATATTTATTTGGTATTTACCACAGTTTATACAGTTGGCCATTCAGCCCAAACTAGTTAGCCCTGACTATTTAGTTTGCTGTCAAATACATAAAATACAAAGGAAATCAAATCACAATAATGAACAATCTATTATGTTTGTTGTCAAATGTTGTTAACAGAACTCTGAATGGCCAACTGTATAAACTGTGGTATTTACCTGGTATTTTCCCAAGTTTTGGGTAAATACCGGGTAGAATCCTATCTATACATATTTAAGTTTTTTTGTTTTTGATTTGGAATGGAAAATTACAAAAAATAAATTTTTTGATATTGTGTGAGAATTAGAAGTCGATCCAATGCATATTTAAATAAGATAGAAGTGACAATCAGCTGTACTCTTACTATTATTGTAAATTTAGTTTTCAAAATGTAATATTGTCTACTCATAAAATTTGAAATTTCGAAATTTGCTGTCATAAAATATTGTTTTTTATCCTAAACGTGTAATAATAATTACATTTACATTTGTTACAGAGGATTTCAAAATGTTTTAATGTTTTTCTGAAAAAATTGGAACGACCCTATTGTTCAATATTTTCTTTGACAATTCATTTTCAATAACAACAATGTTATTGTGCTGTAATTTATGCATGGTAGAACAAATATAAGGTAAAGTAAATACTACAACAAATACAACTCAACAACAACCACATAGAAATTTGTTTTTGTTTGTAATGTTAGTGTCAAAGGTATATTTAAACAAAATAAGGAAATGTATATAAAATATTTGAGTTTAAAAAAATAATGTTTATTAGGACTTTAGGTTACATATCATTGATATCAAGAAGTCTTTACGGAAAATAGTTTTTTCCGAATTATATACTTTTTCCTCAAAAATATACATATATCCCTAATGTGCATCGAAATAGAAATAAATATATGAAATGTCGTATGGAATTTGACACTAACGTTAAGCTATGTAAGCTATGCATTGCTGGTACCTTTTATTGTTCTACCATGTAATTCATGCATATACCTTATATAAATTTGCCTTGAGTCGATCTAATGTTTGGTTTACATTCGGCGTCTTTTCGTGATTTCGAAGGCGTTTCGTGATTTCGCGCGGAATCATGCAAAATTTATCATGATTTCGCATACAAAAATGAAATCATCTCATTTCGTGATTTCAGCGAAATCAACATCGAAATCACAATACACATGATATACATCCCTGTTTTTGCCTAAAAAAGTACCAAAAGTTGCAACACTTTTCATGTATCACAATAAACAAGGTAGATGGTCAATTGCTGCAACAAAAAAATTTAGTATCAAAATTTGTAAACAATGTGAAAAAAATTTAAATTACTTTGTTACAATGCTATTTTTAATTGTGTTCTCGTACTTTTTTAATAGTAATGTTAGAAAAAAGAGCGAATTGTCAAGAATTGCTTCCCCATACAAATTTCTTAAAAAATACGGGAACAAAAAAAGTGACGGAACTTGCAAAAACTGCAGCAGAAATGTCAAAATCAACGTATCAACTATCGTATTTAGATGATAATGAACATGTTGCTAGTGTCTACTATGCCAAAAGTGTATGGCAGAAAACAGAAGAATAGGGTGTTAATCGGCGCTATTTTTGTTTAAAGAGAAGTGCAAATCTTGCTATATTTCGGAGTAGGGGAACGCATTTTTAGCACTAAACGGGAAAACTGCTGCAGGTATTAATATTTTCCAAGTTCTGAACACAAATTTTATCTATCAAAATTTTTTATTATGATGTCTGATAAAATCATTTTGTATTTTTTTATTTGTTAGTACTATACACAATTTATACGATATATAGGTAATTTTACGATAATTTTCGAAATAAAGTTGTAAAGTTCTATATTGTCGTATATTTTTGATGACTAATTCAATTTACAAAAACTTGTTTTGAAAATTCATGTTCGATCAGCTGCGCATATGCATCTACCTTGATTATTGTGATATGTTCGAAATCAACAAAACAATAAGTGTAAACACCGGGGTGTATTTCAGGATTTCGTGAAATCCAGCGGATTTTAGAGCTCAAGTATAAACATGGCATAAGTCTGAGTCGGACAGGGTTGGTTTTCAATATGGCCATTGCATCCAGGTTTTTTTTAATAGTTCTCTTATAACATATACAAATTTGCGGCCAACATGTTTTACTTGTATTGTCTGTACTGTAGGGGACCAAAACAAATGTTTTTTTTATAAATAAAAAAGATACAATCCCAGATAGCATTTAGAAGACTGTTTTTTTCAAAAATCACATTGAGGAGTCTTTTTAGAGTCCTTTTGGTGATCAAAAATTGATTAAGTCGCTTGTGTGATCAGAAAGGGACTCGAAAGTGACTCCCTGTAATGATTAAAAAGAGTTCAATTTAAAATACAACAACAAATGTGTAGCAATCACAAATAAATCATTGAGGTGTTTAAAATGTGACAATTTTTTGTTATTTATTGTCACATTTTGATCATCTGGAAGATTGAAAAATGCTTAATCAAAAAAGGGTCATACAGGTAGAGCTGGCAAAAAAATCGATGTCACTATCGATAAAATCGATTGTTTTTTAAAAATTAAATATCGATAGATAGTTTTGCCTATCGATATTATCGGAACAAAAACCCCCAACCCAAAACTCATTAAAATAAACAGAAATTTCGCTGCTTTTCGGTTTTGTGTGTGTGAGAAAATAAGCCCGTAGTCACACGTACACATTTTTCGGAAAGGTAAAATGTATTTTTTTAATATTTTTATAAGATAAAAGCACTTTTTTATTCTCCTTTGCATTTCTGTGAACTACTTGTGCAAAATGTTAAGAAAAGCATTGACATTTCCGCCATTTTCATCTCCAAGTTAATGGTGTTGACAGCTTACCGATAATATCGATAGTAATCGATATTTTAAACTATTATATCGAAAATATCTAATGTTGGGAATATCGATGGTTTGCCAGCTCTACATACAGGTGTTTGAAAAGTGATTATAATTATATATACTCTGATCATATTTTAAACAGTTAGGTGATTAAAAACTGATTGTTTTGTTTTATTTTTATTTGGTTGTAATTATTTATAAATAAAAAAATAAAATTCTCATATACACTTTCTACAAAATTTTGATATAAATGTAACGTATAATATTAAAGGTACAGACAAACACAACACAACAGGTTTTGCCAAGTGAAATGAAGAAGCAGTATACTAACCACCAAGCAACATAAAGGATAATTAAAAGACATAACAAACCAGAAAAGACTATAAAACAGAGGAAAGGAACAAAGAAGAATAAAAAGAAAAATTTTTTAATTTTTTTCATCTAACAAAAAGACTCATAAATGACTCCCTAAAGACTCATAAATGATTATAAACATGACTCTAAAAAGACTCGAAAAAGGGTCCGAAATTAATCAACAAAACACCAATAAATGATTGAAATACGACTCGAAAAAGACTCATTTGTGATTTGTTTAGAAGAGTCGCCTGAGGTTATGTTTTCCTACCGACAAAGGAGTCATTTATGATCAGAAAATGAGCTCATATTCTAGCTTTTTAATCGTGCAGTCGGATCAAAAAAGACTCGAATTTGATTAAAATTTTCAAAAAATGCTGACTGGGATATTGGCCTTAGTTAAGTTTTTTTTTTTTTCATAACCCTCTGCATCTCTGGTTTTGTCTATGTGATCGTTTAAATAACAATAAATTGGGAATAGCTTTCATGTTCGCTCTAATAGAAAAATATATTGCATGCTTTTAACACTTCATAATCATTTAAATATATCACGTAAGTATAATTTGAAATTGCACATTCATACTCACACATGCACGTTCTATTATTGTTGTACAGTCTGTCAAAATAGTTGCTATATGCAGTAATTTGCAAATACTTTTATTCTGATACCTTTTTGTTAAAATCTAATTGAATCAAATATTTATTTAAATCTTTGAGGTAACTCCCTCACAAAAATTAAAAAAAATCCACAAAAGTTAAAAGTTGCTTACGATAACACTCGGAGGAAGTTGCTAATTTGGTCCATCACAATATATCTGCCAGACCTGGATCAAGTTCGTATATGAACTATATCGCTCCCCCTTTGGGTACCTCCCACACAAAATTTCCAAAAATTTTCACAAAAGTACGGTTTGTAAAAGGTTGCCCTCGGCGACCCTGTTATGACGCCACATTTTTTTTCAGGGGCAAGTCAGAACTTCCAATAGCTCAAAAAAAAAAAAATAAATAAATAAATAAATAATGCTCTGTTCCAGAACCTGCAAGAAGCTACTATTTTTTACTACGATAACATTTTTTACTTTATTTTATCGGAAAAAAATAGTAAAAAATAATAGATTCTTGCAGTTCTGGAACAGCCTATAAATAAATCCTGCGACAACTAAAATACCTTATCAGCACTGTAACATACGACTTGAGTATCCGATTTGGTCAAAACTTACATCAAGTTCCAATCAAGGTCTTTATCGGATAACATCTTAGGGTACCTATCTCACAAAAGTTCACATTTTTGGTCCACTCTTTTGGGTACAACATTTCAAAATTACGCAGTTAAAGAACATCTTTCGATTTGTTTAGAAATGTTTGCAGTGAGTAAATATAGGTTGAGGGTAAATATTTGTATTTATACTATATTATGTATTTGACCTATCTGTTACTGGCCTTTCTGTTACTTTTTTTGAACAAAAATATATTTAGAGCTTTATATCGCAATTTAATTGACAGACTGTATTGCATTATACTTGTAGTACAAACAAAACACAAAATCTGTAATTTAACAAAAAAAATAAATTTAACCTTTCAGCCTTTCTGTACCCCCATTGGTGCTACCAGTAAAGTTTTACAATTGATTGCTATCTTGCGCACAAAAGATGCCAGTTCCGTTAGTCGCACCACTTGGGCCTTATCGGCCTTCACTAATATGAGTAAGTGAACCCATACACATGTACACATTTACATTTTATAAACAAATTGTAATATTTTTCTCTTGATATCTTGCAGCTCGCATCTATACCGTCTATGTTCAGTCTCACGATTGGATGTTGTTATCGAATTTCTTGATATCAACATTTTTAAGTTCATCTGTATTTTTGGCAGCCTGTGTCTACAAAAAGAAAACAAAGAAAGAATAATCGAAACGAAACGACAATGCACAACGAAGAGGATGTTCAGACTAAGAATAAAATTCATTTTTACAAAATATTTTGTATTTTTTTAAATTGAGATTATTTTTTTTTCTTTTGTTTTTGTAGTATATTTTAATTACATCGATATTTGACAATTATTTTATTTTTTGTTATAATTAGTTTTTATATTATAGTTTTTTTCTTGTAATAATAAAACGTGATCTTTTTATCATCACCTCACTTGAATGTAACATACATACAAACATTTAATTGGCGGGGATTTATTTGTTTACATAAGCCCACTGAGGCTATGGACAAGATTTTTTACCGACTCCTATAAAGCAGTAGTTTGCAGACCCTTACAAATGGACTCCTATAAGGGAGACTTTATAGACTCTTGTAAAGGAGTCTTTACTTACTTAGTTGGCCCATTACAGAACATTTGTTCCATAGACCGAACTAAGAAAAGATCTCCATTCCTCTCTGTTTTTCGCTTGACTTTTTGGAATACCGCGCCTTTTCATTTCTTCATCCACTTGTATGCTCCATCGAAGCTTAGGCCTGCCGATTCTGCGTGCACCGCCATGTGCCATGTATTCATACACCTTTTTAGCGGGTTCATCATCGCTCATTCTCATGATATGGCCTAGCCAACGCAATCGTTGCATCTCGATACGTTTAACTATATTCATGTCTTTGTATAACTTATATAGCTCGTGGTTCATACGACGTCGATATTCACCGTCAACGCAAATCGGCCCGTAGATCTTTCGAAGAATTTTCCTCTCAAACTGCCTTATCTGCTTGCGCAAGTACCCATGCTTCGGAGCCATACATTAGCACGGGTAGTATCAGCGTTTTGTATAGTGTTATTTTTGTTTGACGAGATGTGGCTTTGTTTTTAAATTGCTTACTTAATCCATAGTAGCATCTGTTGGCCAATACAATTCTTCTTCTTATTTCACAACTGATGTTGTTTGTTGTGTTTATGGCAGTGCCGAGGTAGACGAAGTCTTTAACTACCTCAAAATTGTAGGTACCAACTTCCACAGTTGGTCCGAGCTCTATGGACGCTTTGCGCGTCGACACCATCAATTTGGTAATTTCGCCGTTTACCGCCAGACCCACTTTCGCAGATTCTGCTTTGACCTTCCTAAAGGTATTAGTTACTTCTTTTACTGATCGTCCCATGATGTCTATGTCATCAGCATAGGCAAGTAACATGTGGCTATTGGTGTAAATTGTGCCATTTCTTTTGACATTTGCATCTCGTATTACCTTTTCCAGCAAAATGTTGAATAGGTCACACGAAAGGCTGTCTCCTTGTCTGAAACCTCTTTTGGTACAAAATTCTTCGGAGAGGTTCTTTCCAATTTTAACTGAGGACCTAGTATCAGTTAAAGTCATCTTACAAAGCCGGATGAGCTTTGCGGGGATACCAAATTCAGACCTTGCGTGGAATACCTTTGATCGGAGGGGACTGTCGAATGCTGCTTTATAATCGACAAAAAGGTGAAATGTGTCGATCTGCATCTCTTGGGTCTTCTCTAGGATTTGCCGCAGGGTAAATATCTGGTCAATGGTGGACTTGCCAGGTCTAAAGCCACATTGGTATGGTCCAATTATTTCGTTGACCATTGGCTTTAGTCGTTCGCACAATATCCCTGACACTATCTTATAGGCAATAAGGAGAAGACTTATGCCCCTATAGTTGGAGCATACAGTCTTATCTCCTTTCTTGTGGACGGGACATAGGATGCTCAGGTTCCAATCGTCGGGTACGCGTTCTTCCTGCCAGATGGTGCTAACTAGCTGATACATACACCTTATCAGCGCGTCGCCTCCGGTTTAAAACAGCTCGGCTGGTAAGCCATCGGCTCCTGCTGCTTTATTATTCTTTAGCCGGTTGATTGCTGTTTTTACCTCATCTTGGCCGGGCGGTATACATTCTATACCATCTTCTGCGATTGGATCTGTGGTATCATCGTCTTCGCTACTATTGGATACCAGCAGATTGGAGAAATGTTCCTTCCATATCCAGAGCACGCTATCTGTATCTGTTACCAGATTACCTTGCTGGTCTCTACAGGAGGATGTGCCTGTACCAAAGCCATCTGTTCGATGTTTCACTCTTTGGTAGAATTTTCGGACTTCATTCTGGCTCCTGTACATCTCGATTTTTTCACACTCCCGCTTTTCCATTTCCCTCTTTTTCATGCGGAAAAGACGGTTCTCTTCTCTCCTTTTCTCCCGATATCTCTCTCGTGCGCTACGCGTTGCTACTGTTTGTAAAGTAGCTCTATATGCCGCATTTTTCTCTTCGGTAGCAACACGACACTCCTGGTCATACCATGAATTCCTTTGTGGAGGTCTCTGGAATCCAAGTATGGATTTTGCGGCTGTTTGCATGGAGTGGGCAATATTTTGCCATTGTGTTGTTATGTTATCGGGACAAGGAGTGCTCGCGTTAAGCAATTAGGCTTAGCTGAGTGGAATATGCTGTGGCTATCTGTTGTGTTTGCAGCCTATCGATGTCCAACTTCCGCGTTGTGTCTGTTCGTGCTTTATTTGCAACGTGTAGACGGGTACATACCTTTGCTGCAACAAGGTAGTGGTCCGAATCAATGTTTGCGCCCCGGAACGATCGTACATCCAACACGCTGGATAAATGTCTTCCATCTATTACAACATGATCAATTTGATTACTTGTTCTTTGATCTGGAGAAAGCCAGGTGCCCTTATGAATATCGAGATGATTAAATCTGGTACTGCTAACTACCATGTTTTTTGCAGCTTCAAAGTCTATCAGCCTCATACCATTGTCAGATGTTTCACTGTGGAGACTGAATTTCCCGACTGTTGGGCTAAAGATATTCTCCTTTCCAATTTTGGCATTACAATCGCCTAGAATGATTTTAATGTCATGGGCAGGGCAACGGTTATATGTTTCTTCTAAGCGCTCGTAAAATATATCTTTGGTCTGTTCGTCCTTTTCTTCAGTGGGGGCATGAGCGCAAATAAAGCTGATGTTGAAGAATTTAGCTTTTATTCGAATTGCAGCAAGTCTTTCATTCGCTGGGGTGAAGCTGGATACCAGATGTTTTAGTCTCCGACTAACTACAAATCCGCAACCAACCTCATGCTTTGTGTCATGGCAGCTATAATACAGTGCGTCACCTTTAGGTGTTGTTGTGACGCCTTTCCCAATCCATCGTATTTCCTGTATGACAGTAATATCGGCCTTGTACTTTTCAAGTACGTCTGCCAATGCGAAGACTGCACCTTCTCTATAAAGAGTGCGAACATTCCAGGTGCTGATTCGCAGATCATGGTCCTTAAAACGTTTGCGGGGTTCGTCAACTTTAGAGGGGTTTGTTTTTCTTTTCTTTCGTTTTTTCATAGTAGGATGTTTTTTCTAGGGGAGGGTTACTCCTATAAGAGAATCTTTACAGACTTCCATAATGAGTTTTATAGACTCATGTAATGGTGTTTTAAAGAATCCTACCACCATTGCTCCTTCCTACCTTTCCACGTCGTAATGTTGGACAAACTCGAGTAACACCCCCTTTTTAGAGTCTTTATAGTCTATTTCCTCGAATATAGGTGAATTTTACATTTTTTTTAAATTTTTTGTCCTATATTCTACGTTTGTATGAGATAAAAATGAAAGTCGAATTTCATATTTTTTTAATTTATTAATAATAATTAGAGACACTGAAATAATTTAAGGAATACCGAGACAAATATGCATTGTTACAACTTTTACTTAGATGAGAATTAGTTTTTGCCAAATTTAAATACAGACAACATATTACGCATTAACGCAGGTCCATTCCAATAGCCATTAAGCATAACATGCCAATAGAGTAGTGGCATCATATCCTTTTTCATATAAAACATACTGTAACGTTCCTTATTCTGTGGAACGGGGAATGTTTCCAAGGGATTCAAATTGTAATCGAATTCAGCCAAAATACATGTCTTATAGCCGGTAACCAAGGGACAAGAGGCATAGCCGTCATAGACTTTGTCGCAGGATTTACCCTTCATAACAGCCATCATATTTTTGAATACCACCGGTGATTGGGCAGCTAAAGGAAAGTTGAAAATAAAAAGAACAAAAACAATATTATTTTTAAGAATAAATAGAGAAAATAATTTTATTCCACATACCTGCTGCAGCAGCTGTCTTTGAGTTGGGGGAAGAGGAACAATCGCCAATGGCAAACACATTCTGATACCTTACATGCTGCATGGTGTCTTTGTTAACATCTACAAAACCGGTTTCATTCACTAATTCTTTACAATTGGCCAATTCGGTTGGTGTACTCATGGGTGGTACGACATGCAGCATGGAATACTACAAAAAAAAAAAAAAAAAAAAAATAGAAGAAAGTAGATTTATTATTGAGAGAAAAAAAAAACAATAAAAACAGATCTGAATAAGTCAGGTTGCAAAAAAGGCAGAAAGGATGTCACTTATTGATGTGGGAAATGCATACTTTTTGCAATTTAACTGCAATGGACTACGAGGAAATAGTGGATTTCATGCGTCGGAAGAATGTTATTGTTGCGGCGGCACAGGAAACCAAGTTCAACAACAGGTGCAGCTTCCAGCGTTGGTGATGGTTACAACGTACTGAGGAAGGATAGCACCAGAAGTGGAGGTGGGGTATTAGGTTTCCTCGGAAACGGCCAGAGAAGTATAATGCTGGCTGTGCAGATTGATAACTTTTCGTTTTGTACGGTTAATGAGGACGCCTCTATCACAATTAGCGGAGAGTGTTACAGTTCGTCTGGGCTCAGACCATCTTCCCATAACTTTCTCCATCAGCATACTGCCCTATTTCTTCACCTCTGAACGCCCCATTTTTATCAATCATGGGAAAGTTCCCTAATCAGATATCTGGCCAACCCTTCTCATCTACGGGTAGCAGAAAAGACATTCCGAGACATCATCACTGCTGTAGCCGTTCGTTATATATCTGCTGGTTAACAGGTTTGTCGGTCGGCGAGCGTAATCGTAAAAAGTGGTTAAATCATCTGAAGAGTTGCAACATTGGAGCCGGAATAAGTGAATTTTTCGCAACGGTTAGGTCACTCTCGAACCCTGGAAATAATGAAGATAGGACCTTAGCCACGTCGTTACGACGTTACGCTGACTGATTCGAAGTGGTGCGCAAGATATTTCAAACGACAGTTTTTTCGAGAACCCCGAGAGTGACAGATCGAAGTGAAGAGTACTACGTCGTATTAGATCTCTTCCTGCAGAGGTTGAACCCCCACAATTTACAATGGATGGATGGATGGAATTATATAATACGTTGTGAATCTCCGTAGTAATGACAAAGCAGGAGAATATGCCGGGAGTCGAGTATCTCCACCTAATTCGTTCCCGAAGTCTGGAAATGGGTAGTATGGTCCCGCTACTGAAGCCAGGCAAGGATGCCAGCAAAGGTGAATCGTACAGACCGATTTCGCTTTTGTCAACCCTAGCAAAGACCCTTGAGGATAACAAGCCGTGTGATAGAATAGTGATGGTGGTGCATGAATTATCAAAAGCTTTTGATACTGTCAAGCTCTCCGACCAATTTTGAAACGTTGGATAATGAATTATATGTGTATACGTCAGTCATTCGTGGAATTCAGGAACAAGAAGTCCAAGCACCGCAGAGTGAAACAGGGAGCTCTATGGTGGGTTGATATCCCCGGAACTGTTTAAGATCTACCTCCTGTGTTTCATCCCCTCCAGATGCCATTGAGATCGCAACGTATGCGGACGATTGCACGATCTTGCGGACGATGTCAATTGTGAAAGGCTGAACTCCTATTTAACTGATCTTACCACCTTCTTCCATGCGAGGAATATGCAAATATCCGTCACTAAATCTACGGCCGCTCTTTTCACCAGACAGAGGTGAGAACAGAGTAAAAGGTCATGGCCGATTGTAGCAGAATTTCGACCACAAACTACACCGAAATTCTAGGGGTCACATTCAACAGCAGATCTGCACCCCAAGTGCTGCCGGCTAGGGACTGAGGACCTTGTTCCTTTATTTCAGCTTGTCGCAGATATGCAGCTCAAGTGTGGTCCGCGAATATAAAAGCAACGTGATGAAAAACTATTCAAACATGTCAGAATGCCGTCGTGAAAACTGCAACAGGGTGCATCCTCATGTTATCAGAGGACCATCTACATGAGAAGACAACGATTCTTCCAGTACAGCAACATAATGGCATGCATTCCTCTCAGTTTTTGCTCGAATGTTACCGTGAGAGCAAACCATATGGTGGATAGGACCTCTCCACCCAGGCATGTCAGGAGCAATCTTTATGACCTGGAAACAGAGGTCCAAAGTTATAAGAGAGACCCCGGTAACACGCATCCACAGAGATGCTATAAACAACTATCATGTGAATGCTGTACTCGGAGAGCATCCCTGAACTATCGCAGCTGAGGGCTTGGAGGTACCACCACAATCTACGATGGGCGATATTGCAGACGTCACCGGAAACGCGAAATCAACCAAAGCGTTGCACCCACACGGAGTATAAATGGTAATGCTTAAGCAACTGGATGAACCCTGTGTCTGCATAAATGACTTAGTGCAGATCTTCCATCTGAGGAATATGAAAACATCTGCCGCTAAAATCACTGTAACACTGTTCTCCTGGTGTCCTAATTCCGACCACTTACTATCCCAACATATTTTAAATATAGTAACGTTCGATAGCATGTTTATATCGTCCGCGCAGCTATTTGAGATTAGATCAGAAGTAGGAAGTCGGTTCTCAAATCGCTGATCGGCAGCGCTTGGGGTGCTGACAAAGAAACATTGTTGACCTCTTACAAAGCAATAGACCAGTCTGTGGTAAGCGTTGGTAACCCAACACGAGTGGTTTTAGCCCAGTTAAGATCGGGACGATGCAGCCGCCTCAATTAATATTGGATTCGAATTGATGCCACGATACCCAACACATACCCTGCATGTGGATTGAGACCACACTATCCGCTACACTTTTTCAGCAGCCCAGCTAACCCCACTCACCTGTCTCCTGAGTCTTTATGGACGCAGCCAGTCCAGGTTGCAGAATTTTTAAGACTGGATTTACTAAAATATTTATTATAAAATTCGTTTATGGGGGAACTCTTACATACTATGGACAGCAAAGTGCTGCAACTGAACACAACTGTTTTATAGGCCACAGAATAAAAATTTTAAGACCGCGACCTTAGTTTCTATAACCTATTGTGGACTTCTGTGTCTTTAAAACAAGAGTCCAGTTTCATTCCGTAATTGCTAGCCACAGCCAACCTTACAACTAATAAATTTGACACCGCCTGTGTCAACGTTTTCCCTTTATTTACCTTTTCTTCAAATTTCTCCTCAGGTTTATCGAGATTCTCGAAAATAGCCACATCATTTTCTGGTTTAATTTCGATCAGGTTACGGCGGGTATTGACTTGGATGTTACGCTTCTTGACAATTGGCCACAGGGCATCGGCGTAATGTTTAACACCGAAGATTACGGGCAATGCTGTGTTGTAGGTAACATTGATTTTATTACGTTTGTTCATCTGGAAAAGAAGGAAAGAATAAAAGTTAGTCCACACAACATTTCCAATCGATAAGAACATACCTTGCGGAAATAGTGTTCTGAAATATAAACAATTTTTTGTGGTGCTCCTGGGCATTTCACCGGTGAACTGGGGAAAGTAAATATGGCATTACCCTCGGTGATGTTGCGTAAACAATCATAGGTTCTATCGACATACAGGGGGGAGTATATTGAACACACTTTGCCATTGGGTATGGCCAAGGCGTCCAATAGACCAGGTATCTAATGGGAAGGAACAAGTTATTGCTTTTGTTATATTGTGAAGACAAATTTCTCTGTATGTACCTTGTTATAGTTTAATTGCAGACCAGCTGCCAACAGCAACATGTCGTATTTAATTTCTTGACCCGATGCTGTTGTTACTGTGTTGTTGTTGGGATCAAAGTGTTGGGCCTTTTCTTTAATCCATTCAATATTTTTGGGTAAAACTTGAGACATGGGTTTGTAACTTTGTTCCACGGTCTTCATGCCGCCACCAATCAATGTGAACATGGGTTGATAGTAATGTTTCTAAAATCAAGAATTTTGATTAGATAGTTGTAAAGATGCGATGCACATTAAGCAATAATAACTTACATCGGCTGGATCCACAACGATAACCTTATTTTTACCCAATTTCGATGATAATTTGGCGGCCAAGGCACAGCCTCCAGAACCTCCACCAACAATAAGAACTTTGCATCTGGAAAAATAAAGAAATATTATTTATTATATTTATGTTTAAATAAAAACAAAGTAAGAAAGTATCAGTCGGCTTTGTCGACAGAGATATACCCTCAGCCTATGCGAATTGAAACTTTCATCTACGGACATATCGGATACTGGCTACAAAGCCAAAATCCTTTTTCCAAAATATTATGTATTTAGGGGGGGTTTCAGAATTGTGTGGACATTTTGGGATATTTGAACTTGCAATCTTTTGGATCACTTTGTCAGGAAGCATGGACTTGTCCACGAAAAACAGGACCATAAGGAGAAGCATTGGTATAATTTTCCAAAGGATCTGCACTTAAACAAAAATGTTGAACTTTTGTGGGCAAAGTATTTGGAGATACAACTTTAGAATAAATCGGTTGCTCCGTTCAACAGATATAGCGTGTACCAATTTAGTATAATTTTTTTTAGGGGGAGGGCCAAATTTTAGACCAAATCGGTTGATCAGTTTGAGTGCTACAGTGCGCTCCAGCCACTATAAATGGTGCCATAGGGATTTTTACAGCTTTTGGGCTATTTTCTCAGGAAGAATGGACTTGCCTCCGAAAAAACTTATACCATCGTATGGGGGGCAGTGAATACAAGTTGTCACAACAAAAATCAAAGCCATTCGAGAGGAGGTCTGATCTTATCCGACCTTTTGTGTGGGAGGTACCCGAAGGAGTGCGTCGATAGAGTCCATATTGAAACCTCATCTATATTTGGTAGAAATTTCACGATGTTCAAATCGGTTACTCCCTTCAAGAATTATTGTGCGCACAATTTTTCCGAACATTTTTGAACTTTTGTGGGGGAGGTACCCGAAGGAGTGGACCGATATGACCTATCTGCGAACTTAAACCAAGTTTGGACAAAATATTACGAAGGCCAAATTTTGGACCCAATCGGTTGATCTGTTCGAGAGTTATCGTGCGCTCCAGCCAGCCAGATAGACGGACGGACATGGCTAAATCGATACCAAATTGTCTGAAACGGATTTCGTCAAAACATACTAGGGGTCTTAAACTATTATTTCGATGAGGCGCATTTTGCCCGTATGAAATTGTCTATATCCTCGTCAGCATAAATGCTGAGGGTATAATAATGAAGAAACTGTTATTCGCGAACTCGGTCCTGTTCGTATTTATCATTTTCTTAAGGATACACCCTTCATCACTACAAACTTTGAAAAAAATCCTTTTTCCAGCCTGAACGTATATTATGGTGTCTGGCAAAAGAATCGAAAATGCTATTACCCTAATGTACACACATATATTTTTCACACGAATTATACTTCACCTTAGGGCATTCATTTTTCAAGTTAAAGCGAAAGCGCTTTTATTTTTGTCGCGATAATCGATCGATCAGATTTCAAGTGGGAGATAACAAATAAATTGTGTACTATTGTGTGCCGATTTTAGGTGACATATTAAATTGAGTCACACTTTATCAGTTGTCGAGACACATTATGGCGGAAGAAATGAAAACAAAATTGAATCGGTTATCGGCAACAGACAACATTCCTAGTGATGAAGAAACAAATTAATTATTAATTACCCAGTTTGCCTCCAAAGAGGCAGTTAAATGATATGTACAAGTGATTTGGAAGTGCATCAAATTATGCATTTTCACAAGGGAGTGACCCCGGAAAGAGGCACTCCATTGCACCGCATTTTAACTGACCCTTTGGCATTGCATTTTAACTGTACCTTTGGCACTGCATTTTAACTGACCCTTTGGCATTGCATTTTAACTGACCCTTTGGGGTAGAATAGGAGGCAGTCCAGAGCACGTGTTTTGAATAACAAAATAAAATGCATTTATTATTTGTGTAAAACAAAAATATTAATAACTTTATTAAATTAACACAAATTATGAAAATTCTCTATTGAATTCAGTCGCAAACATGTGTATTTCCTCCGCTCTTCATTTAATCCAAGCTTAAGTGCTTTTGCTTTATTTGCTAAATGGGTTTGATATTGCCTTCCCATCACCAGTTAAGATTTCGACATGTACTCCAACAGCACACCATTGGGAAATTTTCTTCTCGTGAGTTACCGGAAAAGCGTTCACAAATTAAATATTATTTAGTTTGTATTAACAAATGTTTGACAATGTTAACACGATTATCTCTTTTTGGAAATGTATTCCGCTGCCTGTAGAGATGTACAAACTGATTTATGTACATGTAGGGATCTCTAACAACTGCTAATAAAATGTAGTGAACGGAGTGCCTTTTTCACGACTCCGTTAGCACTGCATCCGGATGCTGTTAAATTGTGAGGAATTGGAGTGCCTTTTTCACGACTCCGTTGAACTGCCTCCGGATGTTGTTAAAATGTGACAAATGGATGTGATTCTTTGGATTGCATCCAAATGCGGTTAAAATGTGAGGAATGGAGTGCCTTTTTCACGACTCCGTTTGAACTGCATAAAAACATGCCGTGAAAGAACTAGTCTACATTGCACTACTTCCAATTTATTTTGCTGGGTACCAATGAAGCGTGTTTTACTCGATCACTGTAATTACATAAATGCAGAGCTCCGATATACTCAAATTCGAGCAGAAGTACTCGTACGAGTAGAAAAAATCGAGCATACCCTATTTTTCTTCATCAATCGCAAAGCCGATTTTATTCGTTAGTGGGAGTACTTGAAGGTTTTGCAAGAAAATAAAAGTGGAAGTGAAAAATGATCGAAATAGATTATGAGTTTACTCAAAGAGTAAAATCGAGCAACATCGAGTGTACAATTTTAGTTATTTATTGACTTTATTGGCAATACTATAACTTTCATTCCTGAAATTTTCAACCTCTCAACTTCCCCCCCATCAGTCCACATCAACATCATAAACGGTTTCCGACTATACACACACGAACACACGACCAAATAAAAAATAATTTAGGTGTCGATTATGGATAGCAATTCAACTGTAGTTGCCCGTGGTGTCACCTGGGGAGCTGCCTTTAACATCCGTTAAAGGTAGTAAGCTAACATGTAACATGTGCCGCGCGTTCACCCATAAGAACGTTAAAAACTTGGGTTGAGCTTTGGGCTAGTAAATCACCCTGTCAAAACACCGCCTAATATGAAAAAAAAAAACAAAAAAAAAAAGAAAAACAAACCCTCTAAAGTTGAAGAAACCCGCAAACGTTTTAAGGACCATGATCTGCGAATCTGCACCTGGAATGTCAGGACTCTCTACAGACCAGGTGCAGTTTGCGCACTGGCGGATGTACTTGGTAAGTACAAAGCTTATATTATCGCCTTACAGGATGTGCGATGGAACCGGGCAGACGTAAAAATATCAAACGATTACGCAATGTATTATAGCTGCCATGAAACGAAACATGACCCGGTTGATGAGAGATTCGTCACAATCCGTATAAAAGCAAAGTTTTTAAACATCAATCTCATCTGCGCCCATGCCCCGACCGAAGAGAAAGATGAACAGACCAAGGATATATTCTACGAGCGCCTAGAGAGAGCATATGAACGCTGCCCTGGTCACGACATAAAGGTTGTTCTAGGAGATTTTAATACTAAAATTGGGAGTGAAAATATCTTTAGTCGCACGGTCGGAAAGTTCAGCCTTCATGAGGTAACATCCGACAACGGATAGACGGAAGACAGTGTTATATGTCCGATCGATTCGAGGAGCGAACATGGATTCGGACAATTTCCTTAAAGCAGCAAAGGTACGCTCTCGTCTTAAAGTTGCGGCAAAAATGCGATCTAACACAGGACGGAAGCTGGATGTCGAGAAGCTGCAAACACAACAGATAGCACAAGCCTATTCCGCTCAAGCGGAGTGGCAAAGAATTGCCCACTCACTTCAAACTGCCGCAAAATCTGTGCTTGGCTACCAAAAACCACCACCTAAAGATCGATGGTGTCGTAAGGCTACTGAAGAAAAGAACGCGGTATACAGAGCAACCCTGCAATCAGTAGCAACACGAAGCGAGAAAGAAAAATATCGGGAGAAGAGGAGAAGCGTATTTTCAGAAGAAAAAAAGAGAGAGCAAGAAAAACGTGAGCGTGAGAAACTCGAGATGTTCAGGAGTCCGGCACATTCTCCTGCAATGATCATGAAGGGAATCTGGTAACTGATACAGATAGCGTACTGAGGATCTGGAAGGAGCATTTTATGAAGCTCTTAGTATCGAATATGGGCGGCATTGAAGAAAGACCAGAAACAATCGCAAACGACGACGTTGAATGTCTTCCACCTAACCAAAGCGAGGTCATGACAGCAATTAATCGGCTGCAAAACAATAAAGCAGCAGGAGCTGATGGGCTGCCCGCCGAACTGTTCAAGACCGGCGGCGAAATGCTGATAAGGAGTATGCATCAGTTAATTATCGAAATTTGGCGGGAAGAAAACATACCCAACGATTGGAACCTCAGCCTCCTATGTCCCGTACACAAGAAAGAAGACAAGACGGTGTGTACAAACTACAGAAGTCTGCTACCATAGCATACAAAGTGTTGTCGAGCGTACTGTGTGAACGTTTAAAACCCATGGTCAATAACACAATCGGGCCAAATCTTCACACTGCGCCAAATACTGGAGAAGACCCACGAAAGACAGATCGACACATAACACCTGTTCGTCGACTATACGGACGCCTTCGACAGCCCAATTCGATCAAAGGTGTTCCAAGCCATGTCTGAGTTTGGTATCCCTGCAAAACGTATATGATTATGCATGATGATATTGGCTAATACAAGATCAGCTGTTAAAGTTGGAGAGAACCTCTCGGAACCTTTTGAAACAAAACGATGTTTCAGACAAGGTGACAGTCTATCGTGTGACCTATTTAATATTCTATTGGAAAAGGTTATTCGAGAAGCGAATGTATATATGTATGTACCGATAGAGATAAAAATAGCACTATATACAACAAGAATATAATGTTACTGGCCTACGCAGACAATATTGATATAACAGGTCGTAATATCCACATTTGCGAAAACTGAAAAATAGTCTGCAAAGTGGGTCTGGCAGTCAACGGCGATAAGAACAAATTTATGATATCAACACGCAAGATGTCCAGTAGACTCGGACCAACTGTTGATGTTCAGAATTACAATTTTGATGTAGTAAATGACTTTATCTAATTCGGCACCGCCATAAATAAAGCTAACAACATCAGTTATGAAATCAGGAGAAGAATAATATTGGCCAACAGATACTATTTTGGTCTACGTAAACAGTTCAAAAGCAAAACCACCTCTCGTCAGACCAAACTTACTTACAACTACCAGACGTTGATACTACCCGTATTTATGTATGAATCTGAAGCATTGGTACTTTCGAAAACAGATGAGGCAGAACTTGGCGTGTTTGAGAGAAAAATTGAATTGAATACCGGCGTTGTAAGAACAACGAGCTGTACCAGCCGACCGACATCGATATAGCAAAACGTATCGAACTACAACGATTGCGTTAGCTGGGCCAAGTCAGCAGGATGGATAGTGATGCCCCCGCCAGAAAGGCATTTGAATACAAGGGCGTAGCCAGGTTCAAATCTAGGGGGTGGGGCAGGCAACTTCCTTTTTTTTGTGATGTGTATAGGTTTTACATACAACATTTTAAAACCTTTATTTAGGTACTTACCTAATGAAAAACAAGTAAAAACGTACACCATGAAGTATTGTGAACTAATATAGAGTAGATAGTTTTACGAAAGTACCATTGCCCCCAATTTTAGGCGAATTTGTTTAACTACTTCATAAACCAATTACCTACTACCTAACCTTATTTGGTCAGCTAAGATTTTGTACAATACTTGAAATTGGCCGGTATTGTTGTTTAGGGACTATACCAAAACGTGACCTATGTCCACAACTATTGGCGGAGAAGAATTTGGTCACTATGAACCCTTAAATTGCACCCAATTTATAGAGAAAATGTGAATAAAAACAAAAATTTTGAATGGGAGGTACCCGAAGAACGGGATTGATATTGACTATATCCGACTTGATACATGACTGGATGTAATGATACGATGTGCAAAATTTTGGACCAAATCGATTGCTCCCATCGAGAGTTATCGTTCACACCATTTTACAGAATATATTCCGAAACAAGCGAAATATACACCTAATGACATTGGATGCACATTCTCTTGTGGTTCGAGCATAGTAATTTCTTAACAGATATATATAGCATACCTAGATAATGTTAATATATGTATGTCTCTGTTTACCTGTTTAACCCATTTCGTACTTGGTGTTCGATTTTTTGAACATTGCCACCGTGGTGCAATGGTATGCACACCCGCCTTGCACGCTGAAGGTCGTGGGTTCGATTCCCCGGCCAGTCAACACCAAAATTTTCCATGGTGGCAAAATACCCCTCAGTAATGGTGGCGACATTTCCTGAATATTTCAGCCGTGTAAAACTTCTCTACAAAGTGGTGTCTTAAGACACGCCGTTCGGACTCGGCGTTAAACAGTAGGTCCCATATTATTGAGCTAATATGAATCGGGGTGCACTCATTGATATGAGAGAAGTCTCCCTTGTCCCGTATGGGATGTTTGTGGAATAATTATATTATATATATATTATATATAAACAAATTTTAAACAAGTTTTAGTATGTATTCATCTATCAGCAAGTTAAAAAAATTCTTCCCTTGAAAACTCCTCCTTCTCCTAGATGGTAGGGGTACATTTTTGAAACCTATATTTTTGGAACTTTTTGAATTAATTTAAAAAATTAAAAGAAATTAAATTTAAAAAGTTATCATGTTGAATTATTGCCAATATATGGAACCGTTTCACAAAATATAAAGAAGATGATTTAGATGCTCAAGCACGAATTTACATATGTGCAAAGTTGACTGATCGAAATTTCGAACACTGGTACTTATCATAAATGTCAGTGGCTATATCACAACGTGGAAATGTACTGACAAATAAGGGGGAAAAGTTATTATAGCCCCATAGAAGACTAAATACTAAATATCAGCCATTTCTGTAGGAGAGTACGGCTAAAATCCTGAAAACTCCTAAAATCGCTATAGGCTATATAAAAAAAAAACATGGACCAGTGCTGACAAATTTCTGAAGGGAAGTTAAGTAGCCCCAAAGAAGACTAAATATATATTAAATTACAACTATTTCTATAGGATAATGCAGCTAAATCCCTGAAAACCCCCCGAAAATCGGGCCGTACCGTTCTTTGGTGGGTAATAAAAACGTGGACCAGTGCTGACACATTTCCGAGGAAAAGTTTTGTAGGCCCAAAGAAAACTCAATACCACTCTTTAATAATTTTTTCGTTCAAAAATCACGGTGGTCTTGAATCAAATTTAAATGGAAGGTGCTTACACCTGGGAAGTTTTTGCGTATTCTGAAACTACAATGTTCATAGATGAGAAAAATCAAAAAAACTAAAAAAAAATCGCTGGAGCGCTTTTTAAATAAATCGCGATTCAAGTTGACATTTTTAAGGGTTTTTTAGGTTTTCACGACTTTGCTTGGAACCTGCAAGTCCTAACGAAATGGGACTAAAGAAAATGTTGTAGCAGTGAAAATTCTGTACAAGATTGGCTGATTGATATTTTCCTAGGTTTTACCATTTTTGAGGTATAAAGGTTCAGATCAAACGTTCAAATTTTTTTCGTAGGTCTTCAGGATTTAGCTTGAAAACTGCAAATCCTTTCGAAATGGGACTAAAGAATATGTTGTTGCTGTAGAAACTCCCTACAAGATTGGCTTTCGTAATTTTTTCCTAGGTTGTACCGTTTTTGAGATATATAAGTTTAAGTTGGGAAATTGCAGTTATGACATTGTTTTATAAGGAGGCGATAAAGTCAATCCATTGTCCTAATTTGAACTTCTATATCTCAATAATGGTAAAAACTACGAAGATATCATAAGAATTAATCTTGTAGAGAATTTTCATAGCTACAACATATTTTTTAGTCCAACTTCAATAGGACTTGCGGTTTCCAAGCAAAATCGTGAAAACCTAAAAAAACCCTAAAAATGTGAACTTTGACCGCGATTAATTTTGAAAATCTCTTCGGCGATTTTTTTGTTTTTTTTTAATTTTTCTCATTTATGAACATTGTAGATTCAGAAACCGCAAAAACTTTCCAAGGTGTAAGCACCTTTCATTTAAATTTAGTTAAGGCGTACCGTGTATAAACAGCTTTTGAAATATTTGTGGTGAAAATATATTTGAAAAATGTAGAAAACCCAGATCGGACCTGCTAATTACGTAGTTAGGATAAGCCATTTCACAGTAGAAGCGCCCAACGACAAAAATAAAAAAAAAAAATCATGTCATCATTTTAAGAATTTAAGATGCCAATCGCTTCTAAACATTCAAAATTTTTCAAAACTCTACTTTGTTTTTCCATTTGTTGCGGTTCTTAACCCTTTGTACCCCGATTTTTTTTCCGTACAGATAAAAATATTTTTCATATTTATTATGATTAGTAGTAGCAAAAATAAGTCCTCTGCGAAAAAAGTCTTATCAATTCCTCGTGGTTAGGGAGTTACCAAATGTTGCCTGTGGGCAACATTGGGTCATTGTGGTTATACAAATTAACAAAGTTTGTTTCTGAAGTCTTTGTATTACCGTTATATTTTTTATTATTCATGATGTGGAAAAGCATAAACTGATGAGTTTGTTTAATTCTATAGGAAAATTGATGGAAATGGAATGGAAAATTGGCCTTTATCTATCATATATAGCTCAGAAATTCGCCAATTTTGACGTAAAATTTTCGCTTGATATCTTACAAATCCCTAATATGTAAAATGTATATTCTACCAAAACATGTGTCAATATCTTAATTAAAGTCCCATCTTCGAATAATGATATACAGTGGCTCCAAGCGAAAGTCGTACACCTAATGACATTTTTTTTAATTGACTTATATCTCCGATACAAAAAGGGATATGAAGAAAGTATTTACGCAGCTTTATAGTGTATTTAGTCGACAATTTAGAAACACGATATAATAAAATAATCAACCCGTTTACATTGTTATAAAATTAAAATATCTGAAATACTAAGAATTTTAGGACCAAGCGAAAGTCGTACAGCAATTATAAAGACAAAATATTTATTAATATAAATCGTCCTTCGGCATATTTCTGGTTTCAGTTGAATTCTGCAATCGATTTAGAATATTTTTGACCAGTTTTGAACAGCTGAAGTTTATAATATGTCGCTGTTTGTTTGGAAAATCTCTCCTATAAAGATGTCTGGAAGTATAAGTCTTCTGGAGACATTTTCCATTTATAAAACCACTATAGACGATTTATTGTTCAAGCTTGGACTACAGTCCAGCCAACCCATGTTATTGAAACAATTATTTAATACCAGTGGTCGCAAATAATAAGCTTTTATGCTTGAAGTCAGAGTTTTGGCAGAAAGAACAACGCTTACCTTGACCAATACATTATTCGACAGGTAGTGAGAACTAATTTTAATTATAAAATCTCACAGTTTGATTCCCAATGACTTCAGAAAAATTATAAAACAAAGATTCAAATCTGAAAGATAAGCCCCACACACCCACAAATACACTGATGCGTTATGTTCTATTATTCGTGTATTAGACATGAAGCAATTTGTGCGATTTTTCACAATGTAATGTCAGGTTTCGGACAGAACTTGTTGGATCTATGAAAATTACACTCTTTTAAGAAAATTTATGCATTCATCGCTATTGTTTTGATATTCTAAACATCGCTCTTGGATAAATTTATGTATAGCTTTTTTGCGACTTTTTTTATCACCAATTGACAAGGTATTTATGTTGTAAAAATTTGAGTGCACATTGGAAAAATAAGCTTCAAAATATTTTTCTCAATCGATTAGAGTGTCGGGACACTAAAAATGAACTCATTTTGCACTTCGTGTATTAAACTATCCAAAAGAAATAATTGTTTTTTTAATGTTTTAGTTATTTTAAATATTTCATATGTGTTTTTTTTTTCTTATTAGTAGACATCAAGGTATTGAATAGCTTTGCAGTTTTAATTTTCGATATCTGCTGAATCTAAAAAAAATTGTTTTTGTAAAGTTAAACAAATAATTTCCTCATGTTGTTTCATAAAAATAATTTTTATTTCATTTTTACGCTTCTTTCCCATTTAACCTGATACAAGTTTCCAGAATGGACCCTGTCAATTGTAGAGAAGCGCAGATGTTACGCTAAATCGATCGTAGGATTTAACAAAAAACAGGAACATGCACTAGAATTAATTATTTTAACAAATAGTTTGTCTTTATAATTGCTGTACGACTTTCGCTTGGTGCTAAAATTCTTAGTATTTTAGCTAATTTAATTTTTCAACAATGTAAACGGGTTGATTATTTTATTATATCATGTTTCTAAATTGTCCACTAAATGCACTAAAAGGCTGCGTAAATACTTTCTTCATATCCCATTTTGTGCCGGAGATATAAGTCAATTAAAAAAATTTCATTAGGTGTACGACTTTCGCTTGGAGCCACTGTAAATACAACTTTTTTCACACACCCGAATGTCCCTATGACCCTTTGTACTGGATTGAATACCACTGGCCAGCATTTTCATCTTCCACCAATGTAACCACTTTATTGCCACAATGGGCCAATGTTGCCCACAAGCAACATTCAAATTTCAAAAAATTATAACTACTGATTGGAACTGTAAATTGTATGTTTGTTTTTAATTTTATTAGATCAACATCTCACTAACATTTTTCGAAAAATGTTGGCTGCAATTTGTCAATTCATTTGACATTAAAGGGCATCTTATAAAATGACTAAAATATTTCATGTCCAAAATTACAAGCATAACTTCGCCAATAAAGCTATTTATTGAAATGTAATTTCCATTTTTTTATTCTTCTGAAATCAAGCTATCGACAACCACTTAGTATATGTAAATATCTCAAACGGTGTGGGAAATACGCATACACAAACATGCAAAATTGCCCACAGGCAACATCGGGCAACATCAGTTTGTACAGCTCTACAGGCAGCGGTATACATTTTACAAAAAGAGATAAGTGTGTTAACATTTCCAAACATTTGTTAATACAAACTAAACAATAGCGGTATTCACTTACAACTCTTGTTAATGTAATATATGTACCAGGGTTTTTTAAAAAAAGTGTGAATGTCTTTTTTGTGAATATCGAAAATAAATCGAAACATCTTAACGTCGTCGTAAGTCTATCTTTTAGTTTCAGTTTTATTATACTTTTTTCATAAAAAATGTTTTTTTTTCTTGGCCTCCATTCTTTTATTCTTTTTATTTTTCCCATTTTTCTACCAAAAAAACAAAACTCCGACATAAAATAAAACTCACAACAAAGTGATGGCACAACAATCAGCTGTTCTACACCCTTGTTAAAGTACAATGGAATGTTTACAATACTTTTAGGTCGAGTAAATTAACAACCCTGTGGTAAATCAAACATTCATGTATTTTGTTGTTGTGGTATTGTAAACACTTGTAGATCTACAATATTAACAAGATGTACAAGATCTACAATGCCACTTTACCAACATGAGTGAATACCGCTAATATTTAATTTGTGAACATTTTTCCGGTAACTCACGAGAAGAAAATTTCCGAATGGAGTGCTGTTGGAGTACATGTCGAAAACTTAACTGGTGATGGGAAGACAACCCATTTAGCAGATGAAACAAAAACAGTTCGGTTTGGATTAAATGGAGAGCGGAGGAAACACGCATGTTTGCGATTGAATTCAATGTGGAGTTTTCATAATTTGTGTTAATGTAAAGTTTTTAATATTTTTGTTTTACACAAATAATAAATGCATTTTTTTATTTTGTTCTGGGATATTTTGTAATCGCTTGCACAATTTCCGCAGAATGCCTGTATCAAAACACGTGCTTTGGACTGCCTCCTATTCCTATTAGTTAAAATGCTATGCCAAAGGGTCAGTTTAAATGCAGTGCCAAAGGGTCAGTTAAAATGCAGTGCAATGGAGTGCCTCTTTCAGTAGTCACGCTCTTGTAAAAATCATGAGTGAAAATGCATAATTTGATGCACTTCCAGATCACTTGTACATATTATTTAACTGCCTCTTTGGAGGCAAACTTTTTGCTGGGTAATTATGGAGTGGGTATGGTTTGGGCCAAAATTTCAAAAAAGGAATAATAGCGTTAGACACACATTTTTTTATGCCAATCGAATTCTCTCATTCTGAGTCGTTTCAGCTATATTTTCGTCAGGTGTTCATCTAGGTTCCTGAACCTAATAGTCAAATGGTCGGCCCCGTCAGACTATAGCCTTTTTTATTTATGTTTGTCGCATTTGTGTTTTGAACGAAATTTGCCTTTCTGACCTTTACCCTTATCTATGATACTCGTGTGTGACATTTCATATTTTCGTTCACTTAAGCTCCTATTACATAACACCAATATTAAGTGCCGATATTTTTAATAGCTCAAAACCACAAAAATAATGAAACCACAGGAAACAATTAAAAAGCAATTTACTCTCATGATGTAGTACAACTGCTGCACGCATTTTCCTACTACATAATTGTGGTACAATTATTTCTGGTGGCTTGTGATTTATTTCATTGTCTTTTTGGCAAATCCAATGCTAAAACAAAAACAAACAGTGAACATAAAATAAGTGGTCAAACACGTGTAAAGTTTTTTTCAGTCAGTCACCATGAAATATTTGCAAAAATAAAAAAAAATAGCATAATCTTTGAAAACATGTGTGAATTATTTTGTTGATATCCCACTTGGATCCGGAACTAGCATTGGTTATAACTAGTAAGCTAATTTCTGTTTATAAAATTGGACAGAGTCGAATACAAAGCCCTTTGGTCATTTTTACACTAGAGTTTAAATTTAAGTCAGCGGGATTTACTAAGTCTAGTGCAATGTAAACATGCTATGTATTACTCATGGGGAAATTGTTTTTTATTTATTTATTCATTATTTATTTATTTATTTATTTATTTTAAATTTTTATTATAATAAAAAATTACAATAAAATTATATAAAAAAATAGCACTAGCATTTAAGGCTATCGGCTAAAGGAAAATTTGTTTTTATTGGCTCTACAACTGCTGTAACCAGTTAATATTTAACCGATAAAAATCGTATAGAAAACAAAATAATGAGGGTTAAGGTATAAAAAAATTTGCCAATAATAACGGCGCGTTTTTACTTTTGTACGCAAACTTGTGTGCTCCAGTGTAAATATTTAGTAACATGCATACGCTGACCACTCTCTGCTCAGTTGGAATATTTTATAGTTTGTTTGACTTTCGATTATTCATAGTCATAATTAAATAAACAAAAATCATTTGTGTGTATATTGTTGTTGGAATTAATACATATCTGTGTCTGAAATTGCGTGCAGTAAAATCCCCTCGGGAATGGAGACGACGATATCGCAAAATCAACAAATGATATCAATTAACACTTTTGTTTATTTTCAACTTACATACATTTATTTGTCAAACGTGTGCATTTATGATAATTAATTTAGTCGTTAAAATGTTCACACTTCTAGCGTGAGGGAGGATTCGAATTTAATTTATGCTGCACCCCTTTAGTATGCTGCTCTACACATCCCCAATGATTTGAACATTATAATTATATTTGGGTACATAAAACTATGTTTAATAAAATATTCAATTATGTATAAAAAAATTATATATAAATACATATGTATGTATGTATCTTCATCCGAAAAAAGCTCGTTTCATATTTATCATTGTCAAAAAAGGTTTCGTTTTCTAGTTCTTTTTCTGCAAAGTCATTCAGTGTCGCATAGACAAAAGAAGATATTCCGGCTAACAGTTTGTAAGAACAACATGCTTAAATATTAAAATTTATTGTTACACCCAATACAATACAGTAGAATCACGATAATTTGTAACACAATAAATCGAAAACCTTAATAATTTGGAAAAATGCTCGCAGCATTACGAATTATTGGGATTTTACTGTATTATAAAATATGAAATTTAAATTTACAAGTTTAATGACCATCTTTGTCCATAAAATATTTTCTTGTTGTTTTTTCTTCTTTTTGGGTATTAGAGAGCATTTAATTCTCAGAAACGTGTTCGATATGTTAATGGCAATCAACTAACGCCGAAGAGTAAACGTTATTTGAATGTTATTAAGTTGAATCGACCTAAATTGTCACAAACTCACTGGGTTCATAAGATTTATTTAGCACTGACAACACGAGCATATTTCATTGCCACTAGTCTAGTAAAAAAAAAACTAAAAAATCATTGAACTATATACATTAGGCCTGGGCGATTTGAAAACCTTAATGAGCCCTTCGCGTTTCTGATTCCTAGGATTGAACTGAGCAAAAAAGTCTATTGGAGCATATGTCTACGATGGAAATTGAGCCTCCCGATTTTGACTTTAAGTTTTTTTATCTACGTTTTTTGACATCTTGGCATATAACAGCCAAACCATTGAGATTTTCGAGCCAACACAAAGACAAAAATTGTAGCCAAGACAGTAATAAAGAACTCTCTAACACATCGCAAAAGCATTGGAACGCTTTTTCAGGCAGTTTTGGTCTTGAGAAGATGCAAACTTTTCGGAAAATGTCGATAAATGGCACTGTGCTACAAAAGTTGACCCAAAAAATATTCCAGCGTTCTGATGCAAAATTCCATCGTGTTGGGATCCATGGAGAACGACAATGTCTTTAGTTGGTTTGGGTCACTTCGTTTTGTTTTTTATAACGGTAAAAGTAGTGAAAATCTGGGTTTCTTATATTTTCAAATTTAAACGGGCATATCTTATTTTTTCCACAACGGATTTCTTTTGATCTTTCTTCCTTTTAAAGGGGTGAATAATATCTTTTGAATAAGCTATTATTGTTTTAAATCGGTTAACAAATGGCTAAGTTATAGTGGTTTAAGTCTGAAAAAGCCCACAAAAAACCTATAACTGAATTTCTCATAATTTTCAAAAAAATGGGATTACCAAGCAGGACTATAGGAAAAGTTTGGAGTTTCAATTAACTGACATAATTTCGCATATGCATTTATCTAATGAAGTGCGATATATATACTAGTTCCCAAGCTTTGCCTTCGTCTGCCACAAAAACAATATTCAATACGTCTGAAGATCGGCTTAACCACCCGTGAAACGTAGCGTAATGGTGAATGTGTGGGACTTCGGTAGACTCCTAATTTGTCCATGTACATATATAATAGGTCTAATAAGCTCAACTCGAAAGAGCAATAATTAAATGTCACTATAAATGACCTTCGCCTTAATAATGCAAAAATAAAAAATAATGTTTTTTTTGTTTTGTTCAATATTTATTTTGAAAATTGTGAGAAATTCAGTTATAGGTTTTTTATGGGGGTTTTCAGACATAAGCCACTATAACTTAGCCATTTGTTAACCGTTTTAAAACAGTAATAGCTTATTCAAAAGATATTATTCACCCCTTTAAAAGGAAGAAAGATCAAAAGAAATCCGTTGTGGAAAAAATAAGATATGCCCGTTTAAATTTGAAAATGTAAGAAACACAGATTTTCACTACTTTTACTGTTATAAAAAAATAAAACGAAGTGACCCAAACGAACTAAAGGCATTTTCGTTCTCCGTGGATCCCAACACGATGGAATTTTACATCAGAATGCTTGAATATTTTTATGGTCAACTTTAGTAGCACAGTGTCATTTATCGACATTTTCCGAAAAGTTTGCACTTTCTTAAGGCCAAAACTGCCTGAAGGAGCATTCCAATACCTTTGCGATTTACTAGAGAGTTCTTAATTACTGTCTTGGCTACAATTTTAGTCTTTGTGTTGGTTCGAAAATCTCAATGGTTCGGCTGTTATATGCGAAGATGTCAAAAAAAAAAAAAAAAAAAACGTAGATAAAAAACTTAAAGTCAAAATCGGGAGGCTCGATTTTCATCGAAGACATATGGTCCAGTAGACTTGTTTGCTCAGTTCAATCCCAGGAATGAGAAACGCGAAGGGCCTTTTAAGGTTTTTTCTTCCACACAAATCGCCCCGCCCTAATATACATATAAATGGATACAGGCACATATGTATTTCTCATGAACATCTTCCCGTATAGATTAGAGTGACTTCTTTCATATCAATGAAGGCGCCCCGAAACATATTGAGGGAATTTAAAAATTATAGTTTTTCTAAAACTATGCACAGCGTCCAATTTTCCGAAAAACCTGGTCAAAAATCGAAAAATTGTATCAATTTACACTAATTAATGAAAGATATGTGAAACGTATTTAAGATGTTCAGGGTGGCTAATGAAGTGAGTTGGGGTGTGTTCCTTATCATTTCATAAAAAGGGAAGAGTTTTTTTTACCAATTTCCATCGAAACATCCTGCACTTAATTGCACTTTTGGTTTTTATGTGATATATGTCTTGCATATATATACATATTTTCTTTGATTCAGAATGTCAGAATATAGTATCGGTTAACTTCCTGGCGTTTAGGTAAAATTTACAGTTTTGATGTATTCTAGGACCTATCGCTGTAAACAGGACCACATCAAACCCTAAACTGCATATGGACACAAATGTTGAACTTTTGTGGGGGAAGTATCCTAAGGAAAGGACCAATATGGGCCATTTAAGAAGTTTAACTAAATTTGGACAAAATGTTGGGAGATCCACAGTTTGGACCAAATAGGTTGACCCGTTCAGGAGACATTGTGCATACCATTTTAGTGACATTTTTAAAATGTTAGGGGAAGTACCGGAAGCTGTGGACCGGTTTTGCTCATCTTCGAACTGAAACTGGAGTTTCGACAAAATATGACAAAGGCCAAATTTCGGACCAAATCGGTTGATCAGTTCGAGAGTTATCGTGCTCTCCAGCCATTAAATATGGTGCCATAGGGATTTTTACACCTTTCGGGCTGTTTTCTCAAGAAGTATGGACTTGCCCCTAAAAAACTTTTACCGTTGTAATTGAGGCAGCGAATGTAACTTGCTTCAACAAAAATCAAAGCCATACGGAAGCAGGTCTTAAAGTGAACTTATCCGGTAGATATATTTGGATGTATAAAGAATGGACCAAATCAGCCACTCCATTTTAAAAGTTATCGTGTGCACAATTTTTCCGAACATTTTTTAACTTTTGTTGGGAGGGGGGGTACCGCAAGGAGTGGACCGATATTGCTTACCTTCGAAATTAAACTAAGTTTGAACAAAATATTATGGAGGCCAATTTTTGGACCGAATCGGCAGATCCGTTCGAGAGTTATCTGTACTTTCAGGCTATTTGCTCAAGAATTGTGGATTTGCCCCTGATGAATCTTATACCGTCGTATGTGGGGCAGTGAATACATGTTGTTACAACAAAAATCAAAGCTATTCGAGAGCAGGTTCTAAACTAAACTTCTCCGAAATTTTGTGTGGGAGATACCCGAAAGAGTGGATTGACTGAGTCCATATTGGAACCTTATCTAAGTCTTGTAGAATTTTCACAAAGTGCAAAGTATAGACCAAAGTATATAGAGTTTTCGTGCTCAAACATTTTGGAACTTCTGCGGGGGAGGTACCGCAAGGAGTGAACCGATATAACACATCGTCGAACTTAAACTAAGTTTGGACAAAATATTACGAAAGTCACGTTTTGGACCGAATCGGTTGATCCGTTGGATACTTATCGTGCGCTCCAGCCAGCCAGCCAGACAGACGGACGGATATGAGTAAATCAAATCCAAATTGTCTGAAACGAATTTCGTCCAAACATACATGGGGTCTAAAACCATTATTTCGATGAGGCACATTTTGCCCGTATGAAAGTGTATATACCCTTGTTAGCATAAATGCTGAGCATTAAGTTCGGCTGGACAGAAATGTCAAATCCAGTCAAAAAATGTATTTGAAAACCTCAAAATACAGAAAATCTGTAGGTACCGTTATATGGGGGCTATACCTAAACGTGGACCTATGTTGAAAATTTTTGGTGAAGAAGTGTTTTGACCCCTAAGAACCTCAAATGTAAAATTACAGTTAGTAGGGAAACGTGGCCCGATATAGCCCATCTTCCAACTTGACTTGCCTATCGAAAAAAGTAACTCGCGTTCAAAAATATAGCGCTCTAGCTCAATTTGTGTGGACGTGAGAATGATTACAACAGACGGTCGACTCAGAATTTTATCCTGATCAAGAATACATATACTTTATAGGGTCCCAAATGATTATTTCCTACATATTTCCCACGAACACCTCCATAGAGACTAGGGTGACTTCTTTCATATCAATGAATTCAACCTGAATCATGGTATGGGAACTCCTTTTTATAACCGAGACGGAACGGGGTGTCTAACGACAGATACCGTCAAAATACAGTAGTAACGATGACAATGTTGATAAAAATTGATCCGACATATGTGTGGGGACTTCTCATTTCGATACCCAGCAAAAATGCTCATTACTAATTGACCTACTAAATTATTATTTCAACAAGGGCATGTCACTAGAAATCAGTAGTTATTTTTGACGACTAAAAAGTATATAAATAAGTAGTTACTCTCTGGGTACTCCAAGTCGTAACTACTTATTTATCTACTTTTTAGTTGCCAAAATATAACTATTGATTTCAAGTGACATGCCCTTGATAAAATAAAAATTTAGTAGTATTTTTGCTAGGTAGTTATCGTGGCCACCAGTCATTTTGGTTGGTCACCGTAGAATTTTGTCATGTCATAAAAATGAATGAAAATGTCCCCACTAGAAGTACACCCAAAGCTGCTGGAAGGTCAAAATCGATGATGATATCGAAAGTCGAGGTATCCAAATATGGAAATGTAGTGTATAGGATCGGAAAGGTTGGAGGATAATTAGTTCGGCTTATAAAACAAATGTTCTGTATCGGGTCACGTAGGTCTTTTGCTTGTTTGCGAATCTATGTAACACTCCTCGTGGTTTGCGAAAAACTTCGATTAGCCATTAAAGAATGATCATGAAATGATAAGCAGCGACTGGTTGCGAATTGATAATTATAATGTGTAGCTTCTCTCTTTAGTCGGTATAGCACCTTGATTGAATTTTAATAACCATGTTTTTTATCGTCAATTCGTGGTATTTCACAAAAAATATTAATTAAACTCCACAATTCCTTGAGTATTTCACAAGATGGAGTATTTCAACGCAGACAAATTTTTCTGTTATGATGTCATAAGAGAGTAAAGTTTATGTTTTTTTCTTTGCGATACACATATAATTATAATTATCAAGTGGAAGATAATCTATGCGGAATAGATGGTAACGATTTATGATTCATTAGCAAATGTGGATTGATAACTGGGAATATTCTAAAATATAATATAGACAAAAGTGAAATTCTGCACACAAATTCGGTTGTGTACTTTAATCTGATTGCCTGAAGAGGTTGCCTCTGTGCATTAATAAACTACGATCAACCTTTTTTATAAATTTTTCCTAATGTGATTTCGTATGGTGTAGTTTCTAAGATCTAGGAGAGATCTGGAGAGAGTTAAATATATAGTTGATCGGCTCAAACGACATTTTAGTTGTCGTCATTTGTAGAGCTTATCCGGATGAAAGATTCGAACATTGGATAATTATATCCAAAAATCGTCAGAGGAAAATTCGAGATTCGGTAGGGCAGTTGTTTTCATAAACGTCAAAGTACTAGGGATATGTTGCGAACTGCCTGAGAAACTGCAGCCGCAGAATTGAAAGTAGGTGTTGAAAATGATTCGCAAGTACAAATTTGGCCTCCAAATTCGACAAAATTGACAAATAGTCCACTATGAGACAGTGATAAAGTTCATGATTGAAAGATAGTAAGAGGGTTTGGGATGGCTCATGTTCCTCTGACGAAATAGATGATAGTCGAACGAAACATGGTAGTGAAGCTATTATCATAGGCGTCAAGGTCGCCAAGAGGATTACCTTCCGGTCAATTCAAAGCATGATTGCACTTTGAAAAGTTGGTAATTGTCAGCTATATCGGCCACAAAGAATCCCTGTAGAGGTGGTCTTTGAAAATATTATTGGCCACCAAACAGCTGATCAAGATATTGATAAAATTCATGATTGATATATAGAAGTCGAAATATGACCGGAATTGTATCGTGGTGCGGATAAACCTGCGCCCAAAAAACAAGAAATCAAAATTTTTACGTTGTTACATAGACTCGGAACACCACCATGTTGCTAAACGTAGCACATAGGGTAAGCTGCAATCACCACAGATAGCCACAGCATATTCCACTCATCAAATGGCCCAATTGCTTAATCAAAGAACTCCTCGTCTCGATAACTTGTCAGTACAGTGGCAAAGTATTGCCCACTCCATGCAAACAACCGCAAAATCCATACTTGGATACCAGAGACCTCTACCTAGAAACACATGGTATGACCAGAAGTGTCGTGCTGCCACAGAAGGGAAAACAAGTAAAAAAGTATCAGTCAGCTTTGCTGACAGAGACATACCCTCAGCCTGTGTATATTGAAACAATTAGGGGGTTTTAAAAATTGTGGATGTATGAACCGACAAAAATGTTGATTAGTATTAACGATCAAAAGTTTTGCGGAGGAGATACTTAAAGAAATGGATCAACATTGACCATTATGGAAGTGGATCTCCAGCCACTACATATGGTAACATAGGGGGTTTTTACACCCTTCGGGCTGTTAGCTCAAGAAGTATGGACTTGCCCCTGAAAAAAATTTTACCATCGTAATAGAGGCAGCAAATGGAAGTTGCTTCAACAAAAATCAACGTGATTCGATTGCAGGTCTTAAAGTGAACTTATCCGAAATTTTGTGTGGGAGGTACCAGATGGCATGGACAAATATAGTCCATATTTGAACCTGATCTATATCTGGTAGATATATTAGGATGTGTAACGTATGGATCAATTCGGCCACTCCATTCAAGAGTTACCGTACGAACATTTTTTCCGAAAATTTTTGAACTTTTGTGGGGGAGGTACCTGAAGGAGTGGACGGATATGGCTTATCTTCGAACTTAATTTATGTTTGGACAAAATATTACGAAGGCCAAATTTTGGACCGAATCGGCAGATCCGTTCGAGAGTTATCTTGCGCTCCAACCACTTCACACGGTGTCATAGGGTTATTTTGCAACTTTGGGGCTATTTTCTCAGGAAGTGTGGACTTGCCCCTGATGAAACTTGTACCGTCGTATAGGGGGCAGTGAATTCAAGCTGCTAAAACAAAAACCAAAGCGATTCGAGAGCAGGTCCTAATCTGAACTTATCCCAAATTTTGTGTGGGAGGTACCGGAAGGAGTGGACCGATTGAGTCCATGTTGGAAACTCATCTAAGCCTGGTAGACATTTCACGATTTGCAAAGTATGGACCAAATCGGTTACTCCCTTCAAGAGCCATCGTACATACAAATTTTCCGAACATTTTCGAACTTTTGTGGGGAAGGTACCGGAAGGAGTGGACCGATATAACCCATCTTCGAACTTAAATTAAGTTTGGACAAAATATTACGAAAGCCAAATTTTGGATCGAATCGATTGATCCATTCGAGAGTTATCGTGCGCTCCAGCCAGACAGACAGACGGACGGACATTGCTCAATCGACTCCAAATTGTCTGAAACACATTTCGTCCAAACATACTTGGGGTCTATAACCATTATTTCGATGAGGCACATTTTGCCCGTATGAAAGTGTATATACCCTCGTTAGCATAAATGCTGATCATGGACATGGACTTGTTCGGTATCGGAAACTTGTCGATTCCAAAGGTTACAGTAACTAGTTCCACTTTAGACCTCTCACAGTGCAATCAACTGTACACTTTTACAAGGAGATGTCCGCAAAAGTAACCAATTGACTCGCTATGCATTACCCGTAGATGGTGCTGTACTACAGCATCCGGCAAAAGATGAGAATAACAACAGAACAACCACCATTCAGTCTTCGTTCAGAAGTCAATGCAGAAGGTTCTGCTGTCGCTTGTTTCAATGATTTTTAGTTTTAGCAATACATTATTTTTTTGCGTTAACGCATAGCGCATGAGAGAGGTATCGAGAGAAAAAGAGAGAGAGAGAGAAGAAACTACCCGCTTGCAAGATGAACTAGTTCGGCATCGGTAACTCGTCGATTCTTATTGCTACAGTAACTAGTTCCACTTTAGACCCCTCACAGTGCAATAAACTGTAAACTTTAACATGCGGATGTCATAGGAGGTAACCAATTGACTTTTTATGCATTACCTGTGGATAGTATTGTACTAGTTCCAAGTTTACAGTCATATGCCAGTATGTTGTTCAAAAAAAGTGGTGGATTTAATATAAGAGTAAATAGTCGCAACTGAGGCCTCGTCATTTATTTGGGGATAAAAAGGTGTCAATTGGTTCCCTTCGCATTACTTTGTAACGATTTGGTGCTAATTCGGCTCAGAATTATTTCTGGACTAATTGTGTCAATTGAAATTTTCATTGGTAGTGGGTAGAGAGAAGAATATGGCAAATTGTATATTTCCTTCGTATTCTTTTTTATATCAGAACAATGTGAATAATAGGTACGAATATGTTCAGTCCATCAGCACTAGCTTCTGTTATTGAATACTGCATTTATATGTAAGTTATTAAGAAAATGCAAATGTGAATTATTTATACAAATCGTCGTTTACGTAAAAAAATGGTGGATTAAATTTAAGAGTAAATAATCGTAACTGACGCCTCGTCGTTTACTTGGGGATAAAAAGGTGTCAATTGGTTCCTTTCGCATTACTTAGTGGTCAATTGTGTACTAGTACCGCTTAGAACTAGTTCTGGACTAATTAAATTGCGACAATTGGAATTTTCAGCGCTAGAGGCAACGCGTAGCGCAAGAGAGAGTTATCTAGAGAAAAAAAAGAGAGAGAAGAAATGACTTTTCCGTATGGAAAAGAGAGAAATGGAAAACGGGAGTGTGAAAATCGAGATGTACAGCAGCCAGCCGAAAATTCTAGCAAACCTCTGACTGATAGCTTTGGTACAGGCACATTCTCCTCTAGAGACCAGAAAGCTAATTTGGCAACTCATACAGAAAGAGAATTTTTCCAAAATATTGGTATCCAATACTAGCGAAGACGACGAGGATACCAAAGATCCAACCCCAGAAGATGGCATTGAATGTATACCTCCCGACCAAGATGAGATAAAGACAGCAATAAAACGGCTGAAGAATAATAAGGCAGCAGGAGTCGATGGCTTACATGCCGAGCTGTTCGAAACCGGAGGTGACACGCAGAACGCGTATCCGATGATTGGAACCTGAGCATTATGTGTCCCGTCCACAAGAAAGGAGATAAGACTGTGTGCTCAAACTACAGGGGAATAAGTCTGCTCCATATTGCTTATAAGATAGTGTCCGTATACTGTGCGAACGACTAAAGGCTCATTAAATGTAAGAAGGAAATTGAAATTAACGACCATCTTTTTTGTTGGTGTCCTACAAGTGTAGGCTGACGGTTTTGTGATTATGAGATCCTGTTTCTTTCTTATCTCTCATCCATAGAAACTACCGCCAGATGGACCAATATCTGTAAGTTTTGTTAGTCCCTTCTCAGATGTTTTCTGTCTTTGACCTGAGAACTGTTCTGCTGATCTTAAACCATCTCCTCGACAATCCCCAAATTGGCTGCTGTACCGGTTCAATTCTGCCGATATAAATAATTTAGTTTTTAAAATTTATAGGCAATGGAAATTATAGCCACTGATCTATCACATGTGTCAATCTACATATCTATCATGGATTTTATGGCCATGTTTTATGTGTTTTATATGTAGCCAAATTGTTTCTTTTTATCTTTCAACGGCAAGTGCCCTGAATGTTAATGTAAAAAGTGTGGAAATTTTTATTGAAATTATATTTGGGTTGCGTAGAAACAATTGAAATACATATTTCATAGTGTTGTTTTTTACTCACTCTTTTTTCTGCGCTAAACTAGGGGAAACGGAGAAACTTCTTAGGGTGATTAAACCAAGATTTGAGGCTTTCGAAAATGCCATCAATCTTAATGAAGCTGCTTGCAAAACACCGCTCATAATGGTTGTTACTTCGGTTGTTTGTTAGTTGTTATTTTGTCAAATGGACAAACGGCAGCGTGTGTTTCTCTCTTCGTTCGTTAGATAATTCGCCAAACACTTGTTAGCTTTTATGTTGGTTTTCTTTGCTATTATTTTTGTTTTGATTTGCCGTTTTTGGTCACAAAAGTTTTTTTTTTTTTTTCAGTTCACTTTGCTCCGCCACCGTCTACTGTTGCTTTTCAACTGAAATTGTGTGGTGGCGATTTCTCGAACATTGCTAGTTTTCGATGTTTGTGGAAGCGTTTGGGCTCCACCAGCTAGCCACTCTCTTGTCCCAATTAGTTGAATGCAAGCGTAAAACATACCGATACCGGTAGCATTTTCGGGGACCGGTCGGTCAGTTATCAGCTCTTCCCTATGTGTCATCATGACATATGTAAGTGTTTTATATTCTCCCACTCTGAATAAGCTCATTTGCTCTCACCGGTCATTACTCTTTAGTTTTGTTTAGTTTGTTATTTGTTTATATCAGAGATGGAAGTGTCATTATAATGGTACCATTTTCAGGATTTTTTTTTTTTTTTTGAAATAAGTTATTTCCAATAATTAATCCTTTTTGCCAGGTGAACTTTCTTTACGTGGATTTTTGACGTATATGCACGGAATTGAAATTTGAAATTTAGTGGATTTATTAAATCCGGTTGCATGTAAACGTACCATAGTGTGAGAAGCGAAATTTGAATTTTAAATCACTTTACTATTAGTACGAATTTTCAGTAAAGAGAGCACATATAGAGACACAAATAAAATTAACGAATATTAGTTGAACTGAAACACAACTTTTTATAGCCGGGTCCGAATGGTAGAGAAGTTTTTCATGGTTGAAATACTCAGTAAAAGTAAGCTAGCCTTACACTGAGGGGATTTTTCACCGCCGAAAATGTTGATGTTCTGGTCAGGGTTTGAACCGCAAACCTTCTGAGTGCAAGGCGGACGTGCTTGTATTTCCAGTAAGGTGATATAACCGGCAGTGACCCTTAAATTGATGGATTATATCAACCTATGGAAGGGTGGGTAATAAGCTCGAAATGGTGTCTCAATCCTATGATGACACACTGGCTATTCAAAAGCTTAATTAGGCTCATTCTAACATACGCATTAGTAGTTCGGTGGACACCAATGGATAAAAAAGGAAATATTAAAATATTACAGAAAGTCCACAGAATGTGCTGTTTAAGCATATGCGGTCCAGTGAGGACTATACCAACTAGGGCAGTAGAAAGTTTCTAGTAGAAGCTAGTATATATAAACGCCCAATAGAAATTCGATACGAAGCTGCCGTCACAGCCATACGACTTAAGGAAATGGGTGAATTGATCAAATAGTATGACGTAGATAAATTTAAAACAGACAGACATATCATCAGCCTATGTGAATTAACACTTTCATCTACGAACAGATCGAATGTATTTAGGGTCCTTTCAGAATGCTGTGGTCATTTTTGGACATTTGAACATGCCGACAAAAATGTGGATTAGGATTAAAGTTCAAAGTGTTGAGGAGGAGTTACTTTAAGAAATGGACCGATATAGTCCATTATGGAAGTTGATCTTATTTTGGAAGTCATATCTTTTCGATAGATATCGCGCCCACTAGTCATTTCAGTGGGTCATCGTATATCTTTTGGACCAGTATGCCAGGAAGCATGGACTTGTCCACGGAAAACATAATATCGCTGTAAAGAGGATCACAACGAGCAGCATCGGTATACATTTCCAAATGATATTCGAACAGACCCTAAACTCCACTTAGACACAAATGTGGAACTTTTGTCGGGGAGAGGACCGATATGGGTCATTTTAGAAGTTAAACTAAGTTTGGATAAAATATGACGAACTCTAAATTTTGGACCAAATCGGTCGATCTGTTCTAGAGTTATCGTGCTCTTCAGCCACTACATATAGGGCTTTTTACAACTTTCTGACTGTTTTCTCAAGAAGTATGGACTTGCCCCTAAAAACCTTTAACCGTCGTAATTGAGGCAACGAATGCAAGTTGCTTCAGCAGAAATCAAAGTCATTCGAAAGCAGGTCTTAAAGTGAACTTATCCGAAATTTTGTGTGGGATGTACCCGAAGAAGTGGACAAATATAGTCCATATTCAAACCTGATATACATCTTTTAGATACATATATTAGGATGTGTTAAGTATGGACGAAATCGGTCACTTCCTTCATGAATTATCGAGCGCACAATTTTTCCGAACATTTTTGAACTTTTGTGAGGGAGGTATCTGCAGGAGTGAATCGATATGGCTTATCTTCGACCTTAAACTAAGTTTGGACAAAATATTACGAAGGCCAAATTTTGGACGGAATCGGCAGATCCGTTCGAGAGTTATCTGGCGGTCCAACCACTAACTCTTTTCGTTTGAAAATCATTATAACCTCAGCATTTATGCTAACGAGGGTGTATACACTTTCATACGGGCAAAATGTGCCTCATCGAAATAATGGTTTTAGACCCCAAGTATGTTTGGACGAAATGTGTTTCAGACAATTTGGAGTCGATTTAGCCATGTCCGTCCGTCTGTCTGGCTGGCTGGAGCGCACGATTACTCTCGAACGGATCAACCGATTCGGTCCAAAATTTGGCTTTCGTAATATTTTGTCCAAACTTAGTTTAAGTTCGAAGATGGGTTATATCAATCCACTCCTTCCGGTATCTCGCCCACAAAAGTTCAAAAATGTTCGGAAAATTTGTACGTACAATAACTCTTGAACGGAGTAACCGATTTGGTCCATACTTTGCACATCGTGAAATTTCTAGCAGACATAGATGAGGTTCCAATATGGATTCAATCGGTCCATTCCTTCGGGTACCTCCCACAAAAAATTTCGGATATGTTCACTTTAGGACCTGCTCTCGAATCGCTTTGATTTTTATTTTAGCAACTTGTATTCACTGCCAACCTTACGACGGTACAAGTTTCAACAGGGGCAAGTCCATACTTCCTGAAAAAAATCCTGAAAGTAGCAAAAAACCCCCATTGACACCGTGTGTAGTGGTTGGAGCGCAAAATAACTCTCGAACGGATCTGCGGATTCGGTCCAAAATTTGGCCTTGGTAATATTTTGTCCAAGTTTGTTAAGTTCGAAGATAAGCCATATCGGTCCACACCTGCAGGTACCTCCCACACAAAAGTTCAAAATGTTCGGCAAAATTGTTCGTACAGTAACTCTTGAAGGGAGTGCCAATTTGGTCCATACTTTACACATCCTAATATATCTACCAGATATAGATCAGGCTCAAATATGGACTATATTTGTCAACTCTATCCGGTACCTCCCACACAAAATTTCGGATAAGTTCACTTTAAGACCTGCTATCCAATCACTTTGGTTTTTGTTGAAGCACCTGCCCCAACTACGATGGTAAAAGTTTTTTCAGGGACAAGCCCATACTTCTTGAGAAAACAGACCGAAGGGTGAAAAAACCCCCTATGGCACCATATGTAGTGGCTGGAGATCCACTTCTATAATGGTCTTTGTCGATCCATTCCTTTAAGTATCTCCTCCGCTGTTATGTATATTTTATGAATTTCGGAGGAGGTGAGGTACCATCACCTCGCCTTACTTTTAAGCCTTACTTATGATTATATCGTTTTCAGCATTTATTTTGGGAGGCAATGGGGCTGTGTGTACCCTAGGTATATATTTGGTGCCAAAATACCGGACCACGCCCACTCTTTTCAATACATTATTTTTCTAAAACTACTGAACCTAATTTTATGCAATTTTCAGAAAATGTTCAGGAATGTCCCGTGGTCCAAAATGCTATATACGTATTTGTAGACGAATTTCGGGGGCCTATTGTTTTATAATCGCTATATCTGCTAAACTTATGAGTGCATCCGCTTGCAAAATAATTTTCGTGACAACGGTCGTTGCGACCCGATCAAGAAAAAGGATGTATTTACAAATGCCCTTAATAGTAAGGTTCAACGGTCCATCAGTCATGAAAAACAAAAAAATATAAGTCTCAATAAGCGGGAGAATTCGACATTTTTTAACTTTTGTAATTAGATCACTTTAGAATAAAGACAGGGGACATTGACGATCATAAATCCTAAACAGCATCAATGGACGAAAAAATCTGACAAAGCCCGTAAGAGAAAAGAAAGCTTACAGATAAATTTAAAATCCTCCTCGGTTTGACAATGAACCGAAGAAGTGAGTTAGAAAATACCTATTTTTGAATTGTCATGCATAAAGTCCATAAAAAGGTATCATTAAAACCTATCCAAGTCCGAACGGCGAGTCTTAAGACACCACTTGTCAGAGTTGGTTTAGCCATGTCCGTCTGTCTGGCTGGAGCGGACGATAACTCTCGAACGGATGAAACGATTCGGTCCAAAATTTGGCTTTCGTAATATTTTGTCCAAACTTAGTTTAAGTTCGAATATGGTTTATATCGGTCCACTCCTTGCGGTATGTTCGGAAAATTTGTGCGCACGATAACTCTTGAAGGTTGTAACCGAGTTGGTCCATACTTTACACATCCTAATATATCTATCAGGTATATATTAGGTTCGAAAATTGACTATATTTGTTTATTCCATCGGGTAACTCCCACACAAAAATTGGGATAAGTTCACTTTAAGACCTGCTCTCGAATCATTTTGATTTTTGTTAAAGCAACTTTTGGGGCAAGTACATACTTGTTGAGAAAACAACCCGTAAGGTGTAAAAAACCCCTATGGAACCATATGTAGTGGCTGGAGAGCACGATAACTCTTGAACTGATGAACAAATTTGGTCCAATATTTGGCCTTCGTCATATTTTGTCCAAACTTAGTTTCATTTCGAAGATGGGCACTTCCTCCAATAATTAAAAAAATGTCACTAAAATGCTATGCACGATATCTCTTGAATGGGTAACCAACTTGGTCTAAACTTTGGATCTCCTAATATTTTGTCCAAATTTAATTCCATTTGTAATTAATTAATTAATTAATTAATTTTATTTATTTATTTATTTATTTATTTATTTATTTTTTTATTTATTTATTTATGATTTTTCATTTTTGATTTTTGATTTTTCATCCCTGGTTTTTAATCGCGTAAAGTTTTCCATTCGATTTTTATACACTAGTGTTAATTGTTATCAAGTAGTAGGTATGTACAAATGTGCTTAGTCGTATACTTACAGAATTTAGTTTTATGGTCACAAGCTCTGTCAAAAGAAAGCTTTTTCCCTGGCGTTTAGTGCAGACATATTGATGATAGATGGCGTTTTCTGTATACAGTGAAGGATACATTATTAATAACAATATATATTTTTTTAATTTTAGGTATCTTTAAAATAAAGTATAAATGTATATGTATATTGTACATAAAGTGAGCGGCAAGAACTTTCTATTAAGTAAAAATCATGTTGTACTTCGTTTTTGGATTAGAGTGTTAACAGTGAGAATCGGAATCGGTTGGACAATCTAGTTCATAGACCATTGTCCTAGTTCAAAAACGTATGAGTAACGTCATACAAACGAACGTGTGAAATTATGCAGTTTCTTCATACAAACAACCGGTGGCCATTGAAATAGTTAATGAACTAAGTCGTTCAATTGAACTTAATTGGTACAACTTTAGATCGGTGGAATTTCTTATGCAGGCAGTTATTGATTTGAGCTCACTTTGGGAAGGCCTGAGCTAAGATCCCATGTGGGATAGTATCTCTTTCTATGGAGCTGGATACTGGATACTGACGTGTCATAAAGTTAGCCGCCGATCATATCGTAGAACATAATCTATGAAGTCGATTAAGCTGCTAATTCAAAATATTTCAATTGAAGTCCTGAAAATTTTCATTGAAATTCAAAAAAATTTATTTATGATTCAAAATTACTTTATATCTGTTGATGTAAATAATCCTCAGCATATTTAAAATATGTTTCATAAATATTGTGATTTTCTGAACATTAATTGAAAGGTTCTGAATGTCAAATGAAATATTCTGAATATCAAATGTAACTTCTGAATATCAAATGGAAAATCTGGAATTTAAATGATATATATGGTAAATTTCAAATTTCCTTTACAATACCATCGAAAAAAAATTAAAATTTTTTTTTTTTATGGGGGTTTTATTCCCTTATAAAGAAAAAATATTTAAAAATTCCCTTTGTGTTGTAATACCAAAATGTATATATAAATCGGTAACAACATTTAATATCTATCCGTATACGCCTAAATATTTGCAAAATTTATTTTCATTTTCGCGGAAAATCAAAAAATAATGAAGGAATCTTGGAGTAAATTTTATTTATTCTAACTCAAAGTCCATAAAAATCTCTAAAAAAATAAATTAAAAATACGTACAGAATCTAGACAATGTCCAGAAAAATGTGAGACCAAAATTTTATAGATTAGGATTTTAAATTGCATATTGCAGCTACAACAAAAGACAGAAGTTTATTGTTGGAACATTATTTCAAGAATATATTTTTTGGTTTAATACGAAAAATTTGAGAACATATTTTGGGAGTTATTCTACAATTTCGCTAAATTTCCAAACAAAACCTGAATCATTTTGCTAAAACCTCTTCAAGGGAAATAGTTTATCATCGTGAAAGTATATTTGCGTAGTGTGATAAGCAATAGAATTAGGAAATAAAGAGTGATATTGATATTACAATCAAAGATAAAACATAAAAGTTAAAAACCGTATAACGCGCGAAATAGTTAAAATCAGTTGAGGCGCATGTGCTTTTCGCATAGAGCGAGTGCATCTCTGTCAATATGTTTGCATTTTTCCATGTTTCATTCAGCGACAAAAGTGTGCCATCAGTTGCATCTTACTACACCAAAATGCTTCATGTGGGTAAAAATAACGCGATGTTCATATGATTATAAGGCGCATCCGATTTCAGTGACCCCCTGTTAAAAATACGTCAATAAGACAAATTTTATACAGATTCGTCAATAACCGCGGATGTGCTACCTGATTCTATTTTTGGTTAAATACGAATACTACTCCCGAATCTCTGTAATTTATGACACACCTTTTTGACAAATATTATAATCGCGTATAAAGGATTCCATTTATGTAAAACATTTTAAGGGAAATCGCGGTTTAGTTGCGGATTAGTCAAAATAAAATTTTGCTTATTTTCCTATTTTCAGGGTATCTATATCAGCGGTTTTAGTAGATGGATTCAATCGCGGTAGGGCTCATTAAATCCGGCGCGGACAAAAACAAAAATCACGCGGGGTTCAAGGGTGCCTGAGTCAAAGTTGTAAATTTTGAAGGCAAAAAATAGGTTTTTAAAGAAAATGTACGCACCAAAAATTCGACTTTGGACTCCTATTACTAGGGAGCTGTACGGAGCACACTCATGAGGTATACATCAAACGACGTGGAATCACGAGTTCTACAGGTTGCGCCCTCTAATTATAAGAAAAATTCAAAAAACCCCGATTTCAAAACTTCAAAATGTCAGCATCGATTTAAGGGGGATGCACTGTATATATCGAGAAGTCATACATTAGAACCATGTTGCCCAAGGGGTATTCTTTAATTCTTGCTTTGAGCTCAAGTCTGAATTTTCCCCGGTTTGACCAGAAATCAAGAAAAAACACAAAAAACTTGCTAACTTCAACACATTTTTACCCATTTTTTATACCCTCAGCCTTTAGGCTAAGGAGGGTATATACACTTTGATACGATGAAAATGTGCCTCATCGAAATAATGGTTTTAGACCCCAAGTATGAGGACGAAATGTGTTTCAGACAATTTGGAGTCGATCTAGCCATGTCCGTCCGTCTGTCTGTCTGTCCTGCTGGCTGGAGCGCACGATAACTCTCGAACGGATGAACCGATTCGGTTCGAATTTTGGCTTTCGTAATATTTTGCCCAAACTTAGTTTAAGTTCGAAGATGAGCTACATCGGTCCACTCCTTCCGGTACCTCCCCCACAAAAGTTCGAAAATGTTCGGAAAGTTTGTGCGCACGATAACTCTTGAAGAGAGTGACCGATTTGGTCCATACTTTGTATAGCGTAAACTTTCTGCCAGAGTTATATGAGGTTTCAATATGGTCTCAATAGGTCCACTCCTTCGGGTACCTCCCACACAAAATTTCGGAAAAGTTCATTTTAGGGCCATCTCTCGAATCGCTTTGATTTTTGTTTTAGCAACTAGTATTCACTGCCCTCCATACGACGGTACAAGTTTTATCAGGGGCAAGTCCATACTTCCTGAGAAAATAGCATGAAAGTTGCAAAAAACCCCTATGACACCGTGTGAGGTGGTTGGAGCGCAAGATAACTCTCGAACGGATCTGCCGATTCCGTCCAAAATACGGCCTTAGTAATATTTTGTCCAAACATAGTTTAAGTTTGAAGATAATCAATATCGGTCCACTCCTTCAGGTACCTCCCCCACAAAAGTTCAAAAATGTTCGGAAAAAATTGTTCGTACGGTAACTCTTGAAGGGAGTGGCCGAATTGGTCTATACCTTACACATCCTAATATATCTACCAGATATAGATCAGGTTCAAATATGGACTATATTTGTCCACTCCATCCGGTACCTCCCACACAAAATTTCGGATAAGTTCACTTTAAGACCTAATATCGAATCACTTTGATTTTTGTTGAAGCAACTTGCATTCGCTGCCTCAATTACGATGGTAAAAGTTTTTTAGGGGCAAGTACATACTTCTTGAGCAAACAGTCCGAAGAGTGTAAAAACCCCCTATGGCGCCATATGTTGTGGCTGGAGATCCACTTCCATAACGGTCAATGTCGATCCATTCCTTTTAGTATATTTTCCGCAAAACTTTTGATCTATAATCCTAATCAAAATTTCTGTCGGTTCAAACGCCCAACATTTTTAAAATCCCCTAAATACATACGTATTTTGGAAAAAAATTGTTTCAATATACATAGGCTGAGGGTATATCTCTGTCGGCAAAGTCGACCGATACTTTTTTACTTGTTTATATTACCACCAACACAGCTTCGACGTAATTTATTTATTATGGTCTATATTATGAGGCCCCGGCTAAAACACTTCAATTAATATAAATATATTCATATTATTTAAAATATATTGACAGTTCGCGACTTATTAAATGGTGAACCTCAACTTCAACGATTGTAAAACATTTTTGAATATTACCATATACTTTCTGAATTTGAAATGGAATTTCTGAATACCAAGAGGAAATTCTGAATTTCAAATTGAATTTCGGAATTTCAACTGAAATTTTCTGTAATTAAAATGAATGATTCGAATTTCAAACGGAATTTTCTTCGAATTCGAATTACAAATGGAATAATTCGAATTACAAGTGGAATAATTCGAATTACAAATGGAATAATTCGAATAACAAATGGAATAATTCGAAATACAAATGGAATTCTCGAATTACAAATGAAATGTTACGAATTACAAATAGAATTCTCGAATTACAATTAAAATATTACGAATTACATCTGAAAAAGGTGTAGTCAACTTTAATCTGGTGGCAGTAAAGCTACGGCGCCGGTTTCTATTCAATCTAACACACATCTGAGTTTAACAATGACAGTGGAACCATTAACCTTCCAAATCATGGACCATAAGCTTGCTAGCTATTCTTAATGGCAGAAATACTCTGTATAAAACATTGCTGGGTTCCAGTTCATCTATACTTATAAAAGAGTTCAGTAATGATGACTCACTGACTCACTGATTCACTGACTCACTGACTCACTGACTGACTGACTGACTGATAATCAACGCCCAGACTAAACGGCTAAAGCTAGAATCTTGAAATTTTGGGTGAGGGTCACTCTTGGTCCGAAGGTGTCAGATAAGGCTGGATTTTTGGAAATTCGAACTAGAACTGTACTAAAAGTACTAAAAGGTACTAAATATGGTATCCTTTGTATTAGGCAAACGCGAAGAGCTAGAATTCTGAAATTTGGAATGAGGTTCACTGATGGTGAGTTAGAAAGGTGTACCAAATGGTTTTTGGAAATTCGAACTATAAGTGTACGAAAAGTACTAAAAGTTACTAAATTTAGTACTATTTGGTATTACGTGAACGGATAGAGCTAAAATCTTGAAATTTGGAATGCAAATCAAGGTTAGAAAGATGAGTTGATACAAGGAGGTGGTTTTGAAAATGTGCACTCATGTGTACGAATAGTACTAAATGGTACTAAATTTGGTACAATTTGAATTAGGGCGAACCGATAAAGTTGGAATTCTGAAATTTGTGAATTACTATTACTGTTGGAGTGTAGGTTAGAGATATGGAGGTAGTTTTCGAAGTTCGTACATATGGGTACGAAAGGTACTAAATAGTACCAAATAAGGTGCAATTTGGATTTGGGGGAACGGATGGAGCTGGAATCCTGAAATTTAGAATTAGGATTACTGTCGGGGTGTAGGATAGAAGTATTTTGGAAATTCGTACTTTTGGGTACGAAAAGTACTAAATGGTACCAAATTTGGTACAATATGAATTTAAGTGATCGGATAGAGCTGGAATAGTGAAATTTGGAATTAAGATTACTATTGGAGTGTGGGATTGGGATACTTTTGGAAATTCGTACTTATGGCAACGAAAAATACTAAATGGTACCAAATTTTGTACAGTTTGGATTTGGGTGATCAGATACATTTGGAATCCTGAAATTCGAAAGTAAGATTACTTTTGGAGTGTTGGATAGAAGTAGGTTTGGAAATTCGGACCTATGGGAACAAAAAGTACTAAATGGTACTAAATTTGGTACAATTTGGAATACGGTGATCTGATGCAGCTGTAATTCTGAAATTTGGAATTAAGATTACTGTTCGCGTGTAGGATTGAGGTAGTTGTGGATATTGGTACTCTTGGGTACGAATAGCACTAAATAGTACCAAATTTGGTACAATTTGGATTTGGGTGAACGGATATAGCTGAAATTCCGAGATTTGGAATAAGGAGTACTATTGGAGTGTGGATAGATAAAGTTTTGGAAATTTTTAGTTATGGGTAGGAAAAGTACTAAATAGTACTAAATTTGGTACAATTTAGATTTCAATGATGGGATACATTTGGAATCGTGAAATTCGGAATTAAAATTGTTGTTGGAGTGTTGATAGAGGTAGGTTTGGAAATTCGTACTTTGGATACGAATAGTACTAAATGGTACCAAATTTCGATTTGAGTTATCGGATGTATCTGGAATTCTGAAATTCGGAATTAAGCTTATTGTTTGAACATAGCACTGAGGTAGTTTTGAAAATTTGTACTTATGTGTACGAAAAGTACTAAATGGTACCAAATCTGGTACAATTTGGATTTGGGTGAACGGTGAACTGGAATCCAGAGATTCGGAATAAGGATTACTGTTGGTGTGTAGGATTGATGAAGTTTTTGAAATTTTTAGTTTAATGGGTACGAAAAGTACTAAATGTTACAAAATTTTAATTTATGTGATCGGATACATTTGGAATCCTGAAATTCGGAATTACGATTACTGATGGAGTGTTGAAAGAGGAAGGTTTGGAAGTACGTACTTTGGATACGAAAAGTACTAAATGGTATCAAATTTGGTACAATTTGGATTCCTGTGATCGGATGCAGCTGTAATCCTGAAATTTGGAATTAAGATTACTGTTGGCGTGTAGGATTGAGGTAGTTGTAGAAATTCGTACTCATGGGTACGAAAGTACTAAATGGTACCAAATTTGGTACAGTTTGCATTTGGGTGAACGGATATAGCTGGAAACCCGAGATTTGGAATAAGGAGTACTGTTTGAGTGTAGGATTGATAAAATTTTGGAAATTTTAGTTATGGGTAGGAAAAGTACTAAATAGTACTAAATTTGGTACAATTTGGATTTGAGCGAACGGATAGAGTTGGAATCAAGAAATTTGGAATTAAGATTATTGTTGGAGTGTAGGATTGAGATATAGAAGTAGTTTTTGAAATTCGTACTTATGAGTGCGAAAAGTACTAAATTTGGTACAATTTGGATTTGAGCAAACGGCTAGAGCTGGAATCTTGAAGTTTGGAATTAAGATTACTGTTGGGGTGTAGGATTGATGAAGTTTTGGAAATTCGTACTTATATGTACGAAAAGTACTAAACGGTACTAAATTTGGTACAACTTGGATTTGAGCGAACGGGTAGAGCTGGAATCAAGAAATTTGGAATTAATATTACTGTTGGAGTGTAGGATTGAGATATGCTACAACTTGGATTTGAGCGAACGGATAGAGCTGGAATCTTGAATTTTGGAGTTCATATTACTGTTGGGGTTAGTTTTGGAAATGCGTACTTAGTTTTAGAAATGCGTACTTATGCTTACAAAAAGTACTACATTTTGTATAATTAGGATTTAGGTGAAATTATAGCGCTCGAATCCTAAAATGTGGAATTAGGTACACTTAGGGGTACGAAATGGTTACATGTATGGTACAATTTTGTATTGGATGAACGGATAGATCTGGATTCGTGAGATTTGGAATTAAGATTATTGTTATCATTTGCTTATAACGTCCGATTTAAGAAATATGTGCCATAAATATACGTAAAAAGTTGTAAATGGCACAGGATTTGGTACAATTTGTTATTGTGTAATGGGAATTTTGGAATAATAGGAGGAGGTTCGTATGTATATATTTACATGTAAAGTACTAAATAGTTCTATAATTGGGGGAACAGATAGAGCTAGAAATGAGGATGGCGGTTGTTGGGTTAGGCCGTATGTGCGCTGAGAACCTCAATTAAAATATCTCAAAAAATGTGGATTGCTCTTGATGTGTAGGCGTGACAAAAATCGAACTAAAGTGGTACGTATTAATACACAAAATGTTTCCACCATTCTATATTATATATTGTTCATTTGTTTTATATATTTAACGCATACGAAGTAGCGGGCACTTTGCTAGTAGTAATATAATAGGAAACGAATTAGCTCAGTGTGGCAAAACTTTTAAAAGGCACACAGCAGATAGCTTATGAAACATGGATGCAGGGTATCCAAAACAATCTGGCCTTCGATATCTTATCGTACTGACTCGATAAATCAGAGATGAAGATTTAATTTTTTTAAACTGTTCCACAAATATCCCGGAAGGGACAAGGGAGACTTCTCTCATGTCAATGAGTGCACCCCGATACATATTAGCTCTATGATAGGGGACATACGGTTTATCACCGAGTCCGGTCGGCGTGAAATACTCTGAAAATGTACCTTACATTATACTGAGGGGTATATTGTCAATATTGAACATTTAAAGTTGCCTGGTCTGGAAATCAAACCCGGCTGTGCATATATTGCCACCACGGTGACAACCGGGGTTGAGGAGTACATTAGGTCACTGTGGGGATTGATCTCCAAGTAGAAGAGGGGATGACAGTGGCTTCGACTATTGTAGATTTTACACTACCATGGCGGCGGGTTCTTCGATACCGGATTGAACAGGAACAACGCAACACCCGTGTTCCGGCCAGCGGCTGTCCACATGTTTCTATTTCTGAGGAAAACCCAGTAGCAACTTATACTCGTATGTGCTCAGTTCGTCACATCCGCATCCACTACACTCAAACTTCGGTCAGATTCAATAAATGCCCGGAGTGGCTGCATTTCATGGATTGTTCTGCACACGTCACTTACGACAGGGACTATATTGCTGCATGCTGCGTGAACGCAGCCCCCAGTGAGTCGTCATCATCAGAATAGGCGTCTCCCTCGTTGTCCCCAGAAAATGCTTTCGTTTTGCAATTTAATTGCAATGGGCTCCGTAGCAAGATCGAGAAAATAGTGGATTTAATGAGTTGAAAGAAAATCAGGGTCGCGGCTGCGCAGGAAACCAAGCTCAACAACTGCAACTTAAAGCGTTGTGCTGTTTACAACCTACTTAGGAAGGATCGCACCAGAAGTAGAGATGGGGAATTAGGTTTCCTGTTGCACAAGTCTGTTCAATACAGACCAGTCAGGTGTGGAATGACGAGGTAGAGTTGCTGAACCTATACATCCCTGACACTGGAAGTTAACAGGTTGGTCGGTGGACATAAACGGAACAGGTGGTTTAATCATCTAAAGAGTTGCTACATTGGAGCCGGAACAAGTGAATTGGGGGCAACGGTTAAGTCACTCTCGAACCCTGGAAGGAAGATATGACCTCAGTCACGTTTGGAGACGTTATGCTGATTGATTCGAAGATGTGTGCAAGTTATTGCAATGTACAGTTTGTCGAGCACCCCGGCAGTGTCAGGGGGATGAGAAGAGTACTACCTTGCCTTAAATTTCTTCTTGCCGAGGATAAATCACAACAATTTACAATGGATGGTGTTGCAAATGTCATCAGCGACGCTAAATCGTCCAAGGCATTGGATCCTGATGGAAACTCAATGGTAATGATGAAACAGCTGGATGTGAGTCGGGAGTCGAGTATCTAACTGAAGTTCTCAACCTGTCCGCTAGCCCCTACATTGTTCCCGAAGTCTGGAAAAAAGGCAGGGTGGTCCCGCTACTAAAGCCAGACAAAGATACCAGCAAAGAGGATTCGTAGAGACCGATTTCGTTTTTTGTTTTGATGCCTTAGTCCTCAAAAATAGCTATCCAGTTGCCGATCATCAGCATGAGTTCAGTAAGCAGCACAGCACGACAACAGCGCTGCACGCCATCCGTATTCACACATATTAGGACTCAACGAGAGCTAGCCGTGTGATAGAACAGTTATGGTGGCGTTTGACTTGTCAAAAGCCTTTAATAATGTCAAGCACTCCACTCTTCTGAATTCAGGAGCAAGAAGACCAAGCCCTGTAGAGTGAAACAGGGAGTTTCCCAAAGTGGGGTAATATATCCGGAGCAGTTTAATCTCTACCTCTCCTGTATTCCGCTCATTCCAGACGGCATTGTGATCGTAACATATGCGGGTGATTGTATGTTCTTGGCGTCAGGTACCTTCCCTGATGTTATTTGTGAAAAGCTGAATTCGTATTTGATCGATCTTACCACATTTCTCCACGCGAAGAATATGAATAGAATAGAATTCAATATTCGCCACTAAATCTACGGCCACTTTGTTCACCACATGTTCGGCAGAGGGGATAACAGAGTTGAATGTCTTGGTCGTTGGCAGCAGTATTCCGACCACAAACTACCCCAAAATTCTAGAGGCCACATTCGACAGCATGTTCATGTAGTCCGTGCATGCTACAGCTAGTACCTAGTCGGCAGCACTAGCAGCCCTGAATAAATAAAATCGTCGGATGTTATGTCCAAGTATAAGGCGCAAACATATATATTAGACTGGTTTTAACTCAAAGGGAAAAAACGATGTCGAATTTTTTATGCGGCATCCCCCTAAAGTGTTTAGTGCCACTGGGGGGCCTCAAAGTTTCCATAGTAATTTGTATGGGACCAAAGGTGAATTTTCACGAAATTGCTGCAATGGCAACATTTAGGGGTCGATTATCGATAGCAATTATCGCTCATAAATATATACAAAACTGTTTAAATGAAGCGCACAACATCTTCTGGGCGAATTCGTGACGAAAAAATATCATTGAACTATTTATGGTGTTCAATCATAACGACAATCTGGGTAAAAAGTATGGTCTTGAACTATCCCTGAAGGGACAAGGGAGACTTCTCGTATATCAATGATTGCACCCCGATTCATATTAGCTCAATGATATGGGACCTACTGTTTATCGCCGAGTCCGAACGGCGTGTCTTAAGACACCATTTTGTAGAGAAGTTTTACATGGCTGAAATACTCAGGAAATGTCGCCAACATTACTGAGGGGTATTTTGCCACCGCTGAAAAATTTTTGATGTTGCCGGGCCTGGGAATCGAACCCACGACCTTCAGCGTGCAAGGCGGGCGTGCATACCATTGCACCACGGTGGCACCCATCAGGCATGTCACAGAAACCAATTCGATGTAAACTTTAAAAACGCCGATACGCGTGTCTCATATTTCTAGCTCTACATTCATAATCTGTCCAGTTTTCCTTGTCATTTTTTTTTGTTGTCGCACAGTGTTATTTAAAATATTAAAAATATAACATAAAATAAAAATACATTTAAAATGGACTGAATCGTGTATTATTATTGCAATAACCTTGAACTGTCCCATTTATTTGCGATTTCTTTAGTTTATTTATTCATTTTTTTCTTCAAATATATCAATTCATTCTTTCAGACATACATACATACGTACATATCAATGAACTGCTGGGATGACATAACGAAATTGAAGATGCAAGGATTCGGTAAGTAATGGATTTTTTTATTGGCCACTTAAATGAATTCAATTTAGTATCGCATTCCAATTAGTGATGCATATTGTTGGGAATGTGTAGATGTATGTATGTATGCAAATTGGGACATACACACATATAACTATTAATTTATTAAATTTAACAATATTAAAAGGAAATAGATTTAACTGAGCGGGTTTGTTGTATGTTATCCCTTGGATAGCTAATAATTTTTTTTATTTCAACTTATCGTTTATACTCTGCCCCTTTTGGATTATTGTATAAGACTTCTTATTTAATAGACGTTTTTAATTTTTATTTTTCCGAAATACTTTCTATCAGCATTTTGTTTGTGTTGCATTTTTTAAATTCCAAAATTCAAGTCCGTCTTTAATTAGAATAAAAAAAGAAAACTGAGCGTTTTGAATGGGATGCAAATTTTGATTGACTAAAAGAAGCCGCTGAAATGTACATCCCTTATGATTCACCAACGACACAATTCAATTGATTCTTTACAAATGTTTCTTTTCTTTTTGTGTCGGTGCTCGTATAAGAATGTATATTAGGGAATATCGTGTTGGTGGCCATATTCCATAGTCATATAATTGACGAGAGGAATTTGACAAGCTCTTATTGGTGCATTGATCATTGCGATTAATGTTTATTGGGGTACAAAGCTCTGGGAGCCGCTGAAATGTACATCCCTTATGATTCACCAACGATACAATTCAATTGATTCTTTACAAATGTTTCTTTTCTTTTTGTGTCGGTACTCGTATAAGAATGTATATTAGGGAATATCGTGTTGGTGGCCATATTCCATAGTCGTATAATTGACTAGAGGAATTTGACAGACTCTTATTGGTGCATTGATCATTGCGATTAATGTTTATTGGGGTACAAAGCTCTGGGGCCTTATTCTCGCATCAGAGATAGTCTGTCTGCAATAATGACGTATGTATATTACATACGTCAGAAACGTCGTAAACCTAGCCGAAAAACAAGGTTTTTGACAGAGAAACAATCGAGTTTTTTAACCTAAAAATTTATGTATTTATATTTTTTCTTTTGAGATCTGATTTTATTAAAACAAAAACATAAAAAATTCATTTTAAAAATATACATTTTATACATATTTTTATATTAAATAAGTTTTAAATAAAAAATGTAGAAAAATGTGTCATACTAGTGTACTTCAGGTCATATTATAACAAATATAAATTATCTTGTACTTTTTCATTTTAATTAGAGCAACAAATTAATTATTTCCATCTTCGCTGGAGTCAGAGGCGTCTGTATAATAAAATATGTCCTTATTTTCATTAATTTTTAAAGACAAGTAAACTTATAACAATTTTTTACAGCGTTCTATGTCAAGTCGGTTTCTTAAATCGGTATGGACATGAGACAAATTTGAAAAAATCCCCTCCAGTTGAGTTGTTGAAGCAGGTATCATTAACAGTTTTGAGCAAATGCCGCTAATGATTTGTGTCTGCTTGTAGCCATATCCCAGAATAATGCAGGCATAGTAGTTTTTTCTGAGAGCAACGCGAAAAATCCTGTCGCCTTTTTGTACTCAGAAAATGATTGCAGCCCATCTTCGTCAAAATGTTCTAATAAAAAATCTTCCACTTTTTCATTTTGTGCTGGACCCAGTTTTAATCCGTTATAAAGTGGGTGCAATACATTTGCTGTGAGATTATATTTATTAAAAATATTACTAGTCCTACATCTTTCTGTCGCCACCTTATATAACTCTGGCTTTATCTCTAACAATTTTATCCACTCCTCTGTTGCATCTGCTATAGAATATGCCGACTTTTGACAGTTTTTAATAAGTATAGCTATAGGATTCAAGAGTTCCAAAAGCTCATAACCGGATTGACTGAAATCTTCCTTAAATAGTAGATCACTTATAGACGGTTTGACAAATGGCTTTTCATCGGTGTTAGTCTCTGCAGATATTTGCTTCATTCTGCCAATATTCTTTATCAACCAAAAAAGTCCACCACGTTCACTACACCATCTTGTTGAACAAGGCAATTTGGGTTTGGTTCCCCAAGCAAAAATAACTTCTTTTCGAAATTAACTTATTTAAACTCCTTACTAATTTTATGGACTTTACCAAGGATTGAGACATTTTCGTGAACTTCCTCCTCCGGTAGACCAAACGTATCATCATTTTGTTGAGAATATGGCCTTGTAGATCGTCTCTGGTTATTTAAAGGCGCACAAAGATAATTTAATTCTCGACTTATTCCGAAATTTCGAATTACATCCTTGTATAGTAAATTACCAGTACGGGCATTAAGTGTAGTGTGGATCTATCTAACATTTCGTCCCATTGATAACATATTTGAAGCATTGTCTGTCACTACAGCGAAAACTTCTACTGTGTATCGACCTTTGGCTAAACTGACAGCTTTTTTCACTACTTCAACGAGGACTGATTTTTTCCATCCATCAATGAGCAGTACAGAATATCCACCCTCTTTCAGAAATTTAGCGTTCAATTCAATTTGCACCTGGTGCACTGCATCCAATAGTGGTCCAGCAAGTCTTTTTCTACTTGGTGGTTTATATGAGAGTTGCATTTGATTGCAAAATTCCTTGAAGTATTTATTACTTGCTGCAACAAAAGGTACGTTGCAGGCGAACAAAAATCTTGCCTGTTCTAAGGTGCATTTATTCCTAGAAATAAAATATGGAGTTATGGAACATTCAATTACACTGTAAAGTGTTGTGTATAACTTGCCTGCACTTTGTACATTGTGCAATAGTTTTTCCTTTTTCGCGTCTTTTTGTGGAACCATACCAAAAGGAATGCAATGGTCGACCACCAGTAGCAACAGAACATTCTTCAAACCCCATTGGTTGTTGCGCATTGCTTGGGTGTTGCAACATTCTTAAGTTTTTATTAAAGCTTCGTTCCCGTACTTTTTAATAGCAAAACTGGTAAAAGAGAGAACTGTAAACATTTTTTTCTCACACAAAAGTTTTTTGAGATAGTTCGGGAACGGAAAAATGGAAAATACGTCAAAAAAACTGGAACAAATGTCAAAGTCGGCGTAACAGCCAATCAAACGCCGGCAACGATGTTACTATTTTTTACACGCTCAAATTTGTCGAGTAAAAAGTTTTTAAAGAGAGCGCCATTCAGCGCCATTTTTTTGTTAAAGAGAAGTGAACATATTACAATTTTTTTGTGTACGGGAACGGTTTTTCGGGTAAAATGTGTAAAAGTCGTAAAAATTGTAAAAACTTTTTAGTTCTGGAACAAAGCTTAAATGTTCTACTGTTGGGAAATATTTGTTCTCCCGTTAAATGTATCAATTTGTTTATTATTCCACCCGCAAAATCTTTGACATCTGTCAAATCAACGGATGCAACATATGTAAAGTAGTGGTAGTGTTCAGAATGTTTTGTAGATGGCGTGCTATCCATCTTATTTGTTCAATTGTTTTAGTTATGTTAAAAATTAAATAAAATTAACATCTAGACATTTTATGATGGATTTTATGCATTTAATTACATTCTGTTGCTTTTATTTACTATTTTTTAAATAATAATTAAATTAAATAAAAATATATTTAACAATTCAAAAATTCCAAAGAAAGTACGGAGAATCTTCAATTACAAATACAGGCTTGCGCAGTTAGTATTAAGTGAAAAAGAGGTTCGTATCATACTTTTTTCGTGTTTTATGACGTTTACTACTTTTTATACGTTTTCTACGGGTATATGACGTTTTCGACGTTTACAACTTTCTGACCGTCGGAAACCTAAAAAATTGGCATACAGACCATCTCTGTCTCGTATACGTGGTCGAGTTATTTCGATCGATATTTTCATTATTTGGATTACGGCATCCATTATCGAATACACTTTCAAGTGGAATCTTTTGCGAGTTTTTACTCGCCACACATTTGCTGTCGAAATGATTATTTTTGTGGCATAAAACGAACTTTAATGTAACATTTTGCAACAAAACTAATAAAAATCACATGCCAATGACTTTTTCCAATAAAATGAGGAATGAGGAGGGTTACTATTACTTTTAGTTTTTCACAATTTTCTACTATTTTATAAAATTTTCATTTAATTTTAAGTGAAACTGGCCGCACAACAACATGCATGTTTGTAATATTTTGTGTTTACCATATGTTTTCACCGTTCGATGACCGTATACATCGATAACTTTTTTATATAATTGCGATCGTATAAGAGAATCCAAAAATTTCGAACGTTCGTAATTTTTCTTCGAACAAAAACTCGCTCGATACAACATATCATAACGCCCCCCCCCCACTCATATAATTTGCTGCTGCTCATTACCTTTTTTGCGTCGCTGTAAAATCGATCAATCTCATTCCGTTGTCGGATGTTATCTCGTCAAGGATGTTATCCCTATATGTAAGCCGACTTTCGATTAATCGTTTAATCGACTTTTTGGAGTAAAAAGCCTAAAGTGGGGTACACACGATCAGTTTTGACTGTCAGTTTTGCTCAAATAATCGGTTGCTTGCCAGTGTGGCCGTTCATTTTTGTCAGTCATCAGGCAACCACAAAATATTTTGTTGTTGCTGGACATTTTGACATTTATCGATATTTCCGAAAATTCGACAGTCAAAACTGTAGTGGGATTCTGTAACTCATTTTTGCTGTTATCGATAATTGTCGGTAAAATTAAAATGCTTATAATTTCGATAATTAACGAAATTTTTCGGTAGGTTAACGATGAATAAATAGTAGTCGCTAGCCTCTACCGACACAAACAGTGATGCCAACTTTTCTTTATGTTTTTAGTCATAGTTTTGCGATTTAATTTTACCGATTTTTGTCGGTAACAGCAAAAATGAGTTACAGAATCCCACTACTGATCGTGTGTACCCCGCTTAAAAGTCGAGTTTTTACTGGAGGGAAAATCGCATATCGATTATCTTGTAATCGATTTTCAATTCTGGCCATACACTTTTTTTTGTCGATTTTTCGGAAATATAATCTTCGTTCCCGTACTTTTTAATAGTAAAACTCGTAAAAGAGAGAACTGTAAAAAATTGTTCTCACACAAAAGTTTTTTGAAATACATAGTTCGGGAATGGAAAATACATAAAAAAACTGGAACAAATGTCAAAGTCGGCGTATCAGCCATTCAGACGCCGGCAACCATGTTACTATTTTTACATGCTCAAATTTGTCGAGTAAAAAGTTTTTAAAGAGAACGTAATTCAGCGCCATTTTTGTTCAAAGAGAAGTGAACATTTTACAACTCTTTTGTGTACGGGAACGGTTTTTCGGGTAAAATGTGTAAAAGTCGTAAAAATTGTAAAAACTTTTTAGTTCTGGACAAAGCTATAGATGAAACTGTCCAACAACCACAAACATTTTGTGTTTGCCTGAGACGGGCAAAAATTAACGGCCACGCTGACTAGCAACCGATATTTGAACAAAAATTGACAGTTAAAACCAGGGTTTCGGAGTCTACGAATCGGAGTCGAGCAATTTTGCTGGAGTCGGAGTCCGAGTCGAAAAGAATAACTCGACTCCGACTCCGGGCAATTTTTTTTTTCTACATTATAGAAATATAACATTAAACTAGGGACAACAAAATTTTTTCAAAAAATCATTATTTATTTTAAAAGAAAAATATAAGAAAATAATTAAGCAAACTGTATACCAAGTTAGAGGGCGATTCACAGGATATCTACTATCAAATCTTTTCATCTCTATTTTGATTACAAAATGCATGTTGAAAATATTTGATGGTCCAATTGATGACTTAATTTTTATACCTTCAGCATTTATGCTAACGAGGGTATATGGGAAATGTTGCCAATTATTTCATATTCCATTTCCAAAAAATTGAATTTTTTCTTTTCGCGCTACGTTAACGATTTTTGGTATATACAGTTAGGCAACAAATGTATTGCAAAAACCAAGATCGTAGAAAATTTCATATTAATTGTTCGTTTATGGCAACAAATTATTTAAAAACTATACGTTTTTTTTTTTGTGCAAATCTCTTGCTATAGGTCCTTACAACAATATTCCGTCAAAATATGCAAAGGTTATTTGCGATTTATAAAAAATACGGTCAAAAATATGAATTAACTACTATTTGGGGGTGACAATAAAAGTATTGCAAAAATTACCAAATCGATGGTTTCTTCGAGAATTACCAAATGTGTGTTCCTTAATAAGTTGTCTATCTTCTTTGGACATTCATTGGAGCATTAATGAGCTTAGTTAAATCAAAAGTTAAAGCTCGATATATTCCACTCTAAGGATACTGGTTCCCCAATTTTTAGTAAATCTTGATCCTTCATTGGAGGATGTTTTTGGAGTTTTTTGTTAAAATGGACCCAAACATTTTATGAGGGTTGATATCAGGATGTTGGCCCGATGTATTTAAGATTTTTGTGTTGTTATATTACATTATCTGGTCTTTGGAATGGTGGTAGTTGACTTTGTTTCAGCTTTCGGGATCGATTTTTCTGACTTTCAGACTAATGACTATTAAATATTTCTTAATGATGTCAGTGGGGATGTCTTACCAATCATTATTATATCCGTGAACCCAATTTCGCATACTATTTTCCATGGTAAAGAATATAGTACCCAAATATTCGGTATTCCAGATTCTCCAATAGCGATTTAATTTCCATATTTGATGGGTTTTATTGGATTTGGCGCAATTTGTTGCATTTATTATGATAGCAGAGAATAATATCTATCCACTTAGTAAAAATTAAATCATATCAATACCATTGAGAGACGAAAGAGTGCTCTGTCGTAGGTCGTTTCAAAATTTTACACTGGTGTCAATTTTTTTCCATATACTTTCCAGAGGTATTTCGATGTTCTCAAAGCAAAAATCTGACTGTTTTGCATTGTTCCATTATCCTACAATACATATTGAGTCAAATATTCATTCTTGGCATACTTGCCTGTGGCCGATTCGTCATTGTTTATTGTTAATATGGTCCCATGCGTTTTTTACCTGTCTGAAGACCCTCCATTACGGCTTTTATTATCACAGAACTTTATCACTGTTCGTCCATTATTAGCCGAAAAAGTCATAAAATGCATAATGACCCCAAAAATTTTCAAAAAATGTATAGTTTTATAGCACTGATTTTCCCGGTGCATTACTTTTATTGTCACCCCCCAGTAGTAGTTAATTCTTATTTTTGACCGTATTTGTTATAAATCGCAAATAACCTTTGCATATTTTGACGGAATATTGTTGTAAGGACCTATAGCAAGAGATTTGCACAAAAAACCGTATAGTTTTTACATAATTTGTTGCCATAAACGAACAATTAATATGAAATTTTGTACAATTTTGGTTTTTGCAATACATTTCTTGCCTAACTGTATGTTAAGAAATAATTCCCCAGTACAAATCCGCTCGCGAGCAAATTTTTGGTTGTTGCGGACAAATGTTATCGCGGTTTTACTTCTGCTTTTAAGAAAAAAATATTATAAAAACGCTAATTATTTTATTGAGAACAATTGTCACTAAAAAGTTATCACGAAGTGACGTCATTAAGTAGATTGTATAATATTTGTAAAATGTTACTCAGCATTCGCGGAATTTACAAAAAATTGACAAAATTTTAAATGTAATCCGATTTTTTTGAAAATAAAGGTCCATTTACACGTCAAAAATTAAAAAAAAAAATAACAGTTTTAAATAAAGACTCAACGGGGAATCAAATGAGACCAAACTTATAATCATGGGGATAGTAGTTAGGATATTATAGCCAAAATAAGCACATATTTGTGTTACAAAAAACAAATTTTGGTTTGGAATAATAGTTTTCACATGCATTCTAGAATTGAAAATATTGGAAAAATTCTATAGGAGTACTTCTTTTATTTTTCTTGAAACTGCCAAGAAAATTGGCGGATTTTGCTTTATCTACATTCACATAGAAGGTTTCCCATCGAGGAAAGTTATCGGGCTGTTGAAATAAATCATTAGACTTCTTAAACGGAAATAGAGTTCAAATAAACCGCTTTAACTTATATGCATTATTAAAATATGTATGTGTAAATCGCGTAATTATCAAAATCGTTTTGTCCGCATGTGATTTTCATGTACAGCAAGACCATATCTTTTAATTTGTATATATTTTCCGAAATATAATTTGGACGCTAAGATGTAGCATCGGCTGCATCTTAGCATTAAAAAACCTATAAAACATCGCTAATTTGCGCAAAGTTCATACAATTTCGTTCCGCATCCGGTTTTAGTGTCACCATGAAAATCTGCATCGATATATACCTATTTCAAGGCAATCAGTCAAGAACCGTGGATGTAGCATCACACACTATTTTTGGGATAAAATGAATGTAGTTCCCTTATCAGTGAAGTTTTTAAATCTCTGTTTCCGCAAAAAGGAAGATGCTGCACTAGTTTTTTCATAGCAGTGCAACCGGCCGATTGATTTTTAGAAATTTGTTCGCACAAAATTTTCGTGTTTGGATACAGATTTCTCTGAAGCTGTGTAGGCTACATTCAAATCAGAATCGTGAGTTCTTCATACCTATATATGATTTTTTGAAAAACCTGTTTGCGGAACGAAATTATAAGAAAATTTCAAAAAACACTTAAAATCTGGCTTCAAAATTTCAGCATCATTTAATGGTAGACGCAGATCAAATTTTGAAAAGTTATACATTGGTGGGATGATCCTTATTTAGTTGGCTTCTACATTCACTTTGATAGGAAAATCGGGAAAAGTTTGGTTTATTCACAAATCAAGAGAAAACAAAAAAAGACACGTTGGCTTCAACCCATTTTTACCCATTTTTTAACATAAATATAGCCACAGCTTCCACGCAAATCAACTTTGAAGGCCAATATTTTTTGCCAAGTCTAAAAACATTTCATTTTATCCAAATGCATTTAAATTGTACAATATACAACCACTATTCGCGAGTTATAAAGGGGTAAACCTTGGCTTCAACGATGTTAAATTTTCAATAATATTGTCCATATACACTTTCATACGGGCAAAATGTGCCTCATCGAAATAATGGTTTCAGACCCCAAGTATGTTTGGACGACATGTGTTTCAGACAATTTGGAGTCGATTGAGCAACGTCCGTCTGTCTGGCTGGCTGGAGCGCACGATAACTCTCGAACGGATCAACCGATTCGATCCACAATTTGGCTTTCGTAATATTTTGTCCAAACGTAGTTTAAGTTCGAAGATGGGCTATATCGGTCCACTCCTTCCGGTATCTCCCCCACAAAAGGTCGAAAATGTGTGCGCACGATAACTCTTGATGGAAGTAACCGATTTGTTCCATATTTTGCTGATCGTGTAATTTCTACTAAACTTAGATGAGGCTCCAAAATGGATTCAATCGGTCCACTCCTTCGGGTACCTCCAACACAAAATTTCTGATAAGTTCTTATTAGGACCTGCTCTCGAATCGCTTTGGTTTTTGTTGCAACAACTCGTATTCATTGCCCCCATACGACGGAACAATTTTCATCATGGGCAAGTCCATACTTCCTGAGAAAATAGCCTGAAAGATGCAAAAAGCACCGTGTGTAGTGGATGGAGCGCAATGTAACTATCGAACGGATCTGCCGATTATTGCCAATATATGTAGCCGTTTCACAAAATATAGAGAACATGTATTATATGCGCAAGCGCGACTTTACAGATGTGCAAAGTTGACTGTTCGAAATTTCGATCGCTGGTACTTAACTTAAATATCGATGGGTATATCAAAACGTGGAAATTTACTGACAAATTGCCGGGAAAAGTTATTATAGCACCATATAAGACTATATACTAAATTTCAGCCATTTCTAAAGGATAGTGCGGCTAAAATCCTAAAATACCCTAAAATCTTTAGGTACCATTCAACGGAGGCTGTATAAAACGTGGACCTATGCTGACAAATTTCTGGAGGAAAGTTAAATAGCCTCAAAAAAGACTAAATATGTATTAATTTACAGCGATTTCTGTAGAATAATACAGTTAAATCCTTGAAATCTCCAGAAAATCGGGCGATACCGTTCTATGGGGGCAATCCAAAACGTGGACCAGTGCTGACACATTTCGGGAAAACGTTTTGTAGGTCCAAAGAAGTCTCAATACCAATCTTCAACTATTTTTTCACACAAAAATTGTGAAATAAATCAATAAAACGGCAAATAAATCAATTTTATTTTACTTTTATACATATAGCTTAAGCACCAGTGTTCGAGTTTCGAACAGCACTTTCCGGGAAAACGAAAAATCGGAAAAATTTTTTGAGTTGATTTTTGACATCTGTGGGTCCTAATCACCTTAAAAAAGTGCTTTGTTTTTAAAAAGTAAATAAACAAATTTGTCTCAGTACGATATGGGTTAAAAAATTTCACTAAAATGTTAGGACAATTTGGTCCAAACTTGGATCTACTAATATTTTGTCAAAACTTAGTTTAACTTCAAAAATGAACCCTAATGGAAAAATGGACCCTCCCTAAAAAAGTTCAACATTTGTGTCTTAGTGGAGTTAATTCCTAATCCACATTTTTGTCGGCAAGTTCAAATGTCCAAAAAGGGCCACAAAATTCTGAAGAGACCTTAAATAGATTCTATCTGTCTGTAGGTGAAAGTTTCACTTCACATTGGCTGAGGGTATATGGTAAATTTCAAATTTCTTTTGCAATTCCATTGGAAGAAATCTTAAAAAATTTTTTGCGACCACCTCCGCTATTTTTGGAACATAGATTAAGAAAAAGTCGTGGTTTCAAATCTGTTCGCGTTCACAAAATTGGATGCTGCGCTCCAAAGTTATGGGGAGTTTTATTCCCTTATAAAGAACAAATATTTAAAAATTCCATTGTTGCTATAATAAAAAAATCTATATATAAAGCGTTAAAAGCATTTAATATCTATCAGTAGATGCCTAAATATTTACTAAATGTATTTCTATTTTCGCGGAAAATCAAGAAATACTGAAAAAATCTTGGAGTAAATTTAATTTATTCTTATTTAGAGTCCAAATAAAACTCGAAAAAAATAAATTAAAAATACGTACAGATTCTAGACAACGCGTAGAAAAATATGAGACCAAAATTTTAACGATAGGATTTATAAATGCCATATTACAGCAACAGCAAAAGACGAAAACTTATTGTTGGAATGTTATTTCAAAAATATATTTTTTTGTTTAATACGAAAAATAGAAAAAAAAATTTTTGGAGTTATTCTACTACATCGCTAAATTTCGATGCAAGGACTGACGGACTTCGCCGAAACTTCTTCAGGAAAAATGCGATGACAAACCCGAAAGTGTATTTGCTTACTTTGATAAACAATAGGATTATGAAATAGAAAGTAATATTGAAATTACAGCCAAAGAAAAAAAATAAAAGTTAAAAAACGTATAATTCGCGAATTCGTTAAAATCAGTTAAGGCGCATGCGCTTTTCAGATACAGCGAGTGCATCTCTATCAATATGTAGCGATTTTTCCTCTTTTCATTCAGTGGCCAAAGTGTGCCGTCAGATGCATCTTACTGTTCAAAAAACCTTTATGTGTGGATTTCAGTGACCGCCTTTAAAAAATACGTCATTATAACAAATTTTAAACAAATTCGTCAAGAACCGCGGATGTGCTACCAAATTCTATTTTATACGAAATGCGAATATTACTCCAGAATCTCGGTAATTTATGCCACACGGTTTTGGAAAATAATATAATCGCGTATAAAGGATTCCATTTATGTAAAAATAACCAAAGAAAATCGCGGTTTAATGCGCGGAATCATCAAAATATATGTATCTATAACCGCAGTTTTAGTGGATGGATTTGAAGGCGGAAGGGTTCATTAGATCCGGCGCGTAAAAAAACTAAAATCACGCGGTGTTCAAGGTTACCTGAGTCACAGTTGTAAATTTTGAAGCAAAAAAATTGGTTTTTAAAGAAAATGTACGCACCAAAATTTCGACTTTGGACTCCTATTACTAGGGAGCTGTATGAAGCACACTCATGAGATATACATCGAACGACGTGGAATCACGAGTTCTACAATCCAATAAATAGTTTGGGTAATTATCTGGTTGCGCCCTCCAATTATAAGAAAAATTCAAAAAACCCAGATTTCAAAACTTCAAAATGTCAGCATCGATTTTAGGAGGATGCAGGGTATATATCGAAAAGTCATACATTAGAACCATCTTGCCCGTGGGGTATTCTTCAATTCTTTCTTTGAGCTCAGGTCTGAATTTTCCGTGGTTTGACCAGAAATCCAGAAAGAAACGGTGAACCTCAACTTCAACGATTGTAAAACATTTTTGAATATTACCATATATCTGTCCGCTTATATATCTGTCACTTAATATTTTAGCATTTTTGGCATAAAATATTGGATTTGGCCACACTTTGATCTGTTCATACATATTTCTCTTCGCACGAAGCGTGGGCGCAGATGAGATTAATGCTAAAGAATTTTGCTATGATACGAATTGTGACAATTCTCTCATCAACCGCAGTGAAGCTGCAAGCCATATCATATCATTATCATCATTATCATAAATCCAATACCTAGCTCATGTTTCGTTTTATGGCAGCTGTAGTACAATGAGTAATCGTTTGTGATCTTTACATATGTAGGTCCGATTCTATAGCACTTCCAGTAGGGCGATAATATCATCTTTGTACGTACCAAGTGCATGCGCCAGTGTGCAAACTGCATTTACTCTGTAAAGAGTCCGGACTTTCCAGATGCAGATTCGCCAACCATGGATTGTTGTGAATTTTAAACATTTTGTCATAATAAACGATCACACTATTTCCATAATTTATCTTTCTAATGTGTAAAATTCGTAATTCGCGATAATCTGTCGTTTTCTAGAAGCAATTTCATATCATATTTCGCTTTATGAATTGTTGAGTTTATTGAAAAGAAATCGATTCACCCTTTTCCATTGATTATTGTATTATGAAAATCAATTCATGTATATATAACATATGTACATATATAAAAGAAAACGACGACAGTTGAATTATGTATGTATTCGCAGCTAGCGAAAAGAAGGCACGTCTCACACCAACTATGAACCGATTTAATTAAACACAGTATCAAAAACTACGTATATACATCCACATATGTTATGATGTCTGTCATATACATATGTATGTATATATGTATGTAAGGGATATATGACGCCCATTTTCCATTATGTATAAACAGATTCTGCCATAAAAATAGCACTTATTTTAAAGTTCTCTGAAATATGAATATGGGAATTATATTGCTTTTCAGAATAGTCTGGCTTAGGGACTGAATGATTGTGATTGTGAGCGAAAAGCACCTAAACTTTGGTTTTCATGGCAAAATTGACATTGTATTTGTTTCAAAAAACTTCAAAATTTAAAAATAATACACGAGTTTTGTTCGACATAGTGAAACAGGCTGTTTGTTAATCGTTTTATCGTTTTTTCACCAAAAAGAAACGTAAATTAACTTCCGAAAACGGAAAAAAACTAATGAAATTGGTTGAAAAATAGAGAGTTCTGCAATTTTGTTGGTTTTAACTTTTTGGTTTTTTATGCAAGTCTGCCTCTCAACCCGTCTGTGGTAATCCTATATCATCCACAAAAATTGAGATAGGACGCTGAAATTTTGGAAAGATGGGACTTTTGTTTGGGGACATGTCAATTTCGAAGATTGAGTATATCGGTCCACGCTTTGGTATAGCACCTGTATAACGGTACTGTCCGAGTTGAGATATTTTGACGTTTTTAGCTACATTTGTTTGGCCGAATTGACTATAATTTGACATTTAGGGTTTCCAGTGATAAAGAATCTTCTCCACCATGGCACAGTTACCCAGGTCGTGGCATCGTAATATTTTGAATATGTTATGTCAAAACTTTCTTTATGTTGTTGCGGAAATTACAACAAAAATATTTTTTTATAACGGGAATTCACCTTTCATATTCGATCAGCTGGTGTGATACCACTACCTGGTAGTTCTCCACCAAAAATTGTGGACATAGGTCCACGTTTTGGTATAGCCCCTATTTCAGGTATCATTTGACAATCATATTTTGTGGAGGCTTCAGCTGCTGAATAAAGGATTTGTGAACCTAAATGTAGTATGGACTGATCCCTAATTTTAAATAAATATAAAAATAAAGAGTAAAATAAACAAAACTCTTACGAAGGTGACAAAATAAATTTTGGATTTTCTAGCGTACATTTTCAGGCATATGTGGGTGTGTGTATCACAAACAGTGGGCCAATCAATACAATCTACCATGGTACAATAATACAGGTAGCATTATCACGCCAGCTGATGGTAACATAATGTGTCAATTGCATTGAATTGATGTCAAATTTTGACATCTTATGTTGCCAACAATTGCCGATGCGGCTACCTGTGTACTTGTACCATGCAATCTACACAGAAAATAAAAACATGTCACGAGGGCCAATCGAAAAGTTTCGAACCTAGGCAAAAATACTTGTGAACTGTAACGACACGTTTCCCGCCTGTTACTCGGATATACTCAGGGGGCAGGGTTCGTCACAGAAATTTATATTTACAGTGACCGAGAGGGAAAAGACGTTTAGTTGTATTTTTAAGTTCACAAGCTCAGTTCTTTATTTCCAGTATAGTAAATTTCAATAATTTCAAACCTTAAATCTAGTAATACCACCGTCGACTTTGGCCGCGAGCACCTCCGGTAGCCTCGGTCAGCCCTCCGCTGGGGTGGTCAGGTCCTATCACCGCAATCCGTTCGGATACCACATTCGGATCCCACAGAACGCCGCTGGATTAGCCAGCCCTTGAATACGCTGGTTAATGCACAAGACATGCCAGTTCTCGGACAGGTGAAATCAACAGTAATGCGTGGGACCAGTCGGCCCTTGAATATACCGGTTAAGGCTTAATACAGACAATAGTATTGGAGAGCATTCGGCCCTCCCTGGAGTTCAACGCTTTTAATGATGTAGGAGACCGTTCGGCCCTCCGGGAATTTAACACAAGTAATAAGATTGGAGACCGTCCGGCCCTCCTCGAAGCTCACGCTATCGATAATATAGGAGGCCGTTCGGTCCTCCCTGGAATTCAACACAGAGTTTAACCCAATTAATAACTTAGGAGACCGCTCAGCCCTCCCTGAAGTTTCACAAGTTTTAATAATATAGGAGACCGTGCGGCCATCCACGGAGTTTAACACAATTTATAATTTAGGAGACCGTTTGGCCCTCCCTAAAATTCACAAGTTTTAAAGGACCGTGCGGCCCTCCACGGAGTTTAACCGTTTGGCCCTCCCTAAAATTTAATACAGATAATAATGTTGGAGTCCGTTCGGACCTCCTCGAGGTTTACACTAATGATAATTTAGGAGACCGTGCGGCCCTCCTCGGAGTTTAACACAATCCCGTGGGTGCGGGAATATAAGATATGGGAAGGGGTAAGCAACAAAAAAAAAAACTTACCGGAATTCCTTGCTGGTTATATTAACACGGCTTATGTTCGATCACTTGCACACGCCCGTCGACAAATTGTGGAGCTCGATACGGTATCCTTACACTTCGCGTTACACACTCGATTTGGTGATCATCACCCAACGACCGCTCCTTCTAAACCAGCGAACGTAAAAATACTTTAAATAACATTTCCAATCGTTTCGTTTCGCATTTTCCATAGGAACAATACAAAACGAAACATAACCCACGTTGGCCGAGCTCGCTGTTTAGTTTTGTTTTGTTTACATTCGTGAGTGCGAACAAAACGAAAAGCGAAAAGAACTCAACTCCACAAGAGGAAATAGAAAACGGAATAGTACTAAACACATGTGAATAAATCAAAAACGTTTGGTGGTTGATAAAATTCACTGTGGTATGCTGATTGATGGTTGATAAAAAGCACTGTGGTATGCTGATGCTAACTTATAGGGTTGTTAAGGGGTAGTTTACACTATATGTAAATGTCATATGACATGAAATTTTCCATCATTATATCGTCGCTAATATGTGCAATATTGGGGATTTTCCCTACGCCATTTACTTTGTGCGTCCACACCAGCAAAACTGTAATAAAATTACGTCTCCACATTGCCTGTGTGGGTAGATATGGAATGTTTTTATTTCGTGTCATATGACATTTACATATAGTGTAAACTACCCCTAAGCAATCACATGTGTGTGTGTCTGAGTGTGTCATTGACAATACGCACGGCAAACGTTTCCCAAAAATACTTCTTGTTTCGGTGATGAATGAAACAACTCGGCAAACCATAGCCGAAGTTACATTTCAGCAATCGTACGGTTTCCATCATTTTACATTGAAAAGTTTGTGTTTTTGTTTTGGTTGTGAGAATGAAACGATTCAGAGAAGCTGAAAAGTTTGTGGCTTTGTGTGATTGGTACGGGAATAGTTTTGTTTGTTTCCGTTCATTGTTCTAAACTAATTCCCTTCGACTCATCACATCTGTTGTAACCTCGGAGATCTGATGTGTCGAATTTACGACTTCACTGCTATCTCCCAGGTTGAATGGTCGCTGCCTATTAGCTACCGGCGTCGGTTCAACGGTACCTTGTTTGTCACTTTACCTCAGCTATGAACAAATCAGTACTCTAGCGTCGATTCATGCCACAAATACTACAGTCACACATATCATTTTGTGCATCATTTGTTTACCTACTTTACTTACCCAACTGTACATCATTCCCAAAGATCTGTGTATGTAAACATGTATTTAAAGAACAACAAAACAGGAGTACCGCCATGCTGGACATATCAAAAAAAAAACCTTTCATGGCGTCATAATAGAAAAGAAAAAAAAAAAACACAAAACTACTTCGAATAGGGTGACAGTTGTATGTGTAGGGAAAACGAGGGGACGGCGACGTTCCTCATCACAGAACATTTTCGTCCGATCATTTTTCTCAACTTTCGACGTAGATTAATGCGGCAAGAGTGCATCGATCAAATTAAGTCCTTGTAAGGCGATGAAGCATCATCCTATAGCACTGTGGAAAACTGGTTTTATGAATTCAATCGAAACGAAAGTCGTGAAGTTCGTTCAAAAACGATCGTTGTGCCAGAAAAAATATTAGCCATGCGTGAACGGATAATGCAAGATCATCATATTATACACCGTGAAATAGAGACATCCTTGGATATTTTTTCCAACAAACATTGGATATTGCATGAACATCTGCAAAAATGGGGTTTTCTCGTGTAATGCCGTGTTGATCGGGGCAAGCAATTTCGAAAATATAAGTTCGCTGAGCTTCAAAAGAGGTCTATAAGATGGTCCCAGGTGATGAATCTTGAAACTATACGTATGAGCCCGAAAAATGCCAGCAATCGCCAGAAGATGCTGTTGAAGCGTTCAAAAACCATGTTTTGGAGTTGTCGCACACGGAGTGGAAAATGTGCTATGTTTGGATCCAAACATAATTTGTTTGGATCCCAACGAATATATGTTTGCAACATTTTGTAACATATGTATCTCAATTTTATATGTTTGGGTACCAACATATTTATTATGTTAGAACATATTTTTCATGGACAAGGAAGAAATCGCATTTAATATTGGTAATTACATCAATACATTTTTCATATACATATGTACATACATGATTTCAACTTTGAAGAAAATGTGTTTTATTTCACAACTAAGGAGAAGCGTTCAACGATGTTTCTATATTTTTTTTTTCTTTTTAAAAGTGCGACTTTTTATAACATATTTCATTCAGTTTTCCTTTTATTAAAGTGTGTTATGTATTTCTTTGAAATTTTGTATGTACCTATGTGTCTTTGTTGCTTTTGCTTTTTTCTATGCCCTTCAATAAAATGTGTATGTATATGTAAAGGCCCCCACTCATTTATCAGTCCCCAATAGAAAGTGTCTTCGAGACAACATTGATGAATCGTGCACGACATACCCAATTCGTTCACGACTCTTTGCAGACAGCCCTTTGGGATTGTTGACGACATTTTCACACAAGTGTCCGCCTATTCATGCACGACAACTTGGGCGACAGGGTAAGCGAAGTTGTCGTCGGTGACAATGTACATGACACTGTCTTGCAGATAGTCGTTGATGACAGTTTTAAAGACACTGTCTTGCAGATAGTCGTTGATGACAACTTTACAGACACTGTCTTGCAATAAGTCGTTGACGACAGTTTTAAAGACACTGTCATGCAATGAGTCGTTGACGACATAATGCCTTACCATGCCATCTATATTCTCTTCAGTGATAAATAACCCCAGTTCCCCCAATAACCCCATTTAAAAAGAAAAGAAACAATTTTTTTTTTTGAATATATAATAATGCATATATAATTAATGTAAATAAAGTAAATTCAAACATTGTATTTTTTAAAGAGTATATAATTAAAAATAATTAAAATGATAACATAGTTATAATAAAAATTAAAACAAATAGTAATAATTATAAAATTGGAAATATTTTTCAATTTTTGTTTTCTGTTTATCGTAATTTAAAAGTTGGATGGATGTGCTGGGAACATTTAAGTTTTCTTCCCTCAGAACTGCCAATATGTCATCTCCCAAACTTCTAGATACGTTGTGCTTCAAAAAAACATCCCTCAATTTATCACGCAGTGTTGGCTGGAATTGGGAACTTTCGTTACAAACAAGCAAATCTTCAAGGAATGGTTCAAACTGGGAATTTTCGTTGTAAACTGGCGAAACTTCGACATTATTATTGTCCTCTGCCTGATAGAAGTCTTTTTGATTAAATTGTTTTCCTCGAAGTCTTTTCAAATAATCCAGACTTTTTCGAGAAATTTCTCGCCGCAAAGATCTTTTAGATGACATAATGAAATGCTGTAAATATTATTTAGTTTTACTTACGTTCTTTTATAATCTGTATATTTATTCACTTTTATTTATATAAACACACGTTTAATATGTATATTCAATAGCTTATTTGAAGGCAAGAACCGAATTGAAAATAACAAAAAAAAATAGTTTTAATTTTCTATTAATATTGCATAGCATGCTGCTTTCATACAGTTTTGAATTGGTATCGTTTTTTTGTTTTGCACGACACATTGCAAGACAATGTCTTGCAAATTGTCACCTATTCGTCATAAAAGTGGTAATAAATTTAAAAGTTCGCTTTTTTGAAAAATTTCTTGGGTTCTTTGCCAAGACACACTGCAAGACATTGTCATTCAACTTGTCGTTCATGACAATTTCGGAAATTTCGTTAACGAATCGTGCACGAATATGTCTTCGAAGACTATATTTTCTAAGGGGTCTGTGCCGTCAGTCCGATGAACCCTTTCTGTATGTGTGACTGACAAGTGTGTAGCACCAACCATCAGTCAAGTCTAAAAATCTTGAATTTCTCGTCCACAAATGAATGATTTCTACGTTTTTTGTGTTCCTACACGAACATTATTTTCTGTTTTTCAAAAATGTTTATTGACAATTTGAAAATAAACACAATTCACCCAGACTGATGGGGGTTCATTTTGAAATCAAAACTATTTTGATTTTCATCAGTCTTGAAAAAGTCACACATTCATTCTCAAAATTTCAAAAATTTACATATACTACCATAAATGCTGGCAGTCAGACTGACTAATGAGTGGGGGCCTTTAGAAATAGCGAGGAAACGCTTGCTGAGAGCAAGTGAGCATACATTTCAATGTGTTTCACATTGACATTTACGCTCCCTTGCTCTCAGAAAGCATGTGTTTGTTTTTTTTGTGGCTTTTGGGTTTGTATTTGTTTGAACCCAAAAATATATTTTGCTTGCATCCAAACATATAATTTGTTTGCACCCAAACATATATTTGTTTGCTGGACCCAAACATATGTTATGTTTGGGACTGCTTGCAAACAAATATATGTTTGCTGCAAAATATGTTTGGGACATATGTTAGAGAGGCCATTTTTTTCTGTGTGTAGTTGTGCAGACCATAAAATCATTCATGATTTTTTTCATATAGATCTTTTTTTTTCTTTCTTTCTTTCTTTCTTTCTTTCTTTCTTTTCTTTCTTTTCTTCTGAAAGAGTATATCTTTAACTACAGTTGGAACTTTTGTCGTTGAAAAATATTGGATAGTTTTGTGGTAAATGGCTACCTGCAAAACACTTTTTTGTAAAAGCGTTTTGCGGTGCCAACGATAACTTGAAATCATGTCTAATTTTGTCTTTAAGCGAAACAGAAATTAAAAAAAAAAATCAGTTAAAAATATGTGAACTGTCAATCAAAATTTTGATTTTATCGTCGTCAAAATGTGACATTTTTTGTCAAAGAATCTGGCAATTTTTATACCCTCAGCCTTTAGGCTATGAAGGGTATATACACTTTCATACGGGCAAAATGTGCCTCATCGAAATAATGGTTTTAGACCCCAAGTATGTTTGGACGAAATGTGTTTCAGACAATTTGGAGTCGATTGAGCAATGTCCGTCCGTCTGTCTGTCTGTCTGGCTGGCTGGAGCGCACGATAACTCTCGAACGGATGAACCGATTCGGATCAAATTTTGGCTTTCGTAATATTTTGCCCAAACTTAGTTTAAGTTCGAAGATGAGCAATATCGGTCCACTCCTTCCGGTACCTCCCCCACAAAAGTTCGGAAATGTTCGGAAAATTTGTGCGCACGATAATTCTTGAACGGAGTAACCGATTTGGTCCATACTTTGCCCATCGTGGAGCGTGTACCATACTTAGATCAGGTTTTAATATGGACTCAATCGGTCCACTCCGTCGGGTACCTCCCACACAAAAATTTGGAAAAGTTCAGTTTAGGACCATCTCTCGAATCGCTTTGATTTTTGCTTTAGCTACTTGTATTCACTGCCCTCCATACGACGGTATTAGTTTCATCAGGGGCAAGTCCATACTTCCTGAGAAAATAGCCTGAAAGTTGCAAAAAACCCCTATGACACCGTGTGAGGAGGTTGGAGGGCAAAATAACTCTCGAACAGGTCTGCCGATTCGGTCCAAAGTTTGGCCTTAGTAATATTTTGTCAAAACATAGTTTAAGTTCGAAGATAAGCCATATCGGTCCACTCCTTCAGGTACCTCCCCCACAAAAGTTCAAAAATGTTCGGAAAAATTGTGCGTACGATAACTCTTGAAGAGAGTGGCCGAATTGGACCATACTTTACACATCCTAATATATCTACCAGATATAGATCAGGTTCAAATATGGACTATATTTGTCCACTCCATCCGGTACCTCCCACACAAAATTTCGGATACATGTTCACTTTAAGACCTGCTTTCGAATCACTTTGATTTTTGTTGAAGCAACTTGCATTCGCTGCCTTAATTGCTATGGTAAAAGTTGTTTCAGGGGCAAGTCCATACTTCTTGAGCAAACAGCCCGAAGGGTGTAAAAACCCCCTATGGCACCATATGTAGTGGCTGGAGATCCACTTCCATAATGGTCAATGTCGATCCATTCCTTTTTGTATCTCCTCCGCAAAACGTTTGATCTTTAATCATAATCAACATTTTTGACGGTTCAAACGCCCAAAATTTTTAAAACCCCCTAAATACATACGTTTTTTGGGAAAAAAAGTTTCAATATATTCAGGCTGAGGGTATATCTCTGTCGGCAAAGCCGACTGATACTTTTTTACTTGTTTTTTAATTTTTGTCTATTTTTGCAGTCACACACATGAACTGGACTATCTATATACGTCTGAAACTATAGGCAATAGGGTTATGACTTTTTTGCAATTTCGTATCCCTGTATGATATTTTCATGAGGTTTTACCTAAGATTGCGTAACATCTTAATTATAGAGTGATTCGATGAAAAACTTCCACAAAAAAAGAGCTGTAAGCAGACTTTTAAGTGAAAACAAGGTATAGGGGCACACGACATAACCAAAATTACATAAGCGTTTGTTCCTCACTAATTTTATCGCCGTATTATTACATATATCATTTTATATTATTCATATATCATAAATATTAAAAGTGGTTTGTGCGGGACCTTTTTTAAAACTTAAAAGTTATTTTAGTCATTAATATGCAAATGACCATTCATTTGTGCACAGGAAATATTTTTTCGAGATTTTTTTTTTCATTTCATAGAATTAAAAAAAAAAACCGTTTAAAAAACTTTGTTGTCTTCAAAGTTGTTTGTGCGGAACCTTTTTTTATAATAAATTGGAATGAAAGATATTTTAGGCATTAATAGGCAAACGTTCATTGATTCTCATTTCAAATCATTTTTGAGAAAAAATGTCCAAAAAGAATGGTTGAAATCTGAAAGGTAATGGGTTACTTCTTCAAAAAAATTACACGGCAAACCTACTTACTTTACTCCTCACTAAGTAATGTCGACGGTGGTACAGTGTGTGTGTGTCCGACTATAAATCCTAGGGTTGTGTGTTCAACGCTCACCGTCGGCACGCGATTTTTTGTTAATTAAAAAATAATAGTTCGTGGTGCACATGTGCACTGCACATTTATGTTCTTAAGCAACCCTTAATATTCGTGTCCGTGGCACAGTGTGTAGTGTCTTTAGGTAGAAATCGGAGGGTTCGTGGGTTCAACTCGGGCAGACAGCGAAATAAAATAGAGTAAAATAAAATTAGAAGTGTGATGAAATTAAAAACAAATTCTCTACATCAACTGTTCTAGAAATAGATTTTTTCACCTTACTTTTCAACTTCTAGTGGCCACAGAATAACTAGTTATTCTAGTTGCCATAAAGTAACTAGAAACTGAGTGCGATATGTCCTTGTAAAAATAATGGGGAAGAAAGGGGGTTTGTAAGTAGTTACGCCTGCCAAAAAATCCCTTACAAAACCCATGATTTTGGGAGGACTTTTTTGCTGGGTATGAGCCTGACAAAATTATCCCTTTTTGATCGTCTATCATGCTGCGGTGTCAAAATGTGGTTTGTTCGTGATTTTTTTGTTTTGTTTTTTAATTTGGTTCGTGTCGCACAGAGATATAAAATAAAATGTTTTGTTTTCTTTGAAGAATTTCATGTAAATATTTATCAAAGAAATAACTTACTTAATTATTCAAGGACATTTTTCTTCGGTCTTATAGTACTTACAAGGCTGTATGTTGCTATAAATTTAATAGCAAATATAACGATATAGCCGCCTAAGAAGAAATCACAATTAGTCGTCGTACTTTGAAGGATGTGGCGGCAGACAGTAAACGTAAGAATGAAATGAAAATCAAATCTCAAAAACAATCAATTAATTTACATTTCCAAGCCAGACAAATTGTCACATTGTCAATTTCAGATACGGGGCAACATCTTCAAGTCTATCTAGTATGCAAATAATTAGAGATAACTTTTGAGATATTTTTGTTCAAATAAAATTTGTAAATGCCGGTCGACACTAGAGTGATTTGATTGAAAAATTGCATTATATTATGTGTTCTTAGATCGAGTTCCATGCTAAAATACTATAATGAAATTGCTGTAGTGGGGAACTCGATCTAAGAACGCCTAATTTCACGGAATTATGGAGGTCGTGTTCAGACCAGAATAGATCCCTATTTTTGTTGGAGATGATCGTCAAATATTTAGCGGGTGAAATGGACCAAAAAAAAAATGTATCCCATTTTGTAGCGGCTCTGTAGGTAGCAATAATAGTCCGATCAACACGAAATTTTAAATATGGTAAGAGTATATCACAAAGAAGTAGCTTGCAATTTGAGATGCCGATCAGATAATATTTAGAGGGTTAAATGGACCACAACTTTTAATATACAGCTTATATCTTTGTTCCTGAAAGACAGATTCTTCCCTCGTGGGTTATATTTGGAAGACGATCTCTTGACCTTTGCACTGATGTCGATTACGTTGATGTACGTGATCAGATAACAGAGCTACAGCCTAATATATCCAGTTTTTTGTTTGTAGTGTAGTAGTTAACACTCTAGAGGTCGCAATTATAGCTCTATAGTCACGAAATTTTGCACGAGGTAAGAGTTTAGGTAGAAGAAAATGTCTATAATTTTGCATGATGATCTGATATTATTTAGCGGGTGACATAGACCATTACTTTTGTATGAAAAATATACAATTTTTATTTTTTGTCCATATTTTAATTCCTGGAGAGCAAATACCGGCAATGTAGCCTACATATGGAATAATAACTACTGGCATTTTCCCTGATGCAAATTGCAATAATGTGTCTGCTAGATAACGGGCCTACCGCCTTATATAATGGGTTTTGTGTAGAGAACCACAATTTCCTCCCAAGCTACGAATTGTCTCTATCATGACAGAGAAATTTTCAGTTCGGTTGTCAAATTGGATTTTTTATACAAATATTGCAGCATGGGGTCGCTTCGCCACCTATTTTATATCTAAGGATTTAGGGTAAAAGGGATACAAAGAGAATACGACCAACGATGTATCTTATCGTAATATTGGTTTTAGATCCAAGTATGTTTGCACGAAATTCGTTTCAGACAATTTGGAGTCTATTTAGCCCGGCCCGTTCATCTGTCTCTCTTAATGTCTAGCTGGCTGGTGCGCACGATGACCATCGAACGGATCTACCGATTAGAACCAAATTTTATTTTTATTTTTATTTATTTTTATTTTATTTTCGAATGTAGGCTATGTCGGTCCACACCTCCCCCAAAAAAGTTCAAAATTGTTTTAGAAAAATTCTGTGAACGATAACTGGCGAAGTGAGCAATCGATTTGCTCCAAATATTATTATTCCTTCCAGATATAGATCGGATAAGAGTTTAAGAGTCCTCTCGAATCGTTTTGATTTTTTTTCAGCAGATTGATTGTACTTGCGCCGCAAATCCGCAAGATAACTTACTAAAATTGATTTGGTATAGCCCCATATTACGATACCTACAGATTCCGCGTATTTTGAAGCAAACTCGTGTTACAAAATAAATATATTTTTATACGGCAGAGGCTGAGGGTATATCGCCGTTAGCGCAGCTTACTTATACTATCTTCTTTGGTGTGTAATTGAATATGAATAATTTTGGGATTTATAAATTTGTTTGCATGCAAAATTTGTGAATTTCTATTCATTGTTAATTATTTCTACCAGTATAAAATATATTTTTGATGTTACAATATATGCCTAAAATGAACTATTTTCGAAGCATATGTGAGGTACAAGTGTACAATTTTTGGACGATAGATCTTCAATAAACTCGAAATTTTCCTAATTATCCGATATACCAAATTGCATGGTATATATATATATATATATATATATATATATATATATATATATATATATTTTTTTTTTTTTAGGTGTATTCCAAAAAGGAACCTGATATTCAAAGACATAGCAGGAGTGGCTAGTCAATGTGAATTTTCCAATTTTCGAATATTTTTTAGAAATGTATAATTTATATATTTTTCCACAAACGTCCCAGTAAAGACAAATGAGGCTTCTCTTATATCAATGGATTCATATTAAGTTATTGATATGTGACCTAGTTTTTATCGCCGAGTCCGAACGGCGTGTCCTATGTTGCCACTTGTAGAGACGTTTTTCATGGCTGAAATACTCAGGAAATATCGCCAACATTACTAAGGGGTATCTTGGTGACTCATATTGAAAAGTCATATATATCATTCTTGTAGACAAATTTAAAGCCTACAACTTTTACTTGAGTCGATTTCTGACAGGTCCTTCTATTTTTGAGAAAAATCAAAGAAACTGAATGAGGCCTCCAAAAAATGACCTTTGACCGTGATTAGCTTCGTTTGCACAAGTGGGATCGATGGGGACTTTTAGGACGTTACGTCTAATGGCAAACCTTAGTTCTTAGCTTTCCACCAAATTCAGCTTTGTGGGAATTTTTGGTATTTCCCCCTTATACGCATGTCTATTTTGACTGGATTATTATTTCGCATAAACGCATGCATTCGTAAAGAAATTTTGTTAGTTAGTCAATGTTTGAAATATTTTAGGGATCGATAGTTTTACAGCGACATGTCGTGGAAACTTTATATTTTGTAGACTCCTTCCTTTTAGGAGTAAGAAAACATATGCTAACAAGTAAAAAAGTATCAGTCGGCTTTGCCGACAGAGACATACCCTCAGCATATGTGAGTTGAAACTTTCATCTACGGACAGATCGAATATATTTAGGTTATTTTCAGAATTTGGTGGCCCTTTTGTATATTTGAACTTGTCGAAAAAAATGTGGATTAGGATTAAAGTTCAAAAACGTTGCGGAGGAGGTACTTAAAGGCCGATGCATTCCTTTAAGTACCTCCTCCTCCTCCGCAACGCGACAAAATCAATTAGTTGTCAATGAGAGCCGCACCTAAAATTTTCTGAGCGACATTTTTGCAGAACATTTGCAAAACGTCATCTTGTGGTACTTTTATAGCGGCTCTTAAAATGGAGGACGAAAAGGACATTGAAGGAAGCGGGTTAGAAGGTCGAAGTGCTCTACGAAAATAATCCTCATTCGATTTGACTGAAGACATGTCATCTCAAAAATAAACTTAAGCACCAGCGAACGCTAATTCCTGATGGCCTTCATGGTCTCTAGCAAAAACTTCAACACGCCATAACGCGGAAGTTCGACTCACGGCGGATCTGTCCTTCGGGGTTCTTAATATACTCAGCATGGGCTTTCATCTCCAAAAGGAATTATCTCTGCCCCAAAATTTGTGTTCACAGTGTTATATGTAACGTCCAATTTATTCCATTTCTGCAATAAAAAAAGGGGTAAAGTATAAAATAGGATCAGATCGGATCGAAATATTTTTATATTTTTATATATAATAACTAGAATAATCTCTCAAATTATTTTCTGCGACTTTTTGCGATTTTTGACCTTTTGCAATTTTAAGGAAAATATGCCAATTTAGCGCAGAATGCTTTTTAAAGTTTAGTTCAAATAAAATGACGAAAAAATTTGATATAAAATCTCATATATCACTTCGAATTGACCACAGCATAGCAGATAAGAAAATAAAAATTGAAAACGTCGGTCCTACGTTTCCCAGGAATTGGGGGGTAGTACGAAAATGAAAGTAGTAAAGAGTCTCCAAACAAACTGATAAATACAAGTTTTTATTACTGAAAAGAACACGATGGGATGATTTTGAACTCTTATTATACCCTCCACCACAAATTATGTGTATTCAAACCAGATTTCAGCCGTTTCGGTTGAATGATGTGGCTGAAACTTTAAAAGTACCGAAAATCGGGCGATATCGTTCTATATCAAAACGTGGACCTATACCGATAATTCTCCGTCGGAATGTTTAATACTCTAAATGAAGACTAAATCCCAAATATTAGTTTTTTAGATATGATCTAATTTTGGATAATGTGGTCAAAACCTTCAAAATCGGGCGGTACTTTTCCATAGGGGCTATGTCAAAACGTGGACCTGTACCGTCAATTCTCTGTCGGAATAATTTGTCCCCCCAACTATGACTAAATACCATTTCGGTTTTAGTAATATGGCAGAGTCAAGAGTTTTTGAACTTTTATGGGAGATGTACCTGAAGGAATGGACCGATATGGCTTATCTTCGAACTTAAACTAAGTTTGGACAAAATTTTACGAAGACCAAATATTTAACCGAATTGTCAGATCCGTTCGAGAGTTATCTTGCGCTCCGACCACTACAAACGGTGTCATAGGGGAATTTTTTTTGCACCTTTCAGGCTGTATTCTCCGGAAGTACGGACTTGCCCATGATAAATAACCTGAAAAATGCACAAAGCCCCTATGACACCGTGTGTAGTGGTTGGAGCGAAAATAACTCTCGAACGGATCTGCCGATTCCGTCCAATATTTGGCCTTCGTAATATTTTGTCCAAACATAGTTTAAATAAGCCACATTGGTCTACTCCTTCGATGCAATTCATACCTTGCACATCCTAATATATCTACCAGATATAGATCAGGTTGTCAACTCCTTCTTTCGGCTAAGTTCACTTTAAGACCTGCTCCCGAATCACTTTGATTTTTGTTGAAGCGATCTGCAAGTCCATATTTCTTGGGAAAACAGCCCGAAAGGTGTAAAACCCCTTTGACACCATATGTGGCGGTCGGAGAACACGATAACTCTCGAACTGTTCAACCGATTTGGTCTTCGTCATATGATATCTAAACTTAGTTTCATGGGGAAATACCGCTCTACAACTTCTGGTATTTCTCCCCAATATTTTAAAAATGTCACTAAAATGCTGGGACGATATCTCTTGAACAATTCAACCAATTTGGTCCAAACTTTGGATCTCCTAATATTTTGCCAAAATTTAGTTTATCTTCTAAAATGGCCCATATCGGTCCTCCCCCACAAAAGTTCAACATTTGTGTCTTAGTGCAGTTAATTCCTAATTCATATTTTTGTCGGCAAGTTCAAATGTCAAAAAGGGCTATCAAATTCTGAAGAGACCCTAAATACATTCGGTCTGTCCGTAGGTGAAAGTTTCACTTCACATTGGCTGAGGGTATATATCTGTCGGCAAAGATGACTGACACTTTTTACTTGTTTTGAGATTTTTTACCTCAGGAAAAGTGGACTTGCTCCCCCAACAAAAGTTGCGCCGTCGTAACAGGGCCTTGAAGTAGAACTTTTTGGAAAGAGGTACCCGAAGGGCTGGACCGATATAGTCCATATTCCAACCTGATTCATGACTAGATGAAATAATACGATACGCAATGTTTGGACCTATCAGAAACTTCCTGCGGGAGTTATCTTGCCAAATTCCATTTTAGTTGTTGCTGTCAAGGTTTCTTGGAGCTCTTAAGACATTATGTCAGGAAGTATGGACTTGCTCCCGACTAATCGTAAAGGGGCCGTAAAGACAAATTGCTGAAAAAAATTTCAAATCGATCCGAGAGGAGCTCCAAAACTTCACTTTTTCCGAATTTTGTGTGAAACCCGTTCTATGCCTAGAACTAATATTACCATATGCAAAATTATGACCGATTCGGTTATTCCCTTCGAGAGTTATCGTGCGCAACATTTTAGCGATAATTGTTGAACTTTTGTGGGGGAAGATACCGGAAGTAGCGGCCCATCTTCGTTCGAAAGTTATTGTGCGCACCAGCCAGCAAGCCGGACCCTCTTTAGAAAATATTCTTTCGCACTTAAATAAAACAGAATAAAAATCCGTCCTTATAGTCCATGTTTATGGTGCGGCTCTTATCACATTTACCCTGAAAACACTTTTGTAGATTAAAGTTATTGGGTGACGTAGGGGATGGAAGATACCAAGGAACGGTCCTGACCGGTTTTAACATGGCAAAGCCCAGGATTTATCTTGGTCCCTCTTTCATCCCAAGTGGACACTGACCTCCCCGTGGTGTCACCTGGGGAACTGCCTTTAACACCCGTTAAAGGTAGTGAGCTAACATGTGCCGCGCGTTCACCCATAACAACGTTAAAAACTTGGGTTTGGGCGTCGGGTTAGTAACCCTCCCCTAGAAAAAACAGCCTACTATGAAAAAACGAAAGAAAAGAAAAACAAACCCCTCTAAAGTTGACGAACCCCGCAAACGTTTTAAGGACCATGATCTGCGAATCTGCACCTGGAATGTTCGCACTCTTTATAGAGAAGGTGCAGTCTTCGCATTGGCAGACGTACTTGAAAAGTACAAGACCGATATTACTGCCATACAGGAAATACGATGGATTGGGAAAGGCGTCACAACAACACCTAAAGGTGACGCACTGTATTATAGCTGCCATGACGTAAAGCATGAGTTTGGTTGTGGATTCGTAGTTAGTCGGAGACTAAAACATCTTGTATCCAGCTTCACTCCAGTGAATGAAAGACTTGCTGCAATTCGAATAAAAGCTAAATTCTTCAACATCAGCTTTATCTGCGCTCATGCTCCCACTGAAGAAAAGGATGAACAGACCAAAGATATATTTTACGAGCGCTTAGAAGAAACATATGACCGTTGCCCTGCCCATGACATTAAAATCATTCTAGGCGATTTTAATGCCAAAATTGGAAAGGAGAATATCTTTGGCCCAACAGTCGGGAAATTCAGTCTCCACAGTGAAACATCTGACAATGGTATGAGACTGATAGACTTTGCAGCTGCAAAAAACATGGTAGTTAGCAGTACCAGATTTAATCATCTCGATATTCATAAGGGCACCTGGCTGTCTCCAGATCAGAAAACAAGAAACCAAATTGATCATGTTGTGATAGATGGAAGACATTCATCGAGCGTGTTGGATGTACGATCGTTCCGAGGCGCAAACATTGATTCGGACCACTACCTTGTTGCAGCAAAGGTACGCACCCGCTTAAACGTAGCAAACAAAGTACGAACAGACACAACACGAAAGTTAGACATCGGTAAGCTGCAATCACAACAGATAGCCACAGCATATTCCACTCAACTAGCCCAATTGCTTAATCAAAGCCCTTCTCATCCCGATAACATATCAGCGCAATGGCAAAGCATTGCCCACTCCATGCAAACAGCCGCAAAATCCATACTTGGATACCAGAGACCTCCACCAAGGAATCCATGGTATGATGAGGAGTGTCGTGCTGCCACCGAAGAGAAAAATGCGGCATATAAGGCTACTTTACAATCCGTAGCAACGCGTAGCGCACGAGAGAGATACAGGGAGAAAAGTAGAGAGGAGAAACGTCTTATCCGCAGGAAAAAGAGAGAGATGGAAAAGCGGGAGTGTGAAAAAATCGAGATGTACAGGAGCCAGAATGAAGTCCGAAAATTCTACCAAAGAGTCAAGCATCAAACTGATGGCTTTGGTACAGGCACATCCTCCTGTAGAGACCAGCAAGGTAATTTGGTAACTGATACAGATAGTGTACTCAGGATATGGAAAGAACATTTTTCAAATCTGTTGGTATCCAATAGCAGCGAAGACGACGAAGATACCACAGTCCCAATCCCAGAAGATGGTATTGAATGTATACCGCCCAGCCAAGATGAGGTAAAGACAGCAATAAATCGGCTGAAGAATAATAAGGCAGCAGGGGCCGATGGCTTACCAGCCGAGCTGTTCAAAACCGGAGGCGACACGCTGATAAGGTGTATTCATCAGCTAGTTATCACCATCTGGCAGGAAGAACGAGTACCCGACGATTGGAACCTGAGTATCCTGTGCCCCGTCCACAAGAAGGGAGATAAGACTGTATGCTCTAACTATAGGGGCATAAGTCTACTCCCTATTGCCTACAAGATCGTGTCAGGGATATTGTGCGAACGACTAAAGCCAATGGTCAACGAGATTATTGGACCATACCAATGCGGCTTTAGACCTGGCAAGTCCACCATTGACCAGATATTTACCCTGCGGCAAATCCTGGAGAAGACCCAAGAGATGCAGATCGACACCTACCACCTTTTTGTCGATTATAAAGCAGCCTTCGACAGTCCGCTGCGCTCAAAGGTATTCCAAGCCATGTCTGAATTTGGTATTCCCGCAAAGCTCATCCGGCTTTGTAAAATGACTTTAACTGACACGAGGTCCTCAGTTAAAATAGGAAAGAACCTCTCCGAAGAGTTTGGTACCAAAAGAGGTTTCAGACAAGGAGACAGCCTTTCGTGTGACCTCTTCAACATCCTGCTAGAAAAGGTTATACGAGAGGCAAACGTCAAAAGAAGTGGCACAATCTACACCAACAGTCACATGTTACTTGCTTATGCTGATGATATAGACATCATGGGTCGATCAGTAAAAGAAGTAACTGATACCTTTATAAAGGTCGAAGGAGAATCTGCTAAAGTGGGTCTGGCGGTAAACGGTGAGAAGACCAAGTTGATGGTGTCGACGCGCAATGCGTCCATTGAGCTCGGACCGACTGTGGAAGTTGGTTCCTATAATATTGAGGTAGTAAAAGACTTCGTCTACCTCGGCACCTCCGTCAACACAACAAACGACATCAGTTGTGAAATAAAAAGAAGAATTGTATTGGCCAACAGATGCTACTTTGGATTAAGTAAGCAGTTTAAAAACAAAGCCACATCTCTTCAAACAAAAATAACGCTCTACAAAACACTGATACTACCCGTGCTGATGTATGGCTCCGAAGCCTGGGTACTTGCGCAAGCAGACATGGCAGTGCTTGGTGTGTTTGAGAGAAAAATTCTTCGAAAGATCTACGGACCAATCTGCGTTGACGGTGAATATCGACGTCGCATGAACCACGAGCTGTATCTGCTATACAACGACATCAATATTGTTAAACGTATCGAGATGCAGCGATTGCGTTGGCTAGGCCATATCATAAGAATGAGCGATGATGAACCCGCTAAAAAGGCGTATGAATACATGCCACATGGCGGTGCACGCAGAATTGGCAGGCCAAGGAATAGATGGCGCAAACAAGTGGATGATGAGATGACAAGGCGCGGTATTCCAGTGTGCAAAGCAACAAATAGAGAGGAATGGAGATCTCTTATTAGTTCGGCCTATAGAACAAATGTTCTGTAATGGGCCAGCTAAGTAAGTAAGTAAGATTAAAGTTATTTCCAAATAATAATCTTTTTAAGTTAGGATGTCAATTTTCAATCGCCAACTTAAAACGCGTTTTTCTCGAAACTGTATTTTTTTAGATGTGTCACTCTTTGAGTAAATGAGCGATATGTACTTTCTTCTGGGCGAATTCTAGATGCGTGTATTCGTGAATATGTGAAATATAAAAAAACATACGACCAGTTTCCCCTTGTCGCTGCCGGACTGTTCGTGCGAGTTCTTCTTTAAGTTTTAATTTTTCTCCCATTATCAAAATCATGAAACCTACCATTTGGTATTGCTATCCCTAAAAAGATCATGGGGCTTAAATATACATAGTGATTCTTTCGAATAATTCCATGTGCATTTCTTTCTCCTTTTTTACTTTTAACACTTGGCTTATATAATTTATACAAATTTTCTTTCGGAGTCGTTGCTATGCGATATTGTGGCACAGAACATATTTGAATTGAGGAAGTACATACACTTCTTTTAGTCACTAAGGGTAATTTTTAAAAGTTGTTGTTTGCTCTTGGTTTGATTTTAAAAAGCAAAATACACATACATATGGGCCTTATTGTACAAAATTATCATAAGTTGAAACTGAGGTATGGCGTATTGTAACTCGCGAACAATTATGCTATGCCATAAGTTTTGAACGCATTTCTGTAAAACCAAATGTTGTTGCACGATTCACCGATTCATTTTTTAAAATAAATTGTTTAAAATGGACCTATACCTAAACATTTCTGGGGGAAAGTTTTATACCCCCAACGAAGACTAAATACCAAATTTCAGCCATCTCGGTGTGATAATGAGGCCAAAACCTTCAAAATTTTGTAGAGAAGTTTCGTGACTACAGGGAACCTTAACGGGTAGTTCAGTCAAACATGTAGGTAAAACCTTTAAAATACCGAAAATCGGGAGGTACCGTTATGTGGGGGCTATACCAAAACATGGAACTATGTCGACAATTTTTGGTAGAGAGATTCGTGTCTGCAGGGAGCCTTGAATATCAAGTTACGGGCAGTTCAGTTAATCGGGAGGTACCGTTATATGGGGGCCATACCTAAACATGGACCTATGTTGACAATTTGTGAAGAAGTTTCGTGACTGTACGGAAACCTGTTTGTCTAGTAGGGTAGTTCAGTCAAAAAATATAGCCAAAACCCCTCAAAATGCGGAACATCGGTAGGTACCGTTATATGTGGGCTATACCAAAACATGGACCTTTGCTTAACATTTTTGATGGAGAAGTTTCGCGGCTGTAGAGAACCTCAAATGTCGAATTACGGGTAGTTCAGAAAAAAATTTAGCTTAAATCCAAAAATACCGAAAATCGGCAGGTACCGTTAGTTACATGGGGGCAATATTCAAACATGGACCTATGTTGATAATTTTTGGTGGAGAGGTACCGTGATATGGGCTATTCCAAAACATGTACCTATGTCCACAAGTTTTGTTATATAAGTTTCTTGTCACTTAAGGACCCTAAATGTTAAATTAAACCTAATTCGGTCTGAAAATTTAGCTAAAAACTTCAAAATACCGGAAATCGGGCGTACCGTTATATGGAGGCTATACCAAAACGTGGACCGATATAGCTCATCATCGAACTCGACCTGCCTGCAAATAAAAGACGTATTTTCAGCGTCCTATCTCTATTTTTGTGGATGCTAGAGTGATAACCACAGACGGACGGACATGCATAGATCGTCTCAGAATTCGATCAAGAATATATAGAAAATAAAAATACAGTTTTTATTTTGTTGTCCTCAAAATTTCTTTGTATTTTTACAAATAACATGCATGCATAGCTCCGACCTTCACGACATAGGGTTAATTTTATTTCTCACAATATCTGGATGCAGTTGTAATTTTTTAATATATATTTTGTAAGCGCATGTGCTACTATTTTACAAAATATGGTTGCAAATATGTAAAATGATGTCATAAATTTTATTTTTCGCGAATGTATTTATACATTTCGGGATTATTTTTGCATCATCGGAAAGAGTACGAATTCAGTTAACGGGAATGACATATAAAAGCTTATTATATCAAGCCGTGATTTTTTAGTATTTTTCTAAACATTCAAATTAAAAGGTCATATCTTTTGCGCGCAACGATCAAGTTTAGTTACAAAACCAGATTTGTAATGATGATTTTTTCTTAGTCTATGTACCAAAAATCATTCATGTAGCATCAAAAATTTTTCTGAATTTTTTGAAATGGAAAACTCAATTTTAAAATTTTTTGCCCATATATGTAGGTGTTAAAAATAAAAGTATTCAAAATTAATATTGGGATCTACATGATTCGAAAATCGCTTACAATAGAAACATTCCTCCGCATTACTAGTAGCAAAAAAATAATGTGGTACAGAATGTGCGAGTCTAATTTCTGAAATATAGAAATTCAAATTGGGACAATGCACTGACTGTATCGCCTCCTTATAAAACAATGTCATGTACGGTGCGCCTTAGCTAACTTAAATAAAAACCGCATACATCTGGGAAGTTTTTGCGGATTCTGAAACAGCAATGCCCATAGACGAGAAAAATCCAAAAACAAGAAAAAATCGCTGGAGGGGTTTTTAAATAAATCGCGGCCAAAGTTCACATTTTAGGTTTATTGTAGCTGCGAAAATTCTCTAGAGAATTGACCGTTATGATTTGTTCCTAGATTTTACCATTTTTGAGACCATGACATTGTTTTATAAGGAGACGATACAGTCAGTGAATTGTCCCAATTTGATCTTCTATATCTCAAAAATTGTAGAACCTATGAAAATATTATAATGGGCAATCTTCTAAAGAATTTTCACTCCTAAAACATTTTCTTTCATCTATGAACATTGTAGTTTCAGAATCCGCAAAAACTTCCCAGGTGTAAGCTCCTTCCATTTAAAGTTGGTTAAAAAGCACCGTGATGTTTTCTAATTAACACACCAAAGGGATTTTTTCTTTATAAGAGAATAAAAACCACCAAAACTTTTGGGGGCAGCATCCAATTTTGTGAACGTGAACAGATTTGAAACCAGGATTTTGATGTGATCGAAAAAAATATTACAATGGTATTGTAAAAGAAATTTTGAAATTTATCATAAGCCACTCTATAAAGCAAAATTAAAAAAAAACAATTAAAAAAGTATCAGCCGACAGAGATATACCCTCAGCCTTTGTGGATTGAAATCCTTTTTTCCAAAAAAAACGTATGTATTTATGGGGGTTTTCAAAATTTTGGTCGTATGAACCGACAAAAGGATTAAAGCTCAAAAATTTGCGGAAATATCGATAGATAGAGTTTTTATCACACTAGCCTACGAAAACATAATATCGCTGTAAACAGGGCCACTAGGAAAACCTTCGGTAAAAATGTCCAAAGGATCCTCGAACAAACCCTTAACCACACAAAATTTTGTGTGGGAAGTACCCGAAGGAATGGACAGATTGAGTCCATATTGGAACATTATCTAAGTCTGGTAGAAATTTCACGATGTGCAAAGTATGCACCAAATCGGATAATTCCTTTAAGAGTTTCCGAACATTTCCGAACTTTTGTGGGCGACGTACCGGAAGTAGTGGACCGATATAACCCACCTTCCAACTAAATTTGGACAAAATATTACGAAAGCCAAATTTTGGACAGAATCGGTTGATCCGTTCGAGAGCCAGCCAGACAGACAGACGGACGGACATGGCTTAATCAACTCCAAATTGTCTGAAACACATTTCGTCCAAACATACTTGGGGTCTAAAACCATTATTTCGATGAGGCACATTTTGCCCTTATATAAGTGTACTAGCAAAGTGCCCGCAACTTCGTATGCGGAAAGGATATAAAACATATAAACAATATACAATATGGAAATTGCAAACACTAAAAATTTTGTTGCACTAATACCAATTTTAATCAATATTTATTTTTATTTTAGTACTGTACGTACCCCTTTAGTTCGATTCTCAAAAAGATCAACCGTATATCACTCTTACACATTAACAGCGAGATCAACGTTGCAAACCAATGCTCACTTTAACCCCAAAAAATACAGATTCCAGCACTGTCCCTACACCCAAAAACAAACTGGTACGTATTTCGACGACATATTTCAACCATACACTGACATCCATACAAAATAATTACAGTAATCGTAATTCTAAATCTCAAGATTCCAGCTGCATCAGTTCGTCCAAATCTTATTTGTACCAAAAATATTATTATTATTTCGCACTCTTCGTATCCACAAGTAAGATTTTCCAAAACTACCAATCCTTCCCTTTAACAGTAATCTTAATTCCAAATTTCAGGATTCCAGCTCTATCCGTTAAAACAAATCCGAATTGTATCAAATTTAGAACAATTTAGAACTTTCGTACCCATAAGTACGAATTTTTAAAACTTCCTCAATGCAACAGGGATGCAGTAATTATAATTTCAAATTGCAGGATTCCACTGCTATCCGTTCACCTAAATCCAAATTGTACCAAATTTAGTACTTTTCGTACCCATAAGTACGATTTTTCAAAACTACCGGAATCCTACTCCTCGACTGTAATCGTAATTCCAAATTTCAGGATTCCAGCTCTATTAATTCACCCAAATCCAAGTTGTACCAAATTTAGTACCATTTACTACTTTTCATATCAATAAGCACGAATTTCCAAAACTACCTTAATCCTACACTCCAACAGCAATCTCAATTCCAAATTTCGGGATTCCAGCTCCATCCGTTCAGCCAAATCCACATTGTACCAAATTTAGTACCATTTATAACTTTTCGTTTCCATAAGTACGATTTTCCAAAACTACTTCAATCCTACACTCCCACAGAAATCTCAATTCCACATTTCAGGATTTCAGCCATATCCGTTCACCCAAATCCCCATTGTACCAAATTGAGTACCATTTAGTACTTTTCGTACGCTCATAGTTTCCAAAAACCCTTAAGTACATCTCTCTTACTCTATCCATTCACCCAAATCCAAACTGTACTAAATTTAGTACTTTTCGTACCCATAAGTACGAATTTCCAAAACTTCCACAATCCTAAACTCCACCAGTAATCTCAATTCCAAATTTCGAGATTCCAGCTCTATCCGTTTACCCAAATCCCCATTGCACCAAATTTAGTACCATTTAGTACTTTTCATATATGTACATAAGTAAGAATTTTCCAAACTTCCCCAATCGTACACTCCAACAGTAATCTCAATTCCAAATTTCAGGATTCCAGCTCTATCCGTTCACCCAACACAATATTGTACCAAATTTAGTACCATATAGTACATGAGAGCGAATTTTCAAAACTACCTCAATTCTACACTCCACCAGTAATCCCAATTCCAAATTTCGAGATTCCAGCTCTATCCGTTCCCCCAAATCCCCATTGTACCAAATTTAGTACCATTTAGTACTTTTCGTACACATAAGTGTGAATTTTCCAAACCATCTCCTTTTAGAAGCATCACTTTCCAACCGTGATTTCCATACCAAATTCTATGATTCTAGCTATATCCGTTCAGAATATACAATTGGTACTAAATTTTGTAAATTTTAGTCATTTTCGTACACTTAGTACCCCTTACACCCTTACAGTAATCTTAATTCAAAACTTCAGGTTTCAAGCTCTATTCGTTCGCCCAAATCCAAGTTGTACCAAATTTAGTACCAATTAGTCCTATCCGTACCTATAAGTACGAATTTCTAACACTACCTCAATCATACACTTCAAAAGTAATCTTAATTCCAAATTTCAGGATTCCATCTCCATCCGTTCACCCGTACGATTTTCCAAAACTACTTCAATCCTACACTCCAACAGAAATCACAATTCCACACTTCAGGATTCCAGCTTTATCCGTTCACTCAAATCCCCATTGTACCAAATTTAGTACTATTAGTACTTTTCATACACATAGGTACGAATTTCCAAACTTCCCCAATCGTACACTCCAACAGCAATCTCAATTCTAAATTTCGGGATTTCAGCTCTATCCGTTCATCCAAATCCCCATTGTACCAAATTAAGTACCATTTATTACTTTTCGTACACTCACAGTTTCCAAAGACCCTTTAGTACATCTCAATTACTCTTCATCAGTGACCCTCAGTCCAAATTTGAGGAATCGAGCTCTATCCTTTCATCCAAATCCAAACTGTACTATATTTAGTACCATTTAGTATTTTCGAACCCATAAGTACGAATATCCAAAACTTCCACACTCCTAAACTCCACCAGTAATCGCAGTTCCAAGTTTCGAGATTCCAGCTCTATCCGTTCACCCAAATCCCCATTGTACCAAATTTTGTACCATTTAGTACTTTTCATACACATAAGTACGAATTTCTAAACTTCCCCAATCGTACACTCCAACAGTAATCTCAATTCCAAATTTCAGGATTCCAGCTCTATCCGTTCACCCAAAATCCCTATTGTACCAAATTTAGTACCATTTAGTACTTTTCTTACACATAAGTACGAATTTACAAAACTACCCTCATATCTCAATCCTACACTTAAACAGTAATCTCAATTCCAAATTTCAGGTTTCCAGCTCTATCCGTTCACCCAAATCCAAATTGTACAAAATTTAGTACCATTTAGTACTTTTCGTTCCCATAAGTACGAATTTCGAAAACTACTTCAATCCTACACTCCACCAGTAATCTCAATTCTAAATTTCGAGATCCCAGCTCTATCTGTTCACCAAATCTCCATTGTACAAATTTAGTACCATTTAGTACTTTTCGTACACATAAGCATGAATTTTCCAAACCATCTCCTTTTTGAAGCACCACTTCTCAACCTTGATTTCCATACCAAATTCCATGATTCTAGCTATATCCGTTCAAAATATACAATTTGTACTAAATTTTTGTAAATTTTGGTACTTTTCGTACACTTATAGGTCGAATTTCCAAAAACCTTTTGGTAGATATTTCTAACTCTCAATCAGTTACCTTCATTCCAAATTTCAGAATTCTAGCTCTTCCCGTTTGCCTAATACAAAGGGTACCATATTTAGTACCTTTTAGTACTTTTCGTACCCTTCAAAAACCCAGCCTTATCTCACGCCTACACACCAACAGCAACCCGCACCCAAAATTTCAAGATTCTAGCTTCAGCGGTTTCGTCTGGGCGATGATATGTCAGTCACTCACTCACTCATTCACTGAGCTCTTATATATATATATAGATATAGCCTCGTTAGCATAAATGCTGAGGGTATAAAAACGTAATTTGACAACGAGTTTCTCTGCAACTACTGGGTCGATTTTGATGCAATTTCAATTGAAGCAAATCTTAAAATGAAGTCAAAGTAGAAATTTTTAAAAGTTTTCTATCGGTTCAGAGAATATCGAATTATGGGCAGTAGAAAACTTTTATGAACCCTGTGTGATGTGTCGAAAGTATACAGTACGATATCTTATTTAGAGAAAACAAGTAAAAAAGTATCAGTCGGCTTTGCGGACAGAGATATACCCTCAGCCTGTGTATATTGAAACAATTTTTTCCCCAAAAAACGTATGTATTTAGGGGGTTTTAAAAATTTTGGGCCTATGAAGCGACTGATTAGGATTAAAGATCAAAAGTTCTGCGGTGGAGATACTAAAAGGAATGGATCGACATTTACCGTTATGGAAGTGGATCTCCAGCCACAACATATGTTGCCATATGGGGTTTCTACACTCTTCGGGCTGTTTGCCCAAGAAGTATGGACTTGCCCCTAAAAAAACTTTTACCATCGTAATAGAGGCAGCAAATGGAAGTTGCTTCAACAAAAATCAAAGTGATTCGATATCAGGCCTTAAAGTGAGCTTATCCGAAATTTTGTGTGGGAGGTACCGGATGGAGGGGACAAATATAGTCCATATTTGAACCTGATCTATATCTGGTAGATATATTAGAATGTGTAAAGTATAGACCAATTCGGCCACTCCTTCAAGAGTTACCGTTCGAACAACTTTTCCGAACATTTTTGAACTCTTGTGGGGGAGGTACCTGAAGGAGTGGACCGATATGGTTTATCTTCGAACTTATGTTTGGAAAAATATTATTAAGGCCAAATGTTAGACCGAATCGGCAGATCCGTTCGAGAGTTATCTTCCGCTCCAACCACCTCAACACTGTCATAGGGGTTTTTTGCAACTTTCAGGCTATTTTCTCAGGAAGTATAGACTTGCCTCTGATGAAACTTGTACCGTCGTATGGAGGGTAGTGAATACAAGTTGCTAAAACAAAAATCGAAGCGATTCGAGAGCAGGTCCTAAACTGAACTTATCCCAAATTTTGTGTGGGAGATACCCGAAGGAGTGGACCGATTGAGTCCATATTGAAACCTTATCTAAGTCTGCTACACATTTCACGATGGGCAAAGTATGGACCAAATCGGTTACTCCCTTCAAGAGTTACCATGCGCACAAATTTTCCGAACATTTTCGAACTTTTGTGGGGGAGGTACCGGAAGGAGTGGACCGATATAGCCCATCTTCGAACTTAAACTAAGTTTGGGCAAAATATTACGAAAGCCAGACAGATAGACAGACAGACGGACGGACATTGCTCAATCGACTTCAAATTGTCTGAAACACATTTCGTCCAAACATACTTGGGGTCTAAAACCATTATTTCGATGAGGCACATTTTGCCCGTATGAAAGTGTATATACCCTCGTTAGCATAAATGCTGAGGGTATAAAAACGCTGATGTGATTGGAAAAAATTACAATGGAATTGGAATTTACCATAAGCCACTCTATAAAGCAAAATTAAAAAAAAAAAAAAAAAAAAAACAGTTAAAAAAGTATCATCCGACAGAGATATACCCTCAGCCTTTGTGGATTGAAATCCTTTTTTCCAAAAAAAAAAAAAAACGTATGTATTTATGGGGGTTTTCAAAATTTTGGGCGTATGAACCGACAAAAGAATTAAAGCTCAAAAATTTGCGGAGATATCGATAGATAGAGTTTTTTTTATCACACTAGCCTACGAAAACATAATATCGCTGTAAACAGGGCCATTACCCGAAGGAATGGACAGATTGAGTCCATATTGGAACATTATCTAAGTCTGGTAGAAATTTCACGATGTGCAAAGTATGCACCAAATCGGATAATTCCTTTAAGAGTTATCGTGCGCACAAATTTTCCGAACTTTTGTGGGCGAGGTACTGGAAGGAGTGGACCGATATAACCCACCTTCGAACTAAATTTGGACAAAATATTACGAAAGCCAAATTTTGGACAGAATCGGTTGATCCGTTCGAGAGCCAGCCAGACAGACAGACGGACGGACATGGCTTAATCAACTCCAAATTGTCTGAAACACATTTCGTCCAAACATACTTGGGGTCTAAAAGAAAAATTTCCTGGCTGAAAACTTGAAAATTGCTAAAGAGTAAAAGTCACAGCCGAAAAAAATGTAATGTTGTCTTATCGAAGTATCCCGGTTTTCTGTGGGCAATATTGGTATGCTTACTACTGCACCAAGATGTCAATAGCTACCATTGTATTTATTTCTACCATATTCTTAATAATCTTTTAAAAGTTTATCTTGGCGCCTAAATAGATAAGTTATATAAATAAACTTTGTCACTGTTAGAGAATGAAATTAGCAAATTAAGTGTGTCCTGTCAATTGGCCCCGTGATGGTAAATTGTTGAACATCATCATCATTATAAATGAACTCAATGACAACCGTGATACTGTCATTATAAGGATTCATTGAGATAACGAGATACATTCATACATATGTTTGACAGCTTGACACTAATTGGCGCAATTGTCGTTATCATTCGTCATCATATCACATATATGTATATGCATGTTATAAAAATATTGTGTATTTGTGTGTATTATTGTATGTATCATAGTGACGGTAAAAAGGGGTTCCACAATAATAAAAAAGATTGACATTGTCATTCCATTCATGTCACCGAGAAAATGTTTTGAAGACTTACATAACCCTAGGTTTAAGACAACTATTACAGCGATATTTGCGGGTCGATTTTTTTTGTTGACATTATCAACTTGGTAGGATTCGGCATTTTTGTAACATTCGTGGTTTAGCCACAACAATGAACTGGTAATTTTTATACCCTCAGCATTTATGCTAACGAGGGTATATACACTTTCATACGGGCAAAATGTGCCTCATCGAAATAATGGTTTTAGACCCCATGTATGTTTGGACGAAATGTGTTTCAGACAATTTGGAGTCGATGTCCGTCCGTCCGTCTGTCTGGTTGGCTGGTGCGCACGATAACTCTCGAACGGATGAACCGATTCGGTCCAAAATTTGGCTTTCCTAATATTTTGTCCAAATTTAGTTTAAGTTCGAAGATGGATTATATCGGTCCACTCCTTCCGGTACCTCCCCCACAAAAGTTCGAAAATGTTCGGAAAATTTGTACATACGATAACTCTTGAAGGGAGTAACCGATTTGGTCCATACTTTGAAAATCGTGAAATGTCTACCAGACTTAGATGAGGTTCCAATATGGACTCAAGCGGTCCACTCCTTCGGGTACCTCCCACACAAAATTTCGGATAAGTTCAGTTTAGGACCTTCTCTCGAATCGCTTTGATTTTTGTTAAAGCAACTTGTATTCACTGCCCTCCATACGACTGTACAAGTTTCATCAGGGGTAGGTCCATACTTCCTGAGAAAATAGCCTAAAAATTTCGAAAAACCCCTATGACACAGCGTGAGGTGGTTGGAGCGCAATATAACTCTCAAACGGATCTGCCAATTCGATCCGAAATTTCACCTTAGTAATATTTTGTTCAAACATAATTTAAGTCCGAAGATAAGCCATATCGATCCACTCCTTCAGGTACCTCCCCCACAAAAGTTCAAAAATGTTCGGAAAAATTGTGCGCATTATAGCTCTTGAAGGGACACGGTGCGCCTTAACTAATTTTGAATGGAAGTTGCTTACACCTGGGAAGTTTTTGCAGATTCTGAAACTACAATGCTCATAGATGGATAATATAAAGAAACAAAAAAAAAAAAAAAAAAATCGCCGGAGGGATTTTCAAATAAATCGCGATTTAAGTTCACATTTTTAGGGGTTCTTTAGGTTTTCACGATTTTGCTTGGAAATCGCGAGGGCTTACGAAATGGGCCTAAAGAAAATGTTGTAGCTGTGAAAATTCTCCACAAGATTGACCTTTATGATATTTTCGTAGGTTTTGTCTTTTTTGAGATGTAGAAGTTCAATGAATGACTGTATCGCCTCCTTATAAAACAATGTCATTACTGCAATTTCCCAAATTAAACTTATATATCTTGAAGATTGTACAACCTTGGAAAAAATAAATCATCAATCTTGTAGGGAATTTTCACAGCTTTAACATTTTCTTTAGTCCCATTTTGATATGACTTGAGGTTTCCAAGCAAAATCTTGAAGACTTAAGATAAAAACCTAAAATTTTGAACTGAACCTCTATATCTCAAAAATGGTAAAACCTACGAAAAAACCTAAAGATCACTCTTGTAGAGAATTTTCAGAGCTATAACATTTTCTTTAGACTCATTTCGATACGACTTGCGGTTTCCAAGCAAAATCGTGAAAACCTAAAAAACCCTAAAATTGTGAATATTGATCGCGATTTATTTAAAAATCCCTACGGCGATTTTTTTCTGTTTTTTTATTTTTCTTATCCATGAACATTGCTGTTTCAGAATCCGCGAAATCTTCCCATGTGAAGGCGGTTTTCATCAAAAGTTAGTTAAAGCGCACTGAGCATGATATCGTTTTATAAGGAGGCGATACAGTCTCAATTTGAACTTCTATATCTCAAAAACGGTAAAACCTACGAAAATATCCTAAAAACCACCTTTGTGGAGAATTTTCACAGCTACAACAGTTTCTTTACGCTCATTTCTATAGGACTCGCGGTTTCCAAGCAAAATCGCGAAAACCTAAAGAACCCCTAAACATGTGAACTTAAATCGCGCTCTCCTTTGGCGCACTCCTTTGGGTACCTCCCAAACAAAATTTCGGATAAATTCACTTTAATAATTGCTCTCGAATCACTTTGATTTTTTATCAGGGGCAAGTCCATACTTCTTGAGAAAACAACAAAACATATGTAGTGGCTGGAGCGCATGTCAACTCTCGAAGCTTTGAGCTTGTATCCTAGTCCATATTTTTGTCGGGAAGTTCATACGCCCAAAATTTTGAAACCCCCCTAAACACAAGTTTTTTTCGAGAAAAAAATATTTTAATTCACACAGGCTGAGGGTATACCTCTGTCGGCAAAGCCGACTGATACTTTTTTACTTGTTTTCATCGAGTCGACCATAAATGCGGCTTTTCGAACATTTTCGTAAAAATTCACCATTGATCCCATATAAAGTACTAAGGAAACAAAGATCGGGAAAATATTGTAGCTGTGAATATTCTCTACAAAATTAACCTTTATGATAGTTTCGTAGGTTTTACCATTTTTAAGATATAGAAGTTTAAATTAGTCCGGACCTCCGAATCTCCGACCACCCTCCTCGAACCTCCGAACAACTTGCCCTTTCTACTTTCAATCCACACGGTAAAAATAAATACATTTTCCTAATCGATTTCACTCTTCGAGTAAACTCGTACTGTATTTCGAGCACCCTTCTCCGAATCTCCGAGCTCCCTCCTCCGACCACCTTTCTCCTAACCTCCGAGCACCCTTCTCGGAACTTCCGACCACCCTCCTCCGAACTTCCGACCACCCTATTCCGAACCTCCGACCACCCTCCTCGAACCTCCGAACAACTTGCCCTTTCTACTTTCAATCCACAGCAACATCAAAAACTGTTTCCTACCACACACACACACGTGTGTCCGTTACGGTAAAAAATAAATACATTGTTCGTACTCGATTTTACTCTTCGAGTAAACTCATACTCCATTCTCACTCCCACTCTTTTTTTCTTGCAAAACTCGTACTCTTCAAGTTCTCGTACTCTCAAACACTTTTCACTCGTGAGTAAAAACTAGCAAGTCTGAAATAGCTTCGCGAGTGACGAGTAAAAATAGAGTATACTCGATTAATTTTTCCTAATCACGCGAGTACTCCCGCTAGAACTCGTTCAAATTTCACTGGCGAGTAGAATTCGAACAAGTATTTCGGAGCTCTGGTCCCAATTTGAATTTATGTGTTACAAACGTTGTTATGGTGGACGCTATAAAAAAGAATATCATGTGACGAAATATCTCCCTTTTGAAGCTCAAAAAAATGTAATCTTATTTGACTGACTCGTGGTGTAACATTTCATAATTAATGTAATTTAGAAATAATGCTATTTACATTTTTCTGCTTGCTATTGGGAAATGCGTAAGAGATATGGGAAATAAATGAAGTAGCAATTGTCAAAACATAAACGACACACATGACGTTGTAATTATCACAGCGTGAAATATACTCAAAATATTAATAGACAGAGTAGAGTGGTTGTTTATTTTAAGGGAAAGGGTGGTATCCATTCATACGTATGTATGGTATGTAACTTCCTTATAGCAGTATCATTGATAAGAATAAAAATAAATGTCCCCATCGAAAAATTATATGATTATCCCTAAGCGTGAGCATTCTTTTGTATCAAACAAATGTCATCAATTGAGTTATACTGAATCGACACCATGGGGTTCTTGTTAAATGACAATTGTCAAATTAGGCATGAATTAAGTCAATATTATATAATCAAGATTCTGTCGATTTTGTGTGGGTGTATGTCATAATATTTAGTTGACATTTGTCCACCCTGATAGTTGTTTGATGGCGAAAATGATGTTCAATCATGGTTGCAAGTGATCTGATATAACATATTTTAGATAAATTATCCATTCGTACTATATATCCAACGGATAATATTTGGCCCTAATCCTGTTAGACATGCAAATAAGGGTGAAATAGTAAAAATTCCCACAAAACTGAATTTTGATGGAATGCCAGGACTTACTATTAGAAGCAATGCCCTAAAAATCCCCAAAGGTTAGTTTTGGAGACATGTTTGATTTTTGTCAAAAACTATAAGACTTAGCAAAAACCGACTAACACAAAAGTTTTAGATTTAACAATTGTCTATGATTGTTATACCTCAGCATTTATGCTAACGAAGGTATATACTCGTACACTTTCATATTGGCAAAATGTGCCTCATCGAAATAATGTTTTTAGACCCCGAATATATTTGAACCAAATCCGTTTCAGCCAATTTGGAGTCGATTAAGCAATGTCCGTCCGTCTGTCTGTCTGGCTGGTGCGCACGATAAGTCTCGAACGGATGCAACGACTTTGTCCAAAATTTGGCTTTCGTAATATTTTATCCAAACTTAGTTTAAATTCGAAGATGGATTATATCGGTCCACACTTTCCGGTACCTCCCCCAAAAATGTTCGGAAAATTTGTGCGCACTATAACTCTTGAAGGGAGTAACCGATTTGGTCCATACTTTGCACATCGTGAAATTTCTACCAGACTTAGATGAGGTTCTAGTACGGACTCAATCGGTCCACTCCTTCGGGTACCTCCCACACAAAATTTCGGAAGAGTCCATTTTAGGACCTGTTGTCGAATCTCTCTAATTTTTGTTGTAGCAACTTATATTCACTACCCCGCTTACGACGGTACATGTCTCATTAGGGGCAAGTCCATACTTCCTGAGAAACTCTCGAACGGATCAACCGATTTGGTCCAAAATTTGGCCTTCGTAATATTTTGTCCAAACATAGTTTAAATTCGAACATAAACCATATCGGTCCACTCCTTCAGGTACCTCCCCCACAAAAGTTCAAAAATGTTCGGAAAATTTTTTCGCATGATAACTCTTGAAGGTATTGACCGATTTGGTCCATACATTAAACATCCTAATATATCTACCAGATATATGTAGATCTGGTTCGAATATGGACTATGCTTGTCCACTCCTTCGGGTACCTATAACACAAAATTACGTATAAGTTCACTTTAAGACCTACTCTCGAATCACTTTGATTTTTTTGAAGCAACTTGCATTCGCTGCCTCAATTACGACGGTAAAAGTTTTTTCAGGGGCAAGTCCATGCTTCTTGAGAAAACAACCCGAAAGGTGTAAAAAAGCCACTATGGCACCATATGTACTCGTAGTGGCTGGAGAGCACGATAACTCTCGAAATAACCAATTTGATAAAAAATTTGGACTTCCTCATATTTTGTCATACTTTCAGTTCGAAGATAGCCTATACCGGCCTACACCTTCCGGTACTTCCCCCGAATATTTAAAAATGTCACTTAAATGTTATGGACGATATCTCTTGAACATATTTGGTCCACACTTTCCTAATATTTTGTCCAAATTTTGTTTAACATCTAAAATGGAGGTCCTTAGGGTACCTCCTCCATAAAAGTTCAACATGTGTGTTTAAGTGCAGTTTAAGGTCTGTTCGAAGATCCTTTGGCAATGTATACCGATGCTGTTCGTTGTTATCGTGCTTACAGCGGTATTATGTTTTCCGTGGACAAGTCCATGCTTCCTGGCATACTGGTCCATAAGTTATACGATGACCCACTGAAATGACTAGTGGGCACGATATCTATCGAAAAGGTATCCCAGCACAATGTTCGATGCCAAAGATGCCATTCAATCATGGGTGAAAGTGATCTGGCATGTCATCTTTTTAGCATCTTCATCGATGAATTTTATATGAGCGTGGACCCCAAAAGATGCTATTCACTTTTGGATCCAAAGCATGTCATTTACACCAATGCTTCGACATGTCATTTTCACCAATGCTTTGGCATGTCATTTCCACCAATGCTTTGGCATGTCATTTTCACCAACCCTTTGCAATGACATTATCATTACAACGAGAGTTTTAACAACGTTGGTTGTGATTTCGAGTCTCCGACAACATCAAGCCTATTGTAAACAATTAACCTTATATATTTAGAAAAATTGTATAAATAAAAACACAAAATTCATCTCTATTGGATCGATGGAATGGGTTCAAATGCTGATGAAAAGATCGAATCTTTCATGACTTCCTTTGCATGGCTTAAAATGCTGATAAAAAGATCGGATTTCTCACGACTTCCTTTGCATTGGTTCAAATGCTAATGAAAAGATCGGATCTTTCACGACTTTGTTTGAACCATCGAAAAAGATGCCATGAAATCACGTCATCGCATTGAACCCCTTCCTTCAAATTTTGCTTCCATAATGGGCTATGTCGGTCCATTCCTTTTAGTACCTCCTTTGCAACACTTTTGAACTTTAATCCTAATCCATATTTTCGTCGGCAAGTTCAAATGTCCCGAATTGAGCCGGAAACTGTCAAAAACCCCTACGGCCAGCATGTGTAGCCACGACAACTCCCGAACCGAATACTGTGTTGGTCCACAATTTGCATATCGTAATATTTCTTAGAATATTAGATGAAATTCGAAGAAGGTGCTTATAGGTTCACTTCTTCCGGTACCTCTCCACAAAAGTTCCAAAATATTCGCTAAAATTGTAAGCGCAATATCTCATATACTGAGCAACCGATTTGGTCCAAACTTTGGATCTCGAAATAGTTGGTCCAAACTTAGTTTATGTTCAAAAGTGGGTTCTATCGGTTCATTCCCTAGGTAACATTTTTTTTAAAGTGCGGTTAAGCGTCTGTGAGAGAATCCTTTGGAAATTTTTACCGACAATTCTCCTAGTAGCTCTGTTTACAGCGATATGATGTTTTTCGTGGGCAAGTTGTTTCCTGATATAATGGCTCCCAATATAAGACATACTTCCAAAATGGACTATGTCGGTCCATTTCTGTAGGCACCCCCTCACGATTTTATCAGGAAGTTCATACACCTAATCTGAAGACCCCCTAAATACATACGTTTTTTTGTTTTTGGGAAAAAGGTGTTTCAATTCACACAGGCTGAGGGTTTTTTTACTTGTTAGAATAAACGTACTCATGATATTTTGACATACGACCATGTGTTGTTTAAAGTGACTTAATTGAGACACCTCCGAAAATGGTGTTTGAACGCTTCAACAGCATCTTTGATGAAAATCGTTGATCACGCCTTTTTTTTCTTGACGATCGGGAATCAAGTGAAGTCATTGGGTGCCAATTTTTGCGACCAGGTGTTCATGCAATATCAAATATTAGTTGGTGGAAAAAATGGCCAAGGATGCATCTATCTCACGGTATATAACATGGCAATCTTGCATTATCCGTTCATGCACAGCTTAATTTTTTTCTGGCACAACGGCCGTTTTTGGACGACCCTTACCACCTTCGATTTTAGCGAGTGTCGACCACGATAATTTCATCGATGTACTCTTGCTGTGATAATCCACGTCGTAAGTTGTGAAAAATGATCGGACGAAAATGTTCACAAGTTAATTAATTTTTTTGCAAAGTGATTTTTTAAGTCGCTGTACACAATACAACACATGGTGGAATGTCAAACTGTATTGAGTACGTCCATGATCAAAAAGTCAAACTTTCTAATGGAAATGTCAAATGGTGCCTGGCAATATCTTGTCCGTTAAAAAATATAATTTAAAGCATGATTGCAAATTTTGCCATACAATTTAATCATTTATTGCCAAAAATGGACTGGCGTTGACGACAATGATTTCAACTGCAGAAAATTGCATCTATTGGAATCTGAATGATTCTATTTGCCTCAATCACGCGTGAATTGCCAAATCATATTTTAAAAATCCTTTCCGATTGATATATTGACGTAATTTAGTTGATTTACTAATAAAAACGTGCAGACATTCAAATGTTGTCTGAGAGAAAAAAAGTTAAAGAAAAAAGAAACAAATCTTCATTTAAATGCCCCTCGTGACGTATGAAAATCATTGTGAATGTATTTGGGCTAATTAAATTCCAAATCCTTTGTTTGGCTGTAGTCGATGAACGCTACGTCAAGAACAGTACAATGAGTGATAAAATTGATTGCAAAAAATTAACACTTGTCCGTTTCGAGTTCAGGCTTTTGAGTAGAGTTAAGAGAATGACAAATCTAACTGTAGATACTTTCAATGTTAATAAGTTGAGCTTGTTTAAAAACCTTTGAAAGTGCAACATTTATAATTTAAGTGAATTTCGTATGATTTGAACATGCACATGCATACATATACATATGTATGTAGGTACGAGGAGAACTAGAGAAGTTTGCGGCCTAGGCAACACGTACTGTTGCCAGACGCCATTTGACATTTTTTTTTTGGTAAGTTTGACAGTATTTATATCCTCAGCATTTGTGCTAATGAGGGTATATACACTTTCATACGTGCAAAATGTGCCTTATCGAAATAATGGTTTTAGACCCCAAGTATGTTTGGAAGAAATGTGTTTCAGACAATTTGGAGTTGATTTAGGCATGTCCGTCCATCCTCTGTCTGGCTGGTGCGCACGATAACTCTCGAACAAAGCACCAATCGGGTCAAAAATTTAGCATTCGTAATATTTCGTCCAAACTTAGTTTATGTTCGAAGATGGGCTATATCGGTCCATTCCTTCGCGTACCTCTCTCAAAAAAGTTCAATAATTTTTTCTATAATTGTGCTCACGATAACTCTTGAAGGGAGTATCCGTAATATTTCTACGAGACATAGAATCAAGTTCAATTCCGGAAAAGTGCAGTTTAAGACCTCCTCTCGAATCCTTTTAACTTTTGTTGTAACAGCTTGTATTCGCTGTTCCCATTACGACGGTGCAAGTTTTTTAAGGAGCAAGTGCATATTTCCTGAAAAAATGGCTGAAAGCTGTAAAAACCCGCTTTGGCATCATGTGTTGTGGATGGAGCGCTCGGTGATTCTTAAATGGATAAACCGATTCAATCCAAAATTTGGCAATCGTAATATTTTGCCCAAAGTAAAATGAAGTTCTATGACGGGCCTTATCGGTCCACTCGTTTGGGTACCTCCCCACAAAAGTTCAAAACTTTTCGCTAAAATGGTGCGCACGATAACAATAAATAAAGCAATAACCGATTTGGTCCATACTTTGCACATTGTGATATTTCTACGAGACAAAGATTAGGCTATAAAATGGACTATATATGTCAACTTCTTCGGATACCTCCCACACAAAATGTCGGAAAAAGGCAGCTTAACACCCACTCTGGAAACGTCTCGATTTGTTTGGTTGCGCTCAAGGCCCCTATTAGGATGGTACGAGTTTTGTTTTTCAGTGGCAAGTCCATACTTCTTGAGAAAATTACACGAAAACTGTAACAAAACCCTACGACCCGCATGTGTAGTGGCTCGTGCGCACGACAACTCCCGAACCGAATACTGCATTAGTCCATACATTGCATAATATTTTTTCGAATATTAGATGAAATTCGAAGATGGTGCTAATAGGTCCACTCCTTCCGGTACCTCCCCACTTAGGTTCAGATATATTCGCTAAAATGTTAAGCTCAATATCTCATAAACGGAGCAACCGATTTGGTCCAAACTTTGGATGAAATTCGAAGATGGTGCTATAGGTCCACTGCTTGCGGTACCTCCCCCACAAAAGTTCGAAAAATATTTGCTAAAATCTTAAGCGCAATATCTCAGAAGCGGAGCAACCGATTCGGTACAAACTTTGGATGAAACTCGAAGATGTTGCTTATAGGTCCACTGCTTGCGGTACCTCCCCCACAAAAGTTGAAAAATATTCGCGAAAATGGTAAGCGTAATATCTCTTATAGTACAACCGATTTGGATATCGAAATATTTGTTCCTAACTTAGTTTATGTTCAAAAGTGAGAGTAGTGTATTACAAAAATCTGAAAATTTATGTTGTTGGTACAACAATATATTTTCTGTCAATATGGTACATCACACAAAATATATGGTTGAAACAAAAATATATATTTTCAGATTTTTACAATACACTATTTTGTTCTTAGAATATGATTGCCCCCACAACATCTCTTCTCTGTGTGTTGGGGATCAACATTTTTGTTGAAGTGCGGTTAAGGATCTGTGAGAGAATCCTATGGAAGGTTCTCCTAGTAGCCCTGTTTACAGCGATATGATGTTTTTCGTGGACAAGTCCATGTTTCCTGATATAATGGTCCTACCGAGATGAATGACTCCCAAAATAAGGCACACTTCCAAAATGGAAGATATGTAGGCCCATTTCTTTAGGTACCTTCCCCTCAAAACTTTTGAGATTTTATCCTAATCCATATCTTTGTCGGGAAGTTAATACGCCCAATCTGAAGACCTCCCAAAATAAATACGTTTTTAAGGAAAAAATGTGTTTCAATTCACACAGGCAAAGCCGAATGATACCTTTTTACTTGCCTAAACGTACTCATGACATTTGACATACGATCATATGTTCTGTTGTTAACAGTGACTTCATTGGGACTCCTCCAAAGCATGGCTTTTGAACGCTTCAACAGCATCTTCTGGCGACGAAAATCGTTTAACACGACTTTTTTCTGGATGTTCGGGAATCAAATGAAGTCATTGGGTGCCAATGCAGGGCTGCGCGGCGGATGACCCATCAATTCCACGTTTTGTCCAGTCAAAAAGTCGATGTCACGGTGCGCAATGGTTCATTCGTCTTCTCATGCTCGTTTTTCGAATTTCTTCGGAGACTTCAGACAAAGAAATTGTAGTGGACCACTTAGAATTAACCGCCCTACTTTGCTCAAGCCGCATAATCAGCACATGGTCGTTGGTTGGTTGGTTTACGTGGTGACTATACTTTATAGCATCAATTAGTATATAAGGAATACCGTTTTGAAAACCACACCACTCGTTCAAGGATTGTTATTTCGTAGTATTAAATTGGAAGTTAAATCCAACTTGATGAGTTGAGAAATCGCAGAAGGTCTCCCGGACCTACTTCGGCTATCTCGGCGATATTATGAAAGGACGCATAAACAACCACCTTAATACTCATATGGTCAAGTTTGATAAGGACTTCATTAATGACAAGGAGCCAAAGCAGTGGCGATATAACTCCTCCCTGTGGAGTTCCTCTATTTACGTGCTTGACAGCGTATTGTTTCCCAGTGAGGCAGTAATAACTCTACTTTGAATCATGGTGGTAATCCAGCTACCGATGAATGATTCCATACCGAAGTTATCTAGAGCTTGTTTTATTGCTGCGGTACTGACATTATTGAAGGCGCCTTCTATATCCAGAAAAGCAGCCAAGGTGTATTGTTTATGTTCTAAGGATTCCTCGATAGTCCTTACGACTTCGTGTAGGGCTGTATCTGTCGATCGTCTTTTTATGGAAGCGTGTTGACTGGAAGATATGTTGTTTGAGTTGTCCATCTTTTCTCGAATATGCACGTCGATGAGTCTTTCGAGCGTCTTAAGTAGAAATGATGAAAGGCTTATGGGCCTGAAGTCTTTAGCATTTTCATGACTAGGCTTTCCTGCTTTGGGTATGAAGACCACTTTGACTTGTCTCCAACACGCTGCAACGTAGTTTAGGGATATGCATCTACTGTAAATGTACACTAGCCAAGGGTTTATTATGGTCTCCGTATTTTGCAACATTTTTGGTATGATACCATCTGGCCCCGGAGATTTGTAGGGAGAGAAGCTGTTTATAGCCTATGTGACTTTACTCGGACTTATTATCTTATCGACTGCTGTATTGTTTATATCTATATTAATATTGGATTGCTCTTCGCTGGTTTTAGCAGAGCAGCCAGGGAAGTGCGTCGTAAGAAGAATTTCAAGAGATTCGGCTGAGTTATCAGACCATGTGCCGTTGTTTCTCTTTATATATGTGGGATTCGAGTGCCCTTTTGCCATAACTTTGCTTGTTCTGGCAGTATCTTTTGTGCTGTCTAGCGATCCGCAAATTCAATCCATGATTGCTTTTTTGCTCTAGCTATGGCCTTTTTGTACTCCTTTAGCTTTTCCTTGTATGACTGTCAGGATCCGCTTGGGTAGCTGTCGTTGAAGGCTTTCCGTGGCTGTTTACGCAGTTTAGGGTGTTCGGATGTCCACCATGGAGTTCGGATGTCCTACCATCGTTTGGTGGTGCTTCCTTTGAGTGGGCCATGTAACAAGAGGCAATAAAGAACTGCTTACCATTGTCAAGTTCAACTCTTGCCACGGTGAGGTCCGCTGTACTATACTCTGGACATAGAAATGCGTTTATATTATTTTTAACAATTAGACATGATCTAGGCTTACCGTTATCCTTCATGTATAATGTTTTATATCCTCTGCTATTAAGACCCTTTACTCCGTTTTCGTAAACGTAGGGTTCTTGGATGATGCCTATGTCAAGATCCTCCTCTACTAGAAGGATCCGCAGGTTATCCGAGGCGACTCTAGAGTGCCTCAGATTGATCAGCACGACCTTGAGCATCATCTTATTGTGGGGATGATGTTGATGGCCCCTCTAGCTGCATATTATCTAGCAGCTTTTCGGCATCGTCGATGTCATCTGCATTGTCTTTTCCGTTCGGGCCATGCGATCTTAGTATCTTTACTTTGGCTTCCCTTACGCCAAAGAACAGTTTGTTGCCGAGTCTCTCTAGTGCCTCCACTCCGACCTCTGTTATAGTGAGAACCAAACTCATGATGTAATTGTTCGGGGGTTCAGTGGCGATTACGGACCAGTCCATTGGAACATCCTTGTTCATCTTCGCCAGACCTTGTAGTAGTTTCGGGCCGTCACAATCTATCTTGGGCAGCCAAACTCTGGCACGAGGTCTCATTGGGATTTCTTGGGCTGGGATCAACCGCAGGCTGATATCTTCCCATGCATCGCTGATCTTAGCCATGCATTTTTCCAAGAATCCCTTTGAGAACTCGTCATTTGATTACCATGAACCTCGTTTGAGTCGAAATGAGGCACAGGAGAATCTTCGTTTGTGAAAACATGTTCCATAACTTGTTCAGACAATTTAGTTTCTACCATGCCCCATTCTGCTGTGGTGATAGGGGACAGCTTTCCCTTCTTGTCGTTAGCCACGGCAACCATCAGGTCGTCCTTAACTACTTCATTGAAAGGAAGTTTTATTGTTGAAGAAGCAGTAGTGTTATGTTTTTTCCTCTTGGCGGGCTTATTGTCCTCAGTTTGTGAGCGCTCACGTTTGAGGAAGTTGGTCGATCGTCGCTGTTGGAGGTTTTGGCTTCCTCGTATTCCTCGACGATTTTTGTGTACTTAATCTTGACCAACTCATCCCGTTCGTGGACCGTACCATTTGCAGCATTCTTGGCGATCTTGCCGAGAATGTATTTTGCCTTCTGGTATAGGGCCTTTCGAACGTCGGCCGGACTTTTTTTTCTTGTTGGATTGTGTAGTTTTACCATCCTCAGTGACGGCAGAGTTGCTATTTTGTAGTTGTCTGATGAAGTGTGTCAGAACTGACAACACTTAGTTGGCTAGCTACCAGCTCATGGCTGGATGCTAAAAGGTCATCCTCGGATGAGTTGCCAGACTGCAACCGAGGAGTTTTGTTTTTGTTTTCTTTTGTATTTTTTCCATATGTTGTTCCCACGAGTGTGCCGTAAGGGGATGGACCATCGTATGCAGTGACGGCTTGCGCAGACTAGGCTACTAATAAGTACAACTCGACCCGTGCCCTGGCGTCGAGGGGGAATTGCTAGCGACCAGACTTCTTTAGACGCTAGTCGGCCATTCAGATCCTCAGCACAACTCCCACTACCTCGATCTTAGAAGTGTATTTATATGTCACTCGTCCCAAGGTGATCTGTAGAACAAAAACCAGTCCACCTCCTGGGCTCGTGACAATTCCCTCCTCATTTTGCAACTGGGCTTTGGACCGTCTTTGGCGGAGTTAGCACATGGTCAGTTTTGTCGAAGATACATAGGCTTCGAGGTGCTCCTTCCATAAACAACTTACTTAGGATTGCTGTTTTGTTTCGGGCTCATACGTATAGATCCAAGATTCGTTGTCTGTGAACGTCATTTGAAGGATAGCGATCACAATTTCATTGCACAAATCGACAAGAGGCTTTTTGAGCAATTTTCAAATTGTGCAGGACGTAACGGTAAACACCCATTTTTGCTGCCAAGTATTCATGCCATATCAATTCTCACGGTATATAGCATGGCGATCTTGCATTATCCGTTCAGGCACAGCTTATTTTTTTCTTGCCCTGATTATCAACATCAAAAATTGTGAAAAATTATTGTCGAAAATGCTCAAAAGTAAATTCCATTTTTTGTGATTTTTTCAAGTCACTGTAAACAACACAAGACATGAGCATATGTCAAACTGTACTGATTACATTTAGGTTAAAAACTGTCAAACTTTCCAAAAAAAAAAACCAAATGGCATCTATTCCGCAAACTTTTCTAGTTCCCCCCGTATTACTTATTATTTATTCTCGAGTTTCCAATAAAATTGCTTGCAAATTCTAAATGTCGTTGTCTCCTATTTTGTCTGATTTTTTTTCTTCATTGAATACAAAATTATCGACGTCAGAATGGTTACGCAAAATCGTCGGTGATTTCTAATGTGACTTCTAAACATATACACCATATCCGATATCTATTATTTAACATAAAGTTATAGTTTGAATTACTTTAATAAAATCGATGTTGTGAAATACAGAATTTAGAGATGGAAGGTCAGGTCTGATACCTACAGCTAAAAAGTTGTTTTCTGGCCTGTGGAGCGTTTTCCACCTAACAAAAGACGATGCATTTGATTTCATGTAAATTGAACTGTTTGCATAGCCATGTGACCTAATGTATGCGTAGATACGCGAATCTTGCTTGCACTCTAACTAGATGCTAGTTATACCCTCCACCATAATATAGAGGGTATAATTAACTTCGTCGTTCCGTTTGTAACACATCGAAATATTCGTGGAAGACCGTTTGATCAGCACAGAATTCTAAGTCGACATAACCATGTCCGTCCGTCTGTTGAAATTAAGATGCAGCTCGCAATATTTAAGATAGAGATTTATCAATTGGTTTGGTACAGAAGTTTCTATTACTTCTAGGATGTCCACGTCCACGTTTTGTTATAGCTTCCATAGAACAGTATTTGGTATTTAGTCTTTCATTGGGCTATTAAACTTTCCCCCAGAAACGTAAGACCGGGGTATAATGACATTTGTGACTTCAAATCACAACGCACAGTGGAAAAAATGCAGATTTAGCGTGCAGAAAATAAAAGTCGATGCTTTATTGTATGTTTATCCATAATTATGATAAGAATAGCTATAGATTAGCAATTTTGCTTCATTTATTGATATAATTGACCTGTTTGTATTATTTATATATTTTTTTTGATCTAACTCCCATGGGGCGGTACCTCCCGATTTATGTAATTTTGATGATTTTAGCCGCATTATCCAACCGAAATGTCTGAAATTTAGAGGTATAAAATATTGCGAAAGAGAATTGTTGGTACAGGTCCACTTTTTGATACAGGCCCCATTGGAAGGTACCGCCCGATTTTGGTAAATTTGAAGATTTTAGCCGCGTTATCCAAGTGAAATGGCTGAAATTTAGTATTTAGTCTTCGTTGGGGGTATAAAATATTCCAACAGCGAATTGTCGGTACAGGTCCACTTTTTGATATAGCCACCATAGATCTGATTTGAATATAGTACATAATTTATGGTGGAGGGAGTAATAAGAGTTCCAATAATTGGTAATAACAACTTTTATTTAACAGTTTGTTTGGAGACGTATCACTGCATTAATTTTCCTACTTCCACCCGTATCGTTGGAACCGTAGGACGGACTTTTTTATTTTGTAATTTCTTATCTGCTATGTCGTGATCAATTCTAGTTTATCAAAATATTTCCTATAATCGCAGTTTTATTTGAACCAAACTTAAAAAGAAAGCATAGTTAGCTTAGTTCCCAAAAGTCGCAGGAAGTCGCAGGTAAAAATTTAAGACATTATTCTAGACAAGATGCATAAAAAATTAAAAAAACAAGTGAGCAAAGGCTATAGTCGGGACGGGACCGACCATGTGATACCCTACACCACTACCCCTGTGTATAAGCTTTTCACTGGTAAACATTCCTTTTAGGGCATATAATCTGACTACCACCAAACATACTATGTCCCTTTCTCTCTGGGACCCCCATATGCAACCAAAATTTCGTGACCATCTAATCAAAATTGCGACCTGTAACGTGATTGCAACAAATGGAAGAATTGGATGCATTAGCGACTATTGTGGTATCTCCCTTCTTTGACCACCTTCGCCAACCTACTTTACACCAATGTAAAGGTAATATTTTCTTCTCCATTGACAGGCTTTGCCGATGGAATATTCCTACTAGAAGCCGATATATTCACCAAGAATTAAACTTTGATTTTATCTCCACATGAGTTTTTCCCCATTCCGACTCCTAAATATAACCCGACTATCACCAAAATCAATAGGTTTCTTCATCTACCTCCAAAATTTCGTGACTTTCCGATCAACATTTTAACCTGATTACAAAAAATGGAAAAATTGAATATATTACTGACCACTTACGCCAACATACGCACCAACATAAAAGAGATCTTTATTTGAATTAATCGAACTAACATGGCCTAAGGAATTTGTATTGAAAAATGAATTCTAGCAAAATACCACACACTCAACCACTATGCTACGATCGTTTCGTTGGTGGCTGAAGCCAGCTCATCAGGCATATTTTGAATGTAAATGGCTAGACGACATAGGCTGAGTTTGATAACTTCTATTTATACAACCATTTTTACAAATTTGTAGATATGAAGTATTTTTTTTTTCGCTAGAATTCATTTTTTAATACAAATTCCTTAGGCCATGTTAGTTCGATTAATTCAAATAATTAATTAAAGACTTTCATCAATAATGGCCTTCGTCCTAAAAAGACAATAATAAATAAAAACTCACAGCAGAGGCCGGCTGCCCCCGCTTAAGGTTTGAACCTGGGTCCTTTCCAACAGACAATGTTGTCGAGGTTATAGCTTTCTAAGCTACTGCCAATCTATGATATCAAAACTTCTTGATATGATATCAACAAAAAACTTCCGAATTGAAGGGCATTACAATTCATGAAGGAAACCCCCCTTCGATTGTACATGTGTATGTATTGAGAAAATAATTCCTAGACAAGACACTAGGGTGCCTTGGTATAGAAAAAGACTTCAAAAAATACTTCATATCTACAAATTTGTAAAGCGGAGATATTCACATATGAAGAAAAAAACGTTGACTTTTTCCATATAAGCTTTTTGCTTATTCCGACTCCTCAATATTATCCGACTACCACCAAACTTAATAGGCTTCTTCCTCTGAGGGACTCGCATCAACTTCCAAAAAATTCGTGACGATCCGATCAAAATTGTAGCGTAATTACAAAAAAATCGACAAATGGGGTGCATTACCGACTATTGCGATATCTCTGTTGTTTGACCACCTACGACAACCTACTTTACATCGTTGTAAAGGTGATATTTTCTACTTTCCTTGCAAGGTTTTGCTTTTGATAAACCTCTTAAAGAAAAAGAGATATTGGCTTTGAAATAAAACGTTGACCTTTTCTCTAAATAAGTTTTTGCCTATTCCAACCCTTAATATTATCCGAAATTTCATCAAAATCAATATGCTTCTTCCTCTTTGGGACCCTCATCAACACCCAAAATTTGGTGACGATCCGATCAAATCCGATTGCGACCTGTAGCGTGAGTAGAAGGTTTAGATGGATAGACGGACGTATACACATAGCCAGATCGACTCAGCTCGTCTAGACATTCATTTTGGTATATATAAGTGTGGGTCTATGACCATTATTTCGATGCGTTACAAACCCAGCAAAATGTTCGATGCCAAAGATGGCATTCAATCATGGATGAAAGTGATCTGGCATGTCATCTTTTTAGCATCTTCATCGATGAATTTTATATGAGCGTGGACCCCAAATGATGCTATTCATTTTTGGATCTAAAGCATGCCATTTACACCAATGCTTTGACATGTCATTTTCACCAATGCTTTGGCATGTCATTTCCACCAATGCTTTGGTATGTTATTTTCACCAACCGTTTGCAATGACATTATCATTACGACGAGAGTTTTAACAACGTTGGTTGTGATTTCGAATCTCCGACAACATCAAGCGTATTGTAAATAATTAATCTTATATATTTAGAAAAATTTAGATAAATAAAAACACAAAATTCCTATCTATTATTGGATCGATGGAATGGGTTCAAATACTGATGAAAAGATCGAATTTTTCACGACTTCTTTTGCATGGGTTCAAATGTTGATGAACAGATCGGATCTTTCACGACTTCCTTTCCATGGGTTCAAATGCTAATGAAAAGATCGGTTCTTTCACGACTTCCTTTGAACCAATGTAAAAGATGCCATGAAATCACGTCATCGCATAAAACCCCTTCCTTCAAATTTTGCTGAGAACTTATTGGCCAAAACCAACTTATAATACCCTCCCCACAGAGTGGTGTAGGGTATAATGAAAGCTAAACTCGACTAATTTCCATACTAAACTACTATTTTAATTGAAGAATTTAGAAAAATGGGCCTTACATTTATTTACCCCGAAACATCTAAATTAAAATAACTTATGGGTTACAAAACTATTTAATTTATTTAAATACCATTACGGTATATCGAAAATACAAAAGATTCCGCAATAATATATTCACAGAATTCACACGTCTATCGCAATTTTACACCTAAAAAAGGTCATCGTCTATATTTCTGGACTGTTCTTAGATTATAGTTATGTTTTAGCTTTAATAAAAACACATGGTTTAAATTTTGAATGAAGTTGATCAGGTGCTCAATTCTGTTTCTATGAAAATGTGAAATGAAAACTTTTATAAAGAAAAAAAAACTGTCAAATGAAGAAAATTATAAAGGAAATATTTTTTATTTTAAATTTTCATAGAAGAAGAATCCAGCCCTAGAACAATAACCAACAAAGATTTAAACAAGTAAAAAAGTGTCAGCTTTGCCGACAGATGTATACCCTCAGCCAATGTGAAGCTAAACTTTCACCTCCGGACAGATCGAATGTATTTAAGGTGTCTTCAGAATTTTGTGGCCCTTTTTGGACATTTGAACTTGCCGACAAAAATGTGGATTAGGAATTACCGCACTAAGATACAAATGATGAACTTTTGTAGGGCAGGTACCCTTAGGGAGGACCGATATGGGACATTTAAGAAGTTAAACTAAATTTTGATAAAATATTAGGAGATCCAAAGTTTGGACGAAATTGATTGCCCCATTCAAGTGATATCGTCCTACCATTATAGTGACATTTTTTACATATTGCGGAGAAGTACCGGATGTTGTGGACCGGTATTGCCCCATGAAACAAAGTTTGGATATAATATGACGAAGACCAAATGTTGGACCAAATCGGTTAAACAGTTCGAGAGTTATCGTGCTCTCCGACCGCCACATATGGTGACAAAGGGGGTTTTTAAACCTTTCGGGCTGTTTTCCCAAGAAATATGGACTTGCCCCTGAAAAAACTTTTACCGTCCTAATGGAGGTAGCGAATGCAAATCGCTTCAACAAAACTTAAAGTGATTCGAGAGCAGGTCTTAAAGTGACCTTATCCGAAATTTTGTGTGAGAGGTACCAGAAGAAGTAGACAAATATAGTTCATATTCGAACCTGATCTATATCAGGTAGATATTTTAGGATGTGCAATGTGTGGATTACATCGGTCGCTCCCTTCAATAGTTATCGTGCCCAAAATTTTTCCGAACATTTTTGAAGTTTTGTGGGGGAGGTACCTGAAGGAGTGGACCAATATAGCCCATCTTCGAATTTAAACTATGTTTTAATAAAATATTACGAAGGCCAACTTTTGAACCGAATCGACAGATCCGTTCGAGAGTTATCTTGCGCTCCAACCAATCATAGGTGTACTAATAATCAACGCCCAATTGAAACGGCTGAAACTAGAATCCTACAATTTTGGGTGGTGACGCCCAGCCGAAACGGCTGAAGCTAGAATCCTGAAATGGGTGGTGGTTAGTCTTGCTGCGAATGTGGTCGATAAGGCTGGGTTTTTGGAAATTCGTCCTAGAAGGGTGCGAAAAGTACTAAAATGTACTAAAAATTGTGTAATTTGTGTGGCTGACCGACTAATAATCAATGCCCAAACGAAACGACTAAAGCTAGAATCCTGAAATTTTGGATGGTGATCAGTCTAGGGGCGAAGGTGGTCGATAAGGTTGGGTTTTTGGAAATTCGTCCTAGAACGGTGCGAAAAGTACTAAAAATTGTGTAATTTGTGTGGCTGACGGACTAATAATCAACACCCAGACGAAACGGCTGAAGCTAGAATTCTGAAATTTTGGGTGGTGATTAGTCTTGGGGCGAAGGTGGTCGATAAGGCTGGGTTTTTGGAAATTCGTCCTAGAAGGGTGCGAAAAGTACTAAAATGTACTAAAAATTGTGTAATTTGTGTGGCTGACCGACTAATAATCAACGCCCAAACGAAACGACTAAAGCTAGAATCCTGAAATTTTGGGTGGTGGTTAGTCTTAGGGCGAAGGTGGTGGATAATGTTGGGTTTTTGGAAATTCGTCCTAGAAGGGTGCGAAAAGTACTAAAATGTACTAAAACTGTTGTAATTTGTGTGGCTGACCGACTAACAATCAACGACCAGACGAAACGGCTGAAGCTAGAATCCTGAAATTTTGGGTGGTGATTAGTCTTGGGGTGAAGGTGGTCGATAAGGCTGGGTTTTTGGAAATTCCTCCTAGAAGGGTGCGAAAAGTACTAAAATGTACTAAAAATGGTGTAATTTGTGTGGCTGACCGACTTATAATCAACGCCCAAACGAAACGGCTGAAGCTAGAATCCTGAAATTTTGGGTGGTGGTTAGTCTTAGGGCGAAGGTGGTGGATAATGCTGGGTTTTTGGAAATTCGTCCTAGAAGGGTACGAAAAGTACTAAATACGGTACCATTTGTGTTTGGCGAACCAGTAGAGCTAGAATTCTCAAATTTGGAATGAGCGTCATTGATGGAATATAGGATATACGTACCGAACGGTTTTTAAGAACTCGAACTATAAATGTGCGAAAAGTACTAAAATTTACCAAATTTAGTACAATTTGATATTATGTGAACGGATAGACCTAAAAGCTTGAAATTTGGAATGAGAATCAAAGTTGAGAAGTAGGGTTGATACAAGGGGTGGTTTTGTAAATGTGTACTCATGTATGCGAAAAGTACTAAATGGTACTTAATTTGGATTTGGGTGAACGGATAGAGCTGGAATCCTAAAATTTGGAACTGAGATTACTGTTGGAGTATAGGATTGAGGAAGATTTGAAAATTCTTTATTTTGGGTACAAAAAGTACTAAATGGTACTAAATTTAGTACAATTTTTATTTGGGTGAACGGATTACTGTTGGAGTGTAGGACTGAGGTAGTTTTGAATATTCATACTTATGTTTTCGAAAACGGTACTAAATTTGGTACAATCTTTAAATTTGAAATTAAGATAACTGTTGAAGTGTAGGATTGACGTAGCTTTGCAAATTCGTAGTAATGGGTACGAAAAGTAGGAAACGGTACTAAATTTGGTACAATTTGATTTGGGTGAATGGATAGAGCTGGAATCCTGAAATTTGGATTTAAGATTGCTGTTGGAGTATAGGATTGAGGTAGTTTTCGAATTCGGAAATTAGGTATTAATTTTGGTTTTTGTAGGTAAGGTTAAAATATGGACGTGGTTGTGGAAATAATGGTACATATTTACCAAACGTACTAAATGGTACTCAGTTTTTATTTGGTGTTGGTATATGGAAGTTGTTTCAGAAATACGTTACATAAATACACGAAAAGTACTAAATCGTTCTAAGTGTTGGGGCAGAGCTCGAAATCTTAAATTAGAGTTACAGTTGGTGTGTGGGGTTATGATATGGTAGGGGAACAGATATAGCTGGCAATGAGAATCACATATTCGAATAATAATATTTGAATATTTGAAGTTTATGCCCTGGTGTACAAAAAGTACTTACTTTGGTGCCATTTTGAATGCATACAAATTCTAAAGTTTGATAAGGGTATTGGAAATACCTCGACTAAGGCTACGAAAAGAATTACTAAATTGCACTATATATTAACACTGATATGAATCAACTGGCAATGACATTTATTATAAGTCATTGTTTGGATTAGATAACAATTATTATGAAAATTCACACTATGACATGCATCATGTTTTTACATCTATGTTTTTAACTGTAAAAAATTAGATATTGTCCTCGGTTTGAAAAAATGTATTGGTTTTATTTGAACACGTCCATTTAGAAACGTAGACCTATGTTACATCTTTTTTTGTTTTTCAAGAATTTTTTTACACCCACAAGACAGAAGGCCATAAATAAATAATGAAATACATCGCTGCTGATTTGTAGAGCTGAGATACGGACGATTTTTTTTGGAAAATCTAACTAAATGAAATTACATATAATAGAACCAAATCTAATAGTTTTAACGTGCTTTAAACCTGTAGGACAAACTGCAACAACTTTCTAATATTTAAAGTAAAAAACTCTATAGAAAACACATTTGTTTTTAATAGTTTAATAGAAGTATGGATGGAGGTGACTAAGCTTTGCGTAAACAATTTAATGGTTCTAACAAAATCACATTGTTCCATTGAGAAATACATATGTAGGGATATTTAGCAAAATAAACTAAAAAAAACTTCCTCCCACTACATATTCCATATATGTTTCTTCTCAAGAACTAATTTGATTTTTGAGCAGGACACTCATCGTTGCTTTGAATGTGTGCGCGTATCTTTTGATGTGGCAAAACAGTGATGTTAACTTTGTTTTGCATAGTAACGCTTAATATTTTATGAATTTGTATCTTTATCTTCACATTCACTTGTAAATACATATTCGAATTATGTTCATTCTATTAGACTTAGTGAGATATAATGTGTTAGCTCGACATCTTGAAGTTTATGTGTATAAAATCATTGCTTGAATTGACGTCCAACATTTCTATGATGCTGAATTCTTCACTTCTCTACACTATGCAACGCTAAAAATGCAAAAAACTTCTAGTATGCATTTTTTGAAAGTACATATTGAGACTACAAAAACCCTCATTGGTTTTTGTCCTGTCAGATCCAGTTCGGATTTTATGGCCTCATCTAAACCTTTATCTCAGAAACGAATAGGAATTTCTCCTTTGCTGTCTTTAGCAATATTGTAGTCACATAAGAAAATTCCATCTATGGCATCAAAATCTATAAAATATAGAAAAAATTGTACATAATTTTTAGAATTCTGATCGGTATCAGCTAAACTATTGGGAGTTAAACCAAGTAACCTTTTACAAAAATCGTCCTAATAATGTTCTCAGAAATTCTACAGAACATTCTGATACTCTAAAATACTTATATCATGTTGTTTCAGCAGTATTTTGTATCATATCTTGTACAATACGTACACTCTAAATTATTTGTTGAAAATTGCAATGAAAATCACTGTGATTTTTTGTTGATTTTTTAGGAGGTGCGTAATAATTAACAAATTATAGTGCAATTTATGGAAATGCGTAATTTCAAACACAAATTATTGAAAAAACAGTAGTTTCATCAAAATATGCTTAAAAATAAACACAAACTGCTTAATTTCAAATATAAAGTGCTGCAAAAGATGTAATTGCAATAGAATCTGCATGAAAACTGAACACAAACAGTAGCAAATTCATTTTCGCACAACACAAAATGTGTATTATGCAAGCAGAAGAACAACAAAACTCAAAAAAAAAAAAGCACGTGTTAGTTGCCCGTGGTTCTTTGTCCGAAGCGGACGAAAGATTGTGAAGGTAATGTTTTGTGCTTAAAAGTCGAAAAAGTTGTAAAATATTTTTAGATTCATACATAATTTTAATTAAAGTTTAGAAGCCTGCAACCCGAATTTATATAAAATCAAATATATACAGTTTATCGTGAATGTTCTGAGACACACTTCACCTTTCACTTCAAGCCTCAAGTATTTTGTTTACCCAATTTACGTTTTTTCGAATATTTTATGAACGGACTATGGTGTACTCTTCTTTTTAATTAAATAAATTAAATAAGTTATGTTGTCAAATAAACAAAACAATGTAATTTTATTAAACACATTCAGAAATTATTTGGGTACCTTTGCATATATTTACAAAGAAAAAGGCGTCAAATTACAATAAATTGTGCCTAAAATCGCAACTCAAAATGCGTAAATTTTAAGCACATTTTGCGTAATATTTTACAACAACAAAGCTGTCGAAAATTACGCATTTTTGTGTCGCATCTTGTTGCCTATCATTATCATTGTGAATTTCAAAAGAAAATGTTTAGAGTGTATCTCAAACACTGTTCACACGAGCAGTTTATTCTCGCATTTGGAATTTCACCACATTATTAACAAATTTATTAAATTATCGTTGAAAATTTTACAAAAAACAACGCGACAGACACTTTTTACAAAAATTGCATGTTCTGAAGAGTTGTGTATTACATTCCAGCGAATATTTTTCCAAAAGAAAATACATATTAAGAAAAATTTAACAGTTTTGGAGATATGGTGCAAAATGTATACAAATTATGTTATTTTTAGATATATTTTAAATTTGAGGCAATGAATGCAGCTTTTAGCGTTCATTATTTTTCCAAATATTTTATTCTTGTCCTTATCTACAAATTTGCTTCAGAGGTCAGAAGAAGATCCGCATTGGTTTCAGAGATATAGGCCCGAATTGCTTTAAAAAGTCAATATTTAACCATGTTTAGATGGGGCCATAAAATCCAAGCTGGATATGACAACAAAACCCAACCAGGGTTTTTGTCGTTTGGCTCTGAACCTTAAACAAATCCCCAGTTCAAATTGTTTGCCCAAGATTACCGTAAAAATGTTGCACAGTGAAATCTTTGACTGTTGTTCAAGGATTGTATTGTACATTAGAGCTGGCAAACAATTGGTATTATCGATACTATATTTTAAAAGCATTATCGTTATTAAAGACGAAACTTTTGTGTGTAAATTTTCCATGTATTTTCGAATGATTTACCATTGCTATAAGTATGTACAATTGTTTTTATTTCACTGTTTTGAGAGCCGAAAGGGAATGGAGACCATGGCACTATAGGCAATTTGGTCTGTTTTTGAGACAAAAATTAATAACAGTGGACTTAAATTATTTTTTATACATTTTTAATGATTTGTATGCAAAAGTGAACTAAAACAAATAACTAACAAGTCGAAGTCGGTTATAGCAAACATCGGTTATAAGAAACTATGCTTCTAACGAACAAATTTTTTTGTTCCCATAGAATTTTTCTTAAGATTTGCACACACATCCGACTTCCAAAAACGACCACGGTTATAAGGAACAACAAATTTCACCCCGCTAGTAGAATTTCTTACATTTTGTTAGTACATATTTACAGGTTGCTTCTGAGAACAAGCCGATAGCGACGAATTTGATAACTATTTAAAATACATATTTTAATACATAATATTTAAAGGAAAGCTGAAATAAGAACTTGATATATTATGTAGTTCATCCAGAACCCTTTTCTGGAAACATTTCCGGTGGTAGAATTTCAGACAAAGGCAGAAAAATGTTGTAAAAGTCTGAAAAATAAAACTATAACTTTGTAAACAAATTCTTAGGTTGTATTCTATATGCCGATTTTTTCCGCAGTAACAAACATTTTAAAGAAAATTATATCTTAAAATAGAAAGTATACACTGCCACCATTCTAATAAATATCATATACAGTATCGGCCAAAACTAGAGCAGCCCCTCAGTACATTTTTTTAAATAATATTTTTTAAGAAAACGAAGTTATAAATTTATTTTTATTTATTTGTATCATTATTATTAAAAAACACAAACCTAAGGAATGCAGAATTGTATACAAAACATCGGGATTGTTTAGGCAACATTTTCTGAAAATTAATTATTTTGCCTGCAACAACACTGTGCTACACGAAAAATGTGCATAAATTCGGTATTGTGGGAGTCCATGGAAGACGAAAATACCTTTGGTTTCATTGGGTCACTTCATTTTTATTTGATTTTATAACGGTAAATGTAGTGAAAACAAGTAAAAAAGTGTCAGTCGGCTTTGCCGACAGATATATACCCTCAGCCAATGTGAAGTGAAACTTTCACCTACGCCCAGATCGAATGTATTTAAGGTATCTTCAAAATTTTGTGGCCCTTTTTGGACATTTGAACTTGCCGACAAAAATGTGGATTAGAACTGCACTAAGACACAAATGTTGAACCTTTGTGGGATGACCGATATGGGCCATTTTAGAAGTAAAACTAAATTTTGACAAAATATTAGGAGATCCAAAGTTTGGACCAAATTGGTTGCCCCATTCAAGTGATATCGTCCCAGCATTTTAGTGACATTTTTTAAATTTTGGGGAGAAGTGCCGGAAGTTGTGGACCGGTATTGCCCCACGAAACTAAGTTTGGATATAATATGAGAGTTATCGTGCTCTCCGACAGCCACATAGCCTGTTTTCCTAAGAAATATGGACTTGCCCCCTGAAAAAAACTTTTACCGTCGTAATGGAGATAGCGAATACAAATCGCTTCAATAAAATTCAAAGTGATTTGAGAGCAGGTCTTAAAGTGAACTTATCCGAAAATGTGTGTGAGAGGTACCAGAAGGAGTAGACAAATATAGTCCATATTCGAACCTGATCTATACCTGGTAGATATATTAGGATGTGCAAAGTATGGATTACATCGGTCACTCCCTTCAAGAGTTATCGTGCGCACAATTTTTCCTAACATTTTTGAACTTTTGTGGGGGAGGTACTTGAAGAATTGGACCGATATGGCTTATCTTCGAATTTAAACTTTGTTTGGACAAAATATTAAGATATAGCCCATCTTCGAACTTAAACTAAGTTTGGACAAAATATTTCGAAAGCCAAATTTTGGATCGAATCGGTTGAGCCGTTCGAGAGTTATCGTGCGCTCCAGCCAGCCAGGCAGACAGACAGACAGACAGACAGACAGACGGACGGACATTGCTCAATCGACTCCAGATTGTCTGAAACACATTTCGTCCAAACATACTTGGGGTCTAAAACAATTATTTCGATGAGGCACATTTTGCCCGTATGAAAGTGTATATACCCTCGTTAGCATAAATGCTGAGGGTATAAAAACGGGTTTCCTTGGATTTTTAACTTTAAACGGACATAACGGATTTCTACAGCTTATTTTTTCTTTGAAAGGGAGGAATAATGTCTTTCGAATCTTCTCTAAAGGGAATCTATACAAAAAACCAAAAAGTTAAAACAGAGAAAATGGCATAACTCGTCTATTTTTCAATCGATTTCATTGGTTTTTCGCATTTTAGAAAGCTAACTAAATTTCCTTCTTGCTAAAAACTATAATAATTGCACTGTTATCTGGTTGCACTGGTATCTTATACACAGCCTAGAACACGAGGAAAAGTATTTTCCTTCTTTAATGTGTTCTTGTCACACTTATACCACTATAACATAGCCATTTGTTAACCGATTTTTAACATCAATAGCTTGTTCGAAAGACATTATTCTCCCCTTTCAAAGAAAAAATAAGCTGTAGAAATCCGCTGTGGAAAAAATGTGTTAAAGTTGAAAATCCCAGAAACCCCGTTTTTCATTACATTTATCGTTATAAAACCAAAAAACGAAGTGACCCAAAGAATCTAAAAATATTTATGTTTTCCATGGACTCCCACAAAAGCAAATGTATGCACCAGAAAGCCTGCAAAATTTTTTTGTCAACTTTTGTATCACAGTGTAATTAATAATTTAATATCTTCTATGTCTACAAGATGTGCGGTTGTCATCCAGAATAAAGGATACGCACCGCAATACTGATTTCACTAGTTTTCTTTTGTTCCTTAAATTGGTTGTGCTTTAGTTTTGTCCACTTATATTTGAGACTTAAAATGTTGTTTGAATTTTAACTTTTTTCTATTAAATTCAGAATTCCTTAAGTTTGTGTTTTTTCAATAATAGAGATAACCTTGTTATACCCTCAGCCTTTAGGCTAGAAAGGGTATATACACTTTCATACGGGCAAAATGTGCCTCATCGAAATAATGGTTTTAGACCCCAAGTATGTTTGGACGAAATGTGTTTCAGACAATTTGAAGTCGATTGAGCAATGTCCGTCCGTCTGTCTGTCCGTCTGTCTGTCTGTCTGGCTGGCTGGAGCGCACGATAACTCTCGAACGGATGAACCGATTCGGTCCAAATTTTGGCTTTCGTAATATTTTGCCCAAACTTAGTTTAAGTTCGAAGATGGGCTATATCGGTCCACTCCTTCCGGTACCTCCCCCACAAAAGTTCGAAAATGTTCGGAAAATTTGTGCGCACGGTAACTCTTGAAGGGAGTAACCGATTTGGTCCATACTTTGCCCATCGTGAAATGTGTAGCAGACTTAGATAAGGTTTCAATATGGACTCAATCGGTCCACTCCTTCGGGTATCTCCCACACAAAATTTGGGATAAGTTCAGTTTAGGACCTGCTCTCGAATCGCTTCGATTTTTGTTTTAGTAACTTGTATTCACTACCCTTCATACGACGGTACAAGTTTCATCAGAGGCAAGTCTATACTTCCTGAGAAAATACCCTGTAAGTTGCAAAAAACCCCTATGACACCGTTGAGGTGGTTGGAGCGCAAGATAACTCTCGAACGGATCTGCCGATTCGGTCTAACATTTGGCCTTAATAATATTTTTTCCAAACATAGTTAAAGTTCGAAGATAAACCATATCGGTCCACTCTTTCAGGTAACTCCCCCACAAGAGTTCAAAAATGTTCGGAAAAGTTGTTCGTACGGTAACTCTTGAAGGGAGTGGCCGAATTGGTCTATACTTTACACATTCTAATATATCTACCAGATATAGATCAGGTTCAAATATGGACTATATTTGTCCCCTCCATCCGGTACCTCCCACACAAAATTTCGGATAAGCTCACTTTAAGGCCTGATATCGAATCACTTTGATTTTTGTTGAAGCAACTTGCATTCGCTGCCTCAACTGCGATGGTAAAAGTTTTTTTTGGGGCAAGTCCATACTTCTTGGGCAAACAGCCCGAAGAGTATAGAAACCCCCTATGGCACCATATGTTGTGGCTGGAGATCCACTTCCATAACGGTAAATATCGATCCATTCCTTTTAGTATCTCCACCGCAAAACTTTTGATCTTTAATCCTAATCAACATTTTTGTCGTTTCAAACACCCAAAATTATTAAAACCCCCTAAATACATACGTATTTTGGGAACAAAATTATTTCAATATACACAGGCTGAGGGTATATCTCTGTCGGCAAAGCCGACTGATACTTTTTTACTTGTTTTCTTTAAATATTATTCTTTTGTAAAAATTACTGAGGGGGAGCTTTAGTTTTTGGCCGACACTGTATATGGGTATTTCTGAGTGAAATCGAACACTTTTTATACCCTCCACCATAATATGGATGGTTTAATTAAATTTGTCATTCCGTTTGTAATACATCGAAATATTCATCGGAGACCCTATAAAGTATATACATATATTGTTGATCAAGGTAAAATTCTAAGTCGATATAACCATGTCCGTCTGTCCTTCCGTCCGTCCGTCTGTGTAAATCAAGATTCAGCTCACAATTTTTAAGATAAAGCTTTTTAATTTGGTATAGAAGTTTCTATTACTCCTAGGATGTTTGGTATTGCAAATGGACTATATCGGTCCACGTTTTGATATAGCCCCCACAGAACGGTACCACCCGATTTTCGGTATTTTGAAGTTGTTAGCTTCATTATCACACCGAAATTGCTGAAATTTGGTACTTAGTCTTCGTTGGGGGTATAAAACTTTCCCCCAGAATTTTGTTTGTATGGGTCCATGCCTTCATATAGCCCACATAGAACAATACCTCCCGATTTTCGGTATTTTGAAGGTCGTGGCCTCAATATTCCTTCGAAATGGTTGAAATTTGGTATTTCATATTCGTTTTGGGGTATTTAACTTCCCCTTCTAAATTTTTCGGTATAGGTTCACGCCTTCATATAGCCCCCATAGAACGGTACCTCCCGATTTTCGGTATTTTAAAGGTTGTGGCCTCAATATTCCTACGAAATGACTGAAATTTGGTATTTAGTCTTCGTTGGGGGTACGAAATTTTCCCCCAGAAATATGTCGGTACAGGTCGACGCCTTCATGTAGCCCCCATAGAACGATTTTCGGTATTTTGAAGGTTATGGCCACAATAATCCATTGAAATGACTGAAATTTGGTATTTAGTCTTCCATAAAACGATACCTCCCGATTTCCGTTATTTTGAAGGTTGTGGCCTCAACATCACACTTAAATGGCTTACATTTTGTATAAAGTCTTCGTTGGGATTATAAAACTCTCCACCTGAAATTTCTCGATATGGATCATATAGCCCCCATAGAACGGTACCTCCGGATTTCAGGTATTTTGAAGGTTGTGGCCTCAATATCCCTCCGAAATGGCTGAAATTTGGTATTAAGTCTTCCTTGGGGGTATAAAACTTTCCACCTGAAATTTGTCGGTATAGGTCCACGTCTTCATATAGCCTCCATAGTACGGTACCTCCCGATTTCCGGTATTTTGAAGGTTGTAGCCTGAATATCCCGCCAAAATGGCTGAAATTTGGTATTAAGTCTTCTTTGGGGGTAATCACTTTCCACCTAAAATGTGTCTGTTTAGGTTCAGGCCTTCTTATAGCCCCCCCCATTTTATTGACTTGTCTGAAAAGAATTTTAAACAGAAAAATTGTACATACAAACATTTTTGTACCTATTATTGAAATATTTGTTGCATAAGAAAATATGTAACATGCATAAATGTTGCATATGCCAAAATTTATGCATTTTGCATATGTCATATGTTTCAATTGCAATTGAATTAGAAGCCAAAAATATGCCGAGTCCAAAAATTTGACATGAATCGGACCAAAAATAGGGGTTGCATAAATTCCACTGTCTACTAATAACTTCGGAGGAAAGGAACACTCAACATCAGTTTTTCAGCGAACAAGGTTACCCAATCCTAGGTTTTAAATACTGTTGCTTTTCATAGCCAATCATCAATTGTTTAAAGTTTGGGAAAATTATTTGCAGATTCAGATAGCTAATTCCATATTGACTGTATGACTGAGTTGACAGTTGCTATCTAGAAAGTCGAGATTTTAACCAAACACTTTGAAAAATTTTAATTTTCTTATTCTTTCTTATATAATGAAATAAATATGAATATAAATAGGAGAAAAGTAGGAAAAGCGTTGAGTTCGGTCGGGCCGAACTTTTTATACCCTCCACCACAAATTTCAGCCATTTCGGTGGATTAATGTGGCCACAACCTTCAAAATACCGAAAATCGGAAGGTACCGTTCTATGGGGGCTATATGATGGTGTGGACCTATACCTAAAAATTTCTGGGGGAAAGTTTTATACCCCCAACGAAGACTAAATACCAAATTTCAGCCATCTCGGTGTGATAATGAGGCCAAAACCTTCAAAATACCGAAAATCGGGAGATATCGTCCTATGGGGGCTATATCAAAACGTGGACCTATATAAACACTTTACAGTGGAAATGTTTCTTAGCCTCTGGAAACACCAAATACAAAGTTACAACCGATTCTGTTGTCAAATGGGACTAATACATTCAAAATATATTAAAATGACGCGTTCTTTATATGGGGCGTTATATGGGGGCTATACCAAAACGTGGACCTATATAAATCAACTTTAGTAGGAATGTTTTTTGTCCTCTGGAGACACAAAATACCAATTTACAACCAATTCGGTGGTAAAATGGGACAAATATCTTTAAAATTCCTTAAAACTACGACGCGTCACGCGTCATTTTGTATGGGGCTACACGAAAGCGTGGACCTACATAGCCCGCTTTCAATACCAAAAGTCCTACGTACATATAATAGATTTTCCCAAAATTGCATCCACCTACGTCATTCCGTTCGGACGCTAGAGTGATTTCCACAGACAGACCGACGGTCGGACATGGCTATATCGATGTAGAATTGCACGCTGATCAAGAATATATATAGTTTGTGGGGTCTACAATGATTGTTTCGAGTAGTTACAAACGTAGTGACAAACTTAATATACCCCATCCTATGGTGGAGGGTATAAAAATGTATACATATAAAATGATTACACGGCAGTTGAACAGATAAGTAGATACAACCTGAAAAAAGTGTCTAAGATTTTATCTAAAAACAAAATTAAAACTAAGATGCGCCTAGGAGAGTTTTGCTTATACATTAACAATTTGAAGTATATATGGGTTAGTAGAAAAATACAATCGCTCACACAGAAGGATACAGGCTTCCTCACAAACATTTTACAGGCTTCCACAAAACATGTCATGTCACACAGTGGAGGTTGTGTGGGTTCGTATCGTCGGCTTTCATTTTTCAAAAAGCATCTTGGTCAGTAAGCTCGTCTCTAACGAGAAATTAATTAAAAATTAACAAAAAATGACCTTCGCCTAATAGGCAAAATTTTCAAATTAAAATCAGCTTGAGTCAGGCTGGGGTTCGAACCCACGTCCTTGAAAAACACATGGAAAAATGTGTTGTCACGGCGTGTTAGTGTTCAGAACCAAACTCATAACTTTCAAAGGCTACGCTAAGCGTTTGTCATGAAAGCCATACAAAGATTTTAACAAAAAATTCAACTTTGTAAAAAAAAAAACAAATTTCATTTGAAAGAGGAAAAAAGGCAGATGATAGCGAAGCCGCCCCACAATCGATGTGTCTGAGGAGCCTTCGTAAACCAAAGGCGAAACATGTCATGCCACACAGTGGAGGTTGTGTGGGTTCGTATCGTCGGCTTTCTTTTTTCAAAAAGCATCTTGGTCAGTAAGCTCGTCTCTAAAATTTTAATTGAGGTTGGTAACTGTTGATTGGTATTTCGGAATCTATATTGGCAGGAAATGTCAGCATAATTTTAAAGTTGTTTTTATTGTTCCATGTTTTAGCCAGAAAAGTGAAAATAGGACTATAGGGCTTGTCGATAAGATGCTTTAATATCGAACTTTATTTGTAATTTTTTAATTATGACCGATTACCTGAAGGAAGAGAAACAACTGAAGTCTATGGTCTAAAGAATAATCTAAAAAAGTTTCCAAACCATACTTGGGTCCTTTTTAAATATCAGTATCAAATTTTTCAAGCGTCATAATTCCACCTCCCAAACCTAATTTATAGTTTTGACATTTTTCTTAATTGTTTTAATTAAGACAAGATGTTTGTAGCAGAATTCCTTAAAGAAGGATATCATGTAACCAGCCAACCACCCCCATATATGATTATTTATTTTTATTGACACAACAATTAATAAAACGGTTTTTTTCTTGTTATCTATAGCTTTTTTGTTCAATCATATCAAGTTGACAACACAGCTGGAGTTGTGTTTGTAATAAACACTGAGCTATCTATCGCTACAGTTGTTGCTCCGCATATATAAAAGACAGCTTTCTGTCTGTTCTGTCACATTTCGTGTCCCGGTTTCGAGGGTATCTCATCATCATCATCAACATCACATATCTGCGGATATTTCAGTGTCCAAAAAGTGAACAATTGTTTACAAATAAAAGCATAAACATAAAAAGTTGACGCGAAAAAATACGAATAACCAATTTTAAGATCACGCCAAATTTATACTAAACTAAAAAACTGTGCATATTTTGTGTTATATAAACCATAAAAAACAAATCTTAAAAACATTCCAGTAAAAAATAATACAATGGCCCAGGTATGAATTTATAAATTTATTTCAAACATTTTTAAAAATTGAACGGTTTTCCTAATTTGTATAAAAAAAATCGCTTACATGTTCAAAACATTAAAATATTCTATGATCCCCAAAGTATGCAACAGGTTGTTGGTGTTTATGATATGTTGTATTTTTTACAGCATTAGCCGTGAAGTGTGTTTACATACCTGAGCAACATTGTTGTCTAAACGAGAATCAATTTTATCGTAAACATTTTTTATTGTGATACAGTGGAATGCCGATAACTCTTACACCGACACGGAAAAAATCGTAACATATACATTGAAAACATTTGTAATTCTTAAAAACATTACGAATTGTCGGGATTTAAAAGTATTTGTTGTATTATCCATTCCCATATGTGTTGTCCATTTTGTTGCCATTCAATTGTAATAACAACGCAAACCGAGGCAGTGTAAATCGAGGTATTATAATACTTTTATATTTGCAAAATCCAATGGATTTAAAATATCAATTCCATTACATATACATGCATACACCAAATAAAACCTCGTCATAAATCTATTGGATTTTAGTAGATGTATACGCAATGAAATATACATACATTTGAAATCCAGTGGATTTCGTAAATCTAAACGTTCTTTTAGTCAAAGCCGTTTTGTTTAAAATAACCTACTACACCAAGGTTTTAATACTTTTTACTAGCGTTTATTTTCATATACGATCAAGCAAATGTAGATACCTGCGTAAATGTCGTCTTATGAAGCAGATGTGCTGTTTTATTTTAAAACAAAAATTCAACATTTTAGTGAATTTAACAAGCACTGGCAGTATTTTTGAAGTGATCTGGTGAAAATATTCACATTTTAATATACAAAATATTACAATTTTCATTCAAAATGGCAAAAAAAATAATTTGTATCGTTAATTAAACCACTGTGATGGGAGGGTATTATAAATTTATTCTGTCTCAAAAGTTAGTTGTACATATAAATAATGAACTGAAATCAACCTTATATTGTATGAAAATAATTATCTCCAACCGTATGTCCGTTTTTATACCCTCAGCATTTATGCTGACGAGGGTGTATACACGGGTGCATACGGGAAAAATGTGCCTCATCGAAATAATGGTTTTAGACCCCAAGTATGTTTGCCCGAAATCCGTTTCAGACAATTTGGAGTTGATTTAGCCATCTCCGTCCGTCTATCTGTCTGGCTGGCAGCAGCGCACCATAACTCTCGAATGGATTAACCGATTCGGTCCAAAATTTGGCTTTCGTAGTATTTGTCCAATCTTAGTTTAGGTTCGAAGATGAGTACCTCTTCCACAAAAGTTCGAAAATGTTCGGACAATTTGTGCGCATGATAACTGTTGAAGAGAGTAATCAATTTGGTCCATACTTTGCGCGTCGTAAAATTTCTAGAAGACTTAGATCAGGTTAGATATGGACTCAATCGGTCCACTCCTTCGGGTACCTCTCACACAAAATATCAGTTTAGGACCTGCTCTCGAATCGCTTTGAATTTTGTTTTAACAACTTTTATTCACTGCCCTCCATACGACGCACAGTGGTCGAAATCATTGATCTAGCGGCGCGAAATTAATAACTTGGAAACGAATGGAGATATCTTTCTGAAATTTTTCACAAACTCAGTCTGTGTCCGTGGGTAATAATGTACTAAATATGAACAACATCGGCTAATATATTGGTATAGCCCCCATATAACGGTACCTCCTGGTATTCGGTATTATGAGGATTTAGGCCACCCTTTTCTTCCAAATTAGTTGTAATTTGGGACATAGGGTTCCTAGTGATCACTAAACCGTTCCACCAAAAATTGTGGACATAGGTCCACGTTTGGGTATAGGCTCCTTTTAAGGTACCTCCAGATTTTCAGTATTTTGGGGGTTTAAAGCTACATTTTCCGGCCAAATTAGGTGTAATTTGGTATTTGGGGTTCCCAGTGGACACAAACATTCTCCACTAAAAATTGTGGACATATGTCTACGTTTTGATATTGTCCCCATATAACGGTACCTCCCAATATTCGGTATTGTTAGGATTTTGTCTACATTTTCAGACCAAATAAGCATAGGATGTTCTCGTTGGTTATACATCTTCTCCACCAAAAATTGTGAACATGGGTCTACAATTTGACATAGCCCCCATATAACTGTACCGACAGATCTTGGGTATTTTGAGGATTTAAGCTATTTTTCAAGACCATTTATCAGCAATATTTGCTGCTAAATTGTGGTTATTCGGAATCTAGGAAGTCCAAATTAATTAGTAAAACAAAAATTGGACTGGACCTTAGAGGACCTTTATAGTTATGCTCCATTCAACAAAAGTATATTGCACTAAAAACATAAAAAATAATAATTTCTGAAAATTTATTGCTATATAACTATGTAACTTCAGGCCCCAAACATTTTTTTAAATTTAACTTACACCCTCCTCTATTAATAAAAAATAAACTTTGTTTAGTTTTATTACGAATTTGTTTAACAATTAAACAAATATGAAATCAGGTTTTTAGCAACAGTTTTGTTAAAATCTGATGCATCAAATGTCTTGCACTTGACAGTGAATAACTGTGTAAATATTTACAACAACAAAAGTAAAAACAAAATTTTAGTCACCAGAGTGTCTGTAATCGATACATTGAAAAACATTTCGCAATTTTATACTTTGATATTTTGACTTTCGCGCCGCTAGATCAATGGTTTCGACCAGTGTGCGACGGTACAATTTTCATCAGGGGCACGACTATACTTCCTGAGAAAATAGCCTGAAATATTTAAAAAAAAAAAACCTCTATGACACCGTGTGTAGTAGTCGGAGTGCATGATAACTCTCGAACGGATCTCCGATTCGGTCCAAAATTTGGGCTTCGTAATATTTTGTCCAAACTTAGTTTAAGTTCGAAGATAAGCCATATCGGTCCACTCATTCAGGTACGTCCCCCATAAAAGTTCAAAAATGTTCGAGAAATTGTGCGCACGATAACTCTTGAAGGGAATTTTCGATTTGGTCCATACTTTACACATCCTAATATATCTACCAGATATATGCCAGGTTCGAATATATTTGTCCACTTTTTCGGGTACCTCCCACACACAAAATTTCGCATAAGTGCTCTTTAAGACCTGCTCTTGAATCACTTTGGTTTTTGTTTAAGCAACTTGCATTCACTGCCTCAATAACGACGGTGAGGCAAGTCCATTGTTCTTGAGAAAACAGCCCGAAAGGTGTAAAAACCCCTTAGGTAGTGGCTGGAGGGCATGATAACTATCGAACTGATCAACCGATTTGGTTCAAAAATTGGCCATCGTCACATTTTGTCCAAACTTTGTTTCAGTTCGATGATCGGCAATACCGGTATTGCACAACTTCCGGCACTTCCCTCCTATATTTAAAATATGTCACTAAAATGATATCTCTTGACCGGGGCAACCAATTTGGTCCAAACTTTGGATCTCCTAATATTTTGTCCAAATTTGGTTAAACTCCCCCACAAATGTTCAACATTTGTGTCTAAGTACAGTTTAGGGTCTGTTCGAATATCCTTTGGAAATGTATACCGATGCTTGGTCCAAAAGTTATACGATGACCCACCCACTGATGGTCAAATATTAGAGCTATTGCCCTAGGCGGTAATCTACCTCAATTGTAATAAATTGCAATTTCTATTTTATTTAATCGATTTCAGATGAGTTTTCATTTGACGTATACACAAAGGAATTGACAGATGAAATCGAGTGGATTTCGTAAATGTAAACATAGTCTAAGTCCGTAATCACACGTACACATTTTTCGGAAAAATAAAATGTATTTGTTTACATTTTTTTTAAATTAAAGCAGTCGTTTATTCTCCTTTACATTTCTGTGAACTACTTTTGTATAATTTCAAGAAATTCATTGAAATTTCCACCATTTGCATCTCCAAATTAATGGCGATGACAACTTAACGATAATATCGATAGCAATCGATATTTTAAAACATTATATCGAAAATATCTAATGTTGGGAATATCGATGGTTTGCCAGCTCTATTGACACCTCCTTTAAAACGAAGTTTGTTCAACATGTTGCTATTATCTTTATTGTCTTATTATATGTTGCATACTTTTAGTTACATAAAAAATGTAAAAGTTTAACAGAAACATACATCAATCCCAACATATGAGAATCATAGATTAATGAGTTTATAGACAGAGTAATTGTAATGGGTTTTGTTTTTTGTAGGGGTCGCCCTTACACACAATATGCTCTGTGTTCACTCAATTGCATTTTGTTTTAAGGTAAATTGCAAGATTTTGTTGATTTTTTTTATTTGAGGATGTAGATCCGCCCAATATTACCCACATATTGTCTTTTACCATCATAAATAGTATAAAAATGCATAGTTATTGTCATTTTAAAAATTGAGTATCTCGTAAACTTACCCAATTCTCATTGAGTAAGAGAATTTGACTGAGAAGATTTCTTCGTCTACACATAAATTAGTCATAGACTAATGAAGGTGTAGACGAAGAATTGTTCTCAGCATGTTAGTTAGTATGCTCTGTAATAGTTAGATGGCGTTAGTAGTATTTTTTTTAACATTTAGCTACTACACGACATATTTGAGTGAAGACCATAGCATATCGAGAACATATTGAGTGGAAGGGCAACATCTATAAAAAATAAACACATTAAAATAGATAGAGATATCTATAGATTATTTTGTCTATGGAGCTACTACACGACATATTTGAGTGACAACTTCAGGTTATCATGAGCATATTGAATGGATGGGCGCCATCTACAACAAACAAGCACACTACAATTTTCTCTGTCTATACGATTAATTAGTCTATGGAATTAGTCTATGAATTACACATGTAGGTTATGTTACGTTTAACAGACTTTTTCTTTTTCATTTTCTGTAGTGGGGTTCTGTAACTCATTTTTGCTGTTATCGATAATTGTCGGTAAAATTAAAATGCTTATAATTTCGATACTTAACGACATTTTTTGGTAAGTTAACGATGAATGAAAAGTAGTCGCTAGCCTCTACCGACACAAACAGTGATGCCAACTTTTCTTTATGTTTTTAGTCATAATTTTGCGATTTAATTTTACCAATTTTTGTCGGTAACAGCAAAAATGAGTTACAGAATCCCACTACTGATAGTTAAAGTGTCAAATATTCTTTTTTTTCCTGAGGTTTCATTTTATACTTCCGAATTCTTTTGGAATTGAATAACGTAATTTAATTGTAAAATAAAAATGAAAGCAACAATTTCTCCCCCAATTAAAAAACAACATTCTTAAGAAATGTCATTGGAGTAAAAAGAAAAACAACATAAAAATGCAATTTTATTCAACTGGCAAGCATTCTGATGTTGTTGATTTTGCATATTCTTACAAAAACAAAAAGGAAGAAAACATCTTTATTTGTTAGCTGTACATTAGATGGGGTGCAACATACAGTTGTAGTAGACCAAATGATCTACACATAGAAACGTACAAAGTTCTCATATACCAGACCAGTATTTCGTTTTGTAGAGGATAATTTCTGCTTTTGTTTGGCGTATCATTTACATTTATTTATTATATGAAACTAACTCGGTGGTGGTCAAAATATTTTGTGCATTAGTCTCTCTGAGCGAGCCATTCCTTTGCTAAACCACGGCAGATGAAAAAAATTAGAACATATGTTGTTGTTGTTGTAACCACGTTAACGTATATGGGTGACCTTGTCTGGACTAACCCCATGTTTATGTATTTCGAAACGAAAATGTGTGCGCATGAAACACACCCAAACTTTAGTTTTGGAAATATTATTTCCTTTGCTGTTGCTTCAAAACAAAAAACAAATTTGAAAAACACACTCAAACTTGGTTTTTTTACGCATTCATTTTCTTATCGACATACATAAACAGACCCTAAATATATACATAAACAGGCCCTAAATATTTTGACAAGTTCATTTAAAATGCACAATAAATCAACAATCGTCAGTCTGGAAAATTGAAATTTGGTCAAGATTAAACGTCTTTTTCACCTAATTAACAAATTTCTTTTTTATTTAACACTTTAGTACCCCAGCTAAAATTTAAACACCTGTGAAAAGATACTTTTCGAGACCAATAGAAACATAACGATAAAAATATAACAAAAAATATAGGTCACAGAATTCTATGGCTTATTTTCTACATATTTATTTATTTGAATATAATCAATCCAGTTGGTTGTGCTAAATTGTGTGACGTTATTTTGCAAATTCAATATTATTTGGAATATTTTTGTTTTCTTTTCGTTCGAAAAACAACAACATCCCAGTCTAATATTCCAATGTTTATTTTATTTCTTCATACCCCAACAATGAATGATCTGCTTGTTGACGCACTTAATTAAAAAAAGGGGGCTCGTATGTTTTTTATATGTACTGAAAAACAACAATAAAACTACTACAATAACAACAAGAAAAATAATTTGTCATTGATTCAGAGATAGTATCAGTCAGTCTACTACGTTGTTATGATGAGTCTGACTGAGGGTGTTTTTAATTATGACAGAAGACGAAGAAAACAGTATGGCCTACACGAGGTTGTTATTATTGCAAATAAATTTTTTATGGGAGGGAGGGAGAATGGGTGATATTGATTTTTTATACTTTTCAAAGAATTCTGAAATCGCACCCTGTTTCAGGGCAATCATGAATAAAAATTCCTTGCGGAATTTGTTCTCTTTCTTCAATTTCATAATTTTTTATTTCCATATTTATGCCCCAAAAAGGGAATATTTTTGCCCATTCGGCGAGAATATTCCATAATTAAGTGATGTAAATATATACTCACCTCTGACATTTGTGTCGCTGCTTCCCCAGTGAAAGTGGTAAGTATTTTCGTTCAAAAGCTCTTGCGACACCTTGCCTGGTGGGCAAGTGAAAAATATTACAATTTGCAAAGATTGGACCAATATGACAAAAAAAATTATATTACATTATTATAATTAGAGTCACCCACAATACTGCCTTCGGTGAAATTAATCAAAAAAATTAAATTTTTGATCCAAAAACTTATATATAAGAGGGATCTTTGTTTCCATAGTAATTTTTATTGTTGTGGCTAAAAAATAAATCCTAACAAAAAATGTGAAAATCGAATCAGATTACGCAATAGCTATATAGGGCCCAAAATACCTAAAATCCGCCTATCGGAGCTATACCAAAATTTTGGTTTCAACAAGTGCAACGTGTTTTTCTCGTCAGCTGGTGGTTTATGTTCGGGTGTGAATGATGTATTCTGTGTTCGACTGTAGATGATCGGGAAGACGATGTATTCGGTGTTCGGCTGCAGATGATCGGGAAGTCTATGAATTCAGTGTTCGGCTGCAGATGATCGTGAAGACGATGTATTCGGGGTTCGGCTGCAGATGATCGGGAAGACGATGAATTTGGGGTTCGGCTACAGATGATCGGGAAGACGATGAATTCGGCGTTCGGCTGCAGATGATCGGGAAGACGATGAATTCGGTGTTAGGCTGCAGATGATCGGGAAGACGATGTATTCAGTGTTCGGCTACAGATTGTCGAGAAGATGATGAATTCGGCGATCGGTTGCAGATGATCGGAAAGAAGATGTATTCGGTGTTCGGCTGCTGATGATCGGGAAGACGATGAATTTGGTGTTCGTCTGCAGATGATCGGGAAGACGATGAATTTGGTGTTCGGCTGCAGATGATCGGGAAGACGATGTATTCGGTGTTCGGCTACAAATTGTCGGGAAGACGATGAATTCGGTGTTCGGCTGCAGATGATCGGGAAGAAGATGTATTCGGTGTTCGTCTGCAGATGATCGGGAAGAAGATATGTTCGGCTGTTGATGTACGGGAACACGATGGGTTCGGCGTTCGGCTGTTGATGTACGGAAACACGACGTCGTTCGGATATTGACGCGATAAATTCGTCGCTCGGGTGTTAGTCTAGGACTACGGTCTAGTTTCTACAGCGTACTACTATTACTCAAACAGTGGAACAGATGACCAGAAGGCCCTGTAGAACTGAAAACCCCGAAGGTCCAGTGCCGAATGGAAGAGATGACTCGGAAGCCCTGTAGAACTGAAAAACCCGAAGGTCCAGTGCCGAATGGAACAGATGACCCGAAGGACCTGTAGAACTGAAAAACCCGAAGGTCCAGTGCCGAATGGAACAGATGACCCGTAGGTCATGTAGAACTGAAAAACTCTAAGGTCCAGTGCAATTTATTAGCCACCACAATTTAATGGGTAGCTTCCCAAAAGTATTCCCTAACACCAAGAACAGTCTTTAGTTCCAAACCGTGTAGCTAACTCCCTGCAGAAGCAAGCCCCTCATCAGCAACGAACTCTGAAATATATGAGTGACTCGAGGCATGAAGTGAATGCGAATTATTCGCCCTAAGCACTGACTACGATGGTTACAAAAATACACTGGAGTTAAATTTACCAGTGTTTGGCCTGTTATACCACTAGTGTCAGGTAGAGACAATGTCAGGTAGAGACAGTGTTGTCAAAGCGCTGTTTACCCATGACTGTAAGGGGCTTCTTGGTAGTAGTTGTTGTGTTATGTACGTGATCATATTGTCACGACCTTTTCCTATGGGATATTTAAGTCTAAACCCCTCTTCGATTCAGGCCATCGAAAATTGGACTCTACGGACAGACAGTCTAAGACGTAGACACGGTCAACATTTGAAAGACATTTCCCATACCGTTGGAATTATCTGAGTTTTTTTCTTTAAATAGTTGGGAACCTCTAGTTGGATCACCCTTTACATGGCTAGGTAAGGTAGGGTAATGTAGTCGGTTTTACAAGCCCTCCGTCGTCATGTCATGATATGACATGCAGGATAAATTAAGATGATATGTGCAAGAAGTGTTGGGTAATCTTGGCATCGATTTTTTTCATTTCGTTCACCAAAATGAACTAAATTGTTCATTTTGTTCCTAGGCTCATTTTCGTTCACTATTACATTTCAGACTATCATTTACTTGTGAAGGGGACTATAGACGACCTACAAGGAGTCTTAAACGAGCCAAAGTGAGACTTTATAGTCAAGCTAAGGGGAGCCTTTATAGACGAGTTAAAAGAAGTTTTTATAGACTAAGAACAGGGAATCTTTAGCTTTCTTCCAGAACTAAAAAGTTTTTACAATTTTTACGACTTTTACACATTTTACCCGAAAAACCGTTCCCGTACACAAAAAAGTTGTAAAATGTTCACTTCTCTTTAAACAAAAATGACGCTCTCTTTAAAAACTTTTTAATCGACAAATTTGAGCGTGTAAAAAATGGTAGCATGGTTGCCGGCGTCTGTTTGGCTGGTACGTTGACTTTGACATTTGTTCCAGCTTTTTTGACGTTTTTTCCATTTTTTTGCGTTCACGAACTATTTGAAAAAAAAAACTTGTGTGTGAGAACAAATTTTTACAGTTCTCTCTTTTACAAGTTTTACTATTGAAAAGTACTGGAACGAAGGTTTTATAGACGAGGAAAGCAAGATAGTTTATAGACAAACTGAATGGAATCTTTATAGACGATCTTAAAATGTGTTGGAGGAACTATATTCACTCGTTCAAGCTAATAAACTAGAAAAACTATATAAACGAGAGGAGCTAATTGAACGAAATAATATAAATTTACAACATTAAATAATGCGTTGGTATGGTTTCGTTTATTCCTTTTATAGAATCCTTACTAGTTCGATCGTGAACGATACAATTCTATATATATGGTCAGTAATTAAAATTATCGATAACAATACCAAGACTTTCAATACCAAAGATGACAGACAGTTTATCGTGCAATCTTTTTAAATATTCTGCGAAAAGGTCATTTCTTGTGTAAAGGTGGGTAAAAATATCGTACTATACGCAAAACAACATACATATGATATTTTCTTGCATAGATAACGTCGACATAATGGGTCGAAAATATCGAAAAAACACATTTGAAAATATTGAACAGGAGTAGTAGCTCAGGCAGTAAACGGCTATAAAATCTAGTGATACTGTGCTCACTTTGCACACAGAAGGTCATGAGTTCCATTCGCCGACAAGCCAACATCACATATTTTGGCAGTGAATAATGCCTTCAGCAGCATGTTGACCATATTTTCTAAATATCTCACACCTTTCTCACTAGGCGATAAAAAGTAGCTCCCACATAACCAATGAACGCAAACAAACCTAACGATTCGCGTACAATTCACACAAAGTCACAATCTTTTCACTTTTTCTGAATCGTTTCGTTCTCAAAACAAAACCACAAACTTTTCAACTGAAGAAGAACAAAATTGTACAATTTCTGAAATTTGAATCGTTTGCAAACGTTTGCTGTGCGCAATGAACAATGGTTCAATAAGGCACACACACATTTGATTGTTTAACAACCCAATAAGCTAACATCACATACTTGGAACATACTGCTGTGGATCTTTCAATCACCCAACAAACGTTTGTAAACGTTTGCAAGGTGTATTGTACAGTTTCGTTTTCTACAAGTTGTTTTTAAGTTGAGAACCTTTAATTTTTCGTTTTGTTTGCACTCACGAATGTAAACATAACGAAACTAAACAACGAGTTCGGTCAACTTGCGTTATGTTTCGTTTTGTTTTGTTCCTATGGAAAATGCGAAACGATTGTAAACGTTTTATAAAGTTTATTTCCGTACACTGCCCATGACTGAGATAAAAATAAAATCGTTGTGCAATCTTATCCCTTCAGAGATTTTCGTGAAAAAACGTCAATTTTTTTATCCACAATAGGCGGAAGATTTTGTTTGAACATCGAAGATAACATCGCATATCAATGATCATAAATTACACGCCCCGAGGCCTTTTAATTGAAAGGCCTTGAAAATTTCAACTCTGTCATATTTTATTTACGGCATTTAATTATATTCTGCGATGCTGTTTGTTCGGTTTGTGCCTCTATGTTTGCGTGTATATGGTGTGTGTGTGAACGCGTTCTTCTCAAAGTTGTATTGATGATTTTGGGGGCTCGTCTGACGTTGTTGTTTTCATGGGGCTTGTTGATTCTCTCGTTTCTATCAACGAGCCCACGTTGGCCGTCGCATATACTGTCGACGCAGAAAATATCATTGAAACAATTCATTGTACCCGTAACTCAAGACGTGACAGGCAGATAGCGATGGCATACAATGTATGTATGAGGAGGGACTTTTATACATACATATATACATACATATGTATGTAAATTGGTTGAATGCATAAATCAGAATGAAATACAAACATACACACGTATATGTTCATAAAAAACACGAACTATTAACTTATAGACACAAGTGTTCACGCCTGAACATTTTGAAATTGATTGCGGCGTTGGTGATCTTTGATCGAATATATTCGAAAAATAATCATAGAATACACGCAGAAAATGCGAAACATATTTTAAACCGATTAAATTAAAAAGATTTTTAAACAAAATGGCATTTTACATCTTTTAGGGAATAGTTGCAAAATATATTTACATATGTCGGAACGCTTAATACCCACCTCTATACCCTGGTGTTGATGCAATTCTCTCCTGGTTTTAGCCTATGTGAATGTTTATGGACTAGGAGGGAAAGTTTTAGGAAACATTTTTGTTTAAAAATGTTATGCAAAAACAAAAATTTAACTGTTTTCTTTTTTTCTTTTTTTATTTAATTTATGATTTTGTATATGACGCCCAGAAAGAAACTGTTAGCTCAACTTAAAAAAGTTCCCAAGGAGTTGTTTAATTTAAGTGTATTTATTTGCTAGCTGTAATTTTCTAGAATTTGCAATATGCCGTATCAATTCAATGCAAAATACTTTTGTACATTTTTTTTATTATGCATGTCCTCATTTGAGGTCAATTACATTAACAAGTTGATAAAACTAGAAACAGAAATGTAGATACAAATTGTTGGGGTAATATGAACAAATTAAATTAATAATTCATTTGGATAAGCACAGAAACATAAACATGGGCGTTTTACCGTTTAGCGTCTTTTCGATATTAACAGATTTCTTGCAAGATAGTTAATACCGTAGAGATCGAAGTCGATGTTGTTGACATCAGCGAGTATACAGCGAGAATTCAAATTCTTGACAACGCACTGATACTGATAGTGTCGAAGGACGTTTCAGGCAAGGAGAAAGCCGTTCGTGTGATCTCATCAACATCCTTGTGGAAAAAGTTATACGGAAAATTTTTTCGAAAGATCTACGGGCCAAAATGCATTGATGGTGAATATGGACGTCGCACAGTGGTTAATTACGATTACTAATTTCTATATGGGATTCGATAGTAAACATATTGAAACTAAGGAAACCAATACATTGAGTCAAAATATAAGTGTAGGCGTAACGTGCTCCTAAAAACAACAACTTTTTCCAAATTTTGGAAAATAAATTATAGCTTTTTCACACAAATGGACATATTTTTTTAATATATGAGTTTTTATAAGAGTTATAAAAGTTTTATGAAAACCCAAGGAGTATGTTTTGGAAAAGTAATTATTTTATATTTGGGGGGAAAAAAATGTATGATTTGTTTCTTGGGGTTTGACCTTTTATAAATAGTTAGAACATATGAAAAACTCGAAAACACTCATATTTTGATGCAAAATATGAAAAAACGCAATTTTTTTAATTTGACCTTGAATACGAGTATATCTTTTAAATATCTCCAACCCATACTGGTCCCAACCTGCGACAAAAATCGAAAAGTCGATATCAGCAAATCTCTGCGACAATTCAGCAAATTTTCTCTAAACATATTATATTTTAATATTCCAGCACGGTTTTTGTAATTTATAACGGTAATTATCAAAACAAAACAGAAGAAGTTGACATTTACGTATGATCTCTTAAAAACTTTAATAACATCAGTAAGGTTGTGACTTCTTACAAGGCAAGTAACTCAAAATTGAAAGGATAAAATTATTTTTTTCAAATTGAAAGTTTTAGTACAAGGGTTTCTAATTACTTTTACATAAAAATGTATACACATTATTCCCATAAAATGGGCTGGAAATCACATTTTTATAATACTTTTTTTGTGGATTTTTTTCCAAGTCGCCACTCTCCAAATTTTTTGAAGAATGTTCGAAATAGTGTAAATTTTACAAAAAAAATTGCATTTCCGTGTGTGACATTAAAAATACTGACGATGCCTCTGGTCGTTTCAGTGAATATGCCGTATTACTGTATTCTCAGTTTCTTCTTTGTTTTGCGTTTTAATTGTTTGTTTTGGTTTTTTTCTTTAAAGATTTAGAAATTTTTGTTTTGGGATGTACTTATGAGTGTATTTTTTGCATTTGTATATTTTTGATATATGTATGATGCTACATATAATATGAAATACAAGTAAAATTGTAAGGTTCGGTCGCAATTTTATTATGAAATATTCTGAGGAATAATTTGTTTCCTTTCCCGCCCACGATACCGTTTTTTGACCAGTAAGAACTCCAAATAGCAAATTACAACCAATTCGAACCGAAAATGTAGATAAAAACCTCAAAATAACTGAAATAGGGACGTATCGTAATATGAGGGCTATACCGAAACCTGGACCTAAGACCACAATTTTTGGCGCAGAAGGTGTCTGATCATTGAGAACCCCAAATGGCAAATTACAACCAATTCGGGCCGAAAATGTTGATAAAATCTTCAAAATACCAGAAATCGGGAGGTATCGTAATATGAGAGCTATACCGAAACCTGGACCTAAGACCACAATTTTTTGCGCAGAAGCTTCTTGATCATTGAGAACTTCAAATGGCAAATTACAACCAATTCGGGCTGAAAATGTTGATAAAATCTACAAAATACCTGAAGTCGGGAGATACCATAATATTAGGGCTATACCGAAACCTGGACCTAAGACCACAATTTTTAGCTCAGAAAATTTCTGACCATTGGGAACCCCAAATACCAAAGTACAGCCAATTAGGGCCGAAAATGTAGATAAAAGCTTCAAAATACCTGAAATCAGGTGATACCGCTATATGGGGGCTATAGGAAAAACTGGACCCATATTGATGATTTTTTGGGTAAAGTATTTTTGACTTATTTTTAGCATATACTAAACAAATCAGATTGATCTGACGATTATAAATATTTTTGTGGCACCTTCCCATACAAGTGGGACCACTGTGCAACCGTTCAAAAGTTACAGAGTTTTGACCAGGAAAAAACGATTCTGAACCACTGTGCGTCATAGACCTATACTTAAGTATACCAAAATGAATGCCTCGACGAGCTGAACCGACCTGGCTATGTGCGTCCGTTCGTCTCACTGTGGTCCAAACTGAAATTTAGCGGCGCAAAAGTCCGAAAAGTAACCTTAAGTTAGTTATATGATAATGGACCCAGAAATAATAAACAATTTTGTATTTTATTGTTGTTGACCGTTATAGCGGTACTGAACCGAATTTTTATACCCTCCACCATAATATGGAGGGTATAATTAAATTTGTTAATCCGTTTGTAACACATCGAAATATTCATCGGAAACGCTATACAGTATGTTTATTTAAGTCGTTATAACATTGTTCGACTGTCCGTCCGCCCGTCTGTTGAAATTAAGATACAGCTCGCATTTTTTAAGATAGAGCTTTGTAATTTGGTGTAGAAGTTTCAATTACTCCTAGGATGTTTGGCATTGTAAATGGGCTACCACCGATTTTGGGTATTTTGAGGGTTTTATCTTCATTATCACACCGAAATGGCAGAAATTTTGTACTTAGTATTCATTTTGGGTACAAACGTTTCCATATGAAATTTGTAGGTATAGGTCCACGCCTTGTAATATCGCCGGTATTAAAAGATGGGGATTAGGTGAATGAGGTTCAAGTATCTCGCGAAGCCAAAGCACGCTGGGTCTCCGGCCTTATAGCTCGACGGAATGGGGGGAGTTCGTTGCCTCAAAGATACTTGTGTCAGCTGACGACAGTACAAATTGATAATAGTTGCGTGCTATATAAGGAAGGAGGAGATAATCGGACGGATATATAGAGGAAAATGAAAATCAGAAATGCTCCAAATCGTTAGGTTTTAAAGATGGTGCTGCACCTAACTAGCCCTCCCGCCATTATTACCTCGTTAAAGATTCCGTTAATTAATTATTGGTAATACCCAAACAGCAAGCTGACCATTTTACCATCACATTTTCAAACAGACAAGAGAAGGTTTTACATTGAACTCATTTTGAGCAAATTTATTGGTGAATGAACCATACCATACAATTCCCGGATTTCAATGAAATATCTTTGTTTAAATTCATTATAATTTTGAAGCCATATAATTCATTATTTAAATAGGTAGTATAAATATGTGTAAGATATGTATATCCTTAATATGTTTTATATAATGATAAAAATTTAAGTAATCCTAAAAATTTAAATAATTTAATAATTTATCTATGCTAGCATGCAAAAAGTAAAATATCAACGAACTGCAATGATACAAAGGACCCCACTGTACGTGATTTGATAAACTTAGTATCTGCAATAACAAACGACATGTATCTAGAAGTCAAGTGTATGTTTCGATAGTTAACGTTACTTTGACTGGTAAAGAAGTTAAATGTTAATCTCCTAAAATATCACACAGCATCAGCTGTTGTTCTCAACCAACAATTGTAGCTTTTCAAAATTGTTTGTATAATAAGAGATCTTAATATGTAAATTTACTCACATTAGCTCTGCTCGTCGCTGCCGTCGAAAGATCTTCCGATGCGTTGACTGCTGTTACACTTCAGTTGGTGTCGTTTCTCTGACACTGCTATTTGTTATGTAGTTGGCAAATAAGAGAGATTCACAGGAACCTTTGTACGTATGTTCGTTTAAATGTTAACCTAATTATTCATAGGGCAAACTCTGTTAGATATAACAGCAAATGATCAGTGAAGTAATGGAATCAATACACAGCGGTAAACTGCCTCCAAATAAAATAGAAAGAGGGAGGAGGAGAACTAGGAATGCTAAGCTACACTTTTGTGGCTCTTATTTGATTATGTTTGTCTGTACTATTGTGTATTGATTTCACTATTTCACTGAAACTGTACCACCAACTATTAACAAACCAGAAAGTTCAACTTATATTAATGATTTAAGGTTTTTTGATGATTATGATGTTCAAGCTTTATGAATTCTAAGTGGCAGCGTATTCTTATTCACATAAGGGACAATTACCCCTCTAATTTACACTTGATATGCCGAGATTCCAAACATGCGTTGATTATTCAAATATATTGGATAGCAATTTGTGCTCAGTATAATTTGTTTCCACAGCTCCTTATTACCATACACAAGCCTCTGTGAACTCCAGGTTCGCTGGTTTTGCACCCACAATACCTCAGGAAATATTAGAATGATTTTGCTCGATAAAACTTCTGACACTATGCCTGTTTAAAATGCACAAAATGATGGTGGAAAGGCGATTTTGGTATTATGATATTAATCACGTAACAATTTTCTTCACTTTATAATTATTTCCTTTCGCAAATTCGTGATTTGTATGTCATAATTGTCGCTTGCACACCAAAAACGCACGTATCACAAGGTAACCAAACCGAACTGAGGTTCTGGTGCTGATGTTGCTGTGGGGTTTCTAATTCCAAATTGTTCCTCTAGAAAATTTGTTGGAGGCTGGTGTGCTCAATTAAATTGAGTAATTAATCTAAATAAGAGTGGGTTATTAAAAATTGATGAGGGAACTACAAATGATCATATTACCCGTCTAAAAGTGAGAAAAATGGTAATGCGTTCAAATGGTTTGATGGATCTTATATTTCACGAATTTATCAGAATTTTTAATCAACGATTAACATTTACCTATGGAAATTGAACACTATTTAATAGCGAATTAGGTCACCAAATACTTATTTAAAAAACTCACTTGCATTTGTATGTTTAATAAAACTTGAGTATGTCGTAATTTTATTTATTAAAGTTGCTTTAAAGGTTATTAAGTTGAATTTGGAATGAGTAACCTTTTTGATTCAAACTAAACACTGAGGTTGCAGGTGACAAAATGGCCGAGTTTCTAGGAAATTTATGCAAAGAACCCTTGTTAATGGTAATATCTAGCACAACACTTCCAGACCTAAAAACGGATAAGTTTGCTCATGAGCAAAGAAGCGGTAATAAAGGAGGTTTAGGCGAGATAGCAAAAGAACATTGCGACCAATAGATGTCACTGAGATCAAATAAAACGGATATAAACAACAGTAACAATTATTGTACGCCAATCGCAAGAATGCAAAAATTTCGTTTGTCGTGTCTAGAAAATTAAATTATTATTAGAAAAAAGGTAATGCGGTGACACGCTACAACTCCCCCACCAGAAGATCAGCCTTTGGGGTGAGAAACGAATCCCAAAGCTGATTCCAACATAACCATCATTGCCTGATATCCTTGGCGTGGTATGTGCCAACCAGGTTACCCTCAAGTCCTCGAGCTCGTAATACGAGTTGCCGATCTTTTTACGAACCCGAGACTTTAAAAAAGTTGGAGCTAACTTCGAATTATACCCCTGCTCGAAGTTGCTCTGCTTGAAGTTTCTGCGGTAAACCTCCTGGCCCACAGAATAAGATACATCCCGAGACCGCAAGTTGTAATTTCTCTCATTTCGTTCGAATTGTTTCTTCATGCACTCGGCAGCCTTTTTCCCTACGATCTGTAAAGAATCGTCTCTACTGAATCGTACAGATCTATCCTCCAGCATTTCAAGTTCCTTTAGCAAGGAATATGTAGATGCATTGGTGATCATGTTTTGACCAAATGCTAGGTAGTAGGGAGATGTACCAATGGATGAATGCGTTGCAGACCGAAGTGCACAACCAATTGCGCTAAGCGATTCATCCCAATTTCGCTGGTCCGGTTTGACGTAAGACTTGATTGCCGACAGAATGGAACGATTCACTCTCTCCGAGGCATTGGCCTGGGGAGAGTGAACAGCTGTATATAGATGGGAGATATTGAATCGTTTTAGTAAGTTATTAAACTCTTTAGATCGGAATTGCGATCCGTTGTCCGAAACAATAGTTTCGGGTACTCCGAACGTATGGAATATTTCGCTCTCAAGGTATTTAACAATTATATCTGCGGAGAATTTTTTAACGGGTTTAATAAATGGAAACTTACTAAAATGGTCAACGATAATGAATATGCCGATATTCCCCGAACGCGAGCGGGGATATGGGCCCAAAAAGTCCGCATAGATTCTTTGTAGAAACCTTTTGGTTTCCGTCATTTGTCCCATAGGAGGCCTTTGAACACGATTCGGATGTTTTGTGCTTTTGCACACTTCGCAATCGTTTACATATTTTTTAACATCAGCAACTAGACTCGGCCAAAAATAATATTTCCGAATTCGTTGCATGGTTTTATTTATGCCACCATGAGCAGCGGTCGGAACGTCATGGGCTTTTTTAAGGAGATCTGGGACCAGTTCCTGTGGAATCCACAGCTTCCAAACAAGGTCATCATGCAGTTGCTCCCCTGTGGCATGTTCCGTTCTTCTGTACAAGAAACCGTCCATAATCTTAAGGTCAGGCATGCTTTCTAAGTTTTTTCCTATCTTTTCAAGGAGTTCTAGATATTCAGGGGAACGAAAACTGGGAGAATCCAAATCTATGAAAAATCCTGAATCAGATTCGAAGTTAGTCAGAGTTCCTAAGTGCAACGATGATGTGCGTACGCGAAAGAGTATCTGGGACTATGTTCATAGAGCCACGCCTGTGTTGAATATCGAACTTGTAGGCTTGAAGTTTTAAAGCCCACCGAGCTAGCCGAGTACTCAGATCTGTCTGGGACATCAGCCACTTTAACGACGCATGATCCGTAATTACAGTGAACTGTTGTCCCTCGACATATGCTCTGAACTTTTTGATGCTTAGCATTGCTGCTAAGCATTCTTGTTCGGTCACTGAATAGTTGCGTTGGGCTTTGTTCAGTTTCTTCGACATAAATGCGATAGGAACTTCTTCACCCTCCGCATCCTTTTGGACCAATACACTTCCTATTCCTGTTTTACTGACATCGCAATGTATATAAAACGGTTGCGAAAAATCAGGGCTATGTAAAACAGGGGCCATACTCAGTCTGGACTTTAAAACTTCAAATGACTTTTGGGTCTCATCGGACCATAAAAATTTACGTTTAGCTTGAAGCAAATCAGTTAAAGGCGTGGCTATAGTCGCATAGTCTTTGATAAACTTACGGTACCACCCAGTCATACCTAAAAATCTCTGCACCTGTTTCACAGAACGAGGAACCGGAAATTCGGTGATGGCAGAGACCTTATCAGGGTCTGTTCTAATAACACCTTTCCCCACTACGTGTCCTAGGTACTTTACCTCTGGAACGCAAAAATGACTTTTTTCGATGTTTATGGTCAAGCCCGAGTCACTGATCCTCCTAGCAACACACCCTAGAACCTCAAGATGTCGAACAAATGTATCCGAAATAATCAAAAGGTCATCAAGGTACACGAACACTTCTGCCCTGAGCGCGGGGGGTATCACCTTGTCCATTAACCTTGACATGGTTTGGGGGGCATTACATAGCCCAAATGGCATAACTGTAAAATGATAAAGGGGGCGCCCAGGAACAGAAAATGCAGTCTTCTCCCTTGATGCCTTGTCAAGAGGGATCTGCCAGAAGGCGTCCTTGAGGTCTAGGGTGGTTATAAATTCTGCTTTGGGGAGTCGGCTAAGGATGCCTTCAATATGGGGCATTGGATATGCATCGCCAAGAGTGACGGAGTTCAGTTTGCGGCTGTCCAAGCATAAACGGTTTTTGCCCGGTTTACGGTGAAGTACCACAGGCGAATGTGGTGACTCCTCAATCACTCCGAGTGCCAGCATTCTATCCAGCTCCTCATAAATGAGCTTTTCTATGGCTGGAGATACAGGGAAATGTCTCTGTTTTATAGGACTGGCGGTTCCTGTATATATGGAATGACACAACATATTGGTCTTCCCAAGTCCTCTCTGAGCAAAAGACGGAAACAGAGAAATAGTTTGGGACAATTGTTGCCTTTGGGCTGGGGTCAAAGGTAACTGATTGTCTATTACAGACAAATAGGGTTGAATCCCCGAGCTTGGACATGGACTTAATCCAGGAGGAAGTAAATCAAAAATGTGCCAAAAATCAATACCTAAAAATAGGTCACGGTCCAAATCTGGTACAATAAATATAGTTATGGGTTTTTCCATATCTCTAAAAACGATGTTGGTCTCCACGAATCCCTCTACCGAATGTTTGTTCCCATCAGCTGTGCGTACAGCGGAACTATATTTTTTATAAGAAGATCCCGAGGCTAGATACTGCTTGGCAGCATCTGCTCCAATACAACTGATTGAGGCCCCGGTATCTAACAGCCCCAAGAACTTCTTCCCGAAAAGACAAACTTGAGCATATGGTCTGACGTCATTAACTGAGGATAAAATAGAGGAAATTAGTTTCTTTTTAATAGAGTGAATTCTATGCCAGTACATTTTTATGCGACGAGAAGATCTCGTGGGTTTTCGTGGCTCGTTAAAAATCCTACTCCTGGCTAGTTCGTACTCCTTGAGACGCACATGAAGTGGTTTGAACGGATAGATTTTATGGTCATTGATTGAATGGTTAGTTTGAAGGGTACATGAAGGTCTAGGTAAAATAGTTACTTTCGCATTATTCAATTCGGTGCACCTTTCTGTGCACCCAACTGCCGGTTTTTTTGCTGGCATCTAGAGCAGTTTGGTTTGTAGGTATTAGATGCACCACAACCATAACAAAACACTGTTCTTTCGGCCAAGCAGTCTTGGTACCGATGACCAGGTTTGTTACAGTTCCAGCACATAATACTCACAGCTGAAACTTCGTCGCTTAACCTATCGATGGTTTCCGAGGATGAATCCTCCTCTACGTTTACCTCGGCGATTCGCTTAGTGAAAGGGACTGATTTAGAATAAGACACTCCATGCCTCCGACGGAGGTCTTGCATAAAAAACTCCCGTTTCCGGCAGGTGTTTCTAAGCTGCTGAATGGATGTGATATCAATATTCAAAATATCGTGTTGAATCTCTGGTAGAAGATTCCTACGTAGGATCTCAACAAGAGTTTTGTCGGAAATGGGCTCACTCAACCTATCGGTTAAGTCCACTATGGAGTCATAGAAGGTATCGAAGGACTCGTTCACCTTCTGCTTCCTATCTCGTATCAACTCTCGGATATCAACATCAGTACGTGAATCCTTGAATTGCAAACGGAGGGCCTGGCAAAGACCTGACCAGGTGATGGCTGGCACCGATCGATGGTAACGCCAATACCAATCATTGGCTTTACCGTCGAATAAGGCGCTGACATTACCACAAAGGATGTCAAAATTTGCCTGCAGGGTCTGAGAAGTCAGGGCCTCTACTCTGTAGATAAAATTCTCTACTGATAACCCACTATTCCCACCATTGAATTTTATCTTCCAATTGGAGATAATCTGTAGAACCTTATCAGGGCGTGAGCAAGGGTCCGAGGACGAAGAGGCTCTGGAATTCTGGGGGTGTGAGGATGCGGTAGATTGGTTCTGGTCATTATTGGAATTGCGCCTATCATCGTAAAGATTATTTGACTGAATATCAAGCATGTCCCTTAGGGTCTGTTCTTCAACATCAGACAGAGTGGGCATCTGACTTATTGGTGTACGTTGCATTGGCGGTGGCAGAGTATTAGGCCGAGAAGTAGCATTGTTGCCAATACCTAATCTCGACATATTAGCTTCCACACTAGCTTGAACCGTGCGAGAAATCTCATCACTCATAGTAGCCATCATCTGTGCTTGATGAGCAGAGAACAGAGATGTTATCAACTCCTTAACCTGTACATTTGTATCCACATTGGCAGTATTGACATTGTGGGAGGAAGCTCCCGAAGCGGATGATCCGTTATCCACATTCCTTGAATCCTGACTGCCAGTTTTCTGTGTCGCCCCTTTCTTTTGGGCCCTTGTCGTCATGCCACCACCACTGTGACTTGCAGGTCCTAAACTAATCCGGGTGTTGCATACCGGACAGAAAGGCCTTGTCTTCATGGCAGTCGAAAGACAGGATTTGTGGAACAAATGACCACACTCTGCTTGAAACAATTGTGATTTGGAAAGTATAGGATTCGAACAGGCATTACAAACATTGGATTCACTAGAATCACCACCCACAGTAGTGCCCTCAGGATTGCTGTCGAATACTAATGCCATAGCTAATGTGTTCCCAAAACTTGCAATGTAATTACAACAATTCCAATGTGTGGGAATAAATTCAAAAAATCTTAAATGTTATATGTAAAAGAGAAGTTTTATGGATCCAAGCTTCACACTTTGAAGTCCAAGACCGCAAGAATATGTTTATATATTCCAACAACAAGGCAGGTATATGTCTGTTTGAAAATGGTTATGATAAAATATGGCAGCTGTGTAAATTTTGAGCCATGTTCCGATTTCCTGAAAGTATAGAGTATTAAAGAGTTGGTCGTTCTGGAAAGAAAACCTATAAAGCTTTCAATTCTTACAGATTCGACGTGATAGACTATATTCATTAAGGCCTTTTCATAAAGTGGTCAACACCAGATATCTATCCAGAAGTTGCATTCCAAACTCAACGAAAAATGACAACAATGAAAATAGAGAAAGCATGATAGAGGTGATCCTGAAACTTGGGTTGGAAAGAATGACATCATGTCCCGATCTAATCCAAAATCCTTACGTTAACGGGATACCGAATAAATGAAAAAGGACAGAAAAGCATATGTTGGATAAGTTGAAAAATATTTGAAAGGGACAGAACAATTGATAAACGCATGTACGCCAAAGGCGACACATGGGTGAAAGGTTTTTAAAATATAATATTTTCAATTGTTTCGCCCCACGTTGGGCGCCAAATTTGTAATATCGCCGGTATTAAAAGATGGGGATTAGGTGAATGAGGTTCAAGTATCTCGCGAAGCCAAAGCACGCTGGGTCTCCGGCCTTATAGCTCGACGGAATGGGGGGAGTTCGTTGCCTCAAAGATACTTGTGTCAGCTGACGACAGTACAAATTGATAATAGTTGCGTGCTATATAAGGAAGGAGGAGATAATCGGACGGATATATAGAGGAAAATGAAAATCAGAAATGCTCCAAATCGTTAGGTTTTAAAGATGGTGCTGCACCTAACTAGCCCTCCCGCCATTATTACCTCGTTAAAGATTCCGTTAATTAATTATTGGTAATACCCAAACAGCAAGCTGACCATTTTACCATCACATTTTCAAACAGACAAGAGAAGGTTTTACATTGAACTCATTTTGAGCAAATTTATTGGTGAATGAACCATACCATACAATTCCCGGATTTCAATGAAATATCTTTGTTTAAATTAATTATAATTTTGAAGCCATATAATTCATTATTTAAATAGGTAGTATAAATATGTGTAAGATATGTATATCCTTAATATGTTTTATATAATGATAAAAATTTAAGTAATCCTAAAAATTTAAATAATTTAATAATTTATCTATGCTAGCATGCAAAAAGTAAAATATCAACGAACTGCAATGATACAAAGGACCCCACTGTACGTGATTTGATAAACTTAGTATCTGCAATAACAAACGACATGTATCTAGAAGTCAAGTGTATGTTTCGATAGTTAACGTTACTTTGACTGGTAAAGAAGTTAAATGTTAATCTCCTAAAATATCACACAGCATCAGCTGTTGTTCTCAACCAACAATTGTAGCTTTTCAAAATTGTTTGTATAATAAGAGATCTTAATATGTAAATTTACTCACATTAGCTCTGCTCGTCGCTGCCGTCGAAAGATCTTCCGATGCGTTGACTGCTGTTACACTTCAGTTGGTGTCGTTTCTCTGACACTGCTATTTGTTATGTAGTTGGCAAATAAGAGAGATTCACAGGAACCTTTGTACGTATGTTCGTTTAAATGTTAACCTAATTATTCATAGGGCAAACTCTGTTAGATATAACAGCAAATGATCAGTGAAGTAATGGAATCAATACACAGCGGTAAACTGCCTCCAAATAAAATAGAAAGAGGGAGGAGGAGAACTAGGAATGCTAAGCTACACTTTTGTGGCTCTTATTTGATTATGTTTGTCTGTACTATTGTGTATTGATTTCACTATTTCACTGAAACTGTACCACCAACTATTAACAAACCAGAAAGTTCAACTTATATTAATGATTTAAGGTTTTTTGATGATTATGATGTTCAAGCTTTATGAATTCTAAGTGGCAGCGTATTCTTATTCACATAAGGGACAATTACCCCTCTAATTTACACTTGATATGCCGAGATTCCAAACATGCGTTGATTATTCAAATATATTGGATAGCAATTTGTGCTCAGTATAATTTGTTTCCACAGCTCCTTATTACCATACACAAGCCTCTGTGAACTCCAGGTTCGCTGGTTTTGCACCCACAATACCTCAGGAAATATTAGAATGATTTTGCTCGATAAAACTTCTGACACTATGCCTGTTTAAAATGCACAAAATGATGGTGGAAAGGCGATTTTGGTATTATGATATTAATCACGTAACAATTTTCTTCACTTTATAATTATTTCCTTTCGCAAATTCGTGATTTGTATGTCATAATTGTCGCTTGCACACCAAAAACGCACGTATCACAAGGTAACCAAACCGAACTGAGGTTCTGGTGCTGATGTTGCTGTGGGGTTTCTAATTCCAAATTGTTCCTCTAGAAAATTTGTTGGAGGCTGGTGTGCTCAATTAAATTGAGTAATTAATCTAAATAAGAGTGGGTTATTAAAAATTGATGAGGGAACTACAAATGATCATATTACCCGTCTAAAAGTGAGAAAAATGGTAATGCGTTCAAATGGTTTGATGGATCTTATATTTCACGAATTTATCAGAATTTTTAATCAACGATTAACATTTACCTATGGAAATTGAACACTATTTAATAGCGAATTAGGTCACCAAATACTTATTTAAAAAACTCACTTGCATTTGTATGTTTAATAAAACTTGAGTATGTCGTAATTTTATTTATTAAAGTTGCTTTAAAGGTTATTAAGTTGAATTTGGAATGAGTAACCTTTTTGATTCAAACTAAACACTGAGGTTGCAGGTGACAAAATGGCCGAGTTTCTAGGAAATTTATGCAAAGAACCCTTGTTAATGGTAATATCTAGCACAACACTTCCAGACCTAAAAACGGATAAGTTTGCTCATGAGCAAAGAAGCGGTAATAAAGGAGGTTTAGGCGAGATAGCAAAAGAACATTGCGACCAATAGATGTCACTGAGATCAAATAAAACGGATATAAACAACAGTAACAATTATTGTACGCCAATCGCAAGAATGCAAAAATTTCGTTTGTCGTGTCTAGAAAATTAAATTATTATTAGAAAAAAGGTAATGCGGTGACACGCTACAGCCTTTATATGGCCCCATAGAGCAGTACATCCCGATTTTCGGTATTTTAAAGATTGTGGCCACAATAATCTACTAAACTGGCTTAAATATGATATTTAGTCTTCATTTGGGGTATACAACTTTTCGTATGAAATTTGTCGGTATAGGTCCACGCCTTCATTTAGCCCCCCTCCGGTATTTTAAAGTTTATGGCATCAATATTCCTCCGAAATGGCTTAAATTTGGTACTTAGTCTTCGTTGGGGATATAAAACTTTTCTCCAGAATTTTGTCGGTGCAGGTCCACGCCTTCATATAGCCCCCATAGAACAGTTCATCCGGATTCCCGGTATTTTGAAGGTTGTGACCACAATAATCCACCGAAATGACTGAACTTTAGTATTTATTCTTCATTAGGGGTACAAAACTTTTCACGTGAAAGTTTTAGGTATATGTCCATGCCTTCATATTGCCCTGTTAGAACGGTACATCCCGGTTTTCAATATTTAGAAGGTTGTGGCCACAATAATCCGTTGAAATTGCTTAAATTTGGGGTATAAAACTTCCCATATGAAATTTGCCGGTATAGGCCAACGTCTTCATATAGTCCCTCTCGATTTTCGGTATTTTGAAGGTTGTGGTCTAATATTCCTCCGAAACGACTGAAATTTAGTATTTAGACTTCGATGGGGGTATTTCAACATTCCCCTCTTAATTTGTCGGTATAGATCCACGCCTTCATATAGCCCCATAGAACGGTATATCCCAATTTTCGACATTTGGAAGGTTGTGGCCTCAATATTCCACCGAAATGGCTGAAATTTAGTATTTATTCTTCGTTAAGGGGACAAAACTTTCCACGTGAAAGTTTTAAGTATATGTCCACGCCTTCATATTGCCCTTATAGAACGGTTCATCCCGATTTTCGTTATTTTAAAGCTTCAAAGCCACAACCTTCAAAATACCGAAAATCAGCCACCGAAATGGCTGAAATTTAGTATTTACTCTACGTTGGAGGTAAAAAGCTTTCCGAATGAAATTCGTCGGTATAGGTCCACGTTTCGATATAGCCCCCATAGAACGGTACCTTCCAACTTTCGTAATTCTGAGGGTTGTAACGTCAATATCCCAACGAAATGGTTGATATTTGTAATTTAGTCTTCCATGGGGTTATAAAATATTCCAGGAGAGAATTATCAGTATAGGTCCACGTCTTCCTATATCCCCTATAGAAGCGTACCTCTTGATTTTCGGCATTTTGAAGGTTTTAGCCACATTATCGTACCGAAATATCAGAATTTTAGTCTTATTTGAGTCTAAAAACTTTCCGCCAGAAATTTGTCGATTGCAGTACGGTACCTCCCCCATAGAACGGTACCTCCCGAATTTCGGTATTTTGAAATTGCTGAAATTCGTTATCAACTCTTCTTCATAAACGAAAGGAAATTAATTGTTACTTGTTTGGTATATGTTTTCGTAGTTAAAATTTGTGGGAAAATGAAAGTAAACAGTGCATAATTTAATTTTTATATGGGATCTACACCAAAATCTGGACATATGTATATAGACCGTACGGTCATAAGAAACGTATGTTCAAAATTTTAGTCGTCTATCATAACTAGTTGAATAGTTATTAATTTTTCCCCGCTAGATTTGGATTTCGCCTACAGTGCGTCTGGAGGGGAAGAAGCCTATTATTTTTTGTGATTGTCGGATCATATTCAGGCGTCGGAATGGCCAAAAAACGTATGTGGAGAAAAATACAAGATTTTATTCTAATATTTGGGGTATGACAGGGTCGATTCTAAACGATTATACATACATACATACATACATAAATACATGTAGCCCCTTTCGAATTGTTTGAATATTTTACTATTTAATTACATGTTAATTAAATAAAAAATATTTATTTTTTAACAAACATTTTATTTGCATTTCTTGGAAAATTAAAATTGTACAAAAACATTTTCGAAATCACTCCCTTTCTGAGTGGTTCCATTTCTTGGTAGTGATGCAATAACAAAAAGTTGCATGAATCAAATAGCTGACTGATTGGCTAGCTACATGAAAAAACATGTTGTAATATTGACAACGTTAACGAATGCACGTAATCAAACTTAAAATTGCCTTCATAGAATTAGTTCAAAGTTGAAATATGATTACAAAACGTCAATGACGTCAATTTAGTCATTGGTAAAAATAATTGTTGGCGAACGGGGAAACCAACGTGATAATCTTTAAGATATAGTATGTGTTTTAGTTAGTATGACAGCCTTAGGCACCAAAAGATCGCAATTACCACAAGGCAACATCCTGTTTTAAGTATGACTAAGGAAAACGGTAGAAAAAGGAACCCATACACAACGTGAAAAGGCCCTTCTATGCAAAAGTTGGCACTTTACATTTTCTACGACATTGCATCATTCAATTGTTATTTTCTTATTGCAAAATTTCTTGGAAATTTATTGGGGGTTTCTATAAAAACCCTCTGTTTAGTAAGGTTTAAGGTCACATCTCAGATCGTGTTGAAATTTAAATAAAGCGTAGTCGAAATTCCCCTAAGTGTTTTGTATTAATTGTAAGAATGGTCGTCCACATTTCAATTGCTGATGGTAATATATACATACATACAGTGTTGCGCATATCAAAAGCAACAAATCCAGGATTTTGCATAAATTATATTTTTTGGATCCGTTCCGGTTTTTTAAAATGTAATATTTTGTGCCCAACTGTTCTTTGTTATATACAGAGAGCTTTCAACAAGTTGTTTCTGTACTTTGTGGTTGGATGGGATAACAACAACAATATTGACTGATCCTCGAGAATGGGAAATGCAAAACAAAAGCAACATATATGTTCCATAAATGAGAGCCAAATGAGAAATGAAAACAAAATCCACATATACATATTTGAATTATTATTATTTGCAGTATTTTGAATTATTTTATTAGATTGATTTCTTCAAAAGAATGAATGAAACAGCCTTAAAAACGTGTCTACAAAATTTTTATTTTGTTTCAAGAATGTGTTGCATACGTTTGTTTTAAGATTTTCGGTGTTATTCGCGAGTTTACGTTCTACTCGGCAGCTACAAGGCAAGTGAGTGATTTTGACATTCTCTTTCTATAAGAGACAGTCCTTTCGAAATACATAAACCCAAATTTAATGGAAAAGTGTACGTTTACGTGTTATTTCGTATGACTTGTCTGTTAGTTTAAGTTTGAAAATGGGTCATATGGGTCTTCAAAATACAGTTTAAGGGGTGTTCTAGAACCCCTTTGATTATTTTTGCAACAACTTATATTCGCTGCCCCCATTACGAAGGTACACGTTTTTTTCAGGGGCAAGTCCATATTTCCTGAGAAAATAGACCGAAAACTGGAGTGCACGATAACTCTCGAGCGGATTAACCGATTTCATCCAAAATTTGGCCTTTTTTAGCCAAACTAAGTAAAACTTCGAAGATGGGCCATAACGGTCCACCACTTTGGGCATCTCCCATTAAAAGTGAAAAAAATTTACTATAATGGTTCGCACGATTATCTTGAACGGCCCAACCGATTTGGTCTTAACTTTGTATTTCCTCCTAATATTTTTCCAAATGTAGTCTAACTTCGATAATGGTCATATCGGCCATCTCCTATAGGAACCTGCCAACCTGCCCCACAAAATTTCACATAAAAACTGAAGTAGGAACAAGGTCCTCAAGTCGCTGGCTGATAGCACTTGGTTTGCTGACAAAGAAGCCTTGTTGACCTCTTAGAACGCAATAGGCCGATCTGTGGTAAGCTGTGCGGCGCCAGCGTGGTATGCAAATGTTAGCGCTACGCAGTGGAAGAAGATTCAAACCTGTCAGAATATCGTCCCCTGTTCTTCTTGGGCAAGTCCACGCTTCCTGACGTAGTGTTCTAAAACCTCTTAAGATATATGGTGACCGACTGAAATGGCTGGAGGGGGGCGCTATTTATCGAAAAAAATGACTCAAGAAAAAACATGGACTTCCAAAGTGGACTATGTCGATGCATTACTTCAGGTACCTCCTCCGCAACACTTTTGAACTTCAATCAGTGTTGCCGACAGTTTTGATCAAAATTGTCAAAAAAAATCGTCAAATCGTCAATAAAATTTGGAAAATCGTCAACATGTTCCAAAACTACGTTTGATTACCGTTTAGTGCAATTTTTTCGCTGATAGTAATGGCTATGAGACTAACAACATTAGATATACAACCCACAGCAATAAATCTAACCCAATCTCACTTAAATACCGCTATAAACAGCAGCTATCACAAGATGGGTCCCAATTGCCAGTTTTGAATAAAGTTTTGCTCAAATATCGCTTGCTCAACAATGTAACCGTCCATGTTGTCAATCATCCTCATACATTTTACATTTTGAATAACTGACTGACCGCTTAAAGGGGACATAAGTAGGATGTTAACAATGCTGGGCATAAGTAGGATGTTAATAAGGCGTACAGAAATAAGGCCGCATGAAATAACACCCTAAATTGAAAGTAGGAAAAAAAACTGTGCACGGAAATAACTTCCAAAATTCGTTGGGAGTTATGTCCGTGAAGCAAAGCGAACATAACTACAAAAAAAAAAAAAAAAACGCGGACATAACTCCCAACGATTTTTTTCTTAATGTCAAAGTTACTTTTTTTGCTTTTCGAAATTATTTTCTATTGATGTAAGAACTGTTGTAAATTTTAAAGAAGAAATTAGAATATTAAAGGAATTGCCAAACAATACCGAAGTCTCCACAAAATCTTCGACATTTCATAAAAGTACTTAAAAATGAAATTATATTTGAATTTGTCAGTAGCAGTTCGGATAAATTTTACCAGACTAAAGGCCTGCGTACATAAGCTGCTTTGCCTGATTGCCTTGCTTTCCTGCTTCATTTTTGACATAATAAAAATAAAAGAATAAAGAAGGCCGAGGAAATTTCGAACTGGGTTGCCCTTTTCTTTTTTATTCTTTTATCAGAAGTAAGCAAGGTAAGCAGGCAAGGCAGCTTATGTATTCAGGCCTTAAGGTATTCGATGAAGATATTTCGTATATAGAGTATATTAATTATTTAAATTGAAAAAAATTATATCGGGAAATTTTTATGTGTTTGCATTTTTTACAGAAGTCTGTATTTTTTTAAAAAGCAAAAATATTTTTGTAAAATATCCCGCGATTTTTTTTCAAATATATTTTCGCCTGCGGCTTTTTTCGGTTTTATAAAATTACTAGCAAAATGCCCGCTACTTCGTAAGCGGAAAAGGAATAATATACAAATATACAATATTTAATATGGAGAACACTGAAAATTTTGATGTACTAATACCTATTTGAATTGATATTTAATTTCTTTCAAGTACTGCTCGTATACGTTTTGTTCGAATTTCAAAAAAAGACCTCTACACTTCAACAGCGGCCTACATTTTAAATTCCTGTCCATGTTTTATTAGAACGGTATGGGTATTTTGAAAATTTTATCCATATTTTCCAACCGAATTTTGGAATTTGTGATATCAAAATGTAGAAAACCATTATTCAGAAGATGTTACCCTATATAACAGTTAATTTTTGAGACATTTTATTTTAGGCCTTTTTTCTCAGGATGTAAAAACCTTCTTGTAAAACATTAGCCGCATAGATCTACCTTTTCAAATGAACTTACAATAACGTTTAGAATAGACGCGAAGATAAAAACAATTTTTTTGAAAAGGTACGTTTGACTTTTTGATTTCAGTACATTATTTAGAAACCGAATTCGTGTTAACCTAGAAACAATAGTACATTATTCAGTAAAATTTTTAAAATCCAGGACCTTAGCTCAAATTCAACAGTTTTAGCTCTACTTGTTCACCCAATGTCAATGGTATTACATGTAGAAACCTTTCATACATTTAAAGGCGGATTTAAATAAACTTTCTGATCGAATCTCAACCGTTATCCTCATAACAAATTTCATTTATCGATTCATTCAATACCAGTGCTTCAATATTTAGTATTATTTAATACTTCTAGTACACTTATTGTACGACCACCTCTAACAATGAACCTGACAAATCAATAATATATCAGAATTTCACTTCTATACCAAATTTATTGCAATTTTGTACTTTTCACGCACTAATGATATAATTCCATCTTCATTGCTACACCCAACGTCAAATTTAAAAGCATTTAGTACATTTCGTATTTCTCAATAAATCATCCAGCCCTCAGCCTAATTTTAGAATTTGTATGCATTTCAAAAAATCCGTATTTAAACACCAACACAATCCCTCATACAACAATTCGGAATTCCACCTATATCCCATCATGCAACACCAAACTTGTACCAAATTTAGTGCTTATAGTATGTATAAGTTTCAAAAATTACTTCCTGTTATCCAAAACTATATCCAAACCGTTCGTATACATTAGTACCAATTTCCAAAACTTCCCCTTTATCTCCACTCTAAACGTCAACTGCTATACTAATTCCGAATTTCACAATTTCAGCTCTACCCCTTTACACAATAACAATTTGGACCAAATTCTGTGCCATTTAGTAATTTTCGTACACTTGTTGTACGTAAATCCACAACCACATCCATATCTCAACCCTACACACCAACAGCGGCTATAATACCAAATTTCCGAATTCCACCTCTATTCATAATATCATTAATACTTTTCGTATGAAAGTACGAATTTCAATAACTATCTCCAACAGTAATTGCGAATTTCACCCAAATATAAATTGTACCAAATTGAGTACATTTAGTACTTTCCGTACCCATAAGTATGAATTTCCAAAACTACCTCAATCATACACTCCATCAGTAATCTTAATTCCAAATTTCAGGATTCCAACTCTATCCATTCACCCAAATATAAATTGTACCAAATTTAGTACATTTTGTACTTTCCGTACACATAAGTATGAATTTCCAAACTACCTCAATCCTACACTCCATCAGTAATCCTAATTCCAAATTTCAGGATTCACCCAAATATAAATTGTACCAAATTTAGTACATTTAGTAATTTCCGTACCCATAAGTATAAATTTCCAAAACTACCTCAATCCTTAATACGAAATTTCAGGATTCCAACTCTATCCGTTCAACTAAATTTAAATTGTACCAAACTTAGTACCATTTAGTACTTTCCGTACTAACTCAATTTCCAAGACTAACTCAATCCTACACTCCAAAAGTAATTAAATTCCAAATTTCAGGATTCCAGCTCTACCCGTACACCCAAATCTAATTTGTACCAAATTTAGTACCGTTTAGTACCTTTCGTACACAAAAGTATGAATTTCCAAAACTACCCCCATATATCAATCGTACACTTCAACGGTAATTTAAATTCCAAATTTCAGGTTTTCAGCTCTATCCGTTCACCCAAATCCAAATTGTACCAAATTTAGTACCATTTAGTACTACTCGTACACATAAGTACGAACTTCCAAAATCATTTCCTTATATCAACGCCACTTCCCAAACTTGATTCCCATACCAAATATGAAGATTGTAGCTATATCCGCTCAAAATATACAATTGGTACCAAATTTAGTAACTTTACGTACACTTATAGGTGGAATTTCCAAAAACCCTTTGGTACATCTTTCTAACTCTCCATCAGTTACCCTCATTCCAAATTTCAGAATTCTAGCTCTTCCCGTTTGCCTAATACAAAGGGTACCATATTTAGTACCTTTTAGTACTTTTCGTACCGTTCTAGGTCGAATTTCCATAAACCCAGCCTTATCTCACCCCTAGACACCGACAGCAACCCACAGTAAAAATTTCAAGCTTTCTAGCTTCAGCGGTTTCGTCTGGGCGATGATATGTCAGTCACTCAGTCACTCACTCACTAAGCTCTTTTATATATATAGATTTGCAATTTTTAGAGAGCTTTGTATTAAGTAAAACTGTGACAATATTTCGATTTTTTTCAAAAATAGTTCCGTTTGGGGTGTTATTTCATGGGGTCTTATTTCTGTACGCCGCACACTGGTCGAAACCATTGATCTAGCGGCGCGAAAGTCAAAAAATCAAAGTTTAAAATTGCGTAATGTTTTCCATTGTATCGATTACAGACACTCTGCTGACTAAAATTTTGTTTTCACTTTTTTGTTGTTGTAAATATTCACTAGTTTATTAACTGTTAAGTGCTAGAAATTTTGATGCATCAGATTTTAACAAAATTTTTGCTAAAAACCTGATTTCATATTTGTTTAATTGTTTAATAAATTCGTAATAAAACTGTCAATCTGTGTGTCCACTGGGAACCCCAAATGACACCTAATTTGGCCGGAAAATGTAGCTTTAAACCCCCAAAATACTGAAAATTGGGAGGTACCTTAAAAGGGGTCTATACCCAACCGTGGACCTATGTCTACAATTTTTGGTGGAAAGGTTTAGTGATCACTAGAAACCCTAAGTACCAAATTACAACTAATTTGGAAGGAAAGCGTAGCTTAAATCCTCAAAATACCCAATATCAGGAGGTACCGTTATATGAGGGCTATACCAAAATATTAGCCGATGTTGTTCATATTTAGTACATTATTATCCAGTGCCACAGACTGAGTTTGTGCAAAATTTCAGAAAGATATCTCCATTCGTTTCCAAGTTATTAATTTCGCGCCCCTATATCAGTGATTTCGACCACTGTGCGCCGTTAATAATGCTGGATTTAACATCCCCACAACGCGATGGATATAATTCCCATTTTATCTCGAAAACTTTTCATGGGAGGTTTTCATCCATTAACAATCCCAAAAGAAAATTTTTATCTGGTATAATTCGAAGGTGCGACAAATACCATGAAAATACATGTATACCAGAATGTACCTTAACATAGACAATTTCGTTGGAAATTGCTTAGAACATTAAAAATGCTCATAAAATCGAGTTTGCAAAATTGTTTTCCTTAAAGTCGTTGGTGAAATTTTGGTCAAAATATAGTTATCGTGTGTTATTTCATGCTATTTTGGTTTACGTGAAAAATCGTCATTTTAGACCACAAAATCGTCATTTTTCGATTTTGGGCCTAAAAATCGTCAAAATGACGATAAATCGTCAAATTCGGCAACACTGGCTTCAATCCAAATTTCTATATTTTTGTCGGCAAGTTCATATGTCCAAAAAGGACCACAAAATCTTAAAACCCTCGAATACATAATTATTGGGGAAACGGATTTTGGTTGCGTAGATGGTATTCGATTTGATAATGCCAATAGATGAAAGTTTCATTTCACACAGGCTGAGGCAAAGCCGACTGATTCTTTTTATACCCTCAGCATTTATGCTAACGAGGGTATATACACTTTTATACGGGCAAAATGTGCCCCCTTAAAATAATGGTATGTTTGGACGAAATGTATTTCAAACAGTTTGGAGTCGATTTGGCATGTTCATCCGTCTATTTGGCTAGCTGGTGCTCATGATAACTCTCGAACGAAGCAACTGATCGGGTCCAACATTTGACATTCGTAATATTTTGTACAAGCTTAGTATAAGTTCGAAGTTTGGCAATATCGGTCCATTCCTTTGTGTACCTCTCCCAAAAAAGTTCAAACTTTATGGGTAAAATTGTGTACATCGTAACTATTGGATATTGTGGATATCGTAATATTCCTACGAAACATAGATCAAGTTCGAGTATGGACTATAACGATCCAATCCTTCGGGGGGTACCTAACACACAAAATTTCGCAGAAGTGCAGTTTAAGACCTCATCTCGAATCCTTTAGATTTTTGTTGTAACAACTTTATTCGCTGCCGCCATTACGACGGTGCAAGTTTTTTTCAGGGGCAAGTTCATACGTCCTGAGAAAATGGCCTGAAAGCTGTAAAAACCCGTTATTGCACCAGATGTTGTGGATGGGGCGCGCGGTAACTCTCGAACAGATAAACGGATTCGATCCAAAATTTGGCAATCGTAATATTTTGCCCAAAGTTAAATGAAATTCTAAGATGGGCCTTATCGGTCCACTCTTTTGGGTACCCCCACAATAGTTCAAAATTTTTCGCTAAAATGATGCGCACGATAACTCTCGAAGGCAGTAGTAACCGATTTGGTTCATACTTTGAACAAATCGCTCATTTACTCAAAGAGTGGCTTAACTCCAAAAAATGGCTTTTTGGAGTTAAAAATGTTTTCTACTACTTCTATTTTATTTTCTGTCAAATTTTCAAGTTGATATCTCTAAAACTCAACGAGTTACAGCTTTCATGAAGTTGGGCATAAATCATCAAAAAAGTTTTTTGAGTTTATGAAACTCTAAAACACTTAAATCATGCTTGATCTTGCGCAGATATTTAGCACTGACAGCTGGCTAGCTCTTTCCAAAGATGGTGCAAGTAGTTATTTTATTTTTTGTGTAATAACATTTTTATGATGGGAAGTCAAATTTCATTCGGCAACTTAAAACGCGTTTTTCTTGAAAGTTGATTTTTTGAGATGTGTCACTCTTTGAGTAAATGAGCGAAATGAGTCATTGGATTTCCTTTTTCACTTGCAAAAAATTTCCGACCATCAAGCTTAACTCCAAAGGAGAAAATTAATAAAAATCATTAAAAATCATCTTCAAAAAATACAAAAACAGGCAGAGCCCGACTGGGATTCGAACCCAAGTCCTTGAAAACATATCAAAAAAAGTTGTCACTGCGTGTTAGCGTTCATAACGTTTGTCATGAAGAAATACATTTCGACGGCCAAATATCCGTTAATGTATAAAAACACATTTGCATTTGAAAAACGAAAAGTTCTAGGACAGAGAAGCCATTCGATAGTCGATACGTCTGAAGAGCTGCTTAAACAACAGCGAAACCAGGTAACGTTATTTGGTGACTGTGTTGGTTCGAGTCCTTGGCTTTCCTTTTTCACTTGCAAAAAATTTCCGATCATCAAGCTTAACTCTAAACGAGAAAATTAATAAAAATCATTAAAAATTATTTTCGCCCTTGTCGATACGTCTGAAGAGCTGCTTAACCAACAGCGAAACCAGGTAACGTAATTTGGTGACTGTGTGGGTTCGGGTCCTTGACTTTCCTTTTTCACTTGCAAACAATTTCCGATCATCAAGCTTAACTCTAAACCAGAAAATTAATAATGATCAACATTTTTGGTTAAGTGTAGTTAAGGGTCTGTGCGGGAATTCTATGGAAATTTTTACCCAAGGTACTCCAGCAGCCCTGTTTGCAGCGATATGATGTTTTTCGTAGGCAAGTCCATGTTTCCTAATACAATAGTCCTATCGAGAGGAATGACTCCCAAAATAAGACACACTTCCAAAATGGGCTATTATGTCGGTCCATTCCCTTAGGTACCCCACCCGCAAAACGTTTGTGATTTTATCCTAATCCATATCTTTGTTGGCAAGTTCATAGCCCAATCTGATGACCCCATAAATACATACGTTTTTTGGGAAAGGGGTTTCAATTCACACAGACTGAGTGTATATCTCTGTCGGCAAATCCAACTGATAATTTTTTACTTGTTATTTTTCACGAAAGTGGGGGGTCAAATTAAATTTGCATGTTGCATGTGTCCGATTAGGCGTGGTTGTGATTATTTGTGATCAAATTAACCGTAAGCATTGCATGCATTATTCTTACGATTATTATTACGATCTTATATATTTTACCCTTGGCCCTATTGAACTCTCTTTGCACTCAATTAACTCACTTTTAATGTTAAAATCGGTTTCACAAATGAGCACGGTTGGTTACCTTCCGTATAGAAGTCACTCTCATAGCTCGAAATGCTCATTATTTTTTTGGTTTCACGGAAATTAAAGTGGTGCTAAAGACAACAATAAAAAATAAAACACATTAACAAAAGTGTCAGTTTTATTTCGATATTAACACCAAATGAGAGACTCGTCTCAAATTGACACTCGTCGCTTTTATTTGGAGTGAGACGCGTGTGAAGTGGTATAGGCTATAGCTAACCTTTACTAGCTAGATATAACTCATACATACTAACTAAAAAAAGAAAACGAAAATCAATTTTCAATTTGGCTGATGTAATTTCGGAGGAAAATTATGCCAGACCGAAAAAATAGCATGACGACATAGGAGAATGAAAGATAAATCATACAGAAGTTGTACTACAGACAATAAAAATTCCATGTGTGTGTGTGCACGTGTGTGACCACCAACGGCAATCAGGCACCCCATACGACCAACATACCAATGACATGCCGCCGCCGGTGGCTCCCACTTACACTTCTGCTGGCTGTGTCACATCATCGAAAAGATCTTAACGACCGACAAAAATCACACGCAGTGCGGAAATCATAGGTCATTTGTCAGTTGATTCGATCGACCCTTGGTCAATGTGTATTTTTTTGTTTGTTGGCAAACAATAGCAGCCATAAAAAAGAATAGAATAGAGGTGATCAGGTTGCTTGGTGTATGTGTGTACGTTTAAGTTTTAAGTGTTAAAATAAATTCCAAGAATGATAACCACCACTCATGAGGAGATAAAGAATTTGAACCCCTATGGGTCAAGTTGGCAAAGGTGTTTAAATGATATGTATGTTTTAACGTACATACACATGTGTGTTTTGTAAATGTTTCTTCGCGGTAGCGTGATAATGCCATTTGAATATTATTATTGAACCTTATAAAGGTAACAACAACACCTTAGACACCATGTGTCACCGAAATACTTGGTAAATTGTTGTTGTTCTTGTAATCAAGGTCTTACAACCAAAACGCCAAGCCAAATTCGAATTTTAAGTAGCAAGTCAATTTTTTTTTAGTTTCTTTACACCATCGCCTCATAGTACGCTTCTCATACAATGTTTCAATATACATATGTACATATGTAAGTATTCCATGGATTATTAAGCATTGGACAATTTTGGAATTTTGTTTGACGTCACAATATTTAAATTCCACAAAAGTGATTTAAAAACTGATGAAGTATCTAATTATTATAGAGCGTTTTTTTTTTGAATACGAATAAACCGTAAACGTTAGTAGTGACAGTTCAGCATAGCATATCAAAGCGCTTGCTTCCGCTAGGTGTATTCTATGTGTCATGGGCATACAAAAAAATCACAAACCTATCCCGATGTTCTATTCTTGTACCCCACGACAGGCTATCCCCTTGTATGGATCTTCGTTTAGTATTGAACTGTTAGACGGTCAGTTAATGTCATTGTATATCTTACTGGCCGATATATCTGGATATAGAGAGCTTCGAAGTGATATTTCCATAACATTAACAAGCTATCTCCGTTTTTATACCCAGGATAAAGAGGGTATATACAAGGTAGCGCAAAGGTAATCTTCCGAAGTTTTTTGGCTGTAATTTAAAAAAAATGAAAAAATATTGATTTTTCTTGGGGATTATTTTTATTTGGTCTTTTAATTTTTTTACATCAAGTCGAGAATATGATATCAGATAAATGGCCGCCGCCACAGTTTATTGTCATTTGAGCCCTTTTATGGCATTTTACATGACTTTGGCCAAAACTTCCAGCGATAGGTCTTAATATTCTTGGCGGATATTTTCTTTAAGAGCTGAAAGAGTCTTGTTGACATAAACCCGCGACTTCAAAAACCCCCACAAAAAGAAGTCTGGAGCGCCTCATTACTCATGATTATTTTTGATGAAAAATCATCTTCCTGTTGGTGGTGATTAAGGATGGATTGATCGTATGTTAGACGCGATTGGCGGTCAGCGTTTAACAGCTGATGCACCGTCTGGACTTTGTACGGAAACATCTTCAAATATCGTACCAAAATTCGCTGTAAAGACCGTCAGCTGATACCCATTTGCGTGGCACGTCGTCTGGTCTATGTCGAAGGCGCTTCCGTGACATCCTCGGCTACAGCAGCAATATTCTCTGCAGAACGGATACTCCGGGGTCTGCCATGCCTGGCAGCGTCTCGTGTTGTGACAGTCTCTTCGAAGGGAGCGGCTAAACGTCTGCGAGGAAATTCACGTTGTGCCAAAGTCAATATTCCTCGTTCTGGAGCAGTGTAGCGTAAGATTGTTTATCAACATGTATTTCGCATGTGTTTACTACACAAATGTCAAAACAGAACTGACATTAGGGGCCAATCGCAAAAATTATAGAATTCTCTGATAGGAGGATTACTAGGGTTATGACTTTTAGAGATTTTTTCTCAAAAATGACTTCTTGTTGTAAGAATCAATAAACTTTTGCCTATTAATGGTTAAAATATCATTCATTGCACGGACTTGTCCACGGATAACATAATATCGCTGTAAACAGTACCATATCGAACAGCATCGGTATGCATTTCCAAAGGATTTTCGAACAGACCCTAAACTGCACTTGGACACAAATGTTGAACATTTGTGGGGGAGATATCCTAAGCACGCAGAGAAAAAATATTTTTCGCTTTTGTTGGAACAAAAATATCTGTTTTGGTTCCAAAAATGTATTTGTTTTGTTCAAACATTGTAATCTAAATCCAAAAATACCATCTTTTGTTTCAAACATAGAAAGCAAAAACAACTTTCGAATTTCCGCAATATTGTAAAAATCGTTTACAATACCGATTGTAGGAACTATCATAATCTAATTTTGTTTACAAAAAGTATTGTCAACCCAGAAAACCAGCCCAGAAATTTTTGATTTGAGTGTATATACTTCTCATATACACTTTTCACATAACTTGGATATAAATGTCGCGTATAATATTGCAATCCTTGATGGTTTGCTGCATTGGCTGACAACAAAGACAAACAAAAAGCCACAAGCACCCATCACAACATAAGGAATAATTAAACACCATAACAAACTCCGGTATAACACCAAACCTCAAAGCCCAATGAAGATAGAAGAATGAAACAAAACAGAAACAAATAAAAACAAGAGTCTCATTGTTGGTATACATACATACACACAAAAACAAAGATAAAGGCATCATGTCATCATCAAACAAAACTCACCATAATTGTTTTTTTCAACACGGCATTGAATAGCGAGAGAAGAGAAAAAATTGTCGAAGAAAAGAGAGAACTATTGTCCAGTTGACAAAAACTATTTTTGGATTTAACAAAACCCAATTGTTGGAATCACAATACTACATTTGGAATTTAACAATATCTTTACAATACATATTTTGCTCTTCGAATATTGTTGGATCAATCATATTTTTTTCTCTGCGTGAGGACCATATCGGTTGATCAGTTCGAGAGTTATAGTGCTCTTCAGCCACTACACATGGTGTCATAGGGATTTTTACACCTTTCGAGCTGTTTTCTTAAGAAGTATGGACTTGCGCCTAATAAAAAAGCGATTCGAGAGCAGGTCCTAATCGGAACTTATCCGAAATTTTGTGTTGGAGATACCCGAATGAGTGGACCGATTGAGTCCATATTGGATCCTCATCTAAGTCTGGTACAAATTTCACGATGAGCAAAGTTTGAATCAAATCGGTTCCTCCCTTCAAGAGTTATGGTGTTCACAAATTTTCCGAACATTTTCGAACTTTTTGGAGGAGGGAATGGACCGATATAGCCCATCTTCGAACTTAAACTAAGTTTGGACAAAATATTACGAAAGCCAAATTTTGGACCGAATCGGTTGATTCATTCGAGAGTTATCGTGCGCTCAAGCCAGAAAGCCAGACAGACGGACATGGCAAAATCAACTCCAAATTCTAGGGGTCTAAAACACACTGTCATAAATTGCCAATATTTTGAATACATTCACATTTGTGGCTTTGCTCCCCAGCTAACAATTTTTTCCGATGGAATTTTTTTCCGATTTTCGGATAAAACCTTACGAAAATATTCAGATTTTTTTCCGAATATCGGATAAAATTTCCGAATATCGGATCAAACATCCGATAATCTTCCGATAATCCAATAATCTTCCGATTTTTTCCGAATATCGGATCAAACATCCGATAATCTTTCGATTTTTTTTTCCGATTTTCGGATCAAACATCCGATAATCTTCCGAATTTTTTTCCAATTTTCGAATGTTCCTTCGGAGTTTTTTCCGAAATTGTGCAAATAATCGAAAATTCCCTTAAAATTTCCCTTTTTTTCATTCGAGTTTTTTTACGTATTCCTTCAGAATTAATATTCCTTCCGATTTTTTTTCGATAAAACTTTCCGAATTCGTGGGCACCTTCACACAATTTTGCTCCGATTTCTGAACGAATTCGGCATCAGAATCGCATACTTGTGCAGAGTTTCGTTCCGAATTCGGAAAAAATTTTAGCTGGGTCTTGTTGGTCGGCACTGGTCTAAAGCAGTGTCAGGCCCACGTGCGCTCATTTAACGTTGCTCTCTCCACACACACACAATTCAACCCATTGAAAAACATGCACTCACATAATTACACCCCATAAAGTATGCAATAGAAAAGTATGGTGCCTGACGCTGGTCTAAAGCCGCATTGGTATGGTTTAATTATATCGTTGACCATGGACTTTAGTCGTTCGCACAATCGTATGTCCCATTCTTGTGGACGACACACGGAAAGCTCAGTTTCCAATCGTCAGGTACACGTTCTTCCTGTCAAAAGGTGCTAACTAGCTGATGCATGCACTTTATCAGCATGTCGCCTCCGGTGTGGAACAGCTCGTTGGTAAGCCAACGGCTCCTATAATAATAATTGTTTCACAAACATCCCAGAAGGGACAAGGGAGACTTCTTTTCATACCAATAAATGTACCCCGATACATATTAGCTCAATGATATGGGATCTACATTTTATCCCCGAGTCCGAACAGCGTGTCTTAAGATACGTGTATTAGAAAATGTCGCCAGCATTACTGAGGGGTATTTTGCCATCATTGAAAATTTCATGTTGCCTGGCCGGGCAGTCGAAACCACAACCTTTTGCGTGTAAGCGCCTTACTCTTTGCCTTATCTTGGTCTGGATCTCTAAACAGATTGCCTTGCAGGATGTACCTGTACCAAAGCCATCAATTTGATGTTTTACTTTTTAGTCGAATTATCGGACTTCATTCTGTATCCTGCACATCTCGATTTTTTTCACAGCAACAGAACTCTCCTGGCAGTATCATGGATGCCTTGATGGAGGTCTCTGGTATCGAAGTATGAATTTTGCGACTGTTTGCATGGAGTGGGCAATACTTTGCCTCGGTGCTTCTTATAGGGACGAATAGTGCTTTGATTGAACAATTGTGCCAGTTGAGTGGAATATACTGTGGCTATCTGTTGTGATTGCAGCTTACCGATGTCCAACTTCCGTGTTTTGTATGTTCGTACTTTATTTCCTACGTTTAATCGGGTACGTACATACCTTTGCTGCGAGTCAATGTTTGTTCCTCGGAACGATCGTGCATCCTACAGACGACATTAACTGATGCCCGATCCTCAGTTAAAATAGGAAAGAGGCTTTCCGAACAGTTTAGTACCAAAAAAGAAAGTGGGACTGACAAATAACAGCTACAAGACCAAGATGATGGTATCGAAGCGAAATGTGTTGACCGAACTCGGACCAACTGTGGAAGTTGGTACTTATAATTTTGAGGTACATAGTTAAAGACTTCGTCTACCACACATACACACCAAAAACAACAGTTGTGTAATAAAAAGAAAATGAATAGTAGGTATTGACGAACAGATGCCACTTTGGCTTAACTATTGCGTTGGCTTGGCCATGTCATAAGAATGATGACAAGCCCGCCGCATGGCCGTACACTCAAAACTGGAAGAATAAGGCTTTGATGGAGTTAACAAGCGGAAGAGGAGATCGGAAAACGCTGTATTTTAGATTTAAGAAATAAAGCAACACATAGAGAGGAATGAAAATCGTTTCTTGGTTCGGCTGGTAGGACAAATGTTCTGTAGAGGGCCAACTAAGGACATAAGTTGTTCCTCCGCATCTTTTAACTTCTACACTCCCAATGAAATTTTATGTACATATATTTGAACTGCACAAACTTTCGTTTGAATATGAATATAGCAGACACATGTCACTTTCTTAAGCCTGGCATTTTGTAGCTATCTGATCAATGATTTCTACTAGACCTATTAAACCACTTAAATAACTTCCTATCGATTATCTGACGAAATGAATGTTTGCTTTTTCTTTATATTAGAAAAGATAATATTTTTTTTTTGCCTGGCTAAATTAAATTCACCAGAAATCCAATCAATCACTCCATTGTTAGTTTGAAAACTTAATTATTTGTTGGGAATTTAATTAAACAAACTACACACAAATTAATACATACTTAGCTAGGCATCGAACCTTGTTTGTTAAGTGATACAACAAAAACAATTTGCGTTCGTTTGAACAAACGATTGATGTTTGTTGCAATTTAATTAACGACAACAAACAACTAACAATTAAACTGAATATTTGTTTCGCCACTACAATACCATTCCTTTTGATATGAAAATTTTCCATCATCTCTCCTAACAGTTTTTGTTGTTGTATTGTTGACATATGTTTAATTACAAGATGTATAACATTTTTGTTGCATTAACATAGCATTCATCCATCCGTCTATCCATCATAGCCTCTATTGGAATTCCCCGGAACAACAGCATTTTTCCTGGAACTTTTGGTAAACCAGTGAGTGAGAGAGCGGGCATGAACGTCATCATCATCATCACGTAGACAAAAAAAGAAACTAGCTCTTGGAAAATTACCAACGATGCCAATGGAAAATTTTTTATTAAAATACCATTGATGTGTGGTTTTTGCCCAGTCATTTGACCTTTGGCGGTCTTTTGTGTGTGATGTCGTTTGGTATCACGTGTATAGATTCGGCGCTTACTAATTTTGTGTGTGTGTGTGGGTTTCACAATCACAGCAGGGGGAATAAAGGTGCGATATGCAAATAGACAGTACACGTGCGTACTTTTATATTTCCAAATGTTTTATTTGAAAAGGTAAAGTGTTAAATGTCTGCGATAAAAAAACATGTTTACTTAATTTCCCAGCATCTTCATCGATAAATTTTATATGAGCGTGGACCCCAGAAGATGCTATTCATTTTTGGATCCAAAGCAATGACATTATCACTACGACGAGAGTTTTAACAACGTTGGTTGTGACTTCGAGTCTCCGACAACATCAAGCCTATTGTAAATAACTAATGTTATATATTTAGAAAAATGTGTATAAATAACAAGTAAGAAAAGCGTTAAGTTCGGTCGGGCCGAACTTTTTATACCCTCCACCACAAATTTCAACCATTTCGGTGGATTAATGTGGCCACAACCTTCAAAATACCAAAATTCGGAAAATACCCTTCTATGGGGGCTATATGATGGCTTGGACCTACACCTACAAATTTCTGGGGGAAAGTTTTATAGCCTAAAGAAGACTAAATACCAAATTTCGGCCATCTCGGTGTGATAATGAGCCTAAAACCTTCAAAATATCGAAAATCGGGAGATATTGTTTTATGGGGCCTATATCAACACGTGGACCTATATAAACAGTTTATTGTAGAAATGTTTCTTAGCCTCTGGAAACACAAAATACAAAGTTACAACCGATTCTTTGGTCAAATGGGTCTAATACATTCAAAATATATTAAAATGACGCGTACTTTATAAGGGGCCTTATGTGGGGGCTATACCAAAACGTGGACCTATGTAACCCAACTTTGGTAGGAATGTTTTCTGGCCTCTGAAGACACAAAATACCAAATTACAACCAATTCTGTGGTCAAATGGGGCTAATACACTCAAAATATATTAAAATGACGCGTACTTTTATATGGGGCCTTATATGGGGGCTATACCAAAACGTGGACCTATATAATCCAACTTTGGTAGGAATATTTTTTGGTCTCTGGAGACACAAAGTACCAAATTACAACCAATTCGGTGGTAAAATGGGCCAAATATCTTAAAAATTCCTTAAAACGACGACGCGTCACGCGTCATTTTGTATGGGGGCTATACGAAAGCGTGGACCTACATAGCTCGCTTTCAATACCAAAAGTCCTACGTAAATATAACATATTTTCCCAAAATTTCATCAACCTACGTCAATCCGTTCGGACGCTAGAGTGATTTCCACAGACGGACAGACGTACGGACATGGCTATATCGATGTAGAATTGCACGCTGATCAACAATATATATACTTTGTGGGGTCTACAATGATTATTTCGAGTAGTTACAAACGTAGTGACAAACTTAATATACCCCCATCCTATGGTGGAGGGTATAAAAACACAAAATTCATCTCTATTAGATCGATGGAATGGGTTCAAATGCTGATGAAAAGATCGGATTTTTCACGATTTCCATTGCATGGGTTCAAATGCTGATGAAAAGATCGGATCTTTCACGACTTCATTTGCATTCGTTCAAATGTTAATGAAAAGATCGGATCCTTCACGACTTCGTTTGAATCAATGCAAAACATGCCATGAAATCACGTCATCGCATAGAACCCCTTCCTTCAAATTTTGCAAAGGAAGTAGTGAAAGATCCGATATTTTCATTAGCGTTTGAACCCATTCCATCGATCCAATAGAGATGAATTTTGTTTTTTTTTTATTTATACACATTTTTCTAAATATATAAGATTAATTCTTTACAGTAGCTTGGTTAGTCGGAGACTCGAAATCACAACCAATCTTGTTAAAACTCTCGCTCATATAAAATTCATCGATGAAGTTGCCAAAAAGATGACATGCCAGATCACTTTCACCCATGATTGAATAGCATCTTTGGCATCGAACATTTTGCTGGGTTATTATTATTTTTAAAATTTGTTGAAAAAGTTGAACATTTTCGTTTAAATCCCGAACAACGAATTCAAAGAATTTCTCGGTGTTCTCGAATTTTTGTTGTTGACATTTTTGGAAATAGATTCTGCCACGACAACTGGATTCGGACCATAGCACAGTGGATCCACCCATTGGCCGAAAATAAAAAAAAATAAAGTCAAAATTTTGGTACAACATGTGGCAATTCTGACAGCGACATGGACCTTTTTAAAAATATATTAATTTTTGTTTCATTCGAACGCGATCATCTTAAGCTAATAGCTTCAAAAGTCGGAACATTTGACTAATATTTTTTTGTTGCGAGTACAACCTATATTTTAAGTGCCAGTAAATATATTCAAAACATTGCGAAACGAATACGTAGAGCAAAATATTATAGTGGATTTCGAAAGGAGGAGGTAATAGCTAATTTTCATTAAAAAATAGTGTTTTAGCGTGTAGTGGAATTCTAGTTCGCTGCATATTTTCTTAGTGTATTTTGTAATGCCAATTCGACCATAAACTTAAATTTGACCTAAGGTTTTAGTCATGATGCCCACCAGTGCCCACCTCGGGAATAATTTTCCAAAGTAGGTCATAGGTATAAGATTATTCAGTATCAAAATCAGCTGTCATCTAGTGCCAGACTATAAATGGTGGGTCGCTGACTAAAGCTACCCTAGAATAGAGTTTCTATGTGTATATTAGCGTATAACTCTGTTATCTAACCACGTACATTAACATAATTGGCATCAGTGGCAAGATGAAGAAACCTTCTTCCAAATAAGTCTTACGTTGGCGGTACCTACCTTCCAGGAACAACGCTTAAGATCTATATTAAAAATTTTACCAATTTTCAGACAAAAATATTGATTTTTTTTAATCCGCTAAATTGTTTGGATTTTATACACTCTTCGCAGCAGCACAAGGCTGTAACCGGCGCATTGGCTTGATTTTTACACTCTAAATATTTTTGGCGGACTAAAATAGAGAACTGCCGACAATATAAATAACAAAAATATATAAGAAAAATATTTATATATTCTGAAATGTAATATAATTATTGTAAAACGATTTAATGTATGATCGCTTATATCCGAACAACGGATGGGCAAATAAAAGAAGAAGAAGAAATATTTTTGGCCACTTTCTCCATACAAGTGGATCCACTGTGCATAGTAGTAAAATGTTGAGACATAATGTTGTCTGGCGATTTCGATGAGCCACTTTATGTAAATATGTATGTACAGTACCGGCCAAAACTTAAACTTCCCCACAGTATTTATACCCTACACCACTATGTGGTAAGGGGTATTATGTGTTAGTGCATTTGTATGTAACATACAAAAGGAAGCGAGATAGACCCATAGTTCCTTCTAGGGATATACATAGAATCACTTTCTGAGTCGATTTATGCATGTCCGTCCGTCCGTCCGTCCGTCCGTTCGCAACATACAGGTCGCATTTGTTGACAGATTTCGCTGAAAATTGGGGAATATCATTTTTTTAGCCGTCGGAAGATCAAGTTCGAAGATGGGATATATCGGTCCACGTTTTGGTATAGCCACCATATAACGGTACCCCCCGATTTACGGTATTTTGACGTTTTCAGCTACATTTTCAGACCGATTTGGCTATAATTTGACATTTAGGGTTCTTAAGTGTCAATAAACATATATAACAAAACTTGTGGATATAGGTCCACGTTTTGGTATAGCCCCCATATAACGGTACCCCCCGATTTGCGGTATTTTGACGTTTATAGCTACATTTTCAGACCGATTTAGCTATAACTTGACATTTAGGGTTCTTAAGTATCAATAAACTTATATAACAAAAGTTGTGGACATAGGTCCACGTTTTGGTATAGCCCCCATATAACGGTACCCCCCAATTTACGGTATTTTGACGTTTTTAGCTACATTTTCAGACCGATGTAGCTATAATTTAACATTTAGGGTTCTTAAGTTTCAATAAACTTATATAACAAAAGTTGTGGACATAGGTCCCCGTTTTGGTATAGCCCCCATATAACGGTGCCCCCCGATTTATGGTGTTTTGATGTTTTTAGCTACATTTTCAGACCGATATAGCTATAATTTGACATTTAGGGTTCTTAAGTGGACATAGGTCCACGTTTTGGTATAGCCCCCATATAACGGTACCCTCCGATTTGCGGTATTTTGACGTTTTTAGCTACATTTTCAGACCGATGTAGCTATAAATTGACATTTAGGGTTCTTAAATGTCAATAAACTTATATAACAAAAGTTGTGGACATAGGTCCACGTTTCGGTATAGCCCCCATATAACGGTACCCCCCGATTTACGGTATTTTGACAGTTTCAGCTACATTTTCAGACCGATTTAGCTATATTTTGACACTTAGGGTTCTTAAGTGTCAATAAACTTATATAACCAAACTTGTGGACATAGGTCCACGCTTTGGTATAGCCCCCATATAACGGTACCCCCGTTTTGCGGTGTTTTGACGTTTGTAGCTACATTTTCAGACCGATGTAGCTATAATTTGACATTTAAATTTATTAGGTCTATAAATAAATGTACCAAATTATATCGAAATCGGTTCAGATTTGGATATAGCTCCCATATATTTTTCCGCCGATTTGGCGTATTTGCTGCACCAAACACGCTATATACGTCCGATTTTGATGAAATTTTGATTGTGTAACTGAATTCGGTCTCAAAATAAATGTCCCAAACTACATCGAAATCGGTTCATATTTGGATATAGCTCCCAAATATATTTTCGGCCGATTTGACGTATTTGCTGAAAACACGCTATTTACGTGCAATTTTGATGAAATTTGGAATGTGTGACTGAATTTAGTCTAGAAATAAGTGTAACAACTTATATCGAAATCGGTTCAGATTTGGATATAGCTCCTATGTATATTTTCGCCCGCTCTGTCTAATTTTGTTGAAATTTGGGATGTGTATATATATATGTATATAAATCAGTTCAAATTGATACATATCTCCTATATTTTACATATTCACAGTGGTGTAGGGTATCATATAGTCGGCCCCGCCCGACTATGATCCTTTCCTTACTTTTTTTTTTTTGCAAATGATAATTTTTAAGAAAATAAAGTTATAAATTTATTTTTTACTTTTCTTTTTATTTATATACTAGCAGACCCCGGTCCGCATTGCTGACCCGTCGTAATGAGTTTTAATGACAGATTTTTATGGACTTTATGCTTGACAATTTAAAAATAGGTATTTTCTACCTCACTTCTTCGGTACATTGTCAAACCGAGGAGAATTTTAAATTTACCAACCGATTTTATCTATAACCTTTATTTTCTCTTACGTACTGTCGGAATTTTTCGCCCATGTTCCCTTGTCTTTATCCTAAAGCTATTTTATTATAAAAGTAAAAAATTAAGTCGAATTCTCCCGCTTATTGAGACTTATATGTTTTAGTTGTTCATGGCTGATGGACCGTTGAACCTCACCATTTAAGGAAATTTGTAAATATATCGTTCTCCTTGATCGGGCGCATAACCACAGTTGTTTCGAAAATTAATTTGCAAGCTGATGCCCTCATAAGTTTAGCAAATATAGCGATTATAAAACAATAGGCCCCGGAATTCGTCTACAAATATATAACAGTTTGAACCACGGAATATTCCTGAACAATTTCTGAAAATTACATGACTTCGCTAGATATCAATTTTTCAATGTAATCTCCTTAGGTCAAATAGCTCGATTAATTAAATCAATTAAAAATCTCTCAAATAATGGACTTCGCCCTAAAATTAGGTTCAGTAGTTTTGGAAAAATAATGTATTGAAAAGAGTGGGCGTTATTTTAGCCAGTATTTTAGCTCAAAATATATATGTACCTAGGGTATACACAACCCCATTGCCTTCCAAAATTTATGCTGAAACCGATGTAATAACAAGTTTGGCTTATACAAATATTAATATTGAAAATTGAAAAAATTGGCCTATGACGAACATTTCAAAAGAAAAAAAAAAAGAATTATAATTATTCTCAACTGATGTCATTACCAACAAACGACATTTGGTTTTTCTTTCCTTTACTTACCTGAGGTTACCATTTTTACCATTTGTTACCATTTTTAACCTGCAAAGCGTTCCTTAACCCCAAAAAGTGGTAAAACTGGCAGCAATTTTTAAGAGAGTGAGAGAGAAGAGAGTGCACAAATGCCTTTCTCTTCTATCACAGGCTACCAGACAAATTTCTGCAGGTAAAAAATGGTTAGAACAGATTTTTTGCCATTTGTTTGACGATTATTTCACAATGAATAAAAAAATGAACGAAAGCAGAAGAAAAAGGCGAACGCTGACAAAACAAAATTAAAAACTGTGAAATAAAAGAAGAAAATTTAACTTTTATGTTTCTTTTTGACATTGCTACCAGATCTACCATTTTGTCGTTGCTTTACTTTTGTGGTAAAAATTTTCATGAGAGAGCAATTTTGAAAGTTTTCTCTTTTAGCACTTTTACCATTAAAAAAGTAAAGGAACAAAGCTATAGATACATACATATCACTATGGAAACAGAAATCGCTAGGTTGGCACGGGTTAACGTTAACCGATCGCCATAAAATTTCATATATTAGGTTTTTGGATGAAATGAAAAAAAAATTAGGAGATAGGAAATCGAAAAAAATTTTTTTCTGTCACCCTAGTGTTTACAACAAAACATTAGCGAATATTTAAAAATTTTGGAGAAGATATTTTTTTTTTAATTTTTTAATCGAGCTTTATGATCTAAAATGCAAGCGAAAAAGGAAAGCCGACGATTTGTTAATATTCATCCAAAATGATCCTACAGCATCGTCTGGTCAAATACAAAATCGTTTGATGAATCTAAGTTTAATTTAAATGATTCAGATGGCATAAGGCGTGGACCAAATGGATCCGTTGTCCATTACATCCCAAATATTGCAAAGTTACTGTAAAAGAAGGAGGCGGAACATAATGGTCTGGGATTTTTTCTCGGGGATTGGACCAATTCATAAAATTAATGAAATTATGAATCTTTCAAGTAACGTATTAAAAGGCGTGATGTTACTTAATGCTGAAGAAGAGGTGCCACTTAGATGGAAGATAACACTGTGCAACATTTTTAAGGTGATCTTGTGCAAACAATTCGGACTGAAGATTTTTTGAAAGTACAGACCCAAATGACAAGAAACCCTAGTTGGGTTTTGTTGTGTCAGATCCAGTTCGGATTTAATGGCCCCATCTAAACATGGTTAAATATTGAGTTTTTAAAGAAATTCGGGGCTATATCTCTGAAGCAAATTTGTAGATAAGGACAAGAATAAAATATTTGGAGAAATAATGTACTCGAAAAACTACATTTATTGCCTCAAATTTCAAAATACATGCAAAAATTCCACAATTTTTATACATTTCGCACCGTATCTCCAAAACCGTTAATTTTTGAATATTTTCGTTTGGAAAAATATTCCCTGGAATGTAATACACAACTCTTTAGAACATGTCATTGTTGTAAAATGCCTCTATCCCGTTGTTTTCAGTACATTACTCAACGACGATCAATAATGTGGTGTAATGCGAAATGCGAGAATAAACTATTGGTGTGAACTGTGTTTGAAATACGTGTTGTAAAAGTTATGATGCAGAATACCCCTGAAACAACATGAAGTAAGCATTTTAGAGTTTCGGAATGTTCTAAAGAATTATTGAGAACATTATTTGGAAGATTTTTGCAAAAGGTTACTTGATTCAACTCCCAATAGTTTAGCCGATACTGCAATTTAGCAATTATGTAAAATTTTCTATATTTTATAGATTTTAATGCCCTAGATGGAATTTTTCTTACGTATTTATTTTTCAAAAGATAAGGTCTACTAGTTTAGGGCTACAATATTGCTAAAGACAGCAAGGCCAAATTCTTATTCGTTTCTGAGATAAAGGCCTGATAAATGCAATAAAGTGTAGATTTAGCCCGGTTTAGATGAGGCCATAAAATCCGAACTGGATCTGAAAGGACAAAACCCTACTAGGGTTTTTGTAGTCTAAATATGTACTTTCAAAAAATGCATACTAGAAGTTGTTTGCATTTTCAGTGTTGCATAGTGTAATGAGCCAAAACATGTTTTGAAAGTGTTTAAGAATTCGACGGAAGTTATCCGTTGGTCTGTGCAATCCCCTAATCTTAGCTCTCGATAGGGACTTGTGGGAGATCGTTAACTCGGAAATCAACCAAAAAAAATTCAAAACCAAAAAAAAAGTTAATTTCTCGTTGAAAAGCATATGTATGAAAGAGATGATATCACGGCGTGTTAACGTTCGGAGAAAAAATTCATAACTTCAAAAAGGCTGCGTTAAGCGTTTGTCATGAAAGCCATATATATTGAGTAGACAAATATTCACCACTGTGAAAACAAATTTCATTTGAAAGAGAAAATTTTCAATGACAGAGAATCCACTCCATAGCCGATATGTCTGATGATCCGCTACCTACGGTGAAACCGGTCACATTATGTTGGTTGTGTGGGTTCGAATTTACGGCTTTTCCTTTTCACTTGCCAGAACTCATCGGTCATTCAGCTCGACTCCAATGAGAAATTAATTAAAATTAATATTGAAATAAACTTCGCCCTAATGGGCAACATTTTTGAAGAAAATTTATTTGAAGTAGCCTGGGAAGCAATATCACCTGAAATAATTAAGGGACGACCCCTACTTGTGAATTTCAGAAAATTGAAAAAAATATTGGCTTATTTTAAAGCTTTTGTAGGGAACATTTTATTGTGTTTTTTATGCAATATAGAAACTAAAAACGTGTTTTTCTCGAAATGAAATTTTGAAATCGGTGCCAACACTAGCTCGAAAACTAATGAAACGATTGTCGTATAATTTTGTGGGCTTATCAAGGATACCAAAATCTAGACCTTCATCGATCGATTTTATTTAAAAAAATGTGAACAGAAAATGTCAGCTTTTTAAGCCAAAAATTGAAATTTTGACTTGGTCCACCATTTCAGTAAAATCAAATAGTTTTAAATAACCGATCGATGAAGGACTAGGTCAGCTATGGGCAACGACACAAACTTTCCTATACTCGTGAGTCTAGTCCCTAGATCTTTATGTTCTAAATAAGCCCACAAAAATACATATATGACGATCGGTTAATTCGATTTCACGCTACAGCTGAATTTCGTGGACGGCTATGTGCTATAAGACAACATAATATTTTTCAAAAAAAAAATAAAAATAAATAAAACACTGTAAAAATGGTAGTTTTCTTGGAAACAATTCATGAAAAATTGCGTTTTTGGGCTATACAAGTGGTAATCACCCCTTACTAATTTAATATTCTCTATGCCCACAAGATGTGCGTGTGTCATCCAGAATCAAGGATACACAATGAAATATTCACTATTTTTTTTGTTACTCATCAATGAGTACAACCCCGGTTCATATTAGCTCAATGATATGGGACCTACTGTTTATCGCCGAGTTCGAACGGAGTGTCTTTAGACACCACTTGTAGAGAAGTTTTACTTGGTTGAAATACTCAGGAAATGTTTCCTACATTACTGAGGGGTATTTTGCCACCGTTGAAAATTTGATGTTGCCGGGCCGGGAGTCGAACGCTCGACCTTCAGCACCACGATGACACCCGTTTTATTGTCAGTAATAACAATAATAAAAAATAAAAAGAAAAATAAGAAATAAATTTATAACATTGCACAATGGTCTCAAATCCAAATTTTCTGGCCAAAACTATTTCAACGTCCATTTTGTATTGAAATTAATTATTATTTATAATGAATGTGTACAAACACCAATTCTTAGATTTTATCGACGAAAATGACCAAAAACTGACAAAATTTGTTGAACAGGGTGGTCCCGTTGTGTGGGGTCTAAACCAAAACATTGACCTATGTTAATAATTTTTGGTACGAAGGATTCATATCTTCCAAGAAGTCGAAACACCAAATTTCAGTTGAATCGGTTATAAAGTTTCGCTAAAACCCACAAAATATCTAAAATCGGACGGTACTTATATGTGGGGGTTATGACAAAAAATGGACCTATTTTCAACAAAAATATACATAGTTGTTTTCTGCACTCTGAAACCCTTAAATATGAATTTTAAGGAAAATCGGTTGATAGATGTGTGTATTACCGTTCTATTTCAATTGGATACTACGTACAGTCGCAACAGGTATTTACAAAGAAATCTCCCATCTAAAAATAGAAAAATCCACTTTATTTAACTGTGGCAAATTTGAGCAAGATTTGACTTCTGAATTTATTAGTACAGACCCCCTGCTAGCTTCCAAATTCGATTTGGAGGTGGACAAATTTGGAAATTTTTTTTAAAGTTTAAATATATTTAAAAAATATTTGTAAAAAATAATTTTCAATATATATAAAAACATTGCTTTTATTACGCTAATTTTACAAATTTCTTCGTTCTTTTTGTAAATATTATGAAAGTTCTCACTTACAGCTGCCCGATTCATAATAACTTATGCAGCGACGCAATACAACACAAATTGTATATTTTACAGCACAAAGTCTGTTTTATTTTTACATAAAAAGTGTCAACTTTGGTACTGCGGAAACTAACAGTATTTACAAAAACTAATTATTTTCGGTTGACTTGATGAGTTTTTTATTATTCTGCGCAAAAACAAATTAAAATTTTGCAACTTCAAAAAAATAGTTTTGGCCAAAAAATTCCTGCTTGAAACCATAGTGCATTGTTTTCTTAAAAATATAATTTAAAAAAATGTACTGAGGGGGTGCTTAAGTTTTGGCCGATACTGTATGTATGATAATGCAGCACATATTATAGAAACATAAATCACCGCTACGTTTTGTATACATAAGATTATCTATTGAGCTGATGGTGCTACCTCACGTCTGCCATTTCGATTGCATGTCTAGAATTATAATAAAAATCTATTCGATTTGTATGTACAAATGTACACACATGTACGGTTTATATTACCGTCATTACTCCTTTCCATAATAAAAGAGTTTATCCGAACCATGAGTGCCAAAATAAAATAACAACTACAATTGTAGGTAATAATAGCTCTGTTCCTTTACGTTCAAGAATCTTCAAGTTTTACCACTTTTTACTAGAAAAGCGTTCCTTTACTTCAGACACAATACAATTCATATGGGAGCAGTTTACAACTTTTACTACTTTTGCCGGTTTTACCATTTTCAGAAGTAAAGGAACAGACCAAATCTGTACAGAACTTTTGCTTATTACTCAATAAATTGAACACAGCCGAAAGATCTTTGCAGGGATATCAAACTCACAAAAGCTTGGAATACCTTTATGTGTATGGGGTAAGTGTCGATCTGCCTATCTTGGGTCTTTTGGATTTGCGGCTGCGAAGTCTATCAGCCTCATTCCATTGTCAGATGTTTCACAGTGGATACTGAATTTTCCGACTGTTGGGCTAAAGATATTCTCCTTTCAAATTTTGGCATTAAAATCGCCTAGAGAAATTGATGGCGACAAAAAAATTTCTAGACAAAAAAAAACAAAATGTTGCTTCATTGAGGTTATTACCACCAAGGTAAAAGGCGAATGGATGAAAGAAGAAAAAATCTCTACACAGTGGAAGGCCTCCAGACCTCCTATAAAGTCATTCAGGTCTTTAGGTCTTCTATAAAGATCTTCTGGTTTTCTCTATAGACCTAGTATTTGGGTCATCAGTAAATGACTTAAGGTCTATTACTAAGACTTTCTAGTCTTCTATGAAGGACTGTAGGCTTCATATAAAGTCAATCAGGTCATTAGGGCTTCAATGGAGATCCTTTAGAAACCCTATAAAGACCTTCTGGTCTACTATGAAGACATTTAGGTTATTAGGCCTTCTATAAATACCTTTCTATGAAGGCATTTCGGTCTTTAGATCTTCAACGGCCTTTAGATATTCAGTGAAGATGTTTAGGGTTTCTGTAAAGTCCTTTTCTTCTATGAAACAATTCCGGTTTTAACTGAAACCCTAAAAAGGCCTCCAGGCCTTCTATAAAGTCATTCAGATCTTTAGGTCTTCTACAAAGAAACCTACGGTTTCAATGAAACCCTAAGAAATCTTCGAGCCTTCTGGTGTTTAGGTTATCAATAAATGCTTTTAGGTCTACCTTCTAGTGTTCTATGAAGGACTCCAGGCTTCCCATAAAGGCAATCCGGTCTTTAGGTGTTCAATGAAGTTGCTTCAAAACCACTATAGAGGCCTTCTGGTCTTCTATGAAGACATTCAGGTTATTCGGCCTCTCTCTAAAGAACTTCTAGTCTTAAGGTATTCAATAAATACCTTTTGGTCTACTATAAAGATCATCTAGTCTTCTATGAAGGACTCCAGGGTTCCCATAAAGGCAATTCGGTCTTAACATGGGGGTCAACTTTAGAGGTGTTTGTTATTCTTTGCCTTTTCACGTTCTTATGGGTGAATGCGCGGCACATGTTAGCTTTAACGGGTGTTAAATCCAGCTCCCCCAGGTGACACCACGGAGAGGTCAGTCTCTATTTGAGATGAATGCAAAATGGAACTGTATTGCAATTTAATATTTTGATATTTTCTTCCCGGTGCGGGAATTCTCGACACCAAAACCTAACATATGTTTGTGGTTTTAAGACTTCTTTAAGTCATAAGCGCTAGCCACTGTATTCTGGCGTTCACTTTATTTTGACGCTCATTGTACGTATGCTATGAATCACTACTTGTATGCACGCAAACTTTTACGCTCCTCCCGATCGTTATGGTTTATTTTTTTAGAGACTATGTTTTTCTGCTTCGCTCCCCACCTTTTTATTTGTATTTACCTTACATGCGCGGCGACTTCGATATCAAATCGAAGTCAGAGAAAAAAAGTTCACTTAGCAACAAGCCGTACAACTCGTAATTGTTACCGAAATGAATGAATGATGTGCACACATGCTCATACTTACTTACATACATCTATGTATGTATGTTTGTATGTACATGCCGTCGGACATGAATGTCGTGAACATACATGTGCATTTATGGTATAAAGATCCATCCATTCATTTTCAGAGGAGAGATACCAAATTGTGTGAATAGAGATGATGTTTCAAATGTGATATCCAGCCAATTAAGTGTGTTGGACGGACCCACCGACCGGCATGTAGCCGGTACACGGCGGTTATGTGGCCCTCATAGTCGCATGTTAACACCAAAGGGGGGCGCATCGTGTGTATATACATACATATTTATCGTATGTTTGAATGTACATACGGCATCGATCGTCTTATCGCATACAACAGCTGGGGCCATTGTGATACAGTGAATAAGAAACAATTTTTTTTTTTTGCAAAATTAACTGCTGAACCTATGACTGGACCACGAATAAGGTTTCAGGCATGGGTTCCAGCGTGCATTACATAGTTTGGAATCTGCTTAAACTTTAAAAAAGGGCTCTCACTCATCTCAGTCAAGTGACGGAAAAGTTACTTCATGTCGTCTCTGAAGCCGTCTGTTTCCTTAATCTCAAGTTTACCTTTGGTAAATGCTGCTTTCAATTGCTCATCAAATCCTGCACAAAAAATACTCGATGTTCGGTGTTTCCGTGGTACTCATTTTTCATGACAATGCAAAGAACGTGATCCGGCACATGATGCTGAACTTTGGTGTGGGGTAAGTTTTCTCTTCAAACATTTGAAGTTCTTCTGCGGTTGTTTGAGCTCCCCCCCTTTTACAGTTTGAGCGTAGCCAATTTAATTTCTATAGATTCATTCTTGAGGACCATGATATGATATTCAAAGCTCTCAGGGTGTTTGTCGTCAATGCGCATGGTCCACTTTTCCAGTTAATTTACTTCTAACCCGAGCAGCTTTCTGTAGATAGCCTTGTAGATTCCTGAATGACATGAGGTTGGGATTTGCTGATGGCACACCGTTGCTGCTTTATCGGACGACAGCTAAATATATGTATAGCATAGAATATTTTTAGAGCTTCATTGAAGACCTGATAATAAAGACCTGATTAAAAAAAAGTAATAGACTTCACTAAAGACCTGAATGCACTCATAGAAGACCACAAGGACGTTATAGAAAACCTTAATGTCTTTTTTGATGATCTAAAGACCGGAATGTCTTTATAGAAGGATTGGTGATTTAAAAGACCCAAAGGCTTTCATTGAAGACCTTAAAACTTATATGTCTTCTTAGAAGACCAGAAGGTCCTTATATCGTTTCTAAAGGATCTTCATGGAAGTCCTAAAGACCACAATACCCTTATGGGAAGGCTTTAATCTTTCATAGAAGACAAAAGGTCTTTATAGAAGACCATAAGCCAGAAGGTCTTTATAGAAGACCTAAAAATCTGAATGACTTTATAGAAGCATTGGAGGCCTTCTTAGAAAACCAAACCATAGCAGATCATAAGAACTGTATAGAACTCCTCTATATTTTTTTATTACCGATCTAAAGACTTGAATCAACGAATAGGTGGATTGACGATCTTTTTGGAAGACCAGAAGGTCTTTATACCGTATCTAAAGTATCTTCATTGAAGACCTAAAGACCGAATTGCCTCTATGGGAAGCCTGTAGTCCTTCATTTATAGTATACCTAAAGGCATTTATTGAAGACCTAAAGACTAGATAGTCTTTAGAGAAAACCAAAGGTCTTTAAAATTACTTAAAGATCTGAATGCCTTTGTAGAAGACATTAATGACTTAGAAGGATTGGCGGTCTTCATAGAGTACCAAAAGGTCTTTAGGAAATACCTAAAGGCTTTCATTGAAGACCTAAAAACCGATATGCCTTCACAGAAAAGTCTTTATGGAAGACCTAATAACCTGAAGGTATTCATAGAAGACCAAAAGGTCTCTGTAGCGGTTGTAAAGGATTTTAATTGAAGATCTAAAGACCGGAATGCCTTTAGGGGAAGCCTTGAGACCTCCATAGAAGACTAGAATTTCTTTATAATAGGCCTAAGGGCATTTATTGAAGGCCTTAGAGGAAAGCAGAAGGTCTTTATAGAAGACCTAAGGATCTGAATTACTTTATAGAAGACCTGGAGGAATTCTAAGAAGACCAGAAGGGTTTCATTAAGAATCTGAAAGCTTTTATAGAAGAACAGCAGGACTTTATAGAAAACCTAAATGTCTTCATTGATGATCTAAATACCTGAATAAGTTTATGGAAGCTTTGGCGATCTTCGTGAAAGGCCAGCAGAACTTTGTAGAAGACTGAATGTCTTTCATTTAAGACCTAGGAACCAGAATGCCTTCATAGAAAGTTCTTTATAGAAGATCTTTAAACCTAAATGTTTTCTTAGAAGACCAGAAAGTCTAGTCTAGAAAATTTGAATGTTCGTCATTGAATACCTAAAGACCGGGTTGCATTTATGATAAGCCTGGAGTCCTTTGTAGGAGACTAGGCGATATTTATAGTAGACCTAAAGACATTTTTTGAAGACCTGTAGACTAGAATTTCTTTAGAAATCAGCAGAAGGTCATTATAGAAGACCTAAAGACCTGAATGACTTTATATAAGGCCTGGATACCTTCATAAAAGACCGAAATTCTTTTATAGAATACCAGAAGGACTTTACAGACAGCCTAAACCATTGAAGATCTAAAGACCTGAATGACTTTATAGAAGGCTTGGCGACCATCACAGAAGACCTAAAGGCTTTCGTTGAAGACCTAAAACCGGAATTCCTTCATACAAAGGCCTTCTAGAAGGCCTAATAACCTAAATGTCTTAATAGATGGCCAGAAGGTCTTTATAGCGTTTCAAAAGGATCTTCAATGAATAAGTAAAGATTGGAATGCCTTTATGGGAAGCCTCGAGTCCTTCATAGAAGACTAGAAAGTCTGTATGCTAGATCTATAGGCATTTATATATAATTGTTCCACAAACATCCCATAAGGGACAAGGGAGACTTCTCTCATATCAATGAGTGCACCCCGATTCATATTAGCTCAATGATATGGGACCTACAGTTTATCGCCGAGTCCGAACGGCGTGTCTAAGGCACCACTTTTGTAGAGAAGTTTTTACATGGCTGAAATACTCAGGAAATGTCGCCAACATTACTGAGGGGTATTTTGCCACCGTTGAAAAGTGTTTTGATGTTGCCTGGCCGGGGAATCGAATCCACGACCTTATGTGTGCAAGGCGGGTGTGCATACCATTGCACCACGGTGGCACCCTATAGGCATTTATAGAAGGCTTAATAATCTCAATGACGTTATAGAATGCCTGGAGGCATTCACAGAAGACCAGAATGTCGTTATAGAGGAAATATAGGCTTTTATTGAGGACTTAGTTATCGGAATGCAAAGACCAGAAAGTCTTTATAGAAGACCTAAATACCTTATGGGAAGCCTGGAGTCCTTTATAGAAGGCTAGACGGTATTTAATATCATTTTTTGAAAATGGTCTCGAAGGCCTAATAACCTAATGTCTTCATAGAAAACCAGAAGGTCTTTATAGCTTTTCTAAAGGATCTTCAATGAATATCTAAAGATCAGAATGCCTTTATGGGAAGCCTGAAGTTCTTCATAGAAGACTAGAAGGTCTTTATAGTAGATCTATTGACATTTATTGAAGACCTAAAGACTAGAAAGTCTTTAGAGACAACCAGAAGGTCTTTCTTTAAGATCTAAAGACTAGAAGGTCTTTAGAGACAAGCAAAAGGTCCAGAAGACCTAAAGATCTGAATGACTTTATAGACTGCCTGGTGGCATTCATAGAAACCAGAAGGTCGTTATAGAGGAACTATATGCCTTTATTAAGGACTTAATTATCGGAATGCAAAGAAGCCCTGGAGGCTGTAATAACATACCAAGAAGTCTTTATAGAAGACCTAAATGCCTTGGCTTTTGATCTCAATTTGCACTGTGCAGAGGTTCTTTCCCTTATGGCACATCCATTTGACAGTTCCTTCAATGAAACAAAATGTTGTTTTTTTCCTGTTCCGCTCGTACTCGTCTAGAAGTTTTGTCGTCGCCATCATTAGTTGGTTCTGTTCGTTGTTTCATTGTCGGAAAAACTTTCACATCAACAATTTCTCTCCACGTAATCACTGTTCACGTACTCCATTACCAAAGCAATACTAACCGACAGAGATGAGTGATCATCTTACTCAGCCAGATTGGAAACAAGACAAAAAAAAAATCACTTAGCAACACCGAAGCACACACCTTTTTTTCTTACATTAAAATGACTTCCATTTGGATGCAGATACAATATTTTTTATATGTCTGGCTGGCTGGCTGATGTTGTCGGTTGTCTGTGTCGCTTTTGCCTTTTTTATTTGACTTGCCTCATTTCATATATGTACATATGTATGTATGTATTTATTCCGCACTACAAATTTATGAGATAACAGAGTCGTAAAGATATGAAAACATGGTTTTATGATTAAGTTTCCCCTTCGCCAATAGCGACATAAATTCCATGCCAACTGGGTCTAATTAGGATTTAGACTAAAAAATGTGCAAACACATTGGCAAAAAGATAATGTCCTTAGGCTTTTAGGAAGTATAGCCTACTGTTATGCATGAAATGCAATTTTTATAAATTTTAGGAAAAATTTATCAATGACCACCAATTAAGGGTAAAACGTCGAATCAAGAAAAATCTGAGCAAAATAGCTTTTCAAACTGTCTGTTCACTGCTTCAGTGCATTCGGTGTGTGAACATAATCCCTCCATTCCACGTTCGTCTTCTTGATATTTTACACAAGGCTTTACATTTTTCCCGCATGCACTTCCTCACGTAATCATCACAGCTTCCACAGTATAACAGTATGGTCGTTCGCTCGCTCGTTTACTGAATTAAGTGTTAAATGCAACAACGACTCAACGATTTGAATATCCCGCCGAATAATGTTCACAGACATGTCTACATCGCTGTGGGCACGTAGTTACATGTAAATGAGGAATCTCAATCTCATAATTGGCATTTAGACTCGGTGTCGTTGTGATGAGATACAAATGTACATATGTAAGTATCTGCCTCCTCACACTGAATTCTGACGACATTCAGTATGGCTAAACAAGGTTGTCCATTGACTTAACCGGCTGACCGAGACAAAGACCTGGCCAATGACAGTAAAGCCAATTTACTAAACTGGTATGTGTGCATAATTTCACAGTCGGCTAATGCAAATGTATGAAGTAATCTGTTCATAGATAGATATTCTTTGATAAAAATGCGAAAGTATTGTATGTGATTTAAATCTGTTTACATTATTGAGATACGCCTATTAAATGAAAATGGTACCCAAAATAGGCGATAAAATTTACAAATGTTGACCAATGTCTTACATTAATGATATTTGTAACGTTTTCAGTCTGAGCGGGATATTTTATATCAGGATCAGGGCCAAGCAGTGCAAGTGCATTTTGCATAAGAAACGCGTAATTTTTACAAAATTTGTTGCCATAAACGAACAATTAATATGCAATTTTTTACAAAGTTGATCTTTGCAATACATTTGTTGCCTAACTGTATATATCAGATCAACCAATATGTGCAAAAGTTCTGAAAGAGTACCAGCTGTGCTGAATAATAAATCGTTGAATCATTGAAGTAACTGTTTGACATCAGGTAGCAAAAATGTGGTTAAGAACCTCTTCAAAGTTACAATTTGATAGCAAAGGTCGATGTATTTATGTCTTTATTGAAGTTCTATAGGTCTTACATAAAGAACGTCTGGTATTTTAGTAAGGCCACGGTCTTTCTTTGCATATTGATATTTAGATATAAAATGAAGGCGTTTAGATCCTCTCAAAGACCTTCTGCTTTTTTTTCTAAAGACCTTTTATGGTGCTCTTGAACCAAATTTAAATGGAAGGTGCTTACTCTGGGAAGTTTTTTGCGGATTTTGAAACTACAATGAAAAATTAAAAAAAAAAAAAAAACAAAAACATCACCGAAGCGCTTTTTAAATAAAAGTTGACGTTTTAAGGGTTTTTTAGGTTTTCACGATTTAGCTTGGAAACCGCAAGTCCTATCGTAATGGGACTAAAGGAAATGCTGTAGCTATGAAAATTCCCTACAAGATTGACTTTTATGATACCTTCGTAATTTTTACCGTTATTGAGATATGGAAGTTCAAATTAGGACAATCGATTGACTGTATCGCCTCCTTTTAAAACAATGACATGACTGTTTCCCAACTTAAACTCATATCTCAAAAATGGTACAACCTAGGAAAAAATTACGAAAGCCAATCTTTTAGAAAATTTTCACAGCTACAACATATTTTTTAGTCACATTTCGAAAGGATTTGCAGTTTTCAAGCTGAATCCTGAAGACCTAAGAAAAAAATCTAAAAGTTTGATCTGAACCTCTATATCTCAAAAACAGTAAAACCTAGGAAAATATCAATCAGTCAATCTTGTAGAGAATTTTCACTGCTACAAAATTTTCTTTAGTCCCATTTCTACAGGAACGAATGGTGTCCAAGCAAAATCGTGAAAACCTAAAAATTCGAACTTTGATCGCGATTTATTAAAAATCCATCCTGCGATTTTTTTCCTGTTTTTGGATTTTTATCATCTATGAACATTGCTGTTTCAGAATCCGTAAAAACTTCCCAGGTGTAAGCGGTTTTTATTTAAATTTAGTTTAGTTTAGTTATAAGGAGGCGATACAGTCAGTGCATTGTCCCAATTTGAAATGCTATATCTCAAAAATGGTAAAACCTACGAAAATATAATAAAGGTCAATTGTGTAGAGAATTTTCACAGCTACAATATTTTCTCTAATCCTATTTTGATAGGACTTGCTGTTTCCAAGCAGAATCGTGAAAACCTAAAAAACCCCTAAAAATGACAACTTCAATGGCGATTTATTTAAAAAGCGCTCCGGCGTTTTTTTTTTGTTTATTGATTTTTATTCATCTATGAACATTGTAGTTTCAGAATCCGCAAAAACTTCCCAGGTGTAAAACCTTTATATAAGACCTAATAACCTGAATACCTTTATAGAAGACCAGAAGTTTTTTATAGCGTTTCTAAAGGATCTTCATTGAAGACCTAGAGACCGGATCGCCTTTATGAAGGCATTTTAGTAGACCTAGGACATTTTGGCTATTACGAAGACATTTTGGTTTTAGATCTTCAATAAAGACCTTCTGGCCTTCTTCAGAGACCGCTAGTCCTTCTAAAAAGTCATTGAGGTCTTTAGTTTTTCAATAAAGATGAAGATCTACTAGGATAAAGACCTTTAGTCTTCTACGAAGGGCTCCAGAGTTCCCATAAAGGCAGTTCGGACTTTAGGTCCTCAATGAAGATTTTTTAGAAACTCTATAAAGACCTTCTGGTCTTCTATGATGTCATTCAGGTGGACAAGTCCTTGCTTCCTATCATACTGGTCCAAATTTATAGGATGACCCACTAGTGGGCGATGACCCATAATGAACAATGTCGGTCCATTCCTTCAACACTTTGAACAAATGTCCAAAAAGGTCCACAAAATTCTAAAAAGACCCTAAATACATTCGATATTTCTGTAGATGAAAGTTTCAATTCACATAGTCTGAGGGTACATTTTTACTTGTTAAGTCTTCAATTAAAGCATGTAGGTCTTATATAAAGATCACCAATCCTTCTATAAATTCATATAAAGTCCTTCTGGTCTTCGGTTTTTATTGAAACCCTTGTGATCTTCTATGAAGGCTCCCAGGCCTTCTTTAAAGTCATTCAGATCTTTAGGTCTTCTATAAAAACCGCTTGATTTTGTCTAAAGCCCTTCTAGTTCTTCTTTAGGTATTCAATGAAGATTTTTTAGTTCCTCTGGTCATCTATGAAGGCATTGAGGTTATTAGGTCTTCAATGAAAGAAATCAGGTCTTGTATAACGACCTTCTGGTCTTGCATGAAGATCGCCAATGCTTCCATTGTTATTGAGGTATTTAGATCTTCACAGAAGACATTTAGGTTTTCTATAAAGTCCTTTTGGTCTTTTATGAAGGCATTCAGGTCTGTAGTGAAGTCTTTTATGATTTTATAAAGGCCGTATGTAGTGGGATCCTCTAGGGAATTTTTTGGTTACCGACAAAAATCGGTCAAATTAAAACGCAAAATTATGAATAACAAGTTCAAATAAAAGTTAAAGATAACCAAAAAATGCGTTAGAGAATCCCACTACTGGTCTTCTATGAAGAAGTCTCGTAGAAGACTCGGTCTGATATGGGGGCAGGTCTTCTATGTATACATTCAGGTTATTAAGTCTTCTATAAAGTCGTTCTGGTCTTCTATGAAGGCCTGCAAGTCTTATATGAATGCCTGCTTTAGGTCTTTAGGCAGTCAATCTCAATCTTTAGGTTTTCTATGAAGACCTCTCGGTGAAGTCTTTTGGTCTTCTGTGAAAATCTTGGGTTTTGTATGTATGGTCTGCTACAAAGGCCTTCAAATATTCTTAATAGAACCTACTTGTGGTTACTCCAGCGGCAAACCTGCTGATGCCAATACCAACCACCCATCCAAGCGAAAGAGGACAATGGAAACTACTGCGTCCATGTTTACCAGCTCAGCGATACCAGATTGTTTCGAAAGTAGCACAGATTTATTCGACAGCAGTAAAGATAGTCCTTGGGAGGATGCCAATGCAGCATCAAATAGCAGAAGGAAGCATAAAATAACAGGCGTTGCAAGAAGCTTTCTTATAAGTTCAAACCTGTAGTCATACAAAGCAACAATTTGCGACCAGCTTTGTACTGATTGCATTGAAATTCCAACTTTATGTCAGTCAGGAATCGACAAGGTTATCTACAAAGAAGCTGTTTGGTTAAGGTAACCAAGTTTTATCTGGAGAATTGCGGACATGCACTTTGGCGACAAAAACCTTGAGATCTATGAATCTTAGAATGTGATCCTCAAGAATGAATCTATAGAAATGAAGTTGGCTGCGCTCAAATTGAAAGATGAAAAGGCTAAAACAGTCGAAGAAGGACGCGAGTTAGATTGTTGCCGATACAAAAATCGTGAATACCATCTAAGTGACAGACGTTGTAGTTCGACTGCAGCAAATGTTCAAAGAGAAAGGTCATCCCACGTCGAAGCTCAGCATCATGTGCTGGCTCGTGTTCTTTGCGTTGTTAGGGAAGATGAGTTCCATGGGTCGGCTAAATCAACAAAGAACCAGTACTTCTTTATATAGGATTTGATGAGCAATTAGCTGATATTAAGGAAACAGACGGGTGGAGGAATGAGATCTTATTTGTAAAATTGAAGCAAATCCAAAAATATTTGCAATGTACGTTGGAACTCTCGTGGTATTTTATATCTTCTTGCATTTACTCTGACGCCATAAACCCGGAACTGGTTGCTTAAAGTCTGTAAATTCATTTCTTAATTTTGAGCTGATTATTGGGTTCAGTAGTCATTTGTTTCGCAACGAAGATTTTCAAGAACTGTCTGTAGCTTTGATGACTACCCAAAAGCTCTCAAATGCTTAGAGACCATTTCAGACCTGGAAAAATGTAAATATCCAATCAACATTGCCCGAAGCAATATGTGCTGTGAGTGTGCAATCACATATATGCGAATGCACAGCTTATACAACTCCTGCCCCAACAAGGGCAACCTCTCACTGAGATTTGTTGATTCTACCCAACAAAAATTACATTGCCACATAACGGGGTTTTAAAGTGATTTTTTGTAGTCGTAACTACTTAAAAATCAATTTACTAAACTACAAGGAAATGTCGGACTAACTAAATAGTTATTCTATGGCCAATAGAAGTCAAAAAATAAGCCGAAACATAAGTTATATTTTTAGAACAGTTGAGGTCAATTTTAATTTCATTTTCAGTACACTCCACAATTTAATTTTGCTCTCTGCCGGATTTGAGCATTCGAACTTCTGATTTGTAACCAAACACACTTTGCTACGTGTACAAACATTAAGAGTTGTTTAAACGCATTCATGAGCACCAGTATCTCTTCATAATCGTTCTAACAAAAAATTGTTTCCCGACGGGGAGCGTACAACTCTCGGTTCTGTAGTCGGACACACACGTTTTGTGTCATCGTGCGAATTAATCAGTAATGAGTGAGTAACTTAAAACTTAAAGAAATAGCCCATTACTCTGCCTACTGGTAATGCAGAAGTTAGCTTGTTCTTATTACTTTGTAATGGGTTATTCGGCTCAAGTGTTTCGCAAAATGTTACTGGGTGAGAAACTTTCCCCTAAAATTAGCTAAAAGTTTTGTTCATATTTGGTGTATTAGAATATCTGATAATAGAATTTGTTTTCAGCTACTTAAAAACGCATTTTTTTTTTTAAGACTTCCTGTCCTAATATTTCCTCCTGTATCTATTTTTATCATTGCGGAAAACGTTGGCAACCATTTAGCTCTTAAAGCTTTCGAACTGATAATAGTAAAGCTATTGTATAACCGTTAAAAAATAATAAAAAGCAGAAAATTCTAATATTCCATAATTATCGTATCTCCAGTGGTGGTGGAAGGATTTAAGTTTTTTATGTCTAACAACAACGAACCCAAAACAAATACTTGTCTGCCGCAGGTATTATTAATTAGACGCATATTAAATGGCCAAGTGCCTCTCCACAACCCCACTTTAATGCACTCGCTACTGCCGTGATCGGTAAAGAACAGCTGCTGGCGAATAAATACAACAAACAATGGCAGCATTTTTTTATTTTCTTTTTGCTGATAAAAGAAATTCCCATTGCAAAATGTGGCGTCTTGAATTGCAGTGTCTCAATTACGGCATGTAATTGAGGGCAAACAAAGTTTTGCATAAAAGTTAAAGTATATGGAAGGGGTGTGTTCGAACCAACCAACCATTGTTATAGGTAAACGTAAATATAAATTATTATTACAGTTAGCCCTTTAATTGCATCATTTTTAAGACAAGTTCGCTAAACAATCATCGCCGCCGCAGTGTACGTGTCTTCTATACTTTTCTTAATTAAAATTTTTTTTTAATTTCAATGGCTTTCGGCTGAGGCAATTTAAAAACTTTATTTCATGTCAAGAAACAAAGTTTATAAAACAAAAAAGAAGACGCGCCTATGACAATGTAGTTTTCGTTTGGCTAATAAGCTTACATTCTTCTGCGATAAATGCCAATAAGAGAACAACTTAAAACGGTAAATAGTGTATCCATATTTAGCTATCGATCAAATAAATACATTGTCTAGCATTTAAAGACAATTCAATTGCCAATTGATACAATTTGCTAATTGCTAAAGCAAAAACAAAAAATAAACGGTATGTCTCCTCTGGACAATTGCTGGTGGCTAGAGACTAAACGAGCTATCAAACACACTGTGATTGAGCAACAATATAGATCATTTTTTATGATTTCCTGTACAATGGCAGTATTTCCCTAATTATCTGTCAGTTTTTATAGATTATATATGTGTGGGATTTATATGAGTTCCTTATGATAGAGATGTCGTTCATAATATTTATATATTAGCTGGAATTTGAAAAAAAAATCAAATGCAATAATGACACTACCCAGCAAAATTTGAAGGAATGGGTTCTTTGCGATGACGTGATTTCATGTCATCTTTTGCATTGGTTCAAAGGAGGTCGTGAAAGATCCGATCTATTTATCAGCGTTACCCATTCCATCGATCCAATAGAGATGATGTTTGTGTTTTTATTTACACACCTGTTTATTTTCATTTTGGTATGTTCCAGTACTGCAAAAATCTACTAATTTTTACTATTTTTTTCCGATAACATAAAGGAAAAGGTTCTGGAACAGACCAATGTTGTTAGAACTGTCGTCGTGATGTTGTCTTACATTTCCTGCATATCAGACAAACTAAAACAAAACTTCTAAACAATTGGTATTGTATGAAGCTCGAAAAGTCTGCAATAAAAATGAAGTCCCAATCATCGAGCTAAAAATAGAATCGGGCTGCACACATTGCTATTTTAAAAGTTCCCTTGTCTGTTCTAAATCTGACATACATAGAACGAAATCAATCAAATCTCGCTTCTTGGAATTTGAAAAAAAGTCCGAAACGAAAAGGAACAAGAATCTGAAAATAAAGAAGAAACGACTTTTGGAAAGAAACAATTAAAAATAAATTAATTAAGCATAAATGGTATTTTCCAGAAAAAGTCTCTCCTCCCCGTTCGTTACATTTTGTTCTTAGAGATCCCTAAAGCAAGCCGGGTTGTAGACCCCTACATATTTTCGTCACAAAGATGTCAATATTATAAGATAGGAAAAGTCAATTGTGAAAAATTAACTGTAGAGGGAGTTAACCTCTGTTGCTACGATATCATAGCAACATTCTGTTAAACGAAAACTGTTATTCACTGGAATATTGAAAAGAAAAACATTAAAACTCAAATTTTACGGCGTTGACTTTTGTTTTTTTATTAAATAAAAAATAAAAAATAGTGAAGAAATAAATTTCAGCCACAAAACACGACGTTAATGTTTTCTGCTGCGAGAAATAAGAATCAAAAACGATTGGCATTGCTGTTATCAATTCCAGTGAGTTGTGTAGCCATCTGTTACCAAAATGTGGAGCTATTAGCATATGTTTTTGGAAAATGCATTTGTTCGGGTCTTTATTACTATACGTCTTTGTGACGAACAAAGACGTATAACAATAAAGACCCCAATCGTTTTTGATTCCCATTTCTCGCGGCAGAAAACATTAACGTCGTGTTTTGTGGCTGAAATTTATTTCTTTTCTTTTTTTATTGTTCATTCAATGAAAAAATCAAAAGCGAATGCCGTCAAACTTGAGTTTTAATGTTTTTCTTGTCAATATTCCAATGAGTAACAGTTCTAGTTTAACAGAATGTTGCTATGATATCGTAGCAACAGAGGTTAACTCCACCTACAGTTAATTTTTAACAATTGACTTTTCCTATCTTATAATATTGACATCTTTGTTCGTCACTAAACAAAAGAGTATAAATTTCCAAAATGTTGTTATAAAATAACAAAATTATAAAAAAAGTAATTTACGAAATAAAAATACTTAAAGGAGTCCATGTCGAAATCTGAATTGGTGATGGGAAGATAATAGAAAAAACCTTTTGTAAGATGAAAGAATATCAGTTGCGGAGAACGGAGGAAGTAATCTTTTGCGTTGCAGCGGTTGTGATTACATTGCAATTTTGGATATAAACTTTTTGCTGATCAATTAATTAAGAATTAATCAAGAGTTTTGCTTGTCCATATTTCAATAGAGCATTTTCCAAACAAGACATGAAAATGTCATGCCAAGGGTTTGGTGAAAATGACATGACAAAGCATTGGTTAAAATTACATGTCAAAGAATGGGTGAAAATGACGTGTCAATGCATTGGTTAAAATGACATGCTTAGGATCCAAAAAAGAACGTCATCTTTTGGGGGTCACGCTCATATAAAATTCATGAGTGAAAATGACAAAAAGATGACATGCCAGATCACTTGCACCCATGATTCAACTCATGATTTTTCATCGAAGATTTTACTGGGTATGGAACAAAGGACAGGTTTATGATATAATTTGTCACTGGGAATATCTAGAGAAATTTATCTTATGAGACAACACACATACGAGTGGAACTAAAAGAGTTTCTGGACTAATAATTAAAACGCGAATATTTACCATCAATAATGGTTTTATTGTTTTTTTTTTTAATATTCTCCAGCATGATTTTTACACATTTTCATGCGCTCAAACAAATTGTTTAAGTACGTTTGCCATTCCGATTGAGAAACCTCCGAAACATGGTTTTGAACGCATCAACAACATCTTCTGGCGACGAAAATCGTTGACCACTCCTTTTTTCTTGATGTGCGAGAAGTCATGGGTTCCAAGTCAGGGCTGAACGGCGGATGGCCCATCAATGCCAAGTTTTGCGCGGTCAAAAAGGCGCTGGTTTAACTCGATGTGTGAGAGCTCGCATTGTCAGGGTGCACAATAACACTATGCAACACTGAAAATGCAAACAACTTCTAGTATGCATTTTTTGAAAGTACATATTTAGACTACAAAAACCCTAGTAAGGCTTTGTCCTGTCAGATCCAGTTCGGATTTTATGGCCTCATCTAAACCGGGCTAAATCTACACTTTTTGGCATTTTTCAGGCCTTTATCTCAAAAACGAATAGGAATTTGGCCTTGCTGTCTTTAGCAATATTGTAGCCCTGAACTAGTAGAACTTCCCAGCAAAATGTTCGATGCCAAAGATGCCATTCAATCATGGGTGCAAGTGTGCTGGCTAGGGTTATGACTTTTTGTCATTTTTTCTCAAAAATGATTTCCTGTAGCAGGGATGAATGAAATTTTTCCTAATAATCACTACGCTATCGTTTATTCCATTGAAATATAAAAAAGTTCACGCACAAATCGATTTTAAAAATATAAGTGTTTGAAAACATGTATGAAATGAAAAAAAAAAATTTTAATTTTTTGTTTTTTAAAAAAAAAAATTATATCTTTAAATAAAAGCGTTTACGAAATTTTTACGATTCTCAGAATTGATAAAAATTAGTGAGAAATAAACGTTATGTCAGTTTAATTATCTCATGTGACTCTAAAGTTTATTTTCAATTGTATATCTGCTTACAGTGACTTCAAAAAATTGACCATAATTTCGATAAATTCAAATTTTAAAATCATTTTGTGCGTGAGGTTTTTCACCGAATCAAGTTATAGTTATGATTTTATGTAATCTTATGGCAAAACTCATCATGCTATGATACAGGGATATGAGGTTATAAAAAAGTCATAACCCTAGTGTTGGCATGTCATCTTTTTAGCATCTTCATCGAAGAATTTTATATGAGCGTGGACCCCAAAAGATGCTATTCATTTTTGGATCCAAAGCATGTCATTTACACTAATGCTTTGACATGTCATTTTCACCAACCCTTTGCAATGACATTATCATTACGACGAGAGTTTTAAGAACGTTGGTTGTGATTTCGAATCTCCGACAACATCAAGCCTATTCTAAATAATGAATCTTATATATTTAGAACAAATTGTATAAATAAAACCACAAAATTCATCTCTATTGGATCGATGGAATGGGTTCAAACGCTGATGAAAATATCGGATCTTTCACGACTTCTTTTGCATGGGTTCAAAAGCTGATGAAAAGATTGGATCTTTCACGCCTTCCTTTGCATTTGTTCGTTTGAACCAATTCAAAAGATGCCATGAATTCACGTCATCGTATGGAAACCCTTCCTTCAAATTTTGCTGGGTTATCTTTTGAAAAACCACATAAGAAAAACTCCATCTAGGGCATCAAAATCTATAAAATATAGAAAATTTTACATAATTGCTGAAATTCTGGTCAGTATCGGCTAAACTATTGGGAGTTGAACCAAGTAACCTTTTGCAAAAATATTCCAAATAAAGTTCTCAACAATTCTTTAGAACATTCTGAAACTCTAAAATGCTTACTTCATGTTGTTTTAGCGGTATGTTGCATCATATCTTTTATAACACGTATTCCAAACACAGTTCACACCAACAGATTATTCTCGCATTTCGGATTTCACCACATTATTGACATTTTTATTAAATCGTCGTTGATAAATGTACTGAAAACAACGGCATAGAGGCATTTTAACACAATGACATGTTCTGAAGAGTTGTGTATTACATTCCAGGGAATAATTTTCCAAAAGAAAATATTCAAAAAAATTAATGTATAAAAATTGTGGCATTTTTGCATATATTTTGAAATTTGAGCCAATAAATGTAGTTTTTCGAGTTCATTATTTCTCCAAATTTTTTATTCTTGTCCTTATCTACAAATTTGCTTCAGAGGTCAGAAGAAGATTCGCATTGGTTTCAGAGATATAGCCCCGAATTGCTTTAAAAACTCAATGTTTAGCCATGTTTAGATGGGGCCATAAAAGCCGAGCTGGATCTGACACAACAAAACCCAACTAGGGTTTCTTGTCGTTTGTGTCTGTACTTTCAAAAAATCCTCAGTTCGAATTGTTTGCACAAGATCACCTTAAAAATGTTACACAGTGTAATTCGTCTTCTCTTGTTCGTTTTTCGAATTTTACAGGAGACTTCAGGTAAACAAATTGTAGTGTATCACTCAGAATTAGTCGAAGAAACAGACGACCATTTGCTTCGAAGTGCTTCTTCATGAAGAACTTTCGTTGGATTTGGCTCGCCTTCGATTGCTGTTTTGTTTCGGGCTCATGCGCATTAGGGTTATAATTTTTTTACAACCTAGTATCCCTGTATGATATTTTGATGACTTTTTACCTAAGATTACATAAAATCTTAATTATAGAGTGATTCGATGAAGAAGCTTCCTCACAAAGAGCTTTTGAAGTTTTTATTTTTCAGAACTTTTGATAATTTTTTGAAGTCACTGTAAGCAGATATTTGACTAAAAACAAGGTATAGGGGCACACGACATAACCAAAATGACATAACCGTTTGTTTCTCACTAATTTTATCATCGTATTATAACATATATATCATTATATATTATATATAACATTATTTAATATATCATAAAAATTAAAAGGGCGGGACCTTTTTAAATGGCATAAAAGTTATTTTAGTCATTAATAGACAAAAGACCATTCATTTGTGCAAAAGGAAATAATTTTTTGAGAAAAATATTTTTTTTAATCTCATAGAATTTTTTCAAATTTTTTTTAAATGTTTTGTGCGGAACCTTTATTATTATAAAATGAAATGAATAATAGTTTAGGTATTAATAGGCAAACGTTCATTGATTCTCACTACAGGAAATCATTTTTGAGAAAAAATGTCTTAAAGTCATAACCGTAATGAGCATCGATCCAAGATTCGTCGTCTGCGACAATCATATAAACGTCGTTTGAAGCACCGCGATTGCATTTGGATGGTCCTTTATCGATACACAAAAAATTAATTTGATCGATGCACTCTTGCCGTGATTATTCCGTCGAAATTTGTGAAGGATGATCGCACGAAAATGTTCACAAATAAATTCCATTTTTTTTGCAAAGTGATTTTTTCAAGTCACTGTAAACAACACAACACATGTTCGTATGTCAAACTGTCCTGAGTGCGATTAGGCTAAAAACTGTCTAACTTTCCAAACAAATTTCAAATGGCGTCTGGCAAAAGTATGTACGTGTCGCCTAGGCCAGAAACTTGTCTAGTTCCCCTCGCACCAACAAAAACTGTCATTACCAAAATGTCATTACTTTAACCTCAATAAAATGCACTTTCCTTTTCCGCCGAAGAGCAATTCAGCACAAATTTTGGAGAGTTTATTGTTGTTGGTTCTGGTTATTCGTTGTGCAGTTTAAAAACTTCTGGAACCTGGAATGGCTCTTAAAGAATAGGAGACACGTAAGTGTGTTTATCTGGGCAGTTAAACAAATGCTGCATGTCGTGCGGTACCAATCCACCTACAGGGTATGTGTTGGGTATCGTGCCACCAATTCGGGCACAACGAATTGAGGCAGCTGCATCGTCCTTGGAAGCTGGCTTTCTTCAGGGCTCATACACATAGATCCAAGGTTCGTCGTCTGTGAGGATTTTATAAACGTCGTTTGAAGCACCGCGATCGTATTTGATTTAAAGATTTACTTTGATCTATGCGCACTTGCTGTGATTATCCACGTCGAAATTTGTGAAAGATGTTTGCATGAAAATTTTCACAAGTAAATTCCATTTTTTTTTGCGGAATGTCGTGTTTGCCTTGGAAGCTAGCTTTCTTCTGCTGCAGCGGATGGGGGTGGGAGTACGGTACTCACACTGTGCCTTTGTACTGCCTGCGTAACTACATCAGTGTGAATGCTATTCAGTCCTGTCTGATAGGCTCGTTGATTAAGAGATTCTCGCCTGTACCTTTGAATTTTTCTCTCCAGATCATGAAGATATCTCCTGGCGTGTCTGGGATGGTCTTCGAATACAGCATTCACATTGTACCTTTGTACTGCCTGCGCAACTGCATCAGTGTGAATGCTATTCATTCCTGTCGGCAGGGATGCTCACTGCTGTAACACCCAAGTAGGTACTGAATACACAACATCTTGTTGTGTTGATGCACCGGTAAAATCTTCCATCTCCTCATGAAGATGGTCTACTCGTGTCATGTGGAGGCACCATGATGCAATCCTTATTCTTACACTGTGTAGCGCTAACCACGGTGCTCTTGAAACCAATTTAAATGGTAGGTGCTTACACCTGGGAAACTTTTGCGGATTCTGAAACTACAATATTTATAGATGAGAAAAATCAAAAAACAAAAAAGTCGCCGGAGCGATTTCTAAATAAATCGCGATTCAAATTGATATTTTTAAGGGTTTTTTAGGTTTTCACGATTTTGCTTCTGAACCGCAAGTCCTATCGAAATGGGACTAAAGAAAAGGTTGTAGCTATGAGAATTCTCTACAAGATTGGCTTTTATGATATCTTCATCGTTTTTACCGTTATTGAGATATAGAAGTTCAAATTAGGGCAATGGATTGGCTGTATCGCCTTCTTATTAAACAATGTAATGATTGTTTCCAAACTTAAACTCACATATGTATCTCAAAAATGGTACAACCTAGGAAAAAATTACCAAAGCCAATCTTGTAGAGAATTTTTACAGTTACAACATATTCTTTAGTCAAATTTCAAAAGGATTTGAAGCTTTCAAGCTAAATCCTGAAGACCAAAGAAAAGAATCTGAAAGTTTGATATGAACCTCTACATCTCAAAAATGGTAAAACCTAGGAAAATATCAATCAGCCAGTCTTGTACAGAATTTTCACGGCTACAACATTTAGTCACATTTCGATAGGACTTGCGGTTTTCAAGTAAAATCGTGAAAACCTAAAAAAGCTAAAAATTTGAACTTCGATCGCGATTTATTAACAAATCCATCCAGCGATTTTTTCTTGTTTTTTGATTTTTCTCATCTATGAACATTGTTGTTTCAGAATCCGCAAAAACTTCCCAGGTGTAAGCACCTTCCATTTAAATTTGTTTCCAGAGCACCATGTAACATTTGCATACCTAACTGGTGCCGTATGACTTACCAATGACCGGCCTATAGCTTTATAAAGCCACAGCAAGGTTTCTTTGTTATCACCCCAAGTGCTGCGGTCAGCGACTTGAGAACCTTGTTCGTGATTCTGATCTCGTCGCAAATAGCTGTGGCTTGTGAAGACAACTTAAACATGCTGTTGAACGATATACCCAATATCTTGGGGTAGTTGTTGTTCGGAATCCGGACACCATCGAACAATATGTTCAGGGAGCGCCGCATTTTAGCCGCCCAAGTGGTGAACATTGTTGCAGTGGATTTAGCAGCGGATATTCAATATTTATCAATTGGAGAAATAAGTCAGCTATGTAGACATTTATTTAACCCGTCACATATGTAATCGACTATAGGACCCGACGGCAAGATCGTATTACTATCCGCATACGTTGGGGAACTCCTTGTTTCACTCTACGGGTTCACATACAGCTGATTATTCAACGTTTGAAACGTGGTTTGAGGGAAATCTTATCTAAGTCCTCGAACAGCTTGGCGTGGTTGACATTATCGAAGGCCTGCGATAGATCAATAGCCACCATAACTGTTCGATCGGTGGCTACATACCGGAAATAATACCAAATTTATCAGCAGAGGCGATGAGATTAGCAAATGAGCGTGGTGAGCATTGTCGTACAAACCCCGAAGACCGAAGAGTTAGAGGAGAGGAATTTACTCTTTTTTTCTCACTATTTTTTATTTTTAGATTTTAGATCTGGGATTTAAATGTTTTTCTATACGACAACCCTAATGGTATGTGTATATAACATTTTGATATATTTATAGATTTATATTTTATTCACTTAAGTTTTTAAGTAGTTTCACTCTCTTCCTCTCTCCAAGAAATTCAGGAAGCAGCTCTAACAACGATAAAGTCGTAATACCTGCAATTTATTTTGAACAAAAAAACGAAAAAAATATCATAAAAAATGGACATTCTTTTTTTGATTGAGAACATCTTAATTAAAGTTGAATGAATCGCATTTACGCGTGTTCGTCGTTTTCAATAGACGACGTCGAAAAACTGCGGTATTATATTTATGTCACTTGTATAGAAAAATAAAAAAAATTGCAAATTATTGCAAAAAAAGTCGACGCAGAACACTAATTGGCGTCTGGCGCAACTTCCTTATACAATTTAGAAATTGTGGATGGACGGAGAAATGTCGGGTGAACAAAAAAAAAACATTGTGATTTATTAAAGCGTTTGCAATAAAATATACTTTCTATCAAAAGTTCGTTTTCTGGCGTTTCTCTTCTATTGAAGAAAGTAATGTTGTAGTTTACAGACATACCCCTCGTTAGGCGATTTTTGTTAAAATTTCAAACATGTTGTATCAGTCCAAAATATAAAAATGATGCGAGTATTGCACGTTTAGAAAATATTCACACGGTGGAAGCAATACCTCATAACAAGAGAGAAAAATAGACATATGTATTTAAATGTACGCCGTTCAATTAATCGGCTTATCCTTTCGAAAACAAGTTAAAATTTTACATTTTTCATTTGTTCTATAAAGCCAAAGGGGCGATCTGTATGCATACATATGTACGATCAATATACATACATACATATGTATGTTTGCCATATCCGTTGAGTGTCTTCGTTCATCATTCATTAATGTCATGATGCCGGTGTTGCACAATATTAAACTAGGGTACAAAGACAAATGCCTGATGCACCGCCACCACCAACAACCACCACTGATCATTTTAAAAAGCTGTTTTACGAGAAAAAGTCATTCATCTGAAAATGATCATAGAGCAAGGTTTTCCGTTGACACGACACGTAATAATTATACAAGTATTAACAACTTTGAGAAAAACCCGGGGAAGGACATAAACTCTATAAATGAGGGCCCCGTTTTGCAATAATAATAATACAAGCAAATTGTTCATATGGAAGAACGTATTACAAGGCAAAACACATCCGCCTTGCTAGCGCAAAGTCATGAGTACAACCCTCCGGAAACACAACATCAAAACATATTCAGCATAAATCTCACAGCGTTATATTTGCAACATTTCCTGAATATTTCAGACATAAAAAATTATCTTCGTGTGGTCTCGTAGCATGTTCTATCGGATTTAGTGATAAGATCCATCCATTAATCTACAAATAAATATAATCGGGTTGCAATCTTTGATATGAGGGACGACGACTTGGAACGTTTAACCCTAATATTTTCGATCATCATAAAATGTAACGATCATTTGGGTAATTTCCAGGTCGGGTATTTAAAACTTACAAATCTTTTATAATGTACTATACAAATTTTTAAGGCGATGTAGGGAATGAAATTTACCAAGAAACCGTTCTGACTGGTAAGTGGACATTGACATTGGCGTAGACTATACCGACAAATAAAGAGGGGAAAATTGAATACCCCCAATGAAGATTAAAACCCAAATTTCAGCCATTTCGGTGGAATCTAGAAGCAAAAAACTTCAAAATACCGAAAATCGGAAGGCACACTTCTATGGGGGCAATTCGAAGGCGTTGACCAACCTACAAATTTACAGGTGGAAAGTTTTGCACCCCCTACGAAGACTAAATACCAAATTTCAGCCATTTCGGTGGAATATTGAGGCCATAAACTTAAAAATACCGAAAAAATAGATGTGCCGTTCAATGGAGACTATATGAAGGCGTGGACCTACACCGACAAATTTCATATGGAACGTTTAAAACCCAAAAATGAAGACCAAATACCAAATTTCAGCCATTTAGGAGGAATATTGAGGCTATAACCTTCAAAATACCGAAAATCGGGAGTTACCCTTGTATGTGGGCTATATGAAGGGGTGGACCTTTACCGACAAATTTCATATGGAAAGTTTTATTCTCCAAATGAAGACTGAAACCCACATTTCAGCCATTTCAGAGGAATATTGAGGCTATAACCTTCAAAATACCGAAAATCGGGAGAAAATGGGGGCTACATGAAGGTGTGGGTCTATACCGACAAAATACGGGGGAAAAGTTTTCTACCCCCAACGAAGACTAAGTACCAAATTTCAGACTTCAAAATACCGGAAATTGGTTGGTGCCGTTCTATGGGGCCTATATCAAAACGTGGACCGATATAGTCCATTTGCAATACCAAACATCCTAAGAGTAATAGAAAATTCTATACCAAATTATAAAGCTCTATCTTAAAAATTGCGTGCTGTATCTTGATTTTAACAGACGGACGGACAATGTTATATCGACTTAGAATTTTACCAGGATCAAGAATATGTGTACTTTATAGGGTCTCCGAAGAATATTTCGATGTGTTACAAACGGAATGACAAATTTGATTTTAACCTCCATATTATGGTTGAGGGTATAATATACCCAGCAAAATGTTCGATACCAAAGATGCCATTCAATCATGGGTGCAAGTGATCTGGCATGCCATCTTTTAAGCATCTTCATCGATGAATTTTATATGAGCGTGGACCCCAAAAGATGCTATTCATTTTTGGATCCAACACCAATGCTTTGACATGTCATATTCACCAATGATTTGGCATGTCATTTCCACCAATGATTTGGCATGTCATTTTCACCAACCCTTGACAATGACATTATCATTACGACGAGAGTTTTAACATCGTTGGTTTTGATTTCGAGTCTCCGACAACATCAAGCCTCTTGTAAATAATTAATCTTATATATGGGGAATTCCAAGTGAAATCGGACAGTTCGGAGAAAAGTAATTTTTGATTTCAATTGTTTTTGGTTCAATTAATGCTCCTAGCCAACAGAACATTTTAGTATATTTTAAAATTTTTTTTTGACCAACGGTACAGAGATATCGCCTATTGAAATTATCACATTTTTAAAGAACTATGTCCAAATAAATACTCATAACTTCTTTAATATTGGTCCAAATGGGACCATCTTTTTTTTGAATTGTTTGCTTTTTCATCAGCTATCGAAATAAATACTTAAAAGAGAAATGCACAGTGGGCTTCAATGCAATTTTCGGGATTTAATATTTAAAATCAATTTTTAAATATGATTGTACCCTTCGATTTTTTCAAAAAAATTATATGTTAAACTACGTTCAATTACAAAAATTTTAAGCTCTAAATCGTAATGGGATGCGAATAAATACAATTTTTTCTGAATTTTTTAAAATTTGTCAATTTAATTTTTCCTTTATACCTTTGTCTAAAATGTATTATTTTATTAAAAAAATTAAAAGTTTCATTTATAAATATTTGTTTTGATTTTATATTTATGAATTTATCTCAAACATCTTAAAAACTGCGTCATTTTTCGATTTTGAAAATGCATCAGCGAAAATTCCATTAAAGCCCACTGTGCATTTTTTTTCTATTTTTTATGATAAATATATAACATATAATGATAAATGTGTACTCTTAGCTTCAAAAATACAGGAAATACAAATTTTGGACAAAGGTATTAAGGAAAAATTGTATCGACAAATTTTAAAAAATTCAGAAAAAATAGTATTTATTCGCATCACATTACGATTTAGAGCTTAAAATTTTTGTAATTGAACGTAGTTTAACATATAATTTTTTTGAAAAAATCGAAGGGTACAATCATATTTAAAAATTGATTTTAAATATTAAATCCCGAAAATTGCATTGAAGCCCACTGTGCATTTCTCTTTTAAGTATTTCTTTCGATAGCTGATGAAAAAACAAACAATTCAAAAAAAAGATGGTCCCATTTGGACCAATATTAAAGAAGTTATGAGTATTTATTTGGACATAGTTCTTTAAAAATGTGATAATTTCAATAGGCGATATCTCTGTACCGTTGGTCAAAAAAAAAATTTTAAAATATACTAAAATGTTCTGTTGGCTAGGAGCATTAATTGAACCAAAAACAATTGAAATCAAAAATTACTTTTCTCCGAACTGTCCGATTTCACTTGGAATTCCCCATATGTATTTAGAAAAATTTATATAAATAAAAACACAAAATTCATCTCTATTGGATCGATGGAATGGGTTCAAATGTTGATGAAAAGATCGGATCTTTCACGACTTCGTTTGAACCAATGCAAAAGATTCCATGAAATCACGTCATCGCATGGAAGCTCTTCCTTCAAATTTTGCTGGGATATTAATAAATTTGACGATTCTCACTGAGAATGATCTGCGAATATGCACCTGGAATGTTTGCATTCTTTATAGAGAAGGTGCAGTTTACGAAATGGCAGATGTACTGGAAAAATATAAGGCCGATATTACTACCATACAGGAAATACGACGGGTTGGGAAATGCGTCACAACAACACCTAAAGGTGATGGCACTTTCTATAGGCGCCATCACACAAAGCATAATTTTGGATGCGTGTTTGTAGTTGGTACGAAGTTAAAACATCTGGTCTCCAGCTTTACCCCAGTGAATGAAAGACTTTCTACAATATCACACCAAAAATATATTTTACGAGAGCTTAGAAGAAACATGTGGCCGTTGTTCCGCCCATGACATTAACATTATTCTAGGCGATTTTTATGCCAAAATTGGAAAGGAGAATATCTTTGGGCCCAACAGTCGGGAAATTCAGTCTCCGCAGTGAAACGTCTAACAATGGATTGTGACTGATTGATATATATGGTAGTTAGCAGTACCAGATTTAAACATTCCGACATTCATAAGAGCCCCCAAGTCTGGATACCATGACTTACATATAAGAAATAAAATTGATCACGTTGTGATAGATGGAAGACATTCATAGATCGTGTTGATGTACGATCGTTCCGAGGAGCAAACATTGACTCGGATGTCCACCTTGTTACAACAAAAGTACGTAGCCGTACAAACGTAGCAAATAAAGTACAAACAGACCAACACGGAAGTTGGACATCGGTAACCTGCAATCACAAGAGATAGCCACAGCATATTCACTCATCTGACCTAAATGCTCAATCAAAGCACTCTTCGTACCGATAACATATCAGCACAGAGGCAAAGTATTGTCCACTCCATGCAAAAAGCCGCAAAATCAATACTTGGATACCAGAGACCTCCACCGAGGAACCCATGGTACCAGGAGTGTCGTGCTGCTACCGAAGTAATGGAAAAGCGGAAGTGTGAAAAATCGATGAAGATACTACAGACACAATCCCAGAAGATGGTGTTCAGTGTATACCGCCCGGCAAACATAAGGTAAATATAGCAATAAACTGGGTGAAGAATAGTAAGGAGTTGATGGCTTACCAGCCGAGCTGTTCAAAACCGGAGACGACTGATAGGGTGTATGCTGATAAAGAGTATGCATCAGCTAGTTAGCACCATCTGGCATAAAGGACACGTACCCGAAGATTGGAACCTGAGCATCCATCCCTATTGCTTATAAGATAGTGTCAGAGATATTGTGTGAACGACTAAAGCCTATGGTCAACGATATAATTGGGCCACACCAATGTGGCATTAGACCTGGCTAATCTTTAACACCCTTGTGAAAATTCCCAAGACATGCAGATCAGCAATTACCATATTTTTGTTGATTAGAAAGCAGCCCCTAACGTTCAAGTCATGTATGAATTTGGAATGACTTTAACTAAAACCCGGTCCTCAGCTAAAGTAGGAAAGAACCTCTTCTAACAGTTCCGTAGCAAAAGAGGTTTCAGACAAGGAGACAGCCTTTCGTGTAACCTATTCAAGATTCTACTTAAATCAAAAGAGAATCTGCTAGAGTGGGTCAGGCAATAAAGGCGACAAGACTAAGTTAAAGGTATCAACGCGAAATGCCTCCACAGAACTCGGACCAACAGTGTAAGTTATAATTTTGAGGTAGTTAAAAACTTTGTCTACCTCGGCACCGCCATAAATACAACAAACAATGTCAGTTGTGAAATAAGAAAAAGAATAGTATTGGCCAGCAGATACTAATGTGGCTTAGTAAGCATTTTGACAAGTAAAAACGTTTGGACGAAATCGGGGGAAACCGATTCGAGGTTTATCTTACGTAATACCCAGTTTAGTTGGTGCCATCAGGCTTTTTTGAGCTTTTGTGCCATTATCTCAGGATGTATGGATTTGTCCCGAAAAAACATTGCGACGTCCTTACAGGGTCCGCAAGAAGAACTTGTTGCAAAAAATTCAAAAGGATTCGAGAAGAGCTGTCTCCCCTACTTTTTCCAAATATTGTGTGCCTGAAATTAATATTACCATATGACATATGCAAACTTATGACCGATTCGATTACTCCCTTCGAGAGTTATCGCCCGCAACATTTTAGCGAAAATTGTTTAACTTTTGTGGGGAGGCACCGAAAGGAGTATATATGGCCTATCTTCGAACTTAAAATAAGTTTGTGCAAAATATTAGTATTAGCATCGTGCGTACCAGTCAGACAGATAGACAGAAGGACGGACAGATTTCGTCCAAACATACTTGGGGTCTAAAACCATTATTTCGATGAGGCATAATTTTGGTCGTACGTTTAGCTTAAAATAAAGCCACATCTCGTCAAACAAAAATAAAACCCGTGCTAATGTATGGTGCAGAAGTCTGGGTAATTACACAAGCCGATAAGACAGTGCTTGGTGTAATTGAGAGAAAAATTCTTCGAATGATCTACGGGTCAATATGCATTGGCGGTATCAATGTCGTATGGACCACAAGCTGTATCTGCTATAAACGACATCAGTACAGTTAAACGTATTCAGATATAACGATTTAGTTGGCTAGGCCATGTCTTAAGAATGAGCGATTATCAAACCGCTATAATGGTGTATAAATACGGGTGGTACACTCAAAACTGGAAAGCCAAAGCTTCGATGGAGTAAAAAAGCGGAAGAGGAGATCAATTAACACGGTATTCCAAATTGGAGAATTAAAGAAACAAAAATATAGGAATATAAATCGTTTCTTAGTTCGGCTTATAGGACCAATATTCTGTAGAGAACCAGCTAAGTACACCAAATTTGTAACTTCACACAATTAATATCTTTTCTATAGTTTCTTAAGGCCCCTTTATCTTTCTGTTCATTGATCGGTTGTATTCACATGTTCATTCATACATACAAACAAACATATATATGTATGAATATATAGTACCACAACTACGTCGCCGAATGCCACATTGTCTGCCAGAGTTGAATAGCAAATGATTTTTTTTTAATGAAATTTGTTGGCGTGACTAGACGTAGCTGCTCTAAACAGCATTCAGTGGTGAACCAACAACAACAACAACAAGAAACATGAAAAACTACAGCAAACCGAACAATTATCGTGTACAATATTTATCGTGCAAATAACAAAACTAGATTTTTTTTACTCTTAGCCCCTCTCAGATGATGCACGATATTCATCAGAGGAAAATGCCGACATCCATCCGTGTCATGAAATTGTGCATAGATGTATGTGTACATGCATACATATGTATGTATGTTTCTAGGACTTAATGATCAGTGAAAAAACGGTTATTAAATTTGCATTCAATTTTTTATTTTTTTACATACATATAGGTGGTTCGAAATAGAGTTGATATTTGTCACATAACTTTTACATTTTTCCTATTTTGGATAGTTCTTTTACATTTTTCCTATTTTGGATAGTTGAGTTAACTCTGTAGCTTGTTTACATTACTTACTTACTTACTTAGCTGGCCTTTTACAGAACATTTGTTCTATAAGCCGAACTAAGAAAAAATCTCCAATCCTCTCTGTTTGCTGCTGTATTTTCCCAATCTGGGATATGTAGCTTTACATTACTTTGTAATGGGTTATTTAGCTGCTGATATTTACTGCTTAAACTATGTAGTTGTGATGTGGTTGGATACAACTGGTTCGACTTGTATACAGCTCCATCGAACAGTGGGAAAACATACAGATCTAGCGTGCAGAAAGTCAAAACCTGGACTAGATCTTTCTACATGAGACATTAGTACAGTATTAAACTAGAGTGTTGACTGTACTTAACGGCGTACATATGTATATAATAATTGGAATTAATTGGTCAGAACGGAATAACAGTATCTCTAACATAGATATTTTTGGTAGTGTTCACGATGATGTTTTTAAGTTGTAAAATTGTGATGGACGTGTGCAGTCTGTGAATAATTTATTGTCGAATCTTTTGTATTTTTGATTTATCGTAAAAGTATTTAATTTAATTAAATAGTTTTATAAACCATACGTTATGTTAATTTAGATGTTATGAGCTAATTATATGTAACTTCCATTTTTCCATTACTGCATTTTTATGGAAAAATTCCAATATGGCACAGGATGCTTTTTAATGTTTGGTCCAAATTAAATTGCGATTCCAGGGAAAATTTAAGAAAATAGAAATTAAAAATGTCCGTCCTAAGGTTCCTAGGAAAAGGGGGAATTACGCAAATCAACGTAGTAAAGCGTCCCCAAATAAACTGCTAACGCAAGTTTTTATTACTTAACAAGTAAAAAAGTATAAGTCGGCCTTGCCGACAGAGATATACCCTCAGCCTGTACAAATTGAAACACTTTTTTCACAAAAAACTTATGTATTTAGGGGGTTTCAAAATTTTGGTCTCGTATGAACCGACAAAAATGTTGATTAGGATTAAAGTTCAAAAATTTTGCTGAAAAGGTATTTAAAGGAATGGACCGACATAGACCATGGGGGTGCCATAGGGGGTTTGTACACCCTTCGGGCTGTTTTTTTAAGAAGTATGGACTTGCCCCTGAAACAACTTTTACCATCGTAATTGAGGCAGCGAATGTAAGTTGCTTCAACAAAAATCAAAGAGATTCAATAGCAGGTCTTAAAGTGAACTTATCTAAAATTTTCTGTGGGAGGTACGGGATGGAGTGGACAAATATAGTCCATATTCGAACCTGATCTATATCTGGTAGATATTATGAGAATGTGTAAAGTATGGACCAAATCGGTCACTCCCATAAAGAGTTATCGTGCCCACAATTTTTCCGAATATTTTTGAACTTTTGTGGGGTAGGTACCTGAAGGAGTGGGCCGATATGGCTTATCTACGAACTTAAACTAAGTTTGGAAACAATATTACGAAGGCCAAATTTTGGCCGGAACCGGCATTTCCGTTCGAGAATTATCTTGCGCTTCCACCCATAAACATGGTGTCATAGGGTTTGTTTTTCAACTTTCAGACTATTTTTTCAGGAAGTATGGACTTGCCCCTGAGGAAACTTGTACCTTCGTATAGGGGACAGCGAATACAAGATGGTACAAAAAAAAAAAACCAAGGCGATTCGAGAGCATGTCCTAAACTGAACTTTTCCGAAATTTTGTGTGGGAGGTACTCGAAGGAGTTTACCGATTGAGTCCATATTGGAACCTCATCTAAGTCTGGTAGAAATTTCATAATGTGCAAAATATGGACCAAATCGGTTGCTCCCTTCAAGAGTTATCGTACGCACAAATTTTACGAACATTTTCGAACTTCTGTGGGGGAGGTACCGGAAGGAGTGGACCGATATAATCCATCTTTGAACTTGAACTAAGTTTGGACAAAATATTTCGAAAGCCAAATTTTGGACCGAATCGGCAGATCCGTTCGAGAGTTATCTTGCGCTCCAACCACTACACACGGTGTCATAGGGTTTTTTGTAACTTTCAGGCTATTTTCTCAGGAAGTATGGACTTGCCCCTAATGAAACTTACAGCGTCGTATAGAGGACAGCGAATACAACTTGCGTAAACAAAAATCAAAGCGATTCGAGACCAGGTCCTAAACTGAACTTTTCCGAAATTTTGTGTGGGAGGTACCCGAAGGAGTGGACCGATTGAGTCCATATTGGAACCTAATCTAAGTTTGGTAGAAATTACACGATGTGCAAAGTATGTACCAAATCGGTTATTCCCTACAAGATTTATCGTGCGCACAAGTTTTGCGACAATTTTTGAACATTTATGGGGGAGGTACCTGAAGGAGTGGACCTATATGGACAAAATATTTCGATACCCAAAATTTGAACCGAATCGATTAATCCGTTCGAGAGTTATCGTGCGCACCAGCCAGCCAGACAGACAGACGGACGGACATTGCTAGATTTACTCAAAATTGTCTGAAACGGATATCGTACAAACATACTTGGGGTCTAAAACCATTATTTCGATGAGGCACATTTTTGCTCGTATCAAAGTGTAAATACCCTCTTTAGCCTAAAGGCTGTGGGTATAAAAAGAGCTGGAAGGGGTGATTATGAAGTCTTATTATAACCCCCACCATAAATTATGTATGTATATTCAGTTGGATGATGTGGCTGCAATTTTAAAAATACCGAATATCTGTCGGTACCGTTCTATGGGGGCTATGTCAAAACGTGGACCTGTACCGATAATTATCTGTCGGAATATTTTGTAACCCAAACGAAGACTAAATACCAAATTTCAGCTACTTCAGTTGGATAATGTGGCTAAAAAGTTAAAAAATACTAAAATCGGGCGGTACCATTCTATGGGGGCTATATCAAAACGTGGACCTTTTCCGACAATTCTCTGTCGATATATTTTATACCGCCAACTGAGGCTAAATGGCAAATTTTAGCCATTACATAAGGGTAATGTGGCAGAAATCATTAAAATACCGAAAATCGGGAGGTACCGTTTATAGGAGCATTCCAAGAATATTAATATATCAATATCAACAAATGAAGTAAAGTTGTCAATATAAAGCTATTATTTCCTAAATTACTGATAAACACACAATAAATCTTTGACTTTTACTATCTGCACGCTAGAGCTATATTTTTTCCCACTGTGCATCGGTCCTGTGACTGTGAGGATGGTGAAGGTTAAGCAAGTATTTGTCACAGTTGATGATTCACTAGACCCACGACGTCACTGGTGTCCGCTTTCTCGGCATTAGCTGGCGTCAAGGCTCACACTGGCTCCTGAACTCTACGATATAATCTAAATAGCGGACATATCTAATGATGTTTAGGTCCATGACTGCTCTTGAACAAAATATCTGAACGTTTTTTAATTTTTTTCTAACCCACGGGGGTTCGTAAAAGGAATATTGGGCACTTTCTTCTTGTCTTCTGGCCCACAACGGTTTTGGAATGGAATATCAGTAACGTGATTATGATATTCAGCACCACGACGGCTCTTAAACGGAATATTGGTCACTTTCTTACGTTACTCAGCCCCACGACGGATCTTGAACAAATTATCGGTCAAAGTCTGCAGTTCTTGAACGAAATATCGCTAATTTTCTAATTATATTCTGGTGTACGAGGCATATTGCGCAGTATATTGGACACTTTCTTCTTGTGCTTGGATCTACAAAGGATTTTAAACAGAGTATCGGTTACTTTCTGCTGATGATGTTCAGGCTTACGAGGGAATTTGAACCAAATATCTGCCCCTTTCCAAAATTTTTCTTGGCTACAAGGTCCCTTCACCGGGTTTCTTTATTAAAATCAAACAAATTGTTTAACAAATTAATATATAATACATATGTGTGTTCTATGACTTATTTAAGAACCTGTTATATATTTTTTTTAATCAAGTACTCATTTATATATCCACATACATAGGTTTTCATGTACCTACATCTGTATACACATTTTGTATCACTTGTATCACATTAACAATATTTTACAACAAGTGCTTGTTCGGCTGTCTGACTACCTCACGGCATGTCTGGTTGTCTGGCAAATATCATTTGTTCGCCACATATCAAACCATCTCTCCATCTACCTACCTACATACCTACCCTATCGTCTAACCACTACCCTACCAAAAAAATAATCATTCAACAGAATTTTGTGAGAATCTCTTCTTATCCGTATAACAAAAACCCAATCCAACAAAAACTGACAACGAGTCAAGCAAACCAACCCACAGAACCAACCGTATCGTCACCGTAGACACAGTGGCAACAGCACAAACGACGACGACGACGACGATCAGCTATTGCTAAATAAGTGAATCCAAAGATCAAGATTTATTGTACGGAGGTACGAGTATGTATGTGTGTAGTTATATACGAATGTATGTATGTATTTTGGTAGTAACCAGCTCGTGTGATGATTGATGGACCTCGACAATCAGAAACGACGACGATGAGATAAACCGCAGCGACACAGTCAAGAAACACGAATGACTTCGATTTTTATTCGTAACATTTGTCGGACTAACGTTTTTTTCTAAGGCCTTTTTCGCTAGGCCTTTAAAGTTTCGGTATTTAATTTGAAGTGGAAGAAAGTTATGTTTGGATGAAATCATGGAAGTAATGACGAGATTTAGGAGGAATAAAACAAAGAAGTTACGAAGTGGGGGACTCTCTTACACCGGCGAGATTCGCCGAGCATTGTCAAGTACGTACGGTGGATGGGTTGATATCACTTATTTAAGAAACCTTTAGGAGGTCAGAAAACCGTTATGAGGTCTTCCATTTCCAGAAACCCTATTGAATACTTTCTATATACAGAAAACCTTTAGAAAGTCTTCTATATTTAGATAAACTTTAGGAGGTCTTCTATTTATTAAAAATCCTTAGGAGATTTTCTATCTATAGAAGGCCTTAAGAACTTCGTCTCTCTATAAAAGACCTTAAGGACGTCTTCTATCTATAGAAGATCTTAAGGACGTATAACTAAGACGGCCTTTAGGAAGTCTGCTAGCTATGCATGACCGTTAGGAGGAAATTTACCTGTAGAAGACTTTTTGGTGGTCTTCCATCTGTTACAGACTTTTAGGAAGTTTTCTGTCTATAAAAGAAAGACCCGCAGGAGATCTTCTATCTGTAGAAGACTTGCGGGAAGTCTTCTATCTATAGAAGACATTTAGGAAGTCCACTATCTAAAGAACACCTGTAGAAAGTTTTCTGTTTATAGACGACTTTAGGAGGTCTTTTATCTACAGAAGACCTTTAAGAGGTCTCCTATCTTTAGAAGGTCTTATGTCTATAGAAGACCTTTAGGAGCTCTTCTATCCAAAGAAGACCTTAAGGGCGTCTAACTATAGAAGACCTTTAGGAAGTCAGCTAGCTATTGATGACGATTAGGAGGACTTTTACCTGTAGAAGACTTTTTGGTGGTCTTCCATCTGCTAAAAACTTTTAGGAAGTTTTCTGCCTATAAAAAAAGACCCGCAGGAGATCTTCTATCTGTAGAAGACTTGCGGGAAGTCTTCTATCTATAGAAGACATTTAGGAAGCCCACTATCTAAAGAACACCTGTAGAATGTTTTCTGTTTATAGACGACTTTAGGAGGTCTTCTATCTAAAGAAGACCTTAAGGACGTCTAACTATAGAAGACCTTTAGGAAGTCTGCTAGCTATGGATGACCGTTAGGAGGACTTTTACCTGTAGAAGACTTTTTGCTGAACTTCCATCTGTTACAAAACTTTTAGGAAGTTTTCTATCTATAGAAGAAAGACCCGCAGGAGATCTTCTATCTATAGAAGACCTGTAGGAGGTCTTTTATCTATAGAAGACTTTTAGGAGGTCTCCTATATATGGAAGACCTGTAGGAGGTCTTCTATCTGTAGAAGACCTTTAAGAGGTCTTCTATGTTTAGAAGACCTTTAAGAGGTCTTCTATCTATAGAAAACCTTTAGGAGGTCTTCTATCTATATAAGACCTACTAGAGGTCTTCTATCTATAGAAGACCTGTAGGAGGTCTTCTATGTATAGAATACCTGTAGGAGGTCTTCTATGTATAGAATACCTGTAGGCGGTCGTCTATGTATAGAAGACCTGTAGGCGGTCTTCTATGTATAGAAGACCTGTAGGCGGTCTTCTATGTATAGAAGACCTGTAGGCGGTCTTCTATGTATAGAAGACTTGTGGGCGGTCTTCTATGTATAGAAGACCTGTAGGCGGCCTTCTATCTATAGAAGGCGTGTAGGAGGATTTCTATCTATTGAAGACCTGTAGGTGATCTTCTATCTATAGAAGGTTTTCTATATGTAGAAGACCTGTAGGAGATAGGAGGTCTTCTATGTATAGACGACCTGTTGGAGGTCTTCTACCCATAGAAGACCTTTAGGAGGTCTTCTAGCTATAGAAGAGCAGTACGAGATCTTCTATCTATAGAAGGTCTTCTATATCTAGAAAACCTGTAGGAGGTCTTCTATATGTAGAAGACCTGTAGGAGGTATTCTATCCATAGAAGATCTTTAGGATGTCTTCTATCTGTAGAACACTTGTAGGAAGTTTTCTATCTGTAGAATACCATTGGGGGGGGGGGGGGGTTGGATCTTTTATCTTTAGGAGGCCTGTATGAGGTCTCCTATCTATAGAAGACCTCTAGGAGGTCTTCTATCCATAGAAGACATGTAGGAGATCTTCTATATATAAAAGGTCTTCTATCTGTAAAAGACCTGTAGGAGGTATTTTATTTAAAGAAGATATTTATGAGATCTTCTGTCTATAGAAGACCTGTAGGAGGTCTTCTATCTATAGAAGACTTGTAGGAAGTTTTCTGTCTATAGATGACTTTTGGAGGCCTTCTATCTGTAGAAGACCTTTGGCAGATCGTCTACAGATAGAAGACCTCTTAAAGGTCTTCTATGGATAGGAGACCTCCTAAAGGTATTCTATGGATAGGAGACCTCATAGAAATCTTCTATAGATAAAACACCTCCTAAAGGTCTTCTATAGATAGAAGACATCCTATATATAGACGGAAAACTTTAGGAGACCTTTAGGAGGTCTTCTATCTTTAGAAGACCTCTAGGAGGTCTCGTATCTATAGAAGACCTTTAAGAAGTCTGCTATCTATAAAAGATTTTTAGAAGGTTATCTATCTGTAAAAGACCTTTAGAATGTCATCTATCTATAGACGACATGGATGAGATATTCTATGTATTGTGTACTTAAGGTCTTCACTCTGTAGAAGATCTTCAGGAGCTACTTTATTTATAGAAGATCTTTTGGAGTTCTTCTATCTATAGAACACCATAAGGAGGTCTTCTATCAGTAGAAGCCCTTTATGAGATAGATCTCTATCTATAAAAGACCTTGAGGAGGTATATTGAAGACCTTTAGAAGATTTCTATCAATTCTACCAGGAACACAGTTACATATATTAAAAATGGCAACTCATTCAATACTCTTTGAGAGCCTTTCGTTCCATTTTTCATTAAATTTTAAAAGGCCCCCTCCACTCAATTTCTTAAATTTGTCAAATACGCTTTGGACAATTAAAAAAAGGAGGCCCGCGGAAGATTATTAACACTTGATTGGAATCAAATTAAAATTTCATTCGAAGATCGTTGAAGCCAGCAAATGAATCTTTCTCATTTGTCAATGTAATGGAACCCCTTACCGGTATGACACAGCGCACACAACCGCACACACACACTCACTCACTAACTCACCTGAACATCCAAGTTTGCAGCAGCAAATAGCTCGATTGTGTGGCTAATAAAAGTTAAATGCGATTTCCTTTTGATTCGCATTTATAGTTCTTAACGTCTTTCCGGCTGTACGCGGCTGTATTAAATATTATCGCACCGGTAGTTGTCTTTATTATTTTTTTAAATATATTTTTGCAAAGTCGAAAAAATACTCTTTATTTAAATGCATGTTGTTAAAATTATTTTTTTAGAATATTAAATAAATTAGAAGAAGATTCGAGGGAAATTAGTCATAGGAATAAAAATCTAAAAAATTCAATTTTTAAATTAAATTATTTAATTTTTTTAAATATGTAAATCACTGAAAATTATAATATTATTGAAATAAATTAAATGAAGTGATGCCAAAATAAAATATTTTTACATGTGAATTGCTATACAAAACATTGATCAAGTGATCTTAATAATTAACAAATTTTAAACTGCATATTTATGTGTGGTAAGTGAAATATTAATAACAAATTGTACTTATTTATTGACATTATGCCGGTAAAATTTTTTGAGAGATGGGAGTATTCATAAGTAGCATTGCATAAAAATTCGTATTTAATTATGTCCCGGTCTACACTAGAGTGATTTATCCGTTCTTAGTTCAAGCTCTATACCAAAGTAATTTTTTGAAATTGCTGTAATGGGGAATCGTTGTAGTGTAGAACGGGATTTTGAAAAAATTGTAATATTCAAATGATAGTACAATTACGAGAATGAGGTCTTCAAAGTAAGACTCGCTGCAAATCACCCAGGAGTGGATTGATGTTTGAATTTTAATAAATATTCATGTCTTAAATTTTTTGTAGCTGCGAATAACATTTCCACTTTTCGCTTTATATAGTAAAACTATATAATTCACAGTAATTTGTTGTTTAATGTTGCAAAGTAAACCGTTTTATCTTCCAATTGTGATACCTTTTTACAAGAACCGCAGTGATATCTACATTTACATCGTAGTTATTGTTGTGTTGTTAACAATTTGACAAATTTAAATGTAAAAAATGTATATTATATATATATTTAATAAAATTAAGGGGTCGATTATCGATAGCAATTATCGTTTAGTGGAGTTGTCAGTTGTCAAAATTACTTTATGTATGGCAACCTTCAACTGAAGTTGCGAATCTCAGTTGACGAACCGGCTATTTTTCAGCAACCAGTTATTTTCAGTTGCAGTGTATATTTTTGAAGTAACAAGAAGTAAAATTGAAAGTAAAAAAACATTTTCTTAACAATTGTTGATTATTTGCATGATTAATTAATTTTGTGTATCAAAAATATGGTGAAAATAACAATAAAACAACAGTTTGAAATATTAATTGATAAATTGAGTGCAAATCCAATGTGCACATGGGTTGCATCTATACAGCCGACAACACCAGGAAATTTCGTTTTTGAATAAAAATGATTTTTGTTTTGTCTTTTTTCTTCCTCCGACAATTTCGAAAGGATCCAATATTGACACAATTTGTCCTCTATCAAGTGAACAACTTCCTTCAATACGTTCGACAATATAGATTGAGCCATGCAATTGTTGTAATCATTGTCATGGGACTTTTGGAAACTTCCCTTCGCAAAAAATCTCAACGCAGCGCACACTTTTAAAAGTGGGGGTATTTCTGTTGATCTGCAACTTACTTTGAAGTCATCCTTTTTCGTTCCCACAATGTATACTACGGCATCCTTTTCAATCGAAAATACGCCTTTAACCTAAAATAATTTACTTATTATACAGATCTTTCCAACATGAGCTTCAACTTACAGTGCAGATGGCAATTCCAATGGATTCGACTTGTCCCTCAAATTTCTTCTAATAGATGTCATGTCCTGTACATTTCTTCATCATCACTTATCATTTTAAAATTGTTTATTCACTAGTTTGAAAAAAAAAAAAACACTGATCGATAACACGTTTATCGACAACCCAATTGGGTTTACATCAATAATACAACATTTCTTCTCAGTTGTGCTGACAACTGACAACGCAACTCAAGTTTAGTGGCAATGCAAAATCGACGCCTAAATATCGGATAAACAAGTAAAAAAGTGTCAGTCGGCTTTGCCGACAGTGATATACCCTCAGCCAATGTGAATTGAAACTTTCATCTAAGGGCAGATCGAATGTATTTAGGGTCTCTTCAGAATTTTGTGGCCCTTTTGGAAAATTTGAACTTGCCGGCTAAAATGTGGATTAGGAATTAACACAGATTTTGAACTTTTGTGGGGGAGGTACCCTTAGGGATGACCGATATGTCAAATTTTGACTAAATATTAGGAGGTAGAAAGTTTGGACCAAATTCGTTGCACCATTCAAATGATATCGTCGTATTTTAGTGACATTTTTTAAATATTGGGGAGAAGTACCGATGTTGGGGACCGGTATTGCCCCATGAAACTAAGTATGGATAAAATGTGACGAAGACCAAATGTTGCACTAAATCGGTAGAACAGTTCGAGAGCCACATATGGTGACATTGGGTTTTTTTGTGTCATAGAGGTTTTTTACACCTTTCGGGCTGTTTTCTCAGGAAGTATGGACTTGCCCCGTGATGAAAGTGATTCAAGAGCAGGTCCTAAATTGAACTTTTCCAAGCAAAGTCTCGAAAACCTAAAAAACCCTAAAAATGACAACTTGAATCGCGTTTTATTTAAAAAGCGCCCCGGCGATTTTTTGGTTTATTGATATTTCTTATCTATGAACATTGTAAAATATATGATAATCGGTCCATTCATTTTCAACAAAAAGTTAACAAAAAATTAACTAAGGAAGCTCAAGATGTGCCATTTCATATGAACAAATTTAATAAAAAGATTGGTAGTTTTCTTCGAATAAAAAACTTTTGGCTGCACTGCAGGGGCTTACCTGATAACTTACTTACTTAGCTGGCCCATTACAGAACATTTCTTCCATAGACCGAACTAAGAAAAGATCTCCAATTCTCTCTGTTTTTCGCTTCGTATTCTGGAATACCGCGACTTGTCATCTCTTCATTCACTTGTTTGTGCCATCTATTCTTTGGCATGCCAATTTTGCGTGCACCGCCATGTGGCATGTATTCATACGCCTTCTTAGCGGGTTCTTCATCGCTCATTCATATGATATGGCCTAGCCAACGCAATCGTTGCATCTCGATACGTTTAACTATATTCATGTCTTTGTATAGCTGATATAGCTCGTGGTTCATACGTCGTCGATATTCACCGTCAACGCGGGCCGATCTTTCGAAGAATTTTCCTCTCAAACACACCAAGCACTGCCTTATCTGCTTGCGCAAGTACCTATGCTTCGGAGCCATACATTAGCACAGGTAGTATCAGCGTTTTGTATAGTGTTATTTTTGTTTGACGAGATGTGGCTTTGTTTTTAAATTGCTTACTTAGACCATAGTAGCATCTGTTGGCCAATACAATTCTTCTTATTTCACAACTGATGTTGTTTGTTGTGTTTATGGCAGTGCCGAGGTAGACGAAGTCTTTAACTACCTCAAAATTATAGGTACAAACTTCCACAGTTGGTCCGAGCTCTATGGACGCTTTGCGCGTCGACACCATAAATTTTCGCCGTTTACCGCCAGACCCACTTTAGCAGATTCTCCTTCGACCTTCATAAAGGTATCAGTTACTTCTTTTACTGATCGGCCCATGATGTCTATATCATCAGCATAAGCAAGGAACATGTGGCTATTGGTGTAGATTGTGCCACTTCGTTTGACGTTTGCCTCTCGTATAACCTTTTCCAGCAGGATGTTGAAGAGATCACACGAAAGGCTGTCTCCTTGTCTGAAAACTCTTTTGGTACCAAACTCTTCGGAGAGGTTCTTTCCTATTTTAACTGAGGACCTCGTGTCAGTTAAAGTCATTTTACAAAGCCGGATGAGCTTTGCGGGGATACCAAATTCAGACATGGCTTGGGATACCTTTGAACGCAGCGGGCTGTCGAAGGCTGCTTTATAATCGACAAAAGGTGGTAGGTGTCGATCTGCATCTCTTGGGTCTACTCCAGGATTTGCCGCAGGGTAAATATCTGGTCAATGGTAGACTTGCCAGGTCTAAAGCCGCATTGGTATGGTCCAATTATCTCGTTGACCATAGGCTTTAGTCGTTCGCACAATATCCTTGACACGATCTTGTAGGCAATAGGGAGTAGACTTATGTCCCTATAGTTAGAGCATACAGTCTTATCTCCCTTCTTGTGGACTGGACAAAGGATGCTCAAGTTCCAATCGTCGGGTACTTGTTCTTCTTGCCAGATGGTGCTAACTAGCTGATGAATACACCTTATCAGCGTATCGCCTCCGGTTTTGAACAGCTCGGCTGGTAAGCCATCGGCTCCTGCTGCCTTATTATTCTTCAGCCGATTTATTGCTGTCTTTTCCTCATCTTGGCTGGGCGGTATACATTCAATACCATCTTCTGGGATTGGGACTGTGGTATCTTCGTCGTCTTCGCTGCTATTGGATACCAACAGATTTGAAAAATGTTCTTTCCATATCCTGAGTACACTATATGTATCAGTTACCAAATTACCTTGCTGGTCTCTACAGGAGCATGTGCCTGTACCAAAGCCATCAGTTTGATGCTTGACTCTTTGGTAGAATTTTCTCTCTCTTTGGTAGAATTTTCGGACTTTATTCTGGCTCCTGTACATCTCGATTTTTTCGCACTCCCGCTTTTCGCACTCACGTTTCTCCTCTCTCCTTTTCTCCCTGTATCTCTCTCGTGTGCTACGCGTTGCTACGGATTGTAAAGTAGCTCTATATGCCGCATTTTTCTCTTCGGTGGCAGCACGACACTCCTGATCATACCATGGATTCCTTGGTGGAGGTCTCTGGTATCCAAGTATGGATTTTGCGGCTGTTTGCATGGAGTGGGCAATGCTTTGCCATTGCGCTGATATGTTATCGGGATGAGGAGTGCTTTGATTAAGCAATTGGGCTAGTTGAGTGGAATATGCTGTGGCTATCTGTTGTGATTGCAGCTTACCGATGTCTAACTTTCGTGTTGTGTGTGTTCGTACTTTATTCGCTACGTTTAACCGGGTGCGTACCTTTTCTACAACAAGGTCCGAATCAATGTTTGCGCCTCGGAACGATCGTACATCCAACACGCTCGATGAATGTCTTTCATCTATCACAACATGATCAATTTGATTACTTGTTCTTTGATCTGGAGACAGCCAGGTGCCCTTATGAATTTCGAGATGATTAAATCTGGTACTGCTAACTACCATGTTTTTTGCAGCTGCAAAGTCTATCAGCCTCATACCATTCATTGTCAGATGTTTCACTGTGGAGACTGACTGTTTGGCCAAAGATGTTCTCCTTTCCAATTTTGGCATTAAAATCGCCTAGAATAATTTTAATGTCATGGGCAGGGCAACGGTCATATGGTTCTTCTAAGCGCTCGTAAAATATATCTTTGGTCTGTTCGTCCTTTTCTTAGGTGGTAGCATGAGCGCAAATAAAGCTGATGTTGAAGAATTTAGCTTTTATTCGAATTGCAGCAAGTCTTTCATTCACTGGAGTGAAGCTGGATACCAGATGTTTTAGTCTCCGACTAACTACAAATCCGCAACCAAACTCATGCTTTACGTCATGGCAGCTATAATACAGTGCGTCACCTTTAGGTGTTGTTGTGACGCCTTTCCCAATCCATCGTATTTCCTGTATGGCAGTAATATCGGCCTTGTATTTTTCAAGTACGTCTGTCAATGCGAAGACTGTACCTTCTCTATAAAGAGTGCGAACATTCCAGGTGCAGATTCGAAGATCATGGTCCGTAAAACGTTTGTGGGGTTCGTCAACTTTAGAGGGGTTTGTTTTACTTTTCTTTCGTTTTTTCATAGTAGGCTGTTTTTTTTTCTAGGGGAGGGTTATTAACCCGACGCCCAAACCCAAGTTTTTAACGTTCTTTGGGTGAATGCGCGGCACATGTTAGCTCAATACCTTTAAAGGGGGTTTAAGGCAGTTCCCCAGGTGACACCACGGGAGGTCAGTGTCCACTTGAAATAAAAGAGGGACCAAGATAAATCCTGGGATTTGCCATGTTAAAATCGGTCAGGACCGTTCCTTAGTATCTTCCATCCCCTACGTCACCTGATAACAGTCCAGAGTTATTTTTTTTCATTTCATTAAAATTGGGGTTTATCATACGTTCTCCTCACGGTGGATGGGTGTACACCTACCCAGGGAAATGTTCGAAGACAAATTATTAGTTGAATCAATCACCATTTGTCAATTGGATGGATTCCAAATAAGATGAAAAAAATCATTCACGACTTCGTTCGAACTCAAGCAAAATAACCACGGAAAACATTTCTTCATATGGAATCACTTTCAATTAATTTTTCTAGGTACTTACAAGATGTTTGGTACATCCGCTCTTAACCGATCGATCATTTACTAACGAATTGTTTCCTCAATCAGTGATTATCAATATTTATCTTTTGGCTTAAGTCTTAACTACTTACAATTTTTGACTTTTGCATTACTAGCACACTAGTACATATGGACATACATATGTATGTACCTAGCAAACCAAATGTCTGATGTCCGACACGTCTGAACAATTTCGAAAGCAAAGTTGTTCACATTTCGTTCCGATTTCTAAACGATTTTTCGGAGAGGATATAGTTCAGATTTTGTACCGATTTCGCAACGAATGTCGGAAAGAAATTTCCTTTCCGAATTTCCCAAGGATTTTCTTCAGATTTCGTTACGAAATCGGACCGAAATCGATCCGATGTAGCTCCGACATTTCGTTGCGAAATTATGTCAACCACTTCATACAACTTTCGTTAAGATATCGTTACGATTTCGGATCAGATGTGGACGTATCGTCCAAATTTTGTTCCGATTTCGTTGCGATGTCGGTACGATTGGTTTGCTGGGTATATAACCCCAGTTTTATGTGAATGCCTTCGATGCACGATGACTTTACAATATTATTGAATGAGTTAATTGAACTGTCTTGTCATAAGATGAGTAAAATAAATGTTTGAAATAGCAGATTTCAATAATGCCGATCGATAAGACTTACGAACCTAAACACACATACATACATAAGAATACTCACTGATACCTGTTGTATGCATTGTTGCACGTTTGTAAATCTTGTAACTAACTATGGTGTGTATCGATGGAGTGTTTTGTTCAGTGCACTCATGGAAATTACAAAAAGAGTAATTTGAGTACAATGAGAGAGGTCAATCGAACGATCGATCGGTGGATAGATGTCGTATGTTGGTTGTGTAGTACATGTGACCACTCTACTCGCGCTCTACACTTTTCTACCTAAATGTAGTACTTTTTATTTTACTTGTGTTTTATGTTACTCAGTAGCAACAACCTCTTATGAAGAAAATATTTCAAGAGCAATTTTTTTTTCGAATTTTTCTATGTGTGTGTGTACGAGAGTGTGCGTGAATATAACGTGCCTCACTACTCACAGTGTCTATATATTGACTGCTAGTTCCAAATATGATCAGTACTGTTTTAGTCACGACTAGCAGAACACCTTCTCTTCTTTAGAGCGCTTAACTACGGATACACGCGGATCAATTTCTTTGAAATCATATTGAAAAACCACCAGCAACAACAAATTCTGAACATCATACGTCGTATTTAGTGAAATATTACAAGCGTATCGAAAATTCTTTTCCAAAAAAGAACTAATTCATTTGAAGAAGAGTGTAGAATTTCTTGTGTGTACGTCAAGACGATCGATCAATTGATCGTTTTGCAAACGAATAAAGAACAAACCATAAAAAAACTCTACCAAGAAGTGCATATTAAAAGAAAAGAACTGTAAATTGTTGTACATTTGTAATGTCTGTTAACTGGTTATTGTGTCATTTTGAGGCTAAGAAGCACACAGCAGTTCAACAAAAATTATTGAAAATTGTTACAAAATTGAACATTAAAATGTTTTGAAGAGATTTTTGTGTGTGCGTGTGAAAAATTTCTCCTTTGTATAAAACAATAAAGTAGAAAAAACATTAAAATAGTCAAACAATACTAAATTTTTTAATTTAGTATAAAATAGCAAATAACGAAAAATAAAAACTAATTTAAATAATTATAGACAAAAGTTTTGTTTAAAAAAAAGCAGTACAAAGCAAAACCTAAAACAAGAACAAATTTGTGTGGTATTACAAAAAAATTGCCTTAAAAATTCCCCACCAACGGCTAAGCTTTACAATTGCCACCAAAACTCCATTGTGAGCCACTCGCCTAACGCAATTAACAGCGAAGTACAAAAAATCGCCAAAATTCCGCCCTCATTGAAAATAAACTTTTCCAAAACGGATACCCTCAGAGGACGACCTATGTCCGTGCAAAACTATTTACTATTGATATTCAATCAGAACGCCAACGCTCTGTCGAGGACACCGCATAATTTAGAATTACTGAACTCTTTTATAACGTAACAGTGAAAGTTTTCAAACGAAACAAGAACAAGCGACAACTTTGCCGCCAGCCGACAAATTACCCCCCGTTTAAAACACCAAAAACACCAGAGGAAGATCAGCAGCCGCATCAGCACCAACAGCAACTGCATAAATTCATACAGGGCAGTAGCACCATTTAAAATTTCACAATACCTCCAATACCAGATACCCTCCCATATCAACGCCAGGAATTCTATACCAAAAGAAAAAGAAAGAGGAGACAACCAAAAGAGAGTACAACAACTAATTACTGAGGCTGAATAGAAGTAAAGTTATATATTTTTTTTGAAATTACAAAACGGGAATCAAGAGAAGAGAAATATCCAAAACGAAAGAAACATATTTTGAACACAAATTAACTGGAAATTTTACAAAGCGAAGAGTGTAATTAAAAAGTAACTAAAATCGAATTTCAATTATTGTTAACAAATTGTTCTCAAGTGTCGCGGCAAAGTAAATCAAAACACCAAACTTCAAAAGTTTTTGAAATAATTTGCCATCATTCATAAGCAACGAAGAAAACGACGAAGAAAGAAAATTAAAGTAAGTAAAGAAATACATACAAGAAAAAAAATCGAATGTTTTTTAAGTTAGAGTTTGTTTTCCTTTCTGAGAAGAAAAAATATCTATTGGAATTAAAAAGATAAAAAAAAAAAACAAAATACAAAAAAGATAAAAAAGTAGAAAGATGAATTTATGTTGTAAAATAAATAAAAAATCGGTTGGGAACAAGATATTTTGGCACATATTGCAACACTCCTTCTGGTACCTGCCACATAAAAGTTCAAAATTTTTCTATGAAGTGGTACGCACCATAACTTTCGAATGATTTAACTGATTTGGTACAAAATTTGGTCCTATTAATATTTTTCCAGCCATACATCTGGTTCAAATATGATGTATATCAGTTCAACAACAATGGTACCTCCAACAAAAAAAATTGAAATTTTATTCGCACAAGTGCAGTTTAAGTGCATGTCTCGGATAGTTTTCACAATTTTACAGCGGATTGTTCTTGGTCCTAATTTTCGTGGGCAAATCCATACCTTTTGAGATAATGGTCCAAAAAGCTCTATAAAAACCTGTCGGCACTAACCAAAATTACTGAAGAGCACGAAACTTTGCACATCGTAAAACATTCATCAATTTAAAGCCAGTAAGGAAAGGATCAAAGTCGGGCGGGACCGACTATATGTTACCCTACATCACTGTGAATATGTAAAATGTAAATCGGAGCTATATTTAAATTTTAACCGATTTCGATATAATTTGGCACATTTATTTCCAGACCGAATTCAGTCACACACTCCAAATTTCATCGAAATCTGAAATATATAGCGTGTTTGGTACAGAAAATAGGTGAAATCGGCCGAAAATATATATGGGAGCTATATCCAAATCTGAACCGATTTTCACCAAAAGCAATAGCGTTCTTCCTATGGCTAAAGAAAATGTAGTCCCCAATTTTCAGCTCAATCGGACAAAAAATGCGACCTGTACGTTGCGAACAAAAATACATGGACAGACGGACAGACGGACGGACATACATAAATCGACTCAGAAAGTGATTATATGTATATCCCCAAAAGGAACTATGGGTCTATTTCATTTCCTTTTGTATGTTACATACAAATGCACAAAGACATAATACCCCTTACCATAGTGTGGTGTAGGGTATAAAACGGCCTATATTGGGTGCCACCGTGGTGCAATAGTATGCACAACCGCCTTGCACTCAGAAGGTCTGCGGTTCGATTCCCAGACCAGGCAACATCAAATTTCCAATGGTGGCAAAACTCCCCTCAGTAATGTTGGCGACATTTCCTGAGTATTTCAGCCATGCGCCGTTCGGACTCGGCGATAAACAGTAGGTCCCATATTATTGAGCTAATATGAATCCGGGTGCACTCATTGATATGAGAGAAGTCACCCTTGTCCCGCCAGGGATGTTTGTGGAACATTATTATTATTAATATATATGTTTGTGGAACATTATTATTATTAATATATATCGAGCAACACCTTCGGGTAGTACCTCCCTCACAAAAGTTCGAACAAAGTCTCTTACGTGCACTTTAAGGGCTTTCCAAGGATTATTTTTGCAAGTCCATGCGTCCGGTCATAATGACCCAAAAACTCCTAGAAATTATTTCCAGTTCCAAGATGGTTTATGCCGGTACATTCCATTGGGTACCTTCGCAAAATTACAACACTTTTGCGCTTTAAACCAGTTTAAGGTCACTTCCCGGATCGTGTGACTGAGGAGTTGGACTTGTTTTCTTCGAAAATTGATCATCCACTGTTGCCATTACTTGTCACCATTTTGACCATTGATGGCGGTGGAATGTAAAATCAGAACATTTTTTATGCTTGCTTTTTTTTTCGAAAATTGATCATCCACCTTGTAAGGGTGTAAATGCAAGATTTTATGCTTATCAAATCTCCTATAGACCCGATTTGCTAAAATTGTTATAAGATTTTTCCGATTCTACCCACGGAAAATCTTTAATGCGTTTGCTAGGCTGTGTATGATTCCATGATTTACATTGAATTTGACGTGTTTCCAAATCTCCTATAGAACCGATTTGCTAAAATTGTTATAAGATTTTTCCAATTCTGCCCACATTCCAAAGTCGAAAAATCTTTAAAGCGTTGCTAGGCTGTGTATGATTCCATGATTTACATTGAATTTGACTTAAATTGAGAAACGTCCAATGAAATGCAGAAAAATACTGACGTTTAGATGTGGTTCAAATTCAACATCGACCTTTCCAATTTTTGTAATATCCCTTCTGTTAAAATGTTAGTTCCTGATCGTTATCTATATAATCAGCTAGATTTGACCTTAAGATCTTGCATTAACAAGGGGTCCAACAAAACACCCAGTGAAAAATCCCCTCTCCATTAAACTGCTGCCACGTGTTTGATAGCCTGCTTCACCTGATGTATTTGTATACTTTTATTGATTGGGAATTGTACAAGTTCAAGGTTTTTAAATTTTTGTGATTTTTAATTCGATTTAATACATACATATGTTTAGGAATTTGTCAACATTTTTCGGGTAAATGTGTTTTATTATGCCTATCCCTTTCCATTAAAAGTTCTTCCTAGGACGTCCATTGCTATTTTTAATACAAAATATATTTTCACCTATATTTTATAAAACCTCTGTAAGCTTCTAAAGAACCTTCTACAATATATACACCTACATACATATATTTTATATTTTCTTGCATATTGTTTCAATGATTTTTTTTCATTTTATATTTTCTACGACTTGTGAAATTAATTTAAAATAAAATCCATGTCACGAGGTTTGATATTTTTAGTAGCCGTTCTTTTTTTCTTTCCTTTTTTTTTTTGTTTCATGAAGACAATCATAAATTATGAGCCGCATGACGTGATATATGTATCTATGTATATTCGAACATAATGTGGTCTAAGAAAGAACCACCGGTGGTGTTTGATTGTGCTAAAGGCACATTCGTATTGAGTTTTGTATTATGTATTTCGTCACACTCGTTAATTTAATTCAAACCCTTTTGGTGTGAGAAGACGACACCACACACTTATTTGCATATTTTCTTTGTTGTAATTTAGTAGTCGTTGGTTTTTTTTTGTCTGATGCAATCTATTTTGAATATTTCAATCTTGTAACAAGTGGAAATTTTCGTTTAGAATGATAAGACAATTTCAAATATATGGTTTGTTCCAGTACTGCAAGAATCTACTAATTTTAACAATTTTTTCCGATAACATAAAGGAAAAAATGTTATCGTAGTAAAATTTAGTAGCTTCTTGCAGGTTCTGGAACAGAGCAATAGTGATTTTTAAAGAAACGAAAAAAACGAATATTTACCCAGCAAAAGCTTTGATGTCAAATCAGGGGATAAGAAGATGCTAAAAGGGTCAAAAATGAATAATGACTTTTGTTTATGACGGAACCTAAATACGAGAGTTTTTATACCCTCAGCCTTTAGGCTAAGGAGGGTATATACACTTTGATACGATGAAAATATGCCTCATCGAAATAATGGTTTTAGACCCCAAGTATGTTTGGACGAAATGTGTTTCAGACAATTTGGAGTCGATCTAGCCATGTCCGTCCGTCTGTCTGTCTGTCCTGCTGGCTGGAGCGCACGATAACTCTCGAACCGATGAACCGATTCGGTTAAAATTTTGGCTTTCGTAATATTTTGCCCAAACTTAGTTTAAGTTCGAAAATGGGCTATATCGGTCCACTCCTTCCGGTACCTCCCCTACAAAAGTTCGAAAAAGTTCGGAAAATTTGTGCGCTCGATAACTCTTTAAGGGGGTAACCGATTTGGTTCATACTTCGCTCTTCGTCAAATATGTACCAGACTTAGATGAGGTTCCAATATGGACTCAATAGGTCTACTCCTTCGGGTACCTCCCACACAAAATTTCGGATAAGTTCAGTTTAGGACCTGCTCTCGAATCGCTTTCGTTTTGTTTTAGCAACTTGTATTCACTGCCCCCCATACGACGGTACAAGTTTCAGCAGGGGCAAGTCCAAACTTTCTGAGAAAATAGCTTGAAAGTTTCACAAAACGCCTATGACACCGTGTGGGTGGTTGGAGCGCAAGATAACTCTCCAACGGATCTGCTGATTGGATCCAAATTTTGGCCTTAGTAATATTTTGTCCAAACATAGTTTAAGTTCGAAGATAAGCCATATCGGTCCACTCCTTCAGGTACCTCCCCCACAAAATTTCAAAAATGTTCGGAAAAATTATTCGTACGGTAACTTTTGAAGGGAGTGGCCGAATTGGTCCATACTTAACACATCTTAATATATCTACGAGATATAGATCAGGTCCAAATATGGACTATATTTGTCCACTTCATCCAGTACCTCCAAAACAAAATTTCGGATAAGTTCACTTTAAGACCTGCTATCGAATCACTTTTATTTTTGTTGAAGCAACTTGCATTCGCTGCCTCAATTATGATGGTAAAAGTTTTTTCAGGGGCAAAACCACACTTCTTAAGCAGACAGCCCAAAGGGAGTAAAACCCCAATATGGCAACGTATGTAGTGGCTGGAGATCGACTTCCATAATGGTCAATGTCGATCCATTCTTTTAAGTTATTCCCCCGCAAAACTTCTGCTCTTTAATCTAATCAACATATTTGTCGGTTCATGCGTTCAAAATTTTTAAAACCCTCTAAATACCTACGTTTTATGGGAAAAAATTGTTTCAATATACACAGGCTGAGGGTATATCTCTGTCGGCCAAGCCGACTGATACTTTTTTTACTTGTTTTTTTTAAATAATGATTCATAGGACGGATTTTAAAATGCCACCTCCCCTTGGCAATAATATGAATAAAGCTCTAAATTTAAACACTAAACTGATCCTGAGACATTTTACAGAAAAAATGTATTTACGAAAGTCCTTAAAAGTCGCACGAACCCGATCAAAGTAGTATTTTATTGACTTGCCATTTAACGAAAAAAAGTATTTACAAAATGCTGAAAAGCCGACACGCGAAGCAATATTTTTTGGTCTTTTGAAGTCGCTTTTTAGCCAGCTTAACTAAAATTCAAAGACTGAAAGATTGGGCCTGTCTGGTTACTAAAAAGTTTGCAACAATTTATATAAATTGTTACAGAAAGTTGTCTGTTAACTGTATGTTCTTGATTGAAAACTTGCAAGTTTTTGCAGGAGAAATTTCTTCTGGCAAGAACTTGCAAGTAACCAGACACACATATTAGCTCTGTACGATAACACAAAAGTTTGCACAAATTTTTACAAAATGCTGTTCGATTACAAACTTTTTCAATAAAATAGAAATGAGAAGTAGTTGCAAGAACTTGCAAATACTTTTTACTTGCAAAGTTATCGAACAGACCTGTTGTCTTTTTAGTCGTAGGGAAATCGAAATGTCTAAAGTGGGGTACACACGATCAGTTTTTGTGGTTGCTGGACAGTTTGACATTTATCGATATTTCCGAAAAATCGACAGTCAAAACTGATCGTGTGTACCCCGTTTAAAATTCTTCTTTCTTTGACACTTGATTTTACATCAAATATTTACAACATTGGTCTATTCCAGAACTCCAAGAATCTACTAATTTTTACTATTTTTCCGATAACATAAAGGAAAAAATGTTATCGTAGTAAAAAATAGTAGCTTCTTGCAGATTCTGGAACAGAGCTCATGTTTAATTATTTATAGAATAAAAATATAATTTATAAATTGTCATTCACATATTCAAGAGCTTTCAAATCTTGCTAAAAATATTTATGTAGTTCACAAAATAACTAGTTCAATTGAAGGGTTCATTGAATGGAGCGTATGATATACATACATATTTATCCAGCGGATTTTTGTCAACGACTGATTTATCACGGATGGATCCTGGATTTAGTTTAGCTATATTTCATTGACGCTTGTCATTGGAATGTTAAAGAACTTTCACATCTTAAAGATGTTTAGTTCACAAACGAATTAGTTCAATGAACCATTATTATTCGTTCACAAATATGTACTTTCATATTTGTGAACGAAGTTTAGTTTAGACAAGAAATGCCCCAGAATCAGTCAATGATCATTGTCATTGTGAACCAATTGGGGCTATTTACTACAATTTTAATTATTAATAGAATAAACAACATTTGAGTGTCCTAGAGCTTACGCATCTCACAGCATAAAAGATGTTTAGTTCACAAACGAACGAGTTTAATTTAAACTGGTTCATTGAAAGGAGCATATGATCTAGTTCACTTTTGTTCCCTGAACTAAGATCAGAGAACAAAGGTTTTTTAATAGATGGACACATGGTACAACAAATAAGGTAAAGTAAATAGTACAACAAATACAACTCAACAACAACCACATAGAAATTTGTTTTTGTTTGTAATGTTAGTGTCACCAACAAATCAAGGAAGTGTCTACACATTATTGGAATTAAAAAAACTAATATTTTTAACATTTGATTGAATATTTTTAAAGACTTGAATGAAATAATCATTGCGAATAGGGCTGCTGCAACATCATGGACTAATTGAGATAATTTTTGTAGTTTTTTCGCATTGTCTGAAAGAAATTCTTATTGTACAAGTTTTGATTCGAATGATGGAACTTTAATCTAAAAAAAGGTGAACGCTTTTGTAAAAGGACTAGAACGTCTAGATTTGTTTAGTTCACGACCAGTATCAGGGGTTCCTCAGTCAGAACAGAACAACTGGCAAAATAAAATGTCTCTGTCATCTCGGAATTCAGAGAACAAAATGTTCCTGGCTATTTATTTTTATACCCTATACCACAATGTGGAAAAGGGTATAATAAGTTTGCTTTCCCAAAAATTCATGTAACGCCGCGAAATATTCGTCGTAGACCCCTCATGTGGTATACCAAACTTCATATCTCGACGAGATAAAGCGATTTAGCGATGTGTGTCCGTCCGTCCGTCTGTCCGTCCATTAAAAATTGTAATCAAGCTAGAGGCCGCAATTATGGACCGATTGTCACGAAATTTAGTATGGAGGTCGGGTTTGGACCAGAATAGAACTGATTAGTTTTTGGCGATGATCGTGAAATGTTAAAGGGATGAAATGGACCAAAAACAAAATTTTTGCTCGATTTTGTAGCCGCTCTGTAGGTCGCAATAATAGTCCGATCGGCGCGAAATTTTAAACGTAGTTTTGGTTTGAGATGAAGAAGTAGCGTGCAAGTCAACGGTATGATCGGATAATATTTAGCGGGTTAAATTGATCAAAACTTTTGTGTGAAAATTGGTAAAATTTCTAATGCACATCTTATAACTTTATCCCAAGAAGACGCGTTTAGTGGTATAGGGTATCACATGGTCGGCCCCGTCCGACTATAGTCTGTTCTTACTTGTTTATAGTAGAATGTATGCATTTGAGTTCATATAAATGAACCAAATTTAAATGATCCAAATTTATATGAACAATTAAGAGCTGACTGGATATTCAGATCAGTAGTGTGATTCTGTAGCTCATTTTGTGATTACCGACAAAAATTCAGTAAAAGAAACTTTTTTACTTGATATGCCTGAAGAGCAACGTAGCTAACATTGAAACCGTTGATAGTTGTGTGGGAATCTCTTCGGCTTTCTTTTTGCAAACCATATCCGATGTGAACTACACTATATGTAGCGCTCTCCCAAATAAGCTAAACTTGTAGAACAGTTAAGTTCAGAGATGAACATGCAGAGAGTATTACTGTATGTTCGTGTATGGTGAGACTTTATTTAAATTAAAGGCGTGTGCATAAGTGATTTAGTTTATATGGAAGAGAGTAGATTAGCGAACTAGTTCAATCATGTGAACTAGACTGTATGGAGCGCTTCCCTAAATGAATTAAACTGTTCAATTATATAATAAACAGTTCAATTATGTGAACATTATATATGAAACGTACATGTAAATGAACTAATATATTCAATTATTCACAAAATATGCTCATTTTTGTCGGAGCGAGCAATTGAAATAGATAGTGATAGCGAACTAGTTCAATCATGTGAACTAGACTATATGGAGCGCTCCCCTAAATGAACTAAACTGTTCAATTATATAATAAAATGTTCAATTATGTGAACGGTATATATGGTACTCACATGTAAATGAACTAATATATTTAATTATACACAAAATATGCTTATTTCTGAACAATTGAACCAGATAGTGAACAACAAATACGATTACCGACTAGTTCAATAAAAAGAACTGAACTATATGAAGTGTTCTTGTAAATGAACGAAAAATAGAAGACATTTCTTTGCAACTTTCTGAGTTATGGGCAGTAAAAACGAATTCCAGCAGAAATGGGAAACGGCCAATAATTTATTTTGAAGAATAAGGTATTGGAGATGGTACAAAACAAATGTCGAAGTAAATTGATTTAGGAATCTTTTGTTCCGCAATCAAATAAAATATCAACAAATAAAATTTAGTAATCTCCAAGAGAAATATTTAAGTCGCTGGAATTTCCCAGGACAACTTCTTTTAAAATCAAAATTATTTAACATTAACTTTTTACCCACACTGTTTGATTATTAACCGTGTTATGTTAGCCGTTTTGTCATTGGTGAATCAAGGGAAACGTTGTATTTTATGTCATTGTATTGGTTACTTTGTGCCGTGTGAGAACAAGAAAAAAAAAACACTCTCAGAAGAATTTCATGAATGAACCAACTAACCAGCAAGCCAACCAATCTCCTCTTGCTGCCCATTTTTTGAATAGACTTTTGCGTAATTGGGTGATACGCTGTTGTCAACATTGAAAGTAGTAAATTGTTGGCTACAATAAACGATGCCGCCGCCGCACTTGTTAGTGTGCTTCTTTTCCTGTATATGGTAGAAAGAGGGCTCGACAAGCACGCTATCGTAGTTCTTTTCGGCTAGACATTCATTCAAGCATATCGATATGCCTTGGTGACTCTCTCAATTTTATGCAAATCATGCAGAGCATGGTAAGCAGTTGACGTCTGCGGATGGTGACCATTTGATGTGTCGCCTTTGCGAGACAGTGTTTATAGATAAATCATGATCACACACCGAATAGTTAGTGATGAGATGAGTTGAGCTAGTTTGCGGTCATATCAATGAAAATAGAAAAAAATCGTAGAAGACGTTTTGAATTTTGGTGTTGGTAGTTCTCTTCTAAACCGGAAATTATAATTCATTCATCATCCACCAATGCTATCAAAGTAGCTGTGAAGAAAATGGTTTCCTTGCGGCGACTTTTTGTGGTATGGGTCATTATTTAATGATTTCTTTTGGTTTTTTTTTTGTTTGACTGGGTGCTTCTTTTTTCGATTTAAATATGTATTTTAAAATAGCCAAAAAGTGTTTGTTGCCAAGAACATTATCGTGACAGGCAACCAGACAACACAACATCGCTAAATCAGAAGCAAGCAACAACACAATCTCTCTAGCCTGTCTGATCGATAAATTGTCATCATCATACTTATAAAAAGAGAACCCCCCAAATAGACATCGATCGACGACCATAGGGAAACTATGAATCGTTTGTTGTATTTCACTTGGTTTATTTCATTTTTTGGCTTTATATAGGCAAAAAGCGAAACAAATCGTGAGTGTGTTTCATTTAGTCAAGTTGGCAACGTCACTTCGCATTTGATAAGCAACAACATTCGCAAGCAATTATTGTCGAATTTTGAGGTAATCGCTTTTTGCAAAAACCGAACACACACACACACTCATTTCAGATCCTAAGCAATAAAGAATCAAACATTTTCATTATCTGTGAAACATAATTTGATTTTTTTATTAATTTTTATTAAAGTTGATTGACCTTCATCATGGACATTGTGATAATAAGCGTTTCTTTCTTCTCGGCATCTCTTTACAGAAAATGAACTTACTACATCTCACAATACTGGCGCTGCTGGTCTTACTAGGCAACAGTAGATGTGGCTCAGAGGCTCGGGCCATTAATGATGATGTCGACAATTCCATTGAGTCGGGTGTTGCAGATAAACCAGCCCAAAGTATGTCATCGAAACAGTCATCACCACGCACCAGATTCGGTCAGGATTGGATTAAATTCACCAAGACACCACCCGTGAAGATAATGCAAAATCCTGGTACTCCAGTTGAAATAGTATGCGAAGTAATGGGCTCTCAAATACCCACCATACAATGGGTTGTCGGTCATTTGCCCTTATCAGAGGTGAGTTTGAAGAAAAATTGATATTTATAATTTTGTTGCTGTTGTTGTTGTCATTAGAGCATTTACCTGATAATGCACGACAGTTGTGTGTGTACCCCCCATGGTGGTTTCACATCGGCCAAATGGAAGGAAATACGTGACTGTTGACAAGAGCCGTAGTTATCAGCTGAACAAATGCTTGAGAGATAAACGCAACAATGTCGTTTTCAAATTTTGCCGGAACAACTAATTTTTTTGTTTTGTAATTAGAATGGAATTTTTGGTATGTGGGCACAATGGGTTGAATATTAGTAAAATGGGATATTGTAGGGAGTTCGAGTAACAATTAAGAGAGCTGTTGCTGGGGCTCAGTGTTAAATTTCTGCCTTAGAATACATTGAGTTGATCCTCATAGACAATATATTTACATTATCAGCTGCTGTTAAAAGCCTCAATAGCTAGTACATTGTGGTGATCTCCTTGCCAGCTCGAGAAGGTTGCTTCCAAAAGTTCGCAGAACGAGAACGACAAGACTATAGCAGTTCTTTTAGCATTGATGAGCAGTGGTCCGTAAATAATACAATTTATTGCCGTTGTTAACACGATAAGGAGATTTTACTGCTGCGCTCGGTCGTAGTTGCAGATGTGAACATAAGCAAAACATTTAAATAATCGAAATTGAGGGAAGGGTTCAGTAGACGTATTTGACGACGTATTTTCACTTTGAAGTTGCAGATCGAACTGCAGAGTCAAAACGAAGTCGTGGGTAGATTAAATTTGCTTGCAATCGAAGTTTGGACAGTACGATGGCGTGTTGAGAGTATATGCTGATGACAGGCCGATTGGTAGCGGCTTTAACGCAGCAACTGTCCGATAAATGTTGACGACCGAGCATTTGGTGGCAGCTTTGGCCCAACAGCAGCCCGAAGAATGCTGACGTCAGAGCAGTGGCATTTGCACAGCTGCGGCTTTATGAATTCTGGCAACAGGGCGATTGGCGATGGTTTGACGCAGCAGCGGACCGATTAATGAGGACGACAGGACAATGCGGAACAGCAGCGACGTGATGAATGCTGATTACAGGCCCTTTAGCACAGCAGCGACGGAATGAATGCAGACGACAAGATAATTAGCGGCGGCTGAGGAACAGCAGCGACGCGGCGAACGCAGACTATATGGCGATTGGCGGCAGCTTTGTCACAGCAACGGTCCCATGAATGCTAACGACAGGACAACGGCTCCTTGGATGGTTGCAGCGTGACACAAACAAATATTGTATGTTTTCTGCTTAGTCGAGTGCAACGTTATAAACCCCACTCAATTAAACAGAACTACTACGCCGCTCCTTCCACGTCAGCCGTAGGAATCGTATAAACCCAACTAAACACCACAGCTTTCAACAAACGAATGCCCCGATCGTCTGTTCGTAAGCTTCTTTTATACCAATGCCGTTCTTTGGTATTGTTGAAGTTACGAAGTTTTTCGGCAATTCACACACACACGACCCGAAGGCAACAAAAGGGCACACAAAAGAGAGCAAATGTTTTGACATAGACTAATAAATTTATAGACATTTATTTGCTCTCAGCAGTTATCTTCGAAATTTTCGAAAATTGGTAGATGGCGTTAGTATGTGTTAGTAGTTTTATTTAAAGTTACTATATATTTTAAACTATTTATTCTGATAAAATACAAAATATGGATAATCTTTGGCCAGATCTACATCCCCATGTAAACAAATTCAACAAAATATTGTAATTTACCCCAAAACATTGTGTGAAAAGATCAGGCACTGTGCATACCGGCGACACCTACAAAAAAGAAGCACACTACAACTCTCTTTGTCTATGAATTTATTAGTCTATGGTTTTGATTTGTTTTTGTTTTGCAGCAATGTGAGGCATTGTGAGTGACGTGAGCGTAAATTTACTGTTTTATACGCGGTGGTGTGGCTGGATATCACACCAATCCCGCTGGTTGCATGTGGGGGTTACCGATCGTTGTTTTTTTGTAGCTGTCTACCAAAAGTGGACCAATTTGGACAGTTTAAATAATTTAAATTACAACACAAACATATTTGAATTTAAAAAGAAATAAATAAAATAATTACCGGAATCAAAAACAAATCTTCGACTTTTGATCATTACAAGGCAAACAGGAAGACCTTACAACTGACCCTGGGATCGACATCATTTGCTTGGAGAGCATTATCAATGCCCAGCTTTGGAAGGTTGGTTTGATGGGTAATGCAGAGGGTACATTCCATTATTGAGACAAGAAGGACGAGAAGGCGAAGTTCGGATACTAGGAGAGGTCGGTCAACCGGGAATACGAAGAGTTGTAGAATAAAAACGAGAGAGATACTTGGTCCGCGATGAATGCTTTACGAAAATCAGCGAAGTGGGAGTTTGTTCGAAAACCGTAATTAGGCCCCGGGCCCTTGAAGTTTCCTTTGCTTCTAGATAAATTTCCTCGTTTTTGATATTCGATTGCGATTTATTTCTGCAGAAAGACCTACAGTTCTAAAATTTATCAATGATATTATATTATTGGCAATATATATTTTTTTTTTAAATTCCCATTTTCATAAAAGAATTTTTCATCTCTTCTTTTTCCAGATCGATAGCATTGAATCGAATGTCATCTCAGAATCCAGTGCTAGTGCCATTGTTAAAGTACGCTCCGTTCATGTCATCGATCATGTGTTAAGTGAGCCACGCACTTATACCTGTGTTGGACGTACCGGTTCAAAGACCGTCTATGCTTCGACAACTGTCTATCCACAATCGGATCTGAAAGAATTGCTGCAGTTGCGTGAGAAACCATTCATGGGACCAATTCGACCACGCATTGTCTACAGCGAGAGAATGCATTTGGATTTGGTTGGTTCAAATGTTGTGTTGCCGTGCAAAGTTCATGCCCGTCCACGTGCTGAAGTCTTCTGGATGAATGAAGAGGGTAATTTGATCGAACAAAATCAACGTTTTAAACTATTGCCATCGGGAGATTTGCTAATATCGGATATTAAATGGGAAGATATGGGTGCCTACAAGTGTATAGCTCGCAATGCTATGGGCAAGGATACGGCTGATGCATTTATCTATCCAGTACAGGTGAGATTTTTAAACATAGATTAAACATTTAAACAAATAAAAAATATGTTATAAAAATACATACATATATTAAACATGAATTAATGTTAATGTAGACGCCAAAATTTATAAAACTTTTTGTTTTTTTTTTTTGTTCTTTCAGAGAGAAGCAGAAAATTAATTTAGCTGATCTTGGCCATAACCTAACCTAAAAAACGACTACAACAATCACCCACCCACCTAAAGCTCCCGAGACTTGATGAAAACGATTTGAACAAACAACCCCTGAACTCTATATTAAATTAGATGAATATATTGTAAGAAGACGATAAAGAAGAGTATGAAGAAGAACCAGAAGAAGTTCCTGTATAAATAGTTAAGAAATAACTTTTGGGACGCTGGACCAAACAAACTAAAGCCACTATCCTTTGCTATTATCACAATTATTATATAAAAAAAAAAACAAAAAACACACTATATAATTTACCTAATTGATAGTTGCAAAACAAGAACAAGAATACAATATTAACAAACCCCCTATAAAAATTCTAGGCAGATGCAGGAAATCTTCTAGAATGTTATTTTGATTAAAATGAAAAAGAAAAACATTATATAATAACTATAAACCAAATATCATTAAGAAAAGATGCAACAAAATAAAAAAAAAGTTGGTTATAACTTTTCATAGGGTTCATTCTTAAGAAGCTATTAAAACAAAAGAAAAACTGAATTATTTCAATGGAAATGTGAGGAAGAAATATTTCTTAATTGTATGACCTTTAGTTTTATTGTCCTAAATTCTTGTATCCAATCAAAATGCAGCTCTACAACAAACAACAACAAAACAAGTAATTTATTATTGTACTTAATTTATTTTTATATTATTTTTTATTATTATTTTTACTTATAACACATTTGGTGGCTTCATTGTTTTGCAAACGTGAAGCATGAAACTTTTAGAAACAAACAATCAAGTCTTGTTTTTTTTGTTTAAGTGTTTCAATTTCAACACTATTATTATTTTTTTTAACATATTTAGGAATTTTGTTATTTTTTATAATTATATTTTATATTTACATATAATTTTAATTTAACAAATTGATGCATTTGTGAATTTATCACCTCATACAAACAAATGGTAACCAACATTTAAATTATATAAATATGTACGTACTTGTCTTATTATTGTCATAGGAAAGAAACTCCAACAAAGTCAGTCAGTCATTACCGAGTTTTGTTTTAATTACCGAAAAAACAAACAAATATATATTTTAAGTTTTATTTTTTTTTAATTATTATTTTTTGTTTCCTCATTAAAATAGTTAGAAAAGGCATAATTTTGAATTGTATGTTTGTAGCTAGATTTGGCGTACAGCATAATTTTAACCACTAAGAAAAGTTCATGATTCAATAGATGTTTTATTATAATTCGATTTTGGCTTCTTCAAAAACAAATCACTGTTTAAATAAAAAATGCTTAGATACAATATAACAAATTTTAGCTGTAATTGTAATAAATATTTGGAAAATGAAAACAAAGTTTTGAAAATAAAATATTACAATTGGATAATGAAAAAATACAACGCTTTCTTTTATTTCAACAAAGTCGGTTTTTCATTCTTGCCGACAGAAATGTATCCTCAGTACACTATCAATGTTATACAATTAAAATTCCACCATATATTTCCACGAAATTACACGGAGTTCCGTTTCTGGCGTTAAATTTGGCCCGGCCGAACTTGTTATACCCTCCACCACGAATTGTATTAAAGTAAAACTGAACAATTAGTTGCCTTTCGTTTATGAAGACGACAAAATACCAAATTCCAGCAAAGTTAGAAATGTGGCTAACTTTCAAAATACGGAAATTCTGAAGGTACCGTTCTATGGGCGATATATGAAGGTGTGGACCTGCACCAACAAATGTCTGGGGCAAAGTTTTATACAATCAACGAAGACTAAATATCAAATTTCAGCCATTTCGGTGGAATATTGAAGCCACAACCTTTAAAATACCGAAAATCGAGATATGCAGTTCTATGGGGGCTATATAAAGGCATGGACCTATAGCGACATATTTAGAGGGGAAAGTTGAATTCCCCCAACGAAGACTAAATACAACATATCAGCCATTTAGATGGATTATTGTGGCCATGACCTTGAAAATACCGAAAATCGGGAGGTATCCTTCTATGGGGGCTATATAAATGCGTGGACCTGTACCGACACGTACCGTTCTATGGGGGCTATATTAAGGCGTGGACCTGTACCGACACATATACAACCAACGAAGACTAATTTCAGCAATTTCGGAGGAATATTTAGGCCACAACCGAAAATCGGGATGTGTAGGCTATATGAAGGTGTGGACCTATACCGACAAATTTTATATGTCAAACTTTATACCCCAAATGAAGACTAATTAAAAAATTTCAGCCATTTCTGAGGAATATTGAAGCCACAGCCTTCAAAATACCGAAAATCGGGAGGTACCGTTCTATGGGGACTATATGAAGGCGTGGAGTTATAGCGACAAATTTAGGGTGGGGGCGTTTTACACCCTAAATTTCAAACATTTCAGTGGAATATTGAGACCACAGCCTTCAAAATACCGCAAGTCAGAAGGTACCATTTTATAAGGTTCTATAAGGCGTGGGCTTATACCCACAAAATTCTGGGGAAAAGTTTTGTACCCCCAACAAAGATTAAGTTCCAATTTTCAAACATTTCTGTATGATAATGAAGCTAAAATCTTTAAAATACCGAAAATCGGGTTGTATATGTTGTTGTTGTAACAGCGTTTGTTATTATGTTTGTATGTTCGTTCTTCTGTTCAATCTGGCTCTGGGTCTATCTCTAGTTCCAGGAAAGTGGCTGCTTCGATGGGATGTAACCACAGATCCACTGGAGTTAGTGAAGAGGTTTGGCTTGCAGTTGAAAAGGTGTTCTGTGTCGTGCGGGCCTATGCCACATACTGGGCAGATGTCTTGCACGGCGCGGTCGATTTCCGATTTCCGAATTTAGGCGACTGCTATTTAAACCTGCTTGATACGCTTGTTGATCTAGGGGTTCTTTCCTGTATCGTTGGACCTCTCCCTCTAGAGCATGGATATCCTTCCTGATCTGCCTGTATGTGTCGGGCCTACCCACAAGATGGTGATTGGGATGGCTCACACGGTAACATCCAAGCAAGTACTGCAACGAAAGCATCTCATTGTGTTGCTTTGCCTCCTCATGTAGATGGTCCACTGAAGATTTGAGGAGGCACCCTGTTGCTGTTCTCAGGGCGACATTCTGGCAAGTTTAAATCATTTTCCAATTCGTATCACATAACCTCGGGGACCAGACTGGCGTCGCATAGCTTACCACAGACCGACCTATCGCCTTATATGTGGTCAAAAAGGTTTCTTTATCTGCACCCCAAGTGCTGCCGGCTAGGGACTTGAGGACCTTGTTCCTACTTTTCAGTTTGTCGCATATAGCTGTGACGTGCGCGCACGACGTGAAAGTAGTGTCGAATGTGACCCCTAAAATTTTGGGGCAGGTTGTGGTCGGAATTCTGCTGTCCATGTGGTGAACAGAGTGGCTGTTGATTTTGTGGCGGAAATCTGCATATTCCTCGAATGGAAAAAGGTGGTAGGATCGGTTAAATAGTTGTTCAGTCTCTCACAGATGTCATCAGGACAGGGACCCGACGCCAGGATCGTGCAATCATCCGCATACGTTACGATCTCGATGCCGTCTGCAGGGGGCGGAATTCAGGAGAGGTAGAGGTTAAACAGTTCCGGATATCTCACCCCACCTTGGGGAACTCCCTGTTTCACTCTACGGGGTTTGGACTTCTTGTTCCTGAATTCCAAGTACGACTGGCGTCCACACATATAATTGACTATCCAACGTTTCAAGCTTGGCCGGTTTGTACCGAAAATCGGGTGGTACCGTTCTGTGGGGGCTATATCAAAACGTGGACCGATATATCCCATTTGAAATACCAAACATCCTAGGACAAATAGAAACTTATATAGCAAATTACAAACCTCTATCTTAAAAATTGTGAGCTGTATCTTGATTTCAACAGACGAACGGACGGACATGGTTATATCGACCTAGACCTAATTTTACTTTGATCAAGAATATATATAATTTATAAGGTCTCCGATGAATATTTCGATGTGTTACAAACGGAATGACAAATTTAATTACCATCTATATTATGGTGGAGGGTATAAAGTGTCGTTAAGATCGTCCGAACTATTTATATCCTCCACCATAAAAATTTCTTAATTAAAAAAGAATAATTAGTTTCCTTTCCAGATCACAATTTTTGGTGCACCACGGTATCCCAAATTCCTAAATTATCTTATCTAAAAAATGTGTTTAACCAGGTGGTACCTTTATATGGGGGCTATATCAAAGTGTTGGCCTATCTTGACAATTTTAGGTGTTCAGTTAAAAAGCATTTATGCTAACGAGGCTATACGGGCAAAATGTGCCTCATCGAAACAATGGTTTTAGACCCTAAGTATGTTTGGACGAAATGTGTTTCAGGCAATTTGGAGTCGATTTAGCAATATCCGTCTGTCTGTCTGGCTGGCTGGTGCGCACGATAACTCTCGAACGGATGAACCGAGTTGGTCCAAAATTTGGCTTTCGCAATATTTTATCCAAACTTAGTTTAAGTTCGAAGATGGGCCATATCGGTCCACTTCTTCAGGTACCTCCCCCACAAATGTTCGGAAAATTTGTGCAAATGAAAACTCTTAAAGGGAGTAACCGATTTGGTCCATACTTTGCACATAGTAAAGTTTCTACCAGACTTAGATGTGGTTCCAACAGGGACTTTATCGGTCCACTCCTTCGGGTACCTCCCACACAAAATTTTGGAGAAGTTTAGTTTCGAACCTGCTCTCGAATAACTTTGATCTCTGTTGTACCAACATCTATTTACTACCCTCCATACGACGGTACAAGTTTCATCAGGAGCAAGTCCATACTTCCTGAGTAAATAGCCTGAAAAATGCAAAAAACCCCTATGACACCGTGTGTCGTGGTTGGAGTGCAAGATAACTGTGAAACGGATCTGCCGATTCGGTCCAAAATTTGGCCTTCGTAATTTTTTGTCCAAACTTATTTTATGTTCGAAGATTAGCCATATCGGTACACTCCTTCTGGTACCTCCCCCACAAAAGTTCAAAAATGTTCGAAAAATTGTGCTCACGATAATTCCTGAAGGGCCCATACCTTACACATCCTTATATATCTACCAGATAAAGATCAGGTTCGACTATGGAGTATATTTTTCCACTCCTTCGGGTACCTCGCACACAAAATTTCGGATAAGTTCACTTTAAAACCTAGTCTCGAATCACTTTGATTTATGTTGACGCAACTTGCATTCGCTGCCTCAATTACGACGGTAAAGGTTTTTTCAGGGGCTAGTCCATACTTCTTGAGAAAACAGCCCGAAAGGTGTAAAAAACCCCTATGAAACCATATGTAGTGGGTGGAGAGCACGATAAATCTCGAACTGATCAACCGATTTGGTCCAAAATTTGGCCTTCGATCCTCTTTCATAATGGAATATGTTGGTCCATTCCTTTAAGTACCTCCTGCGCAACACTTTTGACCTTTAATACCAATCCAGGGTTCCATCTTATAAACGCCTTTTGGAGAGCCGCGATCGTATTTTTTTCGAAATTTCATGCACCAATCGATAGGGTGGCTGGAGCGCACGATAACTCTCGAATGGATCAGCCGATTCGGTACAAAATTTGCCCTTCGTAATATTATATAAAATATTTTGTCCACACTTATGGTCTGTTTCACTAAGACGATTTGAATACAAATTCGTTCGAATCTGTTTTTTGAAAAATATTTGATTCATTTTTGTTTTCAACGGAAGAAACATTTTTTCACAACCAGAAGTTTGGTAGTAATTCGAACGAATTTGTGTCGTCATTGGTTATTTATTGGTATCACGCGAAAACTCAGAAGTTTAATCTATTACATCTGTCCTCCTGGGTTCGTTATATTATCTTCATCGACATTCATTGCCTAAGGAAAAATAAAACATAGCTTATTTCTGAACTAAAATCGAGTAAATGTCAAAAAGGACAATGAAAACGGGAAAATGTTGATTAGAAGCCAATGAGAACCGTACCTAAAATCTTCTGAGCAACATTTTTGTAGAATATTTGGATGCTGAATAATCTCATCTTGTGGTACTTATACTACGGTTCAAGAAATAAATGACCAAAAAGACATGGAAAGAACTGAATTACAAGGAAGAAATAGTCCACGAAAAAATTTCAAAAAAATTTCAAAATTTTGGGCGTATGAACCGACAAAAGTATGGATAGGACTAAACCTCAAAAAATTGCGGATATATCGTTAGATAGGGCCTTTTTATCAGACTAGCCTACGAAAAACATAATATCGCTGTAAACAGGGCCACAGGAAAACCTTCGGTAAAAATGTCCAAAGGATCCTCGAACAGACCCTTAACTACACAAAAAATTTTGAACATTTGTGTGGGTGGCACCAAAAGGATTGGACAGACATCCAAAGTTTGGACCAAATCGGTTGCTACGTCTATGAGAAATGGTGCGTACCATTTTAGCGAATATTTTCGAACTTTTGTGGGAGAGGTACCGGAAGGAGTGGACCTATAAGCACTACTTTTGAATTTCATCTTATATTCGAAGAAATATTACGATATCCAAAGTGTGGACGAACGCAGTATTCGGTTCGAGCTCTCCAGCCACTACATATGGTGCCATAGGGGTTTTTTACAACTTTCGGGCTTTTTTTTTGTCAAGAAGTATGGACTTTCCCCCTGAAAAAACTTTTACTGTCGTAATTGAGGCAGCCAATGCAAGTTGCTTCAACAAAAATCAAAATGATTCGAGAGCAGGTCTTAAAGTGAATTTATCCAAAATTTTGTATGGAAGGTACCCGAAAGAGTGGACAAATATAGTCCATATTCGAACCTGATCTATATCTGGTAGATGTATTAGCATGTGTAAAGTATGGTCCAAATCGGTCACTCCCATCAAGAGTTATCGTGCGCACAATTTTCCGAACATTTTCGAACTTTTGAGGGGGAGATACCGGAAGGAGTGGACCGATATAACTCATCTTCGAACTTAAACAAAGTTTAGACAAAATATTACGAAAGCCAAATTTTGGACCGAATCGGGAAATCCGTTCGAGAGTTATCTTGCGCTCCAACCACTACACACAGTGTCATAGGGGGTTTTTTTTGTACCTTTCAGGCTATTTTCTCAGGACGTATGGAGTTGCCCTGATGAAACTTATACCGTCGTATAGTGGCCAGTGAATAAAAGTTGCTGCAACAAAAATCAAAGCGATTCGAGAGCAGGTCGTAACCTGAACTTTTCCGAAATTTTGTGTGGGAGGTACCCGAAGGAGTGGACCGATTGAGTCCATATTGGAACCTCATCTAAGTCTGGTAGAAATTTCACGATGTGCAAAGTATGCACCAAATCGGTTACTACCTTCAAGAGTTATCGTGCGCATAAATTTTCAGAACATTTCCGAACTTTTGAGGGGGAGGTACCGGAAGGAGTGGACCGATATAACTCATCTTCGAACTTAAACAAAGTTTAGACAAAATATTACGAAAGCCAAATTTTGGACCGAATCGGTTGATCCGTTCCAGAGTTATCGTGCGCTCCAGCCAGACAGACAGACGGATGGGCATGGCTAAATCAACTCCAAATTTCCTGAAACACATTTCGTCCAAACATACTTGGGGTCTAAAACCATTATTCCAGTGAGGCACAGTTTGCCCATATGAAAGTGTATATACCCTCGTTAGCATAAATGCTGAGGGTATAAAAATGTGATAGATATACACTGTGCTTTTGAACCAAATTTAAATGGAAGGTGCTTACACCTTGGAAGTTTTTGCGGATTCTGAAACTGCAGCGTTAATAGATGACAAAAATCAAAAAAACAAAAAATCGTCGGAGCGCTTTTAAATAAATCGCGATTTAAATTAACATTTTAAGGGATTTTTTAGGTTTTCACGATTTTGCTTGGAAACCGCTAGTCCTATCGAAAAGAAACTAAAGAAAATGTTGTGACTATGAAAATTCTCTACAAGATTGACTTTTATGATATCTTCGTAGTGTTTACCGTTAGTGAGATATAGAACAATTGACAATTGATTGAATTTATCGCCTCCTTATATTACAATGTTATGTACAGTGCACCTTAACTAACTTTAAATGAAAACCGCTTATACCAAAACGTTTTTACGGATTCTGAAAGAGCAATGTTTATAGATGAGAAAAGTCCAAAAACAAGAAAAAATCGCTGGATGGCTTTTTTAATAAATCTTATCGCGATTTCACACATGTCAACTTGGATCGCGATTTATTTAAAAAGCGCTCCGACGATTTTTTTGTTTTTTTTTTTTATTTTTGTCATCTATGAACATTGCAGTTTCAGAATCCTCAAAAACTTCCCAGGTTTAATTACACTGTGCAACAAATTTCAATTTTTTTCAAAATGATGGGAAAAACTGAATAGATTATGAAAGTAGACCTAAAAATATGAGACACGTGTATCGGCGTTTTTAACGTTTACATCGAAAAGTAACCAAAGTAGGTGGGGCAAGTTCCGCCCATTTCTAGCTTTTTCGAAATATTCGAGTTGAAATATCATGGAATCTATGCATTTTAGGTGTATAGTGTCTTTGGCAATATTACAGAGGAGGATATGGGAAATATATCTGTTAAAAAACTTAACCCTCATACGGTTCATGAAAGGGGTCTTTTTGGTCCTTTTTTCAAAAATTGTTCAAAAACTCCCTTAAAATGTGGTCATATCAAATCCAAATGTTCTACAAAATTCTTTGCCATAAAGTTTTACTATAGGTAGTAGAATACGTCAAAACCGTAAAACTTACCTAAATGCCAGGAATAAGCAAAAAATAAAAACACGTTTTAGGGTTAAACTCGTACTTCATCTGAGTTTTTGCATAATTCTCCCACATGACATAATTTTAGAGCAAAATCGTCAAAGGCAAAAATATTCTCCATAAAATTTTACTGTAAGTCTCCAAAGAAATGAAACTTATATTTACATTATTTATCATTAAAATATATGCATCAATTTTGACGAAAAAACACGAAAATATCTCATCATTTTTTTGATGAATTTTGTCTTGGACTTTTTTCGAGTTAATGCATGAAAGTACCATGAAACTTAGTTTTAGACAAAATATCCTTATATGTAATATTTTGAGGTATATTTTATTAAAAAAATTATGGTGAAATTTTATGTAGAACATTTCTTTCATTGATAACATGCTTCTAAAGTGCATAATTTTAAAACAGAATGCAGCGAAATAGGGAAAAATGCCAAATTCGACGAAAATAAAAAACAGTTTTATATACCAAAATTGCTGCCTAATTTTTATGGTTCTATGTTATTGTTACAGATGTCTTTTGTTCACAATCTCATAATAAAATTCGATGATAAACATTTTTTCTTTTGACACTATCTGCGTAAAGTGAAGTATTTTGGAAGATTTTGCGTCAGTTTGGAAATATACGACATTAACAGATTGGAATTTAAACAAAAAATTTACACCTATAATACATAATTTTGTAATGCAATTCTTTTAAAAATTATTATACATAGATACCTAGTTTATTCTGAGACTCATAGTGGAATTTTGTGTAAAATATTTCTTCTTTTGACAATTTTTGTCTAAAACTAAGTTTCATGGTACTTTCATGCATTAACTCGAAAAAAGTCCAAGACAAAATTCATCAAAAAAATGATGAGATATTTTCGTGTTTTTTCGTCAAAATTGATGCATATATTTTAATGATAAATAATGTAAATATAAGTTTCATTTCTTTGGAGACTTACAGTAAAATTTTATGGAGAATATTTTTGCCTTTGACGATTTTGCTCTAAAATTATGTCATGTGGGAGAATTATGCAAAAACTCAGATGAAGTACGAGTTTAACCCTAAAACGTGTTTTTATTTTTTGCTTATTCCTGGCATTTAGGTAAGTTTTACGGTTTTGACGTATTCTACTACCTATAGTAAAACTTTATGGCAAAGAATTTTGTAGAACATTTGGATTTGATATGACCACATTTTAAGGGAGTTTTTGAACAATTTTTGAAAAAAGGACCAAAAAGACCCCTTTCATGAACCGTATGAGGGTTAAGTTTTTTAACAGATATATTTCCCATATCCTCCTCTGTAATATTGCCAAAGACACTATACACCTAAAATGCATAGATTCCATGATATTTCAACTCGAATATTTCGAAAAAGCTAGAAATGGGCGGAACTTGCCCCACCTACTTTGGTTACTTTTCGATGTAAACGTTAAAAACGCCGATACACGTGTCTCATATTTTTAGGTCTACTTTCATAATCTGCTTAGTTTTCCTTGTCATTTTTTTTGTTGTCGCACAGTGTTACCTTCCATTTAAATTTGCCTCAAGAGCACCGTATGGACTATGGCAATTTATTCTCGGATATTGGACTAAAATAGTCTTTCTTCTACATTGGTACAATGGTATGCACACCCGCTTTGCATGCTGAAGGTCGTGGGTTCGATTCCCCGGCCAGGCAACATCAAATTTTCAACGGTGACAAAATACCACTCAGTAATGTAGGCGACATTTCCTGAGGTCAGATTACAAGTACCTCCAATCTGACGAAATAGTGTAAGAGTCTTGCAACTTGGCACTGACAGTAATAGGTAGACACAATGAAGTGCTACTTCCTACAACACACATTAATACTATAACGTAAACTTTTTCCTGGTACGTCAGGTACGTCAATGCAATAAAGGTTCATCCATATCTGTTTATTCTTAGTCGGTGTTCCGCATTCTGCTAACAATGTATAAAACACGAGTTATTGTATTTTATGAACTTGTTATTGAATAAGTAAATGAATAAGTTTTTAATCTCCTAACACGAGACTGGTAATAGTTTACTTAATCTAATTCACGTGTGACAAACATCACGCGAGATTTGTTTTCATTTTATAAATTTTCATGTTATTCGAGGAATTTGCAAACAATGAGTTTACACATCACATAATAGAAAAATCACAGCATGTGTTTATTTTGTTGTAAACAACAATCTAACACAAATACGTGTGATAGAATTATCATTTTGTTTTCATAGCTTATCTTTTTGTAAAGAATAAAACTAAAAGCACTAAAAGTGGGTGGCATCTCACAGTTTTGATGTCGCCGCATTATTAGAATTATACATACATATCCATATGTATGAACATTATTGTGCCCATAATTGAATAATTTCTCATATTTTCATAGTCTATTTTATGATTTCGAAGTCTGTACAACACCATTTCGTGGAGAGATATTAAATTTGACTTTGAGCCATAATCAAATAACTACTCATTTCTGGCAACATGCCCTTGTTATACCCTCAGCATTTATGCTAACGAGGGTATATACACTTTCAAACGGGCAAAATGGTTATAATGGTTTTAGACACCAAGTATGTTTGGACAAAATGTGTTTTAGACAATTTGGAGTTGATTTACCCATGTCCGTCCGTCTGTCTGGCTGGAGCGCACGATAACTCTCGAACGGATCAACCGATTCGGTCCAAGATTTGCTTTCGTAATATTTTGTCCAAACTTAGTATAAGCTCGAAGATGTGTTATATCGATCCACTCCTTCCCGTACCTCCCCCACAAAAGTTCGAAAATATTCGCTAAAATGAAAAGCGCAATATCTCACAAACGTAGCAACCGATTTGGTCCAAATTTTCGATCTCGAAATATTTTTTTCAAGCTTAGTTTATGTTCAAATTTGGGCCCTATCGGTCCAATCCTTTGGGTACCACCCATACAAATGTTCAACATATTTGTGTAGTTAAAGGTCTGTTCGAGGATCCTTTGGACATTTTTAGCGAAGGTTTTCCTAGTGGCTCGATATTATGCTATTCGTAGGCTAGTATGGTACAAAAGTCCTATCTATCGATATCCCTCGCAAAATTTTTGAGCTTTAATCCAATCCATATTTCTTCCGGTTCATACGCCCATACATACATATTTTTTTTTTTTTTGGAAAAAAATATTTCGATCAACAAAGCCGACTGATACTTTTTTACTTGTTAAAGTTAATACCCAGCAAAATTAAATGGAAGTGGTTCCATGTGAAATCATGATTTCACTGGTTCTTTTGCATGAGTGCATAGGGAGTCGTGAAAGATCCGATCGTTTTCATGAGTGAAATTGAAGTGGTGAAAGATCCGATCTTTGTCTAATATTGTCATGAGTTCAAATAATTTAATGAGTACCCGTACAATAAATGAACAAATAATCATGTACACGAATAATTGTTTACTTACAAAAGTAATTGTTAAAATGAAAATAAAAGTCAGATATAAGTGATTGGTAGTGGCAAAATTGGCATATTTTAATTAAAACAAGTAAGAGCAGGCTATAGTCGGACAGGCCGACCATGTGATACCCTATACCACTATAGATTTGCAATATCTTTCCTCCATGGATAAAGATATAACCTGTACATTACAAATTTTACCAATTTTCACACAAAAGTTTTGGTCCATTTAACCCGCTAAATATTATCTGATATTCATGTTGGTTTGCACACGCCTTCTCCATCATAAACTTAACCTTTGTTTAAAATTTCGCGCCGATCGAACTATTATTGCGACCTACAGAGCGGCTACAAAATCGACCAAAAATTTTGTTTTTGGTCCAGTTCATCCCTTTAACATTTCACGATCATCGCCAAAAACTAATCAGTTCTATTCTGGTACAACCCCGACCTTCATACTAAATTTCGTGACAATCGGTCCATAATTGCGGCCTGTAGCTTGATTACAATTTTTAATGGACGGACAGACGGACGGACGGACACACATAGCTAAATCGCTTTATCTCGTCGAGATATGAAGTTTGGTATACCACATGAGGGGTCTACGACGAATATTTCGCGGCGTTACATGAATTTTTGGGAAAACAAACTTATTATACCCTTTTCCACATTGTGGTATAGGGTATAAATACTATGAAAATTTTTATAAAATAAAAGGGAAATATATTTTGTGTTTGGAAACCTGTTTCGTTTGGCGGATATAAAAGAGATGTATGAAAGAGACCCGATCTATAAAACACGAGCTGCACCAGTTGACATCGGACACTGATACACAGTGTGATAAGATTCAAATTTGTCAAAATGCCGCCCTGAGAACAGCAACAGGGTGCCTCTTCAATTCCTCAGTGGACCATATACATGAGGAAGCAAAGATTCTTCCAGTACATCAACACAATGAGATGATTTCCTTGCAGCAAATGCTCGGGTGTTACCGTAAGAGCCATCCCAATCACTATCTGCTGGCTACCAACACACCCAGACATATCAAGAAGGATATTCATGCTCTAGAGAGGGAGGTCTAACAATACAGGAGAGAACCTCTAGATCAACAGGCATATCAGGTAGGTTTGAATAGCATTCACACGGACGCAGTTGCTAAGGCCATAAGCAAATATAGTGTGAATTATGTCCTCGGAGTACATCCCCCACCTACCGCAGCTGAAGAGCGTCAGCTGCCACGACAAACCAGAGTAGTATTGGCTCAACAACGCTCGGGATATTGCAGTCGCCTAAATTCCTATTGGGCGGGAATTAATCGCACCGTGCAAGACATCTGCCCAGTATGCGGCATCGGCCCGCACGAAGCAAAACTCCTGTTCAACAGCCCCGCCAAACCTACTCATCTAACACCAGTGGATCTGTGGTTACATCCCATCGAATTATCCACTTTCCGCGAACTGGAGATAGACCCAGAGCCAGATTGAACAGAAGAACGAACATACAAACATAATAATAAACATTGTTACAACAATAACAACCGATATCGATATAGTATCAAATATCGATATATAATCAAAATACGTCACCCATTGTTTGCGGCGTTCATGGTTGGGATTGTTGGGTCATTTGGTATCGTGTAGCATCTGATGGTTATCTAGTGTCATGCGGCGTATTCAGCTAAGGGGGAAAGTTGTGCCTCCAATTGGGAGTTCTTCCTGATTCTTTTACTGTCCTGAATATTACCGAGCTAAAGTAACTCTCACCCTTACTGGCACAATTTCATTCATAAAACCAGGCTTCTTAGCTTTGTTGTAATTTATGAATGGAAGCTATTCCGGCTACACAACATCGCTCAATTTCTCCACCATGATGATAATTGGAATAGGTCCGAAGCCAACGAAGCACGAGTCCACCGTGATGTAAAAAGCAGGTGCGACTTACTTCCATAATGCCATCTGCAGGATCTGGGTGGATAGGTTTATAAGCCTCTAACTTACGTTCCTCTCTATAATGGACATACATAAGTCAGCCATCATGGCATCTGTCCCAATCATTCTCCAAGAAGACAAAGTTAGAATGACCGTACTCTGTGCATTCCGCTGGAATGGCAGCTATAAAGATGTTTTTGTTGAACATTCAATCGACTATTTCCATAATCGACTATTCCACAATCCGGAACGATTCTGGAGCATGCTGAAATTTGGCCGTGTCATTGATACTGTGTGTTGGTATGATTATTGGATATGAAAGTCGGTTTAAGAAAACGTTTTTTTTTATTTTAGCACTTGCTGTCATGCGACTGACAATTTTATTAGCTTTCTAATGACATACATATACGGTTAATCGGTTACTTAACACCGGTTTTAAAAACAAAACATAGTTTTCTGAAGTAAGACCGGGTAAATGTCAAAAAGGACCATGAAAACGTGGAAATATCGATGATTAGTCATCAATGAGAACCGTACTTAAATATTCTAAGCAACATTTTTGTTAAAAAATCTCATCTTGTAGTACTTTTGCTACGGTTTAAGAAATAAAGGAGAACAATAACATGAAAGGAATTGAGTTAGAAGAATGAAATGTTCTACGAAAAGATTCGCCATTCGATTTGACTGAAGACATGTAATCTCAAAATTAAGCTACAATGATGCTAAACAGAGATATAAAGCTATTTTCTCATAAATTAAGGGGTCAAAATTAAACCATTGATCACGCGATATCTCAGAAGCTAGACCAATGGTGAACATTTTTTCTTTTTTCTTAGTATACTCACCAAGGATTTTCATATCCAAATGGAATTTTAATCCCACTGACTTTGAGATCCATTTTGTAGCACACTGTCATTTATCGATATTTTCCGAAAAATGTGCCCCTTTCTCATGGCCAAAACTGCCTGAAGAAGCATTCCAATGCTTTTGAGATGTATTAGAGAGTTCTTAATTATTGTCTTGGCTACAATTTTTGTCTTTGTTGAATCGAAAATCTCAATGAGTTGGCTGTTATATGCCAAAATTTCCAAAAAAAAACATGGATAAAAAACTTCTGGTCAATATCCGGGGACTCGATTTTCACTTTAGACTTTTTAGCTCAGTACAATCCCAAGAATCAGAAACTCCATGCGCCCGTGATGGTGTTCAAAGCGCCCCACCCCAATAAATATGGCAACATTAGAGGGATCAACAGAATCGAAACAAAAACATATAATAAGAAAACACTGCCGAAGGGAGAATTGTGAAAATATTCTGTTTAAAGTTATCATTCGTAATGCCAGATTGTTTAGTTGTTTTAGTTTAAGAGTTTTTAGAGTGATTTTTCCAATATTGCATCACATTACAATCAACAGATTTTTTCCATCGTACTTTAGTATGTCTTTCATATCGAAGGGGGACAAATGATACGTCTTTGGAAATAAAAAGCTTTAATTTAAAATTCACAAATGCAAATCTGCAATGGTGTACGTATAAATAGGGGCTCCAAATGACGAAAATTGCATAGCAACAACATCTAATGTGTCTGATGATGGTCATCACCAAAAAAGACAAAAACGTAAAAAAAGTGATTTCATTCCGCAACAGGCAAAAAAGTATCAGTCGCCTTTGCCGACAGAGATATACCCTCAGCCTGTGTGGATAGAAATACTTTCTTTCCAAAAAAAAAAATGTATGGGCGTATGAACGGACAGAAATATGGATTGGATTAAAGCTCAAAAATTAGCGGGGGTATCGATAGATAGGGCTTTTGTACCATACTAGCCTACGAAAAGCATAATATCGGGAAAACCTTCGGTAAAAATGTCCAAAGGATCCTCGAACAGACCCTTAACTACACAAATATGTTGAACATTTGTATGGGTGGTACCCCAAGGATCGGACCGATAGGGCCCATATTTGAACATAAACTAAGCTTGGACAAAATATTTCGAGATCGAAAATTTGGACCAAATCGGTTGTTACTTTTGTGAGATATTGCGCTTATCATTTTAGCGAATAGGTACCGGAAGCAGTGGGCCCATAAGCACTACCTTCGAATTTCATCTAATATTCGAAGAAATATTACGATATCCAAAATGTGGAGGAACGCAGTATTCGGTTCGAGCTCTACAGCCACTACATATGGTGCCATCGGGCTGTTTTCCCAAGAAATATGGATTTGCCCCTGAAAAAACTTTTACTGTCGTAATTGAGGCAGAGAATGCAAGATGCTTCAACAAAAATCAAAGGGATTCGAGAGCAGGTCTTAAAGTGAATTTATCCAAAATTTTGTGTGGTAGTTACCCGAAGGAGTGAACAAAACAAATACAGTCCATATTCGAACCTGATCTATATCTGGTAAATATATAAGGATGTGTAAAGTATGGACCACATCGGTCGCTCCCATCCAGAGTTATCGTGCGCACAATTTTTCCGAACATTTTTGAACTTTTTTTGGGGGAGGTACCTGAAGGAGTGTACCGACTAAGTTTGCACAAAATATTACGAAGGCCACATTTTGGACCGAATCAGTAGGTCCGTTCGAGAGTTATCTTGCGCTCCAACCACTACACCTACATGTCATAGGGGGTTTTTTGCAACTTTAAAGCTATTTTCTCTGGAAGTATGGACTTACCCCTGATGAAACTTGTACCGTCGTATGGGGGGGCAGTGAATACAAATTGTTACAACAAAAATCAAAGCGATTCGAGAGCAGGTCCTAAACTGAACTTATCCCAAATTTTGTGTTGGAACCTCATCTAAGTCTGGTAAGAATTTCACGATATGCAAAGTATGGACCAAATCCGTTACTCCCTTCAAGAGTTATAGTGCGCACAATTTTTCCGAACATTTTCGAACTTTTGTGGGGGAGGTACCGGAAGGAGTGGACCGATATTACCCATCTTCGAACTAAAACTAAGTTTGGACAAAATATTACAAATAAAGTCAAACTTTGGACCGAACCGGTTGATCAGTTCGAGAGTTGTCGTGCGCACCAGCCAGACAGATGGACGGACATGGCTAAATCAACTCCAAATTGTCTGAAACACATTTCGTCCAATCACACTTGTGGTCTAAAACCATTATTTCGATGAGGCACTATTTGCCCGTATAAAAGTGTATACAACCTAGAGTTGTACAATCTAGTACATTTGAAAGATCTAGTTCAATAGATCTGCTCTTTAAACTGAACTAGGTCAGGAATCTAGTTCATAGTTCACTGTCCAGTTCAATCATTTGGATCAAAATCGTTCATACATACATCAAATACAAATAAACAAATGACTTATATAATTTAACTACTCCATAACAAAAATATTACATTTGCATAGTTTTATTGCATTCTTAAAGAAAGATTAATTAATTTTAGAAAAATCATCCTTCATTTAGGTTGCTGGCAAAAAATCGTATCATGTGTGTGTGTAGAAATTGTCATATGACAATTACAGAACAAACCCCACTCAGAGACAATTTTCTTTCAATGTGCTATTTATGGAAGGTTCTAATGTCAAACTTTCTAATGATTTTGCCTGTTGTTATCATTTTATGATTAACAGTAGAACAATATGCAGAAGTATACATCTACTTATACGTTGAAGCTATCAACACTAGCTTGAATTTTTATATGTAGCATTTATATTAAAAAAAATTTAAAATTGTATATGCGAATTTTATGACCAGTCATTTTGTTCTTCGACATCAAACGAAAAAAAATCCCTTAGAAAATCCATTAGAAATCGGAACGAATTCGGAATGACGATTCTTAAGATTCTTTAGAAAATGTGCAGAGATTCTTAAAATAAACTTATAGAAAATCGGTCAAATTTCTAGGAAAATATTAGAGAAATCGGCCACAATTCTAAAAAATATTCAGAAAATCTCAGAAAAAATCTGATATCAGAGCCCTCGGAAAAAACTGTTAGCTGGGATTGCAAAAAAGCTTTGTGTGTGTGTGTTTCTTTTTATTTTTTACCGTTTTTCTATCCAAAAAGGCAGATTGAATCTGGATTCGACATATTGTAATATGTTATGTCTCGTATGTTTTTGTAGAAATCTTCATTTTCGGACGGCTATTCCATGTACCTTGATCCAAAACATAAACAAACTATTCAGATTACAAAGGCATCCCTTAACATAGAATCTTTAGTTGATCGTACGGTCACCGACTGATTATAGTTCAGTGAACTATTGAACTATATCGACTGATCTAGTTCATACGCTCTTTTCAATGAATCGTTCAATTGAACTAGTTCGTTCATGAACTATACAACTCTAATATACCCTCGTTAGCATAAATGCTGAGGGTATAAAAAGTGTAGAGTGTCACATGTTCAGTAGCCGTGGAATTCAGGAGCCTAATTCTCGCATATTTGATCGAGTTATTTCGATCGATATTTTCAGTATTTGGATTACGGCATTCGTTATCGAATACTCTTTCGAGTGGAATCTTGCGAGTTTCTGGCCGTCTCACTTTTGCTGCCGTAATGATTATTCTTATGGCATAACACGAAGTTTAGTGGAAGATTTTGCAATAAAATTAAACAAAATCACATACTAATGACTTTTTCCATTAAAATCAGTAAGAAAAATTGACAAAAAAAAAGAGACTCTTAAAAATTAAAAATATATTTTCCAATGCCTAATACTTTTAATTTTTCACAAATTTCTATAATTTGATGCAATTTTCATGTTTTCATTTCTTTTTGTGTTTACCATATATTTTTACCGTTCGATAACCGTACCCAGCAAAATAAATTGGAAGCAGTGCAATGTAGACTACTTCTATCACGGCATGTTTTGATGCAGTTCAAACGGAGTCATGAAAAAGGCACTCCATTCCTCACATTCTAACCGCTTTTGGATGCAATCCAAAGAATCACATCCATTTGCAGTTAAAATGCAGTGCTAAGGGTCAGTTAAAATGCAGTGCCAAAGGGTTAGTTAAAATGCAGTGCTATGGAGTGCATCTTTCAGTAGTCACGCTCTTGTAAAAATCATGAGTGAAAATGCATAATTGGAAGCACTTCCAGATTACTAGTACATATAATTTAACTGCATCTTTGGAGGCAAACATTTTGCTGGGTATGTATCGATAACTTTGTTAAATAATTTCCATCGTATAAAAATTCCCTATATTTCGATCTTTCTAATTTGTCTTCGAACTAAAACTCGCTCGTTAACGGATGCGAGAATTAGGTCCAAGGTGGTATTCGTAGCACAAATATACGGGTATGTATGTTCTGAGACACACTTCACTTCACGCCTCACGCATTTAGTTCACCCAATTTACGCTTATTTTTCGAGTATTTTTTGGATGTACTAGGGTGAGCTATTCTTTTTAAATACCCTAATGAATTTTAGGCCCATAGAATTCGAAAAAAATGGAAGAAAGTGGGGTGAAAAAAATGCTTGAGGCGTGAAGTGAGAGGTGAACAAATTGTTTCGCTTTCTAGTATGTGGTTGATCGAAGTAGGCTTCTATCTATGATATTCGCTGAACCTGTGGCTTCTCGACGTCCAGTTTTCTTACTTGCCAAAAATATTGTTTATTTCCTGAATAAAATATAAACTCTGTCGTTGTTATGTTCATTTCTAAACAACATTTTATTTTATATATTTGTTTCTATAAACTTTAGATAATCTATACAATTACATTGGTATTTTCACAATCAACGTCAATTTGTATTTTACTTTAACAATTATTTAAAAAAAAAACATAATGTTTATGAATTTATGTTTTTAAGACTACATGTTAAAATGTTGTTTTGATAAAATATTTATGTTGTGTTTAGATTGACAATTCATAATTTGTTGATAATTGCATATTTTTTCCATAAAGAATAATCTAAGAAAAAAATCGTATAGATAAACAATATCCATACGAATATAATATTGTAAAGGAATGTTGTTAATAATAACATTGGAAATTTATAAAAAATATATATTGTAATTTGTATCGAAATAAATACATAAATATATGAATAAAGTGAAATTAAAAAACAACAATATTATCAAGAAAAAAAAACATGATATAAGGACATAATAATAAACTGATATATGTACCTATGTATGTATTGCATACATACAAGCATATATTAAGTTATTTGTTTAAATAACTACTTTATTGTTTTCGAAGGACGGGCTCGACATGCTTTTTGTGTTTATAATTATCAGAATTTGTATTTGTTGGATAAAATACAGTTAGAAGGGAAATTTGTAAACTTATATTAAATACTGTCATAAACATTTGTTTTTGATGGACATTTTTAGAAAATAACTATTTGGCACAGTGTTTTTAAAAAACATATTATATGTTTATACCCAACGCCACAATGTCGAAATGGCATATTTAGTTGCTTTAGCTTGAAAGATAGTCTTATGCCACACGCTGAAACTTGCACTTGAAACTTTCCCATTTTATAGGGGTTCATGTATCAAGTTACCCACTACAGCAATTCAGTAGGATTACTCTAGTATGGAACTCGATCTAAGAGCGCATAATTTCATGATATTTATTTCGCCGTGTGGCAGGGGGCATAGTAGTATATCGAATGTATGGCTTATGTATCTTACGGAAATTGTCTCAAAGAGCTGAATCGATAAATACAAACATTGTAATCGACCTATGCTATACATGGAGATTTCTGAATGAAATTCGACACATTTTCAAAAAATGGTTTTCGATTTCCTTTATTTTTTGCTGTGGTGATACTGCTCATCAGCAAAACATTTTAGTATATTTTCAGATTTCGTTTGACTAATGGTTCCGGGGATCGCGCCTTGAAAAAGTCAAATTCTGTAAAAACTAAATGAAAAGAAATACTCATAACTTCTTAGATATTGCTCCAAATTGAAACAAAATCTTTTTGTATTTTTTGTTGTTTTACCAACTATTTAATAAAAAAGAAAAACGAAAAATTGGCACAGTGGTCTTGGATGCCATTTTCGCGATTTAATATTTAAATTTAATTTTTATTTTTTCAATCATTACTTCTTCGATTTCCTTGATTTTTTCTTATATTAAACTACAATAAGTTACAACAATTTTAAGTCCTTTTTGTTAGTGGGATTCGAATGATTACTAGTTTTTCTGATTTTTTTTAAATTTGTCACAATTTTCCTTTATACCAGTGTGAAACATTCGGGTATGTTCTGAGACACACTTCACCTCTCACTTCATGTCTCAAGCATTATCTTTACCCCAGTTACGCTTATTTTTCGCGTATTGTATGGACGGATTACGTAGTACTTTTCTTTTTAAATATCCTAATGAAATTAACCCCAAAAAAATTCGCAAAAAATGGGGTAAATGGGTTGAACCAAATGATTGAGACGTGAAGTGAGGGGTGAAGTGGGTTCCAGAACATACCCGATTAGTTATTTTACAAAAAAAAAAAAAAAATGCAAAATTAGATTTTTAGCATTTGTTTTGTTGGAACAACCATTTATATCATTATGAAGTTTGACACAAAATATTTGATTTGATTGTTGCAAAAATATACAGTATCGGCCAAAATGTAAGCACCTACTCAGTACACTTTTTTAAAATGATAATTTTTGGAGAAAACATATTTATATTTTTTTATTTTATTTATTACAATAACTATACCTTTTACAGATGTAATTCGAATCATTTTAGTTGTAATTCGAGAATTCCATTAGTAATTCGTAATATTTTATTTGTAATTCGAGAATTCCAGTTATAATTCGAAACATTTCAATTGTAATTCGAATTGTTCCATTTGTAATTCGAATTATTCCATTTGAAATTCGAATAATTTCATTTGTACTTCGAATTATTCCATTTGAAATTCGAATTATTCTATTTGTAATTCGAATTATTCTATTTGTAATTCGAATTATTTTAGTTGTAATTCGAATTGTTTTATTTGTAATTCGAATTATTCCATTTGTAATTCGAATTATTCCATTTGTAATTCGAATTATTCTAATTGTAATTTCAAATGGAATAATTCGAATTACAAATGGAATTATTCGAATTACAAATAGAATAATTTGAATTTCAAATGGAATAATTCGAATTACAAATGGAATAATTCGAATTACAAATAAAACAATTCGAATTAAAAATAAAATAATTCGAATTACAAATGGACTAATTCGAATTACAAATGGAATAATTCGAATTTCAAATGGAATAATTCGAATTACAAATAGAATAACACGAATTACAAATGGAATAATTCGAATTACAACTGGAATTCTCGAATTACAAATAAAATGTTACGAATTACAAATAGAATAATCGAATTACAAATGAAATGTTACTAATTACAACTAAAATGATTCGAATTACATTTGAAAAAGGTGTAGCAGCATTTGTATCTTTATTATTGAAAAAAACACAAACTTAAGAAATTCTGAATTTAATAAAAAATGATAAAATTAAAAAAAAACATTTTAAGTCGCAAATATAAGTGGACAAAACTAAAGCACCCCCAATTTAAGGAAGAAGAAAGTTTGTGAAATCAATATTTCGTTGCATATTCTTTATTCTGGATGACACACGTATATATTTTATGCATAAAATATATTAAATTATTAATTATTTCTGGCGAAATTGCTTCCCAAGCTACTTTTTCAGCTTCAAATAAATTTTCTTTAGTTTTGCAATTAGTTTTGATTGATTTTTGAGTTAACGACCCTGAAACAGATTTCAACCTAACATACTTGGGGTCTAAAACCATTATTTCGATGTGGCACATTTGCATCGTATCAAAGTGTAAAATCTGAGGGTGTAAAAAGTATAAGCCTTCATTAGCCACTAGGCTAATTTGTCATCACCATAAATTAGAAAACAAAATCACGGAAAGTTCTACGTTTTTGTACACATTTTGGCCAAGTATTTCCAAGAAATACAAAGGAGAAAAAGCAAATAATTGCTTTTATTTAATAAAAATACCCAAAAATGCAATAAGCATTTTTATTTTTCAAAAAGTGTTACCGCTGCCTTTTCACAACTATTTTCTCAGACCAACAATACCGAAAAGCCGCGTACCTTCTATTTATTTGAATGAATTTTGGATTAGGGGTTTTTAGTCCGATGATAATGATAGACAAAATTATCTATCGATATTGAATTTAACAAGTAAAAAAGTGTCAGTCGGCTTTGCCGACAGAGATATACCCTCAGCCGTGTACATTGAAACAATTTTTTCCCAAAATACGTATGTATTTAGGGGGTTTTAAAAATTTTGGGCGTTTGAACAGACAACAATGTTGATTAGGATTAAAGATCAAAAGTTTTGCGGAGGAGATACTAAAAGGAATGGATCGACATTGACCGTTATGGAAGTGGATCTCCAGCCACAACATATGGAGCCATAGGGGGTTTTTACACTCTTCGGGCTGTTTGCTCAAGAAATATGGACTTGCCCCTAAAAAAAGTTGCTTCAAACAAAAATCTAAGTGATTCGATATTAGGTCTTAAAGTGAACTTATCCGAAATTTTGTGTGGGAGGTACCGGATGGAGTGGACAAATATAGTCCATATTTGAACCTGATCTATAACTGGTAGATATATTAGGATGTGTAAAGTATAGACCAATTCGGCCACTCCCTTCAAGAGTTACCGTACGAACAATTTTTCCGAACATTTTTGAACTTTTGTGGGGGAGGTACCTGAAGGAGTGGACCGATATGGCGTATCTTCAAATTTAAACTATGTTTGGACAAAATATTACTAAGGCCATATTTTGGACCGAATCGGCAGATCCGTTCAAGAGTTATCATGCGCTCCAACCACCTCACACGGTGTGATAGGGGTTTTTTGCAACTTTCAAGCTATTTTCTCAGGAAGTATGGACTTTCCCCTGATGGAACTTGTACCGTCGTATGGAGGGCAGTGAATACAAGTTACTAAAACAAAAATCAAAGCGATTCGAGAGATGGCCCTAAACTGAACTTTTCCGAAATTTTGTGTGGGAGGTACCCGGAGAAGTGGACCTATTGAGACCATATTGGAACCTCATATTACTCTGGTTGAAAGTTTACGCTGTACAAGGTATGGATCAAATCGGTCACGCCCTTCAAGAGTTATCGTGCGCACAAACTTTCCGAACATTTTCGAACTTTTGTGGGGGAGGTACCGGAAGGAGTGGACCGATGTAGCTCATCTTCGAACTTAAACTAAGTTTGGGCAAAATATTACGAAAGCCAAAATTTGAATCGATTCGGTTCATCCGTTCGAGAGTTATCGTGCGCTCCAGCCAGCAGGACAGACAGACGGACGGACATGGCTAGATCGACTCCAAATTGCTTGAAACACATTTCGTCCAAACATACTTGGGGTCTAAAACCATTATTTCGATGAGGCACATTTTCATCGTATAAAAAAGATCGATGATATGGATTTTCTTCCAGCCCCATATTGCTTGTCAAAATATGTGGATTATCTACGGCTATCGTCCAGTGAAAATAACACTGCACAACACGAAAAATACCCAGCAAACCAAATGTCTGATGTCCGACACGTCTGAACAATTTCGGAAGCAAAGTCGTTCAGATTTCGTTCCGATTTCTAAACGATTTTTCGGATAGGAAATATTTCAGATATTGTACGGAGTTCGTTCCGATTTCGGAACGAATGTCGGAAAAAAATTTCCTATCCGAATTTCCCAAGGATTTTCTTTAGATTTCGTTACGAAATCGGACCGAAATCGATCCGATGTCGCTCAGACATTTCGTTTCGAAATTATGTCAACCACTTCATACAACTTTCGTTAAGATATCGTTACGATTTCGGATCAGATATCGGACGTATCGTCCGAATTTTGTTCCCATTTCGTTACGATGTCGGTACGATTGGTTTGCTGGGTAATTACAAGATAATTCGGCCAGATTATGAAAGAAGACCGAAAAAAAGAAGACACGTGTATCGGCGTTTTGAAAGTTTACGTCGGGAAGTAACCTAAATAGGCGTGGCAAGTTCCGCCCATTTCTACAGGTTTTGAAATATTCGACATCAGATTCCTTGGAATCCTTGCATTTTAGGTATAAAGTGTCTTTGGCAATATTACTGACAACAATGCGGGGTATTTTTTATGAAAAAATTAACACTCGTGCGAGTCACTAAACGGGTCTTTTTGGTCCGTTTTTTCAAAAACGTTTAAAAACTCCTTTAAAATGTCATCGTATCAGATCAAAATATTCTACCAAATTATTTGTCGTACAATTTAACTATAGGTCCCCGGATACACCAAAACTCTAAATCGTACCTAAACGCCAGGAATCTGCCAAAATTAAAATCACGTTTTAGGGTTAATGTTGTTCTTTATCTGACATTATTAAGTTTTGCCCCACAAAACTTTATTGTAGATAGAAGACGTCAAAGACAAAAATGTTCTCCATCAAATTTCAATATAAGTCGCCGAATAAATGAAATATGTATTTACAATATATATCAAGAAAATATGTATATACATCAAGTTTGCCAACAAAACACCCAAATATTTTTTGAATAAATTTGTTTTGTTCTTTTTTCGAGTTGATGCATGAAAGTAATATGAAATTTAGTTTTAGACGAAAGGTGTTCAAAGAAGAAATATTCTACACAAAATTTCACTGTAAGTTCCAGAACAAAGCAGATATGTAAGTAAAATACTTTGTTAAGAAAATGACGTTACAAAATTAGATATTATAGGTAGAAATTATTAGTTAAACTTTTAGACTCTTAATTAATTCCATATTGAGTCAAAATCTCCTAAAATACTTCACTGGGGATAATGTCAAATGTTCCAAATCAAATTTCATATTTAGTCTCTGAACAAAAGAAATTTGTAGCTATAATATTTAACATCTCCAGAAGCTTTCGCTTTTTATATATGATTTAGGACCATATTCTACCGTTTTTATTCACATTTTCGTTATCTGCGGTCACAATATATATTTTATTGATGTTTTACATAATAAATTCTTTCAGAAGATTATGTGTGCTCGATCCAAACTGTTTTTATAATATCTCTGGTGAATATATATATAAGGAAATATTGATAACCCAGATCGGACTTTGTAAAATTACGTATTTTAGTACTATAAAGTAAAACAACGTTATCAGGATAAGTCATAGGTTCCTGATATTGCACGTGAAAATGCGGGTATAGTCTACGGCTATTGTCCAGTGTAAATATCCGACATACGAGTCCTAACATCTATGATTTTGGCATGGTCCTAAATACTATAATGACGGCAACTACTCCTGCTCTGAGAAAATTGACTGAATTAACCCTTGAAACTCGAAAAAAGAACAAAAAAAAAATATTTGGGTGTTTTTTTGGCAAACTCGATGTATATATTCTCTTGATATATATTGTAAATACATATTTTATTTATTCGGCGACTTATATTAAAATTTGATGGAGAAAATGTTTGTCTTTGACGTCTTCTATCTAGAATAAAGTTTTGTGGGGCAAAACTTAATAATCTCTGATAAGGTTTGGCAGATTCCTGGCGTTTAGGTACGATTTAGAGTTTTGGTGTATTCGGGGACCTATAGTAAAATTTTATGACAAATAATTTTGTAGCATACTTTTAATCTGATAACGATCACATTTTATTGGAGTTTTTAAAAATTTTTGAAAAAAAGGACCAAGATGCTCCGCTTTGTTTTCCGTAATATTGCCAAAGACACTTTATACCTAAAATGAAAGGATTCCAAGGAATCTGATGTCTAATATTTCAAAACCTGTAGAAATGGGCGGAACTTGCCGATACACGTGTGTTCTTTTTTCGGTCCACTTTCATAATCTGTGCGGGGTTTCTTGTAATTTAAAAGAAATGTTAAATTTTGCTGTACTGTGTTATCTACTACTATTGTCCAGTGAAAATAATAACGTCAAAGGGTGTAACATCCGTGATTTTGGCAAGGGTTTAAAACATATTACGATAAAGGTCTGTTCTGCGTTGAGAAATTTTACATAATTTACACTGTTGTTTTCTCCCAAACGGTTAAACATTTGACTTTTTTAGGGCCATTTGATCACTTTTAACTTAAAGTTAACCGTAACGCTATAAATTTGTTCGAAAAGTTCAATCAATAACAAAGGATGACTTTTAACATATGGGGTTAAAATGTTAAATTATTCAACACACATTTCAAAAAACACTGTGCCATAATTAGTTCTAATTTAAAAATACATTATCTTTTCATTGACAATTGCTTGGAAAAGTATTAGGAGGGCATTTAAAATACAAATGGAACATTTGAGTTAGAGGGAAATTTTCATATTTTGAACTATTTAAAATTAAAATATATTAACAAATAAACATTTAAAAAAAAAGTACAAAAGGAAATATAAAAATAGATGTGGAAAATAACAGTGTTTTTTTAAGTGATTGGTTTTCACTTTTCCAATTAAATTAACAAACTAAAAAAATACTAAGTAAATTATAAATATACATTGGACAAAAACATAATTCACTATATGTGCTTACGTTGGGAATGATTTGGTGAAGTGTTTTATTTTAGTTATGACAGCTAAATAGATTGCTTTTCTTTCTAATTTTAGTTAGACAACTGCTTAAAAATAGAATTAAGTCGATGTAGGGCGAGAGATAGAGAGGGGGAGGGAGGGAGGGAAAGAGGAGAAATATACCAATTTGTTGACAAATTTGTCCAAATATTGTATGTCATTCATTCACCTAGGTGCGCGCGTGTTTTCACACGAGAACCAACCAACTTTCTTTCGTTCGTTCATTCATTGATAATTTAGACATTCAGTACCAAATGCTTTTTGGTACTATTCAACGGCAGGTGCACTGCCACAACGGCCAAACGTCCATCACGCAAAGGGGCCAATATGTGGGTGTTTCCTGGCGTCACTATTACTGTTTGTATGGGTACATGCAATGGTATATCGAATACCGGTTTCAATCTGAAAATTTGAAAAAAAAAAAAAACAAAAACATCACTTAGAAAGATAGGTAAATGAATAATTAGGGCGGCATTCACTTTGATGACTGATAATGACTCTGACTCAATCAGTGCACAGTGACGCTGTTAGAAAGCGCAACGAGATAAGTTTCACCTTTGTCATTCATTCGACATGGCAACAAACGTTTGTTCTTTTGTACTCTATTTTGTTTCCATGTGATTGTAATTTGAATTTTATTTTATAAAATTTAAATATTTGAGAATTCAATGGTGTAGGAAAAGAGTTAACAAAAATCTTTGTTACTATCTTCAAACAATCGTAATTTCCCTACTGATTCCCCAATTTAAAGCGGTTCTAATTATTATCTACAGTAATACCTGTAAATTATACAAAAATATACACTTACCCATGTAAACGACTTAATGTAATATCTCCAGCATCATCAGCAACTACCAGATAATCAGAGGCGGTGGCCAGGCCTGTAACACGACCGGAAACATATTTGGAACCTAAACTAGTGCCATTGATGCTATAAACATGAACCGAATGGGAGGCATCATCCAGCGCACTAAATGCAATATGACCTGGAAATAAGAGAGAAAAAACAGAATAGTTTTATGGGAAATACAAATCAAAGGATTGAATTTTGTTTGTTTTTTTTTTTTTCAATTAATTTCCAATGTTCTTCGACCATAAATATACCCAGCAAAATGTTCGATGCCTAAGATGCCATTCAATCATGGGTGCAAGTGATCTGGCATGTAATCTTTTTAACATCTTCATCGATGGACCCCAAAAGATGCTATTCATTTTTGAATCCAAAGCATTTCATTTACACCAATGCTTTGACATGTCATTTTCACCAATGCTTTGGCAATGCAATGACATTATCATTACGACGAAAGTTTTAACAACCTTGGTTGTGATTTCGACTCTCCGACAACATCAACCTATTGCAAATATTTAATCTTATATATCTAGAAAATGTGTATAAATAAAAACACAAAATTCATCTCTATTGGATCGATGGAATGGGTTCAAATGTTAATCAAAAGATCGGATCGTTCACGACTTCCTTTGCATGGGTTCAAATGCTGATGAAAACATCGGGTCTTTCATGTCTTTCTTTGCATTGCACAGTGGATCCACTTGTATGGAGAAAGTGGCCAAAAATATTTAGAGTGTAAAAATCAAGCCAATGCGCCGGTTACAGTTTTGTGCTGCTGCGAAGAGTGTTTTAAGAAACCACGAGCGTAACATTCGCCCCCTTTCCCCTCTAGAGGGGGCATACGGTAAGAAGGGTTTTAGGCTGTTAATACAAAATTACATGAACAAAGGTCGGGACTATCTTATGATGCAAATAAAAGGGTTGGGGAAACAAAACAATCTTCAAAACAACATAAAATACAACCAATTTAGCGGATTAAAAAAAAACCAACATTTTTGTCTGAAAATTGGTAAAATTTTTAATAAGATCTTATAGCGTTTTTTCTCGAAGACACATACCCGCTCACGTAAGTCATATATGGAAGAAGAATTCTTGACCTTTACATTGATGCCAATTATGTTCTTCTACCAGGTCAGACAACAGAGTTATACCCTAATATATCCATAGAAACAATATTCTAGGGCAGCCTTATTCTGCGACCCACCATTTGTAGTCTGGCACTAGATGGCAGCTGATTTTAATACTGAATAATCTTAAACCTATGACCTACTTTGGAAAATTATTCCCGAGGTGGGCGCTGGTGGGCATCATGACTTAAACCTTAGGTCAAATTTAAATATAGGATCGAATTGGCATTACAAAATACACTAAGAAAATATGCAGCTAACTAGAATTCCACAACGCGCTAAAACACTATTTTTTAATGAAATCTAAGCTATTACCTCATCCTTCAAAATTCACTATAATATTTTGCTATACGTATTAGTTTCGCGGTACTTTGAATATATTTACTTGCAATTAAAATATAGGTTGTACTCACAACAAAAAATATTAGTCAAATGTTCCGACTTTTGAAGCTATTCTTATGAAGATCGCGTTCGAATGAAACAAAAACTAATATATTTTTAAAAAGGTCAATGTCATAGCTATCAGAGTTGCCAGATGTTGTACCAAAATTTTGACATTAATTTTTTTATTTTTGGTCAATGGGTGGATCCACTGTGCAATGCAAAAGATGCTATGAAATGAAGTCATCGCATGGAACCCCTTCCTTCAAATTTTGGTGGGAATGAACAATGATGTACATTAGGGTTATGACTTTGTGACCTTTTTCTCAAAAATGATTTCCTTTAGCGGGAATGAATGAACTTTTGCCTATTAAGGACTAACATAACGTTTATTCCATTTAAGCATTAAAAATGCCACTCGCAAACCACTTTAATTTTTCTTTTTGAAAAAAAATACTATGGAATGAAAAAAAAATCTCGAAAAAATTATTTCCTATTGCACGAACAAATGACCTATTATTGACTATAACAACTTTTATTTCATTTAAATGTTTAAAAAGGTCCAGCACAAACCACTTTTAATTGATATGATATATGAAATAAAATTATATATGATATATAATGATATATATGTAAGATATGATGCTACATTTGGTGAGAAACGAAAGGTTATTTTTTTTTATATTTTCAAATTGCCATTTTTATTATTTCATTTCAATTTAATACAATTCAAATACTTAATGGCTAAGTATACATTCATTAGTAAAAACTTATTCTAGGTACTCTGTGGTACATGAATATACTGACATATTTTATTTTTTGTGTTGCACACATGTGCTAACATACATTCTTTGATTTTAATTTTTAACATTTCATTTTTTCTTGCCCAAAAAGTTTAAAAAAGGCCAATTTTCATATTTTTATTTATAAGGACTAATAACTAAATATAATAAAAAACTTAAACTAACTATATACATTATATACATACATTTTTTTTTTACTGATCTGTATTATATACAGGATCAGTAATAGCATCAAATCTTTTATACCTTCTATGGTAATACATTAATTTGTCTCTCTGATAGAGTATACCTTCCTCATTCATCTTCATCAAAGATATTGGCGGGAGATGTTTCCTTCTGCTAAGTACATGGAACTCTTCCTCATTATTCAAAAAATCTTGTATAATGCCATTTTCATTATTTTGGCATTTTTCAAAAAATGTAATGGCCCCATTGACCATAAATGCGTCTATTCTCTTAAAATTTATAGATTCGTAAATACTTTTGTTTGATGGCTTCCTAAATTCGCCATCACTATTAACAGTAACCCTCATACCAAGAGCTGCCGATAAAATCTTCCTTTCAAATACGCGAATTCTTTCCATCTGAGCTGATGAGAGATCAGCCCAGGCTGGAAAAGCGTATGCTATAGTAGGCCTAATTATTTGCCTATATATTAGTAATTTTATTTGAGGTGTAAGACCTCCTCTCATTTTAAATAAACGCTGGTACGCATAGTACATTATTTTTGCCTTACTTAATACATGATCAACATGTCTACAAAAATCTAATTTTTTGTTAAATACAACACCTAAGTATTTTATTCTATCTGACTGTCTGATAACTTGGTTATCAGCTTTTACCACGGGTACATGTTTTCTAAAATTAGGAAAAGATGCCCTTGGTTTGCCGTTTAATGCTATAGCAACACATTTTGGTACATTTAATTTTAATTTCCATTTTTTAAAATATGTACAAAGTTCTTCCATATATTCGTTGATTCTTCTCTCAACTGTATTTGCATATCGACCACTAAGGGCTATTATGACGTCATAGGCGTAGGTTAGTAACAGACCTCCTTCAGGTGGATCAGGGATATCACTAATGAAAATGTTGTACAGCACCGGTCCCAGAAGTGACCCTTGTGGGACACCTGCTGTTACCGGATGCTGTCCAGATACACTTTCATTAACTTTAACCCTAAATTGTCTATCCTTTAGGAAGCCTGCTACCATCCTACACGTCTGATCGTCAAAGCCAAACGAAAGGTTATGCCATTTTGGCTAGCTTGTGTGGCTCCAATGCTTATTTTGAGTTATACATATACGAGGGCGGTTCGGAAACTTCTTAGCCTATCAATGAAAGAGAATAGTTAGTTTAGTCCAACGCTTTTCTAGCAATACTATCCCTTGATTAAAATAGCTTTCCTCAAGTTCTTCAAAATAGTGGTTTACAACTGTAATTGCATCTTCAGTTGAAGTAAACCGCTTGCCAGCAAGGAATTTTTTTAGATTTGGGAACAAGTAAAAGTCACTGGGAGCTAAATCAGGAGGTGGGTGGTCAAGCAACTCGTACTTTAATTCGTTGATTTTAGCCATTGTTAAAACACTCTTGTGCGCTGGTGCGTTGTCTTGATGAAAAATTATTTTTTTTGTGTTGTAAGCCAGGACGTTTTTCTCGAATTTTTACATTTAATTGATCCAAAAGGTTGCAATAGTACTCTGAATTTATTGTTTTACCCTTTTCCAGATAGTCAATCAATAAAATACCTTTGAAGTCCCAAAAAACCGTTGCCATAACCTTATCAGTCGATTGAATTGTTTTTGCCTTCTTTGGGGACTTTCTCCAGCTTCAGTCCATTGTTTGGATTGTTCTTTTGTCTCTGGAGTATAGTGGTGGATCCATGTCTCATCAACAGTTATGAAACGACGCTTAAAATCCATTTTATTTCGCTTAAAACGATCCAAACAAGCTTGAGAAATGTTCATTCTTATGCGTTTTTGATCGACTGTTAACAAATGCGGCACCCATCTTGCAGAAAGCTTTTTCATCTGTAGTTCTTCATGCAAAATTAAATGGACTCTATCATTTGAGATGCCCATGATATTAGCAATTTCACGCACTTTTCGTCATTCATTTAATACCATATCATGCACTTTGGCTACAATTTCTGTTGTTGTTGCTGTTTTTGGACGTCCACTACGTTGTTCATCTTCAATGCTTGTACGACCACTTTTAAATTCAGCAACCCAATTTTTTACTGTTGCATATGAAGGAGCACTTTCACCTAACACATTCACCATATCATTATGAATTTCTTGTCCCGATAAACCTTTTGTATGTAAATATTTAATGACAGCACGCATTTCTAATTTTTTCATTGCAAAAAAATTGCGGATGCGTCTTTTTTGAACACCTGTTTCTATATAAAGGAGTTGCCTGATCGAAACAAAATTTAACATGTGTTCATAACAGAGATGGAGGTTTCCAAAACACTTAACTTTTGTCTGTTTATACCGCGCTTTTTGTGCTAGGCTAAGAAGTTTCCGAACTGCCCTCGTATGAGCTTATAGTGACTTCAAAAGTTAGCCAAAAAGCTAATATAGAAAAATTTTCTAATGACTTTGTGCGTGAACATTTTTTTATCGAATCACCATATAATTAAGATTTTATCTAATCTTAGGTAAAAACTCATTAAAATATGATATGAGGTTGTAAAAAAGTCATAATCCTAATGTGCATACGCCTTTTTAGCGGGGTAAGTAATTGGCCTCAGCAGAATCAATACCCTTATTGAATTGTAGGGGCGCCATTTTCTCTCATGTTCTGTTCAGTCAGTCTATCGGCATGGTTACCGCAAGGTCGTCCCCTCCCCGAACAATAGTCTTGTCAGCTACCGACTGGATTTCGCCTGTCTTGATCAAATACTTTTCCTTGGACGTTGCTGAATTGTTGTAATTATTGTTATAACATTCGCCTTCCGTGAAAATGACTTCACCATTAAGTCTTTGCTTTGTCGTGGCGCACATGTATCAACGAGCCTCCGATATTTTTGTCACCCTACTGCAAATGCCCTAAACATCGATATTCCACTTTTACGATTATGAGATCTGAGTTAATTTAAATGCAAATCATGTATATAAAATACAGGTGTACGTACTCGACTGATACTAACTGATGTCTTATTACTCATTATAAGACATTATACTCATCGGCTATTGGTCAAATTTTTCATTATTTTCTCGGAAACAAAATGTCATTCGATTTTCCGTGACAAATAATTTGAAAATATAAATGACTAAATTTCGTTTTTTATACAAAACCATTATAAAAATAATTTTGCGTTATTTCTAAGAAGAAAATCTTGTGACTTGACAAGTTATAATATACGATTCAGTAAAGAAGAATGTGTGTGGCGTCATAATGTGTTAACGCCATCATTAATCGCGTCTAGTCAGAGAGTTCCACACTTGCCACTCTACACGTAGATACCACGGGTGGGTGGGGATGTCAAGAATGGTCATAAATTTTAAAACATATATTTGGGAATTTGAAAGAGGAATTGTTGTCTGCAAAATGTGTCCCAAATTTTATGAGGTCGTATATAATGGGTCACATAATATATAATACAATAACTAACAATTTTAATAGCAAATTTTGCCTATCCTAACGATGAGTAAATCACAAAACATTACAATTTAAAATATGTCAAGTGGATAATATAGAAATGTGGGATGTTAGATTCTAACATTGGAACAAGGCTGGTGGTATGTGCAAATTTTTTAACATTTTAGAATGTTTTATAACTGATGACAAGTAAAATTGTTTCGATTTTCAAAATGAAGCCGACTAATTTTATATATTTTAAATGTTTAATTTCTGATTAAGAATTTTTTTAACATTAAAACACAGTTTGTGAAGAAATAAAAAAGTTCAAAGTTTAACACGGTGCTCTTGAATCAAATTTAAATGGAAGATGCTTACACCTGGGAAGTTTTTGCGGATTCTGAAACTACAATGTTCATAGATGAGAAAAATCAAAAAACAAAAAAATCGCCGGATCGCTTTTTAAATAAATCGCGATTCAAGTTGACATTTTTAGACGTTGTTTAGGTTTTCACGATTTTGCTTAGAAACCGCAAGTCCTATCAAAATGAGACTGAAGAAAATGTTGTAGCTATGAAAATTCTCTATAAGATTGACCTATATGGTATTTTTGTAGGATTTACCATTTTTGAGATATTGAAGTTCAAATTGGGACAATGCACTGTATGTACTTATAAAACAATGTCATGAAGGGTGCGCCTTAACTAACTTTTAATGAAAAACGCTTACACAGGGGAAGTTTTTGTGAATTCTGAAACAGCAATGTTCATAGATGAGAAAAATCCAAAAACAAGAAAAAATCGCTGTAGGGATTTTTAAATAAATCGCGGTCTAAATTCACATTTTTAGGTGTTTTTAGGTTTTCACGATTTTGCTTGGAAACCGCAAGTCCAATCGAAATGGAGCTAAAGAAAATGTTGTAGCTGTTCTACAGGTTTGACGTTTATGATTCGTTCTCAGGCTGTAACATTTTTGAGATAAAGAAGCTCAGTTTACATTTTTAGGTTTTTTTTGTTAGGTTTTCGCGATTTCGCTTGAATAGGGCAAGTCTTATCGGCATGGGACCTGAGAACATTTTATAGCTGTGAAAATTCTCTACAAGACTGGCTTATATAATTTTTCCTAGTTTGTACCATTGTTTAGATATACACTCCACGTCAGTAGAATAGAACACCTAAATTTTTGTTAATATTAGCTTATTTATCCCAAAACGAATGAATCTACATTTTTAATCTTGTAGGGATTTAAAGTCTATAATGTTCCGTATCAAACACAGAAAAAATATGTTTTTAGCTGTTCGCGAAATGATTTTCTGATTATTTTTCCGATAGTACTATGAAAAATAGGCATTTATTTTTGGTCATCAGGATAGAACAGTCATTTGATTTTCGAGAATTGTTTAAATATAACCGCCGATTTTTCTTTCTGTCTATAAAGCAGGCCTATCTAATCATTTTTCATCAAGGAATACCTATAAACAATTCCGCGGACACCGAAATAATATCGTGAAAGGGCTTAAATTGACAGATAATTGAAAGATCTCGGAATATCAGTAGGAGTCGCGCCGTTATGTCATATTTCTTCACAATAAGATAGAATATGACACAGAAAACCTCGATAGATACAATCGAGTGCTTCGGATGCTGACTGCATGGAATATTTTCAAAATAAGTATGAAAAACGTCAAAATTTCTTATAAAAACCTAGATGTTTTCTTAAATAAAATGATTTTTCCGCGAACAAATCTGCCGTTTAAAGGATTGGAAATATGCTCCACATTTAGAGGAAGATAATCTGACATGAAAACATCCGCTATTTTAATACACTGAAGGACATTTTAGTACTTTTTCAAATTGAACACAACCTTTGGACTTTGAATTTTATATGTGTTCTTATTTCGGTGTCCGCAACTGTTCCCAACAGTGTTATGTTCCAATATAAATGGACTAGGATATGCTCTTCATACCGGATTTTACGATGTAGTTGTTTTTTTTAACTGAAGTCTCATATGTAAAAGCCCCTTTTCGCGGGAAAACACAGTCATGGAAATTGAGGTTTTGGCTTTCGTATGTTGCTTTTAAAACGTAATGAAATTTTCCTCAGTGTATTAAAATGACGGTGGTTTTCATATCAAATTATTTTCCTCTAAATCTGGAGCCTATTTCCAAATCTTTAAACGGCAAAGTTGTTGGCGGAAAACCCATTTTATTAAACAAAAAATCATGGTTTTTATAAGAAGTTTTGACGTTTTTCATAATAACTTTGAAAATGTTCCATCTTATCAGCATCCGAAGCACTCGATTGTATCCGTCGAGGTTGTCTGTGTCAAATTCTATCTTATTGTGAAGAAATATGACATTACTGCGCTACTCCTATTGATATTCCGAGATCTTTCAATTATCTGTCATTTTAAACTCGTTTACGCTGTTATTTCGGTGTTCGCGAAATTATTTATGGGTTTTTCTTTGGTCATAAATGATTAGACAGCCTTGCTTTATTGACTGAAAGAAAATTCGGCGTTAATATCTCAAAAATTCGCGAAAATATAATGACTGTTCTATCCTGATGACCAAAAATAAATGCCTATTTTTCATAGTACTATCGGAAAATGGATCAGAAAATCATTTCGCGAAGAGCTAGAAACATAATTTTTTTTGTGTTTGATACGGAACATCATAGGCTTTAAACCCCTACAAGGTTAAAAACGTAGATTCATTCGTTTTGGGGTAAATAAGCTAACATTAACAAAAATTTAGGTGTTCTATTCTACTGACGTGGAGTGTATAAGTTTAAGTTGGGAAATTGCAGTCATGACATTGTTTTATAAGGAGACGATACATAATTGAATTGAATTTGAATTGTTCCAATTCCAACTTCTATATCTCAAAAGTTGTAAAACCTACGAAAATATCATTAAGGCTAATCTTATAAAGAATTTTGATAGCTACAACATTTTCTTTATTCCCATTTTGATAGGGCTTGCGGTTTCCAAGCAAAATCGCAAAAACCTAAACAGCCCCTAAAAATGTCAACTTGAATCGCGATTTATTTAAAAAGCGCTCCGGCGATTTTTTTTGTTTTTTGATTTTTCTCATCTATGAACACTGTAGTTTCAGAATCCGCAAAAACTTCCCAGGTGTAAGCACCTTCATTTTAAATTTGATTCAAGAGCACCGTGTTAAACCTATAAAATACTTATTTTGCAGAAAAAAACTTCAAAATTTGGAATATTGTGTGTTTAGCACACATGTATTTATATATTTAGGGTGACGTGGGGTATGAATGATACCAAGGTACGGCCCTGACCGGTTTTAACATATCAAAGCCCAGGATTTATCTTGGCCCCTCTTTCATTTCAAGTGGACACTGAGCTGCCTTTAACACCCGTTAAAGGTAGATAGGCGTTGGACTAGTAACCCATCAGTACAAAAAAAACAAGAAAAATATATGTTATGTTTGGATCTAAACAAATTTATGTTTGGGACTGTGTGCAAACAAATATATGTTTGGGTCCCAACAAATATATGTTTGCAACATTTTGTAACATATCTCAATTTTATTTGTTTCTATGTTAGAACATATTTTGTATGGGTGGAGAAAGGATTTTTGTCAGAGAGGGTAACAGGGCTCTCGCGGCTGCGGAATGCTATTTTATAATAAAGAGCTGCGTGTATGGCGTAAGAGAAGACGCAGACGCGAAGACGGGAGGGAAAAAGTTTGTTTTTGCCTTACACAAGCAGTGTTTTTTTTATTACTTACAGCTAGTTAACCAACGTAGCAAGCGAAAAAAAAAAGAAAAAAATGGTATGAACTATTTTTTTCTTTTTTTCTTCATTGTCTAATACAATCGTTGAGTAGACGGTAAAGTGTGTGAATAAATCAGTGTTTTGTGTCTTCTTAAAGAACTTGTGTTTTTTAGTAAATTAAATGCCCAATATATTTTATAATTGGAAGTTTTATAATTAAATCAAAAAGGTGGATGGAAATTTTTTTTATTGCACAATGAAAAATCCCATTTAATATTGATAATAACCTTAATAAAATTGTCATAGACATGCATATATTTGATATGGATGTACATATTTATTATATTATATAATCATTTGATTCCAGATGCCGATTTCCCGCTGATGATTTTAACTTTGAGGATAATGTAAGGAGAAGCGTTCGACGATGTTTCTATATATTTTTTCTTTTTAAAAGTGTGACTTTTTATAAACTATTCCATTCCGCTTTTCTTTTATTAAGGTCTGTTATGTATTTCTTTGGATTTTTGTACCTACGCGTCTGCTGTTGTTTTTGTGCTTGGTTTTTTATGCATCTCAATAAACCACCGCCATTTATAAATGTGTGTACCCAGCTAGCATTTGGAAGTGAGTTACTCACTTCCTCTACCAAAAGTAATCGCTTTCTGCACTTCTTTTCTATAAAAGAGCGATACTTTATCATTTTACAATAACAAATGTATTACTGTTCAAATTAGATCGATCTGCAAGAACTACCTAGTGTCGCAGAAGAAGATGAAAATTCTGTATTTGATTGTTTACACAAACAATTTACATTGTTTTACTATTTCTTCTCGTGAGAGAGATAAGGTGAGAGTTTTACAGCTACTCCAAGTATTTGCAAATATCAACAATAAGAAAAATATCAGTCAGTTGTAAGTGCGAAAGGTTCGTGGAAAAGTGAAATTGAAAAAATTAAATTAATAACACTGTGATACAAAAGTGGACAAAATTTTTTTGCAGGATTTCTGATGCACAAATTCAGTTTTGTGGGAGTCCATAGAAGACGAAAATACCTTTGGTTTCTTTGGGTCACTTCGGGTTTTGATTTTATAACGGTAAATGTTGTGAAAAATGGGCTTTCTTGGATTTTCAAATTTAAACGGACATTACTTCTTTTTCCCACAACCGATTTGCACACACTGTTTTTCATTATAAAGGGGAGAGTAATGCCTTTCGAACAAGCCATAGATTTTTAAAATCGGTTAACAAATGGCTAAGTAATAGTGGTTTAAGTGTGACAAAAACGCATTAAAAAACGGTAAAATGTTTTTCCTTGTGCTCTAGGCTGCGTAAACGACACCTAACTGTACAATTATTTACTGTTAGCAAGTAGGAAATTTAGTTGGCTTTCCAAAATGGGAAAAACCAACGAAATCGGTTGAAAAATGAATGCGTTATGGCATTTTTTGTGTTTCAACTTTTTGGTTTTTTTCATATTTTCCTTTATAAAAGATGGGTATCTTAGCATGTATGATTCTAATTGTGATTATCCTGCCTAACAATTACGCACAAGGTATCAATGTTTTATAAAGGAAAATATGAAAAAAAACCAAAAAGTTGAAACACAATAAATGCCATAACGCATTCATTTTTCAACCGATTTCGTTGGTTTCTCCCATTTTGGAAAGCCAACTAAATTTCCTACTTGCTAACAGTAAATAATTGTACTGTTAGGTGTCATTTACGCAGCCTAGAGCACAAGGAAAAACATTTTACTGTTTTTTAATGCGTTTTTGTCACACTTAAACCACTATTAATTAGCCATTTGTTAACCAATTTTAGAAATCTATGGCTTGTTCGAAAGGCATTACTCTCCCCTTTATAATGAAAAACAGTGTGTGCAAATCGGTTGTGGAAAAAAGAAGTAATGTCCGTTTAAAGTTGAAAATCCAAGAAAGTCCATTTTTCACTACATTTACCGTTATAAAATGAAAAACCGAAGTGACCCAAAGAAACCAAAGGTATTTTCGTCTTCTGTGGACTGCCACAACACCGAATTTATGCATTAGAACCCCTGCAAATTTTCACTGTAGCACAGTGTAATTTAATATTTAAACATTTATAAATTGAAATGTAAAAAAGTGCAGTGACTAAATAATTGTGAATGATAAAAAGCAGAAAAAATAATAATATGTATTGTGTATAATGTGAGAGATATTTAGATAAGAAAAAATAAATTTCATTTTCTTTATCATAGAGTGAATTTGAATATTAGAAAAAAAAAAAACAAAAAATCGAAAAAATTCCAAAAAGTCAAAAGTGACAACAGTACTTATTAACAGTACTTTTAGGACAATTTTCCGGCAAATAAAATCTTTTATTTAGGTAAAAACGTTTTAAAAACAATATATACGGCATCATTTAGAGATTACAAAAGAAAATTTTCAGTTAGGCTTTGATAATCAAGAAATATACCTCGATGACTGTCAGTTTTGCTTGCCAATGTGTACTATACTTTACACTCATTCGACAAAGAAAATTAAAACAAATAAGTTTGCTGAAATAATGATAATATAATTTGACTTTTAAAAATGTACACATTTTCGTTTTTAATTTTTGTTTTATTTATTTATTTATTTATTTATTTATTTATTTATTTATTTATTTATTTATTTATTTATTTATTTATTTATTTATTTATTTATTTATTTATTTATTTATTTATTTATTTATTTATTTATTTATTTATTTATTTATTTTTTTATTTATTTATTTATTTATTTATTTATTTATTTATTTATTTTTTTATTTATTTATTTATTTATTTATTTATTTATTTATTTATTTATTTTTTTATTTATTTATTTATTTATTTTTTTATTTATTTATTTATTTATTTATTTTTTATTTATTTATTTATTTATTTATTTATTTATTTATTTATTTATTTATTTATTTATTTTTTTATTTATTTATTTATTTATTTTTTTATTTATTTATTTATTTATTTATTTATTTATTTTTTTTTATTTATTTATTTATTTATTTATTTATTTATTTATTTATTTATTTATTGGTCATTGCCACTATTTTATGGTAAAATATGCAATATCTTTCAAACAATGTACTTATTTGTCGCCTAAAGGTACTATATCCAAGAAGCATTTTCTATCGCCCATTACCCGAAGCAGTCACTCCCGGGCGATAGAAACACACATCCCCGATATCGCATTCTTATTGATGTAGGCACACCGTTCGGGAAGAAATGAACCACGCATTCGTTTCCTCATAAATGTGTCTCATGCGTTGCCTTTGAAAGTATCGCTTTAGTCCAGAGTCGAGAGTCACGATGGCGATATTTTTATGAGGAAACGAATGCGTGGTTCATTTCTTCCCGAACGGTGTGCCTACATCAATAAGAATGCGATATCGCGGATGTGTGTTTCTATCGCCCGGGAGTGACTACTTCGGGTAATGGGCGATAGAAAATGCTTGCTGGGTATATGTTAGAGATAGTCATTGAGCGCTTACTGAGAGCAAATTGACATACATGTCAATGTGTCTTATATTGAGTAAGCCCAGCAAGCATTTTCTATCGCCCATTACCCGAAGTAGTCACTCCCGGGCGATAGAAACACACATCCGCGATATCGCATTCTTATTGATGTAGGCACACCGTTCGGGAAGAAATGAACCACGCATTCGTTTCCTCATAAAAATATCGCCATCGTGACTCTCGACTCTGGACTAAAGCGATACTTTCAAAGGCAACGCATGAGACACATTTATGAGGAAACGAATGCGTGGTTCATTTCTTCCCGAACGGTGTGCCTACATCAATAAGAATGCGATATCGGGGATGTGTGTTTCTATCGCCCGGGAGTGACTGCTTCGGGTAATGGGCGATAGAAAATGCTTCTTGGATATAGTACCTTTAGGCGACAAATAAGTACATTGTTTGAAAGATATTGCATATTTTACCATAAAATAGTGGCAATGACCAATAAATAAATAAATAAATAAATAAATAAATAAATAAATAAATAAATAAATAAATAAATAAATAAATAAATAAATAAATAAAAAAAAATAAATAAATAAATAAATAAATAAATAAATAAATAAATAAAAAAATAAATAAATAAATAAATAAAAAAATAAATAAATAAATAAATAAATAAATAAATAAATAAATAAATAAATAAATAAATAAATAAATAAATAAATAAAAAATAAATAAATAAATAAATAAATAAATAAAAAAATAAATAAATAAATAAATAAAAAAATAAATAAATAAATAAATAAATAAATAAATAAATAAATAAATAAAAAAATAAATAAATAAATAAATAAATAAATAAATAAATAAAAAAATAAAAAAATAAATAAATAAATAAATAAATAAATAAATAAATAAATAAATAAATAAATAAATAAATAAATAAATAAATAAATAAATAAATAAATAAATAAATAAATAAATAAATAAATAAATAAATAAATAAATAAATAAAACAAAAATTAAAAACGAAAATGTGTACATTTTTAAAAGTCAAATTATATTATCATTATTTCAGCAAACTTATTTGTTTTAATTTTCTTTGTCGAATGAGTGTAAAGTATAGTACACATTGGCAAGCAAAACTGACAGTCATCGAGGTATATTTCTTGATTATCAAAGCCTAACTGAAAATTTTCTTTTGTAATCTCTAAATGATGCCGTATATATTGTTTTTAAAACGTTTTTACCTAAATAAAAGATTTTATTTGCCGGAAAATTGTCCTAAAAGTACTGTTAATAAGTACTGTTGTCACTTTTGACTTTTTGGAATTTTTTCGATTTTTTGTTTTTTTTTTTCTAATATTCAAATTCACTCTATGATAAAGAAAATGAAATTTATTTTTTCTTATCTAAATATCTCTCACATTATACACAATACATATTATTATTTTTTCTGCTTTTTATCATTCACAATTATTTAGTCACTGCACTTTTTTACATTTCAATTTATAAATGTTTAAATATTAAATTATTAATTTAATTTTTTCAATTTCACTTTTCCACGAACCTTTCGCACTTACAACTGACTGATATTTTTCTTATTGTTGATATTTGCAAATACTTGGAGTAGCTGTAAAACTCTCACCTTATCTCTCTCACGAGAAGAAATAGTAAAACAATGTAAATTGTTTGTGTAAACAATCAAATACAGAATTTTCATCTTCTTCTGCGACACTAGGTAGTTCTTGCAGATCGATCTAATTTGAACAGTAATACATTTGTTATTGTAAAATGATAAAGTATCGCTCTTTTATAGAAAAGAAGTGCAGAAAGCGATTACTTTTGGTAGAGGAAGTGAGTAACTCACTTCCAAATGCTAGCTGGGAAGTAAGCGCCCACTGTTGCATGTGTTTGTTTTTTGTGGCTTTTGGGTTTGTATTTGTATTATATCTAAACAAATAGTTGTTTGCACCCAAACATAAATTTGTTTGCAGGACCCAAACATATGTTACGTTTGGGACTGATTGCAAAGAACTATATGTTTGCTGTAAAATATGTTTGGGACATATGCTAGAGAGGCCGTTTTTTCCTCCGTGTATGAAAAATACAAAGAAAAAGAAACCTCTCTAAATTGACAACACCGGCAACACCAAGATCTGCGAATTAGCACCTGAAATGTTCGCACTCTTTATAGAGAAGGTGGAAGACCGATATTATGCCATACAGGAAATACGATTGATTGGGAAATGCTTTACAACAAAACCTAAAAGTGACGCAGTGTATTAAAGCTGCTTTGGCATAAACCATGACTTTGGTTTCGGATTTGTAGTTGGTCGGAGGAACATCCGGTCTCCAGCTTCACACCAGTGAATAAAAGACTTGAGATGAAAGACTAAACATCAGCTTTATTTGCGATCATGCTCCCACTGAGGAAAAAAAAGGAATTTGGTGGTGAAGAATTTCGATCGATCATTTTCACAATTCGACGTGGATAATCACGGCAAGAGTGAATCGATCACATTAAATCTTTGTATGTCGATATAACACTATGAAAAATTGGATTAATCAATACAATCGTGGCCGACACTCGCTAAAAACCGAAGGTCGTGAGGGTAGTCAAAAACGGCCGTTGTGTCAAAAAAATAAATAAATAATATCAAGCTGTGCGTTAACGGATAATGCAAGATCCCCATGTTATATACCGTAAAATAGAGGCATCTTTGTGCATTTCTTCCACAAACGAACATTTGATATTGCATGAACATCTGGGTTTTCTCGTTAGATCCAGCACAATTTGACAATCACTCTAAACAAGGCTAATGTCGATTTGTGCAAAGAAATTGTGAATAAATACGATAGCGGTGTTTCAATCGACGTTTATGAGATCGTCAAAGACGAATCTTGGATCTATGCGTATGAGCCCGAAATAAAATCGACCGTGGAATTCATCGAGTAGTACACTACAATTTATTGGCCGGAAGTCTCCTGAGAAAGTCGAAAAACGAACAAGAGAAGACGAATCATTGAGCAATGTGATATCTCAGACATCGATTCCAACCAATGCCTTTTTGACCGGGCAAAATGTGGAATTGATGGGTCATCCACCGTACAGTCCTGACTTGGAACCCAATGACTTCATTTGATTTTCGCACATCAAGACAAAAAGGCGTGGTCTACGATTTCGTCGCCAGTACTGTGTGCTGTGTCTCAATCGGAGTGGAAAAAGTGCTTCAACAATTGGTTTGAGCGCATGAAAAAATGTATAAATCATGCTGGAGACTACTAAAGAAAAAATAAATTTGATGGTAAATGTTCGCGTTTTCATTGTTAGGCCAGACTATTTGTTTGTTCCCCTCGTATTTTACGAGCATTTAGAAGAAACATATGACTTTTGTCCTGCCCATAACGTTATTCTAGGCGATTTTATACAAAATTAGAAAGGAGAATATATTTGGTCCAACAGACGGGAAATTCAGTCTCCAAGATGAAACGTCTGACAATGGAATGAGGCTGATAGAATTCGCAGCGGCAAAAAGTATGGTAGTTATCAGTACCAGATTTAATCATCTCGACATTAATTAGGACAAATAAGGACACAAATTAAAAAAAAAAAAAAAAAAACAAAAACAAAAAAAAACAAATTGATCACGTTGTGATAGATGGAAGACATTCATCGAGTGTGTCGAATGTACGATCGTTTCGAGGAGCAAATATAGACTCGAACCACCACCTTTTGACAGGTACGTACCCGATTAAACGTAGCAAATAAAGTACGAACAGACAGAACACGGAAGTTGAACTCCGGTAAGGACCACGGCGGCCGGTTCTATGCACCGGATTGGCTCGGAGGAATCTTCGACCAGGGGCCGTCACCTCAACAATTACATATGTGTTTGTGTATTTTTTCACCATGGTAGCGGCAATTTATCCCGGAATGCCTGCTCCGCTCTTCTGGTCCGTGCCGGGATAGAGATGAACCCCGGGACAGTATAGATCTGTTCCGTTTGCCAGATCCGCATCCACCACATGTCATCAATGGTGAGATGTAATGGATCTATGGAATGGGTGCGTTTTCGTGGGTGCTCTGGTCTTTGTAGCACCCGGGATTACAGCGATAGGTATGTTGCTGCTTGGTGCGTCAGCACATCGCCCAGTGCGTCTTCTACGTCGTCGTCTGAAGTTGGCACAATGTGCTCAAGTCGCTGGCCGGCAGCACTTGGGGAGCTGACAAAGAAACCTTGTTGACCACGTACAATTCAATAGGCCGGTCTGTGGTAAGCTATGCGGCGCCAGCGTGATCTGCAAAGGTTAGCACTACGCAGTGGAAGAAGATTTAAACCTGCCAGAATGCTGGCCTGGGGACTGCAACAGGGTGCCTGCCCCCTCATGACACCAGTGGACCATCTTCATGAGGCGACGAAGATTTTACTGGTGCGTCAACAAAATAAGATGTTGTCGTTGCAGTACCTGCGTGGGTGTTATAGCAGTAAGCATCCTGTCACGATTTAATGGACAGGCTTCCTCCACCCAGGCACGTCTGGAGACATCTTCATGATCTAGAGAGAGGTCCAAAGGAATAAAAGAGAACCTCTAGACCAACGAGCCTATCAGACAGGCTTGGATAGCATTCACACTGATATGGTTGCGCAGGCAGTACAGAGATACAGTGTGAATGCCGTACTTGGATACCAACCCCCATCCATCACAGCAGTCCGGATCCGGACGATGCAGGCGCCTCAATTCGTATTGGGCCCGAATTGACGCCACGATACCCAACACATGCCCAGCATGTGGAATGGGACCACACGATACACTGCATTTGTTTTAGAGTTGTTAAATCTAGTGAACTAGTTCAGTACCATAGTTCTTTTGCGTATGAGTTATTTCACAAAAACAAAGGGATGATATTACTCATACGCAGTTCCTTCATACAAACGACCTGTGTCCACTGAACTACATAGTGAACTAGGTCGTTCAAACGAACTAGATTTTAACATCTCTAATTTGTTTAGCTGCTCAGCTAACCCCACTCACCTGTCTCCCGATTCCTTATGGATGCAACCATACAGAGGAACCTGATAACTGAAATAATATACGAACGAACACATTTGCGTTGCTATAACAACAACAACAGCATAATCCACTCAACTGCCCCAATTGCTTTATCAAAGCACTCTCCGTGCCAATAACATATCAGTACATTGGCACACTGTCCACTCCATGCAAACAGCCAAAAAATCCATACTTGGATACCAGAGACCTCCACCAAGGACCAGTAATGTCGTGCTTGTACGGAAGAGAAAAATGCGGCATATAGTTCTACTCTACAATCGCTAACCACGTGTAGTGTACCAGAGAGGGAGAAAAGGAGAGATGAGAAACGCTCTCTCCGCAGGAAAGGGGAACAGAAAAGCGGCAGTGTGAAAAAATTGAGACGTCCAGAGGCCAGAATGAAGTCGGAAAATTCTACCAAAGTGTGAAATTGAAACTGATGGCTTTGATACAGACACATCCTCCTGTAGAGACCGCCATGGAAATTTGTAAACTGACACAGATAGTATGCTCAGGATATGGAAAGGCATTTTTCCAAACTGTTGGCATCCAATAGTAGCGAAGACGACGAAAATACCACTGATCCAATCGCAGAATATGTAATTGAATGTATACCATCAAGCCAAGATGAGGTAAAGTCAGCAATAAACCGGCTGAACGAATAATAAGTCAACAGGAGGTGATAGCATACCAGCCGAGCTGATCAAATCCGAAGGCCACGCGCTGATAAGGTGTATGCATTGGCTAGTGAGCACCATCTGGCTAGGAGAACGCGTACCATTCGAACCTGAGCATCTTGTGTCCCGTGCTGTGTGGTCTAACTACAGGGGCGTAAGTCTTCTCCCTATTGCCTACAATATAGTGCCAGGGATATTTGCCTATGATCAACGAAATGATTGGACCATACCAATGCGATTTTAGACCTGGAAAGTCAGTCATTTAACACATATTTACCCTGCGGCAATCCTGGAGAAGACCCAAGAGATGCAGTTCGATACCTACCACCTTTTTGTCGATTATAAAGCAGCCTTCGAGAGTCACCTCAAAGGTATTCAAAGCCATGTCTGAATTTGGTATTCCCGCAAAGGTCATTCGGTTTTATAAGATGACTCTGACACGATACTTGCTTATGCTGACGATATTGACATCATGAGTCGATCGATAAAGGTAGAACACATACCTTTAAGAACGCTAAAATGGGTCTGGCAGTAAACGGCGAAAAGACATAGGTAATGTGTCCATAGAACTCGGCCAACTGTGAAAGTGGATACCTATAAAATTCAGGTAGTTGAAGACTTTGTTAAAGACTTCGGCACCACCAGAAACACAACGAATACGGGTTAACAGTTAGTTGCTAGTTTTTCTTAAGTAAGCTACATCTTGTCAAACCAAAATAACACTTTACAAAACACTGATACTACCGGTGCTAATGTATGGCTCTCATCCTGGGTACTTGAGCAAGCAGATTAGGCATTAGTGTATGGTGTGTTTGAGAAAAAATCCTTTGAAAGATCTTCGGGCAAATATGCGTTTAACCATGAACTGCATGGGATATACAACGGCATCAGTATAATTAAACGTATCGAAATACGTTTGCTTTGGCTAGGCCATGGCTTTGGCTAGGCAACTAAGGGACTACTGTTCTGTAGAGGGCCAACCAAGTATATAGACTAATTCTTTCAAAACAAATGTTTCTCCGTGTGCTCGGGGACTGTATCACCTGCTGTGTTGACTAGTCCATTAACTCGTTGTTTTCAAAGTAGGTGATAGAAAGGTGGGGTTGGCAGCACGGCCAACTGAGTAAATATTAGGGTGGTTTTAAAAAATCGATATCGGAATTTTAATGCGGCACCCTCCTCCTTATGTTTAGTTATGTTAGATTTTAAGATTGCCAAAGTTTGAGCACAAGCGCAATATGTTAACACGTGCACTGGGGCCTACATATTTGCATAGGGCCAAAGGTAAATTTTAACCTTTGGATCAAAGACCACATTTATTTTCGAATCGAAGAGAAAATTTTACCAGTTTATTTCTGTGGCTAAACATAAACTATTTTATTTTATTAACATGACAAATATTTTATCGATTGAAATAAATAAAATTCTTACTTAATATGCAGCAATTTTATAAAATTACTTATGTATGGAATTCGATCTATGAACGACTAATTTCATGCAATTATTTCATTGAAATCTCTCTGGTGTGGACCGGGTGACGTAGGGGATGAATGATACCAAGCAATGGTCTTGACTGGCTTTAACATGGCAAAGCCCAGGATCTATCTTGGTCCCTCTTTCATCTCAAGTGGACACTGACCTCCCCGTGGTGTCACCTGGGGAACTGCCTTTAACACCCGTTAAAGGTAGTGAGCTAACATGTGCCGCGCGTTCACCCATAAGAACGTTAAAAACTTGGGTTTGGGCGTCGGGTTAGTAACCCTCCCCTAGAAAAAACATCCTACTATGAAAAAACGAAAGAAAAGAAAAACAAACCCCTCTAAAGTTGACGAACCCCGCAAACGTTTTAAGGACCATGATCTGCGAATCTGCACCTGGAATGTTCGCACTCTTTATAGAGAAGGTGCAGTCTTCGCATTGGCAGACGTACTTGAAAAGTACAAGGCCGATATTACTGCCATACAGGAAATACGATGGATTGGGAAAGGCGTCACAACAACACCTAAAGGTGACGCACTGTATTATAGCTGCCATGACGTAAAGCATGAATTTGGCTGCGGATTCGTAGTTAGTCGGAGACTAAAACATCTGGTATCCAGCTTCACCCCAGTAAATGAAAGACTTGCTGCAATTCGAATAAAAGCTAAATTCTTCAACATCAGCTTTATTTGTGCTCATGCTCCCACTGAAGAAAAGGACGAACAGACCAAAGATATATTTTACGAGCGCTTAGAAGAAACATATGACCGTTGCCCTGCCCATGACATTAAAATCATTCTAGGCGATTTTAATGCCAAAATTGGAAAGGAGAATATCTTTGGCCCAACAGTCGGGAAATTCAGTCTCCATAGTGAAACATCTGACAATGGTATGAGGCTGATAGACTTTGCAGCTGCAAAAAACATGGTAGTTAGCAGTACCAGATTTAATCATCTCGATATTCATAAGGGCACCTGGCTGTCTCCAGATCAAAGAACAAGTAATCAAATTGATCATGTTGTAATAGATGGAAGACATTCATCCAGCGTGTTGGATGTACGATCGTTCCGAGGCGCAAACATTGATTCGGACCACTACCTTGTTGCAGCAAAGGTACGTACCCGTCTAAACGTTGCAAATAAAGCACGAACAGACTCAACGCGGAAGTTGGACATCGATAAGCTGCAAACACAACAGATAGCCACAGCATATTCCACTCAACTAGCCCAATTGCTTAACGCGAGCACTCCTTGTCCCGATAACATAACAACACAATGGCAGCATATTGCCCACTCCATGCAAACAGCCGCAAAATCCACACTTGGATTCCAGAGACCTCCACAAAGGAATTCATGGTATGACCAGGAGTGTCGTGCTGCTACCGAAGAGAAAAATGCGGCATATAGAGCTACTTTACAATCAGTAGCAACGCGTAGCGCACGAGAGAGATATCGGGAGAAAAGGAGAGAAGAGAAACGGCTTTTCCGCAAGAAAAAGAGAGAAATGGATAAGCGGGAGTGTGAAAAAATCCAGATGTACAGGAGACAGAATGAAGTCCGAAAATTCTACCAAAGAGTGAAACATCAAACAGATGGCTTTGGTACAGGCACATCCTCCTGTAGAGACCAGCAAGGTAATCTGGTAACAGATACAGATAGCGTGCTCAGGATATGGAAGGAACATTTCTCCAATCTGCTGGTATCCAATAGTAGCGAAGACGATGATACCACAGATCCAATCCCAGAAGATGGTATAGAATGTATACCGCCCGGCCAAGATGAGGTAAAAACAGCAATCAACCGGCTGAAGAATAATAAAGCAGCAGGAGCCGATGGCTTACCAGCCGAGCTGTTTAAAACCGGAGGCGACGCGCTGATAAGGTGTATGCATCAGCTAGTTAGCACCATCTGGCAGGAAGAACGCGTACCCGATGATTGGAACCTGAGCATCCTATGTCCCGTCCACAAGAAAGGAGATAAGACTGTATGCTCAAACTATAGGGGCATAAGTCTTCTCCCTATTGCCTATAAGATAGTGTCAGGGATATTGTGCGAACGACTAAAGCCAATGGTCAACGAAATAATTGGACCATACCAATGTGGCTTTAGACCTGGCAAGTCCACCATTGACCAGATATTTACCCTGCGGCAAATCCTAGAGAAGACCCAAGAGATGCAGATCGACATATTTCACCTTTTTGTCGATTATAAAGCAGCATTCGACAGTCCCCTCCGATCAAAGGTATTTCACGCAATGTCTGAATTTGGTATCCCCGCAAAGCTCATCCGGCTTTGTAAGATGACTTTAACTGATACTAGGTCCTCAGTTAAAATTGGAAAGAACCTCTCCGAAGAATTTTGTACCAAAAGAGGTTTCAGACAAGGAGACAGCCTTTCGTGTGACCTGTTCAACATTTTGCTGGAAAAGGTAATACGAGATGCAAATGTCAAAAGAAATGGCACAATTTACACCAATAGCCACATGTTACTTGCCTATGCTGATGACATAGACATCATGGGACGACCAGTAAAGGAAGTAACTGATACCTTTAGGAAGGTCGAAGCAGAATCTGCGAAAGTGGGTCTGGCGGTAAACGGCGAAAAGACCAAATTGATGGTGTCGACGCGCAAAGCGTCCATAGAGCTCGGACCAACCGTAGAAGTTGGTACCTACAATTTTGAGGTAGTTAAAGACTTCGTCTACCTCGGCACTGCCATAAACACAACAAACAACATCAGTTGTGAAATAAGAAGAAGAATTGTATTGGCCAACAGATGCTACTATGGATTAAGTAAGCAATTTAAAAACAAAGCCACATCTCGTCAAACAAAAATAACACTATACAAAACGCTGATACTACCCGTGCTAATGTATGGCTCCGAAGCATGGGTACTTGCGCAAGCAGATAAGGCAGTGCTTGGTGTGTTTGAGAGGAAAATTCTTCGAAAGATCTACGGGCCGATTTGCGTTGACGGTGAATATCGACGTCGTATGAACCACGAGCTATATAAGCTATACAAAGACATGCATATAGTTAAACGTATCGAGATGCAACGATTGCGTTGGCTAGGCCATATCATGAGAATGAGCGATGATGAACCCGCTAAAAAGGCGTATGAATACATGCCACATGGCGGTGCACGCAGAATCGGCAGGCCTAAGCTTCGATGGAGCAAACAAGTGGATGAAGAAATGGAAAGGCGCGGTATTCCAAAAAGTCAAGCGAAAAACAGAGAGGAATGGAGATCTTTTCTTAGTTCGGTCTATAGAACAAATGTTCTGTAATGGGCCAACTAAGTAAGTAAGTAAGTGGACCGGGACTAAGTAAGTAAATATTTACCTTCCAATTTCGAACAACTCGTCTGCAGCATTGCAAAAAAAAAAAAAAAAAATTAAAAATACCCCTAAATTCACTTTCGTGTCTGCGTGAGTCTCGCCAATTTTTCATGATGATGTGACCATCGACTTAAAGCCTGTTCCCACCTACTAAATATATGATTCATAGTGATAGTTCCAAGTAATTTTGTCATTATCTTTTCTAAACAAAATATGGTTGGCAGAGGGAGCTGAGAAGGGAAACTATTGTTGCCATTAAAATTGTGTCGCCTAATTCTAAAGGGTATCACTCACTATTAATTAAAACGAAACAATTCTAGGAAATACCAAAGTGACGCGAATTTTGACATTTAAAATACTCGTGAATTTATGATGTTTAAAATTTAGAACGCAATTTGGCTAAAACGCAAATATAAGAATTATTTGTGTGAGTAGTCATTTCCCCCCTAATTTATGATAGAAATTTCGGAAATAACATATATTTTACTTTTGGATTATATTTTAGAAAAAATCTCAATCAATCGAAATAAGTGACTGACAGGTGGTATTATGATACCACCATTATCTAAATACATATTTGATTTTTCATCAGTCAATTACGGTGAATGAAAATCGTGATGAATTCAACGTACTTTATCAGAAACACGAGACTTTTATGTCAACACCGATAACCGTTGTTGCTGTTGTTGTCCAGAACAATAAAGCGCTAGCACATCGCCAAAGTATGTCATGTAAAACTAGAAGCTAATCACCGACAATTCCATCGCCACCACCCATCGATCATTGTTTGACAAAGATAAGGCAAAAGACCGACCTCCACACTCACACCCAAAGAAGTTGATTCATTTCGTTTTCTTTTATTTTTTGTTTAAATGTTGCTTTGATGTTAATGTGCGCCATAAAGAAATAAAGACGCGCCCCATTCCACAACACCCATGCCGTTGTGTTTGAAGATGTAAGATCGTCACGCGATCATCACATACTCGGTATAGCCTGTAAGGTTGATATTTTGATAACTCAGAGCAAGAATATTCGATTTACATTTTACAAAATTCACATTAAAAAATCATAATTGATGTGACTGAATGACTGGCATGTTGAGAAATCATAAATTCCTGTGCGGTGTTATCAATTCAGTCAGCAATGAATGAAAAAAAAATGAAAAAACGAAAACTCGTAACGCAAACTGCGTAGTTAGTTAGCAATCGTAAATCTATGGCCGCAATAAAATAATTTCAATTTATACCGAAATTTATCAGCAACAAATTAACAGCTGCAATAAAGTTATATGGATTCGCCTTTATTATCACTGGTGGCGGTGCCACATTAAATTGCACTGAACCACACCAAGGAATGCATCGAGCCATTGCAAAAAAAAAAAAAATGAAACACACACACACTTCATATGCAAATTATTGAGTTAAATGACGTCAAGCCAGATAAGAAAATAATTTATTTTTAATCTACTAGATTAATAGAATTAAAGTAATCGAATTTTATATATGCCTGTGTATATACAAAATACATTATAGGTAATATTACTTTGTCCTTCGATCACAATATACAACCAAAAATAAATTGTGATGTAATATTCACGTTAAAAAATCTGATTTTCATGAGCATCCTAAAGGGAAAATGAGATATATGTATGACATGTCAATATGTGCATTCATATTTTATTGTTAATTAACTCAATGATATGGGACATCCTTCTTATCACTGAACGGCGTGCCGTACATAGTACGGCACCTTTCATAAGAAAGGTGGCGACATGCTGATAAGAAGTATGCATCAGTCAATTAGCTTACTTCTAATGAATGACGACAAGATTTCCATATAGAGAGGAATATAACTTGTTTTATTTCTCCGATTTGAATCACCGCGGTTTTCATTATCGTCTTCCAATTCTTTAATCCATCGAAGCGTTAGCCTTCCAATTCTACCAGTATCGTATTTATACGCTTTAACCTTTATCGCTTATTCTAATGCAGCGACGACCACTGAAATACAACCAAAGCGAAGACATGTATGAACGTATGAGTGAAAAAAGCAACAACCACATTATGTTTTTGTTTGTTTTCATTCATTTACACTGTACGTGAGAGAGAGAAGCAAATGCAAAAACAACTCAGTGGGCGCCCTCACTATACGATCTAAGCAAAGAAGCTCGTCCCTGTTCTAATGACACAGCCTAGTCAATGCAATCGTTTTATCTCTATACGTTTAACTATACTGATCTTCTTGTATAGCTGATATGATACAGTTCGTGGTTCATATGACGAGACTGGCCCGCTGATTTTTCGAAGAATTTTTCTCTCAACACACACCGAGCATAGCCTTAACTGCTTGCGCAAGTACCCAGGCTTCGGAACCATACATCAGTGGTTTGTAAAATTGTTATTGTTGTTTGACGAGGTGTGGCTATGTTCTTGAAGTAGCATCTGTTACCCAGTACGATTCTTCTTTTTATTTCACAACTGATGTTGTTTGGTGGGGTTTTCGGCGGTTGACGAAGTCTTTAACTACCTCGAAATCATAGGAATCAACTTCTGCAGTTGGTCCGAGCTCTATGGACGCAATGCTCTGCGACACCATCAATATGGTCTTGACGCCGTTTAGGGCCAGACCCACTTTAGCAGATTCTCATTCGACTTTCCTAAAAGTATCAGTTACTTCTTTTACTGATCGATCCATGATGTCTACATCGATCCATGATGTCTAGGGCCAGACCCACTTTAGCAGATTCTCATTCGACTTTCCTAAAAGTATCAGTTACTTCTTTTACTGATCGATGCATGATGTCTACATCATCAGCATAAGCAAGTAACAAGTGGTGCAAGTTGTGTCATTTCAACCTTTAGGCTAAGAAGGGTATATACACTTTGATACGATGAAAATGTGCCTCATCGAAATAATGGTTTTAGACCCCAAGTATGTTTGGACGAAATGTGTTTCAGACAATTTGGAGTCGATCTAGCCATGTCCGTCTGTCTGTCTGTCCTGCTGGCTGGAGCGCACGATAACTCTCGAACGGATGAACCGATTCGGTTCAAATTTTGGCTTTCGTAATATTTTGCTCATACTTAGTTTAAGTTCGAAGATGGGCTATATCGGTCCACTCCTTCCGGTACCTCCCCCACAAAAGTTCGAAAATGTTCGGAAAATTTGTGCGCACGATAACTCTTGAAGGGGGTAACCGATTTGGTTCATACTTTGCCCATCGTGAAATATGTACCAGACTTAGTTGAGGTTCCAATATGGACTCAATAGGTCTACTCCTTCGGGTACCTGCCACACAAAATTTCGGATAAGTTCAGTTTAGGAATCGCTTTGATTTTTGTTTTATCAACTTGTATTCACTGCCCCCCATACGCCGGAACAAGTTTCATCAGGGGCAAGTCCAAACTTCCTGAGAAAATAGCTTGAAAGTTTCACAAAACCCCTATGACACCGTGTGAGGAGGTTGGAGCGCAAGATAACTCTCCAACGGATCTGCTGATTGGGTCCAAAATTTGGCCTTAGTAATATTTTGTCCAAACATAGTTTAAGTTCGAAGATAAGCCATATCGGTCCACTCCTTCAGGTACCTCCCCCACACAATTTCAAAAATGTTCGGAAAAATTCTTTGTACGGTAACTTTTGAAGGGAGTGGCCGAATTGGTCCATACTTTACACATCTAAATATATCTACCAGATATAGATCAGGTTCAAATATGGACTATATTTGTCCACATCATCCAGTACCTCCCAAACAAAATTTCGGTTAAGTTCACTTTAAGACCTGCTATCGAATCTCTTTTATTTTTGTTGAAGCAACTTGCATTCGCTGCCTCAATTTTAAGCAGACAGCCCGAAGGGAGTAAAACCCCCTTATGGCACCATATGTAGTGGCTCGAGATCGACTTCCATAATGGTCAATGTCCATCCAATGATCCATTCCTTTAAGTAATTCCCCCGCAAAACGTCTGTTCTCTAATCTAATCAACATTTTTGTCGGTTCATACGTTCAAAATTTTTAAAACCCTCTAAATACATACGTTTTTTGGGAAAAAATTTTTTCAATATACACAGGCTGAGGGTATATCTCTGTCGGCCAAGCCGACTGATACTTTTTTACTTGTTACGACTGCATCTCGTATAACATTTTCCAGCAAAATGTTGAATGGGTCAAACAAAAGGCTGTCTTCTTGTCGAAGGGGATCGAAGGCGTCGATCTGCATCTCTTGGGTCTGCTCCAGGATTTCTGGCAGGGTAAATATCTGGTCAATGGTGGAGATGTCAGATCTAAAGCCACATTGGTATGGTTAAATTGTATAATTGACCATAGGCTTTAGTCGTTCGCACAATATCCCTGACACTATCTTATAAGCAATAGGGAGCAGACTTATGCCCTTGTAGGTTAAGCACTTCTTGGGGACGGGACACAGGATGCTCAGGTTCCAATCGTCCGGTACTCGTTCTTACTACCAGATGGTGCTAACTAGCTGATGCATATACCTTATCAGCGGGTCGCCTCCGGTATTAAACTGCTTCTGCTGCTTGATTATTCTTTAGCCGATTTACTGCTGCCTTTACCTCATCTTTGCCGGGAGGTATACATTCAATACCATCTACTGGGATTTGATATGTCTTCGAAAAATGGGTCTTTAAACGTTTCGTATAAATGTAAGTATTTGCCAATAAAATTTGATAGGGTATTCCCCGTCCATAAGAAACTCCAAAGGCCAAATTAGAGTTACATATGTAATTCGGTTGGAAAGATTGCTTAAAATATACGAATAAGTTCGGACGGGCCGAACTTTTTATACCCTCCACCATGAAATACTCTAATTGGTCTGTTGTTGCCGCTATATGTGGGCTACAATAAAACATGGACCTATGTCCTTAATTTTTTTTGGAGACGTTTCTTGATCGCTGGAAACCTTAATGACAAATTATAGCTAATTCGGTCTGCAAATGTAGCTTAATACGTCAAAATACTTGAAATCGGGAGGTACCGTTATATGGGACCTATAGCAAAAGGTGGACCTATCTTGACAACTGTTGGTGCAGAAGTTTTTTGATCTCTTGAAACTCCAAGGGCCAAATTGGAGCCAATTTGGGAGAAAAATGTAGCTAAAATCCTAAAAAATACCTTAAATCGGGAGGTACTGTTTTATTGGGGTTATACCAAAACATGGACCTATCTTGACAATTTTTAGTGGAGAAGTTTCTAGTCCGTAGTCCAGTTCGGTCAAAAAATGTAGGTACCGTTATATGAGGGTTATACCAAAACTTAAACCTAATAGCCTATCTCCGAACTTGACCTGCCTGAAAAAAGACACTCGTGTGCGAAATTTTAGCGTTCTATCTCAATTATTGCAGACGCAAGAGTGATTACAACAGACAGACGGACATGGCTAGATCGTCTTAGAATTTTATCCTGATCAGGAGCATATAGGGTCGCAAATGATTAGTTCGATGTGTTACAAACAGAAAAACAAACTTAATATACCCTCCATACTATGGTGGAGGGTAAAAAAATTGCTTGATACAGTTATATAGGCGGCAATACTAAAACATGGGACAAGAAAATAAGTGCGGCGTATTATGCGGGCTATGGCGATAATTTTGGAAACTGGTCTAGTGTATCGGGTACAATTCTCGCTCGCTAGCAGCAGATCTGTAGTGGAATTCTCTAACGCATTTTTTGGCTACCGACAAAAATCGGTAAAATAAAAACGCAAAATTATGAATGAATAATAGGAATAAAAGTTGGCAACATTGTTGATATCGGTAGGACTTAGCGACTACTTTATTTTGGTTGCTAACTTACCGACAAAATTCGTTAATTTCCGAAATTATAAGCATTTTAATTTTACCGATTATTGTCGGTAACCAAAAAATGCGTTAGAGAATCCCACTACTGAGCTGGGCTAAGGTGTTCTGATGGATCTGGGCAGCTGCTGTTCGCTGTCGGATATTGCTGGAGGATTTTGATTTAGGACATTGTTAGGGCTGTACCCGTTGACGGCTTCATTAACCGCTCTGGTGTGCAGCTGTTTCAGGCATTGCGTTATTGACAGTCGGTTGACGTCAGTTGGAATTAAGTCTTGGATGTTCGAACGGAAGCGCCTGATGTCCTTCCGGATGTGTCGTGCAGGTGGATCCTGTACCACTATGTGGTGCTTTGAGTGACTAGGCAGATGGAAGTCCAGGAGGAAATGTCTCGCCAACAACACATTATGTTGTCTAACAAACAGTTAAGACGTTGTGTTGTAAATATCTATCATACTTTACAGATCAAAGAAAAACATATTTTATAGCATGACATATAAAATATTACATGTTAATATCTAAGAAAATAGAGCATACTTTGAGGCATACATCGTAATTTCATCATTTATCTATTTTTACATGCTTCAAATCTATGTGGTCACACATTTTGCAACAGTTATTAAATGTGATTTTGATGTCAATGTATTAACACTGTGGAGCAAACGAAAATTATTAACCATATTCTGACATCACAGCATTATAGAAGACCAAAAAAGAAAAGACACGTGTCTCGCCGTTTTTCACTACCTCTTCAATTTTCGTTGTTATGGGCGCCCAAATTCTTGACCTTGATGTCGAAAGGAATAATTTTGTGAGTCTGGTATCTTGCAAACAGTTTAAATGTAGATTTTCTCTCCGAGAGAAAGTTATGGCTTGTGTCATAAGGAACACAAATTGTCTGTATACTGCAAGACCTGGACCGGAAGAAATTGGCAAAAATAATCGAATTGTGAGCTTCAAGAACCGTTCGTAGAAAACTCATATGTTCCAAAAAGTTGTTTATTGAGATCTTAAGAACATTTTTGTAGTTGGTTGTATTCTTGAATATTTCATAAAGTTTTGTTTTTGCTATTTGACCTTTAAGAATCTTTCCCAGACAGTTTGCAAGTTCCGGAAAGTTGTTTACTAATATCTTTGAAATATTATTGTAGTTTATTGCTTTCTTGATTTTTTTTTTATTTTTTATTTCAAAAATTCATTTGTGATACAAAGCCAAAAGGCCAATAAATGTATCAATTAACAACAAATAATATATCCTGAGTTTAATGTATTTACAATACTCATAATTATTACTAAAATTTAAATATATTTAATTACTTTTAATTCTTCAAAAATGAAAAAAAAAAACAAGTGCGGCTCCCCAGCCGTAAAAAATATGTATTTATATAAATACTATGATATAAGAATGTCCAATAAGCGGCAACTCTCTATACAATTAGCGATAACTATCAGGTCTTTGAAAAAATTGAAGAACTTTCAAACGAAAAACATTATTGCTATGAGAAAAAACACGTAGTTCAAGAGGAAGTACATTCCAACTTCTCGCAACTCGAACCAAATACGATCTTGCAAAAATATCTTTAACTATTCTGGGAATATAAATCTGAGGGTTCCTTAATGAATGTATAAAAGAAAATAACATCCTTAATGAATATGGAGAATTATGTTTGATAATATTATGGAACAAGATTAAGCAGCGATAGTTAATGAACTTATCAAATGAACACCCTAGAAATCGCGTAACATCTGCTGATATACGACTATCTCGTCGGAGATTATATACAAAGCGTGCGATTGTATTCACAATCCGATTTAGCTTATCGAAATGCAATCCTATAGTCCCAGAAAACACCTCAAGACCGTACAAAACTTGTGACATCAAAAGAGAGTTTGCCAGTGTTTGTTTTACATGTTGAGTTAAGTACAAGTTCGTAGAGTAAATCCGACGTAAGGTAGCATATATTTTCCCAGTCAGTGCATCAATATGATTTTTAAAGGAAAGTTCACAATCTATTATAACACCCAGACACCTGTGCTGTTGTACAAACTCGATTCTGGCTTGGTCTATAAATATATTTAATGATTGTGATAGTCGATTGTTTAATCGAAAATCTAAAGCCTTAGTTTTTGGCGGATTAACTTTTAAAGAATTTCTGGTTGCCCAGCCAACAAAGCGATTAAGATACATGTTTATGTCATTCTCAAGCGCTTTAGGGGATTCACGACAACCATTGAAAAGCATGAAAATGTCATCAGCAAATAAGTATGTTGAGCACCTTGAAGAGTTAGCGTGAAGCGGTAGATCGTTTACATATAAAATGAAAAGAAGTGGACCAAGGACAGAACCTTGAGGTATACCTGAGAATAAGGGATATGTATTTGACATAACATCATTTAATATAACAAATTGACAACGAAAGAATTAGCCTACAGGCAGATTTGGAAAAATCAAAGTAATATTTAAGTTTCCATACAAGTTGGTAATGGTCAATAGAACTAAATCTAATGATACCAGAACACATGTATGGAAACACTTTCTTAATAAATGTAATAGGAATCCCATCAACACCTACTGATCTGGACTTAACTTCACGTAAAGCCTCTACAAGTTCCAATTCGTCTACATAACGAAAAGAGAAAGATGAATCTGAATCTGGAAAATCATTTATATTAGGAGACGAAGTATATATGCTCATAGAAGTACTGCAGAAAAAGTTATTTATGCTATCGACATCAATATCTACATTATCGTGATCATTTCCAACACATTCGGAACCTTTAAGTACTTTCCATAACCTACGAGAATCTAATCCACTAAAAAGTCTGGAATAGTGAAGTCTTCTTCCTCTGCGAATGGCCGATTTTGCTCTATTGCGATATTTACAATAGATACGCCAATTCTCATGCGATTGAACATTTTGGAAAGACGAAAAGGCTAAATCCCTTACAGATATAGCAAATCTAACATCCCTTGACATCATCCAGGGATCAACTGAATATTTAATCTTCTTCCTAACAACTGGAACAAATGAAAATAGAGAATTTAAAAGAGAACTAATGCAGGCACATTTAGCATCCACACCTACACTTCTAAAAACCAAATTAGGATCGAAGGAGGCAAGGAAGGACCATAAACCACTCCAGTCAATATTTTCGAGGTCTCTATATTCAATATAATCCGGAGAACTCCTAAATCTTAATAAAAGTGATCCAAAAATTAATGCATTGAATTTGGCCAGTATAAACTATAATGGAAGAATCACTGGTTAAAATAAAGTCAATTAAGGATGTTGAACCGCTACCGATGTTAAAATGAGTAGGCCTAGAGTTATGGACAATTGTCAAATTTAAGCGGGTGCAAAGTCCACGAATCAGAGTCGCTTTAGCAGGGTCAAACATATTGCTGTTAAAATCACCAAAAATTACAATGTTGTTGTATTCTGCAAGAATGTCACAATGGAGGCTTTCGAACAAATCAATATCACTTGAAGGCTATTTATTTGCCAAAAAGGATTTTTATATGTCCAAACTGTAATTCTAAGAACAGTGATTGGCAATGTCGAACTGACGTTTTAAAAACAAACTTAAACTGAAGATTCATAGATAGGTATATTCCAACACCACCACCTCTTGTAGTGTCTGGCGATCACTACGTACGAAGTTGTAGCCCGGAATAGAAACCGCTGTGTCTAAAATCTCAGGAACAAGCCGTTTCAGAAACAGCTGGGATATCAAAGCTAGGATTTTCTAACGGTTTAGTTTCTATGGACCAGAAACAGAGAAAAAAAATGATAAAAATCGCATTTATATTGTTATTTTTACTTTTGAGAACCATTCGTAGACAGTTCGTATGTTCTAGAAAGTTGTTTATTGAGACCTAAGGCATATTTTTGTACCTGGTTGCATGCTACGATTTTGATCGGTTTGATATTAGTAAAAACCCGAGAAAAAAATTTGTAGAAATTTGACTTTGAAGACGAAGTTTGATGGGTTTTATGTGTTCACAAGTTTTGTTCTCTTTTAGGAAGATATGATTCTGACAAAATGATCCCTGATGACATAAAAGCCTCAAATATTTGACATCAAAGCCTCAAATAAAGTTGACGAGATAGGGAAAAATAGCGGAAAACGTGTTTTAATTTTTTAGTCTTCTATCACGCCGCGGTGTCAGAATATGGTAAATAACCACTATTAAAAAATAAATAAATAAAAACAAGTAACAATGTATCAATCAACTGTGCTGACGGAGATATACCCTCAGTCACTGACAAAACAACAAACCAATCACAATAATTATGCTTATACATATAAAATATATTGATTTTGTATCATGAGTTTGCTTTCAAATCTGTAGGTATTGTAATGTGAGGCTATACCAAATCATTGACAAACTTCTTCATAAAGTACTCGAAATATTAAATTAGGTTAAACTATGTTTGGAAGAAATTTTTGAAAAAGTTTTAGAGCAGGTTTTTGGAGCTTTTGGGCCATTATCTCAGGTAGTATTGACTTACTCCGGAAACAATTGTACCGTTGCACGATGGTTCCGATGACAGGTTTTTGAGGCAAAAAATCACAGAGGCAAGCTAGACCTTCAAAATTTCGTGCAGATGTTTATAATCGGCCTAGAAACTAATCTGCCAAATTTGGTTGATATCGGTTCATATATAGATATAGCTCTCATATATATGTTCGCCCGATTTCGAGTAATTGATGGACCAAACACGAGAATTCTGTCCAAATATGATGATATTTGGAATATGTGGCGGAATTCGGACTGGAAATAAGTTTGCCAAGTTATTTTGAAATCGGTTCAGATTTGTATATAGCTCCCATATATATTTTCGCCCGATTTGAGGTATTTGGTGCAACAAACACCCAATTTCTGTCCAATTTCGATGAAATTTGAAACGTGTGATGGGATTCGGTCTAGAAATATGTTTGCCAAATTATATTGAAATGGGTTCAGATTTGGATATAGCTCCCATATATTTTTTCGCCCGATTGGAGGTATTTGGTGCAACAAACACGCAAATTTTGTCCAGTTTCGATTAAACTTAAATTGTGTGACGGAATCCCATATATACTTCAACCGATTTTAGGTATTTCGTGCAGCAATCACGCTATATATGTCCAATTGTGATGAAATTTAAAGTGTATGATGGAATCTAGAAAACATTATTGAGACTTCATATTGAAATCGGTTCAGATTTGGATGTATCGTTCAGAAATTTTCTCTGTCAAAGTTAATTGTTTTCTCATTTTAGTTGGTTGATACCGAACTTCCTTGAGAATATAGTTTGTATATTTTTCTTTTGGCAAATTGGCAGAAACAGAGGCGGCATGAATCAAGAGATTTTTATTGTTGCCTTGTTCATAGGAGACTTCCGAAGCAAGTTTTCTTCCTTCACTATAATCCACATTAGGGCGCCTTCTCTTCTATATACCATTACCTTGTTCTAGCGTAAATACTGTGTCGCTAGCTAGCACGATTTTTTGACCTCCAATCTTTTATCAATTTTTGGTTAAGGCGTACACAAATGTTATAAACCTATTTTTTAACTCCCGTCACGAAGTTGTCTTTGACACCTCTATTAAATTTCGCAGAAATCCAGTCTATAACGTGTTTAGGTTTTCGCTGATTTTCCAACCAAAAATTAAAAATATCCAAATTTTTAAGTTTTACGAAAACTGGAAATTGATAATTTTTTTAATCGCAAGTATACGCAAAATTTCTTTTCAAAATCTGTTAGCCGGCATTGTCACCTTTCACCAGATACATATTTTTACGAGAATACACCCCGATACCGAAAGTTCTACTCCAAAGAAAACATGGACGATACCACAGACTACATCAAAAAACATCAATTACTGACACAGCAAATTATTGACCACATCTAATATTACATTTACATTTTTAATAATAATCTTAATTCACATACTATTACCTGTATTTTCCATTTTTAAAAAATATATAATATCAACAGATCAGGTTTTGCCGCCAAAATACTTTAATTATTTAATTACGACTGAATATCAGAAATAAACGGAATGAAAATTATTACATCTTTGGCAGCTTAGCCTGTCGCCGGGGGCCGTTGCCAGTTTGTAACTTTTTGGCTTTGGAGGTTTGAAAGTGCTAAGAATATAATTCCGTTATTATTTGATTTCAATCACTGACTTGAAAAAAGACTTTTTGCCTCAAAAATCTACCATTGGCCCCATCGTGCGTTGTAAAGGATGCCGATGAAAAAAGAATCAAAACGATTCGAAAGGAGCTGTTAAAATTCACTTTTTCCGAATTTTGTGTGGGAGGTACCAGAAGGAGTGGACCGACATAGTTCATATTCTAACCTTATACATGACTGGAAGAAATAATACGATGTGAAAAGTCTGCAGAATCAGAAACTCCCTGCGAGAATTATCTTGCGGATTTGCCGTCAGGGTTTCTTGGAGCTTTTAGGCCAATATTTCAGGAAGTATGGACTTGCGTAAGAAAAAAATTGTACCGTCGTAAAGGGAGCCGCAAGGACAACCTACTGAAAAATTTAAAAAAGAGGAGCTCTTAAACTTCACTATATCCGAATTTTGTGTGGGAGGTACCCGAAGGAGTCCATATTCAAGCCCGATATACATATGTATATCATGAATGAATAATCCGATGTGCAAAGTTTGCTCCCTTCGAGAGCTATCGTTCACGCCATTTTACAGAAAAATTTTGAACTTTTGTGGGGGAGGTATCGGATGGGGTGGACCGAAATTGCCCATCTTCTAACATAAACAAAGTTTTGACAAAATATTACGATACCCAAAATTTGGTTCGAATGGGTTGATGCGTTCGAGAGTTATCGTGCGCGCTAGCTAGCTAGCCAGACAGACGCACAGACAATGGCTAAATCGACTACAAAGTGTCTGAAACGATTTTCGTCCAAACGTACTTGGGGTCTAAAACCGTTATTTCGATGAGGCGCATTTTTGATCGTATAAAATAAAAAATACATTAATGTCTATTGGTCTGTACAAGAGCTTGCAGGATTCTACTATTTTTTGAAATGTTAACAATATTTTTCGTTATAATTTTGTATTAAAAATCTAAAAATAGTAGATTCTTGCAGGTTCTGGAATAGAGTTATGATGAGAAAACTTATAACCAACAGAAACGATGTTTTTTAAAAGGTAATAAGGATATTATTCGTAGATCAGTTCGTGTCTTCAGTTATTCTCTTGCGGTCAGTCGTTGGTGAGATATCAACGAATGCACACTAGGGTTATGACTTTTTACAACCTCGTATCCCTGTATGATATTTTGATGAGTTTTTACCTAAGATTACATAAAATCTTAGTAATAAAGTGATTCGATAAAAAAAACTTCCGCACAAAAAGCTTTTAAAGTTTTTATTTTTCAGAATTTTGGAAAAATGTTTGAAGTCACTGTGATAGCACATATTTATCTAAAATCAAGGTATAGGGGCACGCAACAAAACCAAGATGACATAGCCGTTTATTTCTCACTAATTTTAGGCATATATAAGGCTCAAAAAAACTTTATAACGACACGACATAACCAAAATGACATAAGCTTTTGTTTCTCACCAATTTTATCGCCATATCATAACGTATGTATGTATATATCATTTTATATCATACGTACATAACTTTATTCCATATATCATATATGGTAACATGGGGCGCCTTCGCCACTGGGGCGGGTACGCCATCGCCGATTTTCTCGCAAAATACAAGTGCTAGAAAAAATCCGTTAAACGCAAAATTGTGAGTTTAATGAAGATCTATCATCTCCCAAAAGTTGGCAGTTGTATCATAAGTATGATAGCGGAAGCACGCGGTTTTGTGTTTTGAGGGTATTGGGAAAAATAATTATGGTAAATGTTTTTTGTGATATCTTCTTTACCTTTTGTGATATCAAAAACATATTTTATACCGTTAGAAGACAACTACTGAAGAATAGAAATCCCAATAATTTGCATGAAAAAAACAATAACAATTGTCAATATATTCATATTATGAGATATGTTGGGGGTGGGGCGCCTACGCCATGATAGGGGTGTGGTGGGTTAATGTCAGAATTTTGTCATGTTTAACATCAATTCTTTATGCCATAGAGATACCACACTATAATGTGAAGTTAAAATCAAATAGTATCATAAACGTATCTTGTTTTGGTTAAATTATGATTTTTGTACCTAAATTCAAGGAACCTATTTCAATTAACCGCTAGAATCGGTAACTATTTGTAAATTTTAGAATCATTTTTGATTATTCAATAGAAAGCATGTTCCTTTTTCGCATAATATTGATATTTAAGGAAAAAGTATGGTAAATTACAGTTTTAGAGTCCGTTGGAAAATGTTTAATTTCGATGGCGAAGCTGCCCCATGGGTGGGGAGGCTTCGCCACTTTTTAGACATTTTGTAAATTCACAAAAATAATATTTTAAAAACAAAATTATAACCACTTATATATCAAAACTTATAGTCAAGATACGCTAATATTTGTACCAAAAATAATATTTGAAAAAACTTTAACGGTGTCGGTATGAGAACATTTTGAACAAAAACGTGGCGAAGGCGCCCCATGTTACCATAAATTGAAAGTGGTTTGTGCGTGACCTTTTTTAACATTTAAATGGAATAAAATTTGTTTTAGTTATTAATAAAGGGTGTTTTTTAAGCTAGATAGAACTTTAAATTGTAAAAAGTAACACAAAAAATTAAATTTTGATGAAACTTTTTTTTTATTTGTTTCAGTATACTCTGACAAATCATCATGAATAGACTCACGCTTGAACAACGCTACGAAATTATCCAAATTTACTTTGAAAATCAGTCGTCGATTCGCGCAACTTATAGTCGCAAAATTGTGTTCAGCGATGAGGCGCATTTTTGGCTTAACGGGTTTGTTAATAAGCAAAATTGCCGCATATGGAGTGAGACCAATCCACAAGAGACCCTACAGACTCCATTACATCCAGAAAAATGCACCGTATGGTGCGGTTTTCACGCTGGTGGCATCATCGGACCTTATTTCTTCAAAAATGAGGCCGGAGCTCGCGTTACGGTCAATGGAGATCGTTACCGCACCATGATCAATGATTTTTTGTTTGAAAATATGGATGACATTGATCCGGAGGAGATGTGGTTTCAACAGGATGGCGCTACGTGCCATACGGTGAACGCAACCATCGACTTATTGAAATAAAAATTTGGCGATAAGTTGATTTCGAGAAGTGGACCTGTCAATTGGCCTCCAAGGTCGTGCGATTTGACACCTCTCGATTATTTCCTGTGGGGCTACGTGAAGTCACTGGTTTATGCTGATAAACCAGCAACAATTGATGCCTTGGAGGCCGGCATTGTTCGTGTTATTCGTGACATACGGCCAGCAGTGCTCGAAAAAGTGGCCAAAAATTGGACGTCCAGAATGCACTTCGTGAAGAACAGCCGCGGTGCCCATATGTCCGAAATCATTTTCAAATGTTAATGTCACGTATTGATCTTTCGAATGAAAAAAAATTTTGATTACAATTTAATTTTTTGTGTTATTTTTTACAATTTCAAGTTCTATCGGGCTTAAAAAAACACCCTTTAGGTGAAAGGCCATTCATTCGTGCAACAGGAAATAATTTTTTGAGAATTTTTTTTTGGTTTCATAGCATTTTTTTTTTCAAAAAAAATCAAAGTGATTTGTGCGGAACCTTTTTTATAATAAAACTAGCGGACCCGGCGAACTTCGTCTCGCTATTAAGGAATAAAATTTCATACAAAAACTCAATTTTCGATTTTTCCAATTTTCCGACTTTTCCAGAGAGATTTTCCAAAATTTTCTTCCGTAAAGACCTTTTCCTCGAAAATACGAATAACTGACAAAAAATTTTACAGAAATCGGCCTAGCCGTTCTCATTTTATGAATTACTATACATTTTTTACACCATTTTTATATATATAGATGGATTAAACGTTATTTTAGGCATTAATAGGCAAAAGTTCATTCATTCTCACTACAGGACATCAGTTTTGAGAAAAAATGTCAAAAAGTCATAACCCTAATGCACACAAGAACGCACGCACGCACTATTTTCTCTACATTTTTTCTTAAATAACGTTTGTACACTAGAATTAACACTTTAAATTTATTGTTTATTATTTAAAATGACTTCTTTGATTTAAGCTTAAGTCATTTTGTGCAACTAGGTCGTAGATCTAATTTTATGTATATTACAATGAATCACTCTACTAGCTGAGTCGATGTGGCTATGTGTTACTGTCCATCCAAACTTTGTAATCACTCTACAGATCGCAATTTTGATTGAATCGTCACGACATTTTGGATGGTGATGGGGTCCCAGAATGGAAGAAGTCTATTTATTTTGCTGGTGGTCGGATCATATTCGAGGGATGAGCAAACACTTCTGTGGAGAAAAGGCCAAGGTTTTATTGAACCCATTCGTGGCAATGTTATCTGCATGTTTCTAGTAGATCTCCCAGAAGAAAACATACTCACAACAGGAATATATATCTTTTCAGGAATATATATCATAAATATTTAACAAAAACAATAAATATTTCTAATACATACGAAATTTCGATTTTTTAAAATCGTTTTGCAAAAGCTTCCAGAGTTAAACCACTTTTTCTTCACTTTAACATCTCGTGAAAATATTACACGTTAGACTCTTCCAATGTTAGAAACATCGTTTGGTTGTAAATTTTTCGAAGAGGCTATTTTCTAATTAAACTTAGGGTCGGGTATCAGTTAATGTCATTTTGTAAAGTGGTTTTAGTTCTACGGGGGATTTGAAACATATACATCGGATGCCTTGTGTAACGCTACAGAAATCAGATTTATAGTTGTTAGTTTTATCATCCCTCAGTTGACATTCAATTACATTAGAGTTCACATAAATGTTATTTCTTAATAAAACGTTTCAATTTATAGTGCATTTTCTCTGTTTTAAACCGAAGAATTAGTAAGAAGTTCGACTATGGGCCATTATTACAAATTAAATAAAATTAATAAAACGTTTCAATTTATAGTGCATTTTCTCTGTTTTAAACCAAAGAATTAGTAAGAAGTTCGACTATGGGCCATTATTACAAATATATTTTTTTTGGTTAGAATTTATAGAACAAAATAAGCAAATTTTCAGATTTAAAGTTAATATTAAAATTACCACTTAGGATGAACCTCACTTTTAATATTAACTCCACTGAATACAGGACAACTTTTCAGATCGTTGTAACGAATGTATACCGATAAAATATGAATGTACTTACCATGATACGATATGGTTACGTATGAAATTTGTACACAAAATTCAGTACAACCAATTGGTTTTAATGTGCGTAAAAATTGTCCATCTTGTATGGTATAAACATTAACAGTGCCATCCTAAAAAATGCAAGAAAAGTTTAGCATCGATTAGGAACAACGCATAAAATATCAAAAATAGACAATGTCTGCTTACCAATGATCCGGAAACTACCATATCCAATTCCGTGTATATTGCTACACTTGATATAGAATCATCATGACCATACAACGTAGTTAGGGGTTTAGGCGAAAAACTATTTTGTGTATTCAGTTGTATAATTGACTGTAAATTTGTTTGACTAGTAAGAGCATGTACGGGTATATTAGAAGAGGCTGGGCCTGAATTTGAATGTGAATTTTGTATACTCCAAATGATACAGGTGCAATCACGTGAACCGGTCACCAAATAAGAACCACAATTGTCTAAAGCCAAACATGTGATTATATCTAAAAAACGGATATTTAGAGTTAAATAATTGTTTGTGATTTTTTTCAACATACCCAAATGTCTTGTAACAGATGCAACAACCTTTCCCTTGTGTACACTATAAACCCGCAACGAGTTATCCCATATACCACCGGCATACAAAAGTTTACCATCTGTGCTGACGGCAAACATTTGGGAATGTGATGTTTGAGAGGGGTGTAGGGGACCAAAGATGCGTTTACGATTTCTAGATGTAAAAGAAAACGGTGGGATTATTTTTATAAAATATACGAGTAAAAGTCGTATCTTTAGCCATTAATAAATGTATTATATAATATTGATCGAAGACTTACTTCAGATTTGTTGTTGTCGCATCAATTTCCAATAGAAAACCTCGATCCTTATCATAAGCCATCCATGAATTACAACCTAATATACATGATTTCGATATGCTTATCAATGTATCGGGGCTTAGCTGAAGGAATGAACGTGGCGGTGATCGTGGTGGACTTAAATACACAATAGGATCTTTGGGTGTTGAAATTTCACAATAATATTGCACAACCTTGTCCAGAAATTGTGTTATATCGGGACGTTTGAGTTCGGCCCGCAACAGTTTTAGCGTGGTTTCTTCCTGAGACAGACGACGAGGATGAGGCTCCCGCATCAATTGTGAAGGCACTTGGCCGAAATTATTTATCATGCCTATTGGAATAGAGAAGATTTAATGTTAGTCAGAATAGTACATCAAAAAAACAACAATTTATTACCTTCAACTGCTTCCCTTTCAACTGGATTGGTGATTTTATCCAAATCTACAGCTCCTTCATATGAACAATAATAGAAAACATTTAAGGCTTCCACTGCCTTGGGACCTTTTTGTTTATAACTGTAAGAACATAGGAATTGTTGTAGTTTTCGCGAAACAATAAGAATCGGTAGTAACTTACCCAAATATCAAATCAATCCAATGATGAAGATTTTGACTAACATACTCCGATTCTAAGGCTCTCCTGTGAATGGCTATAAATTCCTCAGGCGTTGTTGCCCATGGCGGCAGTATAACATCATCAACCTTTTCTTTGGTGATTTGTAAATGGCCCAAATCAAATCTATAGATGAAAGTAAAAATAAAAACAACAATATAAAATAAAATGTCGTAAAGATTAATCTATATCACTTACTTATTCATATTTTTCAAAAATTCAGGAAAATAAAAGAATTCCGGTATCAGTTCTTTAACATCATTTGGATTATCCATTAAAAGCTTCCATGTCTGTGGTATAGAATGAAATTGACGATCGGCCACATCAAATCGACCACTTTGCAATTCAATATGCAATGATGTAAAAGGTTCCACACGCAGTAGATAATGCAGGACACCAGCCGAATTTGAATAGTGTGTACCATAATGAAATTTAGGTATAGCACCGGATGGATCTTCAAATGAATCATATTTAGCACGAGTTTCAGCTTCATTTTTCGGATTAATCTAGGGAATATATTAAGCATATGTTTGTATTAAAAATAAGTTAAAAATAAATTGGGACATCTATTATAAATTATATACAAAAAAAAAAAAAAAATACATATAACATCGAAAGATCAGTGCGGTCAGTAAAGGAATAGGAAGTTAATAAAAGGTACTAATTTTGGAAAATGTGGACAAAACCCAAATAAAGCAAGGCACAGCTATTCATCGGTTGTTGTTGTTGTTGTAACAGTCCCAACGCAATCCCACGGCAGCGGGTTCTTTCGTATCGAATTGACCCGGAACCATACAGCATCAATGTTCCGGCCAGCGGCTGCCACCTCAGTGTACATGTGCGGATGATTGCTATTCATCGGTGGTATACACACATTCCTCCGCGATGGATTGTCATTTCAACTCGATGGGGAGTTCCAGCAAGCGTGAAGATCCTGATAGTGATGCCGGCGGTAGCATAGCTACTAGTAGGGCCATCCTTGCCGATAAGGTTGAAGGTGAACGCCGAAGCTAAGAACAATCGGCAACGTGGGAAGTCAGCGGTGCAGAATGTAATATTGATATACTACAACTACGGCGGAAGAACAAACCACAACTCTGCAGCGTCTGTTCTAGATTCGACGGCTACATAAACCTATGCTCGTATTAAGCGGAGCGTATCATAGCAGGCTAGGAGGCCAAGAGGTAGCAGCCCTACCACCGGGTAAGGCAGTCAAAGAATAATCCTCTTTGTACTGCTGAAATTTTTAAAGATTGGAGTATTCACAAAGATAATAAATAATAATGGAAATCAGTTGACGACACATGCCAAACGGAAAAGGATAAGTAGTGGACATTGGAATGTCAGAACCTTGTTCCAAAATGGTAAATTTGGTCAACGTACAGCTGAATGCACAAGGTTAAAAATTGATATTGTGGGCTTAAACGAGGTTAGAAAGAAATTGGTGAAAATGGCGGACTTCTTTTGTACTCTGGGATGCCCAATGAAAAGGACCCACATATAAAAAGAGTTGGAATTTACCCCTCCAGAAAAGCAAAAAAGCCTTATTGACATGGAAACCAGTTTCCGAAAAAATCATCACTGCTAGGCTGGCAGCAAACGGCAGAAACATAACTATAATGCATGTGTACGCACCTACAGAGGACGGCGAATTCGCAGACAAAAAAAGCCATGTATAGCTTGTGAGACAAAACTCTATCAGATGTACCAAAAGAGACGTAGATATCTAATGGGCGACTTCAATGCCCAAATAGGAATTGACAATCGTGATTATGAAAATATAATAGGGAAGCATACTGGAAACTTGCAACAATCACTCAGTGATGCCAGATTTGCCAATTTATCGGCATTTTGACGATTTTTTGACAAAAAAAAAACAGAAATGACGATTTGACGATTTTTACCCCTAAAATGCCGATTTTTAGTTATGGCAACTTTTCACATAAAATTTGCGTTTTGTGTGAATATTTGTTGTTGGTAGCACCGACTTCTTAAATACAACTATACATAAATCTATCACATTATTATAGTACGTTTATACATAAACGAATTTAATAAAGCCACAGGGTTTTAAGTGTCAATCCCATTGTGTGTACGTCAAATAAATCCTCATAAAGAAGGTTAACTCGAAAAACCTATATACATATACATATATTATACCCTACACCACTATGTGGGGAGGGTATTATAAGTTGGTTTCGCCCAAAAAGTTTGTAGCGCAGAGAAATAATGGTCGTAGACCAACATGATTGTCTCGACGAGCTGAGGCGATCTGGCTATGTGGTCGCTACAGGTCGCAATTTTGATCGGATCGTCACTAAAATTTGGGCGTTGATGAGAATCCCGGAGGGGAAGAAGCCTATTTTGGTGACGGTCGGATAATATTCAGGGGTCGGAATGGGCAAAAGCAACAACAAAATAAGTCAACGTTTTATTTCAAAAGCAAAACCTGCTAATGAAAGTAGAGAATATCACATTTGCAACGATGTAACGTAGGTTGTCGTAGGTGGTCAAACAACGAAGATATCGCAATAGCAGATAATAGAACACAACATTTCATTTTTGCGATTTTAATAATAATGACGAATATCACAGCATTGGTTAGGGCCCTTCCAAAAGCAAAGTCTAACTATGAAAGTAGAAAATCCCATCTTTACAATGATGTAAAGCAGGTTGGCGTAGGTGGCCAAATAACGGAGATATCGCAATAGTCGGTAATAATACCATTTTTTAATTTTTTTTTTGTAATCACGCTACACGTCGCAATTTTGATTGGATCGTCACGAAATTTTGGGTGTTAATGGGGATCCCACAGAGGAAAAAGCCTATTGATTTTGATAATGTTCGGAAATTATTCAGGGGTTGGAATTTGAAAAAAAAAACTTATGTGGAGAAAAGTCCAACGTTTTATTTCAAAGCGAATATCTCTTGTGTATTTACATTATTGGTGATTGAATCGATGAGCATGTTGTTGTTGTAATGCCATCTGGAGGGGGCGAAATACAGGAAAGGTAGAGGTTAAACAGTTCCGGAGATATCACCCCTCCTTGGGGAACTCCCTGTTTCACTCTACGGGGCTTGGATTTTTTGTTCCTAAACTCCACATACGACTGGCGACCACACATATAGTTGATTATCCAACGTTTCAAACTTGGCCGGAGGGTTGTCTGCTCGATGTCCTCGAACAGCGTGGAGTGCTTGACAGTATCAAAGGCTTTTGATAAGTCAAGCTCCATCATCACTGTTCTATCACACGGCCGCTCCTGGATGAGTCCTCGACAAATATGTGTGGAGATGGCGTGCAGCGCTGTTGTGGTGCTGTGCTGCTTACGGAATCCATGCTGATGATCGGCAACTTGATAGCTATTTCTAATGCTAGGGAGGACTAAGGCCTCAAGGGTCTTCGCTACAGGTGACAAAAGCGAAATCGGCCTGTACGATTCACCTTAGCTGGCATCCTTGCCTGGCTTCAGTAGCGAGACCGCCCTGCCCATTTCCAGACTTCGGGAACAATAAGGGTGGCTAGCGACAGGTTGAGAACTTTAGTGAGATACTCCACTCCCGGCTCATCCAGCTGTTTCAACACTACAATGGAAATTCCGTCAGGGCCCAACGCTTTGGATGATTTAGCGTTTCTGATGGCATTCGCAACATCATCCATTGTAAACTGTGGTGGTTCATCCTCGGCAGGAAGAGATCTAATGCGACGTAACACTCTTCTCTTCGCCCTGTCACTCTCGGGGTGCTCGACAAACAGTCGATTGAAGTGACTTGCACACCTTATGTTCGGCGACCAGCCTACTAACTTCCAGTGTCAGCTCCCTGACTCTGGGGTCGTCGGGGTTGGTTCGACGAAGCTCCTCACGCTCATTTGCTAATCCCGTCGCCTCTGCTGGGAAATTTGGTCTTACTTCGGGTATTCGACCAGCAGATATATGACGAGCGGCTGCAGCATTGATGATGGGTATAAGAATACACAGTTTTATCGCGTGCATTGAAATGAAATTAAAAGGAAGTAACTTATTGCTAGCCTTTCAATATCACACGATGTTTTACTGGGAAAGGTCATATGAGGTGCAAAGGTGTAGGGTTATACGGGTCATCTTCGCTACTGTGCGTGCCAGTGACGATTTTATTGATTCTACATAAAGATCGTTGGGTTCCACCGTGGTGCAATGGTATGCACACCCGCCTTGCACGCTGAAGGTCGTGGGTTCGATTCCCCGGCCAGTCAACATCAAACACTTTTCAACGGTGGCAAAATACCCCTTAGTAATGTTGGCGACATTTTCTGAGTATTTCAGCCTTGTACAACTTCTCTAAAAGTGGTGTCTTAGACACGCCGTTCGGACTCGGCGATAAACAATAGGTCCCATATCATTGAGTTAATATGAATCGGGGTGCACTCATTGATATGAGAGAAGTCTCCTCTGTCCCGCCTGGGATGTTTGTGGAACAATTATATTATTATTACATAAAGATCGTCCTACATAAAGTATCGGAGATCTACAACTTTCCCCTTGAGATCTATATGTAACATCAACAAAGTCGGCGCTGACGAAGGCACACCAGTGGCGAAGCTGCCACTGACAAGAACTAGATTCGCGAAGAAAAATCACCCTCTAGAAGACATTGGTACTACTCCAAGCAAAAACTTTACGTCCTAAAATGCAGTATAATAACTAGTACAAGTGCAGTTGCACGGTATCCTTTTAAAAGAATCGCTCATGATTGGAAGAAATTCTACATTGCACGGCTTTAATTTTTTTGTAGGGATGAATCTAATTCATTGTTGTTTTCTTAAGCAGATGAGATGATGATTTATATAGAATTATTGTCCATGCAGCTTTCAAGTTGTCCTTGTGAATAATATACCTTATAATATTTTGGCTTTTACAAACTTAAATACATAAAAAGGAAAGAATACAGCAAAGGTCCGATTTAACGAGCTATACAAGAAGTTTGGCATTAAATAACGGCATTTAACACCCAACAATTATTTTTTGTCTCTAAAATATATCTCAGACACTCAGAGACATTCGCTAAAACAATAGAATGTATAAATTTGCTGCTAATTCCATAAAGTGTACGATAATACCCATATTTCTTTGGGGCGTACGTAGACCTTTGTAAGTATCATTTTTTGGTTTTTATAAAAATGTAACGTTATTTATATTATGGAATATACTTTTGTTGTATTAAATGTTGTTTATTAGTGAGAAGAAGTAAAACTGTGAACTTGCAATTTCATAAATATCATTACTTTGTCTAAAACCCGAGATTTATGGGCGTACGTAAACTTATGTAAGACTGTGTATACTCATATGTTAAAAAATTCGCAACTTACCACTCCTATAGGTTTTGATAAATCTCTAAAAGATTTTGGATCTGTTAGATCTAAAATATCACTTGTATAGTCGGCTAAAATCCATGGGAAGACTGGATATTGACTTAAATCGTTATACGAACGACCTGAAAAAAATACAACAAGAAAAAACATAATTAACCCAAAGACCAAAAGATACTCATTCGGTACAATGAAATTACCTGCTATTGTATTCAAATACATAAGATATTCAAAATTCGATATTTCACGATTGACCCAACGCTGGGTTAAACCAGATTGTTTTAGTAATTCAGCCGGTGAACGACCAGAACCGTAGAGAATATTAGGTGGTTGTAGACTTAAAATTTTAGAAAATATTTTATTGCGAGTCTGGAAAGAGATAAACAAATAATGATATCAAAGAAGAAGCATACAATTTTCAAATCAAAACTTACCTTTGTGGTAAAATTCAAAAAATAACTTGTCTGATCCACTAAAAAGATTTCCAAAGCACTTCTTCTTAAATTATATTTTCTCAAGTGTACTTCTCTTATTTTGTTAATGGAAAATCTGCAAAAGTAAATAAAAAATATTAGTATAGCAAAAAGTAATCACAGTTGATTTGCAATCACAAACTTACCGGAAATCATGTTTAGAACCATCTTCAGCTGGTGGACTCAAATCGATAAATGTAAACATTGTCTGATTAACTTCGATACGTCCTTTAACCTTTGTCATCAGCGTTATCAATTCACATTCTTGAGATATAACCAATTTTTCTGTGGTATTGTCCTGCTGGGATTGTTGTTCAATTGTTAGACGTAAATCCTCTTCTAATTGAGAATTTTCATCGTTCGACAGAAAATCACGAACGACAACATTTTTAATTGTCGAATCAAATTCAGGCATTTCTCTGTAATGATGATGATCGAAAGACAGATATTTTTGTTATGTTCTGTATAGCAGTAACTGGTTCTAGTTTCGTGCAGAACTCCGATTTACTCGCGAGTGAAATTTTGGGGGTGAGGTGGTAATTTTTTTTGGGTGCAATTGTTATATTGGGTGTTGGGCAAGTTTATTAGGGGGTGGGATAAGTTTTTGTTTAGTGGTGGGGAGGGGGCAAGTTACCCCCCTCACTTTGCTCTAATTCGAGAAGAGTTTCACTCGCGAGTGGAATTCGAGCGAGTATTCGGAGCTCTGGTTTCAAGACTTTGTGCCTTATGTTACGACGGTACCTCCGACCACCTAGTTTTAAGTATTTATTCTATTTTATTTCAAGTCTTTATTCTATTCTTTATTCTATAGTGCAATGAACGGCGCGAAATATGTATATACCACATTAAAGACAATTATTCACACTAAAAACCCTTTTACTACATCTCCTTTAGAAGTTATTAACATTCAAATCAATTTAGTTCTGGTAGATATGTATGTTAATCGTTATAATAGCAGAGCAGTACGTATACATACAAATATTTAATACACTTACTTGGCATCGTAATGATTTGTGGCATTGTCACGCAGTTTTGAGGCATTCTCATGCGTATTTGGATATAATTGAGGTTCCAATTTTAATCGCATCCGAGCCACATTTTCATGATTCGATAGAGTCCAATACTCCTCCATAGGGGTCCTGAAAGAAGGAAAAAAACAAAAATATGTTATATATTTTATAAATTTACTCAGAATATGAGGATGTTTCTTCGAAAAGGCAATTGAAAGCTTTTCTTACACGTGGTGTTGTTGCACTCACCCACATATCATTGAGTTAAGTATACAATCGGACATTTGTTCAGAGCCTTTATCATGGGAGGTAAGGATATTTCATAAAAAATATCAGTTGGCTTTGCCAGCTTTTCTGACAACAAATATAAATTGAGTACCATTTAGTACTTTTCGTACACTTATAGTAACTATTTCCACAACCACGTATATGTCTTAACCAGAGTTTCGGAGTCGAGGTATTTTTGGACCGATTTCGAGTCGACTCCTAGGGTAAATTCCTATACCATTAAAAATGAATAAAATGTGGACAAATGTTTAACTTTTTGCTATAATTGGGCACAGATAGCCTAATCAGTTTGTTTCCTCTAACATATTCTTGAATGCTAAATATGTTCAACTATACCAGGGATGGTCAAAAACATACATTTAACGATTATAACTTGCGCTAGTGTGAGTGGAAACTTATCCCAGTTGGAAGTTGTCTGCTATGTGTCTTTTAAGTGGTCCCCAATCCATTGAAGACGGCTCGACGACAGCCCTTTGCGATCATCGACGACATTTTCACACAAATGTCGCAAAACTCGTGCACGACAAATAGAGCGGCAAGGTAAGCGAAGTTGTCTTCATTGACGATAGAATGAACATTGACTTGTACAAAGGCACATTGCAACATCTGAATGTCACACATCGCACATGGATGAATGACAAATTCGGAGACACTGTCTTGCTTAAAGACAATTTTGACATTTTGTCGTTGATGAAATGGCCATCACAGATTCAATTTCCAACTGGGAAACAATGCATCAACCTAACGAATGTGTTTATAGTGTACGTGTGTTTCGTATGCCCGCGGGCATAGGAAAGTTATTGTTGGTGGCCATCGCCTGCAGGCCTATTATGTAACTTTTATCGATTTAAAAGTTGTTAAAATTTCTTTTGCTTTTGTAACAAATACAAAACAAAAAAATGAAATTGTTGTAAAATAAACAATGAGTAAAGTTGTTAAAAAGTTACTGAATAGGGGGGCTGTATACCTATTCTGTAACTTTTTAACAACTTTACTCATTGTTTATTTTACAATAATTTCATTTGTTTGTTTTATTGTTGTTACAAAAACAAAAGAAATTTAAACAATATCGATAATTGTTAAAAGTTACAGAATAGGCCTACTGATCTATACCGACAAATTTCTGGCGTAAAGTTTTTTGACTCAAAGAAGACTAAATACCAAATTTCCGATATTTCATTAGGATAATGTGGTTAAAACCTAAAAAATTCCGTAAATCAGAAGGTACGCTTCTATGGGGGATATAGGAAGACGTGGTCCTATACTGATAATTCTTTTCTGGAGCATTTTATAACCCCATGAAAGACTAAATAACAAATTTCAGTCATTTCGGTGGGATATTAACGTCACATCCTACACAATTATGAAAATCGGGCGGTACCGTTCTATGGGAGCTATATCGAAACGTTGACCTATAACGACGAAATTCAGTCGGAAAGAGTTTTACTTCCAACTTAGAGTAAATACCAAATCTCAGCCATTTCTGTTTGTTGTTGTGGCCACAACCTAAAAAAAAAAAAAAAAACGGAAGGTACCGTCGTATGGGGGCTATATGAAGGCGTGGACCTATACCGACAAATTTCATATGGAAAGTTTTATAACTCAAATGAGGACTAAATACCAAAAATATTGAGGCCAAAACCTTCAAAATACCGGAAATCGGGTAATACCGTTCTTTGGGGCTATGTGAAGACGTGGACCCATACCAACAAAATTCTGGGGGAAAATTATATATTCCCAACGAAGGCAAAGTACCAAATTTCAGCCAAATCGGGAGGTACCGTTCTAAGGGGGCTATATGAAGGCGTGGACCTATACCGACAAATTTAGAGGGGAAAGTTGAAGTTGAAATACCAAATTTCAGCCATTTCAATGGATTATTGGGGCCATAACCTTCAAAATACCGAAAATTGGGAGGTACCGTTCTATGGGGGCTATATGAAGGCGTGGACCTGTACCGACAAATTTGTGGAGGGAAGTTTCATACCCCCAACGAAAACTAAATACCAAATTCTAGCCATTTCGGAGTAATATTGAGAAAATTTTCAAATAAATAATGTTTTTTGAAAAAAAAAAATTGGTGTGCCGAATTTAGTGTTATATTTCTATAATGTAGAAAAAATTGCCCGGAGTCGGAGGAGTATAGTTATTTTTTCGACTCAGACTCCAACTCCGACTCCAGCAAAATTGCTCGACTCCGACTCGTAGACTCCGACTCCGACTCGTAGACTCCGACTCCGAGGCCCTTATCTTAACCCTATCTATAAACACCGAAATTAATACCAAATTTCCAAATTCCCCCTCTATTCCTATTTCTCATCCATATTCTACACACCAACAGTGATCCTGGTATTAAAATTCAGAATTTTAGTTCTACTTTTTAACAAATACCAAAAGGCACAAAGTTTAAGTTCACTTTACACTTGTGGAACGTATAAGTACGCATTTCCAAAACTACCTTCCTATCTCAATCCTACACTCTAATCTCAATTCCAAATTTCGGGATTCCAGCTCTAGCCGTCGACCAAGTACACCAAGTATGTACTCTTTGTACCCATAAGTTCGAATTTCCAATACTACCTCAATTACACTGTGCAACATTTTTAAGGCAATCTTGTGCAAACAATTCGAACTGAGGATTTTTTGAAAGTACAGACCCAAACGACAAGAAACCCTAGTTGGGTTTTGTTGTGTCATATCCATCTCGGATTTTATGGCCCCATCTAAACATGGTTAAATATTGAGTTTTTAAGTAATTCGGGGCTATATCTCTGAAATCAATGCGAATCATATTCTGACCTCTGAAGTAAATTAATAGATAAGGACAAGAATAAAATATTTAGAGAAATAATGAACTCAAAAAACTACATTTATTGCCTCAAATTTCAAAATATATGCAAATATGTCACAATTTTTATACATTTCGCACCGTATCTCCAAAACCGTTAATTTTTTCTGAATATTTTCTTTGGGAAAAATATTCCCTGAAATGTAATACACAACTCTTCAGAACATGTCATTGTTGAAAAATGCCTCCATCCCATTGTTTTCAGTACATTTTTCAACGACGATTTAATAAAAATGTCAATAAAGTAGTGAAATCCAAAATGCAAGAATAAACTGTTGGTGTAAACTGTGTTTGAAATACGTGTTGTAAAAGATACGATGCAAAATACCGCTGAAACAATATGAAGTAAACATTTTAGAGTTTCAGAATGTTCTGAAGAATTGTTATGAACTTTACCGGACCAGAATTTCAGCAATTATGTACAATTTTCTATATTTGATAAGTTCTACTAATTTAGCGCTACAATATTGCTAAAGACAGCAAGGCCAAATTCCTATTCGATTCTGAGATAAAGGCCTGATAAATTCTAAAAAGTGTAGATTTAGCCCGGTTAGATGAGGCAATAAAATCCGATGTGGATCTGACAGGGGTTTTGTAGTCTAAATATGTACTTTAAAAAATGCATACTAGAAGTTGTTTGCATTTTCAGTGTTGCATAGTGTTATTCACATCAATAGCAATCTTTATTCCAAATTTCAGGATTCCAGCTCTATCCGTTCGCCCAATCCAAATTGTGTATCAAATTAAGTACTTTTTGTACCTATAAGTACAAATATCCAAGACCATCTCAATCTTGCTGAAACTTCAATTTCAACATTCAGGAGTCCAGCTGTATCCGTTCACCCTATTCCAAATTGTACCGTAAGTACGAATTTTCCAAACTACTTCCATTCTAAACTCCAACAGTAACCTTAATTCTAAATTTCAGGATCCCAGCTCTATCCGTTTGCCCAAATCTAAATTGTACAAATTTAATTCTATTATGACGAATTTCCAAAACTACCTCAGTCGTACACTCCAACAGCAGTCTTAATTCCAAATTTCAGGATTTCAGCTCTATCCGTTCACCCGAATACAAATTGTACCATATTTAGTACCTTTAGTACTTTTCCAAATTGTACCAAATTTAGTACTTTTCGTACATATGTGTAATAATATATGTGTGATTGTTCCACAAACATCCCTGACGGGACAAGGGAGACTTCTCTCATATCAATGAGTGCACCCCGATTCATATTAGCTCAATGATATGGGACCTACTGTTTATCGCCGAGTCCGAACGGCGCACAGTGTTGCCGCTTCCATACAAAAGTGGACAAAAATAGAAGGAGTTGACCTAGGTTGATGAATTTTTGCACAAGTACTTGTAAGGGCATAGGAATGAATATAGCCCCCGTATATATCTTTCCCCGATTTTGCTATAACTCGGTAAATTTTGATCGAATAGCCAAATCTGAAGCGCTTTTTACGAAAATCGGTGAACTTATTCAAGGACCTAAGAAAATATTACATATTAAATTTGAAGGCTATTCGATCAAAATTGACGGAGTTATAGCAAAATCGGGGAAAGATATATATGGGGGCTATATCCAAATCTGAACCGATTTCTATGAAAATCGGTAGAGCTGCTCAGGGGCTTAAGAAAATATTACATATTAAATTTGAAGGCTATTCGATCAAAATTGACGGAGTTATAGCATAATCGGGGAAAGATATATATGGGGGCTATATCCAAATCTGAACCGATTTTTGCTAAAATCGGTGAAACTACTCAGGAGCCTAAGAAAATAACACTAACTAAATTTGAAGGCTATTCGATCAAAATTGAACGAGTTGTAGCAAAATTGGGAAAAGATATAAATGGGTTCTATATAAAATCTGAACCGATATATCTCAGAAGGTTGCAAGGATGGGCAGAATGTTTTTACACATTTTGATTTGGATGATATGTCCAATTAACGGAAAACAGGAGCCAAGGTGGCAATAGGTGGCAATCAAAAGATCTGCTCTACTAAATATTAAGAATTTTGATTTTTTTTATCAAATTTAAATTTTGATTTCTTGATAACGGTACATTGCCCATGTGCAGTTAAGCAGATAGCCCACTCATCAAATCCCCATCCAAAACTTTTAGTATTATCAACAAATTTTTCAGAAAATGTTATTTTAAATGTCGCCTTATTTTCATATGATTATCGCCTTAGATTACCTAGGAAATATTTTTCATATTTAAAGAGCTATAACTTCATTATGGATGCACATATCGACAAAATTCTTTCAGATACCTTGTATCGGATGTGTTTACTGTAAGAAAAAAACATAAACATATGTAAAAGTTAACATCACATTTTTTGATTTTTGTCCACGCGGCAACACTGTGCGGCGTGTCATAAGACACCACTTTGTAGAGAAGTTTTACATGGCTGAAATACTCAGGAAATGCCGCCAACATTACTGAGGGGTATTTTGCCACCGCTTAAAAAAGGTTGGTGTTGTCTGGCCGGGGAATCGAACCCACGAACTTCAGCGTGCAAGGCGGGCGTGCATACCATTGCACCACGTTGGCACCGTACTTTTTAACCTTTATTTTCACTCCAAATTTAAACCATTAAGCTTTCTCGGTTCACTAAATACGAATTGGTACAAAATTTAGTACATTTTAGTACTTTTCGTACACTTATATTTCCAATATCCAGTACATTTATCACACATTCTATCAGTGATCATCATTTTAAATTTCAGAACTCTATATCTACCGGTTCGCCAAATACAAATGGTAATACATATAATGAGTATCTTTTAGTGATTTTCGTACCTTTCTAGTTTGAATTTCCCAAAACCCAACCTTATCAGGCACCTTCGGACCAAGAGTTACCCCCAAGATTCTAGCTCCAGCCGTTTAGCCTGTGCGTTGATTATCAGTCAGTAAGTATAGATTATAATATTTTATAAAAAAAATCCTACTGACCTTTGATTTAGACAGACTTTGTGCTATTTGGTAAAAAGACCATCAGGTATTGGAGAAGAGGACTTTAAATTTTCGAATGAACATTTTCAATCTAGGATTCTATAGGAAGTGGTCCTTTTATAACGCCCTACTCGTCTTCGAGAGGAAGCTCCTCAATAATTAATTTAATGTGGTATTGACTTATTTACCCAAGTTTTATTGAACTTTACCCAACGTCGAAGTTCTATGAGAATATCGACCTCTTAAAAAATTTGATGTTGTTGTTAAGTAACGAAATAAAATGTATTATTTTTTTTAACAAAAATATTTATTTAACAATGTTTATCAATGCCTTGGTCAGAATAAGTGATGAAAGTAATTTTACAACGACACGACAATGATTCAACTTGAATTCTATTTACAAATGAAAAGCCGTTCGACCGCTGCAATCAATGTCTCTATGCATCCAATCATTGGCGAGGACTCAACTGATATTCTGATACTGCAGCCCTGTATGGCATTTGATGATGATAACCAAAAAGAGAACATAAATTCAAAACAAAAACAAATAATTGTGGCAAAATTTGTGCTAATTTCCTAAAGGTAGAGGCGGAGTTTGATGATGTGTGCCATGGCGTGCATCACTACTATCACTACTATTGGTCAAGCAAGCAAGTGGTGGCAACGTTTAGGCAACAATGGGGGCGGCAAAGGTCTTGGCAACAACGGGGGCGGCCACAGGAGCAGCTACAGCCTTGGCAACAACGGGGGCAGCAACGGGCACATCCTTTTGCACAACAGCGTTGAAACCGTTGATGTCATCGGCATAGTAGTTGACGGTACGGCGGGAACCATCGGGTTCAATGAGGGAGTAGGAGCCACGGACAACATCACCATCACGGGTTTCTTCTTGGGTCTTGGAGTCACCGGTCAATGTGTCTTGGACATTGTAAGCGAATTGGTATTGAGGGTGAGCATCAACAACTTCGGGCTCAACAACGGCGGCCTTGGCAACAACGGGGGCGGCAGCAACAACGGGAGCTGGGGCAGCAGCTACAACTGGAGCTGGGGCAGCAAAGGTCTTGGCAACCACGGGAGCGGCGGCTACAACGGGAGCTGGGGCAGCGAAGGTCTTGGCAACCACGGGAGCGGCGGCAAAGGTCTTGGCTACTGGGGCAGCAACATAGGGAGCTGGGGCAGCGCTGTAGACAGCAGCGGGAGCAGCGAAGGCTGGGGCAGCAGCAAAGGTCTTGGTTACCAAAGGAGCTGAGTAGGCAGCTGGGGCGGCGAAGTAAGGAGCAGCGGCATAGGGAGCAGCAGCATATTGAGCAGCAACATAGGGAGCGGCAGCATAAGGAGCAGCAGCGTAGGTGGTGAAGGGAGCAGCTACTGGGGCCAAACCAGCGTTAGCAGAGAGAGCCAAAGTAGAGGCAACAGCGGCAACCTAAAATGTTGTGATCAATGTTTAGTCTCAAATCCATAAAGGAGGTAGGTATTCCAAGTTCGCAGGAAGCCTTGCAAATACTTACGGTGAACGATTTCATTGTTAGGCTTGGGTTAAAATTGAGGGTTTGTTATCACTGTCGGTTGTTTAAAATTGAACTGACATACCGTTACCAAATTAGTTTGGCTATTTATATTGATGACAAGAAGTTCAATTGCGGTCGTATTCGAAGGGAAAAAATTCATATGCATAACAGACGATGATGAGAGGCAACACGTACTACCAATGACGAATTTTTTATGAGTGACCTTCTAAAATTATTCAATGGCTGTACTTTCTCTACCTCCCACCCCACCCATGGTCACAGCCGAAGCTACCAGTTTTAATGTTATTTGGCAATTTCATGGTTGCACTAGATTTCCATTTGTATTTGTTGTTCTCAATAATTGTTGTTTTAAGCGTCAAAGAGTCTTATTTTAATATTACACATTTGAGGCTCATTGGGCACTGGTATTCATTGAATAGGATTAAAACAGGTAATAACCCGTTCGAACAGTTCTGTCTTAAATGACGTTTTAGGAAAAGGGACAGGCGATGGTGTGAAACGGAAACGATTATAGGAAATTTCAGCATATACACAAAACATTTATGCTTCAAACTTTACCAAAGGTAACAATCATCTCGGAAAAAGGGAAACATAATCTACTAAAGTGGCCAGCATTGTGCAATGATTGAAATACCAAATAAATAAATAAGTAAATAAATAAATAAATAAATAAACAAATAAATAAATAAATAAATAAACAAATAAATAAATAAATAAATAAATAAATAAATAAATAAATAAATAAATAAATAAATAAATAAATAAATAAATAAATAAATAAATAAATAAATAAATAAATAAATAAATAAATAAATAAATAAATAAATAAATAAAATAAATTGAATAAATAAATAAATAAATAAAAAGAATAAATAAATAAAAGAATAATTAAATAAATAAATAAATAAATAAATAAATAAATAAATAAATAAATAAATAAATAAATAAATAAATAAATAAATAAATAAATAAATAAATAAATAAATAAATAAATAAATAAATAAATAAATAAATAAATAAATAAATAAATAAATAAATAAATAAATAAATAAAAATACCTTTAAGCTCTCAAAAGGCTTGTTTATGTATCCATTACGATTGATTCAGATGGAGTAGAGTTGAACAGTAGAGGCGCTTGAAAGTCTACTCTGGTTTTGTACGGAGTTCTTCAACCAATTTTAAATGAAAGGAGTTACACCTGGAATGTTTTTGCTGATTCTGAAACTACAATGTTCATAGATGAGAAAAATTAAAAAAATCGCCGGATCGCTTTTCAAATAAATAGCGGTCAAAGTTCACGTTTTTAGGGATTTTAGGTTTATACAATTTTGCTGGGAAACCGCTAGTCCTAACAAAGTGGAGCTAAAGAAAATGTTGTAGCAGTGAAAATTCTCTACATAATTGTCCTTTATGATATTTTCGTAGGTTTCACCGATGTAGCCAGGGGGGGGCCGAAATGATTTTAGTTCCCATATGATATTAGCCTATGTTACCTTCAGGCCATGTAGTGATATACTCTGAAAATTTCAGGAAGATCGGTTCAGCGGTTTTTGAGTCCATAAACTTCAAACAAACATTTTTCTACTTTATATATATATTGATTTATTATTGCTCTGTTCCAGAACCTGCAAGAAGCTACTAGTTTTTACTACGATAACATTTTTTCCATTATGTTATCGAAGAAAATAGTAAAAAATAGTAGATTCTTGCAGTTCTGGAACAGACCATATATTATATTATTTTCAATATTTCAAAATTACAATGAATTTCATCTTCAGAGATTTTTCTGTCGATTACTCTTTAAATAAAACAAGAAGAAAACGTCATAGAAACCCACAGCAATTGTACTTTAAAAGTAATTTCAATGGATGCACATTTCTAGAAATGTTAATTTTTCCTCCTTCGGTAAAGGACCTTGTGACGACAAACGAAATCTAAAAACTTATCGTAAACAGGTTATTTTTCGACAAAATCTCAACAAGTACCACTCGACTTTGCGGACATGAATATACCCTGAGCCTGTGTGAATTGAAACTTTCATCTATAGACAGATCGAATAGCGGCTACACAGCCAAAATCTTTAAACCCAAAAACTATGAAATTTGCAGCCATTTTCGGACGTATGAACTTGCAAACAAAATATGGATTTGTATCATTGATCACAAGTGTTGCAGAGGAGGTATGGAGAAATGGACCGGACCAACATAGTTCATTTTGGGCGTAGATCTTATTTTGGGAGTCATTCCTTTCAAAAGATATTGCGCCCACCAGTCTTTTCAGTTCGCCACAGTATAATTTTCACCTTTTGACTCTTATGTCAGGAAATATGGACTTGCCCACGAAAAACATAATACCGCTCTAAACACCTTATACTGCACTTAAACAACTATTTCGAAGATTTGTGAGGGAAGTACCCCAGTATGGCCCATTTTCGAGCAAAAACTAAGTTTGGAAAAAATATTACTAAATCCAAAGTTTGGACCAAATCTGTTGCTCCGTTCAAGAAAACTCGCGAATACCACTTTAGCTAAAATTCTTGAAAATTGGGGGGAAGATACCAGAAGAAGTGTACCGAAAAGCACCATCTTCGAATTTTGTATATATAAGGCTCGCTGAAATATTGCGATAAACAAAGTTTGGACTAACGCAGTATCCGGTTCGAAAGTTGTCGTGCGCACTAGCCACTACATGATTGCCTTAGGGGTTCTTTACAGCTTTCAGGCCATTTTCTCTGGAAATATAGACTTGCCTCTGAAAAATATGTACGGTAGTAATAGGAGCCCCGAGAACACTTGTTGCAAAAAAGCAATGCGTTTCCAGAGAGAGAGAGAGAGATAAATAAAAATATTTATTGATTTATTTATTTCATATTTTTTTTTACTTATAACTTAATTATTAGCATAAATGAAGTGAAGCCATGACCATTGAGGTCTTAAGCTTACACAGCTTATCCAGAGAGGTCTTAAACTGCAAGTTTGACGAATGAGTAGATCGATCTTCGAAGTTCATCAAAATATCACTAAGGCCAAATGTTGGACCGAATCGGTTGATCTGTTGGAGAATTATCGTGCTCTTCAGGCGGCTACCCAGACGAACGGATATAGCTAAGTCGACTCCAAGTTTTCTGAAACAGATTTCTTCCAAACACACAGAGTATAAAAAATGAAGATTGGGAAAAATTGTGTTTATGGATTTTTGCTAAAAGAATGTATAGACCTTGGATTGGGCGACATAATTTCATTTTAAAAGAAGTTAAGACTGGATTCCAGAGTTTCCCTTGTTCCTGATAAGTTTATGAGAAGATCCAGAATTTCTATAAGAGAAGTCCGACGATTGGACGCCAAAATTAGTCTATTGACAGATGCACGATTTGGCGACAGAATTTGTCATTTACATAACCGCGATTAGGTGCTAGAATTTCTTGATGGATAGCCTAACTATTGCTCAGCATTAGTTCTCGGCCTTCAGAAATTCTTTGTGATAAGTAGACATCGGATTTTTGCTTATTTTTGGAAATTATAATGTTAAGATATTTGAAAATTAAATGTTATGATATTTCTAAGGTTTTCCATTGTATTCGATTTCTTTTGGTCTTACCGAAGTGATATCACTGAATTTCATAACATTCACTGTAGATGTGAATTATTTGATAAATGATACGCCCAAAAATATATGGGATTATTAATAAATTCATTGTTTTGACTATATATTAACTGTGACATATTGTCAAAAAAGTTCTAAAAACAAGATAAAAATGGCCAAGAAGTCTTACGCTATTTGAATTAAAAAATAGTAATGCAAATTATTTCATCAGTAGAATAAGTCTGAAATAAGGTTTACATCTTTGCTAAATAAGACATTTTCGCTAACATGAACTTCCAAAATTTTGGTCAGGTGGCCCCCCCCGAAATGAAATCCTGGCTACGTCCCTGGTAGGTTTCACCATTTTGAGATATAGACGTTCAAATTGGGACAATTTACTGACTGTATCATCTCCTCATAAGACAATGTCAAGACTGCAATTTCCCAGCTTAAACTTATATATTTCAAAAATGGTACAACTTAGAAAAAAATAACGAAAGCCAATTTATTTTTTTAAAGAATTTTCACAGCTATGAGATTTTCTCATTTCGATAAGACTTAGAGATAAAAAACCGAAAAATGTGACCTAAACTTATATATCTGAAAAATTGTAAAACATAGGGACAAATCATAATGGTCAATCCTCTTGAGAATTTTCACAGCTACAACATTTTCGTTAGCACCATTTCGATAGAACTTGCGGTTTCCAAGAAAAATCCTGAAAACCTAAAAAAACCTAAAAACTTTGATCGCGTTTTATTTAAAAAGTGGTCCGACGATTTTTGTTTTGTTTTTTTGATTTTTCTCATCTATGAACATTGCTGTTTCAGAATCCGCAAAAGCGTCAAAGGTGTAAGCGGTTTTTATTTAAAGTAAGTTAAGGCGCACTGTACATGGACATTGTTTTATATGGATGCGATACATTCAGTGCATTGTCCAATTTTGAAACTCTATATCTCAAAAATGGTAAAACATACGAAAATATCATAAAGGTCAATCTTGTAGAGAATTTTCACAGCTAAAATATTTTCTCTAGTCCCATATCGATAGGACTTGCGGTTTCCAAGCAAAAACGTGAAAACTTAAAAACACCCTAAAAAGGTGAACTCTGATTGCGATTTATGTAAAAAGCGCTCCCGCGATCCTTTTATTTTTCTCATCTATGAATATTGTAGTTTCAGAATCCGCAAAAACTTCCCTGGTGTAAGCTTCTTTCATTTAAAGTTCAAGAGCACCGTGTTTGGCTTTAAGATACCTTGAAAAAACAGGGAAAATAATTACTAAAGTGACGTCAGTTGGATTAGAGCAAACCCCGATGTGCTTCAAAGTCAACTCTATGTTTGACTTTAGGTGTAACTGTTCTTTTATATCCATGTAAGGGTTCCCAGAAAAAAAATATAATTCATTACAAATGGACTTACCAACCCATTATTTTAGGTAATAAGTAGTTATTTGCCCACTAAAAGTCGACGATTAAGAAGTTATAACCTTCAGCAACCAAATTTGGCTTCAGATGGAGTACAGTAGAACAGCAGAGGCGTTTGAAAGTCTACTCCGGTTTTGGCTTTCACATACCTTGGAAATAGTCGATAAATAATTAGTCTTGTGGCGTCAATTGGATTAGAGCAAAAACCGAAGCGCTTCAAAGTTTACTCTACGTTTGGCTTTAAAATAAAAACTGTTTCATGGCCACGTAAGGGTTTACAGCAAAAAAAAAAACTCATTACAAATGCCCTTACCAGCCCATTATTTTAGGTAATGAGTAGTTATTTGCCCACTAGAAGTTGACGATTAAGAACTTATGACCTTTAGTTAACAAATTTGGCTTCAGATGGAGTACAGTAGTCGAAAAATAATTACTGAAGTGACGTCAATTAGATTAGAACAAAACAAGAAGCGCTTCAAAGTCTATTCTACTTTTGGTTTTAAGAATAAAAGTTGTTTTATAGCCAAATAAGGGTCCAAGCACGAAAACAACTCATTACAAATGTCCTTACCAACCCTTTATTTTACGTAACAAGTAGTTATTCGGTCACTAAAATCGACGATTAAGTAGCTACGAGCTTCAGCAACCAAATTTGGCTTCAGATGGAGTAGAGTATAACAGTAGAGATGCTTGAAAGTATAATCTGGTTTTGGCTTTAAGATAACTTTAGAAGGCCGAAAAATTACTACAAAAGTGACTTCAGTTGGAGTAGAGCAAATCCGCAGCGCTTTAAAGTCAACTCTACGGTTGGTGTTAATAATATAAGTTCTTTCATAGCAACGTAAGGGTTCCCAAAAAAAAACTCATTACAAATGTCTTTACCAACTCATTATTTTTGATAATAAGTAGATATTTGCCCACTAAAAGTCATCGATTAAGTAGTTACGATAGTTACGAACTTCAGTAACTAAATTTGGCTTCAGATGGGGTAGAGTAGAACAGTAGAGCCTCTGTTCTGGTTTAGACTTTTTACTAAAGTGGCGTCAATTGGATTACAACAAAACAAAAAGCTCTTCAAAGTCTATTCTGTTAGCGGCGCAATATGTGGAAAAATATTCCTTTCGAGAACAAACGATTTGAACACACGAAATTTTATTTGGGAATGAAAAAAAAATATTTTCACATTGACAATACAACAAAAGTCAAAGCATACTTGATTGATATAAAATAATATTATAATGAAAATTACAAACTAAGTCGATTGAATCTCTAACACCCTTCCTCAATCGATTTCCACACCAACAGATTTTCTGAATTTTACAAATGTTGATACAGGGAGCGGTTTCGTTAGCATGTCTGCTACCATTAACTCACTAGGGCAATACTTGCATATTATATTTTGTTTTTCAATGTGATCCTTCACAAAATGAACTTTGGTGTCAATGTGTTTTGTCCTATTGCTAAGTTTTTCTTCCTTAATGAGCCGTAAGCAACTTTGATTGTCTTCAAATATTGTTGTTGGTAATTCTTGACTGATTCGCATATCGCATAATAATCGTCTAATCCATATGGCTTCTTTGCATGCTTCGGAAAGGGCAACAAATTCAGCTTCTGTAGACGAAAGAGATACACATGTTTGTTTTCTACATGACCAACTGATAGTACCGCCGTTAATTTGAAATATGTAACCAGAGTTTGATTTCCTTTCAACCCTGTCTTCGGCCCAATTTGCGTCGGCGTAGCCTTTTAATATATATTGCTCGGCATTAACACAGTTTAGTCGCAAGAAATACTCACTGGTTCCCTTTAGGTACTTGAGGACCCGTTTCAATTCCGTCCAATCTTCTTGAGTTGGTGCACTCACTTTTTGAGCCAAAATTGAAATACTAGCGGCTATATCAGGCCTAGAGTTGACACTTATGTATAGTAGTGATCCAATTAATTTTTGATATTTTGTGTTATCAAGCAGTTGCTCTGATTCAGACTTTCCATATCCTGGATCTATAGGGTACTTTGAATCTTTCGAATTCTCCATTCCAAATTCTTTGACCAAGTCCTTAATGTACTTTCTCTGACGAATACAAAAGTTCGACAATTTGTCTTGAAAAATTTCCAAACCCAAATAGTGGTTCGCCATTCCAAGGTTACTTATATCAAAGTTACCTCTGAGTAATGTTTCTACTTCGTCGACGTTTGACTTCTCTTCGCTAGCAACCAATATGTCATCAACGTAAATTAACACATACGTTATCCCTTCCTCGTTGGTGCATTTTGTGTAGAGACATGGGTCTGCCGTTGACTGTTCGAAACCTCCATTACTCAAAACGTTATGGAGCGTATTGTTCCATACATGAGCAGCTTGTTTGAGTCCATATATGCTTTTATTCAGTTTACATACCAGTTTCTTTCCGCTCTCTTCAAATCCTGGAGGCTGTTTCATATATATGGTTTCTTGCAATTCACCATTCAAAAACGCTGATTTTACATCGAAGTGAACAACTGACATTTTCTTTGCTCCTGCTACGGACAACAAGGTCCGTAAAGTCGTTTGTCTCACTACCGGAGCAAAAACTTCATCGTAATCCTGACCATATTTTTGAGAGTATCCACGAGCTACCAGTCGAGCTTTATACCTTTGAACTGTTCCTTCAGCATTCCGTTTTATTTTGAATGTCCACTTTGAGCTAACGATATTTGCATTCTGCGGAGGTACCACGAGCTCCCACGTATTCAGTTTCTTTAGACATGTTATTTCTTCTTTCATCGCTTTTATCCACTCTGTACGCTGTTCTGATTGTAAAGCGTCGTTAAAAGTTTTTGGTTCCTGAAATTCTTCATTATTTTGAGCACTATACCCGTACTTTGTAGCAGGTTTTCCTTTTGTTTCACGAGCAGAGTGGCGCAGTGGAAGCGTGCTGGGCCCATAACCTGTTAGCGGCGCAATATGTGGAAAAATATTCCTTTCGAGAACAAACGATTTGAACACACGAAATTTTATTTGGGAATGAAAAAAAAATATTTTCACATTGACAATACAACAAAAGTCAAAGCATACTTGATTGATATAAAATAATATTATAATGAAAATTACAAACTAAGTCGATTGAATCTCTAACATATTCTACGTTTTCATTTAAGAATAGAAGTTATTTTATAGCCACCCTCAGTACAAAAGTCGCTTCAGTTGGATTAGAGCAAAACCCGAAGCTCTTTAAAGTCAACTCTACGTTTGGTGTTAGGAATAGAAGTTCTTTCATAGCCACGTAAGGGTTCCCAGCAAAAAAAAAAAACTCATTACAAATGTCCTTACCAACTCATTATTTTTGGTAATTAGTAGTTATTTGGCCACTAAAAGTTGACGATTATGCAGTTACGACCTTTATTAACCAAATACATGCCCTTTCACCCAACTCCTTTTAGAAATTCACGCATTATCAAAGTCATCCAAAATGGATTGCGCCCCACCCACTTCTGAACTTAATGTTACTGTTAAAAATGTTATTGCTATGTTACCAATTAAAAATTTATTTTTTTTTTTTGTTTTTTTTTTTATTAAAATATTTATTTAACAATGTTTATCAATGTCTTGGTCATAATAAGTGATGAAAGTAATTTTACAACGACACGACAATGATTCAACTTGAATTCTATTTACAAATGAAAAGCCGTTCGACCGCTGCAATCAATGTCTCTATGCACTCAATCTTTGGCCCATGGCAATTGGCGGTTGAACACCCAATGCCGAGCACTCGACTGATACTCTCGATACTGCAGCCCTGCATGGCATTTGAAGATGATAACCAAAAAGAGAACATAAAAAAACGAATATTTGTGGCAAAAATTTGAGTTAATTTCCTAAAGGTACTACTGGTGGAGTCTGATGATGTGTGCCATGACGTGCATCACTTCTATCACTACTATTGGTCAAGCAAGCAAAAGCAAGGGATGGCAACGTTTAGGCAACAATGGGGGCGGCAAAGGTCTTGGCAACAACGGGGGCGGCCAAAGGAGCAGCTACAGCCTTGGCAACAACGGGGGCAGCAACGGGCACATCCTTTTGGACGACAGCGTTGAAACCGTTGATGTCATCGGCATAGTAGTTGACGGTACGGCGGGAACCATCGGGTTCGATGAGGGAGTAGGAGCCACGGACGACACCACCATCACGGGTTTCTTCTTGGGTCTTAGAGTCACCGGTCAAAGTGTCTTGGACATTGTAGGCGAATTGGTATTGAGGATGAGCATCGACAACTTCGGGTTCAACAACGGCGGCCTTGGCAACAACGGGGGCGGCCAATGGAGCAGCTACAGCCTTGGCAACAACGGGAGCGGCAGCAACAACGGGAGCTGGGGCAGCAGCTACAACGGGAGCTGGGGCAGCAAAGGTCTTGGCAACCACGGGAGCGGCGGCAAAGGTCTTGGCTACTGGGGCAGCAACATAGGGGGCTGGGGCAGCGCTGTAGACAGCAGCGGGAGCAGCGAAGGCTGGGGCAGCAGCAAAGGTCTTGGTTACCAAAGGAGCTGAGTAGGCAGCTGGGGCGGCGAAGTAAGGAGCAGCGGCATAAGGAGCAGCAGCATATTGAGCAGCAACATAGGGAGCGGCAGCATAAGGAGCAGCAGCGTAGGTGGTGAAGGGAGCAGCTACTGGGGCCAAACCAGCGTTAGCAGAGAGAGCCAAAGTAGAGGCAACAGCGGCAACCTAAAATGTTGTGATCATTGTTTAGTCTCAAATCCATAAAGGAGATAGGTAGGTAATCCAAGTTCGCAGGAAGCCTTTTAAATGCTTGCAAATACTTACGGTGAACGATTTCATTGTTAGGCTTGGGTTAAAATTGAGGGTTTGTTATCACTGTCGGTTGTTTAAAATTGAACTGACATACCGTTACCAAATTTGTTTGGCTATTTATATTGATCACAAGAATTTCTGCTACGATCGCGTTCGAAGGGAATATTTCATATGCATAACAGAGCCGATGATGAGAGGTGGCGGTGGCACATGCTACCAGTGAGGAATTTTTTATGAGTGACCCTCAAAAATTATTCACTTACTGCTCTTGCTTCCCCACATGGTCACAGCAGAAGCTACCAGTTAAAATGGTATTTGACAAATTCATGGCTGCACTAGATTTCCATTTGTTTTTGTTGTTCTTAGCAGAGGTAGTTGTTGTTTAAACGTTTTTTTTTTTTTTTTTGGATATTTAATATTAATTTTTTAAACATTTGAAGGTAAGTCAAAACAAACGCAAGTTAAAATTTTTTTGGGCAAACATAAATTCTAGGCACGTAAATCGGGTAAGACTTCTGCAACTGCTGAAACTCATAGCTCCCCCACACAGTTTGCAGTTAAAGTTCCCCTCGACCACGACCTATTGTAGTTGGTGGTTGATTATAAACAAATTGTTTATTATGTGTGGTAGTGTTGTTGTTATTGCTGAAGCAATCTGCCAATGAAAGTGAAGACTCCTGCCAATAATTACAATTCCAAACTCATCGACATTAACACTTGCTTCAAAATCGAACATAAAATAAATCCATACTCGTTGAAGTGTTGGCGGTGTCAGTAGTGTTGTTGGTGGCAATGGTATTACTTGGCGATTTCTTTAAAAGGTTGTTGTTGTTCTTTTTTTTTTAATTTGTGTTCAATAAAATTTGTTTAGAGCTCATTGTTTAAACATTGGGCGACTCGCATGGTTTTTTGGGTGACCGACCACCATTGCAATGCACAGTTGTCTCCTCCACTGCATTGAAACGTGATATTATTTATGCGTAATTGTTGTTTTTTTTAGTACGTTTTTTTCTAAAATCAAATTCTGTCTTCTTTAATTGATCCATATAATTTTGAAAGAATACTTCCGTATAACTGCGTGAGTGTCATTTGCTATTTTTGACATAGCAAGGAGTGATTTCAGCTATTCTCTTCTCCCTCTTCCACATTACCAGTTGCTCTAGTGAATCAACAAAGTTTGAAATAGTTTGGTATTTACCAATTTTATTGCTTCATGTTTTTAAAACGTGATACAGTTACGAAAGTTTTAAAGTCTCGATTAAAAAACAAATTGAAAAGTAGGGTTATTTATTTAACTAATGCTCTCGTAATTGAAACAGAGTGGAATACATATATTTCAATAGTGATTTTACTTTTTTTTAACGAATAGCTGGCTGCCTTCCGCAGATAATGTTGATATCTTTTTCATTGACAATTTGTTTGTCAAACAAACAGGTTTTACTGGGGTTTTCGGCTAAAAATCACACACTAATCCTCGGATCTGAGAGCCAAATTCTTTCCAAAGAATTTATAGGAAATTTTATATCGTTTGGACTATTGAGACGTCTTGAAGCACAAACAATGGAACTCCATTCCTTTAGCGTGCATCTGGCGGATTTCTGGCATTTTCACCACAAGTAGCGTTTTCGGTCTTGATTCGAACGGTGTATAACTTTTGACCCGGAAATGTATACGTGCCGAGATATAAGTCTCCAAAGTTCCACAAAAACCCTTATTTCGCCTAAGTTAAACATATTTACTAAACTCGAGTCGTTAAAATTCCCGAGAAATATGTAATTTTAAATTGTAAATTGTAATTTTAAATTGTATACGACCTTCGGCCGGGGATTTAAGACTTTCTCCTATGGACAGGTGCAAATCTCGGGAATGGGATCAACATTTCTTTTAAATTGTATTTTTTCTCGAAGTTGTCGGCCTTCGGTCGGGTATTTGAGATTTTCTCCTATGGACGGATGCAAATCTCGGGAATAGGCCTTCGGCCGGGGATTTAACACAGCTATGGACAGGTGCAAATCTCGGGAGTGGGATCAAAATTTCTTTTAAATGGTAAATTTTGCGTTTTACTTAAGTCCTACTTGGCCTAGTTGGGGTTTTTGCGGAACTTTCGAGGCCTATATCTCGGGATGTGTACATTTCCGGGACAGTCTGGACCGAAAGCGCTACCTGTGGTGAAAATTTATTTATATATCTATTTATTGAGTACCTAGACAACAAGAAATACATCTTATAATTAAAGTGCAGGATTGTTTATGCTATGAAATATCCAACTTAAAATACCAAAGGTGACAAAATTTGATGTAAAGAACATTTTAAAAACTGTTAAAAGAGAAAAAGTTATATAAAATGGACAAACTCATATAAAATGCAATTATTTAACTGTGGAATAAACTAAAGATAATTTTTTTTTAATATTTTTCCTCTATTTGACCGGGCAAATGTTAGTTTGTCAAAGAGATTTTTCGGTTTTTGCTTATTAATAATTTTGTGCAAAAAGATTAGTAGCCTTATTCCTAGATATCTGCTAAAGGTGCAACCATAAATTGAGTTGTTGTGATTTCTATAAGCCGTAAACGTAACGTGTAATATTGTTGAATGCAACGTTTATTTTGCGTTGACTTAGTGTATCACAGTTGGCAAATAGCTCGCAGCCATAAATAAGTCCTGGAACTAAATAAGTTTTAGCTAAAAGCAATCGGATATTAATTGGAGTAAAAAAGTGCGTAGCCCATAGTGTGCGCAGCTAGCTTTGTTTATGTTAGTCCAGATCCGTTTACAGATTGGTACCGTTTATGCAGATATGACATTATTAGGTTTGATGCACTGCTCGAGAAATTGAGAAAACGTCTAAGCTTCATACATAAAAAAGAATTATTGACAGAATTAAAAGCTTTGGAGTGACCAAGCAGTAACAGAAAGCTCACTTTATTATTATCGATGTCGCTTCTTATAGATTCTGAAACTTCAAGCAATGCGCTAATGCAACTGAGTGGGCGAAACCCGTATTGCATATCGGATAACAAGGAGAGGTATTCGGACATTTGAAGATGTAAATTTTTTTTGAAAACTTTTGATAAAAAGCATGGATAGCAATGGGGCGATATTCTAAATTTGACTTGGGGATTGGAATAATTTTTGAGTGCTTCCAGACAGTTGGATAGACCCTTGACATTAAAATACAATTGAAAAGATGTGTCAAAGGGTAAAAGTTGAGGAAGCAAAAATCGAATAAATTTTGGTTCAATGCCAACAGCGTTGGATTTCACATGAGAGAAACAATTCAGAACTTCGACTTGGGAGAAACATCTGAGTTCAAAATCAGAGCCATCATCATTGGACCCTATTTGTTCAATTATATTTTCGTAAATAGAAGAATCAGTATGTATAGTGGGTATGTCTACAAATGATTTATTAAGTTCATCTAAGTCTCCTTGATACTTTGCAGATGATTTAGATTTCCCAATTCCAAGATCGTGTATGATATTCCACTTACTTTTAGAATTTAAAGCGGAACTGAATTTGGATGAATAATATTCCCGTTTTGCAGCATTTATAGACTTATTGACCTCTCTTCTTGCATTACGAAATTCCTCGTATAGATCAGGGATTCGGAATCGCTTCCAGATAGAGTAACCATATCTCTTTCACTTATTAACGTTTTTATTCTGGTATTAAACCAATGTTATGTTTTTGAGGTTGATCTCTTTACTTTTAAAGGGACTGTTGGATTATAAAGATTCATAATATTGTCTTGGAGAAATGCAACTTGTTGATCTACAGATGTAAAAGTATGCCAAATTTCTCCTCCAGGTGCAGCCTAAAGGAAATATAAGTCCAAACAATACACCTTCCTGAATATAAAAGGCGTCTTCCAGTTCAACAAAAAAATTGTGAAAATCGGCATTACTTACTTACAGGATATACGATGGATTGGAAAAGGCGTCACAACAACATCTAAAGGTGACGCAATGTATTATAGCTGCCATGATACAAAACATGAGTTGGGTTGCGGATTTGTAGTTGGTCGGAGGTTAAAACATCTGGTCTTCAGCTTCACGCCAGTGAATGAAAGACTCGCTTCTTCTGAAGACAAGGACCGCAGCCCTGCCCCTGACATTAAAATTATTCTAGGCGATTTTAATGCCAAAATTGGAAACGAGAATATCTTTGGCCCAACAGTCGGGAAATTCAGTATCCACAAAAAGTATGGTAGTTAGCAGTACCAGATTTAATCATCTGGATATTCATAAGGGCACCTGGCTGTCGCCAGATCAAAGAACAAGAAATCAAATTGATCACGTTGTGATAGATCGTTCCGAGGAGCAAACACAGATTCGGACCTCTACCTTGTTGCAGCAAAGGCACGTGCCCGTCTAAACGTTGCAAATAAAGCACGAACAGATACAACGCGGCAGTTGGACATGGGTAGATAGATAGCCACAGCATATTCCTCTCAACTGGCCCAATTGCTTAATAAAAGCACTCCTCGTCCCGAAAACATATCCGCACAATGGCAAATTTTTGCCCACTTCATGCAAACAACCTCAAAATCCATACTTGGATACCAGAGACCTCCACCAAGGAATCCATGGTATGACCAGGCCCCGGATTCTTTTTCTCTGAAAACTTGAAATGAAAAATATTTGCCTTATACATTTCATTTCATTCACATTTATTTACTTTACAAAAGTTTACATTTCAATTTTTCATAGAACAAGAATTGAGCCCCAGTAGTGCGATTCTCTACCACATTTTTTGAGTTACCGACAAAAATCGGTAAAATTAAAACGCAAAATTATGAATGAAAAGTTCAAATAAATGTTGACAACACTCTAGCTATCGGTAGAACTTTACGACTGCTTTTTCTTCGTCGCGAACTTACCGAAAAACATCGGTAATTATCGAAATTATAAGCATTTTAATTTTACCGACAATTGTCGGTAACTCAAAAAATGAGTTAGAGAATCGCACTACTGGTGTGTCGTGCTGCTAGAAAGAAAAATGCGGCATATAGGGCTACTCTACAATCAGTAGCAACACGTGGCGCACGAGAGAGGTATATGGAGAAAATAAGAAAAGAGGAACGTCTTTCCCGCAGGAAAAAATAGAGAAATGTGAAAATATCGAGATGTACCGGAGCCAGAATGAAGCCCGAAAGTTCTACCAAAGAGTGAAACATCCAACTCATTGCTTTGGTACAGCCACATCATCATGTAGAGACCAGCAAGGTAATTTGGTAACTGATACAGATAGTGTGCTCGGGATATGGAAATAACATTTTACCACAGTTCCAATCCCCGAAGATGGTATTGAATGTATACCGCCCGGCGAAGATGAGGTAAAAACAGCAATAAACTGGCTGAAGAGTAATAAGGCTGCAAGACCCGATGGCCTACCATCCGAGCTGTTCAAAACAGCTGATAAGGTGTATTCATCAGCTAGTTAGCAGCATCCGGCAGGAGAAAAGAGTACCTGACGATTGGAACCTGAGCATCATGTGCCCCGTCCACAAGAAAGGAGATAAGACTGTATACTCTAAATATCGGCACAATTCTTCTCCCTATTGCCTACAATATAGTGCCAGGGATATTGGATATTGAACGACTAAAGCCTATGGTCTTTAGTCATACCAGTGCGGCTTTAGACCTGGAAAATTCACCATTGACCAGATATTTACCCTGCGGCAAATCTTGGAGAAGGCCCAAGAGATGCAGATCGACACCTACCAGCTTTTCCTCTATTATAAAGCAGCATTCGACCTATGTTCAAAGGTATTCCATGACATGTCTGAATTTGGTATCTCTGGCAAAGCTCATTCGGCTTTGTATAATGACATTAACTGACACTCGGTCCTCAGTTAAAATAGGAAAGAACCTCTCCGAAGAGTTTAGCACCAAAAATTGCCTCTCGTGTGATTTATTCAACATTCTATTGGAAAAGGTTATACGAGATGCGAAGGTCAAAAGAAGTGGAACAATATATACAAACAGCCATATGTTACTTGCTTATGTCGATAACATTGACATCATGGGTAGATCGGTAAAGGAAGTAATTGATACCTCTGCAAAAGTCGAAAGGGGATCTGCTAAAGATGCTCTGGCGGTAAACGGCGAGAAGACCAAGTTGATGGTTCTAACGTCACCATTACATTTATTTCTTTTTATTATACCCTCCACCATATGAAGGGTATAATTAAATTTGTCATTCCGTTTGTAACACATCGAAATATTCGTCGGAGACCCTATAAAGTATATATATTATTGATCAGCATAAAATTCTATGTCGATTTGACCATGTCCGTCTGTCCGTACGTCCGTCTGTCTGTTGAAATCAAGATACAGCTCGCAATTTTAAAGATAGAGAGTCAAAATTTGGTGCAGAAGTTTTTATTACTTGCAGGATGGTTGGTATTGAAAATGGGATATGGGAACGGTTCCTCCCGATTTTCGGTATTTTTAAGGTTTTAGCTTCGTTATCCTACCAAAATGGCTGAAATTTGGTACGTAGTCTTCTTTAGGGGTATAAAACTTTCCCCCAGAATTTTGACGGTATCGGTCCACACCTTCATATAGCCCCCATAGAACGGTACCTCCCGATTTTCGGTATTTTTAAGGTTTTAGCTTCATTATCCTTCCAAAATGGCTGAAATTTGGTACGTAGTCTTCTTTAGGGGTATAAAACTTTCCCCTAGAATTTTGTCGGTATCGGTCCATGCCTTCATATAGCCCCAATAGAACGGTACCTCCCGATTTTCGATATTTTGAACGTTGTGGCCTCAATATTCCACCGAAATGGCTGAAATTTGGTATTTAGACCTCGTTGGGGGTACTCAAACTTCGCCGTTAAATTTGTCGGTATAGGTCCACGCCTTCATATAGCCCCCATGGAAAGGTACCTCCCGATTTTCCGTATTTTGAAGTTTGTGGATTCAATATTCCACCAAAATGACTGAAATTTGGTATTTAGTCTTCAATGTGATATAAAACTGCTCGCCAGAAATTTGTATGTACAGGTCCACGCTTTCATATTTCCCCATTTCCGACTACAATTCGTCGGTATAAGTCCACGTTTCGATATAGCCCCCTTAGAACGGTACCTCCCGATTTTCGTAATACTGAAGATTGTGACGTCAATATCCCACTGAAATGGCTGAAATTCGTTATTTAGTCTTCCAAGAGTTATAAAATATTCCAGAAGAATATTATCAGTATAGGTCCACGTCTTCCTATATCCCCATAGAAGCGTACCTCTTGATTTTCGGTATTTTTTAAGTTTTAGCCGCATTCTCTTACGAAATATAGGTAATTTGGTATTTAGTCCGCTTTGAGTCTAAAAACTTTCCGTCAGAAATTTTTCGGTATAGATCGATGTTTTGAAATAGCCCCCATAGAACGGTGCCTCACATTGTTTTACCGAAATTGCTGAAATTTAGTATTACGTCTTCTTTATACACGAAAGGAAACTAATTATTCCATTTTACTTCAATACAACTTGTGGTGGAGGGTATAACAAGTTTGGTCCGGCCGAACATAACGCCGTTCTTACTTGTTTAACTTTGTAGTCAACCCGCCTCATTATATATGTCCCACCTTAATGTACATATTTCTATGAGTCACATTTTTAGCCTTTTTGTTAGATTTTCTCGATTTGCTTGAAAACGGCAAGTCTTATACGGGACTAGAGAGAATCTTTTAGCTTTGAAAATTCTCTACAGGTTGACTTTCGTATTTTTTTCCTAGGTTGTGTCATTTTCGAGATATATAACTTTAAGTTGGAAAATTGCAGTCATGACATTGTTTTATAAGGAGGCGATACAGTCAAAGCATTGTCCCAATTTGAAATTCTATATATCAATATCGGTAAAAGCTACGAAATTGTCATAAAGGTCAATCTTGCGGCTTCCAACCTAATAAACCCCTAAATATCTCAACTTGAATCGCGATTTATTTAAAAAGCGCTCCGACGATTTTTTTTTTATTTTATTTTTCTCATCTGTGAACATTGTAGTTTCAGAATCCGCAAACACTTCCCAGGTGTAAGCACCTTCCATTTAAAGTTGCTGGAGTTAGGCCGAAGATACACGACGTGTGCCAGTGACCGCAGTCGACCTGGTACCCAACATAGACGAAGCTTCCTGCGATTCGTTCGCTCCCCCGACTCGTTTGCTGAGCGACTCGTACGCTTCCCTCTTTATACGAACGTCTTCTCGTTTCAGACTGAATAAACCAAAGGGCCCCAACGAGAATTACATACCCGACTGCCACATCCAAAGGCACCAGCCAAGGGTCACAACACGATCACACCAAGCTGACGATCATCAGGCGAACATCATCAGCCCGAGCCGTTGGCCATCAACTTAGAGTCGATTCAACACGAACACAACAAGCCGGGTCGCTTCAACACGACTGCACCAAGCCGAGTATAAACACCAACCAATCACTGCGTACAATCGAGCCGACACCAGCATTCGAAGCACCGTCGAGCCGACTGCCGCAACTTTACCAGAATGCAGAATCCACCCGATGACGCTTGACAACGAGCCCACAGTAAGATCCCACCCATATCTCGTAAATATCCACATGTTAATCATAATTTAAGCACCAAGAGGTGATAATAAAGGATTGAATTGTCATCACTCGTGTTTTCACTTAAGGTTTCGTGGGTCCTTGTGTTGATCCTGGCAGCGACTGAACTTACCGCAGCCTTAGACAAAACCTTCGTTATATGGTGTCGACGCGCAATGCGTCCATAGAGATCGGACCATAATTTTCAGGTAGTAAAATACTTCGTCTACCTCCGTACCGCCGTAAACACAACAAACAAGATGAGTTGTGAAATAGAAAGAAGAATCATACAGATGCTACTTTGGCATAAGTAAGCAGTTAAAGAACAAAGCCACATCTCGTCAAACAATACAGTGACATCAGTATAGATAAACGTATCGAGATGCAACGATTGCGTTGGCTAGGCCATACCATAAGAATGAGCGATGATGAACCCGCTAAAAAGGCGTATAAATATGGGCCACAGGTTCGATGGAGCACAGGCCTAAGGTTCGATGGAGCAAACAAGTGGATGAAGAAATGAAAAGGCGCGGTATTCTAGAAAGCAAAGCAACAAACAGAGAAAATTGGAGATCTTTTCTTAGTTCGGCTAATGAAACAAATGTTCTGTACTGGGCCAGCTAACTGAGTAAGTAAGTAATGAGCTGGGCCATAATTGTGGCATTTAAAGAATTTTAATGAAAATGCCCCTTTGGTCCCATACAAATTACTATTAAAATGGAAACAAAGATCGCTAGCTTGGCACGGGTTAAACTTAAGCGATCGCGTTAAAATTTAAAATATGGATGGATCAAATGGAAAAATTTTGGGGGTAGGAGTTAAAAAAAAATATTTGTTTTTTGGGTCATTCTAGTGATAAATCATATCTGAAGATCTAACTTCTGTATAACGGTATGTTTGGTTTGATATGTATAGTTTTCAAATTTCCTTATAGTTATACACGGACCAAAAAAGACAATGACTGACACAACATAGATTTTACAATACAGTTTTCTAAAAAAGAAAAAAATCATAATAATTTATGATCATATATTATAAACATTGTGTTGACAGCCCACACTAAACTAATAACATATTGCATTTTTTGATAATTAATAGCTGGTTTCGTAAATAAATGACTATGTAAATAATAGAATAACAATTAATATTTAAATTAAAAAAAAAAAAAAAAAAACAAAAAACGGACTTCAACAACTGTGCCAAAACGCGTGATGACCTTGCCATCCATTGGCCACGTTACAGAAAACCCCCCTTATACCTCTCAGATATTCATACACAAATAAACAACAATCAACGACATAACAGCCAAACAACTAACCGTCTGACAAGTACATAAATTACACCGGGAATAATATCGCAAAAAATACAGCAACGCTAGTCTGCGCTAACATTTAACGGAAAATGGAAAAATATTTAAAATATTTTTAAAATTCAAATTGTTTGCGAGAAGAACTTTGTCATGTTTTAATTTGTGGGAATTGTTGTTGGCTCTCTGCTAAACCTTACAAAATGAAAACGCCATTCAATTAATACCGCAGCAGTAATGAATCGAATTATTGGAATAAATTCAGAGATATTATTTCGTCTGGTCAATGAGTCTGAATTGCAAGCAAGCTGCCTTAAATTGAATCGACCAATTCTGATCAACAACAACGGGTTTACTATAAGAAGCAGAAACAAATTCTAAAAAAAAACAACATTTAAACGAAAAATGGTTTTGGTGGTGTGCACGCATGTACACGCTTTTATTTGGTACCGTTTAGGTTTGATGTCATAACTGCTGCTGCCACCTAGCTGACAACAACAATGAAGGTGTTCACCGTTCAAAAATGCAACTGAATCTGTAGCGGAAATCTGCTTAAACTAACTAAAATTGTGACCAAAATTGAGAATATAAAACGCCAAGCGTTGGTGGTGTTGGTGCCCGGCAAACATGAATGACCAGCCTGCCTAACTGCAAGAGGCAACAAATTAAGGCGCGTATTTCGATTGCACGTTATGCGTTTTTTTCATTGTAATCGCCATGTTTCATATTGAACATTTGGTATTTCTACAACATTTTTTGTTGTTCTTGTTCATTTGTTGTCTATTGGATTTTGTCATAGTTTCGGATGAACGTTCAAATATCAAAGACAAATTCCTCGTTAAAAAGTTTTCTATGTACGAGGGGTAGTTTGCGTTATTATTGAGGTGATCAAGAAAATTGTCTTAGAAAATGTTTTTTTTTGTCCCTACCTGCAGCACTTTAAGCGGTGTTTAAAGACACGCCGTTCGAACTAGGCTATAGAAATGTGAGCTAATCTCAATAGGGGTGCACTCATTGATATGAAATAGTCTCCATTCAGGGATGTTTATGGGAACAAACATTTTAGCATTTCCCAGAAAACGTGGACTTACATACATACATATGTTCCCATAACATCCCGGAAGGGACAAAGGAGACTTCTCTCATATCAATGAGTGCACGCCGATTCATATTGGCTCAATGATATGGGACCTACTTTTTATCGCCGAGTCCGAACGGCGTGTCATACGACACCACTTGTAGAGAAGTTTTTCATGGCTGAAATACTCAGGAAATGTCGCCAACATTACTGAGGGGGAATTTTGCCACCGTTGAAAATTTATTGATGTTGCTTGGCCTGGGATTCGAACCGCAGACTTTCTGAGTGCAAGGCGGACGTGCTAACCATTGCACCACGGTGGCCTCCCACCGGACGTGGACTTAATAAACTAAATTTCTCCAGCGACATGAGTTCAGAAAACGTGGACTTTTTAAACTAAATTTCTCCAGCAACATGAACCTAGACAAAGTGGCTTTTTAAACTAAATTTCTCCAGCAACATGAGCCCAGAAAACGTGGAAATTTTTAAACTAAATTTCTGCAGCAACATGAGCCCAGAAAACATGGATTTTTTAAACAAAATTTCTCCAGCAACATGAGTCCAGAAAACGTGGACTTTTTAAACTTAATTTCTCCAGCAACATGAGCCCAGAAAACGTGGACTATTTAAACTAAATTTCTCCAGCAACATGAGTCCAGAGAACGTGGACTTTTTGAATTAAATTTCTCCAGCAACATGAGCCCAGAAAAAGTGGACTTTTTAAACAAAATTTCTCCAGCAACATGAGCCCAGAAAAAGTGGACTTTTAAACTAAATTTCTCCAGCAACATGAGTCCAGAAAATGTGGACTTTTAAAACAAATTTCTCCAGCAACATGAGTCCAGAGAACATGGACTTTGTAAACTAAATTTCTCCAGCAATTTGAGTCCAGAATACGTGGACTTTTTAAACTAAACTTTTCCAGCAACATGAGCCCAGAAAACGTGGAATTTTTAAAATTAATTTCTCCAGCAACATGACTTTTTAAACTAAATTTCTCCAGCAAAATGAGCCCAGAAAACGTGGTCTTTTTAAACTAAATTTCTTGAGCAATATGAGCCCAGAAAACGTGGACTTTTTAAACTAAATTTCTCCAACAACATGAGCACACAAAACGTGGACTTTTTAAACAAAATTTCTCCAACAACATGAGCCCAGAAAACGTGGACTTTTTAAACAAAATTTCTCCAGCAACATGAGCCCAGAAAACGTGGACTTTTTAAATTAAAATTCTCCAGCAACATGAGGCCAGAAAACGTGGACTTTTTTAACTAAATTTCTCCACCAACTTGAGTCCAGAAAACGTGGACTTTTTAAACTTAATTTCTCCAGCAACATGAGTCCAGAAGACGTGGACTTTTTAAACATTATTTCTCCAGCAACATGAGTCCAGAAAACGTGGACTTTTAAAAGTAAATTTTTCCAGCAATATGAGTCCAGAAAACGTGGACTTTAAACTAAATTTCTCCAGCAACATGAGTTCAGAAAATGTGGAATTCTTAAACTAAATTTCTCCAGCAACATGAGTTCAGAAAACGTGGACTTTTTAAACTAAAATATTCCAGCAACATAATCCCAGAAAACGTGGAATCTTTACACTAAATTTCTCCAGCAACATGAGTCCAGAAAATGTGGACTTTTTGAACTAAGTTTCTCCAGCAACATGAGCCCAGAAAACGTGGACTTTTTAAAGTACATTTCTCTAGCTACATGAGCCCAAAAACGTGGACTATTTAAAGTAAATTTTCCAGCAACATGAGTCCAAAAAACGTGGAGTTTTAAACTAAATTTCTCCAGCAACATGAGCCCAGAAAATGTGGAATTCTTAAACTAAATTTCTCCAGCAACATGAGTTCAGAAAACGTGGACGTTTTAAACTAAAATATTCCAGCAACATGAGCCCAGAAAACGTGGACTTTTTAAACTAAATTTCTACAGCAACATTAGCCCAGAAATTAAATTTCTCCAGCAACATGAGCCAAGAAAACGTGGACTTCTTAAACTAAATTTCTCCAGAAACATGAGTCTAGAAAACGTGGACTTTTTAAAGTAAATTTCTCCAGCTACATGAGTCCAAAAAACGTGGAGTTTTAAACTAAATTTTTCAAGCAACATGAGTCCAGAAAATGTTGACTTTTTAAATTAAATTTCTCCAGCAACATTAGCCCAGAAAACGTGGACTATTTAAAATACATTTCCCCAGCAACATTAGCCCAGAAAACGTGAACTTTTTATAACAAAGTTCTCCACCAACATGAGCCCAGAAAAAGTGGACTATGTAAAATAAATTTCTCCAGCAACATGAGCCCAGAAAAATAGGAATTTTTAAACTAAATTTCTCCAGCAATATGATCCCAGAAAACGTAAACTTTTTAAACTAAATTTCTTCAGCAACATGAGTCCAGAAAATGTGGACTTGAACTAAATTTTTCCAGCAACATGAGATCAGAAAACGTGGACTATTTAAATTAACTTTCTTCAGCAACATGAGCCCAGAAAACGTGGACTTTTTTAACTAAATTTCTCCATCAACTTGAGTCCAGAAAACGTGGACATTTTAAACTAGATTTCTCCAGCAACATGAGCCCAGAAAACGTGAAGTTTTTAAACAAAATTTCTCCAGCAACATGAACCCAGAAAATGTGGACATTTTAAACTAAATTTGTCCAGCGTCATGAGTTCAGAAAACGTGGACTTTTTAAACTAAATTTCTCCAGCAACTTGAGTTCAGAAAACTATGGACTAACTTAATTTCTTCAGCAATATGAGCCCAGAAAACGTGGACTCTTTAAACTAAATTACTCCAGCAACATGAGTCCAGAAAACGTGGACTTTTAAACTAAATTTCTCCAGCAACATGAGTCCAGAAAATTTGGAGTTTTTAAACTAAATTTCTCCAGCAACATGAGCCCAGAAACGCGGTATTTTTAAACTAAATTTTTCCAGCAACATGAGTCCAGAAAACAAGGACTTTTTTAACTAAATTTCTCCAGCAACATGAGTCCAGAAAACTTGGACTTTTTAAACTAAATTTCTCCAGCAACTTGAGTCCAGAAAACGTGGACTTTTTAAACTAAATTTCTCCAGCAACATGAGCCCAGAAAACGTGAACTATTTAACTAAATGTCTCCAGCAACACTAGCCTAGAATATTTGTGTCTCCTTTTCTCTGTCCATGATGACGTATACTTATTGATATAACTTCTACGCCACTTTGGTGGTGAAGAAAATTCACTTGGCGTTGCAGCCTTCGTTCGGGATTTAAATTTTTCAGCCTTGAACATCCAGACCACGTCATATGGCCACATTTAGATTCATTTTGGGTCTTCTGGCCGTTATGTCAGGTCGACATGATTAAGACATTTTTTATAGTTTAATTCCTTTACTTTTTCCCTACCCCTCGTACATCTTCCACGCTCTATAACTAACAGATTTTTTTGGTAAGCACTAAACTTTTGTTGGCAAAAAACTTGAACGCATTTTCCTTTTTTGGGATGTAAGCAAGCAAGCCCACATTGCACAATTTCTGTATAGAAACATACATACACATACATATATAAATAACTGTAGCCTGTATACAGACACAAACCAATTTCAGTTATCTATGTCGCACAATCAGTTGAGACCATAAACACCATTATGGTTGGACGGACGGATGGACAGCAGCAAGAGCACTGATATAGATTTGTGATCTATTCTGTTGCGTTATTACCAAGGCTTTGAGAGCATTTTAAAGGGAAAACGCCCGTTTCTTGACGTTGGCTCCGAGCGAGTATAACATTTTTCATTACTGGCAATGATTTGAACAATTTACTAGGCCTAGCCTGAGATCAAACATTGTTGCTTGTGGTGTTAGAGAGGTGGTTGTGAAGTTACAGCAGGGGAAATTCGAGAAAATTGAACCCCTTCACTTTAAATGTTATTTTGCTTTTTGTTTTTTTTTTTTTTTTTTTTTTTTTGATATTAACGGCAAACACTTTAATTGTAATTTCAATCTTTTGGAAATTACAAATCAAGATTTTCGTTGGTTTTGTGTAACAAGTCCTTCTTGTTTTCAATTATTGTTAAACAAGTAAAAAAGTATGAATCGGCTTTGCCGACAGAAATATACCCTCAGCCTGTGTGAATTGAAAGTCCATCTATTGACAATACCGAATCTACGGATTACGGATTTTGAGACCCTTTTTCGAATTTGCCGACAAAAAATGTATTTGGTTTGAAACTAAAAAGTGTTGCGGAGGATGTACTTGAAGGAATGGACCGACATAGTCCATTTTGGAAGTGGCTCTTATTTTTGGAGTCATTCCTTTTGATAGATATTGTGCCCACCAGTCATCTCAGTTGGCCTGAAAGCGTTTTTACAGCTTTCGGGGTATTTTCTCAGGAAATATGGACTTGCCCCTGAAAAACCGTACAGTCGTAATGGAAGCGAGTAAAAGTTGTTACAAAAAAGATCAAAGCGATTCAATAGTAGTAGGCCTTAAATTGCATTTTCCGAAATTTTGTGTGAAAGGTACCCGAAGGAGTCGATTTTCGGACCTGATCTATATCTCGTAGAAATATTACGATGTGCAAAGTATGGACCAAATCGGTTACAACCTTCGAGAGTTATCTTGTGCACCATTTTAGTGAAAAGTTTTGAATATTTATGGGGAGGTACCTAAAGGAGTGCACCGATATGGTTCATCGGTGTTCGGACAAAATATCACGATGGCCAAATTTTGGACCCAATCTGCACATCCGTTCGAGAGTTATCGTGCGCTCCAACCACTACACATGGTGCCATAGGGTTTTTTACAACTTCGGGCTATTTACTCAGGAAGTATGGACTTGCCCCTGATAAAATTTGTACTGCCGTAATGGGAGCAGCAAATACCAGCTGCTACAATAAAAAACAAAGCGATTCGAGAGCAGGTCCTAAACTGAACTTTTCCGAAAATTTGTGTGGGAGGTACCCGAAGGATTGGACCGATAGAGTCCATATTGGAACCTCGTTTATGTTTGGTAGAAATTTTACGATGTGTAGAGTATGGACCAAATCGGTTACAAATTTTGGACCAAATCGGTTGATCCGTTCGAGATTTATCGTGCGCAGCAGCCAGCCAAACAGACAGACGGACGGACATTTCTAAATCGACTCCAAACACGTTAACATAAATGCTGAGGGTATTAAAATGGGCATTGAAAGGCATCGACAACGTTTTGTTGTGCTGATGCACCAGTAAAATATTCGTTTCCTCTGAAGAATTCTGATAGGATTGAATCTTCTTCTACTGCGTAGAGCTAACATTTGCATACAACACTTCGCCACATAGCTTACAACAGACCGGCATATTGTTTTGTAAGAAGTCAACAAGGTTTCTTTGTTAGCGCCCTAAGTGCTGCCAGCCAGTTACTTGAGGATCTTGCTCCTACTTCTGATATTGTCGCAAATAGCTGTGACTTACGCGGACGAATTAAACATGCTGTCGAACGTTACACCAAATATTTTGGGGTATATTTCGGTCCGGTTGGAATCAGGGCACCATCGAGCATCATCAAAGGGAGTCTCATTTACCCCTGTCCAGGTGGTGAACAGTGTGACAGTGAATTTAGCGGCGGATATTTTCATATTCATACACTGCACTAAGCCAGCTTTGTAGAAATTTAGCCGATCACATAGTCATCCGCATACATTACGATCTCTATGCCGTTTGGACTTCTTATATCTGAATTCCACAAACGATTCCACACACATAGTTCATTATACAACGTTTCAAACACGGCTGGGAAAGTCGTAGGAATGTATTCTCTAAGTCCTCGAATATCTTGGCATGGTTTACGGTATCGAAGTCCTTCGACATGACAAGAGCCACAATGGCTGTTTAGTTTCACGGCCTGCTCTGGTTCAGTCCGCGATTGATATGTGTGGATATGGCGTGTGATGATGTTGTAGTGCTGTGCATTTCCGGAATCCATGCTGATGTTAGGCAACTGGGAAACTTCTTCTTATCATGGGCAAAAGTAGTGCCTCCATAATCTTTGCTACTGGCGACAGGAGTAAGATCGGCCTATACGATCCGTCGCTGCTGACATCCTTGCCTGGTTTCATTAGCGGGTCCAGCCTGCCAACTTTCCAGGCTGCTGGTACAATGTGGGTGGCTACCGATAGATTGGGGACACTTGTCAAATACTCAAATCTGGGAGTTTCTTAAGCATTACCATTTGGACCAGCGCCCTAAATGATTTCGCGATTCGGATAACATCTGCAATATCTCTCATTTTAAATTGTGGTGGTATCTTCTCGGCTGGGAAGCCTCTTCTTCCACGGCGTAGCTCGCTCCTCTTCGCCCTATCACTATCGGTGGGCTCTATAAATTACAGGTTAAAATAACACGAGCACCTCTTCGGTTCTCTCACGTCGATGAAAGTAACATCCATCCTATCATCCTTCTTTTCCGGATTCAAGAATGATTTAACATGTGCCCACAATTTACTTAAACCTGTACCAATGTTGTGTGCTGTGCGAGCTGTGGCATCTGGTCATTCCGTAAGACCAGTAGTGGAATTCTTTATCTCATTTTTTGAGTTACCAACAAAAATCGGTAGAATCAAAACGCAAAATTATGAATGAAAAATTCAAATAAAAATTGTCAACACTCTTGCTATCGGTAGGACTTAACGACTACTTAATTTTGGTCGCTAACTTATCAAAAATTTTAGTTAATTATCGAAATTATTAGCATATTTACGAGTATTTTACCACTCACTAGGGAGTGCAACTCTTCTCGAATTCGAGAAAGTTGAGGGAAGCAACGTGCTCCCGTGGCATGTACACTTCAGTCTCACACATCACTGTTGCCCCCTGCATTCCATACATGGTCCACTAGAGTCAATCTCAAGCGAGATAGGTACAGGACCGACTGCTTTATAAGGAAGACAAGTCCTCAACCTCCACGTTCCTATCCAAAACTTTGTAAGCTACAAGTGGCGTTGAACTTTGTTTTCTGGATCGCGTCGACCATGATGTTCTTCGGATTCAAAGTCTACGATTTCGGTGACTTTATTGCTGAGTCTGTTGCACTAGACTTGCAGGACTTGGGTTGTTAGACGCTGCATTTGCTGCTGCTGAGGAGGATTGAGGGGGTGCATCGTATTCCGACAACGAAGTTAGAGACAGGCTGGGAGATGATCTGGCTCAGCAAGCAGCAACAGAACTCCTATTGCAGTAGTCATGGAGGCTACTAAGATCAGAGCAGCCTCGGAAGTGCTCCCATTCCATACATATCACCGATGCTGACTTATGGTGAATGCGGATTTGGCGAACGGAACATAACTATGGCCAGGGGTTCTTCTCTATCCCGGCACGAAAAGAGCTTGAATCAGGCATTCTTGGATATATTGTCGCTCCCATGGTGAACAAATATACAAACACAATTACATAACGTTTGAGGTGACAGCCCCTGGTCGACAGCCCCGGCGAACAATTTTAAAATTTTGTGTGGGAGGTACACGATGGAATGGAATGACATGTCAAATCTTCGAATTTGACTTATGTAAGTTTGAACAAAATATTAGGAGAACCAAATTTTGACCATTTGGCCAGACAGACGAACGGTCAGGGCTAAATCGACTCCAAAATGTTTGAGCAGTGTTGCCGAATTTGACGATTTATCGTCATTTTGACGGTTTTTTAGTCAAAAATTGGATCGATTGTTCAGGTTAGCCAAAATTGCATGAAATAAAACAGGATAACTATATTTTAACCAAAATTTAACGAAAGAATTCTAATAAATAATGTTGCAAACTCGATTTTACGAGCTTTTTTAATATTCTTAGCAATTTCCAATCAGATTGGCTATATTTAGGTACATATCTGGAATACAGGTAGTTTGAGCTTTTTTATACCCTCAGCATTTATGCTATCGACGGTATATACACTTTCATACGGGCAAAATGTGCCTCATCGAAATAATGGTTTTAGACCCAAAGTATGTTTGGACGAAATGTGTTTCAGACAATTTGGAGTCGATTAAGCAATGTCCGTTCGTCTGTCTGCCTGGCTGGTGCGCACGATAACTGTGTAATGAATGAACCGATTTGGTCCAAATGTGGCTTTCGCAATATTTTGTCCAAACTTAGTTTAAGTTCGAAGATGGGTTATATCGGTCCACTCCTTCCGGTACATCCCCCACAAAAGTTCGAAAATGTTCGGAAAATTTGTGCGCACGATAACTCTTGAAGGGAGTTACCGATTTGGTCCAAAGTTTGCACATCGTGAAATTTCTACCAAACTTAGATTAGGTTTCAATATGGACTCAATCGGTCCACGCCTTCGGGTACCTCCCACACAAAATTTCGGAAAAGTTCAGTTTAGGACCTGCTCTCGAATCGTTTTGATTTTTGTTGTAGCATCGGTACAAGTTTCATCAGGGGCAAAACCCTACTTCCTGAGAAAATAGCCTGAAAGGTTAAAAAAACCCTATGACACCTTGTGTAGTGGTTGGAGCGCAAGATAACTCTCGAACGGATCTGCCGATTCGATCCAACATTTGGCCTTCATAATATTTTGTCCAAACTTAGTTAAAGTTCGAAGAACCATACCATATCGGTTCACTCCTTCAGGTACCTCCCCCACAAATGTTCAAAAATGTTCGGAAAAATTGTGCGCACGATAACTCTTGAAGGGACGGACCGATTTGGTCCATACTTTACGCATCCTAATATATCTACCAGATATAGATAAGGTTTGAATATTAACTATATTTACCTATTCCTTCGGGTACCTCCCATACAAAATTTTGGACAAGTTCACTTTAAAACCTGCTCTTGACTAACTTTGATTTCTGCTGAAGCAACTTGCAATCGCTGTCTCAATTACAACGGTAAAAGTTTTTTCAGTGGCAAGTCTATACTTCTTGGGAAAACAGCCCGAAAGTTGTAAAAAACCCCTATGGCACCATATGTTGTAGTTGGAGAGCACAATAACTCTCCAACTGATAGACCGATTTGGTCCAAAATTTTGGCATTCGTCATATATTGTCCAAACTTAGTTTAACTTCTAAAATGGCCATCGGTCCTCTCCTTAGGATAACTCCCCCACAACAGTTCAACATTTGTGTCCAATTGCAGTTTAGGGTCTGTTCGGAGATCCTTTGGAAATTTATACCGATGATGTACAGCCATATTATGTTTTCCGTGGACAAGTCCATGCTTCCTGCCATACTGGTCCAACAGGTGTACGATAACCCACTGAAATGACTAGTGGGCGCGATATCTATCGAAAAGATATGACTCTCAAAATAAGATTCACTTCCGTAATGCACTATGTCGGTCAATTCCCTCCTCCGCAAAACTTTCGAACTTTAATCCTAATCCACAGTTTTATCGGCAAGTTCAAATGTCAAAAAAGTGCCACAAATTCTGAAAAGACCCTAAATACATCTGTCCGTAGATGAGAGTTCCAATTCACATAGTGTGAGTGTATATCTCTGTCGGCAAAGCCGACTGATACTTTTTTACTTGTTGCCTCACATTCGAATTATATCAGTTGAAAATTTTCGTTAAGGATTGTCAATGGATGAAAATCGTCTATCTCGTTGTGAAAAATGTAGGAGCCCAGCTTTCTGAGCTTTTTAAGAGGTATGTTAGGCAGTCATGACCGAAAGTTGTGGAGGTCACACAATGAATCAGGCGATATTTGAGCAAAGCTGTCATTCAAAACTTACCGTGTATTTACCTTGCTGCAAACTCGATAGCCATAGGGGAAACTCTCATCTGGTGAAAGCTTTTTATGGCGGTATTTAAGTGAGATTAAGGTAGCTTTACTTCTGTGGGTTGTATATCTTATGTAGTTAGTCTCATTGTCATATTTATAAGCGAAAAATTCACATTAAGCGATAACCAAACCTAGTTTTGGACTATGTTAACGATTTCCCAAATTTTATTGACGATTTCCGATCAAAAACTGTCGCCAACGCTGACTTGGAGTCCAAAACCATTATTTTGAATGACCTCATCAAAGTGTTTACCATACCCTCGCTGAGTTTATAATTAAATACCCTGTCTATAGGTTTCATCGAAGAAATTTCCATTGTTTTTTAATATTTCTAATTAAAGCGAACTTTTTGAATTTGCTTTAGTTTAACAAGAAGCTGAATGAATATTTGAATGTCAAACTACAAGGAATTCAAGTGTTATCCATCATAATTTTTGGCTGCGGAATTGTTGATTTGTAGCGTGTTTAACTGGCTTTTCGCAAAAATATTGACAACATAAATATAATACGGAAACAACGCTCAGAAAAAAACTTTTTTGAGGATCAAGGCCATATTCAAATTTCAATTTTATGCAGCATTTGTGTGATTGACCATGCGCCGGCGGTTAGACAGAGCGAATGATACTCAGGATTTCAAGCATTTCAAGTTTCGACAACCGGCAAATTTGCCTGGTCACAATTTGTAAAGACAACAGCGAGACGACGCGAGACCACATCCCAGTTGACAACTACTGCTACCGACGTTAGTCAGTCAACGATTGGCGTCTTAATGACTTCGTTTAATTTTAATTTGGCCCAGTCAATTTGTGGTGCTGCCAATAAAAATCAATGAAAAAAAAAAACTTGTTTATAATTACAAAAAAAGAAATAATTTTTGAAAATTGTAACACCAACAACATAACTAGGAATTATAATTTGCGTCATTTTGTGACAATTGAAGTCATGGAGATCCAGATCCGTTTGAGTTTAATATTCATTCACTTTTTCAATGCGTATTTATTCCCCGTTAGCAAAAAAACATATCAACAAAAGCTGGTGATGACGGTAACTATTTAGCTGTTGTTGTTCTTGTTGTAGTTCGCAGCAACCCACCAAGCAAATCATTTAAAATTATGGTCGCATATCCAAAATGTTTGTCCATCGACAACAGATATTGCATCAGAATTGAACCAAATAGAATCGAATTTAAAGATACAATTTAGTTTTGTATGGTTTTTAGGAGCAGCTGTACTGCTGTGACAGAGTTTACCAACAAGCGGCACGCTGCATCACATGAGCATATTTTAAAGAAAACAAGTAAGAAAGTATCATTCAGATGTGCCGATAGAGATATAACCTCAGCCTCGAACCTAAAGAAATAAAGGAAACACAATACTACTGACGTCTATAGGGATTTTTTGAGTTTTTGGGCCAATTTATCAGGAAGTATGGTTTCGCCCCGAAAAAAATTGTACCGTTTCAACTAGGGCCGCATACAATGCATGTTGCCAAAAATTTAAAAGTAATCCCAGACGAGTCCTTAAACAGCAATCTTTCTAATATTTGTGTGGTAGGGTACCCGAAAGAGTGGTCCGATGTAGCCGATATTAGGACATAACTCGAGGTTGTATGGAATAAAACGATGTATAACGTTTGGGCCAAATCGTTTTCTCGAGGTCATCGAGGTTTACCTTACGTACTCCCAGTTTAGTTGGCGCCGGCAGGCTTTTTTGGAGCTTTTAGGCCATTATCTAAGGAAGTATGGACTTGCCCCCGTAAAAAAAGTGCCGTCGTAACTGGGCCCGCTAGAACTTTTTGGAAAAAAAAATCAAAACGATCCGAGATGTGCCGTTTAACTGCACTTTTCCCAAAATTTGTGTGGGAGGTATCCGAAGGACGGGACCGATATAGTCCATATTTCAAACTAATACATGGTTTGCTGAAATAATACGATGTGCAAATTTTGAACCAATCAGAAACTTCCTGCGAGAGTTATCTTGCGGATTTTAGTTGGTGCCGTCAAGGTTTCATGGAGCTTTTAGGTCATTAATTATCTCAGGAAGTATGGACTTGCCCCCGTAAAGGGGTACGAACAAGTAGACCGATGTAGTTCGTATTCGAACCCAATCTATGCCTGAAAGTAATATTACCATATGCAAAGTTGTGACCAATTCGGTTATTCCCTTCAGAAGTTATCGTGCGCACCATTTTAGCCAAACATTTTTAACTTTTGTGAGGGAGGTACCGGAAGGAGTGGACCGATATGGTCTATCTTCGAACTTAAACTATGTTTGGACAAAATATAACGAATGCCAAATTTTGGACCAACTCGGTTCTTCCGTTCCGTTATTGTGCGCTCCAGCCAGACAGACTGACTGAAACGGATACTTGGGGTCTAAAACCATTGCGGCACATCTTGTTCGTATGAAAGTGTATATACCCTCGTTAGCATAAATGCTGAGGGTATAAAAAGGTGCTAGGTATTTATACAATTTTGAAATATTCTCAGCTTATATGGAATAATCAGTTTTCGTTCTGTTACGAAAGTACCAATGCCCAGAATTTTAGGTGAAGAAGTTTTTTGACCACCGATAAACCCCATATATCTAATTTCCGGTCATATCGTTGTAAGGGGGCTAACCAAAACGTGGGCCTATGTCGAAAATTTTTGGTGGAAAAGTTTTTAACCACTGGGAACCATAAATGGCAAATGACATCCAATCTTTCCCGGAAATGTTGATAAAAACCAAGAAAAAACATGTATGCAATCGGTGGTACCGTTTTATGGGACCATATCAAATCGTGGACCTATGTCCAAAATTTTTGGTGGAAAAGTTTTTTAACCACTTTGAATCCTAAATGCCAAAAGACATTAAAATGTCTTTTAATCCCAGCAAAAAAAGTCCTCCCAAAATCATGGGTTTTGTAAGGGATTTTTGGCAGCCGTAACTACTCGCAAACCCCCTTTATTCCCCATTATTTTTACAAGGGCATGTCGCACTCAGTTTCTAGTTATTTTATGACCACTAGAATAACTAGTTATTCTGTGGCGACTAGAAGTTGAAAAGTAAGGTGAAAAATATTCTATTTTTAGAACAGTTGATGTAGAGATTTTTTTTTTATTTTCATCACACTTCTTACTTTTATTTTACTTTATTTTATTTCGCTTGCTGTGCGAGTTGAACACACGAACCCTCTGATTTCTAGCCAAAGACACTACATACTATGCCACGCACACAAACATTAAGGGTTGCTTAAGAACTTAAATGTGCAGTGCACATGTGCAATACGAACTCTTATTTTTTAATTAAAAAATCTCGCGTGCCGACAGTGAGCGTTGAACACACAACCCTAGGATTTATAGTCGGACACACAGTCACTGTGCCACCGTCCTCATTACTTAGTGAGGAGCAAAGTAAGTAGGTTTGCCTTGTAATTTTTTTAAGAAGTATCCCATTACTTTTCAGATTACTTGTAATGGGAAAAGAAGCTTGTTTACATTACTTTGTAATGGGTTACGTAATGACTACTGGATCCAAATTTTTGCTGGGAATCCCTAGGCGTTTTTTGACCACTAGGAAACCTAAATACCAAATTACAGCCAATTAGGCCAAACATGTACACGGTGCTCTTGAATCAAATTTAAATGGAAGGTGCTTACACCTGGGAAGTTTTTGCGGATTCTGAAACTACAATGTTCATAGATGATAAAAATCAAAAACAAAAAAAAAATCACCGGAGCGCTTTTTAAATAAATCGCGATTTAAGTTGACATTTTTAGGCGTTGTTTAGGTTTTCACGATTTTGCATAGAAAATACAAGTCCTATCAAAATGAGACTGAAGAAAATGTAGTAGTTATGAAAATTCTCTACAAGATTAACCTTCACGGTATTTTCGTAGGTTTTACCATTTTTGAGATATTGAAGTTCACATTGGGACAATGCACTGACTGTATCGCCCCCTTATAAAACAATGTTATGAAGGGTGCGCCTTAACTAACTTTTAATGAAAACCGCTTACACAAGGGAAGTTTTTGTGAATTCTGAAACAGCAATGTTCATAGATGATAAAAATCCAAAAACAAGAAAAAGTCGCTGTAGGGATTTTTAAATAAATCGCGGTCAAAATTCACATTTTTAGGTGTTTTTTGGGGTTTCACGATTGAAATCGAGCTAAAGAAAATGTTGTAGCTGTGAAAATTCTCTACAGGATTGACGTTTATGATGTGTTCTCAGGCTGTACAATTTTTGAGATAAAGAAGCTCAGTTTACATTTTTAGGTTTTTTTTTGTTAGGGTTTCGCGATTTTGCTTGAATACGGCAAGTCTTATCGGCATGGGACCTGAGAAAATCTTATAGCTATGAAAATTCTCTACAAGACTGGCTTATGTAATTTTTCCTAGGTTGTACCATTTGTTTGATATGTAAGTTTAAGTTGGGAAATTGCAGTCATGACATTGTTTTATAAGGAGAGGATACAGAATTGAATTGAATTTGAATTGTCCCAATTTCAACGTCTATATCTCAAAAGTTGTAAAACCTACGAAAATATCATTAAGGTCAATCATGTAGAGAATTTTGATAGCTACAACCTTTTATTTATTCCAATTTTGATAGGACTTGCAGTTTTCAAGCGAAATCGCAAAAACCTTAACAACCCCTAAAAATGTCAACTTGAATCGCGATTTACATATGTAAAAAGCGCTCCGGCGATTTTTTTTTAGTTTTTTGATTTTTCTCTTCTATGAACATTGTAGTTTCAGAATCCGCAACAACTTCCCAGGTGTAAGCACCTTCCATTTAAATTTGATTCAAGAGCACCGTGTGTAGATAATGGGGGTTATCATGAACGGCAATTCCCCGTGAATTTTTTCAATTTCTCCACTAAGTTGCAACGGCGGAAAGACAAAGCTCACAGGGGAAATTTCATTCATGATAACCCCCAATAACTTCCAAATACCTAAAATTTGGCGGTATCGTTATTAGGGGGCTATGCCAAAATAATGACATATGACCAACATTTTCTAAGCACTAAGAATGCAAAATTACGGCTAATTCTGTCTGCAAAATGTATCTAAATACTTCAAAGTACCTCCTCAAATGGAGCTATGAGTTATGTAGGGGTCATTAGTTTTTTGTCCTATAGCAACCCAAAATATTAAATTAAATTCGGAAGGGAAATGTGGTTAAAAACGTCAAATAACCTGAACTCGGGCGGTACCGTTATATGGGAGCTATACCAACTATGGACCAATATATCCTATCTTTAACTTGACCTGCTGCAAACAAAAATTCAGTGCCCTATTTTATTTATCTATTTTTGTGGATTCTTTAGTGATTACCACAGACGGACGGGCTAACTTGCATTACAAGCGGAAAAACAAACTTAATTTACCCTCCATACTATGATGGAGGACATAAAAACAATGACTGGCCTAAGGTTATCCAGGTAGTGATATCCTATCTAATAGAGAGTCCACAATGCCGTAAGGTAAGACTTCCACATGTCCATCGTTGTTGTAAGGGGTTACCTCTACTTGTCACTTTCAAAAAATAAAAAAAAAAATTATTGGCTTATTTTGAAGTACAGCTAGTATATAGTATGCCGCAAGAAATTTCGAGTCGATCGGCGTAAAATTGGCTGAGATATGAGCATTGTACATAAAACGGTAATTTTTTTTCGTTCAAATCGAAGTGTTGACTTTGGCAGCTCACAAGGGTTTTGTCCTGTCAGATCCAGTTCGGATTTTATGGCCTCATCTGAACCGGGCTAAATCTACACTTTTTTGCATTTATCAGGCTTTTATCTCAGAAACGAATAGGAATTTGGCCTTACTGTCTTTAGCAATATTGTAGCCCCAAACTAGTAGAACAAATCTTTTGAAAAAAACCACATAAGAAAAACTCCATCTGGGGCATCAAAATCTATAAAATATAGAAAAATGTACATAATTGCTGAAATTCTGGTCAGTATCGGCAAAACTATTGGGAGTTGAACCAAGTAACCTTTTGCAAAAATCTTCCAAATAAAGTTCTCAACAATTTTTTAGAACATTCTGAAACTCTAAAATGCTTACTTCATGTTGTTTCAGCGGTATTTTGCCCCATATCTTTTACAACACGTATTTCAAACACAGTTCACACCAAAAGTTTATTCTTGCATTTCGGATTTCACTACATTATTGACATTTTTATTAAATCGTCGCTGAAAAATGTACTGAAAAAACGGCATAGAGGCATTTTACTACAAAGACATGTTCTGAAGAGTTGTGTATTACATTCCAGGGAATATTTTTCCAAAAGAAAATATTCAGAAAAAATTATCGGTTTTGGAGATACGGTGCGAAATGTATAACAATTTTGGAATTTTTGCATATATATTGAAATTTGAGGCAATAAATGTAGTTTTTCGAGTTCATTATTTCTCCAAATATTTTATTCTTGTCCTTATCTACAAATTTGCTTCAGAGGTCAGAAGAAGATTTGCATTGGTTTCAGAGATATAGCCCCGAATTTCTTTAAAAACTCAATATTTAACCATGTTTAGATGGGGACATAAAATCGGAGCTGGGTTTCTTGTCGTTTGCGTCTGTATTTTCAAAAAATCCTCAGTTCGAATTGTTTGCACAAGCTCACCTTAAAAATGTTGCACAGTGTTATTAGATTCTTAAAACGCACACAAAAACATACCAAGATCGGCCCATCCGTTTTCGAGTTATCGTTGGCACCGCAAAACGCTTTTACAGAAAAAGGGTTTCGCAGGTAGCCATTTACCACAACACTATGCAACATTTTTCAACAACAAAAATTCAAGAAGTAGGATAAGATGTGCTATTTCAGATAAAAGAAAGAACTACTTAAAAATATTGGTAGTTTCTTTGAAAAAAAAAAACTTATGAAAAAAAATTTTTTGGCCTGCACAACTAGGGATAACCCCTTAAAGGTTTTCTGCACCAGTGGAGCCTCGTTAATATCTGTTTGCCACAACAAGTAGCAGGCTAAGTTGCCAAATTCGGACAACAGTTATGTGTTTGTGTATTTTTTTCACTAAGGTTGAGCCAATATGCGTATATCCCAAAATGCCTGCTACGAACTCTTTTGGTCCGTGTAGTGATCCAGGCCATGGATCTGTACCGTTTGCATGATTCGCGTTCACCATATGTCAACGTAGCAACATGTCGATAAGATGTAAAGGATATAGGGAACGGTTGCACTTCCGAGACTGCACCGATCTTAACCGTCTCCAGGACTACTGTGGTAGGAGTGTTGTAGCTGCCTGCTGCGTCAGAACATTTCTCAACGTGTCCCTATCTTCCTCGTCGGATTCATCTCCATTGTTTGAATGGGAGACACTACCGTAGTCTCCCCAACAGCGATTCGATTGTAAAGGTATCCGCAACAAAGTCAGCGAAATTTTACACTTTATTAGACACAGAAATATCATTGGCGCCGCAATCCAGGAATCAAGGTCAGGGAAGGATCTAAAAGAAGAGGAAGAGAAGGGAGCACTTGTCTTCTTTATGCACCAGTCAGTCTAGTACAGACCTATCTCACTTGAGCTTGACTCCCAAAAATACCATATATGGGTCACTAAAGTACGCTAAAGTACATTCCATGTATGGTGGTAGCAGTAAAGTGTGGGACTGTCGAAGTAGAAGTGTTTAATGTGTACATACCGCCGGTGAAAAGTTATGCGTTATATTAGCTCGCTTTTGGATGAAAATAACCGCCAGGTGCACATTTTGCCCTCCCTCCCCCCCCCCCCCCCTCTGCCTTGCTTCGGCCATGGCCGCATTTTGCACTGTGAACGAAGACGCACCAACGAGGATACGAGAAAATGTTGGTACAGACATTACCAATGTGGCACCTGGTCTGATAGATAATATGTCCTGGCAACTCGTCATTTCTCTCGGCTCAGACCACCTTCCTATCACCCACCGCCTTCGCTAACAGACCACCCGACTTCATAGCCTGTGACCGTTGTACTTTTCTGAACCATGGAGAAGCTGATTGGCAAGGGTTGCGAGAATTTACCAATAACCGCTTCAGGAAGCTGTTCATTCCCTCTTATCAGGGACGTAAGAAGGGTGTTTTTTAGAGAAGGGTCCTCCACCGAAATTAAAATTGAACATACATACAGCTGCAGCCGCTCGTTGCATGTGTTCGAATATTCGAAGTCAGACCAGCCAGTGTGGTGACGGGACTAGCAAATGAGTGTGCTGGGGTTTATCGTACGTACCCTGAAGGGTTAGGTAACTTACTCTTGAGTTCAAGTGGCTAGTAGGCAAGTATAAGCGGGAAAAAATGGCTAGACTACCTGAAACAATGCAACAGTGAAACAGGATTAAGTAAATTGTGGGCAACGCTTAAATCACTCTCGAATCCAGGAAAGAAGGATGATAGAACGGCTGTTACTTTAAGGGGGAGCACGAAAAATTACATTTTTCATGAATTTTTTACAAGAAATCTACCAAATTTTTTAGAAGATTTGGTTTTCATCTGATAGATCACAGCTTGAGCTACAACCAGATATTTTTTGTTGAAAAATATTGTACAATGTTCTGACAAATTGCTTCCTACTAAACACTGTTTTTACTAAAGCAGTTTGCGGTGCCCACTGTAGCTCGAAAATTAATTAACCGATCAGCATATGTTTTTGTGGGATCATTAAGAACCTAACCGATCGGATCGAATTTTTAAAACTTTAAAATAAACCAATAAAAAATTTAAGTTTTTGTAAAATTTGTAAGTGGCCATAACCCCTTAAACGGCGTGACAGATCTGAGATTTTAACCAGTAGTTAATAGAGCTCCCCGAAAGTTATATGGCGAAGAGGAGTGTGCTGCACCGTATAAGAGCCCCTCATAGCCTAGGAGGTACCACCAAAATTTATGATGAGCGATGTTGCAGATGTTGTCCAAGACGCGAAATCATCCAAAGCGTTGCTTGAGTCCACACGGAATTTCAATGGTAATGGTTAAACCCTGAGTTGAGTACTTGTGTCGTCAATGTTTCGTTAGCCACCCATATTGTACCAAAAGCCAGGGAAATTGGCAGGGTTGTCCTGTTACTTAAGCAAGGATCCCAGAAATTAATCGCACACACCCCAGTACGGGGCGCCGTTTATAGATTTCAGCAATAAAATGTCGAAGACCTATAGAGTGTAGCAGGGCGGGGTGATATCTCCACGATCGTCATGTATGCGATTGAGTGTACGATCTTGTCGTTGGGTCATATCGTCGATGACGTATGTGATAGTTTAAATATCTGCATAGCTGACTTAGTGTAGTTCTTCCACCTGAGGTAAATGAAAATATCCCCCGCTAAATCCACTGCCACACTGTTCACCATATGGACGGCTGAAATGAGGCTCCCCCTGAACATATTGGTCTATGATATTCTGATTCGGACCACTAACAACCCCAAGATACTGGCTGTAAGATTCGATAGCATGTTCAAGTCGTTGGGTAAGCCGCAGCCTGTGCGGCAAGATCAGAACAGATTTCTCCCTTGTCTCATTTGGGATGTTTGTGGAACAATTTGTATCAGACCTTGGAAGAAGGTCCTCAAGTCGATGGAAACTTTGTGTGGGAGGTACCCGATTAGTACATATTCCAACATGTTCCACAGTGCGCCTTAACTAAATTTAAATGAAAGGTGCTTACATCTGGGAAGTTCTTGCGGATTCTGAAAGTACAATGTTCATAGATGAGAAAAATCAAAAAACAAACAAAAAATCGCCGGAGGGATTTTCAAATAAATCGCGGTCAATGTTGTAGAAGTGAAAATTCTCTATAAGATTGACGTTAATGATTTGTTCAAAGGTTGTACCATTTTTGAGATAAAGAAGCTACATTTTTAGGTTTTTTTTTTGCTAGGGTTTCGCGTTTTTGTATGAATACGGCAAGTCTTATCGATATGGGACCTGAGAAAATCTTATAGCTGTGAAAATTCTCTACAAGATTGATTGTATGATTTTTTCTTAGGCTGTACCATTTGTATACCCTCAGCATTTATGCTAACGAGGGTATATACACTTTCATAAGGGCAAAATGTGCCTCATCGAAATAATGGTTTTAGACCCCAAGTATGTTTGGACGAAATGTGTTTCAGACAATTTGGAGTCGATTGAGCAATGTCCGTCCGTCTATCTGTCTGGCTGGAGCGCACGATAACTCTCGAACGGATGAACCGATTCGGTTCAAATTTTGGCTTTCGTAATATTTTGCCCAAACTTAGTTTAAGTTCGAAGATGAGCTATATCGGTCCACTCCTTCCGGTACCTCCCCCACAAAAGTTCGAAAATGTTCGGAAAATTTGTGCGCACGATAACTCTTGAAGGCAGTAACCGATTTGGTCCATACTTTGCCCATCGTGGAGCGATGGTATAAGTTTCATCAGGGGCAAGTCCATACTTCCTGAGAAAATAGCCTGAAAGTTGCAAAAAACCCCTATGACACCGTGTGAGGAGGTTGGAGGGCAAAATAACTCTCGAACAGGTCTGCCGATTCGGTCCAAAGTTTGGCCTTAGTAATATTTTGTCCAAACATAGTTTAAGTTCGAAGATAAGATAAGTCCACTCCTTCAGGTACCTCCCCCACAAAAGTTCAAAAATGTTCGGAAAAACTGTGCGTACGATAACTCTTGAAGAGAGTGGCCGAATTGGACCATACTTTAGACATCCTATTATATCTACCAGATATATATCAGGTTCAAATTTGGACTATATTTGTCCACTCCATCCGGTACATCACACACAAAATTTCGGATACATGTTCACTTTAAGGCTTGCTTTCGAATCACTTTGATTTTTGTTAAAGCAACTTGCATTCGCTGCCTAAATTGCGATGGTAAAAGTTGTTTCAGGGGCAAGTCCATACTTCTTGAGCAAACATCCCTGAAGTTGTAAAAAACCCCTATGGTACCATATGTAGTGGCTGGAGATCCATTCTTTTTAGTATCTCCTCCGCAAAACTTTTGATCTCTAATCCTAATCAACATTTTTGTCAGTTCAAACGCCCAAAATTTTTTAAACTCCCTAAATAAATGCGTTTTTTGGGAAAAAAATTGTTTCAATATACACAGGCTGAGGGTATATCTCTGTCGGCAAAGCCGACTGATACTTTTTTAATTGTTTAGATATATAAGTTTAAGTTGGGGAATTGCAGTCATGGCATTGTTTTATAAGGAGACGATACAGTCAGTCATCTCAAAAATGGTAAATCATAGGAAAAAGTCGTAAAGGTCAATCTTATAGAGAATTTTCACTGCTACAACATTCTCTTTAGTCGCATTAAGATACGACTCGCGGTTTCCAAGCAAAATCGTGAAAACCTAAAAATGCGAACTTTGACCGCGATTTATTTGAAGATCCCTCCGGCGATTTTTTGTTTTTTGATTTTTCTCGTCTACGAACAATGTAGTTTCAGAATCCGCAAGAACTTCCCAGGTGTAAGCACCTTTTATTTAAATCTAGTTAAAGCGCACCGTTGTTCTATATCTGCACAGAGGGAAAAAGTCGATTCAAAATCAACACCGTATGGTGTTAACATGAGAGCAAGCGTATATTCAATATTTTTACCTCGGCTCGGCTCACTTTGGCCAAGGTACGTTCTTATTTCTCGAAACCGTTGACAACATCTCGCTGCCAAATTGACAACGGCGTGCTCATTTCGAGTACAAACGGTGTTGATACACTATCGACAACGGATGTGGTAGGTTTCCCGCGTATGGTGTCATATTATCTCTGGGTTTGGTGGAAATATTACGATGTGCCAAGTATGGACATACTTGGGGTTTAAAACCACTATTTCGATGGGGTACATTTCTATCGTATCAAAGTGTAGCCTAAAGGCTGAGTATATTAAAGGTCCGCCTTTGTCTCTTCTGTCATGTTCTTTTCATTCTGTATACATCTTAAGTTTGGACAACTCTGATATTTTTGACAATGTGCGTTTTGGCAGCGGAAAACTAAATAAATCAGTTCGCGCATGCGCGTATCTTGTTAGCAGGGGCTTGGTTGATTAGGCATTTTTAAATTGATTTGAACAAGAAAAGTTTGGCTTTAAAAAGGCTGAGAGAAGGAAAAAACAACACTAACAAAACACATAAAAATCAAAACAAAGAGACAAACAAAAAATAAACGCGAATCACTCACAATCACCGAACGATGAAGAAATCATCCGCCAAAGCACAAAACACAAAAACAATATCACAAAACCAGATCTTTCAAATCTTTTTTGATTCGCGGAAAATCCAACAATGAATGTCCAACTATTGTTGTTGTCGTTTTTGTTGGCGCTCAATGCTTGTGTTCTTTTAAAGTATGTTACTAGAGCTGGTGGTCAACACACTGCGTCTATCACATTTTAAGAGTACTGTCTGCCATCATTCGAACCATGTTTCGAAGCTCCACATCATCCGTATACAGTAGCTGAAATTGAGCCTGTGTATAAGTGTGTGTGTTTTAGTGTCTGTGAGCTTCTCGCCGCCGATTTGTTGATAGATGGTCATTGTGTGGCAAGATTGACATTCCTTGGTATATAAAAGTGGAAACTTCTTTCAGAATGCATCTCAAACCAAAGTTAGATATTTGCTAGCGAACAGCAAAAGCAGAAACAGCTCCACAGCTTTGAGGCTTCCTTGCAACAGAGACGACCAAATAATAAATCGATCATGTTTAAAAAGGTAAGGATTTCGTGATGGACCAGCAATCACCATCTTCATAATGATTCTTCATTGGTCTTAAATAAACCGTTTCCTTACGCTTTGTGTGTGGAATTAGGTGCTTTTGGTGCTCAGTGTGTCCTTGTCGATGGCTATTTCGGTGCCTGTCAGTGGTGGCATTAGTCATGGATATGCAGCTGCACCGGCAATTTCTTATGCCGCCCCAGCAGTATCATATGCCGCCCCAGCCGTATCATATGCCGCTCCTGCAGTTTCATATGCCGCACCCGCAGTTACATATGCCGCTGCTCCAGCTAAAGTAGCTGTGGCCGCAGCACCCGCCATTACCTATGCGGCGCCAGCAAAGGTTGCTGTTGCCGCTGCTCCAGCCATTGTTAAAGCTGTTGAACCCGAACCATATGATCCCAATCCACAATACAGCTTCTCCTATGGTGTATCAGATCATTCTACCGGTGATTCCAAATCGGCCCATGAATCTTTGTCAAATGGTGTGGTACATGGTAGTTATTCACTGACAGAAGCTGATGGTTCCATTCGCAAGGTAAGTTTTAACTACAAATGAAAGCTAAACCATTTTATTTGCTTTTTTTCGGTATTTCAGGTAACCTACACAGCGGATCACATCAATGGTTTCAATGCTGTTGTGGAAAAATCTGGAGGAGCTGTTATTGCTGCCAAGCCTGTTGTGGCTGTTGCAGCTGCCCCTGCTATTGCCAAAGTTGCTGTGGCCGCCCCAGCAGTTGCAAAAGTAGCCTATGCTGCTCCAGCAGTAGCCATTGGTCATGGCTATGGTTATGGCGGTTACCACCACTAAGTCATCATTCCACAACTGTGAAGCCCTTACCACCACCACCCACCTTCAAGCGAAAAGGCATTTCTAGTTACCAACCAATGTTGCGGGGGGGAGTGAAGTCGCCTCATCCCCAAACACAACGACGACGACGAAGCACAACGTATTCCGGACTTTGATGTGATTATCTTCGAAGATGGGACAGACAAATTGTCTCGTCGTTAAAGTTTAGTTTTTTTTTTGTTTTAAGTGTTATTAACTTATTTGTTTTTGTTTCTAGTTTCATTACTCACGAACTTTCTCACTCTCATCGATAGCATATTTTTTATTTATTCTCTGTCAACTCTAAATGAGCTTTGCTTCTCATTTGCATACGCCAGGATACTATCACTTGCTCTCTCTCCTCGCTCGCTTGCTTGTGGCGTGCAAATGAGTTGTTGCGCTTAAAAAAACAAAAACAAAAAAGTGGATCCTTGAAGGAGAAAGGCATTGATTGTCCTCCTAAAAGGTCTTACTATTTTTTTTTTGTAAATTTGATTCTTTCTGCTCATTATTGTTGTTATTATTTTATATTGTGTAAATATTTCCAGAGCTTTGCATGTATAGCATGCATGCATGTGTGTGCGGGCGAATATGTGCATCTCTAATAATCATCAGCCGCCATGTATCCATATAGGAATTTATATGTATGTATGTATGTGTATTTACTTATACATATGTATATAGGAATAATTATGTGAGTGTGTTTTAGCATGTAAGTGACTCGAATTTCTCGTAGATTGAATTTTTGATTGGTTCTCTCCAAAAAGAGAAATCGTGTGCATTTACTGAATAAAATGTTCAGTACAAAAATATAAAAAATGTTTATGTATTTTTATTTCATTTAAAAGATGTGGTAAGTCAAGTTCCTCTGAGGCCAGTTTTAAAAAATCTACATCCTGCATTGGCTGCATACACATAGAATCAGGAGCTGCGCTGCAGCGTGTCGTGCGGTCCCAACTCACATGCAGGGTACGAATGGAAACGGCTGAAACATCCGGATCTTAATTGGGCTAAAACCTCTAGCATTTGCCTTGGCAGATAACGTTCTTCTACTGCAATGGATGTGGTATGGTCTCCTGCATCGGTGTGAATGCTACCCAAACATGCAATGCAATATAGGCTCGTTGATCTAGAGGTCCTCTCCTGTTCTATCTGGGCGTGGGAAGCCTGTCCACTATATTGTTCCTGCTGAAGCTATGCAAGGATGCCAGCAAAGGTTAATCGTAGAGACCGATTTCGCTTTTGAGGCCCATAGCAAAGACATTTCAGGCTTTAGTCCTTCACAGCGTCAGAAATAGCTATCCAGCTGCTGATCATTAGAATGGGTTCCGCAAGCAGGACAGCACACCAGAATGCCGCCCTGAGAACTGCAACAGGGTGCCTCCTCATGTCTTCAGTGGACCATCTACATAAGAAGACGACTCTTCCAGTACAGCAACACAATGGCATGCTTTGGTTGCAACACTTGTTCGGGTGTTACCGTGAGAGCCATTCTAATCACCATATGATTGAAAGGACCCCCCACCCAGGCATGTCAGGCGGGATATTCATGATATAGGAAGAACCCCTAGATCAATATGTTGTGCATTTATCTCTCTAAGAGAGTCTTCCTTGACTAAATAACGGAAAATGAGAACAATGAGAACTTTTGCCATTCTAAACACCATATCGTAACCTGAAATGTCCAAAGACGTAACCCTCAAAACCATAAAGGAGAAGCAAAAAACGTTATAAAATGAAAACTGTTTTTATAAAATATCAATCTTATGGAGGCGAATATTTTGGTCATTATCATTCATGTAAGAACGGGTGTAAGTAATGAACCGAAAACCGCCGAAACGCATAGCTTTGGGATCCTCCATTACAACAAAATCTGCAATTTTATCCCATTTTCTGAATGGGATCATTATTTTTCACCGTAGAAGCCTGAAATGTTGCCAGGGCTTGTATTTTAGCTTTATGTATCAGATTCCATCAAAAAGCGGATTTCGATTTGCGTGTGGGTTACGTCTTCGGGCATTAATGGTGACGATATGATGGAAAGGACCCCCCCACCAGGCATGTCAGGCGGGATCTTCATGATCTCGAAAGAACCCCTACATCAATATTTTGTGCATTTATTTCTCTAAGTGAGTCTTTCATTACTTAATAACGGAAATGAGAACAATGAGAACTTTTGTTGTTGTTTCGATAACGAGCATCAGTGCCCTAGATCAAGAAGCATATCAAGCAGGTTTAAATAGAATTCACACGGATGCAGTCGCTGATACCATAAACAACTATCGTGTGAATGCGGTTCTCGGAGCACATACCTACATCTACGCTCGGGATGGTGCAGACGTCTGAATTCTTATAGGGAAAGGATCCATGACACCGTGCAAAACATCCGCCCAGCATGCGTCACAGGCCCGCACAACCCACTGCACCTTCTCCTATTAGCCTGTTAACATTAAGAGTATGTTCCCTAACTCTTGGGTCTTCATGGTACCTACTCCTTTCAAATGTCGAACGTTTGGCTCACTGCCCGACAAAACCAAGGCCACGAAGGAGTAATAGGTGGTACCTATTAACAGAAGGTGATAGTTTCCCTAAAACCAAAACCCAAATTTTAATTAAATTATTTAAGGAGTAATAGGTATCACCAGATTTTCCTATAAAAGGACGGCCGAAATTTGAAGAGGGATTCAATCGTGAAGAGAACCAGTGACGCAAACAAGTGCGGGAACAAAGTACCCCAGGTGAGTTAGAGTGGTGTTTTCTCTTAGACTTTAGTATCCCCTCGCGCTGAACCCTCTGTGGCGTCCATAGCCCTTGGGTCCCCCACCTAGAACTCTGTCCTCGCGCATAACCCTCTATGGCGTCCGTAGCCCTTGGGTCCCCACCTAGAACTCTTCCCTCGCGCTTACCCCTCTGTGGCGTGCGTAGCCCTTGGGTCATCGGCCTAGAATTGTGTCTCGCGTTTAACTTTTTGAGGTGTCCGTAATCCTTGGGTCCTTGGCTTAGAATTGCGTCCCGTGTCCAACCCTCTGAGGTGTCCGTAACTCCTGGGTCCTCGGCTTTGAATTGCGTTTCGGGTCAAACCCACTAAGGTGTCCGTAACCCCTGGGTCCTCGACTTAAAACTGCGCTTCGTGTGTAACCCTCTGAGGTGTCCGTAAACCTTGCGTTTACAATTGCGTTTCGTGTTTAATCTCTGTGGTGTTCGTAGCCCTTGGGTCCCCAATCTAGATCTCGGACCCCGCGCTTAACCCGATGTGGTGTTCGTAGCCCCTCACGTTTAACCCCTTTTAGGAGCTGTCTCCGTTAAGTCCCTTAGGTTCAACCTCTTCCATACATACGTACCAACCCAGTGGAGTACTTAACCAGGTCTCCGCTAACAACCGACAGTAAGGAGTACTGAACCGGGTCTCCTCCGAACGTCATTAGGAGTACTTATCCCGGTCTCTGTCAGCAGCCGGACAATAAGTAGGATTTAGCCAGGTCTTCTTCGAACGTCACTAGAAGTACTTATGCAGGTCTCCGCGAGTAACAAGATAATAAGGAGGATTTAGCAAAGCCTTCCCCGTACGTCGCTTGGAGTACTTATCCTGGTCTCCACGAGCATCAGGACAATAAGGAGTACTTAGCCAGGTCTCCTCCGAACTTCAGTAGGAGTACTAACCCAACTCCCTGCCAACAAACGGACAATAGGGAATGCTTAGCTCGAACTTCACTAGGGATCTACCACCAAACCCCGAATTAGGCAAACCAGCCGGTTTACCCGATTGGAACACCGCTGTTAGTCCAAGGGGCGTGGCCGACGCTGAGTAACTATTTAAGTTCCGAACCCTGTCAGAGACAAACCACAAACAAAACCCTAATAAAACTCAAACTTTTGATTAAAGCCCAAATATTCGTGTGTTCCCAGCAAAATTTGAAGGGAGGGGTTCCATGCGATGACGTGATTTCATGGCATCTTTTGCACTGGTTCAAACAAAGTCGTGAAAGATCCGATCTTTTCATTAGCATTTGAACCCATGCAAAGGAAGTCGTGAAAGATCCGATCATTTCATTAGCATTTGAACCCATTCCATCGATCCAATAGAGATGAATTTTGTGTTTTTATTTAAACACATTTTTCTAAATATATCAGATTAATTATTTACAATAGGCTTGATGTTGTCGGAGACTCCAAATCACAACCAACGTTGTTAAAACTCTCGTCGTAATGATAATGTCATGTCAAAACATTGGTGAAAATGACATGTCAAAGCATTGGTGAAAATTACATATCAAAGCATTGGTGTAAATGAAATGCTTTGGGTCCAAAAATGTATAGCATCTTTTGGGGTCCACGCTCATATAAAATTAATCGATAAAGATGCTAAAAAGATGACATGCCAGATTACTTGCACCCATGATTGAATGGCATCTTTGGCATCGAACATTTTGCTGGGTTGTTACTCTTTCGGTCACTATAACATAAATTTCTGTTGTTGTTGTAACAGTGTTTATTAATATGTTTGTATGTTCGTTCCTCTTTTCAATCTGGCTCTGGGTCTATCTCCAGTTCCAGGAAAGTGGCTGCTGCAATGGAATGTAACCACAGATCCACTGGAGTTAGATGAGTAGGTTTTGCTGGGCAGTTGAAAAGGTGTTTTGTGTCGTGGGGGCCCATACCGCATACTGGGCAGATGTCTTGTATGGCGCGGTCGATTTCCGCCCAATATGAATTTAGGCGACTGCAATATCCCGAGCGTGGTTGAGCCAAAACCACTCTAGGTTGTTGTGGCAGCTGACGCTCCTCAGCGAGGACTTTATTCACACTATATTAGCTTATGGCCTTAGCAACTGCATCCGTGTGAATACTATTTAAACCTGCTTGATATGCCTGTTGATCTAGGGGTTCGCTCCTACATTGTTGGACCTCCCTCTCTAGAGCATGAATATCCTTCCTGATATGCCTGCATGTGTGGGGCCTAGCCAGCAGATGGTGATTAGAATGGCTCTCACGGTAACACCCAATCAAGTACTGGAACGAAAGCATCTCATTGTGTTGCTTTACTGGAAGAATCTTTGCCTCCTCCTGTAGATGGTTCACTGTGGTCAACAAGGTTTCTTTATCTGCAACCCAAGTGCTGCCGGCTAGGGACTTGAGGACCTTGTTCCTACTTTTCAGTTTGTCGCAGATAGCTGTGGCGTGCGCGCACTCATGAAAGTAGTGTCGAATGTGACCCCTAAATTTCTGTGACAGACTCTGGTCCGACGCAAGCTATCCAAGCAATAGAGAGGGAAGTTGTCGTTACAAAAGAAGGGAATGGATACAGAAAATCACGGGGTCAGAGGACATCGTCACCTAAATGCCCAACGACGAACCCTTAACGTAACCCTTTGAGGGTTACGTCTTTGGGCATTTCAGGTGACGATATGAAGTCTGGTGGTCTATTAACGAAGGCGATGATGATAAGTGGTTTGAGCAATGGTAAATTACGGGTTGCCAGGACACGTCATTTATCCTACCGGCTTATGTCTGGTGACCTGTGGCAATCTGCTCTTATTATCGTAGGAGTGTCTTCGTTCTCTGTACAAAATGTGAAACTAAGCACGGAATTCCAAAAGCTCAAGACGGCACCAAAGTCACAGCGGTATGTACACTAGGGTTATGACTTTTTTACATCCTGGTATTCGTGTATCATATCTTGATGAAATTTCACCTAAGATTAGTTAAAATCTTATAAGGCAATAAAAACCCTTATGCAAAACCTTTTGAAAACCTTTTATTGTACAAGTAGGCAAATATATAATTGAACGCAAGCTTTACAGCCACATGTATGTATAGAGATGGCCAGTGGGTAAATACCCAATGGGTAAATACCCGGTAAATTGGGTAAATACCCATTTGTGGGTATTTATTTGGGTATTTACTATATTGAATCGCCAATACAACATCTTACACCCTATTTCTGGGTTTAGGTTGTGAAATCATTTCAAAATGGATAGTTTTATAATACTTTAAACAAGTGGATAAATACTTGGGTAAATACCCGAGTATTTACCCAAATGTTGGGTAAAAACTATTTAACTGCCGAACCACTTGACGTAGCCTGACGAAATTTGGCTCAAATCTTATTTATATCAAGAGAACATCCGGTATTGGAAATGGGGTCCCTGGGTCCATGTTTTGATATATCCCCCATATAACCGTACCTCCCGATTTAAGGTATTTTTCACCTATTAGCCACATATTTCAACCAAATTGGCTGTAAATTGGCACAGTGAGTCCCAAATGAGTATAAAATATCCTTGCAAACATTTGTCAATGTAGGTCCACGATTTCTTATAGCCCCCATATATGGGTACCCCGATTTCGAGTATTTACCCAAATATAGGGTGAACACTCTTTATATGCCGAACCACTTGACATAGGCTGACAACATTTGGCTCAAAACTTTCTTATATCAATAGTATTGAAGGTATTGAAAATGTAGTCCCTGGGTCCATGTTTTGGTATAGCCCCCATATAGCCGTACCTCCCGATTTAAGGTATTTTTCATCTATTAGCCACATTTTATAACCAAATTGGCTGCAATTTGGCACAGTGAGTCCTCAATGAGTATAAAATATCCTTGCAAACATTTGTCAATGTAGGTCCACGATTTCTTATAGCCCCCATATATGGGTACCCCGATTTCGAGTATTTACCCAAATATAAGGTAAAAACTCTTTATATGCCGAACCACTTGACATAGGCTGACAAAATTTGGCTCAAAACTTTCTTATATCAATAGTATTAAAGGTATTGAAAATTGAGTCCCTGGGTCCATGTTTTGGTATAGCCCTCATATAGCCGTACCTCCCCATTTAAGGTATTTTTCATCTATTAGCCACATTTTATAACCAAATTGGCTGTAATTTGGCACAGTGAGTTCCCAATATGTCTAAAATGTTCTTGCAAAAAATTGCACATGGACCCAGGGACTCCATTTTCAATACCTTTAATACTATTGATATAAGAAAGTTTTGAGCTAAATTTTGTCAGCATACGTCAAGTAGTTCGTTCGGCAGATAAAGAGTTTTTACCCTATATTTGGGTAAATACTCGAAATCGGGGTGCCCTTATATGGGGGCTATGATAAATCGTGGACCTACGTTGACAAATGTTTGCAAGGATATTTTATACTTATTGACTCACTGTGCCAAATCACAGCCAATTTGGTTGTATAATGTGGCTAATAGGTGAAAAATACCTTAAATCGGGAGGTACGGCTATATGGGGGCTATATCAAAACATGGACCCAGGGACTCCATTTTCAATACCTTTAATACTATTGATATAAGAAAGTTTTGAGCCAAATTTTGTCATCCTACGTCAAGTGGTTCGGCAGATAAAGAGTTTTTACCCTATATTTGGGTAAGTACTCGGGTATTTACCCAAGTATTTACCCACTTATTTAAAGTATTGTTAAACTATCCATTTTGAAATGATTTCACAACCTAAACCCAGAAATAGGGTGAAAGATGTTGTATTGGCGATTCAATATAGTAAATACCCAAATAAATACTCACAAATGGGTATTTACCCGGTATTTACCCACCGTGTGGGTATTTACCGGGTAAATACCCGGTAAATACCATCTCTATGTATGTATGTAACATTATAAGGATCATCAAATACAGAATGAAGTTAAATATTTGGGTTGTCATTGGAGTGGATGCATCTCAGAGGGACGTTGTCCGTGTTACGGCAGGAGATATTTAAGTTTGACATATCTTTAATCGCACGCACACTGCACTGGTTGCATCGGTCAATATTTATTGGTAATTTAGCTTTTCTCCAGTGAGTATTCAAGCTTTTGAAAGCTGTTGGATAGTTATTCAGAGTTACATATAGTTATTTGAAATCTTCAGGTCGGAACTATTGACTACTGGACCAATGATCAGCCCATGAGTAAGAAATGAATGAGCACATTTTATGTAACCTATTCTTGGCTTCAGACACACAAATAAGTACTCGAGGTTTGGTGATTTAATGCGAAGAATGCGATTCATTACAAAATGCTGAACTTTGATGTGGGATGATCTCTCTTTTCGAACATTTGCTGTAGTCAAAATACAACGTCTGCCCTTTTAGTCGGAAATGCTTCCCCTGGTACAGTATACGAACGAGAGACGAGGTGGACCAAAGTGCCTACTAAGAATATTCAGCAAAGTGATTGAACTTCATAACCGTTTTAAGATACTCTCGGTATAGGAACTTGTAATTAATCACATTTGTTTGTCACAGTGTTATGCTACAACTGTTATTTATGTATTTTTCATGGCTGTAAAATTAATGTTTCAATTTACATAAAGACGACAACACAACGATGATTAATATTGACAATGAAGACGACGACGATGGCGGCGGCTAAGCCTCCATGGAAAACGGCAATCTTTTACAAATTAAAACCGCTGTAAGAAGCGTAATGAGCCAGTTATTACAACCAAAGAAGACGTCACAGAAGACTTAACGGCTGACACTAATACGTCTTTCGTCGTTCATGAAATAATGAATGGTTTAACGAAGCATTTAAACGGTTGCTATAAAAAATTATAGCTACTTTTTGAAGAGTTGAAAAAAAAAAATAGTCATGGTAGTTATTATGTTATTATGGTGATGGGTATATTAAACATAACATGACACAGTGACTAACTGACCGCCAAGTAGCGGAATAACGTTTTTCTTGGCACGTTGTCTAAGTTAAGGTACACTAAGTAAATATATGGTGCTCCCAATGACAGTAATATGCACGGGTGGTGGTGGACAATTTTTTGGTTTTTTGGGTGAATCAAAGACTTTCCATTTATGGCCAACATGCGGTGCGGTAGCTAAATTTATGGTTTTCCAAAAAAAAAAAAAAACTTATGTAATAAGTTTATTTGACCCACCTACAACGTGGTTGCAATATTTGGATAATTTTGGCAAAGGCCAAAGAAGACACCGGTTGGCTGACTGGCGGCGGTCAGCTATCATGCAATATTGTAAATTATTGGTAAGTTTTGTTAAATTGTATGGCTTTGGACTGGAAGATAGACCAAGACGACACATTTTTATTTTCTTTAAAAAGCCTGTCACTGCCAATGGAAGCCATCAGTCAAATACTGCAATTAAAGTGATCAACACTTAATCAGTTTCATTTACAAACTAAATCAACAATATTTTTTCCCAAGCATAAAATGGCTTTCCTAAAGGTGAGTGGGTGGAAGTGCTGATTGGTGTGTGATATAAAGTTGGTCATTGGACATTATAATAGTAGGAGGATAAGCCCAAAAGTGATTATTGAAATTAAAATCAAAGGAATAATGGTGTGAAATTTGAATATCAAAGGACATTCTTCGAAATCAAGAATAAGAAATAAAAATTAAAAAATATTTATTTTAAAAGTGTATCAAATGGGAAAAGCCTTAAAATATTCGTTAAAAAAAGAAAATAAAAATTAAACATTTGTGAAATAAATATCTCCTGCCAAACATGTGCTCTTGTAACCGAAACTTTTTCGTCGTTACTATTCTAACTTCGTTTACAGAGTGTCGATGGTGGCAATCTCTGGACTTAATGTTACCAGGAAAGTATTGGCCTTTAGCGTGAAAAGTAAAAGGTGGTGATGTGGTCCTGATAAAGCACTGCACAAAGGATAACTATAGCCACAGGAAACATATTGCGAGGACATATACATAGTTACAACAACGACTTCATGATCTTCAGTGGTTATATTTTTTCTATGAACATATGAACGAAAACAAAAAGGAGTAAGACAGAGCTATAGTCGGACGGGGTCAACCATTTGATACCCTAGACCACAGACGTGGCCCGCAGTTCTCTGTCCCTCCCCGAAATAGTATTTTTTTACGATTTTTTTATAGTTTACTCGCAAAAGTTCAAATTTTGTCCATTGGGCCCCCGAAATGGTGTCGAGGTGTGTTTCTGGCTACATCCCAGTCCTTCACCACTAACCCTGGGCATTAGCTTTCCGCAAATTTTCTTTGTATCCATCCGGTCATAAACACACACGTTGATGTACAAGATAAAATACCATCAGCCTTAAGGCTAACGACACACAATGTCGCGAGTTCATATTAACTGTGGCCAAAAATAGAAGGAGTTGTCGTAGGTCCATCAATTTTGGTACACGTACCTATTATTGACTTACAATCTTCAGGACAAAAAATTGGGTTGGTCGGTCCACGTTTTGATATAGCCCCCATAGAACCGTACCTCCCGATTTTCGGCATTTTGAATATTTCAGCCTCATTATTACACAGAAATTGCTGAAATTTGGTATTTAGTCTTCGTAGGGGGCATTATACCTTCACCTTGAAATTTGTCTGCATAGGTCCACACCTTCATATAGCCCCCATAGGAAGGTACCTCCCGATTTTCGGTATTTTGGAGGTTTTATCCTGATTATAACACCGAAATGACTGAAAATTGGTATTAAGTCTCCGTTGGCGGACTTATAACCTTCCACTAGAAATATGTCGGTATAGGTCCTCGTATTCCTATAGCCCCCATAGAACCGTGCCTCCTCATTTTCGGTATTTTGAGTGTTGTGGCCTCATTATCCACCCGATATGACTGAAATTTGGTGTTTAGTCTTCATATTATTTGTGGGCACATTGAATATATCAAACTCTTGTCTTTATATATGAGAGATTTCCTTCAAAAAATTTTTTTACCGATAAGTGGTCAGAAACCGGTCAATTTTTTTTTTGTAAAAAATCGAATTTTGATTTTCGCTGTTCACAATTTTTTTTAAAAATTGATATTTTAAAATTCTCTCGTTTTAAAGCAAGATTATTAGGTACTTAATAAGCCCACAAAAATATATGATGATCGGTTCATTCGTTTTCGCGCTATAGCCAACACCGCAAAACGATTTGTTAAAAAAGGGGGTATCCTCTCAGTGAGGTGGTCGCTGAAAAGGTGAAATGACACATTCGTCTGCAAACCTCTGCAGCTGGGACCTTTATATATTTGAAGTACTCACTTTTTACTACTCATGCAGCAAAAAATATCGATTTTTTCCCACTCCACTCAATTTAAAATTTGCTTCAGAAAATTAATAAACTTAGTAATACATGTTTGGGTAAATGTAAACACCATATGATTAATGTTTACATGCAAACAAAAGTGTAGCCAAGTTTATTACATCCCAAAAGAACTTAGGAAACATTTTTGCAGCTACCGTTACTTTTAAATTTTAAATATTACCGCATTATATAATTTATTAATTTTAGAGAAAAAACACAAAAATACGTATTAATTAAAATTGTCGGATTTAAATCCTCATATAGCAAAAACTACTTCACGTATCAGTACCAAAATTTAGATTCTTCTTGATTAATATGTTTTCTATCACTCCCCATCAATAAATTTGTTCAACGAAGTATTTAGTTTTTACCATTTTTGGCCACGGTCGTGACACTGTGCGACACTTTCAGATCAGAAATGTGCCTCAACGAAATAATGGCCTTAAGTATCTTAAGTATCGATTTAGTCCTGTCGTGGTGCTCACGATAAATATCGAACAGACCGACCACATCGTAATATTATGTCCATACTTATATCGGGTTCGAATTTGGACTATGTGAGGCTCTCAGCGCCAAAATGGCCTAAACCACATGCTCAAAAAATCAAAATGGCTACAAAAATATAACCGGAACCTTTTGAAATAAATACTAAAAATCTCCATATTGCATTGTTTTAGCAGGTAGTATAACCTAGGGTTATAAAATGCAATATGAAGTTTTTTAATTATACCCTACACCACTATGTGGGGAGGGTATTATAAGTTGGTTTTGGCCAAAAAGTTTGTAACGCATCGAAATAATGGTCGCAGACCCATACTTATATATACCAAAATGAATGTCTCGACGAGCTGAGTCGATCTGGCTATGTGTGTCCGTCCGTCAGTCCGTCCGTCCGTCGGATCGTCACGAAATTTTGGATGTTGATGGGGGTCCCGGAGGGGAAGAAGCCTATTGATTTTGGTGATGGTCGGATAATATTTAGGTGTCAGAATGGGCAAAAAACTTATGTGGATAAAAAGACAACGCTTTTTTCCAAAGCGAATATCTCAGCTTCTATACGGGGTATACCAAAAGCAAAACTTGACAATAAAAGTAGAAAATATCGCCTTTCTAATGATGTAAAGTAGGTTCTCGTAGGTGATCAAACAACGAAGATATAACAATAGTCGCAAATAAAACCCAAATTTTCAGTTTTGCGATTTTAATTATAATGACGAATATCACAACTTTGGTTGGGGACTTTCCAAAAGCAAAGCCAGGCTGTGAAAGTAGAAGATCCCGTCTTTACAATGATGTAAACTAGGTCGGCGTAGGTGACCAAATAACGGAGATATCGCAATAGTAGTTAATACATCCCATTTTTCCACTTTTTTGGAAATCACGCTACAGGTCTCAATTTTGATCGGATCGTCACGAATTTTCGAGGGTTAATGGGTGTCACACAGATGAAGAAGCCTATTGATTTTGGTGATGGTCGGATAATATTTAGGGGTCGTAATGGGCAAAAAACTTATTTGGAGAAAAAGACAACGTTTTTTTTCCAAAGCGAATATCTCAGCTTCAATATGGGGTATACCAAAAGCAGAACCTGGCCATGAAAGTAGAAAATATCGCCTTTCTAATGATGTAAAGTAGGTTCTCGTAGGTGATCAAACAACGAATATATCGCAATAGCCGCTAATAGAACCAAACTTTTTATTTTTGCGATTTTAATAATAATGACGAATATCACAGCTTCGGTTGGGGATCTTCAAAAAATAAGTCTGACTATGAAAGTAGAAAATCCCATCTTAACAGTGATGCAAAGTAGGTTGGCGTAGGTGGCCACATAACGGAGATATCACAATAGTCGGCGATACATCCCATTTTTTCATTTTTTTGTAATCACGCTAAAGGTCGCAATTTTAATCGGATCGTCACGAAATTTTGGGGGCTAATGGGGATCCTACAGAGAAAGAAGCCTATTGATTTTGGTGATGGTCGGATAATATTCAGAGGTCGGATTGGGCAAAAAACTTATTTGGAGAAAAAGTCAACGTTTTATTTCAAAGCGAATATCTCTGATTCTAAAAGGGGTATATCAAAAGCAAAACCTGCTGATGAAAGAAGAAAATATCACCTTTGCAACGATGTTACGTAGGTTGTCGTAGGTAGTCAATTAATGAAGATATCGCAAAAGCCGCTAATAGAACACAACTTTTAATTTTTGCGATTTTAATAATAATGACGAATATCACAGCTTTGGTTCCGGACCTTCCAAAAGCAAAGTCTGACAATGAAAGTAAAAAATCCCATCATTACAATGATGTAAAGCAGGTTGGCGTAGGTATCCAAATAACGGAGATATCGCAATAGTTGGTAATACATCCCATTTATCCACTTTTTTGGAAATCACGCTACAGGTCGCAATTTTAATTGGATCGTCACGAAATTTTGGGTGTTATTGGGGGTCCCACAGAGGAAAAAACCTTTTGATTTTTAATAATGGATATTATTCAGGGGTCGGAATGTGACAAACAAAAATATTTGGAAAAAAGGCCAACGTTTTATTTCAAAGTTAATATCTCTCTTCTGTAGGAGGTATATCGAAAGCAAAACCTGGCAAGGAAAGTAGAAAATATCACCTTTACAACGATGTGAAGTAGGTTGTCATAGATGGTCAAACAACAGAGATATCGCAATAGTCGGTAATGCATCCCTTTTTCCATTTTTGTGCAATCACACTACGAAATTTTGATCGGATCCTCACGAAATTTTGGGGGTTGATGGGGATCTAACACAGAAAGAAGCCTATTGATGGTTGGCATACATCCCATTTTTCCATTTTTTATTTGAGTTGTACTGTCGATGCACTTAAATACGTTTCAAAAAAATTGACCTGTGTTAATGTAGACATTCAGAGCTAAGGCGCTAAGCTATCCCAATTTTAATATTTTGAATTTTATTAGTCAAAAGCTTTCGAACAGGGGTAGTGGTGTAGGGTATCACATAGTCGGCCCCGACCCGACTATAGCCTTGGCTCACTTGTTATGTATTTTAAAAGCTTCTGGTTAGATCTTTATGATTAGTTTGATTTTTTTTTAACATGTGGGTTAGGCCGTTTTGGCGCTGAGCTCCTCACATGTGTCCACTGTTTCGGGTAACTATCACAAATGTCAAAATTTTTGAGGTAATGGTTCAAAAGCTCTAGAAAACCCTTCCGACATTAACGAAAATATTCCCACGGCAGGTTCTTCGACAAGGGATTGACCACCACACAACACTTGTGTTCCGACCAGCAGCTTGTGCTCCAACAGCAGCGGCACAAGCAGCACTTAAGGGGTTAATTCCAGTTGTGCAGGCCAAAAAACTCATTTTCATGCATTTTTTTTAAAGAAACTATTAATATTTTAAGTAGATCTTTTTTCTACCTGAAAGAGCACATCTTAAACTATTTCTGCAATTTTGCTCCGGTCGACTTTTTGCAACATACTCTACCTGTACTTTACAATTAACCAATAAAATTTTTTCGATTTTTTGAAACTGACAAGTAGGGGTAACCCCTTAACACCAGCCTTTGCTTTTCATTATTCATTATTTTTGCAAAAAATAATTGCGAGCTAAGATCGAAAAAGTGGACTTTATGAATAGTGGACTTTATGAGACGGAAGATGGTGGTGGAAATCAAGCCCCCGAACAACTGTAGCTTACAGCTATGTGATGATTACAACGTACTGAGAAAATATCTCACCAGAAATCGAGATGGGGTGTTAGGTTTCCTGTAGCACAAGTCTGTCCAATACAGACCTATGTCGCTTGAGCTGGGCTCTAATAATCCGTACATGGAGCGTATGGGGTAGCAGTCAGGTGTGAAACTGCCGAGGTAGAGTTGTTGCACGTATACATCCCGCCGATTACTCCAGGCCGCTGTACTCCAGGTTATAGACTCAACATTAACTTGCTTTTGGAAGGTCATAACCGATTGGTTTTGTGGGACATTAATGTTCATCATGAATTGTGGCATTCGTTAGGCACAATAAACAGGGGTTTAGGAGCTGGATAAGCAGACTGATAGCTCTACGTTTTGCACGGTCAATGAGGATGCCACTACCAGAATTAAATCATCTGCAGAATTATAACATTGGAGCCTGAATAATTGAATTGTTGACAAAGATTAAGTCAATCTCGGACCCTGATAAAAAGGAAGATATGATCTCGGTCACATTTGGCCACCTTATGCTGATTGATCCGAAGAATAGTGCAATTTATTTTAATCAACATTTCGTCGAGCATCTTGTCGGTGAGAGGCCGAAGAGAAGAGTACTACGTCGTATTAGATATTTTGCAGAGGATGAACCACCACAATTCACAATGGAAGATGTTGCAAATGACATCAGGAACGCTAAGTCATGGAAAGCGTTAGACCCTGACGGAAACTCCATAGTGAGGCCGAAAAAGTTGGATGACCCGGAGTTACAAAAGCTCTCAACTTGTTACTATCCAACCACAACGTGCCGAAGCCTAGAAAATTGGCAGGGTGGTTCCGCTATTGAAGCCAGGGAAGGATGTCTGCAAAGGTGAAAAGTAAAGATCGTTGCACGGCATATCTACACATAGTAAAAGCCGTTCGATAGGACAGGGTTGGTGGCGTTCGACTTATCAAAAGCCTTTGATACTGTCAAGCACTCCACTCTGTTTCAGGACATTGAGCAGATTACCCTCGGACAAACTTTGAAACGTTGGAAAATCAATAATTTTGTGGACGTTGAGCTGGTACTTATACATACATACATATCGCTCATTTACTCAAATAGTGACACATCTCAAAAAATCCAGTTTCGAGAAAAACGAGTTTTAAGTTGGCCATTGAAATTTGACTTCCTAACTCAAAAAACGCATTTTTGAGTTATGCCACTCTTTGAGTAAATGAGCGATATATATGTTGCAATGCGGCCTTTGGTCTCAATTTACATTTTGTAGAGGTCTTTTCCTCTTTTCAAGTCCATTCGCATCAAACAGTCTTAAGGCAACTGTTAAGCAACGTTTTTTTTTCTGCACCGCTTGTACTCTTCTAGAAGTTTTGCTAATTTTGCACAAATTGGTTGATCTGGAATGAGCGGGAAATCCAATGTTTTGATTCTTAGATCCATCCATAAGCTTTGAATCGGGCCTTAAATAATGAGCGTTCATAAATGTAACTTACTTAAAAAAATCATCCCAAAAGGTAGCCAATGGAAAAAAAACACACATAAATATAAAATGCAATTTCCTTCCTTTGTCCACTATTATGTAATCGCTTTTAATAATACACTTTAGGAACAATGATAGGACAGTAACCTCTACCAATGATAGCCAATCACCCAATCATTTGAAACATGTAATAATATTTCTTTAAAATGTTCATCTTTTAATTTAGATTACTTTCATCTGTTTGGCTATGGTAGCTGCCATGGAATGTGCTCTACTGAGAACTGCTGCTCCTGTGGCTGTTGGCCCAGCACCTGTAGCTGCTGCTGTCCCCATCAATACCCAATATGATCCCCATCCTCAATATGCCTTTGCCTACAATGTGCAAGATGCTTTGACCGGTGACAGCAAGAGCCAACAAGAAGTTAGAGATGGTGATGTTGTAAAGGGTTCCTATTCCGTTGTCGATGCCGATGGTTCCTTGCGCACAGTTTTCTATACCGCTGATCCCATCAATGGTTTCAATGCTGTTGTACAACGTGGTCCCGTGCCAGCTGCTGTAGCTGTTGCTAGACCCGTGGCTGCTGTGCCTGCACGTGTATTTTAAGTTAAACAGGACCTTTCACCCCCCCCTTCCCCACCTTATTCCTTGGACTATCTTCTCCCAACCATCTCTTCTTCGTAGTCATATAGTGATCTTTGTTAAGTAATATTTAGGTAAATGTCATTATTATTTAAAAAAAATATTTGTTTATTGTTGTTATCTATAGTTTGTATTTAAAAATTAAATAAAAGAAAAAAATATTATTTTATTAAAAACACACACATATTTATTTCCAAAATTCTTACAATCTTTTTGAGATCGAAACTAAAGCTCTATCTACAAAGTGCCACAATAAATTTTACGCACACCTTGTACAGTGGGTTGGTGCTATGACAATGATTTAAGACTCCGCAAAGTAAAATTGCAGTTTCTTGATCGTGTCGCTGTCTTTTTCGGTGGGTTTTTTTATCCTATCTTGGCAATAAATCAAAATGTTACGAGCTGTTCAAAGACAACGAACGACATGAGTGTTTGAGGTGTAAAATCATTTCCAATCTCTTACTAATAGTTAGGGAATTTAGAACAGTTTTAAATTTCAATTATTGGTCGTTAGAAGAACAAGTATTGCTAAAAAGCAAACAAAAAAAGAATGAAAGCAAAAAACAAATTAAACAAAAATTACTTAGGTAAAAACATTGATCTCGTGGCAGCAGTTTTTGTATACTAGTTTATGGAAAATGTTGATTAAACTTTTAAAATGTCGACAGTTAGGTCAAAAACAAAAAACCCAATGAATGACTTGCCTTAATTCAATATTTAATTCAGTAGTTAACTTCCTGTATCGTCCTCTTGGGAGCTACTTTTAACTTGTTATATAAATAACAAGTAGTTTTACCAAGGACTGAGGTAAATAAAGGTCGGATGTTAAATGTGAACCACATTTAAAGATTGTTTTCATTCTTCATTATTATGAACATGTACATTCAAAACAGAATATCGTACATCATCATCTTCAGTAATGAGTAGACAGCGGAATCCTATGCAAAAATCTGATTAGACAGAAACTCGTTTTATCACAAAATAAAACGAATTAGGCCCAGAAATTTTTGCATATTTGGCATATCGTGCATATTTTGACATATTTGCATAAAATGAGCATATGCAAAACCATATGCAAAAATATATACAAGGATTTGTAAATCTAAAAATCCCACCGAAATGGCTGAAATGTGGTATTAAGTCTTCGTTAGGGGTATGAAACTTTACACCTGAAATTTGTTCGTATGTGTCCACGTCTTCATATATAGAACGGTACCTCCCGGTACCATTTTGTATAAAGTCTTCGTTGGGAGTATAAAACTTTCCACCTGAGATTTGACAGTATAGGTCCACGTCTTCAGATGGCCCCCATAGAACGGTACCTCCCGATTTTCGGTATTTTGAAAGTTGTGGCCTCAATATCCTTGGGGGTATAAAACATTCCACCTGAAATTTCTCGATATGGGTTCACGTCTTCATATAGCCCCCCATAGAACGGTACCTCCGGATTTCTGGTATTTTGAAGGTTGTGGCCTCAATATCCCTCCGAAATGGCTGAAATTTGGTATTAGGTATTCCTTGAGGGTATAAAACTTTCCACCTGAAATTCGTCGGTATAGGTCCACGTCTTCATACAGCCCCCATAGAACGGTACCTTCGGATTTCTGGTATTTAGAAGGTTGTGGCCTCAATATCCCTCCGAAATGGATGAAATTTGCAGCGTTCGTAAAAATACTTTAAATAACATTTCCAATCGTTTCCTGTTTTCCATAGGAACAATACAAAACGAAACATAACCCACGCTGGCGGAGTTCGCTGTTTAGTTTCGTTTTGTTTACATTCGTGAGTGCGAACAAAACGAAAAGCGAAATGTACTCAACTCCACAAGAACAGATAGAAAACTAAATAGTACTAAACACATGTGAATAAATCAAAAACGTTTGGTGGTTGATAAACTACCCAGCAAACCAATCGTACCGATATCGTAACGAAATCGGAACAAAATTCGGACGTAACGTCCGATAGCAGATCCGAAATCGTAACGATATCTTAACGAAAGTTGTATGGAGTGGTTGACATAATTTCGAAACGAAATGTCGGAGCGAAATCGGATCGATTTCGGCCAGAATTCGGAACGAAATCGGAAGAAAATCTTTGGGAAATTCGAAATGCGAATTTTTTCCTCCGAATTTTCGTACAGATTTCTGAACGATTTCGGAATAATGTCGTATGAAAATCTGAGGTACTCTCCGAACTTTTGTTGAGATTTCTGAACCATTTTGGAATAATTTCGTATGATTATGGAAGGAAAAAATTTTTCTCTGATGTCCCTTTTTTATTGATAAATTTCCTTTGTTATGTTTTTTATTGAAAAATTATAATTTCAAAGATATCTAATGGTTTTCACTGTTGTTATCATATTGTAGTTATAGTAGAACAATGTAAACTTTGTGCACGAATATGTTTAGTCTATTAGCACTAGCTTGAATTATTATATGTTGCATTAAATTTAAAATATTTAAAAAATGTATATGCGAATTTTATATCCAACCATTTTGTTTTTCGACAACAAATTAAAATGTTACTTGTTAGATATATACAAAAGGTGGTTGTTGTGCGAAGGGAAATTTGTTTCCGACATATCGATCCGAATTCGTAACGAAATCGGAAGAAACACATTATCATATTCGAAGGGAAATTTACTTTCGACATTTTCTCCGAAATCGGAACGAAATCTGAACGAATTCCCCTACGATAAATCGTATTGAAATCGATACGAAATCAGAACGATTTTGTTTCCGAAATTGTTCCGATATGTCGGACATCCGACATTTGGTTTGCTGGGTATTCACTGTGGTATGTTGATGTTAGTTTATAGTGTTATTAAGCAATCACATGTGTGTGTAGGTGCCTGAGTGTGTCATTGACCATAACGCACGGCAAACGTTTCCCAAAAATTCTTTTTGATTCGGTGGTGAATGAAATAAATCGGCAAAGCATAGCCGAAGTTACATTTCAGCAATAGTACGGTTTCCATTTTTTTACATAAAAATGCATAGATTTTACACATGCAAAAATTTATGCATTTTGCATATGTCATATGTTTCGATTGCAATTTAATCAGAAGCCAAAAATATGCCCAGTCCCAAAATTTGACATGAATCGGACCAAAAATAGGGGTTGCATAAAATTCCGCTGTCTAGTGATGAGGCACATTCCCACATAAGTAGATTCGTCAATAAACAGAATTAACGTATTTCTGCGAATGACAATCCAATATTGATTGTCGAAAAACCAATGTCTTTTTTTGCCTTATTAAGGCAAAGGCCATTTTTAGAGTGATATTTATTTTTAATTCTCTTTCGAGTTGAGCTATTTTGACCTAAGAAGTACATTGAAAAATTAGAAAACCACCGAAGCCCCACACATTCAACCACTATGCTACGTTTCACGGGTGGTTAGACCGATCATCAGACATATTGAATGGTGTTTTTAGTGGGTGGACGAAGGCCAAGCTTGGAAACTACCATTTATATCACAAATCATCCGAAATTTGTATATTCGAATTATTTATTTTAATTTGCTTTTCAAAATAGTCAGGCTTAATCCCATAGTCGTTGTTTTAATATTTTATTAAAACAACTTTAATTTATTAGTGGGAAAAATTGGCGATGTTTACTAAGGGGTAAGGCAGGGAAGACTATAGTTTCAGATCTCGCCACAGATCTTCATCAGTTCCCTTGTTTCTTGTTTTTCAACAAGAAACTTTTTATACCCAAGTGTCAATTGCTCGCTCAAATAGATACGTGAGCAAAGAAACACTCTGATCGAGAATTTCTTTGGGGTTACCTAAACTCGAGCAACTTCACATGCAAACAAATCCAAATCTTTCCCACTGCTATGCGTTGGTCGATTCTCGACGAAAAAACACATAACTAATTTGTTGGTATTGCATACTACAGCAATAAACAACATTTCGACGGTGCCCGGTCTCACAATTAGGAGGGTTGGCGTTTTTTATTTGGGATGACGACTGTATTTTGTTTTTCAAAATAGTCAACAACGATAAAACAAAATAGAAGTCGTTACCCCAAATAAAAAACGCCAACCCTCCTATTTTATTTTAATGTTAGTCATTTAATTCCAATCCTTTCCTATAGTCTGACTTGGCTGATAACCCTATTTTTCAATGCTTTATTACAAATACTATGGCAGCTTTTTTCCACCTTTATTTTATTTGTCTTTCTGTATCAGAAGATTTTGATCATGAATATTTGTCATCGGAATCTTTGACAAGTTGATGCAACCGTGTCACTTGGTTGTTGGAGTCCCAGGTTTGAATCCCAGCCTGGCTCATGCTGAAATCATTTTTTGTTTTGCCTTATTAAGGCGAAGGTCATTTTTAGAGTGATATTTGAATTAATTCTCTTTCGAGTTGAGCTATTTTGACCTATGATGTACATTGAAATGCACCTACAAAGTGTGGCTACTTGGTGTGGTTTATGGACTGGCTGCATTATCGAACCGTATTTTCCCTAAATTTGGCAGTTCCTTTGGCAGCGGTGTTCGCTATTGTCAGATCATAACGAACTTTTTATTGCCCGAATTAGAAGAAATGACTGTGGACGAAATGTGGTTTAAATATGACGGGAAAATTCGTGTTATCATCTCATGTGTTAGCGATGCCAATTGGCCGTTAAGATCATGTGATTTGAAAGCGTTGGAGCCTCTTATGTGTTGGAGTAGAGACTTAATTACGTCTCAGCGCCATCCAAAATTTGAACCAACGGATGGAGGTGTGCCGCTGAGGTCGTAGCAGTCATTTGGCCGGTGGTTGCTATCAGCTCGATGGTGATCGAGCCACGTGGCTATCAATCGATCAAGAATATATGGAAGCCATTCATCGATTGTGTTGCACGTAATATCGATTCGAGGAGCAAACATCGACTCGAACCAATATCTTGTTGTGGCAAAAAATTAAATCTAGTGAATAAAGTACGAATAGACACAACATGGAAGTTGGCCAAAGTTGCATTCGCAACAGACATCCTCAGCACATTCCACTCAACTTACTCAATTCCTTCATTTTCATTAAGCCACGGTGCTCTTGAACCAAATTTTAATGTAAGGTGCTTACACCTGGGAAGTTTATGCGGATTCTGAAACTGCAATGTTCATAGATGAGATAAATCAAAAAAAACCAGTAAGGAAAGGATCAAAGTCGGGCGGGCCGACTATATGATACCCTACACCACTGTTAATATGTAAAATATAAATCGGAGCTATATCCAGATCTTAACAGATTTATTTCCAGACCGAATTCAGTAATTCATTCCAAATTGCATCGAAATCGGAACTATATAGCGTGTTTGGTACAGAAAATACGTGCAATCGGCCGAAAATATATATGGAAGCTATATCCAAATCTGAACCGATTTCGATGTTATGTGGGACACTTATTTCTAGACCGAATTCAGTCAAACGTTCCAAATTTCATCAAAATCGGACGTATATAGCGTGTTTGGTGCAGCAAATACGTGAAATCGGGCGAAAATATATATGGGAGCTATATCCAAATCAGAACCGATTTCTATATAAGTTGGCACATTTATTTCTAGACCGAATTCAGTCACACATTCCAAATTTCATCGAAATCGGACATATATAGCGTATGTGGTACAAAAGATACGTGAAATCGGCCGAAAACATATATGGGAGCTATATCCAAATCTGAACCGATTTCGATATAATTTGGCACACTTATTTGTAGACTGAATTCAGTCACACAAGCAAAATTTTATCAAAATTGGACGTATATAGCGTGTTTGGTGCATCAAATACGACAAATCGGGCGAAAATATATATGAGAGCTATATCCAAATCTGAACTGATTTTCACCAAAAACAATCGCGTTCTTCCTATTGCTAAAAAAATTGTAGTCCCCAATTTACAGCTGAATCGGACAAAAAATGCGACCTCTAGGCTGTGAACAAAAATACATGGACAGACGGACGGACATGCATAAATCGACTTAGAAAGTGATTCTATGTATATCCCTCAAAGGAACTATATGTCTATCTCGCTTCCTTTTGCACGTTACATACAAATGCACAAAGACATAATACCCCTTACCACATAATGGTGTAGGGTAAAAAAATCGCCAGATCGGCTTTTAAATAAATCGCGATTCAAGTTTAATTTTTAAGGGTTTTTTAGGTTTTCACGATGTTCCTTGGAAACCGCAAGTCCTATCGAAATGGGACTAAAGAAAGCTATGAAAATTCTCTACAAGATTGACTTTTATGATTTCTTCGTAGTTTTTACCGTTATTGAGATATAGAAGTTCAAGTTAGGACAATGGATTGACTGTATCGCCTCCTTATATTACAATTTTATGCACAGTGCAACTTAACTAACTTGTTCGCTTGGAAACTGCAAGTCCTATCGAAATGGGCCTAAAGAAAATGTTGCAGCAATGAAAATTCTCTACAAGATTGGCTGATTGATATTTTCCTAGGTTTTACCATTTTTGAGATATAAATATTCAGATCAAACTTTCCGATTTTTTTCTTAAGTTTTCAGGATTTAGCTTGAAAACTGCAAATCCTTTCGAAATGGTACTAAAATATATGTTGTAGCTGTGAAAATTTTCTACAAGATTGGCTTTTCCTAGGTTGTAAAATTTTTGAGATATATAAGTTTAAGTTGGAAAATTGCAGTCATGATATTGTTTTATAAGGAGGCGATACAGTCAATCCATTGTCCTAATTTGAACTTCTACATCTCAATAATGGTAAAAACTACGAAGATATCGTAAAGGTCTATCTTGTGGAGAATTTTCATAGCTACAACATTTTCTTTAGTCCCATTTCGATAGGACAACATCGTGAAAACCTAAAACACCGTAAAAATGTCAACTTGAATCACGATTTATTTAACATTGTAGATTCAGAATCCGCGAAAACTTCACAGGTGTAAGCACTTTCCATTTAAATTTGGTTCAAGAGCACCGTGATGCCCCTTATCCCGATAACATATTAGAGCAATGGAAAAGTATTGCCAAATCCAAACAACCGTAATATCTTCAATTGGACACCAGATGCCTCCACCTACGAATCCAAAGAGAAGAATGCGTCGTATAGGCTACTATGTAATCAGTAGCAAATTGCAGGACACTATATAAATATCCGAGGAAAATAAACATGTCATTTAGTCCGCAGAATAAAGAAAAAAAAGAAATGGGAAAACAGAAGTGCACAACAACACGCACAGAAAAAATGAAACATTAAACTGACGGCCTTGGTACAGACACATTTTCCTGAGTAAATGAGCAAGGTAATCTGCAACAGATATTGTCCTTAGGATATAGAAAAAACACTAGTCTAAGCTGTGTGTGTCCTGTAGTGGTCGAATTTTGAGAAGAAAATAGAAAATTCAAACATACGTTGACGGCCTTTCTTGGTAAAGAGGGGGATTTTAGTAATGTAAAGCTTGAATACATCCATAACGCAACATATGCATTTCCTCCATCCCAGTAGAATGGATTGATGATATGCTGAAAATCAGGATTATCAATTCGCCCATAGGAGAAAATTTCGTGAGTACAACTGTTAACAGAGGTACACCACATATTCCACTACTCTGGTGATAAATGCAATTTTTGTGGGCTTCGATCAGCTGAAATCTTAGGTGGTGTCATATGATGATGATGTAGTAGTTCTGATAAGTGGGACATTTTTACCAAACTTGTTTGACCTTATGTAAGGCGCACTGGTACAGCTGTTTAGCTGGGCGTCTAACAATGGCCGTGGGGACAACCTGGGGAAGACGGAACTCGTACCAGTAAATGAAAACTTCCCAACATTTCGACACCAGCTTTGGACGGAGTTGCATTAGAACTTTTTACGAAAGCTAAATATATCCTGGACTATCGATTGACATGGAAAAGGAATATGTACCACTGCAAGAAATCAATTGGGAAAAATTGTGGACTCAGACCACAACCCATAGATTGACTGTATGAAACCATGGTTCTGGCATCTTAGCCCATAGTGGACTTATCTGGTGACAAGCACTTGAGAATAATGCACTGCTGTCCAAATTTTCAGTTTCAGGCCTCGGGACGTCTTTTAATCAACGAGGTGACGGGTTTCACCATTCGGACACTCGAAGGTGACAGGCATCGCGTAAGCGGTTATATGCCCACCTCTTTCTGCTTTGACTCGCCGCATTTCTTCCCAGCAAAACAGTTCGGATACTTTAGTCATTATGTAACCCATTATAAAGTAAGGTAAACAAAAATAACTACTTATATTACTCCTTACTAAGTTATGAGTAAGGTGGCATCCGACTACAAATCATAGGGTTGTGTGTTCAACGCTCACCCTCAACCGGGTACTTTTTGTAAAAAACGAACAGTTGGTGGTACACATGTAAGCGTTTAAACAACCCTTAATGTTCGTACGCTCCAGCAAGGAGCTAAGAAAAAAAAACAAGTAAAAAGTATCAGTAGGCTTTGCCGACAGAGATATACCCTCATCCTGTGTTGATTGGGAGTGTGAACCGACAAAAGTAAGGATAGGATTAAAGCTCAAAAATTTGCGGGGATATCGATAAATAGAGCTTTTTTGTCAAACTAACGAAAAATAATAAAAAAAATAATATCGCTGTAAATAGGGCCACTAGGAAAACATTCGGTTAAAATGTCCAAAGAATCCTCGAACAGACCCTTAACCACACAAAAATGTTGAACATTTGCGTGGGTGGTACCACAAGGATTGGACAGATAGGGCCCAAATTTGAATAAAAACAAGTAAGTACGTATCAGTCAGCTGTGCTGACAGAGAAATACCATCAGCCACTGACTAAGAAAAAAAAAACAAGAAAACCAAACCAAACACAATAATTATGCCGTATATAAAATATATTGATTTTATATCACGCGTTTGCTTTAAAATCTGTAGGTACCATAACGTGGGCTTATACCAAATCATTGACATATACCAAACATTTTTAGCAACCAAACTTCCTCATAAAGGACTCAAAATATTTATTAATTATGTTAAAATAAGTTTGAAAGAAATTTTTGAAAAAGTTTTAGAGTTATCTGGCACAATATCCGACAGGGTTTTGAAGCTTTTGGGCCATTATCTTAGGAAGTATTGACTTACTCCGGAACAAAATGTACCATTGTAAATTAGGCCGCTTCAACAATCTACTGAAAGAAAAAGAGTCAAAACGATGCGAGAGGAGCCCCTAAACTTCACTTTCTGAATTTTGTGTGGGAGGTACCCGAAGGAGTGGACCGATATAGCATATATTTCAATCTCATACTGGACAGGATGAAAAACTACTATGTGCAAAGCCTGCATCAATCAGAAACTCCCTGCGAGGATTATCTTGCGGATTTGCCATTTTGGTTGGTGCCGCCAGGGTTTCTTGAAGCTTGTAGGCCAATATGTCAGGAATTATTAACTTACTCCTGCAAAAAATTGTACCGTCGTAAAGCGAGCCACAAAAAAAAACTTACTGAAAAAATTTCAATTTCTCTTAAACTTCACTTTATCTGAATTTTGTGTCGGAGGTACTGGAAGGAGTGGACCGATACAATCCATATTCCAACCTGATACATGACTGGATGAAATAATACGATGTGCAAAGCCTGCACCAATCAGAAATTCCCTGCTAGGATTATCTTGCGGGTTTGCCATTTTGGCTGGTGCCGTCAGGGTTTCTTGGAGCCTTTAGGCCAATATCTCAGGAAGTATGGACTTCCGCAAGAAAAAAATTTTACCGTCATAAAGGGAGCCGCAAGGAAAACATACTGAAAAAATTGCAAAACTATCCGAGAGGAGCCCTTAAACTTCACTTTATCCGAATTTTTTGTGGGAGGTACTCGAAGGAGTGGACAGATATAGTTCATATTCGAACCAGATCTACATATATCTGAAAGGAATAATACGATGTGCAAAGTTTTGACCAAATCGATTGCTCCCTTCGAGAGTTATCGTTCAGACCATTTTACAGAAAAATTTAGAACTTTTGTGGGGGAGGTACCAGAAGGAGTGGACCGATATGGCCCATCTTCGAACTTAAACTAAGTTTGGACAAAATATTACGATACCCAAAATTTGGTTCGAAGCGGTTGAACTGTTCGAGAGTTATCGTGCGCACAAGCCAGACATTTTTCGTATCAAAGTGTATATACCCTTCTAGCCTAAAGGCTGAGGGTATAACTATGTTTCGACAAAATTTAGAGATCCAAAGTTTGGACCAAATCGGTTGCTACGTCTATGAGAAATCGCGCGTACCATTTTAGCGAATATTATCGAACTATTGTGGGGAGGTACCGGAAGGAGTGGACCTATAAGCACCACCTTCGAATTTCATATAATATTCGAAGAAATATTACAATATCCAAAGTGTAGACGAACGCTGTATTCGGTTTGAGCTACATATACTGACATAGGGGTTTTTACAACTGTCAAGAAGTATGGACTTGCCCCTGAAAAAAACTTTTACTGTCGTAATTGAGGCAGCGAATGCAAGTTGCTTCAACAAAAATCAAAGTGAATCGAGGGCAGGTCTTAAAGTGAATTTATCCACAATTTTGTGTGGGGGGGTACCCGAAGGAGTGAACAAATATAGCCCATATTCGAACCAGATCTATATCTGGGAGATATATTAGGATGTATAAAGTATGGACCAAATCCGTCACTCCCATCAAGAGTTATCGTGCGCACAATTTTTCCAAACATGTTTGAACCTTTGTGGGGGAGGTACCTGAAGGAGTGGACCGATATGGCTTATCTTCGAACTTAAACTAACATACTTGGGGTCTAAAACCATTATTTCGATGAGGCACATTTTGCCCGTATGAAAGTGTACACACCCTTGTTAACATAAATGCTGAGGGTATAAATATGAAGTGTGTTGAAATTGAAAACAAATTCCACCTCAACTGTTCTATAGCTTTTTTTTCAACTTCCAGTGGCCATAGAATAACTAATTATTCTAGTGGTCATAGAATAACTAGTAATTCAGTGCAACATGCCCTTGTTAAAATAATGAGTTACTAGTCACGACTACCAAAAACTACTATAAAAACCCATTATTTTGTAAGGATTTTTTGTTGGATTCCAAGAACGGTCATTTGGCTCAAGGCAACTCTCTTCTGCACGGTCTGGCAATATAAACAGATGGATCCAACATGGGAGAAGACATTGACGCCAACTTCTGTTTCGAAACTCCATTAATCAAACATTCATTCATTTGAGCTTAATGATAGCAGTGGCGGCTTTCTAGCAGAGAATTTTTCTACAAGGAATCTGATGATTTCATTGGTTAAACCAGTCTTACAGAACCGAAGATTATATATTTCGGCCCTTAAGGTTCTCAATCATGGACCATAAACCGTCGAAATATACTTGATTGCAGATATGCACTGTGCTCGAGGCCATAATGAGAAACGAATCGATTGATTTACCAATTGATGAATATGTTATGTCACCAATGTGCTTATTTGAAAATGAACACCGCAGATGACTTTTGGAACCTGGATGCAAGACATCCAAAGCAATCTGGCCTATGATCTTTCCTCGTATAACAACTTGTTTTTTCTCACTCGATAATTTAGGGATGATAATCACTGTTGGTGTTATTAGGGAACGCTGTAGGGTTAGATCACTAATGTCAAGATAGGATGATAGTGGCTTCGACTACTGTAGTTGATGTGAAGATGCAGAAGAGATAGAGAAGGTTGAACATCTACTTTGTGTCACACAGGAAGACGCCGACACCTAGGTAGATACCTGATAAATGGCCTCATCTTCCTATCAGAAATAGACCGCATCATCCTTCTTAAATGTTCATATAACATATCTTGCTAAGCCATGAGGCAGTGTGCGTTTACTGAGAGCAAGTGAGCGTAAATAATGCTTTGAAATTTATGTTCACTTGCTCTCAGCAAGCGCCCACTGCGGTCGCTGGAACAATCATTTGCCTAATGTGACCTTACCTTAAGGTAAGGAGGATTTTGAACGCATAGCCAACTTTGCATCTGTCCAAGGGCGAAAATCATAAATCCTTACCGAAACCCGGCAGCTCCTATATAACTTGTGTGATTTTTATTTTCGGCTTTGTGACTATCGATAGGGGGTGGTCATGGCGTCCAATTTGCAATTGGGCAGTATGACCGCAGCCTGAACGTTCTTATAGTCTAAAATCCTTTTTTGACTTATGACCCGTTATGTCTGGTTACCGGCTTATACGGTTATTGGGTATAAGGCCCCATCACTACGAGTTATTGCATTTTATTAATTATTGCTTATTTAGTGTCTCTATGGAATTCCGCGGCTAGACAAATGACAATAATTGAGGAACTTTTTCACAACCTCAATAAAATACATATCTTTAGCCGAGCTTGAACTGATTTCGCTTAGAACTAACAAAGTCCATTAAAATTTGAAAAGAACCAAAAAAGCGGCAATTGTAAATCACCGACCATGAGCCAAAAGTTGCGTGAATAAAAGCGGCATGTGCTATGCACACAAGTTGCGTGTGTTTGGTCACACGATCACCACAAATCAGATATCAACAACAAGAATACGGTTAACACGAACCAAGTCAACCATTCATTCCTCCAATATCCATGCAGTAGTACGTACATAGATCACAAAGACAGAATGAACGGATGAAGGTTCTCCCGTCTACGTTTCAACTTGCAGACGACAGACATTTGGGACAAGTTTCGTTTCATTTAAAATCAAAAACCAAAAACCACACCTTTTAGTCATTCACTTGGAACGTTTTATGCGTTTCTTATAATCCATGATGATATTGTTGTTGGTATTATTGTCCGCTTGTCTGTATATTTTGTTGCATTTAAACTTTTTGATCATGCACCCAGGTTCTTTTCTTTTTGTTTTTTTTTTTTGGGTTTTTAACAAAATGTAACAAAATCCTATCTCTCAAGTGGCTATGCTATGTCTCAAAACGTATCATGGTTTAGCTTTGTGGTCAAACATGTGTATGGAAGAACTTTTGCAGTATCACTATAACTGCACAACAAAAAAATGAAAACAAAATACAACAACAAGTGGACACAAAATGCCCATGACGAACGAACATTGAACATTCTGACATTTCTTACATGGGCTTAATAGTTTCAACCGTTTCGAATGTGTCACATGCCATTAAACATTCAAATAGTGAAGCCCACCTAATTCCACCAATAAAATGGCAGATTACAGGCTTAGGAATATGCATATACATACTTATCAATGTACATATGTATGTTGGAATCGTTTAGTAAGGTCGTTAATTGAATCAACGGAGAGCAATTCACATATAACATCAAAATTTCTTTAATTTTTTAATTAATTTCTCTTTGGAATCGAGCTTAATGACCAATGATGCAAGTGAAAAAGGAAAACCGAAGATTCGAACCAACACAACCACCACTACCACTCTTCGACATATCGGCTGTGGAGCGGCTTCTCTGTCATCGAAGTTTTCTTTTTTCAAAATGCAATTTTTGTTTTTTTACAACACCAATGGGTATTTGCCGATTTTTAGTTGTGCTTTCATGACAAACGCTTAGCGCTGCTTTTGAAAGTAAAGAGTTTGGCTCTGAACGCTAACACGCCGTGACAACACCTTTTTTCTTGTGTTTTTTCAAGGACGTGGGTTCAAACCCCAGCCTGGCTCAGCTGATTCTATTTATTTGAAAATTTTGCTTATTAGGCCAAAAATCATTTTTTATATTAATTTTTTAATTAATTTATCTTTGGAATCGAGCTTAATGACCGATGAAGCAAGTGAAAAAGGAAAGCCGAAGATTCGAACCCACATAACCATCACTATGTGACATGCATGTTTCGCCTTTGGTAGAGGCTTTTCAGACAGAGAAGCTGCTCCACAGCCGATATGTCTGAAGAGCCTCTACCAAAGGCGAAAAATGCATGCCACATAGTGGTGGTTGTGTGGGTTCGAATCTTCGGTTTTCCTTTTTCACTTGCATCATTGGTCATTAAGCTCGATTCCAACGAGAAATTAATTAAAAAATTAATATTAAAAATAATCTTGGCCCTAATAGGCAACATTTTAATTTTTTTTAAATTCTTCGATACCATCAAGCTATTATCCCACTGCGTTGCGTTTAAGTAAAGCGAATTAATCGGACACTAAGCAACATATAAGTGTGGATTAGCAGCTTCCAACTCCCTACAAGTCTGATGCATGTTCCGTACGCATTCTCTGGATTGGACGGGTTTCTTTCGCTTTATCACAACATCAGGTACTCCTGATGGAGTCTAATATCGCCAATATAATGGTACATGTTTTTTATTGCGTCCTGACATAACGTCCACCGACATAAGAAAAATTAGCTTTGGGCGTTATGACTTTCTAAATGTTACTTATGTAAGCCGGTTTTAAGTCTGCCAAAGGGTTAAAGTCTTATATCCCAGCCGAGGGCCGACTGCTTACGGAAGATTTGAATTTAAAGTAGATTGTGATGTCAATGAGGTTGCGTATGCGTAGTCAACGTTGCATCTATCCAGGAAACGTCAAGAAATCTTACTTTTATACACCAACAAGTAAAAAAGTATCAGTCGGCTTTGCCGACAAAGATATATGTATTTAGGGGGTTTTAAAAATTGTGGGCGTTTGAACCGACAAAAATGTTGATTAGGGTAAAAGATCAAAAGTTTTGCGGAGGAGATACTAAAAGGAATGGATCGACATTGACCATTATGGAAGTGGATCTCTAGCCCCTACATATGGTGCCTATGGGGGTTTTACACCCTTCGGGCTGTTTTCTCAAGAAGTATGGACTTGCCCCTGAAAAAAACTTTTACCATCGTAATTGAGGCAGCGAATGCAAGTTGCTTCAACAAAAATCAAAGTCATTCGATAAAAGGTCTTAAAGTGAACTTATCCGAAATTTTGTGTGGGAGGTACCAGATGGAGTAGACAAATATAGTCCATATTTGAGCCTGATCTATATCAGGAAGATATATTAGGATTTGTAAAATATGGACAAATTCGGCCACTCCCTTCAAGAGTTATCGTACGAACAATTTTTCCGAACATTTCTGAACTTTTGTGGGGGAGGTACCTGAAGGAGTTGACCGATTTGGCTTATCTTCGAACTTTAACTATGTTTGGACAAAATATTACTAAGGCTAAATGTTGGACCTAATCGGCAGATCCGTTCTAGAGTTATCTTGCACTCCAACCACCTTTCATGCTATTTTCTCAAGAAGTATGGACTTGCCCCTAATGAAATTTGTACCGTCGTATTGGGGGCAGTGAATACAAGTTGCTAAAACAAAAATCAAAGCGATTCGAGACATGGCCCTAAACTGAACTTTTCCGAAATTTTGTGTGGGAGGTACCCGAAGGAGTGGACCGATTGAATCCATATTGAAACCTTATCTAAGTCTGGTACACATTTCAGGATGTGCAAAGTATGGACCAAATCAGTTACTCCCTTCAATAGTTATCGTGTGCACAAATTTTCCGAACATTTTCGAACTTTTGTGTGGGAGGTACCGGAAGGAGTGGACCGATATAGCCCATCTTCGAACTTAAATTAAGTTTGGGCAAAATATTACGAAAGCCAAAGTTTGAACCGAATCGGTTCATCCGTTCGAGAGTTATCGTGCGCTCAACCAGCCAGACAGACAGACGGAAGGACATTGCTCAATCGACTCCAAATTATCTGAAACACATTTCGTCCAAACATACTTGGGGTCTAAAACCATTATTTCGATGAGGCACATTTTGCCCGTATGAAAGTGTATATACCCTCGTTAGCATAAATGCTGAGGGTATAAAATTTCGATTGTGCCTTATGACCGCGGTCTAAAAGTTCATTGCGCCCAAAAATATTTTTGGGACTTATTACCGCTGGACGTCAAATTTAAAATATATTTTCAAAGAAAATCTTTAAAATGTTGGCTCGATTACGGTTACGATACTTTAGTGTCTCCTTTCGGGGAAGCATAGCTAACTGCCATCTGGCGCGTCAACAAGTTAGGAATGTTAAGGAATTAGTTAAGTCAAGCATATAATGTTGGATCTGAATTTTATGCTAGAGAATTTCGAATAAATGTGGCTCCAAAATATTCAATTCCAATACCACACAACTTTAATTGAGGAATAACTTACTCGAACTACGGAAAGAAGGAAGATAGAAGTGACATGGCGAAGAGAAGTGTACACCTTTTTTAGTAATTCGTAATTCGTGCCACCGTGGTGCAATGGTATGCACACCCGCCTTGCACGCTGAAGGTCGTGGGTTCGATTCCCCGGCCAGTCAACATCAAAAATTTTCAACGATGGCAAAATACCCCTCAGTAATGTTGGCTACATTTCCTGAGCACTTCAGTCATGAAAAACTTCTGTACAAAGTTGTGTCTTAAGACACGCCGTTCGGACTCGGCGATAAACAGTAGGTCCCATATCATTGTGCTAATATGAATCGGGGTGCACTCATTGAGATGAGAGAAGTCTCCCTTGTCCCGTATGGGATGTTTGTGAAACAATTAACATTTCATTTGTAATTCGAATTATTCTATTTGTAATTCGAATTATTCCATTTGTAAATCGAATTATTCCATTTGTAAATCGAATTATTCCATTTGCAATTCGAATTATTTCATTTGTAATTCCAATTATTCCATTTGTAATTCCAATTATTTTATTTGAAATTACACATGAAATCATTCGAATTACAAATGGAATAATTCGAACTGCAAATGGAATAATTCGAATTACAAATGGAATAATTCGAATGACAAATGGAATTAAATGTTACGAATTACAAATAGAGTTCTCGAATTACTTCTGAAAAATGTGTAGATCTCTTCCTGTCCAGGATGAACCACCACAATTTATAATAGGTGATGTTGCGAATGTCATCAGGAACCCTAAATCATCAAAAACGTTGGGCCTTGATCGAATCTCTATGGTAATGCTGAAACAGTTGGATGTGCCGGAAGTCGGGTATCTTTCTTAGTCCGGAAAAATGGCAGTGGGTCCCGCTACTGAAACCAGGCAAGAATGCCAGGAAATGTGAATCGTACAGACCGAGTTCGCTTTTGTTGGTCATAACAAAGACTCTTGAGGCTTTTCTCCACACCAGTGTCAGAAATAGCTATCCAGTTGCCGATCATCAGCGTGGGTTCCGTAAGCAGCACAGCACGACAACTGTGCTGCATGTCATCTACACACATATTAGTCGAGGACTCAACCAGAGTAAGCCGTGTGATAGAACAGTGATGGTGGCGCTTGATTTATTAAAAGCCTTTGATTCTGTCAAACACTTCACTCTGTTTCAGGACATCGAACAGACAAACATCCGGCTAAGTTTGAAATATTGGATAATCAATTATCGTAAGTGGAATTCAACAATAAAAAGTTCAAGTCCCGAGAACAGAGTCGATGGTAGCAGAATTCCGACCACGAACAAAACAAAAAACATTGTTCCACAACATCCCATACGGGACAAGGGAGACTTCTCTCATATCAATGAGTGCACCCCGATTCATATTTAGCTCAACGGCGTGTCTTAAGACACCACTTGTGGAGAAGTTTTTCAAGGCTGAAATACTCAGGAAATGTCGCCAACATTACTGAGGGGTATTTTGCCACCGTTGAAAAATGTTTGATGTTGCCTGGTCGGGGAATCGAACCCCCGACCTTCTGCGTGCAAGGCGGGCGTGCATACCATTGCACCACGGTGGCACCGACCACGAACAACCCCAACATTTTATGGGTCATATTCGACAACATGTTCATGTCGCACAATGATCTAAAATAAAATGTTTTGTTTTCTTTAAAGAATTTCATGTAAATATTTATTAAAAAAATAACTTACAAAGCTAGGATATTGAAATTTCGGGAAATGTATGTAGTGCAGGATATTAAGATATATTAAAAAAAATGCAGGATGTTTTCAAAGGATTTTTATACCCTACACCACTATGTGGGAAAGGTATTATAACTTGGTTTTAGCCGAAAAGTTTGTAACGCATCGAAATAATGGTCGTCTCGACGAGCTGAGTCGATCTGGCTATGTATGTATGTCCGTCCGTCTGTCCATCTAACGTTGTAATCACGCTACAGGTCGGAATTTTGATCGGATCGTCTTCCCCTAAGGGGAAGAAGCCTATTGATTTTGGTGGTGGTCGGATAATATTCAGGGCGTAATGGGCAAAAACTTATTTGGAGAAAAAGTCAAGTTTTATTCTTATGCAAATATCTCCGCTTCTAGAAGGGGTATTCCAAAAGCAAATCCTCTCTATGGAAGAGCAAAAGATCAGCTTTACAATGGTAGTCAAACAACGGAGATTTGCAATAGTCAATTTAATCCAATTTTTCATTTTAATTTGAATTCTAATGACGAATATCACAGCTCTTGTTGAGGGTCTTCTAAAAACAAAACCTGACCATGAAAGTAGAATATACGAGGGCAGTTCGGAAACTTCTTAGCTTAGCACAAAAAGCGCGGTATAAACAGAAAAAAGTTAAGTGTTTTGGAAACTTCCATCTCTGTTATGAACACATGTTAAATTTTGTTTCGATCTGGCAACTCCTTCATATAGAAACAGGTGTTCAAAAAAGACGCATCCGCAATTTGTTTACAATGGAAAAATTAGAAATGCGTGCTGTCATTAAATATTTACATAAAAAAGGTTTATCGGGACAAGAAATTCATAATGATATTGTGAATGTGTTAGGTGAAAGTGCTCCTTCATATGCAACAGTAAAAAATTGGGTTGCTGAATTTAAACGTGGTCGTACAAGCATTGAAGATGAACCACGTAGTGGACGTCCAAAAACAGCAACAACGACAGAAATTGTAGCCAAAGTGCATGATATGGTATTAAATGATCGACGAATAAAAGTGCGTGAAATTGCTAATATCATGGGCATCTCAAATGATCGAGTCCATTTAATTTTGTATGAAGAACTACAGATGAAAAAGTTTTCTGCAAGATGGGTGCCGTATTTGTTAACAGTCGATCAAAAACGCATAAGAATGAACATTTCTCAAGCTTGTTAGGATCGTTTTAAGCGAAATAAAATGGATTTTAAGCGTCGTTTCATAACTGTTGATGAGACATGGATACCTAAAATTTTCTGAGCGACAATTTTGCAGAACATTTCAAAGCTGAAAAACGTCATCTTGTGGTACTTTTATAGCGGCTCTTAACATAAAGGAAGAAAAGGGTATTGGTGGAAGAGAGTTAGAAGGTCCAAGTGCTCTACGAAAATAATCCCCGTTCGATTCGACTGAAGACATGTCATCTCAAAAATAAGCTAAAGCAATAGTGAACAAAGATATAACGCTAATTCCTGATGGCTTACAGGGTCTCTAACAAATACTTCATCTCGCCATAACGCGGAAGTTCGCTTCACGGCGGATCTGTCCTTCGGGGTTCTTAATATAGTCACCAAGGTCTTTCTTCCCCAACAAGAATTTTCCGAGCCCCTGACTTTTACCTCCAGTTTGTTGCACAGTGTAATAGCTTAGGTGGCATATGACTTCAGTATCTACCAAAAAAATGTTTTCCGTGAAAAGATTATGCACAGCTATAGTAGTGTAGGGTATCACATAGTCGGCCCCGTCCCGACTATAGCCTTTGCTCACTTGGAGCGCAAGATAACTCTCGAACGGATCAAACGACTAGGTCCAAAATTTTGCTTTCGTAATATTTTGTTCAAACTTAGTTTAAGTTCGAAGATGGGTTATTTCGGTCCACTCCTTCCGGTACCTCTACCAAAAAAAATAATCGAAAATGTTCGAAAATTTGTGCGCACGACAACTCTTAAAGGAAGTAGCCGATTTGGTCCATACTTTGTACATCGTGAAATTTCTACCAGCCTTAGAGGTTCCAATATGGACTCAATCGGTCCACTCCCACACAAAATTTTGGAAAAGTTCAGTTTATAACCAGCTCTCGAATCGCTTTGATTTTTGTTGTGGCAACTTGTATTCACTGCCCCCATACGACGCTATAAGTTTCATGAGGGGCAAGTCCATACTTCCTGAGAAAAAAACCTGAAAGGTACAAAAAACCGTATGGCACCGTGTGTAGTGGTTGGAGAGCAAGATAACTCTCGAACGGATATTCCAATTCGGTCCAAAATGTGACGTTCTTAACATTATGTGCAAACTTAGTTTAAGTTCGAAGATAAGCCATGTCGGTCCGCTCCTTCAGGTACCTCTCCCACAAAAGCTCAAAAATTTTCGGAAAAAATATGCGCACGACAACTCTTGAAGGGAGCGACCGAATTGGTCCATACTTCACACATCCTAATATATCCAGGAATATGGACTACATTTGTTCACTCCTACAGGTACCCCCCACACAAAATTTTGGATAACTTGCTGCTCGCTGCCTCAATTACGACAGTAAAAGTTTTTCCCTTCTTCTTGAGAAAACAGCCCGAATGTTGTAGAAAACCCCTATGGCACCATATGTAGTGGCTGGTGATTTCTCATAGACGTAGCAACCGATTTGGATCTCTAAATATTGCCGAAACTTAGTTTATGTTCAAACTTGGGCCCTATCTGTCCAATCCTTGTTGTACCACCCACACAAATGTTCAACATTTTTGTGTGGTTAAAGGTCTGTTCGAGGATCCTTTGGACATTACTACCGAATGTTTTCCTAGTGGCCCTGTTTACAGCGATATTATGTTTTTCGTAGGCTAGTGTAATAAAAAAGCCCAATTTATCGTTATCACCGCAAATTTTTGAGCTTTAATCCTATCCATACTTTTGTCGGTTCATGCGCCCAACATTTTGAAACCCCCCCTAAATACATACGTTTTTTTTTTTTTTTTTTGGGAAAAAAGTGTTTCAATCCATATAGGCTCAGGCTGAGGGTATATCTCTGTCGGCAAAGCCGACTGATACTTTTTTACTTCTTTTTTTAAATGTTGTCCTTTGAAATTTGAATGTCCTTTAAAAGGTCAACAGGATGAGAAAATGAAAAATCGTAAGTGCCATTTTACTCCACTTTCCTATAGTTTCAGACGTAATAGTCCGGTTCATGTGAAACACAATTTTTTATAAATTTTCGGGCGGTGTAATCAATCAAATATTTTTACTTTCAAATTTGGAAAACGGAACAAAATATTGAAGCGGTTAATGATGTTCAGATTGTCTGTAACTAAGCAAAAAATTTCTAGTTATCATCATCTTTGAAGCAAACAAAAATATTAGCATCAATAACTAAAGAAGCATGGGCGTTGATGGTTGTTTCGCCGATGCAGTGATCTCAATCATATTTTTTGCTTTTGTTCAGTTTTCATGTCTGTGCATTTATGAAGCCAGCCAGATGATCAACCTTCTTACAAGAGCTACAATATATACGACATATTCGGTGTAAAAATTAATTCTCAAAGTCACTAGCATGCATTTAGAAGCTGTAATGGTTGTCGTGGGGTAGCGGTTTAGAATATTCAGACAGCGATATGTGTACAGTCATTGTATTTGAATGTTCTACTGTTAACAACATGTTTTGTTTTGCTTTTTTTTGCGCGCATTGAGAGTTTTCATCAAAAATTAATCTTAAACGCATTTTTGTCTTTTAGTTGGTGGTGGCAATTAAGAAAAGTATGGGAACAGTGGAATGATTTACTTCTTCGACTGTGACATTGTGTTTTACATCTGTTGAACCACAAAGGTGGGGTATTTGTTTTGAATAAAGGGAAATTATGCATCAGAAGGTGAAGAACAAGTTGTTCCGAGCAAATTTATAGCCCTACAGGATGCAGGATGAACAAAGACGATTTCTAAACCGTGGAAAGCATAATGTCCACTGAAAACTTTAATGCGAGAAGAGTCAGAAGCACGGGCCCTAAATATTGGGAACCATATTTGGAGAAGTATTGCCTTTCCGTAGCAAAAATATTGTAGTCATGGTAAATATGTAAGGAAGTATGGACTTGCCCACGTTGTAATCTGAATCACAAGAACTAATTTGAATGAAAAATGAAACACAGCCCTTAAACACTTAAGCACAATTTTTGGGCTTTGAGTTTATGAAGCACTAAAACACTACAAATCATGCTTGATCTTGCACAGAAATTTAGCACTGATATCTGGCTAGCTGTTTGCAAAATATGGTACAATTAGTTATTTTAGTTTTTGCGTAATAAGTTTTTTAAGTGGGGAAGTGAAATTTCAACCGCCAACTTAAAACGCGTTTTTCTCGAAACTGGATTTTTTGAAATGTGCCACTCTTTGAGTAAATGAGCGATATCTTGTGCTATTAGTAAGCTATCGTGCTCATCAATCATTTTAATTGATGCCGTCAGGGGTTTTCGCCCATAATCTCAGGAATAATCGACTAGTGCCCGAACAACCAGCTGCACAGCATGACTTGGTTGAAAAATGTGGAAATGGTTGTGTGAGACGGATATAGTCCATATTCGAACCATATATATGCCTGAAAGAAATATTAGGAAGTGCAAAGCTTGTACCAAATCGGTTAGGACCAATTTCGATGTGCTCGGTTTGTCACATCCGCATTCACCACACACAAACTTCGTTGAGGTTCAATAAATGTCGAGAGTGGGTGGATCACAGGGGTTGCTCTGCCCCTCCCACAGTGAGTCATCGTCGTCATCAGAATACGGGACTCCACTGCAGTCCACCAACAGCAACCGTACGCGCATTACATAACACCAGTCGTTAATGGAAATCCCTGAAAATGCATCATTTTGTAATGTAATTGCAACGGTCTCCGAGATAAGATCAAGGAAATAGTGGGCTTTACGTATGAGTCGAAAGAGTATCATGGTCGCTGCAGTGCAGGAAACCAAGCTCAACAACAACTGCAGTTTACAGCGTTGTGATGGTTACAACGTATTGAGGAAGGATCGCGTCAGAAGTGGAGTGGGGGACAAACCTATTTTGTTTGAGCCTAGCTCTAATGACCCGTACATGGAACGTCTGGAGGTATCTGACCAGACTGTGTGGAACTGTCGCCTTTCGAAGGTCTTAATCGACTCGTCTTAGGAAACATCATCATGAGTTATGGCATTCGATCCTATGTATGACTAGAGGAATAACACTGGCTGAGCAAATTAATAGTTATTCGTTTTGCGCGGTCAATGGAGACGTTCATACCAAAATTAGCGAAGAGTGTGATTGTTTGCCAGAAAGAACCATCGCGTCACCTGATATGACAAATGACGCCATGCCCATCGTTTCTCTTGGGGTCAGAACAACTCCTTATTATAGTCTCCATCAGTAGACCACTTGACTTCATCACCTCCGAACGACGAACTTTCATTAATAATGGGAAAGCTAATAAGACCTTCTGATTTTAGAATAGCAAATGTTCCGGGAAATTATTATAGCTGCAGACGCTCGCTATATACCTGCTTGTTAAATATCCGCAGTTAGACAATATTTGTTAGTAGAGACAGCGGGGCTAGTTAGGGAGTTAGGGAGCAGAAATTGGAAGTCAATAGGTAGGTAAGCACATCCGGAACATTGAAGAATTTGAATTTTTGAATTGTGGGCAACAGCAAAGTCACTCTCAAAGCCTGGCAGGAGGGAAGATAGACCCTACGATGACTGATTCGAAGAGGAACGGAAGTGGCAGGGGGAAGAAAAGAGTACTACGACGCACTAGATACCTTCCTGACGAGGAGGAACCACCACAATTTAAAATGAATGATGCTGCAAATGCCAAATTATCCCTGACGGTATCTCGATGGTAACGCTGAAACTGCTGGATGAGCCGGGAATAGAGTATCTCACGAAAGTAGTCAACCTGTCGCTAGCCACCTACATTGTGCCCGAAGTCTGGAAACAGGGTGGTTCCGCTACTGAAGGTAGACAAGGATGACAGCAAAGGTGAATTGTACAGACCGATTTCGCTTTTGTCGCTCGTGGTAAAGACCATTGAGGCTTTACTCCTCCCCAGCATCAGAAATAGCGATCATCAGCATGGGTTTCGTAAACAGCACAGTACTACAACAGCGCTCCATTCACACCATCTCCACACATATTAGCCAAGGACTCAACCAAAACAAGCCATGCGATATGACAGTGTTGGTGACGCTCGATTTTTTCAAAAAGCCTTTAAGGGTTGGTTGTGGAGATGTAACAGACTACCCTCCGACCAAGTTTCAAACCTTGGATAATTAATTATATGTATGGACGTCAGTCATACATGAAATTCAGGAACATTAAGTCATAGTCCCGTAGATTGAAATAGGGAGAACCCCAAGGCGAGGTGATATCACAGTTTAACCTCTATCTTTCATGTATTCCATCACCTCCACAAGGCATTGACATCGTTACAGATTCGCATGATCGTACAATCTTGGCTTCAGGTACTATCCCGAATGTCATTCTTGAAAGGCTGAACTCCAATTCGGTCGATCAGACAACGTTTTTACCACGCGAGGGATATGCAAATATCCGCCACTACTATTTCTATGGCCACTCTGACAAGCTGAGATGTAAGACCTTGGAAAGGGTGCTACTTATGACCCTTTCTAAAGGAAAGGGTGCTACTTATGACCCTTTCTAAAGGAAAGGGTGCTACTTATGGTCCTTTTCAAAGGAAAGGGTGCTACTTATGGTCCTTTTCAAAGGAAAGGGTGCTACTTATGACCCTTTCTAAAGGAAAGGGTGCTACTTATGACCCTTTCTAAAGGAAAGGGTGCTACTTATGGTCCTTTTCAAAGGAAAGGGTGCTACTTATGGTCCTTTTCAAAGGAAAGGGTGCTACTTATGACCCTTTCTAAAGGAAAGGGTGCTACTTATGACCCTTTCCAAAGAAAACGGTGCAACTTATGACCCATTCTAAAGGAAAGGGTGGTACTTATGACCATTTCTAAAGAAAAGGGTGGTACTTATGACCCTTTCTAAAGAAAAGGGTGCTACTTATTACGCTTTCTAAAATAAAGGGTGCTACTTGTGACCCTTTCCAAAGGAAAGGGGTGCTAATTATGACCCTTTCCAAAGGAAAGGATGCTACTTATGACCCTTATGGTCCTTTTCAAAGGAAAGGGTGCAACTTATGACCCATTCTAAAGGAAAGGGTGGTACTTATGACCATTTCTAAAGAAAAGGGTGGTACTTATGACCCTTTCTAAAGAAAAGGGTGCTACTTATTACGCTTTCTAAAATAAAGGGTGCTACTTGTGACCCTTTCCAAAGGAAAGGGGTGCTAATTATTCCAAAGGAAAGGATGCTACTTATGACCCTTTCCAAAGAAAAGGGTGCTACTTATGACCTTTTCCAAAGGAAAGGGTGCTACTTATGACCCTTTCCAAAGGAAAGGGTGCTATTATGACCCTTTCCAAAGGAAAGTGTGCTATTTATGACACTTTCCAAAGGAAATGATGCTACTTATGACCCTTTCCAAAGAAAAGGGTGCTACTTATGACCTTTTCCAAAGGAAAGGGTGCTACTTATGACCCTTTCCAAAGGAAAGGGTGCTATTATGACCCTTTCCAAAGGAAAGGGTGCTATTTATGACACTTTCCAATGGAAATGGTTCTACATATGGACATGGTGCTACTTATGACCCTTTCCAAAGCAAAGGGTGCTACTTGTGACCCTTTCCAAAGGAAATGGTGCTACTTATGACCCTTTCTAAAGGAAAGGGTTGTACTTCCAAAGGAAAGGGTACTACTTATGACTCTTTCCAAAGGAAAGGGTGCTACTTTTGACCCTTTCCAAAGGAAAGGGTGATACTTATGACCCATTCCAAAGGAAAGGGTGCTACTTATGACCATTTCCAAAGGAAAGGGTCATACTTATAACCCTTTCCAAAGAAAAGGGTGCTACTTATGATCCTTTCCAAAGGAAAGGGTGCTACTTAATAAATGAAATGATCACAGAGTTGAATGTCCTGGTTGTAAGGGTAACAATCGACAGAATGTTCATGTCGTCCGCGTATACCACAGCGATATGCGACAAACTGAGATGTAAGACCTTGGAAAGGGTGATACTTATGACCCCTTCCAAAGGAAAGGGTGCTACTTATTACGCTTTCTAAAAGAAAGGGTACTACTTATGACCCTTTTCAAAGGAAAGGGTGCTACTTATGACCTTTTCCAAAGGAAAGGGTGCTACTTATGACCCTTTCCAAAGGAAAGGGTTGTACTTGTGACCCTTTCCAAAGGAAATGGTGCTACTTGTGACCCTTTCCAAAGGAAAGGGAGCTACTTACGACCCTTTCCGAGGTAAAGGGTGTTACATATGACCCTTTCCAAAGGAAAGGGTGCTACTTGTGAGCCTTTCCAAAGGAAAGGGTTCTACTTATGACCCTTTCCAAAGGACCCTTTCAAAGGAAAGGGTGTTACTTGTGAGCGTTCCAAAGGAAAGGGTGCTACTTATGACCCTTTCCAAAGGAAAGGGTGCTATTTATGACACTTTCCAATGGAGAGGGTGCTACATATGGAAAGGGTGTTACTTATGACCCTTTCCAAAGGAAAGGATGCTACTTGTGACCCTTTCCAAAGGAAATGGTGCTACTTATGACCCTTTCCAAAGGAAAAGGTGCTACTTATGATCCTTTCCAAAGGAAAGGGTGCTACTTATGGCTCTTTCCAAAGGAAAGGGTGCTACTTATGGCCCTTTCCAAAGTAAAGGGTGCTACTTATGACCCTTTCCAAAGGAAAGGGTGCTACTTGTGAACCTTTCCAAAGAAAAGGGTGCTACTTATGAGCCTTTCCAAAGGAAAGGGTGCTACTTATGACCCTTTCCAAAGGAAAGGATGCTACTTATAACCCTTTCCAAAGAAAAGGGTGCTACTTATGACCCTTTCCAAAGGAAAGGGTGCTACTTGTGAGCCTTTCCAAAGGAAAGGGTGCTACTTATGGCCCTTTCCAAAGTAAAGGGTGCTACTTGTGACCCTTTCCAAAGGAAAGGATGCTACTTATAACCCTTTCCAAAGAAAAGGGTGCTACTTATGGCCCTTTCCAAAGTAAAGGGTGCTACTTGTGACCCTTTCCAAAGGAAAGGATGCTACTTATAACCCTTTCCAAAGAAAAGGGTGCTACTTATGACCCTTTCCAAAGGAAAGGGTGCTACTTGTGAGCCTTTCCAAAGGAAAGGGTGCTACTTGTGACCCTTTCCAAAGGAAAGGATGCTACTTATAACCCTATCCAAAGAAAAGGGTGCTACTTATGGCCCTTTCCAAAGTAAAGGGTGCTACTTGTGACCCTTTCCAAAGGAAAGGATGCTACTTATAACCCTTTCCAAAGAAAAGGGTGCTACTTTTGACCCTTTCCAAAGGAAAGGGTGCTACTTGTGAGCCTTTCCAAAGGAAAGGGTGCTACTTATGACCCTTTCCAAAGGACCCTTTCCAAAGGAAAGGGTGCTACTTATAACCCTTTCCAAAGAAAAGGGTGCTACTTATGGCCCTTTCCAAAGGAAAGGGTGCTACTTATAACCCTTTACAAAGAAAAGGGTGCTACTTATAACCCTTTACAAAGAAAAGGGTGCTACTTATAACCCTTTACAAAGAAAAGGGTGCTACTTATAACCCTTTACAAAGAAAAGGGTGCTACTTATAACCCTTTACAAAGAAAAGGGTGCTACTTATAACCCTTTACAAAGAAAAGGGTGCTACTTATAACCCTTTACAAAGAAAAGGGTGCTACTTATAACCCTTTACAAAGAAAAGGGTGCTACTTATAACCCTTTACAAAGAAAAGGGTGCTACTTATAACCCTTTACAAAGAAAAGGGTGCTACTTATAACCCTTTACAAAGAAAAGGGTGCTACTTATAACCCTTTACAAAGAAAAGGGTGCTACTTATAACCCTTTACAAAGAAAAGGGTGCTACTTATAACCCTTTACAAAGAAAAGGGTGCTACTTATAACCCTTTACAAAGAAAAGGGTGCTACTTATAACCCTTTACAAAGAAAAGGGTGCTACTTATAACCCTTTACAAAGAAAAGGGTGCTACTTATAACCCTTTACAAAGAAAAGGGTGCTACTTATAACCCTTTACAAAGAAAAGGGTGCTACTTATAACCCTTTACAAAGAAAAGGGTGCTACTTATAACCCTTTACAAAGAAAAGGGTGCTACTTATAACCCTTTACAAAGAAAAGGGTGCTACTTATAACCCTTTACAAAGAAAAGGGTGCTACTTATAACCCTTTACAAAGAAAAGGGTGCTACTTATAACCCTTTACAAAGAAAAGGGTGCTACTTATAACCCTTTACAAAGAAAAGGGTGCTACTTATAACCCTTTACAAAGAAAAGGGTGCTACTTATAACCCTTTACAAAGAAAAGGGTGCTACTTATAACCCTTTACAAAGAAAAGGGTGCTACTTATAACCCTTTACAAAGAAAAGGGTGCTACTTATAACCCTTTACAAAGAAAAGGGTGCTACTTATAACCCTTTACAAAGAAAAGGGTGCTTCTTATAACCCTTTACAAAGAAAAGGGTGCTACTTATAACACTTTACAAAGAAAAGGGTGCTACTTATAACCCTTTACAAAGAAAAGGGTGCTACTTATAACCCTTTACAAAGAAAAGGGTGCTACTTATAACCCTTTACAAAGAAAAGGGTGCTACTTATAACCCTTTACAAAGAAAAGGGTGCTACTTATAACCCTTTACAAAGAAAAGGGTGCTACTTATAACCCTTTACAAAGAAAAGGGTGCTACTTATAACCCTTTACAAAGAAAAGGGTGCTACTTATAACCCTTTACAAAGAAAAGGGTGCTACTTATAACCCTTTACAAAGAAAAGGGTGCTACTTATAACCCTTTACAAAGAAAAGGGTGCTACTTATAACCCTTTACAAAGAAAAGGGTGCTACTTATAACCCTTTACAAAGAAAAGGGTGCTACTTATAACCCTTTACAAAGAAAAGGGTGCTACTTATAACCCTTTACAAAGAAAAGGGTGCTACTTATAACCCTTTACAAAGAAAAGGGTGCTACTTATAACCCTTTACAAAGAAAAGGGTGCTACTTATAACCCTTTACAAAGAAAAGGGTGCTACTTGTGAGCCTTTCCAAAGGAAAGGGTGCTACTTATGACCCTTTCCAAAGGAAAGGATGCTACTTATGACCCTTTCCAAAGACAAGGGGGCTACTTATGACCCTTTCCAAAGAAAAGGGTGTCACTTATGACCCTTTCCAAAGGAAAGGATGCTACTTATGACCCTTTCCAAAGGAAAGGATGCTACTTATGACCCTTTCCAAAGGAAAAGCTGCTACTTATAACCCTTTCCAAAGAAAAGGGTGTCACTTATGACCCTTTCCAAAGGAAAAGCTGCTACTTATAACCCTTTCCAAAGAAAAGGGTGTCACTTATGACCCTTTCCAAAAAAAAGGGTATCACTTATGACCCTTTCCAAAGAAAAGGGTGTCACTTATGACCCTTTTCAAAGAAAATGGTGTCACTTATGACCCTTTCCAAAGAAAAGGTTGTCACTTATGACCCCAACGCAAACTGAAACTTTTTATACTTGTTCTATTTGTTTTTTCTTGCTCCACTGTAGATTGTGGCTTACATTTATTATTATTGTCTTGGAATCTAGAAGTACATAACTGCTGCTCCTAATTGTGGCATATTTATGAATGTTGTTGCTGATTGTTTGGTGCACTTTGGTTGTTTGGCTGGCTGGCGGGCTGCTGTTGTTGCAGATTTTAGGCCTACTTGCAATTGTGCTGGCGGCCTAAGATAATATTTTTTTCTTCACTCCCCATTCCGCTTCAAACAAAAAAGATATGGGCGACGACGATTTAAATTGCGATTACGTTTAAAAATGGTGTTGTTGTAATATGCGTTTCATGCTGTTGGGTTTTTTTGCGTATGGTAAAACCCGTAACAACAACAACATGTAGACTTGAGAAAAATCACCAAGGCAACAAAAGACTTGATCTGCTCTATTCAGACAGACAGTGTCATAGGTGGCATAGATATTTCGGCTGTGTTATTGAGAATATAGTTGGTGCTGTTGTTGTTGCAGCTTGTGATTTGTTGGCCTGAGTGTTATAGGCCGAAAACTGTTTTAATTTTTGCATAAATATTTAACAATTTTTCTTGTTTGTCTGTTGTTGTTGTTGCTGCCGATGAAGTTTTCAGGCGTGTGTTGCTGTAAGCGGGCGTTTTGCAGGCAATGACTAACAACAATTGATTCGAACGCAGGCAAAATTTTCATGTGAACCATGGCAGAAAGTGAAGTTTTTGTGTGGTATAAAAGGAATTGTTGATGCCAGTTAGAATCGCACACAGTATTCTGCACTTTAACGGATTAAAACAACAGTTACGCAATCAAGTGTATTGGAGAACAAGAAGAAAATGGTTCAAAAGGTGAGAGAAATTGCGCAGATTTGAAAAATGCGAACTATGAGGATTTTGTATTTTGTTCGTTGCAGTTGATAATCATTAGCACCCTTTTGGCTGTGGCCTCTGCTGTTGTGATTCCTGGTCCTGCATATCCCGCCTATGCCCATGGTCCTGCATATCCAGCCTATGCACATGGTCCTGCATATCCAGCATATCACGGACCTGCAGTATTGCCAGCAGTAGCCAAATTGGCTGTGGCCAAAGTTGCTGCACCTGAGCCATATGATCCCAATCCCCAATACAGCTACAGTTATGATGTTCATGTGAGTGTGTTTCTGATTGATGTATCCCTATATGACTAGTAAGTCCTTGTTCTATTCACTTTCTTAGGATGCCTCTACTGGTGATATTAAGAGTCAACAAGAAACACGTAACGGTGATGCTGTACAAGGTGCCTATTCCCTAATTGAACCTGACGGTACACGTCGTTTGGTGGAGTACACATCTGATCCCGTCCATGGCTTCAATGCCGTGGTACATCGTGAACCTGCTGCCGTTAAAGTTGCTCCCGTAACAAAGGTCTTGGCTCCAGCTCCTCTGCTTCATGCTCCAGTTGTTGCCAAGGCTGTCCTTCCCGCTTATCACGGTTATCCAGCCTATCATTAAGTTTTGAACGAATTTTCCAAACCTATTGCCTATGTTGATGGACATGCTATGGACCCATTTAAAACTCATCACACACCGCCCATGCTGAGAATATACGCTGCTCTCCACCAGAACCCTTGCCATCACCTCTTTCTTCATTAAAGTATCTCATCATATGTTTTTGGAAGCCAACCAAGTTCATCTCGGTGTGAGGGTCGTGTGTATTTTCTCACTGTTATAGTCATCACCAAAACGAAGAATGCAATACGTTCAGACATCTGAACTTTGTTTATTTTTTCGTCATAGTTATTTTTTAATCACGAATTTATTCACCATTTTTTACGATGCCTGATATTCGCCTTACCCGAACTAACTTTTTTGTTCGGGATATTTTGTCTTGTATTGTAAATAGTTTTAAGGCTGTTTGACCGCGATAAAGTTGTTTAATTACGTAATATATCATCTACCTGTGTACATATTTAATTTAATCATAAACATTTTTAAAATAAAATAAAAAATCGAGGGAGTTTTTTATTAAGACCTATGAATGCAACTAAAAACGTGTTTGTAGATAATTGATTGTGTTTTAAGGCTTAGATGAGAATTGATTCAGAACAGGGCTTAAATTTATTAGAAAACAAAAGCTTTCTTTGTTGTGTACGCAATATTACCCTTTTTAGTTCTCCTCACAATTAAACTTTCGAAGCTCATACTTGCGTAATTCCATACATAATACAGTTCCAAAATTGTAAATATATTCAGCTTTTATAAATTTAATGCTACTTTGGTTTCAATTAAATTAAGATTATGGTATTACTTACGGCGCATAGTAAAAAATGAATAAGGTACTCACCTGAAAAGAAGAAAAACAAAATTAATCCGTAAGTATGTCATTTTGGTATTGTTGTGAAATTTATATCAGTATAAAATATAAAGGGATTCATGCAAATTCATCAAGATGTTAAAAATTGAATTGAAAATAAGAGTTTTGGAATCTTGACAAATTCCATCATAAAACACATATACATTATAATGTTATAAAATTATTTTCTTTGTTTGGGTTCAGGTCCATCTTGACCAAAAATCAGGAATGTTAAAAATGTTGTGTAGCGTTAGTAAAGCTATTTGAAAGGTTCTTAGTTGATTTTATATGCAATATTGACACAAATGATATGAATCCTAAAGAGAGAGTTCTCAATATTTTGGATAGAAGTTTGAAATTTTGAACAAAGTATAATATAACAGTCTTTGGATTTTTAGATTTCAAAATTAAAATTATCAGACCACGTTCGGTATAGCCCCGTACAAAAGTTCCGCCCAGTATTTTGAAGTTTTTAATCAAATTCTCCAACAGAATTGATGCAATACCTACAAAATTGTTTGGTGTATCCCAGAATTTTCAACCACATTAGCTCTTATTTGGCATTTTGGGTTCTAATTCCTGCAGAGAATAATAATATTAATAATAATGCATATAAACAGTTCGGTCCGAACAAGAGTCGGGCGATGAAAACTACGACTCATAGACTCCAAATCCTACTCGCAGTACTGTTTGAGACTACGAAACCCATATTTCAGATTTGTAAAAACATGGTCGAACAAGTAAAAAAGTATCAGTCGACATTGCCGCCAGAGATATACCCTCAGCCTGTGTGGATTGAAATACTTTCTTTTTTTTTCAAAAAAACTTACGTATTTAAGGGGGTTTTCAAAACAATATGGATAGGATTAAAGCGCAAAAATTTGCAGGGATATCGATAGATAGGGCTTTTTTAAACTGAGTTTCGACCATATTTAGAGTACCATTTTAGCGAATATTTTTGTGGGGGGACGTATCAGAACGTCCACTCCTTCCACCTTCGAATTTCATCTAATATTCGAAGAAATATTACGATATCCAAAGTGTGGACGAACGCAGTATTCGGTTCGAGCTCTCCAGTCACTACATATGGTGCCATAGGGGGTTTTTACAACTTTCGTGCTTTTTTCTCAAGAAGTATGGACTTGCCCTTGAAAAAAACTTTTACTGTCGCAATTGAGGCAGCAAATGCAAGTTGCTTCAACAAAAATCAAAATGGTCCGGGTGCAGGTTTTAAAGTGTATTTATCCAAAAATGTGTGTGGGATGTACCCGACGGAGTGGACAAATATAGACCATATTAGAACCTGACCTATACCTGGTAGATATATTAGGATGTTTAAATATGGACCAATTTGGTTGGGGTCTAAACCCATTATTTCGATGAGGCACATTTTGCCCGTATGAAAGTGTATATACCCTTTCTAGCCTAAAGGCTGATGGTATAAAAACGTGTACCACAGTAATAGGGGCTTTGTGAGCAACCTGTTTCAAGAAAAATCAAAACGATTCGAGCGGAGGTCCTAAACTGCACTTTTCCGAAATTTTGTGAGGGAAGTACCCGTAGCAGGTAACATACATAATCCACATTCTAACCTGATCTATGTCTCGTACAAATTTTACGATGTTCAAAGTATGGGGCAAATCGGATATTGTCGTCAAGAGTTGTCATGCGCACTATTTTAGCGAAAAGTTTTGAGGTGAGGAGGTACCCAAAGCAGTGGACCAATGAGGCCCATCCTAGAACACGATTTAAGGTTGTGCAAAATATTACGATTGCCATACTTTGGACCGAATCGATTTATCCGTTCGAGAGTTACCGTGCCCTCCATTCACTATACATTGAGCCATAGCGGGATTTTACAGCTTTCAGGACATTTTCTCAGGAAGTATGGACTTGCCTCTGAACTTTTGAACTTTTATGGAGAGGTACTCGATGGAGTGGACCGATATGACCCATTTTCGAACTTAAACTAAGTTTGGACAAAATATTAAGAACACAAACTTTTTGACCAAATCGGTTAATGCGTTCGAAATTTATCGTGCGCTCCAGACAGAGAGACAGACGGACGGACATTGCTAAATCGACTCCAAATAGTTTGAAACGGAGATCGTTCAAACATATTTGAGATCTACAACCATTATTTCGATTAGTCAAATTTTGCCCGTATGAAAGTGAATATGGGCAATATTTTTGAAATTGAATTGTGATTGTATATTATACAATTAAATGCTTTTGGATAAAATGACTCGGCGAAAAATATTGGTCTTAAAAGTTAATTTGCGTGAAAGTTGTGGCTATATTTATGTTAAAAAATCGGTAAAAAAGGGTTGAAGCCAACGTGTCTTTTGTTGGTTTTCTCTCGATTTGTGATTAAACCAGGGTTTCGGAGTCGGAGTCTACGAGTCGGAGTCGAGCAATTTTGCCGGAGTCGGAGTCTGAGTCGAAAAAAATAACTCGACTCCGACTCCGGGCGAAATTTTTTCGACGTTTTAGAAATATAACATTAAATTTGGAACAAGAACATTTTTTTAAAAATCATTATTTATTTTAAAAGAAAGGTATAAGAAAATATATATGCAAATTATATATTATACTAAGTTAAAGGATAATTCACAGGATATTAACTATCCTCTGAAGTGTAGTCTATTCATCCCTATTTTGTTGATCCAATTGATTCTTTAGATTGTTTCAAACAAAAGTAAAATTCTATGACAATCGAATTAAGATTGGACCTTTAACCTCGTTCGTCAGAAATCTTACTGGTCTTCTCCATACTTATAAATAGTGCCTTAGTATGAGCGATGGATGGAAACAATTTATTTTATTTTGTATGCAGCATATAAACTGTTTTTTTTTTTTCGAAATCGGCCACAAAAATATACGACAATTGGTTTTTTAGTTTTCGAGCTAGAGTTGGCAGCGCAAAATGTTTTAATAAAACAGGGTTTCGAAGACGACCTCAAAACTTCGTAAATTTTTTTTCTTTCAGATGAAGAAAAAAAATCTGCCAACAAGTTACGTAGTTTTCTCGGAAAAAAATCATGAAAAATGGCTATTACTGAGCTTTACAACGAACGAATGTTTTATCTAATGAATATGTAAGAAAAATCTAATACATTAGCCTATATAGTCCAAAATATAGGAAAAAAGTTATAAAATTGTGCACATTTTATTCATTTTTAGAGGTATAGGAATTCACACTCGGAGTCGACCCGGAGTCGGAGCCGGAGTCGTGAAAAAAAAACTCGTCTGAAGTCGGAGTCGAGCCAAAAATACCTCGACTCCGAAACCCTGGATTAAACCAATTCCTGTCAGAATAAAAGTAGAGGCCAATTGAATAAGAATCATCTCACCAATTTTAATATTTTTATGTTAATTTTAATGACAAATGACAAAATGCTAATTAAGAAGTCTAGCAAAGTTTTCAATCGTCGTCCATAGTCGTCCCGTTCCGACAACAGCCTTTGCTCAGGGACGTAGCCAAGATTTCATTTCGGGGGGCCCACCTGACCATAATTTTGAAAGTTCATGTTAGCAAAAATTTCTTATTTAGCAATGATGTAAACCTTATTTTATACCTATATTACTGATGAAATAATTTTCATTGCTATTTTTTATTAAAAATGACGTAAGACTTATTGGCCAATTTCGCCTTGTTTTCAGAACTTTTTTGACAACATATCAGAGTTAATATATGTTCAAACAATAGATATATTAATAGTCGCATATACTTTCGGGTGTATCATTTATCAAATAACTCACAACTACAGTGGATGTTATGTAATTCAGTGATATCACTTCGGTAAGACCAAAAGAAAGAGTATACAATCGGAAAACCTTAGAAATATCTTAACCTTTCCTTTGTTTCCTACTTCACAAAAGTTCAAAATCATGGCTTCAATTTTCCACTCCAATTTTATTGAGTAGTTTATGGAAAGAAAATGGGATTAGTAAAGAATTGATTTATGCAGAGGGAACGTTCGGATATCATGGCGTTATCCACTAGTATTTGTTATATTTTCAGGTAGATTTAGTAGTAATATAATAAAGGAAAAATGCCAAGACACGTGTCTTCTTTTTTTGTGTGTTTATCACGCTGCGGTGTCAGAATATGGCCAGTTTTTCAATTTCGGAAATTCAGGTGTCCAATCGTTGTTACTGTTACTGTCATTGAAGTTATTCCCTAAAGATATTTTGGTGTCCAATCGTAGATCTAATCACAAAGAATTTCTGAAGGCCGATAGTGGTTTTCTTGATAGAGAACTAATGCTGAGCAATAGTGAGTCATATCCATGATGAAATTCTAGCACCCAATCGTGGGTATGTAATGACAAATCCTGGTGCCCAATCGGGCATCTGTCAACAGACTATTTTAGCGTCCAATCGTCGGACTACTCTTAAAGAAATTCTTGTTTCCTATCCTGGATTTTCTCATAAATTGATCAGGAACCAAGAAAACTCCAGTCTTGTCAGTCTTGAATATTTTTAAAATGAAATTCTGGCGCCCAGAATTTTAGCAAAAATTCATGAACACAATTTTTCCCAATCTACATTTTTTATACTCTCAGCCTTTAATCAAAATGTGCCTCATTGAAATAATGGTTTTAGTGCCAAAAAAGAAATCTGTTTCAGAAAATTTGAAGTCGACTGGAGAACACGATAATTCTCGAACAGATCAACCGATTCGATCCACCTTTCGATAACCTTTCATAGAGTATTTGAAAATGTTTCAGAGAAGTACAGTTTAAGACCTCTCTGGATAATTAGTAAATATACCTGTGTAAGCTTAAGACCTCAGTAGCCATGGCTTAACTTCCTTTATGCTAATAATTTAGTTATAAGTAAAAATATGAAATAAATAAACTAATAAATAAAAATACCTCTCTGGAAACGGTTTGCTTTTTTGCAACAATTGTTCCCGACAATACCATACAAGTTTTTTCAGGGACATGCCCATACTTCCAGAGAAAATGGCCCGAAAGCTGTAAGGAACACCTACGGCCATCATGCGTAGTGGCTGGTGCGCACAACAACTTTCGAACCGGATACCGCGTTGGTCCAAACATTGTTTATAGCAATATTTCTGCGAGCCTTATATAAAGTTCGTAGATGGTAATTTTCGGTCTACTCCTTCTGGTATTTCCCCCCAAAATTCAAAAATTTTAGCTACAGTAGTAAGTGCGAATTTTCTTGAACGGAGAAACAGATTTGCTCCAAACTTTGGTTTTAGTAATATTTTGTCCAAACTTAGTTTTAGCTCGAAAATGGGTACATCCCAACAAACCTTCAAAATAGTTGTTTAATGCAGTTTATGGTCGGTATTCTCTGTGTTTAGAGCGGTATTATGTTTTTCGTGGGCAAGTCTATATTTTTTCTTGAAAAAACTGAAAATTATACTGTGACGCACTGAAATGAATGACTCCCAAAATAAGATATACTTCCACAATGAACTATGTCGCTCCGGTCCATTTCTTCAGTTACCACCTCCGTACCATTTGTGATCAATGATAAAATATTTTGTTCGTAAGTTCATACGTGCGAAAATGGCTACACAATTCTGAAAATCTCCTAATACATAGCTTTGGGTTAAAGGATTTTGGTTGTGCAGCTGCTATTCGATCTGTCCATAGATTATAGTTTCAATTTACAATTCTAGAAATGTGCATCCATTGAAAGTACTTCCCAAAATACAATTCAAAGAGTAACCGACAGAAAAATCTCTGAAGATGAAATTCAATGTAATTTCGAAATATTTGAAATAATATGCAAAAAATAAAATATAAACATTCACCTCAATCTCAATAACCTTGATTTTATTAACATTCGAAAGATCGAACAAAACATAAAAATACGACAGAAAAATTATTTTTTGTACAATAGACATTTACTAATTTGTAGGAAGTGACGAGTTTCAAATAATCATAAAAAATGGTTGATATAGTTTTTTTGTTGCAAATGAACTCAGTAAGACTTACAGTCAAAAAGCCTAAAGTGTTCATTATTTTTATACTTTCAAATATGTTGGACAATAAGTATACCAATGTAGTTAAATAATTCTCTGTAATACTTCCTCCAAATACTTTAAATATTTCTTGAAAAATTTAAAACAGTTTAAAATTTTACTCCAAATTTAAAAAAGTGTGCAACATAAGCTAATATCCTATGGGAACAAAAACCATTTCTACGTCGGTGCCTTTGCTCACTTGTTTTTTATACCCTTAACATTTATGCTAACGAGGGTATATACTCTTTCATAAGGGCAAATGTGCCTCATCGCAATAATGGTTTTAGACACCAAGTATGTTTGGACGATATCCGTTTCAGACAATTTGGAGTAGATTTAGCAATATCTGTCTGGCTGGAGCGCACGATAACTCTCGAACGAATGAACCGATTTGGTCCAAAATTTGTCCTTCGTAATATTTTGTCCAAGCTTAGTTAAGTTCGAAGATGGGCCATATCGGTCCACTCCCCACAAAAGTTCAAAAATGTTCGGAAAACTCTTGAAGGGAGTAACCGATTCGGTCCATACTTTTCACATCGTGAAATTTCTACCAGACTTAGATGAGGTTCCAATATGGACCCAATCGGTCCACTCCTTCGGGTACTTCCCACACAAAATTTCGGAAATGTTCAGTTTAGGACCGGCTTTGATATTTGTTGTAACAACTTGTATTCACTGTCCCTATACGACGGTAAAACTTTCATCAGGGGCACGTCCCTACTTTCTGAGAAAATAGCCTGAAAGGTGCAAAAAACCCCAATGGCACCGTGTGTAGTGGTTGGAACGCAAGATAACTCTCAAACGAATATGCCGATTCGGTCCAAAATTTGGCCATCGTAATATATTGTACAAACTTAGTTTAAGTCCAAGGATAAGCCATATCGGTTCGAATAAGGACTATATTTGTCCACTCCTTCGGGTACCTCCCACGCAAAATTTCGGATAAGTTCACTTTAAGACCTGCTCTCGAATCACTGATGTTTGTTGAAGCAACATACATTTACTGACCGCCTTTACGATGGTACAAGTTTTTTCTGGGGCAAGTAAATACTTCCGGTGAAAATAGCAAGAAAGTTGTAAAAATCCCGATAGCACCATCCCGGATCGCACTATTGCACTCGAACTGGTCAACCGATTTGGTCCGAAATTTCGCCTTTGTCATATTTTGCCCAAGTTTCAGTTCGAAGATGGACAAAATTTAAAAAATGTCACTAAACCGGTATGCACGATACACTTTCTTGAACCAATTTGGTCCAAACTTTGGATCTTCTAATATTTTGTCCATATTTAGTTTAACTTCTAAAATGACCCATTTCAACATTTTTGTTTAAGTGCAGTTTAGGGTCTGTTCGAAAATCCTTTGTAAATGTATACCAATGCTGTTTGTTGTTGTTCTGTTTAAAGCAATATTATGTTATCCATGGACAAGTCCATGCTTCCTGGCATATTTAATCTTAGTACACATTTTTATCGTCAAGCTCAAATGTCTGAAAAGACCCTAAAAACATTCTATCTATCCGTAGACGAAAGTTTAAAGTCACATAGACTGAGGATATATCTCTGTCGGCAAAGCCGACTGATACTTTTTTTACTTGTTATAAACCTGTTTGCTGAATTAATTTAGAAAAAAAATTCAAAAAAAAAAACTTAACATTTGGCTTCAAAATATCAGAACCATTACACATTAGTGAGATTATTGTTATTTCGGTTGATTCTACTTTCACTTTGATAGGAAAAGTGAGAAAAACAAAAAAGGCACATTGGCTTCAACCTATTTTTACCCATTTTGTAACACAAATATAGCCACAGCTTCCACGCAAATTAACTTTAAAGTCCAATATTTTTGCCAATGTGTATAATATACAATCAAGGGTAAACCTTGGCTTCAACCATGTTAAATTTTCAAAAATATTAGGTTTATACCCCGAGTATGCTTAGGCGAAATCCGTTTCAGACAATTTGGAGCCAATTAACCCCCGTCCAGCCCTTTGAAGCTCTGTCCATCCGTTTGTCGGTCTGTCTGGTACACACGATAACTCACGAACGGAACAACTGATTTGCACATCTTGATAACTCTATGTAGCACTGAAAATGTAAACAACTTATAGTATGCATCTTTTGAAAGTACATATTGAGACTATAAAAATCAGGGTTTTTTCTGCCAGATCCAGTTCGGATTTTATGGTCTCATCTAAACCGGGCTAAAACTATAGTTTTTTGCATTAATTGGACCTTTATCACAGTAACTGTTAGGCATTTGATCTTGCTGTCTTTGGCAATATTGTAGCCCTAAACTATTAGAACTTATCTTTTGAACAGACCACACAAGAACAACTCCATCTAGGGCATCAAAATCGATAAAATACACTATTCAACACGAAAATTATTAACCATATTCTGACACCGCAGCCCCGGCGATTTTTCCTATCACTTCAACTTTCGTGGTTATGGGCCCACAAAGGCCTGAGGCATTGATGTCAAAAGGGATCTTCAAAATCGCTGAGAATTTCAGTTAACTCGTTGAAGCAAAGTGGTAGCTCTCGACTTAAAGAATAATAATTGTGAACACATAAAATCCATTCAACCCCATCTTCAAGGTCAAAATCGTCAAGGTAAAATTTCCCCTATAATTTTTTCTCGGATTTTAGGGTACATATATCAAAATATCATTGAAGCAACCAGCCATCTGCAAAAATGTACCTTAGGTCTGAATAAACAACATACGAACTCTGTAGAAACGGTTCTTAATGGCCAAAATAGCAATACAATTGCGATTTTTATCCTCTTTTATCAGTTCATGCTCCATAGATACTAAACCGTTGAAAATTCAAGAAAAGAATTAATCAGAATAATGTAGCAAAAATATTAGTAAACAACTTTCTGGAACACACGAAATGTCTATGAACGCTTCTTACTAGGCGTTGACACACAGACAGTATTGGCAAGACAATAGCAAAGTTACAAACCATTATCACCAATACATTCGTAATTTTCTCTATACATATTTAAAAATTTATAAATGTATCTGTGAAAAAGGTTTGTATTTTTGATATTGTCTTGCCAATACTGGCATTTGTAAACGCAAATGGTGAAAATAGCGAAAAACTTTTGAAAATATTCGATTTGTGTACTTTTTTTCAGATTCTGGTCCATAGATACCAAACCGTCCAATATTTAAGGATAACGTCAACTAAAAAAAGTATCTAACGTTTCCCCCTGCTCAGGTCTGGAGGAAATAACAAACTGTTCAAAACTCAAGGAAATTTGAAAGGTTTGTTATTTACGGACCTGAACAGGAAATAATGATTTAAAATGATCGAATTTTATGCTTGAAGAACCTTTCCTAGAATATTTTTATATTCTAGAAAGTTGTTTATTGAAATCTTAGGTACATTTTTGTAGTTGTAGTCCGGTCAAAATAGACATGCGTATAAGGGGGAAATAGCAAAAATTCCCACAAAGCTGAATTTTGGTGGAGAGCTAGGGTTGGCCATTAGAAGCAACGTCCTAAAAGTCCCCATCGATCCCATGTGTGCAAAACATGTTATTCGGGGTCAAAGGTCATTTTTGGAGGCATTATTCAGTTTTTTTAATTTTTCTCAAAAACGGTAATACTAAGCAAAAGCTCGCTAAAGTAAAAGTTGTACATTCAATAATTGTCTACAAGATTGGTCTTAATGATTCTTAAAAAAGACTTACCATTTTCGAGATATCTCGATCTAAAAGTCAAATAAAAAATTAGCCGCGTAAGTACATTGTGAGGCGAACGGGTTAAAGTAACGACACTATGTGTTAGATACTTCCGTAAGCTTTCAAACGATGTTCACTTTGCAGTAATCGGTTCAGTAGAACCGGGTCTAACCCGGGTCGAATAACCAGCGAACCGGATCCGCAACCGTTGAAAATTATACATTTCCGTAATCAGCGCAACAAACCCTACCTTCGGACAAAACTTGAAAAGAATCGGAGAGTTTTCGTTGGGGTCGTTCCCGTTGGGCTTACTATTATACATGTGGGTTAAATGGGCTATTTTTGCATAAAATGACTCTAACATTGAATAACTCTACTAAGCACACTCCGATTTTGTTGGAATTTTTAAAGAAGATAGCTATAATTTCGCTCTTCAAGAAAATATATATTTTTTGGGGGGACAGACCCGATTACTTCGCTTATTTTAGCCGGTTCGTGTGAATATGTGCATATTTCCCTTATAAGTGCATAAAAGTCATGTGTTTTTTAGAACAGCTATATCTCAAGAATGGTTCCTTCTAAGAAAAAAATTATAAGGGTCAAACTTTTAGGTAATTTTTCTGTCTACAATATTTACTTTAGTCACTTTTTGATTAGATCAACCGTTTTCAAAAAATTAATCCGAAAACCTAAAAACCCTTAAATTTTGACCTTTGACCCCGAATAATTTTTTTTGCACACATGGGATCGATGGGGACTTTTAGGACGTTGCTTCTAATGGCAAACCCTAGCTCTCTACCAAAATTCTGCTTTGTGGGAATTTTTGTTATTTCATTGTCTATTTTGACCGGACTATTGATTGTACTCTTAATTTTTGGGCGGACCAGAATCGGAGAAAAAAGTATAAAAATCGAATATTTTCAAAAGTTTTTCGCTATTATCGCCAATAAGGAGCGTTCATAGACAGTTCGTATGTTTCAGAAAGTTGTTTACTGATATTTTTGCTACATTAATGTGGTTAATTCTATTCTTGAATTTTCAACGGTTTCGCATCTATGGAGCAGAAACCGAGAAAAGATGATAAAAATCGCAATTGTATTGCTATTTTGGCCATTAAAAACTGTTTCTACAGAGTTTGTGTGTTCTAGAGGGTTGTTTATTGAGACGTAAGGTATATTTTTGTCGGTGGTTGTTTGCTTCAATTATGTTCGGTTTGCTATCGGTAGGCTAAAATCCGAGAAAAAAAATATAGGGCAAATTTGACCTTGACGATTTTGACCTTGAAGATGAGGTTAGATAGATTGTATGTGTTCAAAATTATTATTCTTTAAGACGAGAGCTACAACTTTGCTGCGGTGTCAAAATATGGTTAATAAACCATGACTCAATAAATGACACGCAGTGATATAGAAATTTGTACATAATTGCTGAAATTTTGGTCAATATCAGTTAACTATTGGGAGTTGAACAAAGTAATCTTTTGCAAAAATATTCCAAATTCGTGGCCGACTATGTGATACCCTGCACCAGTACCCCTGTGCATAAGCTTTTGACTGGTAAAATTCAAAATATTAAAATTGGGATAGCTTAGCGCCTTTTCTCTGAATGTCTTCATTAATACAGGTAAATTTTGTTGAAACGCATTTGGGTAGATCGTCAGTACAACTTAAATAAAAAATGGAAAAGTGGGATGTACGCCAACCATCAATAGGCTTCTTTCTCTGTGAGACCCCCAACAACCCCCAAAACTTCGTGAGGATCCGATCAAACTTCCGACCTGTAGTGTGATTGCACAAAAAAAGGAAAAAGGGATGCATTACCGACTATTGCGATATCTCTGTTGTTTGACCACATATGACAACCTACTTCACATCGTCGTAAAGGTGATATCTTCTACTTTCCTTGCCAGGTTTTGTTTTCGATATACATACCTCTTACAGAAGAGAGATATTCGCATTGAAATAAAACGTTGGCCTTTTCTCCAAATAAGTTTTTTTCACATTATAACCCCTGAATAATATACGACCAATAACAAAATCAACAGGTTTTTTTTTCCTCTGTGGGACCCCCATTAACACCCAAAATTTATTGTACTTTCATTAGCAGGTTTTGCTTTTGGTAAACCCCTTATGGAAGCTGAGATATTTGCTTTGGACAAAAACGTTGACTTTTTCTACAAATAAGTTTTTTGCCCATTCCGACCCCTGAATATTATCCGACCATCACCAAAATCAATAGGCTTCTTCCCCTCCGGGACCCTCATCAACACCAAAAATTTGGTGACGATCCGATTAAAATGGCGACCTGTAGCGTGATTACAAGGTTTAGATGAACAGACAAACATACGACGGACGGACACACATAGCCAAATCGACTCAGCTCGTCGAGACAATCATTTTGGTATATATAAGTATCGGTCTACGACCATTATGTCGATGCGTTACAAACTTTTTGGGCAAAACCAACTTATAATACCCTCCCCACATAGTGGTATAACGGTTTTAGAGATATGGTGCGAAATGTATACAAATTATGTAAATTTTTGATATTTTATAAAATTTGGGGCAATAAATGTAGTTTTTCGAGTTCATTATTTCTACAAATATTTTATTCTTGCCATTATCTTGAAATTTGATTCAGAGGTGCGATGAAGATTCACATAGGTTTCAGAGATATAGCCCAGAATTGCTTAAAAATCTCAATATTTAACCATGGTTAAATGGGACCATAAAATCCAAGCTGGATCTGACACAACAAAACCCAACAAGGGTGTTTGTCGTTTAGGCCTGTACTTTCAAAAAATCCTCATCCCAAATTGTTTGCACAATATTACCTTAAAAATGTTGCACAGTGTCACAAAACAATTCTGTAGGGGTTCTGGTGTCATACACCGTCAACACTTCGTATTTTGCTGGGAACGAGAAGTTAGTACAATCGAATTTTATAACGAACGTCCTTATACGAAGGATTATTTCGCCCAAAATTATGAATTTACACACAAAACGAGGCAATACAACAACGTATTATTTTATATGAGGTACAACATATTTTTTTTTCGTCCCCAGTAACTATGAAGTATGACTGTACGTTATTGAGACTGTTTTGTGTCAAATTCATAGTTTTGGTCTATAAGGTAATTCGTTATGGAGAATTATTCGTTACCGGGACGTTCGTTATAGAGATGTTAGTGTTTCCAAAAATGTGTAAATGTTGTCCCTCTATTACGGTTACCACACGAGGAATTAGTTGTACATTTTATTCACAAAAAATGTTGTATTGATTACGCCCCTTCCCAAAAACTTCTTTCATATTCCACTCAATTTGTCTATTCAATTTGGAAGAAATGAATTTTGTTGCATAGGGCAATCGAAGCCTCATCTCCACCTCCTTCGTGCTATCCACAAACTTTTGGTAGTTAAGAACTTATCCTAGACTTTTGCCTCAAAAATTCTTAAATTTTTAATTTTCTTAGGTTTCAATTCTTTAGAAAATGGTGTATAATCTAAGATACTGACTGATATGACATGTATTGAATTGTTTGTTTGTATGTAACTTGTTGCCGCTTTTGTTGGCCGATTGCTTTCATTTTTTTGTGTCTAATAGGCCGTTTAAAACGGCTTTTATAGACGGTTATAGGCCGTAATGCTGATTTAATTTTTGCATAAATATTTTATTTTATGTTTGTTTTTCTTTTTAAAATAGGCGGGCGGTGGTTCATTGGCTGGTTGTTTAACTTCAACGGCGAAAGAAACGACCTCAAACACATGAAGAAAAAGCAAAAGAAAAACAAAAAAATGACAATTCTGCTTAGAAGTGAACGTGAAAACACTTTTCGATCAGTATAAAAGGAATTGTTGACAGCGGCTAGAATGGCACACAGCATTTAGCATTTAAACGGATTAAAACGAAGCCAAGTTCTAGCATCAGACAACCCAAGGAAAGAAAATGGTGCAAAAGGTAAGACATTTCGGGGACAAGTTTGGTTCATTAGAAATTAAAAAAACAAAAATAATGGCATTCATTGCAGTTTCTGATATTCAGTGCCTTGGTGGCTATGACATCGGCTGTGGTCCTGCCAGGCCCAGCATATCCGGCATACCCAGCCTATCATGGAGTTGCTGCCGTACCGGCAGTAGCCAAATATGCTGTACCCGCTGTGGCCAAGGTGGCCGTACCCGAACCCTATGATCCTAATCCTCAATACAGTTTTAGCTATGATGTCCATGTAAGTTGGAAACATTATTCATATGGCTGGATAAAATCATAATTAAATGTTGAACCCTTTTAGGATGCCAGCACCGGTGATGTCAAGAGCCAACAGGAAACACGCAACGGTGATGCTGTACAAGGTTCTTATTCATTGATTGAACCCGATGGCACACGTCGTTTGGTCGAATACACCGCCGATCCTGTTCATGGCTTCAATGCTGTTGTCCATCGTGAACCAGGTGCAGTTAAAGTTGCTGCTGTGGCTAAAGTTATTGCACCAGTAGCAAAGGTCTTGGCCCCTGCTCCATTTTATCATGCTCCAGCACCACTTTATCATGCTCCAGTTGTGGCTAAGGCTGTTGTGCCTGCTGCACCTTTGGCCTATCACGGCTACCCAGGCTTCCATCATTAAGCTTAGGGAATCAACACACACTGACGATGACGACGAATTGACCATATCCGCCACACTGACCACGTTCCAACGACTTTAACTTTAACTGAGATAACACATGGACACACACTGTGAATCCATGTCGTTGTAGTCGCCACCAAACAGATATTCCAGATTACTGCTTTTTAACTTTCGTTTTTAGTAATCTTAGAAAGAGCTTTTCATTCATAACGAATTTACTTTATATGTTTTTTTTTTCTTTTTGTTATTGTTTCTTCTATGTGCTATGTATTCTTTCTCATTCTCCTCTCATCTTTTGTTGTAGTTATTTTAAGTCTGTTTCACCACACTTCGGTGTGAATTATGTTAAATAATTTAATTAATATCTATGTATGTAAATATGCAATCGAATAAAAACATCGAGGGAGTTCTTTTTTATGAAGTATGAATGCAAATGAAAATACGATTTTGTTGTTCTTTTTGCGAGAATGTTATGAACACAAATGGCAGGCAGGGCGCATCAGGAGATATTATTAAAACGGGCCTAGATCTTGCTACCAATTATTACTTCCGTTATGACAAAAATAAAGTTATTGTTTCAAGGATGTGGAATACTTTTTAACAAGTAAAAAGTATCAGTCGGCTTAGCCGACATAGATATACCATCAGCCTATGTGAATTTTAACTTTCATCTACGACTGATATAATTTTGGGACATTTGAACTTTGCCGACAACAATGTGGATTAGGATTAAAGTTCTAAAGTGTTGCGGAGGAGGTACTTAAAGGAATGGGCCGACTTGGTCCATTATGGAAGTTGATCTAATTTTGATAGTCATATCCTTTCGACAGATATCGCACCCACTAGTCATTTCAGTGAGTCATCGTATAACTTATGGACCAGTGTACCAGGTAGCATGGACTGCTTCACGGAAAACATAATATCGCTTTAAACAGGACCACAACGACCAGCATCAGTATACATTTCCAAAGGATCTTCGAACAGATAGATAGTCATATCTTTTCGACAGATATGGCGCCCACTAGTCATTTCAGTGGGTCATCGTATAACTTATGGGCCAGTGTACCAGGAAGCATGGACTTGTCCACGGAACGACCAGCATCAGTATACATTTCCAAAGGATCTTCGAACAGACCCTAAACTGCACTTAGACACAAATGTTGAACTTTTGTGGGGGAGAAACCCAAAGGAGAGGACCGATATGGACCATTTTAGAAGTTAAACTAAATTTGAACAAAATATTAGGAAATCCAAAGCTTGGACCAAATTGTTTGCTCCGTGCATACCATTTTAGTGACATTTTTAAATATTGGGGGGGAAGTACAGGAAGTTGTGGACCGGTATTGTCCATCTACGAACTGAAACTAAGTTTGGACAAAATATGAGGAAGGCCAAATTTTGGACCAAATCTGTTGATCAATTCAAGAGTTATCGTGCTCTCCAACCACTACACCATTTTCACATGTAATTCGAAGAATTTCAGTTGTAATTTGATTATTTCATTTGAAATTCGAAACATTTCACTTGTAATTTGAGAATTCCAATTGAATTTCGAATTATTTCATTTGTAATTTGAGAATTCCATTTGATATTCGAATAATTTCATTTGTAATTTGAATTTTTTCATTTGTAATTCGAATTATTTCATTTGTAATTCGAATTTTTCCATTTGTAATTTGAATTTTTCGATTTGTAAATCGAATTTTTTCATTTGGAATTTCAAATGAAGAAAATTCAATTACAAATGGAACAATTCGAATTACAAATGAAATAATTCGAATTACAAATGAAAAAATTCAAATTACAAATGAAATAATTCGAATATCAAATGCAATTCTCAAATTACAAATGAAATAATTCGAATTCCAAATGAAATTTTCAAATTACAAATGAAATAATTCGAAATTCAATTGGAATTCTCAAATTACAAGTGAAATGTTTCGAATTACAACTGAAATTATTCGAATTACATGTGAAAATGGTGTAGATATGGTGCAATAGTGGTTTTTTACACCTTTCGGGCTGTTTTCTCAAGAAGTATGAACTTGCCCCTGAAAAAAACTTTTACTGTCGTGATTGAGGCAGCGAATGCAAGTTGCTTCAACAAAAATCAAAGTGATTCGATAGCAGGTCTTAAAGTGAACTTATCCGAAATTTTGTGTGGGAGGTACCCGAAGGACACGGTGCTCTTGAATCAACTTTAAATGGAAGGTGCTTACACCTGGGAAGTTTTTGCGGATTCTGAAACTACAATGTTCATAGATCAAGAAAAAAATACACCGGAGCGCTTTTTAAATAAATCGCGATTCAAGTTGAAACTTTTAGAGTTATTTTAGGTTTTCACGATTTTGCTTGGAAACAGCAAGTCCTATCGTAATTAGACTAAAGAAAATTTTGTAGCTATGAAAATTCTCTACAAGACTGACCTTTATGGTATTTTCGTAGGTTTTACCGTTTTTAAGATATAGAAGTTCAAATTGGGACAATGCAGTGACTGTATCGTCTCCTTATAAAACATTGTCATGACCAGATACAACATAAACTTATATATCGTCACCTGAAATGTCCAAAGACGTAATCCTCAAAGGGTAACGTTGAGGGTTACGTCTTTGAGCATTTCAGGTGACGATATCTCAAAAATGGTACAATCTAGGAAAAAGATACGCTAGCCAATCTTGTAGAGAATTTTCACATCTACAACATTTTCTTTAGTCCCATTCCGATAGGACTTGCGGTTTTCTAGCAAAAACCTGAAGACCTGATAAAAAAAATCTGAATGATTGATCTGAACTGCTATATCTGAAAACCGGCAAAACCTACGAAAATATTATGCGTGTCAACCTTGTACAGAATTTTCACTGCTACAAAATTTTCTTTATTCCCATTTCGATAGGACTTGCGGTTTCCAAGCAAAATCGTGAAAACCTAAAAATGTGAACTTTGACCGCGATTTATTTAAAAATGCCTGAAGCTATTTTTTTCTTGTTTTTGGATTTTTCTCACCTATCAACATTACTGTTTCAAAATCCGCAAAAACTCCCCAGGTGTAAGCCGTTCTCACATAAAGTTAGTTAAGGCGCATCATGTATGACAATGTTTCACAAGGTAGCGATAAAGTCAATGCATTGTCCAAATTTGAACTTCTATATCTCAAAAACAGTAGAACCAGCGAAAGTACCATAAAGGTCAATCTTGTAGAGAATTTTCATAGTTACAAAATTTTCTTTAGGCTTATTCCGATAGGACCTGCGGTTTCCAAGCAAAATCCAAAAAAACCCTAAAAATTTCAACTTGAATCGATTTTTTTTTTGTTTTTGGATTTTTCTCATCTATGAACATTGTAGTTTCAGAATCCGCAAGAACTTCCCAGGTGTAAGCACCTTCCATTTAAAGTTGCTTCAAGAGCACCGTGAGGAGTTGACAAAAAGAGTCCATATTCGAACCTGATCTATATCTGGTAGATATATTATGATGTGTAAAGTATGGACGAAATCGGTCACTCCAATCAAGAGTTATCGTGCGCACTATCCGAAATTTTTTTAACTTTGTGGGGGAGATACCTGAAGTAGTGGACCGATATAGCTTATCTTTGAACATAAAGAAGACAAATTTTGGACCGAATCGGCTGATCCGCTCAAGAGTTATCTTGCTTTCCAAGCACTTCACACGGTATCATAGGTTTTTTTTTTGTAACTTTGAAGCTATTTTCTCAGGCAGTATGGACAGTGAATACATGTTGTTACAACCAAAGTCAAAGCGATTCATGAACTAGTCCTAAACTGAACTTCAACAAGAAGGAGTGAACCGATTGAGTTCATATTGGAACCTCATCTAAGTCTAGTAGTAATTTCATCATTTGCAAAGTATGGACCAAATCGGTTACTCCTTTCTAGAGTTATCGTGTGCACAAATTTTCCGAACATTTTCGAACATTTGTGGGGGAGGTAACGGAAGGAGTTGACCGATATAACCCATCTTCGAACTTTAACTATGTTTGGAACAAATATTACGAAGGCCAAATTGTGGACAAAATCCTTTAATCCGTTCGAGAATTATCATGGGCTCCAGCCAGACAGACAGACGGACGGACATGGCTAAATCAAATCCAAATTGTCTGAAACGGATTTCGTCCAAACATACTTGGGGTCTAAAACCATTATTTCTCGTTTGCATAAATATTGAGGGTATAAAAACAAGTAAAAACGTATCAGTCAGCTTTACAGACAGAGATATATCCTAAGTCTGTGTGAATTTAACCTATCATCAACCACATTATTAGGGGGTCTTCAGATTTTGTGGCCCACTTTGCCGACAAAAATATATCTTTGGATGAAAGCTGAAAAGTCTTGCGGAGGAGGTACCTGAAGGAATGGATCAATTTGAAAGTGGATCATACGCCCACCAGTCATTTCAGTTGGTCACCGTATAACTTGGAGCTTTTGGACCACTATGTTAGGAAGCATGGACTTGCCCACGTTAAACATAATATCCCTGTAAACAGGACTACAAGATGTAGCATCAGTATAAATGTCCAAAGGATTTTCGAATAGACCCTAAAATGTACTTTAATATAAAATGTTGAAGTTGTGTGGGGGAGGTGCCTAAGGCCAAGACCGATATGAACCATTTTAAAAGTGAAATTAAATTTGGACAAAGTTTGAACCAAATCGGTTGCTCCATTGAAGAAAAGAGTTCTTACACTTTTAAGGGGGAGGTGCCAGAAGGAATCGACCGATATGGCCCTTCTTCGAACTTAAACTATGTTTGGACAAAATATTACGAACCAATCGGTTGATCCGGTCGTGAGTTATCGTGCGCTCCAGCCATTTCCCATGGTGTCATAGGGGGATACGACAAAAAATTTGCCTCATCGAAATAATGCTTTTAGACCCCAAGTATGTTTGGACGAAATTCGTTTCAGAGAATTTGGAGTCCATTTAGCCATGTCCGTCTGTCTGTCTGGCTGGTGTGATTGGACCAAATTTTGCACTTCGTAATATTTTGCCCAAATTTAGTTTAAGTTCGAAGATGAGCATATCCTTCGGGTACCTCCCCCACAAAAGTTCAAAATGTTTCTGTTAAATGGTGTGAACGATGCACCCAAAGGATGTCATGGATGTGGTCCAAACTTTCACATCGTATTATACCTTTCACATATAGAACGGGTTCGAACATGGACTATGTCAGTCCACTCCCACACAAAATTCGGAAAGAGAGAAGTTTAAAGGCTTCTTTCGCATCGTTTTGAAATTTTCAGCACGTTGTCCTTGCATTGGAACCAACAGCTCAATTAACAGGACAGCTCCAATTATGTAATGACCATGTCCATTGATAATTCCACAAGCAACAAATCGTGAACCACTTCATTAGGTTAGACAATTAGATCTAGTTATTACCAGCAATTTTTTAAACCTAAATCCTCTTTTTAGGATTATTTCGGTCTAACCTTAATTGATGCCCAAAAATTATAAGATTTTTAAGTGCAAGGAAGTAAAACATGTCACGAATTACAATTTTCTGTCATTAATTATGATTCGAATTCAAGTAAAAACCGTTGAAAACGCATACGATTTTTTCGTTTTTTCTTTTTAAAATAGTCTGAATTATTTCTTTCAATAAAAATATATGTTTCATTTAATTTGGAAAATGTTGTATTTAGTTTGGAAATAATAATTAGAGGGTGCAACCAGATAATAACACTGTGCTACAAAAGTTGACTAAAAAATATTCAAGCGTTCTGATGCAAAAATTGTATCGTATTGGGGTCCATGGATAACGAAAATACCTTTGGTTCCTTTGGGTCACTTTTGTTTTTTTGCAGAGCTCCGAAATTTGATGGGTGGGGGGAAGGGGGCAAGTTGCTGCTGTTTTCTTATATTTCCCCCTCCGCACAAGAAGCCTCAGGACACACAGTGTATCCAAGCGAAAGTCGTACACCTAATGAAATTTATTTAATTGGCTTATATCTCCGACATAAAAAGGGATATGAAGAAAGTATTTACGCAGCGACCATGCGGTCGACAATTTAAAAAGACGAAAATAATCAACTCCGTTTACATTGTTAACAAATTTAATGGAAAAATAAGCGTCCAAATATTTTTCTCAATCGAGTAGAGACACTAAAAATCAACTCATTTTGAAATTCGTGTATTAAACTATCCTCAAGAAAATATTTTTCTTTTAATTTTCGAATTATTCAAAATCCGTGGTATAATGCAAACATCAAAGTAATGGATACTGTTGTAGTTTTGTTTTGCGATATGAGCTAAATCGAAAAAAATCGTTTTTATAAAGTTTAGTTAATTATTTTGTCATTTGGTTTCATAAAAATATTTTTTTACGCTTCTGTCCCATTTAATCTGATTTAAGTTTTGACCCTATCGATTGTAAAGAAGTACGGATGTTACGCTTAATCGATCGTAGGATTTCATAAAAAATAAAAACATTAACTAGGATTAATTATATTAACAAATACTTTGTCTTTATAATTGCTGTACGACTTTCGGTTTTTAAATTGTCGACTAAATGAACTAAAAAGCTGAGTAAGTACTTTCTTCATATTCCTTTTTGCGTCGGAGATATAAGTCAATGAAATAAATTTCATTAAGTGTACGACTTTCGTTTGGATCCACTGTATTTCATCAATCCGATAATCCGCCTAAATCCGACAATTTACTTGGAAGATTTAAGAAAACATTAAAAAGTACTCTCATAGATTTTTTTCCCAATATTTTCAACTCTAGACTGCATGTAAAAATATATTTTTTTAAACAAAATATTATTTGTTATTTTTGCCTTATTAAGGCGAAGGCCATTTATAGTGATATTTAATTAATTCTCTTTCGAGTTGAGCTGATAGGCCTTTAGAGATACATTGAAAAATTAGGAGTCTACCGAAGTCCCACGCATCCAACCATTACACTACGTTTCACGGGTGGTAAAGCCGATCTTCAGGTGTATTAGGATGTTGTTTTCTGGCAGACGAAGGCAAAGCTTGGAAACTAGTATATATATCGCACTTCATTAGATAAATGTATACGGGGAATAACAAAAATGTTTTGCAATCGATGAATCCGAGTTTCGCCCTATCAGAATTCGCGAACTGTTAATATATTCTATAAAGTATGACTACAATTATTTAAAATGAAGTGTTTTAGGAGGGATCCCATAATGTCGACCATTAAAATTAATTTTCGTGGAAGCTGTGTTGGCATCAATGTAGAAAAATTAGTAAAAATGGGTTGAAGCCAACAAGTTTTTTTATGTTCCCATACGATTTTTGACTTAACCTTATATTTTATAGACATATCCCCAAAGAAAGAATCACAGAATACTCCATGGGCAACAAGATTGTAGTGTATGATTTTTCGATATATCCACTGCATCCACCTAAAATTGATGCTGACATTTTGAAGCCGGAATTTCGGGGTTTTTTGAATTTTTTTAATAATCCGGACGCGCAAGAAGGTAATGTTCCAAACTCTTAACACGATTATAGAACTCGTGATTTTACGTCGTTTGATGCATATCTCATGAGTGTGCTCCCTACAGCATCCTAGTAATTGGAGTCGAAAGGCCGACATTTGATGCGTGAATTTTCTTACAAAACCTATTTTTTGCGTGTAAAATTTACAACTGTCATTCCATTTCCTTTGAAACTCGCGTGAATTTAGTTTTTTTACGCGACGGTTCTAATGAAGCCTTCCGCGATAGAGTCCATCTACTAAAACCGCGGATATAGATACCTTGAAAATCGGAAAATCAGCAAAAATATATTTTGACAAATCCGCGTACGAAACCGCGATTTTCTTTAAATTTTTTTACATAAATGGAATCCTTTACTTGCGATTATAATATTTGCGAAAACGAGTGTCATAAAAGAAAAGAGATACGCGAGTAATATGGGTCTTTCACAAAAAATTGAATATGGAGGCACATCCGCGGTTCTTGAAGAATCTAATTAAAATTGTTATATTTTGACGTATTTTTGATAGGCGCTGATGAAACCGGATGCGCATCAAAATCGTATGCACATTGCGCGACTTTTACCAACTTTAAGGTTTTTTGCAGTGTATGATGCAACTGGCGGCACACAATGGCCCCTGAGTGAAACATCGAAATATGCATAAATTTTGAAAGAGATTGATTCGCTGTATCCAAAAACGAATGCGCATCAACCGACTTTAACTAATTCGCGAATAACGGGCTTTTTAATTTTAATATTAATTGAATGATTGTAATTTCAATATTACTCTTAATTTCCTACACATACATATAAGTTATCACAGTAATCAGTTAAACTCTCGCGATTGTAAACCATATTTTTTTATGAAGTTTTAACAGTATACATTCATTATTCTATGGGATTTTAGCAAAATAGTTGGAGAACTCCCAAATATTTTTTTCGAATTTTTAGAATCAAACCAAAAAAATATTTGCAACAATATTTTCCAACAATAAGTTTTTCTCTTTTGTTGTTGCTACAATATGCAATTTATGTACCCAATCTCCATAAATTTGGTATCATATTTTTCTATGCATTGTCTAGATTCCGCATATATATTTTAATTTATTTTTTGAGGGTTTGTACGGATTCTGGGAAAGGATAATTTGGATTTAATAACTTTTTAAACATCCACGAATAGATATGGAATGCTGTTAACGATTTATGCATACATTTTCTCATAACAACAAAAAAAATATTTTTAAATATTTTTTCTTTATATGAGAATAAAAACCGCTATAACTTTTGCGCGTATTGGCAAATTTCGTGAACGCGAGTAGATTTGAAACCGGATTTTTTTCCTTTACCTTTATACCAAAAATCGTAGATGTGCTCGCAAAAAAAAATTTTAATTTTTTTCAAATGGAATTGTAAAGGAATTTTGTTATTCGCCATATGCGAAATTATTTCAGTTAATTAAAACTCCAAACTTTTCCTATAGTCCTGCTTGGTAATCCCATTTTTCAATGTTCACAAATACCATGGTAAGTTTTATTCCTACGTCATTAGTAATTGCTCTTCTATATCAGAAGATTTTATTTTTGATTTGATCATCAATTATTGTCTACTAAGGTTTTGACAAGTTGATGGTGGCTCAGAACGCTAAGACGCCGGCAAAAAAAAAATAATAATAATTTCAGCATGAGCCAGGTTGGGATTCGAACCTGGGTCTCCGACAACTGAGTGTCAAGGTTGCCGGCGTCTTAGCGTTCTGAGCCACCATCAACTTGTCAAAACCTTAGTAGACAATAATTGATGATCAAATCAAAAATAAAATCTTCTGATATAGAAGAGCAATTACTAATGACGTAGGAATAAAACTTACCATGGTATTTGTGAACATTGAAAAATGGGATTACCAAGCAGGACTATAGGAAAAGTTTGGAGTTTCAATTAACTGAAATAATTTCGCATATACATTTATCTAATGAAGTGCGATATATATACTAGTTTCCAAGCTTTGCCTTCGTCTGCCACAAAAACAACATCCTAATACACCTGAAGATCGGCTTTACCACCCGTGAAACGTAGTGTAATGGTTAGATGCGTGGGACTTCGGTAGACTCCTAATTTTTCAATGTATCTCTAAAGGCCTATCAGCTCAACTCGAAAGAGAATTAATTAAAAATATTATTTGGTTTGACCCAAATATGAGCTTAGTTTGGCTATAACATCCAAACTATGATACGAATCATTATAATTTTGGTATCTATAAATTCGCCGTGAAGGTTTGATTCAAGACAAATTTTTATATAATTTTATGACGGGCAAATTCTCTTTTTTTTTGAAAAAAAAAGTTAGGTTACATTTAAAATTTTGTGTAAATTCCGCGAATTCTGAGTAAGATTTTACAAATATTATACAATCTGTACGCTGTGGTCACTTCGTAATAACTTTTTAGTGACAATTGTGTTCATTAACATAATTAGCGTTTTTATAATAATTTTGTCTTAAAATCAGAAATAAAATCGCGATAACTTTTTTTCCACAAAAGCCAAAACTAGGCTCGCGAGCGGATTTGTACTGGGGAAGTTTAATATGGTTTTCAATCAGAAGAATGGGGCAAAAAGCTTTCATGTGCAATACATTTTATCCCGCCTATGTTTAATTTTGACAGATAAGAATGCCGAAAACAAGACATTTCTAATTTGTTAAGAAAAACAAAAGGTATGGTCCGAAACTTGTATCAAATATATGCAAAAATATTTATTTCTGTAAATTGTGGATGCAGTGCAAAAAAAAAACATAAGAACATGGTAATATTTAAAATTGAGCTGTATACCGCGTAAAAAGTACTAAAATCGGCATTAGATGGGAAGGAGGTGAATGTACAACTATATCTACAGCAGGGAATAACCAAATAATGTTGCGAATTACACTATGCAACACTGAAAATGCAAACAACTTCTAGTATGAACTTTGAAAGTATAGATTTAGACTACAAAAACCCTAGTAGGGCTTTGTCCTGTCAGATCAAGTTCGGATTTTATGGCCTCATCTAAACCGGTCTTTTGCATTTTGCATTGCTGAAATTCTGGTCAGTATCAGCTAAAGTATTGGGAGTTGAACCAAATAACCTTTTGCAAAAATCTTCCAAAAAAGTTCCCAGCAATTCTTCAGAATATTCTGAAACTGTAAAATACTTACTTCATGTTGTTTCAGCGGTATTTTGCATCATATATTTTACAACACGTATTTCAAACACAGTTCACACCAACAGTTTATTCTCGCATCCACAATTTGCCTCAGAGGTCAGATGAAGATTCGCAGTGGTTTCAGAGATATACCCAGACTTGTTTTAAAAAGTCAATATTTGACCATGTTTAGATGGGGCCATAAATCCAAGCTGGATCGTTTGGGGGTGTACTTTCAAAAAATCCTGAGCTCAAATTGTTTGCACAAGACTACCTTAAAAATGTTGCACAGTGTTATTAAGCAGATCATTCAGAGGTCATCAACAGATGTTAAGTAAAGGCTTTACATCGATAAATCTATACAAAAACCTCCGATAAATACCATAGATACCGGTGTACCAATATGGGCAAATTTTAAGAAAACAATAATTTCCAGGAACAATTTTATTTTTCATATAAATTTTGCAAAAAAAAATGTTTGAAATTGTTTTTGGAGTTGAAACTTATGTGAATTTTCAACTGACCTCTGAAGCAAATTTGTAGATAAGGTCAAGAATAAAATATTTGGAGAAATAATGAACTCAAAAAACTACATTTATTGCCTCAAATTTTATAAAATATCGAAAATGTCCATATTTTGTATAGAATTTTCAACTGACCTCTGAAGCAAATTTGTAGATAAGGTCAAGAATAAAATATTTGGAGAAATAATGAACTCAAAAAACTACATTTATTGCCTCAAATTTTATAAAATATCGAAAATGTCCATATTTTGTATAGATTTTGCACCATATCTCCAAAACCGTTAATTTTTTCTTAATATTTTCTTTTGGAAAAATATTCGCTGGAATGTAATACACAACTCCTCAGAACATGTCATTGTTGTAAAATGCCTCTATCACGTTGTTTTCAGCATATTTTTCAACGACGATTTAATAAATATATCAAAAATGAGGGAAATCCGAAATGCGAGAATAAACTGTTGGTGTGAACTGTGTATGAAATACGTGTTGTAAAAGATATGAGGCAAAATACTTCTGAAACAACATGAAATAAGCATTTTAGAGTTTCAGAATGTTATGAAGAATTGCTGAGAACTTTATTTGGAATATTTTTGCAAAAGGTTACTTGGTTCAATTCCCAATAGTTTAGCTGATACTGACCAGAATTTCAGCAATTATGTAAAATGTTCTATATATTATCGATTTTGATGCCCCAGATGGTGTTTTTCTTATGTGAAAAATTCTACTAGTTTAGGGCTACAATGTTGCCAAAGACAGCAAAGCCAAATTCCTAATCGTTTCTGAGATAAAGGCCCGATAGGTGCAAAAAACTGTAGTTTTAGCCCGGATTAGATGAGGCCATAAAATCCGAACTGGATCTGACAGAACAAAACCCTACTAGGGTTTTTGTAGTCTCAATATGTACTTTCGGCTTCTTTCTCTGTGAGACCCCCATCAACCCGCAAAGTTTCGTGAAGATCCGATCAAAATTCCGACGTGTAGTGTGATTGCACAAAAAATGGAAAAAGGGATGCATTACCGACTATTGCGATATTTCTGTTGTTTGACCACCTATGACAACCTACTTCACATCGTTGTAAAGGTGATATTTTCTACTTTCCTTGCCAGGTTTTGCTTTCGATATACCTCTTACAGAAGAGAGATATTCGCTTTGAAATAAAACGTTAGCCTTTTCTCCAAATAAGTTTTTTTTCACATTCCGACCCCTGAATAATATCCGACCATTACCAAAATCAATAGGTTTTTTCCTCTGTGGGAACCCACTAACACCCAAAATTTCGTGACAATCAAAATTGCGACGTGTAGCGTGATTACAAAAAAAATTAAAAAATGGAATGTATTACCGACTATTGCGATATCTCCGTTATTTGGCCACCTACGCCAACCTGCTTTACATCATTGTAAATATGGGATTTTTTACTTTCATAGTCAGACTTTGCTTTGGGAAGGTCCCCAACCAAAGCTGTGATATTCGTAATTATTATTTAAATCGCAAAAATGAAAAGTTGTGTTCTATTAGCGGCTATTGCGATATCTTCGTTGTTTGACAACATACGTTACATAGTTGCAAAGGTGATATCTTCTACCTTCATTAGGTTTTGCTTTTGATATACCCCATATAGAAGCGGAGATATTCGCTTTGAGATAAAACATTGACTTTTTCTCCAAATAAGTTTTTTGTCCATTCCGACCCCTGATTATTCGACCATCGCCAAAATCAATAGGATTCTTCCCCTCCGGGACCTTCATCAACACCCAAAATTTGGTGACGATCGGATTAAAATTGCGACCTGTAGCGTGATTCCAAGGTTTAGATGGCCAGACGGACGGACGGACGGACACATAGCCAGATCGACTCAGCTCGTCGAGACATTCATTTTGGTATATATATGTATGGGTCTACGACCATTATTTCGATGTTACAACGTTTTTGGTCAAAACCAACTTATAATACCCACCCCACATAGTGGTGTAGGGTATAATTATTCTATGAGACAGAATTCCAACGGATATATTAATTTATTTAGTTAACTGCATACCTTTTCAATGTATCCAGATAATAAATAAAAGGTTTAACTCACAATATATTATCAAAACAAAAATAATATCTTTAGATTTTGAATCAAATTTTCTCAGCTGCAAATGTTTTGAGAAGGATCAAAAGTGAGTCCGAGCTTTGTTTTGTGTATTTTTGTAAAATAAGTGCAAAATTGCCAATTGTTTTTTTAAATATTTAAAAAGGTTTCAATAAACAATCAACCTACTAAAATAGTTGCATTTCAAATCCATAAATTACCGCAGAACTACACACAGAAAAAAAAATGGCCTCTCTAACATATGTCCCAAACATATTTTGCAGAAAACATATATGTTTGGGTGCAAACAAATTATATGTTTGGGTGCAAAGAAATATAAACCCAAAAGCCACAAAAAACACATGCAGCAGTGGGCGCTTTCTGAGAGCAAGGGAGGGTAAATGTCAATATGAAACACATTAAATTGTATGCTCTCAGCACATTTATAAATGGTGGTGTTTTATTGAAAGCCAAAGGAAGACAAAACAGACTTTAATAATAGAAAAAACTGAATGAAATAACTTATAAAAAGTCGAACTTTTAAAAAGAAACAATTATATATGTAAACAATAAAGCACCACCAATCCGGATATCTCTTTTTCTGTTGGACATATTCCAACAAAAATCGGTAAAATGAGAACGCAAAATTATGAACGAAAAGTACAAATGAAAGTGGACAACACTGTTGTTATCGGTAGTACTTAGCGACTACTTTATTTTGGTTGCTAACTTACCGACAAATATCGTTAATTACCGAAATTATAAGCATTTTAATTTTACCGATTTTTTTCGGTAACTCAAAAAATGGTTTAGAGAATCGCACTACAGATAGTGCCTGTAAGCGATAAAATGAAAAACATTTCGGAAATATATACATATGTAGGTTGATGTATTTTCTTTTGCGCTGCTGGATCAAGGATTTCGACCATTGTAAGGCGGTCGGACATGATTAAATCCACTTCAAACCATTTTGGTCTTAACTAATTTTGACTCAAAATATTAGCCATAAGCATAATGGTACAATGAGGAGAAGAATACTGGCCGATAGATGGTAATTTGAATGAATTACTTCAGCTTGTTTTATTATCTCAGAATGGTAAATACTTCCGAAGAAAGTTTACATAAACATAATCATCGGTCCTTAGTCATTCATAGAGAGTAAATTAGGAAAAACAGTCAAATGTTGCTGGTTAAAAAAATCTAAAGACAAACATTCCTCATCATGGAGGTCTAATAGCTATTACGAAGACTTCCAAAACTATTGAAAAATTACCATTTAAAATTGATTAAACATTATCGAATGGAGAGACACAGGTACCCACTTGAGAATGTAACAAAAACCCTACTTTGATTTGAAAAATTCAACATAAAGAAAATGAGAGTTGTTACAACTTATATTGCATCAGCCAAAAAACATTGAAAAATAGACAATAAAAAAGAATAAAAATGTGTGTTTAAAAAAAATGTGCGTGCGTTCGTCTATGGTTTTTCTCTTCTTTTTTTTTCTATAAAATGCAAAAGAAGTTGGTGTGGCCAATGTTGTTCTGCTGCTTTCAACTTGCAATAGGCTGTGTTTTTTTCTCCACATTTTTGTTGTTTGTTTCTGTTTGATCGTAATGTTGTTTCAAACAATTTTGCATAAATATTTGTAACTTCAACGCGCTAGGTAAGGGCGGCACAAGAGGGGTTGTTGCATTTAACCGGCACCCAAAATCTGATTTCAAATTCAAAAGTAATTTTTTGGTATAAAAGGAATTGTTGACAACGTCTAGAATGGCAAACAGTAATTAGCACTTAAACGGAATAAACCCCTCAAACACATCAAGTTCAACTGAAAGTGCAACGAGTGCAAGAATGATGCAGTTTTTAATTGTCAGTGCCTTGTTGGCGGTTGCCTCAGCCGTGGTCCTACCAGCACCTGCATATCCTGCCTATCCAGCTGTAGCTAAAATTGCCAAAGTAGTTGGTCCTGAACCCTATGATCCAAATCCTCAATACAGCTATAACTACGATGTCCATGTAAGTAGGAAAACAAAAACAGAAGTTGGTGGCGAAGGATAATCGGAAACATTTTTGTCCTATTTGTAGGATCCAACAACTGGTGATATTAAGAACCAACAAGAAACACGAAATGGTGATGTCACCAAGGGAGCTTACTCCTTGATTGAACCTGATGGCACCCGTCTTACAGTTGAATATACTGTGGATCCTGTTAGCGGTTTCAATGCTGTTGTCCATCGTGAAGGAGTTGCCAAGGTGGCCAAGGTTTTGGCTCCAGTTGCCAAGGTCTTGGCTCCTGCCCCTCTATATCACGCACCAGCTCTACCAGCTCTGCCAGCCTTCCATGGCTTGGGTCCATATCACGGCTAAGCAGTGATGTATTCCTTCCTAACTGATGTCGAACAAGGCTTACCTTTCACTCTGACCATGTATGCACTCCCAAACGCGCACACACACGCACGAATGCAGTTGTAAAACAAACCTCATTTTTTATATTCCTAAGGCTTACACAACAGATGAAACTCGATATGTGTGTGTTTCCATCTTTAGTCACACCAACATGAGGATCATTTTTTTCATAAATATCCTTGTCGGTTTTTCTCATATACAACATATCTCATATATTTCATTTTCGTTTTTTCTGCTTTTACCTTTTTTATTGTGTAGTTTTTGCTTTCTTCTCACTTCGCTTGCCATAGTTTTTTCCTATTGTTTCATTATTTTAGAATAGAATTTTTATGTTTTTTGTAAAAATATTTAATATTATATAATTTGTACATACAAACAAACATATGCGAGTATGCAATAAAAATGAACGAAGAAGAAGTTGTCTATGAAATATGAATGCAATGAAAATCACCTGAGTGTTTATTTGACACAGAGAATAAGAAGGGGAAAAGATTGCTAGACCACTTGAAGCAATGCAACATTGGTACAGGATTAAGTACATTTTGAATCCGGGAAATAAGGATGTTATAAGGGTTTTTGCTTTCAACTGCATGACAGCCGCAGATTTGAAGAAGTGTTCATGTTATTTTCAACGGCACCACGAGAATGATAGGGCGAAGAGGAGTGAGCTACGCCATCTCAGCCCAGGAGGTACCGCCACAATTTACAATGAGCGATGATGCAAAATGCATCCAAATGCGAAGTCATCCAAAGTGTTTGGAATACAAGAAATCAAAATGGTAATGCTTAGCTCGTTCGCAGACGTAAATGGTATAGCTATTATGCAAAATGACGTTCATTCACATTTAAAAGCCAAACATTTGTTTGCCTCTCTGAACGGGAACGTGATAAAGAAGTGAATAAAACCGGAGGTTGACTATTTGAAAAGAGTCCTCAATTAATCGATAGCAAACCATCCTTTACCAGAAGCTTGATAATTTGGCAAGGTGGTCCCGCAACTGAAGCCAGGCAAGGATACTAGCAGGTGTGAATTGCACAGGCCGATTTACCTGTTCGAGAGTCAGAATTGGTTTCCCAGTTGTACAAGATTTGAATGGATTCCACAACAGCATTACATGTCATATCAATACGTATCAATCGAGGACTGAATAAGAACAGGCCATGCGATTTAACAGTCTTGGTGGCTCTTACCTTCGATAGGCCGATGGTATTCGCTACCGCCAGCCATGCCAAGCTTTTCGTGGACATAGAGAAGCCGTGATTCAAACGTTGAAGCAGCAACTATATGTGTGGACGCCAGTCGTTTTTGGAATTCAGCATTAAAAAGGCGAAGAACAGTAAGCTCCCCAAAGAGGGGTGTACCTCCGGAACTGTTTAAACTCTAGCTTTCTGAACTTTTACACCCTTCAGGCGGCATAGAGATCGTAATGCATGCGGATCGTTGCACGACGTTGGTGTCGGGTGCTATATCGATGATCTAAATATCTACATAGCTGACTATGAAAGAGAATGCAAACCTGCCGAAATACGTGCTGAGCACTGCAACAGCGTGCATTTTCGTGCCACCAGTGGACCATCTTTATAATGAGACGATGATTTTACCGGTTTATCAGTACAACAAGATGTTGTCAATCCAACGGCGCACAGTGGTTCAGAACCGTTTTTTCCTTGTCAAAACTCTGTAAGTTTTGAACGGATAGAGATATTTCACATTTTTTTTTGTCCGACAGATAACATAATCAGCTTCCCGATGCATTAAAAACATTCGAATTCGGTCTAGAAGTTGCAGAGGAATTCAAGGTCAAAGTTAAAAATTTTAGTTTTTGTTTGTTTTGTTTTAGTTGAAGATTCAATCATATGATTGTTTATGTCTGGAGTTTCCCCCATTGGCTTAACTTCGTCACTTTCCTCTTTGCAGAGAAAAATGTTTACAAAACGCACTGACAGCTTGCAAAATTTATTGATCGCTACCAATATCATGATTTCATCCCGGCGAAGGGAATTATCAATTGGCTTTTCAGTTTTTGAAATGATGCTTTTTTAGTGAAAACCTGAACTCTTTAAGCATCGAGTATTCTCATGTTAATGAGAATGATGCTCACTTTTCGGTTTTCCCAAAAAAAAAAAACACCATCAGTGCGTTTTGTAAACATTTTTCTCTGCAAAGAGGAAAGTTATGAAGTTAAGCCAATGTGGGAAACTCCAGACTTAAACAATCATTTTTAGTTTTTTTAATATTTTGTATCAAAATATGAGTGTTCTGAGTTTTTAATATGTTTTAATTATTTAAAAAAAGTCAATCACCAATAAACAAACCATAAAAATTTGGAAAAAAAAGTTTTAAACAATGCACAATGGTCCCAAATCCAAATTTTCTGGCCAAAACTATTTCAACGTCCATTTTGTATTGAAATTAATTATTATTTATAGCAAATGTTTTCAAAGAGCAATTCTTACGTTTTATAGACCAAAATGACCAAAAACTGTCAAAATTTGTTGAACAGGGTGGTCCCGATGTGTGGGGTCTAAACCAAAACATTGACCTATGTTTATAATTTTTGGTACGAACGATTCATATCTTCCAAGGGGTCAAAATACCAAATTTCAGCCGAATCGGTCATAAAGTGTCGCTAAAATCCACAAAATATCTAAAATCGGACGGTACTTTTATGTGGGGGCTATGACAAAAAACGGACCTATTTTCAAGAAAATTATACATACTTGTTTTCTACACTCTGAAACCCTTAAAAATGAATTTTAAGGAAAATCGGTTGATAGGTGTTCACAACAGGTATTTACAAAAAATTCTCCCATCTTAAAATAGAAAAATCCACTTTATTTTAACTGTGGCAAATTTGAGCACGATTTGACTTCTGAATTCATTAGTACAGACCCCCTGCTATCTTTCAAATTCGATCTGGGGTGGACATATTTGGACATTTTTTTTAAAAAGTTTAAGTATATTTAAAAAATATTTGTAAAAAATAATTTTTAATATATATATAAACATTGATTTTATTACACTAATTTTACAATGTCATCGTTCTTTTTGTAAATATTATGAAAGTACCCATTAACAGGTTCCCGATTCATAATGACTTTGTTCTCACTTCTGTATATTTATGCAGCGACGCAATACAACAAAAATTGTATATTTTACAGCACATAGTCTGTTTCACTTTTACAGTGTCAACTTTGGTACTGCGCCAATCAACGAATACTAAAGTTATTTACAAAAACTAATTATTTTCAGACGACTTGATGCGTTTTTTATTATTCTGTGCAAAAAAAAATTAAAACTTCGAAACTTCAAAAATAGGGTTTTGGCCAAAAATTTCCTGATTGAAACTTATGTGCAATGTATTAAAAAAAATTTAAAAATTTCATAAAACTCATATAACTCTTATAGAAATTAAAAAAAAAAAACTATAATTTGTATGGGTAACGGTATGGAAAAACACACATGTTTACCCATGTAATTTCAAAAAGTTAAAAAAAGGTTAAACGGACCGAACGGGACGGGTACAAAAGTATATCGTCTGTAACGCACGAAAAGGTCGTAAGTGCACTATTTTGGAAATCGCGTTTTTACTGCATCTTCTGGCAACGAAAATCGTTGACCACGCCTTTTTTCTTGATGTGCGGGAATCAAATGAAGTCATTGGATGTACGGCGGATGACCCATCAATTCCACATGTTGTTCGGTCAAACAGGCGCTGGTTTGAATCGATGTGTGGGAGCCCGCATTGTCATGATGCAGAATGATCCGTCTTCTCTGGCTCGTTTTTCGAATTTCTCAGATGACTTTAGGTTAACAAATTGTGATGTACGACTCAGAATTAACCGTCCTACATTTATCAAGCCGTATAGTCGCCACACGGTCAGTTTTGCCGAAGAAACAGGCTACCATTTGCTTCGAAATGCTTTTACATGAACAACTTTCGTTGGATTTGTCTCGCTTTCGAAGACCTAAACGGTCGATTTATGTTTTGTTTCGGGCTCGTAAGCATAGATCGAAGATACGTCGTCTGTGAGATCTTATAAACGTCGTTTGAAGCACCGCGATCGCTTTCATTCACGAATACTTTGCTCGAATCCACAAAAGCCTTTTTTGAGCGATTGTCGAATTTTGCTGGATCTAACGAGAAAACTCCATTTTTGCAAACGTTAGTTGGTGGAAGAAATGTAAAAGGATGCCTCTCTCTGACGGTACATAAGACGCCGAATCTGCATTATCCGTTCACGCACGGCTTAATTTTTTATTCTGGCAGAACGGCCCCTTTTGGGCGTACCTAACGACCTTCGTTTTTTTGGCGAGTGTCGGCCCCGATTGAATTCATTAAACCAGTTATTTATAATGCTATAACATAGCCCTGTATCGACATAAACAGATTTAATTTGATCGATACACTCTTGCCGTGATTATCTACTTCGAAAGTTGTGAAAAATGATCGGACGAAAATGTTCACAAGTGCATTGCATTTTTTTCCAAAAGTGATTTTATCAAGTCACTGTAAACAATACAACACATGTTCGTATGACAAAATGTCCTGAGTACGTTTACGATAAAAACTGTCATACTTTCCAAAAAAAATCAAATGGCGCCTAGGCCAGACAGTTTTCGTGCAGCCCTAGTGCCACCATAATAAACTCTTTAATGCAGAAAGCGGTGGAATGTTTTCCTCTTGAAAAATTTCTAAAAATGGACTTACGACCTTTTCGTACGTAGCAGACGATATATGGGCTGAAAGAGGCATTATTCTGTGAAAACGGAACATTGTTTCAAGTTGTTTCCTAAAAGTTCTAGTCCACTACATCTGGAATTTCACTAAAATTTAGTACATGAGGAAAAATAAAATAGCTCACTTCGTGTAAGGGTTTACGGTAATTTACTGAAAAGCTTCTTAAAGACAACAATCCTACCTAAAAAAAATAGCTCACTTCGTGTAAACCCTTCGGTAATTTATTAAAACGTTCTTAAAGACAACAATCCTACCTACCTAGTTTTTGTTTCCGAAAAATAGCTATTTCTTTTACCGGAAATTTGCAAAACTGACGTATTTTCCAAAATTGCGAAAAGTGGTCATCTTTAGGAGCACGCCACCATCCGTCGAATATTTTGACCTAATTTTTTAATTTCCTTAGTTTCAAGTTTTTAATTTGTATCGTTTTTCTGTATTGGAAGCAGCAGATTCCAGATTCTTTTGCTCCGTGCCGGGAAGGAGGAAAACCCAGGACCAATATGGATGTGCTCAGTTTGTCACATCCGCATTAACCACACTCAAACTTAAGTGTGATGCAATAGATGTCGGGAGTGGGTGAATTTCAGGGGTTTTCTGGACTCGTCCATGTGAAGGAACATGACAGTGACTATGTTGCCTGCGTGAACACAGCCCCTAGTGAGTCGTCGTCTTCAGAAAACACCACTCCCCGCAGTTCCCCCAACAGCAGCCGCACCCCCAGCATTTAAGACCAGCCGTTACTGTTCCAATCTCTTTAAATGAATCCTTTTTGGAATCCAATTGCAAGGACTCCGAGGTAAGATTGAGGAAATAGTAAATTTCATGAGTCTGAGTGGAGAAAACCAAGCAACAATTGCAACGTTCAGCGTTGTGATGGTTACGGCGTAGTTAGGAAGGATCGTACCACAAGAAGAGATGGGGATTAACTTTCTTTGCACCAGTCTGTTCAATACAGACCTATCTCCTTTGAGTCTGGCTTTTATGACCTGTACATGGAATGTATGGAGTATCAGTCAGGTGTGGAACTGTCGAGGTAGGGTTGCCTAACGTATACATCCCGCCGATAAATAGCTGTACTCCTGGTTATAGGTCCATCATTAGACCGCTTTTAGAAGGTCTTGGGAGAGCTCAATGCTCATCATAAGTTGTGGCATTCGGTCCTCGGAAACTACCAAATGGGGCATATTGCTATCAGAGCTGATTGATAGCTCTACGTTTTGCACAGTTAATGACGACGCCCCTACCAGAATTAGCCGAAAGTGACACAATTCCTCAGGCATAACCACCTGGTTGCCCGTCTGTTCTCTCGTGTCAGACCATCTGCGCCATAATTAGCTGGAATAAGTGAATTATGTCACTCTCGAACGCTGGAAAAAAAGGAAGATAGGACCTCAGTGACGTTTGGCGACATTACGCCGACTAATCCCAAGAGGAGCGCAAATTATTTTAATCGACAGTATGCCGAGCAACCCATTAATGACAGGGGAAGGGAAGAGTACTATATAATTGTTCCACAAACATGCCAGACGGGACAGGGGAGACTTCTCTCATATCAATGAGTGCACCCCGATTCATATTAGCTCAATGATATGGGACCTACTGTTTATCGCCGAGTCCGAACGGCGTGTCTTACGACACCACTTTATAGAGAAGTTTTACATGGCTGAAATACTCAGGAAATATCGTCAACATTACTGAGGGGTATTTTGCCACCGTTGAAAGTTTTGATGTTGCCTGGCGGCGGGAATTGAACCCACGACCTTCTGCGTGCAAGGCGGTTGTGCATAAAATTGGACCACGGTGGCACCCAAGGGAAGAGTACTACGCCGCATTAAAACTCTTCCTGCTGAGGTCAACCACCACAATTTCAAATGAATGATGTTGCGAATGTAATTAGGAACGTTAAATTATCCAAAGCATTGGGCACTGATGGAATCTCCATGGTAATGCTGAAACAGGTGGAGATGACGTGCAGGACAGCATGGCAACAGCGCTGCACGCCATCTCCACACATATTAGGCGAGGACTCATCCAAAGCAAGCCGTGTAATAGAACAGTGATGGTGACGCTTCTACTTATCAAAAGCCTTGAAGTCTGTCAACCACTCCACGCTGTTTGAGGACATCAAGCAGACTACCCTCCGGTCAGGTTTGAAACGTTCGATAATCAATTATGTGCATGTTTGTACGCCAGTAGAACGTGTAATTCCGGAACAATAAATCTAAGCCCCGTAGAGTGAAACAGGAGTTCCCCAATGTGGGCCGGTATCTCCGGAATTTTTTAACTTCTGCCTTTCGTGTATTCCACCGCTTCAAGACGGCATTGAGGTCGTTGCGTATTTGGATGATTGTACGATCTTGGCGTCGGATGTCATTTCTGAAAGACTGAACTTCTATTTGCGCGATTTTAGCAAATTTCTCAGCGCGAGGACTATGCAAATATCCGCCACTAAATCTGGCCGTAGATTTAGTGGCGGATATCTGTTCACCAAATGGACTGTAGAAGTCTGCACTGAGTTGAATGTCACGGTCGATGGTAGCAGAATTCCGACCAACGACTACCCCAAGATTCTAGAGGTCACATTCAACACAATGTTCACGTCATCCATGCATACCATAGCTATATGCGACAAGTTGAGGTCTTCAAGTCCAGACCACTTGGTGTGCAGATAGAGAGCCCTTGTTAACCAAATATAACGCTATATATAGGGATACAAAAAAAAGAACCTCTGCATCAGCGAGCCTATATTGCTAGCTTTGATATCATTCATGTAATGCTGGCCGCATTTGTTTTCTTCATTTCTAGTAGCCAAATTAGGTTCAGCGATCGACCATAGCTCGACCTTCTCTACTTGGCCATAGTCAATAATATTAATGAAAACTGATCTAAGCAATTATAATGAATGTTATGCATAATTACGAACTGCCTTAAACTTCAAACTGCAGCTTAGAAGAATCAGAAAAAAAAAACAAATAAATTAATGAATGACAAAATCAAAGTTCTTCAGGCCAATTGATCTGCATATATTTAATCGAGTTTTTTTTATTTTAGATTATCAATGGATACTCAAATGAAAACAACTTTTCCAACCTTCAAAATTCAAAACGGAAAGAGAGAGAGGCAGAGAAAAAAACCCTGGCACCGGATTTTGATTTTTGTCTTTGAAGTAGACGCAAAAAATACAGCAAATTCATTAAGGTTTCTTAACGACTTTTTTTACTTTTAATTCAAGGTGTGTTGCTTTGTAGTCTGCCACGCGCATTGTGGCTGACTTTGTGCTGGCGGTTTTTGACACCAAATCAATTTAATAAAATAAATAAAATGTAAGAAAATTGCTACCATACTTTTTTATGTTTCGTTTCGTGATAGCAGCAAAACTGGTCCACGCATATTAAAAAAAAAAATGATATCAAAAACATTGAACGCACTGCACTCACAAGTGGCAACAAGGTTATTCAATTTTTTAAAACGAATTATTAAATGTTCTTTGTGTCAAATGTGTTGCACAAACCCACAAACGCACACACCAACCGTCAAGGCACGACAATTAACAAGAAATTGTATCTTAATATTAATTTGAAAATTCATATTATATCTAAAAATGCTGACATATTCTTAGTGCCGGACAATGGTATTTTTGAAATATTTTACTCGATTTCAATTGATTCCAATCCTGAGTTCTGTAACAACAAATCAACCAACTTAATTAGGTACATAATAACCTAAAATTAAGGGCAGGTTCTAAAGATCCTACACACTATAACCCACGATGTGTAAATGTTTACTATTACATATTAATGTTAAAAAATAATACCACTGTGTTCAGTCAGTGATCACCGACCAAACAACGAATAGTTGTCATGGCGTGTTGTCTATCAAAGAAAAACTCCCCATTCAATTAAATCACAATTTATTAAGAAAACTTTTGAAACTCTTTAAGATTTGGTAAATTGACTTGTTTGTTATTTCTTGAAAATGTCACTCTATACGTCTCTTGATAAAGGAAATAATAACAAACACCAAGAAGAAACAATTTATTTCTGGTAAGTTTTTTTGCTTTTGTTGTTTTTTTTTGGGAATGGAATGACGTTTCATGCGAATGACTTTCAGTTATGAATGTTGATTAAAAATAATTTAACCAAAGTGCGATTTATGGTGTTGCTAACTGCCTGTTGCCGTCTGCTAGTGTAATAACATTTCATAAATTTCATTAGTGAATATACTTTCGCTACAATTTTTATTTTTTAGAAATTTTTATATAACACTTGTTGACGTTGATAAAAAAACAAATCGTCACTTTGTAATAGGCTGGAAGTACAATTAATTGTCATACACAGTGGATGTGAAAATATATACGAAGTTTGAACAAAAATATAAAATAAAACAAATAAAATGTAATATATAAAATAAAAATTAAAATATATAAAATATAATATCTATATATAAATAGAAAAATGTTTGTATGTTTGTTTGTGCCTTAATAACTCAAAAACCGCTGATCCGATTTTCCTGTAATTTTGAGAGTATATTACAGCATCGCCTGAAAGTAACATAGGCTATAATAATTTTTGAAATTCCACGGTGATGCTGAGACACTAAGGTGATGCTGAGGTACATCTTAAAAATTTCGATTTTATATGCGAATATCTTTGGGGTCCCCTTGATATAATATCGAATATTGTCCATTTGAATCAATATTAGCTCGAGGGCTTTTAAAATTATTAAAAGTTATGCTGAAAACAATCTAATATGACACAAACAAGTAAAAAAGTATCAGTCGGCTTTGCCGACAGAGATATACCCTCAGCCTGTGCAAATTGAAACACTTTTTTCACAAAAAACGTATGTCACGGTGCTCTTGAAACAATTTTAAATGGAAGGTGCTTACACCTTGGAAATTTTTGCGGATTCTGAAACTACAATGTTCATAGATGAGAAAAATCAAAAAACCAAAAAAATCGCCGGAGCGTTTTTTAAAAAAAATCGCGATTAAAGTTGACATATTTAGAGGTTGTTTAGGTTTTCACGGTTTTGCTTAGAAACCGCAAGTCCTATCAAAATAGGACTAAAGAAAATGTTGTAGCTTGAAAATTCTCTACAAGATCGACCTTTATGATATTTTCGTAGGTTTTACCGTTTTTCAGATATAGAAGTTCAAATTGGGACAATGCATTGACTGTATCGCCCCCTTATAAAACAATGTCATGAAGGGTGCGCCTTAAATAACTTTTGATGAAAACCGATTACGCAGGGGAAGTTTTTGTGAATTCTGAAACAGCAATGTTCATAGATGGGAAAAATCCAAAAACAAGAAAAAATCGCTGTAGGGATTTTTAAATAAATCGCGGTCAAAATTCATATTTTTATGTGTTTTTTAGGTTTTCACGATTTTGTTTGGAAACCGCAAGTCAAATCGAAATGGACCTAAGAAAATGTTGTAGCTGTGAAAATTCTCTAGAGGATTGACCTTTATCATTTGTTTCCAGCCTGTACCATTTTTGAGAAAAAGAAGCTTAATTTACATTTTTAGGTTTTTTTGTTAGGGTTTCGCGATTTTGCTTGAAACCGGTAAGTCTTATCGATGTGGGACCTGGGAAAATCTTAAAGCTGTGAAAATTCTCTACAAGACTGGCTTAAGCAACTTATCCTAAGTTGCACCATTTTTTTAGATATATAAATTTAAGTTGGGAATTTGCAGTCATGACATTGTTTTATAAGGGGGCGATACAGAATTGAATTGAATTTGAATTGTTCCAATTTCCAAAACCGACGATAATACCATAAATGTCAATCTTGTAGAGAATTTTCATAGCTACAACATTTTCTTTAGTCCCATTTTGATAGGACTTGCGGTTTCTAAGCAAAATCGTGAAAACCTAAACAACCCCTAAAAATGTCAACTTAAATCGCTATTTATTTAAAAAGCGCTCCGGCGATTTTTTTTGTTTTTTGATTTTTCTCATCTATGAACATTGTAGTTTCAGAATCCGCAAAAACTTCCAAGGTGTAAGCACCTTCCATTTAAAATTGTTTCAAGAGCACCGTGATGTATTTAGGGGGTTTCAAAATTTTGGTCGTATGAACCGACAAAAATGTTGATTAGGATTAAAGTTCAAAAATTTTGCGGAAAAGGTACTTAAAGGAATAAACCGACATATACCATGGGGGTGCCATAGGGGGTTTTTACACCCTTGGGGCTGTTTTCTCAAGAAGTATGGACTTGCCCCTGAAACAACTTTTACCATCGTAATTGAGGCAGCGAATGTAAGTTGCTTCAACAAAAATCAAAGTGATTCAATAGCAGGTCTTAAAGTGAACTTATCCAAAATTTTGTGTGGAAGGTACGGGATGGAGTGGACAAATATAGGCCATATTCGAACCTGATCTATATCTGGTAGATATTATGAGAATGTGGACCAAATCGGTCACTCCCATCAAGAGTTATCGTGCGCACAATTTTTCCGAATATTTTCGAACTTTTGTGGGGTAGGTACCTGAAGGAGTGGACCGATATGGCTTATGTACAAACTTAAAGTAAGTTTGGAAACAATATTACGAAGACCAAATTTTGGCCAGAATCGGCATTTCCGTTCGAGAATTATCTGGCGCTTCCACCCATGAACATGTTGTCATAGGGTTTGTTTTTCAACTTTCAGGCTATTTTTTCAGGAAGTATGGACTTGCCCCTGAGGAAACGTGTACCTTCGTATAGGTGACAGTAATTACAAGATGTTACAACAAAAAACAAGGCGATTCGAGAGCAGGTCCTAAACTGAACTTTTCCGAAATTTTGTGTGGGAGGTACTCGAAGAAGTTTACCGATTGAGTCCATATTGGAACCTGATCTAAGTCTGGTAGAAATTTCATAATGTGCAAAGTATGGACCAAATCGGTTACTCCCTTCAAGAGTTATCGTACGCACAAATTTTCCGAACATTTTCGAAATTTTTTGGGGGAGGTACCGGAAGGAGTGGACCGATATAATCCATCTTTTAACTTGAACTAAGTTTGGACAAAATATTACGAAAGCCAAATTTTGGACCGAATCGGCAAATCCGTTCGAGAGTTATCTTGCGCTCCAACCACTACACACGGTGTCATAGGGTTTTTTGTAACTTTCAGGCTATTTTCTCAGGAAGTATGAACTTGCCCCTAATGAAACTTACAGCGTCGTATAGAGGACAGCGAATACAACTTGCGTAAACAAAAATCAAAGCGAGTCGAGACCAGGTCCTAAACTGAACTTTTCCGAAATTTTGTGTGGGAGGTATCCGAAGGAGTGGACCGATTGAGTCCATATTGGAACCTCATATAAGTTTGGTAGAAATTACACGATGCGCAAAGTATAGACCAAATCGGTTATTTCCTACAAGAGTGCGCACAAGTTTTGCGATAATTTTTGAACATTTGTGGGGGAGGTACCTGAAGGAGTGGACCTATATGGCCCATCTTCGAACTTAAATTGAATCTGGACAAAATATTTCGATACCCAAAATTTGAACCGAATCGATTGATCCGTTCGAGAGTTATCGTGCGCACCAGCCTGCCAGACAGACAGACAGACAGACAGACAGACAGACGGACGGACATTGCTAGATCAACTCAAAATTGTCTGAAACGGATATCGTACAAACATACTTGGGGTCTAAAAGCATTATTTCGATGAGGCACATTTTTGGTCGTATCAAAGTGTAAATACCCTCTTTAGCCTAAAGGCTGAGGGTATAATTATTAACAGTTATGCTGAAAACAATCTAATATGACACAAAAAAAGAAAGGTGGTTAGTCCACGGGAAGGGTGGACGGGGGAAGTAACCCCTTGGATCCAACAATAACAATATAATGTCGCTACGGGTCAGAGTAAGCGGGTAATCATGACTCTTTTTCTGACTTAATACACTGTGACACAAAATGGAAGTGAAAATCTGGGGCAGAGATAACTCCTTTTGTGGATGGAAGCCCTTGGTGAGTATATTAACCCTTTGAACCCCGCATTTTTTCCGTAGAGATAAAAATATTTTTTTTATGATTAGTCGACGGAAAATAAGTCCTCTGCGAAAAAATCTTAAAAATTTCTCGTGGTTTGGGAGTTACAAATGTTGCCTAGAGGCAACATTGGGCCATTGTGGTTATACAAATTAACAACGTTTGTTTCTTTAGTCTTTGAATTATCGTTATATTTTTTATTATACATAATGTGGAAAAGCATAAACTAATGAGTTTGTTTAATTCTAGAGGAAAATTCATGGAAATGGAATGGAAAATGGGTCTATATTTATCATATATAGTTCACGAATTAGCCAATTTTGACGTATATGGTAGTGTTCATATAATTTGAAATGCTCATATTAACATTTTTCAGAGTAGAAGCGTTTGAAAAATATTTTCTATATTGTGTGCACACTTTAAACCTGATAACATTGGCCTTCATCCAATACATGAAATTATCATTATCGATATTTGAACAGATATTCGCTTGATATCTTACAAAATCCTAATATGTAATATGTATATACCCTAAAGACCCTGTGCAACCATTTTATTACCACAATGGCCCAATGTTGCACACAGGCAACTTACAAATTTCAAAAAATTATAACTACTGATTGGAACTGTAAATTGTATGTTTGTTTTTTTATTTTATTAGATCAACATCTTAGTACGATTTTTCAAAAAATTTTGGCTGCAATTATTCAATTCGTTTGACATTTTATAAAATCATTAAAATGTTTCATGTTTAAATTTTTACTCGACTACTTATATTTAAACAGGCATAACTTCGCCAATCTAGCTTTTTATTTAAAAATAAATTACATATTTTATTCTTCTGAAATCAAGCTACCGTCATCCACTTAGTATATATGAATATCTCAAACGGTGTGGGAAATACGCATACACAAACATGCAAAATTGCCCTCAGGCAACATCGGGCCACAAAGGGTTAAGAATCCCGAAGGACAGATACACCTTGAGTCGAACTTCCGAGTTATGGCGTGATGAAGTTTCGGCTGAAGACCCTGTAAGACATTGTTAACTGTTGTTTTAGCTTATTTATGAGATGGCATGTCTTCAGTCGAATCGTATGAGGATTAATTTCGTAGAGCATTTCGACCTTCTTCAATGGCTTCCTTCAATGTCCTTTTCGTCCCTTATTTTTAAAACCGCTATAAAAGTACCACAACATGATGTTTTTCAGCTTCGAAATGTTCTGCAAAAATGTCGCTCAGAAAATTATAGGTAAGATTCTCATTGACAAATAATAGATTTTGTCTGGTTTTCATGGTTCTTTTGTGCATTTACCCGGTTTTTGTTCAAAATGTACATCCGCATCTTCACCCACATCCAACCTTCGGTGAGATGCAATAGATGTCAGGAGTGGGTGCATCTAAGGGGTTGCTCTGGACTCGTCCACGTGAGGAACTACGACAGGGACTATGTTGCTGCATGCTGCGCTAACACAGTCCCCAGTGAGTCGTCGTGTGATTACGAGACTCCCTCGTCGTCTGATTACGAAACTCCCCCGCAGTCCCCTCGACAACAACCGCACACGCAGCCTTTAACACCAGCCGTTGTTGTCCCAATCCCCGAAAATGCAGCCTTTTTGCAATTGAATTGCAATGGACTCCGAGGTAAGATAGTAGATTTTATGAGTCGGAAGAACATCAAGGTCGCGGCGGTGCAGGAAACCTAGCTGAACAACAACCACAGCTCAGAGCATTGTGATGGTTACAATGTTCTGAGGAAAGATCGCACCAAAAGTGGAGGTGGGGGATTGGCTTTCCTATTGCACCAGTCTGTTCAATACAGACCTATCTTGCTTGAGCTTGTCTCTAATGACCCGTACATGGAATGTATGGGGGTAGCAGTCAGGTGTGGAGCTGCCGAGATAGAGTTGCTGAATGTATACATCCCACCGAGAAATAGCTGTATCCCTGATTATATGCCTGACATTAGCCCGCTCTTGCAAGGTCATAATCGTCTGGTCCTGGGGAATTTTAATGCGCATCATGAGATGTGGCATTCGGCCCTCGGAAACGACCAGAGAGGTACAGCGCTGGCTGAGCAGATTGATAGCTCTACGTTTTGCACGGTCAATGAGGACGCCCCTATCAGAATTAGAGGAGAGTGTCACAGTTCGCCTGACATAACCATCGTGTCACCTGGTCTAAAAAATGACGTTACCTGGCAACCCGTCATCTCCCTTGGATCAGACCGTCTCCCCATAATTGTCTCCATTAGCAGACCACCCGACTTCATCACCTCTGAACGCCGCACGTTCGTCAATCATAAAAAAGCTGATTGGCCGAGTTTCAGAGAGTTCACCAATCACCGCTTCAGAGAATTGCCCAATCCTTCTGATGTTCGGGTAGCGGAAAGGACGTTCCGGGACATCATCACTGCTGCAGCCGCTCGCCATATCCCTGCTGGTCGAACACCCGAAGTAAGACCAAATTTCCCAGCAGAGGCGACGGGATTAGCAAATGATCGTGATAAGCTTCGTCGTATCTGCAACATTGGAGCCGGTATAGGTGAATTGTGGGCAACGGTTAAGTCATTCTCGAACCCTGGAAGAAGCGAAGATAGGACCTCAGTCACGTTTGGCGACGTTACGTTGACTGACACGAAGAGGTGCGCAAGTAATTTCAATCGACAGTTTGTCGAGCATCCCGAGAGTGACAGGGCGAAGAGAAGAGTATTACGTCGCATCAGATCTCTTCCTGCCGAGGATGAACCACCACAATTTACAATGGATGATGTTGCCAATGCCACCAGGAACGCTAAATCATCCAAAGCGTTGGGCCCTGACTGAATTTCCATGGTAATGTTGAAGCAGCTGTATAATGTTTGGCGAGGGTTGTGTGAGTTCGAAGCTGTAATTTGAACACGTGCATCATCTTTTACCGTACTGACTTGTGGTACTATGATTTTTCATCGGCTTAGCTCTCGGTCGTCGTGGCGTTCTTAGCAATACGATAATAGGAAGGAAAATACAACCACATTATATAAAAGTTGAAGTACCACTATTGTTGATGGTCGTGGATATGTTTGTAGGGAGTAGCGATGTTTAGGAATCCGGATGTTATTGGACCCCTTTTACCCCACCCATTGGATGAACCATTGGATTCAATCCCCTATGAGCCTTCTCCGTTTAATCTTGGATAGGCTCCCATAAATGTCATGGCTTACCTTCGCTTCTGCCTGCTTTGTTTAATTAAACCACATGACTATGTTTCGTTTAATTCAGAACTCAACTATAATATAATATCGAATCTCTTAAATTATTGTTACAGTAGTTTTAGAAAATCGTAAGAAATGAAACAAAAGTACTAATATAAGACAAGTAAGTAGTTCTTGTCCCAAAATGAGAGCGGCATGCAAATTAATATCCTATCGTCGAGCTCGATATAGGTCGCTGTCGTGCTACTGGCATAGTACGCTTCATAAAAATGTAGCCCTGCACTTTTGAGACAATTACTTTACATTTGAAAAAAAAAATATGTATATAAGTGATAAAGACTTTGGACAAACATATATTGCGCAAAATTGAAATTCAACTAAGAAATTACTTATAAGGAGATATAAATAATATTAGTTATAAAAAGGTTTTTATACATATATATAGTTTAGGTTACATTAAACAAGATGACTTATCTTTAGGTATGTAATCCTTAGCTTGTGATGAAGTATCGGGGAAACCAGGCACTCTTAGTTTCTTATGGCTTTTCCGGGCTATGCTTTGCTGAACTTTTATTCCAAAAGACCTGGTAGCACACTATACATGAGGGTTGACTGTACTAACGAACATAAAATATGCTTAAAGAAGTGGACGGTACTGCTGTGCTGAATTTGAATTCTCTTATGAATGTAGACTGTCTGTGAGATGTTGACTGTACTAACACACGTTGAATATACTCATGGCAATGGGCGGTACTGCAGTAGGCTAACTGTGCTGGATTCTCTGATGAAGGTAGACTGTACTGTGTGATGTTGACTGTACTAGCACACGTTGAATATACTCATGGCAATGGGCGGTACTGCAGTAGGCTAACTGTGCTGGATTCTCTGATGAAGGTAGACTGTACTGTGTGATGTTGACTGTACTAGCGTGCCGTAATCTAGGTATAGGAATTCAGGCTACTGCCTAATATGAGTTCCCGAGGTCTGGCGAGTTAACATACTCCTACCGGCTCGGGACTGGATCGTAATAGCACCCCCGATTTGCAATACCCGAATATCTAGGGTTTCTTGGTGACATAAGATGATTCTTGCACAAAAGACCGGTACATTAGTTCCAGGAAAGTTTATTAAATCGAGAAGAATTAACACAAAGGTTAAGGCTGTGCAACTGATTGAGTGTTAATAATATCTATGCACGATCACTTTTAGTTATCAAATAAACAATACTGTCCGAGAAACCTTTCACAACCAGCTTCTAGTTAAATGTTTCGATTCAGATAACCGGTAAATTTTATTTATAGTCACCACCGTAAAATGTATACTTTTCGAGCTTACTTCGATTAATGATACTTCAAGACTGACTCTCCTCGAACAACAAAAAAACTCTTTCCCTCCATGATCATGTGGAATGCTTAAGGGTTGCCTACTTGACTAGAATCTTCATAAATCAGCTGTCCCGGGTTCACCAAAGTTCACTTAAGAAAACGGACCGCTCTCCTGACAGGGTGACATTACAGCTGGATGAGCCGGGAGTCGAGTATCTCACCAAAGTCTTCAACTTGTCGCTAGCCACCCTCGTTGTTCCCGAAGTCGGGAAAAAGGGCAGGGTGGTCCCACTACGTAAGCCAGGCAAGGATGCCAGCAAAAGTGAATCGTACAGACCGATTTCGCTTTTGTAGCCGTAGCAAAGACACTTGAGGCCTTGCTCCTTCCCAGTATCAGAAATAGCTATCAAGTTGCCGATCATCAGCATGGATTCCGTAAGCAGCAGAGCACGACAACTGCTCTGCACGCCATTACCACACATATTTGTCAAGGACTCAACCAGAGACGGCCATGCGATAGAACAGTGATGGTGGCGCTTGACTTATCAAAAGCCTTTGATACAGTGAGGCACTCCACGCTGTTTGAGGACATTGAGCAGACAACCCTCCGGCCAAGCTTGAAACGCCAGTCGTACGTGGAATTCAGGAATAAGAAGTCCAAACCCCGTAGAGTGAAACAGGGAGTTCCCCAAGGTGGGGTGATATCTCCGGAACTGTTTAACCTCTACCTCTCCTGTATTCCACCCCCTCCAGACGGCATTGAGATCGTGACGTATGCGGATGATTGCACGAGCCTGGCGTCGAGTACCTATCCTGATGACATCTGTGAGAGACTGAACAACTATTTAACCGATCTTACCACCTTTTTCCATTCGGGGAATATGCAGATTTGCGCCACAAAATCTACAGCCACTCTGTTCACCACATGGAGAGCGCAGTTTGGACGTGAGTTGAATGTCGTTGTCGACGGTAGCAGAATTCCGTCCACAAACTACCCTAAAATTTTAGGGGTCACATTCGACACTACATTCACGTCGTGCGCACACGCCACAGCTATCTGCGACAAGTTGAAAAGTAGGAACAAGGTCCTCAAGTCCCTGGCCGGCAGCACTTGGGTCGGTCTGTGGTAAGCTATGCGGCTCCAGTCTGGTCCCCGAGATTGTGTGATACGAACTGGAAAAAGATTCAAACTTGTCAGAATGCCGCCCTGAGAACAGCGACAGGGTGCCTCCTCAAATCTTCAGTGGACCATCTACATGAGGAGGCAAAAATTCTTCCTGTAAAGCAACACAATGAGATGCTTTCGTTGCAGTACCTGCTTGAATGTTATCGTGTGAGCGATCCCAATCACCATCTTGTGGGTAGGCCCGGCCCATTCAGGGAGATCAGGAAGGATATCCAAGCTCTAGAGGGAGAGGTCCAACGATACAGGAGAGAACCCCTAGATCAACAAGCATATCAAGCAGGATTGAATAGCATTCACACGGACGCAGTTGCATGCGGCATGGGCCCGCACGGCACACAACACATTTTTAACTGCCCCGCCAAACCTATCCATCTAACTCCAGTGGATCTGTGGCTACATCCCATCGAAGCAGCCATTTTTCTGGAACTGGAGATAGACCCAGATTGAACAGAGGAACGAACATATAAACATAATAAAAACACTGTTACAACAACAAGAACAACATAAATGTACACATGTTAATTCATATATATTTCGATAAAACGGGGTTACGAAGCGCTAGTAAAATATAAAACATAAAAAATAAAATAAAAAATATAAAATATATAATATAAAATATAAAATAAAAATAATAACATAAAACTATGAAATATAACATATAAAATATTAAATATAAAATACAATATATACAACATAAAATAAATATTAAAAAAATATAAAATATTAAATATAAATTATAAAATATAAAATATAAGAAATATAAAATATAGAAAATAAAGTATAAAATATAGAATATAAAATATAAAATACAAAATATAAAAAAATATAAAATATATAATATTAAATATAAAACATAAAATATAAAGTATAAAATATAAAAAATATAAAATATATAATATTGAATATAAATGATAAAATATATCATATAAAATATATAAAACATAAAATATAAACTTTAAAAAATATATAATATATAATATATAATATTAAATGTAAATTATAAAATATAAAGTATGAAATATAAAATATCTATATATAAAAATGGTGTAAAAAATGTATAGTAATTCATAAAATGAGAACGGCTAGGCCTATTTCTGTAAAATTTTTTGTCAGTTATTCGTATTTTCGAGGAGAAGGTCTTTACGGAAGAAAATTTTGGAAAATCTCTCTGGAAAAGTCCGCTAGTATAATATAAAATATAAATCATAAAATATAAAATAAAAATATAAAATATAACATATAAATATTAAAAAAATATAAAATACAAAATATATAATATTAAATATAAATTATAAAACATAAAATTTAAAATACAGTCGGACCTCGATTATCCGTGATGGTCGGGACCGGAGACATTACGGATAATCGATTTTCCCGGATAATGGAGGCAATGCTTTTATGCAGACTGAACATATTTTGGAGTAAAAATGGCATAGTATCGTACAATAAAAGATACTTAATATCATCATCATCAGATTCATCTGAATTGACTTTGTCCCATGGTTTTTGTGATACCATAAATACACAAATTGTGTAATACGGGAGAATTTCCAGTTTTTGTTTGTTTACCTTTTGTTCGCTTAATCAAATTAATTGGAAAGTGTTCTTTTAATGCCGGGTAATGAAGTTTATAACGAAAAATAGAGGAAATGGAGCAAAGTCCAAAATTTCTTTTCTATCACGGATAATGGAGGTTCCCGGATAATCGATTCACGGATAATCGCGGTTCAACTGTATATAAGTATCAAATGTAAAACATAAATTTAATATAAAATATAAAAAATTAAATTATATAATATTAAATATAAATTATAGAATATAACATATAAAATACAAAATGTAAAAAAGATATAAGATATATAATATTAAATATAAATTATAAAATATAAAACATAAAATATAAAATATATAATAAAATATAAATCATGAAATATAAAATAAAAATTATAAACTATAAGATATAAAATACAAAAAAATATAACATATGACAAAATGTGTGGGACTAAGCTAGAATTCACTTTTTCAATACAGATCCTAACAAGGCAACAATAAATATAAAACATAAAATTTAAAATACAAACAAATATAAAATTTAAAATATTAATATTAAATACATATTAAATATTTGATATTAAATTAACTTTTGAAACCAGTGTGTCTTATTTTTATTAAAATGGAAACATTAATTGTTCGCACAACTTTTTATTAGGCTATATATCGTTTTGTGTGTTTTATACAGTTTTTAACACTTTGCTTGTTGTTGTACAATCGCATTGGTGTATTATTACACCAATGGTGACAATGTTACAAAGCTTTCTTTAATTGCCTTTACATTGCACGTTTCACTCGAGTGAAATTTTTTTAATTAACAATCCAGCGTAATAATGGTAATAAGTAAGGCTCTGTCTGTACTTACCCCGTAAACCAGGGACCACGAGGTCCATACAGGAATCGTTTGGCACATTTCCATTTTTTCTTTATGTGACTGCTGTGTCGTTTATGCTGCAATGCAGCTGCATTCAGACGTGTAGTTTCTTCAACTTGACGCACCTTCCAGGGTATGACAATTTTTTTCTGTAAAGAAACAACATTTTTTTGGTGGCATTTGAAATATTTTTGCCATTAAGATATGCATTTTTGTATTTGTTTTGTGTTTTTGTTTTAATTTATGATTATTTCATTGCATTGCATGTTCGGTTGGTGTAAATCTTCCTACTTACTTGAAATAGAGTTCTATTCTCAGCTTGGAATGTACTGCGTTTCTTTGATGCCACCTTACATGCTTCATAGCATTCGGCCCAATAGCGATTAATTGGTTCCCAAAGATTGATTTCAACATCACGTTGATATGAATCATACAATGGTTGAATCTAAAAGAAAGAAAATTCAGTTTAAAGTTTGATTCAAATATTACATAGAAATATGAATAAAATTATTGAATATGTAGAATTATATGCAGTTTGTCAATTAATTGTTTGCAAACATAGCCGAAATCAAAGAAGAAACTAAGTTTTCACATATAATGTATGTTCGCGGACCACGCCGACGAAGCATCGCTGTTCTCACGCTGGGGAGGAGTAAAGCCTCAAGAATCGTTGTCACGGGCGATACTCGGCAGAGATCTAGTGCGATGTAGTACTCTTCTCTTGGCCTTTCACTACCGCGGTGCTCACCAAACTGTCTATTAAAATAACTTGCGAACATCTTCGAATTAGTCCTTCTTCCAGGGTTCGAGGAGCTCATAACGTTCATTGGCTAATCTCGTCACCTCCGCTGGGAAATTTGGTCTCTCTTCGGGTATTCGAACAGCAGGTATATACTGAGCGGCTGCAGATGTGATCATGTTCCAGAACATCCTTTTTGCTACCCGAACATCAGAAGCGGTGATTGGTGAACTCTCTGAAACAGGTACCAAATGGGCTTCACTTAACTCTTAGTAAGGGGTTAAGGTCTAGCTTTCAGCTGAAAAGAGTCTCTGGTCAGACTTTGTAGTCGACACTACTACGAGTTTTAATACCATAAATATCGGGACTGGTCACACCGTGGGTGAGATAAGGCACAATCAGGAAATAAGGAGAATGTAACACGAGTTTTACACTGGTGGAACAGTCCAATCACCAGGTTTACATGCACTAAGGTTGCAGCCGCTGGCCGGAATGATCGCACGATAACTCTCGAACGGATCAACCGATTCGGTCCTCCGGTACCTCCCCCACAAAAGTTCGAAAATGTTCGGAAAATTTGTGCGAACGATAACTCTTGAAGAGAGAAACCGATTTGGTCCATACTTTGCACATAGTAACATTTCTACCAGACTTAGATGAGGTTGGAACAGGGACTTTATCGGTCCACTCCTTCGGTTACATCCCACACAAAATTTAGGATAAGATCAGTTTAGGACCAGCTCTCGAATCGCTTTGATCTTTGTTGTAACAACTTCTATTCACTGCCCTCCATACGACGGTACAAGCTTCATCAGGGACAAGTCCATACTTCATGAATAAATAGCCTGAATGGTGCAAAAAACCCCTCTCGAACGGATCTGCCGATTGGGTCCAAAATTTGGCCTTAGTAATATTTTGTCCAAACATAGTTTAAGTTCGAAGATAAGCCATATCGGTCCACTCCTTCAGGTACTTCCCCCACAAAATTGCAAAAATGTTCGGAAAAATTGTTCGTACGGTAATTTTTGAAGGGAGTGGCCGAATTGGTCCATACTTTACACATCCTAATATATCTACCAGATATAGATCAAGTTCAAATATGGACTATATTTGTCCAGTTCATCCAGTACCTCCCAAACAAAATTTCGGATAAGTTCACTTTAAGACCTGCTATCGAATCACTTTGGTTTTTGTTGAAGCAACTTGCATTCGCTGCCTCAATTACGATGGTAAAAGTTTTTTCAGGGGCAAATCCACACTTCTTGAGCAAACAGCCCGAAGGGTGTAAAAACCCCCTATGACACCATATGTACTTGCTGGAGATCCACTTCCATAATGGTCCATGTCGATCCATTCCTTTAAGTATTTCCTCCGCAAAACTTTTCTCTTTAATCCTAGTCAACATTTTTGTCGGTTCAATATTTTTAAAACCCTCTAAATACATACGTTTTTGTGAAAACATTGTTTCAATATACACAGGCTGAGGGTATATCTCTGTCGGCCAAGCCGACTGATACTTTTTTACTAGTTTTATTTATTTAAGAGTCAAAGTCTGAAGCACCGACGTAGCCAGGAGAGAGGTCATGTCCGTCTGTCTGGATCAATCGATTGGGTCCAAAATTTGGCTCTCGTAATATTTTGTCCAAACTCAGATCAAGTTCGAACCGGTTCACCCCCTTCGGGTACCTCCTCCACAAAGTTCAAAAATGTTCGCTAAAATTGTCCGCACGATAACTCTCGAATTGAGTAACCGATGTGGTCCATGCTTTGCACATGGTAATATTTCTACCAGTCATAGATCAGATTCGAATTTGGGCTATATCGGTCCACTCTTTCCGGTACCTCCCACAAGGCCTCTCAAATTGTTTTGATTTTTTGCATCAGGTTGTACTCGGGGTCCCTATTACGACGGTACACGTTTTTTAAGCGCAAGCCCATACTTTCTGAGAAAATCGCACGAAATCTGTAACTACTTCTAGGACCACCATATGTATTGGCTGGTGCGCACGACAACTCTGGAACCACCCAGCAAACCAATCGTACCAACATCGTAACGAAATCGGTACGAAATCGGACGCAATGTACGTTGTCGGATCCGAAATCGTAGCGATATCTTAACGAAAGTGGTTAACATAATTTCGAAACGAAATGTCGGAAAGAAATCGGATCAACGTCGGTCCGATTTCAGAACGATATCTGAAGAAAATCCTTGCCAAATTCGGATGGGGGATTTTTTTCTTCCGAAACTTCGTACAGATTTCTGAACGATTTCGGAATAATGTCGTATCAAAATCGGATGTACTATCCGAATGTTCGTAGAGATTTCTGAACGATTTCGGAATAATGTCGTATGAATATCGAAGCAAAAATTGTTTTCTCTGACACCTTCTTTTTTATTGACCATCGTAACGAAATCGGTACGAAATTTGGACGCTATGTACGTTGTCGGATCCGAAATCGTAGCGATATCTTAACGAAAGTGGTTTACATAATTTCGAAACGAAATGTCGGAAAGAAATCGTATCGACGTCGGTCCGATTTCAGAACGATATCTGAAGAAAATCCTTGGGAAATTCGGATGGGGGATTTTTTTCTTCCAAAACTTCGTACAGATTTCTGAACGATTTCGGAATAATGTCGTATAAAAATCGGATGTACCTTCCGAATGTTCGTGAAGATTTCTGAACGATCTAGGAATAATGTCGTATGAATATCGAAGCAAAAATTGTTTTCTCTGACACCTTCTTTTTTATTGACCAACTTTTCTTTGTTATGTATTTATTGAAATATTGCAATTTCAAAAGTTTGTAATGATCTTCGCTGTTGTTATTACTTTGTAGTTATAGTAGAACAATGTAAACTTTGGGAACGAATATGTTGAGTCTATCAACACAGGCTTGGATTATTCTATGTGCATTTATATTTAAAATATTTAAAAATTGTATATGCGAATTTTATAATCAACCACTTTGTTTTTCGACAACAAACTAAAATGAAACCCACCGTTTGTTGTTAGTTGTTAGATACATACACAAAGTGACGACATTTCGCTCCGAATTCGTACCGAAATCGGAAGAAAAACATTGGTATATTCGAAGGGAAATTTACTTCCGATATTCGCTCAGAATACGGAAAAAATCTGAACTAATTCGTTTAGAAACTGAAACGGAATCTGAACGTTTTGCAACCGAACTTGTTCAGATGTGTCGGACATTCGACATTTGGTTTGCTGGGCTTCTACTGCGTTTGTCCAAACTTTGCATATCTTCCACAAATGTTTAAAAATATTCACTAAAATAGTACGCGCGATACGATTCAAGTTCAAAAATTTGACATTCGTTAAGGAACCTTCCTCACAAATATTTAATATTTTTGTTTATGCGCAGTTTAAAGTTTGTTCGACGATCCTTTGGAATTTTTTCCGAAGGAACTTCTTATGGTCCTGCTTGCAGCAGTGACCAACTGAAATGACTGAATATGATCCACTTCCAAAATGGACAATGCGGTTCAATCCGTTAGGTACCTCCTACGCAACACATTTGAGTTTTAATTCAAACCCATATTTTTGGGACGTATGAACCAAAAGGTCCATCAAAGTCTGAACACATCCTAATTACATCATTTGGCTGTGTAGCCGGTATTAGATCTATCCATAGATGAAAGTGGGTATATCTACTTTTTTACTTGTTTATTTCGTATTTTTAAGGAAACTTGTTGATAAACATTCAAACAAAAAAAATAAAAAATAAAATAAAAAACCAACTAATACCCCGTTTATATATAACCGGATTTAACAAACCGACTGGGTTTTAAATGTCAATTCCATTGCTTATATTTCAAACAAATCCTCTCAAAGAAGGTTAACCCTGCAAAAAGCTCTAATATAAACAGCATATAAACTTCAAGCAATAAACCTTTCACTAAATTCAAAGGTCTGCTGTGAATTCTTGTTCACAAAAACCAAACAGAAAAACTTTAGTTATGTAATTTCTTCGTACTGGTGGTCACGACAACATACAACTGCAGCAATAAAGAAAGCCAGGCAAAACCCACAAATAGTAAATGCAATGAAAAACAACAACAAATAAATAAGAAATAATTTAATCAAACCGAATTTCCCCACTCTATCAACTCTAGATTTTTCATATGCCAAATTTATATGGCCATGGTTTCAAGACACGTTCGTGCCACAACTTCATGAAACCAACTATAAGCTACCACTACATTTGTTTTTATTGGTTTTGGAGAAAAAAGAAGCTTGGAAAATCAAAGGCAAACAATTCAAAATCAAGTAGTAACCATCGATCCAAGGAATACAAAGGAAAAACAAAACCAGCAAATCCAGATTTCGTGTTAACATTTCCATGCCACATTGAGGCAGTAACACAGCAACAACAACAGCTATTCCAAGATTGGCGTCAATATTGGCACTCCATTAGTTTACCTTCCATTTCATTTGGTTACATTTTGGGCAGAGGAAAATGAAGAAAACTGCCTTCCTTGAAAATGTTGTAGATGCATGAATGAATGAACGAACGCTTTGAGTTGCTTTTGCTGGCCTCAGTCAGTAGCAAACGCTGCTGCAACGTTGGCAGCCACATTTTTATGGTGAAGATCAGCTTCAAAACATTTGCCAATATTAAAAATAAACAAGAACAACAAGAGTAGTTGCAGTTGTTATTGCCACTGTTGCAGCATCCAGCAATCTATTCCAGTTGCTTTTGCCGGTGCTGCTTGCCGTTGCTGCCACATCAATAAACAAGTTCAAGTTCAATAACAAAACAGGAAATAAACAATGAACACAACAACAATGAGCAAATTTTACGACGTTGAAGAAGAAAAACAGTTGTTGGATGAAGAAGAAACCAGTTTTGTGATTACCACACTTATTTTGTCATCTTCAAGAAGATGCACAGCAGTGCCCAAACACACGAATCTGCAAAACCAGTAGCAGAGTGGGAGGTGTGGGTGTTATTGTCAAGACGTAGGTAGGACTTAGTCAATGTTCACACAGTGACAAAACATTATGTTTTTCTTTGGGTACCGGAAACTTTTAGTCACACGAACATCAAAAAAAATCATGTGACAATTTAATGCAGATAATTCCATGTTGCAGTGACTGTAAAATGTTTATTTATGATTGATTCAATTAAGCGGATAACCACCACCAACAAGCATTACAAGAAACTTTTTTTAAATTGTGCACACTACATCAGGCAAACAGGAGTAGAAGAATTTATGATTACCACCAGTGCACATCTGACTATGCAAAAGCACTATCTTAAGAGAGGTATATTTGCAAAGATACTGCAACCCTGATTTAAACACATTGGGTACATACCGCCGATGAATAACAATGCCCTGCATTATAGGCCCTATATTGGTTTAAGAGGGCAATGACCGTCTGGTGGGTGACGTAGGGGATGAATGATACCAAGGAACGGTACTGACCGGATTTAACATGGCAAAGCTCCGGATTTATCTTGGTCCCTCTCTCATCTCAAGTGGACACTGACCTCGCCGTGGTGTCACCTGGGGAGCTGCTTTTAACGCCCGTTAAAGGTAGTGAGCTAACATGTGCCGCGCGTTCACACATAAGAACGTTAAAAATTTGGGTTTGGGAGTTGGGTTAGTAACCTTCCCCCATAAACAAGCAGTTTACTATGAAAAAATGAAAGAAACGAAAAACAAACCCCACTAAAGTTGACGACCCCCGCAAACGTTTTAGGGACCATGATCTGCGAATCTACACCTGGAATGTTCGCACTTTTTATAGAGAAGGTGCAGTTTACGCGCTGACAGATGTATTTTAAAAGTACAAGGCCGATGTAGCTTCTGCCATACAGGAATTTCGATGAATTGGGAAAGGCGTCACAACAACACCTAAAGTTGGCGCACTGTATTATGGCTGCCATGACACAAAGCATGAGTTTGGTTGCGGTTTTGTAGTTGGTCGGAGGTTAAAACATCTGGTCTCCAGCTTCACACCAGAGAATGAACGGGTTGCTACAATTTGGATAAAAGCAAAATTCTTCAACATTAGCTTTATTTGCGCTCATGCTTTAACCGGAGAGAAGGACGAACAGACCAAAGATATATTTTATGAGCGCCTATAAGAAACATATGACCGTTAAATTATCCTAGGCGACATTAAAATTATCCTAGGCGATTTTAATGCCAACATAGGAAAGGATAATATCTTTGGCCCAACAGTCGGGAAATTCAGTCTCCATAGTGAAACATCTGACAATGGAATGCGGCTGATAGACTTCGCAGCGGCGAAAACCATGGTAGTTAGTAGTACCAGATTTAAGCATCTCGATATTCATAAGGGCACCTGGTTGTCTCTAGATCGAAGAACAATAAATCAAATTGATAACGTTGTAATAGATGGAAGACATTCATCGACCGTGTTGGATGTACGATCGTTCCGAGGAGCAAACATAGACTCGGACCAATACCTTGTTGCAGCAAAGGTACATACCCGTCTAAACGTTGCAAATAAAGCACGAACAGAAACAACACGGAAGTTGGACATCGGTAAGCTGCAAACACAACATATGTATAGCCACAGCATATTCCTTCAACTGGCTCAATTGCTTAATGAAAGCACTCCTCGTCCCGATAACATATCATCATAATGGCAAAATTTTGCCCACTCCATGCAAACAACCGCTAAATCCATACTTGGATACCAGAGACCACCACCAAGGAATCCATGGTAGGACCAGGAGTGTCATGCTGCTACCGAAGGGAAAAATGCGGCATATAGGGATACTCTACAATCAGTAGCAACGCGTAGCGCACGAGAGAGGTATAAGGAGAAAAGGAGGGACGGGAAACGTCTTTTTCGCAGGAAGAAGAGAGAAATGGAAAAGCGGCTGTGTGAAAAAATCGAGATGTACAGGAGCCAGAATGAGGCCCGAAAGTTCTACCAAAGAGTGAAACATCAAACTGATGGCTTTGGTACAGGCTCATCCTCCTGTAGAGACAAGCAAGGTAATTTGGTAACTGATACAGATAGTGTGCTCGGGATATGGAAAGAACATTTTTCCAAACTACTGGCATTCAAGATGGTATTGAATGCCACCGTGGTGAAATGGTATGCACGCCCGCCTTTCACGCAGAAGGTCGGTGGTTCGATCCCCCGACCAGGCAACACCAAACATTTTTCAACGGTGGCAAAGTACCCCTCAGTAATGTTGGCGACATTTCCTGAGTATTTCAGTCTTGAAAAACTTCTCTACAAGTGGTGTCTTAGGACACGCCGTTCGGACTCGGCGATAAACAGTATGTCCCATATCATTGGGATAAATATGAATCGGGGTGCACTCATTGATATGAGAGAAGTCTCCCTTTTCCCGTATGGGATGTTGTTGTTTTATTGAATGTATACCTCCCGGCCAAGATGAGGTAAAGACAGCAATAAACCGGCTGAAGAATAAAAAGACAAAAGGAGCCGATGGCCTACCAGCCGAGTTGTTCAAATCCGGAGGCGACACGCTGATAAGGTGTATGCGTCAGCTAGTTAGCACCATCTGGCAGGAAGAATGCGTACCCGAAGATTGGAACGTGAGCATCCTATGTCCAGTCCTCAAGAAGGGAGATAAGACTGTGTGATCCAATTACAGGAGCATAAGTCTGCTCCCTATTGCATATAAAATAGTATCTGGCATATTGTGTGAGCGACAAAAAATCCACCATTGACCAGATATTTACCTTGAGACCAACCCTGGAAAAGACCCAAGTAATGCAGATCGACACCTTCCATCTCTTTGTCGATTTTAAAACAGCCTTCTAAAGGCCCATACATTCAAAGGTGTTTCAAGCCATGTCTGATTTTGTTATTCCTGCAAAGCTCATTAGGCTTTGTAAGATGACATTAACTGATACTCGATCCTCAGTTAAAATAGAAAAGAACCTCTCCGACGAGTTTATTACCAAAAGAGGTTTCAGACAAGGAGAGGGCCTGTCATGTGATCTCTTCGCCATCCTGCCGGGAAAGGTCATACGAAACGCGGAGGTCAAAAGAAGTGGAACAATATACACAAACAGCCATATGTTAATTGCTTATGCCGACGACATTGGCATCATGGGTCGATCGGTAAAGGAAGTCAGTGACACCTTTGCAAAAGTCGAAAGGGAATCTGCTAAAGTCGGTCTGGCAGTAAACGGCGATAAAACCAAGTTGATGGTATCGATGCATAATACGTCCACAGATCTCGCACCATCTGTGAATGTTGGTACCTACAATTTTGAGGTAGTAAAGGACCTTTTCTACCTCGGCACCGCCATAGACACAACAAACAACATAAGTTGTGTAATACGAAGAAGAATAGTGTTGGCCAACAGATGCTACTTAGAGCTGAGTAAGCAGTTTAGGAATAATGCCACATCTCGTCAAACAAAAGCAACTCTTTACAAAACAATGATACTGCCTGTGGTAATGTATGGTTCCGAAGCATGGGTACTTGCGCAAGCAGATAAGGCAGTGCTTGGTGAGTTCGAGAGAAAATTTCTTCGAAAGATCTACGAGCCAATCTGCGTTGGCAGCGAATATCGACGTATGGTCGTATGGGCAACAAGCTGTTATACGTGTGGAGATACAACAATTGCGACGGCTAGGCCATGTTATAAGAATGAGTGATGATGAACCCGCCAAAAAGGCGTATAAATACGAGCCGCATGGAAGTTCACACAGATCTGGAAGGTCAAAGCTTCTTTGGAACGAACAAGTGAAACGAGACATCTGAAAGCTACATATCCCAGATGAGGAAAGCACAGCAGAGAGGATTGGAGATCTTTTCTTAGTTCGGCTTATGGAACAAATGTTCTGTAAAAGCCAGCTAAGTAAGTAAGTAATGACCGTTTGGTGCTAGGGGACTTCAATACTCATCATGGCCTTTGGCAATCTGTCCTAGGTAATGACCAGAGGAATACAGCGATGGACGAGCAAATTGGTAGCTCCACGTTTGACACGGTGAATGAAGACGCTTCTACGCATCGCACATACCACGTTTCTATCATCGTCCATCATCACCCGACTTTATATTCTCTGAATGCAGTACTCTTCTAAACCATTAGAGTGCTGATTGGCATTCACCGCTTCAGAAAGCTGTCCATTTCCTCTGATTTTGGGGTAGCTAAGAGAACTTTCCGGGTATGGTCGAATACCCGAAATTAGAACGAGTTTCCCAGCAGAGAACCCTGATAACCCAACAACATACTCTTTTAAACAATAGGTTAGTAAGCGAACATTAACGGGAAAAGGTGGTAATACCACATGAAGCAATGCAAAATTGCTACAAGATTAAGTACATTTTGGGCAACGGTTAAATCACTCTCGAATCCCGTAAGATAAAACGATATAACAGCTGTTACTTTCAAGGGCGTGACAGTAACTGTTCCGAATAGGTGCGTGTGTTATTTTAAGCGACAGTTTATAGAGCACCCCTAGAGTGATAGAGCGAAGAGGAATGTGCTACGTCGTATAAGAAGACCCCTCCCAGCCAAATAGGTACCACCACATTTTACGATGTTTGATGTTGCAAACGTCATCCGAAACGCGAAATCATCCAAAGCGTTGGGCTCATACGTAATCTCAATGGTAATTCTTAAGCAATCGGAGTTGTTTATTTGAAAACTACCCATATTGTATCAGAAACCTGAAAAGTTGGCAGGTTGGTCCCGCTACTGAAGCCAGGAAAGGATGCCAGCAGAGGTGAATCTATAGGCCAGTCGCCAGTAGTAGCAAAGATTCTAGAGGTACGAGGACTGCACAAAAACTACTTGGCCTAGGCAACACCGCGTATTGTCAGGCGCCATTTAAAAGTTTTTTTTGGAAATTTTGACATTTTTTAGCCTAGACTTACTCAGGACAGTTTGTCGTACGACCATGTTAAGTGTTGTGACTTGAAAAAATCACTTTGCAAAAAAAAATGGAATTTACTTGTGAACATTTTCGTCCAAGATTTTTTCACAATTTTCGACGTGGATCATAACCGCAAAAGTGTATCGATCAAATTAAATATGTGTATGTCGATAAAGGACCATCCTATATATGAACGGATAATGCGAGATCACCATTCACGTACCGTGAGATAGAGGCATCCTTGGGCATTTCTTCCACCAACTAACATTTGATATTGCATAAACACCTGGCCGCAAAAATGGATTTTTCTCTTTAGATACAGCCAAATTAGACAAACGCTCAAAAAATGCTCCTGTGAATTGGTTCAAAAAAATTGTGAATAAAATCGATCGCGATGTTTCAAACGACTTTCATAAGATTGCCACAGACGACGAATCTAGAATATATACTTAGGAGCCTTAAACAACAGCAGGAATCGGCCGGTCGGGTCATCGAAAGCGAGCCAAATCAAACGAAAGTTGTTCATGTAAGAAGCTCTTCGAAACAAAAGGTTGCCTGTTTCTTCAGAAAACCTGACCGTATGGCGAATATACGGCTTGAGAAATATAGGACGGTTAATTCTGAGTGGTACACTATAATTTGTTTGCCTGAAGTCTCCTGAGAAATTCGAAACACGAACAAGAGAAGACAAATCATTCTGCATCATGACAATATGAGCTCTCACACATCGATTCATTGTTTGACCGGACAAAACGTTGAATTGATGGGTCATCCGCCGTACAACCTTGACTGGGGAACCAATGACTTTACTTGATTCCAGCACATCAAGAAAAAAGGCGTGGTCAACGATTTTTGTTGCCTGAAGATGCTGTAAAAGCTTTCAAAAACCATGCTTTGGAGGTGTCTCATTCGGAGTGGAAAATGTGCTTCGCCAATAGGTTTAAGCGCACGAAAAAATGTATAAATCATGCTGGAGGCTACTTAAGAAAACAATTACCGCGTTTTTGATGGTAAATATTCGCGTTTTCATTGTTAGACCAGATAGTTATCGTTTATCCCTCGTACTACTCCTCTCTAAGATGAGAAGCTGTTTCCAGTTGCCCAGCTTAGATTCCGGAAAATACATAATACTACAACAGTATTACAAGCCATATTCCCGTTCATCGTAGCAGAAGAACGCCAGCTGCCAAGGCAAACACGAGTAGTTTTGGTCCAGTTAAAATCCGGACGATGCAGCCGCCTCAATTCATATTAACCTGTCTCTTGATTCTTTATAGACGCACCCAGTCCAGGATGCAGCTGAATACAGAGTAACTGAAATAATACACGAACGAACATATTTGCGTTACTACAACAACAGCAACAGCTAACAGACACAATCAACATTAGGTCTGTACGATAACTCAAAAGTTTGTATAAATTTGTAAAACTTTTACAAAATGCTGTTCGATAACAAACTTGTTCAGTAAAAGAGAAATGCGAAGTAGTTGCAAGAACTTGCATATACTTTTTACTTGCGAAGTTATCGAACAGGCCTATTGTATCAAAAACACAATCCTTCTTGTACTGCAAGAATACCACTTGGGCGGTGGTTTTGGAGTCAGGTATCAGGATGTAAGATACCAAGAAATAATACTAACCCACCTCTTGTAGACACTGACTTCCCGTGGTGTCATTTGGGGAACTACCTTAACGCCCGATAAAGGTAGTGATCTAACATGTCCCGCATATTCACCCATATGAACGATAACGACTTAGGTTGAGCGTGGTAACCTTATGAAACATTATGCGATAAAAAAAAAACAAAGAAAACAAGTAAAAAGGTATCAGTCGGATTTGCCGACAGAAATATACCCTCAGCCTGTGTGAATTGAAACATTCGAATACCGACTACACAACCAAAACTGTTTTCCCTAAAATTATGTATTTAAGGGGGTTTCCAGACTTTATGATTAATGTTTAAAAATTCTGCGGATAATATACCTGAAGGAATGGACGAACATTGTCCATGAATGCCTTTAATTTGAGTTGATCATCGTATAACTCGAAACTTTTGGACCATTATGTCAGGAAGCATGGACTTGCCCACGAAAATCATAAACTAAACAGGACCAAGAGAACCACCTTCGGTAAAAATTGTCAATGGATCCTCGAACAGACTTTAAACTTCACTTATATTGGTAAATTTTTTTTAACTTTAGTAGGGGAAGTACTGTAATGAGTGGACCGATACGCACCATCTTCGAATTATATCAAAGATAAGTAGAAATATTACAAAATCCTACGCATATCCGATACTTGCACATCAAATAAGGTACTCGATTTCATTTCGGATTACCATGTGCAAATATGGGACCAATGTCACCCACTACTTTTGATATTTACCCTTGCCTACAGCTATTTTAATCGGTCACCGTAGGATTTATTCTAGCTTTCGGTCCATTATGTCAGGAAAATGGATTTGTTTACACATAAGGAATACCTTCGGTAAAATTTTTAAAACGGGGCCGCGAGGACTACCTGGAGCAAAAAAATTTCAAAACAATACGAGATATGTATGCCCTTAAACTGCACTTTTGGGGAAATTTTTATTTTTTGGTGGTGATCTTAAGGTTATTGCTTCTAATAACAACCGTAGCTCTCCACCAAAATACAGCTTTGTGGGAATTTTTGCTATTTCCCCCTTACACGCATGTTTATTTTGATTGCACTATTTAATATTATTATTTTTTTTTTTTTTTTGTAATATTAAATGTCCCAGAAATATTGGAATTTTAAGTACAATTTATAGGCTTTCTTGTAGTCGTTGCTTATTGAATTCGCTTAACACAAAAATTACTTCATACTCTCTCAAAGTAAAATGCATTTGATGAAATAACAGAAGTTAATCAGTGAGACAAACTGTCAGTTGTTCATAGTACTAAACAACAAAAATGACAATTATAAATGCAGACATCTATTAACTAATGGAAGACAAGAAGAAGAAGAAAACAACAACCCGAACAATGAAACAAACAAAAAAAGCTGCGAACATAAATGCCTGTTGTGTTCTGCATAAGTAATTCAGATGACAGTCGTTTAAAAGTATTTCTTTCTTCTGCAAGAAATTGGCTATATAGCAAAGCAACCAAACGTACAAATCCAGCGAGGAAACGCTTAAAAACATGCTTAGCTGAATGTGTGATGCTAACATGCGAGCAGCAGATTGAACCTTACAATTACGACTTATGAACACGAAAACGACATAATATTCCATGTATTGTAGTTATTTTATTTGACAGTGGGATCGCGGGGATAGACGCTTCACATGGAGAAAATGCATGTTAAAAGCCGATTAAAGCTCCTATTAATCACATTTTGTTAGGGAGAATGCTATAATGAGTTGTCCGATATAGACCGTATTCAAACTTTCAGAGAAATATTACGATGTGCATAGGTCAATGTCAGTAGGTACCGGCATGGGTGTTATTAGAGTTTCTGCGTAATTACCTATGGAACTATGGCCTTTGCCACCACAAAAATATCATAGTAATCAAGTTCTATAATTCGAAAATCGGCAGATTCGCTTAGATGGGGCCTATACTAGAGTTGTATATTTTAGCTCTTTTTGAAGATCGCTCTTTTCAGTTCAGCTCTTTTCAACGAACTAGGTCGTTCTTTTAGTTCACTAGTTCAATCGTTCACCGTTAGAGAATTTTTCAGTGAACGATTCGTAGTTCGTTAAGTGAATGGTCTGTTGTCATTTCATTTGTGGTATGGAGATATAAATATAAATGAATGGAAGTATGTAAATAATAATAAAAAGAATATTTTGACAAATGGTAAGTACAAATAAGAGAATTAAGGAAATATTTATTAATTTTTTTACATTTTGTAGGAATAAAAGAATGCGGAGAATGATTTTGTGTTTTTATGTTACCACTGGAATTGTAGAAAAAAATATGTAGTGCAAATAATCACACTCATGATTCATCAGAGCTGGAGAAAATCAACAATAATAATTTAAGCAAGGAGCAGCTAGCTGATACCCAAACGAAAGGAATTGGATATGTAAAGGATATCAAAGCCATGGAATGTTACAAATGTTTAACAAAACAAACAAAGGCATAAGTTGAGTTCACCAACTAAGCTCGGATCGGGATAAAATTTTTACAGGTAGGTCTCGTCAACCTTATATAAATAAGGGAACTTCGGAAGCCATTATCTCGGGATGTGTGGACTTCCGCAACAAATGTGATACATATTTTTGATCAGGGTGACGAAACCTATCTGTAAAAAATTTCATCCCGATCCGAGCTTAGTTGGTGAACTCAACTTGTTCCCAAACAAATAACGAATATATGGTTGGTTCATGGTTTAAGATTTACAAATTAGGACAAAAGAAATGATGTGCGGAAATAGAAATTTGTTTTTTTTTTTTTGTGTATGGAGACAATAAATAGCAAACGGTGCAATATTTCCGTATACGAAAACTATTAGAATTACAATGAATTTACCAGTAAATTTTAAACATTTTTATAAGCACTAACTGTAGTGAAATTCTGTCCGGACTATAGCTTTTGCTCACTTGTTTAATCTACCCATTTTTGTCGGTAATTCCATTACCTATACCCATTGTAACCTTAAATAATTGTACTAATCCATTTAAAGCATTTTTTTTTTTAATTTAAGCAGTGAATAAAATACAATGTTATTATATGTATATGATCCTTTTATTAGTTTATGTAAAAACAAAAAGAAAATCTATAATTTCATTATATTATTAAATATATAATTTAAACTACATGCTTATGCATACTGTACTTTGATTAACATCCATTGTATGAAAGGAACAATTTTAATGTAAATGAAATAAAAATGGAATTCAGCCTTCAAATGAATATAAAATTGACTTATAAATAAGAATATATGTATACAAATTCACATATTATTGTGAAGAAAAATTAAGGCAGACACTTTTTCGGGTTTAAGAAGAGTCCGCCTATCCCTTATAATTTGTCCTGTCCCGGAAAAAATTCTTTCACAGGGCACTGAAGTGGCAACTACGCAAAGCCTTTTAATAACAAGTGAATACACTCTAGGATATAAATGTTTCCTTTCAGACCACCATTCCAAGGGGTCTTTTTTACGGTCCAAATATTCCTCATTAATATATTTGTCCAATTCACGAATGCCTGCTGCTGTGTTGTTTTCGGAATGGACTATTCTGTTTGTTTCTTGGTCGAAAGCGGACCAAATTTCAGAGTTTCCTTCCGGTGAGGAATCCTGTGTAGCTTGGGGTTCAACATGTTCCTGCTCGTGTGGCAATCGTATGGAACTAATTCGACTCCTCAGCATTTGAAGGGCACTTTCGTAAGTCTGATTAGTTTTGAAACCTCTTTTTTTAAATCTTGGATCAAGAATTGTGCTTTGTGCATATAGAGGGTTTTTTTCATAAGGCCCAAAACGATTGAATATTACACAACACGGTGACTTTAGAAAGTGTAACTTGTTTTTCTGATGAAATTTCCAGAGTAATTTCATAGAATGGCTTTAAAATTACTATTGCTTCCTTTATAATTTGCCAGTCATCAAAATGAATCTGCAAATCAGGCTTGACTAAAGAAAGCGTCGTTACCACTGCATCTTTTAGCAACGACATCCTCTCCAGCATCTCGTATGTTGAGTTCCACCTTGTAGGAACGGACTGCTTCAATTTTAGTTCAGGAAGACCCAAAAGTTTTTGATTGTTTAGAAGCTTTTTAAGATCTTTAGAGCTTCTTCGAAAATGCTCCACGACACTTTTAGCTTTTGTCACAGTTTCTCTTATATCTTTTAACCCAGCTTCCACAACCAAATTTAAAGCATGGGCGAAGCATCCTATTCCGTTCCACTGCCCCATACGTATTGCCGCTGTTATATTGGAAGCGTTGTCACTTACAATAGCTGCAACTTGATTGATTTCAAAATTAGTTATTACGTCTTTCAAAAACTGTGCCAAGTTTTCAGCTGTGTGGTCTTCACAAAATTGTTCGCAGGATAAAAGGTAGGACCTCAGAACACAATTTTGGTCAATAAAATGAGCGGTTACTGCCATAAACGATGTATTGGTTTTGGAGGTCCACCCGTCCGTGGTGAGGCATACGGCTGTGGCTGATTTTACTGACTCTTTCACTGTGACTAAAATATCGTTATAAATTGTTGGTAGTAAGTTCTTGGAGAGAGTCAGTCTAGTTGGCAAAGTGTATCCCGGGCAATGAGACACAGATTCAATAAGCTTTTTAAATTCAGGCTCCTCAACAATTTTTGATGCGTGATGTCCCTTTGCTACCATCATCATTACCTGCATGTCGATCTGTTCTACTTTTCTTATAGATACTGGTCTTCGAATAAACTGTGTTATCCTTTGCTGTTGGTTTCTCGCTTGAGCGCTCGTGGTCGGCATTTCCCCATCAACAAAATCGGATTCCAAGTTTACGGTTTGAACATTTTGAGTTGCGGGTTCCACACTTTGTCTTTCTAGGCTCAAAGGGATTAAAGGATGTCTTGTCTTCATATGACGTTTCAAATTGCCGTGAGATCCTCCAGCGATACTAAGTGAAGCCTGACAATAGTAGCACTTTGCTCTGACTGGTCAATTTTCTTTAAAATGCAACCATATGTCACTGTGTTTGCTTGATACAGACATAATTATACTTTAAAAAATGCGTATCTGATTAGCCGATCTTAAACACGATTTTTTCAATGCTATGAAAATATTCCAATCAAACGATGCGAAAAAAAATTAACTGCCATCAAATATTTTCAAACTGTTCAGTTGGCAACAAAGACAAAAAGCATTTAGCTTCATATACCTAAATAAAATCATGATAATCTGTCGTATGTAAATGCGAGCGCTCTTACCGTCGCTTTCATTTAGGCAAGAACGAACGATATAAGCAAAACAAACGAATCAACGAACGATGTATGGTGTATAGTTCAATCAGCTGATATCTGACAAATGAACGATAACGAACGACATTTACTGAACTAGTTCAGTCGCTCTTTACACTGAATCGTTCAAATGAACTAGGTCGTTCGCGAACTATACATCTTTAGCCTATACCAAAAAGTGGAACTATATTCAACATTTTAATGAAGGGAACCTCAAATGTCAAACTACAGATAATATAATTGTTCCACAAACATCCCAGATGGGACAAGGGAGACTTCTCACATATCACTGAGTGCACCCCGATTCAAATTAGATCAATGACATTTGACCTACTGTTTATCGCCGAGTCCGAACGGCGTGTGTTAAGACACCACTTGTAGAGAAGTTTTACATGGCTGAAATACTCAGGAAATGTTGCCAAGATTACTGAGGGGTATTTTGCCACCGTTGAAAAGTTTTGATGTTGGTGCAAGGCGGGTGTGCATACCATTGCACCACGGTGGCACCCAGATAGATCGGTTAAATATTGTACCTAAAATCCTCAATATAACGTAAATCGGGAGGTACCGTTATATAGGGGCTATACCAAAACTTGGAGCTATGTCCATAATTTTCGGAATATAAGTTTTTTGGTCACTACACCTTTTTCAGATGTAATTCGAAACATTGTAGTTGTAATTCGTAACATTTCATTTGTAATTCGAATTATTCCATTTGTAATTTGAATTAGTCCATTTGTTATTCGAATCATTTTTCTTTGATATTACATATTAAATCGTTCGATTTACAAATGAAATAATTCGAATTACAAATGGAATAATTCATTTTCAAATGGAATAATTCACATTTCAAATGGAATAATTCGAATTACAAATGAAATGTTAGGAATTAGGAATGAAATTCAAATTACATTCAAAATAATTCAAATTACATCTGAAAAAGGTGTAAGCACTTCTTTGAACAAGTAAAAACGTTACAGTCGGCTTTACCGACACCCTGTGGGGACTTTCACCTATGGACAGATCTAATACCGGCAATGCAAGTTGGTGCCGGCAGGGTTTTAAAGAGCTCTTGTGTCATTATTTCAAGAAGTATGTATGAACTTGTCCCCGAAAAAAATTGCAAAACAATTTTGTGTGAAGGACTGGACCGATATAGTCCTTAATCGAGCCTAATTTAGAAGACATATTAATGTCTGCTCAGAAATATTTTGGTACATGCCGGGACAAAACCCAAGGACCAATTTGGATGTGCTCGGTTTGGCACATTCGCATCTTCCACACTCAAACTTCGGTTAGATGCAATAGATGTCGGGAGTGGGTGCATCTCAGGGTTGCTCTGGACTCGTCGACTACGCCAGGGACTATGTTGCTGCATGCTGAAAGAACACAACCCTCAGTGAGTAGTCATCGTCATTAGAATACGAGGCTCCCCCGCAATCCACCCACACGCAGCACTTAAAATCAGTTATGCTGTTCCAATCCCTGCAAATACTTTTTTTAATTTTATTGAAATACACGGTGCGCCTTAACTAAATATGAATGAAAGGTTCTTACACCTGGCAAGTTTTTGCGGATTTTAGGTTTCCACGAGCCGTATCGTAATCACACTAAAGAAAAGCAGTGAAAATTCTCTATACGATTGACCTTTATGACTTTTTCCTAGGATTTACCATTTTTGATATATTGAAGTTCAAATTGGGACAATGGACTGACTGTATCGCCTCCTTAAAAAACAATGTCATGCACGGAGCGCCTTATCTAACTTTAAGTGAAAAAAGCATACATCTGGGATGTTTTTGTGGATTCTGAAACAGCAATGTTGATAGATGAGAAAAATCCAAAAACAAGAAAAAAATCGAAATAAGGATTTTTAACTAAGTCCCGGTCAAAGTTCACATTTTTAGGTTTATTTTAGGTTTTCGCGATTTTGCTTGAAACCCGCAAGTCCTATCGATATTCTCTAGAGGATTGACGTTTATGGTTTGTTCCCATGTTGTACCATTTTTTGGATAAATAAGCTCAGGTTACCTTTTTTTAGGTTTTTGTTAGGGTTTCGCGATTTTGCTTGAATACGGCAAGTCTTATCGACATGGGACCTGAGAAAATCTTATAGCTGTAAAAATTCTCTACAAGATTGGCTTGTGTAATTTTTTCCTAGGCTGTACCACTTTTTTAAATATCGACACCTCCAAATAATAGTATGCTAAGTCTAAAAAGTGAGTTTTGCAGGAGAAGCTCTCAAAGTGTGGAAAATTTTTTGAACTTCAGTACTATGCTAAGTCAGTATTTGTTTATAACTTCTGTTGGGATTGACCGATCATTACCAAAATATGACAGAATTTAAGTTAAAGGACGTTCGACACCTCCAAATAATAGTTTGCTAATTCTGAACAGTGAATTTTGCAGGACAAGCTCTAAAAGTTTGGAAATTTCTTTGACCGTCAGTACTATGCTAAGTAAATATTTGTTTATAACTTCTGTTCGGATTGTCCGATTATTACCAAAATTTGACAGAATTTAAGTTAAAGGACGTTAAATATAAAAATGTAAAGAACTTGAAAACATGCTAAGTCGACTTAGCATACTATTGTTTGGAGGCGTCGATATACATATAAGTTTATGTTGGGAAATTGCAGTCATGGCATTGTTTTATAATTGTCCCAATTTGAACTTCAATATCTCCAAAATTTTAAATCCTAGGAAAACTCATAAAGGTCAATCTTGTAGAGAATTTTCACTGCTAAAAAATTATCTTCAGTCCCATTCCGATACGACTCGCGCTTTCCAAGCAATATCGGGAAACCCAAAAAATGTGAACTTTGACCTCGGGTTATATGAAAATCCCTCCGGTGATTTTTTTATACCCTCAGCATTTATGCTAACGAGGGTATATACACTTTCATACGGGCAAAATGTACCTAATCAAAATAATGGATTTAGACCTCCAGTATGGACGAAATGTGTTTCAGACAATTTGGAGTCGATTTAGCAATGTCCGTCCGTCTGTCTGTCTGTCTGGCTGGCCGATTGGGTCCAAAATTTGGCTTTCGTAATATTTTGTCCAAACTTAGTTTAAGTTCGAAGATGGGTTACATCGGCCAACTCCTTGCGGTACCTCCCCCACAAAAGTGCAAAAATGTTCGGAAAATTTTGCACACGAAAACTCTTGAAGGGAGTAACCGATGTGGTCCATACTTTGCACATCGTGAAATTTCTACAAGACTTAGATGAGGTTCCAATAAGGACTCAATCGGTCCAATCCTTCGGGTACCTCCCTCACTAAATTTCGGAAAAGTTCAGTTTAGAACCAGCTCTCGAATCGTTTTTATTTTTGTTGCAACAACTTGTATTCACTGTCCCTCATACGACGGTACAAGTTTCATCAGGGGCAAGTCCATATTTCCTGAGAAAATAGCCTGAAAGGTCCAAAAAACCCTATGCGCAAGATAGCTCTCGAACGGATCTACCGATTGAAGGGAGTGACCAATTTGGTCCATACTTTACACGTCCTAATATATCTATCAGCTATAGATCAGGTTCGAATATGGACTATATTTGTCCAATCCTTCGGGTACCTCCCACACAAATTTTCGGATAAATTCACTTTAAGATCTGCCCGGGAATGACTTTGATTTCTATTGAAGCAACTTGCATTCGTTGCCTTAATTACGACAGGAAAACTTTTTTCAGGGGCAAGCCCATACTTCTTGAGAAAACAGCCTGAAAGGTCTTAAAAACCCGTATGGCACCATATCGCTCATTTACTCAAAGAGTGGCATAACTTAAAAAAATGTGTTTTCTTAGTTAGCAATTTCTATTTTTTCTCCGACTTCTACTTTATTTTGTGTCAAATTTTCATGTTGTTATCTCTAAAACTCAAAGTGATACAGCTCATTTTCTACGGATTTGACATAATTCAAGAAAAAAGTTTTTTGAGTTTATGAAGCACTAAAACACTTCAAATCATGATTGATTTTGCACAGAAATTTAGCACAGGTATATGGGTAGCTGTTTGCAAAATATGGCTCAAGAAGTTATTTTATTTTTTGTGAAACAATCTTTTTAATTTGGGAAGTCAAGTTTCAATCGCCAACTTAAAACGCGTTTTTCTCTCCTAGATTTTTTAGGATGTGTCACTCTTTGAGTAAATGAGCGATATGTAGTTTCTTTGGATCTCTAAATATTTTGTCGAAAGTTAATATATGTTAACATTTGGGTTCTATGGGTCCATTTCTTGGGGTACCACCCCCACAATTGTTCAATATTTTTTGTGGATAAGGGTCTGTTCGAGGATCCTTCGGAAATTTTTACCGAAGGTTTTTCTAGTGGCCCAGTTTACAGCGATATTATGTTTTTCGTAAGCAAGTATGGTACAAAAGTCGTATCTATTCATATCTCCCACACATTTTTGAGTCTTAATCCAATCCATATTTTTGTCGGTTCAAACGCCTAAAATTTTTAAAACCCCCTAAATACATACGTTGTTTTGGGAAAAAAGTGTTTCAAATCCAAACTTTTTTTACTTGTTTTTTTTTTTTTTTTTTTGATTTTTCTCATCTATGAACATTGTATTTTCAGAATCCGCAAAAACTTCCCAGGTGTAAGCACCATTCATTAAAATATAGTTAACACGGTGCACCTTAACTAGATTTAAATGAATGGTGCTTAATAGTGTCCGAGGTATCCATCGTGGCACCTGGTCTAACTAACGACGTCATTTGGCAACCTTCGATTTGTCTTGGGTCAGACCAATTCACTAGTCGTCGCTGCACTGATCTGCCCAAATTCTTCTAAAATGCGGGTAGCAAAAAGTATGTTCAGCTCCAGTCGATCGCTATATACCTGGTTGTCTAATACCCAAAGTGAGACCGAATTCCCCAGACTAGCAAAAAGCGTGATAAACTTCGTCGAGCTGACACTGTAAGTTGACAGGTTGGTCGGTGAACATAAGCGGAGCAAGAGTTACAAAATTGGAGTCGAATAAGTTAATTGTGAGCAACTGTTAAATCACCCTCTATTCCACTGATCCGAAGAGGTGAGCAAATCATTTTAACTAACAAAGCGTTAGGTCCTGACTCCATGGTAATTTCTGACACAGCTGGATGAGCCGGGAGTTGAGTATCTCACCAAAGTTCTCAACCTGCCACTAGCCACACACATCATGGCCGAAGTTTGGAAAATGGGCAGAGTGGACCTGCTACTGCACGCCATCTCCACACATATTAGTGGAGGACTCAAGGCTGTCGACTTATCAAAAGCCTTTGATACTGACAAACACTCCACGCTGTTTGAGAACATCGAACAGACTACCCTCCGGCCATGTTTGAAATCAATCACATGTGTGGATGCTAGTCGTACGTGGAATTCAGAAAAAAATAAGTCGAAGTTCCTTAGAGTGAAACAGGGAGTTCCCCAAGGTTGGGTGATATCTCCGGAACTCCAAATGGGGATATGAGATAACGTATGCGGCTGAATGTGTAAAAGACGGAACTCCTATTTACTCGATCATACCAACTTTATTGGCGCGAGGAATGTGCAAATACCCTCCAGTAAGTCTACGACCACTCTGTTCACCACATGGACTGGAATATGAGCACAGAGTTGAATGTCCTGGTCGATGGTAGCAGAATTTCGACCACTAACTACCCCAAGATCATTGAGGTAACATTCGACAGGATGTGTACTGCCGAGTCGGACATCAAGATAGCAGAGGACCAATAATATTTTAGATATTTTGGATACTTAGGTGACCTAGATGACTTAGGTGATCGAAATCTGTTCTCCTCTCTATTTCTGTCTTTTATATCCGAGTCATCATAGGATGAAACTGGAGACCAGATGTTTGAAATCAAGCGCTATATTCCAATCCTACATTGAACACAATATGTTTTTGTAAGCTTTATGAATCTATACTAAACGAACCCACTGTACCGCCTATATAAAAGAAAAACATTAACATCTACACACTATCATAACAACAGCGGCAATATCACTAACATCGTTTCCCATTCAATGTTGTAAGGTGGCTTCTGTATTCACCTGAAGGTGCTGGAGTTGCTGCTCTTCCAACCAAGCGCAAGCATTTGCTGCGCCACTTTAATAGCTATTTGTGAGGCGCTGCATGCTACCACCACAATGGCTTGGTGTCTGTCTTACTCTTCATTCAGTTGGTTATACAAGCGGCAAAGAAATTTCCATCAAAACAAGATCTCTAACTTGGCCAACGGTTTAGTCGGCAAAAGAAAGTCTAGCGTAATGTTTGCACAGGAAAACTAAACGATACGTTGGACGCGGAAAAAGTTCGTGTTGCGATTTCGACTTAGATTTTGAAAGCAAAAAAACACAGAAAAAATCCAAAACAAAACACAAAAAGAAAAACTTCAATATGGTCCACAGGAAAGCCAAATCTGTTAATAATAAAAGTTTTAAATATAATTGGAGTTTTTGTTGTTGGTTTATCGTAAGTTAAAAAAAGAAAAAACACAACTAATTAGTTACCATAAACTAGGTTTAGCACCACTTCACTGTTGAATTAGCCTGTTACAAATGTAAACAACATATGAGTGCCCATAATTATTTAACAATTTTAAATGTTACGAATTCGTACAAATAAATGAAGAAATTAAAAAAGAGTAATTTGAAGACAAGTGAAACATTTTACAGGTGAACTAAAAAAACAACACTAAAAAATTTGAATGTGAAAAACATTAACGTTTGTAAAAACTGTTGCACCCAAACAAATGGAAATTATTATGAAATTGAGAAACCTAATTTATGACTATTACATGTGTGGCTGGGTTTTAGCTACTCCAAAAATTATGATTTCAAATAAGAATTTATGATTATACAATTTGAGTTAGTTGTAAAAATAAAAAAGTCGCCAAAAGCAAACAGGAAATTCCGATGAACGAAAAGTGGAAATAAACCATAAATAGATTGCATGTGTTATTTGTTCGCAGTGAAAGTAATTTATGATAGATTGGGATTATATACTATAGTGCAATATCCTCACTCAACGAAATACAAATAATCCTTCTTCCATTGAGCAGCAAAGTCACGACTTGCGGAAATTATGTGAAAAATGATACAAAAAGTTGAACAGAGTGATAATTAATCTTATACATCGATTCTGCTACAATAATGCTTACACAGTTAACCTTTGTGGAAAAAACGCTCGTTTTTCTGCGAAAACAGAGATTTAAAATCATCATTGATAAGACAGAACTGTATTCATTTTATTCCAAAATAGTGTGTGATGCTATATCCACGGTTCTTGATTGAATTTATTGAAATATGTACAGTAGGGCGGCCGAAAAAAAAACAAACAAGAAATGGAAAAGGCTAGGGTGTCGGATTTTTTATGCAGCACCCGACTAAAGTGTTTAGTTTTGTTAGATTTTAAGATTGCCAAAGTTTGAGGACAATCGGAACATATTAACAAGTGCCACAGGGTCCTCAAAGTTTCCTTAATAAACACGGTGCTCTTGAATCAAATTTAAATAGAAGGTGCTTACACCTGGGAAGTTTTTGCGGATTCTAAAAATACAATGTTCATAGATGAGAAAAATCAAAAAAACTAAAAAAATCGCCGGAGCGCTTTTTAAATAAATCGCGATTGAAGTTGACATTTTTAGGGGTTGTTTAGGTTTTCACGATTTTGCTTAGAAAACGCAAGTCCTATCAAAGTCAGACTGAGGAAAATGTTGTAGCTATGAAAATTCTCTACAAGATTGACCTTTACAGTATTTTCGTAGGTTTTACCATTTTTGAGATATTGAAGTTCAAATTGGGACAATGCACTGACTGTATCGCCCCCTTATAAAACAATGTCATGAAGGGTGCGCCTTAACTAACTTTTAATGAAAACCGCTTACACAGGGGAAGTTTTCATGAATTCTGAAACAGCAATGTACATAGATGAAAAAAATCCATAAACCAGAAAAAAATGAAGTAGGGATTTTTAAATAAATCGCGGTCAAAATACACATTTTTAGGTATTTTTTAGGTTTTCACGATTTTGCTTGGAAAGTCCAATCGAAATGGAGCTAAAGAAAATGTTGTAGCTGTGAAAATTCTCGACAGGATTGACGTTTATGATTTGTTCTCAGGCTGTACCATTTTTGAGATAAAGAATCTCAGTTTACATTTTTAGGTTTTTTTGTTAGGTTTCGCGATTTTCCTTGAATACGGCAAGTCTTATCGGAATGGGACCTGAGAAAATCTTATAGCTGTGAAAATTCTCTACAAGACTGGCTTATGTAATTTTCCTAGGTTGTACCATTTTTTTTAGATATATAAGTTTAAGTTGGGAAATTGCAGTCATGACATTGTTTTATAAGGAGACGATACATAATTGAATTAAATTTGAATTGTCACAATTTCAACTGCTATATCTCAAAAGTTGTAAAACCTAATATTGTAGAGAATTTTGATAGCTACAACATTTTCTTTATTCCCATTTTGATAGGACTTGTGGTTTCCAAGCAAAATCGCAAAAACCTAAACAACCCCTAAAATTGTCAACTTATTATCAACTTATTTAAAAAGCGCTCCGGCGATTTTTTTAGTTTTTTGATTTTTCTCATCTATGAACATTTTAGTTTCAGAATTCGCCAAAACTTCCCAGGTGTAAGCACCTTCCATTTAAATTTGATTCAAGAGCACCGTGTAAATTGTATGGGGCCAAAGCCGAATTTTCACTAATTCGTTCTACGGGCCACTTTTATTGCTCTATCGAAGAGAAAATTTTACCAGTTCATTATTTTGGCTAAAAAACGAATCCTATAAAAATTTATGAAAATCGGGTAAAAATTTCATATTGCTCAAATAACTATCTGGCCAATTTTAGGTAATTGGGCCCTATATAGCTAATATTAAAATCCTAGCCGATTTTCACAATTTTTGTAGGATTAGTTTTTTAGCCACAACAATAAACTGGTATTTTTTTTTCAATCAATTAGACAATACATGTGGCATATGCAGCGAATTCGTGAAAATTCGCCTTTGGCCCCATACAATTTACTAAGGGAACTTTGAGGCGGCAGTGGCACGTGTTAACATATTCCAATTGCTGAGGACTTCAGAAACCTAGATTCCATTAATGTCACCAGAGTTGACGGCCAATGGGATGTGAGTCATGTGCTCTCCACTGGCTCTACTCGTGCTAGTCTTGGGAACTTTGCCAATAGCATTGGAGTTGCATTATCAACCGGGTGCCGCGACCCATAGAGTAGCAGAGGTGAAAGATAGTCCTCAACCTCTTAGCAAGAGAGAAGTGAAGCCCATAATTGTGGATCTTCGAGTTGGTACCTGTGGGATAGACTTGGGTATTCTGTGGAGAGCTACCATCTCTAAGAGTACTCTAGGTAATTCTAAAGGGGCGCTGGCCGAAGCATTGTATCCCGAGGCGAGAATCATGTAAAACCCCCTCGACTTTATATTCCAATTGCTCTCAAACTTTGGCAATCTTAAAATGTAACAAAACTAAACACTTTAGGGTGGGGGTGCCGCCTAAAAAATCCAACATCGATTTTTTGCCTTTGAGTTAAAACCAGCCTAGTCTACCCCTATTTTTTTCCATTTGATCCAAAAACCTTATATATTCATTTTTGGCGATCGGTTAACGTACTCCGTGCCACCGGAGCGATCTTTATTACCATAGTAATTTGTGTAGGACCAGAGATCTAAAAGTTGCATTCATAATCCAATCAATTATAAAACTTTACCAGTTCAATGTTGTGGCTAAAAACGATACCTCGTGCCCCTGACCGATCTTTATTTCCATCGTACTTTGTACGGGGGTTAAGGGCGAATTTGCAGGAAAACGTTCTACAGACCACAATTATTGTCCAGTCGATGAAAAATTTACCAGTTCATTGTTGTGGCCAAAAAAAAAAAAAAAACGAATCCTACAGAAAATTGTGAAATTTTTAGGGGAAAATTGTACAGCTCCAACAAAGAATAAATACCTAATTTCAGTCATTTCCGTTGCATGTTGAGGACAAAACTTTCAAATTACGCAAAAACTCGGGAAGTAGCACCCTATGGGAGCTATATAATAACGTGGACTCTATAGCCCATTTTCACTCAAACCCACTATGATCCCCCATTCCATCGTCATAGGGTTTCTGGAGGAAGGCCCCGGTTACGAATTTTTGCAGTAACTATTGGCGCAAGTTATGATTGTAGCTTTTGGTTTTGTCAGTTTGTTTTTCATTTGCCAATCGAAAACCAACCTTTTCTGCAACAGAGTAGTGACCTGGGTCCTATTCCACGAAACAACTTATCAACTTTTCATTTTGCACTTAGCAATATTTTTGACAATTGTCAAATTTGGGCGTTCCACAGAACCCTTCCCAGCAAAAATTTGGATCCGGTAGTCATTACGTAACCCATTACAAAGTAATGTAAACAAGCTTCTTTTCCCATTACAAGTAATCAGAAAAGTAATGGGATACTTCTTAAAAAAATTACAAGGCAAACCTACTTACTTTGCTCCTCACTAAGTAATGAGGACGGTGGCACAGTGAGTGTGTGTCCGACTATAAATCCTAGGGTTGTGTGTTCAACTCTCCCTGTCGGTACGCGAGTTTTTTTTTTAATTAAAAAATAACAATTCGTGGTACACATGTGCACTGCACATTTAAGTTCTTAAGCAACTTTTAATGTTCGTGTGCGTGGCATAGTATGTAGTGTCTTTGGCTAGAAATCAGAGGGTTCGTGTGTTCAACTCGCACAGCAAGCGAAATAAAATAAAATAAAATAAAAGTATGTAAGAAGTGTGATGAAATTAAAAAAAATCTCTACATCAACTGTTCTAAAAATATAATTTTTTTCAACTTACTTTTCAACTTCTAGTGGCCACAGAATAACTAGTTATTCTAGTGGTCATAAAATAACTACAAACTGAGTGCGACATGCCCTTGTAAAAATAATGGGGAAGAAAGGGGGTTTGCGAGTAGTTACTGCTGCCAAAAATCCCTTACGAAACCCATGATTTTGGGAGGACTTTTTTGCTGGGTTATTTTCGATAAGTGATAAGTTTCTAACTATAAAGTGAATTTGTTTAGTTTTCAAAAAAATGTAGCTCTCTTTTTGATTTCTGTTCCACAAACGTTCTTTCTGCTAAGTAAAAAGTTGTAACGGCAAAGTGTATTTTGCTAAGATTTAGCAAAAAAATGTGATCTTTCGTTCCACAGAAAACTCTGCATTTTGATTTTCCAGATCAAATTTTGATAAGTTTGCCTTAAATTTGCGAGGTAAACGTTCTCTTTGCCAATGTACATTGCTAAAGCAAGTAAAGTTTTAAAAACGTTACGACGGGCGATTTTGTTTGGAAATAGTGAAAACACGGTTATGACAAGAAATTGTAAGGATTTTTCCGAACCACCACCTCTGAATCAATAGACTAAACTCTATTTGAGAGACTATTTTTATTTATTATTATACCCTCCACCATAATATGGAGGGTATATAGATTTGTCATTTTGTTTGTAACTCATCGAAATAATCATGCGACCCTATAAGGTATATATGTACATATATTTTTGATCAGCGTAAAATTCTAAGTCGATTTAACCATATCCGTTCGTCTGTCTGTTGTAATCACGCTATCTTCCGAACGAGTTGAGATACGGGGGCTGAAATTTTGTACACACGTGTCTTAGATCAAGTTTGAAGATGAGCGTTGGTATAGACCCTATATAGCAGTGCCGTCCGATTTTAGCTGTTTTAAGGTTTTTATCTACATTTGCAGTTATAATTTGGAGTTTAGCGTTCCATGTGACCAAGAAACTTCTCCTTCAAAACTTACCGGCATAGGTCCACATTTTGTTATAGCCCCATATACCGCCCGATTTCAGCTATTTTGGGTTTATTAGTCAATCACCAAGAAACGTCTCCACCAAAAATTATGGACATAGGTCAACGTTTTCTTATAGCCCCCATATAACAGTACCGTCCGATTTGAGCTATTTTAAAGTTTTTATATACATTTCCAGAACGAATTAGTTATAATTTGACAAGTAACTTCTCCACCTTGTGGAGGAAGAAAAGTATTTACTCTATGTATAAAAAGTTCGGCCCTGCCGATCTTAACGCTTACTTGTTTTATTTCGCTTTATTTTATTTTAATTTATTGTATTTTATTTTATTTTATTTCACTTCATTTTATTTTGTTTTATTTTATTTTAGTTTATTTTATTTCACTTCATTTCATTTATTTTTTTACTTTATTTTATTTCAATTTATTTTACTTTATTTTATTTTATTTCGCTTCATTTTATATTGTTTTATTTTTAGTTACTTTTTTATTTTATTTTATGTATTATTTTCTTTTTTTTATTTATTTTGATCTTATTTTACTTTATTATAATTTAATATATTTAATTTTATTTTATTTTTATATTTTATTTTTATTTTATTTTATATTATTTTATTTTATTGTACTTTATTTTGTTTTATTTTTTCATTACTCACTTTTAATAATATCAGTTTCTTTTCATTTTTTCTCTCGTCTCAATTTTACATGTCTTATTTATTATTGCCAAGTAAAAAATAATACAAAGACGATAAAATGTTCTGTGGAACAAATAGCATTCACACTTTGCAAGAGAACTTAGAGACTTACCAAGATGGCGGAAAAATTAAGCAAGAGAGCACAACAACTGTGCTAAAAGAACAGTGATAGACAAATTTGCTAAGTGCAAGGGAAATTGAAAAGTAATTTTGTGGAACAAAAAAAAAATAATTTTTGATAAGTGCAAAATGAAAAGCAATAAGTTGTTTCGTGGAATAAGGCCCTGATGTTGATATTTGCTGGATTGTACGTCGAACGCCCTCTACGTGTGCCTTCAAACCTAATGCTGGTAACTATAAATTTTGTGTTGCTATCATGAGCCACGAATGTGGCAGATTCGATTGGTTCTAACCACAAAACTGCTGGAGTTATGTGGCACGTGCAGAACGTCGAGCGTGCCCGTGCATGCTGAGTAGATGTTTTGCCTTATAGAAATTTAGACAGCTGCACCATCTCTATCGTAGTTGAAGCAAAACTAATCTGGCATGATAGTTGTTTATAGCATCTGCTGCAGCATCTGTTTGAATGCTACAACCTGTTTGATAGGCCCTATATTATCTCTTTAACTGTTGACCTGGGTGGGGAGTCCTATCCACCATATGGTGATTAGGATGACGCTTACGGTAACACACGATCAAGTACTGCAACGAGAGCATGCAATTGTGTTGCTGGATGAATATTTGTCTCCTCAGGGCGGTATTCTGGCAGGTTTATATTTCAATAGCGTTACACTTGCGCCGCATAACTTACCACAGTCTAACCTATCGCGTTATATCTGGTCAACAAGGTTTTTTTTTATCTGCACTCCAAGTGCTGCCGAATGCGTCCCCTAGAATCTTGGGGTAGTTAGTGTTCGGAATTTTGCTACCATCGACTATGACATTCAGCAAAGTGCTAACCTCCGCACTCCATGTGGTGAACAGCCACCATTATTTAGTGACAGATATTTGCAAATTCCTCACGTGGAAAAAGTGGTAAGATCAGTCAAATATGATTCAGACTTACACAAATAACACGAGGAAAGGTACCCGACGCCAATCTCAATGCTGTCTGGTGGTGGTGGAATACAGGAGATGTAAAAAGTTTCGGAGATATTGAGAAACATCTGTTTCAATCTACGGGGCTTTGACTTCTTGTTCCTAAATTCCACGTACGACTGGCGACGACTCATGGATATACTTGATTATCCAACGTTTCAACGTCAGTATTTGAGCCATTAAAAACTTATCTACAAGTGGTGTCGTAAGACACGGACTAGGCGAAAAAACAGCTCCTATGTCATTGAGCCAATATGAATCCGCGTGCACTCATATCAATGAGAGAAGCCTCCCCTGTCTCTCTTGGGCTGAAACAGAGCAGCCCGTGCCAATCTGTTCGAGAACATAGAGAAGACTTCCATTAGTTAGTGACAGATATTTGCAAATTCCTCACGTGGAAAAAGTGGTAAGATCAGTCAAATATGATTCAGACTTACACAAATAACACGAGGAAAGGTACCCGACGCCAATCTCAATGCTGTCTGGTGGTGGTGGAATACAGGAGATGTAAAAAGTTTCGGAGATATTGAGAAACATCTGTTTCAATCTACGGGGCTTTGACTTCTTGTTCCTAAATTCCACGTACGACTGGCGACGACTCATGGATATACTTGATTATCCAACGTTTCAACGTCAGTATTTGAGCCATTAAAAACTTATCTACAAGTGGTGTCGTAAGACACGGACTAGGCGAAAAAACAGCTCCAATGTCATTGAGCCAATATGAATCCGCGTGCACTCATATCAATGAGAGAAGCCTCCCCTGTCTCTCTTGGGCTGAAACAGAGCAGCCCGTGCCAATCTGTGATTGCCGTGATTGCAACGTTATATAATCAACTATATGTGGGAACGCTTTTCGTTTGTGGAATTCAGCAATAAGAAGTTGAAGATCCTTAAGTACAGTACACATTGTCAGTTTTGAATGACGATTTTTTGCAATTATCGATAACTGTCCAACCGTCCAGCAACCACAAAATATTTTGTGGTTGTATGATGAATGACAAAAATGAACGGGCACACTAGCAAGCAACAACAAAGCTGTCATTCAAAACTGACAATGTGTACCCAGCTTTAGAGTATGAATTTAAGGTGGGGTGATCTGTGGAACATTTCGACAGTATCAGAAGTAGAAACATGCCGGAAGGCCGATACTCTTATAAAGAAATGGATTTTACAACAAGATGTTGTCGATACAATGTTGCAGCCGAGATCATCCCTGCCACGATCTAGTGGACAGATTGTAAGCCACCCAGACACATCAGGAGACATTTTCATGATCTGGAGGGAGAGGTTCTAAGATACAAGCTAGAACTTCTACATCAACGAACCTATCTGGCAGGCTTGAATGGCATTCACACTGATGCAGTTGCGCAACAGTATAAAGATACATGATATGCTCCAGAACCTGCAAGAGTCTACTATTTTCGAAATTTTAAAACCTCAATTCATATTGGGCCCGAATTTATGGCACGATACTCAGCACATTCCCTGAATTGGGACTACATGACCTTCTGTATTGTTTAATTGCCTACCTAAACCCACTCATCTCTTTATGGACGCATCCTGTCCATCTTGCAGAATTTTTGGATCCGGATACAGAAGAAATAAGAACCAGAATACCGAAAAAATATACGAAGGAACATTTACGTTACTACGACAACAACAACCCAACAAAGCAGTGAGGTGAACGTACAGTAGTTTTTTTTAACAAAATACTTTTCGTAGTTTTAATGGAAAGGGTGGTCTCGCTACTGAAACCTGGGAAAGATGTGAGTAAGGGAGAATCTTACAGGCCTAAGATAATAGCCCAAAGGTGCAAAAACCTCTACCAACGCCAACTAAAACACGTTTACTTACAAATTGAGTATTCGATTTGATCGTAAAATTTCATCCATACGTACATCAAGTTAAGACCACCAAATAAAATGCCTTATGAGTAAAATATTATTTCTCGAAAGAAGACACGTGATTCGGTCCAAAACTGCACATCGTAAAGGTTCTTCTAACCTTGTACTTACATCCAATTTGAAGATGAACTTTATCCTTCCAGTACATCCCCAATAAAAATTTAAATATTTTCGAACAGGCTTTGAGGCCCACATCACCGTAAATTCGGATTTCAGGAAGATTTCAGTCACATTTTCAATCCCAATTAGCTGTAATTTGACATTTCGAACCAGAAATCTGCTTACCAAAATTATTGGTATGGGTAAATGTTTTAGTATAGACGTCAGAAGTGAGTATGGTTATGTAGGGTATCACGTGGTACGCCTCGTTCGTGTATAGCCCTTGCTTACTGGTTTATTCACAGCATTGGTATTATGCATATTCCATTTCATTTGGTGCATAACAAATAAACAAAAAATATTTCTCTTAGTAACAGCATTTTTTAAACTATGGACTTCTTAGAGAGAAATTGAAAAAGAAACAACATCTAAAGAATATTACACACAGGTGCAAATATTTATCTTCGCCTACTTACAATTATAAGTACAAGTATGTAAATTTTGTATTTTATATTTATAGATTGAAATTGTCATGTCACTTATAAGGGCATGCAGAAAAAATATTCCAGTTAGGTGTCATACAAAATTTATAACAAGAAATTATGAATTTATTTGCAATAAGCTACGTAAATATTGTCATATTTTGTATAGATCCGCATTATCATACCGAATCCCAAATAACTGTGCAGACGGTTTTGACTAAACCTTATCCTCACAAAATTAGGATGCATCTTCACAATGCACTGAACAAAAACCATTATCTTTGGTATATTTTATGAATAACACACAGCCAAGCAGAATGTCTATACCGTTACAAACAATTTTTAAAAATCTAACGACACTTCTCATATTTGCTTCTTTTTTCAGATTTTCCTATACCTTCAATTAACGCTCACATTTGTTGCGGCTGAATCGCCAAATACTCCTGTAGGGGAAAATACAACAGCAAGCGAAAACAATGCAATGGAACCCATTGCTGAGGCCCTAGTACGTTATAGGCGGCATCCACCTCGAACAATAGTAAAACACATCATAAGGCCGAAACGTGTAAAAGTGAAACGAGTGAAGAAACCCAAAATAAAATATAGCTTTGCCGAGCCACCGACTACATTTTATTATAAAAAATCCAAACCCTCAGTGTCGTACAGTCATGGACCCACATATGATTCTTCGATATTCGAAGATTTCTCACACATTAATGTGGAGTCGGCTGACTTTGATTTGCCACCATCCAGTTATGAGGCACAAAGCATGGATTTCGATTTATACAAACATTATGAGACGCAAGCGGAAAATGCCTACAAAGAAATAGAAAAGCCCTCGTATAGTTATAGTGCTCCAGAAGTTTCCTATAAAGAAGAGGTGAAAATTCCTTCATATTCCTATGCAGCGCCAAAGGGTGAACGGAAACCACACACCCAATATGGCGTGCCAACAGAGTTTACCTACAGCACCGGTTATGACAAACAAAATTTGAATAGTTATAGTTATGAAGAGGGTCATAAATCCCCCTCTTATGACACTAGTTCACATGGCAGTGATTTCACAGGGGGCAGCTATCATGCTCCATCATCATATGAAGATCATTCGAATAAAATACCTGAACATACGTCGGGATTTTCAAGTAGCGGATATGAAAAATCACATGGCAATGATTATGCATACTCAAACGAACAAGCTTCATCGTATCCGGAACACTCGTCACATCTACACGTAATAGAGAGTGGTGATGGTGGTCATGGGGGAGGATACGAAAGTGGTCCCCATGGTCCAGGGTATTCATATCAAGCACCAAAAGAGGAATACAACTATAGTCCACCACAACAGCCAGCCAATCATCCACCTCGCATACCAGCCACAAAATATGGTGTACCGGATTTACAGTTGCCGGTGGCCAATTTCAATAATTACAACAAATATTCTGTTGACAGTTATGGAGGGGGTAACAACAACAAACATCACTTTGCAGAGCCCCCAGATCCCCACAAAGCAACGGTAGAAATAACCTATTCGCCATCGTATGAAATCAATTTACCAGCTAAGAGTAAATATCACCCAGCACCACACCCACCACCCGCACCAGAGCACTCGGAACCAAGTTATCATCCCGAACATGGCCATCAGGAAGGTTCAGATACACATCAACCGGAAAGTTATGAACCTGCTCCACCTCAAGATTTGCCCATAGATCAAAATCATCAACATCCCCCATATGATTATCCTAAATCTAGTTATGAGGTGCCTATTTATGACCCCATACCATTTGACTCGTCTAGCCATCAAGAGCAGGAGATGTATCCACCACAACCGTATGATATTAATGCTTGGCAAGAAGATACCAATACGGAATACACAGCAGAACCCAATAATGTGTCGGAACAAAAACACTCCGAACCAGAATCACAGGAAATGCCTCATGGGGATGTGCATTCAGCTGGTACTCGGCCACATGGACAATCGACATTTGTTACCCCACTAGCACCACCACAGGGCCCAAAGCGTACACGTAAAAGAAATCGCACTAAGGGAAGTAACTTTCATTCAACCACTTTGGCCACAACTAAACACATTTTGGATGTACCAGAACTGGAAGAAGCTTTCGAAAGAGAAAAACAAAAAGAAAATAAGTATCTAACATCAGATCCCGATATAAATGAATCCCACAAAGTGGTAAAAGTTAATAATGGTCCATGGAATCCCATGCGTATTCGTACGCCGACCATAAGTGCTTCTACGACACCTAGTACAACATTGGCCATAAATCAACATCCAAATCATGGCCAGCAACAGTCCTATCAGAATAGGTATCGCAGCAGTACGACAACAACCAGTACCACTACAGAGGCACCTCGCCAATATCACCGTACTCGTCCTACGGCTACAACACCAGCACAACAACCACCATTATTACAACAACATCCAACAAATCACTTGCCAAAAATTGAAATCGTTTCAATAGAAAAATCTCGTTCGAAAACCTATTACGATGGTATTCTATCAACACCAAAAATTTACAATACTAATTTCTTTAGGAATCGTTTTAGGACGGTGCAACAACAATCCACATCCACAATAGCACCACATCTCAGCAGCGGCTCACATGCATCATCATCGGTAAATTCGTCGCCATCGTTATCGACAACGAGTAAGGAGCGATTTTTAAAACGTACTACCAAAAATGTGTTCGATACAACCATATTTAAAAGTCCTCTCAACGATCCAGATGTCTATCGTAACTTGCCCAAAAATCATAAATTATTTTGAAATGTGTAAATGTCTTTTAAGATGGTATTATTTATCAATTAATGTTAGTTTTTTATTATTTAAAAAGAAAAAAATTATATTTATTATTTTTTAAAATAAAATAATGGAAACTTTCGTCATCTAAGAAAATATAATTTAAAAGAGTTTTCAATGTAAGGCAGAGGTTGCTCTTGGGAAGAAAATAGTGGAAGCTAATATTTACTTTAATTTCATTACATCATATTACTGAGTGCACGCCGATTCATGTTGGCTCAATGATATGGGACCTCTTTTTATCGCCGAGTTCAAACGGCGTTTCTTACGACAACACTTATAGAGAATCTTTTTTCCATGGGTGGATTAAAAGTTTGTAACCGCCCTTTTTGGATCAATATGCTATCGCACCATTGTCTTTAATACATTTTTAATGTGTATCGTCCTTATCCAGACCTCCCTTCCTAACAACCTCCTAACAACAATATCGACGCGAAGTGAGGGCTTATGGTCATAATGTTCTTCATTAAAATCAATGTATTTCAAATGCATTGGCCTGAATTAACGAATCAAAAGTAATCCAGTTAGTGATCTTCTACCTAAAAGAGAGATCCCCTAACGAACGGAACAGCGTTTATACCTTGGCGCCCCAACGAGTAACAGTGTTAGTTACTAAGCCCCTGAGCGTGACACAAAAACGGACTGTTATGTGAAGGGATGACATTCCGGAACACGGCGACATAAACGATAACTTAAACAGAGAGAACAGGATGCTCATAAACTTCATCAAGGAGAAAGTCCCCGAGACGACGGAATCATATATAATTGACGAAAGAGGAGGAAGCTATGGGCACAATAGTGTCCCATATACTTACTCAGTTCCATTGTCCCGCACTTGGCTTTTCATTGGATAAACCCGACAAGCATGCCGTACTTGCAGACCAAACCCCATCAATTACAGCAGAAGAACGCCAGCAACCAAAGCAAACACGAGTGGTTTTATCCCAGTTAAGTTTGGACGATGTAGTCGCCTCAATTCATATTGTGTCCGAACTGATAGCACGATGCTATCCACATGTCCAGCATGTGGATTGGGATTCTTTATGGACGCAGCCAGTTCAGCTTGCAGGATCTTGACACAGAGGAAACAGAATCAGATAACTGAAAAAGATATATGAACGAACATCTTTGCGTTGTAAAACAACAACAACAACGGCAGCTCTTGATCTGTGTAAGGCATTTTATAGTCGTGTGGGAATTAACATCCTGCCCCCCTATTCAGTAACTTTTTAACAACTTTACTCATTGTTTATTTTACAACAATTTCATTTGTTTGTTTTGTAGTTGTTACAAAAACAAAAGAAATTTTAACAACTTTTCAATCGATAAAAGTTACAGAATAGTCCTACTGGACGAGATAATTAAACCAAGGGCTAGAAATTGTAGTCGAAGTCCTTGGGGTAGTCTTCGACAATACCATCACTTCTTTTCGTACTCCTTTTAAATCAGTCATAATTTGAAATCCTGGAGTAAAGTTTTAAAAATTACTTCTCTTAAGACAAAGGAAATTGGACATTCGTAGCCTCTGGAATCTTGCAAACATAAAAACTCTCCGAATTGCTGTGGGTTACATTGAGATAATAAATATTTTACATTTTACTGATGAGATCAGGATGCTGTAAGTCAGCCAACATAATGTTTACTATGACCTCCTTTTTTCGCCGAGTCCGAACGGCGCACACTGGTCCAAACCATTGATCTAGCGGCGCGAAAGTCAAAAAATCAAAGTATAAAATTGCGAAATGTTTTCCATTGTATCGATTACAGACACTCTGCTGACTAAAAATTTGTTTTTTTAATTTTTGTTGTTGTAAATATTCACTCAGTTATTCACTGTCAAGTGCAAGAAATTTTGATGCATCAGATTTTAACAAAATTGTTGCTAAAACCTGATTTCATATTTGTTTATTTGTTAAATAAATTCGTAATAAAACTAAACAAAGTTTATTTTTTATTGATAGAGGAGAGTGTAAGTTAAATTAAAAAAAAAAAAAAACAAGTAAAAAAGTATCAGTCGGCTTTGCCGACAGAGATATACCCTCAGCCTGTGTATATTGAAACAACGCATGTATTTAGGGAGTTTTAAAAATTTTGGGCGTTTGAACTGACAAAAATGTTGATTAGGATTTAATATCAAAAGTTTTGCGGAGGAGATACTAAAAAGAATGGATCTCCATCCACTACATATGGTACCATAGGGGTTTTTTAGACCTTCAGGGATGTTTGCTCAAGAAGTATGAACTTGCCCCTGAAACAACTTTTACCATCGCAATTGAGGCAGCGAATGCAAGTTGCTTCAACAAAAATCAAAGTGATTCGAAAGCAGGTCTTAAAGTGAACATGTATCCGAAATTTTGAGTGGGAGGTACCGGATGGAGTGGACAAATATAGTCCATATTTGAACCTGATCTATATCTGGTAGATATATTAGGATGTGTAAAGTATGGACCAATTCGGCCACTCTCTTCAAGAGTTATCGTACGCACAATTTTTCCGAACATTTTTGAACTTTTGTGGGGGAGGTACCTGAAGGAGTGGACCTATATGGCTTATCTTCGAACTTAAACTATGTTTGGACAAAATATTACTAGGGCCAAACTTTGGACCGAATCGGCAGACCTGTTCGAGAGTTATTTTGCCCTCCAACCTCCTCACACGGTGTCATAGGGGTTTTTTGCAACTTTCAGGCTATTTTCTCAGGAAGTATGGACTTGCCCCTGATGAAACTTATACCGTCGTATGGGGGGCAGTGAATACAAGTTGCTAAAGCAAAAATCAAAGCGATTCGAGAGATGTTCCTAAACTGAACTTTTCCAAAATTTTGTGTGGGAGGTACCCGACGGAGTGGACCGATTGAGTCCATATTAAAACCTGATCTAAGTCTGGTACACGCTCCACGATGGGCAAAGTATGGACCCAATCGGTTACACCCTTCAAGAGTTATCGTGCGTACAAATTTTCCGAACATTTTCGAACTTTTGTGGGGGAGGTACCGGAAGGAGTGGACCGATATAGCTTATCTTCGAACTTAAACTAAGTTTGGACAAAATATTACGAAAGCCAAAATTTGAACCGAATCTGTTAATCCCTTCGAGAGTTATCGTGCGCTCCAGCCAGCCAGCCAGACAGACAGACGGACGGACATTGCTCAATCGACTCCAAATTGTCTGAAACACATTTCGTCCAAACATACTTGGGGTCTAAAACCATTATTTCGATGAGGCACATTTTGCCCGTATGAAAGTGTATATACCCTTCATAGCCTAAAGGCTGAGGGTATAAAAAATGTTACATGGTTTTATAGAAATAGAATGGAGCGTAACTACAAAGGTCCTCTAAGGTCCAGTCCAATTTTGGTTTTACTAATTAATTTGGACTTCCTAGATTCCGAATGACCCCAATTTAGCTGTAAATCTTGCTGATAAATGGTCTTGAAAAATAGCCTAAATCCTCAAAATAGCCAAAATCTGTCGGTACAGTTATATGGGGGCTATATCAAAATGTAGACCTATGGTCACAATTTTTGGTGGAGAAGATGTATAACCAACGAGAACCTCCTATGCCAAAATTCAGCTTATTTGGTCTGAAAATGTAGACAAAATCCTAACAATACCGAATATTGGGTGGTACCGTTATATGGGGACAATATCAAAACGTAGGTCTATGTCCACAATTTTTGGTGGAGAATGTTTGTGTCCACTGGGAACCTCAAATACCAAATGACACCTAATTTGGCCGGAAAATGTAGCTGTAAACCCCCAAAATACTGAAAATCGGGAGGTACCTTAAAATGGGCCTATACCCAAACGTGGACCTATGTCCACAATTTTTGGTGGAAAGGTTTAGTGACCACTAGGAACCCCAAGTACCAAATTACAACTAATTTGGAAGGAAAGGGTGGCTTAAATCCTCAAAATACCGAATATCAGGAGGTACCGTTATATGGGGGCTATACCAAAATATTAGCCGATGTTGTTCATATTTAGTCCATTATTACACACGGACACATACTACGTTTGTGCAAAATTTCAGAAAGCTATCTTCATTCGTTTCCAAGTTATTAATTTTGCGCCGCTAGATCAGTGATTTGGACCACTGTGTGGCGTATCGAATAGAAACCACTTGACTAAAATATTCAGAAAATATTTAACATAATTTTGATGGGGTTAAACCACCATGGAAATTGTGATAGCACCTCTTTCAAGGCATCTAAGGGAGGACCTACTTATGGTTCACCCATAATCTGAAAGTCGAAGGTTCAGTGGAAAACTCAAATATGGGAAACATACCGATGCACTTGTAAGTCTACTTGAGTGTGCCTTAAAAAAGATACGTACTTTTATAACCACCTGGGCATGTAATTGTCTGAATCACCTGCGAAGTCGAAGTTTTAACTATTTACATACAAAAACATTTGTTTCTATAATACTTTTAATTTTTTTGTTTTTGTTTTTTAGTCTACTTACAATTCGCTCCATGAAATTCCTCCATTTTTTGCTGGTGCTATACATTTGAAAATCATTGAAGAATACTGGACCCGATGATGTTGGTGGTAAATCTGGTAATACTGAATCCAAATTAAATACAATGCGGCATTTTTCTATTAAAGCCTTCATGACAGGCATAAGGAATGAATATTGTTCGGGATTGCCAACTGTAAATCAGGACATACGATTAGGCATAAAAACATTTTTTTTTTGTTTTATTCAACTTACCCTCAATGGCTATATCCAAAGCTTTGTTGATGGAAAATAACAAATAAGCCAATTCATTGGGATTGGCTGCATTACGACTCTGTAGTATGGCATGTAATTTGGCAGTTGCCATTGCCACAACACCTGGATTGGGATGATGTGAACATTTTAATAGTAAACCCAGACACAGGCGTATCATGTCGGACCAATCATCAGATGAATCAGATTGGAATATCATTAAGGCATCCAGTAGCGCCAAGACACCATCCAAAAGTTTGGTGGAGCATTTTTTCGATTCATCTTCATTGGAACCCAAGACCACCAAGTCGTAGACCATGCGTAGTATGTGTGATGCATTCTACAAAATGGAGAAAAAAAGGTAATTAAAGATTTATTTTAAATGTTATGTGTTGATTTTCATATTTTGTTATGTGTTTATTTCCATATTTTGTTGCTTCAAATATTCGAAGAACAACAAAATGTTTAACAGTGGGCAATGAAATCGATTACTTTGGGTGAAGGCAGAGAGGGCAATATTTTCGGATAAAACCAGTCATCCTCATCAGTTTGCGACCGCCGACTATGTGTAGATAATCAGCTCAACAAGAGAAACCAAAAGATTAAACAATATGAGAAATGTTCTGCATCCTTCTTAATCTGATGACCGCACATTTGAGTCGGAGTAAGTCCTAATTTACATTAGGCGAGTTTACTTGCGGCAATTGTCAGTCAGAGAGGGGGGCTGAGAGGCAAAGGGTTACCATATGCCTCACCTCTCTCTCCATCAAACTGACAATTGCCGTAAGTAAACTCGCCTAATGTAAACTGGGACTATGCAATAGTCATATACCCACTACTGTTTAAATATTTGAAGCAACAAAATATGGAATTTAACTAAAAATAAACACATAACATGTACATATATTCTGCAGTCCAACAAAACAAAGTCAACAATTTACTTTTAAATTTTAGAAAAGTACCCACCTCTTGATTGATTAAAGTTTGATTTCCATGTTCCGCCAAATCAAACAATGAAGCCTGTACGGCCATTTCCAATATCCTTAAACGCAGAGACAAATGCGAGGCCACCAATTCATTGTTGAGGGCCAATAGATTTATGCAACCCAAAACCTGACCTCTTTCCTTCCAACATTCGGGATGATCATTTCCCACTCCTCTCCAAAATATCGTAAACAATGTATTGGTTACCAAATAAACCAATTGCTCCTCACTATCAACATCTGCTTCTGAAGAAAACCCTAAGTTGCTTTCTATTGAATCACCTTTTTTGGCTCCAGTCCTTGCAGATTGCGATGAACTATCTGAACTCACGGATTCCGTGCGTTGCTTACTGCCTGTAGCCGGCGGTGTATTGTCTAATGTATCTGTACTACTGGTTGTACTGGTTTGATGTGTCAGCGATTCAAAAGTGTCTTGCAAATCATGGGTGGTTTGCCGGATAACAGAAAATACCGAGCTAACATTTTCCACCACCACACCGGACACGGTGTCAGCCAATTCTTTTATTTCACTTTCAAGTACATTCGCTGCCTCCGAGACGCTGGCTTGTATCTCATTAAGTATCAGGCCACTTTCATTTTGATCCTGCCCCTCCATCTGTTCGATTTGTTGTTCACAGAAATTGATGAGGTCACCTTGATTGTCGAATTTATTTTCATCCTCCAACAAGACATCCAAATTAATGCCGAAACTTTTGCGTTTCTCTTCATCGGGTTTAACATTTTCAATGGGCCGTCGTATGAGCAAACGGGCAATGGATTCTTGCCAGCCCGGTTGTTTAGCAATAGCTTGGGCAGAATTTTGCTTGGTAAAGGTGCATTGCAACAAACGTTTGGCAACTTCCAATTTGACTGGTAACTCACAACTACTGACATTGTGTACCAAAAACATAATGCCACAATAATCGATTTCCGGATTCAACATTTCATCCAACAAATGGAATAGTATGGTAGAGCTCAACATCATGGGAATGGTGTATGAAAATAGCCCAGGAAACAAAGAGGCATCAGTGGTGGGATCATGTAAACGCATTATTTGTTTGTATTTCGGGTGGACACGTGAGGTGGACAATATACTGCTTATAAACTAGGGAAAGACCGACATAAAGGGGAGAAATTATTCAAACTTAAAAAATTCTTAGGAATAGTCTGCCTCTTACTTACCCTTATGGCAGCTTCTTGTAATTCACAACTGTAATTTTTATCTATGAAATAGTTATAAATTAAATTGGCTGCTTGTGGCTCATGCAGCAAGAGAATTAGTTGATCACGACAGTTTTTACCCTTTATGTGCATATTCATGATCTCCAAAAACTCTATGAGAATATGGTCTTGTTTCACCGAAGCCAAAAAGGCAATCATTGTGCCAATCTCCTTGATATTCACATCCTTTTGTAGATAGAAACGAACAATCCCAAACATGGTGGAACGTATGGTTTTGGCATCTTCGGGTGTTATGTTTTCCGGTGTACCATAATATTGGCGAATTGTGTCAAGGAAAAATTGTATACCAAATTTTTTGCGAAAGTATTTACGATCATTTTTAATCATAGCACCCAAATATTGCACATGGCCCAATGTGATTTGGAATGGCATACGAACCCAAATGTCAAAATTAAAAGCTATCGATGTGTATAGTTCATCTAGGAGGGCCACATTGGACTGGCCCGTAGACGTTTTGTGTCCCTGCAGTGATTCCATAAACAAATGGGTGGCCATTAAAGCATTCACATCAAATAATTTTGGCGGACATTTTTGTAACATCATACCCACAATTGATAAACATTCCGAATGTAGTAAATTCTCTTGATTATTGTCATGTTCATGGGTAAGATAACGTATGAAACACATAAAGCTGGCCATGGGAAATTGTATCATTTTCCATTCGGTATAAGAATTGGTAGACAATATTTCCCAATCGGCAAATTCCTCGGTCATGGGTGTTTTTATTGGTTCTCCACCAGAATCCAAACCCTCTGTATCGTTTGTGCTTAACGAAAACTCCTCATTGTTTTCTTTGATAATCCGATGCAGTATGGGTAATATGGCTTGAACACCACCCACACTATTAATGGTGTCTTGTATTTTGACTATAGCACAATGTTGTGCCTGTACCAAGCCCATATGTTTTCCACTTGGTATTAAATCCAAACAGGTATTATGGGAATAGGCTCCGGGAGCATAGCAGAAAACAAATCGTGACGTCAGCTCCAATAAATCATTGTCTTGGGAAAATATGGAAGAAAAATTAATGCCAGCATCAAAAATTGTTTTTAAACTGGTGGTGGGTTCGGCCAGTAATACACCACCCACTTCACCGCCAAGGCATTGTTGTTCACCGAACACAGTTTCCTGCATGCCAATGGGGAAATTTTTAACATTCGGATCGTATGATGTTGATTGTGATCTCAAGGGTAAGGTAAAGTAGTTGGAAACCTATAGAAAAAATAAATAAAAAAACTGTGCACAATTGACTTGGTATTATTTCTATAACTTACATTTGATGACAAAGTCTTTTCCAACAAGCTGGGCAGCATGCCACGATAGCCTTGATTGCTATCTTGCGAAGATACTCTCGATAAACTTCCTGTGTTTGTATTTGCTGCTGCATTTGCTTGGGCTGGTGTTTTTATTTCTTGTAATGCCGAACCAACAGAACAATACAAGAAAGGCTTTAGTAAGAAGAACATAAAAAATAATTTATTAATAAATTGTGTTCGATAAAAAAATTCCAAAGATGAGCTTACCTCATTTATGGCTGCAACTTTTAGCGTTGCACTTATTTTTTGTACAAAATCAATGAAAACATTTATTTGACTATAGGAGAAAGGTCTTTTTGGTGGAGTAATGGCAACAGTTACATAATGCCATTGACCATCCAAGAGAGTTGTAGAAGCCACCGAAGAGGTCAAGTATTCCCGTTTGGTTAGAGCAGCAACAACAATGTTACCATTGTTTTGTATAAATATTTCAAAACCTGTATTACTGCCGGTACGTAAACTATAAGAGACAAATAAAAAACGCGAAGAAAATACATTACACAGTGACTAGGGAAAAGTTATATGCTTGCCGAAAACGAGATAAAATAAAAAAATGTTTTTTTTTTTTTTTGGTTTATTATGGGAAATGTCATTTTATAGTGATATTGTTGATATTTTTAATTACACTGTGTGTAATTTTTGGTGAAATGGTTTATTAACCATATTCTGACATCGTAGTGTGATAGAAAAACAAATATAAGAAGATACGTGTCCCGGCGTTTTTCCCTATCACTTCAACTTTCGCGGTTATGGGCCCCCAAAGACCTGAGGCCCTGATGGCAAAAGGGATCATTTTGTCAGGATCATATCTTCTAAACCGCTAAGAATTTGGGTTTACTCGTAGAAGAAAAGTTGTAGCTCTCGTCTTAAAGAATAATAATTGTGACCACATAAAATCCATTCAACCTCACCTTCAGGGTCAAAATCTTCAAGGTCAAATTTCCCTTTTAATTTTTTCCCGGATTTTAGTCTACAGATATCAAACCGATTAAAATTGAAGCAAACAACCAACTAGAAAAATGTATCTTAGATCTTAGTAAACAACTTTCTAGAACATACGAACTCTGTAGAAATGGTTCTTAATGGTAAAAATAGCAAATAAAATGCGATTTTTATCCTCTTTTCTCGGTCCCTGTTCCATAGATATTAACCGTTCAAAATTCAAAAAAACAATGGACCACTATAATTTAGCAAAGATTACAGCAAACAACTGTCTGGAACATACGAAATGTCTATGAAAAAAACATTTGAAAATATTCGATTTTTATACTTTTTTCCGATGCCGGTCCACAGATACCGAACCGCCCAAAAATTAAGATTACAGTCAACTACAAAAATGTACCTAAGATTTCAATAAACAACTTTCTAGAACATAAAAAGATTCTAGGAACGGATGATTTGAAAAATAATATACCGTTGTAAACAGGTAACGTAGGGGATGAATGATACCAAGCAACGGTCTTGACCGGCTTTAACATGGCAAAGCCCAGGATTTATCTTGGTCCCTCTTTCATTTCAAGTGGACACTGACCTCCCCGTGGTGTCACCTGGGGAACTGCCTTTAACACCCGTTAAAGGTAGTGAGCTAACATGTGCCGCGCGTTCACCCATAAGAACGTTAAAAACTTGGGTTTGGGCGTCGGGTTAGTAACCCTCCCCTAGAAAAAACAGCCTACTATGAAAAAACGAAAGAAAAGAAAAACAAACCCCTCTAAAGTTGACGAACCCCGCAAACGTTTTAAGGACCATGATCTGCGAATCTGCACCTGGAATGTTCGCACTCTTTATAGAGAAGGTGCAGTCTTCGCATTGGCAGATGTACTTGAAAAGTACAAGGCCGATATTACTGTCATACAGGAAATACGATGGATTGGGAAAGGCGTCACAACAACACCTAAAGGTGACGCACTGTATTATAGCTGCCATGACGTAAAGCATGAATTTGGTTGCGGATTCGTAGTTAGTCGGAGACTAAAACATCTGGTATCAAGCTTCTCCCCAGTGAATGAAAGACTTGCTGCAATTCGAATAAAAGCTAAATTCTTCAACATCAGCTTTATTTGTGCTCATGCTCCCACTGAAGAAAAGGACGAACAGACCAAAGATATATTTTACGAGCGCTTAGAAGAAACATATGACAGTTGCCCTGCCCATGGCATTAAAATCATTCTAGGCGATTTTAATGCCAAAATTGGAAAGGAGAATATCTTTGGCCCAACAGTCGGGAAATTCAGTCTCCACAGTGAAACATCTGACAATGGTATGAGGCTAATAGACTTTGCAGCCGCAAAAAACATGGTAGTTAGCAGTACCAGATTTAATCATCTCGATATTCATAAGGGCACCTGGCTGTCTCCAGATCAAAGAACAAGTAATCAAATTGATCATGTTGTGATAGATGGAAGACATTCATCCAGCGTGTTGGATGTACGATCGTTCCGAGGCGCAAACATTGATTCGGACCACTACCTTGTTGCAGCAAAGGTACGTACCCGTCTAAACGTTGCAAATAAAGCACGAACAGACTCAACGCGGAAGTTGGACATCGATAGGCTGCAAACACAAAAGATAGCCACAGCATATTCCACTCAACTAGCCCAATTGCTTAACGCGAGCACTCCTTGTCCTGATAACATAACAACACAATGGCAACATATTGCCCACTCCATGCAAACAGCCGCAAAATCCATACTTGGATTCCAGACACCTCCACAAAGGTATTCATGGTATGACCAGGAGTGTCGTGCTGCTACCGAAGAGAAAAATGCGGCATATAGAGCTACTTTACAATCAGTAGCAACGCGCAGCGCACGAGAGAGATATCGGGAGAAAAGGAGAGAAGAGAAACGGCTTTTCCGCAAGAAAAAGAGAGAAATGGAAAAGCGGGAGTGTGAAAAAATCGAGATGTACAGGAGACAGAATGAAGTCCGAAAATTCTACCAAAGAGTGAAACATCAAACAGATGGCTTTGGTACAGGCACATCCTCCTGTAGAGACCAGCAAGGTAATCTGGTAACAGATACAGATAGCGTGCTCAGGATATGGAAGGAACATTTCTCCAATCTGCTGGTATCCAATAGTAGCGAAGACGATGATACCACAGGTCCAATCCCAGAAGATGGTATAGAATGTATACCGACCGGCCAAGATGAGGTAAAAGCAGCAATCAACCGGCTGAAGAATAATAAAGCAGCAGGAGCCGATGGCTTACCAGCCGAGCTGTTTAAAACCGGAGGCGATGCGCTGATAAGGTGTATGCATCAGCTAGTTAGCACCATCTGGCAGGAAGAACGCGTACCCGACGATCGGAACCTGAGCATCCTATGTCCCGTCCAAAAGAAAGGAGATAAGACTGTATGCTCTAACTATAGGGGCATAAGTCTTCTCCCTATTGCCTATAAGATAGTGTCAGGGATATTGTGCGAACGACTAAAGCCAATGGTCAACGAAATAATTGGACCATACCAATGTGGCTTTAGACCTGGCAAGTCCACCATTGACCAGATATTTACCCTGCGGCAAATCCTAGAGAAGACCCAAGAGATGCAGATCGACACATTTCACCTTTTTGTCGATTATAAAGCAGCATTCGACAGTCCCCTCCGATCAAAGGTATTCCACGCAATGTCTGAATTTGGTATCCCCGCAAAGCTCATCCGGCTTTGTAAGATGACTTTAACTGATACTAGGTCCTCAGTTAAAATTGGAAAGAACCTCTCCGAAGAATTTTGTACCAAAAGAGGTTTCAGACAAGGAGACAGCCTTTCGTGTGACCTATTCAACATTTTGCTGGAAAAGGTAATACGAGATGCAAATGTCAAAAGAAATGGCACAATTTACACCAATAGCCACATGTTACTTGCTTATGCTGATGACATAGACATCATGGGACGATCAGTAAAGGAAGTAACTGATACCTTTAGGAAGGTCGAAGCAGAATCTGCGAAAGTGGGTCTGGCGGTAAACGGCGAAAAGACCAAATTGATGGTGTCGACGCGCAAAGCGTCCATAGAGCTCGGACCAACTGTAGAAGTTGGTACCTACAATTTTGAGGTAGTTAAAGGCTTCGTCTACCTCGGCACTGCCATAAACACAACAAACAACATCAGTTGTGAAATAAGAAGAAGAATTGTATTGGCCAACAGATGCTACTATGGTCTAAGTAAGCAATTTAAAAACAAAGCCACATCTCGTCAAACAAAAATAACACTATACAAAACGCTGATACTACCCGTGCTAATGTATGGCTCCGAAGCATGGGTACTTGCGCAAGCAGATAAGGCAGTGCTTGGTGTGTTTGAGAGGAAAATTCTTCGAAAGATCTACGGGCCGATTTGCGTTGACGGTGAATATCGACGTCGTATGAACCACGAGCTATATAAGCTATACAAAGACATGAATATAGTTAAACGTATCGAGATGCAACGATTGCGTTGGCTAGGCCATATCATGAGAATGAGCGATGATGAACCTGCTAAAAAGGCGTATGAATACATGCCACATGGCGGTGCACGCAGAATCGGCAGGCCTAAGCTTCGATGGAGCAAACAAGTGGATGAAGAAATGGAAAGGCGCGGTATTCCAAAAAGTCAAGCGAAAAACAGAGAGGAATGGAGATCTTTTCTTAGTTCGGTCTATGGAACAAATGTTCTGTAATGGGCCAACTAAGTAAAGTAGTAAGTAAGTAAACAGGTAAATTAAACAACGTTGTTACAACGCAAATTGTTCTTTCGTACTTCTTCAGTTTTTGGTTCTTCAATGTGGACTGACTGCGTCATCAGGAGACAGGTGGGATGGGACTGTTCTCCGAGTACGGCATTCGCACTGTTTCCTTGTATTGCCTGCACAACTGCATCGGTGTGAATGCTATTCCTGATAGGCTCGTTTATCTACCCTTGTACTTTTCGACCGCTCTCTCTCTCTCTTTCTCCCTCTCTCTCTCTGGATCATGAAGATATCCCCTGCCAGGGTGAGGGAAGCCTTTCCACTAGATTATGGCAAGGATGCTGACGGCGGTAATACTTAGGCAGGTACTGCATCGACAGCATCTTGTTGTGCTGATGCACTGGTAAAATCTTCGTCTCCAAATGAATATGATCCACTGGTAACATGATGAGGCACCCTGTTGCAATCCATGCTGGCGCAGCATAGCTTGCCACAGACCAGCCTATTGCTCTGTAAGGTGAACAAAGACACATTTGTCAGCACTCCTATTGGTGCCAGCCAGTGACTTGAAAGAATACTACAATCATCCGCATACATTACGATCCTTATGGCGTCTGGAGGGTCTACAATTTAAGAGAGGTACAGGTTAAACAGGTCTGGAGATATTACCCCGTTTGGAGAACCCCCTGTTTCACAAAACGGGTTTTAGACATCTTATTTCAGAATTCCACAAACGCCTGGCGTCCACACATATAGTTGATTATCCGACGTTTCAAACACTTCACTATGTCCTCGAAGAGCTTGACATGGCTGATGGTATGCATGGCAGAACAATATAAGGTAAGAACAATACCCAGCTGACTGAACTGGGCTGTAATGTTAGTGTCAAATTCCATAAGACATTTTATATTTTTTGCTCTGTTCCAGAACCTGCAAGAAGCTACTATTTTTTACTACGATAACAAATTTTTCTTTATGTTATCGGAAAAAATACTAAAAAATAGTAGATTCTTGCAGTTCTGGAACAGACCATTTATTTCTATTTTCGATGTATATTATAATAATAATTTTTCCACAATCTACGAATTTGGGTGATATAATAAGTGATAACAGTTTTTTGGTTAGTCAGCTATGCAATTTTAAAAACAATTTAAGGGGGTCGATTATGGACAGCAACACAACTCCAGTTGCGTTGCCGACAGCTAATTTCAAAATAGAAAATTCCGTTTCTGCATTGAAATTCATACTTTTTTACAATTAAACTAATAGCTGAAGGTTCAAAACACTGATGTTGAATGAATTTGATAAAAATGTCTGTCGTTTCACTCATTTTAATTGTATGATTTTCTCATCTGGCAACGCAACAACATGTGGAGTTGCTATCCATAATCGACCCCTAAATGTTGGTCATATTATACTTTAAGCAAGAACTCGTTTAAAATCCATGAGTTAAGAAATATCTTAGAAGGAGATAATCTTGCCATTTTCGGAGTCACTGTGGAAGAAGAAATTTCTGATATAGGTGTAAGATACCCCAATGTTGTTATTATGGGTGATTTTAACAATAATAATTATATATAATTGTTCCACAAACTTCCCATAAGGGACAAGGGAGACTTCTCTCATATCAATGAGTGAACCCCGATTCATATTATCTCAATGATATGGGACCTACAGTTTATCGCCGAGTCCGAACGGCGTGTCTAAGACACCACTTTTGTAGAGAAGTTTTACATGGCTGAAATACTCAGGAAAAAACAAAAACAAAAGTTTGAAACAGCTTCTCCTTTTTCAATGAATTGTTAGCGACCCCAAACATTTTTGCAAGAATTCTACTTTCTGCGTAAAATTATCCATTTAATGGAATGAAAATTGAAAATGTAACGATTTTTCATTCATGTTTTTCAAAATATTCAATCAAATGTGAAAAAATATTAGTTTTATAAATTCCAATAATTTAAGACATTTCCTTGTTTGGTTTACATGTACCGGCGACAGTAACGTTACAAACAAAAACAAATTCCTTTGTGGTTGTTGTTGAGTTGTATTTGATGTAGTATTTACCCCCAGTTTTTGTAACTTGTTTTTGTTCGTTCGTCTATATTCGTAATAATTTAGGCATTCATAGCTCAGCCCCCAGATGACATACACATCTAATTTTGCGTATACCCGTTCCATATATCATTAAGGATTCCTCATTTAAAAATCAGCGCTCTACATTTGCGCTAAAGCGAGTAAATCGATCTACAAAATTTGACAATTCGTGTGAGAAGAATAAAAATTTTTACAAAAACTGGGGGTTACTCTACCATCTTTGTTCTACCATGGTATGGAAGGCCTTAAATAGGTAAAGGTAATGCTGTTGTAAATTGATGACATTTGGCAAATGCTCAATTCAAGGTTCACACAGTCTCAGTCATCAGTTCTATGGTGAAATGTATTATTCGACAACACAAAGTCAATATAGCTAATAACACAAATAAATGAAAGAAATTAAAATAATATTTTAACTTACTTCAGCAGCATTCGTCGGGAATTTTGACGCTGTTGTTGTTGTTGATCATCTGTTTTGCCATCAATATCTAATTTAGAATTTGATTTTTTATTTAAGTTGCTGTCGAGACGTAATAAAATATGAAATATGAAACCATAGGCCCCGGACATTGACCAATTCTTAATGTCGGTAACAACAATTCCATCTCCAGGTTCACAAAAATTAAAATATTGAGAACACAAATTAGTGCTTGTCAAAGATTGCAACGATACACTAACCAGAGTCTGAAATAAAACAAATTCAATTCGAAAATTAAAAAAAATAGTAAATAATAAATATATGATAATAAATGAATAATAATAAATAAAACACTGTAATAAACTTAAGTGGCAAGACATACCTGTAATAATTGTTTGTGGTGGGGAAATTTACTTTCCTTACGTAAGAGACTAAAAATACTTTTCAATTCGATGGGTATAATACTCAGTTTGCTTAACTCTTCGATTAGTTTAATGTATGTTTGTATACACTGATCGGAGAGCTTGTCCGATTGATGTAGACATTGACAGATATTTCTGATTATTCGCGATTCACAAGCAATGGTTTTCCTATAACAATAGATAACAAATGCATATTATGGTGTATTAAATAGATTAGTTTTCCTGAAAACTTACGTTCCATAATTGTCTGTACAGGCTTTCAATATTCTTTGACTCAGAAATCCCTGTTCTCGGGTATCCATTTCAGGCAACCATTCTATAAGTTTTGTCAATACTTCAGGCAATATCAGTAATCCCTTGCCTTCGTCATAGGCTAATTCTATACAGGCCTCTAAAAGATCGCTGGCCGGTAGACCAACTTCCATTAGACCCGTAAATAATTTACTAATTTTATCATAGTAACGCAGTTGTTCGGTAATGCGTACCGAATTCCGAGTAATTGAGGCCAATGCCTTAATAACATTTATTAAGATTTGATTATAGTCTAAATTCCATTCCTTTATGGACTTCGGCATAGCTATTAAAATATCCACCAAGTTGGTATCTTCAATGGCCTCACAAATGTTCACCGATGTCGAGGCATCACACAAAAATACATTGATATTGTCTATCGACGCTTCTAAAGCGTTCACATCGATTGTCTGATCATTATTGGGATCATCATCATTGTCATCGGCTGCTATGTTAAAAGTGGCATCAGCATTCTTTTGGAAATTGTCGGTTTTTAAAAGTTCTTCCAAAACATCACAGTACAGCTTGATAAGGGTAACTAAATCTATTTGGCGCTGTAATTGAAAAAAGATAAATCAGAAAAATCAAACGCTTTGAGACATTGTGTATAAAATCATAAAATTATTTAATAAATAAAAAATTCCTATGATGAAGCTCATAATTGGAATTTTTGTCGGCAAATTCATACGTCCAGAAAGGGCCACAAAATCTGAAAATCGCCGGGGAAAGGATTTTGATTGCGATGAAAATTACAATTCACACAAGGTGAGGGTACAACTCTATCGGCAAAGCCGACTGATACTTTTGTAATAGTTTTTGTTGGCTTGTTCCAGAACTGCAAGAATCTACTAATTTTTACTATTTTTCCCCATAACATAAAGGAGAAAATGTTATCGTAATAAGAAAATAGCAACTTCTTGCGGGTTCTGGAGCAGAGCATGTATTTCAAGGATATCGTAATATTAATGTTATAGAATAAAAACTCACATTTAAAACATTACTAAAAAGAAAAAAACTTACTTCTTCCGGACTAGATTTTTGTAAAACGATGATCATTAAAGCGCAACATCTTAGGGTTATAGTTCGTAAACTATTTGAGGTTTCCCATTGGGAAAGAATTTTCATTAAAACCGATACGGTAGCCGGACATATAGCGCGCATACCATTACGCTAGAATAATGAAAAAAAAAAAAACAATGAAATTTATTAAAATTCAAAATTATCATTATTGCACATTACAAAACAATGAATACATTTTATAGACAAAAATCCATTTATACCAAGAAGAGGTTTTTTATATAAAATCTTAGTATTTGGGTCCTTTTTACAATTTACATTTTGTTATTGGTTAGATTTTAAAAGACAAAATAAACAAAAATTAATTTAAATTTTTAAGAAAAAGTACATATGAGATGATAATCTCTTAATTTATTATCAATTTTAACTAAAAATGACCTAAAAACCAGAAATCTCTTCGAAAGATCCATCCAATAACAAAATATAAAACGTAATAATGGAGCTTATATGAAAGTATGTATGTATGTAATGTGTATTATTGACGTTGAAAGATAGCACAACAGAACTACTCACCAAATTATCACAGATTTTATAACCATCACCAGATTTTTTAAGATTATTTGTGTTTATTATAGAGGCTAATGTTTTCTGTAACATTCAGGAGGTGATTTATATGTAAGACAAAAAACAATTAGAAGGATTATATACACCAACACCATAAGTATTTTCGAATTGTTAGCAATCATATTGACAAAAAAAAATGTTTTGCAGTCAAAAGTTGCATAAACATATACAGATACGAATATGCAAATATGATGGAACATAGATTTGAAAATAAAACATAAAGAAATAAATTAAAAAACCTGATTTTTTTGGACAATTAACTCACCTGTGATCCACATATTATTGCACCTAAAGTATGTATTAGCGATTCTCCAATGTCGGGGAATTTTGTTATATCATTTTGTTGAAAACAATCTAAAAGAAAGCAATTTATTAACAAAAAAATTAGGTCAGGTCAATTGCAAGGAACATGTCGTATGTTTCCCAAAATTGCACCAGCCGAAAGTATTAAGATCTTTTTCATACTTACCATAAATAAATGGTATAATTTCAACATGTACCATATGCGGTTTATACGATAATTTCCTATAGTCAGCAAAGCTATTGCGTAGAAAGCTACGCCACGTCAAGTATGGATCATACATAACCTCCAAGAATCGTGAAAAACTACGAAACAAATGGCCAACCTCTGGTGAGGCATATTTTTGTTCAATGCACTGAAAAATAAATAAAAAAGTACAAATGTTTTACAAATTGAAATAAAATCATATTTTTATTAATATTTTAACTTTTAAAAGAAGTAAAATAATTGAAGAATAAATTGGATTACGCACTTAGCACGCCATTTACAATATATTCTGATCTTTCGGATGAAATAATAAACAAACATATAATATAAAAAAAATATATCAAATGTAGATTAAAGAAAGTAACATTTTTTTTATTTTTGTTTTAATAAAATAAATAATAAAAAATCTTCGATTTTAAGGTTAAAAATTTAGTTGTTTATTCTGTCAATAACCTTGTTTTTTTGCTAGGTTTACGACTTTTCTGACGTATGTAATATACGTCTGAAATGTATGTGAGATCCCAGCTAACAACTTTTTCCGAGGGCTCTGATTACCGATTTTTTCCGAGATTTTCTGAATATTTTTTTAGATATTTCTCGATTTCTCTAATATTTTTCTATAAATTGTACCGATTTTATCCAATTTTTTTTAAAATCTCTGCACATTTTCTGAAGAACCTTAAGAATCTCGTTCCGATATCTAATCGATTTTCTAAGGGATTTTTTTGTTCGATTACATACATACATACATATGTTCCCACAACATCCCCGAAGGGACAAGAGAGACTTCTCTCATATCAATGAGTGCACGCCGATTCATATTGGCTCAATGATATGGGACCTACTTTTTATCGCCGAGTCCGAACGGCGTGTCTGACGACACCACTTGTAGAGAAGTTTTTCAAGGCTGAAATACTCAGGAAATGTCGCCAGCATTACTGAGGGGGAATTTTGCCACCGTTGTAAATTTGATGTTGCTTGGCCTGACCTTCTGAGTGCAAGGCGGACGTGCTAACCATTGCACCACGGTGGCCCCCCCCTTTTTGTTCGATTGTTGTCGAAAAACAAAGTGATTTTTTATACAATTCGCATATACAATTTTTGATTTGTTTTAATATAAATGCAACGTAGAATAATTCAAGCTAGTGTTGATAGCTTCAACATACTCGTGCACATTTTTCTCCTATTAATCACAAAATGATAACAACAGGGAAAATCATTAGGACGTTTGAAATTAGAATCATCCATAAATAGCGCATTAAAAGAAAATTGTCTCTAAGTGGAGATGTGTTGTGTGTCAATATCAAAAGGCGTCAACGCCCAAGAATTTTTTCCGATTTTTTTTCAGAAAATCTAAACGTTTCTTCGAATTTTTCCAGAACTTCTTTCCAAATTCGGACCGATTTTCTTCAAAAAATCTAAATTTTCCAGAATTTTTTTCCGAATTCGGGTCAAATTCGTTGCGAAACTCTAATATTTCGTTAGAATTTTCTTAGAAAATTCTCTCCGAATTCGGTGGACACGTCCATACAACTTTTGTACAGAATCGGCAACTTGTGCAGAGATTCTGACCGAATTCGCAAAGAATTCGGAAAAAATGTTAGCTTGGATACGACCATCTAGAGCGCACGACATCTTTCCAACCGGGTACTCCAAAATTTGCATATCGCGAATCTTAAAAAAGTTTGAAGATGGTTCTTATCTCTTTATCGTGATGATCCCTCCATATGGTAGTTAAGATGGTTCTAACAATAACAGCCGAGCTAATTCTGCAACAAGAGCATGCCAATTCTGTACTGGTCCATGTAGATGGGCCATGACAAGGCACCCTGCAGCTGTTCTCAGGGCGACATTCTGTCAGGTTTGAATATTTTTCCATCGTGTTGCACTTATATTCCGCATAGTTTACTCAGAGATCGACCTATTACGTTATATGTGGTCAACAAGGTATCTTTATCTGCACCCCAAGTCCTTACGGCTAGGGACTTCAGGACCTTGTTTCTACAATGCGACCCCTATAATTTTGGGGGTAGTTTGTGGTCGGAATTCTGCTACCATCGACCATGACATTCAACTCCTCGCGTGGAAAACATTGGTAAGATCAATCAAATGGGAGTTCGGAATTTCGCAAATGAAATCAGGTAAAGTTCCCTTCGACAAAATCATACAATCATCCACGTTACGCTACCATCTCAATTATGTTCTGAAGGAGAGGTTAAACAGTTCCGGAGATATCACCCCACCTTGGCAACTCCCTGTTTCACTCTAGGGGTGTGAATTTTTGTTCCCGAGTCCCATCTTCCCAAGGTCGCGGCGGTGCAGGAAACCAAGCTGAACAACAACCACAGCTTAGAGCATTGTGATGGTTACAATGTTCTGAGGAAAGGTCGCACCAGAAGTGGAGGTGGAGGATTGGCTTTCCTATTGCACCAGTCTGTCCAATACAGACCTATCTCGCTTGAGCCTGTCTCTAATGACCCGTACATGGAATGTATGGGGGTAGCAGTCAGGTGTGGAGCTGCCGAGATAGAGTTGCTGAATTTATACATCTCGCCGAGAAATAGCTGTATCCCTGATTATAGGCCTGACATTAGCCCGCTCTTGCAAGGTCATAATCGTCTGGTCCTGGGGGATTTTAATGCGCATCATGAGATGTGGCATTCGGCCCTCGGAAACGACCAGAGAGGTACAGCGCTGGCTGAGCAGATTGATAGCTCTACGTTTTGCACGGTCAATGAGGACGCCCCTACCAGAATTAGAGCAGTGTCACAGTTCGCCTGACATAACCATCGTGTCATTTGGTCTGACAAATGACGTTACCTGGCAACCCGTCATTTCCCTTGGATCAGACCATCTCCCCATAATTGTCTCCATTAGCAGACCAACCGACTTCATCACCTCTGAACGCCGCACGCTAGTCAATCATAAAAAAGCTGATTGGCCGAGTTTCAGAGAGTTCACCAATCACCGCTTCAGAGAATTGCCCAATACTTCTGATGTTCGGGTAGCGGAAAGGACGTTCCAGGACATCATCACTGCTGCAGCCGCTCGCCATATCCCTGCTGGTCGAATACCCGAAGTAAGACCAAATTTCCCAGCAGAGGCGACGGGATTAGCAAATGAGCGTGATGAGCTTCGTCGTATCAACCCCAATGACCCCAGAGTCAGGGAGCTGACACTGGAAGTTAACAGGCTGGTCGGCGAGCATAAGCGGAACAAATGGTTAAATCATCTGAAGAGCTGCAACATTGGAGCCGGTATAGGTGAATTTTGGGCAACGGTTACGTCACTCTCGAACCCTGGAAGAAGGGAAGAAATAGCTATCAAGTTGCCGATCATCAACATGGATTCCGTAAGCAGCACAACACGACAACAGCGCTGCACGCCATTACCACATATATCTGTAAAGGACTCAAACAGAGACGGCCGTGCGATAGAACAGTGATGGTGGCTCTTGACTTATCTAAAGCCTTTGATACAGTCAGGTACTCCACGCTGTTTGAGGACATTGAGCAGACAACCCTCCGGCCAAGCTTGAAACGTTGGATAGTCAACTATATGTGTGGACGCCAGTCGTACGTAGAATTCAGGAATAAGAAGTCCAAACCCCGTAGAGTGAAACAGGGAGTTCCCCAAGGTGGGGTGATATCTCCGGAACTGTTTAACCTCTACCTCTCCTGTATTCCACCCCCTTCAGACGGCATTGAGATCGTGACGTATGCGGATGATTGCACGATCCTGGCGTCGGGTACCTATCCTGATGACATCTGTGAGAGACTGAACAACTATTTAACTGATCTTACCACCTTTTTCCATTCGAGGAATATGCAGATTTCCCCCACAAAATCTTCAGTCACTCTGTTCACCACATGGACAGCGCAGTTTGGACGTGAGTTGAATGTCGTGGTCGACGGTAGCAGAATTCCGACCACAAACTGCCCTAAAATTTTAGGGGTCACATTCGACACTACATTCACGTAGTGCGCACACGCCACAGCTATCTGCGACAAGTTAAAAAGTAGGAACAAGGTCCTCAAGTCCCTGGCCGGCAGCACTTGGGGTGCAGATAAAGAAACCTTGTTGGCCACGTATAACGCGATAGGTCGGTCTGTGGTAAGCTATGCGGCTCCAGTCTGGTCCCCGAGATTGTGTGATTCGAACTGGAAAAAGATTCAAACTTGCCAGAATGCCGCCCTGAGAACAGCGACAGGGTGCCTCCTCAAATCTTCAGTGGACCATGTACATGAGGAGGCAAAAATTCTTCCTGTAAAGCAACACAATAAGATGCTTTCGTTGCAGTACCTGCTTGGATGTTATCGTGTGAGCCATCCCAATCACCATCTTGTGTGTAGGCCCGGCCCATTCAGGGAGATCAGGAAGGATATCCATGCTCTTGAGGGAGAGGTCCAACGATACAGGAGAGAACCCCTAGATCAACAAGCATATCAAGCAGGATTGAATAGCATTCACACGGACGCAGTTGCCAAGGCTTTAAGCAATTATAGTGTGAATAAAGTACTCGGAGTACATCCTCCATCTATCGCAGCTGAGGAGCGTCAACTGCCACGACAAACAAGAGTAGTTTTGGCTCAACTACGCTCGGGATATTGCAGTCGCCTAAATTCGTATTGGGCGGAAATCGATCGCGCCGTGCAAGACATATGCCCAGTATGCGGCATGGGCCCGCACGACACACAACACCTTTTTAACTGCCCCGCCAAACCTACCCATCTAACTCCAGTGGATCTGTGGCTACATCCCATCGAAGCAGCCACTTTTCTGGAACTGCAGATAGATCCAGAGCCAGATTGAACAGAGGAACGAACAAATAAACATAACAAAAACACTGTTACAACAACAACATCACACAGCTTGTTTTGGTTGAGTCCTCGACTAATATGTGTGGAGATGGCGTGAAGAGCTGTTATAGTACTTTGGTGCTTATGGAACCCATGCTGATGAACGGCAACTGGATAGCTATTTCTTACGCTGGAGAAGAGTGAAGATTCAAGGGTCTTTGCTTCGGGCGGTCTTTGCCGAAATCGGTTGTATGGTTCATCTTTGTTGGCATCCTTGTTTAACTTCAGTAGCGGGATCACCCTGTCCATTTTCCCAGACTTCGGATACGACAGGTTGAAATCTCTTGTAAGATATTCAACAGATTTTGTAAGGGCCTCGGCAGGAAGATATCTAATGCGACGTAGTACTCCATTGATGACCAGCAGAGAAAAGGCGACGCATTACATCCTATGACCGCGAGTCTAGGCATTTGTGTTGCTTGCGCTAACGCAGGTTAGAGTTTGTATGTAAAACTAATGGCAGAGATTTTGTGTCTGCTGCTAATTGGATAAGTAGCAATGTCTTGGTCATTAGGGTAGTACTCTTATCTTCGCCCTGTCACTCCCGGAGTGCTTGACTAACCGTCAATTTAAATAACTTGCGCAACTCCTTGGATCAGTCCTTCTTTCCGGGGTTCTAGAGTGACTAACCGTTGCCCAAAATTCACTTATTCCGGCTCCAATGTTGCAACTCTTCAGATGATTTAGCCAGTTTATGCTCACCGACCTGTTAACTTCGCCTTTGCTGCGAGTCTTACTTCGGGTATTCGACCAACAGGTATATGGCGAGCGGCTGCAGCAGTGTGATGTCCCAGAACGTCCTTTCAGCTACTCGAATATCAGAAGTGTTGGGCAGAGTTCTGAAGCGGTGATTAGTAAACTCTCTGAAACTCGGTCAGTTAGCTTTCCCATGATATATGAAAGTGCGGCGTTCAGAGGTGATGAAATCGGGCGGTCTGCTGATCGAGACAATTATGCAAAACGGAGAGCTATCAATCTGCCGTGCCCACCGTGCACTATTGAATAGGACCGAATGTCAGAACTCATGATGAGCATTAAAGTCCTCCTTGAATAATCGGTTAAGACCTTCCAACAGGGGACTAATGTTAGGTCTATAACCTGGAATACAGCTATTTATCGACCGTACCCCGTTTTGCAGTGAGTGTTCGGAAAACATATGATTTGTTTGACGTACATAATAATATGGATTTAATTATTTACATCGCGAGCAATACCAGATCCCGTTTGATTTAAATGTGCTCGTCCTAATTATAGGGTGTCATAACTTAAAAGCTTCCCATTACAGAGTATGCGTTGAAGCTTTCACGTGATTTGAAATCTAAACTAATAAGCCATTTAGATATGACACCATTAGCCGGATTTAGCCCATTATCAGGTTTTATTTGCTAAATCCAGCCAAAATCTACCAGATTTCCCATACAAAAATAAATCCTCTGTTTTTTGCAACATGTTGCTAGAAAATACAAAAAGTTGCAATCTGGCACAAGATACAAGGTAGATGCATCGGTGAATTGCTACACTAAAAATAATTTAAAATGTAACAAGTAAAAAAACATTAAGTTCGGCCGGGCCGAACTTTTCATACCCTCCACCATAAAATATTCATTCCTGTCCCCAACTTTAAGTGAGTACGTTAAAATGTCAGATAATGTACATAAAATGCTTTATTCGGGAGGCCCTTTTTTATGGTGCCTATATCTAACTGTTGACAATTTTTGGTGGGCTAGAAATTGGGAGGTACTGTTATATAGGGGTTATAATATAACATGGGCCTATGTTGACAGTTTTTGGTGGGAGCCTTTAATGTCAAATAACTCCTAATTCGGTTAAAAAATTAGCTAGAATCCTCAAAATATCGAAAATCGGTAAGTTCCCACGTTACTTCAAATGTCATTAACAGCTAGTTCGGAGGTATCTGGGCTATACGAAAATATGAACATAAATGAACAATTTTTGTTGCAGAATTTTTGTTGACTTTTAAATTTCAAATTACAGAAAGTTCGTCCAAAAAATAAAGCTAAGGAACGGAAAATCGGGAGGTTTGTTTTGGGGCTATACAAAAACATGGACCTACGTTCGGTTAAACATTTTAAGTAAAATCCTCAAAGTACCGAAAATCGGGAAGTATCGTTATATTGGGGCTATGTTGAAAATTGTTGATGCAGATGTGTGGTGACCACTACAACCTTCAAATGTCAAATTACAGTTAGTTCGGTTAAAAATTGTAGCTAAAATTGCCAAATTACTGAAAATTGGGAGGTACCGTTACATGGAAGCTATATCCGAACATGGACCTATGTTGACAATTTTTGATGGAGAGGTGTTGTGACCACTAAGAACTTCAAATGTCAAATTACTGCTAGTTCGGTTTAATATTGTAGCTAAAATCATCAAATTACTGAAAATCGGGAGGTACCGTTATATGGGGGCTTTCTTTACAATTTTTGGTGGAGAGGTGTGGTGACCACTAAGAATTTTAAATGTCAAATGTTCAAATTACAGATAATTCGGTTAAAACTTGTAGGTAAAATTCTCAAAATACCGTAAATCGGGGGGTACCGTTATATGGGGGCTATACCAAAACGTGGACCTAGGTCCACAACTTTTGTTATATAAGTTTAGTTACACTTAAGAACCCTAAATGTCAAATTATAGCTATATCGGTCTGAAAATGTAGCTAAAAACGTCAAAATACCGTAAATCGGGGGGTACCGTTATATGGGGGCTATACCAAAAGGTGGACCTATGTCCACAAGTTTTGTTAAATAAGTTTAATGACACTTAAGAACCCTAAATGTCAAAATATAGCTAAGTCGGTCTGAAAATGTAGCTAAAACCGTCAAAATACCGTAAATCGGGGGGTACCGCTATATGGGGGCTATACCAAAACGTGGACCTATGTCCAGGTTTTTTGTTATATATAAGTTTATTGACATTTAAGAACCCTAAATGTGAAATTATAGCTACATCGGTCTGATAATGTAGCTAAAAACGTCAAAATACCGTATATCGGGGGGTACCGTTATATGGGGGCTATACCAAAACGTGGACCTATGTCCACAAGTTTTGTTATATAAGTTTATTGATACTTAAGAACACTAAATGTTAAATCATAGCTAAATCGGTCTAAAAATGTAGCTAAAAACGTCAAAATACCGCAAATCGGGGGGTACCGTTATATGGGGGCTATACCAAAACGTGGACCTATGTCCACAAGTTTTGTTAAATAAGTTTAATGACACTTAAGAACCCTAAATGTCAAAATATAGCTAAGTCGGTCTGAAAATGTAGCTAAAACCGTCAAAATACCGTAAATCGGGTGGTACCGCTATATGTGGGCTATACCAAAACGTGGACCTATGTCCACGTTTTTTGTTATATAAGTTTATTGACATTTAAGAACTCTAAATGTGAAATTATAGCTACATCGGTCTGATAATGTAGCTAAAAACGTCAAAATACCGTATATCGGGGGGTACCGTTATATGGGGGCTATACCAAAACGTGGACCTATGTCCACAACTTTTGTTATATAAGTTTATTGATACTTAAGAACCCTAAGTGTTAAATTATAGCTAAATCGGTCTAAAAATGTAGCTAAAAACGTCAAAATACCGCAAATCGGGGGGTACCGTTATATGGGGGCTATACCAAAACGTGGGCCTATGTCCACAAGTTTTGTTATATATGTTTATTGACACTTAAGAACCCTAAATGTCAAATTATAGCCAAATCGGTCTGAAAATGTAGCTAAAAACGTCAAAATACCGTAAATCGGGGGGTACCGTTATATGGGGGCTATACCAAAACGTGGACCGATATAGCCCATCATCGAACTTGACCTGCCTGCAAACAAAAGACGCATTTTCCCAAAATTTCAGCGGCCTATCTCCATTTTTGTGGATGCTAGAGTGATTACCACAGACGGACGGACGGACGGACGGACGGACGGACGTGCTCAGATCGACTTAGAATTTTACCCTGATCAAGAATATATATACTTTATAGGGTCGCAAATGAGTATTTCAATGCGTTACAAACGGAAAAACAAACTTAATATACCCTCCATACTATGGTGGAGGGTATAAAAATTTGTAAACAAGGCGGAAAAATAAAATTTGTTTTGATATACAAAGTTGATTTTAATCAACCAAGACTAATATTTATGATGTCTAAACGATAAAATAATTCGTTTATTTATTTTAGATGTGCAAACTGCGATAAAATAATTCTTTATTTGCTCTTTAGTTAGCATTAGTAGCATAATGTGGTAACATTTTCAGTATTATACAATAAATTTGTAATTTGACGTAAGTTTTTTGAGACGAATTGAACTAAAAAAATTCGTTTGACGTTTCAAATTCGTTCAGATGGGCTGATGCATCAACCTTGGTAATTGTGCTATGAACAAAAATCAGCTGAGTGCCATTTAAATCCTCCAAAATGTATATCTAAATGCAATGAGATTTGTACTGGATTTATTAAATCCAGTCGAGGATTTATGGCTAGTCTAAATGAGCTATAAGGTAGCTACATAATTATATAATAATTATTTTAAGTCGTGTGGATTTTTCACTTTACCATCGCTACGCACGATCGAGCATAATATGAATGTTAATAACATTTAATTTCGTTTAATGGGCTATATTTTTTCCAGCTAAAACACGTTGTTAATAAATGAGCTTTTGGTATGTAAATTTAATGATAAAATAATTATTATTTAATATAAGATTTCATCGAAAATATAGTTTTACTTTATTAAAATGAAATTAACTAAAAATCAGCATTGACACTATTTGCCTCAGTTCCATAACAACCATGAAATATATCAAATTATATTTGTTAAGCGTCTGCGTTTTATTTACAAGTTTTCCAAAACAAACGCAAATGTTAAAAATCAAGTTTTCCAATTTCCAATGTGAAGAATTCGATAAGTCATTTTTGACCATAAAAACGTGTCTACTGAAGGCAATATCACGCACTATCGTTCATCTTAATTTGTACATTCAGCTGCGTGAATTGCCGATACGTAATGTTACGGTAAGTTGGCTAAAAAGAAAAGCGACAATTTTCTCTTTATTGAATAACAATTATTTTCTTACTCTCAGGCCCACTATCAGCTCTTTGCTAAAAGTAATGGCTATAAACCATTTCTTCTCAATAACACTGTGAACTTTTGTCAATTTTTAGAAAAATCGAATGGCGTTCCATTTTGGAAGAAGTTTTTTGATGAAATTAAACCCTACAGCAATATTAACCACAGTTGTCCCATTGTTGTAAGTCGTTTTACCATTAACACACTTAATTTGCACAAGTAATCCCCGAAACCCAATGGCAATTCAGAAAGGAATCTTTTCTTTTGAAATTGGAAAATGGTATTTTCAAAGAATTGGATATGCAAATAAAATCATTGGTATTCTGGATTACACGTGAAAGAAAATGCGGCAAATTGTAGTTTTGCAAAAAATTTTACATCTTTTATTGTTTTTTTTTTTTCAGGATGATATCATCGTCAAAGATTTAGTACTAAATGGAGAAATGTTTAAACTGATACCGTTTCCAAAAAATGAATATATGATCCAAATGCAGTTTGCCGTAAATAAGCATTACAAATTTCGTATTAAGGTATTTATGAATATCTATGAGTGATGCTTATATATAGGTAAAAATAATTATAAATAAATAAAATAAAGAACAGCAGTCCAAACCCTTTGGTATATATCCACTATCTTTAGGTCGCAAATTAAGCCTGACCACAAATTATCTATATTCGTCTACTTATATAATATCTATATTCATAGAGTATATTCGCGTACCGCACTAGAATCGTTAGATTGCCACAGATCGACATATCGAGGAATTCAAAGTTTTTTTAATGTTGTTTTTCATATTTTGCATTAAAATATGAGTATTTTGGTATTTTTTGTATGCTATTAAAATAGACAAACCTCAATGAATAAACTATAAAAATAAAACAAGTAGGAAAAACATTAAGTTCGGTCGGGCCAAACTTTTTATACCCTCCACCACAAATTTCAGCCATTTCGGTGGATTAATGTGGCCACATCCTTCAAAATACCGAAAATCGGAAGGTACCGTTATATGGGGGCTATAGGATGGCGTGGACCTATACCTACAAATTTCATGGGGAAAGTTTTATACCCCCAACGAAGACCAAATAACAAATTTTAGTCATCTCGGTGTGATAATGAGGCCAAAACCTTCAAAATACCGAAAATCGGGAGATATCGTCCTATGGAGGCTATATGAAAACGTGGACCCATATAAACATTTTATGGTAGGAATGTTTCTTAGCCTCTGGAAATACAAAATACAAAGTTACAACCGATTCTGTTGTCAAATGGGACTAATACAATCAAAATATATTAAAATGACGCGTACTTTATATGGGGCGTTATATGGGGGCTATACCAAAACGTGGATCTATATAAACCAACTTTGGTAGGACTGTTTTTTGGCCTCTGGAGACACAAAATACCAAATTACAACTAATTCGGTAGTAAAATGGGACAAATATCTTAAAAATTTCCTTAAACGACGACGCATCACGCGTAATTTTGTATGGGGGCTATACGAAAGCGTGGACCTACATAGCCCGCTTTCAATACCAAAAGTCCTACGTACATATAATAGATTTTCCCAAAATTTCATCCACCTACGTCAATCCGTTCGTACGCTAGAGTGATTTCCACAGACGGACAGACGGACGGACATGGCTATATCGATGTAGAATTGCACGCTGATTATTTCGAGTAGTTACAAACGGAATTACAAACTTAATATACCCCCATTAGGCCGGGGCGATTTGGAAACCTTCATGGACCCTTCTCGTTTCTTATTCCTGGGATTGAACTGAGCAAAAAAGTCCACTGGACCATATATCTACCGTAAAAATCGAGCACCCCGATTTTGACTTTAAGTTTTTTATTGACGTTTTTCGGATATTTTGGCATATAACAGCCAAACCATTGAGATTTTCGATCCAAAACAAAGACAAACATTATAGCCAAGACTGTAATTGAAAACTCTCTAATACATCGCAAAAGAATTGGAAAGCTCCTTCAGGCAGTTTTGGCCTTAAGAATGTGCAAACTTTTCGGAAAATGACGATAAATGACATTGTGCTACAAAATTTGACCCGAAAAATATTCAAGTGTTCTGATGCAAAATTATATCGTGTTGGGATCCATGGACAACGACAATGCCTTTAGTTCGTTTGGGTCACTTTGTTTTATTTTTTTATAACGGTAAAAGTAGTGAAAATCTGGGTTTCTTGCATTTTAAAATTTAAACGGACATATCTTCTTTTTTCACAACGGATTTCTAGTGATCCTTCTTCCTTTTAATGGGATGAATAATATCGTTAGAACAAGTTATTATTTGTTTAAATCGGTTAACAAATGGCTAAGTTATAGTGGTTTAAGTCTGAAAACCCTCTCAAAAAAACTATAACTGAATTTCTCATAATTTTGAAAATAATTATTGAACAAAACAAAAAAACATTATACTTTTGAAAATTATGAGAAATTCAGTTATAGTTTTTTTTGTGGGGCCATTTGTTAACCGATTTAAACAAATAATAACTTGCTCTAAAGATATTATTCATCCCTTTAAAAGGAAGAAAGGTCACTCTCGTAGAAATCCGTTGTGAAAAAAAGAAGATATGTTGGTTTAAATTTGAATATTTAAGAAACCCAGATTTTCACAACTTTTACCGTTATAAAAAAATAAAACGAAGTGACCCAAACGAACTAAAGGCATTGTCGTTGTCCATGGATCCCAACACGATATTATTTTGCATCAGAACACTTGAATATTTTTCAGGTCAAATTTTGTAGCACAATGTCATTTATCGACATTTTCCGAAAAGTTTGCACATTCTTAAGGCCAAAACTGCCTGAAGGAGCGTTCCAATGCTTTTGCGATGTATAAGAGAGTTTTCAGTTACTGTCTTGGCTACAATGTTTGTCTTTGTGTTGGATCGAAAATCTGAATGGTTTGACTGTTATATGGTAAATTTCAAATTTCCTTTACAATTCCATCGAAAAAAAATTAAAATTTTTTTTTACAAGCACATTCACGATTTTTGGTACATAGGCTAAGAAAAGAATCGTGGTTTCAAATCTGTTCGCGTTCACAAAATTGGATGCTGCGCCCGAAAGTTATGGGGAGTTTTATTCCCTTATAAAGAAAAAATATTTAAAAATTCCCTTTGTGTTGTAATACCAAAATGTATATATAAATCAGTAACAACATTTAATATCTATCCGTAGACGCCTAAATATTTGCTAAATTTATTTTCATTTTCGCGGAAAATCAAAAAATTATGAAGGAATCTTGGAGTAAATTTTATTTATTCTAACTCAGAGTCTATAAAAATCTCTAAAAAAATATATTAAAAATACGTACAGAATCTAGACAATGTCCAGAAAAATGTGAGACCAAAATTTTATAGACTAGGATTTTAAATTGCATATTGCAGCTACAACAAAAGACAAAGGTTTATTGTTTGAACATTATTTCAAGAATATCTTTTTTGGTATAATACGAAAAATTTGAGAACATTTTCTGGGAGTTATTCTACTATTTCGCTAAATTTCCAAACAAAACCTGAATTATTTTGCTAAAACCTCTTCAAGGAAAATAGTTTATCATCGTGAAAGTATATTTGCTTAGTATGATAAGCAATAGAATTAGGAAATAAAGAGTGATATTGATATTACAATCAAAGAAAAAAACATAAAAGCTAAAAATCGTATAACGCGCGAAATAGTTAAAATCAGTTGAGGCGCATGTGCTTTTCGCATAGAGCGAGTGCATCTCTGTCAATATGTTTGCCTTTTTCTATGTTTTATTCAGCGACCAAAGTGTGCCATCAGTTGCATCTTACTACACCAAAATGCTTCATATGGGTAAAAATAACGCGATGTTTATATGATTATAAGGCGCATCCGATTTCAGTGACCCCCTGTTAAAAATACGTCAATAAGACAAATTTTATACAGATTCGTCAAGAACCGCGGATGTGCTACTTGATTCTATTTTTGGTTAAATACGAATACTACTCCCGAATCTCTGTAATTTATGACACACCTTTTTGACAAATATTATAATCGCGTATAAAGGATTCCATTTATGTAAAAAAATTTAAGGGAAATCGCGGTATAGTATGCGGATTAGTCAAAATAAAATTTTGCTTATTTTCCTATTTTCAGGGTATCTATATCAGCGGTTTTAGTGGATGGATTCGATCGCGGTAGGGCTCATTGAATCCGGCGCGGAAAAAAACTAAAATCACGCGGGGTTCAAGGGTACCTGAGTCATAGTTGTAAATTTTGAAGCCAAAAAATAGGTTTTTAAAGAAAAATTACGCACCAAAAATTCGACTTTGGACTCCTATTACTAGGGAGCTGTGGGGAGCACACTCATGAGATATACATCAAACGACGTGGAATCACGGGTTCTACAATTATAAGAAAAATTCAAAAAACCCCGATTTCAAAACTTCAAAATGTCAGCATCGATTTAAGAGGGATGAACTGTATATATCGAGAAGTCACACATTAGCATCATGTTGCCCAAGGGGTATTCTTCAATCCTTTCTTTGAGCTCAGGTCTGAATTTTCCCTCGTTTGACCAGAAATCAAGAAAAAACACAAAAAAGCTTGCTAACTTCAACACATTTTTACCCATTTTTTTATATTACCACCAACGCAGCTTCCACGAAAATTATTTGTTATGGTCCATATTATAAGATCGTGGCTAAAACACTTCAGTTCATGTAAACATATTCATATTTTATAAAATATATTAACAGTTCGCGACTTATTAAATGGTGAACCTCAACTTCAACGATTGTAAAACATTTTTGAATATTACCATATGCCAAAATATCCAAAACACGTCAATAAAAAAACTTAAAGTCAAAATCAGGAGGCTCGATTTTCACGGTAGATATATGGTCCAGTGGACTTTTTTGTTCAGTTTAATCCCAAGAATCAGAAACGCGAAGGGCTCATTAAGTTTTTTTCCTTCCACACAAATCGCCACACCCTAACCCCCATCCTATGGTGGAGGGTATAAAAATGGATAAACTTTAAAATAAAAAATATAATAAAAATAACTTTATGTTTTTCGACCTTTTTATCCAATTATTAAAAATAAAATTATCTTCGAGCTTGAGGTCAGTATATTTTTATTCGGTATTTATCCCAATATTTCGCAATTATAAAATTGCATCTTCAGGGGTAGATATTGTTTCCGTGAATATGTGTGGGGGAACATCATGTTGAACACTTTACGCATTGATATTCTTTTAGTCTGTGTTTAGACCAGACAAGATCACCCATATACGTTAACGTGACTACAACAACAACATATGTTCTCATTTTTTATACCCTCCACCATAGTATGGAGGGTATATTAAGTTTGTCATTCCGTTTGTAACACATCGAACTAATCATTTGCGACCCTATAAAGTATATATATTCTTGATCAGGATAAAATTCTAAGACGATCTAGCCATGTCCGTCTGTCCGTCTGTTGTAATCACTCTAGCGTCCGCAATAATTGAGATAGAGTGCTGAAATTTTGCACCCGAGGGTCTTTTTACCATAGGCAGGTCAAGTTCGAAGATGGGCTATATCGGTCCACTCTTTGGTATAGCCCCCATATAACGGTACCTCCGGATTTGAGGTATTTTGACGTTCTTCGCCACATTTGCAGACCGAATTAGCTATAATTTGGCACTTAGGGTTCCCAGTGATCAACAAACTTATATCCCAGAGGATATGGGCATAGGTCCATGTTTTGGTATAGTCCCCATATAACGGTACCTCCCGATTTTCGGTATTTTGAGAATTTTAGCCACAATTTTTAACCGAACTATCTGCAATTTGACATTTGAGGTTCTCAGTGGTCATGAAACATCTCCACGAAACATCGTCAACATAGGTCCATGTTTTGGTATAGCCCCCATATATCGGAACCTCCCGATTTTCGGTATTTTGAGAATTTTAGCTACAATTTTTAACTGAACTAGCTGTAATTTGCTATTTGAGGTTCTCAGTGGTCATGAAATATCTCCACCAAACATCGTCAACATAGGTCCATGTTTTGGAATAGCCCCCATATAACGGTACCTCCCGATTTTCGGTATTTTGAGAATTTTAGCCACAATTTATAACCGAACTATCTGCAATTTGACATTTGAGGTTCTCAGTGGTCATGAAATATTTCCACCAAACATCGTCAACATAGGTCCATGTTTTGGTATGGCCCCCTTATAACCGTACCTCCCGATTTTGGGTATTTTGAGCATTTCAGTTACAATTTTTAACCGAACTAGCTGTAATTTGCCATTTGAGGTTCTCAGTGGTCATGAAACATCTCCACCGAACATCGTCAACATAGGTCCATGTTTTGGTATAGCCCCCATATAACGGTATCTCCCGATTTTCGGTATTTTGAGAATTTTTGATGCAATTTTGAACCAACCTAGATGTAATGATCGGTATTTTGAGAATTTTATGTACAATATTGTCTATTCAAAAATAATCGTCAATATACATATGTCCATGTTTTGGTATATCCACCTATATAACTGTACCTCGCGATTTTCGGGAATATTCAGTGATCACGAAATTTCTTCACTAAAATTCGTCAACATGGGTCCATTTTTGAGGGTCTACATTGTTTTGATGAAACTACCCTCAATTTGACTCTTGAAGTTCCCTGCAGCTATAAAACTTTTCCGCCAAAAATTTAAAGATAGGTTGACTCTTTGATATAGCCCCGTAGGTGGCACCTTTCACCTACCTGAAAACATTTTTTTTTAGATTAGATTAGAAAACACTGTGCAACAAAATGGAGGTGAAAGTTTGGGGCACGGAAAATTCCTCTTGGGAAAGAAAGGCCTTGGTGAGTATATTATGAGCCCCGACGGACAGATCCACCGTGAGTCGAACTTTCGCGTTATGGCGTAATGAAATTTTTGTTAGAGACCCTGTGGGCCATCAGGAATTAGCGTTATATCTTTGTTCACTACTGATTAAGTGCTCTACAAAAACAACAATCAAAGATATAATGCTAATTCATGATGGCTTACCGGGTCTCTTGCAAAAACTTCATCACGCCATAACGCGGAAGTTCGACTCACGGCGCATCTGCCCTTCGGGGTTTTTCATATAAACACACCAAACGTTTTCATCTCCAAAAGGAATTATCTCTGCCCCAACATTTGTGTTCACAGTGTAATTTAAGCAATAGTGGGAGGTAGTAGGAGCCTATCCATTGTCGAAAAGTTGTTACACCTAAAATTGTGAGAGGACCCTAATTATTCCATTTTAATTAAGAATATTTTATGGTGGAGGGTATAAAAAGTTCGGCCCGGCCGAACTTAACGACTTCTTACTTGTTCTCATCTGCCGTGGTTTAGCAAAGGAATGGCTCGGTCAGAGAGATTAATATTTGCAAGCACAACAATAACATTTTTCGCATTGAACACTTGTTCCTTTCCAATAAATTAACTTTTTTTATTTAAATTTTCAATCAATAATTAAGATTTGTTTTAATTTAATACTACAAAGTTAAAACGCGACCAAGCATTTTCAAAAATTCTTTTAAAAATCAATAACTAAAAAACTAAATTTAATTTTTTTTAAACATTTTTTTTTTTTTGAAAATTAATATTTTTTTATTTTTTGGAAATTAACATTCTTTTTTTTGAAAATTAAAAAAATACTTATCGCCTTTTCACAGCACTCCTATAATTCATATAAAAAGTCATTTATTTCCAAAAATGATAATTTGTGTAAAAAACTATAACTTATGTTGGAAATCGGTAAGAAAAGCACACATTTTTATCCATGTAATTTCAATAATTTAAAAAGTAAAGAAATAACTATTTCTTACTCCAAAAATTTGTAAAAATTAGCTATTTTCCAGAAATGGGGAAAATCTTCGTCTTTAGGGACACACTCGCACCATCTAATATTTTGACCTAATTTTTAGTTTCAATATATTTACTATCGAATACCATATAAAAATCAAATATCAGTGACAACAACAAAATGGAGTGGGTGGAATACAGAAAACAGTTCCGTAGATATCACCCCACCTTGGGGAACTCTCTGTTTCCCACTACAGGGCTTCGACTTTTTGTTTATGATATGTTCCAACTTTTCAAACTTGGTCAGATGATAGATAGTCTGTTCGATGTCCTCAAACAGTGTGGAGTACTTGACAGTATCAAAGGCTTTTTAAACGTGGAGCGCCAGACATCTCCCAAAGGACAAGGGAGACTTCTCGCGTATCATTGTGTGCACCCCGGTTCATAATAGTTCAATGATATGGGACCTACTTTTTATAGCCGAGTCCGAAGGACGTGTCTTATGGCATCACTTGTAGAGAAGTTTTACATGACTTAAATACTCAGAAATATTAATATTCTTGCCTCCTTTAAAAATTAGATGTGTTTGTTTGTCTGGGAACCGAACCCGGACATACAGTTTGCAATGCCGGTGTGCTTCCCATTGCACTACGGTGGCACTCAACAATGTCCTATAGCATGACTTGTTCTCGCTGTGTGCTCGACTGATAGTTGTAGAGATACATGCCGCGTTGCTATCTTGCTATGCTGTTTAGGGAACCCATGCTGATGATCGGCAACTGGATAGCTATTTCTAACTTTGGCGTGAAGTAAAGCCTCAATAGTCTTTGATACCTTCGGCGAAATCAGTCTGTACCATTCACCATTGCTGGCATTCTTGCCTGGATTCTATAGCGGGACCACCCTGGCCAGACTTCGGGAACAATGTGGGTGCCTAGTGAGAGGTCGAAAACTTTCGTGAGGTAATCGACTCCCGGCTCAGCCAGCTATTTCATCTAATATGACGTTGTACTCTTCCCTTCGCCCTGTTAATCCTGATATGCTCGACAAATTGAAACGAGATGGACACATAGTTCCGTTTAGGGATATACATAGAATCTCTATGTGAGTCGATACATGCATGTCTGTCCCCGTATTTTTGTTCGAAACGTACAGGTCACATTTATTATCCGATTCGGCTAAAAATTGAGGAAGATTATTTTTTAGCCAAAGGAAGAACACTATTGCTTTTGGTGAAAATCAGTTCAGATTTGGATATAGCTCCAATATATTTTTAGGCCTATTTGATGCATGAACCTCGCAATATACGTCCGATTTCAATAAAACTTGGAATGTGTAACGGAAATATGGTCTAGAAATATATGTGCAAAGTTATATCGAAATCGGTTCAGATTTGGATATAGCTCCAATATATTTTCGGCCGATTTGAGGCATTTAATGCACCAAACACTCTATATCTGTCCAATTTCAATGAAATTTGGAATGTGTAACGGAATTTAATTTATTTATTTCATAACATGCAATTTTAAGCCATATGGCCAATAACAATGAAATAATCTATATATCAAGCTTTTTGTAGAAAATTAACTTATGTTGAAACTGAGGTATGGGGTATTGTAACTCGCGATCAGTTTTACTATACCATAACTTTTGACCGCATTTCGGCAAAATAAACTGTTTTAGCCCGATTCACCGAGGGGTTTCTTAAAATAATAATTTGAGCGGAAGCTGTGGTCGTACTAATGTAAAAAAATCGGAAAAAATCGTTGAAATAAATGAGTTTCATTATGTTATTTTCCAATTAGTGGTTTTACAACACAATGTAGAGCTTAATGCTCAAAGGAGAAGTTAAAGAGCACACTTCAGAGTTGAAGTTTCTAATGTATGATTTTTTAATATATCCACTGTATCTACCTCAAATGGATGCTGACATTTTGAAACCTGAAAAATGGGGTTTTTTGAATTTTTGCTCTAATCGGGACGCGCAGCAGGTTTTCCCTAAAAGCATATTATTGGATTGTAGTACTCGCGATTTCGCATTTATTAATATATAACATGAGGGTGTAGCCCTCACAGGATCACAGTAATCTGCGCCTAAACACGAAATTTTTGTGCGTAAATTTTTCTCAAAAACCTATTTTTTTGGTTTAAAATTTACAAACATCATTGGATTTCCGTGGAAACCCGCGTAAATTTAGTTTTTTTACGTTCTGAATCTAACAAGCCACGACGCGAAAAAATCCACCCACTAGATCGGCGGATATGATACCCCTCAAATTTCGAAAATTTGCAAAAAATTATTTTGAAAATATCGCATATTAAAACGCGTTTTGGATGTGTCAGTTCTACTTAAATAAATAGATCGATACGCGTGCTTAAACTGAGCGAAAACAGATATTTCAAAACTATCGCTGATCCAGAGATATAATAGATTTTTTCTAAAAATTAAGTGCGATGCTACATCCACGGTTCTTGATGGATCGCATTGAAACGGTATAGAAGGATATATTTTTTAATGGCGATTATTGAAATCGGATGCGCATAAAATGTAAATGACCTTCGCGGAAATTATGACCATTTTACTGTATTTTGCACCCTTAAATGCAGCAGATGCTACATCGTGGTCGCCAAATAGAATTTGACAAACTGTACATCAAATAAAAGGGATTGATTCCCTGTGTTGGAAAATCGGATGCGCATCACGTCATTTTCATAATTACGCGGTTTATATGCGTCTCAAATGTTGTAATATTCAATATAACATTATTTTAACGTTATGTCACAATTGGAATTCCTTGTGATTTAATATAAGGTTCTAATAATATTATCCAATAGGAAAACTATAAGCGAAAAATTTGTTACAACGGAATATCATCATTATTGCGTGAAATTTTGACGAAAATGCCGAAGAACTCAAACATTTTTTCTCCAACTTTTCCTATAAAACCATAAAAAAATAAAATTAGAATAATATGATTTTAATTTGTTCGTAATATTTTCTTCGTATTTTTGCAAATAACATGAATACTATAGCTCCAACTTTCACAACTTAGGTTTCATTTTATTCCTCAAAATGTCTGGATGCTGTTATAATTTTTTTATATATTTTTCGTAACTATGAGCGCTATTTTTTCAGAAATATGTTTGTAAATACGTGAAATTTTTTAACAAATTTGATTTTTCGCGAATCCATTGAGACTTTGCGATTATTTTTTGCATCATCGCAAAGGGTACGAATTCAGTTAACGATAATAGGATATAACAGCTAACTATATTAAGCCGCGATTTTTTTAGAATTTTTTCTTATTATCATAATTATAACGGTCATATCTTTTGCGCGCAACGATCAAAGTTAGTAACGAAAACAGATTTGGAATGCTGATTTTTTTCTTAATCTATGTACCAAAAATCATTGATGTAGTATCAAACAAATTTTTTGATTTTTTTGAAATGGAAAAGACAATTTTAGACATTTTTCCTGATATATATATAAAAGAGCTTAGTGATGAGTGAGTGAGTGACTGACTGGCATATCATCGCCCAGATGAATCCGCTGAAGCTAGAAAACTGAAATTTTGGCTGTGTGTTGCTGTTGGTGTGTAGGGGTAAGATAAGGCTGGGTTTTTGGAAATTCGACCTAGAAGGATACGAAAAGTACTAAAAGGTACTAAATATGGTACCCTTTGTATTAAGCAAACGGGAAGAGCTAGAATTCTGAAATTTGGAATGTGGGTCACTGATGGACGGTTAGAAAGACGTACCAAAGGGTTTTTAGAAATTCGACCTCTAAGTGTACGAAAAGTACTAAATTTAGTACCAATTGTATATTTTGAACTGATTTAGCTAGAAACTGGGAATTTGATATGGAAATGAAGGTTGGGAAGTGGAGTTGACATAAGGTAATGGTTTTGAAAATTCGTACTTATGTGTACGAAAAGTACTAAATAACACTATGCAACACTGAAAATGCAAACAACATCTAGTATGGATTTTTTGAAAGTACATATTTAGACTACAAAAACCCTAGTTGGGTTTTGTCCTGTCAGATCCAGTTCGGATTTTATGGCCTCATCTAAACCGGGCTAAATCTACACTTTTTTGCATTTATCAGGCCTTTATCTCAGGAGCGAATAGGAATTTGGCCTTTCTGTCTTTTGCAATATTGTAGCCCTAAACCAGTAGAATTTATCTTTTGAAAAAACCACATAAGAAAACCTCCATCTGGGGCATCAAAATCTATAAAATACAGAAAATTTTACATAATTGCTGAAATTGTGGTCAGTATCGGCTAAACTATTGGGAGTTAAACCAAGTAACCTTTTGCAAAAATCTTCCAAATAAAGTTTTCAACAATTCTTTAGAACATTCTGAAACTCTAGAATGCTTACTTCGTGTTGTTTCAGCGGTATTTTGCATCATATCTTTTACAACACGTATTTCAAACACAGTTCACACCAACAGTCTATTTTCGCATTTCGGATTTCACTACATTATTGACATTTTTTATTAAATCGTCGTTGAAAAATGTACTGAAAACAACGGCATAGAGGCATTTTAGAACAATGACATGTTCTGAAAGTTGTGTATTACATTCTAGGGAATATGTTTTCAAAAGAAAATATTCAGAAAAAATTAACGGTTTTGGAGATACGGTGCGAAATGTATAAAAATTGTGGAATTTTTGCATATATTTTGAAGATTGAGGCAATAAATGTAGTTTTTCGAGTTCATTAATTCTCTAAATATTTTATTCTTGTCCTTATCTACAAATTTGCTTCAGAGGTCAGAAGAAGATTCGCATTGGTTTCAGAGATATAGCCCCGAATTTCTTTAAAAACTCAATATTTAACCATATTTAGATGGGGCCATAAAATCCGAGCTGGATCTGACACAACAAAACCCAAATAGGGTGTCTTGTCGTTTGGGTCTGTACTTTCAAAAAATACACAGTTCGAATTGTTTGCACAAGATCACCTCAAAAATGTTGCACAGTGTAATACTAAATTTAGTACAACTTGAATTTGGGTGTACGGATAGAGTTGAAATCCTGAAATTTGGAATTAGGATTACTTTTGGAGTGTAGGATTGAGTTATGGAGGTAGTTTTGGAAATTCGTACTTATGTGTACGAATAGTGCTAAATGGTACTAAATTTGGTACAGTTTGGATTTGGGTGAACGGAGATAGCTGGAAACCTGAAATTGGGACTTAAGATTACCTTTGAAGTAAAGGATTGAGATAGGTTTGGAAATTCGTACTTATGTGAACGAAAAGTACTAAATGGTACTACATTTAGTACAACTTGGATTTGGGTGAACGGATAGAGCTGAAATCTTGAAATTAAGATTACGTTTGGAGTGTAAGGTTAAAGTATGAATGAAGTTTTGGAAAATCGTACTTATGTGTACGAATAGTACTAAGTGGTTCTAAATTTAGTACAACTTGGATTTTGGAGAACAGATGGAGCTGGAATCCTGAAATTTGAAATTAAGATTACACTTGGAGTGTAGGATTGAGATATGCAGGTAGTTTTTGTACTTATGTGTACTAAATTTGGTGCAATTTTAATTTGGGTGAACGGATAGAGATCAAATCCTGAAATCTGGAATTAAGATTACTACTGAGTATAGGATTGAGGTAGTTTTGGAAATTCGTACTTATGTGTACAAAAAGTAATAAATAGTACTAAATTTGGTACATTTTGGAGTTCGGAGAACGGATATAGCTGCAATCTTGAAATTTAGAACGAATAGGATTGAGATATTCAGGTACTTATGTGTACTGGTACTGGTACTAAATTTGGTACAATTTGAATTTGGGTGCACGTATAGAGATGAAATCCTAAAATCAGGAATAAATATTGCTGCTGGAGTATAGGAATGAGGTAGTTCTAGAAATTCGTACTTATGTGAATGAAAAGTACTAAATGGTACCAAATTTGATACAATTTGGATTTGGGGGAACGGATAGAGGCTGAATCCTGAAATTTGGAAATGTTGGTGTGGTGGAGTGTACTTAATGATGTAGTTTTTTAAACTCGTACTTATGTGTACGAAAAGTACCCAATTGTCGTACAGGCTGGAGCTGGAAATTTGAAATTAGGATTGAGGAAATTTTGGAAATTCGTACATAGGGGTACGAAAAGTACTAAATTAGGTACAATTTAGATATGGGTAAAGGGACAAAGCTGGAATCCAGAAATTTGGAAATAACATTACTGTTGGAGTGTAGGATTGACGAAGTTTCGGAAATTCGTACTTATAGGTACGAAAAGTACTAGATTTGGCACAATTTAAATTTGAGCGAATGTATAGAGCTGGAAACTTGAAATGTTGAATTAAGATTACTGTTGAAGTGTATGATTGAGATATGGTGGTTTTGGAGATTCGTACTTATGTGTACGAAAAGTAATAAATTTGGTACAATTTGGATATGGGTGAGTGTATAGAGGTGGAAACTTGAAATTCGAAATTACTGTTGGAGATTGTTATTTAAATTCGTACATTCGTACGAAAAGCATTAATGGTACTATGAATAGAGGAATTCGGAAATTTGGTATTATCGCCGCTGTTGGTATGTAGGGTTGAGATATGGATGTGGTTGTGGATATATGTATGTACCATAAGTGTACGAAATTACTAAATGGCACAGAATTTGGTTCAAATTGTTATTGTAAATTGCTGATATTGCGAAATTCAGTATTAATATATCAGTTGGCGTTTTGAGTGGAGATAAAGAGGAAGTTTTGGAAATTCGTACTTATGTATGCGAAAGACTACTAAATCGCGGTTGGGATATAGTTTTCGATATAGGGATGTAATTTTTGAAACTTATACTTATAACAAGTACTAAATTTGGTACGGTTTTGGTGTTGCATGAAGAAATATAGCTTGAGTTACGAATTTTTGTATGAGGGTCTGTGTTGGTGTTTAGATAAGGATTTTTGGAAATTATTTAGGTGGTGTTGGAAATACGAAAAGTACAAAACTGCAAAATTTGAATTAAGGTCCTGGATTTTAAAAATTTTAATGAAGAAATAGTGTACTATTAGTTTTATGTTAACACGAATTCGGTTTCTAAATAATGCCCTGAAATCAAAAAGTCAAACGTATTTTGTCAACAAAATTGTAAGTTTATTTGAAAAGGTAGATCTATGCAGCTAACGTGTTACCAGAAGGCAGAAGGCGAATAAAAAGGCCAAAAACAAAATGTCTCAAAAAGTGAACTATTATATAGGGTAACATCTTTTGAATAAAGGTGTTTTACAATTTCATATCACAAATTCTAAAATTCGGTTGGAAATGTGGATAACATCTTCAAAATATTCGTTCCGTTCTAATAAAACATGGACTGGAATTTAAAATGCGGGTCGCTGTTGAATTGTAGGGGTGCGATGAGGTCTTTTTTGGAAATTCGAACAAAAAATTTCCAACAGTACTTTAATGAAATTAAATATAAATTCAAATAGGTATTAGTTCATAAAAATTTTCAGTGTTCACCATTTTCATATATAATGTTGTTTATTTGTATATTATTCCTTTTTCGCATACGAAGTAGCGGGCATTTTGCTAGTAATAATTATAAAAGAATAATAATAATTATAAAAGTTGTATCTTAAAAATAAATTACACAAATTAATTGAAGATCGAAATACAAAGGTACAATTGGTTGTTTGTTTTAAAAGTAATAATCTACTCCCATATATTACAATATTTATACAAAACATGGATCAATTGAGATAAACGAAATCTCCAAAGCGAAAAGGTTAATGGTTAAAGGTATTTAAAAATTATTTTTTGTATTTGCTATATCGACGCCTCCAAATAATAGTATGCTAAGTCGACTTAGCATGTTTTCAAGTTCTTTACATTTTTATATTTAACGTCCTTTAACTTAAATTCTGTCAAATTTTGGTAATGATCGGACAATCCGAACAGAAGATATTAACAAATATTTACTTAGCATAGTACTGAAGGTCAAAGAAATTTCCAAACTTTTAGAGCTTGTCCTGCAAAACTCGCTTTTCAGAATTAGCAAACTATTATTTGGAGGTGTCGAACGTCCTTTAACTTAAATTCTGTCTAATTTTGGTAATGATCGGTCAATCAGAACAGAAGTTATAAACAAATATTGACTTAGCATAGTACTGAAGTTCAAAAAAATTTCCAAACTTTGAGAGCTTCTCCTGCAAAACTCACTTTTTAGACTTAGCATACTATTATTTGGAGGTGTCGATATGATAAGGAAAGTAGTACAACACTTTTCAATTGCAAAGTTGAGAGCTACTCTTAATAAAATTTGTTATAAATCTGGATCTTAAAGGTAAATTCACCTTTAAGAGTGTATATTATAGGGAATGAAGAAGAATGGTACACCTTGATTTTCAGTTATTAATTTGAGTTGAGAACTACTCTGACTGGAATTTAGTCTAGAAATCAATGTGCCAAATTACATCGAAATTGGTTCAGATTCTGCTGATTTCACGTATTTAATACACGAACGACGCTCACCACGTCCAATTTCAATGAAATTTGTAATGTGTGACAGAATTTGGTGTGAGGAAGATGTGCCAGATTATATCGAAATCGGTTCAGATTTGGATATAGCTCCCATTACTATTTTCCGCCGATTTAAGGTATTTGATGCACCAAATACGCTATATAAATGTGCCAAATTATATCGAAACAGTGGAGAGTGTATGTCTTGTTTTGCAATCACATTCGTTGGGGTTATTTAGAGTTTCTAAAGAAAAAAATTCTAATGGAAATTGTTTCGTTGGTCACTATTATATTTCGAGAAGACGCCTAATGTTTGGATATAAAAAGTTTTTTTATTTATTTATTTATTTATTTTTTTTGGGTTAAAGAAGTTATTGAAAAATAACTTCCGTAAAAAATATCCAAAAATAAGAAACAAGGGAACTGATGAAGTCCTGTGGTGAGGACCGAAACTATAGTCTTCCCTGCATTACACCTTTGCAAACAATGTTAAATTTTCTCCAGTAATAAATTAGTCGTTTTAAAATATTAAAGCAACAACAATGGGATTAAGCCAGACTACTTTGAAAAAAAAAAAAACAAAATTGCTACAGCTATCCCAATAAAAAACGCCACCAATGTTTTAGTTCCCATATAAATTTTACATATTCACAGTGGTGTAAGGTATCTTATCGTCGGCCCCGCCCGGTTTTGATCAAGGGTAATATTACAGATTCTTCGTTCTGTGGGAAAATCTATACACAAATAGGTAGGTATTATACCTTGCATTCGATAAAACAATTTTTCCTAATATATATATATATTAGTACATATGAATGTCTGTTTCAGAACCTACAAGAATCTACTAAATTTTAATACGATAACAATTTTTCCTTTATGTCATCGGAAAGAATTGTAAAAATTAGTAGATTCTTGCTGTCCTGGAACAGACCATGAGTATAGAAATCAATAAATAATTAATTTTTAATGTGATCTTCATATTTTCAAAGGAAAAATAAATTACCAAATTTCCCAGGAATGCCGGAAATTAAAATGTTTCTATTCCCAGAAAAGGACAACTCCAAAACCCAATTTTAAACCATTTAATGTAACATTAAATATATGTACATCTCTTACCTGTTGATATACATGAGTAAGTATTGCAATTAAATTCGGCTTGTATTCGTATTTGATAACAGCCAAAATATTATCAAAATGACGGCAAACAATAATTAAACAATCCACCAGTATAGCAATTTGACGTATAGTTTCATCAGTTATTTCACCCTGTAAATACCAAGAAAAAATCATAACAACGTGGTTAAAAACAATAACAAAAATTAAATGTTGTTTCAGCTCCCTTTGTTGCGATATATGCATGGACACACATTGACACTTAAAATGTTCGGTCAATAACCATTGTATACGAGGGTCGCTGAATATGTCGTAGTTTTGTCTCATTAACAATACTCACATTTTGGCACGAATCACTGGCGACAATAATAAATTTACCAATTGCGGGTAATAATTCATCTGGTAATCGTCCCAAATGTGGTCCTTGATCAGATTGAACCTCATACCAGTACGGACAGTTAGATGCAGCGAAATCCAAAGGTAATTGACTTTGCCAAATTGCAACAAAACGTTCCATAAATTCACGGAAATATGACTCTTCATTCTGAAAATAGAAAAAATAACACGTATAAGAATAAAAACAAAAATAGTCATAAACTAAGTGTGGCATGTTATTTAGTTGGAAGTAGCCTCATAATTATGATATGTGTATATTAGGTGGGAATGACAAAAATTGCAACAATTCCACGACGCCGACTCTATGATGACGGATTGACCCCAATCAGCCCTCAGCTAGCAAACCTGTGTTCACACAAAATTACTTCTTCGGTACCAAATATAACACCTGACAGTGGCTTCCGTTTAATAATTTCTACGTCCGATTTTCGAGTGCAGTAATTATCTGTTTCTAGGGGGTTTTAATGTACAGCACATGGTGTGGCTTTCTATCCCAGATAATGAATGAGTAAGGGTTACAACTCAAGATGCCCTCGCCGGTCTGATAAAGGAAGTTACTTGGCAACACGTTGCCTCTCTTGTCAACCAAACCTACTCAACTAACTCCTGCAATCCCACGGCAGCGGGTTCTTTCGTACCTGATTGACCCGAATCCATAGTGTTTCGGCCAGCGGCTGCCAACCCATCATCTAACCTATGCTTCACCTAGGATTCTATGCTGCTACAACAACAACTAACTCCTGAATCCTTGTGGTTACAGACCTGGAGATTGGGCCAGAGTCAGATTAAACACGCCCATCGTAAGTTTTCTCCAAAGCTGTAAAAACACCAACTATGTAATATGGCTAATACGCAACATAACTCTCGAGGGGGAGTGTCTGATTTGGTCCAAACTCTGCACATCATAGTTTTTCTAATCTTGTATATATTGGTCCACGACTTTCGGTACAACCACCGCAAAAGTTTCAAATGGTGCGCACTATAGCTCTCAAAATTTGGTCGTAATATTTATCCAGACATAGATCAGGTTCTATGATGAGGGCTATATGTAGCAGCAGGTTGATACTTTTTACTTGTTTTGTTTGGAAGGTGGATGAACTGTAGACGACTTTCGTAGGTTGGAAGAAATCTAATTTGCAAACCACCTAACACAAACTGTGGGAATTAATAATTTTATTGCATTCGTTCCACTCTAATATACCACTTGCATTATTATGAAGAATTATCGTAGAAACAGGTAGGGTGAATAGGGTTTGGTGACAATGTTATATTATATTACAAACATGTCCGTCAAACCTTTTTACAACAACCCACCCACCCACAAACATATACCGACCGACATGCATATACAAGCAAACACCTACACAAGCACGCAAAAACAAGTGAACAAGAAAAAATGAACACTTCCCTCCTCTACTAAAAACTGATGGTTGTAGCCGGCTTTGCTTTGGGGTAGTTCCAGTGGTGGAACCAACTACATTTATCATTATATAATCCTAAAATCTGTGCATGAGAAAATCGAATGCATTTCAATTGGTGACAACCAAACCAATAACATTATATTTTTGTTGTAATTATCACATTCCATTAAGAGGAATGTTTATGTTTTTTGTTTGTGGGGAGTAGACCTTTGATGATGAGTAATACATACTCATGGAATGTGGTTTTGAACTTTGTAGACCTATATTAATTTCTGATGTTGCATTTATATTTGGATCGGAACGATTAAACGCAAATCGCAAATCTCGTTGAATATTTATTATAAGACCTCATTCGTTTTCATGTTAAACAATTCGAACCACAGACAGACAGAGATTTATCCAGCACGATTGAGACTTTTTAGCAGATACTTACCTTCGTCGTGTATTGCACCCATAAATTGTAAATATCTTTCTTTTTATCCATGTTTACACCTCTGTTTAGTCGGCATTAATAACTCGCTGTTTATTTATATTTCTCGACTCGGACAATTATTTTTTCATCAGAATCTCGAGTTTTGTTTACAAATTGAAAAATGTCATGCAGTGTGAACTGTGGCCTGCTTCTTCTTTTTCAACCTTTTATCAATGTAAAGTAAAGTGATAACATTAATTCTTATTGCCAACCTCATTTAAAAGTATTAATAACAGCCTAAAAGTATGCAACATCTTTAAATTGTGAATCTGGCATGTAAAACTCTAACATGTTTTTATTATTTAAAAGTACGTTTTAAAGTACTGCCGACAATTTTTGGCCACAAAAATGGGTATAATTCATAATCACAAAATTATTGCCAAAAATCCCTTGCTTTTCAGACAATAATCAAAAAATCATTGCCCAAAATCCCTTGCTTTTCAGGCAATTAATCCCATAATCACAGCAACGCATTAAATTCACAAAATCACTCGATTTCAAATGTCAACCCCAAAGCGTATATGTCACAATCGAGTGGATTTAAAACTATGAATTATTTATTTGACATCATTTTTCAAGACTAAAGCTTAAAACAGATACAACGTTTGATTAAAGTTTTGCGTTGGGCGTCGAGAAAAAAACAACAACAACAACAGGGCGACGACGATACCAAAGTCCAGCGTTTATCTGTTTGCCGGCATATATTTCAAATGAATTTGAATTTTTCGGCATCATGCCCAACAGTGTAAAAACGGCCAAAACGACACAAAACTTTAATCAAACGTTGTATCTGTTTTCAGCTTAAGACATTATGCCTGTTCGATAACTTCGCAATTAAAAAGTATTTGCAAGTCCTTGCAACTACTTGCAAGTACTTCTCATTTCTCTTTTACTGAGCATTTTGTAAAAGTTTGTACAAACTTTTGAGTTATCGTACAGACCTATTATTGATTCATTCAAGACATTCGCACAAACTAAGCCGAATCGTTCAAATCACAGTTATGACTCGTTCATATAAAACATTGTGTGATGGATTATGTAGGCTTGATCACATCGGATCACAAGCTTGATTGACTGTAACCCACTAAACAATTTTTGGCGAGTTCGTACCGAATTCGGAAGAAAGTTCCATTCCAAGTTTCCATTTCTGGTTCGGTATTTGCATGCAAAACATGTACTTTTTGTGTGAAACATGTCACAGAATTCGGAACGTTTTTATTTAGACCCAAATATGTTTGGACGAAATGTGTTTTAGACAATATGGAGTTGATTTAGCCATGTCCGTCTGTCTGGCTGACTGGTGAGTACGATAACTCTCGAACGAATCAACCGATTCGGTCCAACATTTGTCTTTCGTAATATTTTTTCCAAACTTAGTTTATGTTCGAAGATGGGTTATATCCGTCCACTCCTTCCGGTACCTCCCCCACAAAAGTTCGAAAATGTTCGGAAATTTTGTGCGCACGATAACTCTTGAAGGGAGTAACCGATTTGCACATGGTGAAACTTCTACCAGGCTTAGATGAGGTTTTAATATGAACTCAATCGGTCCACTCCCACATCATTTTCGGATAAGTACAATTTAGGACCTGCTCTAGAATAGCTTCAATTTTTGTTGTAACAACTTCTACTCACTACCCCCCATTCGACGGTACAAGTTTCATCAGGGACAAGTTCATACTTCCTGAGAAAATAGCCTGAAAGTTGCACAAAAACCCTACGACACCGTCTGTAGTGGTTGAAGCGCAAGATAACCCTCGAACGGATCTGCCGATTCTGTCCAAATGTTGGCTTTCGAAATATTTTGTCCAAACTTCAGTTACCTCTCCCACAAAAATTCAAAAATTTTCGGAAAAATTGTGTGCACGTTAACTCTTCACATCCTAATATATCTACCAGATATAGATCAAGTTCAAATATGGACTATATTTGACCACTCCTTCAGGTTCCTCCCACACACTATTTCGGATAAGTTCACTTTAAGACCTGCTATCGAATCACTTTGATTTTTGTTGAAGCAATATGCATTCGCTGCCTCAATTACGACGGTAATAGTTTTTTTCAGGGGCAAGTCCATACTTCTAGATAAAACAGTCCAAAAGGTATACAAAATTCTTATGGCACCATATGTAGTGACTGGGGAGCACTATAATTCTCGAACTGATCAACCGATTTGGTCCAAAATTTGGCCTTCGTCATATTTTGTCCAAACACAGATTCAGTTCGAATTGGCCCAACTTAGGATCTTAAAATATTTTATCCAAATTTAGTTTAATTTCTAAAATGGCCCATATCGTTCCTCTCCTTAGGGCACCTCCCACAAAAAAGTTCAACACTTGTGCGTAAGTACAGTTTAGGATCTGTTCAAAGATCCTTCGGAAATGTATACCAATACTTTTCGTTGTGGTCCTGTTTTTAAGCGATATTATGTTTTTCGTGGACAAGTCCATGCTTCCTGGTATACTGGTCCAAAAGATATACGAAGACCCACTGAAATGACTAGTGGGCGCGATATCTATCGAAATGATATGACTCCCAAAATAAGATTCACTTGCATAATGGACTATGTTCGGCAAGTTCAAATGTCACGCATGCTGAGGGTATTTCTCTGTCGACTGATGCTTTTTTACTTGTTTCTAGGGAAATTCGAAAATGACATTCGAGATTCCACACGAATTCGTTTAGGGTTCGAAAGAAATTTTCAAAAAAATTCTGCGGAAAATTTTGAAATTCGTAAACAATCTCGGACAAAACTCTGAAGAAATATTCGATAACTTGTAGAGAGTTCTTTTCGGAGTTTTGTTTCGAGGTTCTGAAAAATATCGGAAAATTTTTTTAAAAAAATCGACCTGCTCTATCCGAAAATCGGAAAAAATTTAAAAAAAAATCGACATGCTCTATCCGAAAATCGGAAAATATTTTTATGTTTTATTGGATATTCTGATTATTTTCTCTCAAAATTCTTAATGCTTATTATTAGATTTATCTGAATTAGAAATTTTAGAAAATGTGTATACAAACGTACACTTTTATTTATTGTTACTTACTCCGTTACATCTTTCTCACTTAACAGCTGCGAAATAACTAAAACAAGTAAAAAAGTCGAACTTTTTATACCCTCCACCATTATAAACACATAGAAAGTAAAAATGGAATAATTAGTTTCCCTTCGATTAAGAAAGTACTTAGCTCCTAAATGCCAAATTATATCTAATTCGGTCTGCAAATGTGGCGTAAAAACTCAAAATACCTCAAATCGGGAGGTACCGTTATATGGGGGCTATATAAAAACTTGGACCTATATACATACTTTTTTGTAGATATGTTTCTTGGCCTCCAGGAACCCTAAATGCCAAATTATAGCTAATTCGGTCTGCAAATGTGGCGAAAAACGTGAAAATACCTCAAATCGGGAGGTACCGTTATATGTGGGCTATATCAAAATTTGGACCTATATGCATAATTTTTGTAGATATGTTGTTTGCCCGCCCAGTAACCCTAAATGTCAAGTTATAGCTAATTCGGTCTGCAAATGTGGCGAAAAACGTGAAAATACCTAAAATCGGGAGGTACCGTTATATGGGGGCTATACCAAAACTTGGACCTATATACATAATTTTTTGTAGATATGTTTCTTGGCCTCAAGGAAACCCTAAGTGCCAAATTATAGCTAATTCGGTCTGCAAATGTGGCGAAGAACGTCAAAATACCTCAAATCCGGAGGTACCGTTATATGGGGCTATACCAAAGAGTGGACCGATATAGCCCATCTTCAAACTTGACCTGCCTATGGAAAAAAGACCCTCGGGTGCAAAATTGCAGCACTCTATCTCAATTATTGCGGACGCTAGAGTGATTACAACAGACGGACAGACGGACATAGCTAGATCGCCTTAGAATTTTATCCTGATCAAGAATATATATACTTTATAGGGTCGCAAATGATTAGTTCGATGTGTTACAAACGGAATGACAAACTTAATATACTCTCCATACTATGGTGGAGGGTATAAAAATATCAGTCGGCTTTGCCGACGGAGATATACCCTCAGCCTGAGTGGATTGAAATACTCATTTCCCAAAAAAATATGCATTTAGGGGGGTTTTCAAAATTTTGGGCGTATGAACCGACAAAGGTACGGATAGGATTAAAGCTCAAAAAATTGCGGGAATATCGATAGATAGGGCTTTTTTTATCAGAGGACGACTAGGGAAACCTTTGGTAAAAATATCCAAAGGATCCTCGAACAGATCCTTAACCACACAAAAATGTTGAACATTTGTTACCACAAGGATTGGATAGATAGGGCCCAAATTTGAACATAAACTATGTTTCGACAATATTTAGAGATCCAAAGTTTGGACCAAATCGGTTGCTACGTCCAAACGACGCGTACCTTTTAGCGAATATTTTCGAACTTTTGTGGGGGATGTAGCGGAAGGAGTGGACCTATAAGAACAACCTTCGAATTTCATCTAATATTCTAAGAAATATTACAATATCCAAAGTGTGGACGAACACAGTATTCGGTTCGAGCTCTCTCCAGCCACTACATATGGTGCCAAAGGGGTTTTTTTTTTCAACTTTTGGCTGTTTTCTCAAAAAGTATGGACTTGCCCTTGAAAAAACTTTCACAGTCGTAATTGAGGCAGCGAATGCAAGTTGCTACAACAAAAATCAAAGTTGCTTCAACAAAAATTATTGGAGTAAAACAATCTCGACTGCGCCAGTAAACCTTAGAATAAACAAAGCACCGTTTATATACCCTACACCACTATGTGGGGAGGGTATTATAAGTTGGTTTTGGCCAAAACGTTTGTAACGCATCGAAATAATGGTCGTAGACCCATACTTATGTATACCAAAATGAATGTCTCGACGAGCTGAGTCGATCTGGCTATGTGTGTCCGTCTGTCCGTTCGTCCGTCTAAACCTTGTAATCACGCTACAGGTCGCAATTTTGATCGGATCGTCACGAAATTTTGGATGTTGATGGGGGTCCCGGTGGGTAAGAAGCCTATTGATTTTGGTGATGGTCGGATAATATTTAGGGGTCGGAATGGGCAAAAAACTTATTTGGATAAAAAGACAACGTTTTTTTCCAAAGCGAATATCTCAGCTTCTATAAGGGGTATACCAAAAGTAGAAAATATCACCTTTCTAATGATGTGCAGTAGGTTCTCGTAGGTTATCAAACAACGAAGATATCACAATAGGCGCAAATTTTGCGATTTTAATTATAATGACGAATATCACAGCTTTGGTTGAGGACTTTCCGAAAGCAAAGCCTGACTATGAAAGTAGAAGATCCCATCTTTACAATGACGCAAACTAGGTCGGCGTATGTGACCAAATAATGGAAATATCGCAATAGTCATAGTAATACATCCCATTTTTCATTTTTTTTTTTTTTGAAATCACGCTACAGGTCGCAATTTTGATTAGATCGTTACGAAATTTCGTGGGTTAATGGAGGTCTCACAGAGGAAGAAGCCTATTGATTTTGGTGATGTTCGGATAATATTAGGGGTCGCAATGAGCAAAAAATTTATTTGGAGAAAAAGTCAACATTTTATTCCAAAGCAAATATCTCAGCGTCTATAAGGTGTATATAAAAGACCTGGCAAGGAAAGTAGAAGATATCACCTTTACAACCATGTAACGTAGGTTGTCGTAGGTGGTCAAACAACGAAGATATGGCATTTTTATAATAACAAGTAAAAAAGTGTCAGTCGGCTTTGCCGACAGATATATACCCTCAGCCTGTATATATTGAATAATAATTGAATAATTTTTCCCAAAAAACGTATGTATTTAGGGTTTTTTAAAAATATTGGGAATTTGAACCGACAAAAATATTCATTAGGATTAGGGATCAAAAGTTTTGCGGAGGAGATACTAAAAGGAATGGATCTACATTGACCATTATGGAAGGGGATTTCCAGCCACTACATATGGTGCCATAGGGGGCTTTTACACCCTTCGGGATGTTTGCTCAAGAAGTATGGACTTGCCCCTGAAAAAACTTTACCATCGTAATTGAGGCAGCAAATGCTAGTTGCTTCAACAAAAATCAAAGTGATTCGATAGCAGGTCTTAAAGTGAATTTATCCGAAATTTTGTGTGGGAGGTACCGGATGGATTGGACAAATATAGTTCATATTTGAACTTTATCTATATCTAGTAGATATATTAGGATGTGCAAAGTATGGACCAATTCGGCCACTCCCTTCAAGAGTTACCGTATGAACAAATTTTCCAAACATTTTTGAACTTTTGTGGGGGAGGTACCTGAAGGAGTGGACCGATATGGCTTATCTTCAAACATATACTATGTTTGGACAAAATGTTACTAACGCCAAATTTTGGACCGAATCGGCAGATCCGTTCTAGAGTTATCTTGCGCTCCAACCGCCTCACACCGTGTCATACGGGTTTTTTTGCACCTTTCAGGCTATATTCTCAGGAAGTATGGACATGCCCCTAATGAAACTTGTACCGTCGTATGGAGGGCGGCGAATACAAGTTGCTAAAACAAAAATCAGAGCTATTCGCGAGATGGCCCTAAACTGAACTTTTCCCAAATTTTGTGTGGGAGGTACCCGGAGGAGTGGGCCGATTGAGTCCATATTGAAACATTATCTAAGTCTCGTGCACACTTTACGATGGGCAAAGTATGGACCAAATCGGTTATTCTCTTCAAGAGTTATCGTGCGCACAAATTTTCCGAACATTTTCGAACTTTTGTGGGGGAGGTACCGGAAGGAGTGGACCGATATAGCACATCTTCGAACTTAAACTAAGTTTGGGCAAAATATTACGAAAGCCAAAATTTGAACCGAATCGGTTCATCCGTTAGAGAGTTATCGTGCGCTCCAACCAGATAGACAGACAGACAGACGGACGGACATTGCTCAATCGGTTCATCCGTTAGAGAGTTATCGTGCGCTCCAACCAGATAGACAGACAGACAGACGGACGGACATTGCTCAATCGACTCCAAATTGTCTGAAACACATTTGGTCCAAACATACTTGGGGTCTTAAACCATTATTTCGATGAGGCACATTTTGCCCGTATGAAAGTGTATATACCCTCGTTAGCATAAATGCTGAGGGTATAATGACGGATATCACACCATTGGTTGGGGAGCATCTAAAAGCAAAGCCTAACTAAGAAAGTAGAAAATCGCATATTTACAAGTAAAAAAGTATCAGTCGGCTTTGCCGACAGAGATATACCCTCAGCCTGTGAATATTGAAACATTTTTTTTCCAAAAAACGTATGTATTTAGGCGGTTTTAAAAATTTTGGGCGTATGAACCGACAAAAATGTTGATTAGGGTTAAAGATCAAAAGATTTGCAGAGGAGATACTTAAAGGAATGGATTGACCATTAAGGAAGAGTGTCTCCAGCCACTACACATGGTGCCATAAGGGGGTTTTTACACCCTTCGGGCTGTTTGCTCAAGAAGTATGGACTTGCCCCTGAAAAAACTTTTACCATCGTAATTGAGGCAGCGAATGCAAGTTGCTTCAACAAAAATCAAAGTGATTAAAGAGGACTTATCCGAAATTTTGTGTGGGAGGTACCGGATGAGTGGACAAATATAGTCCATATTTTAACCTGATCTATATCTGGTAGATATATTAGGATGTGTGAAGTATGGACCAGTTCGGCCACTCCCTTCAAGAGTTACCGTACGAACAATTTTTCCGAACATTTTTGAACTTTTGTGGGGGAGGTACCTGAAGGTGTAGACCGATATGGCTTATCTTCGAACTTAAACTATGTTTGGACAAAATATTACTAAGGCCAAATTTTGGACTGAATTGGCAGATCCGTTTGAGAGTTATCTTGCGCTCCAAACACCCCACACGGTGTCATAGAGTTTTTTTTGCAACTTTCAGGCTATTTTCTCAGGAAGTATGGACTTGCCCCTGATAAAACTTTTACCGTCGTGTAGTGGGCGGTGAATACAATTTGCTAAAACAAAAATCAAAGCGATTCGAGGGAAGGTCCTAAAGTAAACTTATCCGAATTTTTGTGTGGGAGGTACCAGAAGGAGTGGACCGATTGAGTCCATATTCGACTCACATCTAAGTCTGGTAGACATTTCACGATTTGCAAAGTATGGACCAAATCGGTTACTCCCTTCACGAGTTATCGTACGTAAAAATTTTCCGAACATTTTCGACCTTTTGTGGGGGAGGTACCGGAAGGAGTAGACCAATGTAGCTCATCTTCGAACTTAAACTTAGTTTGGGCAAAATATTACGAAAGCCAAAATTTGAACCAAATCGGTTCATCCGTTCGAGAGTTATCGTGCGCTCCAGCCAGCAGGACAGACAGACAGACCGACAGACAGACGGACGGACATGGCTAGATCGACTCCAAATTGTCTGAAACACATTTCGTCCAAACATACTTGGGGTCTAAAACCATTATTTCGATGAGGCACATTTTCATCGTATCAAAGTGTATATACCCTCCTTAGCCTAAAGGCTGAGGGTATAAAAATTATGCAAAGTATGTTGGCGTAGGTGGTCAAATAATAGAGATATCGCAATAGTCATTAATACATCCCTTTTTTCCACTTTTTCTGCAATCACACTACAGGTCGGAATTTTGATCGGATCATCACGAAATTTTCTCACAGAGATAGAAGCATATTGATGTTGGTGATGTCGATAGTAGTCAAATATAAAATTAAATATTAATTATTTTGGTTCAGTTCGCCTTAAGTCATTTGGTATAAAAGCCAGATAGGTGAAAACTTTCGTATCTTCCTAAAAGAAATGCTTTCGAGTGAAAAGATTATGCACAGAGGTAGTGGTGTAGGGTATCACATAGTCGGCCCCGTACCGACTATAGCCTTTTCTCACTTGTTATATTTTAACTAATGTATCTTTATTCTGGTGGTCTTAAGACTGACTTAAGCATTATAATTTTAATAGTTTGTTATCCAATGTAGCGAAGGATTTTTGCTTACGCTGCATTGAATGACTGTCTGAGAATGTAGGAACGCTACATTAGGCTGGCATTCATGAATTTAATTAAATTTAATTATTTTTGTATTTATTGTATTTATCAATTAAATTTAATTTTAAACCAGGGGGAAGGGTTGGGACGTAACTCACACACATAAAAATAACTCCTGATTTTACCTATTTTGAGGGTCCTGGCCATATTTTAATATAATTTGTCATTCATATACCCTTTTTTGTCATTTGTATACTCTACACCACACTGTGGTAAGGGGTATTATTTCTTTGTGCATTTGTATATAACATACAAAAAGAAAACGAGATGGACCCATGGTTCCTTCTAGGCATTTACATAGAATCACATACTGAGTCGATTTATGCATGTCCATCCGTGTCCGTTTGCAACGTACAGGTCGCATTTATTGTCCTATTTAGCTTAATATTGGGTAATATACTTTTTATAGCCATAGGAAGAAAGGTAATAGACCTTTGGTGAAACTCGGTTCAGATTTGGATATAGTTCCCATATATAATTTCAGCCGATTTCACGTATTTGCTGCACCAAACACGGTATATACATACGTCCCATTTTGATGAAATTTGAAATGTGTAACTGAATTCGGTCTAAAAATAAATCGAAATCGGTTCAGATTTGTATATAGCTCCCATATATATATTTTCGGCCGATTTCACGTTTTGCTGCACCTTATAAATGTCCAATTTTCAAGCAATGTGGAATGTATATCGGAATTTGGTCTAGTAATAAGTGTACCATATTACATCGAAATCAGTTCAGATTCATCTTCCACATACATACATATATTTTACAAATTCACAGTGGTCCAGAGTATCATATGGTCGGCCCCGCCCGACTTTGATCCTTTCCTTACTGTTTATACCCTACGCCACACTGTGGTAAGGGGTATTATGTCTTTGTGCATTTGTATGTAACATAGAAAAGGAAACGAAATAGACCCATAGTTCCTTTTGGGGATATACATATAATCACTTTCTGAGTCGATATATGCATGTCCGTCCGTCTGTCTGTCCATGTTTTTGTTTTTTGTTCGCAACGTATAGGTCGCATTTTTTTGGCCGATTCAGCTGAACATTGGGGAGTATAATTTTTTTTGAGCCGATTTTGATGAAATTTGGAATGTGTGACTGACTTCGGTCTAGAAATGAGTGTGCCAAATTATATCGAAATCGGTTCAGATTTGGATGTAGCTCCCATATACATATATTTTCTGGCGATTTGACGTATTTGCTACACCAAACACGGTATATATGTTTGATTTCGATGAAATATGGAATGTGTGACTGAATTTGGCCAAACAATAAATATGCCAAATTACATCGAAATCGGTTCAGATTTGGATATAGCTCCCATATATATTTTCGCCCGATTTCACGTATTTGCTTCACCAAACATGCTATATACGTCCGATTTTGATGAAATTTGGAATGTGTGACTGAATTTTGTCTAGTAATAAGTGTACTATATTATATAGAAATCAGTTCGAATTGAAATATATCTCCTATATATATTTTACATATACACAGTTGTGTAGGGTATCATATAGTCGGCACCGCCCGACTATGATCCTTTCCTTACTGTTTTTTTCTTCTAATTTTTCTAATCGAGCCAACAAATATATTTGGAATAATATTTTAACAATAAAGCTTTGCTCCAGAACTGAAACGTTTTTACAATTTTTACAACTTTTACAGATTTTATCCAAGAAACCTTCCCGGTACACAAAAAATGTGTAAAATGTTCACTTCTCTTTAAACAAAAATGGCGCTGAATGACGCTCTCTTTAAAGAATAGCAACATGGTTGCCGCCTTCCGATTGGCTGGTTGGCCGACTTTGACATTTGTTATAGTTTTTTTGACGTTTTTCCATTCCCGTACATTTTCAAAAAACTTTTGTGTGAGAACAATTCTTTTACAGTTTTCACTTTTACGAGTTTCACTATTAAAAAGAACGGGAACAAAGCTTAAGTCCCAATTTACATTAAGCCATTTATCTTGCGACAATTTTTCTCGCTCTCTTTTAAACTTGCCTCTCGCGTTTATACAAGCAATTCTGATTTGGCAAGTTTCGTTTTCAAAACATTGGAAATAATGTCAAAAAACGAAAAATATAAAAGGAATTGCCTGAGAATTGCCGGTACGAGCAACTTTTTTCCACTTCCATACCCCTTACGTGTCTCTCCAACAAACTGTGACTTGCCGCAAGTAAACTTGCCTAATGTAAATTGGGACTAAGTTTTTTTCTCTTTGTTGCTATAATATACAATTTATATACCCAATCTCTATAAATTCGGTGTCATACTTTTCTATGGATTGTTTAATTTCAGTAGATATTTTTAATTTATCTTTTAGTGGTTTGTACGGACTCTGGGGCCGAATAAATTTGGATTTACTTCTAGATTTTTTTTTTATTTGTTGGGTTTCGCGAAAATAAAAATAAATGTAGTAAATCTTTTAACATCTACGAATAGATATTGAATGCTGTTAGCGATTTATGCATACATTTTCTCATAGAAATAATTAAGATATTTTTATTTGTTCCACTAATAAATTTGTTGTTTTAAAATAATAAAACAAAACCAATGGGATTAAGCCAGACTTTTTGAAAAAAAAAACCAGTGAGGAAAGGATCAAAGTCGGGCGGGGCCGACTATATGATACCCTACACCACTGTGAATATGTAAAATATAAATCGGAGCTATATCCAGATCTTAACCGATTTTGATATAATTTGGCACATTTATTTCCAGACCGAATTCAGTCACACATTCCAAATATCATTGAAATCGGACTTATATATCGTGTTTGGAGCAGAAAAAAACGAAATCGGCCGAAAATATATATGGGTGCTATATCCAAATCTGAACCGATTTCGATATAATTTGGCACATTTATTTCTAGACTGAATTCAGTCACACATTCCAAATTTCATCGAAATCGGAAATATATAGCGTGTTTGGTACAGAAAATACGTGAAATCGGCCGAAAATATATATGGGAGCTATATCCAAATCGGAACCGATTTCGATATAATTTGGCACACTTATTTCTAGACCGAATTCAGTCAAACATTTCAAATTTCTTCAAAATCGGACGTATATAGCGTGTTTGGTGCAGCAAATACGTGAAATCGAGCGAACATATATATGGGAGCTATATCCAAATCCGGACCGATTTCAATATAATTTTGCACACTTACTTATAGACAAAATTCAGTCACACATTCAAAATTTCATCAAAATTGGACGTATATAGCGTGTTTGGTGCAGCAAATACGTGAAATCGGGCGAAAATATATATGGGAGCTATATCCAAATCTGAACCGATTTTCACCAAAAGCAGTAACGTTCTTCCGACGGCTAAAAAAATGGTATTCCCCAATTTTCAGCGAAATCGGTCAACAAATGCGACCTGTATGTTGCGAACGGACGGACGGACGGACGGACATGCATAAATCGACTCAGAAAGTGATTCTATGTATATCCCTAGAAGGAACTATGGGTCTATCTCGCTTCCTTTTGTATGTTACATACAAATGCACTAACACATAATACCCCTTACCACATAGTGGTGTAGGGTATAAAAATATTTTTTAAATGATAATAAAAACCGCTATACCTTTTGCGTGCATCGACCAATTTTGAGAACGCGATCGGTTTTGAAACTAATTTTTTTCTTATAGTTAGTTTACATTTACGAAATCCACTCGATTTCAACTGTTAATTCCATTGCTTAAACGTCAAATGAAATTAACGCAAAGGAATTGACAGTTGAAATCGATTGGATTTCGTAAATGTAAACCAAGCATTAACCTCTATACCAAAAATCGTAGATGTGATCTCAATTTTTTTGTAATTTTTTCATATGGAATTGCAAAAGAAATTTGTTTTTCACCATATACACTTTCATAGGGGCAAAGTGTGCCTCATCGAAATAATGATTTTAGACCCCATGTATGTTTGGACGAAATCCGTTTCAGATAATTTGGAGTCGGTTTACCCTTGTCCGTCCGTCTGGATGGAGCGCACGATAACTCTCGAACATATTAACCGATTGGATCGAAAATATGGCCTTCGTAATATTTTGTCCAAACTTATTTTAAGTTCTGTTAACGAAAACCTTAGCTGGTCTCAAGTAAAAGCAATTGCTAAAGATCGTAATAAATTTAAGGCACTATGCGCCTCCTAACTGGCGCGAAAGCAATAAATAATAATAAAATAATATTTTAAGTTCGAAGATGGGTCATATCGGTCCATTCCTTCGGGTACTTCCACCACAAAAGTTAAAAAAATGTTCGGAAAAATTGTGCGCACCATAACTCTTGAAGGTAGTAATCGATTTGGTCCACACTTTGAACATCATGAAATGTCTATCAGACATAGATGAAGTTTCAATACGGACTCTATCGGTCCACTCCTTCGGGTACCACCCACACCAAATTTCGGATAAGATTAGTTTAAGACCTATTCTCGAATCGCTTCGATTTTCGTTGTAACAAGTTTTTGGTACAAGTTTTTTCAGGAACAAGCCCATACTTCCTGAGAAAATATCCCGAATAGTGTAAAAATCATTATGGCACCAACCGATTTCGTGTAAAATTTGGCGTTCGTAATATTTTGTCCAAACTTAGTTTAAGTTCGAAGATGGGAAATATCAGCACAAAAATTCCGGTACATAACAACCAACCGGCACCCCCCTCAAAAAAAAATGTCACTAAAATGGTACACGCTTTATCTGTTGAACGGAGCAACCGATTAGTTCCAATTTTGGATTTTCTAATATTTTAGTAGTTTGATTTCGAAAATGGTTTCTCGGTCTTCTTCTTATGGTAGCTCCCCCACAAGAGTTCAAAATGTTTGTTTAAGTGCAGATCCTTTGGAAAATTATACTGATGCTGCTTCTTATGGTCCTTTTTACAGCGATATTATGTTTTTCGTGGACAAGTCCAGGCTTCCAGATATAGTGGTCCAAAAGATCGCAAGTTCAAATGTCCCAAAAGGGTCATATAATTCTGAAATTCCCGTAAATACATAATTTTTGGGAAATAGGATTTTGGTTTTGTATCCAGTATTCCGTCTGTCCTTATATGAAAATTTCAATTCACATAGGCTGAGGGTATATCTCTGTCGGCAAAGCCGACTGATACTTTCTTACTTGTTTCAATTTAACTTACCATTCTAACATACTTACCATGTTTAGGGAACGAACATATACCAATAATAATTAGGCGTGAGCTTTAAAATGCAAATTTGTTTATTTGATTTAAATATCTTTATTTTTATTATTCATTTTTTTTTTTCAATTCTATTAGCATGTTTAGCTTCATTTTATTTTTGCCTTATTACTTAAAAGATAATTTTTATTTATTTATTTTTTTTGAGGGATCGTTTTTTATTGAAAAAAAAGTTTTTATTAACTTACTTTTTGCTTCGAAGCATTCAGTTTGTAGTTTAATATTATTTTATATGAATTTGTTTGTTAATATTCCCGTGGTGCAAATTCTCTTGTCTTCATGTTTAGTTTTGTTTTAATAATATTTTAGACAAATGTAAAATTAGAGAATGTAAATAGATAAAGAAGAGTAAATGAGTATTTAATTTGTTTACAAACAAATATCGGCTATTTACACAACATAATAAAAATTTAAAACAGTTTCAAAAATAAATTATGAAGATTTTTGTGTAGAACGGTAGCACTGTTCATTGGTAAATTTCGTAGAAGAGCAAATTGTGAAAAATTTCTTACATATCCAAAGTTTTTCAAAACTTTGAAATGACAGACACGACAAAAATTCTGGCAGATCGGCCAAATTTGTCTCGTGAAAACTTTTTAAAGATAAAGTCATTATGCGTCACGTAGATATTTCTTGTACATACATACAATAAGTAGTTTTTAAAAACACGGGAACCGAGGAAATTCATTTCGAATGATTCATAATTCTTTTAATTTGCAATTATATACCTATTATGTAGCTTGATAACTTTTTTCTCAGAAATTATTTCATGTTGTGCGATCAGGATATAATATAGACTATAGATGTATATCAACCCCATACTTCTTGAGAAAATGATCCGAAAGCTATAAAAACCCGCTACGGCCAGCAAGTGCCGTGGCTGGTGCGCAAGACAAATCGCGGACCGAATACTGCGTTGATTTCATCAAATATTAGATAAAATTCGAAGGTGGTGCTTATTGGTCCATTTCTTGCGGTTACCTCCCCCACATAAGTTCGAGAGTATTTCCTACAATGGTACTTGGCCCAAACAAATTTGGATCTTGAAATATTGTGCCCAAAACTTAGTTAATGTTCATAAGTGGGACCCATCGGTCCACAGCTTGGGCTACCACCCACACAAATGTTCAACATTTTCGTTTAAGTGCGTTTAAGGCCAGTTCGTGGATGCTTTGGCAAATTTTACCGAAGGTGCACCTGGTGGCCCTGTTTTCAGCGATAATATGTTTTTTCTTGAGTATGATATAATGGTTCAAAGGTCTATATTATATGGCGACCAACTGAAATGACTGGTGGCGCGATATCTATCGAGAGGAATGTCTGCCAAATAAGATACACTTCCTTTTGGTACCTCCCCCGAAAATCTTTTGAGCTTTAATCCAAATCCATATTTATACCCTCAGCATTTATGCATACGAGCACAATGTGCCTCATCAAAATATGTTTGGACGAAATCCGTTTCAGACAATTTGGAGTCGATTTAGCAATGTCCGTCCGTCTGGCTGCCTGGAGCGCACGATAACTCTCGAACGGATTAACCGATTTGGTCCAAAAATTTGGCTTTCGTAATATTTTGTGCAAACTTAGTTTAAGTTCGAAGATGGGTCATATCGGTCCACTCCCTCGGGTACCTCCCCCACAAAAGTTCAACAACATTCGGAAAAATTGTGCGCACGGTAACTCTTGAAAGGAGAAGCTGAGTGGGTCCATACTTTGCACATCGTGAAATTTCTACCAGACATAGATGAGGTTCCAATATAAACATTATCGGTTCACTCCTTCGGGTACCTCCCACACAAAATTTCGGCTAAGTTCAGTTTTAGACCTCCCCTCGAATCGCTTTCATTTTTGTTGTAGCAACTTGTATTCGTTGACCCCATTACGACGGTACAAGCTTTTTCAAGGGCAATACTTCCTGAGAAAACAGCCCAAAAGGTGTTAAAACTCCAATGGCACCATGTGTAGTGGTTGGAGCACACTATAACTCTCGAACGGATTAACCGATTTGGTCCAAAATTTGGTTTTCGTATTTTTTTGTTCAAACTTAGTTAAAGTTCGAAGATGGGCCACTCCCTCGGGTACCTCCCCACAAAAGTTAAAATATGTTCGGAAAAATTGTGCGCACGATAACTCTTGAAAGGAGAAGTTGATTTGGACCATACTTTGCACATCGTGTAATGTCACCAGATTTAGATGAGGTTCCAATATAGACTCAATCGGTTCACTCCTTTGGGTACCTCCCACAAAAAATTTCAAATAAGTTCACTTGAAGACCTGCTCTCGAATCGCTTTGATTTTTGTTATATCAACTTGTATTCGCTGCCCCCATTACGACGGTATAAGTTTTTTCAAGGGCAAGTTCACATTTCCTGAGAAAATGTCCGAAAGCCGTTGAGCTTCATGTGTAGTTGCTCCGGCCATAACTCCGGACGAATTAGCTGATTCGATCCAAAATTTGACCTCCGTAACATTTTGTCCAATTAATTTAAGTTCGAAGAAGGGCTATATCGGTCCACCCATTCCGTTACCTCCCCCACAAAAGACTAACAAACTTCACTAAAATGGTATGCACGCCTATCTTGAAAATATCTTCAAATTTAGTTCTCCTTCGAAAATGGCCCATATCGGTCTAAGGAGAAGAAGACGGTACCACCCATTTATTTTTTATGTTCTGTTTAGAGTCTGTTCGAAGATCCTTTCGAAATTTATACCGATGCTTCTCCATGTGGTCCTGTTTACAGAGATAATATATTTTTCGTTTAAAGTACGTCCAAAAAAGGCCACAAAAACTGAAAACCCCTAATACATAATTATCGGAAAAAAAAGATTTTGGTTGCGTAGCTGGTATTCGATTCGATATTGCCAATAGATGAAAGTTCCAATTCACACAGGCTGAGGGTATATCTCTGATACTTCTTTACTCTGTCCCTCGGTCTCTCTGTTGAAATCAAGATACAGCTTGCAATGTTTAAGATAGAGCTTAATAATTTGGTACAGAAGTTTCTATTATACATATGAAGTTTGGTATTGACAATATATGATATAGCCCCCATACAAAGGCACCACCCGATTTTTAGTATTGGTATTTAGTCTTCTCTTGGTCTACAAAATTTTTCGCCAGAAATTTGTCAGTATAGATCCACGTTTTGATATAGCCTCTGTACAACGGTACCTCATGATTTTCGGTATTGTGAATGTTTTAGCGACATTATTTTAACAAAATGCCTAAAATGTTGTGTTTAGTCCAGACCAAGAAATTTGTCAGAAAAAGTCGACGTTTGAACGTTCCTACCGATGCACAGAGGGGAAACATAGGCCTAAAGGTGCTCAAAACTCAAAATATGAAAATCGTTTTTTTATGAAAAAATGTTGATAAACGGCAACCAGACTCTTTTCTACATTTGCTATAACCATCCTCGACTTTGTAAGATTAACCAATCCAATGCAGCAGTCGATTGAACTTAGGCTTACTGAAAACAAAAAGTAAATTTTCGAAAACTAAGAAATTAGGTGAACATTAAAATGACATTATTTTCGCGAAAATTTATATTTTTCAAGATTTATTGTTTTTGTACGGTCTCCGAACAAGATTAGCATTTAAAATTTTCAGATTGATTTTACATCTTTGCTCTTTAATAATGGTGATACATATCCTCTTTATGAAAATTTTTTATGATAATTTTTAAGATTACTACAATTTCAATAGTGAAAAAGTATATTTCCCCGTCGTTTCCCGACCATAGTTTCTTCTAATGTTTTATGCGCTTGAGTCTCAAATATCAGATTCAATCATAAAAAATTGCGCATATTTGCGCCATTCCGAGAAAATCAAATTTTTCTCAACTAAAATATAAAATATTTTTATATGGAATTGCAAGGTTTACTCACACTAAATTTTGCTCCGCCTTATAACCGGGGCTCTTATTTATCAGACTAAACCAACACCTATCAAATATGTTTGCATTATTCGGAAACATTCACGGCTTTTCTCATGTGAATTGAGAAAAATTTAATTTAAGTAAGTTTCAAAAAATAAAATTTTGAATGAAATATATGTATATGGGACTATATATACATCTGTACCGATTTGTTTGAAAATTGGCTCAAAGTTTTTTTAGGGCTAGTTCAGGTTGCATGTGTCAAATTTCAGAAATTTTGGTGCATTTTTATCTCATATCAGATGCGAATATATATGGAAGCTGCATCCAAATCTGGACCGATTTTCATTATTTTCTATAGGATTAATCCTTGTACAGAAGATAGGCTTTGTGCAAAATTTTATATCAATCGGACTATAAATGAGCTTTCTAGGGCTTTTGATCAACTTTTAACACAAATTTCCCCTCTGTGCGATGTTCGGCACTTAAAAGTTTTTAGTCATTGTATCTCACCGAAATGGCTGAAATATGGTCTTCTTTGGAGCTACAAAACAAATCAGTATAGGTCCACGTGGTTATATAGCGCCAATAAAAAGATACCTCCCCATTTTCGGTATTTTCAAAGTTTTACCCGCATTGTCTCACAGAAATGGCAGAAGGTTAGGTCCGGATTTTCTGTATTTTGACGGTTTTACCACATTATCTTACCGAAATGACTGACATTTTTGTATTTAGTCTTCTTTGAGCCTAAAAAGTATCTCTAAGAAATGTGTGAGTATAGGTCCACAGGAATATGTAAAATTCGGTATATCGTCTTCGTTAGGGACATAAACCATTCCAGCAAAGAATTTTCGGTAAAGGTCCACGTTTTAATATAGTATCTCCCGATTTTCGCCATTTTCAACATTATCTAATAGAAAAGGGTTAAAATGCGTTGGGGATATACAGCATTTCTGCAAAGAATTGTGCGATCTAGTTTTATTATTAAAATATATATTCATCACAAATATTTCAAAGCCTATTTAAATGGAGCGCACAACATCTTCTGTGTGAACTTATAACGAAAAAACTCATCAATTAGATATTTATAGTGTCAAATAACAACTACAATGTGGATACAAATTGTAAAATATGGCCTAAACCCTATACCAAGAACAAGGGCTGCTAAGAATGTTATATGTTATGGTTACAGATTTCTTTTATTCAGAGACTCACATTGAAATTTGATTTGGAACATTTCTGTCTTTAACAGTATTCCCAAAATGTAAAGGATTTTGTTAGATTTTGATCTACTACGGAATTATGTAAAATTAATAGTCCAAAATTAAAACAAATGATTTCATCCTAAAATGTATAAATTTGAAATCTAATTTTCTTAAGAAAATAGTGTACCCAGATATATGGTTTATTCTGAAACTCATAATGAAATTTTGTGTAGAATTTTTCTTCTTTTGACTATTTTCACCTAAAAACAAGTTTTCTATTACTTTCATGTATCAATTCGAAAAAAGAAGGAAAAAAATTTCATCAAAAAAATTGGGAAATATTTTCATGTTTTTTTTTCAGCAAAATTTATACTGATATTTTCTTGATATGTAATGTAAATAGACATTTAATTTCTTTGGAAAATATAAAAATTAAATTTTTTTCATTGAATTTTTGTTCTGAGCAAATTTTCATTGGGATTGGGAAATGAATATTTACCCTTTGGGCAAGGACGCTCGCGTTCTTGCAGAGAATATTCCTCCCGATAAAGCTAGCCAAAAGGCGAAATCGAAGTCAACTATTGGCAAGCTCTTGCACGATGCTTGTTTTAATGATAATGAATCGGATGATCGGATTCCGGGATATCGCGTCGAAGACATTGTTCGGCCAGACTCATCACCTATGGCTTCAAAAAGCAACGATGCAAAACCCACTACCCTTGTAACCAATATTGAAGAATTGCCTTCCATTGATGTCACCAATCTAATGAATGCTAATTCGAAGCAAATCCATGCAATACCTACATCAGCAGAAACGGTGAGCAATATGGATCAAGAGGAATATCTCCCGACTGAAGACGAAGATTTCCAACTTGTGCAAAAGAAAAGAAAAATTGCAACTAGTTCCAGAAAAGCTAAGGTAGATATGTCCAATTTTGGACGTCATGTTCCAAAAAATGCATCCGATCAGTTGGTGCCGTCAAGCAACAGATTTGCGATATTAGGTGATTTGGATATTAAATCTGACAAAGCGTATAATAGGCCTGCTCCTTTGAAAGAAGTAGTAGATAAACCTGATAGGAATAGAAAATCTTTCTGTCCCCCTATTTTTCTTTTTGGCGTAGACTTGCATAGTTTGTTAAATGATTTAAAGGCCAGGAACATCGAATTTAGAATTATTAATAAAAGCAGACACAAAATTAAACTTTATCTACAAGATCCAAATGTACACACCGAATTAATGAGCCTTCTACGAGAAAAAAAGTTGGACTCGTATTCTTATACTCCAAAAGAGTTGAAACGACAAACCATAGTTCTGCGCGGACTTCTACATGAAACTCAAATTGAAGATATTAAGTCAGATCTAGATCATGGCCGTTCGTGGGACTTGATTTGGTTACGAAGTTTTTCGGCAAATCACACACACGCGACCCGAACGCAAAGTAAGAGAGCAAATGTTTTGATTTTTTTACTTCAGTCTTGTACTGAATTTCATGCAAGCAGGTTGATGCCGCTTTATTTGTTTATTTTTGGGTACACAGAAAAGATTTTGCAGTTGTACAGCAAATATGTGGAGGGAAGAATTTGAAAATGATTTTTGTTTTGTATTAATATTTTTAATGACGCAGAATGCCTCGTCTGCAATGCAACAATAAAAAATGTATGTATGCTTAGAAAGTCTTAAAAAATCATTTTTATATACAATTTGTTTTTTTCTCTCAAAAAAATTAACATATGAAGAAAAATACTTTTCAAATTATGAAGTTATTTATATTATTTTTAATTTAAGTCATACAAAGCGAACGCGCCAACAATATATTTTTCATTTCACACTCAATATGAAAATCATCACCCTGTTCTGTCAGTGTAATTTTACCCACACATAAACAATTTAAGCGCTCGCTCTTCTTGGTCGGCTATGATCTAGATATGTTAGTTCCGGATACGGTGCAAGACGTCTCTAAATTCACCACTTCTTACTCTAGAAAAAACGATATTGATACAGGGCTTTATCTTGTAACTCTACAGTCGGGCAAATCGGTATCAGAATTGAAGTCACTGAGGTATGTATTGAAGCAAAGAGTCTATTGGGAATTGCCGAGAAGAAACATGGGAGATGTCCAATGCTGGAGATGCCAGAAATGGGGCCATGTGTCGCAAAATTGCAATAGAGAATCTGTTTGTGTCAAATGTGGTGAAAACCACGCCAAAGGCGAATGTAAAATCAGGGATGGGAACCTACCCTACTGTATCAACTGTGGGAATCGTGGTCATCCCGCAAGTTTTAGGGGTTGTCCTGAATATAAAAAGTATGTTGAACTGAAGAAAAGAGCTAAAACAGTTGCTTTGGAAAGAAAATCGAAAGTGAATAACAATGTTTTTAATGCTTTATCCTCTGTTATACAGCCGAATATCTCTTATTCAGATGCATCCCGTAAGTGTACCACTAGCCTAACTCCAGCCTCTTCTCCGAGGCCGAGATTTATCGAAGATTTTTTAAAAATCGCTAAAGAAATTTGTCCCCCTAAGACAATTTCATTAGAAGATAAAATTTCAAATTTCTTAAGAGATTATAAATCAATGTCAAAGGATGAGGCGATACAACAATGTATTAGTCTCTTGCGCGAAGTTAATCAAACTTATGGTCCGTAATATGTTAAATCTCATCACATTTAATGTTAGGTCATTAATTGAATATGGCCGTAAATACGAATTGTACAAGTTAGTCAACACCCATGATATTGACGTTGCATTCATTCAAGAAACGCACTTGCGATCTGGTGCAAATATTAATTTTGAGGGCTGTCAATTTCTCAGAGACAATAGCTCACAAGGGGTAGCTATTCTGCTAAGGAAAAATTACAAGTTCAAAAAAGAGGTTATTTCGGGTTTTAGTTTCCCTAGTTTATTTATCTCGGTTGAAGTTTATATTAATGGCGCTCGTAGAAAAGTTTTGCTTGGCTCGATTTACTTACCGGGAAATTCTGATCAGTCGCAGATTTCACGTTCTCTGATTTGTTTAGGTCACTATTCCAGGGATTTTGATTTTACCTTTGTTGGTGGCGACTTTAATGCCAGACATGTTTCATGGGGGGATTTCATGAATAACATAAATGGGAATTGTTTTTATGATCACCTCCAACAACATCCACATTTCTTTACCAGAATATCTTCATCTTGTCCTACTTTTCCTAATGGTTCATCATATTTGGATCATTATCTTATCAGTTCTAATGCCATAGACTTGCCCAATCCAATTTATTCTACTTCGTGCTTACCAAGTTTTTCAGACCACTATCCTCTCAAGCTTAGCGTCATTCTTCCAAGTATCGAAATTATTTTAAAGCCCCTACCTAGTTTCATAAGTTACGAAAATACGAATTGGAATGATTTCAAATATGATGTAACCCAAGGTATTTTGGACCATTATCCGATTACTGATAGAAATTTGACTAACGATGAAATCGATCAATATGTAGATGACTTCACTTCCGTGGTTAATTCGGTCTCTGAATTTCATTCTGAAAAAATTGACTTGCGAAAAAGACAATTTACAGTATCAGACAGAATAAAACAGCTATTCAAAATTAAATATAATTGGCAAAAGGAGCTTAAACGGATTTACCGTATCTCTAATAACAGGCGCAGTCCGGAATATCTGAGATTATCGAAACAGATCCAATTATTAAGTATAATGATAAAAAGACAGGTAGAACTTGAGCAAATTTCGACTTTCCAAGATAAACTTAAGAAAATTAAGCCAGGACCAAAGGCACATAAGGAAGTTTTTAATATTATTGGTCATCGGAGAACCCGTCCGATAGATAAACTTGCCGTTGATGGTACTGTAATAAGTAATGATTCTGAATGCCTCACGCGTTTAAAATCGTTTTTTTATAATATTTATAATGACGCTGCTAGCCTTCCTTCCGTAAGTGAAGATTTTGTAAACGGGTATATTGCAAACGTTCCACAAAACTGCCACGTATTTTCCACTGATTCAGATGCTAGAAATCAAAGAGGGTGTGCAAATCTAACAAATTTAAATGAAATTCTAGCCGTTGCTACCACTATTAAAAATAAGAAATCATCCGGGCTTGACACACTTTCTAATTTCATAATTCTTAAACTTCCAACAAAGGCCTTTGAATTTCTAACCATTATCTTTAATAACTGTATTTCAAACGGTTATTTCCCAGAATCTTGGGAAGTCTCTAAAATTGTTCCAATAAAGAAAAAACCCAATAATGATGACATATCTAATTTGAGACCTATATCCTTGTTATCTAATGTTGGTAAACTTTTTGAAATGATTGTACGTATTAAAATGGATGTCGGAGTCACTTTACCGTATATACCTAGTTCACAGTTCGGGTTTCAAAAAGGACATTCCACAGTTGATGCAATGACAAAATTCACTAATGATATCGTTCTGAACCTAAGAGAAAAGAAATGTACCGTTGCAGTTTCCCTAGATGTAGAAAAGGCCTTTGATCATACCTCCCATTATGGAATATTGACCAAAATGATAAGGATTGGATTCAGCCCTGAGGTTATTAAACTATTTAAGAGCTTTTTAACAAACAGAAAATTTTGCGTTCTATATAAAAACCAGGTGTCCGAGCTGTCAAATATAAGCTCTGGCGTCCCGCAGGGATCTGTGTTAGCGCCGCACTTATACAACATCTTAATGTACGATTTCCCTCATAACCAGGAAAACGCTTCGGGTATTTTGTACGCTGACGACTCCCTTTTGTACTCGCACCACGAGTCACCAATGTGTGCTACTGACAATATCTCACAATACCTACATAATGTTAAACAATTTTACGATGAGTGGGGAATAAAAATTAACACTTCCAAGAGCGAAGCAATTTGCATTAGAAATGCATCTGGAAAATGTAAGCGTTCTGTAGTTCCTGAGAGTAAGGATTTAAAACTAGTTTTAAATGTCATTGAAATTCCCTTTAAAGACAAAATTACGTACCTGGGTGTAGAGTTCAACAAACTGTTTAAATTTAATTCACATGCTAGAAAGGCATTAAATAAGGCCCGTGGAGTTTTTATTTTGTTTTTGAAAATTCTAAACAACAAAGCTTTGCCAGCAAGTACAAAATTAATGTTGTACAAGACATGTATAAGGCCTGTTATTTTGTACGCCTTTCCTATCTGGTTTAGCATATCACCTACTGTTGTGAAAAAGCTAGAGGTTTTTGAGAGAAAAATTTTGAGACTTTGCATCGGGAAAAATTTTATGTGCATCAATAAGAGGTATTCGAATAATTTTATTTATGCAAATTCAAAATTGCAACGCATGGGTATCTATATCTGTACGATCCTAGATAAGTTTAATACAAGATTAGAGTTTCATGAAAATGTGCATATGAATGAAGCACGAACATTGGTTGGTATAACACAAATTATCTATCTCCCATAGGGTATAAATACGAGTCTGAAGCGGGTATTACCGAGTTTTATGAGAAGGCACTGGCCGGTACACATCGTGGGTAGTTATTGATTTACCTACTTTTTTGTCTGTTCATTGTTTTGTTTTGTTTCCTTTTTTTTTTTTTGTATCATTAGTTTTAAGTTCATAAACCCTGGATAAATTATCCCTTCTTATTGTATTAGTCTCGGGAGCAAAGACGTATGTAACTTTAAATGATGTATACCCACATTTTATGTCCCCTTTCATGTAAAAGCTAGGTGCTGCAATTTCTGACATGGCATTACGATAATACATTATAGTCATAAGTTCCTCATATTATGTATCTAATTCATATATTTACAATGTTTAAAAAAAGACTCAATAAATATAAACTTAAACTTTAATTTCTTTGGTGAAATTTGTCGAAGAATATTTTTGTTTTTGACGTCATCCCTCCAAAATTATGTATTGAGGGACAATTTTGAATAAACTCAGATGAAGTCCTACTTTAATCCTAAAACGTGTTTTTAATTTTTAGAGATTCCTGGCGATTAGATAAGATTTATAGATTTGGTGTATTCTGGGACCTATAGTAAAATTGTAGGCCCAGACTGAGCTTTAAATCTGGGGTCCTCTCCAACAAACAGACAATGTTGTCGAAGTCTTAGCGTTCTTAGCCACTGCCAATCTATCAAACTTCCAAACTGGAAGGCATTGAAATTAATGAAGAAACAAATCTTCGCTTGTATATATGTGTGTGAAGAAGGATTCTAATGAAGACCAGAGCCACTCAGCTGCCTTGATAGTAAAAAGACTTCAAAAATACAAATTTGCAATAAGTTTAATATATATTCAAGTTTTCAAACTCAGCCTTTGTCTATCACCACATCTAAATGCCTGATGAGCTGAACTAAACCACCAGCGAAACGATCGTAGCATATTGCTTGGATGTCTGTGGACTTCGCTAGATAACCCTTTTTCAATACAAAACCTCTTAGGTCATGATAGCTCAAATAATTCAATTAAATAAAACTCTTACAAATAAATGACCTTCTTCCTAATAAAACAGCAATTAAATAAAAATTGTGTAGAATATTTGGATTTAGTATGATCATATTTTAAAGGAATTTTTGAAAGATTTTCGAAAAAAGGACCAAAAAGACCCCTTTGGTAACCGCATGAGGATTAAAATAGCAGAAATATTTCCCACATCATCCTCTATAAATTTGAACTTGCTCCGCCTACTTTGGTTACTTTCCGATGTAAACTCTAAAAACGCCGATACACGTGTCTCATATTTTTAGCTCTAATTTCTTATTTGTTATCAAATCACTTTATATATTATATTTTATCTATACATAATCAGATTTTATCTAATCAAAATATGATAAAGGGAATCGTATACAAGGTTGTATACAAATTATCATCCCAATTAAGGCTCTGATGTATTGAAAATAATATTCGAATATACATATATAGGTATATTCATATATATATGGGTAACGTAGGGGATGAAAGATACCAAGAAACTGCCCTGACCGGCTTTAACTTGGCAAAGTCCACGATCTATCTTGGTCCCTCTTTCATCTCAAGTGAATGAAAGACTTGCTACAATACGGATAAAAGCAAAATTATTCTCATGCTACAACCGAAGACAAAGACGAACAGACCAAAGATACATTCTATGAGCGCTTAGAACAAACATACGACTGTTGTCCTGATTGAAAAGGAGAATATCTTTGGCCCAACAGTTGCGAAATTCAGTCTCCACAGTGAAACATCTGACAACAGAATGAGGCTGATAAACTTTGGTGGGGCAAAAAAAGATGGAATTAGCAGCACCAGATTTAAGCATCTCGACATTCATAAGGGCACCTGGCTGTCTCCGGATCAGAAAACAAGAAATCAAATTAATCAAGTTGTGATAGCTGGGAGACATTCATCGAGCGTGTTGGATGTACGTTCGTTCCGAGGAGCAAACATAGACTCGGATCACTACCTTGTTGCAGCAAAGGTACGTACCAGATTAAACGTAGCAAACAAAGTGCGAACAGACACAACACGGAAGTTGGACATCGGTAAGCTGCAACCACAACAGATAGCCACAGCATATTCCTTTCAACTGGCCCAACTGCTAAATCAAAGCACTCCTTGTCCCGATAACATATTGTAATGGTCGTATGACAAAAAATAAAAGAATTTTTTTATTCTATTTAACTTACAACATATATTGCTTTACAAGCCAATACCAGTTTTAACCCTTACATATATTTGTCCTCCGGAGTTAACATTTTAATCAAACATTAATAAATGTTCGAAAACAACATTGATAAATATTTCAAACTATTTACAAAATTTAACGTAGATTTGATTCGGATTGCCAACTGCGTTCTTACAATGTAGCTGACCTAAATGATAGCATTAAATAAGCGCAAACATGGTTGTATCATATGTTAATGATCATTACTTCGTCTTCGCCGACATAGCTCACACCTTTCATTCGCTATGAGAGAGAACAAAACTTCCTTTCCGATCCAGCTTTTACTGAGTTCACATTAAAATTTCTACAATTAAACAATCCTAAGTGCACAAAAATAAATTCACAAGAATCTGCTTTATCTTCGTGATTTTGAATAACATTTCGGCTGAAATATTCATATACCTACAATAGCGGAATAAATCCAAATAATATTTTTTTTGAAATTTTAGTAAGTTTTTTTTCTGTGACATAACTTTAGTGAAGTTATTTAAGTGATTTTCCCTTCGTAGGAAATTGTGTCATTGGCCAAAACATCTTCGTCGATAATTCAAGGGGGTTTAGGAAAAGCAAGAGCGTTCTTCTTGCTAATAGACAATTTTTCTAAATTCCCCACCAAATTGTGTTTCGTCGACATTGGCATTATTTGTGGTAACCAATCACTTCACCGGTTAATAATCATCATCTACATTGTCTTTATTCAACCAAATAAATTGTCTTGAAACACAGAAAATCACTGCATTGTGCGACCTTAACCGAAAACATCCACAAATCAACACAACGTGCTTATGTTTTGCGTAAAAACAGTCAAACAACCAGCCAAACGAACATCCACGGCTTAATAAGCATCACATAAGGCTCGACTGATCTACAATTCTCCACATATCAAACCAACAACAACTAAGCTAGACTTCCCCAAAAAATGTGTCAGTCATAAACCAACAACATCAATAAGACGAGACATTCAATTGATCGACCAACCATCAACTCCCCGCAAGGTTTGCACCTCTTCAACAACCGCACACACAAAATCTCCCTGCATAGCAACCACCCTCATTGTGTGACAACCAAGCATCGATCAATATTTAATCTAAGGCCAAAAAAAATCTTCATTTCATTATTATCATCATAGCAAGAACACGTAAAGTACATACCTAAAAATCCGAATGGATCATATTCAAATCCAGTATTAATAATTATAATTATAAAGTTTGCAATGCATAAGATCTTTTATAAGCTAAGCTAATCATCATTTTGTTACCATCTTCAACTTAATCGCTAAGGCAAAATTCAGAATATTTTACATCTATTTCACCGAAGCGTAAGCTGAAAAGGGCCCTCTTCAAGCATCGCTGGACAAACATACAAATTGGTGAGTGTTTTGTTTTGATTTTATTTTTTGATCATTGCTTTTGCCTTGTGATAGTGAAGAAACCAAGGATAGTGAAATTGAGCTACAAACAATATCAAACTTAAAATTTGCTTATCAGAAATTGCAAACGCAATCTTTGCGTTGATCTGTTTTTATGTATGTAGCATATGATTGTGTGCTTTTGTTTGCTCTCTTTTGCAAGTACAAGCTTTTAATAATAACAATGTGTGCCTAAAATATAATAAAGAAATAAGTACGGTAAACACACATAAGTGAAACGTATAGACAATTGTAAACCAATTTGTTCATTAGAACTTTAATTTTTTTTCTTGCTGCAAAATAAGATCAATGATAATTATGACGTTCTACTCGAAATTCTAATGAACAAATATAATTGTTAATGCCATTTCAAAACACAGAGTAAATTAAATTTGCTAATTTTTCTTTATGCCATAAAGAAGAAGACGAAGAATTCTTCTTTGGGATTAATATCAAATTGTGATCATCTGTTTATGTTTGTTTGAAGCTCAAGTAAACTATAACATCTGATATTACAGAATAGTTTAGAATACAATTCTTGCATAAATGTTTTAATAGATATGAACATTTTGTTTTGCATAAATATTCGTCTATTTTGTTCGATCAAGTAAAATACCTCTTTCGCTTTAATGAACATTTTTTTTTTGTTTTATGAATTCAAATTAGATTTAACTTGAAACAACCTAAAAGTATCATATATAATTATATTGAGAATATAGTTTTAAACTCTTTCGTATGGTTAATGAAAACCACATGCATGAAATTAAAAATAATAATAGCTATAAGCACAATTTCTAAGAAATATTTTTTTTCTGAATTAAAAAAAAAAACAATAAAAATTAAAATATATTGAAACATATTTGAAAATGTCTTGCTAATAGAAACTTCTATGGGTGTTTCTCTTCAATGGTGTAGAAAGATGAATAAATAATTCTATTGCAGTAACTTTGCCTTTAGGGGTTCTAATAATTATTATGCCACTGGAACCAATGGTAGGGTGGGTTTTGAGGCACTGGTTTCTCATCACATCTCGAGAACCACATTTAGGCTTTGTTGATAGGATACTTTGTTTTAGGGGGCTTTTCGTTTATTCAGTCCATATGTAAGAAAACTAGGAGTCTACAATAAATTTTATTGTGTCGTACCAGGTTATATGATTCTCAATGAATAGGACACGAACCCCCCAAAGACTGCTTGCTAGCCTTATCAATGGCTCCTACCGTCCTCATTCATTCGAGTTATTTTACTTAAATATTTTAACCAGCTACAGTAGTAAAAATGGTACGTTACATAATAGAAGATGGCGCCCATCGTGGGGCATAAAAAAAAAACTAGAACTATTCTTTTGCAGATTTGGAACTTTTGTTTCAGTATAAAGCAAAAGTCGACTTCTCTTTGTGTTTACAATAAAATGTGTTTATATCTTTTATCGTTTACATTAAAGCAGTACCAACAATCCTTTGCTCATTTAAGCATTAAGGTTACTATGTTTTACTGTGCTCTTTCCATAGTGTAAAAAAGTAATTTTCAAATTAGAAAGGCATAACGTTCTCCATTAACTAAATTGGCAATGTTTTAAAGGATATGATTTACAGCTATTCAGGAAATTAGGCTTTTGATTGTGTCGAGAGACCTAACCAATTAGTGATGTGATTTATATGCCTTTAGATCGGAGTCGTATTTAGGAACTAGACAACGTTTTGTTTGTGTTCTCTGCGATTGAGTTTATTATGAATCAGGTCTTAGTTATCATGGCTAACTGGTCATCTGGAAAATGAAATTTTGCTGGTTGCGAAATTTTATCCGTTAACTAGTTAGGAAATATCGAAGATCATAATATAATATTTCCCGTGGTTTGATCTGATTAATAATAGGAATAATTGCCTTGAACATCCATAGCCCAAATTTGGTCATTTTATCCTTGAAAGCGAAGCCAACATTTTTATCATCTGTTCTAAAACCATTAGAAGTGAAACACCGAACAAATAACTGATTTTTCCAATTATTATTATTTTTTGCAATATCAGGCAATTACCGATATTGCAAATAATCAACTAAATTACCTTTATCTTATTTTTGCATTGCGCTGAAAAAAGTAAATAAATAAATATGTCTTTAGAAAGGACACCCCCTCCTGCTAAGGCTAGCACCAATAACCCTATTGAGGAGACTTCTACTATTGAAGCAACCAATTATATTGACCCAAATACTATGAAAGAACCCTTAAATTGTTTTATCTGTCAGGACGCTTTGACAGAAGCTCAAGAATGGTTATCCTTAAAGCAATGCTCGCATATATTTCACCGGAACTGTATTGAGGATCATTTGTCTTCAACTTCCGAATGCCCGACATGTAAACTATCTTGTCTTTTATCTGATTTGAGAAGTGTGTCTTTAGCTCCCAAACCTCAACCTAAGACCAATTACAGAGGTAAAGGTCGTGGTGGTGCTATACATAAACAGTATAATACTAGAAATGCTAAGAAAAACCTCTTTCAAGAACATAGTAACTATCTTAATTTTAGTACAGACTTACAAGGTGCAGTCAGCATGACTCCTACTCACCCATCCATGAACAGTGAACTTCCACAGGATAATAGTTGTCCGGTAGCACAAACAGTTGTAAATAGTTCAATTAACCAAGCTGAAATACAAAGAATTGTTGAAACAAGTCTTTGCAGCTTACTAACTCGTTTAAACATTTTACCTAGCAACCTTCCACCGCTGAATTCTGGTAATCCCAATAATATCCATGCCAATGAGTCCAAAATTCCGACTAATAATATCAATCAACGTAATGCTCCAACAAAGAAAAAATCATCACAATCCCAACCACCCGCTCCACTTCCAGCTATTCAAGGAACTTCACAATCTCAAACTCAAAACTCCGCAAACAATTTTTCTTTCTCAAATTTTCCTCTTCAACCTGACAAGATAACCACGATTATTCAAAATTGGCATTTGAAGTTCGATGGGTCTCCCACAGGGTTAACCGTCGATGAATTTCTATATCGAGTTAGGACATTAACCGAGGATACATTTGATGGAGATTTTTCTCTAATTTGTAAAAATTTGAATATCTTATTGTCTGGGAAAGCTCGGGAATGGTATTGGCGGTACAGAAAGAACGCCAATCCAGTCATATGGGAGGACTTCTGTGACTCTATCAAATACCAATATCGTGACTTTAAAACCTCTTTTGACATCCGTGAGGAGATTAGAAATCGGAAGCAAAGGATTGGAGAATCCTTTGACTCCTTTTATGAAGCGGTGACGTCTATTCACGACCGATTACCCACTCAAATGTCTGAGTTAGAACTCATTGAAATTCTCACCCGAAACTTACGTCCAGAAATTCGTCAAGAACTTCTGTATATTCCCATAAACTCGCTAGCTCACCTTAGGAGATTGGTTCACATGAGGGAGAACTTCCTAAGTGACGACTATGTAAAAAGACACTTATCCAATAAACCACCAAATGCTTATCCCTTGAAAAGGCAAATATCTGAAATTTCCGACTTCGATTTAGAATCTTGTGAAAATACTTCCGAAGACATTAACGCAATTCAAAGTTTCCATCAAGAATCCCGATGTTGGAATTGCGATGAAAAAGGGCATTATTGGGAAAATTGTCTGAGCGAAAGAAAAATATTTTGCTATGGCTGTGGAGCCAAAGACATTTATAAACCCAATTGCACTACATGCGCCGAAGCAAAATTGAAGTACCAAAGGAATTTTCGACAGGGGAATCCCCCAAAGAAAAATCCGTAGCAGGTGACATCTCCGAAAAAAGACCCAAATCTGATAGTTGTTTTAGTAATGAAATTAATTCAGAAGTTTTAAAGGATGAAAATAAGAATACGGCAGAATCCTTCCAAAACAACTTTCAATCCGATTTTTCCAATGAACCATGTTCCTTTATCAATCTTACACATAAATCCAACCACATTTTGACACCCAATATTTCTACTAAAACATCGTCTTGTGATCAATCTACCAATCCACAAACTAATTTAAAATTGATATTTCCTCAATTACCTTATCATAAACGATATGAACTTTATATGCAACGAAGAAATGAGATATTTAATGAGTCCGAAAAAGTGGTTTCCTACATTTCAAAACCAAAACGATCCACTTTGCGCTACAGAAAATACTTCAAACTAAAGAAAATTGCTAGAAAACTTCTAATTTCTGCCATTATATCTCATCCCTCTGATAAACGTTTTTATGCTCAGGTTTCGTTCCTGGGGTTCCATGAGTATGGTCTCTTAGACACAGGGGCAAATATAAGTTGCGTAGGAGCAGACTTGGCCAACCATCCTTTTTATCGATATCCTAACTTCGTCAAATGTAAATCTTTTGTTCGTACGGCTGATGGCAAAAGCCAAGAAATTAAAGGTTGGATAGAAGTCGATATTACCTTCAAAGGTAAAATTAAGCCAATAAAGTTATTTGTTATTCCAACCATATCCTCTCGGCTAATACTAGGCATAGACTTTTGGAAGTCTTTCAATCTAGTACCAAATATCATTAGTTCCGTCGATTTTTTTGAAAACCCCATAAGTATAGACTTTCCTCTTGGATCCAAAACCGATCCTCCAGAATGTGGTTCTGAGTCCAGCGAACATTTTTATCCACTTTCTTCCGATCAGAAATCTCAACTCGACCTAGTGATTTCAATGTTTCCGAATTTTGAGAAACAAGGCCTTGGTAGGACCAATCTTATCAAGCATAGCATAAATATTGGTAATGCTAGCCCAATAAAACAGAGATTTTACCCCGTGTCACCTGCGGTGGAGAAAATCATTTATAAAGAGGTGGACAGAATGTTAGATCTAGGTGTGATCGAACCGTCCAATTCACCCTGGAGTTCGCCCATGAGGCTGGTCCTAAAGCCAGGGAAGGTCCGTCTATGTTTGGATGCGAGGAAGGTAAATTCGGTGACCCAAAAGGATGCCTACCCCCTCCCCAACATAGATGGAATATTTGCTCGGTTACCAAAGGCCAATTTGATTTCAAAATTGGACCTTAAAGATGCATATTGGCAGATCGCCCTAGAGGAGAATTCCAAACCCTACACTGCCTTTACCATACCCGGACGTCCATTATATCAGTTTGTGGTGATGCCATTTGGACTTTGCACGGCTCCCCAAACTATGTGTAGGTTAATGGACCAACTCATTCCACCTGATCTGAAACACTGCGTATTCGGCTATTTAGACGACCTAGTGATAGTGTCGGAAGATTTCGGTAGTCATTTGGAAGTGTTGATGCGCATAGCCTCCCAATTTAGAAAAGCTAACTTGACCATAAACGTGGCCAAGAGTAAATTTTGTGTGGTTCAAGTTAAATACCTTGGATATGTTATAGGAAATGGGGGCATTGCCACCGATGCGGAAAAAGTGACTGCAATTTTAAACTGGCCTGTTCCTAAGAATTTGAAGCAGGTAAGAGGATTTTTAGGATTGGCAGGGAGGTATCGTCGCTTTGTCGATAACTTTTCCACCGTTGTCGCCCCGATCTCGGACCTTGTTTCTAACAAGAACAAGTTCTGTTGGACATCTGAGGCTCAGGAGGCATTTGACAAGGTGAAAAGGTTGCTGACAACAGCCCCAGTACTAGCCAATCCCGATTTTAGCAAGAAATTCTTCGTCCACTGTGACGCGAGTAATTACGGAATTGGTGCGGTTCTCGTCCAATTAGACGATGATGGCAACGAGAGACCAATAGCCTATATGAGCAAAAAGCTCAATACCGCCCAACGTAATTACAGCGTCACAGAGCGAGAATGTCTTGCTGCAATCGAAGCGATCCACAAATTCCGATGCTACATTGAAATGCAAGAGTTTGAGGTCATTACAGACCACTCCAGCTTGTTGTGGCTACTCAAACAACCTGATCTCAGTGGTCGACTCGCTAGGTGGGTCTTCAAACTCCAGTCTTACAACTTTTCAATTAGCCACAGGAAAGGAACGGAGAATGTAGTGCCGGACGCATTATCACGTATACCCGAATGTGATATTGCCTCCTTGACGCTCTCCGAACCTGAAGTTGACCTCACTTCTCCTCATTTCAATGATACCGAATATACCGATTTGAAAAACAAAATCCTCTCTAACCAATCGAAATATCCGGATATCAAATTGGTGGACAACTACATCTATATTAGGACTGACCATTACTCCGGAGAGGAGGAACAAGAAAGTCGCTGTTGGAAACTTTGGATTCCAGTTAAACTGCGTCCTGAAGTCTTATCCCGAGCTCATGACTCACCAGTCTGTGCGCATGGAGGCATGACAAAAACAGTGGACTTACTCCGACGAAACTTCTTCTGGCCCGGAATGTTGAAAGACGTCCGTGAATATGTAAGAAAGTGCGAGACATGTAAGACCACTAAGGCACCCAATTTTCCAATGAAACCTCCCATGGGTAACCAAATAGCATCGTATCGTCCTTTTCAACGACTATACATAGACTTTTTGGGCCCATACCCAAGAAGCAAGTCAGGCTATATTGGTTTATTCATCGTACTTGACCATTTCAGCAAGTTTCATTGGCTGTGCAAATTAAAAACCTTTAAATCTAAGACCATTATTGACTTTTTGGAGAGCCAAATCTTTCACATATACGGAGTTCCAGAAAGCATAGTTAGCGATAACGGAACACAATTCCGTGCTAACGATTTTAATGCGTTTCTAACCTCATATGGCGTTAATCATATATATACGGCTCTATATTCCCCGCAAAGTAACGCCTCTGAAAGGGTAAACCGCTCCCTCATAGCCGGCATTAGAGCCTACATAAAGAAAGACCACCAGAAATGGGATGAAGCCATCAGTGCCATAAGCTGTGCTTTGAGGAACGCGTATCACGACACCATCCGTACCTCTCCTTACCATTCCCTGTATGGAATAGATATGATAACTCATGGCTCGACTTATCAGTTACTTAGAAATGTACAATTGTTAGATGAACCCAGCTATTCTTTACCTAAAGATGACATTTTACAACTTAAACACATCGATATTAGAAAATTCCTCAAAGACGCTCATGATCGCAATAGGAACCAATACAATTTGCGTTCGAAAACACAATCCTTCCAAATCGGCCAGGAAGTATTCAGGCGGAACTTCGCCCAGAGTTCGGCAGAAAAGAAATTCAACGCCAAATTGTCTCCAATGTTCATAAAGGCCAGAGTACGCGAAAAAGTTGGTAATAATTATTACATTCTAGAAGATCTACAAGGCAAATTGGATGGTACTTACCATTCTAAGGACATTCGCCCCTAAACTGTATGTTTACTCCCTTTTTCCTGCTAATTCTTCTTACAAAATGTAAAGAATTATCCGGTTTTGTAATGGTCGTATGACAAAAAATAAAAGAATTTTTTTATTCTATTTAACTTACAACATATATTGCTTTACAAGCCAATACCAGTTTTAACCCTTACATATATTTGTCCTCCGGAGTTAACATTTTAATCAAACATTAATAAATGTTCGAAAACAACATTGATAAATATTTCAAACTATTTACAAAATTTAACGTAGATTTGATTCGGATTGCCAACTGCGTTCTTACAATGTAGCTGACCTAAATGATAGCATTAAATAAGCGCAAACATGGTTGTATCATATGTTAATGATCATTACTTCGTCTTCGCCGACATAGCTCACACCTTTCATTCGCTATGAGAGAGAACAAAACTTCCTTTCCGATCCAGCTTTTACTGAGTTCACATTAAAATTTCTACAATTAAACAATCCTAAGTGCACAAAAATAAATTCACAAGAATCTGCTTTATCTTCGTGATTTTGAATAACATTTCGGCTGAAATATTCATATACCTACAATAGCGGAATAAATCCAAATAATATTTTTTTTGAAATTTTAGTAAGTTTTTTTTCTGTGACATAACTTTAGTGAAGTTATTTAAGTGATTTTCCCTTCGTAGGAAATTGTGTCATTGGCCAAAACATCTTCGTCGATAATTCAAGGGGGTTTAGGAAAAGCAAGAGCGTTCTTCTTGCTAATAGACAATTTTTCTAAATTCCCCACCAAATTGTGTTTCGTCGACATTGGCATTATTTGTGGTAACCAATCACTTCACCGGTTAATAATCATCATCTACATTGTCTTTATTCAACCAAATAAATTGTCTTGAAACACAGAAAATCACTGCATTGTGCGACCTTAACCGAAAACATCCACAAATCAACACAACGTGCTTATGTTTTGCGTAAAAACAGTCAAACAACCAGCCAAACGAACATCCACGGCTTAATAAGCATCACATAAGGCTCGACTGATCTACAATTCTCCACATATCAAACCAACAACAACTAAGCTAGACTTCCCCAAAAAATGTGTCAGTCATAAACCAACAACATCAATAAGACGAGACATTCAATTGATCGACCAACCATCAACTCCCCGCAAGGTTTGCACCTCTTCAACAACCGCACACACAAAATCTCCCTGCATAGCAACCACCCTCATTGTGTGACAACCAAGCATCGATCAATATTTAATCTAAGGCCAAAAAAAATCTTCATTTCATTATTATCATCATAGCAAGAACACGTAAAGTACATACCTAAAAATCCGAATGGATCATATTCAAATCCAGTATTAATAATTATAATTATAAAGTTTGCAATGCATAAGATCTTTTATAAGCTAAGCTAATCATCATTTTGTTACCATCTTCAACTTAATCGCTAAGGCAAAATTCAGAATATTTTACATCTATTTCACCGAAGCGTAAGCTGAAAAGGGCCCTCTTCAAGCATCGCTGGACAAACATACAAATTGGTGAGTGTTTTGTTTTGATTTTATTTTTTGATCATTGCTTTTGCCTTGTGATAGTGAAGAAACCAAGGATAGTGAAATTGAGCTACAAACAATATCAAACTTAAAATTTGCTTATCAGAAATTGCAAACGCAATCTTTGCGTTGATCTGTTTTTATGTATGTAGCATATGATTGTGTGCTTTTGTTTGCTCTCTTTTGCAAGTACAAGCTTTTAATAATAACAATGTGTGCCTAAAATATAATAAAGAAATAAGTACGGTAAACACACATAAGTGAAACGTATAGACAATTGTAAACCAATTTGTTCATTAGAACTTTAATTTTTTTTCTTGCTGCAAAATAAGATCAATGATAATTATGACGTTCTACTCGAAATTCTAATGAACAAATATAATTGTTAATGCCATTTCAAAACACAGAGTAAATTAAATTTGCTAATTTTTCTTTATGCCATAAAGAAGAAGACGAAGAATTCTTCTTTGGGATTAATATCAAATTGTGATCATCTGTTTATGTTTGTTTGAAGCTCAAGTAAACTATAACATCTGATATTACAGAATAGTTTAGAATACAATTCTTGCATAAATGTTTTAATAGATATGAACATTTTGTTTTGCATAAATATTCGTCTATTTTGTTCGATCAAGTAAAATACCTCTTTCGCTTTAATGAACATTTTTTTTTTGTTTTATGAATTCAAATTAGATTTAACTTGAAACGACCTAAAAGTATCATATATAATTATATTGAGAATATAGTTTTAAACTCTTTCGTATGGTTAATGAAAACCACATGCATGAAATTAAAAATAATAATAGCTATAAGCACAATTTCTAAGAAATATTTTTTTTCTGAATTAAAAAAAAAACAATAAAAATTAAAATATATTGAAACATATTTGAAAATGTCTTGCTAATAGAAACTTCTATGGGTGTTTCTCTTCAATGGTGTAGAAAGATGAATAAATAATTCTATTGCAGTAACTTTGCCTTTAGGGGTTCTAATAATTATTATGCCACTGGAACCAATGGTAGGGTGGGTTTTGAGGCACTGGTTTCTCATCACATCTCGAGAACCACATTTAGGCTTTGTTGATAGGATACTTTGTTTTAGGGGGCTTTTCGTTTATTCAGTCCATATGTAAGAAAACTAGGAGTCTACAATAAATTTTATTGTGTCGTACCAGGTTATATGATTCTCAATGAATAGGACACGAACCCCCCAAAGACTGCTTGCTAGCCTTATCAATGGCTCCTACCGTCCTCATTCATTCGAGTTATTTTACTTAAATATTTTAACCAGCTACAGTAGTAAAAATGGTACGTTACAATATCAGCACAATGGCAAAGTGTTGCCCACTCCATGCAAACAACCGCAAAATCAGTACTTGGATACCAGAGAACTCCACCAAGGGATCCATGGTATGATCAGGAGTGTCGTGCTGCTACCGAAGAGAAAAATGTTGCATATAGGGCTACTTTACAATCAGTAGCAACGCGTAACGCACGAGAGAGATATCGGAAGAAAAGGAGAGAGGGGAAACGTCTTTTCCGCAGGAAAAAGAGAGAAATGGAAAAGCGAGAATGTGAAAGAATTGAGATGTACAGGAGCCATAATGAGGCCCGAAAGTTCTACCAAAGAGTCAAGCATCAAACTGATGGCTTTGGTACAGGCACATCCTCCTGTAGAGACCAGCAAGGTAATTTGGTAACTGATACAGACAGTGTACTCAGGATATGGAAAGAACATTGTTCAAAACTGTTGGTATCCAATAGCAGCGAAGACGACGAAGATACCACAGTCCCAATCCCAGAAGATTCTATTGAATGTATACCGCCCAGCCAAGATGAGGTAAAGACAGGACGATGGCTTACCAGCCGAGCTGTTCAAAACCGGAGGCGACACGCTGATAAGGTGTATTCATCAGCTAGTTAGCACCATCTGGCAGAAAGAACGAGTACCCGACGATTGGAACCTGAGTATCCTGTGCCCCGTCCACAAGAAGGGAGATAAGACTGTATGCTCTAACTATAGGGGCATAAGTCTACTCCCTATTGCCTACAAGATCGTGTCAGGGATATTGTGCGAACGACTAAAGCCTATGGTCAACGAGATAATTGGACCATACCAATGCGGCTTTAGACCTGGCAAGTCCACCATTGACCAGATATTTATTGAATTTGTATTAACAATAACACTTTGTTATTTTTTCATTTTACTTTTAATATTATAATCATAATAAGCTTTGCAAGTGAATTCAAACATTATTCATACATTTTTCATTTGTGAACATATTTTATTCTTTACTTCTAATAAAGCCTTTGAATTGAAAACAATTCTTCAGATTCTTCGTCTTCTTGCATTAGCTAACCCGATCTTTAATAGGTTATGGGCCTATGCTAAAATCTTTTCGGAATAAGAACAGTAATCATCAAAGGAAAATTATAATAGAAAACTGCAATATGGATTTGAAGCTAACATTTCCCAAGCTAAATACCAACAACTACTATTCCTGGAAATTTAATGTTGAAATGGTTTTGCTGGAAAGGGAATTGTGGAATCACGTTACGGACCCAATTCCTGAAAAGCCGGATGCAGCGTGGACTCTAAAAGATGGTAAAGCTCGTGCTGTGATTGGCTTGTCCATAGAAGATTCGCAGAAAATTCATATAAGAAAGTTAAAAACGGCAAAAGCATATTGGGATGCCCTCAAAACACAACATGAAAAGTCAAATTTGAGCAATCGTGTCAGTCTCCTCCAGCAGCTATCATCGAAGCGTATGAACGAAAGCCAGTCGATGGAGAGTCACATCTCTGAATTCTTGGAAATTGTGAGTAAATTGGAGGATTTTGGGGAAGAATTTCCCGACCATAAGGTCGTGTCTTTCCTTCTTGGAAGCTTGCCGGAAGATTATAATACCTTAGTGTCAGCTTTGGAAGTTCGCCCGGAAAGTGATTTAACGCTGGAAATGGTTAAAGAAAAATTAGTACAAGAGGCAAAGCGAAGAAATGAGGCATTTGTCGGACAAGAGACTGTGTTGAAAACCAGAAGCAGGAAACCAGGTTATAACCCGAAATGTTATCAGTGTGGTAAGAATGGCCACATTAAAAGAAATTGCAACCAACGTCAATATAAGCAGAAAGAAAATGCGAAATATGTGTCAAAAGCGGATTCAAATGCGTGTTTTGTTGCCGCTTCATCTCGAAACAAAAATAGCTGGTTCATTGATTCTGCTGCTACTTGCCACATGACATGCAACAAAAGTTTTTTCACGGAGCTTGATAAAAATTGCGCTAGTGATGTATATATGGCTGATGGTACGAATTTGAAGTCCAATGGAGTAGGCGATGGAATATTCTTTGGTTTACATAAGGAAATTAAGATGAAAAACGTTCTCTTTATTCCGGAATTGGAGGGAAGCTTGTTATCTGTCCCAAAGTTGACAATGCAAGGCTTCACAGTGAAATTCGAAGGCCAAAAGTGTTTGATTACTCTCAAAGGTGAGTTGTATGCTAGTGCTACTTTAAACGGAAATCTTTTTGTTATGGATGAGAAACATATGGCAATGATGACGTCATGTATTCATACCTGGCACCGTCGATTTGGACATCGTGATATGGATGCAATAAAATCTGGTGTGAATAAGTCGCTCGTGAATGGGGTACAGTTGGAGAAATGCAATTGTGAAAGTAAGTGCGAAGTTTGCTTAAAAGGGAAGATGACCCGGAAGCCCTTTCCAAAAATTGCGAAAAATCGCGCAAACAGTACACTTGATTTAATACACAGTGATTTATGTGGTCCTATGCAAAATTGTACTCCAACTGGTAACCGCTATGTCCTGACTCTAATTGATGACAAGAGCAGATATTGTACAGTTTATTTTTTGAAAAACAAAAGCGAAGCAATAGATAAAATCAAAGATTTTGTGGCATACACTGAAACAAAATTTGGTAAGCGTATGAAAACCTTGCGCACAGACAGAGGCGGTGAATTTTGTAGCAAGGAGATACAAGTTTTTCTAAAAAGCAAAGGTATACATCATCAGCTAACTGCTCCATATACACCAGAGCAGAATGGTGTAGCTGAAAGGAAAAACAGGAGTCTGATGGAAATGACAAGATGTATGCTCTTTGACGCGGATATGGATTTGAAATACTGGGCAGAGGCAGTCAACACAGCAAATTATTTACAAAATCGACTACCATCGTCTGCAACTGAACTAACACCGTATGAGGAATGGCATTTGAAAAAGCCAAGCGTGAAGCATATCAAAATTTTCGGTTCTGTTGTATATGCTCACATCACAAAGAAGAAACGACAAAAGCTGGATGCTGTTGCAAGAAAATACATATTTGTTGGTTATTGTGATGAAACAAAAGGGTATCGTTTACTGGATCCCAGTAATAACAACATTATCATCAGCAGAGACGTTGTTTTTCTGGAGGAAGATAAATCAAAGGTTGAATTTCCGGAAACTGCAGTCGAAGAACATTGTGAAATCGGAGAAACATCAAATGACAACGAGAAAGTTATAGAAGATATACCAGATAACACCGAAATTGTGTCAGGAGATGATGAAGAAAGTCCATCTTTCGAAACTGCAAGTGACTCAACTACTTCCGAAAAAGAAAATGCTGTTATCCCAATAAGAGTTTCATCAAGGTCTACAAAAGGTAAGAAGCCAAAACGATTCGATGCAAATCTGACAACAGTGGAAACAGAACCTCAATCGTACGAAGAAGCTATGAAACATACAAAGAAAGACAAGTGGATTCTTGCGATGAAAGATGAAATACAGTCTATGTACAGCAATAACACCTGGGACTTAGTAGAATTGCCGAAAGGTAAAAAGGCTGTAAGTTGTAAATGGATTTATAAAATAAAAACTTTTGCAGAAGGAGGAAGTCGGTATAAGGCACGACTTGTAGCCAGAGGGTTTTCGCAGAAATATGGTGAAGATTATGACCATATTTTTGCTCCGGTTGTTAAACACACAACATTTCGAACACTACTTGCAGTTGCTTCATATAAAAATTTGAAAGTTCACCACATTGATGTAAGAACGGCATTTCTGAATGGGAATATTGACAAAGAAATTTTTATCAAACAGCCAAAAGGTTTCATCGAGAAAGACAAAGAGAATTTGGTTTGCAAGTTAAACCGAAGTATTTACGGGCTTAAACAATCTGCTAGATGCTGGAATCAGAGAATTAATGATGTACTCACAAATTTCGGATTCAGAAGGGGAATAGCAGATAATTGTTTGTACGTAAAGGAGATGTCTGGTAATTACGTATATGTGCTAGTGTACGTAGATGATATACTTGTGGCGGCCAACTCCGATGATGCTGTGCAAGAGGTTATATCTTATATATCGTCAAAATTCGAAGTAACGGATATGGGAGAACTTAAATTGTATCTTGGAATGGAGGTATCAAGAGATGATAAAGGATTATTTTATATATCACAAACTAGATATATTGACAAAATCGTACGCCAGTATGGCATTGAACAAGCAAAGCCATCACTTATCCCGCTGGATACAGGCTACTTTAAAGATACGAAAGACGAAGATATATTGGAGAGTGACAACAAATATCGTATGGCAATTGGTTCGCTACTTTACTTGGCTGGTAATTCTAGGCCAGATATTTCAGCAGCCGTTTCCATTTTATCGCGCAAAGTAAGCAAACCCACCAAAAAGGATTGGAATGAAGTGAAACGAGTGCTCAAATACCTAAAAGGGACTCGTTGTGAAAAGCTTTGCACAGGCACGAAAAAGGCAATGTTGACAGGATATGCAGATGCCGATTGGGCTGGCGACAACACAGATCGCAAGTCAACTAGTGGATATTTGTTCAAACTTGGTCAAGCTACTATTAGTTATTCCAGCCGAAAGCAAAACATCGTGTCACTTTCATCAACTGAAGCGGAATTAGTTTCACTTGCAGAAGCAACACAAGAGTGTGTATGGTTGCAGCAATTGCTAAAGGATTTCAATATTGATCTTGTTGAAAAGCCACTTATATTTGAAGACAATCAAAGCTGTCTCAAAATACTACACTCAGAGAAAATTAATCCACGCTGCAAACATATTGATGTGAAATACTTTTATATTAAAGATGTTAAGAATTCCAATAACATAGAGTACCAGTACTGTCCAACGGCTAATATGATTGCAGATATGTTGACTAAGCCATTGGGTAACATAAAATTGAAAACCCTCAAAGAACTCGCCGGTTTAATTAATTAAAATTTATGTAGTGTTATTGAGAAGGGGTATTGAATTTGTATTAACAATAACACTTTGTTATTTTTTCATTTTACTTTTAATATTATAATCATAATAAGCTTTGCAAGTGAATTCAAACATTATTCATACATTTTTCATTTGTGAACATATTTTATTCTTTACTTCTAATAAAGCCTTTGAATTGAAAACAATTCTTCAGATTCTTCGTCTTCTTGCATTAGCTAACCCGATCTTTAATAATATTTACCCTGCGGCAAATCCTGGAGAAGACCCAAGAGATGCAGGTCGACACCTACCACCTTTTTGTGGATTATAAAGCAGCCTTCGACGCAGTGGGCTGTTCAAAGCTATTCCAGCCATGCCAGAATTTGGTATCGCCGCAAAGCTCATTCGGCTTTGTAAGATGACTTTAACGGATGCTAGGTCCTCATTTAAAGTAGGAAAGAACCTCCCTGAACAATTCAGCACCAAAAGAAGTTTCAGACAAAGATACAGCCTGTCGTGTCACCTGTTCAAAATCCTGTTGGAAAAGGTTATACGAGATGCAAATGTCAAAAGAAATGGCACAATCTAGGGCAACAGTCACATGTTACTTGCTTATGCTGATGACATTGACATCATGGGACGATCAGTAAAGGAAGTAACTGATACCTTTAAGAAGGTCGAAGGAGAATCAGCAAAAGTGGGTCTGGCGGTAAACGGCGAAAAGCTCGGACCAACTGTTGAAGTTGGTTCCTATAATTTTGAGGTAGTAAAATACTTCGTATACCTCGGCACCACGCTAAACACAACAAACGACATCAGTCGTGAAATAAAACAAGTAAAAAAGTATCAGTCGGCTTTGCCGACAGACATATACCCTCAGCCTGTATATATTGAAACAATTTTTTTCTCAAAAAACGTATGTATTTAGGGGTTTTTTAACTGTTGGGAATTTGAACCGATAAAAAAGTTCATTAGGATTAGAGATCAAAAGTTTTTCGGAGGAGATACTAAAAGGAATGGATCTACATTGACCATTATGGAAGTGGATCTCCAGCCACTACATATGGTGCCATAGGGGGTTTTTACACCCTTCGGGATGTTTGCTCAAGAAGTATGGACTTGCCCCTGAAAAAACGTTTACCATCGTAATTCAGGCAGCGAATGCAAGTTGCTTCAACAAAAATCAAAGTGATTCGATAGCAGGTCTTAAAATGAACTTATCCAAAATTTTGTGTGGGAGGTAACGGATGGAGTGGACAAATCTAGTCTATATTTGAACCTGATCTATATCTAATAGATATATTAGGATGTGTAAAGTATGGACCAATTCGGTTACACCCTTCAAGAGTTACCGTATGAACAAATTTTCCGAAAATTTTTGAACATTTGTGGGGGAGGTACCTAACGGAGTGGACCGATATGGCTTATCTTCAAACGTAAACTATGTTTGAACAAAATATTACTAAGGCCAAATTTGGACCGAATCGGCATATCCGTTCTTGATTTATCTTGCTCTCCAACCACCTCACACGGTGTAAGAGGGGCTTTTTGCAACTTTCAGGCTATTTTCTCAGGAAGTATGGACTTGCCCCTAATGAAAGTTGTACCGTCGTATGGAGGGCAGTGAATACATGTTGCCAAAACAAAAATCAAAGCGATTCGAGAGATGGCCCTAAACTGAACTTTTCCGAAATTGTGTGTAGGAGGTACCCGAAGGAGTAGGCCGATTGAGTCTATATTGAAACATTATCTAAGTTTGGTACACATTTTACGATGGGCAAAGTATGGACCAAATCGGTTACTCCCTTCAAGAGTTATCGTGCGCACAAATTTTCCGAACATTTTCGAACTTTTGTGGAGGAGGTACCGGAAGGTGTGGACCGATATTGCCCATCTTCGAACTTAAACTAAGTTTGGGCAAAATATAACGAAAGCCAAAATTTGAACTGAATCGGTTCGAGAGTTATCGTGAGCTCCACCCAGACAGACGGACGGACATTGCTCAATCGACTCCAAATTGTCTGAAACACATTTCGTCCAAACATACTTGGGGTCTAAAACCATTATTTCGATGAGGCACATTTTGCCCGTATGAAAGTGTATATACCCTCGTTAGCATAAATGCTGAGGGTATAAAGAATAATTGTATTAGCCAACATATGCTACTTTGGCTTAATTAAGCACTTCAAAAACAAAGCCATAACTCGTCAAACTGAAATAACGCTTTACGTAACACTGATACTACCCGTGCTAATGAATGGTTCCGAAGCCTGGGTACTTGCGCAAGCAGATAAGGCAGGGCTTGGTGTGTTTGAGGGAAAAATTCTTCGAAAGATCTACGGGCCAATCTGCGTTGACGGTGAATATGGATGTCGTATGAACCACGAGCTGTATCTGCTATACAACGACATCAATATTGTTAAACGTATCGAGATGCTGCGATTGCGCTAAAAAGGCGTATAAATACGGACCGCTTGGCGGTGCACGCAGAATTGGCAGGCCAAAGAATAGATGACGCAAACAAGTGGATGACGAGATGAAAAGGCGCAGTATTCCAGAGTGCGAAGCAACAAATAGAGAGAAATGGAGATCTTTTCTTATTTCGGCCTATGGAACAAATGTTCTGTAATGGGTCAGCTAAGTAAGTAAGTAATCCACACAGGCTGAGGGTATATCTCTGTCGGCAAAGCCGACTGATACTTTTTTACTTGTTTTACAATAAAATGCAATGGATGGTATTTTAGTCATTAGTAGGCAAAAGTTCATTCATTCTCACTACAGGAATACATTTTAGAGAAAAAATTTCAAAAAGTCATAACCCGAATATACACCCGATTTTAATGAAACTTGGAATGTGTGACGAAAATTGGCCTACAAATAAATGTGTCAAAATATATTTTACCTTGTTCGGGGTAGCGAAGCGTACCGGGTTCAGTTGGTCTTAAATAAAACTCAACAAAATATGGTACAGGGGTTGTAGAAATGTCATCACCCTAATGTGGCATATCGGGCTGCTATGCAATTAGTACCAATACGTACCACAAAACAAAGTTATCTTGAGAAAATTAGGAGAGAGAAATACATAATCAGTGGGGAATAAGAAATGGAAAATGGGAATGTGAAAAAATCGATTTTACAGAAGTAATTTTTGAAAGCAGAAAATTTTACATTGTGGTTAAACGTGAAACCTTAATTTTGTGCAAACACACGCCGGGTAACAGATACAGATAATAGCTTGCTGAAACTATGAATAGTTTCAGTTTCTCAAGTTGTTGGCTTTATAAGCCGTAGATATTTACAAACATGGTATCCAAAATGGAAAAAATAAATATATAAAAGATTGGTGCGATCGGAAAGTTCTAGTTTTAGACCAGATTATAGGAGTCTCCCTTGTCCCTTATGGGATGTTTGTGGAACAATATATATATGACAATCTTCTGCAAAGAGTAACCTGAGGAAGTACCCACCAGTGGAGCATTTCGTTCAAAAATACTCCATAAAATTCAAATAAAGTACAGTTGTTTTCTTTTGTAATAGAAAAGTAAACAAAAATAAGTTACAAGGCAAGTGTAGAAGTGAGTTTTATTTGTAATAATTTATTTTATTTTAAGATTTAATTATTTATTTAGTTTTTTTATTTTATTTTTAGGTTATGATTTAATTACAATTATTTAAAGCTGTGAGTTTGCAATACGCATTTTATTTTCATTAGTTTTGTTGTTCCATATTTTATGGCAAAATGTTCGGCTTCTTGCGCTTTTCTTCTTCTTCATTTCTTGTTCGTAATCAATATTAAATATATTGATTTTTAATATATGTTTTTTGTAATTATTTCGTTCGATAGCTTAAATAATAAATAACTATAATAATAATTTATTTAATAATAATAATGCTTATGAATTTGTGTGTTGTTTCAATTTTTGTTTTCGTCTCAAATATAAATTAGTTTTGCTTGTTGTTTTTATTTTTAGTTTTTTTTCATATTCTTTTAATTGCTATTTATTATCGTTTATAAGTAAGAGCTGACAATGAATAAAAAAATATTTATATTAAGTTTATGTATAAATACAATTTTGTTTTTAAATATTTGGGTCTGTTTTTTTTTTATTATTTTTCCTTTTTAGTTTGTACCAATTGAAGTAAATCTTGTTTTACAATTTTTATATGTTTTTTTTTTGTATTTTGTTCATTTAAGAATGCAGTATTATTTTCATTAAATAGCTAGAATGTTTTTAGTGTTTTGTTTATTAATTTGTTTTATTATTATTTGCGGCGTTATATGTATGTACGTGGACTACAATAGACCATCGAAAAAAAGTATTCCTTGTTAAGACATGGATTGAAAATACTCTGTTGATACTGACCGTAGTGTAGCGCATTTACATCAAATGTTTCATACCATTGAAATTGTATTACTATGTTTACATTTACGAAATCCACTCGATTTCAACTGTCAATTCCATTGCTCAAACGTCAAATGAAATCCAATCGATTTCAGATGAGTTTTCATTTGACGTATACCCAAAGAAATTGACAGATGAAATTGAGTGGATTTCGTAAATGTAAACATAGTATATGTATGAAATTGACAACTTAAATGGTGTGTCTTAATTGAATTCCACTTGATGTAAACATGGTTTTTTGTGTGATATTATATTATTGCTAATTTTGTTATGTGAAAATACAACTTCTTTTTCAACTCATTATTAGTTCAAATTCAAACATGTCTTTAATAGTAAGAAATCAATGTCTTCCCAGCAAACCAAATGTCGAATGTCCGACACATCTAAACAATTCGTAGGGGAATTCATTCAGATTTCGTTCCGATTTCGGAAAGAATGTCGGGCATAAATTTACCTTCGAATATACTTCTCTTTTTTATCTTGTAATTATTATTAACCAAATGTTTGTTTGTAACCAAATGTTGTTAATAACCAAATGTTTGTTTATCTTTTTGCCAAGAATTGCTAAGTCCGCCACAAAACATTCGAATTTAAATCAGCTGATCAAACTTGCAAATTAGTCTTGTCTGGTTACCCTAAACTTTGTAACAATTTGTACCAATTGTTGCTGGAAGTCGTCTGTCTGTTAACACAAAATTCCAGCAAAAGAGAGCGAATCGAGAGAGACAAGTTTCTTCTAGCAAGCACTTGCAACTCTTCTTCTTCTTCTTCCTACAAACAATAAATCAGCTGTTTTTATACCCTCCACCAAAGTATGGAGGGTATATTAAGTTTGTCATTCCGTTTGTAACACATCGAACTAATCATTTGCGACCCTATAAAGTATATATATATTCTTGATCAGGATAAAATTCTAAAACGATCTAGCCATGTCCGTCTTTCCGTCTGTTGTAATCACTCTAGCGTCCGCAATACTTGAGATAGAGTGCTGAAATTTTGCACCCGAGGGTCTTTTTTCTATAGGCAGGTCAAGTTCGAAGATGGGCTATATCGGACCACTCTTTGGTATAGCCCCCATATAACGGTACCTCCGGATTTGAGGTATTTTGACGTTCTTCGCCACATTTGCAGACCGAATTAGCTATAATTTGGCACTTAGAGTTCCTAGTGATCAACAAAAATATTTCCCAAAGGATATGGGCATAGGTCCATGTTTTGGTATAGTCCCCATATAACGGTTCCTCCCGATTTTCGGTATTTTGAGAATTTTAGCCACAATTTTTAACTGAACTATCTGCAATTTGACATTTGAGGTTCTCAGTGGTCATGAAACATCTCCACGAAACATCGACAACATAGGTCCATGTTTTGCTATAGCCCCCATATATCGGTACCTCTCGATTTTCGGTATTTTGAGAATTTTAGCTACAGTTTTTAACCGAAATATCTGTAATTTGACATTTGAAGTTCACAGTGGTCATAAAACATCTCCAACGAAACATCGTCAACATAGGTCCATGTTTTGGTATAGCCCCCATATAATGGTATCTCCCGATTTTCGGTATTTTGAGAATTTTAGCTGCAATTTTTAACCGAACTAGCTGTAATGATCGGTATTTTAAGAATTTTAGCTACAATTTTGCCTATTCAAAAATAATCGTCAATATAGGTCCATGTTTTGGTATATCCCCCGATTTCCGGGAATTTTCAGTGGTCACGAAATTTCTTCACTAAAACTCGTCAACATGGGTCCATTTTTGAGGGTTTTGATGAAACTACCCTCAATTTGACTCTTGAAGTTCCCTGCAGCTATAAAACTTTTCCGCCAAAAAATTTAAAGATAGGTTGACTCTTTGATATAGCCCCGTAGGTGGTACCTTTCACCTAGCTGAACACATATTTTTAGATTAGACTAGATAACACTGTGCAACAAAATGGAGGCGAAAGTCTGGGGCACGGAAAATTCCTCTTGGGGAAGAAAGGCCTTGGTGAGTATATTATGAACCCCGAAGGACAGATCCGCCGTGAGTCGAACTTCCGCGTTATGGCGTGATATAATTTTTGTTAGAGACCCTGTGGGCCGTCAGGAATTAGCGTTATATCTTTGTTCACTGTTGCTTAAGTGCTCTACAAAAACAACAAACAAACATATAATGCTAATTCATGATGGCTTACAGGGTCTCTTGCAAAAACTTCATTACGCCATAACGCGGAAGTTCGACTCACGGCGCATCTGTCCTTTGGGGTTTTTAATATAAACACACCAAGCAAGGGCTTTCATATCCAAAAGGAATTATCTCTGCCCCAACATTTGAGTTCACAGTGTAATTTGAGCAATAGTGGGAGGCAGTAGGAGTCTATCCATTGTCGAAAAGTTGTTACACCTAAAATTGTGAAAGGACCCTAATTATTCCGTTTTAATTTAGACTATTTTATGGTGGAGGGTATTTACTTGTTAATTATTCGGTGATTTATGTTTTTGCAAATTTAAAACAATTTTATTGTGGAAAAAATCTAATCAAATGTTTTGTATTTTTGGGTAACCATGTTGCAAAATGGAAAAATTCTTTTTTGAGGGTCATTTTCTTTCGTATTTTTAATAAAATACAAAATTGTTGCTTGCTTTGGTTCCTTTAATGGCGGACAAGTTTTTCTGTTTGGGCAAATCAGCTGATTACATGCTGGTTTTCACAGGAAAGGTGTCTGTTTACCTGTTACATATTTCTTGCAAAAGAGAATAAAAACTCCTTACTCTCCGAGAAAGTTCTTGCTGGACAATTCTTGCTGGGAAAGTAACCAGACAGACCTATTCTTACAAGGAAAATTTTGCTTGCAAAAACTTGTAAGTTCTCAGTCGCAAAACTCTCAAAAATTCTCTCCAAATTCGTTCTCTTTTACTTTACACGTTGGGGTATCGAACAGCATTTTTTAAAAGTTTGTATAAATTTGTACAAACCTAATTACAAACGTTTGAAATTATAATATTTCAATAAAAAACATAACAAAGAAAAGTTGGTCAATAAAAATGAAGGAGTCAGAGAAAAAAATTCCTTCGACATTCATACGACATTATTCCGAAGTCGTTTAGAAATCTTTACGAAGATTCGGAAGTTGCCTCCGATTTTCATACGACATTTTTCCGAAATCGTTCAGAAGTCTGTATGAAAATTCGGCAGAAAAAATTCGCATTCCGAATTTCCCAAGGATTTTCTTACGAATTCTGACCGAAATCTGTCCGATTTCGCTCCGAAATTTCGTTTGGAAATTATGTCAACCCATGCTAAGATATCGTTACGATTTCGGATAAGACATCGGACTTAGCGTCCGAATCTTGTTCCGATTCCGGATCGATGTCGGTACGATTGGTTTGCTGAGCAAAGTTTTCGGAGAGAATGTTAATGGCATTATTTTTAAAATACAAAATCAATTTGACTGAGAATTTTTAATCCATGTCTTATGTATTTGTGTGTGGGCCTTTGTATTACATAAAAAATTGTTAAGTAGTTTTTTTTTTCTTCGGTGTTATGTGTAAATTATGTATGTAGTTGTATTTGTGTATGTAGATCGCAATGTATTTTTATTTATTTAGAATAGTTGTATTTTAGAAATCGTTTATAGCTAGCTAAGTTTATTCTTTATAGCTCTAAACTAAATGAAAGGAAACGCTAAACATAAAAAATTAATAAAAATAATTGTATTTTTTTAGCATAAATTACAATCACTTTTTAAATTAATTTCAAATTTTCTATTAAAAAAAAATATGGTAATACACAATTAAAATGAAAGGAAATGCTAAACATAACATATTAATAAAACTAATTGTATTTTTTTAGTATAAATTACAATCACTTTTTTAATTAATTTCATAATTATTTCAAAAAAGTATGGTAATACACAATTAAAATATGTATTAACTTCGGCATATCTGTCAATTATTATTATCTTTAAATAAAAAAAACTAACTTTGTCCCAAAAACACATTTGCATTTTCACCCACAAGGAAATATTTATGACTACTAATTAAGAGCATTTTGCCTGTATTTTTACTAGGTCCGCTGGGGAATACCAAGTAAGGCAGTTCAAATTCCAACCGGAAACAGAAAGGTTATACTAATATATAATGTTGTTGACCTTAATGCGATGTAGACTTTCTTGGAACTTGAAGAATGTTTTAGAGAAATATTACGATGTGCACGGGTTTGTCACTCCTTTTGATTATCGTGACAACTAGCCATTTAAGTTTGTAACCGTAGATTATATTAGAGCTGTTGTACGATTCCCAGTAAAAAATCCTTACTAAATAATGGGTTTTATAGTACTTATTGGTAGTCGTAACTATATACAAAGCCCCCTAGTAACCCATTATTTTAACAAGGGCATGTCGCACTAGAATAACTATTTATATTATGGCCACTGGAAGTAGAAAAATAAGCTAAAAAACATATGTATGTTTTTCAACTTTTAGAACTGTTGAGGTGAGAATTTGTTTTAATTTCTACACCCTTCATATTTTTATTTTAATTTGTTTTATATTATTTTATTTTATTTTAATTTATTTTATTTTATACTATTCTATTTTGGTCTCTACGGGATTTGATCGTGCGAATTTCTGATTTGCAGCCGAACACACTATACATTAGCCCACGCGATCGAATATAAAGGGTTGTTCAAACGCTTATGTACATGTGCACTACCAAATGTTCTTTGTTTTTTAACAAAAATTACCCGGCCGACGGTGAGCGTTGAACACACAACCCTCGGATTTGTAGTCGGACATAAGTAAGGAGTAATATAACTAAGTAAGGAGTAATATATGTAGTCATTTCTTATGCTTACATTACTTTGTAATGCGATACATAATGACGAACGGATCCGATTTTTTCTGGGTTATGTCTGAATGCATGGAATTGCCAACGAAACAAAGAGGACACCAAGATTATGTTCGGTAAAAATTTCAAAGCGGTCCTCGAACAGTCCTTTAAACTACACCTAAGTGTAAATGTTGAACTATAAACCCTCTTTTAACTTGATGTCCGTTCGGAAAAAAATTAGATTGTGTAAAGTATCCACAAAATCGAATATTCAATTGGTAAGTAATCGTGCTCATCGGTAATTTTTTAAGTCTTAAGTGATGTTTTGCAAGTGGAAAGCATTGGCGCCATATTGTCTTCGAAACCTTGCTTCCTGGTTCACATTGCAGATTATTCTGCATCGGATGAAATATTTGCCTCCTACGCCTCCATGGCTGTGAGATTGGCAAACCGAATCTCATAGCTATTCTAGACCAAACATCAACTTTCTTTACAGATTTTCGATTTTCAAGTTGTCATTGGTTTTCTAGTTTTCAGATCTGTGATTGGTGGTCCAACACTTGGTTTTTCGCTTAGTTGCCGGAAGAGGTAGTGGGTGGTTTGTCATCACATCTGAGTATGAACTTCTCTGGGAAGTGGATGTAATATTTTGTCCCCTCTGGTTCTATATTTCCCGGAATTGATGCCAACTTTCAGTCAGACGTTCTCCTTGCTTTCATGATAAGAGCAAATTCTAACTGGAGATGTATATAACATATTGAGATTCAACTTAGGAATGGAGCTAATACACTACCAATAGTTCCTTTCTTATCAATTGGTGCCCGGAATTAACATTACTCCCAATGTCTAGCTGAAAGATTGAATAAATTTTGGACAATGGTTAAAACACGCTCAAATCCGTGAAAGTGGCATATTAAAACGGCAGTGAAAGATCTATTATTTTAAACGACGTTTTATGAAGTACCCGCAGAGTAATAGGACGAAAAGGTACCGCCACTATTTATGATGAGCGATATTTGACGTGTAAGAAGCTCGATGACAAGAGGAGATTACTCAGAGCTGAGAGCTGCTCCGTCCCACAGATCTTCGGGTACCTGCGAGAATTTATCGGAACATTATCACAGCAACAGCTGTTCGCTACATACCTGCTGATCGAATATCGAAATTATACCAAATTTTCGAGCAGAGGCGAGCAAAATGGGTATGAACTCTGAAGACCCAAGTGACTAGACCACCTGAAGCAATACAACGTTGCCGCAGGATTGAATAAATTGTGGACAATGGTTACAACACTCTCGAATCCGTAAAAGACGGTTATTAAAACGGCAGTGACAATTCCGAAAAGGTGAGCGTGTTATTTTAAACGACGGTATATGGAGTACCTGTAGAGTAATAGGACGAAAAGTTACCGACACTATTTACGATGAGCGATGTTGCACATGTAAGTAGATTGATGAACCCGGAGTTGTGTACTTGAGAAATGTCCTCCTATTGTCATTAGCCACCAATATTGTATTGTACTCGTAAGGGGAAAGTTGGCAGGGTAATCTCGCCAATAAAGCCAAGCAAGGATGCCTTCGAATCATACAAACCGATTTCCCTCCTTCCGGCAGTAGCGAATACTCTAAATCAGTAGCGACCAAGAAAGTACTATCAAAACGAAAACATGTATGAACGTATAAGTGAAAAAAGCAACAACCAAATGATGTTTAACATTTGTTTTTATCCATGTACATAAAATAGCTTCCCTGCTTTAAATGCAATACTAGCATCCTACCCCACCCCCACATGATGAGAAGTATTTTCCCAGTTTCCTAACATCAGCACAGTACCACAAGAGAATTACACGCATATCAGTCGATGACTTAACCAGAACAGGCAGTGAGACCGAACTGTCAAGGTGGCTCTTGACCTTTCGAAAGTCGTCAACCATGTCAATCTGTACGAGGACATATATAGAATTTCCTTCCAGTCGAGTTTGAAACGTTGGGTAATCAATTATTTGTGTGGACGCCAGTCGTTTGTGGAATTCAGAAATAAGAAGTCTACGCACCTTGAGTGACGAAGTTTCTAACTCTTAAATCTTAAATATTCCAATAAATTATAAGATAAAGAAGATTACGAACGTGTAACCAGATTTTGTATCTATTCAAAATATGAAGTCTTAGAACCCAGCCGAAGACCCACCGACTACGTCATATTTGAATTTTTAAAATTGTATTTTTAAGATAAAGAAGATTATGACCGCGTAGTTGCCAAGGGTTGTAATCTCAAATCCCGACTGAAGACCGCCAGTCTTAATAATCTTATAATAATATGACTTTATTTTTTATCTGTACTGGGGTGAAAGTCTTAAGCAAAACTGACAGTCATCGAGGTCCATTTCGTGAATATCAAAGCCTAACTGAAAAATGTCTTTTGTAATTTCTAAATAATACCGTATATATTCTATTTCAAACGTTTTTAGCTAAATAAAAGTTTTTATTTGCCGGAAAATCGTCCTAAAAGTACGTTGACTGTCAGTTTCGACTGATAGCCGACTGTTGTCCTCGACTTTAATTTACGAGTACACCCTCTGTTTTGTGCTAAAAAGGGTTACCATATACCTTTTTTTTGCAATTCCATTTAAAAAAAAAATTAAGAGACTTAGACTTCAAAATTCGATGTTGGCGTTTAGACCCCAATTACTAGGATGCTGTACGGATCACTCTCATGAGATATACATTAGACGATGTCAAAACACGAATTCTATAATCCTGTTATGAATTTTGAATTTTACCTTTCGGCTTCAAAATGTCAGTATCAATTTTTGGTGGATGCAGTGGATATATCGAAAAATCATACACTAGCATCATGTGGCCCATGGAGTATTCTTTGATTTTTGCATAGATCTATAAAATGTAAGGTTAAGCCAGAAATCGGAGGATATCATAAAAACTTGTTGGCTTCAACCTATTTTTACCCATTTTTCTACATTGATGCCAACACAGCTTCCACGTAAATTAATTTTAATGGTCGACCTTATGGGATTCCTCCTAAAACACTTCATTTTAAAGAATTTCAGTAATACTATATAAAATATGTTAACAGTTCGCGGATTCTGAAAGGGTGAAACTCGGTTTCATCGATTGTAAAACATTTTTGGTTTTTACCATATACGAGGGGCACTAGAAAACCTTCTGGCCTAGGCAACACTCAGTATCGCCAGGCGTCATTTGATATTTTTTTTTTTTTGGAAAGTTTGACAGTTTTTAGCCTAGGGGTACTCAGGACAGTTTGACATGCGATCATGTGTTGGGTTGTTTTTTAGTGGCTCGATTGAGACACCACTAAACCATTGTTATTGAACGCTTTTACAGCGTATTCTGGCGACGTAAATCGTTTACCACGCCTTTTTTTTTGATCTGCTGCAATCAAATGAGGTCATTGGATCCCCAGTCAGGGCTGTACGGCGCATGACCCATCAATTCCACGTTTGGCCGGTCAAACTGGCGCTGCTTTGAATCGATGTGTGAGTCCTCGCACTGTCTTTATGCAGAACGATACGTCTTCTCTTGTTCGCTTTCCGAATTCCTCAGGAGACTTCAGGCAAACAAATTGTGGTGTTTGTCCATATTTACATTAGGCAATTTTCCTTGCGGCAATTGTCAGTTTGTAGGTGAGAGAGGGTGTTGAGAGGCAAAGGGTTACCATATGCCTCACCTCTCTCTTCATCAAACTGACAATTGCCGCAAGGAAAATTGTCTAATGTAAATATGGACTTTTTGTTTAAAAATAAATTATTTAAATTTGAATAAGCTGATAGCTCCCAATGAAGCCCCCCTGTGGCGACACAAAGTTTGTAAACGGTGGTAGGCAATATTACTCCTCCCATGATATCGGTCTTATTTAATGGGGGACACTATTTAAGTGAGCGGAAATGTATATCACCAAAATATTTAAACCCATAGAAAACAGTTTTTATACCCTAAGTTGGTTTTAGCCAAAAAGTTTGTAACGCATCGAAATAATGGTCGTAGTCCCTAAACGATGTAAAGTAGGTTGTAGTAGGTGGTCAAACAACGAATATATCGCAATAGTCGCTAATGAAACCCAAGTTTTCATATTTGCGATTATAATTATAATGTCGAATATCAAAGCTTTTGCCGGGGACCTTCCAAAAGCAAAATCTAGAAAATCCCATATTTACAATGGTACAAAGTAGGTTGGCGTAGGTGGCCAAATAACGGAGATTTCGTAATAGACGGTAATGCATCCATTTTTCCATTTTTTGCGCAATCACACTACGGGTCGAAATTTTGATCGGATCATCACGAAATTTTGGGGGTTGATAGGGGTCTCACCGAGAAAGAAGTCTATTGATGTTGGTGATGGTCGGATAATATTCAGGGGTCGGAATGTGCAAAAAACTTATGTGGAGAACTTTCAACGTTTATTAATATGTGAATATCTCCGCACCTAGTAGGCGTATTCCAAAAGGAAAGCCCGTCGATGAAAGAAGATAAGATTTCCTCAAACAATGGATATATCGCCAAATCGGTAATGCATACCATTTTTCCATTTTTTGTAATCACGATACATTTCGCAATTTTAATAGGATCTTCACCAAATGTTGATGGTTAATAGGGCTCCCAGAGAGGAAGAAGTATATTCAAGAGTCGGAATGGGCAAAAAACTTATTTGGACAGGGGTAACAATCTTGACACGATGCGAGGGCTTAAGGTCACAATCCCCCCTTCTTGTGGAAGCTTGGGGCGAGGAGTTTGTGGCCGACCAAAGGTCTCCTACGTAACAGAGATCACCTAACGCCGGGGTGTCAGGCGAACCCGTGCCTATTGGTGTTTCAAAGTTTGCAGTTAGGGCACCAACTGTATTAGAACGGAGCCTCATTGAAAACCTGGGCGCCTCAATGTAGTAAAGACTTAGTTGACAAGTCCTTGCCATGGTACAGGAGGGCTATGCCATGGTCGACCTTCATTCCCCCAATAATCAATGACAAATGGATCTGAACTTTACAAAAGAAAAAAAAACAAAACAAAAACCCCAAAAAAAAAAAACCAAAACCCAATGATGACAACAAAACCGCAACGCCCATGGACTATGATACCACCACGACCATATCTGACGAGATTCAACCTACGGTTGACAGGACAAACCTGCAGAGACAAAATGCCACTGAGGAGGAAACCACGACCAAAGCTTTGGACGACAAAGTTCCCACCACCTCAAGCAAAATTGTAGATCGACTGGCAAAAGGTAAAGGGGGTTATCGAAGGTCCATGCATTACATTCAGAAGTGCATCGGCAGGGAACCTTCGACTATCTCGGCGAGGGATTGGAAATTAATCAAGATCAATCTCAAGGCGGTGAGCAGATATGAGAAAAAGTACCCTCACCTACCCAAGAGAAATCCTGAGATTGATAGGCTCTCCTCATCCAGATGGTCGATAGGATCTTGCTGTCGTCAACGCCATCATCTACTCCCACTACCTGTAAAGGTCAAACCACGAGTGATGCTGACTTGACTCAGCTCCCAGAGAAGCCCTCATCGTCTGGAAAGAGGCCCCAAAACTCAGAGGAGGAGAGAAGTGGGATTCCTGTCCCGACAACGGTCCCTACACCTGGGTGCGTGGCACCTTCCAACCCCTCTTCATCAAAAAACCCGGTGAAGAGGGTTAGATCCACGGAGGAACCCCACCCTAAGGCCAAGAGGCCCATCCCGAGACAGGACTCCAACCATCCACCTCCTCTGCCCGTTACTAAAAGAACGAGAGCGAGAAGTCCACTGCTACTAAGACAACCTCTCAGGCCAACTTGAGTCACAAGGTGACTCCTCGCTCTCCTCCTAAGACTAGGGGGACGGGAAAAAAGGAAGACGGACAGACCGTTGGTGCCGGATGAACTGCACCAGGTATGATCAGTGACAAACACTGGCAGCTGATTGAGAATCAGCTGCGAGAGATAGTGTTTGTGGGCGAAGGGGAGCCGCTTAAACACACACACTTCGGCAGTGCTGCTCCTTTCAGAGGCATCAATATCATCTGCTGTGAGAACAAGAAAGCGTTTTCGAAATTGGTGAAATGATTGTGATGTTAAAAAAAGACTATGGGATATCCCAATTTCTAATTTATGGATTTTTATTTCCAAGTCAGATATTTCTGCCTCTGTTGGACATATTACATAGAAGTTTTTACTTTAATGACAAATATGTACCTCTGCTTCTATTTAGTGTATTAAAGACATGTAAAATGCTAATCAAGAAGACCAGGAAAGCTTTCAATCAGTAGCAAGTAGATGTCGACCGCAGTCAAATATACATGAATTATTGTGGTTCAGTTCATCTTAAGTCATTTGGTATAAAAGCCAGATAGGTGCAAACTTTAGTATCTCCCTAAAAGAAATGTTTACGAGTGAAAACGTCAGATAATAGCCTTTGTTCACTTGTTATACCCTACACCACCATATGGGGAGGGTATTATAAGTTGGTTTTGGCCAAATCCGAAATTTTGTGCGTTGATGAAGGTCCCGCAGGGGAAGATTTTGGTGATGGTCGAATAATATTCAGGGGTCGGAATGGACAAAAACGTATTTGGAGAAAAAGTCAACATTTCATTTCAAAGCGAATATCTCCGCTTCTATATGGGGTATATCAAAAGCAAAACCTGCTAATGAAAGAAAATATCACCTTTACAACGATGTAACGTAGCTTGTCGCAGGTGGTCAAACAACGAAGATATCGAAATAGCTGCTAATAGAACCCAACTTTTAATTTTTGCGATTTTAATAGTAATGACGAATATCACAGCATTGGTCGGGGACCTTCCAAATGGTGCAAAGTAGTTTGGCATAGGTGGCCAAATAACGGAGATATCGCAGTAGTCGGTAATACATCCCATTTTCAAGTTTTGTGTAATCACGCTACAGGTCTGAATTTTGATCGGATCGTCACGAAATTTTAGGGGTAATGGGGACAAAACTTAGTGATTTTGGTAATGGTCGGATATTATTCAGGGGTCGGAATGTGAAAAAAAAACTTATTTGGAGAAAAGGCCAACGTTTTATTTTATAGCGAATATCTCTCTTCGGAATTTTGATTGAATCCTCACGAAATGTTGGGGGTTGATGGGGGTCTCACAGAGAAAGAAGCCTATTGATGGTTGGCGTACATCCCACTTTCCATTTTTGATTTGAGTTGTACTGACGATGCACTTAAATGCGTTTCAAGAAAATTTACCTGTATTAATGATAGCTTTGTTCCTTTACTTTTTTAATGGTAAAAGTGGTAAAAGAGAAAACTGTAAAAATTGCCCTCTCATGAACATTTTTACCAGAAAAGTAAAGGAACGAAAAAATGGTAGATTTGGTAGCAATGTCAAAAAGAAACATAAAAATTCAAGTTTTTTCTTTTATTTCAGAGTTTTCAATTTTGCTTTGTCAGCGTTCGCCTTTTTCTTCCGTTTTTCGTTCATTTTTTCTTCATTGTGAAATAATCGTCAAACAAATGTCGAAAAATCAGCTCTGCCATTTTTTACCTGCAGAAATTTGTCTGGTAGCCTGTGGTAGAAGAGAAAGGCATTTGTGCTCTCTCTCTCTCTCCTCTCTCACTCTATTAAAAATTGCTGCCAGTTTTGCCACTTTTTGGGGTTAAGGAACGCTTTGTAGGTTAAAATGGTAACTTCAGGTAAGTAATGGATGGAACATAGCTGAAGACATTCAGAGCAAAGGCGCTAATATACCTCAATTTTAATATTTTGAATTTTACCAGTCAAAAGCTTATTCACAGTGGTGTAGCCTATAGCCTTGGCTCACTTGTTTTTTTATTAGAAAATTTGTTCCATATCAAAACATTTATTTCAAATGTTTTTTATTTAACAAAATGAATAATAAGGTATTGTCAATAAATACTTACCTCCAATACATGGTAGAATAAGAAAAGGTAGCAGCAATACACAGCTGACTGAACTGGGTTGTAACGTTAGTGTCAAATTTCATATGACATTTTATACATTTATTTCTATTTCGATGTACATTAGGGACATATATTTTTTGAGAAAAAAATATATCATACGGAAAAAACCATTTCCCAGAAAGACTTCTTCATATCAATGATATGTAACCTCCTCCAAGTTCGAACGATAAGCCGGGCAGTAAATCCCCGCTTGTAGAGGCGATATAACGTTTGTTAATATGTGAGGTATTTTGTTAAATTTTAAAAAAATAAAGCCCTAATAAACATGTGCTTCTTTGATTTCTAAAACAAAACATTGAAACAGCTTCTCCTTTTCTGCAAGAATTCTACTTTCTGCGAGAATTTATGCATTTAGTGGAATGATGTGGAAACATAAAAATTGAAAATGTAACGAATTTTCATAAATGTTTTCCAAAACATTCAACCAAATGTGAAAAATTATTACTTTTTTAAATACCAATAATTTATGGACATTTCCTTGTTTTGTTTACAAATACAACTGGCAGTAACGTTACAAACAAAAACAAATTCCTTTGTGGTTGTTGTTCGAGTTGTATTTGTTGTAGTATTAACTTTACCTTATATTTGTTCTACCATGCCTCCAATATTGAGACTTTAAAATATTTTTACAGAGTGAATACTAAGGAAACTTAGAAAAATAACACTTACAAATAACAACTTACAACATTATTTTTTTGATTCGGCTAATTCGGCTTTGCTTTCTTTGGGTTTGAGTTTTAAATCTTACTAATGTTTGTTTTTTTCTCATCTACCTCGGCTTATATCACGGAAACCAATAGAAATTTTGCTCTGAAATCTTTGCCAAAATTGTAGTACATAACAGTACTATTAGAGACACTAGATGATTTGTTGAGTAGGTTTGATTTATCCAAACAAAATTTCAACTGGTTTCGAAGATAAAAACCACATATGTTTGAGACAATAACATTTAAACTCGACCTAAAAAAAGAAAAATAAAAGGGAATTTTTTATACTTGACATTTAACTTAAAAACTGGAAAGAAGAATATTAGCTTAAAATGGTTTCACAGCGTAATTCAAAATGGGATCAATAAACATGCCGCCGATATTTCACTTATTCAGGTGAATAAACATTGGGAAACCTTCCTAAAAAAGCTCTTTTTATCTATCATAAAGCTTCTCGTTTACAAGCCACTAAGGCTGACTTCCGTATTGTCAATTGCTTTACAAATGACAAATATTATACAATGTTTTCTGTTTCTTATCGCCGATGTACTTAACAACTACGAAGCTACGTGTTTCTTATAGTCAAAAACAGGTATTTTTGACGCAGGTAAAAGCAAACAAGTATCACTTTGTTTTCTGATGCATTCGCATGTGATTTTGAAATTTTGTAATTAAACAAAAAAATATATAATTAAAATGGATGATTCGCGAAGGTAATGCTTAGTTTACATTTACGAAATCCACTCGATTTCAACTGTCAAATCCATAGGTTAAACGTCAAATGAAATCCAGATGAGATTTCATTTGACGTTTGAGCTATGAAATTGACAGTTGAAATCGAGTGGATTTCGTAAATGTAAACTTAGCATAAGTATATATAAGCTATAAATAATAGCAATTATGTAAAAAAATGTTCAAACGAAATTTGTGCGGCCGCGTTCTTCATGTTTGTTTTCCCTAATAACATCTATCAGCTGTTCCACATCGTCAATGTAAACAATGTTCACAGTTGCATTGTTGCGTACAATGCATAAGTGTGCAACTGAAATATTTTAACTAAGTTTACAAAACACAAAGCAATTGACCATACGGAAGTCAGCCTAACTGAGTGCATAATATCGGTTAGCAGCGAAATCAAAACTATTTTTATTACCACCTTTATTGAATAAACTGAAGAACAACAGTCTTTCTTATGATCACCAAAACAAAAAATTAAGTTTAATTACTGAAACTTTAAGAAAAATAAAAAAAACATTTTAATTAGCAATTTTTTCAAATGAGATTTTCATTAAATTAACTGCAGCTTCTGCCTTCTGAAAATTGGGACAATTCCTAATTTTTGCCTCCATCATAAATGATGTTGTTATTATTTTTAGACTATGTATTTTATATGACTTATAATTTCTAACTATTTATTGAGGAAAATTTGTTCGGTTTTGGGTTTTCTTAGTGGAAACGATGCGGTGAATGCGATGCGAATGATTTTGATAGAAATATTGTTTTTTTTTTTTGCATTTTGGATTTGGACTTGTAATTTTCTTTTCTTTATTCTTCTTTTAAGATTTATTGCATATCTTGATCTATTCTAGAGTATTTGACTTTCTTTTTAAACCAAAAGTTAAGTTTTATCTTTTTAATCCATTTATGGATTTTGTTCCAAACAGAATTGTTTTTTGTTGTGTTTGTTGTTGTTGTATTTAAACCGTTATTTTTAATAATATTCGAATTATTAATATAACTCCAGTCGTCATCGTCGTCTGCATTGTTGTCGCCGACGCCTTTTATGTGTTTTATCATCATCATCCTCTGCTTGGCCAGAAGGTGATCTCTGTTTTATACGGCCGCCACAGGCCCGGGCGGAGTTGAAATGCTCGTCGTCATTGTTTTGCTAAGATTCCTGTAAGAGCAAAATTATGTTTATTTTCAAATTTTGAAGGAAGGGGAAGTGGTGTGGGATATGTGGTGTGATACAAGTGAAGGTGGCAAGCGAATTTACAAGTGACATGTTTAATGGACACACAGAGTCAGATATACAGAGAGAGAGTGGGGGGGAGAATAGTGTGTGTGTTGTATGATTGGGGGCAGTACAAAAATACACAATATATAGTTGTCTTAGATTTAAAAGATAACATTGGTTGTGATTGAGTGGTCGTGGTTGTGGTGGCTTTGGTCAGGATGATAGTTGTGACTAGGTATGGATAAGGTCGTGTCCTCTGTTGGAGATGACCCCCATGGCATTGTAGACTAAGAGCATCTTCTAACGCTAAAACAAAAATTCGAGAGAGAAGGAGAAAGAGTTAGACGAAAAACAAAATAATAATGTATGATTGTAAAAAAAGTTTCAAAACTAACCGCATGTTTCTTCATTACGAACGAAAACCAATGCGATTGGACTTCAGCTTAATGCCAATTTTCGATAGATCACAAATATCTCCTAATAATTTTTGTATTACGGAAACAAAATTTTGGTTACAGCATAACAGAAAAAGAAAATGTTGCATCGTTTTCTTTTAGTATTGTTTACCTTTTGGTAATTTGGGGAAACCTGTTGAAAATCGGCTTATCCAATTTATAAATTGAAACTTTCATTTATTTTTCGAAGTAAAGACGGTTTGAAATTTGTATTTTTTCAATTAGTGGCTTCAATAATGCAATAGTAATTCCAATTTGTCTATTTGAACTGAAGGAAAATAGGCATTTCTTTGGTGTTGGCAGCGAAAGAAACGTTTCGTTCGGAATGAAGAAACGGGCTATGGGTCTGATTTATTGGGTTTCTTAGCAACAACAAAACTCGTCCCAGTATTTTAAAGTCACTTTTGATTTGTTGACGTTCTTTATTCAGAGTCTGAGTACTTTTTCCAGGAATATAAAAATCGATTTCGACTAATCAATATTTACACCTAAGTTTTATAAAACTGTAACTGATGGGCAGAAATAAACACCCCTTCAGCAAATCTTGAAATTTTATTGTGAAAATTGTTTTTTTTAACAAGTCTTTCAAAGTCATTATATTTTAATTCCCTGCTTTTATAATCTTCTATATCGAAATCAATTCATCGTTGTCAGGACTATAATGTATAAGTAATTCTAAAGGCCTCGGTACATTAGTAGCATGGCTTTCTTGCATAAGTTATTTCTGGTAAAATACTAAACGGCAAAGGGCAACCTAGTTCGAATTTGGCTCGATGGTTCTTTATTCTTTTGCCAAAGCTGACTTAAGCAAGAAAGCCCAGCCACTTAAGGCCTAGAGACGCGGCAACTCTACGCTGCTGAATGTGTGCTGAAACACGATTTTCGTATGCTCTGACTTTTGACTTAAAGCCGGAAGAACATGCAACTTAATGAATTAAGCCAGAAACGAGGCCTTTATGTATCGAGGCCATAAAGCTTCTATTAAAAATAATATACAGTGAGCGTTAAAATAAACTTTACACCTCTCAAAAATTGTTTAATTGCATTATTACACCGCTATAGGGATTTTATACATATAAAGTATAAATGCAACTTTTGAAAGTATTTGGTGGTGAATGAAAATACAGAAAATATTAGGCCACTCCAAAGTTTCATTAGGGAATACATAAAGAATACCAAAATAACCCCAATGTCATACCGGATTAACCCGGAACCACACAACATCAGCGTTCCGGCCAGCGGCTGCCAGCTCCGTGTACATGTGTTTGTATTTGTTTCGTTTTTCTGTGTTGGCAGCAGCCTATCCCGGAATGCCTGCTCCAGATTCTTTTGGTCCGTGCCGGGACAGAGGAAAACCCAGGACCAATATATTTGTGCTCGGTTTGTCACATCCGCATTTTCACCCATATACAATCTTCGTTGGGATGCAATAGATGTCAGGAGTGGGTGCATGTTAGAGGTTGCTCTGGACTTGTCCACGCGAGGGACTATGTTGCTGCATGCTGCGCGAACACAGCCCCCGGTGAGTCGTCGTCAGACTACAAAACTATTAGCAAGCTTTTGGAAGGTCATAATCGTCTGGTCTTGGGGACTTTAATGCGCATCATGAGATGCATATGTCGTGGCGTGTAATGTGGGTACCTGCCATGCGGCCTACCCCACAGTGCTCTTAACACCGGGGACCGCGGCAACGGACAACACAACACAAAGAATGGACGAAGCCACCCTCACGGATGACCGGCACGACATACACACCACGAACCAACGCCGCACCACTCAACTTCTCCAAACCACCTCCTCCTCCCACACCATCACACCTAACTGCAGAGATGAATATGTGGAGGAATTACCTCCACTAAGTCTTGTCCTTCTCCTAGCAAACACTTCTCGTGCAAACCTACTTAAATAACTAAAAGTGCGCCTGTCTTCAAGTGCCCTACTGAAATCCCACCCCGCCCCTCCATACGTGATACCCATATTGACTAAATCTCTAATGTCATCATATTACCGGCATTCCGTCAATATATGCCGCCAGTCTTCGGTCATCCCACACCCACATAAATCTGTCCCGGACAGGCCTCTTGCATATAAAAATGCATTTAGAGAGCCATGCCCCGTCAGTAAGAATCCCAGACTCATGCTAAGGCCGAAGTCTGGGCTGTCCAGTACGAACGTTGCGTCACGAATAAATTCGTACGCTCCTGAAGGATTGCACTGCGCCTCCTAACATCCCCATCCACCAGATCAGAAGGCACGAGCCAATCATCCTCAGACAGTTGCAAACCACGCTTCAGCTTGTACAGAACAGTCTTACATCTCCCTTCCAGGTCAAAGGGCAGGGCGCCAAGTAGCACCAGCATTGCGTCCGTGGACACAGTGCGACACACTGGCAGACATGCTGACATGACCACTCGTTGACACGACAGGAGCTTTCTACGCCCAACAACAGATTCTTCTGCGGCACGCCATTCAGGCGCCCCATATGTTGCACAGGCAACAAAGAGTCCACTATATATGGTGCGCAGGAAACTTCTGCTCAAACCACAGTCGGTCCGCAAGACCCTTCTAACCATACCAGCTACAGCAGTTAATTTGTTCTTCAAGCGATCCAGCACATCATGGGATGTGGCATTGAGCAGATTGATAGCTCTTCGTTTTGCTCGGTCAATAAGGACGCCTCTATCAGAATTAGAGGAGAGTGTCACAGTTCGCCAGACATAACCATTGTGTCACCTGGTCTGACAAATCACGTTACCTGGCAACCCGTCATTTCTCTTGCATCAGACCATCTCCCAATAATTGTCTCCATTAGCATACCATCCGATTTCATCACCTCTGAATGCCGCACATTCGTCAATCATAAGAAAGCGGATTGACCGGGTTTCAGAGAGCTAACCAATCGCCGCTTCAGAGGACTGCCCAATACTTCTGATGTTCGGGTAGCGGAAAGGATGTTCCGAGACACCATCACAGCTGCAGCCGCTCGCCATATACCTGCTGGTCGAATACCCGAAGTAAGACCAAACTTCCCAGCCGAGGCGACGGGTTTAGCAAATGAGCGTGATGAGCTTCGTCGAGCCAACCCCAATGATCCCAGAGTCAGAGAGCGGACACTGGAAGTTAACGAGCTGGTCGGCGATCATAAGGGGAACAATTGGTTAAATCATCTGAAGGGTTGCAACATTGGAGACTGAATAAGTGAATTGTTGGCAACGATTAAGTCATTCTCGGACCCTTGAAATAAGGAAGATAGGACCTCAGTCAAGTTTGTCGACGTTATGCTGACTGAAGTGGTGCAAGATATTTCGGTATTAGCAAATGAGCGTGATGAGCTTCGTCGAGCCAACCCCAATGATCCCAGAGTCAGAGAGCGGACACTGGAAGTTAACGGGCTGATCGGCGATCATAAGGGGAACAATTGGTTAAAACATCTGAAGAGTTGCAACATGGGAGACGGAATAAGTGAATTGTTGGCAACGGTTAATTCACTCTCGAATCCTGAAAATAAGGAAGATAGGACCTCAGTCAAGTTTGGTGACGTTATGCTGACTGAAGTGATGCGCAAGATATTTCAATATCGCCCGAGCACCCCGGGAGTGACAGGGCGAAGAGAAGAGTACTACGTCGCATCAGATCTTTTCCTGCCGAGGATGAACTACCACAGTTTGCAATAGATGATGTTGCGAATGTCACCAGGAACGCTAAATCATCCAAAGCGTTGGGCTCTGATGGAATCTCCATGGTAATGCTGAAACAGCTGGATGAGCCGGGAGTGGAGTATCTCACTAAGGTTTTCAACCTGTCGCTAGCCACTCTAAATGTTCCCGAAGTCTGGAAAATGGCAGGATGGTCCCGCTACTGAAAACAGGCAAGGCTGCCATAAAAAGTGAATCGTACAGGTCAATTTTGCTTTTGTCGCCTGTAGCATCAGCATGGATTCCGCAAACAGCATAGGGCGACAACAGACCTGCACGGCATCTCCACACATATTTGTCGAGGACTCAACCAGAGACCGGGGTGATATCTCCGGAACTGTTTAGCCTCTACCTCTCCTGTATTCCGCCCACTGAAGACGGCATTGAGATCGTAACTTATGCCAATGATTGTACGATCTTGGCGTTAGGTGCCTACCCTGATGACATCTGTGAGAGACTGAACTCCTATTTAACCGATCTTACCACCGTTTTCCATTCTGTTCACCACATGGACGGTGCAGTATAGAAGAGAGTTGAATGTCGTGGTCGATGTTCGCAGAATTCCGACCATAAACTGCCCCAAAATTCTAAGGGTCACACACGACACTTCGTTCACGTTTATCGCGATAGGTCGGTCTGTGGTAAGCTATGCGGCGCCAGTTTGGTCCTCGAATTTATGTGATACGCATTGGAATAAGATTCAAGCTTGTCAGAATGCCGCCCTGAGAACAACATTGAGATCGTAACGTATGCGGATGATTGTACGATCTTCGCGTTAGGTGCCTACCCTGATGACATCTGTGAGAGACTGAACTCCTATTTAACCGTCCTACCACCGTTTTCCACTCTGTTCACCACATGGACGGCGCAGTATAGAAGAGAGTTGAATGTCGTGGTCGATGTTCTCAGAATTCCGACCAGAAACTGCCCCAAAATTCTAAGGATCACACTCGACACTTCGTTCACGTTTATCGCGATAGGTCGGTCTGTGGTAAGCTATGCGGCGCAAGTTTGGTCCTCGAATTTATGTGATACGCATTAGAATAAGATTCAAGCTTGTCAGAATGCCGCCCTGAGAACAGCAACAGGGTGCCTCCTCAAGACTTCAGTGGACCATCTACATGAGGAGGCAAAGATTCTACCAGTAAAGCAACACAATGAGATGCTGTCGTTGCAGTACTTGCACGGATGTTACCGTGAGAGCCATCCCAATCACCATCTGGTGGGTGGGCCCGACACATTTAGGCAAATCAAGGAGAATATCCCCGATAAAGAGGAAGAGGTCCAACGATACAGGAGGGACCCCCTAGATCAACAAGCATATCAAGCAGGCTTAAACAACATTCATACGGACGCAGTTGTTAAGGCCATAAGCAAATATAGTGTTAATAAGATAGGAAAGAACCTCTCCGAAGAGTTTTGTACCAAAAGAGGTTTCATGCAAGGAGAAAGCCTTTCGTGTGATATTTTCAACATCCTGATTGAAAGGGTTATACGAGAGGCAACCGTCAAAGGAAGTGGCACAATCTACACCAATAGCCACATGTTACTTGCTTATGCTGATGATATAGACATCATGGGATGATCAGTAAAACAAGTAACCGATACCTTTATGAAATTCGAAGGAGAATCTGCTAAAGTGGGTCTGGCGGTAAACGGCGAGAAGACCAAGCTGATGGTGTCGACGCGAAATGCGTCCATTGAGCTCGGACCAGCTGTTGAATTTGGTTCCCATAATTTTGAGGTAGTAAAAGACTTCGTATACCTCGGCACCGCCGTAAACACAACAAACGACATCTGTTGTGAAATAAAAAGAAGAATTTGTAATTAATTTCTTGTTGGAAATCGAGCTGAATGATCAATAATGCATCTGAACGAACCCACACACCCACCACTATGTGACATGACATGTTTCGCCTTTGCTAATGAAGGCTCCTCAGACATATCGGATGTGGGACGGCTTCGCTATCATCTAACTATCTATCATTATGGTCTCTAGACTTCAAATCAATTGAGTACTCGCAGAAAAAAAATCTACAGAAAGTTAAATTTAGGTCTATTTTATGCCAAAATCACATGAAAGCGGTACCACGGGTCCAATGGGGGAAATATCACCGGATTACACCAAAACACTCGTTGATTTAATGTTTGCAGGCTCCAAGATGATGAAAACAAGTTCAAAAGCCGAAAAATGCCTTTATTTTGTTAAAGAAATAAGAAATTTTCTACGTTCTAAAAAGTGGCGCGTAAAATTTTAGGTTATTTCGGTAGTCTTCATTTATTCCCTAATGAAACTTTGTAAGGGTCTACTGTTTTTTGGATTTAAAGATTTTAATTCATTACTAAATACTTAAAAAAGGTATATTTATTTTTTATATGAATAATATCAATTTGTCGGTGTAATAATGCAACTCAAAAATTTTTTGAGAGGTGTAAAGTTAATTTTGACGCTCACTGTATGTACATATTCGAAACGTCGAAAATTCGATTTTTATTTCCGACAGTATGTTCCTAAATGGCATGTCTCGAAAACACGCGGAACCAAGAAATAGTTAAACAGATTCTGTTGATATTTACTTTTCGCTTTGGTTTATTTTTTCCTATAAGAAAATTCTCAGATTCTGGAACTTGTAATATTTTTTTTTTTTTATTATTTTAGAAAATTTGGGCAGTTGTGATTTCTATAACTAATGAAACAAATGAAATAGATTTGGACTTAAATGCCGCTTCCATTAGAGCTTTCTGTCGGGTTAACCACCTTTATGAGGATTAATTTTGACGTGTACGCAATGGAATTGACATTTGAAACCCATTGGGTTTATTAAATCCGGTTATGTGCAAATACACTATTAAGCTAATATATTGTTCTCCAACTTGAGGTTAATTAGACAATGAGGACTTAATTGCAGATGATGAATGATGGTCAGAATTATTTATGAATCATGGCCAGAATTATTATTTATCGAATCATGAAGAAGTATGATTTGTTTGGGTATTGTGACAATTGTGTGTATGGTAAAATATAATAAAATTATAAAAATTAACACATGTTCAGATTCTGAGGACTTGATTCAGTATAGAAAAAAATATTTGAAAATCATTTAAAAACATAGCAAAAAGAATTATCGTTATAAAGCAGTGCTCTTAAATTCTGGTCGAATGGTTATATGGGGTTATCCAAAACGCTAATCCAAAAAGGTTCTTAAATTCAAAATAGTGCTACATCGATATTATATAGTATTTTATTGAATATTAGCAGATCCCGGTCCGCGTTGCTGGTCCGTCGTAATGAGTGTGAATGATAACTTTCTATGGATTTTATGCTTGACAATTAAAAAAAAAGGTATTTTCTACCTCACTTCTTCGGACACTTGTCCAGCCGAGGAGGATTTTAAATTTATCTGTAACCTTTCTTTTTCTTTGTCGATTTTTTTGTCCATTGATGCAGTTTAAGATTTATGATCGTCCATGTGCCCTGTCTTTAGCCTAAAGCGATCTAATTATAAAAGTTAAAAAATTGCTATGTCGACTTCTACCGCTTATTGAGACTTATATATTTTTGTTCATTAGGTTCAGTAGTTTTAAAAAAATAATGTATTGAAAAGGGTGGGCGTGGTCATTAGTTTTCAAGATATAACGTTTTTAAAAATGTGGGAGTGGTCCGGTATTCTGACTCCAAACATGTACCTAGGGTACACACAACCCCATTGTCTCCCAAAATTTATGCTGAAACCGATATAATCATAAGTTTGGCTTATACATATAGCGTTTAAAAGAAAGGCGAGGGGAAGGTACCTCACCTCCTCCGAAATTCATAAAATATACATAGCAACGTTTTTGCGGAAATCGGTTCAGTAGTATTGGAGATATAACATATTAAAAAAAATCAGGCGTGGTGGGGTCTTTAGGCCCCAAAGAAGTCCCTAGATTGTCGATTAATTCATAAATTAATTCATAATTTAAACCGATACGTTCGTTGTTTTTGCTAATATAGCGTTTTTAAAAATATCGCATAGGGGCGATATCCCGCCCCCTCTGGAATTTAGTAAAATATGTAGTCAGTTGTTTTTGTAAAAAAAATTAAATTGAAAATTGAAGAGAGTGGGCGTGGCAATTTTCTCTCCATAAAAAGCTAAGTTGGGTTATGACGGCATTTTAAATATGGCAAAGGGAAGTACCCCGCCACTTCGAAAGTCAGGAAAATATGCATCATATTTTCACCGGCGGCCATCCCTGTATATTCCCTGGAAATTTTAGGAAAATCGGTTTAGTAGTTTTGTAGATTTAACATATTTTAAAAAGTGGGCGCGGTCAAGTATTTGAGTCTTAAATAAGTAGGTAAGATCGGAAACACAACCACAATTGTCTCCCAAATTAATTTCCAAACCGATACTTTCGTAATTAATGTAAATATAGCATTTTTAAAGAAATAGGGTATAGGGGAAATATGTAGCCTATTATCACCGGGGGCCATCCCTGTACATTCCCCGACAATTTCAGAAAAATCGGTTCAATCGTTTTTTAGAAACGATAAAAATTGAAAACTGGAAAAGTGGGCGTGGTCTTTGCTTAAATCCCCACGTCGGGTTATGGCAAAGATTTCACAAAAAAAATTATCCAAATCGGTACAGCCGTTCCCAACTGATACCATTACCAACGAACTACATTTGATTTTTATTTATAACGATTGGCCGGCCAGTAAAAGTGAAGTGTGTCTGTATATCAGAAAAATTAGCTAGATAGCTGTAAACGTAGTTGATTTACTTATGGCTACAACAGATCTGATATGAAGAGAAATCAAAATTTCACCAGGCGGCAATACCCGAAACCAGATGAATCATCTTTGCGCTCTCTTTTCAGACTACAGAAACAAAAGAGGCGCTAACGAAATCAATATCAAATTGAAATGCCCACGAATAAACTCCAGACACCCAAGGCGAAAACAATTACGCCTACAACAACTCTAAAACAATACAACCAGGGACATATGCGAAAAGTTGCGAAAAAAACATAGAAAAAATCTGGATGTAAGACGACACTTGTAAACTTATTTCTAAAAGAGGTGAACTAAAGATGTAGTTGAACAACGACAATAACACAAGACAGCAGTATCAACAAAATGCTGAAGACTTCCGCACATTTTTTCTCAAAAAAAAAAAAAAACAACAAAAATTATTAATGTGTTTTTTCCCGTTAAAAAGAGAAGGGGAACATGCACTTTGACGACAAACACATTAAGAACCGAACTAAGAAAAGATCTCCAATACTCTCTGTTTGCTGCTGTATTTTCCCAATCTGGGATATGTAACTTTCTGATGTCTCGTTTCACTTGTTCTCTCCAACGAAGCTTTGGCCTTCCAGATATGCGTGAACATCCAGGCGGCCCATATCATCATCACTCATTCTTATGACATGGCCAGCCATCGTTCTCGTTCAACTATATTGATGTCTTTGTATACTTGATAAAGCTCGTTGTTCATACGACATCGATATTCGCCGTCAACGCAGATTGGCCCGTAGATCTTTCGAAGAATTTTTCCCTCGAACACACCAAGTACTGCCTTATCTGCTTGTGCTTTTGTTTGACGATATATGGCTTTATTCTTAAACTGATTACTTAGCCCAAAGTAGCATCTGTTGGCCAACACTATTCTTCTTCGCATTTTACAGCTGATGTTGTGTTTATGGCGGTACCGAGGTAGACGAAGTCATTAACTACTTCAAAATTTTAGGTACAATATTCACAGATGGTGCGAGATCTGTGGACGTATTACGCGTCGATGCCATCAACTTGGTTTTATCGCCGTTTACTGCCAGACCGACTTTAGCAGATTCGCTTTCGCAAGTAACTTATGGCTGTTTGTGTATGACTTTTCCAGCATGATGTTGAAGAGTCACACGACAGGCCGTCTCCTTGTCTGAAACCTCTTTTGGTAATAAACTCTTCGGAGAGGTTCTTTACTATTTTAACCGAGGACCGAGTATCAGTTAATGTCATCTTACAAAGCCGTATGACCTTTGAGGGGATACCAAATTCACACAAGGCTTGGAATACCTTTGAACATAGGGGGCTGTCGAATCGACAAAAAGGTGGAAGGTGTCGATCTGCATCTATTGGGTCTTCTCCAGGATTTTCCGCAGGGTAAATGTCTGGTCAATGGTGTATTTGCCCGGTCTAAAGTCGCACTGATAGGGTCCAATTTTTTCATTGACCATAGGCTTTAGTCGCTAACACAATATGTCAGATACTATCTTATATTCAATAGGGAGCAGACTTATGCCCCTGTAATTGGAGCACACAACCTTATTTCCCTTCTTGTGGACTGGACATAGGATGCTCTAGTTCCAATCTTCGGATACGCGTTCTTCCTGCCAGATGGTGCAAACTAGCTGATGCATACACCTTATCAGCGTGTTGACTTCAGTTAACAGCTCGGTTGGTAGGCCATCGGCTCCTGCTGCTTTATTATTCTTCAGCCGGTTTATTGGTGTCTTTACCTCATCTTGACCGGGCGGACTTCATTCTGGCTGCTGTACATCTCGATTTTTTCACACTCCCGCTTTTCCATTTTCTTTCCCTCTCTCCTTTTCTCTAGTCCGGTACGCGTTGCTATTGATTGTAGAGTAGCCCTATATGCCGCATTTTTCTCTTCGGTAGCAGCACCACACTCCTGGTCATACCATGGTTCCTCGGTGGAGGTCTCTGGTATCCAAGTATGGATTTTGCGGCTGTTTGCATGGAGTGGGCAATATTTTGCCCGATGTGCTGATATGTTATCGGGACGAGGAGTGTTTTCATTAAGCAATTGGGCCAGTTGAGTGGAATATGCTGTGGGTATATGTTATGATTGCAGCTTACCGATGTCCAACTTCCGTGTTGTGTCTGTTCGTGCTTTATTTGCAACGTTGAGACGGGTACGTACTTTGGCTGCAACAAGGTTGTGGTCCGAGTCTATGTTTGCTCCTCGGAACGGTCGTACATCCAACACGCTCGATCTATCACAACGTGATCAATTTGATTTATTGTTCTTTGATATGGAGAAAGCCAGATGTCCTTATGAATATCGAGATGCTTAAATCTGCTACTGCTAACTACCATGTGTTTTGCCGCTGCGAAGTCTATCAGCATCATTCCATTGTCAGATGTTTCACTATGGAGACTGAATTTCCCGACTGTTGGGCCAAAGATATTCGTCTTTCCCATGGACAGGACAACGTAGGGATAGGTAATGGAAAGCAATAATCGATTCGAATGCGATTTTTCGGATTGGCGATTATTTCAATTGTCTTAAAAATCGACTTTCGACTTTTTCATAACCGCAGAAAATCGATTATTATCGAATATTCGTCGATTTTGGAGTTTTCTTTTGAAACTGCAAAACCGCGAAAACTGTAAAACCGCCAAGTCAACAATCTATCGGCAAACTCGAAAATCGACCACAAGATAATCGATTATGCGTTTTACCCTCTAGCCAAAATCTACTATGATTTTTAGACTTTTGACTGCAAAAACTCGATTAAACGATTAATCGAAAGTCGACTTACCTAGCCCTAGGACAACGGTCATATGTTTCTTCTAGGTGGTCGTAGAATATATCTTTGGTCTGTTCGCAGGTAAGGCTAATGTTGGAGAATTTTACTTTTAGCAGTATTGTAGCAAGTCTTGTGGTTGATTTTCGAGTTTGCCGATAGATTGTTGACTTGGCGGTTTCACAGTTTTGGCGGTTTTACTGTTTCAAAAGAAAACTCGAAAATCGACGAAATGAAAAAATGAAAAAGTAAAAAAAACGAGTTTTAACACAATTGAAATAATCGGCACACCGAAAAATTGCATTTTTAATTTTAGACCAAAATCGAAAACTCGAAAAATCGATTATTGCTTTCCATTACCTATCTCTAGTATGTGCTCATTTTGTCAACATTAGTGGTCAGATTTGAAAAAATTACAACAGAAGAAAAAAATTAAAACGCCTTTGCTCATGTTGATACCATACCGTGTTGATTTTGATCTTTTCCCTCTGTGTAATTGATAGGCGTAGTAGTTCGAGTGCAGAAAATATTCGGAGAGATAGGTGTGCTGATCGACAAAATCATCAAACACCGAGAACTTCTCTATGCAGGATTTCTAGGGCAATTTTGTTCAATTGAAAATAGCAGCCACCAGATTTAAAACTGAGATCAAGGAAACGCCTGGTTTCTCTTCCGTCACTTCACTGAGAGGAATGAGATTCCTTTTGTTAGGTTTAAGCTGATCCCAAACATGTGCAATATACTCTGGGAAAAAACTCATCAGAATATGATACATGGATATGAGGGCGTAAAAAAGTCGTCACCCTAATAAATAGTGGTCACATGGTGGTACACGCAGGACAAAAAGACAAAAAAAGCTTCGATATGGTAAACAAGTTAAGGCGAGATTGAAAATCATTATATTAGCAGTTGGGAAAGCAATGCAACAAGTAAAGAGTTGTGGAATGCAATCTTTAGTTCGGCTTATAGGTCAAATATTCCGTATAGGGTCGCCAAAGCAAATATTTATACCATTAAGTTCTCATTGTTAGCATGGAAGAAATAAAGAAGTCAAACTGTTTCATTTAAACTCAGCAAAAAGAACAAGTAAGAACGGCGTTATGTTCGGCCGGGCCGAACTTTTTATACCCTCAACCACGAACTGAATTGAAGTAAATATGAAAAGTTAAGTCTAATTCCTCGGAGGAGAATAATATGTTAACCGACGATAATCACTTTATACTGTTCTGCCCACCGTGAGTATGGTTCTATGGGGCCTATATGAAGACCTATACCCACAAATTTCTGGTGGAAAGTGCCACCAACGCAGACTAAACACACAATTACAACCATTTCGTTGGGATATTGAGGCCACAACCTTCAAAATACTGAAAATCGGGAGGTGCCGTTCTATCAGGGCTATATGAAGATCTGGACATATACCGAACAACTTCAGGTTGATAGTTTTATACCACCAACGAAGACTTAATACCGAATTTCAGTCGAAAATCGGGAGGTACCGTTCTATGAGGGATATATGAAGTCGTGGACCTGCACCGATAAATTTCTGGCGAGAAAGTTTTATACCACCAACGAAGACTATAGAAATATTAAGGCCAAAATACCGAAAATCGGGAAGTACCGAAAAATTTCATACGGAAAGTTTTATACCCCCAACGAATACTAAATACCAAATTTCAGCTATTTCGGTGGAGGTACTGTTCTATGGAGCTATACGAAGACATGGACCTATACCAGATGGAAAGTTTAATACCCCCAACGAAGGCCAAATATCAAATTTAACTATTTCGGTGCGATATTGAGGCTGCAAACTTCAAAATACCGAAAACCGGAGGGTACGGTTCTATGGGAGCAAATGGAAAGTTGCATACCCCCAACCAAGACCAAGGGGGCTAAAACCTGCAAAATACCGATATCCGGAAGGTACCGTTCTATGGGGGCTATATCAAAACGTGGACCGATATAGCCCATTTTCAATAAAAAACATCCTAGCAATAATAGAAACTTCTATATATGTATGTATAGTTATTTTAGTTTTTGTTTAATAATCTTTTTAAGTTAGGATGTCAATTTTCAATCGCCAACTTAAAACTCGTTTTTCTCGTTTTTTAAGATGTGTCATTCTTTGAGTAAATGAGCGATATGTAAAAAAATATAAAAAAATTATCACTATGGGAAGCGTACTTAAAGTCCTGGATCTGAACAGGTGGGAAGATTTGCTGAGTAAATTCTAAATATTACCGAAAATGTATACAATCAGGGGAAAAAGAAAACTTTGATATGCAACATCACTATCTGTCCAACTCATCCCTTCATAGGACCAAAAACAAACTCAAAATAGCCTAACATTTATTTCTTGGAAAATTGGATAACCCCATTTTAAATGTTAACCATTACAACGAATGTGTCACACACACACAACAACATAAATCATGAAATTATAAAGTCCAACAACATCAACAAAACAAAACTTTTGTTCACTTACCCTTGTACCGAATTTGATGTCGATATAATACCATTCTCCAAAGAATCTCTTGAAAAATCATCGGCCATCTGGACTTTTAATTGATGACCAAATGAATTCATATCGGAATTCGGTGTTATTACCGAACCGGGTGTTTGAACACGATATTGGCCGGGGGTGGTCACTGAACCGGGCTGTGATATTGAATTTGTCATGCCAGGACCACCGTTGGGTAAAATACCATCCACAATACAACTTTCGCCCGTCGTTGAATCGTGCATATTTATAACTTGACTGCCAGCCACATTGTCCGCCAATGCGGCACCATCACTGTCGTCCACACCCTCGTCATCGATGTCCATATCTTCGGCATTCTTATCCAACGGTGCCGTCTCCTCGTCTTCATTGTAGATTTTGAAATAGGCATATGTCAAATAAATCACAGATATTATAAAGGAGGGTATTGGAATCGCCATTGAGTAGATTAGATTCAGCGTATTCTGCCAGTAATCCAATTCGCTGATGACCACACTAGGATCCACCTTGGAATAGTAACAGGGGAATTTGACACCCAGTCTGGTGTAGCGCTTAAACCATATGGTACAATTGAGCACGGGCGGATAACCGCATCCCTTAACATTGGGATAGAGATGGGCGCCAACAAAAAAATATTTACTATCATTGCTACTCATAAGGCCCCTGTTCAGCTCTGAGATTTCCTCAAAGACATCATAGCCATCGGCATTGATCAGCGTATTGTCCGGATCCTGGCCGGAATCTTCTATAAGGAAACCATTTGAACCATCGTCATCACCGAAATTTAAATGTTCCATAACCATGCCACCGCCCCCTCCCTCGTCATCCATGGCAGCTGCCATGGGATCGTGAGGACCCAAATCGTATTCGTAATCACGTATGGCTCTTGTGTAGCGATCGGTACGCTTTTTGGGCGGAATTACCCTCTCAGCCTCCTTCAGATTGATGTGGTATTCGGTGAAATTGAATTCATCCGTGTAGTTGTATAAGTTCAGGCGATAGTTCACCATAATCTGGGTACACGCGAATATTTCTCGTGTACAACCCTCACGGCATGACGACCAACTGCAGTTGCGTGCCCCGAAACGGTGTATTGTCGATGAAGTTTCGCACAGGGCGGGTACTTCGTCGAATTGCATGAATATCGTGGTGAAGGCTGGCTCTATGACGAAGGGCACCAAAAAGAGGAAAGCAAACATGCTAAAGGTACCAAGCAATATGAAAAAGGCAGTCGTATAAAAGAGCAATTTCTCGCGCAGGGTGCGAATTTCTATTTCATCACCCATGATTTGTTAGCTATTTCTTAGTTACGCTATTAGTTGTAATATTAATTATTAATTAAAGGTCTTAAACTATTTTCTTTTTAATATTATTCCCTTAAATATTATTTGTTGAAAAAATGCGTTTTGTTGTTGTTGTTTTAGTTTAATAAATAGTAAGCGTGTTAATTTATGCCTTTAAGTTTGTTTCAATCTTAGTTTAGCTTAGTTAGTGAGCGCGTTTAACAAGAGATTATCTTTTTTTTATTTTGAGGCGTTAGGTTTCGTTCTTTGTTGCTGTTTTTCTGTTGTTTGTTTTTTTTTCTTTGCTTGCGGGAGGTTAGAGAAAAGAGATAGTTGTAGTTGAAGAGCAAAATCTGAAGAGTTAAATAAGCGGCATTGGAGGTTTAAGTTAGTTGTATGTGTTTTGTTGTTATTGTTGTTGTTTGTTTGAATTTATGTGTTAACTTATTAGCTAGAAATGATTTTTAGTGCAATTTTTATATCACAGGGTGTTTTTTTTTGGTTTTTGTTTTAGTTAATTTCTTTTGGGTATTCTTTTTTTGTTTTTTTCTTTGTTTTCTTAAATCTTTATAACTTTTAGCACACTTTATTCCAATATCGTTTATATCGTTCTGATCATAGCTGTCCTTTTGAAACTCCTTGGAATTTATTCGGGTTTTCTATATGTTGTTGTTTGTCAAAGAATAAACTTTAGTTTTGTTGTCATTTTGCTCAGAAAACATGTTAAGCGTGTTGTTATCTCTTTCCAACATTTGTTCTCATTTGATTTGTTGTAATTGCTTAATTGTTGTTTGGTGTGATGTATCGATCTATGGTCCTTCTTCGTGCAGCTTAATTGTCATTTCTCTCTTACGATTCATCTTCGATGGTATATCTGTAAAGAGGGTAAAGATTTGATTTAGTTTATTATATTATATTTATTAGAACAAAAATAAATGTAAAACAAGTAAGAACGGCACCACGAGTTGTACTGAGGTAAAACCGAACAATTAGCTTCCTTTCGTTTAAGTAGGAGACTAAATACCAAATTCCAGCAATTTCGGTAAAAATGAAGGCGTGGAACTATACCTACAAATTGCAGATGGAAAGTTTTGCATCCCCTACGGAGCAGTTATGTATCATCAGTTTATGACTACCAAGAACCATTTAGTTGGACGAACATAAATTATTTATCTCAAATCGGTTATATAAATGAGGTGCCACCGAATTTTAACATCAATGCCAAAGTAGCGATATGAATTCAAAAGCTATATCTGGGCCCTATTCTACGAAACAACTTATCAACTATTCATTTTGAACTTAGCAATATTTTTGAAAATTTTCACATTTCTGTGTTCCACAGAACCGTTATTTTTGGATTTTAGCATGTTTTTTATTTCTTATCCGATTGGACTCAAATTTTGGATCTAGGCGTTTTGAGGGTCAATTTTTCGATATTTGGGGTCATATCAAAAATATGCAAAAAATATGCAAAAAATATGCTAAAAATATGCAAAATATGCAAAAAATATGCAAAAAATATGCTAAATATGCAAGTGTTTTTTTGACAAAAATCGTCAATTAAATTTAGAAAATCATCAAAAAAGCATTCTAAATTAAGTTTTTTGATGTTTAACATAGTTTTTTTGCAGATTATTATGTTATTGAGACTCTCCAGATATTCCGCCACAGCAATAAATCTAGACTAACAAGTTTCTTTGGAAAAATGCTCTAACTGCAGCTTTAATATTGATGACATGGTTTTAGTTTAATGCACTAAAAATACATAATTTTATATGTATATTGTAAGTATATAACCGCTTAATGCAGAATTTGGGAAATGTTCACTCCTCGGCGAAAAGTAATGCATTATTTTTAAATTCACTTTTGCCAGTTTTGTTGAGATGTGTATTTATTATTGTTGTAAAATAATTTCAGCTTAATCTCGGGTTTTGTTGTTTCCAAATTTTTAAAAATAACAAGTTTTATTTAATTGGGATATAGTTAAAATTGATGCGAAGAACACTAAATGACTAGTGCAAAATGACATCACTCAGAAAAACCACACAATAGCGTGGTAGTGGTAAAATAAGTCAAACCTTTGGAATTGGAATCTTTAACATGGCAAAACCACTAACATATTTCTGCTAGAAAAGCATTTGGAATGCTAAAAAAATATAGTTTTTTCATTCCTGCTACAGGAAAACAATTTTGATAACACAGTCGAAAAGAAAATATACAATTAATTAACTTATACCTGACCGTGTACTCGATAATTTGAACTAATTATTACAAATGTTTCGAATTTGGACAGTTGTTTAATGGAGGAGTCAGAAACATTTAGAAAAAATTATCGAGTACAAGGATATAACACCCCAGCAAAATGTTCGATGCCAAAGATGACATTCAATCATGGGTGCAAGTGATCTAGCATGTCATCTTTTTAGCATCTTCATCGATGAATTTTATATGAGCGTGGACCCCAAAAGATGACGTTCTTTTCTGGATCCTAAGCATGCCATTTTAACCAATGCGTTGACATGTCATTTCCACCAATGCTTTGGCATGTCATTTCCACCAATGATTTGACATGTCATTTTCACCAATGCTTTGACACGTCATTTTCACCCATGCTTTGACATATCATTTTAACCAATGCTTTGGCATGTCATTTTCAACAACCCCTTGTCATGAAATTTTCATGTCTTGTTTGGAAAATGGAAATGCTGTATTGAAATATGGTTTTCATGAAAAACAAAACTCTTTATTAATTCAAACGTATTCATGAAATAGCTACAATTAATTTATCAGTTTAGTTTTTCAAAAGTTTACATCCAAAATTGCAATGTAATCACCACCGCTGCAACGCAAAAGATTACTTCCTCCGTTCTCCGCAACTGATATTCTTTCATCTTACAAAAGGTTTTTTCAATTATCTTCCCATCACCAGTTCAGATTTCAACATGGACTCCAAATGCACTCCTTTAAGTATTTTTATTTCGTAAATTACTTTTATTTTATAATTTTGTTATTTTATAACAACATTTTGGTAATTTATACTCTTTTGTTTAGTGACGGAAATATGTAGGGATCTACAACCCGGCTTGCTTTAGGGATCTCTAAGAACAAAATGTAACGAACGGGGAGGAGAGACTTTTTATGGAAAATACCATTTATGCTTAATTAATTTATTTTAAATTGTTTCTTTTCAAAAGTAGTTTCTTCTTTATTTTCAGATTCTTGTTCCTTTTCGTTTCGGACTTTTTTTTTCAAATTCCAAGAAGCGAGATTTGATTGATTTCATTCTATGTCAGATTTAGAACAGACAAGGGAACTTTTAAAATAGCAATGTGTGCAGTCCGATTCTATTTTCAGCTCGATGGTTGGGACTTCATATAATACCAATTGTTTAGAAATTTTAGTTGTTTGATATGCAGGAAATGTAAGACAACATCACGACGACAGTTCTAACAACTTTGGTCTGTTCCAGAAACTGCAAGAATCTACTTATTTTTACTACGATAACAATTTTTCCTTTATGTTATCGGAAAAAATAGTAAAAATTAGTAGATTTTTGCAGTACTGGAACATACCAAAATGAAAATAAACAGGTGTGTAAATAAAAACACAAACATCATCTCTATTGGATCGATGGAATGGGTACAAATGCTGATGAAAAGATCGGATCTTTCACGACTTCCTTCGCATTGGTTCAAATCCTAATGAAAAGATCGGATCTTTCACGACTTCCTTTGAACCAATGCAAAAGATGACATGAAATCACGTCATCGCAAAGAACCCCTTCCGTCAAATTTTGCTGGGACCTTTTACAACACATTAGTCTTGTTGTCTAGGATATTGTCATTAAAGTTGCCAAAGGCACTATACACCTAAAAGGCAAAGATTTCAAGGAATCTTAATTTTCAAAAAAATGAAATTTCACACTTGTCCGTGTTTTGCTTACATCCTGATGTATACTTTAAAAACGTCACATTTCTAGCTCTACTTTCACAATCTGATTGGCGTTTTCTGTAATTTGGGAAATTGAGTCTTGTTGCATGGTAAATTGGTAAAAAGTAAGGAAAGGAACAAATACGGCCAATGCCAATAAAAATGTCCGGATTGTCGTATAGAAAAATCTCACTATTTTTAACGCTTAGAGCACGTAGAGTATTATATAACTACCACGAGTTATTTAATCATAGAAAATAATTTATTTTCTTTACTATTCGTTAATCCGGACAATTTGATAATTCGGACACCGCCAAAACCTGTGGTGTAGGGATTATCGAGATTATACTGTATATATGGGTGCAATATCCAAATCTGAATTGATTCTTACCAAAATAAACAGGGCCAAAAATATCCAATTTTTTATGCAAATTGGTCTATAAATGTGACCTGTACTTTGTTTTCAAAAAGACCTGGCCAGATGGATAAGTGCGAATCTATGCAGATCATAAAAAGGAACTGTAGGTCTATTTCGTTTCCTTTTGCATGTTGCAAACTCATTCACTAAGACATAATACCCTTTGGGTATTAAAATATAGTTATCAGTGCAATCATGAATAAAAATTCCGTGCATAATTTGTTTCCTTTCCCAAATTTCACAATTTTTTTTCCATATTTATGCCCAAAAAAGGGAATATTTTTGTCGATTCGACTAGAATATGACATCATGAAGCGAATCTAGTAGCTTTCAACTTTTAACAAGTATTGATTTTAAAAGAGTTTCACTTTCTAAAATTATTTTCCGTGCGGAAAATTCGGAGGGAAATATTCATGATTGCCCTGTATATGTTGATATATGTTATATGTTATTAGTAAAATAAGAAAGATTTTATGTAATATTCAATATTGTCTTAGTCTTAATTTCTAGCTCATTTGTTATTCTGTCACACAATTTGGCCGAGCAGAAACTATCAACATATTTGGATACGTTCATTTTGACATTTCTGATTGAGTTTTTGAACAAATTTGTATTAGAAAGCAACTTATGTTGTAATAAGAAGGCTGGGTTATAGGAAATTTTCTAAGTCTTTTAGTTCAGATTTATTGCTGTGGCGGAATAATAATTAATAACATAATAATCTGTTAAGAAATCGACGTTTAACGACAATAAACTTAATTTAGAACACTTTTTGATGACTTTCCAAATTTAATTTGACGATTTTCGTCAAAAAAATTAGTTGCATATTTTGCATATTTTTTGCATATTTTTTGCTTATTTTGTGCATATGCAAAATATGCAAAAAAAAAAATAAAAAATATGAGCCTGTCCAATCAGAATTTTCGTATCTTTATTAATAAAAAATATGCAAATATTCAAAATCCGATGTCTAGTGATATGTTAATTGAATGCCTAAGTTCTTAAAAATTATTTGCTCTCTTTTTAATTTCTGTTCCAACAACGTTTTCTTCTGCTAATTTTCGTTTCGTGGAATAGGGCCCTAGTACGCACGGGGGTTAACGTGGATGTTGTGTTTTATTATTTAAAAATCCTTTTGTTTTATTTTAGTTTGTAAGATATTTGATTTTAACACTCGAAAACATTGTATTCTCGGGAGCAAGGAATTCATAACATTATCTTCAATTAATTATTGCTATTTTCTAGTTCATATAAAAGCATGGTGCTGTATACCCTCCACACCCAATGTCAATTTAGATAATACATTATAATTTTATGTATACTACCTACCACTTCTTCTTTATTTGCCAACCCGTATTCGGGTGATCATATAATTGTGTGTTACATTTTCAACAATTCAATATGCATATATATATATATATATATATATATATATATATATATATATATATATATATATGATTTATTCTATTATAAAGAGGTTTCTATTCTTTGCGGCATTCAGGAGGCTTCTTTCGTCTTGTAGACCCGTCCATTCTTGAATGTTTTATTCACGATATTTTTTTCTACCTCTCGGTCTTCTTCCCTCTATATTTGTTTGCATAAGCATAAGCTGCTCCAAGCCAGCTCATATTTTTTCTTACGCATTACATGTCCTAAATAGGATGTTTTTCGGCTTTTTATATTGCGTATAACTTCTCGTTGCACATTCATCCGTCTTAGCACTTCTTCATTTGAAACGCGAATTTTTAGGATACGACGATAAATCCACATTTCAGAAGAATTAATTCGTTTTACGTCTGCTAGTTTTAGCGTCCAGGTTTCGGCAGAGTATAGTAATACAGAAAATATGTAGCATTTGACAAAACACATTTTTGTTCATAGACTTATATCATGGCTAGTCAGCGTTCTGTTATATTTAGAAAATGCGTTTCTCGCTGCTTCAATTGGACATTTAATTTCGCTTGACATACCCCACTCTTCGTTTATCTGTACTATTTATGTGTTATTTATTGTCATTGGTACATTACTATCCACGTGTTTTCTACTGACAATCATATATTTTGTTTTTCTTATCCATATTTTTCACTAGTCTTCATAAGTGCAACTACTAGTCGTTGTAATCCTGCTGGTGTCATCAGCGTAGCGAATGTTATTGATGAGGGCATTGTTTATACTAATACCAATATTATTATTGGTATTTTTTCCGACGTTGGGGTTGGAAGATACCAAGCAACTGTCCTGACCGGTTTTAACATGGCAAAGCCCAGGATTTATCTTGGTCCCTCTTTCATCTCAAGTGGACACTGACCTCCCCGTGGTGTCACCTGGGCGTCGGGTTAGTAACTCTCCCCTAGAAAAAACAGCATACTATGAAAAAACGAAAGAAAAGAAAAACAGCCCCCTCTAAAGTTGGCGAATCCCGCAAACGTTTTAAGGACCATGATCTGCGAATCTGCACCTGGAATGTTCGCACTCTTTATAGAGAAGGTGCAGTCTTCGCATTGGCAGACGTACTTGAAAAGTACAAGACCGATATTACTGCCACACAGGAAATACGATGGATTGGGAAAGGCGTCACAACAACACCTAAAGGTGACGCACTGTATTATAGTTGCCATGACGTGAAGCATGAGTTTGGTTGCGGATTTGTAGTTAGTCGGAGACTAAAACATCTGGTATCCAGCTTCACTCCAGTGAGTGAAAGACTTGCTGCAATTCGAATAAAAGCTAAATTTTTCAACATCAGCTTTATTTGCGCTCATGCTCCCACTAAAGAAAAGGGCGAACAGACCAAAGATATATTTTACGAGCGCTTAGAAGAAACATATGACAGTTGCCCTGCCCATGACATTAAAATCATTCTAGGCGATTTTAATGCCAAAATTGGAAAGGAGAATATCTTTGGCCCAACAGTCGGGAAATTCAGCCTCCACAGTGAAACATCTGACAATGGTTCGAGGCTGATAGACTTTGCAGCTGCAAAAAACATGGTAGTTAGCAGTACCAGATTTAATCATCTCGATATTCATAAGGGCACCTGGCTGTCTCCAGATCAAAAACAAGAAATCAAATTGATCATGTTGTGTTGGATGTACGATCGTTCCGAGGCGCAAACATTGATTCGGACCACTACCTTGTTGCAGCAAAGGTACGCACCCGCTTAAACGTAGCAAACAAAGTACGAAAAGACACAACACGAAAGTTAGACATCGGTAAACTGCAATCACAACAGATAGCCACAGCATATTCCACTCAACTAGCCCAATTGCTTAATCAAAGCACTCCTCATCCCTATAACATATCAGCGCAATGGCAAAGCATTGCCCACTCCATGCAAACAGCCGCAAAATCCATACTTGGATACCAGAGGCCTCCACCAAGGAATCCATGGTATGATCAGGAGTGTCGTGCTGCCACCGAAGAGAAAAATGCGGCATATAGGTCTACTTTACAATCCGTAGCAACGCGTAGCGCACGAGAGAGATACAGGGAGAAAAGGAGAGAGGAGAAACGTCTTTTCCGCAGGAAAAAGAGAGAGATGGAAAAGCGGGAGGGTGAAAAAATCGAGATGTACAGGAGCCAGAATGAAGTCCGAAAATTCTACCAAAGAGTCAAGCATCAAACTGATGGCTTTGGTACAGGCACATCCTCCTGTAGAGACCAGCAAGGTAATTTGGTAACTGATACAGATAGTGTACTCAGGATATGGAAAGAACATTTTTCAAAACTGTTGGTATCCAATAGCAGCGAAGACGACGAAGATACCACAGTCCGAATCCCAGAAGATGGTATTGAATGTATACCGCCCAGCCAAGATGAGGTAAAAACAACAATAAATCGGCTGAAGAATAATAAGACAGCAGGAGCTGATGGCCTACCAGCCGATCTATTTAAAACTGGAGGCGACACGCTGATAAGGTGTATGCATCAGCTAGTTAGCTCCATCTGGCAGGAAGAACGGATACCCGACGATTGGAACCTGAGCATCTTGTGTCCAGTCCATACGAAAGGAGATAAGACTTTATGCTCCAAATCAGGGACGTACGCAGGATTTCATTTCGGGGGGGCCCACCATGACCAAAAATCGTGAAATTTTAAAATGTTGGGTAGGGTTACATAGCGCTATTTTAAAGGCTTTTAGTCGATTTTTTAACAATTATTGAGACAAGGTGTATGAAATCAATGAAGAGAGAGTTTAAAAAAGTTAAAATACAATTTTGGAATTTAGGTTAGGTTAGGTTAGGTTAGGTTGAAAAGAGGGGCGAATATAAGAATCGCCACATGCCCGTATGTGGCATACACTTAAGCCAGTATAGGCCTGTTGTGCGCTCTAATTTCGGAAGCCTAAGGGGAATAAATTTTTTATTGCTTAATTTATTGAAAAGAAAATAAATTTATCAGTTAAGAAATTCTGTGCCATTGACATAATCTCTTAAGTTTTCGAACTCGCTTGCCCTAATTTGGTGGAGTTCTGGTATAGTGTTATTTCCTAGAAATTGGTTTCTTAGCGTCGCGAAGGCTGGGCAATGACAGAGATAGTGTTCCAACGTTTCGTCGTCCTCTCCGCATGCTCTGCATTCGCTGCTTTCTGCACAACCGATTTTGTGCAGGTGTGCTTGTAGCCCTAGGTGTCCTGTAAAGATGCCTGTCAGTCTACTAATGTCTTTTTTACTCATTTGAAGGAGTTCCTTTGTTTTATCCTGGTCTGGGTTTCCCCAGAGGATTTTTGTATTTTTCCCTTTCTCTTCAGTATTCCAGAGGGATGTATGGGCGTTTTCTGCCCATGCTTTTAACTCTAGACGCGCCGCTTTTAAAGGCTTAGCATTATCTAGGCTTATCGTAGCTTGCTCTCTGGCTTGCCTTGCCAAGGAGTTGGCTATCTCGTTACCCCTAATCCCTTTATGTCCTGGTACCCATATAATGTTAACAGAACCATGGTGGGAGTAGTCGTTGATTGATTTTTTACACTGCAGGACAGTTTTTGATTTCACCGTCTTGCTTGTTATTGCTTTAATTGCTGCTTTACTGTCCGTTAGGATGTTTACAGTGATTGGCCTTGTGTTAGCTTTAAACCAGTTCAGACACTCTGTGATCGCTCGGATTTCGGCCTGTAGGATCGTATTATGATCCGGCAGTCGAAGGGAGATTCTAGTTTCCTGGTCTTCGATATATAGACCCAGACCCGTTCTCCCCCCTAGAACGGCCCCGTCTGTGAACCCACAGCTTCCAGTTGGCATCCGTTCTAGGGTTCCATCGATCCACATGTCCCTGTCTGGTATTAAAATTTCACACAAGGCGGATTCAATTGTTTCAGGTATACGGTCTGATACAATATGATCTATTGACTCACCCTGTAATATGTTTTGGTGGTATGTTTGGTGGTCTCTTACGATCCACTCGCTCATCGACTTAAGTCTTATAGCTGCGATAGCTGCCTCATACCTTACCTGAATTTCTATTGGGTGGACAAATAAAATTGTCTCTAAAGCCCTAGTTGGTGTAGTCCTCATTGCCCCGCTAATACTTAAGCAGCACGTTCTTTGGACTTTTTGCAGTACTTTTACGTTGCATTTCTTGTCCGTAGCTGTCCACCATACCACAGAAGCGTAAGTTAGAATCGGTCTAATTACGCTTCTGTATAACCAGTGTGTCATCCTAGGATTGAAACCCCATTTTGAGCCTATAGCTCTTCTGCAGGTTGACCAACATCTGTGGGCTTTATTAGCCCTTTCCTGAATATGGTCTCTCCATTTAAGTTTCCTGTCTAGAATTACTCCCAGGTACTTAATTGTTGGAGAAATGTTTATCATCTTATCTAGGAAAACGGGTTCTTCGTAAGCTCCTATTTTCGTTTTCCTAGTGAATAGACATAATTCTGTTTTTTCCGGGTTGACATTTAGACCTCTCGGTCTAGCCCAGTTGTATGCTATTTTTAGAGCCGTTTCGGCCCTTCTACAGAGTATATTTGGATTCTTTCCCCTAAGAAGTATTATAACGTCGTCTGCATAGCAGATGGGTTCAAATCCTTCGTCGGTTAAGTTCCTTAGTAGACTATTTATGGTGGTAACCCATAGGAGAGGTGATAGTATTCCTCCCTGTGGCGTCCCCTGACCAACTTTGTCTCTTTTTGTTACGTCTTGTAGCGCGCAGCTTATCCATCTATTCCTTAGCATGTGGTCTATCCAGTGCCTCAAGGCCCGGTTTACCTGAAACTCGTCTAAGGAGTGGATTAGCGTTTCGGTGCTGACGTTGTTGAACGCTCCTTCGATGTCGATGCAAACTGCGAGAGTATACAATTTCATCTCGAAGGTTCTCTCTATGTGGTGTACTACCTCATGTAATGCGGTTTCCACTGATCTACCTTTTACGTATGCATGTTGTTTGTACTTGAGCATATCGTTAGGGATGTTACTCTTTATCATGGTGTCGACCGTCCGTTCCATTGTTTTGAGTAAGAATGAAGTTAAACTTATCGGACGATAAGATTTTGGTATTGCATAACTTGACTTGCCGGGCTTGGGAATGAATACTACCCTTGCCTCTTGCCAGGCCAATGGAGTATACGCAAAGTTTAAGCAAGCATTGAAAATCTCGACCAGATTGGACGAAATATAGTCCACTTCCCTTTGAAGTAAGGCTGGGAAAATCTGGTCTGGTCCCGCTGCTTTGTATGGTGAGAAGCTCATTATTGCTTCTTTAATCATCAAGTTGTTGATTTTTGGTGCTTCTTCTGATGCATAAGCTATCTCCATCGGTGACACTGTATGTGCCGTAGTACTCGACGGGAAGTGCGTTCTCATCAGAAGGCTTAGAGTTTCCTCGGCTGTTTCCATCTTTTTACCCGTCTCATCAACCAGAAGCTCGGGTTGTGAGTGAGTTTTAGATAGAAACTTTTTAATTTTAGAGACGTCATTCACGCTATCTACCTGTTCACAAAAAAGCTTCCAGGAGTTCCGTTTGGCGTTTCTTGTCATTTTGTTGTATTCTTTTAGTTTTGTTTGGTAGTTGTCCCAGAATACAGCTGCTTTTTTACGTTTTGCCCTATTGTAAAGTCTTCGGACCTCTTTGCCTTTGTTACGAATTTCCCCTGTCATCCAGGGTTTTTCGTAGGCAGATTTCCTCTCTCGAAGTGGACAACTTTCTTCGAAAGACCTTACTAGAGCCTCTGTTAGTTTATTGACATTCCTATCAATATCTTCTTTGCTTAGGCAAACCTCAACTTCTTGCCCTAGTCTATCTTTAACTTGTTTTCCGAATTTAGCCCAATTAGTTTTGGATTTATTTCGGAAAGTTATCGGATTCGGCGGTGGCCTTGATATTTTAAACCTAATATACCTATGGTCAGAGAAGGAGTGTTCCTTTGAAACTCTCCACTCATGTACCTCGTTTATTAGATTTTCTGAACATATTGTTACATCTAATACTTCCTCCCTAACTCTGTTAACAAAGGTTGGTGTATTTCCTATGTTAAGGGTTATCAGGTCGTTAGTATTCAAAAATTCTAGAAGGACTTGACCCCTCTTGTTAGTATTAGTACTACCCCACGAAATGTGGTGAGAGTTAGCATCGCTACCTACTAGTACTTCGTTACCTGTTTGCTTGATTTTCCTCACCAGTTGCTGTAGCTCCGACGAAGGTGGTAATGTCGGCGAGTCGAACGGCAGGTAGATTGATGCGAGGTATATATTACCATTCCCTTGCTTCAACACTGTGGCGTCCGAGGATGACAACTCTGGCGAGAAAAGAAAGCATAAGTTTTTATGGCATATAATACAGGTCCTCGGTCGGTTTCCTGTATTAGCGTAAAAGAGTTGGTAATTAATGTGGTTTAGTCCGGAAACCTTGTTCTTTACGGTCCAAGGTTCCTGGATTAACCCGATGTGTATTTTACCTTTGTTTATTTTATCCATCAGGGCTTGAGTTGCCGTTTCGCTCCGATGGAGGTTTATCTGGATGACCTCAATCATTTTGGAATTTGGTACAGAGTAATATATATTATGTATTAGTTCTTGGATATGTATACCCTCAGCATTTATGCTAACGAGGGTATATACACTTTCATACGGGCAAAATGTGCCTCATCGAAATAATGGTTTTAGACCCCAAGTATGTTTGGACGAAATGTATTTTATGTTTGGACGAAATGTCCGTCTGGCTGGCTGGAGCGCACGATAACTCTCAAACGGATCAATCGAATCGGTCCAAAATTTGGCTTTCGTAATATTTTGTCCAAACTTAGTTTAAGTTCGAAGATGGGTTATATCGGTCCACTTTTTCCGGTACCTCCCCCACAAAAGTTCGAAAATGTTTGGAAAATTTGTACGTACGATAACTCTTGAAGGAAGCAACCGATTTGGTCCATAATTTGCAACTGGTGAAATGCCTACCAGACTTAGATGAGGTTCAAATATGGACTCAATAGGTGGCCGAATTGGTCCATACTTTACACATCCCAATATATCTACTAGATATAGATCAGGTTCAAATATGGACTATATTTGTCCACTTGATCCAGTAACTTCCAAACAAAATTTCGGATAAGTTCAAATTACCATATCAGACTACGTTCGGTATGGTTATCGGTATTTGTAAGTTGTACACCACATATGCTCACATTTTGGTATATCTCAGAATTTGTAATATCCGCAATTGTTTTCGCTAGATTTTCAGTATTCGAAGATCTTAATTTAATTTCTAAGAATATTGGCCATAATAAGGATTTTTGGATTTTTTTGGTTGGAGAACATCTATGCTGAAAGTGGTTAAAATAGATCTATGTTTTAATACATACCGAGATATCGCCCTTTTTAGACCCATTTTTCAAAAAGTATTTAGTGGACCAATCTTTGACACCCATACATTACATATTAACATCTTATAAACCTTTTAATTGGAATTTGGTATACTTTAATATGTCAAGGTATTTTAATATTTTTTAAGTTATTTCTATAAATTGAATACATCCAACATCGAATAGTTCCAATCGAAAATTGTCTACTGCTATTGTGCGGATAAACATACATAATATTTACCCAAGAATCGGACAATACAGTCTATGAACTCCCAATCTTACTCGTAGTAGGTACTCTTTGAGAGTACGAAACACATGATTGGGCTTTGCCAAAACATGGTCGAATAAATATTAGAGAAAACAAGCAAGTCGTCTTTGTCGCCTGTGTGTATTAATACCTTTACTATCGACCGATCCAAAATCGGCTTCACAGACAATATATTTATCCCCAAAATTTGTATTCTTGGAGTTTACAAAATTTTGTGGCCTTTTTGGACGTATGAACTTACCGGCAAAAATATCAAAACTTTAAGGGTACCTATCTTAGCGATTGTGGACGTTTCGAATTATTGCTCATAGCGCAAAAGGAGAGTGTTTCTGAATGTGCGGAATTAGTCCATTAAGCAAGTGTATCTCATTATGTGAGTCATTCCTTTCTATAGTTCTATAGTCACCGTACATTATGTCTAGACAGCGGAATCCTATGCAAATGCATATATGGTTAGGATGGTCGTAGAGAAAATCTGATTAGACAGAAACTCGTTTTATTACAAAATAAAACGAATTAGGCCCAGAAATTTTTGCATATTTTGCATATTCTGCATATCGTGCATATTATGACATATTTGTACATATCTGCATAAAATGAGCATATGCAAAACCATATGCAAAAATATATTCAAGGATTTGTGGTCTAAATATCCCACCGAAATGGCTGAAATTTGGTATTAAGTCTTTGTTAGGGGTATGCAACTTTACAACTGAAATCTGTCCGCATAGGTCCACGTCTTCATATAGCCCCCATAGAACGGTACCTACCGATATTCGGTATTTTGAAAGTTGTAGCCTCAATATCCCACCGAAATGACTGAAAATCGGTATTTAGTCTTCGTTTGGGGCATAAAACACTGCACCTGAAATTTGTCGGCATGGGTCCACGTCTTCATATAGCCCCCATAGAACGGTACCTCCCAATTTCCGAAATTTTGAAGGTTGTGGCCTCAATATCCCACCGAAATTACTGAAATTTGGTATTTAGTGTTCGTTGGTGGTATAAAACTTCCCACCTGAAATTCCTCGGTATAGGTTCACGTCTTCATATAGCCCCCATAGAACGGTACCTCCGGATTTCTGGTATTTTGAAGGTTGTGGCCTCACTATTCCCCCGAAATGGCTGAAATTTGGTATTAAGTCTTCCTTGGAGCTATAAAACTTTCCACCTGAAATTTCTAGATATAGGTCCACGTCTTCATATAGCCCCCATAGAATGGTACCTCCCGATTTTCGGTATTTTGAAGGTTGTGGCCTCAATATCTCACCGAAATGACTGAAATTTGGCATTTCATTTTCGCTGCGGGTATAAAACTTTGCACCTGAAATTTGTCGATATAGGTCCACGTCTTCATATAGCCCCCATAGAACGGTACCTTCGGATTTCAGGTATTTTGAAGGTTGTGCCTTCAATATCCCTCCGAAATGGCTGAAATTTGGTATTAAGTCTTCGTTGGGGGTATAAAACTTTCCACCTGAAATTTATCGGTATAGGTCCACGTCTTCATATAGCCCCCATAGAACGGTACCTCCCGATTTTCGGTATTTTGAAGGTTGTGGCCTCAATATCCCTCCAAAATGGCTGAAATTTGGCATTACGTCTTCCTTGGGGGTAAAAAACTTTCCACCTAAAATTTTTCGGTTTAGGTTCAGGCCTTCATATAGCCCCCGATACCTCCCGATTTTCGGTATTTTGAAGGTTTTGGCTGTGGTTATACATTTCTCTATTTTATTGACTTGTCTGAAGAGAATTTTAAACAGAAAAATTGTACACACAAAGATTTTTTGTACCTATTATTGAAATATTTGTTGCATAAGAAAATATGTAAAATGCATAAATTTTGCATATGCAAAAATTTATGCATTTTGCATAATTTTGCATATGTCATATGTTTCGATTGCAATGTAATCAGAAGCCAAAGATATCCCCGGTCTCAAAATTTGACATGAATCGGACCAAAAATAGGGGTTGCATAAAATTCCGCTGTCTAATTATGTCAGAAAGAATGGCCAAATAAGATATATACGATTTTAGGAAACAATTCAAACTTTTGTGGGGGAGGAACTCGAAGTGGTGGACCAATATGATTTTAACTAAGTTTGGAAAACATTACTTCATCTAAAATTTGGACCAAGTCTTGTCTGACCCGGCTTTCATCCAAATAGACAGAAGTAGAAAAGATAAGCATTTTTAAGGAAGTTCGTTGTAATAATATATTAATCTGGTTTTTGAAAGTCTGCTGAGAAATCGAAAACGTTTTAATATTAGGAGGCAACAAGTTCCACAATCGAACAATTCGGTTAAAAAAGGATTTTTATTAAATATTTATTTGTATCTGAGAGCTTCTAGAAGACGATAAAAACATATAATCAAATTAAAAGAGGAATAGAGGTATCAGATTTCAGCAAACCGATCAAATGAAAATCCTACAAGCTGAAGGAAAAACTGTAAACAATTATTTCTGCAAACATTTACCATACGCAAATTTTAATATTTGACGGAAGCTGGACATAAAGTAGTTTATATTATTTCCGTGGTACCCAGTATTACCTCAATACCATAAAGAATGTAAACAACAAATTTGTCGAAATAAATATATAATTGGTTTTCGATATATAGTCCACGAAAACCCCATTTCATGCACTTCCCTTCATACAATATTGAACTCGTAATATTTTTTGATACAGGATACCATAAACCTCACAAATTAACTAGCAAAGATGGAGTGTAATCATTACGGAACTCCGAGCTCAGAAGTTTGACCTATGGCAGAACTGTCCTTCTGGGTTCATCATATTATCTTCATCGACATTCATTGCCAAAAAGAACTTTCCCCCCCCCAGCCTTTGACCTCCATATATGCGCCTACTGATATTTTTCCTTAAAAACGGTTTAAGAAAACGGTTTTTTTGTTCTAGAACTGCAACTAGCAAAGTTTTCATAAGCGAATTAATTTAATTTGATTGACAACTCTATAATTTTTTTATGCTACACATATAATTTTAATCGATTACTTAAAACCGAACTTTTCACCCCCAGCCTTTGATCTCCATATTTGCGCGTACTGATATTTTTCCTTAAAAACGGTTTAAAAAAACGGGTTTTTGTTCTAGAACTGCAACTAGCAAAGTTTTCATAAGCTAATTAATTTGATTTGATTGACAACTCTATATTTTTTTATGCTATACATATAAGTTTAATCGGTTACTTAAAACCGGTTAAAAATCGGTTTTAATGTCGGAATATTCGGTTCAAAAATAGAGATAACCGTGTTCATAATTACAAGAGCTATTTGTGATAAAACTTTCAGAAGCACCGCAGATGTCTACATAAGCAATAACCAATTGTTATGTCTACATACCAATAAATAACAAATGACGAATATACAGAAAAACAAAACATAGTTTATTTCTGAACCAAAACCGATTAAATGTCAAAGAGGACAATGAAAACGGGACAAAATCGATTAGTTGTCAAACAGAACCGTACCCAAAAATCTTCTGAGCAACATTTTTGTAGAATATTTGGATGCTGAAAAATCTCATCTTGTGGTACTTTCACTACGGTTCATGAAATAAAGGACGAAAAGGACATGAAAGGCATTGAGTTAGAAGAGTGAGAGGTTCTACAAAAAGATTCGCCAATCGATGTGACTGAAGACATGTCACCTCAAAACGAAGCTACAGCAACGCCAAACAGAGATATAGAGCTATTTTCCCATGTATTATAGGGAAAAATCAAAAACTTCATCGCGCGATATTTTAGAGACTTGAACTATGGCGAAAATTTCCTTTTGGCTTCTTAGTATACTCATCAAGGGCTTTCATCTCCAAAAGAAATTTTCCACCCCCAAAAAATGCAGTTGCACAGTGTAGTATGCAGGGGTCGGAATGGACAAAACACTTATTTGGAGAAAAAGTCAACGTTTTATTTCAAAGCGAATATCTCTGCTTGTGTAAGAGGTATATCGAAAGTAACCAGGCAAAGAAGGTAGAAAATATCACCTTTACAACGATGTAAAGTAGGTTGTCGTAGGTGGTCAAACAACAGAGATATCGCAATAGTCGGGAATGCACCACTTTTTCCATTTTTTTTTTTGCAATCACACTACAGGTCAGAATTTTGATCGGATCCTCGCGAAATTTTGCGTGTTGATGGGGGTCTTACAGATGAAGAAGCCTGTTGATAGTTGGCGTACATCTCACTTTTCATTTTTATACCCTATACCACAATGTGGAAAAGGGTATTATAAGTTTGTTTTGGTAAAAATTCATGTAACACCGCGAAATATTCGTCGGAGACCCCCAATGTGGTATACCAATCTTTATCTCGTCGAGATTAAAGCGATTTTGAGATGTGTGTCTGTCCGTCCGTCCGTCTGTCCATTATGAATTGTAAACACGCTCCAGGCCGCAATTATGGACCGATCGTCACGAAATTTTGTATGGAGGTCGGGTTCAGATCAGCATAGATGCCTATTCTTATTTGTGATGATCGTGAAATATTTAGCGGGTGAAATGGACCAAAAACATAATATTTATCCAATTTTCTAGCGGCCCTGTAGGTCTCAATAATAGTCCGATCCACGCGTAATTTTAAATAAGGTAAGAGTATATCACAAAGGAGAAGCTTGCAATTTGAGATGGCGATCGGATAATATTTAGAGGGTTAAATAGACCAAAACTTTTGTGTGAAAATTGTGAACATTTTTAATATTCAGCTTATATATTAATTCCTGGAAGTGACATTCCTGACAAGTGAGATATACTTGAAAGTGGAACGCTTTACCTTTCAATTGATGCCAATTATGTTGGTGTGCATGATCAGATAACAGAGTTACAGCCTAATATATTTCGTTATTTGTTTGTAGTGTAGTAATAAACTCACTAGAAGTCGCAATTATACATCATTATACCGGGTAAGAGTATAGGTCGAAAAAGATGCCTACAATTTTGAATGATGATCTGATATTCTTTAGCGGACCAATGGACCATTACTTTTGTATGAAAAATATAAACATTTTATTTTTGGTCAATATTTAAATTCCTTGAGCACATATATATTTCGCAAAGAAGCCTACATATGGAAAAAATACTGACCTTCCCTCTGATGTAAATTGCATTAACGGGCCTACTGCCTAATATATAATGGGTTCTGTGTAGAGAACCACATTTTTATCCCATGGTACATATTGTCTCTCCAAAAGTTCGTATGCCAAAATTCATATCTCGATGAGATAAAGCGATTTAGCGATGTGTGTCCGTCCATTAAAAATTGTAAACAAGCTTAAGGCCGATTGTAATGAATTGTTTAAGTAGGTTGGGTTCGGGCCAGTATAGAAATAATTAGTTTTGGTGATGATCGTGAAATGTTCAGGGGATGAAATGGACCAAAAACAAAATTTTAACCAATTTTGTAGCGGCTCTGTAGGTCAAAATAATAACCCGCAAAATTTTAAACAAAGTTTGAGTTTATGATGAAGAAGAAGCGTACAAACCAACGTGAATATCAGATAATACTTAGCGGGTTAAATGGACTGAAACGTGTGAAATTGGTAAAAATTTCAATAACGTAGCGGTTAAACAACGGAAGTAGTAGTACTACACTATTGGGTTTCAATACATTTTAGTTTGTGTGAACTAAATTTGCCTTTCCTGCTACAAAAATGTCTTTGTCATGCTAGATAACTTTTTGGTTTTGGTCATAAGTATTATACATTACATCTCTGATATTTGATAATTACATTTTCACAATCATTGAAAAAGTTCCGTGGAGAGCGATTGTCCAGGGATAGTGGTATAGGGTATCCCATGGTCGGCTCCGTCCGACTATAGACTTTTCTTACTTGTTTCATCTGAGTTTTACTTTCGATGCACTTGGGGTCTAAAACCATTATTTCAATGAGGTGAATTTTGGTCGTACGAAAGTGTGTATACCTAAAGGCTGAGGATATTAGATCTTTCCATGAAGCATGAAATAACTCCAGGGAATGTTAAACAAAAGTTTAACATTTTTGTTTAAGTGTAGTTTAGGATCTGTTCGAAGATCCTTTTGAAAATCATATCGAAGCTACTCCTCGTGGTCCAGTTTACAATGATATTATGTTTTTTCGTGAGCAAGCTCTAAATTATACTGTAACCAACTGAAATGACAGGACTTTTGAGTTTTAGAAAACCCTCTAAATACTCAATTTTTATGGGAAAGAATCTTGTTTGTTTGCCCGTTTTTCGATTTATCCGTAGATGAAATTTTGAACTCACACAGGCTGAGGGTATATCTTTGTCGGCAAATATTTTTTTCTTGTTACTTTTTTTAATTCGCGTGTTGTACGACGTAGTGATAGTCGAATACCTGATGGGCTTAGTTACGGCAGAAAAATATGATCTTGTCTTGTGGGTTTATCGAACTCAAGGTGTATTATAAACTAGCAGACCCCGGTCCGAGTTGCTGGCCCGTCGTAATGAGTTTTAATGACAACTTTTAAGGACTTGGTGCTTGACAATTTAAAAATTGGCATTTTCTGCCTCACTTCTTCGGTCCATTGTCAATCCGAGGAGGATTTTAAATGTATCTACAGATTTTGTCTGTAACCTTTCTACTCTCATACAAAGTCGAATTTTTTCACCTATTGATGCTGTTTAGGATTTATTATCATCAATGTCTTTTTACTAAAGCGATCTAATTATAAATGTAAAATAAAACACTGTAAAAATGGTTAAGTCGAATTCTCCCGCTTATTGAGACATATAGGTGTTAGTTTTTCTTGGCTGATGGACCGTTAAACCTTACTATTTAAAGAAATTTGTAAATATATCGTTCGGAATCGCAACCACCGTTGTCTCGAAAATTAATTTGCAAGCCGATGCACTCATAAGGTTAGCAAATATAGCGACTATAAAACAATAATCCCAGGAAATTCGTCTATAAATAAAGGGCATGATAACGCACCAGCTCATACACCGATGCTTGAGTTTTTTACCAAAAACGAAACCCTTATCATGTCTCAACCACCGTATTCACCGGACTTGGCCTCCTGACATATTCCTCTTCCCAAAAATAATTTAAATTAACCGTTGTTTTTATCATAAGTCGTATACATATATTTATTTCTAGGAGTTACAAACGGAATGCAAAGCGTATGTTGCGGAGGGTATAAAAAATACTAATTACCGGCTCGATTATTAAAAAATTCATTTATAATCACAAATATTTGCATCAAAATAATATCGAAAGCAAATTTAATGCTTTGTAATAGGAATCGGAATAAAGTATTATTGAATGGATTATTCTTTTGTTGTGCCTACATAAAGCAAAAATAAAATTCAAATACAATTTTAAAAATATTAAATTTGTTTATGATTTTCAGAAGATTGATATATGTAGCTCACTTACAAATAACAAATATTATAATGACATGAAAAAAAATTAAATAAATATATATTTTTTTTAAATCCTCTTAAAATTTAAATAATATTTTCTCAAAGAAAACTGAAACAGTTGTTTTAATATTTATACAATTTGTACATTTTCTTTGATATAATGGCATGACAAAAGATTAAAGAAAATATATTTCTTTAAATCCTCTTAAAATATAAATAATATTTGCTTAAAGAAAACTGAAACAGTTGTTTTAATATTTATACAATTTGTACATTTTCGTTGATATAATGGCATGACAAAAAATTAAAGAAAATATATTTCTTTAAATCCTCTTAAAATATAAATAATATTTGCTTAAAGAAAACTGAAACATTTTTTTTTAATATTTATACTATTTGTACATTTTCGTCAGGTAAACTTGATTACACGTAGTGTGAATTGTCATCTTCCCTTCTCCGTACTTAGATATGAATACAAATATTTAATTGGAGAAAATTTCTAAATTCTATCAACAATAAATTGTCATTGTAAGCTGCATCCATTTGTTGTTAGTACAATGAATATTTTAGATATCAAAAAATATTAAATACCCGATTATTTAAATTTTCATTTACACAACTTTTAATTTTTATACCCTACACCACTATGTGGGTTTTGGCCAAAAAGTTTGTAACGCATCGAAATAATGGTCGTAGACCCATACTTATACATATATCAAGCTTTTTGTAGAAAATTAACTTATGTTGAAACTGAGGTATGGGGAATTGTAACTCGCGATCAGTTTTACTATACCATAACTTTTGACCGCATTTCGGTAAAATAAACTGTTTTAGCCCGATTCACCGAGGGGTTTCTTAAAATAATATTTTGAGCGGAAGCTGTGGTCGTACTAATGTAAAAAAATCGGAAAAAATCGTTGAAAAAACGAGTTTCATTATGTTGTTTTCCAATTAGTGGTTTTACAACACAATGTAGAGCTTAAAGCTCAAAGGAGAAGTTAAAGAGAACACTTCAGAGTTGAAGTTTCTGAAGTATGATTTTTTAATATATCCACTGTATCTACCTCAAACGGATGCTGACATTTTGAAACCAGAAAAATGGGGTTTTTTGAATTTTTGTTCTAATCGGGACGCGCAGCTGGATTTCACTAAAAGCTTATTATTTGATTATAGTACTCACGATTTCGCATTTTTTAATGTATAACATGAGGGTGTAGCCCTCACAGGATCACAGTAATCTGCGCCCAACCACGAAATTTTTGTGCGTAAATTTTTCTCAAAAACCTATTTTTTTGGTTTAAAATTTACAAACGTCAATCGATTTCCGTGGAAACCCGCGTAAATTTAGTTTTTTTGCGTTCTGAATCTAACAAGCCACGACGCGTAAAAATCCACCCACTAGATCGGCGGATATGATACCCCTCAAATTTTGAAAATTTGCAAAAAATTATTTTGAAAATATCGCATATTAAAACGCGTTTTGGATGTGTCAATTCTACTCAAATAAATAGATCGATACGCGTGTTTAAACTGCGCGAAAACAGATATTTAAAAACTCTCGTAAATCCAGAGATATAATAGATTTTTTCTAAAAATTGAGTGCGATGCTACATCCACGGTTCTTGATGGATCGCATTGAAACGGCATAGAATGATGTATTTTTTAATGGTGATTATTGAAATCGGATGCGCATAAAATGTAAATGAACTTCGCGGAAATTATGACCATTTTACTGTGTTTTGCACCCTAATATGCAGCAGATGCTACATCGTGGTCGCCAAATAGAATTTGACAAACTGTACATCAAATAAGAGGGATTGATTCGCTGTGTTGGAAAATCGGATGCGCATCATGTCATTTTCACAATTGCGCGGTTTATATGCATCTCAAATGTTGTAATATTCAATATAACATTATTTTAACGTTATGCCACCATTGGAATTCCTTGTGATTTGATATAAGGTTCTAATAATATTATCCAATAGGAAAACTATAAACAAAAAAATTGTTACAACGAAATATCATCATTATTGCGTGAAATTTTGACGAAAATGCCGAAAAACTCAAACATTTTTTCTCCAACTTTTCCTAGAAAACCATAAAAAAATCAAAATTAGAATAATATGATTTTAATTTTTTCGTAATATTTTCTTCGTATTTTTGCAAATAACTTGAATACTATAGCTCCAACCTACACAACTTAGGTTTCATTTTACTCCTCAAAATGTCTGGATGCTGTTATAATTTTTTTATATATTTTTCGTAAATATGAGCGCCATTGTTTCAAAAATATGTTTGTAAATACGTGAAATTATTTAACAAATTTGATTTTTCGCGAATCCATTGAGACTTTGCGATTATTTTTTTGCATCATCGCAAAGGTTACGAATTCAGTTCACGATAATAGGATATAACAGCTAACAATATTAAGCCGCGATTTTTTTAGTATTTTTTCTAATTATCATAATTAAAACAGTCATATCTTTTGCGCGCAACGATCAAAGTTAGTAACGAAAACAGATTTGGAATGCTGATTTTTTTCTTAATCTATGTGCCAAAAATCATTGATGTAGTATCAAATTTTTTTTTTGATTTTTGTGAAATGAAAAAGACACCCAATAGAAAATCGAGTCTTCGATGACATTTTCGTTGACGATTCGTTGATGAAATTTCCGAAATTGTCATGCACGACGCGATGCATGACCATGTCTTGCAAAGTGTCGTGGCAACAAACTCAAAAATGTTCAAAAAAGCGTGCCATGAAATGATTGTTTACATATTGATTCAAGTATACAATTTTCATTTTGGAATAATTGTAAGATAATAAAACCATAAAATTCTCAAATCACGTCAATACTAAAGAGTGTGCTTTAACAACAGAGCGGTAAGTGAGAAAAATGATATTAAGGAACTTTAAAAATAATTTAAGTTATTCTTTTAATACATATATGGAGAATTCCGAAAATCCCAGCGGTTTTAAAAGATGCGGCAGTGGTATATGGTAAGATTATGGATTATTTTAGTGGTTATTGTCAACATTCATTCATAATGTTTTCTTTTTGCAGAATTCATATATAAAGGAGGTCCACAGGTTGTGATGAGAAATTGAGGCGCGGATAAATTCAAAAATAGGCGGATCGGAGAATATTCAGGAACGAATCATTATTAATGTAAGATAACATTTATAAAATGATGTATTTTTAATGTAATAAAAATAAACATTTGACACACGACAACAAAATAAAATTGTCTTTAGTAGGGTCGTTAACGACAAATAGCAAGACAGTGTCTGTAAAGCTGTCGTCAACGAAATAACGGGTTTTTGTCTTCGAAGTCGTCGTCGACGACAGCTTCGCTTACCTTGTCGCCCAAGTTGTCGTGCATGAATACTGGGACACTTGTGTGAAAAAGTCGTCAACGATCCCAAAGGGCTGTCTGCAAAGAGTCGTGAACGAATTGGAAATGTCGTGCACGATTCATCAATGTTGTCTTTAAGACACTTTCTATTGGGCAATTTTAGACATTTTTCCTGATATACCAAAATGAATGTGTCGACGAGCTGAGTCGATCTGGCTATGTGTGTCTGTCCGTCCGTCCGTCTATCCATCTAAACTTTGTAATCACGCTACAGGTCGCAATTTTGATCGGATCGTCACGAATGTTTTGGGAGTTGATGCGGGTCCCACAGAGGAAGAAGCCTTTTACGTTTGGTGGTGGTCGGATAATATTCGGGAGTCGGAATAAGCAAAAAGCTTACGTGGAGAAAAGTCAACGTTTTGTCCTTATGCGAATATCTCCGCTTCTGTTAGGAGTATTCCAAAAGGAAAGCCCGTCAATCGAAGAAGAAAATATCTCCTTTATATTGATGTAAAGTATGTTGGCGTAAGTGGGCAAACAAACGAGATATCGTAAAATTCAGGAATGTATCCAATTTTTCCATACTTTGTACCCGCTACAGGTTGGAATTTTGATCGGATAGTCCCGAAATTTTGAGAGTTGATGGGGGCCCCACAGAGGAAGAAGCCTATTGATTTTGGTGATAGTCGGATAATATTTTGGGGTCGGAATGGGGAAAACCTCATGTGATGACAAATTTAACGTTTTACTCCTTGTAGGGGTATTCCAACGGCAAAGCCGGTCAATGGAAGAAGAAAATATTACCTTTACATTCGTGTAAAGTTGGTTGGCGAAGGTGGTTACACAAGGGAGATACCACAATAGTTGGTAATGCATCCAATTCTTCCATTTTTTTTCAATCACGCTACAGATCGCAATTTTGATCGGATGGTCACGAAATTTTGGTTGCTTATGAGGGTCCCAGAGAGAAAGAATCATATTATGTTTGGTGGTAGTCGGATTATATTCCCTAAAAGAAATGTTTACCAGTGAAAAGCTTATGTACATGGGTTGCTGTTGTTGTTGTAGCAACGCATATATGTATGTTCGTTCGTGTATTATTTCAGTTATCAAGTTCCTCTGTATCCAGACTCAAGAATTCTGCAACCTGGGCTGGTAAGTGGGGTTAGCTGGGCAGTTGAATAAATGCAGAGTATCGTGTGGTCCCAATCCACATGCTGGGCATATGTTGGGTATCGTGGCGTCAATTCTGGCCCAATACGAATTGAGGCTGCTGCATCGTCCTGAGCTAAAACCACTAGTGTTTGCCTTGGCAGCTGGCGTTCTTCTGCTGCGATGGATGGGGAATGGTTTCCAAGTACGGCATTCACACTGTATCTTCGTACTGCTTGGGCAACGATGTTGGTGTGAATGCTAAAAACTGAGCTAAAACCACTCGTGTTTGCCTTGGCAGCTGGCGTTCTTCTGCTGCGATGGATGGGGAATGGTTTCCAAGTACGGCATTCAAACTGTATCTTCGTACTGCTTGGGCAACCATGTTGGTGTGAATGCGATTCAAGCCTGCCTGATAGGCTCGTTGATGTAGCGGTTCTCTTTTAAACCCTTGGACCTCTCCCTCTAGATCAAGAAGGTCTCTCCTGACGTGCCTGGGTGGGGGGGGGAGCCTGTCCATTAAATCGTGACAGGGATGCTCACTGCGGTAACACCCAAGCAGGTACTGCATCGACAACATCTTATTGTGCTGACACACCGGTAAAACCTTCTCCTCCTTATGAAGATGGTCCACTGGTGTCATGAGGAGGCACCCTGTTGCAGTCCTCAGGGCGGCATTCTGGCAGGTTTGAATCTTCATCCACTGCGATGTGCTAACCTTTGCAGACCACGCTGGCGCCGCATAGCTTACCACAGACCGGCCTATTGCATTGTAGGTGGTCAACAAGGTTTTTTTTTATCAGCACCCCAAGTGCTGCCGGCCAGCGACTTGAGAACCTTGTTCCTACTTCTGATCTTATTGCAAATAGCTGTGGCATGCGCGGACGACTTGAACATGCTATCGAACGTTACACCCAGAATTTTAGGGTAGTTAGTGGTCGGAATCAGTGCACCATCGACCAATATGTTCAGTGGAAGCCTTATCTCAGCCGTGCATGTGGTGAACAGCGTGGCTGTGGACTTAGCGGCGGATATTTTCATATTCCTCAGATGGAAGAACTGCACTAGGTCAGCTATGTAGACATTAAACTTATCACATATGTCATCGACGATAGGACACGACGCCAAGATCGTACAATCATCCGCATACATCACGATCTCTATGCCGTCTGGAGGGTGTGGAATTTCAGAAAGGTAGAGGTTAAACAGTTCCGGAGATATCACCCCTCCTTGGGGAACTCCCTGTTTCACTCTACGGGTTTTGGACTTCTTGTTTCTGATAGCTGGAGATTAGTTTTCTCTATATCCTAGAACAGCTTGGCATGGTTGACGGTATCGAAGGCCTTCGATAGATCAAGAGCCACCATGACTGTTCGGTCGCACGGCCTTTTCTGGTTCAGTCCTCTACTGATATGTGTGTATATGGCGTCTAATGCTGTTGTAGTACTATGCATTTTCCGAAATACATGTTGATGATGGGCAACTGGAAAACACCTTATCATCGTGGGGAGGAGTAGCGCCTGTAGAATCGTTGCTACTGGCCTGTACGATTTACCTCTGCTGGCATCCTTGCCAGGCTTGAGTAGCGGGACCACCCTGCCAACTTTTCAGGCATCCGGTACAACATGGGTGGCTAACGATAGGTTGAGAACACTTGTTAAATACTCAACTCCCGGTGCATACAGCTGCTTAAGCATTACCATCGATATTTGCTGCGGGCCCAACGCTTTGGATGATTTAGCGTTTCGAATGGCATCTGCAACATCGCCCATCGTAAATTGTGGCGGCACCTCCTCGGCTGGAAGAGCTCTTCTTATACGGCGTAGCACACTTCTCTTCGCCCTATCACTCTCGGGGTACTCTATGAACTGCCGGTTAAAATAACAGGCGCACCTCTTCGCCGTTGAAAGTAACAGCCGTTCTGTCATCCTTCTTTTCCGGACTGGAGAGTGATTTAACCGTTGCCCACAATTTACTTATTCCTGCACCAATGTTGCATTGCTTTAGATGGTCTAGCCACTTTTTCCGCTTATGTTCGCCTACTAGCCTGTTGACTTCAAGAGTAAGTTCTCTAACTCTTTGGGTCTTCGGGATTCGTACGACGAAGCTCATCACGTTCATTTGCTAGCAGGAAGTCGGGTGGTCTGTTTACAATTATGTGTTTGTGTTCGTGTAAATGCACATGGGTAGTGGTGTAGGGTATCACATGGTCGGCCCCTTGACTTTAGCCTTTGCTCACTTGTTTGCTTTCGAATAAGTAGGTAAGTTCGGAGACACAACCACAATTGTCGCGAAAATTAATTTCCAAACCGATACATTCGTAATTATTGTAAATATAACATTTTTTAAAGAAATAGAGTATATGGGAAGTACCCCACCCCCTTCCGAAATTCAACAAATTATTTAGGCTATTTTCACCGGGGGCCATCCCTGTACATGCCATAACAATTTCAGGAAAATCAGTTCAGTAGTTTTTGTAGAAAAGATTAAAATTGAAAAACGTGGGCGTGGTCAAATTTTCTTTGCATAAAGATCTAAGTTGGGTTATGACGAAAATTTCAAAAAAAATAATTATCCAAATCGGTCCAGCCCTACTCAACTGATGCCATTACCAACGAACGACATTTAATTTTTATTTAATTTTTGACTTTTATTTAAAAAATAGGTTAAAGGAGAAGTACCCCGTCTGCTCCGAAATTCAATTAAATTTGTAGCCTATTTTTACCGGGGACCACAACCGTACATTCCCTGACAATTTCAGGAAAATAGGTTCAGTATTTTTTGTAAATGTTGATGAAGGTCCCGGAGTGGAAGAAGCCTATTGATGTTGGTGATGGTCGGGTTATATTTAGGGGTCGGAATGGGTAAAAAACTTATTTGGAGAAAAATTCAACATTTTATTTCAAAACGAATGTCTTTGCTCCTATATGGGGTACATAAAAAAATAAATAAATATAATAAAAAAATAAATAAAAACCTGCTAATGATAGTAGAAAATATCACCTTTGCAATGAAACGTAGGTTGTCGTAGGTGGTCAAACAACGAAGATATCGCAATAGCCGCTAATAGAACGCAACTTTTCATTTTTGCCATTTTAATAATAATGACGAATATCACAGATTTGGTTGGGGACTTTTCAAAAGCAAAGTATGACTATGAAAGTAGAAAATCCCATTTTTACAATGGTGCAAAGTAGGTTGACGTAGGTGGTCAAATAACGGAGATATCGCAATAGTCGGCAATACATCCCATTTTTTCATTTTTTGTAATCACGCTGGAGGTCGCAATTTTGACCGGATCCTCACGTAATTTTGGGGGTTAAGGGGGTCCTACAGAGGAAGAAGCCTACTGATTTTGGTGCTGGTCGGATAATATGCAGGGGTCGGAATGGGCAAAAAACTTATTTGGAGAAAAAGTCAACGTTTTATTTTAAAGCGAATATCTCTGCTTCTGTAAGAGGTATATCGAAAGCAAAACCAGACAATGAAAGTAGAAAATATCACCTTTACAACGATGTAAAGTAGGTGGTCAAACAACAGAGATATCGTAATAGTCGGTAATGCATCCCTTTTTCCATTTTTGTGCAATCACACTACAGGTCGGAATTTTGATGGGATCCTTTTTTGCGGGTTGATGGGGGTCTCACAGAGAAAGAAGCCTATTGATGGTTGGCGTACATCCCACCTTCCAATTTTTTTATTTGAGATGTACTTTCGATTCACTTGAATTCATTTCAACAAAATTGACCTGTATTAATGAAGACACTCTGAGAAAAGGCGCTAAGCTATCCCAATTTTAATATTTTAAATTTTACCAGTCAAAAGCTTATGCAGAGGGGTAGTTGTGTAGGGTATCACTCAGTCGGCCCCGTCCCGACTATGGCCTTGGCTCACTTGTTTTTTAATTTTAATGTCATGGACGGTCATCAGTTTCTTCTAAGCACTCTTAAAATATATTTTGGCTTGCTTGTCCTTGTCCGTAGTAGGAGCATGAGCGCAAATAAAACTGATGCTGACAAATTTAGCTTTAATCTGAATTGTAGCAAGTCTTTCATTTACCGGTATGAAACTGGAGACTAGATGTTTTAACCTCCGACACACTGCAACCAAACTCATTATGCCGTTGCTTCTTACCTTTCATCCCCGTCACATTTTCTTCCATCCATCTAAATTGGTGCATACAAGGAAGTAGGGTAGGCGGTTGGTATGGGGTTGAAATTCCACTGCTACTTAGTTTATTTACGCATAATATAATCATATTTTTATGTTTATATCTCCTTTAAAATTAATTATTAAAAACATTGTTTCATTAACTTCCCCTGTTGTTCTACTTTCGTAGCCTTAGCATTCTAAAAATATCTTTTAACACAGCCACTTTTGAACCTTTCCTGGATAGTCTAATGGCATTTAAGGAATTAACTAAATAGACGTACGGGCCATTTGGGAATAGTTTACACCTCCTACCCATTCTCCTAATTATAATTATTTATTTATAAATTTAAAATCCTGTTGTTATTTCCGTTTTCCCCATTAACATTCGTAGGCGTTGTAGCCTGTTCGCCGATTGTCGACTTCCTTTTACACACAACGGAATGAATGGCCGGTCGCTCGGTCTGAATAATGTTGATGCTCATCATTGCTGCGTGCCTTTTGTTTGTATGTTCATTTTTACAATATTTTTGTTGATGTTATTGTTGATACCGGTTGAGACTGAGTGTCATGTTGACATACAAATCAAGAGGATTTCAAGTGATTGTCAATATAGTGGACCGGATAGATCTATGCTGTCGAAGCAAAGCATTTTTATTTATATTCTTTAGTTTTTTTTTTACAATTATTTCCTTGGCTTGTTACGGCTGGGTTGTGTGTTGTAGTTGATTCTATTTTCCATCCTGTTTTGCTTCTCAGTGTGTATCAATGACGTAGTTGATATGAGTAATGATACTTGTATATCTATCTCGTCGCCAAGATGTTGTGACTTATTCAAAGTTTATGATGCTGGTGTTGTTGTTATTGTATTTTTTATGGGTGGGCCCCATCATAGTTTTATCTATATTGTAAATAGCCATATTTATGTAAATACCGGTATAATTGTTTTGTTGTTGGTTTCTTGAGGATTTATATATACATGTGTATGTATGTATGTATATTTGAATTGAATGATTGAAATAAGTTCTTTGTGGGGGTGTGTGCTGGTGCGATAGTGACGAAATGTTGGAATGTGTTATTATCAGTTATTTCTTCAGAAAATTTTCTAAAAAATGAGGACATAAAAAGCTACACAGAATGTTGTCTTCTTAACTATTTTAAGTGTTGACTGACCACGAGGCGTATAAGTTACAACAACTACCATACGCCCACAGAAACTGTTTATAATAACACTGGCCAACAAGACTATTGTTTCGTTCGATTTCTTTACTGCTTCTAATTCAAATTGGCGAATTTATCAAGTTCGGAAACAGTTTTCCCTCATCAGCTATTGTTTTTGAGATATAGCTCAGGGACCTTTTTTACGATTATTACCCAGTTTTTCGATATCTTTGGTCAACAAAAATATTTTTGTTTCGTTATTAAACACGAGTTTGTTAAGAAGATATTCAAACTGAATGAATGTTGGACGCGTCCACGACGTGGTAGGGGAAAGTCTGGAGGTTAAACCATCTCATCTTCCGATTAACACTTATACATGAATAAGTAAAAAATACTAGTTGGCCAACAGAGATATACCCCCAGTCTGTGTGAATTGAAACCTTCATCTAAGGACAGATAGAATACCGGCTATACAAACAAAATCCTTTCCACAGAAGTTATGTATTCAGGAGATTTTCAGAATTTTGTGGCCCTTTTTGGACGAATGTACTTCCCCAAAAAATATGGATTTGGATTAAAGTCGAAAGTGTTGCAGACGATGTATCTGAGGAAATGGACCAACATAGTCAATTTAGGAAACGGATCTTATTTTTGGAGTCATTGCTTTCGATAGATATTGCGCCCACCAGTCCTTTCGTTTCGTGGGAGCCACCGTGGTGCAATGGTATGCACACCCGCCTTGCACGCTAAAGGGCGTTGGTTCGATTGCCCGGTCAGGCAAAATCAAATTTTCAACGGTGGCAAAATACCCCTCAGTAAAAATGTCAACTTGAATCGTGATTTATTTAAAAAGCGCTCCGGCGATTTTTTTTTGTTTTTTTATTTTTCTCATCTATGAACATTGTAGTTTCAGAATCCGCAAAAACTTCCCAGGTGTAAGCACCTTCCATTTAAATTGGATTCAAAAGAACCGTGTTCTCCATGTCCTCGAACAGCTTGGCAGTTTTAACGGTATAGAAATCCTTCGATAGATAAAGGGACAACACAATTGTTGGGTCGCATGGCATATTGAGACTCATGATGCAACTGATATGAGCGCATATGAAATCTAGTCCCAATGAGGTACTACGTATTTTGCTGTAATCTACGCTATTGCTGGGAGGAGTAGTGTCTCATGAAATCGGTCTGTACAATTCGTCACCTTGCTGATTTTTCAGTACAATATGACATTTAGGGTGACGTAGAGGTTGAAAGATACCAAGCAACGGGGTCACTCACTCTTTCAGCTCAAGTGGACACTGACCTACCCGTGGTGTCATCTGAGGAGCTACCTTTAACACCCGCTAAAGATAGTGAACTAACATATGTCGCGCATTTACCCATAAGAACGTTAAAAGCTTGGGTTGACGACACAGGCAAATGTTTTCAGTACCAAGAACTGCGAATCTGCAGAATCTGCTGAAACGTTTGCACTCTTTATAGAGAAGGTGCAGTTTACGCATTGACAGATGTACTTTAAAAATATAAGGCCGATATTACTGACATACAGGAAATACGATGGATTGAGAAAAAAACCTCAAGCTGGTGCACCTTATTATAGCTGCCATGATATAAAGCATGGGTTTAGTTGCAGAGTTGTAGCTGGTTGAAGGTTAAAACATCTGGTGGCCAGCTTCGCCCCAGTAAATGAAAGTCTTGCTGCGGATAAAAACAAAATTCTTAAACAACAACTTTATTTGCGCTCATGCTCCCACTGAAGACAACGACGAACAGACCAAAGATTTATTTTACGATCGCTTAGAAGAAGTATATGACCCTTGTCTTGCCCATGACATTAAAATCGTTCTAGGCGATTTTAATACCAAAATTAGAAAGAAGAATATCTTTTGCCCAACAGTTGGGAAATTCAGTTTCCACAGTGGAACATCTGACAAGGGATTGAGGCTGATAGTTTTCGCTGTGGCAAAAAACATGGTAGTTTTCAGTACCTGACTTAATTATCTCTACATGAATTAGGGCACATAAGGACTGTCACCAAATCAAAGAACAAGAAATCAAATTGATATTGATAAAATTGATGAGTGATACATGGAAGACATTCATCGAGTGTGTCGAATGTCCTTGTTGCAGCGTAGGTACCTACCCGATTAAAGATAGCAAATAAAGTATGAAGTTGGACTTCGGTAAGGTGCAATCACAACAGATAGCCACAGTATATTTCATTCAACTGGCCCAATTGCTTAAACAAAACGCTCTTCATCCCCAGTAACAAAGTATTACCCACTCCATGCAAACAAGCGCAAAATCCACACGTGGATACCAGAGACCTGCATCAAGGAATGCATGGTAGCGCCACGCGTGTCGTGGCGCTTCCCAAGAGGATAATGTGGCATATACCAAAGAGTGAAACATCAAACTGATGACTTTGGTACGTGCGCATCATAATGTACAGACGAAAGGTAATCTGGTTACAGATACAGATAGTGTGCTCAGGATAGGTAAAGAGCATTTTCTCAATCCCTTGATCTCTTCAACATGCTGCTGGAAAAGCGTATTCGAGATGCAAACGTCAAAAGAAATGACAAAATTTACATAAATAGCCACATTTTACTTGTTTATGGTAACGATATTGACATCATGGATCGATCAGTAATAGAAGTAACTGATACCTTTAAGAAGAAAAGTAGCGGATGCTATTTTGGCTTAAGGGGTTATCCCTATTTTCAAAGAAACCACCAATATTGGTAAATCGCTACATGGGCGTTTTATGAGCCTAATAATCCTGTATTTGAGTGAAACAGAATTTTAAAAGATCAACTTTAAAAGAAAATTGTGGGCTGTCAAAGTCAAAATTTCGATTTTAACGAAAACAAATTGACCGCTTTTGTCCAAAAACGGGCAAAAAATTGTTTAATAAGCTCACCAAACCAAATGAAGATCGAACAATTCGTTTTCGAACTATCGTTGCCACTGACTTCAAAAATTCTATTTCGAGAAACACGCGTTTAAAGTCGTTTAAAGGTTCCATGCTACATACAAATCACAATAAATTGTCCCCTTCCAATGTTCATATCTCAGCCAATTTTGCTCCGCTCGACTTTTTTTCGGTATTTGAAAGTGACAAGTAAAGGTAACCCCTTAATTATGCAGTTTAAGACTGAGGGCCAAACCTATAGCTCTGCGTGTTGCGTGTGCGTTCAAAAATACAAAAACAAAATACATATATTTCAATTTGTATTTTTGAACGCACACGCAACACGCAGAGCTATAGGTTTGGCCCTGAAGCCACATCTCGTCAAACCATAGCAACACTTTCAATCCCACGGCAGCGGGTTCTTTCGTACCGGATTGATACGAAACCATAGTGTTATGGCCGCTGCTGACCATCCAGCATACTAAACCTGTGCTTCTACGTGGGTTTATATACTGCTGCAACACCTACCTACAACTATACTTAGGAAATGTGAGCCAACATTGCACTGAAGGGTTTTTGGCACCGTTGGAAATTTTTTCATGTTGTCTAGCCTGGGATTCAAATCCCGATATTTGGCGTGCAATGAGGGAATGATCCCCAATGAACGATTTATACAGAGGACCTCACAGTGGCCTCTTAGCTATATGTTGTGAAAGGTTTGACATTATTCTGATACTTAATTGGATAATCCAGTCAAAATAGATATTGAAATAGCAAAAAGTCCCACAAAACTGAATTTTGGTCGAATTTTGGCTACGGTAATTTGAAACAAGCCAGCAAAGGCTGACTATCTGACTATCTGATACCCTACATCATTTTGCTTTTGGAATAACTCACCACAGTAGTTTTTCTTGCCATTCCGACCACTGAATATTATCTGTCTCTCAACAAACTCAATAGCCTTTTTCCTCTCAGGGACTCCCATCAGCCTCCAAACTTTCGTGGGAATCCGTTCAAAATTTCGATCTGAAGCGTGATTATAAAAAATGGAATAATGCAATGTTTTGACGACTTTTGCTATATTTCCGCTGTTTGACCACCTTCTACATTCATACGCATGCTTTGCTTTTGGAAGGCCACCAGCCAGAGCTGTGGTACTCGGCATTAAAAAGGAAAACTTGGAAAACTTGGCGGCCTACGCCAGCCAACTTTGGATTGTTGTAAATGTGAAGTTTTACCATTTTTTTTACCCTCAGCATTTATGCTAAGGAGGGTATATATACCCTTTCATACGAGCAAAATGTGCCTCATCGAAATAATGGTTTTAGACCCCAAGTATGTTTGGACGAAATCCGTTTTCAGACAATTTGGAGTCGATTTAGCAACGTCCGTCCGCCTGTCTGGCAGGTGCGCACGATACCTCTCGAATGGATGAACCGATTTGGTCCAAAATTTGCACTTTGTAATATTTTGCCCAAACTTAGTTTAAGTTTAAGAAGATGGGTTATATCGGTCCACTCCTTCCGGTACCTCCCACACAAAACTTCGGAAATCTTCGGAAAATTTTGGCGCACGATAACTCATAAAGAGAGTAACCGATTTGGTCCATACTTTGCACATCGTGAAATTTCTACTAAACATAGATGAGGTTTCAATATGGACCCAATTGGTCCCCTCCTTCGGGTACCTCCCACACAAAATTTCGGAAAAATTCAGTTTAGAAGCTGCTCTCGAATCGCTTTAATTTTTGTTGTAGCAACTTTTATTCACTGTCCCCTATACGACGGTACAAGTTTCATCAGGAGCAAGTCCATAATTCCTGAGAAATTAGCCTGAAAGTTGCAAAAAACTCCTACGACACCGTGTGTAGTGGTTGGTGCGCAAGTTAACTCTTGAACGAATCTGCCGATTCGGTTTAAATTTGGCCTTCGTAATATTTTGCCCAAACTTAGTTTAAGTTCGAAGATAAGCCATGTCGTTTCATCCATTCAGGTACCTCCCCCACAAAAGTTCAAAAATGTTCGGAAAAATTGTGCACACGATAACTCTAGAAAGCAGAGGCCGATTGGGTTCACTCTTTACACATTCTAATATATGAACCAGACATATAGATTAGGTTCAAATATGGACTATATTTGACCACCCATTCGGATACCTCCCACACAAATTTTCGGTTAAGTTAACTTTAAGACCTGCTCTCGAATCACTTTGATTTTTGTTGAAGCAACTTGCATTCGTTGCCTCGATTACGACGGTAAAATTTTTTTCAGGGGCAATACCTTACTTTTTGAAAAAAAAAAAACAGCCTGAAAGATGCAAAAAAACCCGTATGGCACTAAATGTAATGGTTGGAGAGCACGATAACTCTCGAACTGATCAACCGATTTGGTCCAAAATTTGGCCTTCGTCATATTTTATCCAAATATAGTATCAGTTCGGAGATGAGCAATACGGGTTCAAAACTTCCGGTACTTTCCCCCAAAATTAAAAAAAAATCACTAAAATGGTATGCACGATATTTTGTCCAAATTTAGTTTAACTTATAAAGTGGCCCATATCGGTCCTCTCCACACAAAAGGACAAAGTTTTAATTCATATAGGCTTAGGGTATATCTCTGTCGGCAAAGCCGACTGATACTTTCTTACATGAAATTATCAGGCTTTGCTTTTGGAATACATTATATATAGAAGCTGAGATATTCCTATTAATTTAAGTTTTCTGCCCATTCCGGACTCTGAATATTACCCCACAATCTTCCCCTACAGGACCTCCAATCCCCTAAATGTTGTGACGATCCGATCAAAATTGCGAGCTGTAGCGTGATTACAAGGTTTAGACGGACTTACGGACACACTCAGCCAGATCGACTCAGCTCGTCGAGACATTCATTTTGGTATATACAGTTGAACCTCGATTATCCGGGAACCTCCGTTATCCGTGATTGAAAAGAAATGTTGGACTTTTTTCCATTTCCTCAATTTTTTGTTATAAACTTCATTACCCGCACACTTTCCAATTAATTTGATTAAGCAAACAAAAGGTAAGCAAACGAAAACTGAAAATTCTCCCGTATTACACAATTTGTGTATTTATGGTATCACAAAAACCATGGGGCAAAGTCAATTCAGATGCATCTGATGATGATGATATTATGTATCCTTCTAAAATTTGGTGGATTATCGTAAAAAATGTAATAAAAATTTCAGATTTTCATGTTATTTTACAATACATGCCATTTTTACTTAAAAATATGTTCAAAAACTGCATAAAAGCATTGCCTCCATTATCCGGGAAAATCGATTATCCGCCTCCGATCCCGACCATCACGGATAATCGAGGTCCGACTGTATAAGTATAGGTCTACGATCATTACTTTGATGCGCTACAAACTTTTTGGCCAAAACCAACTTATAACAACATCCCCACATAGTGGTGTAGGGTATAAAAATAATCCTTGGGTTTTCATAAAGCTCATGTAACCTTTATAAAACTCATAGGAACATACAGAAATTTGTAAGAAATTGCAAATTTTCCAAAATTGCAAAAAAATGACCGTCTTTAGGAGCACGCCAGGCCCACACCTTCCAATATTTTGATCTAATATTTTTGTTTCATTAGTTTCAATATAATTACTATTGAATCCCATATAGAAATTAAAAAGTCGTTGACGACAAAAAATTGGAATCGATTTCAGAACAATTGCGCGTGGTTTGAATCGCTAGCTTTATCAACTGGATGCCGGCAATAAAATCGTTAAATGTTCAAAAAATTGTGCAAACTTCTTTAAATACTTGCGTTGCCAGGTGTAATGGTGTATGATAACAACTGGTTGGTTGGCCCTGTGCGACTATATCCCTTTATAAATTATGTTGTTGGCAAGTAAAATTAAGTTCCTAACCACTGTGATATGGGTTTCTTTTCAAAAATAATGAATCTCTTCGGAAATTTAATTTTTTGTAAGTTAATAAAAACAATTCATAATTTCTTCACAAATCTGAAACACTTACAGTTTAGTTATTTCCGTGCATACACTTCATAACTTGCAATTTGTTTCAAATTTAAGGTTATGTTACAACATTCATTTGATTTATTTCGTGTTTATTTTGTTGTTATTATTTCTACTTGTTTGTGTATTAAGGAAAGGAAGAAACTAAAACTAATGCTGATTTGTGGTACGATTGCATGGATTGAAAGTTAAATATTACGCTTTCATATTGGTTGAATTATTTCCTTGGAAAATCTGAGTATGAATGTTCCGAAAAGTTGTAGAGTTATTGATTTTCTTATACATCTCATGTGCTTTCTTTATTTAGTGTTTTTTTTTTCTTCCAGCATATAGTATATTTTTAAAGTACGTAAGTATTTGTCATACCATCATCATCATCATCAACGCCATTATATTAATATTTTTATGATATTTTATTTATAAAAATTGTGAGTTCCTCTAGATATGTATGACGGGGCTGTGTATGTGTGTTTGAGTATTTCTCTTCAGCGTAGTTAACCAACCAAACAATGTAGGACAGTTAATGAGAAAACTAAAAGAAGGTGGGGTATGCCTGCCTGACTATGTTAATATTTAGATGGCGCCACGTTGCCAACACGCACTGAGGGGAAAACTGACGAACGACACAAGAACAAAAAATAACTGGCGATAGTGGCAATTGAAAAAGGAAACTTTTTTGTCAAACTATCGACAGTATAATGACAGATTGATGGATTCTTGAATGTTGTGAATAATTTTTACAAAATTATTATCATTCAATTTTTTCATTATTGAAATTCAACTAAGACTCTGTGGAATTAAATTCAATTTGAATTGTTATTGTTGTTTCACTTCGAAGATTTTATGTAATCCTTGAAGGATATCCTTTGTTTGACGTATGTACATGCAATATAAGGACACACAACTTTAGTTGTTTTGAGTGTCAACATTCGTCAATGGATTTTTATGTCAAACCACAAACCCACAGACAGACACATAAACCTGCACACACATTAGAATATTAAAAAAAAAACACAAACACCTACATTCACTCTCCCATTAAATACATATTCCACGGTGTTGGTTTTTTTAATATTTTTACACACATTCACACTTAATTTTTTTCACATTTTTATAAAGTCATTTTTCCCTGCTTTCGCATTACGAAACGACGAACAGAAACGAGTTCTGTTAGAGACTTTTAAGTTTTAACAATTTCATTTTGAGTTTCACATTCACAATTCAGGCAAATGAAATTTGTTTTATTTTATTATAATTTCTCAATTTTTATTAATTTGTTATTATTTTTTATTATATATTTATTTCTGATTACTCCATGTAGCAACATTATCTTCCACTTCCACTTGAACTGTAATGAAATCCTTCGCCCGTTTCGCTTTTGGGGTTTTCATTTTATATAAGTATGTATGTTATATACATATACCTACACATTATAGAATCTGCCTGTGTGTGTTTTTTGTTTCTTTTTCAAATTTTCTGCTTGTTCTTTTTTTCCAACTTCACTTCACAAAATGACACACAGTCAGCCAGCTAGCTGCACACAAACACGACACACATATATTCTGAAATTCTTCACGAAAACCTTTTGCAGCCTCAACGTCATGCTCATCGATTTTCGTTTTAATTGCAATCAACTTTTCTTTTAAAAAGTTTTTTCCTTCGCATTTTTATTATTTTTTTTCGTTTTTAATTGCGATTTATTTTTATTTTCGTGGAGTTTTTGACCTGATTGTTTAGGTCATTTGATGTTGAAAAAAACAAAAAAAAACACCTTAAAGTCAATAGACAACTTGTCAATGTAAAAACATTGCTGTTGTCATCGTCATCGATGATATTTTGCTAAATTCAGATAGACTATTGGTATGACGGCACGCGATTCACACAAACGCGATGCTTAACGTAATAACGGACACTGACTTTAGTTTTCCTTCAAATAACCTAAGACACTGAAATAGGGGGATAATAAAAAGCTACTTTGGAAATGCTCTCTGTTTCTCTCAGTTGTGCTCAGCAAAACACTAAAACTCATGTGTCAACTTATAGCCCAGTATTTTAGTATTTGCCACTGGCACGCGATTACAAATATTATTGTTTTATTCTCAACAATCGTCTAAAGAAATAAGGAAGAAAGTGTCAGTCGGATTGACCGGGAAAATATACCGTTAGCCCATGACTGTAAAACATAAAATAATCTTTTACCCTCCACCATGAAAAAATATTCTGAACTTATATGGAATATTTAATTTTCACATTTGTATGTGGAGATTTTTTTTTGAGCACTTGGAACCCCAAGTTCCTAGTTTAAGCTATTCGGTCACGTAAAATCGAAGCGTACCGTTATACGGTGGTTATACATAAATATGGACCTACGTTCACAATTTTTGGTAAAGAAATTTTTTGACCCCTACTTACTTAGATGGCTTTTATACTAAACAGAACGTCTTGTTCCATAAGCCGAACTAAGAATAGATTTCCAAACGCACCGATCTTTTGCCTTACTTCTCCAATTTTGGACGCCATGTTTTGTGATATCTTCTTCAACTTGGTCTTTCTATCGGAGTTTTGGCCTTCCCTTGGGGCGTATACCGTCGAGTGGCTCGTATTCAAATGCCTTTTTGGCGGGGGCGTCTTTATCCATCCTGCTGTAATGGCCAAGCCAACGCAATCGTTGTAGTTCGACACGTTTTACTATATCGATGTCGGTCGGCTGGTATAGCTCGTGGTTCATACGACGTCGGTATTCACCTTCAACGCATATTGGTCCATAAATCTTTCAAAAAAATTTTCTCTCAAACACACCAAGTTCTGCCTCATCTGCTTTCGCAAGTACCCATGCTTCAGATCCATACATAAGAACGGGTAGTATCAGTGTAAGTTTTGTTTGACGAGAGGTGGTTTTGCTTTTAAACTGTTTATTAAGACCAAAGTAGCATCTGTTGGCCAATATTATTCTTCTCTTTATTTCAAGGCTTACATTGTTGGTTTTATTTATGGCGGTGCCGAGGTAGATAAAGTCATTTACTATCTCAAATTTATAATTATCAACGTCCACCGTTGGTCCGAGTCTACTGGACGACTTGCGTGTTGATAGCATAAACTTCGTCTTATCGCCGTTGACTGCCAGACCCACTTTGGCAGACTCTTTTTCAATTTTTTCAAAGGTGGCTGTTACGGCTCGCGTTGATCTACCTATTATGTCTATGTCATCTGCGTATGCAAGCAACATTACATCTTTATTGTATATTGTGCTGTTTTTGTCTCTGGCCGTATATATATTCGCATCTCCTATGACCTTTTCCAGTAAGATATTAAATAGGTCACACGATAGACTGTCACCTTGTCTGAAACCTCGTTTTGTGTTGAAAGGCTCGAAGAGGTTCTTTCCTATTTTAACCGCTGATCTTGTGTCAGCCAATGTCATCCTGCATAGTCGAATTAGTTTTGCAGGGAAGCCAAACTCAGACAAGGCTTAAAACACCTTTGCTCTAATTGGGCTGTCGAACGCGGCCTTATAGTCGACGTATAGGTGGTATGTGTCGATCTGTCTTTCGTGGGTCTCCTCCAATATTTGGCGCAGTGTGAAGATTTGGTCAATTGTCGACTTACCAGGTCTAAAACCGCATTGGTATGACCCGATTATTTCATTGACCATGGGTTTTAACCGTTCACACAGTATGCTCGACAACACTTTATATGCGATGGGAAGGAGACTTATACCTCGGTAATTTGCACAAACCGTTTTGTCTCCTTTCTTATGTACGGGACATAGTAGGCTGAGGTTCCAATCGTTGGGTATGCTTTCTTCCTGCCAAATTTCGCAAATTAGCCGATGCATACTCCTTACCAGCATTTCGCCACCGGTCTTGAACAATTCGGCGGGAAGTCCATCAGCTCCTGCTGCCTTATTGTTTTTCAGCCGATTAATGGCTGTCGTAACCTCGCTTTGGCTAGGTGGTAGACATTCAACATTGTCATTTACGATTGGTTCTGCGATATCTTCATCACCATCCATATTCGATACCAAAAGCTTCATAAAGTGCTCCTTCCAGATCCTCAGTACGCTATCTGTATCAGTTACCAGATTCCCTTGATCATCTTTGCAGGAGAACCATATCCTTCAGTCTGGTGTTTTACACTCTGGTAAAATTTTCGGACTTCATTCTGAATCCTGAACATCTCGAGTTTCTCACTCTCACGTTTTTCTTGCTCCTTCTTTTTTCTCCTGAAAATACGTGTTTCCTCTCTCCTCTTCTCCCGGTAAGTTTCTTTCGTTCTTCGTGTTGCTACTGAATGCAGTGTTGCTCTATATGCCGCATTCTTTTCTTCTGTAGCTTTACGACACTCCTTCCTGATCGTACCATAAATTTTTAGGTGGAGGTTTTTGGTACCCAAGTATGGTTTTTGCGGCAGTTGAAGGGAGTGGGCTATTCTTTGCCAACGTGCTTCTACATTATCGGGACAAGGATTGTTGTTTTCCAGCGTGGGAGTCAGTTGAGCGGAGTAGGCTTGTGCTGTCTGTTGTGTTTGCAGCTTCTCTACATCCAGCTTCGACGAGTGCGTACCTTGGCTCCTACAAGGAAATGGTCCGAATCGATGTTCGCACCTCGAATCGATCGGACATCTAACACACTGGACGAGTGTCTTCCATCTATCACAACATGATCAATCTGATTTTTTGTTTTCCCATCCGGGGATATCCACGTAGCCTTGTGTATGTCGAGGTGTGGGAATCTGGTGCTGCTCACTCCATGTTCTTTGCCGCCGCAAAATCTATCAGCCTCATTCCATTGTCGGATATTACCTCATGAAGGCTGAAGGCCGTGAGACCGAATATATTTTCCCTTAAAATTTTAGCATTTAAATCTCCTAGAACAATCTTAATGTCATGGCCAGGGCAGCGGTCATATACTCTCTCTAGGCGCTCGTAGAATATATCCTTGGTCTGTTCGTCTTTCTCTTCGGTCGGAGCATGGGCGCAGATGAGACTGATGTTAAAAAAATTTGCTTTTATACGGATTGTGGCAATTCTATCATCAACCGGAGTAAAACTGGATACAAGATTTTTAAGCCTCCGGTTTACCATGAATCCAACACCTTCGTTTCATGGCAGCTCTAATACATTGCGTAATCGTTTGCGATCTTTACGTCTGTCCGATTCCATCGCACTTCCTGTAAAGCGATAATATCAGCATTGTACTTGTAAAGTACATCCGCCAATGCGTAAACTGCACCTACTCTGTAAAGAGTCCTGACATTCCAGGTGCAGATTCGCAGATCATGGTCCTTAATATGTTTGCGGGGGTCGTCAACTTTAGAGGGGTTTGTTTTTCTTATTTTTCTTTGTTTTTTTTCATAATAGCTGTTTTGACGGGGTGAGTTACTAGCTCAACGCCCAACCCAAGTTTTTATCGTTTTTATGGGTGAACGCGCGGCACATGTTAGCTCACTACCTTTAACGGGCGTTAAAGGCAGCTCCCCAGGTGACACCACGGGGAGGTCAGTGTCCACTTGAGATGAATGAGGGACCAAGATAAGTCCTGAGCTTTGCCATGTTAAAGCCGGTCAAGACCGTTCCTTGGTATCATTTATCCCCTACGTCACCCATTTTTGACCCCTAATAACCCTAAAAGTCAATTTACAGCTAGTTTGGCTAAAAACTGTAGGTAAAACCCTCAAAAAACTGAAAATCGGGATGTATCGTTGTATGGAGGCTATACACGCAGAAATATACATATATGATAGAAATATGTTTGGATCCAAACAAATATATGTTTGTATCTAAACATATTATGTTCGGGTCCAAACGATATATGTTTGAAACATTTTGTAAAATACCTCAATTTTATTTGTTTGGGTACCAACATATTTTTTATGAGTGGAGAGATTTTTGTCAAAGAGCGTAACAACAGGGCTCTCCTTTATTTTATAATAAAGAGTTGTGTGTATTGTGCAATAGAAGACGCAGTAGCGTCGACGGGACGGATATCTTCATTAACAATAACAAAATAGAAATCGTGACTGATGCGAAGAATTGAGGCGTAGTGTTCAATAAATCTTTAAGTTGGTCAGATCACGCAAATATTGTTGCTGGGCAAACTTATACTCATTCTTTTATCTCACAAACTATAAGGTTACTCCGTGCAAAAACTTTACTTAGAGCTGGCTTGACTTATGGGTGCGAACTCTTTGCCAACAGCGTTTCTTCGTCATTACGAAAGTTAAATGTTGCATTCAACAGCATAATTCGATACGTGTTTGGTTTGAATATGAGACAACATGTTACCCACCTTGCAAATTCTCTCTTTGGAGTTAATTTCAACAATTTTCTTCATATTAGGTCCTTAATACTTTTACAGAAAGTTATAGTGACACAAAAAGCAACATACTTGTTTGATAAACTACAGTTTACTCAATCTAGTAGAGGAAGAATGCTAATACCTTTCAGAAGTCGGAGTCTTGCTTCTGAACGGCAATTTTATATTAGTAGCATACGTCTTTAGAATTCTCTACCATATGACATCCATCGCATCAACAACAACAAAATTAAAAAAATGGCTTTTCCAATATTTTGCTCCTTCGTAGGAACTCTAATAGGTACCAATAAAGGTCTTGACTTGATGTCTCCGGTATATACTGTCTGTTGCCTATTGCTGAGGTATGAATCTATTAAATTTGTTGCTGACGATGAAAAATTGAAAATCCTTTGCAGTTTCATACATAAGTTTTTATGATGGACACAGTCGAAAGCTTTCGAATGTTTTAGAGTACCAGAAAATTTACTTTGTTATCATCGATGTCGTTTCTAATACTTTCAACCGCTTCAACTTGCGCGGTAATGCAGCTGTTGTTAGCACGGTGATCCAAAACTTTCTCAAAAACCTTAGAAATGGCTGAAATTTGGTATTTGGTATTCATTTGGGGTATTAAACGTTCCATATGAAATGTTTCCTTACGCTTTTATATAGCCTCCATAGAACGGTACCTTCCGTTTTGCGATATTTTGAAGGTTGTGGCCACAGTAACTCACCGAAGCGGCTGAAATTTGATATCTAGTCTTTGTTGGAGGTAAAAGCCTTTCTGACTGAAATTCGTCGGTTTCGATATAGCCCCCCATAGAAGAATACCTCTCGATTTTCGTAATTCTGAAGGTTGTGACGTCAATATCCCACCGAAAGACTGAAATGTGTTATTTAGTCTTCCAAGGGGTCTTCTGTATAGGTCTGCGGGTTCCTTTATCCCCCATAGAAGCGTATCTCTTGATTTTTTGTATTTTGAAGGTTTTACCGAAATATCGAAAATCTAAATACCAGATTTCTTCTTTGAGTCTAACAACTTTCCGCCAGAAACTTGTAGTTGTAGATCGACGATTTGGTATAGCCCCCATAGAACGGTACCTCCCGAATTTCAGTATTTTGAAGGTTAGCCACATTGTTTTTACCAAACTTGCTGAAATTTGGTATTAAGTCTTCTTCGTAAACGAAAGGAAACTAAATGTTCCATTTTACTTTAATACAACTCGTGGTGGAGGGTATAACAACTTCGTCCTGGCCGAACTTAACGCCGTTTTTACTTGTTTATTTATTCATTTAGTATATACAAACATACGTATGTAGTATGTATGTGGACATATATGTATTTTACAGCAAAATTTTAAGCATTCCTGAAATCCCACTAACTATTAGTTATGACTCATATTCACAACAAAAATTTGAAGATATTTACAACTTGTCAACAAACCCACACGAACGTAAGTTCAACAATTCCCACAGTAAAATAAATGTCCAGAGAAAAAATGGGAAAATAATGAAGAATATCCCATGAAAAGCCCTCCCCAAAAATGATTGCATACAAAGTTTCACTCTTTCTCTCGCTCTTTAACTCTCTTTTATTTAGGATACATTATAAAGCAGGAGATGTACTTCGCACGCACTCATCGTCTAATTCCAAAATTAAGTCATAGTGGAAATTCATGGAAGAAAGCCCTTTCCAATGTCAAAGTTACATTTGACAATTGAATCGACTCTATGGAGAAATGTCAGAAAAAAGAAGAATACACGAGGAAAAAATAACAGAAAACAAGTGTCAAATACAACCCCCATAATGACATAAAAACACACCGTTACTGTCAGTGGTATCCTTGCTTTACGCACTCACACAATCAAAAAAGGTACCCCCAAATTCAAAGTGACGGAAAAAAATCTTCTCATGGTTCTCGTCCTTTCTGTTGTTCTGTTTATATTATTCAAAGAATGTTGAATGTGAAATATGGAAGTTAAAAAAATATAAAAAGAACAGTGGAAAGAAAAAAGGAAAAATATAAAAAAAAAAACACTTTTAACAAAACACAAAAATAAACAACAAAGTGACAATTAATTGTTAAAACGGCTAAAATTGTGCTACAAACTAAATAACCTAAGTATTTTTCTGAGATAAAAGAAATTATAAACTTTGGATGTCGTCATACCAAACCAGCCAACAACCTACACACAACGAGCCATTAGTAAAATTGTTGTTGCCCGATTTGTTTTCGAAGGATATTCAAGAGTGTTGTTGTTGGCAGCAATGATGAAATTGGGTAAATATTTGTCAGTGGTTAATTTATATAATTTTATAGATTAAAATAAAATTTTAAAAATGAAGCTCAATTCATAGAATTTAAAGTTACATGGTATTAAAATTGAGTCGTTACAATTAATTGTAAATTGTGTGAATAAACTGGACAACACCCAGGCTATATTTTGCTTGTTAAACCAAATGAAGTGTGAAAGTAGATTTTTTATAGTTTTTATTAAGATGCAAGTCGATGTTACACCTGTATTCTGATGGTTCTTTATCACTGGAACCCATATATATGTTACTTGCTTATATGTTACAATTTAGACATACAAACGATCCTGCAATCTATATATATAAAAATGGTGTAAAAAATGTATAGTAATTCATAAAATGAGAACGGCTAGGCCGATTTCTGTAAAATTTTTTGTCAGTTATTCGTATTTTCGAGGAGAAGGTCTTTACGGAAGAAAATTTTGGAAAATCTCTCTGGAAAAGTCGGAAAATTGGAAAAATCGAAAGTTGAGTTTTTGTATGAAATTTTATTCCTTAATAGCGAGACGAAGTTCGCCGGGTCCGCTAGTAATACATATATTAAATATTGTTCGCCGTTATTGATAGCCCAGTTTACCGGCTAGTTTATTTTTACTCGCGTTTTTTCCATATCACTTCAACTTTCACGGTTATGGGCCCCCAAAGACCTGAGGCCTTGATGCCAAAAGGTATCATTTTGTCTGGCACATATATTCTAAACCGCTAAGAATTTGGGTTTACTAGTAGAAGAAAAGTTGTAGCTCTCGTCTAAAAGAATAATAGTTGTGAACATATTAATTCCATTCAACCTCGCCTTCAAAGTCAAAATCGTCAAGGTCAAATTTCCCTTTTAATTTTGTCTCGGATTTAAGTCTACAGATATCAAACCGATCAAAATTGAAGCAAACAGCCAACTAGAAAAATGTACTTTAGATCTTAGTAAACTACATTCTAGAACATACGAACTCTGTAGAAACAGGTTTTAGTGGTCAAAATAGCAAATAAAATGCTATTTTTATTCTCTTTTCTCGGTCCCTGCTCCATAGATAATAAACCGTTCAAAATTCAATAAAACAATGGACCACGATAATGTTGCAAAGATATCAGCAAACAACTTTCTGGAACATACGAAATGTCTATGATCGGTTCTTAAGTGTGAAAATAGCCAACAACTTTTGAAAATATTCGATCTTTATACTTTTTTCTCCGATTCCGGTCCACAGATACCGAACTCGCCAAATTAGTTCTTCGATCTCGTCTTCCACATGTTTACTCCATCGAAGCCTTAGCCCTCCAGTTCTACCTGCCATGCGGCCCGTATTTATAAGACTTTTTAGCGGGTTCACCATCTCTCTCAATACGCTTAACTAAACGGATGTCGTTGTATAGCCGATACAGGTCGTGGCTTGTTTTAGGCACACCCTAATCTGTTATTTTTGCCGCCAACAAAATCCGACTTCGATTTTTCTTTTTGAGTTAAAACCACCTTATTGTTCCGTATAACTTTCGAAAAATTGTTCTCTTAAACACACCAAGCACTGCCTTATCTGCATACGCAAGTACCCCGGCTTCCGAACTACACGAGATCAGAGTGACAAACAATTGATTGCACTATCGATAGTATCAATTCTTTATATATAAATTCAATATCGATAGATAGTTTAGTCTATAAATATTATCGGACTAAAACCCCTAACCAATAATCTATTAAAAATAATAAAAAATTACGCGGATTTCGGTATTGTTGTTGTGAGAAAGTACAGTCGAAATCGCTTATAACGTCGGTCAAGGGACCGAGTAATTTACATATAAATACATAGGTAACGAAACCTCCTCCTAAAATTTCAAAAATTTGTGCAATAAAAATTATATAAAATTCTGTACTATTCGTACACATAAGTACGAATTTTCAAAACTTCCTCAATCCTACACTGTCACAGTAATCTTAATTCCAAATTTCAGGATTCGAGCTCTATCCGTACAATTTAGTTCAAGTTAGTACTTTTCGTACCCATAAGTACGAATTTCAAAACGTGGTCAATCCTACACTTCGACAGTAGACTTAATTCCAAATTTCAATGTTCCAGCTATATCCGTTCAATTAAATCCAAATTTTATCAAATTTAGTACCATTCAGTACATTTCGTGCCCATAAGTACAAATTTTCAAAATATCCTCAATCCTACACCCCAATAGCAATCTTAATTCCAAATCTCAGTATTCCAGCTCTATCCGTTCACCCAAATCCTAATTGTAACAAACTTAGTACCATTTAGTACTTTTCGTACACGTAAGTACGATTTTCCAAAACTACCTCAATCCTATACCCAAACATTAATATTAGTTTCATATTTCAGGATTCTAGTTCTATCAGTTCACCCAAATTCAAGTTGTAATAAATTTAGTACCATTTAGTACTTTTCGAACACATAAGTAAGACTTTCCAAAACCACCTCCGTATCTGAATCCTACACTCCAACAGTAATCTTAATTCCAAATTGTAGCTTTCCAGCTCTATCCGTTTGCCCAAATCCAAAATGTACCAAATTTAGTACCGTTTAGTACTTTTCGAAAACATAAGTACGAATGTCCAAAACTACCTCAGTCCTACACTCCGACAGTAATCTTTATTCCAAATTTCAGCTCTACCCGTTCACCCAAATCCGAATTTCCAAAACTTCCTCAATCCTATACTCCAACAGTAATCTCAATTCCAAATTTCAGGATTCCAGCTCTATCCTTTTACCCAAATCCAAATTTTACCAAATTTAGTACCATTTAGAACTTTTCGTTTACATGAGTACACATTTACGCACCCTTCTATGACGAATTTCCAAAAACCGGGTCTTATCGAGCACCTCGCCCAAAGACTAACCACCACACAAAATTTCAGGATTCTAGCTTCAGCCGTTTCCTCTTGGCGTTGATTATTAGTCGTCAGCCTCACAAATTACACCATTTTTAGTACATTTTAGTACTTTTCGCACCCTTCTAGCACGAATTTCCAAAAACCCAGCCCTATCGACCACCTTCGCCACAAGACTAACCACTACCCAAAATTTAAAGATTCTAGCTTCAGTCGTTTTTTCTGAGCGTTGATTATTAATCGGTCAGCCACACAATTATTTAAGATATTTTCGTCAATGTGCAAATTACGGCTAGTATGTCCCATAGAAAACTCAAAGAACTGGGTCAATAACATCGACACAATCTGTACTAATTTAAAGATGAAAGTCCCCTGAAAACTATGACTAAAGACTGATGAGTTGCACGAAGTTTAAAGTCTAACCCCTATTTTTATAAGTTTCCTTTAGTTATTCTTTGCATTTACCGAACAGACTTAAAGCCTTCTGGCTATTTTATTGTTAAAATTGAGCATTTAGTTTGGAAGCGGACTTTCTTAGCGTTACATTTTAATGTGAAATTTATATTTTTAAAGCTTCCAAATGTATTAATTTCGAGTTATAAAATCCAGGCTATAGCAAAAGGAAACATATAATAATGGCCCTAAATATTGCAAATAAAAAGGCGAATACTAAAAACAAATCCAAAAACTGAATATTAGGATATCTTGACGCCTTTTACTATAAGCTTTATATTTGACCACTGTCGATAACCTACTTGGCACATTACAGAACATTTGTTCCATAAGCCGACCAAAGAAAAGGTCTCCAATTATCTCTGTTTGCTTTGCTTTTTGGAATACATCTTTACATCTCCTTTTCCACATGTTTGCTCCATCGAAGCTTTGGCCTGCCAGTTCTGCGTGTACCGCCATGTGACACGTATTTATACGCCTTTTTAGCGGGTTCATCACTGCTCATTCTTATGATATGGCCTAGCCAACGCACTCGTTGTATCTCGATTCGCAATCGATTGTATCTATACTGATGTCGTTATATAGCAGATACAGCTCGTGGTTAATACGACGTCGATATTCACCGTTCCCGCTGATTGGTCCATAGATCTTTCGAAGAATTTTTCTCTCAAACACACCAAGCGCTGCCTTATCTGCTTGCGCTTGCCCAAGCTTCTGAACCATACATTAGCACAGGTAGTATCAGTGTTTTGTGAAGCGTGAATGTTTTGTTTGACGAGATGTGGCTTTGTTTTTAAACAGCTTACTTGAACCAAAGTAGCATCTGTTGGCCAATACAATTCTTCTGTTTATTTCACAACTGATGTGGTTTGTTGTGTTTATGGCGGTGCCGAGGTAAAGGAAGTCTTTTACTACATCAAAATTATAGGAACCAACTTCCACTCTTGGTCTATGGAGGCATTGCGTGTCGACACCATCAACTTTATCTTTTGCTGATTCTCCTTCGACTTTCTTAAAGGTATCAGTTACTTCCTTAACTGATCGTCCTATGATGATAATGTCATCAGCATAAAGAAGTAACATTGCTGTAGATTATGCCATTACTTTTGACATTTGCATCTCGTATAACCTTTTTCACCAGGATGTTGAACAGGTCACACGAAAGGCTGTCTCCTTGTTTGAAACCTCTTTTGGTACTGAATTGTTCGGAGAGGTTCTTTCCTATTTTAACTGAGGACCAAGTATCAGTTAAAGTCATCTCACAAAGCCGGGGGATACCAAATTCAGACATGGCTTGGAATACCTTTGGGCGTAAGGGGCTGTCGTCTGCGGGTTTGAACAGCTCGTCTGGTAAGCCATCGGCTCCTGCTGCCTTATTATTCTTTAGCCGGTTTATTGCTGCCTTACCTCATCTTGGCTGGACGGTATACATTCAACATTATCTTCTGGGATTGGATCTGTGGTATCTTCGTCGTCTTCGCTACTATTGGATACCAACAGTTTGGAAAAATGGTCTTTCCATATCCTGAACACACTATCTGTATCAGTTACCAAAGTATCTTACTGGTCTCTAAAGGAGAATGTACCTGTACCAAAGCCATCAGTTTGATGTTTCACTCTTTGGTAGAACTTTCGGACTTCATTTTGGCTCCTGTGCATCTCGATTTTTTTCACACTCCCAATTTTCCACTTCTCTCGTTTTCCTGCGGAAAAGACTTTTCTCCTGTCTTCTTTTCTCCCGATACCTATCTCGTGCGCTACGCGTTGCTACTGATTGTAGAGAAGCCTATATGACGCATTTTTCTATTCGGTAGCAGCACGAAACTCCTGGTCATACCATGGATTCCTTGGAGGAGGTCTCTGGTATCCAAGTATGGATTTTGCGGCTGTTTGCATGGAGTGGGCAATACTTTGCCATTGTGCTGATATGTTATCGGGACGAGGAGTGCTTTGATTAAGCATTTGGGCTAGTCTAAATCTACACTTTTTTGCATTTAACAGGCCTTTATCTCAGAAACGAATAGAAATTTTTCCTTGCTGTCTTTAGCAATATTGTAGCCTTAAACTAGTAGAACTTACCTTTTGAAAAAACCACATAAGAAAAACTCCATCTAGGGCATCAAAATCTATAAAATATATAAAATTTTACATAATTGCTGGAATTCTGGTCTGTATCGGCTAAACTATTGGGAGTTGAACCAAGTAACATTTTGCAAAAATCTTCCAAATAAAGTTCTCAACAATTCGTCAGAACATTCTGAAACTCTAAAATGCTTACTTCATGTTGTTTCAGCGGTATTTTTCATCATATCTTTTACAACACGTATTTAAAACACAGTTCACACCAACAGTTTATTCTCGCATTTCGGATTTCACTACATTATTGACATTTTTATTAAATCGTCGTTGAAAAATTAACTGAAAACAACGGCATAGAGGCATTTTACAACAATGACATGTTCTGAATAGTTGTGTATTACATTCCAGGGTATATTTTTCCAAAAGAAAGTATTCAGAAAAAATTAACGGTTTTGGAGATACGGTGCGAAATGTATACAAATTGTGGAATTTTTGCATATATTTTGAAATTTGAGGCAATAAATGTAGTTTTTTTGAGTTCATTATTTCTCCAAATATTTTATTCTTGTCCTTATCTACAAATTTGCTTCAGAGGTCAGAAGAAGATTCGCATTGGTTTCAGAGATTTAGCCTCGAATTTCTTTAAAAACCCAATATTTAACCATGTTTAGATGGGACCATAAAATCCGAGCTGGATCTGACACAACAAAACCCAACTAGGGTTTCTTGTCGTTTGGGTCTGTACTTTCAAAAAATCCTCAGTTCGAATTGTTTGCACAAGATCACCTTAAAAATGTTGCACAGTGCTATCAGCCTCATACCATTGTCAGATGTTTCACGGTGGAGACTGAATTTTCCGACACTTGGGCCAAAGATATTTTCCTTTCCAATGTTGGAATTAATGGGCATCATGGGCAGGAACAAGATAGTATGTTTCTTCTAAGCACTAGTAGAATATATCTTTGGTCTGTTCGTCCTTGTCTTCGGTTGGAGCATGAGCGCAGATAAAGCTAATGTTGAAGGATTTTGATTTCATCCGTATTGTAGCAAGTCTTTCAGATGTTTTAGCATCCGACTAACTACAAATCCGCAGCTTTTTGTCATGGCAGCTATAATACAGTGCGTCACCTTTAGGTGTTGCAGTGACACCTTTCCATCGTATTTCCTGTATGACAGTAATGTCGGCCTTGTACTTTTCAAGTACATCTTACAATGCGTAAACTGCACTTTCTCTATAAAGAGTGCGTCTGTCTGGGTGACGGGTGCGCACGGTAATTCTAGAAAAGATCAACCGATTAGGTCCAAAACTTGGCTTTCGTAATATTTTGTCCAAACTTAGTTTAAGTTGTGTAGTTGTAGTTGCTAAAACAACTTGTATTCGTTGTCCACATACGTCGCTACAAGTCTCATCAGGGGCAAGTCCATACTTCCTGAGAAAATAGCCTGAAAGGTGCAAGAAGCCTCTGTGATACCGTGTGTAGTGGTTGGAGCGCAAGTTAACTCTCGAATGGATCTGATGATTCGATGTAAAATTTGGTCTTCGTAATATTTTGTACAAACATAGTTTAAGTTAGAAGATAGACCATATCGGTCTACTCTTTCAGGTACCTCTCCCACAACATATCTACTAGATTTAGATCAGGTTCGAATATTGGCTATATTTGTACGTCCCTTAGGGTACCTTCCACATAAAATTTAAGACCTGCTCTCGAATCGCATTGATTTTTATTGAAGCAACATGCATTCGCTGCCTCAATTACGACCGTAAAAGCTTTCTCAGGGGCAAGTCCATACTCCTTGAGAAAACAGCACGAAAGGTGTAAAAAAAAACTCTATGGCACCATATGTAGTGGCTGGAGAGCACGATAACTCTCGAACTGATCAACCAATTTGATTCAAAATTTGGCCTTCGTTATATTTTGTCTAAACTTAGTTTCAGTTCGAAGATGGGCAATACCGGTCCACAACTACCGGCAATTCGCCCCAATATTTATAAAATGTTACTAAAATGGTCCATATCGCTCATATCCTTCGGGTACCTCCACCACAAAAGTTCAATATTTTGTGTCTAAGTGCAGTTTAAGGTGTATTCGAAGATCCTTTGGAAATGTATACCGATGCTGTTCGTTGTGGTCCCGTTTAAAGCGATATTATGTTTTCCGTGGACAAGTCCATGCTTCTTGGCATACTGGTCCAATTTTTGAATTCCACAAGTTATACGATGACCCAGTGAAATGACTAGTGGGCGCAATATCTATCGTAAAGTTATGACTCCCAAAGTAAAGGTAGAATTAGACGTGACATAGCCATAACTCCATAACCATAGAAAACCAAAACCCAATTTGTTTCTTATGGTTATGACTATGGAATTATGTTATGTTGCTTACTAATCGATTTCGAATTTATTTCCATAGGTTTGGTTTAATCAGCTGATTGTCACGTCACGTCTAATTCTACCTTAAGATCCACTTCCATAATGGACTATGTCGGTACATTTCTTTAAGTACCTCCTCCGCAACACTTTTGAACTTCAATCCTAATCCACATTTTTGTCGGCAAGCGCAAATGTCCAAAAGAGTCACAAAGTTCTGGAACTACCCTAAATACATTCAATACTTCTTCCTCTATGGGACTCTTATTAACCCTCGAAATTTCGTGACGATCCGATCAAAATTACAACCTGTAGCGTGAAAAATGGATGTATTACCGACTATTGCGATATCTACGCTATTTGGCCACCTACGCCAACATACTTTGCTTCATTGTAAAGATGGGATTTTCAATTTTTTCTTTCGGAAAGTCCCCAACCAAATCTGTGATATTCGTCATTATAAATAAAATCGCAAACATGAAAAGTTTGGTTTTATTTGCGACCATTGTGATATCTTCGTTGTTTGACACCTACGAAAACCTACTTTACATCTTTAGAAAGGTGATATTTTCTACTTTCATTGTCAGGTTTTGCTTTATGTATACCCCTTATATATACCGCTGAGATATTTGCTTTGCAATAAAGCGTTGCCTTTTTCCCAAATAAGTTTTTTGCCCATTCCGACCCCTAAAGATTATCCGACCATCACCAAAATTAAGTTTGTAAACCCGCTACAGCTCTCAATTTTGATCGGATCGTAGCCACATTTTGAGTGTTGGTGGGAGTTCGAAGGGGAAGAAGCCTATTGATTTTGGTGATGGTCGGATAATATTCAGAAGTCGGATTGAGCAAACAAATTATTTTGAAAAAAGTCAACGTTTTTTATTTCAAAGCAAATATCTCCGCTTCTATAAGGGATATACCAAAAGCAAAATCAGCGGCAATGAAAGTATATCATATCACCTTTATAACAGTGTAAAGTAGGTTGTCGTAGGTAGTCAACAACGGAGATATCGCAATAGTCGTCAATCCAACCCAACTTTTTATTTTTGAGATATTAGAAAGAGATATTAAAGAAATTAAAAAATTATAGATGCGAACTATATCGTACAGCCAATCACTTTGTTTCTTCGACACCAAACGCACTGTACTTCTTTGGTTTGTCAGTTGTTACGACGGTGGCAGTTTAGCGTAAAGCGTTTAGTTGTATTTCTGTCAGGTTGTGTGTTGTTGGGGTTTTTTGATATAGTATCAATGTGATGGTGAATCGAAGGTGGGGAGAAAAAAACCACGATTAGCTGTATTTTAGTCTGTTGATACAGTGTCAATGTGATGGTGAGACGATGAGTCCATTCAAAACAAAAAGAGAACAAAGTTGAGAGCATTTACCAAACAAGAGAGGAAATATGAGAGCAAATAATGGGAATGTAGGGAAAAATAGGAAAGCGATGTTGCATCCCATGAAAATCTTACATATTTTTGAAAAAAAAGTGGCTGTATAAGTTTGATACGTTCCAACTCAACTTCCCGAGCTTAGTCAATCACGGATGCTGACTGACATCATCACCCAGCAAAAAGTTTGCCTCCAAAGAGGCAGTTAAATGATATGTACAAGTGATCTGGAAGTGCATCAAATTATGCATTTTCACTCATGATTTTTACAAGAGCGTGACTACTGAAAGAGGCACTCCATTGCACTGCATTTTAAGTGACCCTTTGGCACTGCATTTTAACTAACCCTTTGGGGGTAGAATAGGAGGCAGTCCAAAGCACGTGTTTTGATACAGGCATTCTGCGGAAATTGTGCAAGCCATTACAAAATATCCCAGAACAAAAAAATGCATTTATTATTTGCGTAAAACAAAAATATTAAGAACTTTAGTTACATTAACACAAATTATGAAAATTCTCCATTGAATTCAATCGCAAACATGCGAGTTTCCTACGCTCTCAAATTATTCCAAGCAGCACTGTTTTTGTTTCATCTGTTTCATCTTCCCATCACCAGTTAAGTTTTCGACATGTACTCCAACAGCATTCCATTCGGAAATTTTCTTCTCGTGAGTTACCGGAAATATGTTCACAAATTAAATAGTATTTATTTTGTATTAACAAATGTTTGGAAATGTTAACACGCTTATCTCTTTTTGTAAAATGTATACCGTTGCCTCTAGAGAAGTACAAACTGATTTATGTACATGTAGGGATCTCTAACAACTGAAAAACCTCGAAAAACCTTTAGTAGTTAACTTGTCGCGCTTTAACCCAACGTCGATGCGTTATAACTAACAGGCCTCTGTCGCCACCCCAGATTACAATTGGTAATCTTTGTTGCTACTAACCGGCCTCTGCCGCCACCCTAGATTTCAAAAGATATTCTTTGTTGTTGTTTTAAAAGAAATACAGCAATAAACCAGCATATTATTTTGATATCGCAAAAGTCGGAAAAGTTTTTTTCTATTTTTTGTAATCATGCTATGGTCGTAATTTTGATCGGATCGTCACGAAATTTTGGTGGCTAATGGTGGTCGAAGATAGGAAGGAGCAGAAGTGACGGTCGGATTATAATTGGGGGGTCGGTATGGGCAAAATATTTATGTGGAGAAGCATTCAGAGTTTTATTCTTATGCGAATATCTCCGCTTCTGGTAGCGGTATTCCAAAAGAAAGGCCCGTCAATGGAAGAAGAAAATATCATTTTTATAATAGGTTGAAATGTATGTATCAGAGCGTTTCAACAAAAGGACCTAAATTAATGAAGACATTCTGAGTTTTAAATGGGTCCCAAATGTGTTACCAAAATTGGTCAAATACTAGCGATGTAGAAAAAGACAATTTCCAATTTGTGGAATTTTATTTCCATGGCGGATGCTTCTGCTGGTCATATTCCAAGGGGAGAGCTTGATAATGAAACTAGCTCATCTGAGCTTTATATTAGTACAAAATGTGATGCATTGATGGTAAAAGGCACTAACCTATCCAATGTTGATATTTCGAAGTATTTATTTAAATGACAAATACCTCTGCTTCTATTTGGTGTATTAAAGACATGTAAAATGCTAATCAAGAAGACTATTCAATCAAGTTTATAAAATTAATATTTAATTAATATACAATTAATATTTAATAAATTTTCTTTCGAATTGAGCTGTTATGACTTAAGAGGTACATTGAAAAATTGGGAGTTTACCGAAGTCCCACACATCATCCAACCATTATGCTACGTTTCACGGGTGATTAAGTCCGATCATCAGGCATATTAGGATTTTGTTTTGTGTGGCAGACGAAGGCTAAGCTTGGTAACTAGTATATATCTATGCTTGGTAACTAGTATATATCTATGCGAAATTATGTTAGTTAATTGAAAATCAAAACATTTCCTATAACACTATGCAACACTGAAAATGCAAACAACTTCTAGTATGAATTTTTTCAAAGTACATATTTAGACTACAAAAACCCTAGTTGGGTTTTGTTCTGTCAGATCCAGTTCGGATTTTATGGCCTCATCTAAACCGGGCTAAATCTACACTTTTTTGCATTTATCAGACCTTTATCTCAGAAACGAATAGGAATTTGGCCTTGCTGTCTTCAACAATATTGTAGCCCTAAACTAGTAGAACTTATCTTTTGAAGAAACCACATAAGAAAAACTCCATCTAGGGCATGAAAATCTATAAAATATAGAAAATTTTACATAATTTCTGAAATTCTCCTCAGTATCGGCTAAACTATTGTGAGTTGAACCAAGTAACATTTTGCAAAAATCTTCCAAATAAAGTTTTCAACAATATTTTAGAATATTCTGAAAATCTAAAATGCTTACTTCATGTTGTTTCAACGGTATTTTGCATCATATCTTTTACAACACGTATTTCAAACACAGTTCACACCAACAGTTTATTCTCGCATTTCGGATTTCACTACATTATTGACATTTTTATTAAATCGTCGTTGAAAAATGTACTGAAAACAACGGCATAGAGGCATTATACAACAATGACATGTTCTGAAGAGTTGTGTATTACATTCCAGGGAATATTTTTCCAAAAAAATATATTTAGAAGCATTTAACGGTTTTGGAGATACGGTGCGAAATGTATAAAAAATGTGGATTTCTGAAATTTTGAAATTTGAGACAATAAATTTAGTTTTTCGAGTTCATTATTTCTCCAATTATTTTATTCTTGTCCTTATCTACAAATTTGTTTCAGAGGTCAGAAGAAGATTCGCATTGGTTTCAGAGATAAAGTCTCGAATTTCTTTAAAAACTCAATATTTAATCATGTTTAGATGGGGCCATAAAATCCGAGCTGGATCTGACACAACAAAACCCAACTAGGGTTTCTTGTCGTTTGGGTCTGTACTTTCAAAAAATCCTCAGTTCGAATTGTTTGCACAAGATCACCATAAAAATGTTGCACAGTGAAACACTACTACCGGTATTTCAAAGTAAGTAGGCTTGTATCAGCTAAATAACCTCTAAAATGTAAGAGGTTGTTTACACTATCTATCAATGTCATATGTGCTGAAATTTTCCATCGTTATACAATCGCTAATGTGTGCAATATTGGAGATTTTCCTTACGCCCACTACTTTTTACGTCCACAGTGAAATTACGTCTCCACATTGCCTGCGTGGGTAGATATGGAATGTTTTTATTCCGTGTCATATGCAGCGTTGCCGGAAATCGTCAAAAAAATCGTCAAATCGTCAACAAAATTTGGAAAATCGTCAAAAAATCGTCAAGATGGTCCAAAACTTGCTTTGGTTACCGTTTAATGCGATTTTTCGCTGATATTTTTGTGAATGAGACTGACAACATAAGATATACAACACTCAGCAATAAATCTAACCCAATATCACTTAAATACCGCTATAAGAACAGCTCTCAGAAGATGATAGTTTTCCTATGGTTATCGAGTTTGCAGTAATGCAGCATGGTAAAGCTGGGTACACATTGTCATTTTGAATGACAGCTTAGTCGATGGTCACACTAGAGAGTTTCATTGAAACAATTCCATGAAAACAAGGGTTCCTAGGTCGATTTTCACAGTAGAGTGATATCTTTAAGTTGCTGTAGTGGGGAACTCGATCTTTAAATACCTAAAAGTTTCAATGAAACCACTCTAGTGTGACCTTCGACTTAGCTCAAATATCGCTTGCTTGGCAGTGTGACCGTCCATGTTTGTCGGTACACGTACATTTTAGTTGTTGGGCAGTCGTAAATCTATAAAAATTTTCATTCATAACTGGCTGGCAACTTAAAGAGGGCATTAGTAGGATGTTAATAAAGCTGGATTCATATTTTTATTTCTCGAAAACTTTTCAAGGAAGATGTTCTTCCATTAGCAAAACTAAACGAAAATTTTCGTCTGATGTAATTTGAATGTGGGGCAAAAACTATGAAAATACCTGTATTCCAGATATGTGTCTATGTCTAGAAATTGCTATAAAATATTAAAAAAGCTCAAAAATCGGGTTTGGAACATTGTTTTCCTTAAAATCGTTCGTGAAATTTGTGTCGAAATGTGGTTATCATCTTTTAATTCTTGAATTTCTGGCTTACGTGAAAAATCGTCATTTTGGACCATAAAATCGTCGAATCGTCATTTTCCAATTTTGGGCTAAAAAATCGTCAAAATGACGATAAATCGTCCAATTCGGCAACACTGGTCATATGGCATTGATAGATAGTGTAAACTACCTCTTAAGTTAGCATGTCCACTTGGAAGACGGTACAAATCTGATTCAATTTATATTATTGCCTAACATCGAGCCCCTCGCAAAAAGTCCGATTTTACATATTGTATGGGTAAAATTTGGTATATGGTAAAAACCAAAAATGTTTTATAATCGATGATTCCAAGTTTCACCCTTTCAGAATTCGCGAACTGTTAACATATTGTTACGAATGTAACTGATAGGTTTATGTTAGCTTAGTTTTATTTCCGTTAATTTAAAAATTTGAATTATAACGTAAAGTTTGTATTACGCAGTTACTTTATTTAAGCAACAACAACTACCATGTAGAACTCTCTTCATCATTCTAGTCGTTACATTACCTTTTGTTAATGTTCTTTTGTTTGTTTTGCCATAATAATGTAATTATCGTTTAGTTCCTACTTCTTGTATTTCGTGTAGTTGTTTGTTGTTGTAATTACGTCATTACTGTGCTTGTCTACTTGTATGTATGTGAGTATGGTTGTTCGCTTAGTGCGAATGTGTGTCTGTGTGTTCGCTGCACAGATTCGAGAGGTTGCCATATGTTCTAGATATTTCTAGACCAAGGAGATTTTGGGTATAAATAGAGTTACGAATGGCAACATTGAGTTGAGTCGTGTTTTAAGCGTTGAACTGAACAGATCGGTAAAAGAGTAGCTGCGTGCTAACTAGAGACTTGCTATGTGCTTAGTAATTAAAGTCGGTTATGAATAAGTGTAATAAAGTAAATAAAGCATTGTAGAAACGTAATCTAAAACGAACCCTGTTTTATTTGGTACAAATCGTATCGGGGAATAAAACAACGTCTACACGGAGATTAGTTAAATCTAATTCCGTAACAATATTGTATAGAGTATGACTGAAATTCTTTAAAATGAAGTGTTTTAGGATGGATCCCATAATGTTGACCATTAAAAATAATTTACGTAGATGCAGTGTTGGCATCAATGTAGAAAAATGAGTAAAAATGGGTTGAAGACAACAAATTTTTGATGGTCCCTTCCGATTTCTGTCTTAACCTTAAATTTTATAGACATATGCCCAGAAAAAGACTCAAAGAATACTCCATGGACGACATGATACTAGTGTATGATTTCTCGATATATCCACTGCATCCGCCTAAAATTGATGCTGACATTTCGAAGCCGGAATTCCGGGGTTTTCATCCCAGTAACACCAAAATTTGATGTTTAAATTTTCTTAAAAACCCTTTTTTTTGCGTGTAAAATTTATAAGTGTTATTCAAAATATTCAGGGAAAAGATGTATATTTTGGTATATCCAAATTTTACATATTTTGCAGGTAGTACACGTTTTGTGAAAAAGTACCCAGCAAAATGTTTGTAGTCAAAGAAGTAGTTAAATCATGAGTGCAAGTGATTTCGGACTACATCTTTTTACGTGAAAGAAGTCATGATTTTTACAAGGGCATGGTGCAGTGAGGATACTGTCTAATTTACTTCTTAAGCACACATTTTGCATTAGTTCTTTGTAGTGAATAAATCACAACAACATATGATTCAACTACTTCTTTGGCTACAAACAAAGATGTAGTTCGAAATCACTTTTATTATTTTTTGTATACAAATTACTTTTTATGGATGCAAACATATTGCTGTTATTATAATTAACAAGAAACAAATTATGTTCTTTGTCTTTTTAAGTTCTTTTTTGCAAAATTTTGAAATTTCTAATATGTGAAAAATTTATGAAATGGATTCAAATCGGACATTGTCAAAATGTGAAGAACGGACTGCATTTTTCATGACTCTGCGTGGACTGCTTCAAAAAAAGCTATTCAATCACTACTTCACAAGGAACAACTTCAAATAAATTTTGCTGGGTAATGACTGTAACATGGTATTTCGGATTCTGAATGGGTAGAAAATATCGATGTCTCATTTGTACTAATCCTTAAACTTACTGTTTCAGAGGAAAAAAATTAAGAGCAACATAAATGACCTTGGATCCCGAATAACATTTTTTGGACATATGGGATTGTACTGGAGGTCATTAATTCCAATCACAAAACCTATCTCTCCACTTTAATTCAGCTGACTGACCATTTCTAATGCAGCCCATTTGATTGAAAAAAAATGGTTCGAATATACATAACTTTAAATGTGTATGTAGTTCTCCCAAAAACCCACACAATAAATATTTATTCCATAATTCAATCTGTACTGATATGCTAATATTCCGAACAGCCAAGCGTATCAGTAATAAGAGTATGTGTATGGTTCTTATTGCTTATACGAACGCCTGTTCGAACGTTAAAAACGTTTGAATGATAATACTAGACATTTACAAAGAGGAGAAAAATTATAAAAACATCCATTGTGTAAAAAGAAGTTGTGTACGTTTATAATTGAAAATCTAAAAACGGGATTTTTCTTTACATTTACCGTTATAAAATCAAAAAATTAGGTAACCCAAAGAAACCAAAGATGGACATCAATAAAACTGAATTGGTAAATCAGAACCCCTGCATAACTTTCATGTAGCAAAGAGTAATTCTTGGGAGAATGATTTTGTTATGTTACCGGACACTGTCCATAAATGAAAGTCTGAATTCACACAGGCCGATTGTGTATTTCTGCAAGATGCATACACCTAGGAAGTTTTTGCGGATTCTGAAACTACAATGTTCATAGATGGAAAAAATCAAAAGACAAAAAAAAAAACAAATGAGCAAAGGCTATAGTCGGGACGGGGCCGACTATGTGATACGCTACACCACTACCCCTGTGCATAAGCATTTCACTGGTAAACATTTCTTTTAGGGAATATAATCCGACTACCACCACACATAATATGCGTCTTTCTCTCTGGGACCCCTATAAGCAACCAAAATATCGTAAGCACCCGATCAAAATTACGACCTGTAGCGTGATTGCAAAAAATTTAAGAATTGGATACATTACCGACTATTGTGGTATCTCCCTTTGTCTGACCACCTTCGCCAACCTACTTTACACCAATGTAATGGTAATATTTTCTTCTTCCATTGACAGAGTTTCCATACCCCTTCTAGAAGCCGATATATTCACAAAGAATAAAACTTTGAATTTGTCTCCACATGAGTTTTTCCCCCTTCCGTACCCTAAATATTATCTGACTATCACCAAAATCAATAGGCTTCTTCCTCTGTGGGGCCCCCATCTACCCCCAAAATTTCGAGACTATCCGATGAAAATTCCACCCTCTAGCGTGATTACAAAAATGGACAAATTTGACATGATACTGACTTTTGCGATATCTCGGTTGTTTGGCCACTTACGCCAATATACTTTGCATCAATATTAGAAGATATTTTCCTCTTCCATTGACGGGCTTTACTTTTGGAATACTCCTACCAGAAGCGGAGGTATTCGATAGCCTACTTTACACCGTTGTAAAGGTGATATTTTCTACTTTCCTCGCCAGATTTTGCTTTTGATATACCTCTTAAAGAAACAGAGATATTGGCTTTGAAATAAAACGTTGACCTTTTCTCCAAATAAGTTTTTGCCCATTCCGACCCCTGAATATTATCCGACCATCATTAAAATCAGTAGGCTTCTTGCTCTGTGGGACCACCATTAACCCCCAAAATTTCGTGACGATTCGATCAAAATTGCGACCCGTAGCGCGATTTCGGAAAAAATTAGAAAATGGCATGTATTAACGACTATTGCTATATATCCGTTATTTGGCCACCTACGCCAACCTACTTTGCATCATTATAAAGGTAGGATATTCTACTTTCATAGTCAGGCTTTGCTTTAGGAAGCTCCCCATCCAAAGCTGTAACATTCGTCATTATAATTAAAATCGCAAAAATGAAAAGTTGGGTTGTATTAGCAACTATTGCGATATTTTCGTTGCTTGACCACCTGCGACAACCTACATCTTTTTGCTTTTGATATACCCCTTATAGATGCGCAGATATGCGCTTTGAAATAAAACATTGACTTTTTCTGCAAATAATTTTTTTCCCATTCCGACCCCTGAATATTATCCGACCATTACCAAAATCAATAGGCTTTTTCCCCTCCGGGACCCTCATCAACACCCAAAATTTGGTGACGATCCATTCAAAATTGCGACCTGTAGCGTGATTACAAGGTTTATATGGACAGACGGACGGATGGACACACATAGCCAGATCGACTCAGGTCGTCGAGACATTCATTTTGGTATATATAAGTATGGGTCTATGACCATTATTTTGATGCGTTACAAACTTTTTTCCAAAACCAACATATAATACTATAATACTATAACACTATCTGGGGAGGGATTTTCAAATAAATCGCGGTCAAATATCAAATTTTTGGGGCTTTACTATGTTTTCACGATTTTGCTCGAGAACCGCTAGTACTATTGAAATAGGATTAGATACATTAATGATTGACATTAATGTTATTTTCGTAGGTTTTTGAATTTTATTAAAACCCAGCAAATTTTGAAGGAAGGGGTTCTATGCTATGACGTGATTTCATTGCATCTTATGCATTGTTTCGAAGGAAGTCGTGCAAAGATCTGATCTTTCCATTAGCATTTGAACCCATGCAAAGGAAGTCGTGAATGATCTGATAGTTTCATCAGCATTTGAACCCATGCAAAGGAAGTCGTGAAAGATCTGATCTTTTCATCAGTATTTGAACCCATTCCATCGATCCAATAGAAAATCATGAAAGTTAAAAAAAATCATGAAAGTTAAAAATCATGAAAGTTAAAAATGTTGTGTAGCATTACGTAAAGCTATTTTAAAGGTTTTTAGTTCATTTTGTATGCCGGAACTCCCACACAAAATTTCGGATAAGTTCACTTTAAGACCTGCTATCGAATAACATTGATTTTTGTTGAAGCAACTTGCATTCGCTGCCTCAATTACGATGGTAAACGTTTTTTCAGCGTCCAGTCCATTCCAAAAAACTCCTATGGCACCATATGTAGTAGCTGGAGATCCACTTCCATAATGGTCAATGTCTATCCATTCCTTAACTACTTATACTTACTTATCTCCTCCGCAAAACTGTTGATCTTTAATTATAATCAACATTTCTGTCGGTTCATACGCCCAAAAATTTTAAAACCCCCTAAACGTATGTATGTTTATTTGGGAAAAAATTGTTTTAATATATACAGGCTGAGGGTATATCTCTGTCGGCAAAGCCGACTGATACTTTTTTACTTGTTTTAATTTTAGTTTTAATTTTAATTTGGAGAAATGATTGTACTTATAAACCTGTACCGTAATTAATAAGTAGGTAGCGGAATCCTATGCAAATTCATATATGGTTAGGATGATCGTAGATAAAATCTGATTAGACAGAAACTCGTTTTATCACAAAATAAAACGAATTAGGCCGAAAAATGTTTGCATATTTTGCATATCGTGCATATTTTGACATATTTGCATAAAATGAGCATATGCAAAACCATATGCAAAAATATATACAAGGATTTGTGGTCTAAATATCCCACCGGATTGGCTGAAATTTGGTATTAAGTCTTTGTTATGGGTATGAAACTTTACACCTGAAATTTGTCCGCATAGGTCCACATCTTCATATCGCCCATATAGAACGGTACCTCCCGATTTCCGATATTTCGAAGGTTGTGGCCTCAGCATCACACTAAATTGGCTGACATTTTGTATTAAGTCTTCGTTGGATGTATAAACCTTTCCACTTGAAATTTGTCAGTATAAGTCCATGTCTTCATATAGCCCCATAGAACGGTACCTCCCGATTTTCGGTATTTTGTAGGTTGCGGCTGTGGTTACATATTTCTCTATTTTATTGACTTGTCTGAAGAGAATTTTAAACAGAAAAAGTGTACACACACAAACATTTTTGTAACCATTATTAAAATATTTGTTTCATATGGAAATATGTAAAATGCATAAATTTTGCATATGCACATATTATTTTTTGCGTATGAAAATGTATGCATTTTGCATATGTCATATATTTCGATTGTAATTTAATCAGAAGCCAAAAATATGCCCAGTCCCAAAATTTGATTTGATCTATTTATAAGACACTGTCTTGTTGTACAGGCATAAATAAATTATATAAATAAACAAGTAAAAAAGTATCAGTCAGCTTTGCTGACAGAGATATACCCTCAGCCTGTGTATATTGAAATATTTTTTTCCTAAAAATTTTAAAAATTTTGGATGTATGAACCGACAAAAATGTTGATTAGGATTAAAAATCAAAAGTTGTGCGGAGGAGATATTTAAAGGGATGGATCGACATTGACCATTATGGAAGTGGATCTCCAGCCACTACATATGGTGCCATAGGGGGTTTTTACGCCCTTCAGGTTGTTTGCTCAAGAAGTATGGACATGCCCCTGAAAAAAATTTACCATCGTAATTGAGGCAGCGAATGCAAGTTGCTTCAACAAAAATCAACAGGATTCGATTGCAGGTCTTAAAGTGAACGTATCCGAAATTTTGTGTGGGAGGTACCGGATGGAGTGGACAAATATAGTACATATTTGCACCTGATCTATATCTGGTAGATATATAAGATGTGTAACGTATGGACCAATTCGGCCCCTCCCTTCAACAATTATCGTACGAACGATTTTTCCGAACATTTTTGAACTTTTGTGGGGGAGGTACCTGAAGGAGTGGACCGATATGGCTTATCTTCGATCTTAAACTATGTTTAGACAAAATATTACAAAAGCCAAATTTTTGACCGAATCGGCAGATCCGTTCGAGAATTATCTTGCGCTCCAACCACCACACACGGTGTCATAGGGTTATTTTGCAACTTTGGAGCTATTTTCTTAGGAAGTGTGGACTTGCCCCTGATAAAACTTGTACCGTCGGATAGGGGGCAGTGAATACAAGTTGCTAAAACAAAAATTAAAGCGATTCGAGAGCAGGTCCTAAACTGAACTTATCCTAAATATTGTGTGGGAGGTACCCGAAGGAGTGGACCGATTGAGTCCATATTGGAAACTCATCTAAGTCTGGTAGACATTTCACGATTTGCAAAGTATGGACCAAATTGGTTACTCCCTTGTACAGTTATCGTAAGTAAAAATTTTCCGAACATTTTCGAACTTTTGTGGGGGAGGTACCGGAAGGAGTGGACCGATATAACCCATCTTTGAACATAAACTAAGTTTGGACAAAATATTACGAAAGCCAAATTTTGGATCGAATCGATTGATCCGTTCGAGAGTTATCGTGCGCTCCTGCCAGCCAGACAGACATACAGACGGTCGGACATTGCTCAATCGACTCCAAATTGTCTGAAACAAATTTCGTCCAAACATACTTGGGGTCTATAACCATTATTTCGATGAGGCACATTTTGCCCGTATGAAAGTGTAGTGGTCACACTGACTACGAATTACAGAAAAAATACTAATTATCGCAATGATTAATGTAATTTATATGAATTACCAAAATTTATAAATATATACGAATTATTGCGAATTGACGGTTGTTCAATACTGTATATATTAGGTTGTATATCCCCTATCGGACCATAAATTCCACGTTCGAAATATAAGTTACTTCGTCGTAATGTGTATAGATGGAATTCTACCCGGTATTTACCCAAATTGTACCCAATTCACCCATTTTAATTTGTATTTACCCATTTCCCATCTCTAGTAATGTGTTCTCCCGCAATAAAGATATTCATAAATATAAAACTGCAGCCTTACCACACAAAATTTCAGGATTCTCCCTCTCTCTCACCTCTCTCAAATTTTCAGTTGATATGGCTATAATATAAGTCACCATCATAGACACATCAACTAAACATTTTGTGAGAATCCTGTCATTTTTAGAGGATGTCGGAATAAAATTTAGATTTATTTTACAATTAGTATACATACTATGTATGTATACCTATGTATTTTTCTATGGGGACCTTTTACCTCCAACGACGACTAGATACCAAACTTCAGCCATTTCGGCGGGTTGGTGTGGTCACAACTTTCAAAATACCGAAAATCGGTAGGTACTCATCCAAGAGGGCTATACTAAGGCGTGGGCCTTCAGCCATTTCTGAGGAATATTGAGCCCACAACCTTCAAAACACCGAAAATCGGGAGGTACGTTCTATGGGGGCTATATGAAGGCGTCAACATATACCGACAAATTTCATATGGAACGTTTAATACCCAAAATGAAGACCAAATTCCAAATTTCAGCCATTTCGGTGGATTATTGTGGCCACAACTTTCAAAATACTAAAAATCTGGAGGAACCATTCTATGGAGGCTATATGAAGGCGTGGACCTGTGCCGAGAAGTTTCTGGGGGAAAGTTTTATACACCCAACGAAGACTAAGTACCAAATATCAGCCATTTCAACGAAGACCATGTACCAAATATCAGCCATTTCCGTGTGATAATGAGGATAAACCCTTCAAAATACCGAAATCGGGTGGTACCGTTCTATGGGGGCTATATCAAAACGTGGACCGATATAGCCCATTTGCAATACCAAATATCCTATGAGTAATATAAACTTCTATACCAAATTATAAAGCTCTATCTTAAAAATTGCGAGCTGTATCTTGATTTCAACTTTTAGGGTCTTTATAGGGTCTACAATTAATATTTTGATGTGTTACAAACGGAATGGCAAATTTAATTATACCATCCATATCATGATGATCCATATTATATGTCTTCAAAGTGTCAGCATCCTTTTGAGGTAGATGATTGCAAATCCATACATTTGAAACTTCATCTCTGAAGTGTATTCTTTAACATTTTTTTTTTGAGCAATAAGCCCCACATTGGGGATTTAAACCACCAATTGGAAATTACCCTGAAAAAGTTGTTTCCATCAACGAATTTTCCCTATTTTTTATATTAATACAACCACAATTTCCGCTCAACTTATTATTTTATAAAATCCATCGGTGCTAAAACACTTTATTTTACCTAAATGCGTTCAAAACTTATGGTATATTACAACTGTTCGCGAGTTACAATACCCCGTAACTCAGTTTCAACATTAGTTAATTTTCTACAAAAAGATTAATATATGAGGAAAAGTCAATTTTTTTAGTTTTCCACTAAAATCAAATCTTCCAATTTTTTTTGAAGCTACATGAAAGATTTTTTTTAAATGCATTGAGAAGAAAATTCCCATTCTCAAATCTGTTCGAGATACACATTTTGGTTATTGCGCGCAAAAGTTATATAAAAAGCTCATAATATTGAGAAACATCGTTAATTTATGGCTTTCTATATACTATATCATTACTGAGGTCCCATAACGTTAGTAAAAAAGTTGAAAATTTTCGGGGAAAATAAGCATGAATTCTAAAAAGTTGACAGTTTACAACATGTTTTAAATATGTACATATGTAATCTAAACATCGCGAAGATTCGAATGAAACCAAAAATATACAAATCTGTTTATCTGTTTGCATATTACACTGTGAACCGAAATTTTGGGGCAGAGATTATTCCTTTTGGGGATGACATTTTCTGAACGACATTTTTGCAGAACATTTCGTAGCTGAAAAACGTCATTTTGTGGTACTTTATAGCGGTTCTTAAAATAAAGGACGAAAAGGACATTGAAGGAAGCGAGTTAGAAGCTCGAAATGCTCTACGAAAATAATCCTCATTCGATTTGACTGAAGACATGTCATCTCATAAATAAGCTAAAACAACAATTAACAAAGATATAACGCTAATTTCAGATGCCTTACAGGGTCTTCAGTAGAAGAAACTTAATCACGCCATAACTCGGAAGTTCGACTCACGGCGGTTCTGTCCTTCTGGATTCTTAATAAACTCACCAAGGACTTTCATCCCCAAAAGGAATTATTTCTGCCCCCAGATTTTCACCTCCATTTTGTGCCACAGTGTTATAGCAAAAACAAAAAAAATTATAAAATTTTTGTAAAAATAAATTATTTTTCAAATTTCCAATTTCCAAACAATAAAACTATTTTTGATGATAAATTAAGTCAACAACTTTTCTAGTAGCCCTCGTACTGTACAATCATCACCAATAATTTAAGCCGTCTTTTTTGTATTTTTCGTTTAAAATTTGGGACGATCGATCTATTATTGCTAGGGGTCTGATGATTACAAGTACATAGGAAGTCGGACGGACAATTGTAGCTAAAACGATTTATGCTAAAATTTGCGTCTTGGAGTCTTCGGTGTTACAAGCCCTTGGCATACGTAGACTTAAAATATCCTATCCACATAGTGGCGAATGGTATACAAATATTTATATTTCCACCATGAATTGGACAAACAAATGTTGTAAGCAATAAACACTTTATAAACAATTTATACTACCTTCCTCATTACCACCTTGATTAAAGGGGCCATTGTTAATTTCTTGACAAAAAAAAAAAACTACAGAAATAAACTTATCATACCTATTTACACACGCATACCCCGGCCAACAACAACAGCCATTTGGTAAACGGTAATGCGAAAATAAAAAAGAAACCATTACAAAAGTCAATGACAGTTAAACGCTTGTCCCCGATTACGGAAAGCGTTTTCATGTTTTAATCGCCTGTCGACCACTAGAGAAAGTAATTTTATCCACTGGGGTGCAGCTGGTTGGCGTTGAAAAACCGACCATAAAATAATATTGATTTTTGATTTTCCTTCATCGCCGCCTGCTGTGGCGGAATGTGTGAGCAAAATGGAAGTGGCAATGAAAACGAAGCCATAGGCAATGGATAAAGGAATTCAAAAACGGCCTACAGGGGTTTTCTTTCTATTTGGATTACGAGTGATGCGCGCGCACCCTTTGTAGTGATTTTAATAATGTTTTTTGCCAAAACATTAGAAAGAGTAATGAATGGTTGGCACAAAAGGCTCAACAATAACAAAACCATGGGCATGAGGAAATCACAATTCTCAAAGATTAGGATGTAAACATGAGATTTGTGTCAAACACAACCTCTGCTAGTCTCTCGATATGCCTCGGCTCTCATTTCCTATCGACAAGGTTCTCAATGTTTGTCATGTGTTCGAGTCCTGCGAATACACACAAACATAGTAAAGAAGAAAGACAAAACTCTGATACATTTAGAAGCAAGAACAACTTCTGACAAACGGTCGACAGTTTAACTCGGAGGCAGGAACGCACACAGAAAATGAACTAAAACGGTTTTTTATTGTCGGTGGTCGGGATAAAAACCAGTAACAAATTCCGAAATAAAGAGAGAGACTATTTCGTGGAAACTTTGAAGTTTCACAAGTGAAGTTCTTTGTGGCAACCAGAGAAATAGAGTTTTAGTTGAAAAGAAAAGACCGAAGGCAGAACAGTTGTGGAAAAAAACCAACTTCAAAATTAGAGTCTCCAGTTGTGAATCACCAACATCAGCAGCAGCAGTAGACCCAATAACATATTGCAGTTGTTTTTTTAGTTTGTAGTGGTGGACTGGAGCATGGAGTAATAAAATTGTGTGTGTGCGACCAACGAAAAAAAAGTGTTAAAAATCAATAAAACAACATCCGAACACCGATTTATTTTTTGCCAATAACTTTTTTTAAAATAACAATTGGAAAAAAAACTCAACTGCCTCTGCAAGCACACACACGCACGCAAGCTGGTAATAAAACGTGTCGAAGCGAGGTTTGGTTATGTAACAAAAATATAATTTCGCCCCTCACCATTTGGCCTAAGTAAACTGCTGCCTTGGGGTTAATGGAAAACCAACGGAATCTTCGGGCAAACGTCACCACATAAAAATAAAATACAACCTCAGCAGTCTACAAAATAACACGAGAAAATTATAAACTTCCAGAAGTGAACAGAGGAAAAAGGAACAGAAAACACAACAACAACAACAACAACAATCACCATCTTGTTACAATAGGCTGTTATTCTACACAAGGCCAATACCCAAGACCAATTATGGAGTTTTCATAAAATTCCTGTCGCCGTTACAGCTGCCAGGCCAAAGCCAATCAGAAGGAAACCCCATCACCAACAGCAGCAGCATCAGCAGACTACATCACCACCACCACCACAACCAACCAACAAGGACGTAACAAAAAAATCCTTTTCTTCTTACTTTTTCTAAGCCAAACATCAACTTCACTTGCCAAACGTCATCACATTCGCATAGGTCATGGGCAAGAAAAAAGTACCCAGTGAAGATCTAATTGTTCCACCACAGGACCAGCGTATCTGCGGCACCATATGTGTCTGTCAAATGACTTTGGTCTTGAGTTCTGTCGCCTTAGTCTATCTAACCGTTGCCATTTATATGCCATCGACTCGAGCCTTTAAGAGCGGCATTGATGAGACACCTGTCATGTGCACCACCACCCGTGCCGTCAACAAGGACAATTGCGATTGGGGCTCTTGCGGTGAATGGTGCCTGAGCAAAACATCCGGCGCTTGTATTCAAATCTATGTCAATTTACGCAACAACGGCACCAACCTCACGTTCCAGAACTGCACGAATTCAGCCAATAAAACGTGCTATGGCATCGACCAGGATCGTGCCGACAAGGCCCGTTGCATCAATGACGAGTGCAAGAATCTAACTGGTACCTTCAACTGCACGGCGGGCCAGTGTCTCAACATAACCGATGCCTTTGAATGTGTATTCAGAAACACCGATTCGCCGGTAAAGTGTTCCGGTCGTCGTGGGAAAATCAATTGCATGGACATAACGGGACTGTATTCCTGTACACGTGGAACGTGTCGCAAAATTCGAACACCCTACAATTGTGATCGCCGGTGTTTGGACATTCCCACACGCAACAAGAACGTTGTCATACTGAGCGGCGACAAAGTCTACATGTCGCGCTGTCAAAATGCCGTAAACGTTGATACCGGCGAAGAAGTATGGAACGAAACGGAGGATAACGTAGTCATGGCCTCCTGCTATTACATCAACAATGCTGCCGATCGTGTCGATGCCATTGATAATATGGATGCCGTGGATTGTATCAATGGCTCGACGCTCGATAAAAGTATGCTCACAGATCTGACGAACTTCACGTACCTGAGTCATTTGCATGTATCGGTGGCCACTCTGATACCGGAAATCGCTCCGCCCGACATTGATTTGACCATATCGAATGAGTCTCGGCTCATGATCAATCTCGAGGGCTGTGTCAATACGCTGATGGACGAGTGCAAGGAATTCCTAAAGGATTTTGGCCGTGATGGCAGTGATCACAATGCACGTGCCCGTTTCCCATGTTTCTATGCGCCACAGAAAAAGGAAATTGTGGTGGCACGTTTCGACTTGGAGGTTACCTATCGTCAATTTTTAATTGCCTCTGTGATACCGTCCGTGCTGTTTGTGGTTTCGTGTCTGGTGCTGCTGCTGTGCCAGAAGACGGTCTATGTGGGAGATGATGCTAAGATGCGTTTCAAGGGGTGTGTCGATACGGATACGATTCTATCGAAAAATACCTTGGATCAGACTCAAGATGATAATGGTGCCGGTGGAGGTGGCGATGAGGTTATGGCTCTATGAGATCCGTCACGTAAGAAATGTTTTTTTATTGTTGTACTTTTTGTTGGATAATTTTTTAAGGGTTGCGGGATTTTTCTGTTATGAAGGGAATGCAACTTTTGAAGAATTTAAACATGTGGTAAAAATAGGCGACATACAGTATTTTATTTTTAGCTTTTATTTATCTTTAGTTTCGGTAATTGTTAAATTAACAACAAAATTACACAATAGAATTAAGTTAAACCGGAGAATTGGTTATAGGGAATATTTATTATACCCTCTGCATTTATAGCCCAAGTAGGTTTTGGGCGAAATCGGTTTCAGAAAATTTGGAGTTGATTTAGCCATGACCGTATGTCTGTTTGTCTGTCTGGCTGGAGCGCACGATAACTATCAAACGGATCAACCGATTCGGTCCAAAATTTGGCTTCCGTAATATTTTGACCAAACATATGATAGGTTTACATTTACGAAATCCACTCGATTTCAACTGTCAATTCCATTGCTCAAACGTTAAATGAAATCTCATCTGAAATCCATTGGATTTCATTTGACGTTTAATCAATGGAATTGACAGTTGAAATCGAGTGGATTTCGTAAATGTAAACTTAGCATTAGTTTAAGTACGAAGGTGGGTTATATCGGTCCACTCCTTCCGGTACTTCCCGCACAAAAGTTCGAAAATGTTGGCAAAATTTATGTGCACCATAACTCTTAATGGAAGCAAGCGATTTGGTCCATGCTTTGCACGCCGTAAAATTTCTACCAGACTTAGATGAGGTTCCAATATGGACTCAATCGGTCCACTCCTTCGGGTACTACCCACACAAAATTTCGGAAAAGTTCAGTTTAGGACCTGTTCTCGAATCGCTTTTTGTTGTTAATACTTATATTTACTGTCCCCTATACGACGGTACAAGTTTCATCAGAGGCAAGTCCATACTTCCTAAGAAAAAAGTCGGAAAGTTGCAAAAACAAAAAAAAAACTATGACACCGTGTGTAGTTGTTGGAGCGCAATATAATTCTCGGACGGATCTGCCGATTCGGTCCAAAATTTGGACTTCGTAATATTTTGCCCAAACTTAGTTTAAGTTCGAAGATAAGTCATATTGGTCCACTCCTTCAGGTACCTCCCCCACGAAAGTTCAAAAATGTTGGAAAAAGTTGTGCGCACAATAACTCTTGAAGGGAGTGAGCGATTTGGTCCATACTTTACACATCCTACCGTATCTGCCAGACATATATCAGGTTTGAATGGGACTACCTCTGTAAACACCTGCGGGTACCTCCCACACACAATTTCGGATATGTTCACTTTATGACCTGTTCTGGAATCACTTTGATTTTTGTTAAACCAACATGCATTCGCTGCATCCATTACGACGGTTAAAGTTTTTTTCAGGGCAAATCCATACTTCTTGAGAAACCAGGTCGAAAGGTGTAAAAACCGTTATGGCACTATGTACTGGCCGATTTGGTCCAAAATTTGGCCTTCGTCATATTTGTCCAAATGTTGTTTCAGTTCGAAGATGGGCAATACTGGTCCACAACTTCCGGCACTTCCCCCAGTATTTAAAAAAATATCACTAAAATGGTGTGCACGATATCTCTTGAACGTGGGGAACCAATTTGGTCCAAACTTGGAATCTCCTAATATTTTGTCCAAATTTAGTTTAACTTCTAAGGCAAGTCCAAAAAGGGCAACAAAATTCTTAAAAGACCCTAAATACGTTCGATCTGTCCTTAGATGAAAGTCTCACTTCTCATGGACTGGGGGTTTATCCAATGGATTTCAGATGAGATTATCAAACCCGACTGATACTTTTCTACTGAATATTCTATGTTTAGATTCTTGTCGACTTTCGTAGTTAACAACAAGAATACACTGCTGATTGTGGTATGAAACGTATATAATAAAGTTGTGTAGTTTGTTTGTAACTACCCAGCCAGTATTTTTTGAAAATTTTAATCAAATTCGAGTCTTTTTTGATCCGACTGCATGATTAAAAAGCTGGAATATGAGCTCATTTTCTGATCATAAATGACTTCTTTGTCGGGAGGAAAACGTAACCTCAGGCGACTCTTCTAAACAAATCACAAATTCTCAAAATATCGAAAATCGGGAGGTACCGTTATATGAGGGCTATACCCAGGTCCATGTTTTGGTGTAACCCCCATATAACAGTATTTCCCGATTTTCGGTATTTTGAGAATTTTAGGTACAATTTTTAACCGAACCAGCTGTAATTTGACATTTGAAGTTCCCAGTGGTCGTGAAATTTCTCCACCAAGAGTCGTCAACATAGGTCCATGATTTGGAATAGCCCCCATATAACGTTACCGCCCGACTTCAGGTATTTTGACGTTTTAAGTCGCATTTTTAGACTGAATTAGCTATAATCTCACATTTATGGTTCTTACATGTCAATAAACTTATATAACAAAACTTGTGAACATAGGTCCACGTTTTGGTATAGCCCCCATATAACGGTGCCCCTCGATTCACGGTATTTTGACGTTTTTAAGTCACATTTCTAGACCGAATTAGCTATAACTAGATATTTAGGGTTCTTAGTGACTAAAAAACTTATATTCGAAAAAATTATGAACATAGGTCCGTGTTTTGGTATAGCCCCATATAACGGTACCTCCCGATTTTCGGTATTTTGAGAATTTTACCTACAATTTTTAACCGAATTATCTGTAATTTGAACATTTGACATTTGAAATTCTTAGTGGTCACCACACCTCTCCATCAAAAATTGTCAAGATAGGTCGATGTATTGATAAAGCCCCCATATAACGGTACCTCCCGAGTTTCAGTAATTTGATGATTTTAGCACAATATTAAACCGAACTAGTAGTAATTTGACATTTGAAGTTCTTAGTGGTCACAACACTTCTCCATCAAAAATTTTCAGCATAGGTCCATGTTCGGATATAGCTCCCATATAACGGTACCTCCCAAATCTCAGTAATTTGGCAATTTTAGCTACAATTTTTAACCGAACTAACTGTAATTTGACATTTGAAGGTTGTAGTGGTCACCACACATCAGCATCAACAATTTACAACATAGCCCCAATATAACGATACTTCCCGATTTTCGGTACTTTGAGGATTTTATTTAAAATGTTTCTACGTTCGGTTAAACATTTTAAGTAAAATCCTCAAAGTACCGAAAATCGGTATAGTGTATAATGTATATGTAGTATATAGTATAATGTTTTGGTATAGCCCCAAAACAAACCTCCCGATTTTCCGTACCTTAGCTTTATTTTTAGACGAACTTTCTGTAATTTGAAATTTAAAAGGCAACAAAAATTGTTCATTTAAGTTAATATTTTCGTATAGCCTACATACCTCCGAACTAGCTGTTAATGACATTTGAAGTTCCCACGTTATGTACCGAATTTCGGTATTTTGAGGGTTCTAGCTACAATTTTTAACCGAATTAGGAGTTATTTGACATTAAAGGCTCCCATCAAAAACTGTCAACATAGGTCCATGTTTTATTATAACCGTTATATAGGTACCTCCCAATTTCTAGCCCACCGAATGAAGCATTTTATGTACATTATCTGACATATTAACGTATACACTTAAAGTTGGGGACAGGAATGAAAACTAATTATTCCATTTTAGTTTAGAATATTTTATGGTGGAGGGTATGAACAGCTCGGCCCGGCCGAACTTAACGCTTTTTTACTTGTTTATATTAAAATAGAATGAATGTTATTTTAGGCATTAATAGGCAAAAGTTCATTCATTCTCACTACAGGAAATAATTTTTGAGAAAAAATGTCAAAAAGTCATAACCCTGGTATATATTCTTCATCAGGGTAAAATTCTAAATTCATCTAGTTATGCCTGGCAGTCCGTTAGATGTAATCAATTTAGCATCCGAAAGAATTGGGAAAGCTGGGGCTGATCCTTTTTTTTTGTTTGCAGGCAGGCCAAGTTCGATGATGGGGTATATGTACCAAAGTCATCAGTTTGATGTTTCACACTTTTCCATTTCTCTCCTGTTCCTGTGGAAGAGACGTTGCTCCGCTCTACTTTTCTTACGATACCATATCGTATGCTAGGCGATGCTACTGATTGTGGAGCCCTGTTTGCCTCATTTTTCTCTTCGGTAGCAGCACGACACTCTTGGTCATACCATGGGTTTCTTGGTAGGGTTTTCAGGTCTTCATGTATGAATTATTCTGCTGTTTGCCTGGAGTCGGCAATACGTTGCCATTGTGCTGATATGATATCGGGGCGATATGTTATTGACCAGTTGTGTGAAATATGATTGCAGCTTCCCTTTTGTGTCCGTTCGTGCTTTATTTGTCAAACGGGCAAAATGTGCCTCATCGAAATAATGGTTTTAGACCCCAAGGATGACATCCGTTTCAGACAATATGGAGTTGATTTAGCCATGTCCGTCCGTCTGTCTGTCTGGCAGGCTGGAGCGCACGATAAGTCTCGAACGGAACAACCGATTCGGTCCAAAATTTGGCATTCGTAATATTTTGTCCAAACATAGTTTTAGGTCGAAGAGTTATATCGGTCTACTATTTTCGGTACCTCCCCACAAAAGTTCGAAAATGTTCGGAAATTTTGTGCGCACGATAACTCTTGAGGGGTGTAACCGATTTGGTCCATACTTTGCACATCGTTAAATTAGATGAGGACTCAATCGGTTAACACCTTCAGGTACCTCCCACACAACATTTAGGAAAAGTTCAGTTTAGAACCTCCTCTCGAGTAGCTTTGACTTTTGCCGTAAAAACTTGTTTTCACTGCCCCCCATACTACGGTGCAAGTTTCATTAGGAGCAAATCCATATTTCTGTGAAAATAGTCTGAAAGTTTAAAAAATCCCTATGACACCATTTGTAGTGGTTGGAGCGCAGGACAACGCCCGAACGGATCTGCCGATTCGGTCCAAAATTTTGCCTTCGTAATATTTTATTCAAACTTAGTTTAAGTTAGAAGGTAAGCCATATCGGTCCACTCCTTCAGGTACCTATCCCACAAAAGTTAAAAAATCTTCGGAAAAATTTTAAGCACGATAATTCTTGAAGGGAGTAACCGATTTGGTCCATTCTTTGCATATCTTGAAATTTCTACCAGATATAGATCAGGTTCGAATATGGACTTTATTTATCCACACCTGCGGGTACTTCCCACAATAAGTAGTTCACTTTAAACACCTGCTTTCGAATCATTTTTTGTGGAAGCAACTTGCATTCACTGACTCAGTTACGACGGCAAACGTTTTTTTCAGGGCAAGTCCATACTTTTTGAGAAAACAACCCGAAAGGTGTAAAAATCCCCTATGACATCATATGTAGTGAATGGAGCCCACGATAACTCTCGAACTGACCAACCGATTTGGTCCAAATTTGGGCTTCTTCATATTTTGTCCAAACTTAGTTTCAGTTCGAAGATGAGCATTACTGGTCCACAATTTACGGTACTGCCCCTTCCTGTATTTAACAAAAGTCACTACAATGATATGCACGATATCTCTAGAAAGGGGCAACCAATTTTGTCCATCGATCCTCTCCTTAGGGTACCTCCCCACAAAAGTTCAACATTAGTGTCTAAGTGCAGTTTAGGGTCCGTTCGAAGATCCTTTGAAAATGTATATCTATGCTGTTCGTTGTGATATTATGTTTTCCGTGGACAAGTTAATGCTCTCTGGCATACTGGCCCAAAAGTTATACGATGACCGCAATTGTACGTTAGAGTAACCAAAAAATTGATTTTTTTCCTTTTGATTAAAAAAACATTATATATTATATTTCATGGCGATCGGTTAATGTTAATTTGTGCCAACCTAGCGATCTTTGTTTCCATAGTAATTTGTAGGCTGCCAAAGGTGCATTTTCAAGGAAATTCTCGAAATGTCACAATTACGAAAAAACTTTACTAGTTCATTATTATGCCTAAAAGAAGATTTCAAACAAAAAAATTGAAAATCGGATCGGATCGGGCCTACACTTGAACCAATACAAAATATTTAGAGATCAAAAGTTTAGATTTAATCGGTTCCTACGTTTATGAGATATCGCGCGTAACATTGTAGCGAAAATTTTCGAACTTTTCTGGGGGAGGTACCGAAAGGAGTGGACCTATAAGCACCACCTTCAAATATTCATCTAATAGTCCAAGAAATATTACGATACACAAAGTGGGGACGAACGCAATATTCGGTTCGAACTCTCCAGCCACTACATACGGTGCCATAGTGGTTTTTACAACTTTTGGGCTGTTTTCTCAAGAAGTATGGATTTGGCCCTGAAATAACTTTTACTGTCGTAATTTAGGCAACAAATGTAAGTTGCTTCAACAAAAATCAATCACATTTGCATTTGAAAAATGAAACGTTCTAGGACAGAGAAGCCACTACATAGTCGATACGTCCGAAGATCTGCTTTACCACCAGTGAAACCAGGTAACGTAATTTGGTGATTATGTGGGTTCGAGTCCTTGGCTTTTCACTTGCAAATAATTTCCGATCATCAAGCCTAACTCTAAACGAGAAAATTAATAAAAAATCAAAGTAATTCGAGACCAGGTCTTAAAGTGAATATATCCGAAATTTGTGTGGGAGATACCAGAAGGAGTGTACAAATACAGTCCATATTCGAACCTGATCTATATCTGGTAGATATATTAGGATGTGTAAAGTATGGGCTAAATCGGCCATTCCCTTCAAAAGTTATCATGCGCACAATTTTTCCGAACATGTTTGAACTTTTGTGGGGGAGGTAACTGAAGGAGTAGACCTATATGGCTTATCTTCGAACTTAAACTAAGCTTGGACAAAATATTACGAAGGCCAAATTTAGGACAGAATGTGCAGATCCGTTCGAGAGTTATTTGGCGCTCCGGCCACTACACACGGTGTCATAGGGGTTTTTTCAACTTTTGGGCAATTTTCTCAGAAAGTATGGACTTGCCCCTGATGAAACTTGTATTGTCGTATGGGGGGCAGTGAACACAAGTTGTTACAACAAAAATCAGAGCGATTCGAGAGCAGGTCCTAAAGTGAACTTATCTGTAATTTTGTGTGAGAGGTACCCGAAGGAGTGGACCGATTGAGTCCATATTGGAACCCCATTTAAGTCTGGTAGACATTTCACGATGTGCAAAGTTTGGCCCAAATCGGTTACTCCCTTCAAGAATTATCGTACGCATAAATTTTCCGAACATTTTCGAACTTTGTGGGGGAGATACCCGAAAGAGTGGACAAATATAGTCCATATTCGAACCTGATCTGGCACAATTTTTCCCGAATATTTTTGAACTTTTGTGGGGGAGGTACCTGAAGGAGTGGACCTATATGGCTTATCTTCAAACTTAAATTAAGTTTGGACAAAATATTACGAAAGCCAAATTTTGGATCGAATCGATTGATCCGTTTGAGAGTTATCGTGCGCTCCAGTCAGACAGACGGAAGGAGATGGCTAAATCAACTCCAAATTATCTGAAACACATTTCGTCCAAACATACTAACCATTATTTCGATGAGGCACATTTTGCCCGTATGAAAGTGTATATGCCCTCGTTAGCATAAATGCTGAGGGCATAAATAAAATTTTTGTTTTTTGGTTCACACTACTGTACATGTATGCGTATGAGTAATAAATTCGAATTCCAATATATTATTTATCCAACATGAACTTGGTTTTGGTTTTGTTACTCAAGATTTTATATGTAAAAATAACAAATTATTTACTCATTTTTATACATACATACATGTATGTATATCGAAGATATAGTTTTTTGCCAAAAGATCAGCATACATAAGTAGTTAGGCAACAAAAACCATAAACTCAAAAGTAAAATATCTGTATATATTTACTTTTCATAGATATACACACGTACATATTATGTGTGTTGGTGACATACTCCATTTTCGGCACATGGCATAAAACCCAAAAACCTCGTAAAAGAAGAAACTCTTCAAATTATACCATGTGGCAGGGGAGGAGGGAGTTTTGTATTCAAATACAGGCAGTAATGTCACAGTTTTCATTTTTGCTTTGAACAAAAACAAAAATACTCACAAAGAGGGTAAACAAAGCAGCAGTAGCGTGTCAGTTATTTCGAAATCATGCCGCAATATTAAATAAAAAACAACGTACAGATGTATGTCAGTCAACGAAAAACACGTTGCAAAATTAAATAAAAAAACGTTGAAGCAGAAGAAAAAAACATTTAAACTCCGCACGCCATCCACCACCACAACACACGATTTTAGCCTTGTAAAAAAGGACATTGAAAAGAAGGATTCTTGCCAACACACCGATACATATTTGAAATTATCCATATCCATTGTGTGTTAGTGTTGTAGTCTTTTCCTTCCCTCTATCGTCTGTTGAGAACGTGTAATCATTAATGATTCAACATTTGATATTAGAAGAAAACGCCACATATGTGTGTGTATATTTTTGGATATATGATATGTTTCAAAACAAACAACTTAAACACCAGAAACAAGCTAAACGAATATCTAAACATATCCTGTCTTCAAACTAAGTAACGCTTTCTTAAGGGATTTCTTCAAAGGGAAAGGTTCCAATTTCGGCATTTCCCGAAAAACGCACGATGCTAAAAAGGAATATAAAATAAACATACCAAGGTGTGATACCAAGCCCAACACACATTGTGCAGATGGCTAGTTAAAACTTGATGAATATGTGGTAAAGAGTAATCTTTTCAAGTGTTCAAAAATTCGAAACATTCGCCATGCTAAATTTATTTGCCATTGCAAATTTCATAAAGAACTGCGCCAACAATATCAAAACAATATGTATGATAATTTATGATGAATACACCTCAGATACAAATCATAATTTATTCAAAGGCAAAGAAATGGAATAGATATTAATTGAATTGAAAGAAATACGTGGGGTATATTTTCTAACAGTTTATATACACATGTAAATGTATGTATTCTACACAGTATGTCAAATTTAAATGAATTACAATGCGCATAAAATATGAATGTGGTCATACATCTTTTTGTACCATAAGCTTTATGGCTACAGTGGGTATCTGCACTTTGCCACGATTAGAAATGTGCTTCATTGAAATTTAGACTACAAATCCGCTTCTGATAATTTGGAGTGGATGTGGACATTTCCATTCAGTTCGTCTGTATGCCTGGCTGTTTAAATGTCAACTCACGAAGAAAGTAGAAAGGCCATACCGGTCTTAATTTTGTTCTTCTTAATATTTCCAAGGGTGACGTAGCGGATGAATGATACCAATTAACGCTCCTGACCGGCTTTAACATGGCAAAGCCCAGAATTTTTCTTGGTCCCTCTTCATCTTAAGTGAACACTAACCTCCCGGTGGTGTCACCTGGCGAGCTGTCTCTAACACCGTTAAAGTTTGTGAGTTAACATGTGCCGCTCGTTCACCTATAAGAACGTTAAAAACTTGGGTTGGGCGTTGGGCTAATTACCCATTCCTGCAAAAAGCAACATACTATGAAAAAACAAAGAAAAAGAAAAACAAACCTCTCTAAAGTTTAAGACCCACGCAAACGTTTTTAAGAACCATGATCTGCGAATCTGCTCCCACCTGGAATGGTCGCACTCTTTATAGAGAAGGTGCAGTTTACGCATTGGCAGATGTAATTGAAATGTACAAGGCTGACATTACAGCCATATAGGAAATACGATGGATTGGGAGAAGCGTCACAACAACACCTAAAGTTGACGCACTGTATAATAGCTACCACGAGGTTAAAACATCTGGTCTCCAGCTTCACCCCATTCAATGAAAGACTAGCTATTATTCGAATAAAAGCAACATTCTTCAACATCAGCTTTATTTGCTCCCATGCTCCCACTGAAGACAAGGACGAACAGACCAAAGATATATTTTACGAGCGCTTAGACGAAACATATGACATTTGCCCTGTCCATTACATTAATATTTTTGAATATTTTTGGCCCAATTGTCGGTGGGTGCCACCGTAGTGCAGTGGTATGCACACCCGTCTTGCACTCAGAAGGTTTGCGGTTCGATTCCCCGACCAGGCAACATCAAGTTTTCAACGGGGGCAAATTACCCCTCAGTAATGGTAGCCACATTTCCTGAGTATGTCAGCCTTGTAAAACTTCTCTACAAATGGTGTCGTAAGACACGCCGTGTAGACTCGGCAATAAACAGTAGGTCACATATCACTTAGTTAATATGAATCGGGGTGCACTCATTGATATGAAAGAAGTCCCGCTTGTCCCTTCTGGGATGTTTTGTGGAACAATTATTATTTTTAATTTAATTTAATTTAATAATTTAATATTTTTTAATTATTAGTCAGAAAATTCAGTCTCCACCGTGAAACATCTGACAATGGAATGAGGTTGATAAGACTTCGCAGCGGCAAAACATGGTAGTTAGCATCATCAGATTTAAGCAACTCGACATTCATAAGGGCACCTGGTTGTCTCCAGATTAGAAAAACAAGAAATCAAATTGATCACTCTGTGATAAATGGAAGAAATTCATCGAGGGAGCATAGACTCGGACCACAACCTTTTTGCATCAAAGGTACGTACCAAATTAAATGTGGCAAACGAAGTACGAGCACACACAACACGAAAGTTAGACATCGTTACGCAGCAAACACAACAGATCGCCACAGCATATTCCACTCAGCTCAAAGCACACCTTCTCCCGATAACATATCAGCACAAGGGCAAAGTATTGACCATTCCATGTAAATAGCCGCAAAATCCATACTTGGATACATGATATAACTTCACCTAGGAACCCATGGTATGACCAGGAGTGTCGTGTTGCTACCGAAGAGAAAAATGCGGCATATAGGGCTACTCTACAATCAGTAGCAACGCGTAGCGCATGAGAGAGGTATCTGGAGAAAAGAAGGGAAGAGAAACATCTTTTCCGCAGGAAAAAGAGAGAAATGAAAAAGCGGGAGTTTAAAAAAATCCAGATGTACAGGAGCCAAGATGAGGCCCAAAAGTTCTACCAAAGAGTAAGACATCAAACTGACGACTTTGGTACAGGAACATCTTCCTGTAGAGACCAGCAAGGTTATTTGGTAACAGATGCAGATAGTGTGCTCAGGACATGACAAGAGTATTTTTGCAAACTGTTGGTATCCAATACTAGCAACGAAGATAACACAAATCCAACCCCAGAAGATGGTATCGAATGTATACCGCCCGGTCAAGATGATGTAAAGACAGCAATAAACAAACTGAAGAATAATAAGGCAGCAGGAGCCGATGGCCTACCAGCTAGTTATGCTTCAGCTAGTTAGTCCCATGGGGCACGAAGAACGCGTACCCAACGATTGGAATCTGAGCATCCTGTGTCCCGTCCCCAAGAAGGGAGACAAGGTTGTGTGTTCCAACTACAGGGACATAAGTCTGCTCCCTGTTGCTTATAAGATAGTGTCAGGGATACTGTGCGAACAATTAAAGCCGACGGTCAACGAAACAATTGGACCATACGGGCTTTATACCTGCCAAATCAAGCATTGACCAGATATTTATCCTATGGCAAATCCTGGAGAAGACCCAAGTTATGCAGATCGACACATACTACCTTTATGTCGAATTTGGAATCCGCGCAAAGCTCATTCGGCTTTGTAAAATGACATTAACTAATACTCTGTCCTCACATGTTACTTGCTTATACTGACGATATAGACACCATGGGCCGATCAGAAAAAGAAGTAAGTCATACCTTTAAGAAGGTGGAAGGAGTATCTGCAAAAGTGGGTCTGGCTATAAAAGGCGGGAAGACCAAGCTGATGGTGTCGACGCGCAATGCGTCCATAGAGCTCCGACCAAAAGTGTTAATTGATTCCTATAATTTTGAGGTAGTAAAATACCTCATCTACCTCGGCATGGCCATAAACACAACAAACACCATCAGTTGTGAAATAAGAAGAATTGTATTGACCAACAAATGCTACTTTGGCTTAAGTAAGCAGTTAAAAAAACACGCCTAACAAAACACTACCCGTGCTTATGTATGGTTCCGAAGCCTGGGTACTTGCGCAAGCAGATAACGCAGTGTCTGGTGTGTTTGAGAGAAATAAATCTTCGAAAGATCTACGGGCCAATCTTAGTTGACGGTGAATATCGATGTCGTATGAACCACGACCTGTATCTGTCATACAAAGACATCAGCAGGGACGTACGCAGGATTTCATTTCGGGGGGGGGGGGGGGGGGCACAACTTGACCAAAAATCATGAAAAATTCAAATGTTGTGTAGCGTTACGTAAAGCTATTTTAAGGGGTTATGGCCACTTATAAGCATGAGAAAAGCCATTTTCATGCATTTTTTATAAAAAATCTATTAAACTTCAAGTTACTATCTATTTTTTTTGTTTTTTTTTTTTTTTGAAAAATCTTACTTTCAAATGCTTATAAAGCACTGTTTTTACTAAAGCAGTTTGCGGTGCTCACTGTAGTTTGAAAAAGAATAAACCGATCAGCATATATTTTTGTGGGATCATTACGAAGCTAATAACCTAATAATCTTGTCCACTATCGAAAAGGAATTAAAAAAATTAATTTTTAAAAATGTTGAACAGTTAAAATCAAAATTTCGATTTTAACAAAAACAAAACACTGTACAAAATTGATATTTTTTCTGGCTCCGTCAGCAGTTTTTTAAAGACTCTCTATGTTAAGCACCTGATTTATGTGTACAATAGTCCCACAAAAACATACAAAGTGCCACTTCGAGGAAAAGACGTTTTAATTTCTATGTATGCTACATACAAAACACAATAAATGTTTCCCTTCGAAAGCACATATCTCGGTAAATTTTTGTCCGATGGACTGGAAATTTTGGCACATATTCTATTCTATATTTTATATGAAATAATGGTACAAAGTATACAAATTCAATATAAAGAATTCATAATATTTAGTCCCAATTTACATTAGGCGAGTTTACTTACGGCAAGTCTCAGTTTGTAGGAGAGACACTTTAGGGGTATGGAAGTTGAAAAAAATTGCTCGTACCGGCAATTTTCAGGCAATTCCTTTTATATTTTTCGTTTTTGACATTATATTCATTGTTTTGAGAACAGAATTGCCTGTATAAACGCAAGAGGCAAGTTTAAAAGAGAACGAGATAAATTGCCGCAAGAAAAATCGTTTAATGTAAATTGGGACTAAGGATACAATTTTAAATATTTACAGAGTAGGATATTTAGAATTGAAAATAGACACGTTCGGCAATGTCGCCATGTAAAATTTATTGAAGTATATTGAAGTGTTTAATCATACAGGTCCACGTTATGGTTTATCGCAGAATTTTACAACCAAAAAGAATTGCCGTTGTCTTTGCTATAGCAAGATTTTCACTATTTCGATGATCTTAGCCTAATTTTTAAGAATATCGGCTGTCGTTGTCGTTGATATGTTTCCAAATGAAAACATTAAGAAAAATTTAACAGTTTTTGAGATATGGTGCGAAATGTTAACAAATTATGGCATTTTTAGATATATTATAAAATTAATTTTTTTTTTCATTTCTCCAAATATTTTATTTTGGCCCTTATCTACAAATTTGCTGCGAAGGTCAGAAGAAGATTTGCATTGGTTTCAGAGATATAGCCCTAGTTGTTTTAAAAAGTCGATATTTAACAATGTTAGATGGGGCCATAAAATCCAAGCTGTATCTGACTCAACAAAACGGAACTAGGGCTTTTGTACTTTGGGTCTGTACTTTCAAAAAATCCTCACTTCAAATTATTTGCACAAGATTACCTTAAAAATGTTGCACAGTGTTATTTACCGAAAGAGATAGATTCTGATACCAGGATTATTTTTACTTTTAATATTATGTTACAAAAGAAGCGTTATAATTTGTTTTCTTAATTGTACGATTAGAAGTTTTTGGACTCGATGACAAACACTTTGATAGACTTAGTTCCATATAGTTTTGACAAATAACAGTAGATCCTTATTGAACCCCACATAATTATTCACTAATAATTATTTGAGAGACACTCCTCTCGATAGTTACCGCGCCCATAAGCTTTTTAGTTGGCCACCGTAGTATTTTGAGCTTTGTCAGGAAGCATAAACTTGTCCACGAAAAGTAGGATATCGCTGTAAACCAGACTACAAAATGTCCAAAAAATCATCGAACAGTCTTTAAACTGCAGTTATGTCAGACTTGTATAAGATACCTGAAGATGTTGTCCAAACATATTCTCTTGGACCTTGATGTATTTTTGGAAGTAATCCTGCGAACCATATTAGGTTCGATTTTAGACCGAATCGGTTAGTCCCTTCGACCATTTTAGTGAACATTTTTGAACTTTTATGGCGGAGGTACCGATATGACTTAAATTTAATTTGGACAAAACATTACGAGATCCATAACTTGGACCGAGAGTTATCATGAGTTCCAACCTGCCACACAAACAGAGATACAGACGGACGGACGGTGGTAAGTACTTCCATCTTGGCTGAAACGAATATCGTCCAAACATATGTGAAGTCTTAAATCATTATTTTGATGAAATCTATACGATACAATCTTAGTGTATATAATCTCGTAATCTAAAGTCTGAGGTTACAGTTATACTTCGGTAATGATAAGTAAAAATCAAGTGAGGCACAAAAATTCATTTGTCTTCATTATCTCATACTATTTAGCAGCAAATTTGTCTAAAACTGAATAACAAAATTTTGACGATGGCAGTAAAACAAATTTCTAATTGGCTTTCAATATGTAGTCCACGAAGGACCGACCCTTCATACATTTTATTCAATAGATTTTTTTATATATTTCCATTCCCATAATACTGAACTCGTTATTTTTGTTATAACCGAATGAGTTTTAAGCCTCGAGAGCTCTATACAGTTCGAATAAATAATAGACATGGGGTATATTAATTAAGGAATTAGCATTTGATAGTGGTATGATATGACATGAAGAAATAATTCAGATTTTATTGGAAGTTTCTCTCAAAAATACCTTACAAAGAAAAATTTTTAAAATATTTTCTTACAAAACTTTAATGATGTACATTTTCTGTTCAGAAACTTAAGAAAATATAAGTTTTAATTTAAATCTTCAAATATACAAACATTTTTATAAGAAAAAATTTAATAACTAGTTACAGTAGCTTAAAAAATGTTGTTCGACCAAACCATTTCGGGGGGCGCACGGGGGGCCCTCCACCATATGGAGGGTATAATCAAATTTGTCATTCCGTTTGTAACACATCGAAATATTCGTCGGAGACCCTATAAAGTATACATATTATTGATCAGCATAAAATTCTATGTCGATTTGACCATGTCCGTCTGTCCGTCTGGTACAGAATGTTTTATTACTTGCAGGATGGTTGGTATTGAAAATGGGATATATCGGTCCACGTTTTGATATAGCCCCCATAGAACGGTACCTCCCGATTTTCGATATTTTTAAGGTTTTAGCTTCATTATCCTACCAAAATGGCTGAAATAGGGTATGTAGTCTTCTTTAGGGGTATAAAACATTCCGCCAGAGTTTTGTCGGTATCAGTCCACACCTTCATATAGCCCCATAGAACGGTACCTCCCGATTTTCGGTATTTTGAAGATGTTAGCTTCATTATCCTACCAAAATGGCTGAAATTTGGTACGTAGTCTTCTTTAGGGGTATAAAACCTTCCCCCAGAATTTTGTCGGTATCGGTTCACACCTTCATATAGCCCCCATAGAACGGTACCTCCCGATTTTCGGTATTTTTAAGGTTTTAGCTTCATTATCCTACCAAAATGGCTGAAATTTGTTACGTAGTCTTCTTTAGGGGTATAAAACTTTCGCCCAGAATTTTGTCGGTATCGGTTCACACCTTCGTATGGCCCCCATATAACGGTACCTCCCGATTTTCGGTATTTTGAAGATGTTAGCTTCATTATCCTACCAAAATGGCTGAAATTTGGTACGTAGTCTTCTTTAGGGGTATAAAACTTTCCCCCAGAATTTTGTCGGTATCGGTTCACACCTTCATATAGCCCCCATAGAACGGTACCTCACGATTTTCGGTATTTTGAAGGTTTTAGGTTCATTATCCTACCAAAATGGCTGAAATTTGTTACGTAGCCTTCTTAAGGGGTATAAAACTTTCCCCCATAATTTTGTCGGTATCGGTCCACACCTTCATATAGCCCCCATAGAACGGTACCTCCCGATTTTCGGTATTTTGAATGTTTTAGCTTCATTATCACACCGAAATGGCTGAAATTTGGTACTTAGTCTACGTTGGTGGTATTAAACTTTCCCCCAGAACTTTGTCGGTATCGGTCCACGCCTTCATATAGCCCCCATAGAACGGTAGCTCCCGATTTTCGGTATTTTGAACGTTGTGGCCTCAATATTCCACCGAAATGGCTGAAATTTGAAATTTAAACTTCGTTGGGGATTTTCAAACTTCCCCTTTAAATTTGTCGGTATAGGTCCACGCCTTCATATAGCCCTCATGGAAAATTACCTCCCGATTTTTTGTATTTTGAAGGTTGTGTCTTCAATATTCCACCAAAATTGCTGAAATTTGGTATTTAGTCTTCAGTGTGATATAAAACTGTTCGCCAGAAATATTTCTGTACAGGTCCACGCTTTCAAATTGCCCAATTTCTGACTAAAAGTCGTCGATATAGGTCCACGTTTCGATATAGCCCCCATAGAACGGTACCTCCGGATTTTCGTAATACTGAAGATTGTGACGTCAATATCCAACAGAATTGGCTGAAATTCGTTATTTCGTCTTCCAAGAGTTATAAAATATTCCAGAAGAGTATTATCAGCATGGGTCCACGTCTTCCTATATCCCCATAGAAGCTTACTTCTTGATTTTCGGTACTGTTTTAGTTTTAGCCACATTCTCTTACCGAAATATAGGAAATTTGGTATTTACCCCCAGTTTTTGTAACTTATTTTTGTTCGTTCGTCTATTTTCGTTATAATTTAGGCATCCATAGCTCAGCCCACAGATGACATAAAGATTTTATTTTTCGTAAATGAGTTCCATATATAGCTAAGAATTCCTCATTTAAAAATCAGCGCTCTACATTTGCGCTAAGGCGAGTAAATCGATCTACAAAATTTGACAATTCGTGTGAGAAGAATAAACATTTTTACAAAAACTGGGGGTTAGTCTTCTTTGAGCCTAAAAACTTTCCGTCAGAAATTTGTCGGTATAGATCGACGTTTTGAAATAGCCCCCATAGAATGGTGCCTCACATTGTTTTACCGAAATTGATGAAATTTAGTATTAAGTCTTCTTCATACACGAAAGGAAACTAATTATTCCATTTTACTTCAATACAACTTGTGGTAGGTTGTATAACAAGTTCGGCCCGGCCGAACTTACTTCCCAGCAAATCAATCGTACCGACATCTTAAAGAAATCGGAACAAAATTCGGATAATACGTCCGATGTCTGATGCGAAATCGTAACGATATCTTAACGAAAGTTGTATGAAGTGGTTGACATAATTTCGGAACGAAATGTCGGAGCGACATCGTATCGATTTCGATCAGATTTCGTAACGAAATCTGAAGAAAATCCTTGGGAAATTCGGAAAGGAAAATTTTTTCCGACATTTGTTCCGAAATCGGAGCGAAATCGGTACAAAATCTGAACTATTTCCGCTCCGAAAAATCGTTTAGAAATCGGGACGAAATCTGAACAACGTTGCTTCTGAAATTGCTTCTGGACATCCGACATTTGGTTTGCTGGGTTGTTTATATTGAACTGATAAAATGGAATATGTGGAATATTTTGATAAAAATGTTTGCCAATATATGAAATATTTTATCAGTTGTATTTTTATTTTGTGATCAAATAATTTTATCGAATTTTGTCAATATGACAATTTTTTTGTCGCCGGAAAATCGATAAGTTTTTGATTGAATCTTTGAATTTTTTTTATCAAATGGCTAAATGTTTTTCTGTGTACTTAAAAAGCCATTTCGTTTAGAATTTTAATTTAATAATATTCTTCGATTTGGGTATAAATTTAAGTAGATTTATGTATATAATATTAGATGAAATTTCAATTGAATTGAAAAACTTTTTAATTGTTTGAATTTTCTTAAGATAATTCTTATAACGACATTTTTATATATTTAAAATTTGAAGTACCTAATATTAAACTTAAATTAAAGAAATATTAAATCTGGCCATAATAATCATCAATTTGATGAGCTTTCTCTTTCAGAATAACTAAGTTTTTTTTGTTTAGTACAAAAGGTAAAAACTATGTAAACCTTATTAATTTCCTAGACAAAGGGTAAGTCATTGTCTATAAATAAATAATTCTAAAGCAGTGACTTTTAATTTTTTGCAATTATTTATATACGCGCAGCTTAGATGCATTTTCTGAAAGTTAATTTAGAAACACTTATGTCAAAATATTCTATTAATTTGAGTATTAAGTTTTTACTATGCCATTACACTGCTTATCTCCTAAATATGCTGCTTACAAGTATTACAAAATTGCTAAATTCTCATTTGAGAAAGACAAATGTTTACCAAAATGATAAATTGGCCTATTGTACTAAATAAAGAATATGCTTCTTATACTAGTTTATCTTATACATAGGTACATATTTTACATGTACATTAGTTTGTTTTTTCTGATATAATTTAACATGCAATAGTCTCTAAGAAAATATATTAAAATAATATGTATTGATAAGTACAGACTTCTTAGCAACAAGCTGTTATTGCAGGAAGAATGCATCGATAGATTTTTAAATGTAAATATTCTACATATCCAGATTATATTTTGCAAAATCACAATTCGGCGCATAAATAACCTATTAGTTTACAAATAGATATAATTGATTTGAAAAAAAAAACGTAGGAACATTAGATCCTACAAATAAGTGAGCTTTAAATATCTAAATTCTGCTTTTTACACCTTTCACAGGATTAAGTTAAGTTTCAACGGTTAAGTTTCAATTTTTATGAATTTCAGATATACATATAACAAAGAAGCTGGTCATGGAAAATACACTTTAATTTGAATAATAAAAAGATAAAAGTTATTATTATATTATTATTGGTGATAAAGACATGTAATTCAGTTTATTGTCCACCAGAATTGTTGTCATATCCTTAATTGAATTTTCAGATAAATCATAATGTTTTTATATGTATAATTACATTACATTACATCTTAATGTTTTAACTTATAAGTATTTCCATTTCATATGCCTGATTGTTTATTCGATGTTATACTGTGTCAATACCGGTATATAGATACAATACTATGGTACAATATTATGGTTTAGATGCCTTTATATTCTAAACAGATCATTTTGTCCTACAAACTGAAATAGGAATAGATTGTTTGTGATATTATCTTCCACTTGTTCTTTTCATCGAAGTTTTGGCCTTTCCTTTGGGGCGTATATGGTCGAGCAATTTTGCTGTAGTCGGAGTTTGAGTCGAAAAAATATCTCGACTCCGGAAACATTTTTTGTTTATTTATCAATACAATAATTTTTGAAGATGAGTCGTCTCTATTTTGATTAAAAAACAAGTGAACCAAGGCTATAGTCGGGTCGGGGCCGCCTATGTGATATCCTACACCACTACCCCTGTGCATAAGCTTTTGACTGGTAAAATTCAAAATATTTAAGTTGGGATAGCTTAGCGCCTTTGCTCTGAATGTCTTCATTAATACAGGTCAATTTTGTTGAAAAGCATTTAAGTGCATCGTCAGTACAACTCAAATAAAAAAATGGAAAAGTGTTATGTACGCCAACCATCAACAGGCTTCTTTCTCTTTGAAAACCCCATCAACACCGAAAATATCGTGAGGATCCGATCAAAATTCCGACCTGTAGTGTGATTGCACAAAAAATGGAAAAAGGGATGCATTACCACCTATAACAACCTACTTCACATCGTTGTAAAAGTGATATTTATATCCTCAGCATTTATGCTAACGAGGGTATATACACTTTCATACGGACAAAATGTGCCTTATCGAAATATTGGTTTTAGACCCCAAGTATGTTTGGACGAAATGTGTTTTAGACAATATGGAGTCGATTGAGCAATGTCCGTCCGTCAGTCTGCCTGTATGTCTGGCTGGCTGGTGCGCACGATAACTCTCGAACGGATGAACCGATTTGATCCAAAATTTGGCTTTCGTAATATTTTGTCCAAACTTAGTTTAAGTTCGAAGATGAGTTATATCGGTCCACTCCTTCCAGTACCTCCCCTTAAAAGTTCGAAAATGTTCGGAAAATTTGTGCGCACAATAACTCTGGTACATACTTTGCACATCGTGAAATTTCTACCAGACTGAGATAAGGTTCCAATATGAACTCAATCGGTCAACTCCTTCGGGTGCCTCCCACACAAAATTTCGCAAAAGTGCAGTTTAGGACCTGCTCTCGAATCGCTTTGATTTTTGCTATAACAACTTGTATTCACTGCCCCATATACGACGGTACAAGTTTCAAAAAGGGCAAATCCATACTTCCTGAGAAAATAGCCCGAAAGTTGCAAAAATCCCCTATGTGTAGTGATTGGAGCGCAAGATAACTCTCCAGCGGATCTGCCGATTCGGTTCAAAATTTGGCCTTCGTAATATTTTGTCCAAACTTAATTAATCAAGTACCTCCCCCACAAAAGTTCAAAAATGCTCGGAACAATTGTGCACATGATAACTCTTGAATGGAGTGGCCGATTTGGTCCATACTTTACACATCCTTATATGTCTACCAGATATTGATCAGGTTTGAATATGAACTATATTTGTCCACTCCTTCGGTTACCTCACACACAAAATTTCGGATAAATTCTCTTTAAGGCCCGCTCTCGAATCACTTTGATTTCTGTTGAAGCAAGTTGCATACAGTGCTTCTTACGCCGGCATACTTTTTGAGAAAATAGCCTGAAAAGTGCAAAAAAACCCTATGACACCGTGTGTAGAGGTTGGATTGTAAGACAACTCTCGAACGGAACAACCGATTTGGTCCAAAGTTTGGGTTCGTCATATTTTGTCCAAACTTGATTTCAGTTCGAAGGCAATATCGGTATTTTCGCCAACATTAAAAATGCCACAAAATAGTATGCACGATATATCTTGAACGGGGCAACCAATTTGGTCCAAACTTTTGATCTCCTAATATTCTGCCCACATTTAATATTCTGCCTCTCCTTAGGGTACCTCCCCCAAAAAAGTTCAACATTTATGTCGAAGTGCAGTTTAGGGTCTGTTCGAAGATCCTTGGGAAATGTATACGGATGCTGTTCGTTGTGGTCCTGTTTACAGCAAGATTATGTTTTCCGTGGACAAGTCCATGCTTCCTGGTATACTGATCCAAAAGTTATACTGTGACCCACTAAAGTGTCCAGTGTCCAAAATAAGATCAACTTCCATAATGGACTATGTCGGTCCATTCCTTCCAGTACCTCCTCCGCAACATTTTGAACTTTAACCCTAATCCACATTTTGTCGGCAAGTTCAAATTTCCAAAAAGAGCCACCAAGTTCTGTACGTAGATGAAAGTTTTGATACATATAGGCTGAGGGTATATCTCTGTCGGCAAAGCCAACTCATACTTTTTTACTTGTTTTTCTGGGCTTTCATATTGATATGACCCAGACAACGCAATCGTTGTTCTATCTTATCTGCGTTCGTAAATATCCATGCTTCAGATCCATATTTAAGTACGGGTACTATTAGTGTCTGGTAGAGCGTGATTTTTGTTTGACGAGAGGTGGGTTTTCTTTTATAACGGTATATATAGACCAAAGTAGCATATATTGAAAACCCGAATATTTGTCAGCAAAAATTATTTTATTGTTCTTATACCCTCATCCATAAATGTCCAAAGACATAAATAGTAATCTTATGAGAGCGAGTATATGGCATATTATCAATCATATACGAGTAAGTATAAGTGGTGCAATGGTATGCACAACCGCCTTGCACGCTGAATGTCGTGGGTTCGATTCCCCTGCCAGTCAACATCAAAATTTTCAAGATCCATCTCTCAAATCGCTTTGTTTTTTTCCAACCCCCAGCACCCCTATTGCGACGGTACAAGTTTTTAAACGGGCAAGTTCATACTTCCTGTGAAAATGAACCGAAAGCTTTAAAAAACCCCACGACTACTATATGTAGAGGCTGGTTTCGAGTTTCGAACTAGATACTGGGTTGTTCCAGACTTTGCATGTCATAATATTTCTGCAAACTCACACAAAGTTCCAAGATGGTACTTATCGGTTCACTCCTTTCGGTATCTCTCCCACTTATGTTAAAAACTATTCGTTAACATGGCACAACGCATGCCATGTTAACGAAACGGAGTAACCGATCTGGGTCAAACTTTGCATCTCCAAATATTTTGTCCAAACTTATATATATACATATCGGTCCACTCAAAAAAGTTCAACATTTTTGTTTACGTGCAGTTCAAGGTCTGTTCGAGGATCCTTTGGAAATTTTTGCGAAAAATTGTGCGCACGATAACTCTTGCAGGGAGTAACTGATTAGGTCTATACTTTGAACATCGTAATATTTTTATGAGACATAGCTGAGATTCCAATATGGACTCTATCGGTCCAATACTTCCGGTACATTCCACACAAAATTTCGGAAAGGTTTAGTTTGGGACCTGCTCTCGAATCGGGTTTTCGTTGTAGCAACTTGTATTCGCTGCCTCCATTACGACGATATAAGTTTTCTTATGGGCAAGTCCATTCTTCCTGAGAAAATAGCCAGAAATTTGTAAACAAAAAACCCTATGGCAGCATGTGTAGTGCCTGGAGCGTACGATAACTCTCGAACGGATCAGCCAATTCGGTCCAAAAATTGACGTTCATAATATTTTGTAAAAACTTAGTTTAAGTTCGAAGATATGCCATATCGGTACACTCCCTTAGGTACCTCACCCATAAAAGTATTTTTTTTTTTGCTAAAATGGTCCGCATGATAACTCTCGCAGGCAGTAACTGATTTGGTCCATACTTTTCATATCGTAATATATCTACGGGACATAGATCAGGTTCAAATATAGACTAGGCTTCTCCTTCTAGTACCTCCCACACAAAATTTTTGGAAAAGTGCCAATTATTTCGTTGACCACGGGCTTTAGTCGTTCGCGGAATATCCCTAACACTATCTTGTAGGCGATAGGGAGAAGACTTATGCCCCTATAGTTGGAGCATAAAGTCTTATCTCCTTTCTTATGGACTGGACACAGGATGCTCAGGTTCCAATCGTCGGGTACGCGTTTTTCCTGTCAGATGGAGGTAACTAGCTGATGCATACACTTTATCAGCGTGTCGCCATCAGCTCCTGCTGCCTTATTAATCTTCAGCCGGTTTATTGCTGTCTTTATCTCATCTTAGCCGGGTGGTATATATTCAACTAGCCGACCCGGTCCGCATTGCTGGCCCATAAAACAGTTTTATGTTACCTTTTCTTACCTTACCTTATTTTTCTGGTAGAATAGTATAACAGGAAGTGTTTGTCTGAAATCTAAACGTGAATTGCTTCTTAAATCCTTCAAGAATCGATCTAAAGCTTTAAGGGAATTTCTATGTGCCATCGTACATTCGTCCCAGATGATAACTTCTATTTAATATTGCATGTGTGTCCTTCATTCTAATAAATGTCCAGTGGCAACTTAAGGCCCGATTGTGTCATCCTTCCACCTTCTTATAATTTATTTTATATACCTGATGAAGCTATAGCTATCAATATATTGTATTCTGATCTATACACTTGCTTTCCAATAAGACCAAAGCTTCGTTATGCATAACATCTGGTATTTCCATTGATTTGTAACATATTTAAGAATGTGGGAGAGGTCGGGTCTTAAGGGTAAAATATGTACCCATGGTCTGGGAAACGGACACGTAGATTCTCTGAAAATTTCAAGAAAATCGGTTAAGAAGTCTTTAATACATGAGCTATTTAAAAAAGTGGGCGTGGTCGGGTCTTTAGGCCGCAAATTAGTATCTAGGACCGGAGACACAACAACCATTGTCTCGCAAATTAATTTTCTCATCGATACGTTCGTCAGTTTTGTTAAAATACAGTTCTTAAAAAAAAGTAGGGCATGGGGGATGTACCCCGTCCCCTCCGAAATTCAACAAAATATATACCCTATTTCCGATACGTTTGTCAATTTTGTTAAAATAGCGTTTTTAAAAATAGGGGCATAGGGGAGGTACCCCGCCCTCTTCGAAATGTAAAAAAATATATGGCCTATTTTCACCACCGGTGTTCCTTGTACATTCTCTAAAATTTTCAAGAAAATCGGTTAAGCAGTTTTTGAGTCTATACGGAACATACAAACATACTAACATACACACATTGCCTTTTATATATAAGAAGAAGAAGAAGATACCATCTTCTGGGATTGGATCTGTGGTATCTTCGTCGAGTTCGCTACTATTGGATACCAACAGTTTGGAAAAATATTCTTTCCATATCCTTAGCACACTATCTGTATCAGTTACCAGATTACCCTGTTGGTCTCTACAGGAGGATGTGCCCGTTCCAAAGCCATCAGTTTGATGTTTCACTCTTTGGTAGAATTTTCGGAGTTCATTCTGTCTCCTGTACATCTCGATTTTTTCACACTCCCGCTTTTTCCATCTCTCTCTTTTACCTGCGGAAAAGATGCAATTTTTTCTCTTCGGTAGTAGCACGACACTCCTGGTCATACCATGGATTCCTTGGTGGAGGTCTCCGGTATCCAAGTACTGATTTTGCGGCTGTTTGCATGGAGTGGGCAATGTTTTGCCATTGTCCTGATATGTTATCGGGACGAGGAGTGCTTTGATTAAGCAGTTGGGCCAGTTGAGTGGAATATGCTGTGGCTATCTGTTGTGATTGCAGCTTACCGATGTCCAACTTCCGTGTTGTGTCTGTTCGCACTTTGTTTGCTACGTTTAATCTGGTACGTACCTTTGCTGCAACAAGGTAGTGGTCCGAGTCTATGTTTGCACCTCGGAACGATCGTACATCCAACACACGTGATCAATTTGATTTCTTGTTCTTCGACCTGGCGACAGCTTAGAGATGCTTAAATCTGGTATTGCTAACTACCATGTTTCTTGCAGCTACAAAGTCTATCAGCCTCATACCATTGTAAGATGTTTCACTGTGGAGACTGAAATTCCCGACTGTTGGGCCAAAGATATTCTTCTTTTCAATTTTGGTATTAAAATCGCCTAGAATAAGCGCAAATAAAGCTGATGTTGAAGAATTTTGCTTTTAAACGAATTGCAGCGAGTCTTTCATTCACTGGGGTGAAGCTGGATACCAGATGTTTTAACCTCTGACCAACTACAAATCCGCAAAAAAACTCATGCTTTGTGTCATCGCAGCTATAATACAGTGCGTCAGCTTTAGGTGTTGCTGTGACGCCTTTCCCGTTCCATCGTTTTTCCTGTATGGCAGTAATGTCTGCATTGTACTTTTCAAGTACATCTGCCAATGCGTAAACTGCACCTTCTCTATAAAGAGTGCGAACATTCCAGACGCTGATCATGGTCCTTAAAACGTTTGCGGGGTTCGTCAACTTTAGAAGTGTTTGCTTTTCTTTTCTTTCGTTTTTTTCATGGTAGGCTGTTTTTTCTAGGGGAGGGTTACTAACCCGACGCCCAAACCCAAGTTTTTAACGTTCTTATGGGTAAGCGCGCGGCACATTATAGCTCACTACCTTTAACGGGTGTTAAAGGCAGTTCCCCAGGTGACACCACGGGGATGTCAGCGTCCACTTGAGATGAAAGAGGGACCAAGATAAATCCAGGGCTTTGCCACGTTAAAGCCGGTCAGGACCGTTCCTTGGTATCTTTCATCCCCTACCTTACCCACCTCTGAAGCACTGCGATCTTGTTTTTCAAAATTTCTTTGCAATCGACACGTATTTTAAGTATTTTAAGACTGACATCAATAGACCATAATGAACTGAATCGGGGCATAGATTGCCCCCATATAAGAGGCACGTACGACCCATTTTCGGCATATATTGGAAGATTTTTGCTAGTTTGATAATTTTAGCTTATTTTCCATACAAAAATATCAGTAATTCTTTATATAAAGTTCCTAGGGGTCTGAAAGTTGAACTATGAAAACTTTTCTCACCTCAGGATTTCACCTACTTTGAGAACTTTAGCAACATTTTCGGAACAAAATACCTAAAATTACATATTTTACATAAACATCAAGCTTAAACACATGACTTCTATCGTTCTCATAAGTGTTTAAGGGGCGCCAAAGACTCAATACCGTTAATCCAAGGATAATGAGTAATTATGAGTGAATTCGATTTTCTGCCACTAAATATATCTGCTGGGCATTCATTCCACTATACACAACCTGCGGGCTCATCCTGAGTGTCTGGTCTATGCTTACCAGAACTGCCGATATTATAATTAAAAATACTGTCAAATTAGAGTGTATTTTCCTAAACAAAAACAGCAAATTTTAACTGGTTTTACAGAAAAAAAAAATTCTGAAGAATTTTTCTCTGTAAAATGTAAAAGTTAATAAATGTATTTCTAATGTTCGTCATCATTGATATATGTATGTTCATACATGTATGTGTACGTTCAACTTGGACAAATAGCACGAAACGTGAAACATTAATGGTCTACATACATATATCAAATATTTGCCCAATGTGAACATATCATAGGTACCCAACATTTTGCTATTTGAAATTGACAAAGAATGTTAAAGATTATATTTTAGTAGATAACAGAATTTGTAGATTTTTTCATTTTTACTAATGCCTATTTTGCTTTTCTCTGTTCTTTGATTTTCTCTGTTCTTTCTTACAGGCATTCCTCTACTACAAGAAGACAGTCCAGTTCATCAGCCCGGCATATTTGCATTGCAATAAAATTAATTTACTTCGTCAATAAAACAATAATAAGTTCAAAACAATTCAAAGAAAAACAAAGCAAAAAAAAATTAACTAACTTTATGATGTGTGTAAACAACAACAACAGGTTTTCTTTTTTGTAATGCGTTTTAAGATTTAAAACTACAAACAATAGAAAAAAGAAATAGTTTAAAATATTACAAAAACATTTTTATATATTATAAAAGCAAACTGATTATCCCTTTGTCAATCAATATAGCAAATTAATAATTATTTACGGAAGGAGGATTTTAATACTACTACATTTTTGTGATAAACAACAACAAAAAGAGTTAAATTCCGAAAAACGTCGGAAAATTAAGGAGACAAACCAATGTGTAGGACCCCCCAGGGCTACGTTGTTTTTCTTACCAGTTTTTCCCTCCCCTTAAATTATTAAGCGCCACAAAGTTCTGTTTTGAATTTTGCCTTTTTTGTTTTATGACAATAGTTTAGCTTTCTTGGTTATTTTCTTCTAATAGACCACCTTAATTATTGATTCAAGAAATAGTTTTCGTCTCAAATTCAAATCCTCAATAATAGCACCAATTTTGAAAAGACTTGAACCAAGCAATATCAAAAACTTTTTCATACGATAATCATAGCAACTCAACAGTTTATAGGTTCTACAGTAATTTGTACATGTAGACGACATCAATAATTCATAGCTCACACTCACTCACACACACACACACTTTGATAATATCAAAACAGTTTAGAGGGATGCGTGATGAAGGTCTAAGACATTTTATAAATAACTAACTAAAACAAAAACCAACCATTAACACTTTTCAACATATAACTCCCCCTCCCAGACAGGACTCAAAAAGAAAAACAACAACAATAATATTGAAATTAATAGCAATATTCGCTGAAATAAAAGGATTAAAAATAACTTCAGAATACAACTTACATAGTTTTAAAATAGCCAGTGCAGTGTCGTCTAAAAGAATAAGTCAAACTTATCACTTAGAAAGATAGCTAGAAGATAGAGTTAGAAGTTGAAAAGAGGATAAAACCCCCCAAATTGTGTAAACAAGCTAGTTTGAAAATAGAACCCCCCTGCCCCAAGACAAAAACCCCAAAACACACCTAGAAGAAAAAACCAAAAATTTAAATTAACTTAAAATATAAGAATTTGTTTTTGGCTACAATAATATACTTAAATGTAATATAAAATCGAAAACTAAAACAAACCCCGCCCCTTCATCTCTTTCTTCTTAAGATAACACACAAAACGCTAACAAAAAATTACAACCTAAAAACGTACATACATCAACAAAAATAAGACAAAGAAATTATCTCAAAAAATAAATTAAAAATCAACAAGAAATTCAAAATATAAAATAAAATTAAATTCAACTTGGATTACGCTTGGAAAGCTTAAAAACAAATAAAGAATAAAAATTATACAAAAAAGATAAGGCTTAGCAATATTTTAAATTCAAACCAAACCAAAAAAATTGTTTTAATTCCATACACAATTCTCCTTAACACATACACACACATAAATAAACCAACACAACATTCATTAGAAGCCACCATCCACCAAAGTTCGCCAATTCGCCACAATGAAGAAGAGCAATACCACCAACACAATTCTGTCTTCATTACCAACCAGTCCGACAATATCGGCTCATCATCACACTTACACGGGCGGCAGTAAGGCCAGTCTGCATAGCAGTCGTTCCAGCCGCACATCACTGAATCATTCGACAGCAAATGTGAAAAGCAATAAAATCGATTTGGAAATTGAAACGATTTTGGAAAAGGCAAAATTTTACACATCTGTGTGTTTGGGTAAGTAGCAAGATAAAATATACTGCACTCTAAATATACGCCAACAAAAAATTTAAACAACGGAGAACAGCTCAAAATCTCGCTGACCATAAACGCCGGTATAAATTTTTTTCCATAAGATAACGGACTAAACGCTCTAAAATACCTGTGGGCAGTGGATCAGGAATCGATTTTCCCACTTTTTTTGTCGTCACCAATTGTTAATTTCTATATGGGATTCGATAGTAAACATATTGAAACTAAAGAAAACAAATTAGGAAATTAGGTCAAAATATTGGAAGGTGTGGGCGTGGTGAGGTATTTAGGAAAATATGTGATTTTTGCTCATTTCTGTAAAAAGAAATAACTATTTCCCGGATACTATAACAGATATTGTGTTCAATGGTTTTTGTTAGGTAGGTAGAAGGGACGCACAGTGTTGCCGCTTCCATACAAAAGTGGACAAAAATAGAAGGAGTTGCTATAACTCGGTCAATTCACAGAAATCGGTTCAGATTTGGATATAGCTCCCATATATTTTTTTTTTTTTTGCTATAAATCGCTCAATTTTTAATGAGTAGCCTTCAAATTTAATATGGGATGTTTCCTCAGGCCACTGTTCAGTTTTACCGATTTTGATTTGATTTAGCAAAAATCGGTACAGATTTGGATATACTTACTTAGCTGGCCCATTACAGAACATTTGTTCCATATACCGAACTAAGAAAAGATCTCCAATTCTCTCTGTTTAGTGCTTCGCTTTCTGGAGTACCGCGCCTTTTCATCTCATCATCCACTTGTTTGTGCCATCTATTCCTTGGCCTGTCAATTCTGCGTGCACCGCCAAGCGGTCCGTATTTATACGCCTTTTTAGCGGGTTCATCATCGCTCATTCTTATGATATTTCTTCGGCTTCGGAGCCATACATTAGCACGGGTAGTATCAGCGTTTTGTATAGTGTTATTTTTGTTTGACGAGATGTGGCTTTGTTTTTAAATTGCTTACTTAGACCATAGTAGCATCTGTTGGCCAATACAATTCTTCTTTTTATTTCACAACTGATGTCGTTTGTTGTGTTTACGGAGGTGCCGAGGTAGACGAAGTCTTTTACTACCTCAATATTATAGGAATCAACTTCCACAGTCGGTCCGAGCTCAATGGACGCATTGCGCGTCGACACCATCAACTTGGTCTTCTCACCGTTTACCGCCAGACCCACTTTAGCAGATTCTCCTTCGACATTTATAAAGGTATCAGTTACTTCTTTTACTGATCGGCCCATGATGTCTATATCATCAGCATAAGCAAGTAACATGTGACTATTGGTGTAGATTGTGCCACTTCTTTTGACGTTTGCCTCTCGTATAACCTATTCTAGCAGGATGTTGAAGAGATCACACGAAAGGCTGTCTCCTTGTCTGAAACCTCTTTTGGTACCAAACTCTTCGGAGAGGCTCTTTGCTATTTTAACTGAGGACCTCGTGTCAGTTAAAGTCATTTTACAAAGCCGGATGAGTTTGCGGGGATACCAAATTCAGGCATGGCTTGGAATACCTTTGAACGCAGCGGACTGTCGAAGGCTGCTTTATAATCGACAAAAAGGTGGTAGGTGTCGATCTGCATCTCTTGGGTCTTTTACAGGATTTGCCGCAGGGTAAATATCCGGTCAATGGTGGACTTCCAAGGTCTAAAGCCGCATTGGTATGGTCCAATAATCTCATTGACCATAGGCTTTATTCGTTCGCACAATATCCCTGACACGATCTTGTAGGCAATAGGGAGTAGACTTATGCCCCTATAGTTAGAGCATACAGTCTTATCTCCCTCCTTTTGGACGGGGCACAGGATATTCAGGTTCCAATCGTCGGGTACTCGTTCTTCCTGGTGCTAACTAGCTGACGAAAACACCTTATCAGCTTGTCGCCTCCGGGTTTGCACAAATCGGCTGTTAAGTCATCGGCCCCTGCTGCCTTATTATTCTTCAGCCGATTTATTGCTGTATTTACCTCATCTTGGCTGGGCGGTATACATTCAATACCATCTTCTGGGATTGGTACTGTGGTATCTTCGTCGTCTTCGCTGCTATTGGATACCAACAGATTTGAAAAATGTTCTTTCCATATCCTGAGTACACTATCTGTATCAGTTACCAAACTACCTTGCTGGTCTCTACAGGAGGATGTGCCTGTACCAAAGCCATCAGTTTGGCTCTTGGTAGAATTTTCGGACTTCATTCTGGCTCCTGTACATCTCGATTTTTTCACATTCCCGCTTTTCCATCTCTCTCCTTTTCTCCCTGTATCTCTCTCGAGCGCTACGCGTTGCTACGGACTGTAAAGTAGCCCTATATGCTGCATTTTTCTCTTCGGTGGCAGCACGACATAATATCGGCCTTGTGCTTTTCAAGTACGTCTGCCAATGCGAAGACTGCACCTTCTCTATAAAGAGTGCGAACATTCCAGGTGCATATTCGCAGATCATGGTCCTTAAAACGTTTGCGGGGTTCGTCAAATTTAGAGCGGTTTGTTTTTCTTTTCTTTCGGTTTTTCATAGTAGACTGTTTTTTCTAGGGGAAGGTTACTAACCCGACGCCCAAACCCAAGTTTTTAACGTTCTTATGGATGAACGCGCGGCACATATTAGCTCACTACCTTTAACGGGTGTTAAAGGCTGTTCCCCAGGTGACACCACGGGGAGGTCAGTGTCCACTTGGGATGAAAGAGGCACCCATATAAATCCTGGGCTTTGCCATGTTAAAACCGGTCAGGACCGTTGCTTGGTATCTTCCATCCCCTACGTCAGCCAATTATTACCGAATTTTTCTTTTTGTTTATCATAAATAACTATTTTATGTTTTGGGATTTCAAAATTTCAGAACAATATAAGTCCATATTTATATTAGGCAATTTTCCTTGCGGCAATTGTCAGTTTGTGCGTGAGAGAGGGTGTTGAGAGGCAAATGGTTACCATATGCCTCACCTCTCTCTCCTTCCAACTGACAATTGCCGCAAGGAAAATTGCCTAATATAAATATGGACTAAGTCCCAATTTACATTAGGCGAGTTTACTTGCGGAAATTGTCAGTTTGTAGGTGAGAGAGGGGGCTGAGAGGCAAAGGGTTACAATATGCCTCACCTCTCTCTCCATCATACTGACAATTGCCGCATGTAAACTCGCCTAATGTAAATTGGGACTTATACCCCGTTTATATATAACCGGATTTAACAAACCGTCTGGGTTTTAAATGTCAATTCCATTGCTTATATTTCAAACAAATCCTCTCAAGGAAGGTTAACCCTGCAAAAAGCTCTAATATAAACAGCATATTATATTGTTCGGAAATTTCTGTACTGAAAATGTACTTTAATAACCATGGTAGAACAATATAAGGTAACAGAATTACCCAGCTGATTTAACTGGGCTGTAATGTTAGTGTCAAATTCCATACGACATTTTATATATATTTTTTTTTATTTTCGATGTATATTAGGCATATATATTTTTTGAGCAATAAATATATCATTCATAAAAAAAAAACTATTTCCCATAAAGATTTCTTCACATCAATGACATGTAACCTCCTGCAAGTCTGAAACACGTGCCGCACACTAAAACACCGCTTATGGAGGCGGGACAACATTTTTTAATATGTGTGGTATTCTGTTAAATTTGAAAAAAAAAACTAAAGCCCTAATAAACATGGGCTTTTTAATTTCAAAAACAAAAGATTCAAACACCTCCTCCTTTTTCGATGATTTTTCACAACCCCAAACATTTTGCAAGAATTCTACTTAATTATCCATTTAGTGGAACGATATGGAAACATGCAAATTGAAAACGGAACGAATTTTCATTTATATTTTTCAAAATATTCAATCAAAAGTAAAAAATATTTGTTTTTAGATTCCAATAACTTATAGACATTTCCTTGTTTTGTTTACATATACCGATGACACTAACATTACAAACAAAAACTAATTTCTATGTGGTTGTTGTATTTGTTGTAGTATGTATTTATTTTACCTTGTTTGTTCTACCAAGTTTTATAACGAGTTTTGCAAGCAATATTTAAAAGATTTTTCTTTTACAACCTTTTGAAAAAGAAAATTTTTCAGTAAAATCTGAATTAAATTACTTCTTTAAGGACACGAAATTTCGTAATGAACATACTCCATATTTACTAAGTCATATTCAAGCTATATAGAGGTCTCGAGGCTTTACACTCATCTTGCATCGAGGAAATTAACAGTTCGGTGTTTTGGGAATAGAAATGCATGAAATGTAATGTCTATTGGACGTAATGTACCATATATCAAAATTTTTTCGTGGACTAATTTAATTAAAAATTTGTTTCACTTCCTTCACCAAAACATGGCACGGTGCTCTTGAAACAATTTTAAATGGAAGGTGCTTACACCTTGGAAGTTTTTGCGGATTCTGAAACTACAATGTTTATAGATGAGAAAAATCAAAAAACCAAAAAATCGCCGGAGCGCTTTTTAAATAAATCGCGATTTAAGTTGACATTTTTAGGTGTTGTTTAGGTTTTCACAGTTTTGCTTAGAAACCGCAAGTCCTATCAAAATGGGACTAAAGAAAATGTTGTAGCTATGAAAATTCTCTACAAGATTGACCTTTATGGTGTTCTCGTCGGTTTTACCGTTTTTGAGATATAGAAGTTCAAATTGGGACAATTCAAATTCAATTCAATTCTGTATCGCCCCCTTATAAATCATTGTGATGACTGCAAATTCCCAACTTAAACTCATATATCTAAAAAATGGTACAACTTAAGATAAGTTACTAAAGCCAGTCTTGTAGAGAATTTTCAAAGCTTTAAGATTTTCTCAGGTCCCATATCGATAAGACTTACCGATTTCAAGCAAAATCGCGAAACCCTAACAAAAAAATCTAAAAATGTCAACTGAGCTTCTTTATCTCAAAAATGGTACAGGATGGGAACTAATAATAATCGTCAATCCTCTAGAGAAATTGGACTTACGGTTTCCAAGCAAAATCGTGAAAACCTATAAAACACCTAAAAATGTGAATTTTGACCGCGATTTATTTAAAAATCCCTACAGCGATTTTTTTATGTTTTTGGATTTTTCTCATCTATGAACATTGCTGTTTCAGAATTCACAAAAACTTCCCCTGTGTAAGCGGTTTTCATCAAAAGTTAGTTAAGGCGCACCCTTCATGACATTGTTTTATAAGGGGCCGATTCAGAATTGAATTGAATTTGAATTGTCCCAATTTGAACTTCTATATCTCAAAAATGGTAAAAACTACGAAAATACCATTATCGTCGATCTTGTAGAGAATTTTCATAGCTACAACACTTTCTTTAGTCCCATTTTGATTCGACTTGCGGTTTCTAAGCAAAATCGTGAAAACCTAAACAACCCCTAAAAATGTCAATTTATATCGCGATTTATTTAAAAAGCGCTCCGGCGATTTTTTTAGTTTTTTGATTTTTCTCATCTATGAACATTGTAGTTTCAGAATCCGCAAAAACTTCCAAGGTGTAAGCACTTTCCATTTAAAATTGTTTCAAGAGCACCGTGATGGTAGAATGATAAAAGGTAACCCCGTGCTAACAGCTGATTAAAATTTTTTTTCAAAATATTTATTTTGAAGTACGTTCATTGTCAAATTGAATTTGACACGCAATGCTTATGTAGTTGTATACATGCAAATGTATTTATACAAAAATGTCAATTTAACTTAAAAGTTTTAACAATATTTTTGAATGTCCTTTCTTCCTGGTTCTCAAAAACCGAAAGGAACAAATAATATATCAATAAATGACTGGCAATTATGCAGATTACCCTCCGCGATGTTGGTGGAGCTGTAAACATTAGTCGAGGTATGCATGAAGGAATCGCTCATTGCTGATGGTCGTTTTGTATCGCAAGCCTGCAAACTTTCTGGAAAACGTCAAACTGTTTTGCTACAAGACGCTTATATGTAACTGTCTTTCGTCGCGAACCATTAATCCGTGTAGATTACGACACTAAATTGGTTAAATGGTACGGTTTGTGTAAAACCAATAAAGAAAAGTTCCGTACGGTTTGCGGCTGTACGTGGTTCTGATTACACAAAGAATCATTGTTGCAAGGACAGGATGAACTGATTTCGCAAAACAAAAAAAGTAATTTTATGTTTTGAAACATTTTTATTAATTAATAAAATTAAAACAAAACAACTACAAAATAAGATTTTTGTATCTTTTCAAATGCTTGATGGGAATTTCTGTATTCTCCACAAGACCATATACGTTGACGTTCTGGTGAGAACTTCGGAAACCATACAACCTACAAAGCTTGTTATTGCTGCTGCTGTCGTTGTTGCGGCATATTTTGTTGTTGAGCGATTGAGTAGTTGGCACTTGATATGGTTATTTATATTCAGAAATGAAATTCATCTGTGATTCTGCTTATTTCGCTGCTTATCGTCTATCGTGGCCTCGTTGGAAAATGTTAATCCTAAGCGCATCATATTGGTTACCGTGAAGTTTTCGATTTCTTTCCTAGTTTGATTTGCGGACCAATGATAGCTTTTGCCAACAAGCAAATTATTCTGAACCACAAAGAATCATCATCATCTATCAATTTATGTCCCTTCACGCTATTACTTCGGTGTCCGCGGAAATATTTAGAGGTTTTCTTTGGTAAGAAATGTTGATTAATCGACTGAAAGATTCGACGTTAATATATCTGGCAGCAAAAATAAAAAATGAATTGATTTGATAGTTCACAGAATGTATCTATGCATTTCAAAAAATAAACAAACTTGTTTTGATTTTGTTATGAAATGTCATGCCGTATTATTGTTGTTCTGTATTTGACACGCTCCCGTACAGACATACAGGGTTGTATTTACCTAAATTTGACAGACGCGACTACCTTTTATCATTCTACCATGCAACAAAATTTTGTAATCCAATTTTTGAAAATTTTTTTGCTAAACAGTAGGAGATAGTAATACAGAAAAGTTAATTATTGTGCGTCAAAGAGTGCATTCCCACTTGATTTTTTTCCTACCATCAACAAAGTTGTAGCTGAAAACAACCGTAAACGGAAGTAATCCTCAAACAATAGTGTATTAAATTCAGCTGTAGTATTGTAGGGTACGCCTTTAGCTAACGATAAAAATGTGACGCAATCCGTTTCAGAGAATTTTGAGACGATTTAGCCCAGTCCGTCCGTCTGTCTGGCTGACTGGAGCGCATGATAACTCTCGAACTATCAACCGATTTGGTCCAAATTTTGGATTTCGTAAGATTTTGTCCAAACCTTGTTTTAGTCACATCGGTCCATTCCTTCGGGCATCTGCCCACACAAAACTTCAAAATGTTTCTCTAATTCGAGTAATTCGAATATGAATTATATCGGTTCACACCAAGCAAAATTTTAAATATCCGATTTGACCGAAAGTTTCATATCGTTAAACCAAGAGGCTCTATAGGGGTGAATATCTTTGGATACCTCCCTCTCAAACGTTTAACATAAACACAGTTTATGGATGTTCGACATTTGGCACTCTGACCAAAGATATTCCTTGCGGTATTGTTACTGTGATATTCTTTTTTTCGTAAGGATTCAGGATTTTTCGGGGCGATTTCGGGACTGCGGTATTTGTCGGGACTTGCCTATATCGAAGCATTTTGTAAAGTAAAAAAATTAAATTTTCATTGAAAATGAAATAAATAAAAGCTGTGTTCCTTTACTTACCTGAGGTTACCATTTTTAATATTTGTTACCATTTTTAACCTGCAAAGCGTTCCTTAAACCCAAAAAGTGGTAAAACTGGCAGCAATTTTTAAGAGAGTTAGAGAGGAGAGAGAGCACAAATGCCTTTTTCTTCTACCACAGGCTACCAGCAAAATTTCTGCAGGTAAAAAATGATACCAGATCTACCATTTTTCCGTTCCTTTACTTTTCTGTTAAAAGAGAGAGCAATTTTGAGAAATTTTGACACTTTTCTCTTTTACCACTTTTACCATTAAAAAAGTAAAGGAACAAAGCTAAAATTAGAAAATAGTATTGTAATCAAGGCAAATTTATGTAAGGTATATGCATGAATTACAACGAGTAACAAATTTACAAAAACAACATTGTTGTTATTGAAAACTAATTGTCAAAGAAAATATAATAGGGTCTTTTATCAGAAAAAACATAATACATTTGGAATTACAAATAGAATAATTCGAATTACAAATGGAATGATTCGAATTACTAAATAAATAATACGAATTACAAATGTAATAATTCGAATAATTCGAATTACAAATAACTGGTAAGAATTACAAATGGAAATCTCGAATTACAACTATACCATTTTCATACCATACCGAAGAATTTCAGTTGTAATTTGAGAATTCCAATTGAATTTCGAATTATTTCATATGTAATTTGAGAATTCCATTTGAAATTCGAATTATTTCATTTGTAATTTGAATTTTTTCATTTGTAATTCGAATTATTTCATTCAAAATTCGAATGTTTCCTTTTGTAATTTGAATTTTTCTATTTGTAAATGGAAGTTTTTCATTTGGAATTTCAAATAAAAAATTCAAATTACAAATGGAAAAATTCGAATTATAAACAATTCAAATTACAAATGAAATAATTTGAATTTCAAATGGAATTCTCAAATTACAAATGATATAATTCGAATTTCAAATGAAATTCTTAAATTGCAAATGAAATAATTCGAAATTCAATTGGAATTCTCAAATTACAAATGAAATTATTCGAATTACATGTGAAAATGTGTAAAACAAGTGAAAAAGTATCAGTCGGCTTTGCCGACCGAGATATAACCTCAGCCTGTGTGGATTGAAATACTTTTTTTTTTTGCAAAAAAAAAAAAAAAAAAAAAAAAATATTTATTAAATGGGTTGTCAAAATTTTGGGCATACGAACCGAACCGTATGGATAGGATTAGAGCTCAAAAGTTGCCGGGGATATCGATAGATAGATACCTTTAATAAAAATGTCCAAAGGATCCTCGAACAGACCCTCAACCACACAAAAATGTTGAACATAAACTAAGTTTCGACAATATTTATATATCCACAGTTTGGACCAAATCGTATAGGAAGGATCTCGTTTTTTTCTTTATAGTAGTTGCTTTAGACCCAGAGCAATAACAATCACCTGATATTTTAATGATTAACTTATCTTAATGCCAACATTGACCCGTATTATGGAGTAGGAGTCGTAGGAATTTGAAGTTTCTCGATCAAAAATACCCAATTTTGAGATGAATTTCAATTTTATTTTGCATAATCTCTCTTCATTCATTCGTTTTTCTTTAGTTTTTTATAAAACTAAGAAGAAACAATAATTTTATGCCAATTTTTTAACGTATTATAGACAATTAAAGTCCACAGCTTTCATAAGGTCTTATTTCCAGGGTATTAAAGTCAGAGTTCGACCAATTTTAGCGTTTTAAACTTGAAATAGCTTTTATTTATTTCAATTTTAAAGAATCGTAACAGTAGTATTCAAACTTTGCATTTTTACTCAAGTTATTAAAGAATGTGCTATTCCGATGAAACACTTTAAACGGTACAAATTTTGGGCTTTTTGAAAGAAAATGAAAAAAATTATAACGGTACGTTATCGAAGCCAAACTTTTTGTTGGATGATACTTCATAAGATTACAAACCAAGATATATATTCCCGAGGATATTCCACGGATATCGACTAAAATGAAGTAACAAAAAGCAATTTGAAATGTGCTATTAACATGAAACGTTTTATTTGAGAGATTCCATCATGAGAAAGTGCATTTCTAAATAAAACACTGAAACTTAAAATTTTTAAATTATATTTTAATTTTAACTTTTTAGTAAATACATTTTTTTGACCACTAAGAACAAAATTATAATAAATTTAGGCCGAAAATTTAGATAAAATCTTTAAAATGTCTGAAATCTTGCAGTACCGTTATATAAAGGCTATACCAAAAACTGGACTTATGTCCATAATTTTTGGTGGGGATAATTCTGTATTATTGGGGACTCCAAATGCCAAGTTAGAGCCAATTCGGCCTCAAAATGAAGATAAAATCCTCATAATACTTGAAATCGGGTGGTACCGCTATAAGAGGCCAATACCAAAACCTGAACCTATGTTCACAATTTTTGGTGGGGAAATGTCTGTATCATTGGAAATCCCAAATGACAGCTAATTCGGACAAAAATGAAAATAAAATCCTCAAAATGCCTGAAATCGGGTGGTACTGCTATAAGGGGGCAATACCGATGTATCATTGGAAATCCCAAATGCCAAATGACAGCTAATTCGGGCAAAAATGAAGATAAAATCCTCAAAATGCCTCAAATCGGGTGGAACCTCTATATGGGGGCTGTAGGAAAAATTGGGCCCATATTCATGTATTGTCATCCAAATCTGAAAAGTGTGCAAAGTTTCAGTTCGATTGGTCAACTGCAACTGTGGGGAAAATGAGTTACCTGAGTGGAAATGCAAGTTAAATAAAACACCGTTAGAGCGCTGTATAATGGACCAACTTTTGTTTTAATTTCATATTCATGTATTGTCATCCAAATCTGGAAAGTGTGCAGAGCTTTAGTTCGATTGGTCAACTGCAACTGTGTCAAAATTGAGTTACCAGATTTGAAATGCAATTTAAATAAAACATCGTTAAAACACTGTGAAATGGACCAATCTTTGTTTTAATTTCATATTCATGTATTGTCATCTAAATCTGAAAAGTGCGCAAAGTTTCAGTTCGATTGGTCAACTGCAACTGTGTTAAAAATAAATTACCAGATTTGAACTAAACGAACCAAAGCAAGTTAAATAAAACACTGTAATAATAAAAAAAAAAGAAAATAGAAAAACATTTTAAGTCCTATTTGGTAGTGAGATTCGAATGAAAACTATTTTTTCTTAATTTTTTAAAATTTGTCAACAAAAATTTTCCTTTTCCTATGAAAGTAGAATATCCCACCTTTACAATGATGCTAAGTAGGTTGGCGTAGGTGGCCAATAACGGAGTAAGCGGGCAATCAACCGAGATATCGCAAATGTCAGTAACATATCCAATTTTTCAATTTTTTGTAATCATGCTACAGGTTGGAATTTTGATAGGATAGTCACGAAAATTTGGGGGTTGATGGGGGCCCCACAGAGGAAGAAGCCTATTGATTTTGGTGAAACTCGGATAATATTTAGGGGTCAGAATATATTGTGAATATATCGGCTTTTAGTATGGGGTATTCCAACGGCAAAGCCTGTCAATGGAAGAAGAAAATATTACCTTTACATTGGTGTAAAGTAGGTCATGTATTTCGCAAACTATCGTGCGACTCCCGTTACGTATCCTGCGATTTGTTTTGTTTGAGAAAATAAAATCTGTCGTTATTTTGAATTATTTTATTTAATCGATTTCTTCAAAATAATGAATGAATCCGCCTTTGAAACGTGAAAGTGTACTTTTACGTGTTATTTTGTATGGCTTGTCCGTCGCATTGATTTTCGTTTCGAATGTGTTTACATGAACAGAAAATTATATTTGTCCACTTCGGAAGCGCAAGAAACTTTTCGGTCAACATAGATAAACAGACAGTAAATTGTTTGTTTTAGTGTAATTTTTTCATAATTGTATATTTCTCTATACAAAGTGAAAAACAAGTAAAAATTATAAGTTCAGCCGGACCGAACTTTATTATACCCCCAACATGAAATATTCTGACCAGAAATGGAATAATTAGTTTATTTTCCTGTCCTTAATATCAGGCAGAGACGTTTTCTGACCACTGATAACCCCATAACAAAATTACAGCCAATTTGGACTGGAAATGTATATAAAAACTTCAAAGAACTTCAAATCTGACGGTACTATTATATGGGGGCTATACCAAAACCTGGACCTATATCCACACTTTTTGGTGGGAAAGTTTTCCGATCAATGAGAACTCCAAATGCCATATTGCAGCCAATTCAGGCCGAAATTTTAGAAAAAAACTTAAAAACACCTGAAATCTGATGGTACCGTTATATGGGGGCTATAGGAAAAACTGGACCCATATTGATGAATTTTTGGCTAAAGTATTTTTTACTAATTTTAAGTATTTACTGACAAATCGGATCTATTCGACGATTAGAAATATTTTTGTCGCGCCTTCCCATACAAGTGTGACCACTGTGCGTCCATACTCGTACCAGAATTAGGGGAGAGTGTTACAGTTCGCTAGGTATAACCATCGTGCCACATGGTGTGAGAAATGATGCCACCTGGCAGACCATCTCCCTATAATTATCTCGATCAGCGGACTACCCGATTTTATCACCTCTGAACTTTCATCAATCATGCGAAAGTTAATTAGCCTACTCATCGCTTCAGAGATATTCCCAACCCTTCTGATTTCCGGGTAGCAGAGAGGACTTTTCTAAAATTCACCACTGCTGCAAACGCTCGATATTAGACAAGCAGGTGTCTAATACCCGAAATGAGACCAAATTTTCCAGCAGTTCCGACATTGGAGCCGGAATAAATGAATTGTGGGCAACGGCTAAGTCACTCTCGAACCCTGGAAAAAAGGAAGACAGGATTTCAGTCACGTTTTGCGACATTAAGCTGTCTGATTCGAAGAGGCGCGGATGTTATTTTAATTGGCTACTAAAATACATTTTATTTAAGTGTTAAAAAATGTCACAAACCACTTCGAAAAAAATAAAATTTTGAAAAAAAAAATTCAAAAAATATTTCCTGTTGCACGAATGAATGACCTTTTGCCTATTATTGACTGTAATAACTTTTATTCCATTTAAATATTGAAACCACTTTTAATCGATGTGATATATTAAATTAAATTATATATAATATAAACTCATATATGTGTAATGATATGATGATACAATTAGTGAGAAACAAAAGATTATGCAATTTTGGTTATATAGTGTGGCTCCAAAGCTTATTTTCAACTATATACATATTTGCTTAAAATGACTTAAAATGAAAGTTTGTCAAAAAGGTCATATAGACAAATTTTCTAGTGACTTTGTGCCTGAGTTTTTTTTTCGAATTACCTTATAATTAAGATTTTATCTAATCTTGGGTAAAAACTTATCATAATATGATGCGGGGATACTAGGTTGCAAAAAAGTCATAACTCTAGTATATACACTTTGATACGAAAAAATTAGCCTCATCGAAATAATGGTTTTAGACCACAAGTATATTTTGACGAAATGCACTTCAGACAATTTTGAGTCGATTTAGCCATGTTTGTCCGTCTGTTTGACTATCTATCTTTCCGGCTGGCTGGAGCGCACTATAACTCTAGAAAAGATTTGGGCCAAGATTTGGTTCTCGCAATATTTAGTCCAAAGTTAGATCAAGTTCAGTGATGGGCCACACTGGTGCACTTCTTCCGTACTGGCCAGTAGAAATTCAAATTTTCAAATTCAAATTTTCGTCTACGCTTCCTGACACAAATTCATTGTGACCAATTAAAGTGCCGATAACTATCGAAACGAGAGATTGACATTAGTCCAACCTATGCGCATCTTCTTATTTCTTTCACGTTTAAATCATGATCGAATATGAACTATATCGGTCCACTCAATTCCAAATTTGTTCGAAAATATGCATGGTTTGTTTTTACAACAGGTACAACGGCTCATATTACGACAGTACAATTATTATCGATGGTAAGTCTATACTGACTAATATAATTACTCTAAAGCTGTAAAAACATTACGGCCACCTTTTACAGCTATTAAACTTAGTCCTCTATTTTAATCAATCTTAGCGCATAGTAGTCCTTCTGCCAAACTTACGACAAATTCGAAGTTGGACTACATATATCGGCCCACTTCTTCTGGATCTTCTCCCACAAAAGTTCCAATATTTCGGTTTAAATAAAGGTTCACACATGGTCGCGGTTAAATTGCAAACTTAATATCGGATAGTTCTCGCTCTACTCATTACAATAGTAATGCTTTGAAAAAAAATGCTGTTTTCATTATGTCACAGGCTGAGGGTATATTTCTGACTTCTACTTTTTATACCCTCCACCATAATATGGAGGGTATAATTAAATTTGCCATTCCATTTGTAACTCATCGAAATATTCATCGGAGACCATATAAAGTATGTCTGTCCGTCCGTCCGTCTGTTGAAATTACGATACAGATCGCAATTTTTAAGATAGAGCATTGCAATTTGGTATAGAAGTTTCTATTACTCCTAGGATGTTGGGTATTGCCAATAGGATATATCGGTTCACGTTTTGATATGGCCCCATTGGAACGGTTCCACCCCATTTTCTGTATTTTGAAGGTTTTAGCTTCATTATCACACCGAAAGGGCTGAAATATGGTAGTTAGTCTTTGTTGGGGGTATAGAACTTTCCCCTATAATTCTGTTGGTATTGGTCCACGCCTTCATATAGCCCCCATAGAACGGTACCTCCCGATTTTCGGTATTTTGAAAGATGTGGCGTCAATATTTCTTCGAAATGGCTGAAATTTGGTATTTAGTCTACGTTGGGGGTACGAAACTTTCCCCCAGAAAATTTTCGGTACAGGTCCACGCCTTCATATAGCCCCCATAGAACCTCCCGATTTTCGGTATTTTGAAAGTTATGTCCACAATAATCCATTGAAATGACTGAAATTTGGTATTTAGTCTTTGTTGGGGTATTCAACTTTACCCTCTAAATTTGTCGGTATAGGTCCACGCCTTCATTTAGCCTCCATAGAACCTCCCGATTTTCGGTATTTTGAAGGTTGTGGCCTCAATATTCATCCGAAGTGGCTGAAATTTGGTATTTAGTCTTCGTTGGGGGTATTGAACTCTCCCCCAGAAATTTGTTGGTACAGGTCCATGCCTTAATAAAGCCCCCATACAACGGCAACACCCGATTTTCGGTATTTTGAAGGTTTTAGATTCATAATCACACCGAAATGGCTGAAATTTGGTACTTATCCTTCGTTGGGGGTATAAAATATCCCCCCAGATGTTTGCTGGTATGGGTCCACGCCTTCATATAGCCCCCAAAAACGGTACCTCCCGAGTTCCGTGTTTTTAAAGGTTTTAGCTTCATTTTCACACCGAAATGGCTGAAATTTGGTATTTAGTTCTCATTTGAGGTATAAAACTTTCCATATGATATTTGTCGGTATAGGTCTATGCCTTTATATAGGCCTCCATAGAACGGTACCTCCCAATTTTCGGTATTTTGTAGGTTGTGGCCACATCAACCCACCGAAATGGCTAATATTTGGTATTTAGTCTATGTGGGAAGTAAACCCCTTTCCGACTGAATTTTCTCGGTATAGGTCCACGTTTCGATATAGAAGAACTGTTCCTCCCGATTTTCGTAATTGTGAAAGATGTGACGTCAATATCCCACCGAAATTACGTATTTAGTCTTTCATTGGGTTATACAATGTTCCAGAAAAAATTATCAGTATACACGGTGCTTTTGAAACAAATTTAAATAGAAGGTGCTTGCACCTGGGCAGTTTTTGCAGATTCTTAAACTACAATGTTCAAATCAAAAAACAAAACAAAAATCGCCAGAGCGCTTTTTAAATAAATCGCGATTCAAGTTGACATTTTTAGGGGTTGTTTAGGTTTTTGCGATTTTGTTTGGAAACCGCAAGTCCTATCAAAATGGTAATAAAGAAAGTTGTTGTAGCTATCAAAATTCTCTACAAGAGTCGTAGGTTTTACCATTTTTGAGATATAGAACTTCAAATTGAAACAATCACTGACTGTTTCGCCCCTTTATAAAACAAAATCATGAAGGGTTCGCCTTAACTAACTTTTAATGAAAAACGCTTACACAGGGAACGTTTTTGTGAATTCTGAAACAGCAATTTTCATAGATGAGAAAAATCCCAAAACTAGAAAAAATTGCTGTAGGGATTTTTAAATAAATCGCGGTCAAAATTATTTTTAGGTGTTTTTTATGTTTTCACGAATTTACTTGGAAACCGCAAGTCATATCGGAATGGGACTAAAAAATGTTGTAGTTGTGAAAATTCTCTACAAGACTGACCTTTAGGTTTTTTTCGTAGGTTTTTCCATTTTAGAGATATAGAGGTTCAGTTCAAATTTTTTAGGTTTTTATCTTAAGTCTTCAAGATTTGGCTTGAAAACCGGAAGTCATGTCAAAATGGGACTAAAGAACATTTTGTAGCTGTGAAAATTCTCTACAAGATTGGCCAATTTATTTTTTTTTAGGTTGTACAATTTTTGAGATATATACGTTTAAGTTGGGAAATTGCAGTGTAGCGTTGTTTTATAAGGAGACTTGTCCCAATTTGAACTTCTATATCTCAAAAATGGTAAAACCTACGAAAATATCATGAAGGTCACTCTTGTAGAGAATTTTGATAGCTGCAACATTTTTTTTATTCTGATTTTGATAGGACTTGCGGTTTCCAAGCAAAATCGCAAAAATCTAAACAACCCGTAAAAATATCAACTTGAATCGCGATTTATTTAAAAAGCGCTTCGGCGTTTTTTTTTTTTTTGTTTCTTGATTTTTCTGAACTATGAACATTGTAGTTTCAGAATCTGCAAAAACTTCACAGGTGCAAGCAACATCCATTTAAATTTGCTTCAAGAGCCCCGTGTATAGTAGCGTAACTCTTGATTTGCGGTATTTTTTAGGTTTTAACCACATTATCTTACTGAAATATCGAAATTTGATAATTATTCTTCTTTGAATATAAAAACTTTACGCCAGAAATTGTTCGGTATAGATAGACGTTTTGATATAGCCCTATAGAACGGTACCTCCCGAATTTCGGTATTTTGACGGTAAGCGAGATTGTTTTACCGAAATGGCTGAAATATGGTAATAAATCTTCTTCATAAACAAAAGGAAACTAATTTTTTCATTTTACTTAAATACCACTAGTGGTGGAGGGTATAACAAGTTCGGGCCGACCGAACTTAAAGCCGTTCTGACTTGTTTACATATTTTACTTGTTATTAAGAAATAAGAGACGGAAGATTTGAAATGTTTCCTTAGCAATTTGTTGTTGCATTATTATCATTCATTCACTCATTTTTTTTTGTTTTGTTTACAGGTACCACAGCCATATTATCGGTTTTCACATTTCTATTTTTAATACCGTTCGTTGTTGATCCCGCTATATCAACCATAATTGCCGACTATGACCCGGTGCCGGTAACTTGCATTGTCATCGAACACATTCAGGCATCGGGTATTAAAAATTGTACATGGAGCTCGTGTCGAGAGGGCTGTACATCATCACCGAATAAGTAAGTTAAGTGGAATTTTGAATTCCCCCAAATACGAAAATGTTTATATGTATGTGTGTATATGTTTGTATTTTTATTCACAGATGTCACCAATTGTATGTGAATTATACACGAATTCCATACCATGAATGGGAAAAGAATCCACGTGACTTGGAGACGGTCATTTGGGATGTTAGTTTAACTAGATTCTTAATAAATTCCGAAGGATGTGGTTATCCACCAACCACAAATTGCAGTGTCTTTGCCCAGCAGTATGGGTATGTTTGGGATGCGACAACAGAGTTTTGATTTTATACATATCCTTATTTTTTCTTAATTTCTATTTTTTTCACAGCTTTTCACACATTGGTGAACCCTTCCCCTGTTATTATAGTCGTGCTTATCCCGAGGTGGTTATTGGCCGCTATTCATGGGAAAATAATTTAGTTCATTTGCTGTTGTCATTGATTATACCAACGGTGCTGTTTGCTCTATCCATTGGTGTTCTAAGCTATTGGTATTGTCCATGTTGCGATAATGCCTGCAACAAATCATCCCGGGTGTATGCCGAAAAATTTCCCACAAAGGAAGAGTGAGTGCAAAATTAATAAATCAATACTCGATTCATATATTACATTCCCCAAGAAAAAAACTTAAGCAAAAAATTTCCAACACTTTTAACTTTCCATAACTATTCTGTCAAAATATGGCTATCCCCAACCTAATCCTAACACAATCACACAAATTCCAAGAATGAATATGACAAAAAACATGAAGGAATTATTTTAATGTGTTTCTTTATTAATTTGTTGTTCGTATTTTATTTAGCATAAAGTTACTTATATAGTTATTGAAAACATTAAATTAGTAATACATGGGCTAGATAACGTCCTTAGAGCAACACATGCATTTTGACGCCCTTTTATTATTACACTAAACTTCGAGTAGAATGATTTGTTTTTTTGGATAATGCTATTTTTAACATACTTACTTACTTACTTAGCTGGCCCATTACAGAACATTTATTCTATAGCCCGAACTAAGAAAAGATCTCCAATTCTCTCTATTTGTTGCTTCGCTTTCTGGAATACCGCGCCTTTTCATCTCATCATCCACTTGTTTGCGCCATCTATTCCTTGGCCTGCCAATTCTGCGTGCACCGCCAAGCGGTCCGTGTTTATACACCTTTTTAGGGGGGTCATCATCGCTCATTCTTATGATATGGCCTAGCCAACGCAATCGCTGCATCTCGATACGTTTAACAATATTGATGTCGTTGTACAGCAGATACAGCTCGTGGTTCATGCGACGTCGATATTCACCGTCAACGCAGATTGGTCCGTAGATCTTTCGAATAATTTTTCTCTCAAACACACCAAGCACTGCCATGTCTGCTTGCGCAAGTACTCAGGCTTCGGAGCCATACATCAGCACGGGTAGTATCAGTGTTTTGTAGAGCGTTATTTTTGTTTGACGAGATGTGGCTTTGCTTTTGAACTGCTTACTTAAACCAAAGTAGCATCTGTTGGCCAATATAATTCTTCTTTTTATTTCACAACTGATGTCGTTTGTTGTGTTTACGGAGGTGCCGAGGTAGACGAAGTCTTTTACTACCTCAATATTATAGGAACCAACTTCCACAGTCGGTCCTAGCTCAATGGACGCATTGCGCGTCGACACCATCAACTTCGTCTTCTCACCGTTTACCGCCAGACCCACTTTAGCAGATTCTCCTTCGACCTTCATAAAGGTATCAGTTACTTCTTTTACTGATAGGCCTATGATGTCTATATCATCAGCATAATCTATTGGTGTAGATTGTGCCACTTCTTTTGACGTTTGCCTCTAGTATAACCCTTTCCAGCAGGATGTTAAAGAGATCACACGAAAGACTGTCTCCTTGTCTGAAACCTCTTTTGGTACCAAACTCTTCCGAGAGGTTCTTTCCTATTTTAACTGAGGACCTCGTGTCACTTAAAGTCATTTTGCAAAGACGGATGAGCTTTGCGGGGATACCAAATTCAGACATGGCTTGGAATACCTTTGAACGCAGCGGGCTGTCGAAGGCTGCTTTATAATCGACAAAAAGGTGGTAGGTGTCGATCTGCATCTCTTGGGTCTTCTCCAGGATTTGCCGCAGGGTAAATATCTGGTCAATGGTGGACTTGCCAGGTCTAAAGTCGCATTGGTATGGTCCAATTATCTCGTTGACCATAGGCTTTAGTCGTTCGCACAATATCCCTGACACGATCTTGTAGGCAATAGGGAGTAGACTTATGCCCCTATAGTTAGAGCATACAGTCTTATCTCCCTTCTTGTGGACGGGGCACAGGATACTCAGGTTCCAATCGTCGGGTACTCGTTCTTCCTGCCAGATGGTGCTAACTAGCTGATGAATACACCTTATCAGCGTGTCGCCTCCGGTTTTGAACAGCTCGGCTGGTAAGCCATCGGCTCCTGCTGCCTTATTATTCTTCAGCCGATTTATTGCTGTCTTTACCTCATCTTGGCTGGGCGGTATACATTCAATACCATTTTCTGGGAATGGGACTGTGGTATCTTCGTCGTCTTCGCTGCTATTGGATACCAACAGTTTTGAAAAATGTTCTTTCCATATCCTGAGTACACTATCTGTATCAGTTACCAAATTACCTTGCTGGTCTCTACAGGAGGATGTGCCTGTACCAAAGCCATCAGTTTGATGCTTGACTCTTTGGTATAATTTTCGGACTTCATTCTGGCTCCTGTACATCTCAATTTGTTCACACTCCCGCTTTTCCATCTCCCTCTTTTTCTTGCGGAAAGGACGTTTATCCTCTCTCATTTTCTCCCGATACCTCTCTCGTGCGCTACGCGTTGCTACTGATTGTAAAGTAGTAAACGACACTCCTGGTCATACCATGGATTCCTTGGTGGAGGTCTCTGGTATCCAAGTACTGATTTTGCGGCTGTTTGCATGGAGTGGGAAATGTTTTGCCATTGTCCTGATATGTTATCGGGACGAGGAGTGCTTTGATTAAGTAGTCGGGCCAGTTGAGTAGAATATGCTGTGGCTATCTGTTGTGATTGCAGCTTACCGATGTCCAACTTCCGTGTTGTGTCTGTTCGCACGTTGTTTGCTACGTTTAATCTGGTACGTACCTTTGCTGCAACAAGGTAGTGGTCCGAGTCTATGTTTGCACCTTGGAACGATCGTACATCCAACACGCTTGATGTATGTCTTCCATCTATCACAACGTGACCAATTTGATTTCTTGTTCTTTGATCTGGCGACAGCCATGTGCCCTTATGAATATGGAGATGCTTAAATCTGGTACTGCTAACTATCATGTTTCTTGCAGCTGCAAAGTCTATCAGCCTCATGCCATTGTTAGATGTTTCACTGTGGAGACTGAATTTCCCGACTGTTGTGCCAAAGATATTCTCCTTTCCAATTTTGGCATTAAAATCGCCTAGTATAATTTTAATATCATGGACAGGGAAACGGTCATATGTTTCTTCTAAGCGCTCGTAAAATAAATAAATAAATAAAGCTGATGTTGAAGAATTTTGCTTTTAATCCAATTGCAGCGAGTCTTTCATTAACTGGGGTGAAGCTGGAGACCAGATGTTTTAACCTCCTACCAACTACAAAGCCGCAACCAATGCTTTGTGTCATGGCAGCTATAATACAGTGCGTCAACTTTAGGTGTTGTTGTGACGCCTTTCCCATTCCATCGTATTTCCTGTATGGCAGTAATGTCGGCCTTGTACTTTTCAAGTGCATCTGCCAATGCGTAAACTGCACCTTCTTTATAAAGAGTGCGAACATTCCATGTGCAGATTCGCAGATCATGGTCCTTAAAACGATTGCGGGGTTCGTCAACTTTAGAGGGGTTTGTTTTTCTTTTGTTCGTTTTTTCATAGTAGGCTGTTTTTTTCTAGGGGAGGGTTACTAACTCGACGCCCAAACCCAAGTTTTTAACGTTTTTATGGGTGAGCGCGCGGCACATGTTATCGGGTGTCAGTGTCCACTTGAAATGAAAGAGGGACCAAGATAAATCCTGGGCTTTGCCATGTTAAAGCCGGTCAGGACCGTTCCTTGGTATATTCCATCACCTACGTCACCCGGAACCGTTATTATATTGTAGTGAAATTCCCAGTTGGAAGTTGTCTGCTATGTGTCTTTAAAGTTGTATCCAATCAATTGAAGACGGCTCGACGACAGCCCTTTGCGATCATCGACGACATTTTCACACAAATGTAGCAAAACTCGTGCACGATAAGTTGAGCGACAAGGTAAGCGAGTCTTCATGGACGATAAAATGAACATTAACTTGTACATTGCAAGACATTTTCGTTCAGAATGTCTGTCACACATCGCACATGGAAGAGTGACAAATTTGGTGACACTGTCTTGTTTAAAGACAATTTTGAAATTTTTCGTTGATGAAATGGTCATCGCAGATTCAATGTCCTACTGTGTTATAATGCTTTCTCACACAACGGTGTAGGATATAATGGTTTTTGCAAATCACAGAATGATAATCAGATATAAAAAACCTATAATGTTATGTTAATGTTAAAGCGAAACAAGAGTGTATGTGTTGCTCATAGATTTTTTTACTATAGACTGAAATTATTAGTTCATATACTTACATACATATATTAACTTATTACATATCTTATGCAGTTTTATGGTTATTTAAATTTGACTTATATTAATTATGTAGTTTCAATGTGTTTCTGATTAATGTGAAATTTATAAACAAAATATGAAAAGCTTTAATTTTATAGCATGCTGTTTGGATTGTATGTGAATTGGTTTTGTATCCGAAAATAACAACTAAAAATAATCAACTAAATTAAATCTTTAAAAGCCATTGGCTTCCAATTTTCTTAGTTTTGTTTTTAATGTTAAGCGCATGCCGAATTCCTAATAAAACTGTTTTAAGTCTATATTTTTATAATTATTACAAAATAAAATATTGGCAATATATTCAAAAAATAAAATAATTTGTTATATTTGTTATTATTGGTTTTCTTTTTTAAATTTATTATTTTAATTAATTCTTTTTCGAATTGAGCTGTTATGATCTAAGGCGTACATTGAAAAATTAGGAATCCACCAAAGTCCCACACATTCAACCATTATGCTACGTTTCACGGGTGGTTAAGACCTTCCATTCGGCATATTAGAATGTTATTTTAGTGGGTGGACGAAGGCTAAGCTTGGAAACCAGCATTTATACTCAACTCATTCAAAAATTGTATATTCGAATTATTTATTTAATATCAGTGACTTCATTGGATTCCTAATTTTTCAATGTATGTACCTCTTAGGTCATAACAGCTCAACTCGAAAGAGAATTAATTCAAATATCACTATTAAATTACCTTCGCCTTAATAAGGCAAAATAAAAATGATTTCAGCATGAACCGGGCTGGGATCCGAACCTGGGTCTCCGACAACCAAGTGACATGGTTGCTGGCGTCTTAGCGTTCTGAGCCACCATCAACTGCTCAAAGCTTCCGATGACAAATATTGATGATCAAAATCTTCTGATACAGAATGACAAATACAAATAAAGGTAGAAAATAGCTGTCATAGTATTTGTAATAAAGCATTGAAAAATGAGGTTGCCAGCCAAGTCGGACTATAGGAAAAGTTTGGAATTAAATATCGGACATTAAATAAATTATTGAAATATACAATTTTCGAATGATTTGAATAGAAATGCTGTTTTCCAAGCTTAGCCTTCGTCCACCCACTAAAATAACATTCAATAACATTCCTGATGATCGGACTTAACCACCCTACTCCTATTTTTTTAACGTACCTCTTAGGTCATAACAGCTCAACCCGAAAGAGAATTACTATCAAATATCACTTTAAAATGATCTTCGCCTTAATAAGTCAAAATAAAAATTTATTATTTTACTAGCAGACCCAGGTCCGCGTTGCTGTCCCGTCGTATTGAGTTTTAATGACAACTTTTTATGGACTTTATGATTTCCAATTCATAAAATGGGTTTTTTACCTCATTTCTTTGGGTCCATTGTCAAATCAAGTTATTCATTGAGGATTTTAAATTTATCAACAGATTTTGCTGTAACCTTTCTTTTCTCTTACGGACTTTGTTGAAATATTTCGGCCATTGCTGCTATTATAATCGTCCCTGTCCCCTATCTTTATCCTAAATCGATTATATTTTGAACCTCACCATTAAGGAAATTTGTAAATATATAGTTTTTCTTAATAGGGGAGATGACGCGCCACCTCCGAAATTTACCATTGTACCATGGCACATTTCACTTAATTTCATGAAAATAGTTTCGTTAGTTTTCGAGATATAACGTACTTAAAAATGGTCGGGACTTTGAGCACCAAGAAAGAACGGAGGCGCAACCACCGTAGCATTTGCTGCAAATTTTATGGAAATAAGTTTAGTAGTTTTGGAGATATAACATATTTAAAAAAAGTAGGCGTGGACGGATCTAGGCCCCGATATGATAAGGATATAACGTTTTTTTAAATATGGCATATGGAGATAATCCATCCCCTTAGATAGGGCGGAGACACGACCACAAATGTCTCGTAAATAAATTTTCAAACCGATACATTCGTAATTATTGTAAAACTAACATTTTTAAAGAAACAGAGTATAGGATAAGTACCCCGCCCCCTCCGAAATTAAACTAAATTTGTAGCCTATTTTAACCGGGGGTCATCCCTGTACATTTCCTGGGAATTTCAGGAAAATCGGTTCAGTAGCTTTCGGTTCAGGAACTTTCTTTTGCCTTTATTTGCTGCTCTTCACTTGTTTTGCTAGTTATAAACACTGCTACCTTGTAATATTGTTATATTACACTGTACAACAAAATTGAACTTTTTTTAAAATTACAAGAAACCCCGCACATATTATGAAAGAGGACCGAAAAAAAAGAAGACACGTGTATCGGCGTTTTGAAAGTTTACGTCGAGAAGTAACCTAAATAGGCGTGGCAAGTTCCGCCCATTTCTACAGGTTTTGAAATATTCGACATCAGATTTCTTGGAATCCTAGGTATAAAGTGTCTTTTTATGAAAAAAATTAACCCTCATGCTAGTTACTAAAGGGGTCTTTTTGGTCCCTTTTCTCAAAAACGTTTAAAAACTCCTTTAAAATGTGATCGTATCAGATCAAAATATTCTACAACATTATTTGTCATAAAATTTTACTCTAGATCCCCGAATACACCAAAACTCTAAATCGTACCTAAACGCCAGGAATTTGCCAAAAGTAAAATCATGTTTTAGGGTCAATGTTGTACTTTATCTGAGTTTATTAAATTTGTCCCACAAAACTTCATTCTAGATAGAAGACGTCAAAGACAAAAATATTCTCCATCAAATTTCAATATATGTCAGTTTCTAGGGTTAATTCAGTCAATTTTGTCAGAGCAGGAGTAGCTGCCATCATTATAATGTTTAGGACCATGCCAAAATCATGGATGTTAGGACTTTTATGTCAGATATATATTCACTGGACAATAGCCGTAGACTATCCCCGAATTTTCACATACAATATCAGGAACCTACGACTTATCATGATGACTTTATTTTAGTTTATAGTACTAAAATACGTAATTTTACAAAGTCCGATCTGGGTTGTCAATATTTTCCTTATATATACACCATAGATATTTCAAAAACAGTTTGGATCGAGCACACATAATCTTCTGAAAGAATTTATTATCAAAAAACTTCAATAAAGAATATTTTGTAACCGCAGATAGCGAAAATATGATTAAAAACGGTGGAATATCGTCCTAAATGATATATAAAAAGCGACAGCTTCTGGAGATGTTAAATATTATAGCTACAAATTTCTTTTGTTCAGAGACTCATAATAAAATTTAATTTGGAACATTTCTTCTTTTTACACAACCTCCAAAAAGTGAAGTAGTTTAGGAGATTTTAACTCAGTATGGATCGAGCACACATAATCTTCTTAAAGATTTTTTATGAAAAAACATCAATAAAATATATTTTGTGACCGCAGATAACAAAAATGTGAATAAAAACGGTAGAATATGGTCCTAAATTATGTATAACAAGTAGGAAATGCGTTAAGTTCGGTCGGGCCGAACTTTTTATACCCTTCATCACAAATTTCAGTCATTTCGGTGGATTAATGTGGCCACAACCTTCAAAATACCGAAAATCGGAAGGTACTGTTCTATGGGGGCTATATGATGGCGTGGACCTATACCTACGAATTTCTGGGGGAATGTTTTATACCCCAAACGAAGGCTAAATACCAAATTTCAGCCATCTCGGTGTGATAATGAGGCCAAAACGTTCAAAATACCGAAAATCGGCAGATATCGTCCTATGGGGGCTATATAAACATTTTATGGTAGAAATGTTTCTTAGCCTCTGGAAATGCAAAATACAAAGTTGCAACCGATTCTGTTGTCAAATGAGACTAATACATTTAAAATATATTAAAATGACGTGTACATTATATGGGGCGTTATATGGGGGTAATACCAAAACGTGGACCTATATAAGCCAGCTTTGGTAGGAATGTTTTTTTGGCCTCTGGAGACACAAAATACCAAATTACAACCAATTCGGTGGTAAAATGGGACAAATATCTTAAAAATGCCTTAAAACGACGACGCGTCACGCGTCAGTTTGTATGGGGGCTATACGAAAGCGTAGACCTACATAGCCCGCTTTCAATACCAAAAATCCTACGTACATATAATAGATTTTCCCAAAATTTCATCCACCTACGTCAATCCGTTCGGACGCTAGAGTGATTTCCACAGACGGACAGACAGACAGACGGACGGACATGGCTATATCGATGTAGAATTGCACGCTGATCAAGAATATATATAGTTTGTGGGGTCTACAATGATTATTTCGAGTAGTTACAAACGTAGTAACAAACTTAATATACCCCCATTCTATGGTGGAGGGTATAAAAAGCAAAAGCTTCGGGAGTTGTTAAATATTATAGCCACAAATTTAATTTGTTCAGAGTTTCATAATGAAATTTGATTTCGAATATTTCTTCTTTTAACACAATCCCCAAAAAGTGAAGTATTTTAGGAGATTTTGACTCAGTTTGGAATAAATTTTAATTAAGAGTCTAAAAGTTTAACAAATAATTTCTACCTATAATATCTAATTTTGTAACGTCATTTTCTTAACAAAGTATTTTACCTAGATATCTAGTTTGTTCTGGGACTTACAATGAAATTTTGTGTAGAATATTTCTTCTTTTAACACCTTTCGTCTAGAACTAAATTTCATGTTACTTTTATGCATCAACTCGAAAAAAGAACAAAACTAATTTATTCAAAAAATATTTGGGTGTTTTGTTGGCAAATTTGATGTATATATTTTCTTGATATATATTGTAAATACATATTTCATTTATTCGGCGGCTTATATTGAAATTTGATGGAGAATATTTTTGTCTTTGCCGTCTTCTATCTAGGATGAAGTTTTGTAGGACAAAACTTAATAAACTCAGATAAACTACATCATTAACCCTAAAACGTGATTCTACTTTTGGTACGATTTTTGAAAAAAGGGACCAAAAAGACCCCTTTAGTGACTAACATGAGGGTTAATTTTTTTCATAAAAAGATACCCCGCATTGTTGTCAGTAATAGTGTCAAAGACACTTTATACTTGAAATGCGAGGATTCCAAGGAATCTGATGTCGAATATTTCAAAACCTGTAGAAATGGGCGGAACGTGCCACGCCTATTTAGGTTACTTCTCGACGTAAACTTTCAAAACGCCAATACAAGTGTCTTCTTTTTTTCGGCTCCCTTTCATAATCTGGCCGAATTATCTTGTAATTATCTTTTGTGTTGTACAGTGTTTTTTATTTATTAAGAAATTCATAAAACTCAAAATTAATACTTTAAAAACTCCATCCTTTAGATAAAATCAAATATGACTTATTATTATTTTATATAATGGTCTATGTCTGCGATAGTTTCCAAATGTTAACGGAGGTTCTGTTTCCCGTCTCTATACTTTTTTTTCTAGGGGAAGTCTACACTTCCTGAAACAGTCTACACTACATGAAAATGACGTTTCTTGTAATGAATTATAAGAAATATTTTTGTTCTCTATTTCGTTTGATTCTTTCAGGAATTCATTGGCAAATATATCCACATTATTCAATACTAATTGTTTAAAATACATACGCATTAGTATAGTCTCCTTCCCATTATGGGAGCCTATATAGGACATTTTAGTCTTACATAGACCAATTCTTATAATTTAATAATCAAAAATGAAAGTAGTGGTGTTTCATATGCGAACAAAAATCCGTAGATTTGTTTATATTTTTATTTATATCACATAACAACTTTACAGTAATTCAAGCCATCTGGCCAAATATAATAGAATGAAATACTACAAACTTCATGTATGTTAGCACAACTCTAAAAAATTTTGTCATATAAGGAAATGTTTTTAAGTTAACTTAAAAATTATCTAGTTCTTTATAATCTGTGGTAAATAAATTCATAAAATTAGATTTCACTCATATCTTATATATTTATTTTTTAAATCAACAATTTGTATTCATTTTTTTTCCTGTTATCAAGTAAATGTTAAACTAAATTTAAAAAACTGATTTCAAAATAAATATTTTACAGGATTGCTAACTGCATGAAATGTAATCCGGAAAAATCGATTTCCCTGACTAGTTATTGATATTGTTGTTGTTATTGTTAAAGCAGTGAAAATGAAATTGTATCTACAAACAAAAAACTTTCTGCGATTTTCTTTGCGCACATTTGAATAACCAAAGAAAAAATAAAATAACATAAAATATAAAATAAATAAATTTTATTCCAATGCAAGTGCCTGAAAAAAGTTTGAATTTACCAAAGAAAAATATGTTAATGTTATACAAACTTAATATTAAAAATATGAGAAATATACATATATTTTATTCTCTAAGCAATATCTTCAAAATGTTGAAATTTTTCATATAAATTTCATTAAGAAGGCTATAGATTTCAATATTAAAGATTAATTGTAGATCACCACTCTGATATTTGTTATATTTTTGTAGTCACTTTTCTTAGTTAGACACTTCCAAAAATTAAAAAAATATATATTTTACCTATAGTTTCCAAAGTAAATGTAGTTAGATATCAATGCACATTTGTTTTTAGATAGATACAACATTTTCACATATTTATAAGTCAGCAATCGATCCTGCCAACTTATTGTCACGTTCAATCCAAAAAAAAAAAAAAAAAAACAATAGATTTTTAAATCGATTTAGAGAAGAGAAACTTATCTCTCTGTATCCGAACCATAATTATATGACTTCCAGGAAAAGTAGGCGAAAATAGTGGACACAGACTCCAAGGTATTGGACAAAGAAGAGTAAAGACATCCTAAATACAGTGCTTGTCACTGTAAACGTGGATAACTTGGAAACGAGTTGAGATTTTTTAACAATTCAAAAAACAATTTTGTAGGCTGAAAAGTTGTCTTTAAGGTGGCATACAAAAATATTCCGTTTACAGTACAGTTATACTAAAATTTTACCGGGGCATTTTTAAATTGAGCATTGAAAATGATGCACCACAATAATCAATTAATAATTTCCAATTTTTTTTCGCTTCTTATGACATTTTGGTAATCAGAATGGTGGAATAATTGGTTCCCCATCGCTTTCAGTAGTTTTGTCATTTTAAAAAATTATGTTCCTGACATAATTTTGGCATGATTGTAATTAATGTCCCTTCGCAGGCAATTTGGATAGAAATTTCTAGTTTTTGAAGTTATTTTCAAAAAAAAATGACTATGAAAAATCATTAAGGGTTACGTCCAGAGTGCGTACAAACAATCTAATGGTATATGGAAAGTCCTGTATTAGCCAGGCTTGCCCATATTAGACTAATCTTTGACGGCATTGCCCTGATAGAGGAAAAAATCAGGGCTTTGAACAAAAGTTTTTCAGCATACAAAATTGTTTTTTTTAATTGTTAAAAAATCTCAACTCTTGGAAACGAGTTATCAACGTTTACATTTGTTATTTCAGGTTGCATAATTATCAGTGACAGTCACTGTGTATAAAAGAAAATTTTAGGTCCTTCTATGCAAAAAACAGTCTGCACTGCGATTCTCTAACTCATTTTGTGAGATACGGACATTAATTAACGATATTTTTCGGTAAGATACTACTTACTTACTTAGTTGGCCATTACAGAACATTTGTTCCATAGACCGAACTAAGAAAAGATCTCCATTCCTCTCTGTTTTTCGCTTGACTTTTTGGAATACCGCGCCTTTTCATTTCTTCATCCACTTGTATGCTCCATCGAAGCTTAGGCCTGCCGATTCTGCGTGCACCGCCATGTGGCATGTATACATACGCCTTTTTAGCGGGTTCATCATCGCTCAATCTCATGATATGGCCTAGCCAACGCAATCGTTGCATCTCGATACGTTTAACTATATTCATGTCTTTGTATAGCTTATATAGCTCGTGGTTCATACGACGTCGATATTCACCGTCAACGCAAGTCGGCCCGTAGATCTTTCGAAGAATTTTCCTCTCAAACACACCAAGCACTGTCTTTTCTGCTTGCGCAAGTACCCATGCTTCGGAGCCATACATTAGCACGGGTAGTATCAGCGTTTTGTATAGTGTTATTTTTGTTTGACGAGATGTGGCATTGTTTTTAAATTGCTTACTTAAACCATAGTAACATCTGTTGGCCAATACAATTCTTCTTCTTATTTCACAAGTGATGTTGTTTGTTGTGTTTATGGCAGTGCCGAGGTAGACGAAGTCTTTAACTACCTCAAAATTATAGGTACCAACTTCCACAGTTGGTCCGAGCTCTATGGACGCTTTGCGCGTCGACACCATCAATTTGGTCTTTTCGCCGTTTACCGCCAGACCCACTTTCGCAGATTCTGCTTCGACCTTCCAAAATGTATCAGTTACTTCCTTTACTGCTCGTCCCATGATGTCTATATCATCAGCATAAGCAAGTAACATGTGGCTATTGGTGTAAATTTTGACATTTGCATCTCATATTACCTTTTCCAGCAAAATGTTGAATAGATCACACAAAGGGCTACCTCTTTGTCTGAAACCTCTTTTGGTACTGAACTGTTCGGAGAAGTTCTTTCCAATTTTAACTGAGGACCTAGTATCAGTTAAAGTCATCTAACAAAGCCGGATGAGCTTTGCGGGGATACCAAATTCAGACATTGCATGGAATACCTTTGATCGGAGGGGACTGTCGAATGCTGCTTTATAATCGACAAAAAGGTGATATGTGTCGATCTCTTGGGTTTTCTCCAGGATTTGCCGTAGGGTAAATATCTGGTCAATGGTGGACTTGCCAGGTCTAAAGCCACATTGGTATGGTCCAATTATTTCGTTGACCATTGGCTTTAGTCGTTCGCACAATATCCCTGACACTATCTTATAGGTAATAGGGAGAAGACTTATGCCCCTATAGTTGGAGCATACAGTCTTATCTCCTTTCTTGTGGACGGGACATAGGATGCTCAGATTCCAATCGTAGGGTACGCGTTCTTCCTGTCAGATGGTGGTAACTAGCTGATGCATACACCTTATCAGCGTATCGCCTCCGGTTTTAAACAGCTCGGCTGGTAAGCCATCGGCTCCTGCTGCTTTATTATTCTTCAGCCGGTTGATTGCTGTATTTACCTCATCTTGGGCGGGCGGTATACATTCTATACCTTCTTCTGGGATTGGATCTGTGGCATCATCGTCTTCGCTACTATTGGATACCAGCAGATTAAAGAAATGTTCCTTCCATGTCCTGAGCACGCTATCTGTATATGTTACCAGATTACCTTGCTGGTCTCTACAGGAGGATGTGCCTGTACCAAAGCTATCTGTTTGATGTTTCAATCTTTGGTAAAATTTTCGGACTTCATTCTGGCTCCTGTACATTTCGATTTTTTCACACTCCCGCTTTTCCATTTCTCTCTTTTTCTTGCGGAAAAGACGTTTCTCTTCTCTCCTTTTCTCCCGATATCTCTCTCGTGCGCTACGCGTTGCTACTGATTGTAAAGTAGCTCTATATGCCGCATTTTTCTCTTCGGTAGCAGTACGACACTCCTGGTCATACCATGAATTCCTTTGTGGAGGTATCTGGTATGCAAGTATGGATTTTGCGGCTGTTTGCATGGAGTGGGCAATATTTTTCCATTGTGTTGTTATGTTATCGGGACAAGGAGTGATCGCATTAAGCAATGGGTCTAGTTGAGTGGAATATGCTGTGGCTATCTGTTGTGTTTGCAGCCTATCGATGTCCAACTTTCGCGTTGTGTCTGTTCGTGCTTTATTTGCAACGTTTATACGGGTACGTACCTTTGCTGCAACAAGGTAGTGGTCCGAATCAATGTTTGCGCCTCGGAACGATCGTACATCCAACACGCTGGATGAATGTCTTCCATCTATCACAACATGATCAATTTGATTACTTGTTCTTTGATCTGGAGATAGCCAGGTGCACTTATGAATATCGAGATGATTAAAGCTGCTAACTATCATGCTTTTTGCAGCTTCAAAGTCTATCGGCCTCATACCATTGCCAGATGTTTCACTGTGGAGACTGAATTTCCCGACTTGGGGCCAAAGATATTCTCCTTTCCAATTTTGGCATTAAAATCGCCTAGAATGATTTTAATTTCATGGGCAGGGCAATGGTCATATGTATGTTTCTTTTAAGCGCTTGTAAAATATATCTTTGGTCTATTCGTCCTTTTCTTCAGAGGGAGCATGAGTGTAAATAAAGCTGATGTTGAAGAATTTAGCTTTTATTCGAACTGCAGCAAGTCTTTCATTCACTGGGGTGAAGCTGGATACCAGATGTTTTAGTCTCCGACTAACTACGAATCCGCAACCAAACTCATCTATAATACAGTGCGTCACCTTTAGGTGTTGTTGTGACGCCTTTCCCAATCCATCGTATTTCCTGTATGGCAGTAATATCGGCCTTGTACTTTTCAAGTACGTCTGCCAATGCGAAGACTGCACCTTCTCTATAAAGACTATAAAGAGTGCGAACATTCCAGGTGCAGATTCGCAGATCATGGTCCTTAAAACGTTTGCGGGGTTCGACAACTTTAGAGGGGTTTGTTTTTCTGTTCTTTCGTTTTTCATAGTAGGCTGTTTTTTCTAGGGGAGGGTTACTAACCCGACGCCCAAACCCAAGTTTTTAACGTTCTTATGGGTGAACGCGCGGCACATGTTAGCTCACTACCTTTAACGGGTGTTAAAGGCAGTTCCCCAGGTGACATCACGGGGAGGTCAGTGTCCACTTGAGATGAAAGAGGGGCCAAGATAAATCCTGGGCTTTGCCATGTTAAAACCGGTCAGGACCGTTCCTTGGTATCTTCCACCCCCTACGTCGGTAAGATAGCAACCAATAAAAAGTAATCGTAAAGTTCTACCGATAGCAAAATTGCTGTCAACTTTAATTCAAACTTCGCATTCATAGTTTTGCGTTTTCATTTTACCGGTTTTGGTCGGTAACCGGAAAAATGATTTAGAGTCACACAACTGTAGTGGAATTCTGTAACTCCCGACAAAAATCGGTAACATTAAAAAGCAAAATTATGAATGAAAAGTATCAATAAAAGTTGACAACACTCTTGCTATCGGTAGAACTTTACGACTGCTTTTTATTCGTTGCTAACTTACCGAAAAACATTGGTAATTACCAAAATTATAAGCATTTTAAGTTTACCGACAATTCTCGGTAACTCAATAAATGAGTTTGAGAATCGCACTACTGGGGCTCAATTCTGTTTCTAGGAAAATGTGAAATGAAAACTTTTATAAAGGGAAAAACTGTCAAATGAAAACATTATAAAGGAAATATTTTTAATTTCAAATTTTCATAGAACAAGAATCCAGCTCCTGGTCTTTTATGAAAATACTTTAAGGTCTTCTCTTTTATTAAAGTGTTCTCTTAAAGTTCTTAAAGTCCTTTAGCTCAAATGTTTATATCGCAACCATTGTAGAATTGCACTAACTATGTTTTTTTTACATTACCACATTAGCGTATCATTTCCTCTACACATAAACCTACATACACACATTTCTATATCATTTCCTAATAATGGCATGTTCTATTCTTTTTCTCTATTTCATATTTTATTTATTAAACAATTTTTATATTCTAGTGGTTGGTTGTAGATCCATAGCGAATTAACTTTTGTTTTCATTGCATGTGTAAATGTGTTATTGTCTGAAATCAAATAACTTGTTTCCGTTTCCTGTCTTATTGTCACCTACATAAGTACTTACCTACTACTACTATAACTACTCCATCAACATTAACAACTCAGCTCAAGCAAATCCTAGTCCTACTACGTATAATGGCTACATCATATCTCTTTACACCGAACTTCATCACCGACTCGATCGATTAAAGCAGCAACCCCTTCTCCTCAAATGAAATTTTGTACTTTACGTTGTTGTTGTTTTCTCTTCACCCCGTTCAATTTGTTTCCTTTTTCTTTTCTGTAGCAAACTACTGTGTCACAGTGATGATGAGGATGAAATGGAATACTAGTCTCACACTCACACACACACATTTATAAATAAATTATAGTATTATAGTATACATACAATCATATTTAGATACACACATTTAGAATTTGAAAAATTTGTTTTATCTTTTTTTCTTTAATAAAACTTTATGGATTTATAAAATGAAGATTTAAGTAAAAATAATAGAATTATGTAAATTAGTTATTAATATATTGAATTTAAGCAGTTTGTAAAATTATTATTTATGAATTTAGTTACTATATACGTTTATGTTTATCTATTTATTTAAGAATAACTTACATTCTTTCTTTATACATGTGAAAAAAAATGGTCAGTGTCATTTTAAAATAGTAATGCAAATATTAAGTGAAAAGTCAAATGCTAAATCCTGAAAGGCCTTAATTCGTGCCGGTTAAACTAATGGGTATACTTGCGCAAGGGTAAGATGCTGTATATCAGTATCACAAAAGGCCTCTGCACATACAGCGCCTTGAGCGTTGCGTTACAACAGCCACATGAAAAATTGAAGAACAAACTTGGCATCACTTACTCTTTTTTCATGTGGTTGTTGTTTTTAACGGGTGACGTTATATACAATTGTTTAAATTTACAGAATATTACTTGCTAAATTGGCATGGCTACAATGGATTTCAAAGCTCTATGAGCGTTGGTTCTTCTCCAACTCATATGTACATATGTATGTAGTGTAAAGGTGACCCCATTCAATCGGGTTTTTATTGAAGTTGCAACTTCATTTTTTGACTCAACTGTTGGAACATTAGGCATGCTTCTGATCCATGTGATCTCGCAGAAATAATGGCAACTGGGAACGCATATAGAAAAGCAATATGGTATGCAACTATGTCACAACAATTTCTTTCGGTTCCCTACATTAGAACGGTTAGAGATACTGGTTTTGTTGTGTGTTGTTGTAACAGTATTTATTATTATGTTTTATGTTCTGTTCAATCTGGCTCTGGGTCTATCTCCAGTTCCAGGAAAGTGGCTGCTTCGATGGGATGTAACCACAGATCCACTGGAGTTAGATGAGTAGGTTTGGCTTGGCAGTTGAAAAGGTGTTTTGTGTCGTGCGGGCCCATGCCACATACTGGGCAGATGTCTTGCACACCGCGTTCGATTTCCGCCCAATAAGAATTTAGGCGACTGCAATATCCCGATCGTATTTGAGCCAAAACTACTCTAGTTTGTCGTGGCAGCTGACGCTCCTCAGCTGCAATAGATGGGGAATGTATTTCGAGGACTTTATTTACACTATATTTGCTTATGGCCCTAGCAACTGCATCCGTGTGAATACTATTTAAACCTGCTTGATATGCCTGTTGATTTAGGGGTTCTCTCCTATATCGTTGGATCTCCGTCTCTAGAGCATGAATATTCTTCCTGATATGCCTGAATGTGTCGGGCCTAGCCAGCAGATGGTGATTGGGGTGGCTCTCAATGTAACAACCAAGCAAGTACTGCATCGTAAGCATCTCATTGTGTTGCTTTACTGGAAGAATCTTTGCCTGCTCATGTAGATGGCCCACTGAAGACTTGAGGAGGCACCCTGTTGCTGTTCTCAGGGTGGCATTCTGGCAGGTTTCAATCTTTCGTATCACATAATTCCGGGGACCAAACTGGCGCCGCATAGCTTACCACAAACCGAACTATCGCGTTATATGTGGTCAACAAGTTTTTTTATCTACACCCCAAGTGCTGCCGGCTAGGGACTTGAGGTCCTTGTTCCTACTTTTCAGTTTGTCGCAGATAGATGTGGAGTGCGCGCACGACGTGAAAGTAGTGTCGAATGTGACCCCTAAAATTTCGGGGCAGTTTGTGTTCGGAATTCTGCTACCGTCGACCACGACATTTAATTCCAAACTGCGCTGTCCATGTGTGAACAGAGTGGCTGTTGATTTTGTGGTGGAAATCTGCATATTCCTCGAATGGAAAAAGGTGGTAAAATCGGTTAAATAGCTGTTCAGTCTCTCACAGATGGCATCAGGATAGGTACCTGACGCCAGGATCGTGCAATTATCCGCATACGTTACTATCTCGAAGCCGTCTGGAAGGGGTGGAATACAGGAGAGGTAGAGGTTAAACAGTTCCAGAGATATCACCCCACCTTGGGGAACTCCCTGATTCACTCTACGGGGTTTGGTCTTCTTGTTCCTGAATTCCACGTACGACTGGCGTCTACACATATAATTGACTATCCAACGCTTCAAGCTTGGCCTGAGGGTTGTCCGCTCGATGTTTTCAAACAGCATGGAGTGCCTGACTGTATCAAAGGCAAACGCCACCATCACTGTTCTATCGCACGGCCGTCTCTGGTTGAGTCCTTGACAAATATGTGTGGTAATGGCGTGCAGCGCAGTTGTCGTGCTGTGCTGCTTACGGAATCCATGCTGATGATCGGAAACTTGATAGCTATTTCTGAGGCCTAAGATTCAAGGGTCTTTGGTACGGGCGACAAAAGCAAAATCGGCCTGTACGATTCACTTTTGCTGGCATCCTTGGGCCGGGCTTCCGTAGTGGGACCAGCCTGCCCATTTTTCAGACTTCGAAAAGCAATGAGGGTGGATAGCGACAAGTTGAGAACTTTAGTGAGATACTCCACTCCTGGCTCATCCAGCTGCTTCAGCATTACCATGGAGATTCCGTCAGGGTCCAACGCTTTGATGATTTAGCGTTCCTGATTGGCAACATAATCCAGTGTAAACTGTGGTGGTTCCTCCTCGGCAGGAAGAGATCTGATGAGACGTAATACTCTTCTCTTCGCCTTGTCACTCTCGGGGTGCTCCACAAATTGTCGATTGAAATAACTTGCGCACCTCTTCGGGTCAGTCAAGGTAACGTCGCCAACCGTGACTGAGGTCCTATCTTCCCTTCTTCCAGGTATCGAGAGTGACTTAACCGTTGCCTACAATTCACCTATACCGGCTCCAATGTTGCAATTCTTCAGATGATTTAACCACTTGTTCCGCTTATGCCGACCAGCCTGTTAACTTCCAGTGTAAGCTCCCTGACTATGGGGTCATAGGGGTTGGTTCGACGTAGCTCATCACGCTCATTTGCTAATCCCGTCGCCTATGCTGGAAAGTTTGGTCTTACTTCGGGTATTCGACCAGCAGGGATATGGCGAGCGGCTGCAGCAGTGATGATGTCTCGGAACGTCCTTTCCGCTACCCGAACATCAGAAGGATTGGGCAGTTCTCTGAATTGATTTGTGAACTCTCTGAAACACGGCCAATCAGCTTTCTTATGATTGACGAATGTGCGGCCTTCAGAGGTAATGAAATCGGGTGGTCTGCTAATGGAGAAAATTACGGGGAGATAGTAACGTCATTTGTCAGGCCAGGTGACACACTGGTTATGTCTGGCGAGCTGTGACACTCTCCTCTAATTCTGGTAGGGGCGTCCTCATTGACCGTGCAAAACGTAGAGCTGTCAATCTGCTCAGCCAGCGCTGTACCTCTGTGGTCGGGCTAATGTTAGGCACGTAATCTGAGATACAGCTATTTCTCGGCGGGATGTATACGTTGAGCAACTCGATTTCGGCAGTTCCACACTTGACTGCTACCCCCATACATTCCATGTACGGGTCATTAGAGACAGGCTTAAGCGAGATAGGTCTGTATTGGACAAACTGGTGCAATAGAAAAGCTAATCCCCCACCTCCACTTCTGGTGCGATCCTTCCTTAGCACGTTGTAACCATCGCAACGTTGTAAGCTACAGTTGTTGTTGAGCTTGGTTTCTTGCACCGCAGCGACCATGATATTCCTCCGACTCATGAAATCTACTATTTCCTCAATCTTACCTCGGAGTCCATTGCAATTAAATTGCAAAAATGATGCAGTTTCCGGGATTGGGACAACAACGGCTGGTGTTAAAGGCTGCATGTGCGGTTGTTGTCGAGGGGACTGCGGGGGAGTCTCATAATCAGACGACGAGGAAGTTTCGTAATCCGATGACGACTCACTGGGGACTGTATTCACACAGCATGCAGCAACATAGTCCCTCACGTGGACAAGTCCAGAGCAACCCCTTAGATGCACCCACTCCTAACATCTATTGCATCTCACCGAAGGCTGGATGTGGGTGAAGATGCGGATGTGGCAAACCGAGCACAAATATATTGGTCCTGGGTTTTCCTCCGTCCCGGCACAGACCAAAAGAATTCGGAGCAGGCATTCCGGGATATGCTGCTCCCAACACAAAAAAACGAAACAAATACAAACATACGAGTACAAACAAGGATGTTGTGTAGTTCCGGGTCAATCCGGTACGAAAGAACCCGCTGCCGTGGGATTGCTTTGTTGTGTGTGGTGTTCGACGATTTTACAGACCTGAATGGAATTCCCGAAGCCTCTGTGATGAACAGAGAGCCTAAGCCTGTGAGGAGAATGAGGAGAAATGGAAGTCGAAGCCTCTGTAGAAAACATGAAGCCGAAGCATACAGATATAATCTATCGAACAGGAACGAACAGGAAAAAATACAAATGCCTCTGTGGAGAATATAAACCGAAGATCCTTTGGTGGAAACAAAGCCGAAGCCTCTACGGAAAAGAGGAGGCCGAAGTTTTTGTACAAACTACTATTGTTTCTCCAACGAACAGGAATCCAAAGCATCTGTAAGGGATAGGAGATCTAAGTCTCTTTTGTGGACAGATAGCCAAACATCTGTGGATAACAGGATGCCTAGGTCTCAAGCAGAAACAGTAAGTCGAAGCCTCTACGTGCCACAGTAAACCGAAGTGTCTGCGAACGTATTGATATGTTCGTATTGATATGTTCGACAGGTAATTTAAGTATCTATGAGGGGCAGAATGCCTTTATGGAGGACAGGAGTCCTATGTCTCTGTGGTAGAAAGAAAGCCAAAACCTATGCAGGGTTTGACAAGCATGTGTCGAGAACAGGGCGTCGAAGCCTCGGGTGGAACAGGAGGACAATGTCTCTGTGGAGGGCAGGAAGCCAAAGTTTTAGTATTGTCTATTTTCTGAACAGGAAACTCATGTACCTGTGACGGACAGAATGAAAATGCCTCCGTGCAGGACAGGAGACTTAAGTCTCTTTGATGGACAGTAAGTCGAAATCTCTGTGGATAACATTCAGCTGAAGCGTCTAGGGAAAACAAGAAGGCGATGCCTCTGAGTAGGACAGTAAAACGAAATCTCTGTAAAGGTATTAATGTGACCGCCATAATGGGGTAGTTTTTCCAAAGCTACCAACAACAGTTGTAAGACCAAGACTTGTCCTTCTTGCGGCAGGGGTTGTATAAGTCCTGCATAACTTTGATCGCTGTTCATTGGAGATTTCTCTTTTTTCCTGCGTGCTCTTTAAGCATTTGAGATTTTCAAAATTTCAAAATCTTCAGCGCGGAACAATTGTATGAAGGAATGTCCAGCCTTTGAGTAAGACATAAATGCACAGATTTTATGCAACCTGTTCCGGGCTTCAGGCATCAGAATAAACACAAGAAGAGCTAAAATGATACCAGAGTTCCAAGCGTTGCAGATGTTTGGGATCTGCTTAAACTTTACAAGAGGGATTTCACTCCTCTCTGGGAAGGGACGGAAGAGAAACTTTATGTCGTAAGTATCTTTGATGGACAGATAGTCGAAATCTCTGTTGATAACATTCAGCTGAAGCGTGTAGGAAAAACAGGAAACCGATGTGTAGGACATTAAAACAAAATCTCTGTGAAGGTATTAATGTGACCGCCACAATGGGGTAAATTTGCCCAAAAGGTAGCAAACAGCAGTTGTAAGACCAAGACTTGTCCTTCTTGCGGCAGGGGTTGTATAAGTCCTGCATAACTTTGATCGCTGTTCATTGGGGTTTTATCTTTTTTCCTGCGTGCTCTTTAAGCATTTGAGATTTTCGAAATTTCAAAATCTTCAGCGCGGAACAATTGTATGAAGGAATGTCCAGCCTATGAGCAAGACATAAATGCACAGATTTTATGCAACCTGTTCCGGGCTTCAGGCATCAGAATAAACACAAGAAGAGCTAAAATGATACCAGAGTTCCAAGCGTTGCAGATGTTTGGGATCTGGTTAAATTTTACAAGAGGGATTTCACTCCTCTCTGGGAAGGGACATAAGAGAAACTTTATGTCGTCTCTGCAGCCGCCCGTTTCTTTAATTTCAGTTTTGCCATTGGTGAAAGCTACTCTCAATGGAGCATAATTGCTCATCAGATACTGCACAAAGAAATAATCAATGTGTGGTGATTTAGTCTGCCATGACTACGCGAAGAATGCGATGCAGCACATGATGTTAAAGTTGGGAGTGGGACGACCTATTTCTTTGAACATTTGCTGAAGTCGAACTACAACGCCTGTCATTTTGGCCGGTGTTCACGATGCGTGTATCGACAACAGTCACCACAGTTAATACCCCCATAGGTTGAGCTTTCCCATCTTTCACTTTGAGCGCAGTTTACTTAGTTTCATCAAATTCATTCTTGAGGACTAGGTTTTATATTTAAAGCTTTAAAAGTGTTCGCCGTCAAACCACATGCTCCATTTCTCCAGATAAAGTATGCTCCTTCACCAGAGCAACTTCCTTGTAGACAGGTTTATGGATTTTTTATGGTAAGCTGGTGGCACATTGCAGCTACTTAGTAGGTTTAAGCTTCCTTTTGCATGGTGATGCTGCATTGTCACCCTCCTGTCGAATGAGTCCATAATACTTTCGGAATAATCAGTTATCGCTGAGCTGATAACATGAGTCATGTTCATTCACCCCCTCATCTCGTATAACCTTCTGCAGCAAAATGTTGAAAAGATCACACGATGGGATATACTGAACTCTTCCAAAAGGTTTTTTACTAATTAAGTTGGAATCGAGTGTAAAAGTGTTAGATTTCAAATTCAAACATATAGCCAAACTCTGGCTTTTTCCATGACTGCTGTAATACAGTGCACCAACTTTAGGTGTGGTTATGCCACTTCCCTGATTATATCACAATTCCTGTAAGCCTAGGACCGTTGGTAAACTGCACATTTTTTATATGGAGAACCTAGTAATTTTATTGGTGGTTTCAATATACGCAACATGTGGTCAGGTCTGATAGCAATCAGTCATTCTTTTCTGGAGGAAAAGAGGTTTTTTTAGGCGCAAAAAAACGTATTATATGTCTATTCATTATTGTCTTCGGCCGAGGTCATGGGCCCAGATAAAAATTATTTTAACGACTTTGACCTTTATCCGAGTGAGGTTACCAAACTCAACCTTAATACGGTGCATTATATTTTCGATACCTTTTCTCGTTTCACCGTAATGCCGGTAATATTTTGGCATTGTTCCCGAGAACGGGACATTATTCGAAATATCATGAAGGTTTAATAAATATAAATTCCACGTGATAAAAAGTTTGGGTATATCAAGAGTAAAAAAGCAAAGACATTCTCATAATGGTTCAAATTGGGGTAATTCCTAAAATCCTGTATGATGCATGGAATACAATTCTTCTATCCTATAAATAACATTTCTCCTCAGAAGAGGTTTAATAGGCTTGGCATATCCACAGCCGTTTCTAAAATCCCTCTCAATTGATTATAGAGGATGTTGCAGTCTGCGCTAAAGACATTGATATTGCCCATTCATAAAAGGATAGCATGTTAAATACAATTTATACATTGACCACCTCCTCATATTGGTCCTTTTTTGATGATTATTAATATTATCGAATAAGGATACAAAAATTAAATACTCAGGAGACAATAGTATTCTTTTACATGTCAAGAAACACAATTTTCGGAAGACACCGCCAAAATTTCTGCGTTTATGTTAATGGAAATACATTTTCATACCTGACATTTGTTTGCCTTAATAATTAACATAAAAGGAAGTTTGAATCCTTAAATTTTCTATTTCTTTTTAAAATAGCAATATTCAAAAAGAAAATTGTAAATTAAATTATGATTTCAATATGCCTTTTTGTTAAGTTTTGTTCCTATTAATTACATTAGTTTTTTATTACTTTATTAATAAACTAGTCAATTTTGTTATATAGTTTCATAAACATTAGATAAATTGTAAACAATTATAGAAACATTAAAACAAAAATGACAAATTGTGATATACACATTTTAGTTGTGTAAAATTTTAGTTTATAAAAAGTAACAAACAAATATTTATCTAAAATTGTTGACAAAAATTCCCTTATAAAATTTAGCTTTTATTTCCTTAAAACTTATAACTTCATACATCACGATTGGAAAATGATTTTAATATAAATTCATCAACATAAGCGATTATATTAAAAAAAAATAGATAAAATGCAAAAATGTCCTCTAAAAATTGTACAAATTAAATTAAACAACAAAGAAATAACAAAGAACCAGCAAAGCAAATGTCTAAACTAAAATTTTATAGAAAAATTCAAAATATCATACCGCTTAACAATATAAGTTTATAAAAAAAACTTAAAATAATAAAATGGCTATCCTTTATCCATAAAACTCCCCTTTTTAGCTTTTACCAAAAACCAAATGGAAACATGCAACTCATTATTATTAAGAGAAATATAACAAGAATTACAATATATATTATTATACATAATTACATACTATAACTATTGCACCATTTACTTTGAAATACATAATTTTTTTCTGACCGAAACAAAATCACCAACTAAAGCATACCGAATCATAAATGGTTTAATGTTTTTGTGGACAAAACTTAATAAATATAAAATTTGAATAACAACGAATTGTGAAGTGTGTTTTTTATTTAAAAGGAAAACAAAAACAAGTAAGTACAGCGTTAACCCTCTAAGCGGCCAATATTTTTCTGATTTAAAAAATTATTTATCGATAGTTTTTTAGGTAAATAAGACATGTGAAAATAGTAAAAGCTGACAAAAATGTTAAAATTATCCTCTAGATGGGAAAAGTTATTGACCGCCAAAAGGCGGACCTGCCTGGTAACGTAATAAAATAATTCTAGTAAAATAATGTTTGAACTTTTGATTTTTTAAATTTTTTAATTGTGTTTTAAGATACATTTGGAAAAAAATTTATTGTTCCATAAACATACATTTGTGTATTCGGACTTATATCCATGTAATTTACATAATTTTTACCTTTGCGATCCTAAATATCCAATAAAAAAGGATGTCACCTGGTGTTTGATACACTGGGTGATCTTCCTATGTCATGTTTTTGAGGAATCACATCGTTATCGCCAGCTTCGTTGAATAATTGGAAAAACCATCACAGCCACAAAGGATATCGCACCTGATCAACAAAAGGGAAATTTGTCAAAATTTTGTCAACATTTTTGTAGAATACCTTTGTTCGTCAATGCATACCCGATGTTTCTGGTACAATATCAGTTTGTTTATTAAGACTTTCAATAATTGAGAAAATTTGAAAAGATCATCATATCCCACTTTCTCAGGTTTCTTTGTTTTGTGGTGTCCTCAAAGAAGATATTTTTTGATGGAAACAAATTGGTTGGATGCCACAGAGTTACAATTTGTCTCAAAGGAATTTTAGGAAAAGTAACTCTCAAGATTGGGATACCGTGATAAATATATAAATATTTAATATTCCTATATATATTTTTATGTCACACGTGATTGAAATTTGAACATTTGTGGCAATATCGTACTCTTTTGCATAGGGAAACATTTTTGAAGATTTCTCTTCGTGCTTGAATGTCTAAAATATAAAAATGTTTAGAGAAAACTAAAATACAAATTGTCTGTGAATTTAGCAATGTGTACGCAACCGTACGTAACCGGCAGGTCCGCCTTTACGCGGTGTCCAGTTTTCGCCCTCTAAAGACTATGTTCCGCCAAAAAACTGATCCAAACACTACACACGAAAGAATATGTACATGATGATGACATGAATCAATAATTAGTAATCAGCAAACAAATGATCGCTGTGTTTTTTTGTCAGTAAGAGCGTCCTTCGATTCTTTGCTGATATTTACTGTAAAAAACAGATTTAAAAAAAAAATAGAGCTGCATAACAACGTATTTACTGCGACCCGTCTAAAGGCAGGCTTGCCGGCTAGAGGGTTAGGAATAAGAAAAATTACACTGTGTCATTTTTTGAGTCATGGTTTATTACCCAGCAATATGTTCGCTGCCAAAGATGACATTCAATCATGGGTGCAAGTGATCTGGCATGTCATCTTTTTAGCATCTTCATCGATGAATTTTATATGAGCGTGGACCACAGAAGATGCTATTCATTTTTGGATCCAAAGCATGTCATTAACACCAATGCTTTGACATGTCATTTTCACCAATGCTTAGGCATGTCATTTCCACCAATGCCTTGGAATGACCTTTTCACCAACTCTTTGCAATGACATTATCATTACGACGAGAGTTTTAACAACGTTGGTTGTGATTTCGAGTATCCGACAATTTGAAAAGATCGGATCTTTCACGACTTCGTTTGACCAATGCAAAAGGTGCCATGAAATCACGTCATCGTATGGAACACCTTCCTTAAAATTTTGCTGGTTAACCGTATTCTGACACCGCAGCGTGATAGAAGACGTGTCCCGGCGTTTGTCTCTGTTACTTCGACTTTCGCGCTTATGGCCCCCAAAGACCTGAGGTCTTGAAGACAAAAGGGATCATTTTGTCAGGCTCATATCTTCTAAACCGCTAAAAATTTTAGTCTGCTTGTGGAAGCAACGATATGGCTTATCTTCGAACTTAAACTAAGTTTGGACAAAATATTACAAAGGCCAAATTGTGGACAGAATCGGCAGATCCGTTCGAGAGTTATATTTCGCTCCAACCACTACACACGGTGTGATAGAGGTTTTTTGCACCTTTCAGGCTATTTTCTCAGGAAGTATGGACTTGCCCCTGATGGAACTTGTACCGTCGTATGGAGGCAGTGCATACAAGGTGTTTAAAATAAATATCAAAGCGATTCGAGATCAGGTTCTAAACTGAACATTTCCGAAATTCTGTGTGGGAGGTACCCGAAGGAGTGGACCGATTGAGTCCGTATTGGAACCTCATCTAAGTCTGGTACGATGTGCAAAGTATGAACCAAAATGGTTACTTTCTTCAAGAGTTATTGTGCGCACAAAATTTCCGAACATTTTCGAACTTATGTGGAGGAGGAACCGGAAGGAGTGGACCGATATGACCCATCTTCGAACTTAAACTAAGTTTGGACAATATATTACGAAAGCCAAATTTTGAACCAAGTCGGTTTATCCGTTCGAGAGTTATCGTGCGCACCAGCCAGACAGACGGAAGGACATTGCTAAATCGACTTCAAATTGTCTGAAACAGATTTCGTCCAAACATACTTGGGGTCTAAAACCATTTTTTGATGAGGCACATTTTGCCCGTATGAAAATGTACATATATACCCTCGTTAGCATAAATGCTGAGGGTATAAAAAGTCTGGAGTACGAGGGGTACTAAAAAACATTCTGGCTTGGCAACTTGCAGTGTCGTCTGGTGTCATTTGATTTTTTTTTTTTTTTGGAAAGTTTTATGGTGTTCAGACTAAGCGCACTCAGGTCAGTTTGACATACGACCTTCTGTTGTATTGTTCACAGTGACTTTAAAAAATCACTTTGCCAACAAAAGGAATTTACTTGTGAACATTTTCTTCCCATAATTTTCCATAACTTTCGACGTGGATAATCACGGCAAGAGTGCATCGATCAAACTAAATCTTTGTATGTCGATAAAGGACCATCCTAGAGGACTATAAAAAACTGGTTCAATAAATTCAATCGTGGCGGACAGTCGCTAAAAACCCAAGGTCGTGAGGGTCGTCAAAAACGGCGGTTGTGCCAGAAAAAAATTAAGCCGTGCGTAAACGGATAATGCAATATCTCCGTGTTAAATACAGCGAGATAGAGGCTTCCTGGGCATTTCTTCCACCAACTAACATTTGATATTGCATGAACACCTGGCCGCAAATATGGATTTTTCTCGCTGGATCCAGCAAAATTGGTCAATGGCTCAAAAAATGGCTCTTGTGGATTTGTGCAAAGAAAATGTGAAAAAAACGATTGCGGTGCTTCAAACGACATTTATAGGATCGTTACAGACGGCGAATCTTGGATCTATCCTTAGGAGCCCGAAACAGAAAAGGAATCGACCGTTTGGGTCTTCGAAAGCGAGCCAAATCCAACGAATGTTGTTCATTGAAGAAGAATTCGAAGCAAATGGTCGCCTGTTTCGACTATACGACATGAAAAATATAGGACGGTTAATTCTAAATATTACACTACAATTTGTTTGGCTGAAGTCGCCTGAGGAATTCGAAAAACGAATAAGAGAAGACGAATCGTTCTGCATCATGACAATGCGAGCTCTCACACATCGGCTCAAACCAGCGGCCTGTTTGACCGGACAAAACGTGGAATTGATGCGCCGTACAGCCCTGACGTCATCTAATTCCAGAACATCAAGAAAAAAATGCGTGGTCAACGATTTTCGTCGCCAGTAGATGCTGTAAAGGCCTTCAAAACCCATGCTTTGGTGGTATCTCAATCAAACCACTGCACTGTGGTTTAGTTTGTATGGGAGAGAGCGACAAAAATATTTCTAATCAAGATATCGATCTGAAAATTACCGTAAACTCGTAGTGACTAGAAGATAGTTTTCCCCAAAAATCGTCAGGATTGGTCCAGTTTTAGGTATAGACACCCATAACGGTACTTCCAGTTTTTTTTTAATTTCAAGATTATGTCTATATTTTCAAAGTGATTTCGCTGTAATTTGACATTTTGTGTTCTTTGGTGGTATTAAACATCTTGCGTAGGTCCATGGTCATTCCAACTGAATGTGCTGCAATTTGACATTTCGAGTTTATAATCTGTATCAAACATTCTTGCCAAAATTCATCAATATATGTCCACATTTTGGTATGGTCCTATACCATGTTAACTCCCGATATTTGGCCTAAATTTTTTACAAAAAACGTTTGTAAAAAACATGACATTTTATGAATTTTATTCTGGACAAGGATTAACTGGTAACAAGTATTAACAACATGAGGCACAGAATATTCTTACTAGGAATGTTGACATATGGACCAAGGGCGTACCAGATTATATTAGATGTAAACAATGTCCTATAGGTCTCACACAGAGAATATCTGGAAACTAAGATGTTTTATGAGACTTTTAGATCGCGAGTATGGGTTGGCATCTATGACAATAAATACTAGCTACAGAATATCTGAATTAGGAGAGTTCTCAGATCGAATAAAAATGTACCAGGATATATAAACAGTAAACAAGACCACACAGATGGTCCTGTTTGCCAATTTAACCATTCTACGTTATTCAGTTTTATGTGTGGTGCTTAAATCTATGGCAGGCCTTCCGCGTTTTTACTTTCAACAGCCAACACCCCTATACTAAATATTCACAAAACTCCGAGTATACTCTGTATAATAAAAACTGAATACCGCTCGGCAACTTTCGGCAGATGAGATAATTTTTTATACCCTCCACCATAGTATGGAGGATATATTATGTTTGTTTTTATACCCTCAGCATTTATGCTAACGAGGGTATATACACTTTCATACGGGCAAAATGTGCCTCATCGAAATAATGGTTTTAGTTTTAGACCCCAAGTATGTTTGGACGAAATGTGTTTCAGACAATTTTGAGTCGATTCAGCAATGTCCGTCCGTCTGTCTGTCTGTCTGGCTGGCTGGAGCGCACGATAACTCTCGAACGGATGAACCGATTCGGTTCAAATTTTGGCTTTCGTAATATTTTGCCCAAACTTAGTTTAAGTTCGAAGATGGGGTATATCGGTCCACTCCTTCCGGTACCTCCCCCACAAAAGTTCGAAAATGTTTTGAAAATTTGTGCGCACGATAACTCTTGAAGGGAGTAATCGGTTTGGTCCATACTTTGCCCATCCTGAAGTGTGTACCAGACTTAGATAAGGTTTCAATATAGACTTAATCGGTCCACTCCTTCGGGTACCTTCCACACAAATTTTCGGAAAAGTTCAGTTTAGGGTCATCTCTCGAATCGCTTCGATTTTTGTTTTAGCAACTTGTATTCACTGCCCCACATACGACGGTACTAGTTTCATCAGGGGCAAGATCATACTTCCTGAGAAAATAGCCTGAAAGTTGCAAAAAACCCCTATGACACCGTGTGAGGTGGTTGGAGCGCAAGATAACTCTCGAACGGATCTGCCGATTGAGTCCAAAATTTGGCCTTCGTAATATTTTGTCCAAACATAGTTTAAGTTCGAAGATAAGCCATATCGGTTCACTCCTTCAGGTACCTCCCCCACAAAAGTTCAAAAATTTTCGGAAAAATTGTTCGTACGGTAACTCTTGAAGGGAGTGGACGAATTGGTCCATACTTTACACATCCTAATATATCTACTAGATATAGATCAGGTTCAAATATGGACTATATTTGTCCACTTCATCCGGTACCTCCCACACAATATTTCGGATAAGTTCACTTTAAGGTCTGCTCTCGAATCACTTTGATTTTTGTTGAAGCAACTTGCATTCGCTGCCTCAATTACGATGGTAAACGTTTTTTTAGGGGCAAGTCCATACTTTTTGAGCAAACAGCCGAAGTGTGTAAAGACCCCCTATGGCACCATATGTAGTGGCTGGAGATCCACTTCCATAATGGTCAATGTCGATCCATTTCTTTTAGTATCTCCTCCGCAAAACTTTTGATCTTTAATCCTAATCAACATTTTTGTCGGTTCAAATGCACAAAATTTTTAAAACCCCCTAAATACATACGATTTTTGAGAAAAAAATGCTTCAATATACTCAGGCTGAGGGTATATCTCTGTCTGCAAGGCCGACTGATACTTTTTTACTTGTTCCGTTTGTAACGCATTGAAATACTCATTTGCGACCCTATAAGGTATATATATTTTTGATCAGGGTAAAATTCTGAGTCGAGGACGCTGAAATTTTGGGAAAAGGCGTCTTTTGCTTGCAGGCAGGTTAAGTTCGATGATGGGCTATATCGGTCCACGTTTAGTTATAGCCCCCATTTAACGGTACTGCCCGATTTACGATATTTTGACGTTTTTAGCTACATTTTCAGACCGATTTAGCTATAATTTGACATTTAAGGTTCTTAAGTGTCAATAAACTTATATAACAAAAGTTGTGGACATAGGTCAACGTTTTGGTATAGCCCCCATATAACGGTAACCTCCGATTTACGGTATTTTGACGTTTTTAGCTACATTTTCAGGCCGATTTAGCTATAATTTGACATTTAGGGTTCTTAGTGACCAAAAAGCTTATATTCGTAAAATTATGAACTTAGGTCCATGTTATGGTATAGCCCCTATTTTTTACCTACAATTTTTAGCCGAATTAGATGTAATTTGAACATTTGACATTTGAAGTTTTTAGTGGTCACCACACCTCTCCACCAAAAATTGTCAAGAAAGCTCCATGTATGGATAAACCCCCCATACAACGGTGCATCCCGATTTTCAGTAATTTGATGATTTCAGCTACAATTTTAAACCGAACTAGCAGTAATTTGACGTTTGACGTTCTTAGTGGCCATAACACCTCTCCATCAGAAATTGTCAACATAGGTCCATGTTTGGATATAGCCCCCATATAACGGTACCTCCCGATTTTCAGTAATTTGGCAATTTTTGTTAAACTTTTTAAACGAACTAGCTATAATTTGACGTTTGAAGGTTGTATTGGTCACCAATATAACGCTACCTCCCGATTTTCGGTACTTTGAGGATTTTACTTAAAATACTTAACCGAGCGTAGGTCCATGTTTTGGTATAGCCCCAAAACAAACCTCCCGATTTTCCGTACCTTAGCTTTATTTGTTGGCCGAACTTTCTGTAATTTGAAATTTAAGAGCCAACAAAAATTCTGCAACAAAAATTATTCATTTAAGTTCATATTTTCGTATAGCCCACATATAGCGGTACCTCCGAACTAGCTGTTAATGACATTTGAAGTTCCCACTGATCACAATCCACTAGAAATATTCAAGGTATATGTTTTGGTATAGCCTCCATATAACGTTATGTACCGATTTTCGGTATTTTGAGTAATTTATCTATAATTTTTAGCCGAATTAGGAGTTATTTGACGTTAAAGGATCAACATACTTCCATGTTTTATTATAACCATTATATAACGGTACCTCCCACTTTCTAGCCCACAAAAAATTGTCAGCATACATACTTAGATATAGACACCATATATGTACATTATCTGACATTTTAACGTACCCAGTAAAAGTTGGGGACAGGGCTGAAAACTAATTATTCCATTTTAGTTAAGAATATTTTATGGCCCGGCCGAACTTAACGCTTTTTTACTTGTTTTTTTTTTCTAATTCTAGACACTTCCACAAACATTTAAATAAAAATAATGTGAGGATCCGCAAGGATCCAAGGTACTAAAAGTCTACTTCTTTTCCCAATATTAAATAAAAAACACTCACAAAAATCCATTTCAAAAGAGATCAATTTTACTACAAAATAAAGATACAACTTTATGATGTTATCAATTAATAACAATAGCAATACCATTATCTTTAACTTCCATTTCTTACTATAGTAATTTTACACATTACTTTTCTGTGATATCACTTGTAACTTGTCACTACGTTAATGGAAATTTCAATGTTTCAATTTCTTCAAATGTAAATGCTTTATTCTGTGGCTCTGCTTTAGCAAGTACCGTTAGAAGTTGTAAAAAGAAAGCCGCAATACTAACATTTGATGTGTATACGATAGATTTGAATAGTTACAATCATAATTTGTAGACATCGATTTTTGTATTTTTGTCGCGGGCTGGGACCACAGTGCACTGTAAACAACTCAACACGTGGTCGTATGTCAAACTGTCCTGAGTACGCGTAGGCGAACAACTGTCAAACTTTCCAAAAAACTGTCAAATGACGCCTGGCGACACTGCGTGTTGTCTAGGCCAGAAGGTTTTTTAGTGCCCCTCGTATTACCCCAATGGCTTTATTTCATCATTACTTTCTATTATTATCATTACTTTTCTAAAGTTTTTTGCTATTTTGACCTTTAAGAACCCTTTAAAGAGAGTTCGGATGTTCCAGAAAGTTGTTTACTGAAATATTTGTTACATTATTGTGGTTGATTGTTTTCTTGAATTTTGAATGGTTTAGTTTCTATGGAGCAAAAGCCGAAACAAGAGGATGAAAATCGCATTTGTTTTTGCTATTTTGACCTTTAAGAGCCATTTCTACAGAGTTCGTCTGTTCTAGAAAGTTGTTTGTGGAGATCTAAGGTACATTTTTGTAGTTGGTTGTTTGATTCAATTTTGATCGGTTTGATATCTATAGGCCAAAATCCGAAAAAAATATTTAACTGAAATTTGACCTTAACGATTTTGAACCTGAATATGAGGTTCAATCGATTTTATGTGTTAACAATTATTGTTACAAGAGAAGAGAGCTATAACTGTGTTTCCACGTGCAAACCATAAAACTTAGCGGTTTAGGAGATATGAGCCTGACAAAATTAACCCTTTTGTCATCAATGCCTCAGGTTTTTGGGTGCCCAGAACGGCAATAGTCGTAGTAACAGAGGAAAACGCCAGGCCACGTGTCTTCTTATTTTTCGTCTTCTATCACGCTGCGGTGTTAGAATATGGTTATTTGTTTTCGTGTCGCACAATGTTATTTTCCTTTCGTTTATGAAAGTACTAAGGTCTTCCTCTTATCCTCTTATATCAGTATATCCCAACTGATAATACTTAAAAAGAGCTCATGTGGGGCGTCATCATAGTTCTTTCCAAAACACACAATATTAAATTACAGCCTCTTGATTTTGACTTGAAGTTTTTTATTCACTTTTTTAATATATTTTGACATATAATAGCCAAACCATTGAGATTTTCGGTCCGACACTAGGACAAAAATTGTAGCCAAGACAATAACTAAGAACTATCTGGTACATGGCAAAAACATTGAAATGCTCCTTCAGTTTTGGCCTTGAAATAGTGCAAATTTTCGAAAAAATGTCGTTATATGACACTGTTGTACGAGGGCATTTCGGAAACTTCTTAGCACAAAAAGCGCGGTATAAACAGAAAAAAGTTAAGTGTTTTGGAAACTTCCATCTCTGTTATGAACACATGTTAAATTTTGTTTCGATCTGGCAACTCCTTCATATAGAAACAGGTGTTCAAAAAAGACGCATCCGCAATTTTTTTTTACAATGCAAAAATTAGAAATGCGTGCTGTCATTAAATATTTACATAAAAAAGGTTTATCGGGACAAGGAATTCATAATGATATGGTGAATGTGTTAGGTGAAAGTTTCAAGAGATTATATTGAAAAATAAAAATATTTTTGAAAAACTAACTATTCTCTTTCATTGATAGGTTAAGAAGTTTCCGAACCGCCCTCATAGCACATTTGGCAGGAAAAATATTCGAGCGTTCTGAGACAAAAATTCTATCGTGTTGGGGTTCATGAACAACGAAAATACTGTTGGTTCCTTTGGGTCACTTCTTTTTTTGTTTTATAGCAGTAAATGTAGTGAAAAACGGGATTTCTAAGATTTTCAAGTTTGAACGGGCATATCTTTTTTCGCAACGGATTTCTATTGATCCTTTTTCCTTTTAATGGGGTGATATTACTTTTTCAAATCGGTTAATAAACGCCTATGTTATGGTGGTCTAGTTGACTTTTTTGCCCAGTACAATCCCAGGAATCAAAAACGCGACTCGCTCACTAAGGTTTTCAAATTACCCCGGCCTTTTTATAGAAAAATGTGACTAAAATCGTCAAAAATGGTGGCTACGTTTATAAGGGGGCTATACCAAAACGTAAACCTATACTGTCCCAGCAAAATTTGAAGGAAGGGGTTCCATGCGATGACGTGATTTCATGGCATCTTTTGCATTGGTTCAAACGAAGCCGTGAAAGATCCGATCTTTTCATTGGCATATGAACCAATGCAAATGAAGTCGTGAAAGATCCAATATTTTTATCAGCGTTTGAACCCATGCAAAGGAAGTCGTGAAAGACCCGATCTTTTCATCAGCATTTGAACCCATTCCATCTATCCAATAGAGATGAATTTTGTATTTTTATTTATACAATTTTTAGTAAATATATAAGATTAATTGTCGGAGACTCTTGATGTTGTCGAAAACTCGAAATCACAACCAACGTTGTTAAAACTCTAGTCGTTATGATAATGTCATTGCAAAGGGTGGGTGAAAATGACATGCCAAAGCATTGGTGGAAATGACATGCCAAAGCATTGGTGAAAATGACATGTCAAAGCATTGCTGTAAATGACGTGCTTTGGATCCTCATATAAAATTCATCGATGAAGATGCTAAAAGGATGACATGCCAGCTCACTTGCTCCCATGATTGAATGGCATCTTTGGCATCGAACATTTTGCTGGGGTCTAATTGTTGGCAAGGGATGTTTTGTACCTTTAGATAAAACTAAATACCAAAGTTATTCCTTTGAATATTGTGGCTAAAACTGTCAAAATACTGAAAGTCGAAGGGTACCGTTCTGAGGCTGCCATATGAAGACGTGAATCTACACCAACAAATTCCTGGTGGGAAGTTTTATGCCCTTAACGAAGACTAAATACCAAATTTAAACCATTTCGGTAGGATATTGGAGCCAAAATCTTCAAAATACCGACAATTTGGAGAGGCAGTTTTACGGGGCTATATGAAGAGGTGGGGCAATACCGAAAAATTTCACTTCGAAACTGGAAACAGGCATTTCGGTGGGATATTGATGCCACAACAACCTTTAAAATACCGAAAATCCGCAGGTGTAGTCTATGTTGGCAGTATGAAGACGTGGACCGATACCGACAAATTTCAGTTAGAGACATCATACCCCCATCGAAGATTAAATACGACATTTCAGCCAATTCACTGTTATAATGAGGCTAAAAAACAATGGGAGCTACAGTATCGGCCAAAACTTAAGCACCCCTTCAGTACATTTTTTAGTTATAATTGTTTCAGACAACAAATATAAATTTATTTTGTATTTTTCTTTTTATTTGTTTATATCAATATTATTAAATAAAACACACGCTAAAGTAATTCAGAATTTTATAAAAAAAAAGTTTTAAGTCGCAAATATAAGTGGATAAAAACAAAGCACCCCCAATTAAAGGAACAAAAATCTAGTGAAATCAATATTTCGTTGTGTGCCCTTTATTCTGGATGACACACGCACATCTTGTAGGCATGCAGGATATTTAAATATTAATTACTTCAGGCGAAATATTTAATTTTCGGAAAATGTTAATTAATTACCGAAAATCGGGAGGTACGTGGACCTAGGTCCACATTTTTTGGTGGAAAATTTTTGTAACCACTAGGAACCCTAAGTACCAAATTACAGCTAATTTAATACGAACGTCTGTCTTAATTCCTCAAAATTCCGAAAATCGGAAGGCACCGCTATAAGGGGGCTATACCAAAACATTAGCCGATATTGTTCATGTTCATTCAAAATTATCCTACAGCATTTTCTGGTCAAATACAGAATCGCTTCGATTTAAAAATTAGCAAAAGAACGATTCACAGAAGAGCGATAGAGCCCGGCTTATTCAGTCGACGACCTGCAAAAAAACTTTCATATCGACAAAAATTAAAAAAGCCAGGCTTGAATTTGCCAAGACCCATCTGAACTGAAGTGTCCAAAAATGGAGGACTGTGCTGTGAGGACTGTGCATCAGAGGATGAATTTAAGTTTAATTTAAAGGATTCGAATGGGCAACGGTTAAATCTTAAATATTGCAATGGCACTGTAAAAAATTGGATGCAGAACATAATGGTCTGGGACTTTTTCTCTGGGCAAGGGATTGGTCCAATTCATAAAATTAATGGAATTTTGGATCGTCGCAATTATCGTAACGTATTAAAAGGCGTGACGTTGCTTATGCTGAAGAACATATGCTACCCATTAACTCAAAAATCAATCGCAAAAATGTCAAAACCAAAGAAAATTTATTAGTAGTCGCATTAGTAGCCTTTTAGGCAATTATTAATAATTTTTTATTAAATTCAGGATTACTTAAGTTATTCCTTAAGTTTGTTTCTGTTTTGTTTTTTTTTTCAAATAGTCTGGCTTAATCCCATTGTTGTTGTTTTAATTCGTTAAAACAACTAATTTATTAGTGGATAAAGTTTGGCATATTTCGCAAAGGGGTCAGGCAGGGAAGACTAGTTTCGATCCTCGCCACTGGATCCCATCAAGTTCTCTTGTTTCTTGTTTGTTGATATTCTCTGTTTTTAATTTTCTGACCTTAAGCCGAACAAATGGAAACAAAAATTACTGATCAAAGGTCAACAATATCTATATACAAATTCTCCACCGAAGTTATTTTTCAATAACTTCTTCAACAAAAAACTTTTTATACCCAAACATCAATCGTCAGCTCGAAGTATAAAGGTGAGCAAAGAAAAAATTTCAATGAGAATTTTTTCTTTGCCAACCTCACACAATCCCAACGAAAGTGTTTGCAAAACAAACCAAACCTTTTCCACTGTTATGTGTCGTTGAATTTCAACGAAGGCAACATAACAAAATGTTGTAGGTAGCTTGTCACAGCCATAACCAACCATACAAACCGTGCCAGAGTTTCTCAAATAGTCCGGTCAAAATACACATGCGTATAAGGGGAAATAGCAAAAATTCCCACAAAGCTGAATTTTGGTGGAGAGCTAGGGTTAGCCATTAGAAGCAACGTCCTAAAAGTCCCCATCGATCCCATGTGTGCAAAACAAGTTATTCGGGGTCAAAGGTCATTTTTGGAGGCATTATTCAGTTTTTTTAATTTTTCTCAAAAACGGTAAGACTTAGCAAAAGCCGGCTAAAGTAAAAGTTGTAGATTCAATAATTGTCTACAAGAGTGGTCTTTATGATTCTTAAAAAAGACTTATCATTTTCGAGATATCGCGATCTAAAGGTCAAATAAAAAATTGGCAGCGTAAGTACATTATGAGGCGGGTCGGTTAAAGTAACGACACTGTGTGTTAGATACTTCCGTAAGCTTTCAAACGATATCCACTTTGCAGTAATCGGTTCAGTAGAACCGGGTCAAACCCGGTTTTTAAATTTGGCCTTTCGGGTCGAATAACCGGCGAACCGGATCCGCAACCGTTGAAAATTATACAATTCCGTTATCAGCGCAACAAACCCTACCTTCGGACAAAACTTGAAAAAAAATCGGAGAGTTTTCGTTGGGGTCGTTCCCGTTGGGCTTTCGATTATACATGTGGGTTAAATTGGCTATTTTTGCATAAAATGACTCTAACATTGAATAACTCTACTGAACACGCTCCGATTTTGTTGGAATTTTTTTAGAAGATAGCTATAATTTCGCTCTTCCAGAAAATATATATTTTTTGGGGGGACAGACCCGATTACTTCGCTTATTATAGCCGGTTCGTCTGAATATGTTCATATTTTCCTTATAAGTGCATAAAAATCATGTGTTTTTTAGAACAGCTATATCTCAAGAATAATTCCTTCTAGGAAAAAAATTATAAAGGGCAAACTTGTAGATAATTTTTCTGTCTACAATATTTACTTTAGTCACTTTTTGATTAGATCAACCGTTTTCAAGAAATAAATCCGAAAACCTAAAAACCCTAAAAATTTGACCTTTGACCCCGAATAATTTTTTTTGCACACATGGGATCGATAGGGACTTTTAGGACGTTGCTTCTAATGGCAAACCCTAGCTCTCCACCAAAATTCAGCTCTGTGGGAATTTTTGCTATTTCAATGTCTATTTTGACCGGACTAAAATAGAAAATTTGTTGACGTTTTTATTGGGAAAGCTGTTACAATTTTTTTATACCCTCCACCATATGGATGGTATAATTAAATTTGTCATTCCGTTTGTATTATTTATTATTGTATATTATTGATCAGCATAAAATTCTATGTCGATTTAACCATGTCCGTCTGTCCGTCCGTCTGTCTGTTGAAATCAAGATACAGCTAGCAATTTTAAAGATAGAGAGTCAATATTTGGTACAGAAGTTTTTATTACTTGCAGGATGGTTGGTATTGAAAATGGGATATATCGGTCCACGTTTTGATAATGCCCCCATAGAACGGTACCTCCCGATTTTCGGTATTTTTCAGGTTTTAGATTCATTATCCTACCAAAATGGCTGAAATTTGGTATTAAGTTATCGTTGGGTGTAAAGAACTTTCCACTTGAAATTTGTTGGTATAGGTTCACGCCTTCATATAGCCCCCATAGAACGGTACGTCCCTATATTCGGTATTTTGGAGGTTTTAGCTTCATTATCCCATCAAAATGGTTGAAATTTGGTAATTAGTCTTCGTTGAGGATATAAAACGTTCCACCTAAAATTTGTTGTTGTATAGGCCCACGCCTTAATATAGTCTCCATAGAACGGTACCTCCCGATATTCGGTATTTTTAAGGTTTTAGCTTCATTATCCCACCAAAATGGTTGAAATTTGTTAATTAGTGTTCGTTGAGGATATAAAACGTTCCACCTAAAATTTGTTGGTATAGGTCCACGCCTTTATATAGCCCTATTTCTGACTGAAATTCGTCGGTATAGGTGCACGTTTCGATATAGCCTCCCAGAACAATACCTCCTGATTTTCATAATTCTGAAGGTTGTGACGTCAATATCCCACAGAAATGACTGAAATTGGTATTTCGTCTTCTTCATAAACGAAACTAATTGTTCCATTTTACTTCAATACAACTCGTGGTGGAGGGTATAACAAGTTCGACCAGGCCGAACTTAACGCCGTTCTTACTTGTTTTTTTAAGTCTGGCGTAATCCCATTGTTTTTGTTTTAATATTTTAAAACAGCTAATTTATTAGTGGAAAACGTTTGGCATTGTTACCAACAACAGATCTGTATGTCATCTAGGGGCTGAGCTATGCACGCCCAAATTATTTCAAATATAGACGAACGAACAAAAAATAGTTACACAAACAGGGGGTAACCCCATGTTTTTGTAACTTATTTTTGTTTGTTCGTCTATATTCGTAATAATTGAGGCATCCATAGCTCAGCCCCAAGAAGACATTCACATCTAATTTTTCGTATACCCGTTCCATATATCGTGAAGAGTTTCTCATTTAAAAATCAGCGCTCTACATTTGCGGTAAAGCGAGTAAGTCGATCAACAAAATCTGACAATTCGTGTGAGAAGAATAAAAGTTTTTACAAAAACTGGGGGTAAGTCTTAAATAAAATGCATTTTCCGAAAACTTTTGAATTTTTGGGGGAAGGTACCCGAGGGAGTATGTCGAACTTGCGCTAAGTTTAGACAAAATAAAACGGATATCATCCAAACACACTTGAGATCTAAAACCATTATTTCGATAAGGCACCTTAAGGCTGAGGGCACGTATTTAACTACATTGTTAGGCCGAATTTGATAAAATGTAGGTTCACCGTGCTATCATAATAAAAATCCGTAGTAAAAAGCAGTAATGTCCGTTTAAAATTGACAATCGAAGAAACCCCGCTTTCACTACATTTACCATCTTTATAAAATCAAAAACGAAGTGGCCTAAAGAAACCAAAAGTATCTTTGGTCTACCATGAACTCCCACAAAATCAAAAAAATTATACATCAAAAACCCTGCACAATTTTTTAATTTTTGCAGCACAGTGTTATCATCAAATGTGAGAAATTGTAACCGTTGAACGATGTTATCATTGATGTGAGGTGAGAATTTCTGTGACACAGGGTGGTTATGAATCATTTTTTCCTCCCATGTTTGTACAGTAAATATACATTACCTAGTGTCACGAAAAGGCAATAGATGGCGCTATATTATTTTGAATTAATGAATTCAGATTAAAACAATAAATTTGTTTACAGTGACTGTCACTGAAAATGATGCAACCTGAAATAAAAAAGCAACTCAAAAAAAAAAACAATTTTGTAGGCTGAAAAGTTGTCTTTAAGATGGCATACAAAAATATACCGTTTACAGTACCGTTATACTAAAATTTCACCGGAAAACTAAAAATGGACATTTTTAAAATGAGCATTGAAAATGATCGACTAATAATTTTCAAACTTTTTGCTTTTTATGCCACTTTAGTAATTGGAATGGTAAAATAATTGGTTACCCATAGTTTTCAGTAGTTTTGTCATTGATTCCGATAGAAAAAATTATGTTCCTGACGTATGTTTGGCATGATTGTAATTAATGTCCCTTTGAAGGCAATTTGACTAGAAATTTCTAGTTTTTGAAGTTATTTTCCAAAAAATGACAATGCCCGCAAAAATGCGACATAATTAGGAAAAATCCCGCAACAAAAAAAGAATTGGAGTGATTCTATGAAACTCGTCGAAGGGCGTATTATTGTTTGGGCTTGAATGGCAACAATGGGTGTTGAAATTTTTGTTTTTATAAAAGCAAACATGATCTCGACATTGTTAACAATGTTTTTAAAAACTGTTTTCAAAGTAAAGTGCAAACAATTTTGTTCTATGTCCTGATTTTTACCTCTATCAGGGTAACGCCGTTAAAGACTAGTATCATATAGGGCAAGACTGACTGATACAGGACTTTCCAAACATCATTAAATTGTTGGTACGTACTCTAGACATCACTGTTAATGATTTTTCATAGCCATTTTTTGGAAAATAGCTTCAAAAACTAGAAATGTATAGTCAAATTGCCTACAAAGGGACATTAATTACAATCATGCCAACATTACATCAGGAACATCATTTATTCAAACGAAATCAATCAAAACTACTGATAACGATAGGGAGCCAATTATTTCATCATTTTGATTACTAAAATGGCATACAAAGAAAAATTTGGAAATTATTAATCGATTATTTTGGTGCATCATTTGTAATGCTCATTTTAAAAGCGGTACTGTAAATGGAATATTTTTGTATGCCATCTTAAAGACAACTTTTCAGTCTACAAAATTGTTTTTTGAATTGTTACAAAATCTAAACTCGTTACCAAGTTATCAACGTTTACATTTTTTATTTCAAGTTGCATAATTTTCAGTGACAGTCACTGTATTATAACAAAGGCATGTCGCGGGAATTATGTTGTTATTTTTTATACCCTCAGCCTTTAGGCTAAAGAGGGTATATACACTTTGATACGATGAAAATGTGCCTCATCGAAATAATAGTTTTAGACCCCAAGTATGTTTGGACGAAATGTGTTTCAGACAATTTGAAGTTGATCTAGCAATGTCCGTCCGCCTGTCTGTCTGTCTGTCCTGCTGGCTGGAGCGCACGAAAACTCTCGAAATTTTGGCTTTCGCAATATTTTGGCCAAACTTAGTTTAAGTTCGAAGATGAGCTACTTCGGTCCACTCCTTCCGGTACCTCCCCCACAAAAGTTCGAAAATGTTCGGAAAGTTTGTGCGCACGATAACTCTTGAAGGAAATAACCGATTAGGTCCATACTTAGCACATCGTGAAATTTCAGACTTAGATTAGGTTCCAATATGGACTCAATCGGTCACTCCTTCGGGTACCTCCCACACCAAATTTCGGAAAAGTTCACTTTAGGACCTGTTAACGAATCGCTTTGATTTTTGTTGTAGTGACATCTATTCACTGTCCTCTACACGACAGTACAACTTTCATCAGGGGCAAGTCCATACTTCCTGAGAAAATAGCCTGAAAGTTACGAAGAACCCCTATGACACCGTGTGTAGTGGTTGGAGCGCAAGATAACTCTTGAACAGATCTGCCGATTCGGTCCAAAATTTGGCCTTCGTAAAATTTGGTCCAAACTTAGTTTAAGTTCGAAGATAAGCCATATCAGTCTACTTCAGGTACCTCCCTCCCCCCCAAGAGTTCAAAAGTATTCGGAAAAGTTCTTCGCATGATAACTCTTGATGGTTGTGACCGATTTGGTCCGTGATTTACCAAATATATATCAGGTTCGAATATGGACTACATTTGTCCACTCCTTCGGGTACCTCGCACACAAAATTTTGGATATGTTCACTTTAAGAACTGCTCTGGAATTAATTTGATTTTTGTTGAAGCAACTTTCATTCACTGCCTTAGTTACGACGGTAAAAGTCTTTTCAGGGGCAAGTCCATACGTCTCGAGAAAACAACCCTAAAAATTTAAAAACCCTCTATGGCACCATGTAGTGGCTGAAGAGCACGACAATTCGAAGGTGGTGCTTGTAGGTCCACTCCTTCCGGTACCTCCCCCACTAAAGTTCGATAATATTAGCTAAAATAGTACACGATATATTTGTCGGTTCATACGCTTAACATTTTCAAAACCCCTTTAATATATGTATATTCGTTTTTTGGAAAAAAAAGTGTTTCGCTTCACACAGGCTGAGGGTATATCTCTGTCGGCAAAGCCGACTTTAGTAACTATTAAACTTTAGTTTAACGACTTTAGTAACTATTACGATAAGTAAAAAATAGGTATGATCGCCCGGGCCGAACCTTTATACCCTCCACCATAAAATATTCTGAACTAAAATGGGATAGTTAGGTAATAATTAAGGTAGAAATATTTTGTGACCCTAAATTAGATCAGAAAATGTATCTAAAATGTCTACAATTTGGGAGGCACCTACATACATATGTATATGGGGATCCTATATCAAAGTGTGGACATACGTTGCCAATTTTTGGGTGGAGTAGTTTTGTGACCACTGGGAACATCAATTGTGAATTTACATATATATAGTTCGGTTAAAAATTATAGCTAAAATCCTCAAAACACCCAAAATCAGAGGAGAAGTTTTCTAGAGAGGTTTAGCTGTTCGGCCAACAAAAGAAGCTAAAATCCTGAAATCCTGAGGTACCATTATATGGGGGCAATACCAAAACATGGACCTATATTGACAATTAGAAAATTGTCACGGCTGCAACATTTTCTTTCGTCCTTAAAAATCTGAATTTTGACCGCGATTTATTTGAAATCCCTCCGGCGATTTTTTGTTTTTTTTTCATCTTTGAACATTGTAGTTTCAGAATCCGCAAAAACTTCCCAGGTGTAAGCACCATTCATTTAAAGTTAGTTAAGGCGCACCGTGACGCTTGAAAATTCTTTGTGGAGAAGTTTTGTGACCACTGGCCTGTTTCATTAAGACGATTCGAATACAAATTCGTTCGTTTTTAATATTTGATTCGTTGTGTTTTCAATTAAACAATCATTTTTTTCTATAACAAAAGGATTTTGGTAGTAATTCGAACGAAATTGAATTAAAATCGTCTTAGCGAAACAGGCCATTACATTACAAGTAGATCGATTAAAAATTTAGTTAAATTTTTCAAAATACTTTAAATCGGGCGATACTGTACTGAAAGCTATACCAAAGCATCAAACTATGTTGTTGTTGAATTTTTAGCGTAAAAGTGTTGTGACCGTTAGGAACCGCAAATAGCAATTTATAGTTTGTTCGATTGAAAATTGTAACTAAAATCCTCAAAATTCCTCAAATCGGAATGTACCTTACTAGGCGTTTACACACAGACAGTATTGGCAAGACAATAGCAAAGTTACAAACCATTTTCACCAATACATTCATACTTTTCTCTATACGTATTTAAAAATTTACAAATGTACTAGCGGACCCGGCGAACTTCGTCTCGCTATTAAGGAATAAAATTTCATACAAAAACTCAATTTTCGATTTTTCCAATTTTCCGACTTTTCCAGAGAGATTTTCCAACATTTTCTTCCGTAAAGACCTTCTCCTCGAAAATACGAATAACTGACAAAAAATTTTACAGAAATCGGCCTAGCCCTTCTCATTTTATGAATTACTATACATTTTTTACACCATTTTTATATATATAGAAGATTTGTGAAAAAGTTTGTATTTTCCCAGTTGTTCAAGAAATAGCAATTGTCTACTTTGACATAGTTATGTAACTAGTTACTCATTGATCCTAGTTACTTTACACCAAAACATATCACACAAAATAGCCTATAGCCTGCTTTTGTCACTGGAAATGGGCTTCCCTGCCTACCCTGTCAATTCACTAGTTACTGGTAATGCGGAGTGTAATTTATTGACTATTTTATAGACTACAGATGGATAGTGTAATCAACAATGTTTCTCTCTTGTAATCTCCTTTCAAAATTATTATATCTCTTTTTGAAAACAAAATAGATAAAATGTCAATTTAATTTTTTTTCTGAATTTATAAACAACGTATTTCGAATGGTTGATGTGCAAAAAGTTGTTGTTAAATGAAGATACAACAAACGTGTTCTCCAGAATATTTAGTAAGTATCGATATTTTTGGGACAATAGATTTTTTTATTATCTCATTATTTTGTACATTTTATTTCAGGTACTTCTGAATTATCTGAAGGGCACTTAAAATGAACATTCCCAGGACCAAATATACAGTTCTAGTTCATGGATTCACCCACAAGTTTCAATAACAAGAATCAAAAGATTAACATTAAACTGTCCTTTGTGATATATGTATGTATATACACGTCATGTAATTAAATAAAGCGTGGTTAGCGCATATACAGATAAACTCTTATAATTATATTTTTTAAACCGATATAATATCCGTTACACGTTAAGCATTTACCCATTTAACTGATCAAAACATACTAGTGATTTTGGCTATCATTTCTAACTATCGATTTAACTGGTTACTGGTAATGCAATGAAGCGACAATTGATTTTCCAAGACTATCGAATTGCCTGGTTACTGGTAATGCAGTGAGGGGGCAATAGACCCCTTCCTATGACATCCCCATGTTAAATTCCCCAGTCTATAACATTGCGAGTAGATTGGGCGGTAACTAGGGGTGTTTACCAGTAGCCAGCAAAATTGCTAGTTATTCCCTACTTACCCGAACAACTGGGTTTGCTATTGTCTTGCTAATACTGGCATTTGTAAACGCAGGGTTAGACCCATGTTAACAATTTTTGATGGAGAAGTTCTGGGAACCTCAAATGTCGAATTGCAGATACGAGTACTTGGGTCAAAAATTGTACCTAAAATATATAGAACAGCAAATCGGTAGGTATCGTTATATGGGGCTCTATCAAATTGACAATTTATATAGGGGGAGAGGGGGGGTGAGTTATATAAAAACATGGACCTATATTGGCAGTTTTTTGTGGAGATGTTTTGTGATCACTATAAATCTCAAATGTCGAATTACAGGCAGTTCGGTGAAAATTTTTAGCCAAAATCCTAAAAATACCAAAAATCGGGAGGTATCGCTATATGGGGGCTATACCAAAACATGGACCTATGTTGACAGTTTTTGGTGGAGAGGTTTCGTGATTACTGGGAGCCTCAACTCTCAAAATACCGAAAATCGGGAGGTACCGTTATAATGGGGTCTATACCAAAACATGGACCTATGTTGACGGTTTTTAGTGTAGAGATTTCGTGACCACTGGGAACCCCAAACATAAAATTGCAGGTAGTTCAGTCCCCAAAATTCCGAAAATCGGGAGGTACCGTTATATGGGGGCTATACCAAAAAGTGTTCCGATATAGCCCATCTTCGAACTTAACCTGCCTATGGAACAAGTAAAAAAGTATCAGTCGGCTTTACCCACAGAGATATACCCTCAGCCTATGTGAATTGGAACTTTCATCTACGGACAGATCGAATGTATTTAGGGTCTTTTCAGAATTTTGTGGCACTTTTTGGACATTTGAACTTGCCGACAAAAATGTGGTTTACGATTAAAGTTCAAAAGTTTTGCGGAAGAGGGAATGGACCGACATAGTGCATTACGGAAGTGGATCTTATTTTGAGAGTCATATCTTTTCGATAGATAACGCGCCCACTAGTAATTTCAGTCGGTTATCGTACACCTTTTGGACCAGTATGCCAGGAAGCAAAGGATCTCCAAACAGACCCTAAACTGCGCTTGGACACAAATGTTGAACTTTTGTGGGGGAGGTATCCTAAGGAGAGGACCGATATGGGCCATTTTAGAAGTTAAACCAAGTTTGGACAAAATACGACGAAGGCCAAATTTTGGATTAAATCGGTTTCACAGTTCGAGAGTTATTGTGCTCTTCAGCTACTACATATGGTGCCATAGGGGTTTTTTTACAACTTTCGGGATGATTTCCCAAGAAGTATGGACTTGCCACTGAAAAAACTTTTACCGTCGTAACTGAGACAGCGATTGCAAGTTGCTTCAACAGAAATCAAAGTTAGTCAAGAGCAGGTCTTAAAGTGAACTTATCCGAAATTGTGTGTGGGAGGTACCCGAAGGAATGGACAAATATAGTACATATTCAAACCTGATCTATATCTGGTAGACATATCACGATGCGTAAAGTATGGACCAAATCGGTTACTCCTTCAAGAGTTATCGTTCACTCCGGAAGGAGTGAACCGATATGGCTTATCTTCGAACTTAAACTAAGTTTGGACAAAATATTATGAAGGCCAAATTTTGGATCGAATCGGCAGAACCGTTCGAGAGTTATCTTGCGCAGGTTATTTTCTCAGGAAGTATGGTTTTGCCCCTGATGAAACTTGTACCGCCGCGTGGGGGCCGTGAATACAAGTTGCTACAACAAAAATCAAAACGATTCGAGAGCAGGTCTTAAAGTGAACTTTTCTGAAATTTTGTGTGGGAGGCGTGGACCGATTGAGTCTATATTGGAACCTTATCTAAGTTTGGTAGAAATTTCACGATGTGCAAATCGGTTACTCCCTTCAAGAGAAGGGGAGGAACATAAACGAAGTTTGGACAAAATATTGCGATAGTCAAATTTTGGACCAAATCGGTTCATCCGCTCGAGAGTTATCGTGCGCACCAGCCAGTCAGACAGACGGACGGACATTGCTAAATCGACTCCAAATTGTCTGAAACACATTTCGTCCAAACATACTTGGGGTCTAAATCCATTATTTCGATGAGGCACATTTTGCCCGTATGAAAGTGTATATACCCTCGTTAGCATAAATGCTGAGGGTACAAAAAAGACACGCGGGTGCAAAAATATAGCTCTTTAGCTCAATTATTGCGAACGCTAGAGTGATTACTACAAACGGACATTGCTATATCGTGTTAGAATTTTAACCTGATCAACAATATATATACTTTATACGGTCGCAAATGATTAGTTCGATCGGTTACAAACAGAAAAACAAACTTAATATACCCTCTATACTATGGTAGGGGATATAAAAATAGAAAAAAATGTCCAACATTTTTTCTTAAAAAAATTTCCAAAATGTTTTTCTTAAAAAAAAATTACAATATTTTCTTCTTAAAAAAATTTTCATTTAAAAAAAATTTACTGAGGGTGTGCTTTAGTTTTGGCCGATACTGTAGATGACTGAAATAACTGAATTAATTTAAAGCAAAATATAATACAAATTTTCCTAAAACCAACAGCATGGTTAACTTCGCCTTAATATCTATTAACATCCCTTTGTTGTTAATTCATTTTCTTTGGTATTCTTATTCGAGGTTAAATTTCATCTCTTAACAATGTTTTGTTGCTTTCTTCAGTATTACTGCGGTTGTCAAAAACATTTGTTCTGAAATGTCAGTATCAGACGGAAATTATTAAGACCAACAAAAAAATATACAAATCTGAATAAAAATTTACGAGAAGTATTTTCAGTATGACAAAAACAATTCTAAGAAACAACATTAACGTCTGTTGTTAATACGTTTGACCTTATTTGTTTTCTTCAAATGATTGAGAATCGAGACAATAACACATTCTTTGTTATATGAATACTATGTATAATGCATTCAAGGATAAAGGCTGATTCGATTTTTAAACTTTTCTATGAGTAAAGAAATGTAAAAGTAGCAAATTTTTTCAGACAATGTGGAAAAGGAAAATTAGTAGAAAAAATCAATATTCTAGTAAAAAAGTTTAAATAATGCTATCAGTCAATTTGATGTCAGCAACGTGTTGTTAGGTTTTCCCTTGGCCAAATTTGTGAAGAAGGAAAAAAGGAGATAAATATAATTTTTGTCTTAACTGTCTTATTTTGTACAAATATGTTCAATATTGAATTGCATATTAAATGGGGGAAAATCAGTTTTTTTTTAAATCATATATTTTTTAAATATTTTTAAATAATATACATTAATAACTGACTAAATAAAATACAACAAATATAAATATGAAGCTGAAATCTTTTTTTGTGTCACCTGACATTGCTTCGTCGACTTGTGGTAATGATTTTGAAACTTTACATTTGTACTAAAAAACAACAATGACAGAACAAATAAAAAAATTAACATAAAAATACACTTACGGTAACAATTTCTTGCATGATTTTCATGGAAAATGTTCTTAACAGCAGAGCTGGCTTTAGACCACACAACATCGCTGCCTTGATGTACTGACAATTAACAATGTCATTATAATATCTTAAATATTTTTAGAAAAGGTAAAAAACTGGAAGAGACTTTAAAAATTTTTATTTTACTTAAAACCTACTGGCAAACGACCGCTTCGTTCTTCTTTTCAAACCAATCTGGAGGACCTTCACATTGAATTAAATCTTCATGTAAATCTTGAATACAATCCTCATAATCCGTTAGATCTAAAATATGATAAGAAAATCTTTTCTAATGAATTTGTATTGTTGTATTAAAAAAAAAAAATTAAATCCTGCATTTTTTAGTCTTATGCCAGACTATGAAAATTTTCATTAGAAAATTCTTTGTTATTCTCTTTTAAATTTTCATTAACGTCCACACACATGTGTATATGAAATCATATGAAAATTTTGATATTTTCATTGCTTTGCATTGGTTTGAGAATTACGAATTTAAACACAAAGAATAATTTCAGATTACAGAATCTTGTGCACAGAGTTGTACCCCCTTCACACCTCTTACATATGAATTCATTTTCATGTTCATGAAAATGTTCATGCCATATTTAAAATATATTGATTTTGTATCACGAGTTTGCTTTAAAATTAGTAGGTACCGTAATGTGGGGCTATACCAAATCATTGACATATACCAAACATTTTTGGCAACCAAACTTCCTCATAAAGGACTCAAAATATTAAATTACGTTAAAATTAGTTTGCAAGAAATTCTTGAAAACGTTTTAGAGATATCTTGCACAATATCCGGCAGGGTTTTGGAGCTTTTGGGCCATTATCTTAGGAAGTATTGACTTACTCCGGAACAAAATGTACCATTGTAAATGAGGCAGCTCCAACAACCTACTGAAAAAGAGTCAAAACGATGCGAGAAGAGCTCTTAAACTTCACTTTATCCGAATTTTGTGTGGGAGGTACCCGAAGGAGTGGACCGATATAGTCTATATTTCAATCCCATACATGACTGGATGAAATAATACGATGTGCAAAGCCTGCATCAATCAGAAACTCCCTGCGAGAATTACATATGTATATTGCGGATTTGCCATTTTGGTTGGCGCTTCGTGCAAAATCGTACGCACGGCCAAAAATTTGTTCCGGCACGACACGCACAAACACGGCGATTTTCGAGAAGGCACGAACACGCACTACTCACGGCACGACACGCGCCCACCTCTAGTTGCTAGACAATTTTCGCCATTTGGAGCTCCTATTTATACATCAAAGATTGAAACTTTGCATGTGTGAATTTCAAGTTGAAGGTTTTTATTTCCAAAGACGACTCATTTGTCCCCCTTCTATTCTAGAAATCAATTTTTCAATATTACATCATATTACAGTTGATAGCTTTTTTTCCATCATACTGTAGTATGTTTTCACATCGAAAGATTTTAAGTGGATTGTGGTTCAGAACGCTAAGATGTCACCAACATTGTCTGCTAGTTGGCGACGACCCAGGTTCGAATCCAGGAATCGAGCTATATGACCTAGGGAGATTACATTGAAATATGTACATGAAAACGCAATAAATATATCCCTCCAAGCATTTGGGAGTGAGTTTCTCACTTCCTCTACCAAAAGTAATCGCATTCTGAACTTCTTTTCTATAAATGTACCTATGTGTCTGTTGTTGCTTATTTCTATGTGTTTCAATAAACAACCACCATTATTTATAAATGTGTGTATATGTTACAGATATCCAGTAAGCGCTTATTGAGAGCAAGTGAGCATATATTTCAATGTGTTTTACATTGAAATTTACGCTCCCTTTGCTCTCAGTAAGCTCCCACTGGTGCATGTGTTTGTTTTTTTGTGGCTTTTGGGTATGTATTTCTTTGCACCCAAACATATAATTTGTTTGCATCCAAACATATAATTTGTTTGCCAACAGTGTTGGCAACTTTTATTGACACTTTTCATTTATAATTTTGCGTTTTCATTTTACCTATTTTTTTGGTAACTCAAAAAATTAGTTACAGAGTTCCACTACTGATAGAGGTATTTCTTGACCTCGTAGTCGTGGTAAATTGGGGATTGCATATTTGCTCTTTGTAGTGAATAGCACCATCTCAGTTTTCCCTGGGTTCACTCCCAGGCCACAGCTTGTGGCCCAAGTATCTAGTGACCTCAGGGCTCCGTTCATGATGTCACTTATCACGGACGAAAACAAAACAGAGACGAGTATTACCACACCGTGCGCATAAGCAACCACATTAATCCCCATATGATGAAGTTTGATAAGGATCTCATTAATGACAAGGAGCCAAAGCAGTGGCGAGATAACTCCTCACTGTGGAGTTCCTATATTTAAGTGTTTTAAGAGATATTTTATTTTTCCTCAGGTACTAAATTTTAGTGAAATTCCAAATTTGGTAGACTAGAACTTTTAGGGAACAGCTTGGAACAATGCTCAGTTTTCACAGAATGATGCCCTTTTGTAAGCGCCAAACCCGTCCGTATAACACCTTTTTAAATTTTTTGAAATTACATGGGTAAAAATGTGTGTTTTTTCCCATACCGTTTCCCATATAATTAGGTAAGGTTAGGTTGAAAAGAGGGCTGATGCAGGATCACTACATGTCCGTGTGGACATACACTTAAGCCATAAAGTAGGCCTGTTGTGCGATCAGGATGAGGTTGTATATTTAGTGTGTGAATTAGTTAAAATTCCTGATTATTCTATTGACGTAAGTCTAAGATTTCTGTCATATTGACATAGTCTCTTAATGTTTTGAGCTTGATTGTCCTGATATGGCCGAGTCCTTGCATTGTGTCGCTCCCTAGTAGCTGTTTTCTCAGTTTTGTGAAGGCCTGGCAATGACAGAGGTAGTGTTCCAACGTTTCGTCGTCCTCTCTGCATGTCCTGCATTCACTGCTTCCTGCACAACCTATTTTGTGCAGGTGCGCTTGTAGACCCAGCTGTCCTCAATCCACCGGCAGCGGGTTCTTACGTACCGGATTGACCCGAAACCAAAAGTGTTTCGGCCAGCGGCTGCCAACCCAGCATTATATGCTGCTACAACAACAACAACCCAGTTGTCCTGTAAGGATATCCGTCAGTCTGCTAATGTCTTTTTTACTTAGTAAAATCAGTCCCTTTGTTTTGTCCTGGCAGTCCCTTTGTTTTGTCGTCTGGGTTCCCCCATACGATTTTTGTGTTTTTTCCCTTGTCTTCTCTATTCCAGAGGGATATATGTGCATCTTTTGCCCATGCCTTTAGCTCTATGCGCGTCGCCTTTAAGGGCTTGGCATTATCTAGGCTGACTGTAGGTTGCTCCCTGGCCTGTTTTGCTAAGGAGTTTGTTATGTCATTACCCCTAATCCCAATATGCCCTGGTACCCATATAATGTTTACCGTACCATGTTGGGACTGTATGTTAATAGACTGTATGCATTCCAAAACAGTTCTATATTTCATTTGGCCGTTATAGCCGTGATGGCTGCTTTGCTGTCCGTAAGGATTTTCGCAGTAGTAGGCTTTGTGTGAGTGTCAAACCAGTTCAGACACTCTGTAATCGCTCGGACTTCCGCCTGAAGAATCGTATTATGATCCGGCAGTCGGAGGGAGATTTTCGTTTTCGGTTCCATTATGTATAGACCTAGTCCGTGCTGTGCTAGAGTTCCATCGATCCACATGTCTATGTCTAGTATTGAAACTTCTCACAAAGCTACTTCACTAGTTTCAGGTATGCGGTCTGATACTATATGGTTTATAGATTCACCCGATGTGACCTTCAGTATGTTTTGGTGGTCTCTACTGATCCACTCGCTCATCGACTTTAGCCTTGTAGCTGCGAAGGCTGCCTCATACCTTACCTGAATTTCTATTGGGTGTATAAACATAATTGTTTCTAGAGCCCTAGTCGGTGTGGTCCTCATTGCCCCGCTAATGCTTAGGCAACATGTTCTTTGGACTTTTTGCAATATCTTCACATTGTATTTTTTGTCCATAGCTGTCCACCATACAACAGACGCGTATGTTAAGATTGGTCTAATTACACCTCTGTATAGCCAGTGTGTCATCCTAGGATTCAAACCCCATTTTGAGCCTATTGCCCTTCTACATGTTGACCAACATCTTTGGACCTTGTCGGCCCTTTCTTGAATATGATCTTTCCAATTTAGTTTCTTATCCAGAATTACTCTTAGGTATTTAACTGTGCGGGAAATATTTATTGTCTTATTTAAGAAAACTGGTTCCTCGAAGTTACCCACTTTCGTTTTCCTAGTAAATAGACATATTTCCGTTTTTCCGGGCTAACGTTCAGACGTCTCGGTCTGGCCCAGTTGTATGCAATTTTGAGTCGTCTGCGTAGCAGACTGGGTCAAATCCTTCTTCGGTTAAGGTCCTTAAGAGACTGTTTATGGTAGTAACCCACAAAAGAGGTGATAGTGTCCCTCCCTGTGGCGTTCCTTGTCCGACTTTGTCTCTTATTTTGATGTCATATAGCCCGCAGCTTATCCATCTGTTCTTTAGCATATGGTTGATCCAGTTCCTTAAGGCCCTGTCAACCTGAAACTCGTCTAAAGAGTGGATCAGCGTTTCGGCGCTGACGTTGGTGCAGCGTTTCGATATCAATGCATACAGCAAATGTATACATCTTCATTTCAAAGGTTCTCTCTATATGGTGTACTACCTCGTGCAAAGAGGTTTCCGCTGATCTGCCTTTAACGTATGCGTTTTGTTTGAATTTGAGCATATCGTTAGGGATTCTACTCTTTATCATGGTGTCGACGGTCCGTTCCATTGTCTTGAGTAAGAATGAAGTTAAACTTAACGGGCGATAAGAATTTGGAATTGCGTAGCTTACCTTGCCAGGTTTAGGGATAAAAACTACCCTTGCCTATTGCCAGGCTAGCGGAGTGTAAGCAAATTTTAGACAAGCGTTCAAGATCCCGACCAGTTTGGACGCAATAAGGTCCACTTCCTGCTGTAATAGTGCCGGGAAGATCTGGTCTGGTCCCGCTGCTTTGTATGGTGAAAAGCTCGAGAGGGCTTGTTTTACCATCAAGCTGTCAATTTTTGGTGCATCTCCTTATGAGTAACCCGACTCATTCGATGCCTCGGTGCTGGCCGTGGTATTCGACGGAAAGTGCGTTTTCATCAGAAGGCCTAGAGTTTCTTCTGTTGTTTCCGTCCTTTTCCCATTTCCATCGACCATTTGCCCGGTCTGATCTCGGTCCCATATAATTAAAAAAAATTTGCTCCAAAAACACTCATATTATGATGCAAAATATGAAAAAACTCAAATTTTTAAATTTGACCTTGAATTCCTCTGCAACTACTACACCGAAATCGAGTGTCTAAAAAAAAAGAATTATTAAAATGTCTCTCTCCGTTCAAAAGTTACAGAGTTTTGACCATGAAAAAACGATTCTGAACCACTGTGCGCCGCTTGTTTTATTGCTGCGGTACTAACGTTGCTGAAGACTCCTTCTATATCCAGAAAAGCAGCCGAGGTATATTGTTTATGTTCTAAGGGTCCAAGTTTTATATAGCCCCCTATAGCGGTACCTCCCGATTTTCAGTATTTTAAAGCTGTTAGCCTCATTATCACAACGAAATTTCTAAAAATTTGTATCCAGTCTCCATTGTTGGTATGGATTTTACTGCATAGAATTTTCAGTTCTAAATTTTTATATAGCCCCCCATATAACTGTACCGCCCCTTTTTGGCGGTATTTTGAAGATTTTAGCCGCATTATTCAACCCAAATGCTAGGGGGATAAACTATTTCCAGAGATAATTGTCGGTATGTATATCATAGAACGGTATCGGCCAATTTTCAGTAGTTTAAAGGTTTTGCAGCTGAAATTCAGAAGGGGTATAAAACATTTGGTCTTTAGACAATGGCCGGTACAGTTTCTTGTTTTGATTTTCAATATTTTAAATTTATTATACTCCAGCTTAAGCAATCAAATTTTAAAGTATTTTATATTATCGAAACAAAATGGCTTGGCTAGGGGTACCTTCCCACCGGTAATTTTCGGTATAAGACCACGATTTAACATAGCCCCAATATAAGAAATCTCGATTTGCAGAATTTGTGCTATTTTAAAGATCCTTACAACAATTTTAAGCTTATTTTTCATACAAAAAATGATAGTAATTCGAATTTAAAGTTCCAAGAGGTTAAAAATTTATGTAAGAATAATTGGCGTCACATGTCCCCATTTTCGTATTACCGGCTACACTACTTTAGCTACATTTTCCGTCCAAAATAACGTTAGTATATCCCCATATAACGGTTCCTCCGCAGGTTGAAAGATAAACGATACGGTTCCTCCGGGCTCTCAGATTGAAAGATAAACGATACCGCCCGATGTAAAGACTTTTAAAGTACTTTTGTTCTGAAGTGACTGTAACTTGGTATTTCGGATATTGAATTGGTAGAACTCATCGATGTCTCATTTGAATGTACCCTTTTTTTTAAAGAAAGTGCTATTCTGCAGTTAGCATATTCTCCTTGGAAATAGTCTTGACGTGACTGAAGAGCTCGGTACTTTCGTCAACGATAGGAAACTGACTTTTAGTTCAATGCAACTCATGGTGGAGGGTATACAAAACTTTGGCCGGACCGAACTTAACGCATTTATAGTTCTTACTTGTTGATAATAAAGGTAAGATGGACGTTGAATTTATGATTTCTAGTAAGGTATCGAATCCACGTTAATCATTGGAATCTTCTCCAATTCAGTCATTTAATTTGAAAGTTTGCCAGTTAGTGCAACTTATTAGAGTTGAGGTTATTGACCGAAGATTTTTTCTTTGTGAAAAAGGAAAGCCGCCAGAGATATCGGCTGTGTAGTGGCTTCTCTATCATCGAATTTTCTTCCTTCAAATGCAACATGTTTTTACTGAGACGAATATCTGTTCGTTGAATCTGCATGACAAACGCTTTTTAGGAGTCATTTAACAACAGTTGTTTGTTATCCGCAAACGAGCATCGTTGTTACACGAAAAATACATACATACATATTTATATACATATATAAAGTAGAAAAATGTTTGCATGTTCGTTTGAAATTTATGGAATCAAAAACCTCTGAACCGATCTTGCTGAAATTTTCAGGGTATATTACTACATCGCCTGAAAGTAACATAGGCTATAAAAAAATGTAAACTTTGTATGCAAATATCTAGAGAACGGTTACAGGTACAGTCTCCAAATTTGGAATGTGTGACGGAATTTAGCCCACAAGTAAATGTGCCAAAATATATAAAAATCGGTTCAGATTTGGATATAGCTACAATATACATATATTTTTGTCCGATTTCAAGTATTTGGTTGATGTACCAAACACGCTATATATCTCTGATTTCAATGAAATTTGGAGTGTGTGACGGAATTTGGCCTATAACTAAATGTACCAAAATATATCGAAATCGGTTCAGATTTGAATATAGCTCCCATATATATTTTCGTCCGATTTCATGTATTTGATGCACCAAACACGTTATATATGCCCGATTTCAATAAAATTTGGAATGTGTGACGGAAGTAGTAAATGTGCTGCGGAGCACACCGGGTTCAGCTAGTGTATTTATAAATAAAACTTGTTTCAGTTTATACTTACGATCCCCTTTAATAGAAAATCCCCGCTGGCAAATGGAATCGTTGAAGTGGCGTAAAGCATTATATAGCTTCACATAAAGATTATTTGTGGGCAATGGCCTAGATTCTATTAAAATTGCATTAATTTTTGCCAATATATCCGATACTTTATTACAGGTGTTGAACAATGGCTTCTCCGTTAAAAGTAATACAATACGCTCAGGGCTTATAATATAAAGGCGGGCGAATTGTTGCAATAACTTATTTTCATCGCATTGTTTAATAAATTGTGTGTCTTTGATGGATTTCTGTTGGGGAAAGTCAATAAGTTACAATCATGATACAATGAATAGGTAGCAGCAACTGCCGTTTTTGGTAACATAAGATGTCAAAATTTGACATAAATTCAATTCAATTGACATGTTACCATCAGCTGGGCTTCAGCTGGGCTGATAATGCTACCTATTCATTGTATCATGGTTACAATATAATGTTTTGTCATGAAGAGGAATAGGGAGAGAGGGAAATGCGTCTCATCGCCTTGGTCTCACCTTTACAATGCAATCGTCAGATTTCATTAATTTTGTTTTAATCCAATTGCGTAAATAATTAAAATTACAACCGACAAGAAGCAGCATTAGAACGATTATCAGCAGGCAAAGAAGTGTTGTTATCAAACGCATTTTGACATGTGAAATATTTAATTGTTTATTTATTTTTTTTTTAATTTATTAGGACAATTCACAATTATTGAATTATTTTTTGTAGATGTACAATCAAGGCCTACATAAGGTCGGCCAATAATCCCAGTTGATTATTATGTTTGATGTCAAAAACATTAAACATAGTAATTAGGTAAGCTTATTGGCCAACCTTGTATAGGCCTTGCGAACAATGGTATCATGGCACAATTACCAAGGTAGTGGTATCACACCAGCTGTTCGAAAATGAGATGTCAAATCCCTCTTATAAAAAATTATGTTTGTTGTAATTTCCCAACATAAAGAAAATGTTGACATAACATATTCAAAATTTTACGATACCACTACCTTGGTAATTGTGCCATGAATGGTATGTACCAGGGCAAATTTATTTAAGGTATTTGCATGAATTACAACAACTAACAAATCTACAAAAACAACATTGTTGTTTTTGAAAATCAATTGTCAAAGAAAATATTGAATAATAGGGTCGTTCCAAAAATTTTCTCAGGAAAAACATAAATACATTTTGAAAATCCTCTTAAATAGAACAAATTTGAATCAAAATGTAAATATTAAGCATTCAGAACTGTAGTAGGTCATTTTTTACACGTTTAGGATGAAAAGCAATATTTTATGGTAGCAAATTTCGAAGTTTGAAATTTCATGAGTAGACCCTATTACATTTTGAAAACTAAATTTACAAAAAAGTAAGAATACAGCTGATTGTCACTTCTACCTTATATAAATATGCCTTGGTATGTACGAAATATACATACCCACCATACCAGTTGCTGATATTTTTCGAATGTTTGCCAGAAGTTTCGAAAACGATATAATTTTCGAACATGTGGTCAATGTTTTTTTTTTTCACAAGAAAAATTGTTTCGAGAAACATTTTTTTCTCTGAAAATGTTTTTATTTCAAAAAATAATTTGATGTTGTTTGTATAAAATTTCCATTTACATTTTTCAAATAATTTCGATATAAATGCTACGTATAACATAAACAACAAGTCATGGTTCAATTACAATGTACAAGACAAAAAATAATTACCAGATAATTCGGCCAGATTATGAAAGAGGACCGAAAAAAAGAAGACACGTGTATGGGCGCTTTTAAAGTTTACGTCGGGAAGTAACCTAAATAGGCGTGGCAAGTTCCGCCCATTTCTACAGGTTTTGAAATGTTCAACATCCGATTCCTTGGAATTCTTGCATTTTAGGTATAAAGTGTCTTTGACAATATTACTGACAACAATGCTTGGTATCTTTTTACGAAAAATAGTAACCCGCATGCGAGTCACTAAACGGGTCTTATTGGTCCCTTTTTTCAAGACGTTTAAAAACTCCTTTAAAATTTTACCAAATCAGATCAAAATATTCTACAATTATTTGTAGTTTTAATTTTACTATAGGTCCCCGAATACACCCAAACTCTAAATCTTACCTAAACGCCAGGAATCTGCCAAAAGTAAAATCACGTTTTAGGGTTAAAGTTGTACTTTATCTGAGTTTATTAGGTTTTGTCCCACAAGACTTTATTCTAGATAGAAGACGTCAAAGACAAAAATATTTTCCGTCAAATTTCAATATAAGTCGCCGAATAAATGAAACATGTATTTGCAATATATATCAAGAAAATATATACATCAAGTTTGCCAACAAAACACCCAAATATTTTTTGAATAAATTTTGTTTTGTTCTTTTTTCGAGTTGATGTATGAAAGTGACATGAAGTTTAGTTTTAGACGAAAGGTGATAAAAGTAGAAATGTTCTACACAAAATTTCACTGTAAGTCCCAGAACAAACTAGATATGTAAGTAAAATACTTTGTTAAGAAAATGACGTTACAAAATTAGATATTATAGGTAGAATTTATTTGTTAAACTTTTAGACTCTTAATTAAAATGTATTCCATACTGACTCAAAATCTCCTAAAATACTTCACTTTTTGGGGAATGTGCCAAACGAAGAAATGTTCCAAATCAAATTTCATTATTAGTCTCCGAACAAAAGAAATTTGTAGCTACTTGACATCTCCATAAGCTTTCGCTTTTTATATATGATTTAGGACCATATTCTACCTTTTTATTCACATTTTCGTTATCTGCGGTCCCAAAATATATTTTATTGATGTTTTTTGATAATAAATTCTTTCAGAAGATTATGTGTGCTCGATTCAAACTGTTTTTGAAATATCTATGGTGAATATATATAGGGAAAATATTCATAACCCATATCGGACTTTGAAAAATTACGTATTTTAGTACTATAAACTAAAATAAGGTCATCATAGGTTCCTGATATTGTATGTGAAACAGCGGGGATAGTCTTCGGCTATTGTCCAGTGAATATATATCTGACATACGAGTCCTACCATCCATGATTTTGGCATGGTCCTAAATACTATAATGATGGCAGCTACTCCTGCTCTGATAAAATTGTCTGAATTAATTAAGAGTCTAAAAGTTTAACAAATAATTTCTACCTATAATATCTAATTTTGTAACGTCATTTTCTTAACAAAGTATTTTACTTGGACATCTAGTTTGTTCTAGAACTTCAAGTGAAATTTTGTGTAGAATATGTCGTCTTTTAACACCTTTCATCTAAAACTAAATTTCATGTTACTTTCATGCATCAAGTCGAAAAAAGAACAAAACAAATTTATTAAAAAAATATTTGGGTGTTTTGTTGGCAAACTTGATGTAAATGTTTTCTTGATATATATTGTAAATACATATTTCATTTATTCGGCGACTTATATTGAAATTTGATGGAGAATATTTTTGTCTTTGACGACTTCTATCTAGAAAGAATTTTTGTAGTACAAAACTTAATAAACTCAGATAATGTACAACATTAACCCTAAAACGTGATTTTACTTTTGGCAGATTCCTGGCGATTACGTAGAATTTAGAGTTTTGGAATATTCGGGGACCTATAGTAAAATTTTATGACGAATAATTTTGCAGAATATTTCGATCTGATACAATCACATTTTAAAGGAGTTTTTGAACGTTTTTAAAAAAAAGCGACCTAAAGACCCGTTTAGTGACTCGCATGAGGATTAATTTTTTCATAAAAAGATAACCCGCATTGTTGTCAGTAATATTGCCAAAGACACTTTGTTCCTAAAATGCAAGGATTCCAAGGTATCTGATGTCGAATATTTCAAAACCTGTAGAAATGGGCGGAACTTGCCACGCCTATTTAGGTTACTTCCCGACGTAAACTTTCAAAACGCCGATACACGTGTCTTCTTTTTTTCAGTCCTCCTTCATAATCTGTGCTGGGTTTCTTGTCATTTAAAAAAAGTTCAATTTTGTTGTACTGTGTTATTATTTAATGATTGTACACCATAAGTCCATGTTTTGGTGTAGACCCCATATAACGGTACATCCCGATTTTCGTTATTTTGAGAATTTTATCTAAAATTTTAACGAACTACCGGTAATTTGGGATTCCCTGTGGTCACAAAACTTCTTCAATAAAATTTGTCAACATAAGGTCATGTTTTGGTACAGCCCCCATATAACTATACCGCCCGATTTTCGGTACTTTGAGCATTATAGCAACAATTTTTGACCGAACTATCTGCAATTTGACATTTGAGGTTCTAAGTGGTCAAAAACATTTCCAGCAAAAATTGTCAGTGTAGGTCCAGGATTTGGTATAGACATCTGATAAGAGGATAAAGCAAACAGGTAACGAAGAACTAGTAGGTTGCTATGCTAAGTCACACCATATTTCGTAGGTTAGTACTAACACTGACAAAAGTAATTACCGAAATTATAAGCATCGCACAGACTACAGACTTTTTTAGTTTATTTGAATACTAACCATCCTTGCCATCCTTGATTAACAGAATTTGGGAGGACTAAAGCAAGCATGGTCACATTTGGCACGGCGGTGCCGATGATTTTCGGAAATTTACACGCACACGACCCGAATGCACAAAAAGAGAACAAATATTTTGATTTGTTATTATTTTATAGCTTGAGTGAATACAAACTTACAAACACACTGTTATAAGTTGCCAATATTTTAAATACATTCACATTTTCTCCGTTCTCTTTTTGGTCATGCCTGGACTAAAGGCCTCGACACATAAGAAGCATGGCATTCTTGCTTAAGACATTTCTGATAAAAGACTAAAGACCAAGTTCGACCTAATAAAAAGATTTCAGAATCACATTTGAATTAGGTCGAACTTGGTCTTTAGTCATTTACCAGATATGACTTAAGCAAGAGTGTCATGCTTCTTATGTGCCGAGGCCTTAAAGGCCTGGGTACATAAGCTGCCTCGCATGCTTGCCTTATTTGCCCCTGATAAAAGAATAAGTCCACATTTACATTAGGCAATTTTCCTTGCGGCAATTGTCAGTTTGATGAAGAGAGGGGTGAGGAATATGGTAACCCTTTACCTCTCAACACCCTCTCTCAGACAATTGTCGCAAGGAAAATTGCCTAATGTAAATGTGGACTAAAGAATGTCGAGCCAATTACAAACTATTTTGCCATTTTATTATTTATTCTTTTATTTTTATTATGTCAAAAATAAATCAGGAAAGCAAGGCAAGCAGGCGAGGCAGCTTATGTACCCAGGCCTTAAGTTCGGAAATGAAAAAAATGACAACAAAAGATGCAGCAAAAATCGATAACTTGATGGTCAAGTAAGTCATACTGAGTCTCTCAACACATAAATCAGTGGCGAAAAGCTTTAACACTACAGTTACAAATTGGCATCAGAATCTAAAACTCTTTCGAGGATTTGCTCTTCTGGTATATTATCATTAACTCCATTTGGAATTTTTCGCCACCCAGACAATATCGGTTGGGAACGTGGACTTAGCAGGTATCGTTACGTGGTGACTTTATTATACAATAAAGGTTTGTTTTCAGTACTCAAAAGCGATTTTACTCTTCTGACCTAATACTATCACCTCCATTCGCAAGTTTACACCACCCAGACAATATCGGAAACGTTGACTTGGGTGGTACCTTTATATGTGGGGATTTTATCATAAAATAACAAAATGGAGTTTCGCCCTTGTGGCCAAAAATCATCACCTCCATTTGGAAGTTTATACCACCCAGATACCCATAATATATACCTTTACTGAAAATTTTCGGTAGGAAGAAGTTCTTCTACTCCCAAAGAAACCAAAATACACAATGTCAGCCAAATCGTTTGGCCGAGACCCTTAAAATAGGAAAATCACGAGGTATTTTTATGTGGGCGCAATTGCAAAACATGGCAATACGTTAAAAATGTTCTGCAAAAAGGTGTTCGGAAAGACGAAGATGTAAATTATAGCATAATTAATTGGAAAATGTGCCTCGGACCCTCGAAATAGTTAAAATCTGGGGATACATATGAGAACTATACCAAAACTTAGACTCATAGTGGTTATGTTTTGCATAGAGGGTTTCTATTTACTATGTCCCAATTTACATTAGGCGAGTTTACTTGCGGCAAGTCTCAGTTTGTAGGAGAGATACGTTAGGGGAATGGAAATGGAAAAAATTGCCCGTACCTGCAATTTTCAGGCAATTCCTTTTATATTTTTCGTTTTTGACATTATTTCCAATGTCTTGAAAACAAAACTTGCCGAAACTCGCCTAATGTAAATCGGGACTAAGTACTCAGAATATCAACATTTGGGAAATTAGTTAGACCATATTTACATTAGGCGATTTTCCTTGCGGCAATTGTCAGTTTGTAGGTCGGAGAGGGTGTTGAGAGGCAAAGGCTTACCAAATACCACATCCCTCTCTCCATCAAACTGACAATTGTCGCAAGGAAAATCGCCTAATGTAAATATGGACTTAGAAAATATGGGAAAACGTAAAAAATACTCAAAATCGGGGTACACCCTTATATGGAGGCTATACCAACAAGTGGACCGAAATTATCCATTTTTTGGTATCAATGACTCTATTGTAAAACAAAGGTCTTTATGAAATTTCAAAGCGTTTCTGATACCTGGGAATGTACAGAGCAAAAAAGTCCACTAGACAATATGTGTACGCTGAAACTCGAGTCTCCCGATTTTGTCTTGAAGTTTTTTATCCACAAGGTTAAAACTGACTGAAAGAGCGTCCCAATGCTTTTGCAATGTACTAAAAAGAGTTCTTAATTATTGTCTTGGCTACAATTTTTGTCTTAGTCTTGGATCGAAAATGTCAATTGTTAGGTTAGGATAAAAAACTTCGAGATCGGGAGGCTCGATTTTCAACGTAGACAAACAGTCTGGTGGACTTTTTCTGCTCAATACAATCCCAGCAATCAGGTGACCAAAAAGGTGATAAAATCGCCCCGCCCTATTATACATATATAAAAGGGGCTCTACAAAGTTTGACCTGAATACCCAAAACCCCCACACCCAAGACCATGAACCGATCATTGTTGTTGCACAGTGTAATTAACGGAATAAATTGGCAATTTAGCGACCAAAATAATGTTGTCGCTAAGTCCTACCAATAGCAACACTGTTGTAAATTTTTATTTGCATTTTCATTCATAGTTTTAGTTTTACCGATTTTTTTGGAAACCAAAAAATAATTTTCAGAATTCCACTACATGGCACATGAGTATAAAAACTAAAGGGATTTTGACAAGGGCACAGAATTTCTAAACTGATGAGATTAAGATAACGATAGAGGTCTAACCTCTTCTCGTCTATGTCCACATTAACCTATGCTTAACAGTTAGAAGACTGCTTGACATATTTTCAAATGTGTTTTCCAAACGTGTATTCGAGGATAAAATTACTTAATGCCATTTTTACTTGTTATTACATAATAGGTCACACTTGCTTCTGGCAATTTCCATCATAATCAAACACACGCATTTTCAGACTGCACGAAATGAAAGGCCATTCACCACTCTACAATACGTTTATACATGAAAAAGTACTACAATTTTGTGAATGTAGAGTCCTTGGCACAAGAACATCAAATGGAAGGCCAAAGAAAAAAAAGTATTGCGAATTCAGTGAAAATAATACAACAACATTTGTGTTGGATTCTGGAATGCTTATTCTTTTTATTCACAGAATATGTGATTTTTTACAGTTCAAGTGGGTAATGTAGTTAACAAGTGGTGTTTTCGTTCTTCCAGTTTAAGATGTACAGAGTCATTCATTACCACTTACACATTGATGTATATGTGTACGTATGTATGTATATGAATGCAAAAAAAGAACACACATGCTTTTCAATATGTATTTTCATATGAAAGAAAAGGGACTGAATGATGACCTAATACTGTATTTGATTCTGGATGGGTTCCACAAAAAAAAAAAAAATAAAAATAAAAAAATAAATATATTTGCCTAATTGTACGGGTCTATGCGGGGGAGGTTGTTATAACATGTGGACATAACATTGGGAAAAATGGTAGCTTCTTAAGACTGAGATATTATAAGCGAAGTTCCATTTTCCACCAATTTATATGATTACCCTCAATTCGTGGTTCCATTTTCAGCGATTATTTGCCCTTCTATGATCCCCATTTCAGTATTGTATTTCAATTCTTTGGATATTTCCACAACATTCACTTGTACTACCCCATTATAAAAATATGAAATCAACAATTGTAATAAGTTCATTGTACTAACAGCATCAATCATAATTTTCACATTCGGTTCCATTATTCGTTGAATGTACATTCGATATTTCTTTTTGTTTTATATTTTTTTCGTCCTTTCAAATTAATTTCCATATCATTGTGTCAGCCATGCAAGCCATGCACCCACCACCACCACCACCAGAATTAAGAATGGAACAAAGAGAACTGTTATTAAAATGCATTTTCCATGTAGGCAAAATGCACAACGCGAAGACGAAATTAACACATTATGGTGAGCGTATGTAGAAAGTCAGTAAGAACGAATTTGTATTTTGCTACAGATTACTAGGTGGCCGAACATTTGTGTATGACACTGTGTGTAATTTTTGAGTCATGATTTATTAACTATATTCTGACACCGCATCGTGATAGAAGACCAAAAATACGTGTCCCGGCGTTTTTCCCTATCACTTCAACTTTCGCGGTTATGGGCCCCCAAAGACCTGAGGCCTTGATGTCAAAAGGCATCATTTTGTCAGGTACATATCTTCTGAACCGCTAATTATTTGGGTTTACTCGTAGATGGAAAGTTGTAGCTCTCGCCTTAAAGAAGAATAATTGTGAACACATAAAATCCATTCAACCTCACCTTCAAGGTCAAAGTCAAATTTCACTTTAAATTTTTTCTCGGATTTTGGTCTACAAATATCAACCCGATCAAAATTGAAGCAAACAACAAACTAGAAAAATGTACCTTAGATCTTGGTAAACAACTTTCTAGAACATACGAACTCTGTAGAAATGGTTCTTAATGGTCAAAATAGCAAATCTAATGCGATTTTTATTCTCTTTTCTCAGTTCGTGCTCCATAGATACTAAATCGGGGGAAACGTTAAAAATAATTTAATTTTTTGTGAATTTCACTTGAAGAACCGTTTCTAGAATATTTTTATGTTCTAGAAAGTTGTTTATTGAAATCTTAGGTGCATTTTTGTAGTTGAGTGTATCCTTAATTTTTGGGCGGTTCGGTATCTGTGGACCGGAATCGGAGAAAAATGTATAAAAATCGAATATTTTCAAAAGTTTTTGGCTATTTTCACATTTAAGAACCGGTCCTTGACATTTCTTATGTTCCAGAAAGTTGCTTGCTGACATCTGTGCTACATTATTGTGGTCCATTGTTTTCTTGAATTTTGAACGGTTTAGTATCTATGGAGCATTTGGTTTGCTATTTTGAACATTAAGAACCGTTTCTACAGAGTTCGTACACGCAGAAAAATATATGTTAGAAATATGTTAGGATCCAAAAAGATATTTGTTTGGGACTGATTGCAAGCAAATATATGTTTGGATCCAAACACAATTTGTTTGTGTCCAAACATATATATGTTTGCAACATTTTATAACATATCTCAATTTAATACATATTTTTTATGTTAGAACATATTTTTTATGGGTGGAGATGGTTTTTGTCAAAGAGAGTAACAACAGGACTCTCGCAGCTGCGGAATGCTGGTTTATAATAAAAAGCTGTGTGCATGGTGTAATAGGAGACACAGAAGTTTTGTGATGTGTATGCGTAAAACACGTGTGTTTCCTGCTTTGTTGTTGTTAACCAACGTAGCAAGCGAAGAGGAAAAGAAAAGAAATGGTATTAAGTATGTTGGTATTTTTTTTTATCAGTGTTCTAGAGAACATCGTTGAGTAAAGACGGTAAAGTGAGTGAATGAATCAGTGTTTTGTATTTTCTTAAAGAAATTGGGCTTTTTAGTAAATTAAATGTCCAATACATTTTCTAATTGAATCAAAAAGGTAAATTGAAATATTTTATTGGACAAGGAAGAAATCGCATTTAATATTGGTAATTACATCAATACATTTTTCATACACAGAAAAAAAGCCAACCCAGAAATTTTGATTAAAAGCTTTATCACCATATTTCTGTCGAATGACGATAAAATATTACGAATATAATGGGAAATGTTTATCCAACATGAAAATGTTACTAGAAAGCGATCAATAAACGATTTCAAACAAATAATTTATTGAAATTTGTTTATGGTTATTAATAAATTTCTGTAGTTAAAATGGTCTTCAACGTTTGCCGCATGTACTCGCTCTCAAGAGCGAGAGAAACAATTTTTTTATTCGTTCATAGATCGAATTCCATACATAAGTAATTTTATAAAATTGCTGCAGTGGGAACTCGATGTAAGAACGGCTAATTTCATGAAATTATTTCATTGAAATCATTCTAGTATGGACCGGGACTTAGTTGCCCTCTATAGAACATTTGCCTTGAAAAAATTGTAACCTGATTAATATCACTGTGTGTCATTTTTTGAGTCATGGTTTATTAACCATATTCTGACACCGCAGCGGGATAGAAGACCACAAATAAGAAGACACGTGTCCCGGCGTTTTCCTATCACTTCAACTTTTGCGGTTATGGGCCCCCAAAGACCTGAGGCCTTGATGTCAAAAGGGCTCATTTTGTCAGGCCCATACATATCTTCTAAACTGCTAAGAATTTGGGTTTCTTCTAGGTCAAAATCCCTAAGGTCAAATTTGTCATTTAATTTTTTCTCCTAAAAACCTAAAAATGTAAACTGAGCTTCTTTATCTCAAAAAATGGTACAGCCTGAGAACAAATAATAAACGTCAATCCTGTAGAGAATTTTCACAGCTACAACATTTTTTTTAGCTCCATTTTGATTGGACTTGCGGTTCCAAAGCAAAATCGTCAAAACCTAAAAAACACCTCAAAATGTGAATTTTGCCCGCGATTTTTTTTGGATTTTTCTCATCTATGAACATTGGTGTTTCAGAATTCACAAAAAACTTCCCCTGTGTAAGCGATTTTCATTAAAAGTTAGTTAAGGCGTACCCTTCATGACATTGTTTTATAAGGGGGCTATACCGTCAGTGCATTGCCCCAATTTGAACTTCAATATCTCAAAAATGGTAAAGCCTTAGAAAATACTGTAAAGGTCAATCTTGTAGAGAATTTTCCTAGCTACAACATTTTCTTCAGTCTCATTTTGATAGGACATGGGATTTCTAAGCAAATCGTAAAAACCTAAACAACCCCCACAAATGTCGACTTGAATCGCGATTTATTTAAAAAGCGCTCCGGCGATTTTTTTGTTTTTTGATTTTTCTCATCTATGAACATTGTAGTTTCGGAATCGCAAAAACTTCCGAGGTGTAAGCACCTTCCATTTAAATTTGATTCAAAAGCACCGTGATCGGTATGGAAATTAATTTGCGAGACAATTGTGGTTATGTCTCCGACCTTACCTACTTACATATTTTGGACCCAAAGACTTGACCACGCCCACATTTTACAATATGATACATCTAAAAAACTACAGAACCGATTTTTCTGAAATTGTCAGGGAATATACAGGTGTGGCCCCAGAAAACAGGATACATATTTTATTGAATTCCAGATTACGAATCCGACAAAGTCCATAAGAGAAATGAAAGTTTACTAAAGTATAGTACACATTGACAAGCAAAACTGACAGTCATCGAGGTCTATTTCGTGAATATCAAAGCCTAACTGAAAAATTTCTTTTGTAATCTCTAAATAATACCATATATATTGTATTTCAAAAGTTTTTAGCTAAATAAAAGTTGTTATTTGCCGGAAAATTGTCCTAAAAGTACGCTGACTGTCAGTTTTGAATGATAATGTGTACTCCCCTTTACAGACAAAATCTGTTGATAAAAAGAAGTGAAGTAGAAAATACCTACTTTTGAATTGTCAAGCATAAAGTCCATAAAAAGTTGTCAATAAAACTAATTACGACGGGCCAGCAACGCGGACCGTGTTTTGCTAATTTATAATAAAATTACAGGTCTCATTTATTATCCTATCCTAGCTAAAATCGAGGATGGTTATCCAAAGCACGAACGCTATTACATTTGGTGAAAATCGATTCATATTCGGATATAGCTCTCATATATATTTTCCGCCGATTCCATTTTAATGAAAGTTGTATGTTTCGGTCTAGAAATAAATTTGCCAAATTATATTGAAATCGGTCGACATACAGTATCGGCCAAAACTTTTTTTCTTTTTCCACCATACAAATTTGTAATTCTGTTTGTAACACATGGAAGTATTTATCGGAGACCCTAATAAGTACATATATTGTTGATCAGGATAAAATTCGAAGTCGATATTACCATGTCCGTCCGCACGTCTGTTGAAATGAAGACACAGCTCGCAATTTTTTAGATGGAGCTTTGTAATTTGGTATAGAAGTTCCTATTACTCCTAGATTATTTGGTATTGCAAATGGGCTATATCGGTCTACGGTTTAATATAACCACCATGGAACGCTACCACCCCAATTTTGGTATTTTGAAGATTTTAGTCTCATTATTACTGCGAAATGGCTAAAATTTGTTACTTAGTCTCACAGATCGAACGGATCTACCGATTCGGCCCAAAATTGATCTTCTTCATATTTTGTCCAAATTTAGTTTAAGTTCGAATATAAGCCATAATTCTTCAGGTACCTTCCCAAAAAATGTTCGGAAAAATTGGGAAAGTCATCTCCCGTGAACTTTTGTATTGGAAAATAATCTCCGGTGAACTTTTGTATAGGAAAAGTCATCTCCGGTACACTTTTGCATTGAAAAGTCATCTCCGGTGAACTTTTGTATAGGAAAAGCCATCTCCGGTGAACTTTTGTATAGGAAAAGTCATCTCCGGTGAACTTTTGTATAGGAAAAGTCATCTCCGGTGAGCTTTTGCATAGGAAAAGTCATTTCCGGTGAATTTTGTATAGGAAAAGTCATCTCCGGTGAACTTTTGTGTGGGAAAGCCATCTCCGGTGAACCTTTGTATAGGAAAAGTAATCTGCGGTGAACTTTCGTATAGGAAAAGTCATCTCCGGTGAACTTTTGTATTGGAAAAGTCATCTCCGGTGAACTATGGTATAGGAAAAGTCATCTCCGGTGAACCTTTGTATTGGAAAACTCATCTCCGGTGAACTTTTGCATAGGAAAAGTCATCTCCGGTGAACTTTTGTATGGAAAAGTCATCTCCGGTGAACTTTTGTATTAGAAAAGTCATCTCCGGTGAACTTTTGTATAGGAAAAGTCATCTCCGATGAACTTTTATATAGGAAAAGTCACCTCCGGTGAATTTTTGTATTGGAAATGTCATCTCCGGTGAACTTTTGTATTGGAAAAGTCATCTCCGGTGAACTTTTGTATTGGAAAAGTCATCTCCGGTGAACCTTTGTATTGGAAAACTCATCTCCGGTGAACTTTTGCCTAGGAAAAGTCATCTCCGGTGAACTTTTGCATGGAAAAGTCATCTCCGGTGAACTTTTATATTAGAAAAGTCATCTCCGGTGAACTTTTGTATAGGAAAAGTCATCTCCGATGAACTTTTATATAGGAAAAGTCATCTCCGGTGAATTTTTGTATTGGAAATGTCATCTCCGGTGAACTTTTGTATAGGAAAAGTCATCTCCGGTGAACTTTTGTATAGGAAAAGTCATCTCCGGTGAACTTTTGTATAGGAAAAGTCATCTCCGGTGAACTTTCGTATTGGAAAAGTCATCTCCAGTGAACTTTTGTATTGGAAAAGTCATTTCCGGTGAACTTTGGTATAGGAAAAGTCATCTCCGGTGAATTTTTGCATAGCTCCACTGAACTTTTGTATAGGAAAAGTCATCTCCGGTGAACTTTTGTATTGGAAAAGTCATCTCCGGTGAACTTTTGTATTGGAAAAGTCATCTCCGGTGAACTTTTGTATTGGAAAAGTCATCTCCGGTAAACTTTTGTATAGGAAAAGTCATCTCGGGTGAACTTTTGTATAGGAAAAGTCATCTCCGGTGAACTTTTGTACAGGAAAAGTCATCTCCGGTGAACTTTTGTATAGGAAAACTCATCTCCGGTGAACCTCTGTATAGAAAAAATCATCTCCGGTGAACTTTTGTATAGGAAAAGTCATCTCCGGTGAACTTTTGTATAGGAAAAGTCATCTCCGCTGAACTTTTGTATAGGAAAAGTCATCTCCGCTGAACTTTTGTATAGGAAAAGTCATCTCCGGTGAACTTTTGTATAGGAAGAGTCATCTCCGGTGAACTTTTGTATAGGAAGAGTCATCTCCGGTGAACTTTTGTATAGGAAGAGTCATCTCCGGTGAACTTTTGTACAGGAAAAGTCATCTCCGATGAACTTTTGTATAGGAAAAGTCATCTTCGGTGAACTTTTGTACAGGAAAAGTCATCTCCGGTGAAATTTGTATAGGAAAAGTCATCTCCGGAGAACTTTTGTATAGGAAAAGTCATCTCCGGTGAACTTTTGTATAGGAAAAGTCATCTCCGGTGAACTTTTGTACAGGAAAAGTCATCTCCGGTGAACTTTTGTACAGGAAAAGTCATCTCCGGTGAACTTTTGTATAGGAAAAGTCATCTCCGGTGAACTTTTGTATAGGAAAAGTTATCTCCGGTGAACTTTTGTATAGGAAAAGTCATCTCCGCTGAACTTTTGTATAGGAAAAGTCATCTCCGCTGAACTTTTATATAGGAAAAGTCATCTCCGCTGAACTTTTGTATAGGAAAAGTCATCTCCGGTGAACTTTTGTATAGGAAGAGTCATCTCCGGTGAACTTATGTATAGGAAGAGTCATCTCTGGTGAACTTTTGTACAGAAAAAGTCATCTCCGGTGAACTTTTGTATAGGAAAAGTCATCTCCGGTGAACTTTTGTACAGGAAAAGTCATCTCCGGTGAAATTTTTATAGGAAAAGTCATCTCCGGAGAACTTTTGTATAGGAAAAGTCATCTCCGGTGAACTTTTGTATAGGAAAAGTTATCTCCGGAGAACTTTTGTATTGGAAAAGTCATCTCCGGTGGTCTTTTGTATTGGAAAAGTCATCTCCTGTGAACATTTGCATTGGAAAAGTCATTTCCGGTGAACTTTTGTATAGGAAAAGTCATCTCCGGTGAACTTTTGTATTGGAAAAGTCATCTCCGGTAAACTTTTGTATAGGAAAAGTCATCTCGGGTGAACTTTTGTATAGGAAAAGTCATCTCCGGTGAACTTTTGTACAGGAAAAGTCATCTCCGGTGAACTTTTGTATAGGAAAACTCATTTCCGGTGAACCTCTGTATAGAAAAAATCATCTCCGGTGAACTTTTGTATAGGAAAAGTCATCTCCGGTGAACTTATGTATTGGAAAAGTCATCTCCGGTGAACTTTTGTATAGGAAAATACATCTCCGGTGAACTTTTGTATAGGAAAAGTCATCTCCGCTGAACTTTTGTATAGGAAAAGTCATCTCCGCTGAACTTTTGTATAGGAAAAGTCATCTCCGCTGAACTTTTGTATAGGAAAAGTCATTTCCGGTGAACTTTTGTATAGGAAGAGTCATCTCCGGTGAACTTTTGTATAGGAAGAGTCATCTCCGGTGAACTTTTGTATAGGAAGAGTCATCTCCGGTGAACTTTTGTACAGGAAAAGTCATCTCCGGTAAACTGTTGTATAGGAAAAGTCATCTCCGGTGAACTTTTGTACAGGAAAAGTCATCTCCGGTGAAATTTGTATAGGAAAAGTCATCTCCGGAGAACTTTTGTATAGGAAAAGTCATCTCCGGTGAAGTTTTGTATAGGAAAAGTCATCTCCGTTGAACTTTTGTACAGGAAAAGTCATCTCCGGTGAACTTTTGTACAGGAAAAGTCATCTCCGGTGACCTTTTGTATAGGAAAAGTCATCTCCGGTGAACTTTTGTATAGGAAAAGTCATCTCCGGTGAACTTTTGTATAGGAAAAGTCATCTCCGCTGAACTTTTGTATAGGAAAAGTCATCTCCGCTGAACTTTTGTATAGGAAAAGTCATCTCCGCTGAACTTTTGTATAGGAAAAGTCATCTCCGGTGAACTTTTGTATAGGAAGAGTCATCTCCGGTGAACTTTTGTATAGGAAGAGTCATCTCCGGTGAACTTTTGTACAGAAAAAGTCATCTCCGGTGAACTTTTGTATAGGAAAAGTCATCTCCGGTGAACTTTTGTACAGGAAAAGTCATCTCCGGTGAAATTTTTATAGGAAAAGTCATCTCCCGAGAACTTTTGTATAGGAAAAGTCATCTCCGGTGAACTTTTGTATAGGAAAAGTCATCTCCGGAGAACTTTTGTATTGGAAAAGTCATCTCCGGTGGTCTTTTGTATTGGAAAAGTCATCTCCGGTGGTCTTTTGTATTGGAAAAGTCATCTCCGGTGGTCTTTTGTATTGGAAAAGTCATCTCCGGTGAACTTTTGTATTGGAAAAGTCATTTCCGGTGAACTTTGGTATAGGAAAAGTCATCTCCGGAGATCTTTTGTATTGGAAAAGTCATCTCCGGTGGTCTTTTGTATTGGAAAAGTCATCTCCGGTGGTCTTTTGTATTGGAAAAGTCATCTCCGGTGAACATTTGTATTGGAAAAGTCATTTCCGGTGAACTTTTGTATAGGAAAAGTCATCTCCGGTGGTCTTTTGTATTGGAAAAGTCATCTCCGGTGGTCTTTTGTATTGGAAAAGTCATCTCCGGTGAACTTTTGTATTGGAAAAGTCATTTCCGGTGAACTTTGGTATAGGAAAAGTCATATCCGGTGAACTTTTGTATTGGAAAAGTCATCTCCGGTGAACTTCTGCCTAGGGAAAGTCATCTCTAGTGAACTTTTGTATTGGAAAGGTCATCTCCGGTGAACATTTGTATAGGAAAAGTCTTCTCCGGTGAACTTTTGTATAGGAAAAGTCATCTCCGGTGAACTTTTGTATAGGAAGAGTCATCTCCGGTGAACTTTTGTACAGGAAAAGTCATCTCCGGTGAACTTTTGTATAGGAAAAGTCATCTCCGGTAAACTTTTGTACAGGAATAGTCATCTCCGGTGAACTTTTGTATAGGAAAAGTCATTTCCGGAGAACTTTTGTATAGGAAAAATCATATCCGGTGAACTTTTATATAGGAAAAGTCATCTTCGGTGAACTTTTATATAGGAAAAGTCATCTTCGGTGAACTTTTGTATTGGAAAAGTCATCTCCGGAGAACTTTTGTATAGGAATAATCATCTCTGCTGAACTTTTGTATAGGAAAAGTCATCTCCGCTGAACTTTTGTATAGGAAAAGTCATATCCGGTGAACTTTTATATAGGAAAAGTCATCTTCGGTGAACTTTTGTATTGGAAAAGTCATCTGCAGTGAACTGTTGCATAGGAAAAGTCATCTCCGGTGAACTTTTGTGCAGGAAAAGTCATCTCCGGTGAACCTTTGTATAGGAAAAGTTATCTTCGGTGAACTTTCGTATAGGAAAAGTCATCTCCGGTGAACTTTTGCACAGGAAAATTCATCTCCGGTGAACTTTTGCATAGGAAAAGCCATCTCCGGTGAACTTTTGTATAGGAAAAGTCATCTCCGGTGAACTTTTGTACAGGAATAGTCATCTCCGGTGAACTTTTGTATAGGAAAAGTCATTTCCGTAGAACTTTCGTATAGGAAAAATCATATCCGATGAACTTTTATATAGGAAAAGTCATCTTCGGTGAACTTTTATATAGGAAAAGTCATCTTCGGTGAACTTTTGTATTGGAAAAGTCATTTCCGGTGAACTTTGGTATAGGAAAAGTCATCTCCGATGAACTTTTGTATAGGAAAATTCATCTCCGGTGAACTTTTGCATAGGAAAAGTCATCTCCGCTGAACTTTTGTATAGGAAAAGTCATCTCCGGAGAACTTTTGTATAGGAATAATCATCTCTGCTGAACTTTTGTATAGGAAAAGTCATCTCCGCTGAACTTTTGTATAGGAAAAGTCATATCCGGTGAACTTTTATATAGGAAAAGTCATCTTCCGTGAACTTTTGTATTGGAAAAGTCATCTCCGGTGAACTTTTGTGCAGGAAAAGTCATCTCCGGTGAACCTTTGTATAGGAAAAGTCATCCTCCGGTGACGTTTACTGTAGTTGGTCTCGTGTTGGCATTAAGCCAGTTCAGACACTCCGTAATCTCTCGGATCTTCGCTTGATGGACCGTATTGTTATCCGCCAAACGAAGAGATATTTCGGTCTCTGGTTCTTCAATAAAAAGAGCCAGTCCCGTTCTCCCAACTAGCATGGAGCCGTATGTATAACAACAGTTTCCAGTCGCCATTTGTGCTGGATTTCCGCTGATCCACGAGTCTCTGTCTGGAATTAATGCTTCGCATGAGGCAGTTACAATTGTTTCAGGTATACGGTCCGATACAAATTTATCCATTGACTGTCCCGTTGATACCCGTAGAATGTTTTGATGTTTTGACGCTTTAAGTCAGCTGCGACAGTCGCTTCATACCTTAACTTGATTTCTATTGGGTGCTTATTAGTTTCTAATGCCTTCGTTGGTGTTGTCCTCATTGCGCCGCTTACATTTAAACAGCACATTTGTTGGTCTTTCTATAGTATTTTAATATTACACTTTTTATCCATAGCTGTACATCAGACTGCTGAAGCGTATGTTAGAATAGGTCTAACTACGCGTTTGTATAGCCAGTGTGTCTTCCTAGGATTCAGACCCCACTTGGAGCCTATAGCCCTTCTACAGGTTGACCAACATCTATAAGCTTTGTAAGCTCTCTCTTGATTATGGTTTTTCTATTTAAGTTACCCATCCAGCCAGAATTATTCCCAGATATTTAACTTTGTTAGAGATATTTATTGTCTTGTTTAGGAAAACTGGTTCTTCAAAGTGTCCCAGTTTTGTTTTCCTAGTGAAGAGATATATTTCCGTTTTTTTTTTCGGGTTTACTTTAAGACCTCTTGGTATAGCCCAATTGTACGCTAGTTTTAGGGCTGATTCAGCTCTTATGCCGTTTCAACGCGATCCATCAAGAACCGTGGATGTAGCATCGCATTCAATTTTTAGAAAAAATCTATTATATCTCTGGATTTACGAGAGTTTTTTAAATATCTGTTTTCACGCAGTTTAAAAACGCATAATTTTTGCAAATTTTCGAAATTTGAGGGGTATCGTCGTGGCTTGTTAGATTCAGAACGTAAAAAAACTAAATTTACGCAGGTTTCCAGGGAAATCGAATGACATTTGTAAATTTTAAACAAAAAAAAAATAGGTTTTTGAGAAAAAATTACCCACAAAAATTTCGTGTTTGTGCGCAGATTACTGTGATCCTGTGAGGGCTACACCCTCATGTTATACATTAAAAAATGCGAAATCGCGAGTACTACCATCAAATAATAAGCTTTTAGTGAAAACCAGCTGCGCATCCCGATTAGAGCAAAATTTCAAAAAACCCCATTTTTATACCCTAAGCCTTTAGGCTAAAGAGGGTATACATACTTTAATACGACCAAATTTTGAGTCGATCTTACAATGTCCGTCCGTCTGTCTGGCTGACTGGTGCGCAAGATAAGTCTCCAATTTGGTTCAAATTTTGGGTATCGAAATATTTTGTCCAGATTTGGTTTAAGTTCGAAGATGGGCCATATCGTCCACTCCTTCAGGTACCTCCCTCACAAAAGTTCAAAAATGTTCGGAAAAATTGTCCGCACGATAACTTTTGAAGGGAGTATCCGAATTAGTCCATACTGTGTCCATACTTTTACTTACTTAGATGAGGTTCCAATATGGACCCTACTGGTCCACTCCTTCGGGTACCTCCCACACAAAATTTTGCTTAAGTGCAGTTTAAGGCCTTCTCTCGAATCGCTTTGATTTTTGTTGCGGCCACTTGGGGACTTTCTTAGATGTGTACTTCAGTACGGAAAACCTCTGACCGTCATTCACTTGGGAGTGACCAGAGGCGACTCATTTGTTGAATTTTCCAAGCAGCTCACTACTTCCGATTTTTTAATCAAGTATTCCCTGGAAATATCGCACAGGCAGCCGTCAGTCGATAGCTAAAGTGAGAAGGCGACCCGGCCTATAGGGTTCGTTGGCAGCCCCAACACTAGGATCGGATGCTGTGGCCCAATCAGCCGCACATCTTAAAAAAAAAACTTGATTACAGAAACGTTAACAAATTCAAATTCAAACAACAGCCCTATGATGACGACCCTTGCTTTCAAGAAACGGATTATGATTGGTACATGGAACGTGAGAACACTCTCTGAACCATCTAGATTGGAACAAGCATGTCGTGAAATGGATACTTACAAGCTATCTGTTCTTGGCTTAAGTGAAGTAAGATGGCCTAAAAGTGGGCCCCCCTATGAGACATCCTCTGGCTTCAAACTCCTATTCTCTGGAAATGATAGTAACCGTATCAATGGAGTTGGAATACTTTTAACGCCTAAAACTAGCAATTGTCTCATCGACTACAAACCCATTTCAGACCGTATTATAGTAGCTAGGCTGAACTCACGATTTCGGAAGATTGCTATAATACAATGTTATGCCCCTACGGAACCAGATGATGAATCTGTGAAAGATGATTTCTATTCCCAGCTTGACGCTACCATAAGCTCACTCCCAGGCGGCGACATTAAAATTCTCATGGGTGATTTTAATCCCAAAGTTGGTAATGCTAATGCCGGCATAGAAGCAGTAATGGGAACAAATGGTTTATGCAGTCAAAAAAACGATAATGGAGACAGGCTCATAGACTTTTGTGCACGGCATAATTTCTACATTGGTGGTACCAAGTTCATCCACAAATATATATGGCAATCTCCAGACGGAAGGACAAGAAATCAGATTGACCATATTATAATAAGTAAGCTGTTGTGGGTTCTTTAATGGATGTGAGGACAAGGCGCGGTGCGGACATCGATAGCGACCATCAGCTCTTGGTAGGAGTCTTTCGCCTTCGGCCAGCTGCAATTCAAAAGACAAAAAAGGGTCGCAAATATAACATTAACCGTTTGCAAAATCAGAGTACTGTCGAAGCATACAACACCGCACTGAGTACAGAACTAAACAACGGAGGACGACGTGATGGCTCATGGCAGACGATAGTCGATGCATGTAACAGAAGTGCACAGACAGTACTTTGCCGCGCTGTTAATAGAAGAAAGCCGTGGATAACTGATACAACATGCGCCGAAATTCAAAAACGGAAAAATCAAAAAAATCGTATTGAAGCAGCGCAGACTAACGAGGAAAGGACCGTAGCAAAGTTTGAATATAGAATAACAGCAAACAATGTTAAAAAACTTGCGCGCTTAGACCGTGAAGTTTACTTTAACAAAATCGCAGATGAAGCTGAACAAGCATCAAATGTTGGGAGCATGCGCCAAGTATATGCAACAATAAAAAAAACTAAGTGGAAACAACATAAGAAGTACTGCATCGATCAGAGACAAAAACGGAGCCGAACTCACAACACCAGACGAACAACTTAATCGATGGTGTGAATTCTTCTCCGAAAATTCCACAACATCCCAAAACTACCAGCCACTCCCAACACCCTCAAGACGAAACCAAAGACGGGACATCGCAACCCACCCACCAACTCGGGATGAAATCAAATCAGCTCTTGAGTCTCTGAGAAATGGTAAATCCAGTGGCCCTGATAACATACCAGCTGAACTGCTAAAATATGGCGCTCCATCACTAGTAGATGCCCTTTTTCCTATTATACGCACTGCATGGACAACATCGAAAATTCAAGACGCATGGAAAGAAGGAGTCATAATTACAATTCCCAAACAAGGTGATTTGAAGGAATGTAAGAATTGGCGAGGCATCACTTTACTCAACTCTATTGCAAAACTCATGGCATCGCAACTGCTAAACCGGATACGCCCAGCTGTGGAATCAATACTGCGATGCGAACAGGCAGGGTTTCGCACCGGCAGATCTTGCGCCGACCATATCAATACACTTCGAATTATCATCGAGGAATCAAAGGAGTACAACGCACATCTCTACTTACTTTTCGTCGACTTTGAAAGAGCATTCGACACCATACGTGATGCACTGTGGGAAATCCTTTCCCTAAATGGTATTCCGGACAAAATAATACTCCTCATTCGTGAACTCTACAGGAATTCGACATGCCGTGTGCGTTTTAATACAGCAGAAAGTTCACCCTTTATGACTACAGCCGGAGTTAAACAGGGATGCATTTTGTCACCAACCTTATTCCTGTTAATGCTGGACTTTGTTATGAACAAAACAAACAACGAGGCCCCATGTGGCATACAGTGGAACCTCAACAATCGCCTAAACGATATTGACTATGCCGATGATATTTGTCTCATGGCCCACCGTTTTGAAGACATCCAAAAAATACTAAATAGGCTTATTATCAATGCATCTAGTATAGGCCTCAAAATTAACATCAAAAAGACAAAACTTATGCGAATCGGGATCAGTGTTACAACACCACTAACCGTTAATGGCATTAACATCGAAGACGTCAATACATTTTGCTACCTCGGAAGCGTCATATCTGCACATGGTGGCTCTGAAGACGACATTGTGGCCCGTATAAACAAAGCCAGAGCAGCTTTCCAAGCCCTACATAAAACATGGCGATCTAATAACATTAGTCGCAAAACAAAATTACGCATTTTCGACAGCAGCGTGAAATCAGTGTTGCTATATGGCTCATCAACGTGGGGTACCACCCAGTCGAATATGAAAAAGCTCCAAACGTTCATAAATGGCTGCCTTAAACGTATCCTCCACATATTCTGGCCTAATGTAATATCAACTAATGAGCTGCTCACTATTACAAATAATATCCCAGTCGAGGAGGAAATCAAGAAACGAAAATGGACTTGGATTGGACACATTTTAAGGCGTCCCGATAATGACATCACGAAGTCAGCTTTGCAGTGGAATCCTCAGGGACACCGAAGACCATGTCGACCCCGAATGACGTGGATCAGATGCGTTAAGAGAGAATACGAAGCCCTCAACAAGACATGGAATCAACTCAAAAGTATCGCTAACGATAGAAGAAGATGGAGAGAATTTGTTACCGCCCTATGTTCTACATGAACTTTATTTGTTATGATATGTTCATATTATTTTGTATCACATTTCTTTAACAAATAAAAGAGGACATATATATTTATACTTGTATTCACTACCCCCATTACGACGATATAAGTTTTTACAGGAGCAAGTCCATACATCCTCAGAAATCAACACGAAAACTGCAAACAACCCATATAATACCAGGTGTCGTAGTTGCAGCGCACTATAACTCTCGAACGGATCAACATGTTTTGTTCAAATTTTGGGTCTTTCAATATTTTGTCCAAACTTAGTTTAAGTTCGAAGATAGACAATATCGGTCCACTCCTTCCGGTACCTCCCTCACAAAGGTTCAACATTTTTCACCATGATTGTGAGCATGATAGCTCTAGGAGGGAGTAACCGAATTGAGCCAAACTTTGCTATTGGTAATATTACTTTCAGGCATAGATCGGATTCTAATATGGACTATATCGGTCTATTCATTTGGGTACCTCCCACACAAAATTTGGAAAAAGTATAGTTGAACAACTCCTCTCTGATCTTATTAATTTGTGATTCAACAGATTGCACTTGCGGCCCCTGTTACGACGTTGTATTTTTTCGTGCGCAAGTCCATACTTCCTGAGATAATGACCCAAATAGGTCCAGAAAATCCTACCGGCACCACCTAAACTGGCTAATGTGTAAAATAACCCTTTAAGAGAGGAATCGATTTAGCTCAAACTTTGTAAATCGTATTATTTCCTACAGATTTGTATTAGGTCCGAATATGTACTACATCGGATCACTCCTACGGGTGCATCCTACCCAAAGTTTGGAAAAAATTCAGTTTAAGGACTCGTCTTGGACCATTCTGAATTTTGTTGCAACATGTAGTTTTTTGCGGCCATTTCCATCCTGGAAAATTTTCCCAACAGCTAAAAAACCTACAGAAGTATTGTGTTAACTTTTTTCTTCGGGTACGTGGCTGAGGGTATATCTCTGTCGGCTCAGCTGACTGATACTTTCTTACTTGTTCAGTCTTCAAAATGTCAGCATCCGTTTGTTTCTCATCCATACATACATTTTCACTCTATTTTAAAAAAGTTTTAAACAATGTTAAATTTATATCTTTAAATTTATATCGTTCAGTCTTAATTGAAAATAATGAGCACATCCAAGCGTGGGTACTTTCATTGAAATCTTGCAAACAACTGATTTTCACACTCATTTCATTTCAGAGACAAACTCTGTTGATTGAGCATGGCCTGTTATCGATCACTGTCCCAAAAACTTCCAGCTATAAAACCATTCTAGTTTATGGCCATTACCAAATTAATGGCAACTTTTTTGTTTTGTTTGATGTTAAATGTATGAAATGAACACTGATAGTTATCTTAAACCGTATTATACATATCTATTTATATACGAATGTAAATGTCGTTTTATGATTTACATACATATTTGTTTTTGTTTGTTTTAAAATTCCCTCCAACAAGATGCGTGTGCGTGAAGCTAGTAATTATGAATTCTTCCTCTGTAAAAACGTAATATCAGTGTTGAATTGAAATTAAACAAAATTAGACCACAAACGACAAAGCCTAATAAATTTTGCTATTTATATAGTGGTTAAGAAATGTTGTTGAACGTGAAAAGACGAAAAGCCTCACTTTAGATTAAGTTTGTAGCCTCCTACGGTTTACTGTGGATCACAGTTAAGTTCGTAAACTTTTGCAAAATGGATAATCCCGAATTATATTTCAATTCAAATGAACTACAAAGAAAGGACGCCATTGAATTTTACAAAAGATTTTTAACAAAACTCAGTTGGCGTAATGATGGTACGGATACATTGATTGATATTGGTTCTGGTCCGGGGGATGTTGTTAGCGATTGTATTTATCCTCGAATGCCTTGCGAATATCAACGCCTTGTCTTCTCGGACATAAAGAGCAGCATGGTGGAATTTGCACGCCAACACTATCAACATTTGCCCAATAGTGAGTTTAGGCTTTTGAATATTGAATCACATGATGGATTACCGCATGACTTGAAGGGCAAATTTGATCATGTCACTTCAAATTATTGTTTACATCTTGCCGCCGATCAAAGGTGAATGAGTTATGGCTGATGTCTAAAGATTTACCATTTCATTGTGTTATGTCCATCTTCTCCCTTTTTGCAGGCAAGCTTACGCCAACATCTACAATTTATTACGTCCGGAGGGTGGTGATATTTTATTAAATACTGCTCCATATGCATCATTTTTTGATGCTCTTACCGGCATAAGCTATAATGAAAAATGGCTCCCCTATATAAAGGATTCAGAGTTATTTACATCAGCTCTACAGAATGTAGAAGATCCAAAGAGATACATGTTAGATTTATTGCATTCCCTTGGTTTTCGCCAATGTCAAGTGGAAATCCGAGATCGCGTTTATATCTTTAGATTGGAGGCATTTAAAGGTGAGTAAATGGTAAATGGAATCTAAGTAACAAAAATGTATAACTGTTTCTTCAATTCCTCAGATCTCACAGAAGCTATAACACCCTACATACCTCGAATACCCAATCATTTGCTCGACGATTATTTGAACGATTTTGTTGAAGTCATGAGCAATTTGGACCCGCAATGCCCCCTGTATAATAAGAATAATAATACAGTTCGACTGCCTTACAGACAAATGAAGATTTATGCCAGAAAACCTTCTATTATGTGATCAGTTTTATACTGAGGACTTTCTTCGCATATATCAGTTAATGAGATCAGCAATAAATTAGAATTTTTAAATGAAATTTAGTCAGTAATTAATTGTTAAGGAAATTAAAATCGAATAAAAATAGTGCATTAAGCAGTGAAAAAGGAGTTGTGTTCGCCTTAGCCAACATAAACACCCACCATGGAAACTGCGAAATTTACCACATGAACTTTTTCTGTTAGTGTTTCACTACTCAAACGTAGTCAGGAGAAACCAGAAGTTCAAATCTAAAGTTACAGATACATATCGCTCATTTACTCTAAAAGTGTTACATCTCAAAAAAATCTAGAAAAATCTAAAAAGAAAGGTTGCCTATCTAGACCTTTTATAAAAGAAAGGTTGATCCTATAGATCCTTTCTAAAAGAAAGGGTGTTTCTCCATTCCCTTTCTCAAAGAAATTGTGTTTCTCTATACCCTTTTTGAAAGAAAGGGTGCTTCTCCAGACCCCTCCTGAAGGAAAGGGTGTTTCTATAAACACTTTGTGAAAGGAAAGATGCTCCTATAGACCCATTCTGAAAGAAAGGATGCTTCTATAGACCCTTTCTGAAAGTGGGGGTGTTTCTATAGACCCTTTTTGAAAGAAGTGCTGCCTATCTAGACCATTTATAAAAGAAAGGGTGTTTCTATAGACCCTTTCTAAAAGAAAGGGTGTTTCTTTATTCCTTTTGTGAAGAAAATGGTGCTTCTCTAGACCCCTTCTGAAAGAAAGGTTGCTTCTATAGACATTTTTTGAAAGAAAAGATATTTCTTTAGACCCTTTCTGAAAGAAACGTTGATTCTATAGAACCTTTCTGAAAGAAAGTGTGCTTCTATAGACCTTTTCTGAAAGAAAGAGTGCTTCTGTAGACCATTTGTGAAAGAAAGGGTGCTTCTAGAGACCCTTTTTGAAAGAGAGGATGCTTCTAAATGAAAGGGTGCTTCTATAAACTTTTTCTGAAAGAAAGTGTGCTTCTATAGACCATTTGAAAGAAAGGGTGCTTCTAGAGATCCCTTCTTAAAGAGAGGGTGCTTCGAGTTACCTCTTCTGAAATAAAGGATGCTTCAATAGACACTTTCTGAAAGAAGGGATGTTTCTTTAGACATTTTTTGAAAGAAAGGCTTCTTATCTAGACCATTTATAAAAGAAATGGTGTTTCTATAGATCCTTTCTAAAAGAAAGGGTGCTTCTATAGACATCTTCCGAAAGGAAGGATACTTCTTTAGTCCCTTTCTGAAAGAAACTATTTTCTATAGAACCTTTCTGAAAGAAGGGGTGATTCTATAGACCCTTTCGGAAAGAAAGGGTGCTTCTACAGACTCTTTCGGAAAGAAAGGGTGCTTCTATGGACTCTTTTGGAAAGAAAGGGTGCTTCTATATACTCTTTCGGAAAGAAAGGGTGCTTCTATATACTCTTTCGGAAAGAAAGGGTGCTTCTATATACTCTTTCGGAAAGAAAGGGTGCTTCTATATACTCTTTCGGAAAGAAAGGGTGCTTCTATAGACTCTTTCGGAAAGAAAGGGACTCTTTCGGAAAGAAAGGGTGTTTCTATAGACTCTTTCGGAAAGAAATGGTGCTTCTATAGACTCTTTCGGAAAGAAAGGGTGCTTCTATAGACTCTTTCGGAAAGAAAGGGTGCTTCTATAGTCACTTTCGGAAAGAAAGGGTGCTTCTATAGACTCTTTCGGAAAGAAAGGGTGCTCCTATAGACTCTTTCGGAAAGAAAGGGACTCTTTCGGAAAGAAAGGGTGCTTCTATAGACTCTTTCGGAAAGAAAGGGACTCTTTCGGAAAGAAAGGGTGTTTCTATAGACTCTTTCGGAAAGAAATGGTGCTTCTATAGACTCTTTCGGAAAGAAAGGGTGCTTCTATAGACTCTTTCGGAAAGAAAGGGTGCTTCTATAAACTTTTTCTGAAAGAAAGTGTGCTTCTATAGACCATTTGAAAGAAAGGGTGCTTCTAGAGATCCCTTCTTAAAGAGAGGGTGCTTCGAGATACCTCTTCTGAAATAAAGGATGCTTCAATAGACACTTTCTGAAAGAAGGGATGTTTCTTTAGACATTTTTTGAAAGAAAGGCTTCTTATCTAGACCATTTATAAAAGAAATGGTGTTTCTATAGATCCTTTCTAAAAGAAAGGGTGCTTCTATAGACATCTTCCGAAAGGAAGGATACTTCTTTAGTCCCTTTCTGAAAGAAACGATTTTCTATAGAACCTTTCTGAAAGAAGGGGTGATTCTATAGACCCTTTCGGAAAGAAAGGGTACTTCTACAGACTCTTTCGGAAAGAAAGGGTGCTTCTATAGACTCTGTCGGAAAGAAAGGGTGCTTCTATAGACTCTTTCGGAAAGAAAGGGACTCTTTCGGAAAGAAAGGGTGCTTCTATATACTCTTTCGGAAAGAAAGGGTGCTTCTATAGACTCTTTCGGAAAGAAAGGGTGCTTCTATAGACTCTTTCGGAAAAAAAGGGACTCTTTCGGAAAGAAAGGGTGCTTCTATAGACTCTTTCGGAAAGAAAGGGTGCTTCTATAGACTCTTTCGGAAAGAAAGGGTGCTTCTATAGACTCTTTCGGAAAGAAAGGGTGCTTCTATAGACTCTTTCGGAAAGAAAGGGTGCTTCTATAGACTCTTTCGGAAAGAAAGGGTGCTTCTATAGACTCTTTCGGAAAGAAAGGGTGCTTCTATAGACTCTTTCGGAAAGAAAGGGTGCTTCTATAGACTCTTTCGGAAAGAAAGGGTGCTTCTATAGACTCTTTCGGAAAGAAAGGGTGCTTCTATAGACTCTTTCGGAAAGAAAGGGTGCTTCTATAGACTCTTTCGGAAAGAAAGGGTGCTTCTATAGACTCTTTCGGAAAGAAAGGGTGCTTCTATAGACTCTTTCGGAAAGAAAGGGTGCTTCTATAGACTCTTTCGGAAAGAAAGGGTGCTTCTATAGACTCTTTCGGAAAGAAAGGGTGCTTCTATAGACTCTTTCGGAAAGAAAGGGTGCTTCTATAGACTCTTTCGGAAAGAAAGGGTGCTTCTATAGACTCTTTCGGAAAGAAAGGGTGCTTCTATAGACTCTTTCGGAAAGAAAGGGTGCTTCTATAGACTCTTTCGGAAAGAAAGGGTGCTTCTATAGACTCTTTCGGAAAGAAAGGGTGCTTCTATAGACTCTTTCGGAAAGAAAGGGTGCTTCTATAGACTCTTTCGGAAAGAAAGGGTGCTTCTATAGACTCTTTCGGAAAGAAAGGGTGCTTCTATAGACTCTTTCGGAAAGAAAGGGTGCTTCTATAGACTCTTTCGGAAAGAAAGGGTGCTTCTATAGACTCTTTCGGAAAGAAAGGGTGCTTCTATAGACTCTTTCGGAAAGAAAGGGTGCTTCTATAGACTCTTTCGGAAAGAAAGGGTGCTTCTATAGACTCTTTCGGAAAGAAAGGGTGCTTCTATAGACTCTTTCGGAAAGAAAGGGTGCTTCTATAGACTCTTTCGGAAAGAAAGGGTGCTTCTATAGACTCTTTCGGAAAGAAAGGGTGCTTCTATAGACTCTTTCGGAAAGAAAGGGTGCTTCTATAGACTCTTTCGGAAAGAAAGGGTGCTTCTATAGACTCTTTCGGAAAGAAAGGGTGCTTCTATAGACTCTTTCGGAAAGAAAGGGTGCTTCCATAGACTCTTTCGGAAAGAAAGGGTGCTTCTATAGACTCTTTCGGAAAGAAAGGGTGCTTCTATAGACTCTTTCGGAAAGAAAGGGTGCTTCTATAGACTCTTTCGGAAAGAAAGGGTGCTTCTATAGACTCTTTCGGAAAGAAAGGGTGCTTCTATAGACTCTTTCGGAAAGAAAGGGTGCTTCTATAGACTCTTTCGGAAAGAAAGGGTGCTTCTATAGACTCTTTCGGAAAGAAAGGGTGCTTCTATAGATTCTTTCGGAAAGAAAGGGTGCTTCTATAGACTCTTTCGGAAAGAAAGGGTGCTTCTATAGACTCTTTCGGAAAGAAAGGTTGCTTCTATAGACTCTTTCGGAAAGAAAGGGTCCTTCTATAGACTCTTTCGGAAAGAAAGGGTCCTTCCATAGACTCTTTTGGAAAGAAAGGGTGCTTCTATAGGATCTTTCGGAAAGAAACGGTGCTTTATAGACTCTTTCGGAAAGAAAGGGTCCTTCCATAGACTCTTTTGGAAAGAAAGGGTGCTTCTATAGACTCTTTCGGAAAGAAAGGGTGCTTCTATAGACTCTTTCGGAAAGAAAGGTTGCTTCTATAGACTCTTTCGGAAAGAAAGGGTGCTTCTATAGACTCTTTCGGAAAGAAAGGGTCCTTCTATAGACTCTTTCGGAAAGAAAGGGTGCTTCTATAGACTCTTTCGGAAAGAAAGGGTGCTTCTGTAGACTCTTTCGGAAAGAAGGGGTGCTTCTATAGACTCTTTCGGAAAGAAAGGGTGCTTCTATAGACTCTTTTGGAAAGAAAGGTTGCTTCTATAGACTCTTTCAGAAAGAAAGGGTGCTTCTATAGACTCTTTCGGAAAGAAAGGGTGCTTCTATAGACTCTTTCGGAAAGAAAGGGTCCTTCTATAGACTCTTTTGGAAAGAAAGGGTGCTTCTATAGACTCTTTCGGAAAGAAACGGTGCTTCTATAGACTCTTTCGGAAAGAAAGGGTGCTTCTATAGACTCTTTCGGAAAGAAAGGGTCCTTCTATAGACTCTTTCGGAAAGAAAGGGTGCTTCTATAGACTCTTTCGGAAAGAAAGGGTGCTTCTATAGACTCTTTCGGAAAGAAAGGGTGCTTCTATAGACTCTTTCGGAAAGAAAGGGTGCTTCTATAGACTCTTTCGGAAAGAAAGGGTGCTTCCATAGACTCTTTCGGAAAGGAAGGGTGCTTCTATAGACTCTTTCGGAAAGAAAGGGTGCTTCTATAGACTCTTTCGGAAAGAAAGGGTGCTTCTATAGACTCTTTCGGAAAGAAAGGGTGCTTCTATAGACTCTTTCGGAAAGAAAGGGTGCTTCTATAGACTCTTTCGGAAAGAAAGGGTGCTTCTATAGACTCTTTCGGAAAGAAAGGGTGCTTCTATAGACTCTTTCGGAAAGAAAGGGTGCTTCTATAGACTCTTTCGGAAAGAAAGGGTGCTTCTATAGACTCTTTCGGAAAGAAAGGGTGCTTCTATAGACTCTTTCGGAAAGAAAGGGTGCTTCTATAGACTCTTTCGGAACGAAAGGGTGCTTCTATAGACTCTTTCGGAAAGAAAGGGTGCTTCTATAGACTCTTTTCGAAAGAAAGGGTGCTTCTATAGACTCTTTCGGAAAGAAAGGGTGCTTCTGTAGACTCTTTCGGAAAGAAAGGGTGCTTCTATAGACTCTTTCGGAAAGAAAGGGTCCTTCCATAGACTCTTTTGGAAAGAAAGGGTCCTTCCATAGACTCTTTTGGAAAGAAAGGGTGCCTCTATAGGATCTTTCGGAAAGAAACGGTGCTTTATAGACTCTTTCGGAAAGAAACGGTGCTTCTATAGACTCTTTCGGAAAGAAAGGGTGCTTCTATAGACTCTTTCGGAAAGAAAGGGTCCTTCTATAGACTCTTTCGGAAAGAAAGGGTGCTTCTATATACTCTTTCGGAAAGAAAGGGTGCTTCTATAGACTCTTTCGGAAAGAAAGGGTGCTTCTATAGACTCTTTCGGAAAGAAAGGGTGCTTCTATAGACTCTTTCGGAAAGAAAGGGTGCTTCTATAGACTCTTTCGGAAAGAAAGGGTGCTTCTATAGACTCTTTCGGAAAGAAAGGGTGCTTCTATAGACTCTTTCGGAAAGAAAGGGTGCTTCTATAGACTCTTTCGGAAAGAAAGGGTGCTTCTATAGACTCTTTCGGAAAGAAAGGGTGCTTCTATAGACTCTTTCGGAAAGAAAGGGTGCTTCTATAGACTCTTTCGGAAAGAAAGGGTGCTTCTATAGACTCTTTCGGAAAGAAAGGGTGCTTCTATAGACTCTTTCGGAAAGAAAGGGTGCTTCTATAGACTCTTTCGGAAAGAAAGGGTGCTTCTATAGACTCTTTCGGAAAGAAAGGGTGCTTCTATAGACTCTTTCGGAAAGAAAGGGTGCTTCTATAGACTCTTTCGGAAAGAAAGGGTGCTTCTATAGACTCTTTCGGAAAGAAAGGGTGCTTCTATAGACTCTTTCGGAAAGAAAGGGTGCTTCTATAGACTCTTTCGGAAAGAAAGGGTGCTTCTATAGACTCTTTCGGAAAGAAAGGGTGCTTCTATAGACTCTTTCGGAAAGAAAGGGTGCTTCTATAGACTCTTTCGGAAAGAAAGGGTGCTTCTATAGACTCTTTCGGAAAGAAAGGGTGCTTCTATAGACTCTTTCGGAAAGAAAGGGTGCTTCTATAGACTCTTTCGGAAAGAAAGGGTGCTTCTATAGACTCTTTCGGAAAGAAAGGGTGCTTCTATAGACTCTTTCGGAAAGAAAGGGTGCTTCTATAGACTCTTTCGGAAAGAAAGGGTGCTTCTATAGACTCTTTCGGAAAGAAAGGGTGCTTCTATAGACTCTTTCGGAAAGAAAGGGTGCTTCTATAGACTCTTTCGGAAAGAAAGGGTGCTTCTATAGACTCTTTCGGAAAGAAAGGGTGCTTCTATAGACTCTTTCGGAAAGAAAGGGTGCTTCTATAGACTCTTTCGGAAAGAAAGGGTGCTTCTATAGACTCTTTCGGAAAGAAAGGGTGCTTCTATAGACTCTTTCGGAAAGAAAGGGTGCTTCTATAGACTCTTTCGGAAAGAAAGGGTGCTTCTATAGACTCTTTCGGAAAGAAAGGGTGCTTCTATAGACTCTTTCGGAAAGAAAGGGTGCTTCTATAGACTCTTTCGGAAAGAAAGGGTGCTTCTATAGACTCTTTCGGAAAGAAAGGGTGCTTCTATAGACTCTTTCGGAAAGAAAGGGTGCTTCTATAGACTCTTTCGGAAAGAAAGGGTGCTTCTATAGACTCTTTCGGAAAGAAAGGGTGCTTCTATAGACTCTTTCGGAAAGAAAGGGTGCTTCTATAGACTCTTTCGGAAAGAAAGGGTGCTTCTATAGACTCTTTCGGAAAGAAAGGGTGCTTCTATAGACTCTTTCGGAAAGAAAGGGTGCTTCTATAGACTCTTTCGGAAAGAAAGGGTGCTTCTATAGACTCTTTCGGAAAGAAAGGGTGCTTCTATAGACTCTTTCGGAAAGAAAGGGTGCTTCTATAGACTCTTTCGGAAAGAAAGGGTGCTTCTATAGACTCTTTCGGAAAGAAAGGGTGCTTCTATAGACTCTTTCGGAAAGAAAGGGTGCTTCTATAGACTCTTTCGGAAAGAAAGGGTGCTTCTATAGACTCTTTCGGAAAGAAAGGGTGCTTCTATAGACTCTTTCGGAAAGAAAGGGTGCTTCTATAGACTCTTTCGGAAAGAAAGGGTGCATCTATAGACTCTTTCGGAAAGAAAGGGTGCTTCTATAGACTCTTTCGGAAAGAAAGGGTGCTTCTATAGACTCTTACGGAAAGAAAGGGTGCTTCTATAGACTCTTTCGGAAAGAAAGGGTGCTTCTATAGACTCTTTCGGAAAGAAAGGGTGCTTCTATAGACTCTTTCGGAAAGAAAGGGTGCTTCTATAGACTCTTTCGGAAAGAAAGGGTGCTTCTATAGACTCTTTCGGAAAGAAAGGGTGCTTCTATAGACTCTTTCGGAAAGAAAGGGTGCTTCTATAGACTCTTTCGGAACGAAAGGGTGCTTCTATAGACTCTTTCGGAAAGAAAGGGTGCTTCTATAGACTCTTTTCGAAAGAAAGGGTGCTTCTATAGACTCTTTCGGAAAGAAAGGGTGCTTCTGTAGACTCTTTCGGAAAGAAAGGGTGCTTCTATAGACTCTTTCGGAAAAAAGGGTGCTTCTATAGACTCTTTCGGAAAAAAGGGTTGATTTTGACTCTTTCGGAAAGAAACGGTGCTTCTGTAGACTCTTTCGGAAAGAAACGGTGCTTCTATAGACTCTTTCGGAAAGAAACGGTGCTTCTATAGACTCTTTCGGAAAGAAAGGGTCCTTCTATAGACTCTTTCGGAAAGAAAGGGTGCTTCTATAGATTCTTTCGGAAAGAAAGGGTGCTTCTATAGACTCTTTCGGAAAGAAAGGGTGCTTCTATAGACTCTTTCGGAAAGAAAGGTTGCTTCTATAGACTCTTTCGGAAAGAAAGGGTCCTTCTATAGACTCTTTCGGAAAGAAAGGGTCCTTCCATAGACTCTTTTGGAAAGAAAGGGTGCTTCTATAGGATCTTTCGGAAAGAAACGGTGCTTTATAGACTCTTTCGGAAAGAAACGGTGCTTCTATAGACTCTTTCGGAAAGAAAGGGTCCTTCCATAGACTCTTTTGGAAAGAAAGGGTGCTTCTATAGGATCTTTCGGAAAGAAACGGTGCTTTATAGACTCTTTCGGAAAGAAACGGTGCTTCTATAGACTCTTTCGGAAAGAAAGGGTGCTTCTATAGACTCTTTCGGAAAGAAAGGGTCCTTCTATAGACTCTTTCGGAAAGAAAGGGTGCTTCTATAGACTCTTTCGGAAAGAAAGGGTGCTTCTGTAGACTCTTTCGGAAAGAAGGGGTGCTTCTATAGACTCTTTTGGAAAGAAATGGTGCTTCTATAGATTCTTTCGGAAAGAAAGGGTGCTTCTATAGACTCTTTCGGAAAGAAAGGGTGCTTCTATAGACTCTTTCGGAAAGAAAGGTTGCTTCTATAGACTCTTTCGGAAAGAAAGGGTCCTTCTATAGACTCTTTCGGAAAGAAAGGGTTCTTCCATAGACTCTTTTGGAAAGAAAGGGTGCTTCTATAGGATCTTTCGGAAAGAAACGGTGCTTTATAGACTCTTTCGGAAAGAAACGGTGCTTCTATAGACTCTTTCGGAAAGAAAGGGTGCTTCTATAGACTCTTTCGGAAAGAAAGGGTCCTTCTATAGACTCTTTCGGAAAGAAAGGGTGCTTCTATAGACTCTTTCGGAAAGAAAGGGTGCTTCTGTAGACTCTTTCGGAAAGAAGGGGTGCTTCTATAGACTCTTTCGGAAAGAAAGGGTGCTTCTATAGACTCTTTTGGAAAGAAAGGTTGCTTCTATAGACTCTTTCAGAAAGAAAGGGTGCTTCTATAGACTCTTTCGGAAAGAAAGGGTGCTTCTATAGACTCTTTCGGAAAGAAAGGGTCCTTCTATAGACTCTTTTGGAAAGAAAGGGTGCTTCTATAGACTCTTTCGGAAAGAAACGGTGCTTCTATAGACTCTTTCGGAAAGAAAGGGTGCTTCTATAGACTCTTTCGGAAAGAAAGGGTCCTTCTATAGACTCTTTCGGAAAGAAAGGGTGCTTCTATAGACTCTTTCGGAAAGAAAGGGTGCTTCTATAGACTCTTTCGGAAAGAAAGGGTGCTTCTATAGACTCTTTCGGAAAGAAAGGGTGCTTCTATAGACTCTTTCGGAAAGAAAGGGTGCTTCCATAGACTCTTTCGGAAAGAAAGGGTGCTTCTATAGACTCTTTCGGAAAGAAAGGGTGCTTCTATAGACTCTTTCGGAAAGAAAGGGTGCTTCTATAGACTCTTTCGGAAAGAAAGGGTGCTTCTATAGACTCTTTCGGAAAGAAAGGGTGCTTCTATAGACTCTTTCGGAAAGAAAGGGTGCTTCTATAGACTCTTTCGGAAAGAAAGGGTGCTTCTATAGACTCTTTCGGAAAGAAAGGGTGCTTCTATAGACTCTTTCGGAAAGAAAGGGTGCTTCTATAGACTCTTTCGGAAAGAAAGGGTGCTTCTATAGACTCTTTCGGAACGAAAGGGTGCTTCTATAGACTCTTTCGGAAAGAAAGGGTGCTTCTATAGACTCTTTCGGAAAGAAAGGGTGCTTCTATAGACTCTTTCGGAAAGAAAGGGTCCTTCTATAGACTCTTTCGGAAAGAAAGGGTCCTTCCATAGACTCTTTTGGAAAGAAAGGGTGCCTCTATAGGATCTTTCGGAAAGAAACGGGGCTTTATAGACTCTTTCGGAAAGAAAGGGTGCTTCTGTAGACTCTTTCGGAAAGAAAGGGTGCTTCTATAGACTCTTTCGGAAAGAAAGGGTGCTTCTATAGACTCTTTCGGAAAGAAAGGGTGCTTCTATAGACTCTTTCGGAAAGAAAGGGTGCTTCTATAGACTCTTTCGGAAAGAAAGGGTGCTTCTATAGACTCTTTCGGAAAGAAAGGGTGCTTCTATAGACTCTTTCGGAAAGAAAGGGTGCTTCTATAGACTCTTTCGGAAAGAAAGGGTGCTTCTATAGACTCTTTCGGAAAGAAAGGGTGCTTCTATAGACTCTTTCGGAAAGAAAGGGTGCTTCTATAGACTCTTTCGGAAAGAAAGGGTGCTTCTATAGACTCTTTCGGAAAGAAAGGGTGCTTCTATAGACTCTTTCGGAAAGAAAGGGTGCTTCTATAGACTCTTTCGGAACGAAAGGGTGCTTCTATAGACTCTTTCGGAAAGAAAGGGTGCTTCTATAGACTCTTTCGGAAAGAAAGGGTGCTTCTATAGACTCTTTCGGAAAGAAAGGGTGCTTCTGTAGACTCTTTCGGAAAGAAAGGGTGCTTCTATAGACTCTTTCGGAAAGAAAGGGTGCTTCTATAGACTCTTTCGGAAAGAAAGGGTGCTTCTATAGACTCTTTCGGAAAGAAAGGGTGCTTCTATAGACTCTTTCGGAAAGAAAGGGTGCTTCTATAGACTCTTTCGGAAAGAAAGGGTGCTTCTATAGACTCTTTCGGAAAGAAAGGGTGCTTCTATAGACTCTTTCGGAAAGAAAGGGTGCTTCTATAGACTCTTTCGGAAAGAAAGGGTGCTTCTATAGACTCTTTCGGAAAGAAAGGGTGCTTCTATAGACTCTTTCGGAACGAAAGGGTGCTTCTATAGACTCTTTCGGAAAGAAAGGGTGCTTCTATAGACTCTTTCGGAAAGAAAGGGTGCTTCTATAGACTCTTTCGGAAAGAAAGGGTGCTTCTATAGACTCTTTCGGAAAGAAAGGGTGCTTCTGTAGACTCTTTCGGAAAGAAAGGGTGCTTCTATAGACTCTTTCGGAAAGAAAGGGTCCTTCCATAGACTCTTTTGGAAAGAAAGGGTGCCTCTATAGGATCTTTCGGAAAGAAACGGTGCTTTATAGACTCTTTCGGAAAGAAACGGTGCTTCTATAGACTCTTTCGGAAAGAAAGGGTGCTTCTATAGACTCTTTCGGAAAGAAAGGGTGCTTCTATAGACTCTTTCGGAAAGAAAGGGTGCTTCTATATACTCTTTCGGAAAGAAAGGGTGCTTCTATATACTCTTTCGGAAAGAAAGGGTGCTTCTATAGACTCTTTCGGAAAGAAAGGGTGCTTCTATAGACTCTTTCGGAAAGAAAGGGTGCTTCTATAGACTCTTTCGGAAAGAAAGGGTGCTTCTATAGACTCTTTCGGAAAGAAAGGGTGCTTCTATAGACTCTTTCGGAAAGAAAGGGTGCTTCTATAGACTCTTTCGGAAAGAAAGGGTGCTTCTATAGACTCTTTCGGAAAGAAAGGGTGCTTCTATAGACTCTTTCGGAAAGAAAGGGTGCTTCTATAGACTCTTTCGGAAAGAAAGGGTGCTTCTATAGACTCTTTCGGAAAGAAAGGGTGCTTCTATAGACTCTTTCGGAAAGAAAGGGTGCTTCTATAGACTCTTTCGGAAAGAAAGGGTGCTTCTATAGACTCTTTCGGAAAGAAAGGGTGCTTCTATAGACTCTTTCGGAAAGAAAGGGTGCTTCTATAGACTCTTTCGGAAAGAAAGGGTGCTTCTATAGACTCTTTCGGAAAGAAAGGGTGCTTCTATAGACTCTTTCGGAAAGAAAGGGTGCTTCTATAGACTCTTTCGGAAAGAAAGGGTGCTTCTATAGACTCTTTCGGAAAGAAAGGGTGCTTCTATAGACTCTTTCGGAAAGAAAGGGCGCTTCTATAGACTCTTTCGGAAAGAAAGTGTGCTTCTATAGACTCTTTCGGAAAGAAAGTGTGCTTCTATAGACTCTTTCGGAAAGAAAGGGTGCTTCTATAGACTCTTTCGGAAAGAAAGGGTGCTTCTATAGACTCTTTCGGAAAGAAAGGGTGCTTCTATAGACTCTTTCGGAAAGAAAGGGTGCTTCTATAGACTCTTTCGGAAAGAAAGGGTGCTTCTATAGACTCTTTCGGAAAGAAAGGGTGCTTCTATAGACTCTTTCGGAAAGAAAGGGTGCTTCTATAGACTCTTTCGGAAAGAAAGGGTGCTTCTATAGACTCTTTCGGAAAGAAAGGGTGCTTCTATAGACTCTTTCGGAAAGAAAGGGTGCTTCTATAGACTCTTTCGGAAAGAAAGGGTGCTTCTATAGACTCTTTCGGAAAGAAAGGGTGCTTCTATAGACTCTTTCGGAAAGAAAGGGTGCTTCTATAGACTCTTTCGGAAAGAAAGGGTGCTTCTATAGACTCTTTCGGAAAGAAAGGGTGCTTCTATAGACTCTTTCGGAAAGAAAGGGTGCTTCTATAGACTCTTTCGGAAAGAAAGGGTGCTTCTATAGACTCTTTCGGAAAGAAAGGGTGCTTCTATAGACTCTTTCGGAAAGAAAGGGTGCTTCTATAGACTCTTTCGGAAAGAAAGGGTGCTTCTATAGACTCTTTCGGAAAGAAAGGGTGCTCCTATAGACTCTTTCGGAAAGAAAGGGTGCTTCTATAGACTCTTTCGGAAAGAAAGGGTGCTTCTATAGACTCTTTCGGAAAGAAAGGGTGCTTCTATAGACTCTTTCGGAAAGAAAGGGTGCTTCTATAGACTCTTTCGGAAAGAAAGGGTGCTTCTGTAGACTCTTTCGGAAAGAAAGGGTGCTTCTATAGACTCTTTCGGAAAGAAAGGGTGCTTCTATAGACTCTTTCGGAAAGAAAGGGTGCTTCTATAGACTCTTTCGGAACGAAAGGGTGCTTCTATAGACTCTTTCGGAACGAAAGGGTGCTTCTATAGACTCTTTCGGAAAGAAAGGGTGCTTCTATAGACTCTTTTCGAAAGAAAGGGTGCTTCTATAGACTCTTTCGGAAAGAAAGGGTGCTTCTATAGACTCTTTCGGAAAGAAACGGTGCTTCTATAGACTCTTTCGGAAAGAAACGGTGCTTCTATAGACTCTTTCGGAAAGAAAGGGTCCTTCTATAGACTCTTTCGGAAAGAAGGGGCCCTTCTATAGACTCTTTCGGAAAGAAAGGGTGCTTCTATAGATTCTTTCGGAAAGAAAGGGTGCTTCTATAGACTCTTTCGGAAAGAAAGGGTGCTTCTATAGACTCTTTCGGAAAGAAAGTGTCCTTCCATAGACTCTTTTGGAAAGAAAGGGTGCCTCTATAGGATCTTTCGGAAAGAAACGGGGCTTTATAGACTCTTTCGGAAAGAAACGGTGCTTCTATAGACTCTTTCGGAAAGAAAGGGTCCTTCTATAGACTCTTTCGGAAAGAAGGGGTCCTTCTATAGACTCTTTCGGAAAGAAAGGGTGCTTCTATAGATTCTTTCGGAAAGAAAGGGTGCTTCTATAGACTCTTTCGGAAAGAAAGGGTGCTTCTATAGACTCTTTCGGAAAGAAAGGGTGCTTCTATAGACTCTTTCGGAAAGAAAGGGTGCTTCTATAGACTCTTTCGGAAAGAAAGGGTGCTTCTATAGACTCTTTCGGAAAGAAAGGGTGCTTCTATAGACTCTTTCGGAAAGAAAGGGTGCTTCTATAGACTCTTTCGGAACGAAAGGGTGCTTCTATAGACTCTTTCGGAAAGAAAGGGTGCTTCTATAGACTCTTTCGGAAAGAAAGGGTGCTTCTATAGACTCTTTCGGAAAGAAAGGGTTCTTCTGTAGACTCTTTCGGAAAGAAAGGGTGCTTCTATAGACTCTTTCGGAACGAAAGGGTGCTTCTATAGACTCTTTCGGAAAGAAAGGGTGCTTCTATAGACTCTTTTCGAAAGAAAGGGTGCTTCTATAGACTCTTTCGGAAAGAAAGGGTGCTTCTATAGACTCTTTCGGAAAGAAAGGGTGCTTCTATAGACTCTTTCGGAAAGAAAGGGTGCTTCTATAGACTCTTTCGGAAAGAAAGGGTGCTTCTATAGACTCTTTCGGAAAGAAAGGGTGCTTCTATAGACTCTTTCGGAAAGAAAGGGTGCTTCTATAGACTCTTTCGGAAAGAAAGGGTGCTTCTATAGACTCTTTCGGAAAGAAAGGGTGCTTCTATAGACTCTTTCGGAACGAAAGGGTGCTTCTATAGACTCTTTCGGAAAGAAAGGGTGCTTCTATAGACTCTTTCGGAAAGAAAGGGTGCTTCTATAGACTCTTTCGGAAAGAAAGGGTGCTTCTATAGACTCTTTCGGAAAGAAAGGGTGCTTCTATAGACTCTTTCGGAACGAAAGGGTGCTTCTATAGACTCTTTCGGAAAGAAAGGTTGCTTCTATAGACTCTTTCGGAAAGAAAGGTTGCTTCTATAGACTCTTTTCGAAAGAAAGGGTGCTTCTATAGACTCTTTCGGAAAGAAAGGGTGCTTCTGTAGACTCTTTCGGAAAAAAGGGTTGATTTTGACTCTTTTGGAAAGAAAGGGTTCTTCTGTAGACTCTTTCGGAAAGAAACGGTGCTTCTATAGACTCTTTCGGAAAGAAACGGTGCTTCTATAGACTCTTTCGGAAAGAAAGGGTGCTTCTATAGACTCTTTCGGAAAGAAAGGGTCCTTCTATAGACTCTTTCGGAAAGAAAGGGTGCTTCTATAGATTCTTTCGGAAAGAAAGGGTGCTTCTATAGACTCTTTCGGAAAGAAAGGGTGCTTCTATAGACTCTTTCGGAAAGAAAGGTTGCTTCTATAGACTCTTTCGGAAAGAAAGGGTCCTTCTATAGACTCTTTCGGAAAGAAAGGGTCCTTCCATAGACTCTTTTGGAAAGAAAGGGTGCCTCTATAGGATCTTTCGGAAAGAAACGGTGCTTTATAGACTCTTTCGGAAAGAAACGGTGCTTCTATAGACTCTTTCGGAAAGAAAGGGTGCTTCTATAGACTCTTTCGGAAAGAAAGGGTCCTTCTATAGACTCTTTCGGAAAGAAAGGGTGCTTCTATATACTCTTTCGGAAAGAAAGGGTGCTTCTGTAGACTCTTTCGGAAAGAAGGGGTGCTTCTATAGACTCTTTCGGAAAGAAAGGGTGCTTCTATAGACTCTTTCGGAAAGAAAGGTTGCTTCTATAGACTCTTTCGGAAAGAAAGGGTGCTTCTATAGACTCTTTCGGAAAGAAAGGGTGCTTCTATAGACTCTTTCGGAAAGAAAGGGTCCTTCTATAGACTCTTTTGGAAAGAAAGGGTGCTTCTATAGACTCTTTCGGAAAGAAACGGTGCTTCTATAGACTCTTTCGGAAAGAAAGGGTGCTTCTATAGACTCTTTCGGAAAGAAAGGGTGCTTCTATAGACTCTTTCGGAAAGAAAGGGTGCTTCTATAGACTCTTTCGGAAAGAAAGGGTGCTTCTATAGACTCTTTCGGAAAGAAAGGTTGCTTCCATAGACTCTTTCGGAAAGAAAGGGTGCTTCTATAGGCTCTTTCGGAAAGAAAGGGTGCTTCTATAGGCTCTTTCGGAAAGAAAGGATGCTTCTATAGACTCTTTCCGAAAGAAAGGGTGCTTCTATAGACTCTTTCCGAAAGAAAGGGTGCTTCTATAGACTCTTTCCGAAAGAAAGGGTGCTTCTATAGACTCTTTCCGAAAGAAAGGGTGCTTCTATAGACTCTTTCCGAAAGAAAGAAAGGGTGCTTTCAGATACCCTTTTTGAAAGAGAGGGTGCTTTCAGATGTCCTTTTTGAATGAGAGGTTGCTTCCAGATAACCTTTTTGAAAGAGAGGGTGCTGCTAGAGACCCTTTCTGAAAGAGGGGGTGCTTTAGAGACCCTTTCTGAAAGAGAGGGTGCTTCTAGTGAGCCTTTCTGAAAGAAAAGGTGCTTCCATAGACCCTTTCTAAATGAAAGGGTGGTTCTATATACCATTTGAAAGAAAGTGTGCTTCTAGAGATCCTTTCTGAAAGAGAGGGTGCTTCTAGATACCTCTTCTGAAAGAAAGGATGCTTCTAGAGACCCTTTTTGAAAGGAATGGTGCTTCTATAGAACATTTGAAAGAAAGGTTGCTTCTATAGACACTTTCTAAAAGAAAGAGTGCTCATTTTAATGAAAGGGTGTTTCCATAGACCCACTCTGAAAGAAAGGCTGCTTCCATAGACCCTCTCTGAAAGAAAGGCTGCTTCCATAGACCCTCTCCGTAAGAAAGAGCGCTTCCATAGACCCTTTCTGAAAAAAGGGTGTGTCTGTAGGATCCCAGCAAAATTTGAAGGAAGGGGTTCCATGCGATGACGTTATTTCATGGCATCTTTTGCATTGGTTCAAACGAAGTCGTGAAAGATCCGATTTTTTCATTAGCATTTGAACCAATGCAAAGGAAGTCGTGAAAGATCCAATATTTTCATCTGCATTTGAACCCATGCATAGGAAGTCGTGAAAGATCCGATCTTTTCATCAGCATTTGAACCCATTCCATCGATCCATTTTTCTAAATATATAAGAATAATTATTTACAATAGGCTTGATGTTGTCGGAGACTCGAAATCACAATCAACGTTGTTAAAACTCTCGTCGTAATGATAACGTAATTGCAAAGGGTTGGTGAAGATGACATGCCATAGCATTGGTGGAAATGACATGCCAAAGCATTCTTGAAAATGATATGTCAAAGCATTGGTGTAAATGACATGCTTTGGATCCAAAAATGAATATCATCTTTTGGGGTCCACGTTCATATAAAATTCATCGATGAAGATGCTAAAAAGATGACATGCCAGATCACTTTCACCCATGATTGAATGGCATCTTTGGCATTGAACATTATGCTGGGATGCTTCGCTAGACGCTTTCTGAAGATAGGGTGCTTTTCTAGACCCCTTTTGAAGAAAGAAAGACCCTTTCTGAAAGAATGAATGCTTCTATAGACCTTTTCTGAAAAAAGGATAAACCTTTTAGATCCTTTCTGAAAGAACGGTTTCTTCTATAGACCCCTTCTACCCTTTCTCCTATAGAACCAACAAAGCGAGCTGTAATATCCTTTAACAAAATTTAGAAAAAATCTGTGAAAGTGGGTTTGGCAGTAAATTACCATATGACCAAGTTGCGTGCAATACATCCAGTGGGTTAAGACCAACTGTGGAAGTAAGTTACAGCCACTCAATAGATAAATCCTTTAAAAGACTTCAAACCATGTTGGTTGATTAATGTGACTAAAACCTTCAAAGTACCGGTCTAAGTACCTAAGCGTGAATGTTTTGTACCCATAACGGAGACAATTCGCCATTTCGATGCCAAAATGAGGCTAAAGCCCATAAAATACCGAAAATCGGGAGATACCGTACTATGGGGGCTATATCAAAACGTAGACCTGTACTGGCAAATTTCTGAGAGAAAATGTTGTAGCCCCAACGAAGACTAAATACCAAATATAAGCCATTTGGGTGTAATAATGTAGCTAAAACCTTCAAAAACATTGATAATCCGAAATACCAAATTACATCCACTTTAATAAAAAATCATTTAAAAGACTTCAATTCTGAAAAACAGCTATCAAAACCTGAACAAAATTTCAGACATTTTGTTTGAATAATGTGACTAAACCTTCAAAGTACCGGTCTAAGTACCTAAGCGTGAATGTTTTGTACCCCCAACGAAGAGTAATCCAAATTTTACACATTTCGGTGCGATAATGAGGCTAAAGCCCGTAAAATACCGAAAATCGGGAGGTGCCGTTCTATGGAGGCTATATCAAAACGTCGACCTCTACGGACAAACCACTGGCTAGAATTCCTTATACACCAAGCAATTGCAATCGCAGTCGTCGTTAACATCTTCTCAGCCCTTCTTACCACGGTTATACCACAATAGAACTTGTGTTCTGCTAATCGCCAAATGCCACTGTTAACATTTCTATTTCATTTTTACACAAAAGTTAATACAGTATTTTTGATTCATACACTGCTAATATTTTTATCTGGAACACAAACAAAAACAAAGTGGCAATCCAAAATGGGAGATATTATCAGCAGCTAACTTGATTAGAACCCCCTACCAAATTTCTTTCAACCTCATTTTTTTCCGATTTATACAAGATATGAAATGTTTTATATATATTTGGTCTGTTCCAGTACTGCAAAATTGAAATCTGACTTCTCAACTTAAAATTATTACTACACACAAATAAAATAAATCTTTGTAACTATGATATTTTGCAAACAGCTAGCCAGATGTCAGTGCTAAATTTATGTGTAAGATCGAGCATGATTTGAAATGTTTTAGCGATTAATTGACTCAAAAATCTTTTTTGTTGATTTATGACGAACTCCTAGGAAATAAGCGGTAACCCGTTGATTTTTTGAGATATCGTCATGAAAATTTGACACAACTTGCAGTAGAAGTCGTAGAAAAAAATTGCTAACTCAGAAAACGAAATATTAAAATAAGGGCTATTTTTGGATCAGACCTCGTACACGTACTTGCACGTTAGAAGCGTTTACAAATTACACTCTTCTAAATAAAAACGTCACATGTCCAAAAAAACAAAATATGTATCAAAAAACCATTGGCAACGTTTATATTTAAAGATATGTTATTGTCTTGTCCAACTAAAAAATTTCAATTTAACTCGGCTTCATCAAAAAGCCGAGCCATATGTAAGAAATGTCCCAACTCATACACATCAGGGTTATATTTGTTACTAGTTTCCAAACATCTAATATTCCATCGAATGATCATATGGAGCATGAATAGGGAGTAGGCAAGCGGACTGATATGGACATCACATGTTGGAATAAGAAGGTGTCACATAAAATCATACAAAACGTCAAATTTGCTCACAATAATGCATTGCGGTGAATTGCTTGTTTACATTTTGTATGTGATTTTATTCACAATAATGCATTTTGACAACTGGTATGAAGATCAGCTGTTTTTGCCGCTGTACCTATATTATTGTCCCGTGGGATATCGTTAGTATGACTTACATACATATGTATGTGTTCCATACATCATTTTTTACATTTCGATATAATGTAGGTATAAGTAAACTCGATTACGGTTAACCGAGACTAGGGACTTTCAAATTTCAAAGAACAAAATTTTTCACAGAAATATGTTGAATATTTGTACTTTTTGCTCGATAATGCGTGTCGTATTAAAGACGAGAGTATTGGCTTTACAAAATAATTATCAATTACTGCATTCAAGGATAACAAGGATATCAAAAATATCCTTGAAAAAATAAATAGTAAAAAAGCATTTGATAATATACATCAATTTGTTTAAAAAATATATATGTTAGAATCCTTTGTGTAATGCGAAACTTTCCTAAATTTTAATATTCTAGCATTGTTAGTTATTTGTTTATATTTTAAAGTCCTTTAAAAGGTCAACATTATGAGAAAACGAACAATTTACACCATATTTCCATTGGTTTCATCCGTATTTAGTCCGATTCAAGTGTAACGAAATTTTTTGAAAATTGTCGATCGGTTTAATTTTCCTTATATAAAATCCCTCATTTTTACATCCCATTACAAGAAGCATTCATTGAAAAATGTTAAAATTGTTGTTTGCAGAAAATTTGAGATTTTAAAAAAATGTTGGTCACAACCTCCCATACAAATGCTATCCACTATTCAATGGCGGAAATATCACATGATTTCAATAAAACATATGTGGTAGATATTTTGTTTATTTCATTGCACTGGAGTGGTATTGTTCACTCAAAAAATATGTATGTATATCCCTAATGTACTTGCATATGCATATATATTTTTGTGTGAATAAATATATGTAGTGGTGGTGGTCATGCAATTTTACCATCAATTACTGTGTACACCGCCGTCTTTGCCTCAGTCTATTTTTCTGTATGACAATGTGTGTTGTCCATCGTTGCTAAGTAACCCTTATGGTGAATGCAACAAGCACTTACAGTGACTTTCGAAAAAAAAACTGCCCACTATCGAGGCAACCAAGAATGCTTTTTTGCTTGCTTTTAAAAAAAAAGTTAATATATTATTAATATAGTTCTTATAAATATAAATATGTAAATATAAATGAAATACAATCTATCCTGTAATTAATCACATTCGATGGGCTAGAAATTGGAAGATACCGTTATATAGTGGTTATAATAAAACATGGACCTATGTTGGCAGTTTTTGATGGGAGCCTTTAATGTCAAATTGCTCCTAATTCGGTTAAAAATTGTAGATAGAATACTCAAAATACCGAAAATCGGTACATAACGTGGGAACTTCAAATGTCATTAACAGCTAGTTCGGAGGTATGTGGGCTATACGAAAATATGAACTTAAATGAACAATTTTTGTTGGCTTTTAAATTTCAAATTACAGAAAGTTCGTCAAAAAAATAAAGCTAAGGTACGGAAAATCGGGAGGTTTGTTTTGGGGCTATACCAAAACATGGACCTACGTTCGGTAAACCTTTTAAGTAAAATCCTCAAAGTACCGAAAATCGGGAAGTATCGTTATATTGGGGCTATGTTGAAAATTGCTGATGCAGATGTGTGGGGACAACCTTCAAATATCAAATTACAGTTAGTTCGGTTAAAAATTTTAGCTAAAATTGCCAATTACTGAAAATTAGGAGGTACTGTTATATGGGAGCTATATCCGAAAATGGACCTATGTTGACAATTTTTTATGGAGAGGTGTTGTGACCACTAAAAACTTCAAATGTCAAATTACTGCTAGTTCGGTTAATATTGTAGTTAAAATCATCAAATTACTGAAAATCGGGAGGTACTTTTATATGGGAGCTTTATCAATACATCGACCTTTCTTGACAATTTTTGGCGGAGAGGTGTGGTGACCACTAAGAATTTCAAATGTCAAATGTTCAAATTACAGATAACTTGTAGGTAAAATTCTCAAAATATCGAAAATCCGTTATATGGGTATACCGAAATCCGTTATACCGAGGTACCGTTATACGGGGCTATACCAAAACATGGACCTACGTTCATAATTATTTCGAATATAAGTTTTTTGGTCACTAAGAACCCTAAATATCGAATTATAGCTAATTCGGTCTAGAAATGCGAATTTAAACGTCAAAATACGGCGGTAACGTTATATGGGAGCTATTCCAAAACATGGACCTATGTCCACTAGTTATATATATTTAAGAACTCTAAATGTCAATTTATAGCTAAATCGGTCTGTAAATGTAACTAAAAACGTCAAAATGCCATAAATCGGGGGTACCGTTATATGGGGGCTCTACCAAAACGTGGACCTATGTCCACAACTTTTGTTATATAAGTTTATTCAAACTTAAGAACCCTAAATGCTAAATTATAGCTTAATCGACCTGAAAATGTAGCTAAAATCGTCAAAATACCGTAAATCGGGGGGCACCGTTATATGGGGGCTATACCAAAACGTGGACCTATGTCCACAAGTTTTGTTATACAAGCTTATGTTCATAATTTTTTCGAATATAAGTTTTTTGGTCACTAAGAGCCCTAAATATTAAATTATAGCTAAATCGGTCTGAAAATGTAGCTAAAAACGTCAAAATACCTGAAATCGGGCGGCAACGTTATATGGGGGCTATTCCAAAACATTGATCTATGTCCACTAGTTTTGTTATATATATATTGACACTTAAGAACCCTAAATGTCAATTTATACCTAAATCGGTCTGAAAATGTAGCTAAAAACGCAAAATACCGTAAATGGGGGTACCGTTATATGGGGGCTATACCAAAACGTGGACCTATGTCCACAACTTTTGTTGTATAAGTTTATTAACACTTAATAATCCTAAATGTCACATTATAGATAAATCGGTCTGAAAATGTAGCTAAAACGTCAAAATACCGTAAATCGGGGGTACCGTTATATGGGGGCTAAACCAAAACGTGGACCTATGTCCACAACTTTTGTTATATAAGTTTACTGACGCTTAAGAACCCTAAATGTCAAATTAGAGCTAAATCGGTCTGAAAATGTAGCTAAAAACGTCAAAATACCGTAAATCGGGGGGTACCGTTATATGGGGGCTATACCAAAACGTGGACCTATGTCAACAACTTTTGTTATATAAGTTTATTGACACTTAAGAACCCTAAATGTCAAATTGTTGCTATATCGGTCTGAAAATGTAGCTAAAAGCGTCAAAATACCGTAAATAGGGGGGAACCGTTATATGGGGACTATACCAAAACGTGGACCTATGTCCTTAACTTTTGTTATATAAGTTTATTGACACTTAAGAACCCTAAATGTCAAATTATAGCTACATCGGTCTGAAAATGTAGCGAGAAACGTCAAAATACCGTAAATCGGGGGTACCGTTATATGGGGACTATACCAAAACGTGGACCTATGTCCTTAACTTTTGTTATATAAGTTTATTGACACTTAAGAACCCTAAATGTCAAATTATAGCTACATCGGTCTGAAAATGTAGCGAGAAACGTCAAAATACCGTAAATCGGGGGTACCGTTATATGGGGGCTATACCAAAACGTGGACCTATGTCCTTAACTTTTGTTATATAAGTTTATTGACACTTAAGAACCCTAAATGTCAAATTATAGCTACATCGGTCTGAAAATGTAGCGAAAAACGTCAAAATACCGTAAATCGGGGGTACCGTTATATGGGGGCTATACCAAAACGTGGACCTATGTCCTTAACTTTTGTTATATAAGTTTATTGACACTTAAGAACCCTAAATGTCAAATTATAGCTACATCGGTCTGAAAATGTAGCGAAAAACGTCAAAATACCGTAAATCGGGGGTACCGTTATATGGGGGCTATACCAAAACGTGGACCTATGTCCACAAGTTTTCTTATATAAATTTATTGGCACTTAAGAACACTAAATGTCAAATTATAGCTAAATCGCTCAGAAAATGTAGCTAAAAACGTCAAAATACCGTAAATCGGGGGTACCGTTATATGGGAGCTATACCAAAACGTGGATCTATGTCCACAACTTTTGTTATATAAGTTTATTGACACTTTAGAACCCTAAATGTTAAATTATAGCTACATCGGTCTGAAAATGTAGCTAAAAACTTCAAAATACCGTAAATCGGGGGGTACCGTTATATGGGGGCTATACCAAAACGTGGACCTATGTCCACAAGTTTTGCTATATAAGTTTATTGACACCTAAGAACCCTAAATGTCAAATTATAGCTAAATCGGTCTGAAAATGTAGCTAAAAACGTTAAAATACCGTAAATCGGGGGTACCGTTATATGGGGGCTATACCAAAACGTGGACCGATATAGCCCATCATCGAACTTGACCTGCCTGCAAACAAAAGACGCATTTTCCCAAAATTTCAGCGTCCTATCTCCATTTGTGTGGATGCTAGAGTGATTACCACAGACGGACGGACGGACGGACGTGCACAGATCGACTCAGAATTTTACCCTGATCAAGAATATATTACTTTATAGGGTCGCAAATGAGTATTTCAATGCGTTACAAACGGAAAAACAAACTTAATATACCCTCCATACTATGGTGGAGGGTATAAAAAGTTCCAGTCAGCTGTGCTGACGCAGATATACCCTCAGCCTATGACCAAAAAAGAAGCAAACACAATAATTATGCCGTATATAAAATATACTATATTGACATATACCAAAAAAATTTAGTAAGCCTACTTCTGATTCAGAGAGTACTCGAAATATTCAATTACGTTAAACTAAGTTTGGAAGAAATTGTCGGCCTCGATGGAATTCTTTTAACCAGTTTTTCATAATGCTATAGGATGGCTCTTAATCGACATACAAATATTTAATTTGATCGATGCACTCTTGCCGTGATTATCCACGTCAAAAGTTGTGAATTGGACGAAAATGTTCACAAGTAAATTCCATTTTTTTAGGTCAGAAACTTTTCTGGTTCCCCTTGTACCCTGGTTAGCCTAAAGGCCTAGGGTATAACAATTAAAAAATTTTTAGGTTCGCCCGGGCTGAACTTATTAAACCCTCCACCATAAAATATTGTGAACAAAAAATGAGTACTTACTTTCCTTTCCTGTCCACAATTTTAGGAGAAGAAGTTTTTCGGCAAGGGATTCCCCAAATGCCTAAATTAAGTAAGAGCAAGTAAAGAAGTATTAGCAGGCTTGGCCGACAGCGATATACCCTCAGCCTAGGACCAAAAGAAAAGAGGTAACACACAAAGTTTGGACCAAATCGGTTTTTTCCTTCGAGGGTTATCTTACGTACTTCCTAGTTTAGTTGGTGCCGACAGGCTTTTTTTTGGAGCTTTTGGGTCATTATGTCAAGAAGAAATAACTTTTCCCTGAATCAGTGTGTAACGCCGTAATGGAGGCAGTGAATATAAGTTGTTACAAAAAGAAGCAAAACAATTAGAAAGCAGGCCTTAAACTGCACTAATCACAAATTTTGTGTGGGAAGTACTCGAAGGAGCGGACCTATAAGGTCCATATTCAAACCTTATCTATGTCCCGTAAAAATATTACGATACGAAAACTATGGACCAAATCGTTTACTCCCTTCAAGAATTCTGGTGCGCACAATGTTTCCGAATTTTTTGGGAGGTACCTGAACTAGTGGGCCGGTATGGTCTATCTTCGAACTTAAATTAAGTTTGGACAAAATATTATGAACGCCAAATGAAGACCGAATAGCCTGATCCGTTTGAGAGTTGTCGTGCGCTCCAATCACTACAGATGGTGTCATAGGGGTGTTTTGAAACTTTCGGAGGAAATATGGACTTGCCACCGATAAAACTTGTACTGTCGTAATGGGGACAGCGAATACAAGTTGTTACAATAAAATTAAAAGCGATTCGAAAGCAGGTCCCAATCTGAATTTTCCTGAAATTTTGTGTAGGAGGTACCCGAAGGAGTGAACCGATATTGGAATCTCATCTATGTCTGGTACAAATTTCACAAAATCGCTTACTCCCTTCAAGAGTTATCGTGCGCACAATTTTTTCCAAAAATTTTCGAACTTATGTGGTTGAGGTATCTGAAGGAGTGGACCGATATGGTTCATCTTCGAACTTAAACTAAGTTCGCATAAAATATTACTAACGCCAAATTTTGAACCAAATTCCGACTTAAAAAGATTATTACACAATAAATAAGATAACTACTACTACGTGCTAAATTATATTTCAATGCATTACAAACGAAAGCTAAAACCTCGAAAATGTTAAAACACAAAAATATGCATAACTCTGTTTTAACATTTTTACTTCTTTACTTCTTCGTAATAATAAATACTTATATTCTATGGTATCCTCCATGGTACTTAGAGCCCGAGGAAAAACATTTATTATCTTTTTTCACATTTCAACAACTATAACTTCCCAGCAAAATAAATTGGAAGTAGTGCAATGCAGACTAGTTCTTTCACGGCATGTTTTGATGCAGTTCGAACGGAGTCGTGAAAAAGGCACTCCAATCCCTACATTTTATGCGCATTCGGATGCGATCCAACGAATGACATCCATTTCTCACATTTTAATAGCATCTGGATGCAGTTCAAACGGTGTCGTGAAAAATGCACTCCGTTCGTTGCATTTTACCAGCAGTTGTTAGAGGTATATACAACGCATTTTACACTTAACTTGTTTTAAAAAATATGCATCCTTTATAAAATATGCATCTTTCTGTCAAATAAATCAGTTTGTACATCCCTACAACAAAAGGCATCAATTCTTCTTCTTCAAAAAAAAAAAAAAAACAGAAAGCGTGTTAACATTTCCAAAAACAACAACAGGGTGCCTCCTCCTGACTTCGGTGGACTTCGGAGGCAAGGATTCTTCCAATACAGCGACACAATCACATACATTCGTTGCAGTGCCTATTCGAGTGTTGCCGTAAGAGCCATCCCAATCATCATATGGTGGATAGGTCCCGCCTATTCAGACAGATTAAGGAAAATCTTCATGATCTAGAAGAAGAGATCAGACGTTACAAGAGAGAACCTCTAAATCAACAAGCATATCAAGCGAGTTTGATAGCATTCATACGGACGCTGTTGCAGATGCCATAAACAACTATGGCGCGAATGCAGTTCTCGGAGAACATCCATCTATCGCAGCTGAGGAGCGTCAGCTGCCACGACAAACCAGAGTAGTTTGGGCTGAACTACTCTCGGGAAAGTGCAGCCGTATAAACTCCTATTGGGCAAGGATCGACGACACTGTGCAAAGATCTGCTCTGCATGCGGCAAAGACCCGCACAACACACGGCACCTTTTCAACTGCCCCCGCCAAACCTATTCAACTTACTCCAGTGGATCTGTGATTACATCCCATCGAAACAGTCACATTCCTGGAACTCTGAGGCAGATTAAGCCGAAGAAAGAATATACACACATATAAAACAAAAAAACTGCAAAAGCAGTTGCAATTGAATTACACAAATGAAAAAAATCAAAATTTGTGTTACTGTAATAAAGTTCGTAATATTTTTGTTTTACACAAATAATAAATAATATTTTTTTTATTTATTCTTGGATATTTCGATTGCAGCTTTGAACTGTATAAAATACATTACGAAGAGTGCCTTTAAACTCCATCCAAAGCACTGCATAAAAACACGTGCTTTGGGTGCAAATTGGACCGCTCCTATTCTACCCTAAAGCGTTAGTTAAAATGCGATTCCAAAGGGATAGTTAAAATGCAATGCCACGCGGTTAGTTAAAATGCAGTGCTAATGGAGCCCATCTTTCAGTAGTCACGCTCTGGTAAAAATCATGATTGAAAATGCATAATTTGATGCACATCCAAACCACATGTACATATGATTTAACGGCATCTTTGGAGGAAAACTTTTTGCTGGGTTAGTCACTTGTTAACCTTTTTAAAAATATATAACTTGTTTTAAACATAATTTTCAACTGTCCTAAAAAAACAAATTGATAGAAATCCATTGTGAAAAACAAGAAGTTACGAGATTTTATATTTTCAAGACCATTTTCTAAACAAAAAAAAAAAACTAAGGTATTTTCATCTCCATAAACTCCATTAAAACCGAATTTGTATCAGAGGCCTTGCATAACTATGGTTATCACAGTGTTATTAATTTGAGCTACTGTACATGTGTCACGCGAACATGGTTATACAACTATACAATGTACGTTGTAGTAATCACTATACATTTTTCTGGATCAGTGTGTCACCGTCAGCTAATGTTCGGCTAACACCTGTAGAGATTATTTATTTATATTATTATTATTATTTATATATTAGAGAATATTTTCTGTTGTGTTTTTTCTTCTGTAATAATCAGGTGAAGTTGTGAGATTTTGTAACGCAACTTTGGTAGACAGTAATCCACACACACACACCCACACATATCTCCCACTTATGAAATCAAACTCAGTCAGCCTTAACACATACTCGTACCTATAACATTTATAAACAACAATAAAAGGACAATGACATGCCATACGTTTATTAATAACTGAATTCAATGATTTTTCAATTGTATGGGAGGAATGTTAAAAGACACTTTTTAAGAGAAAACAATATTTTTTAAGAGAATTATTTCGATAACAGTTACGGAGAGTTTTAATATGTAAGAGATTAATTAGCAGAATGTTAATAAATCCAATAACATTAAAATGTTAATGTTTTACATTGTACAGAGAGGATGAGCGCAATGTAAAATACTCTTAAAAAAGTATATTAAACAGGAGTGTTCAACACCATCCGTTTTCGTGACGCTATGTACTGTGTCTGTCGTTTTTCAGTAGAGGAAAATGTTTCTAATAGGTACTAACATAAGGAACGTTACAACAGGATATGCATTCACAGTTCATCTCGAAATTTTGCGTTTAAGAGAATTTGGTGTTTTTTGCCAGCGAGAAAAACAAGTACATATGAATGCATATAGTACATATGTATGTATGTATGTACCTCAGTACATATTTACAACTATTACTAGTCCTATGATTAAACAAGCTTATAACAAACTTACATGTTGGATATAACAATTCAATTGTCAAATTAGTTTATACATCATGGCACAATTACCCAGGTAGTGGCATCGTAAAATTTTGAATATGTTAGGTTTGGCCCTATAAAGGGATTTGACTTTTCATATTCAATCAGCTGGTGTGATACCACTACCTGGTAGTTCTGCCATGATATACATGTAAATGTATCATTGTTTTGGTGAGCAGTAAATAAATAGTGGATAACCTAGAGGAACCAGGAACAGTTCTATTAACTTAAAAATTGCAAATATAGACATTATCTTGTTCTCTCGGGTTCCCACCGATAATTATGGACATATCCCTCATAGACTCAAAGATGGGCATAACTCAAAAAATGAGTTTTCTGAGTTAGCAATTTCTATTTTTTCCACGGCTTCTACTTTATCTTGCGTGAAATTTTCGTGTTGATATCTATGAAACTCAAAAAGTTACATTTTATTTTCTCGGAGTTGGTCATAAATCAACATACAAGTTTTTTGAGATTATGGAACACTAAAAAACTTTAAATCATGCTTGATCTTACACAGAAATTTAGCACTGGTAAATGACTAGCTCTTTAAAAAATGTGGTGCAAGTAGTTATTTTATGTTTTTTATTTATTTTTTGTTTTGTTTTGTGTAAAAATCTTTTTAAGTTGGGAAGTCAAATTTCAAGCGGCAACTTGAAACGTGTTTTTTCTCGAAACTTGATTTTTGAGTAAATGAGCAATATGTCCTCGTTTTCGTATAGCCTCCATATAACAGCACCAGCCGATTTCAGTAATTTCGAAGATTTTCCAGCAAAACTTCGGATCCGTAAGTCATTATGCAATCCATTACCAAGTAATGTAAACGAAAATAAGTACTGATATTAATCCTTACTATGTTATGAGTATGGTGGCACAGAGCGTGTTTGTCCGACTATAAATACTAGGGTTGTGTGCTCAATGCTCACTGTCAGCACGCGAGTTTTTTGTTAAAAAATAAAAAACAGGTGGTGGTGCACACGTAAGCATTTAAACAACTCTTAATGTTTGTACACGTGTCATAGTGTGTTCGGCTAAAAATCAGAAGTTCGTATGATCAAATCCAGCTGAGAGCGAAATAAAATAAAAATACGGAGTGTCTTAAATTCCATCTCAACTGTTCTAAACATAGAATTTTTGCAGCTTATTTTTCACCTTCTAGTGGCCACGGAATAACTAGTTATTGTAGTGGTCTTAAAATAACTAGTAATTCAGTGCGACATGTCCTTGTTAAAATAATGGGTTAGTAGGGGTTTTTGTAAGTAGTTACGACTTTTGCTGGGTTTATCTGCATGATATGCTGTAATTTAGAATTCAGCGTTCAAAGTTGTCAAAAAAAAAACGTTTCCACCAAAATTTCTAGACATACATCCACGTTTTTGTATAGACCCCATCAATTTATATCTTTATTTCCGGTCTAAATTTGGTGTAATTTAATATTAAGGGTTCGTAGTGATCAAAAAACATCTCTGCCAAAAGTTGTTGGCATAGGTCCACGGGTTCAAGGCTTCAAGGTGGCTAAAAAACTTCCATAAAAAATTTTCGGACGTAGGTCAACGTTTTGATTTGACCCCATAAAACGATTTCAAGTTTTTTATTTACATAATAATTCCATATTAGTTCAAAATATTTCAAATTTGACAAAATAATCTGCTAAAGTAGTAGTAATATATAGTGAAAAGGCATCACTACACTCGGCATAAAGTATAAGTTTTATAAGAGAGTGTGTTTTCTAACATCCGATCTAACTGATGTTTTTTCAGTTTTAAAATAAAAACCAGTAAAAGACATTAAGTTCGGCCAGGCCGAGCTATGTGGACGATTTTTGGTGGATAAGTTTCGGGAACTCTGACAATTTCAAATGTCAGATTACAGCAGGCTCGGTTCAAAATTGTAGTTAAAATCTTAAAAATACCGAAAACTCCGCGTTACCGTTCTATTAAGGCTCACGTTGCTCTTGAAGCAACTTTAAATGGAAGTTTTTGCGGATTCTGAAACTACAATGTTCATAGATGAGAAAAAAATCGCCGGAGCGCTTTTTAAATAAATCGCGATTCAAGTTGACATTTTTGGGGGTTTTTTAGGTTTTCACGATTTACCTTGGAAACCAAAAGTCCTATCGAAATGGGACTAAATAAGATGTTGTAGCTATGAAAATTCTCTACAAGATTGGCTTTCATAATAATATCGTAGGTTTTACCGTTATTGAGATATAGAAGATCAAATTGGGACAATGCATTGACTGTATGTGAAAACCGACTACACCTGCGAAGTTTTTTACGGTTTTTTAAACAGCAATGTTCATAGGTGAGAAAAATCCAAAAACAAGAAAAAAGCGCTGCAGGGATTTTTAAATAAATCGCGGTGAAAGTTCATATTTGTAGGTTTTTTTAGGTTTTCAAGATTTTGCTTGGCATCCGCAAGTCCTATCGAAATCGGACTAAAAAAATATTGTAGCAGTGAAAATTCTGTACACGATTGACCTGCATAATATTTTCGTAGGTTTTACCGTTTTTGAGATATAGAAGTTCAGATCAATTGTTTGTTTGTTTTTTCTTAGGTCTTCAGGGTTTGAAAACCGCAAGCCCCATCGGAATGGGACTAAAGAAAATGTTGTAGCTGTGAAAATTCTCTACAAGATTGGCTTTTGTATCTTTTTCCTTGTTTTTTTACCATTCTTGAGATATATACATTTAAGTTGGAAAATTGTAGTCATGACACTGTTTTATAAGGAGACGATACAGTCAGTGCATTGTCCCAATTTGAACTTCTACATCTCAAAAACGGTAAAACCTATCATAAAGGACAAACATGTAGAGAATTTTCATAGCAACATTTTCTTTGGTCTTATACCGATAGGACTTGCGGTTTCCAAGCAAAATCGTGAAAACCTAAAAAACTCCAAAAAATGTCAACTTGAATCGCGATTTATTTAAAAAGCGCTCGGGCGATTTTTTTGTTTTTTGATTCTTTTAATTTATGAACATTGTAGTTTCAGAATCCGCAAAAACTTCCCAGGTGTAAGCTCCTTTTATTTAAATTTGCTTCATTTACAACGGTAAATTTTTTTCCGGAGTATGTCAATACTTCATAAGATAATGGAGTTATTATTGTGCACATCGTATTATTTCATCCAGTCATGTATCGGGTTGGAATATGGAATATATCGGTCCACTCCTTCGGATACCTCTCACACAAAATTCGGATAAAATGAAGCTTAAGAGCTTCTCTCGCATAGTTTTGATTCTTTTTTCAGTAGGTTGTTCGACCGGTCGCATTTACAACGGTACATTTTTTTCCGGAGTAAGTCAACACTTCCTAAGATAATGTCATAATTATTGTGTTTGGTTTGGTTTTGTGTTTTTTAGGTCAGTGGCTGAGGGTATATCTCCGTCAGCACAGCTGACTGAAACTTTCTTACATAATTTACATAATTTCATGCTGCATCAAACCTAACAAAATTCTTAAATTTTTGGGGATTTTTTAAGAAAAGTTTTGAATTAACTCAGATGAAGTCCGACTTTAATCCTAAAACGTGTTTTTAATTTGTAGAGATTCCTGGAGATTATATAAGATTTACTGATTTTGTGTATTGAGACCTGTAGTAAAGTTTTATGGCGAAAAAAATTTTAGAATATTTGTATTTGATATGATCACATTTTAAAGGAGTTTTTGAAAGATTTTCGGAAAATGGACCCCTTTAATGAACCGCATGGGGGTTAAAATTAAAAAAAAGTTTGGAAGTTGTGCAATTGGAGTTATGATTTCACAACATCTTTCGATGTAGTCCAACAGAGTTATGAAAAATGCACTCCGTTCGATACATTTTATAAGCAGTTGCTGTAGAGATCCCTACAGAAAAAAACAGTTGGTTGATCCCTACACATTTCTTCAAAAGATAAGCAAGAGTGTATACATTTCGAAGAATTAGTTATAAAATAAAGAAATAACAACTTAAGTTGTGATCATTTTTGCGGTAATTCACGAGACGGTAGTTTTTAATGGAGTGGAGTTGGAGTCCATTTCGAATGCTGAACTAGTGATGGGAAGGCAGCATAAAAACATTAGAATGATTAAAGAAAATCAGATGCGCTTGGATTAAATCGAGAACGGAGGAAGTAAGCTCAAATGTGATTGAATTTAATGGAAACTTTTTTTATTAATTTTCTCGTTTATACCCTAGACAGACGGCAGAGTTAATTTGCATTAAAAATTCCTTAATTTGAATTAACTTTTTACACTGACAGACGATAGTTTCTGCATTTATGAAACAGCTGTTTGTGTCGTTTGTTTGTACCCAGCAGACCATTTCATAAAGTTTTACAAAAGTTCTCCAAAATATGCGAAACAAATATACTTTCTACCATTGACTTTTTCACCAAGATAATGCAAAAATAAATTTAATTTATTCGCGATATTTTTGAGTCTTTTCAATATTAAAAAATGTCGCAAAACTCTAAAGGAACATTTGAAGAAGATATTATGTTTGATAGAATTGGTATGGTGGGTAATGAAATGCTTGTCAAAATAAAAATTTTAAAAACAAATAGCTGCTATTCTATTCTAGAAAGACCACTACTTATTTTAAAGAAACGCGAAAATTTCTGATTTGTTTTCCTTTTTTATTTTCTTAAACATGGAAATTTGACAAAAGACAATTGATTTTCAATGCAAATTGTGTCTCAGAGCATGAATATGCTCTCTTTCGTACATGAATATGGGCTCTCTTTTACAGCATTGCCATATTGAAAAACCTAAATTCAGTTTAAATTGCCTTTTATTTTGTGCATTAAGAATGTGGATAATGCACGAATTAATTTGAATTAAGGCAGTTAATGCAAATTAACGCTGCCGTCTGTCTAGGTTTAAGCTTGATGATCGGAAATTATTTGCAAGTGAAAAAGGAAAGCCAAGGACTCGAACCCACATAGTCACCAAATTACGTTACCTGGTTTCACTGACTATGTAGTGGCTTGTCTGTACTAGAACTTTTCGTTTTTCAAATGCAAATGTGTTTTATACATTTACGCGGATATTTGGCCGCTGAAATGTATTTTCTTCACGACAAACGCTTTTTTGCGCTGCCTTTGAAGTTATGAGTTTTTTTAATTTGTGTTTATATAATAAAGTTCTTTGTGTTCTTGTTTATTTATTTTGGGGTATTTCGCAATGGCTTGCATTTTAATTGCATCTTTGGACTGATTAAAAATGCAATCCGAAGAATGCATATAAATTCAATTCAAAGCACTGCATCTTAAGTTGTGATTTGGATCGAAAATGGAGTGAATCCTAGTTGTGTGCTGTGGAAGCGAAATGGAGTGCATCCTAGCTGCGCGCTCTCTTGTAAAATTTATAAGTGAATTCATAGGAAAAGATGTACTCCAACGGCAAATGTACCGTACACTTGTAGTGATTCAACTGCATCCGCGGATGCAAACTTTTTGCTGGGACTATATACCTAAAATGCAACGATTCCGGAACTTGCCCCGCCTATTTTGGTTACATTCCGATGTAAACTTTAAAAATGCAAATACACGTGTCTCATTTTTTTAGCTCTACTTTTATAATCTACTCAGTTTTCCTTGTCATTTTGTGTTGTCGCACAGTGTTATAATATGGGATAAAGAACAAAAACTCATTTAAGAGAAATCTAAAAAAAAAACTTAATACACCTGACCTTAAAACACCGTCACCAAGTTCGAAACATATCGTGTAGTGGTAATGTGATACAATTTTTTCTGACATTTTTTTTTTTTCATTTACAAAACCTTTTGGTCTTTAAGTTCATCTCGAAATAGAAAACACGAAAGTTCAATCATATGATCATCATTGCTTTCAACAGACAAACATAAAAAACATAAACAAGTAAAAAGTCGTTAAGTTCGGCTGGGCCGAACTTTTTATACCCTCCACCATAAAATAGTCTTAATTAAAATGGAATAATTAGGGTCCTCTCACAATTTTAGGTGGAACAACTTTTCGACAATGGATAAATTCCTAGTGTCTCCCACAATTGCTTAAATTACACTGTGAACACAAATGTTGGGACAGGGATAATTCCTTTTGGAAATGAAAGCCCTTGGTGTGTGTACGTTAATAACCCCGAAGGACAGATCCGCCGTGAGTCGAACTTCCGCGTTATGGCGTGATAAAATTTTTGATAGAGATCCTGTGGGCCATCAGGAATTAGCGTTAGGTTAGGAATTAGGTTCATAATATACTCACCAAGACCTTTCTTCCCCAAGAGGAATTTTCCGTGCCCCAGACTTTCAACTCCATTTTGTTGCACAGTGTTATCTAATATAATCTAACAAAATGTGTTCAGCTGGTTGAAAGGTACCACCAACGGGGCTATATCAAAGAGTCAACCTATCTTTTAATTTTTTTGGCGAAAAAGTTTTATAGCTGCAGGGAACTTCAAGAGTCAAATTGAGGGTAGTTTCATCAAAACAATGTAGACCCTCAAAAATGGACCCATATTGACGAATTTTAGTGAAGAAATTTCGTGACCACTGCAAAATTCCCGAAAATCGGGAGGTACAGTTATGTGGGGGGATATACCAAAACATGGACCTATATTGACGATTATTTTTCAATAGACAAAATTGTAGCTAAAATTCTCAAAATACCGATCATTACAGCTAGTTAGGTTAAAAATTGCAGCTAAAATTCTCAAAATACCGAAAATCGGGAGATACCGTTATATGGGGGCTATACCAAAACATGGACCTATGTTGACGATGTTTAGTTGGAGATGTTTTATGATCACTGAGAACTTCAAATGTCAAATTACAGCTATTTCGGTTAAAAATTTTAGCTAAAATTCTCAAAATACCGAAAATCGGGAGGTACGGTTATAAGGGGGCCATACCAAAACATTGACCTATGTTGACGATGTTTGGTGGAGATGTTTCATGACCACTGAGAACCTCAACTGTCAAATTGCAGATAGTTCGGTTACAAATTGTGGCTAAAATTCTCAAAATACCGAAAATCGGGAGGTACCGTTATATGGGGGCTATACCAAAACATGGATCTATGTTAACGATGTTTGGTGGAGATATTTCATGACCACTGAGAACCTCAAATGACAAATTACAGCTAGTTCGGTTAAAAATTGTAGCTAAAATTCTCAAAATACCGAAAATCGGGAGGTACCGATATATGGGGGCTATACCAAAACATGGACCTATATTGACGATGTTTCGTGGAGATCTTTCATGACCACTGAGAACCTCCAATGTCAAATTGCAGATAGTTCGGTTAAAAATTGTGGCTAAAATTCTCAAAATACCGAAAATCGGGAGGTACCGTTATATGGGGACTATACCAAAACATGGACCTATGTCCATATCCTTTGGGATATAAGTTTGTTGATCACTAGGAACCCCAAGTGCTAAATTATATCTAATTCGGTCTGCAAATGTGGCGAAGAACGTCAAAATACCTCAAATTCGGAGGTACCGTTATATGGGGGCTATACTAAATAGTGGACCGATATAGCCCATCTTCGAACTTGACCTGCCTATGGAAAAAAGACCCTCGGGTGCAAAATTTCAGCACCCTATCTCAATTATTGCGGACGCTAGAGTGATTACAACAGACGGACATGGCTAGATCGTCTTAGAATTTTATCCTGATCAAGAATATATATACTTTATAGGGTCGCAAATGATTAGTTCGATGTGTTACAAACGGAATGACAAACTTAATATACCCTCCATACTATGGTGGAGGGTATAAAAACGTTTATGTGAAGATCACTTCACAACTTTGTGTTAGTTGAACTCGATGTAATCACAGAATTCGATGCTCCCGCTTATTTAATTTTAACTGATTATTATTGATACTATTTCTACTTACTTACTTAGCTGGCCCATTGCAGAACATTTGTTCCATAGACCGAACTAAGAAAAGATCTCCAATTCTCTCTGTTTCGTGCTTCGCTTTTTGGAATACCGCGCCTGGTCATCTCTTCATCCACTTGTTTGCGCCATCTATTCTTTGGCCTGCCAATTCTGTGTGCAGCGCCATGTGGCTCGAATTTATACGCCTTTTTAGCGGGTTCATCATCGCTCATTCTTATGATATGGCCTAGCCAACGCAATAGCTGCATCTCGATACGATTAACTATATTGATGTCGTTGTATAGCAGATACAGCTCGTGGTTCATACGACGTCGATATTCACCGTCAACGCAGATCGGTCCGTAGATCTTTCAAAGAATTTTTCTTAAACACGCCAAGCACTGCCTTATCTGCTTGCGAAAGTACCCAGGCTTCGGAACCATACATCAGCACGGGAAGTCTTTTACTACCTCAAAATAATTGCGGGGATACCAAATTCAGACATTGCTTGGAATACCTTTGAACGTAGCGGGCTGTCGAAGGCTGCCTTATAATCGACAAAAAGGTGGTATGTGTCGATCTGCATCTCTTGGGTCTTCTCCAGGATTTGCGCAGGGTAAATATCTGGTCAAAGGTGGACTTGCCATTTTCGTTGACCATGGGCTTTAGTCGTTCGCACAATATCCCTGACACTATCTTGTAGGCGATAGGGAGAAGATTTATGCCCCTATAGTTGGAGCATAAAGTCTTATCTGCTTTCTTATGGACGGGACACAGGATGCTCAGGTTCCAATCGTCGGGTACGCGTTCTTCCTGCCAGATGGAGCTAACTAGCTGATGCATACACCTTATCAGCGTGTCACCTACGGTTTTAAACAGCTCGGTTGGTAGGCAATCATTATCCTGCTGCCTTATTATTCTTCAGCCGGTTTATTGCTGTCTTTACCTCATCTTGGCCGGGTGGTATACATTCAATACCATCTTCTGGGATTGGATCTGTGGTATCTTCGTCGACTTCGCTACTATTGGATACCAACAGTTTGGAAAAATGTTTTTTCCATATCCTTGGCACACTATCTGTATCAGTTACCAGATTACTTTGCTGGTCTCTACAGGAGGATGTGCCAGTTCCAAAGCCATCAGTTTGATGTTTCATTCTTTGGTAGAATTTTCGGACTTCATTCTGTCCCCTGTACATCTCGATTTGTTCACACTCCCGCTGTTCCATCTCTCTTTTTTCCCTGCGGAAAAGACGTTTCTTCTCTCTCCTTTTCTCCCGATACCTCTCTCGTGCGCTACGCGTTGCTACTGATTGTAGAGTAGCCCTATATGCCGCATTTTTCTCTTCGGTAGCAGCACGACACTCCTGGTCATACCACGGATTCCTTGGTGGAGGTCTCTGTATTCAAGTACTGATTTTGCTGATGTTTGCATGGAGTGGGCAATGTTTTGCCATTGTCCTGATATGTTATCGGGACGAGGAGTGCTTTTATTAAGCAGTTGGGCCAGTTGAGTGGAATATGCTGTGACTATCTGTTGTGATTGCAGCTTACCGATGTCCAACTTCCGTGTTGTGTCTGTTCGCACTTTGTTTGCTACGTTTAATCTGATACGTACCTTTGCTGCAACTAACGATCGTACATCCAACACGCTTGATGCATGTCTTCCATCTATCACAAAGTAATCAATTTGATTTCTTGTTCTTTGATCTGGCGACAGCTAGGTGCCCTTATGAATATCGAGATTCTTAAATCTGGTACTGCTAAGTACCATGTTTCTTGCTTCTATCAGCCTCATACCATTGTCAGTTGTTTCACTGTGGAGACTGAATTTCCCGACTGTTGAGCCAAAGATATTCTCCTTTCCAATTTTGGCATTAAAATCGCCTAGTATAATTTTAATGTCATGGACAGGGCAACGGTCATAAGTTTCTTCTAAGCGCTCGTAAAATATATCTTTGGTCTGTTCGTTCTTGTGTGAAGAATTTTGTTTTTAATCGAATTGCAGCTAGTCTTTCGTTCACTGGGGTGAAGCTGGAGACCAGATGTTTTAACCTCCGACCAACTACAAATCCGCAACCAAACTCGTGCTTTGTGTCATGGCAGCTATAATACAGTGCGTCAACTTTAGGTGTTGTTGTGACGCCTTTCCCGTACCATCGTATTTCCTGTATGGCAGTAATGTCGGCCTTGTACTTTTCAAGTACATCTGCCAATGCGTAAAATGCAACTTCTCTATAAAGAGTGCGAACATTCCACGTGCAGACGCTTTAAAATATATCTTTCCAGAAACTCGGCTGATATATTTTTTCCTATAATATTGCATCTCTTTTTAATCGCCAAGTCCAAAAGTTGTGTACTGTACCACTTTATAGGAAAGTTTTACAAAGTAAAATGCTCAGAAAAATTCCTAGCATTTTTAGCTAACCCGCAAAATGTTATGCTTACTGACCTAGTACTCGAACACAGTCATTCATTCAGTGTGCTAGTACTGCAATTACTGTAGAACTCATATTGTTATGTACATCTGAAATGCAAACTGCATCCCATGACAAGGCAACGCATTTAAACATACCAATTTGACCAATTTGTTATAATAAACTGTTAAATTCTAATTTCAACTGCACGCTAACACCTTTTATCTACACTTTTGCGCTGTTAATTATTCTAAACCAATATAAAAGTTACTAAAAATATTAATCATTTTTGAAAGTTTCCTCCACTAAGGAAAAAACTTGTGACGTTAAAAACTTCTGCCCCATTTAATTGATGTCATTTTATTCACAGCCATTCGTATTTGCTTAACGAATATTCCAAAAGCATCCTTAAGTCCATCACCATTGATGATGAGTCTCTTCTCGACACAAGTTAGAAATAACTTTAGACACAAAAGTGGACAACGAAAACAAAAAAGGAAGAGATGAGAAACTTTGTCTTTGTCTTTGACTTTTTGCCGATTTGTCATATTGAAATCTGCTTTAGCACTCAATAACAAGCAATCCCACACACACACACACAAAAGGTGCGGAAGAAAGAAAACCACACAAACTATTCTGTAATCACTCTTGCGCTTTGTTTGTATTCCAAAAGTCCCAACTATTTCGTGGATGACTAAAGAACTTTAATTGATTTCTGTTTTACCATTTATTAAGCAAACTACATTTTGACCTTTGATCTGGCAATGTCTGTGGTACCAAAAAAAAAAAAAAAAAAAAACACTAAAAACAATTAAGCTAAGGCTATAGTCGGACGGGGCCGACCATGTAATACCCTACACCTACACCTGGGAATTAGCTTTCCACATTTCAAGATTTCTTTATGGAACAAATAAACTTATTGAAAGAAGTAAATTTGTGGATTCTGGTACAGTATCACACCAAGCTTAAATAATAACATAATAAATGTTTCACAAACATCCCAAAAGGGAAAACGCTCAATGATATCTCCGAGTCCGAACGGCGCACGGTGGTCGAAAGCACTGATCTAGCGGCGCGAAATTCATAACTTGCAAACGAATTGAGATACTGAAATTTTGCACAAACTCAGCTTGTACCTGTGGGTAATAATGGGCCAAGTATGAACAATATCGGCTAATGTTTTGGTATAGCCCCCATATAACGGTACCTTCCGATTTTCGGTATTTTGAGGATTTAAGCCACAATTTCGTAGCAAATTAGCTGTAATTTGGTACTTAGGGTTCATAGAGGTCACCAAATATTTCCACCAAAAATTATGAACATAGGTCCACGTTTTGATATAGACCCCATGTAACCGTACCTCCCAATTTAAGGTATTTTGAATATCATAACCACATTTTTAATTTAACTTGGCTGTAATTTTGCATTCCGTGTTCTCACTGCGTATAAAATCTTCTTGCAAAACATTTTCAATACTGATTTATGTTTCGATGTAGCCCCTGATTCGTTGAATTTTTACTTGTTATCCCATATTTAATAACATATTTAGCTATAATATGGTATTATAGTGTCTCCGGGGGTAGAACCCCTCCTTGCAAACATTTCTCAAGATAGGTCCATATTTTCATTTAGCTCCCATACAAATGCACAGCTAAATTTGAATGAATTTCATGCAAAATCCCTTATTTTAAAAGTGCAGTCATCAAAAGATTTGCAAATATTTGCAGCCCGAATGTGGTTATTCAGTATCCAGAGAGTCCAATTTCATTCCCCAAAAAATAATCGGACCTAAGTTCGACCAAGTTTACAAGATGCACTCTATGGAACAAACGCGTACAACCCATAAAAACACTAAAAAATTTAATTTTTTTGAAAATTTATTGCTATATAACTAAGTACCTCCACACGCAAAAAAAAACGGCCTCTCTAACATATGTCCCAAACATATTTTGCAGCAAACATATATATGTTTGCAACAGTCCCAAACATAATATATGTTTGGGTGTGCAAACAAATATATGTTTGGGGGCAAACATATATATGTTTGGGTGCAAAGATATTTATGTTTGGGTGCAAAGATATAAATGTTTGGGTGCAAACAAAGATATGTTTGGGTGGAAATAATTTTATGTTTGGGTGCAAACATTTTATGTGTTTGGGTGCAAAAAAATACAAACCCAAAAGGCACAAAAAAAAAACAAACACATGCACCAGTGGGCGCTTACTGAGAGCAAGGGAGTGTAAAATTCAATATAAAACACTTTGAAATGTGTGCTCACTTGCTCTCAGTAAGAACTCACTGGCTATCTCTATAGTATAAACACAAATGTTGAGATTGTTTATTAAAAGGCAAAAGAACAACAAACACATAGGTACATACAAAATTCCAAAGAAATACATAACACACTTTAATAAAAGAAAAACTGATTGAAATAATTTGTAAATAGTCACACTTTTAAAAAGAAAAATATATAGAAACGTAGTTGAACGCTTCTCCTTAGTTGTGAAATAAAACAAAGTTGACATCATCAGTGGGGAATCGGCATCTGGAATCAAATGATTATGTAATAAATAAATATGGATATACCATATTTCAAATATACATATGTATGTAATTACCAATATTAAATGCGATTTCTTCCTTGTCCAATAAAATAATTCCATTCAACTTTTTGATTCAATTATAAAATGTATTGGGCATTTAATTTACTAAACAGCACAATTTCTTTAAGAAAACACAAAACACTGATTTATTCACTCACTTTACCGTCGTGACTCTACAAAGGCATCTAAAACACTGAAGAAAGAAAAAAATATAATTCATATCATTTCTTCTTTTCTTTTTCTCCTGCTATGTTGGTTAACAACAACAAAACAAGAAACACACGAGTTTGACGCATACATGCCACCAAAGCCCCCTTCTTCGCTTCTACGTCTTCTACAATACACACAACTCTTCATTATAAAACAGCATTCCACAGCCGCGAGAGCACTGTTATTACTCTCGTTGAAAAACATCCTCTCTCCACCCATGAAAAAAATGTTCTAACATAAAAAATATGTTTTACCCAAACATATCAAATTGAGATATGTTACAAAATGTTGCAAACATATATTTGTTTGGACCCAAATATATTATGTTTGGATCCAAACATATATTTGTTTGCAACCGGTCCAAACATATATTTGTTTGGATCCAAACATATTTCTAACATAAATTTTTCTGCGTGCAGACTCCAAACTAATTTTTGTTATTTAAATTACACCCTCTGCTATTAATTAAAAATATATCTTGTCCATTTCCATTACGAATTTATATGAAGTTAATTTCTTTGCAACAATTTTTTAAAATCTGATGCAACAAAAACTCTTTTATTGATAGTGAATAACTGAGTGAATATTTACAACAACAAAAATGAAAAAACAAAATCTCTGTCTGCAAAGTGTCTGTAATCGATACAATGGAAAATATTTCGCAATTTTATAGTTCGATTTTTTTACTTTCGCGCCGCTAAATCAGTGGTTTCGACCAGTGTGCGGCGTGTCCTAATACACCAATTGTAGAGTTGTTTTACATGACTGAAATACTCAGAAAATGTCGCAAACCTTACTTAAGGATATTTTGCAACCGTTGAAAATTTGATTTTGCCTGGCTGGGGAATCATTTTGAAAAAAGGTGGCAAAGCGACCCATGCTGCAATGTATGTATAAAAATCCAATTGGTCAATTAAAACGTTAGGGCACCATGTAAATTGTAATAATGCAACAACTGGGAATGGGGAAATGTAGCTCTCTACACAAAACCCATTATATACACTTTATTGCAATTTTCATCAGGGGGAAGATCAGTAGTTCTATTTTCATATGAAGTCTACTTTGCCGGTAAACGCCCTCCAGGAAATAAAATATAGACCATAAATATTTTTTTTTGTATTTTTCATACAAAAGTAATGGTCTATTTCACCCGATAAATAATATCAGATCATCATACAAAATTGTAAGCATCTTCCTCTACCTAACTCCTAACCTTGTGCAAAATTTCGTGATTATTGAGCTATAATTGCGACCTCTAGCGTGTTTATGATTACACTAAAAACAAATAACAGGGTATATTAGACTATAACTATGTTATCTTATCATGTACACCAACACAATTGACATCTATAGAAAGGTCAAGCGCTCCTCTTCCAAGTATAGCTTACTTGCCAGGAATGTCTCTTCCAGGAATAAAGATATAAGCTGTAATTAAAAATTTTCACAATTTTCACACAAAAGTTTTGGTCAATTTAACCCTCTAAATATTATCTGATCGCCATCTCAAATCGCAAGCTTCTTCCTTGTCATCGAGGCGATCTGACTATTATTGCGACCTACAGAGCATCTACAAAATCGGATAAAAATTATGTTTTTGGTCCATTTCACCTGCTAAATATTTCACGATCATCACCAATTAAAATAACGATTTATTCTGATGTGAAACTGACCTCCATACCAAATTTCGTGACGATCGGTCCATAATTACGGCCTGGAGTTTGATTACAATTTATAATGGACAGACGGACACACTGACGGACGGACAGACACACATCTCAAAAATCGCTTTATCTCGCCGAGATATGAAGATTGGTATACCACATTGGGGGTCTCCGACGAATATTTCGCGGTGTTACATGAATTTTTACCAAAACAAACTTATAATACCCTTTCCACATACATACTCGAAGTGATGTAGGGTATAACAAGAAAACAAAGTAAAAAATGCTGTTATTTTAATTGATGCAGTCACAAGTGTCCAGACCGAAAGTGTTTTCCCACAATTAGGATTTTGAGTTTCGTGAATTCACAAAGTAATCCAATCATCTATGGGATCTATGAAGCTGAGCAATGAAGGAATAAATGAAATTGTAAATTGATGAATGGAGAAATTGGGAAAATTTAAATACAATGCAAAAAGAAAAAGACGAGAACAGCACTTCACATCATTGATGTAAAGATTTTTGGCTTACAAAACTGAGACCATTAAAACTGTAAAATGCATCTTAATAAAAATTGAAATTACGTAAGGAAAGTTAGGCTAAGTGAACTATTATTTCAAGATGCCAGGTGTGCCAGGTGTTTTTAAACGACTTCAATTTTCGATTCTGGGGATGCTCTCAAATGTCATCCTTGTTATTTTTCTTCTCATTGTTTCAGAGTTTAATGTTACAAATGGTTTGCGGCGATGATTACACTGGTCAACACGACTTTGATCAGTGAACTGTGTAGTGGACAACCTAAGCATACCCAGTATGAAATATGAAGAACATACGACCTCCCCTGATTACGTAATCACTGCTTAAAGTGCTCAAAATAGTCATTTTTACAAGGTATGTCTTCGTTGTGTCTTCTTTATTTTATAATATATGTATGTTCACCATAATTATTGCAAAACTGTTTGTATCGAGCGTACAACACGTCCTTGATTTATTCGTATCGAAAAAACCCACAAAATATATTTGTTTGTATCCGAGAATAACGAAATTCTAGGTAAAAGTCGTAAAAAACAATTTTGGTTAGAAACACAAAAAAATTCGGATGAAACATTCAATTTTTTTTAATTTTGTTTACTAGTATTTGGTTTGTCTTTTTACGTACTGAACTTTACTGAACATTTTTTCTTCAGTAAAGTTTTGACAATTGTATAATTGAAATGTTGCTAAACATTACTGAAGAAACAATGTTCAGTAAAGTTCAGTACGTAAAAGGACAAACCTAATATCAACAATTTGTTTCAGCTCACAATCATGGCACAATTACCCAAGTAGTAGTTTCGTAAAATTTTGAATATATTAGGTTTGTCCTTTTACGTACTGAACTTTACTGAACATTGTTTCTTCAGTAATGTTTAGCAACATTTCAATTATACAATTGTCAAACCTTTACTGAAGAAAAAATGTTCAGTAAAGTTCAGTACGTAAAAAGACAAACCAATTATGTCAAAATTGTCTTGATGTTGTTGAGGAAATTACAACAAAATAATTTTTTTATAAAGGCATTTGACATTTCATATTCGAACAGCTGGTATGATACCACTACCTTGGTAATTGTGCCATGCTCACAATCAAGCTGACTAAAGTTTTCCGATTTTATTTATTTTTTTTTCAATTGGGTTTATGAATGAATTAAACAGTTTTACACACTTAGAAGGCTTTTATGCTAAACACAATGTTTTATTCCATAAGCCGAACTAAGAATAAAATTCCAAATGCACTGATCTTCTACTTTACTTCTCCAATCTTGGATGCCATGTTTGTGATACCATCTTCAACTCGGTCTTTCCATCGAAATTTTGGCCTTCGCTTGGGGCATTTACTGTGGAGTGACTTGTATTCATATGTCTTCCTGACGGTGGCATCTTTATCCATCCTGCTGACATGGCCAAGCCAAAGCATCATTCACAATCGTGTTTTCCTGGTCAAAACTCTATAACATTTCAACGGATAGAGCCATTTTCATATTTTTCACTTTCCGCATACAACATTTATTTAAACATAAAACAGATAGATCCTTTACGAAGAATTCTAAAACACTCTTACATTCTTATAACAACTAAAGCAATGTGAGCGCAACTAATATTAATTAATGGAATCATTTATACAATACAATGACATATACAAATAGAAAATATTTTAAAATATGAATTATGAATAACTGATACCTCTGCAGAAACTTCTATGTGATGGCATCCAGCACCTTTTATAGCCATTCAACCATCGGGCCTCGTTTCCATCGATGTTTGACTTTCTTTTCAGTTACATTATGTAGCTTCTCAGGATCTTTATTTAGATTTTCTTCAGCTACGGCACTCTCCAACGCGTTTGTGGCATCAGTATAACTGTATATACCTTAACATAAGCAGATGACTACTTCTCATCATTGAATGCATATAAGGGCGCTCCAAGTGTTTTCTGAAATTAGAGAATGTAACAAATTCAAAATGCTTAGTTTTTCCCTTGCTGCTTCCTTTTGCCGAAGTTCGTTCTGGGTCTCTTTTGACCATCTTAACACTTTTTACTGAGGGAATCTGTACAACCTCCACGTTCTGATGTTGCTTGTCTCTGTTTCCGGAATATAATCTTTGTTGATGTGGGCTGTATTTCTCGATATTCTTCCATAACTTCTTCGCATTCCTCATTCATGGACAGCAGCGCAGATTCTTCCTTTTCCCGTTGCTTTTCTACCTCAGGCAACTGTTCGATTGTTGCCAATGTCCCTTAAGTTTATTGGACTCTCGAAGAATGAACTCTCCGCAGTGAGGGCTTGCCGGGGCCACCAAAATTGTAGAGAACGATGCTAACATGTCGTATATGTCCTTAGTTGTGTTCTTATACACCATTTCAACCCGGTTAATTTTGAAAGACAAATCTTCTGCCTCTTGGATATCTGCCTCCTCTGAGAGCAACTGTTTGAGCTTCTCATCTCCAGATGATTGAAATTCTCCTCTATAATGCCAACCCATTCTCTTAATTGGGTTACATTCCGGGAGGATACTCTCTCAGATACATATGAACACGTGGCGATTAGCTCCTCGTCTTTTCGAGCAAATCGACAGGACTGTTCTTTCAACTCCATCTCCTGGAGTCTTTTTTGAAAGTCTTCAATTGAAAAATGCAGTTTCGGGGCCATTTGAATATTTTTTCATATATTCACTTTATGTCGTTGTCCAAGCCACGACAAACGCATTACCGAACAATTAATTCCTCGGTTTATTTAAAAAATTTACTTCTAGCAAATCCTGAGCCAATTGCCACAATTGCTAGTGTATTTCTTTTCAGTTTTGATTTTTGCTTAGAAATCCATTCGCTGATTCTATTGAGTCTCTTACCACGGGTGGGGGAAAACTCAATTTTTCGAAGGACCAAAAATGAATAAATATTAGTGTGATGCCCCAGCATCCACAGCCGCAGCTCGTCTGTATAAAATTAAGAACGCAGAACGTCTTTCGCTTAACTGTATCAATACAAAATATTTCTTAGGCTACCCTTTCAATACAATTCTTATCACTAAACTCTAGGTTCAAAAAATACCAACATGTTATAATTGAAGAAATTACCCACAATGCATGTGCCATAAAAAAAAGTCATAAAATCTTAAGTGCATAGCGCACACACCAACTACTAGCGATACCAGCTACCACTGCATGTGGGATCTTCAACTCTTATCTTCAAACTCTTCCATCATTAAATCAATTGAAATGTGTGAAAATCTGTTCAAAGTATTTTTAACATGCTGCCCACTCGCAAAGAGATGGCAACAACAAAATTATGTTCAAAGTATTTTGAACAGTATACTCAAAAAACTTGTTTAATGATTTATGCCAAAAAAAAAAAAAAAAAAAAAACATTGTTCCACAACATCCCATACGGGACAAGGGAGACTTCTCTCATATCAATGAGTGCACCCCGATTCATATTTAGCTCAATGATATGGGACCTACTGTTTATCGCCGAGTCCGAACGGCGTGTCTTAAGACACCACTTGTGGAGAAGTTTTTCAAGGCTGAAATACTCAGGAAATGTCGCCAATATTACTGAGGGGTATTTTGCCACCGTTGAAAAATGTTTGATGTTGCTTGGCCGAGGAATCAAACCCCCGACCTTCTGCGTGCAAGGCGGGCGTGCATACCATTGCACCACGGTGGCACCCAAACTCCTAGAAAATAATCTGTAACTCGCTGATTTTTAGAGATATCAACTTGAAAATTTGACACAAGATAAAGTAGAAGTCGTGAAAAATATACATGCAGAAAAATATATGTTAGAAATATGTTTGGATCCAAACAAATATTTGTTTGGGACTGGTTGCAAAAGAATATATGTTTGGATCCAAACATAATTTGTTTGTGTCCAAACAAATATATGTTTGCAACATTTTGTAACATATCTCAATTTTATTTGTTTGGATACCAACATATTTTTTATTTTAGAACATATACACAGTCTTACATAAGTATACGTACGCCCCATAAATCTCGGGTTTTAGAAAAAGTAATGATATTTATTTTATTTATTATTTATTTTATTTATTATTTATTATTTTATGGGTGGAGAGAGGATTTTTGTCAAAGAGAGTAACAACTGGGCTCTCGCGGCTGCGGAATGTTGTTTTATAATAAAGAGCTGTGCGTATGGTGTAATAGGACACGCAGAAGCTTTGGTGGTGTGTATGCGGCCAAACACGTGTGTTTCGTGCTTTGTTGTTAATTTATTTATTATTTATTTTATTATTTATTATTTTATTTATTTATTTTATTTTATTTATTTTATTTATTTATTTTATTTATTTATTTTATTTATTTATTATTTATTATTTTATGGGTGGAGAGAGGATTTTTGTCAAAGAGAGTAACAACTGGGCTCTCGCGGCTGCGGAATGTTGTTTTATAATAAAGAGCTGTGCGTATGGTGTAATAGGACACGCAGAAGCTTTGGTGGTGTGTATGCGGCCAAACACGTGTGTTTCGTGCTTTGTTGTTAATCAACGTAGCAAGCAAAGAGGAAAATAATAAAATGGTATTAATTATGTTGTTCTATTCTTCAGTTTTCTAAATACAATCGTTGAGTAAAGACGGTAAAATGAGTGAATAAATAAATCAGTGTTTTGTGTTTCCTTAAAGAAATTGTGCTTTTTCGTAAATTAAATGCCCAAAAAAATTAATAATTGGAAATTTTATAATTGAATCAAAAATTAATCATATACATACATATGTATATTTGAAATATGGATGTACCTATTTACTACATATAATTATTTGATTCAAGATGCCGATTTCCCGCTGATGACTTCAACTTTGAGGAAAATGTGTTTTATTTCACAACTATGGAGAAGCGTTCAACGAGAGTGTAATAATTTTTTTTTTATTTTTAAGTGTGACTTTTTATAAATTATTTCATTCAGTTTTTCTTTTATTAATGTCTGTTATGGATTTCGTTGGAATTTTTTTATGTACCTATGTGTCTGTAGTTGCTTTTTGTTGGGTATTTCTATGCCCTTCAATAAACCACCACCATTTATAAATGTGTGAATATGTTAGAGATAGCCAGTGGGCGCTTACTGAGAGCAAGTGAGCATACATTTCAATGTGTTTTACATTGTTTTTTTTTGTGGCTTTTGGGTTTGTATTTGTTTGCACCCAAAAAATATTTATTTGCAACCAAACATATAATTTGTTTGCACCCAAACATATATTTATTATATCTATATATATAAAAGAGCTTGGTGATGAGTGAGTGAGGGACTGACTGACATATGATCGCCCAGACGAAACCGCTGAAGCTAGAAAGCTGAAATTTTGACTGTGGGTTGCTGTCGGTGTGTAGGGGTGAGATAAGGTTGGGTTTTTGGAAATTCGACCTAGAAGGGTACGAAAAGTACTAAAAGGTACTAAATATGGTACCCTTTTTATTAGGCAAACGGGAAGAGCAGAAATTTGGAATGAGGGTAACTGATGAAGAGTTAGAAAGATGTAGTTGAAGTTCGTACTTATGTGTACGAGTAGTACTAAATTTGGTACAATTTGGATTTGGGTGAACGGATAGAGCTGAAAACCTGAAATTTGGAATTTAGATTACCGTTGAAGTGGACGATTTAGATATGGGGGTAGATTTGGAAATTCATACTTATGTGTACGAAAAGTACTAAATGGTACCAAATTTGGTACAATTTGGATTTAGATAGACATGGAAACCTGAAATTTGGAATTAAGATTACTGATGGAGTGAAGGATTGAGGTAGTTTTGGAAATTCTTACTTATGGGTACGAAAAGTAATAAACGGTACTAAATTTGGTACGAATTGGATTTGGGTGAACGGATAGACCTATAATCCTGAAATTTGGAATTTAATTACTTTTGGAATGTAGGATTGAGTTATTCTTGGAAATTCGTACTTATGGGTACGGAAAGTACTATTTGAACGGTTAGAGTTGGAATCCTGAAATTTCGAATTAAGGTTACTGTTGGAGTGTAGGATTGAGGAAGTTTTGGAAATACGTACTTATGGGTACGAGAAGTACTAAATGGTACTAAATTTGGTACAATTTAAATTAAGGTGGACGGATAGAGCTGGAATCCTGAAATTTCGAGTTAAGGTTACTGTTGGAGTGTGGGATTGAGGAAGTTTTGGAAATTCGTACTTATAGGTACGAAAAGTAATAAACTGTACAAAATTTGGTACAATTTAGATTTGGGTGGACATATAGAGGTGGAATCCTGAAATTCGCAATTAATGTTGGAGATAGATATTGAAATTCGTACTTTTACACGAAAAGTATTAATGGTATTATGAATAGAGGTGGAATTCGGAAATTTGGTATTATTGCCGCTGTTAGTGTGTAGAGTTGAGATATGGATGTGGTTGTGCATATACGTACAATAAGTGTACGAACATTTCTAAATAGCACAGAATTTGGTCCAAATTGTTATTGTGTAAAGGGATAGAGGTGAAATTGTGAATTTCGGTATTAGTATTGCAGTTGACGTTTAGAGTGGAGATAGAGAGGACGTTTTGGAAATTCGTACTAATGTATACGAAAAATACTAAATCGCGGTTGGGATATAGTTTTGGATAAAAGGAAGTAATTTTTGAATCTTATACGTACCATAAGTACTAAATTTGGTACCAGTTTGGTGTTGCATGATGGGATATAGGTGGAATTTCGAATTGTTGTGTTGGTGTTTAGATACGGATTTTTTGAAATGCATACAAATTTTAAAATTAGGCTGATGGCTGGATGATTTATTGAGAAATACGAAATGTACTAAATGCTATTTAATTTGACATTGGGTGTAGCCATGAAGATGGAATTATATCATTAGAGCGTGAAAAGTACAAAATTGCAATAAATTTGGTATTGGGCTAAGGAATAGAAGTGATTGATTTGCGAGGTTCATTGTTAGAGGTGGTCGTACAATAAGTGTACTAGAAGTATTAAATAATACTAAATATTGAAGCACTGGTATTGGGTGAATCGATAAATAAATTTGTTATGAGGATAACTGTTGAGATTGGATCAGAATGTTTATTTAAATCCGCCTTTAAATGTATGAAATGTTTCTACATGTAATACCATTGGCATTGGGTGAACAAGTAGAGCTAAAACTGTAACATTTGATCTAAGGTCCTGGATTTCAAAAATTGTACTGAATAATGTACTATTGTTTCTAGGTTAACACGAATTCGGTTTCTAAATAATGTACTGAAATCAAAAAGTCAAACGTACCTTTTCAACAAAATTGTTTTTATCTTTGTTGTCTATTCTAAACGTTATAGAAAGATCATTTGAAAAGGTAGATCTATGCGGCTAATGTTTTACAAGAAGGTTTTTACATCCTGAGAAAAAAAGGCCTAAAATAAAATGTCTCAAAAATTAACTGTTGTATAGGGTAACATCTTCTGAATAATGGTTTTCTACATTTTGATATCACAAATTCCAAAATTCGGTTGGAAAATGTGGATACAATTTTCAAAATACCCATACCGTTCTAATAAAACATGGACCGGAATTTAAAATGTAGGCCGCTGTTGAAGTGTAGATTTCTTTTTTTGAAATTCGAACAAAACGTGTACGAGCAGTACTTGAAAGAAATTAAATATCAATTCATATTAAATATTGTTTACTTATATATTATACTTTTCCGCTTACGAAGTAGCGGGCATTTTGCTAGTATATTATATATGTTATGTTTGGGACTGGTTGAAAACAAATATATGTTTGCTGCAAAATATGTTTGGTACATATGTTAGAGAGTCCTTTTGTCCTCCGTGAAGAAATTGCTAACTCCAAAACCCCATGTTTCGATTTATGCCGCTCTTTGAATAAATGAGCGATATATACTGATGTATTTGGTTATTACCAAACTCTTACAAATTGCGTTTAAATTCTGTTCTGCGTTTTAATCTTTTTTGATATTTTTAATTTTGTCTTCAAAATTTTGACTTTGACTTCGAATTATGGCGCGAAATTTGAATATTTCTTAAAACAAATTGCATGCCTATATAATTTGACAAATTCTTTCTTCAAATAAAATTAGAAAACTCTCGTAATTAAAAGTGCAAAAATCGACATTTTGCCTAAAAACCTGTCCAAATTACCTATAGTGCTGGATCTACTGGGCAGTGCATATTGGAAATAGGAACTAAGATAAATAGTGAACTTGGTTGGACATTTTAAAAATAATCAAAAACTATTGTTTTTGTTTTATATAATCAAAAGCTTCTATCTATCTATCTCAATTAATTTTCAATTTTATTTTTGTGGTAAAGCATTCACATAATCTACCGCAAATTGATTATCAATTCTCTAATTTCCATACAACAGTTTACATCGTAATAGGTAACTGTTTGCAACCTGTTTATTTCCACGTTCAACGAACCTTTCCTGGTTAAAGCAACAATTGGCTGTTCTACATAAGGACAACACAACCATGCGCATAAACAAACAATAAATTGAAATATTTCATATCCTGTCCTTCAATTGCAGAACTCTGAAATGGTATTGCAAAAGAATTTCAACAGTTGTAAAACGGAAACTGTGAACGGATAAAAGGGAAATGCTTTTACCAGCGTTGGAAGAACGAAGGATGTTTATTTCATTGTTGAGTGAATGGCAATAACAACTGCAACGAAAACAAAAGCTGTAGAGAAACAATGGCGTACAAATAGGAATTTGCAATATGAAATATTAACCAACAGAACTGAAATAAATATACATACATATTTCATTGGAATTTTGACTTTACGCAAGTTTTAATAAATTAGTGAGAAATTAATAAAATCACACACGTCTATGAAGCATGCACATGAATTTCGTTTCTAGATATAATAATAAACACCTTCAGAGGAACTCAGTACCTATTGGATACATAAGTAAATGGATTTACTTTATTTAACCGTAAATACGTTGAATCCGAAGAAAAGAAACAAGAAATATTTTGATAATAGAACGATATTCAAACAAGTGAGCAAAGGCTATATAGTTGGGACGGGGGCGACTATGTGATACTCTACAACACAACCCCTGTACATAAACTTTTCTCTGGTATACAATTACTTTAGCGAATATTATCCGACTATGATCAAAGTCAATATGCTTATTCCTTTCTGGGACCCACATTATTTAACATTTCGTAACGATCGGATTAAAATTGCGACCTGTAGTGTGAATACAAAATATTGAATGCATTACGACTATTGATATCCCCATTATTTGACTACCTTCGCCAACCTAATTTGCATCAATGCAAAGGTGATATTTTCTTCTTCCATTGATAGACCTTGCCTTTGGAATACTTTCTTACTTACTTACTTACTTAGCTGGCCCATTACAGAACATTTGTTCCATAGGTCGAACTAAGAAAAGATCTCAATTTCTCTCTATTTGTTGCTTCGCACTCTGAAATACCGCGCCTTTTCATCTCTTCATCCACTTGTTTGCGCCATCTATTTCTTGGCCTGCCAATTCTGCGTGCACCGCCAAGCGGTCCGTATTTATACGCCTTTTTAGCGGGTTCATCTTCGCTCATTCTTATAATATGGCCTATCCAACGCAATCGCTGCATCTGCTTACTTAAACCAAAGTAGCATCTGTTGGCCAATACAATTCTTCTTTTTATTTCACAGCTGATGTCGTTTGTTGTGTTTACGGAGGTGCCGAGGTAGACGAAGTGTCAGCATAAGCAAGTAACATGTAGCTATTGGTGTAGATTGTGCCACTTCTTTTGACGTTTGCTTCTCGTATAACCTTTATAAGCAGGATGTTGAAGAGATCTCACGAAAGGCTGTCTCCTTGTCTGAAACCTCTTTTGGTACAAAATTCTTCGGAGAGGTTCTTTCCAATTTTAACTGAGGACCTAGTATCAGTTAAAGTCATCTTACAAAGCCGGATGAGCTTTGCGGGGATACCAAATTCAGACATTGCATGGAATACCTTTGAACGAAGCGGGCTTTCGAAGGCTGCTTTATAATCGACAAAAAGGTGGTAGGTGTGCTAACTAGCTGATGAATACACCTTATCAGTGTGTCGCCTCCGGTTTTGAACAGCTCGGCTGGTAAGCCATCGGCTCCTGCTGCATTATTATTCTTCAGCCCATTTATTGCTGTCTTTACCTCATCATGGCTGGGCGGTATACATTTAATACCATCTTCTGGGATTGGGTCTGTGGTATCTTCGTCGTCTTCGCTGCTATTGGATACCAACAGTTTTGAAAAATTTATGTTTGCCTGTTCTTTCCATATCCTGAGTACACTATCTGTATCAGTTGCCAAATTACCTTGCTGGTCTCTACAGGAGAATGTGCCTGTACCAAAGCCATCAGTTTGATGCTTGACTCTTTGGTAGAATTTTCGGACTTCATTCTGGTTCCTGTACATCTCGATCTTTTCACACTCCCGCTTTTCCATCTCCCCCTTTTTCCTGCTAAAAAGACCCTTCTCCTCTCTCCTTTTCTCACGATATCTCTCTCGTGCGCTACGCGTTGCTACGGATTGTAAAGTAGCCCTATATGCCGCATTTTTCTCTTCGGTAGCAGCACGACACTCCTGGTCATACCATGGATTCCTTGGTGGCGGTCTCTGATATCCAAGTATGTATTTTGCGGCTGTTTGCATGGAGTGGGCAATACTTTGCCATTGCGCTTATATGTTATCGGGACAAGTAGTGCTTTGATTAAGCAATTGGGCTAGTTGAGCGGAATATGCAGTGGCTATCTGTTGTGATTGCAGCTTACCGATGTCCAACTTCCGTGTTGTGTCTGTTCGCACTTTGTTTGCTACGTTTAATCTGGTACATACCTTTGCTGCAACAAGGTAGTGGTCCGAGTCTATGTTTGCACGTCGGAACGAACGCGCATCCAACACGCTCGATGAATGTCTTCCATCTATCACAACGTGATTAATTTGATTTCTTGTTTTCTGATCTGGAGACAGCCAGTTGCCCTAATGGATGTCGAGATGTTGAAATCTGGTGCTGCCAAAAACCATGTTTATTGCCGCTGCGAAGTCTATCAGCCTCATACCATTTTCAGATGTTTCACTGTGGAGACTGAATTTTCCGACTGTTGGGCCAAAGATATTCTCCTTTCCAATTTTGGCATTAAAATAGCGTAGAATAATTTTAGTGTCATGGGCAGGACAACGGTCATATGATTCTTCTAAGCGCTCATAAAATATACCTTTGGTCAGTTCGTCCTTGTCTTCAGTGGGAGCATGAGCGCAAATAAAGCTAATGTTGACGAATATTGCTTTTTTTCGAATTGTAGCTGGTGTGAAGCTGGAGACCAGGTGTTTTAAACTCCGACCAACTACAAATCCGCAACCAAACTCATGCTTTATGTCATGGCAGCTATAATACAGTGCGTCACCTTTAGGTGTTGTTGTGACGCTCACTATCCTTTAACGGGTGTTAAAGGCAGCTACCCCAGGTGACACCACGAGGAGGTCAGTGTCCACTTGAGATGAAAGAGGGACCAAGATAAATCCTGGACTTTGCCATGTTAAAGCCGGTCAGAACCGTTCCTTTGTATCTTTCATCCCCTACGTCACCCTAATAAAAGCCAAGATATTCGCAAAGGAATAAAACTTTGAATTTTTCTCCACATGAGATTTTTGCCTATTCCAATAGGATTCTCCAAACTCAATAGGATTCTTTTCAAACTCAATAGAATTCTTTCCAAAATTTCGTGATAAACCGATCAAAATTCCGACCTGTAGCGTGATTACAAAAAATGTAAATGCGATGCATTATCGACTTTTGTAACATCTCTGTCGTTTGACCACCTACGCCAACCTACTTTGCATCAATTTCTTATTCCATTGACGGACTTATGTTTTGGAATACACCTATTAAAAGCGGAGAAATTCGCATAAAAATAAAACGTTGAATATTCTACACATACATTTTTTGCACATTCCGACCCCTGAATATTATCCAACCATCACCAAACTCAATAGGATTCTTCAATAGAATTCTTTCCAAAATTTCGTGACGATCCGATCAAAATTGCGACCTGTAGCGTGATTACAAAAATGGAATGTATTACCGGACTATTGCGATATCTCCGTTGTTTAACCACCTATGTCAACCTATTTTTCATTGCACTGTGCAAATTTTTTGATATAATCGCGTGCAATCAACTTCTGCCGAGCATTTTGTGAAATTAGAGATCCAATAGACAAAACCCCTATTTGGGTTTTGTTTTCTTAGATCGGGTTCGCATTTTATGGCCTCATCTAAATATGGTTAAATATTGAATTTTTGAAGCAACAACTCCGAAACCAATACGAATATTGTTTTGACCACTGCAGCAAACTTGTAGTTAAGAGCAAGAGTAACATATTTGGAGGAATAATGAAGTCGAAAAAGCTGCATTTATTGCTACAGATTTTATAATTTATCTAAAAATTCCATAATTTGTATATATTTCGCGTCTTTTCTCCAAAACAGTTAAATTTTTTTTAATATAATCTTTTGAATAATATTCGATGGAATGTAATACCCAACTCTTCAGAATATTCCATTGTTGTAAAATTCCTATATCGCTTTGTTTCTAGCATATTGCTCAACGACAATTTGATAAATATATCGAAATCCCAAATATGAATATAAACTGCCCGTGTGGATATTGTTTGAAATATCGCATTTTAAATTTGAAATGAGCATTTTAGTGTTTCAGGATGTTCTGAAGAGTTGTTGAGCACATTTTCTGGATGATTTTTGCAACGGGTTACTTGGTTCAACTCCCAACAGTTTAGCAGCTACTGACAAGAATTTCAGAATTTATTTAAACTTTTCAATATATTAACCATTTCGAAGCGCTAGATACAGTTTTTCCTAGTTTGTCCTTTTGACATATAAGTTCTAATACCTTTGGGCTACAATATAGCTGAAGACTGCAAAGCAAAATTCTTATTAGTTTCTGAGCTAAAGGCCCGATCAGTGGAAAAAACACTCATTTTAGCCCGGTTTAGATGAGGTCAGAAAATCCAAACCCGATCTAACAACACAAAACCCAACTAGGGTTTTTGAAGTCTCAATATGTACTTTTAGAAAATCCCCACTAGAAGTTGTTTGAATTTTCAGTTTTGCTCAGTGTTATTGTATAGGTGGGACTTTCTACTTTCATAGCACTATGCAACACTGAAAATACAAACAACTTCTAGTATGCATTTTTTGAAAGTACATATTGAGACTACAAAAACCTTAGTAGGGTTTTGTCCTGTCAGATCCAGTTCGGATTTTATGGCCTCATCTAAACGGGGCTAAAACTACAGTTTTTTGCATTTATCAGGCCTTTATCTCAGGAACGAAAAAGAATTTGTTTTTTATTTTTGCCTTATTAAGGCGAAGGCCATTTATAGTGATAATTAATTCTCTTTCGAGTTGAGCTGTTAGGCCTTTAGAGATACATTGAAAAATTAGGAGTCTACCGAAGTCCCACGCATCCAACCATTACACTACGTTTCACGGGTGGTAAAGCCGATCTTCAGGTGTATTAGGATGTTGTTGTTGTGGCAGACGAAGGCAAAGCTTGGAAACTACTATATATATCGCACTTCGCAAATGTATATATGTATATGTATATGTATACTATATATATCGCACTTCGAAATTATGTCAGTTAATTGAAACTCCTTGCCTTGCTGTCTTTAGCTATATTGTAACCCCAAACTAGTAGAACTTATATTTTTAACAGACCACATAAGAAACACTCCATTTAGGGCACCCAAATCGATAAAATATAGAAAATTTTACATAATTGCTGAAATTCTGGTCAGTATCAGCTAAACTATTTGGAGTTGAACCAAGTAACCTTTTGCTAAAATCTTCCAAATAAAGTTCTCAGCAATTTTTCAGAATTCTGAAACTCTAAAACGCTTATTTCATGGTGTTTCAGCAGTATTTTGCATCATATCTTTTACAACACGTATTTCTTCCGTAAATGCCACCAAAGTAGGAGTGAGTCGCATCATTGTAGTTTTTTTGGACCACACCAAATTGTGCATGTGAGAGCCCATATGACACCTATATTTTCACTGTACCATAGCCGTAGACCCCTAATGTATTTTTGCATGCAATATAAGTAACCAATGGCTTATCCTAACTACGGAATTTAAGTTGAAAGTATTAAAAATACGCAATTATGGCAGGTCCGATCTGGGTTTTTTTATATTTTTCAAATATGTATTCACCACAAATGTTTTTAAAGCTGTCTAAATTGAACGCACAACATATTCTGTATAAATTTATAACGAAAAACCATCAATAAGATATTTATATTTTTCAATCACAACGACAATCTGTATGAAAATTAGAAAATATGGCCCTAAAACCTATATATCAAAAACAAGTGTTGCTAAGAATGTTATATGTTATGGTTACAGATTTCTTTTATTCAGAGACTCATAATGAAATTTCATTTGGAACATTTCTTTCTTTAACAATATTCCCAAAAAGTAAAGGATTTTGCTAGATTTTGATCCCGTTAGGAATTATGTAAAATTAACAGTCCAAAATTAAAACATATAATTTCATCCTAATATATATTTTAAATTTGTAACCTAATTTTTTAAGGAAATAGTGTACATAGATTTATGGTTTATTTTGAAACTCATAGTGAATTTTTGTGTAGAATTTTTCATCCTTTGACACTTTTCACCTATAACCAAGTTTTATATTACTTCCACAGTTTATACAGTTGGCCATTCAGAGTTCTGTTAACAACATTTGACAACAAACATAATAGATTGTTCATTATTGTGATTTGATTTCCTTTGTATTTTATGTATTTGACAGCAAACTAAATAGTCAGGGCTAACTAGTTTGGGCTGAATGGCCAACTGTATAAACTGTGATTACTTCCATGTATCAACTAGAAAAAAGAAGGGAAAAAATTGGGAAATACTTTCATGTTTTTTTTTCAGCAAAATTGATACTGATATTTTCATGCTATAGAATGTAAATAGACATTTCATTTCTTTGGCGACCTTTGGTGAAATTTGACGAAGAATATTTTTGTCTCTGACATCATCTCTCTAAAATTTTGTTTTATGGGACAATTTTGAATAGACTCAGATGAAGTCCGACTTTAACCCTAAAACGTGTTTTTCATTTTTAGAGATTCCTGGCGAATAGACAAGAGTTACAGATTTGGTGTATTCTGAGACCTATAGTAAAATTTTATGGCGAACAATTTTGTAGAATATTCGGATTTGATACGATCACATTTTTTTGAGGTTTTGAAAGATTTTCGATAAAGGACAAAAAAGACCCCTTTGGTGAACCGCATGAGGGTTACAATTTTTACCAAAAATATTTCCCCAACCCTCCTAAGTAAAGTTGTCAAAGACACTATATACCTGAAATGCAAGGATTCCAAGACATCTAAGCTCGAATATTTCGAAAAATTTTAAAATGGGCGGAACTTGCCCCGCCTATTTTGGTTTCTTTCCGACGTAAACTTTGAAAACGCCGATACACGTGTCTCATATTTTTAGCTCTACTTTCATAATCTGCTCGGTTTTTCCCATCATTTTGAAAAAAATTGAATTTTGTTGCACAGTGTTATTGACATATTTATTAAATCGCCGTTGAAAAATATACTGAAAACAAAGTGATAGAGGAATTTTAAAACAATGGCATGTTTTGAAGAATATTTTCCCAAAATTTCCATTAATAAAAAAATAACGGTTTTTGAGATATGGTGCGAAATGTATTCTATATATATAAAAGAGCTTAGGTCGTTTTGAATTATCGTACTTATGTTTTCGAAAAGTACTAAATGGTACTAAATTTGGTACACTTTGGATTTGGGTGAACGGATAGAGCTGGAAACCTGAAATTTGGAATAATGATTACTGTTTAATTTTAGTATTGAGATAGGGAGGTGGTGTTGGAGATTCGTACTTATGCGTACGAAAACTACTAGATGGTACTAAATTTGGTACAATTTGGATTTGCATGAAAGCATAGAGGTGGAATCCTGAAATTTGGAATAATGATTACTGTTGGAGTATAGGATTGAGGTCGATTTGGTAATTTGTACTTTTGTGTACGAAAAATACTAAACGGTACTAAATTTGGTACAATTTTGGTTTTGGAGAACTGATGGATTTGGAATCTTCACATTTGGAATTAAGATTACTGTTGAAGTGTAGAATTGAGATATGGAGGTATTTTTGGAAATAGAGGTGGAATCCTGAAATTTGGAATTAAGGTTACTGTTAGAGGGGAGAGTTGAGATATAGAGGTAGTTTTAGAAATTCGTACTTATGTGTACGAAAAGTTTTAAGTGGTACTAAATTTGGTACAAATTGGATTTGGATAAACGGATGGAGCTGCAGTTCTGAAATTTGGCATTGAGATAGATTTGGAAAGTGGTACTTATGTGTACGAAAAGTATTAAATGTGATACAATTTGGATTTGGTGAATGCATCGAGCTAAAATCCTGAAATATTGAATTATGATTACTGTTGGAGTGGAGGTTTGATATAGTTATTTTTTTTTTTAATTGCTATTTATTAATGCTTTCTATCATAAGTTTGATATTTACATTATTCTTAATTAAATTGTACATTATTTTATTCAATAGGACCTACCCACTGGTGGGTCCATTATATTTAAAATGACATTACATAGTTGTTTAAAAATTTAAATATTATATTAGGTGCTCTATATTTTATTTTATATGAGATCTTGGGGCGCTATTCTTTTCAATCTTATGAATGTATCTGGATTTGCCATCAGATTGGTTGCAAGGTGGTTTGGATGTGACTCGATTCTTAGTTTGTAGTTTTGTAGTTGGTGTATTATTTCTTCCTTGACTGTTCTCATTCCCAATTCTTCGTGTAATCGCTTATTGGTTATGTATTGTGGAGCATTTGTAATTTTACGAAGTGTTTTTGATTGAAATTGTTGGAGTAGTTTTATTGTTGTATTGGAAGCTGTTCCCCATAATTGGATGCCATACGTCCAAATAGGCTTGATGATACATTTGTATATTAGTAACTTGTTTTCAAGAGACATTCGCGAATTTGGTCCAATGAGGAAGTTCATTTTATTGGATTGAATTTCTAATGATTTTCGTTTGGTTTTTATATGTGTCTTCCAGTTCAGTTTCTGATCTAGGTATAATCCAAGATACTTGACTTCTTTGCTTTGTGGAAGTTCAATTCGGTTCATCTGTACAGGAGGACAGGTTCCACGGTTAAGGGTGAAAGTTACATGAGTAGACTTTGTCTCATTTGCCTTAATGCGCCACTGTTTTAGCCACTCACAGAGCGTATTAAGGTACGTTTGGAGGGTGTTACTCGCAATTGTAGGATTTTTATCAACAGCTAGTACTGCTGTGACATCAGCAAATGTGCCAATAACAGCAGTTTCTGATTGAGGGAGATCGGAAGTAAATATAAGGTACAAAATTGGGCCCATAACACTGCCTTGGGGAACGCCGGCTCTTATGCTTTTAAGTTCGCTCATCTCGTTCATTTCATTGACATAAAAGTATCTATTTTGAATGTATGACTTGATAAACAAGTAGTAGTTTATTGGAAGAAATCTTTTGATTTTATATAGCAACCCTCGTGCCATACTTTATCAAAAGCCTGTGACATGTCTAGGAAAGCTGAAGTGCAATATTGTTTAGATTCATACGCATTGTTGATCGTTTCCACAAGGCGGTGGATTTGTTCAATTGTTCCATGATTTTTTCTGAATCCAAATTGATGCGGTGGGATAAGTTGTTTCTCTTCAATGATAGGCATTAGTCTTTTAAGGAATAGCGATTCTAAAACTTTGGAAATGACAGGCAAAAGACTAATTGGTCGGTACGACTTTGCTTGGTCCACTGGCTTTCCTGGCTTTAGGATCATCGAGATTTGTGCCACTTTCCACTGTGGAGGAATGAAATTTCTTGTTATACAAGCATTAAATATGAAAGTAATCAGTTTAATCCCTTCTTGTGGGAGTTCTTTTAGAATTTTTGGAGTAATGAGATCGTAGCCTGGTGCTTTTGCTAACTTTAATGAATTTATTGCTTGTGTAACTTCCGCTTTTGTGAATTTCTTTATTGGTAATTCAATTTGGTGGGGTTGATTTAAGAGTGATTGAATATATTCTGGTGTATCATCACTATTATTTGGTGTAAACACATCTAGCAAATACTTAGCAAATGTTGCAGCTTTATCTGAATTGCTTTTTGTCCAGCTATTATCATCTTTTCGAACCGGATAGTTTGTTTTGTCTTGCTTTTTTACCTTTTTTGTTATTTCCCACAATGAATAATCAGAGGACTTAGTTGGGCCCAAATTTTGAATTTCATGTTGAACTTGCCTGTCATTAATGGTTCTGAGAAGGTTTCGCAATTCAGAAGTTATCTTATTGAGCTTTCGTTTGTCTTCAGGGTGTCTACTCTGTTGCCACTGTTTCCGAGCTTTCCTTTTCTCTGAGATTTTTTTTCTGTACAGAGTTGGGGACTTGAGTGTGATTTTCGAAACTTCTCTTAGGTGTTGAGTTCCATGATGCATTCTGGATGACATGTACAAGATGCTCTACACTTTCTGTAATTTCTTCTTCAGTTTTTAACGATAATCTCAGGTTCAAATTTTCTCGGATTTGATATCGAAAGTAATGCCAATTTGTTTTCTTATTGTGCAGTTTACATTGTTGTTCTTGTTTTGTGTATTTCGAATACAAAGTTAAGAATACCGGCGAATGATCAGATGATAAGTCTTGAGTGGTTGTACATGTTTCGGATAATGCTGGAATACCTTTGCAGACACAGAAATCTATAAGATCGGGCGTCTTATTTTGGTCAGTGGGCCAGTAAGTGGGGGAATTTGGGGTTATTGTTCTCAGGTTTAGCTCTTGTATAGCCCAGTACAGCTGCCTGCCCTTTGGAGTGGTAAGACGAGATCCCCATATTGTGTGTTTAGCGTTAAAATCGCCACAAGATATGAATTTATTGCCAAGGGTTTTAAAGTAACAAATATATTGATCTTTTTTTATATTATGCCTTGGAGGACTGTAAAGTGATGAGACAGTAAGAGGGCCATGAGGTCCTTGAACAATGATATTTGTCGCCTGTATTTCTTCGGTAGAGTAATGGGTTCCCTGGTGATGTTTAATATTTTTGTTTATAAGAATTCCCGATCCACCTCGTGCTTTTCCACTTGGATGCATCACATGGTAGAAATTGTAGTTTGGAATGGAAAAGTGGTGTTTCTGAGTAAAATGTGTCTCTGATATAAGAAGGATATCAATCTGATTTGAAAGGAGGAAATTTTTCACTTCTAATACATGTTGTGACAAACCATTTGCATTCCAGAAAACTATTTTGAGATAATCCATTTTTAAATATTAGAAAGTTTTTGAGAAATATTCACAAGAAGGTTTGTCACTTGTTGCATTAGCAAGTTCAGGTTATTGAGCATTTCTTGAATTTCAGAGTTTTTATTAGATGGCTGGGTTTGTTGTTGGTTGTTCGGATTGGGTTTGGAAATTTGAACGTTTGCTGCATTTCTGGTTGCATTTGAATATGAAACGTTATCATTACGTTGTGGTAGAGTGGTAGAAGGTTGATTTGGTGTTTTTTCAGTGACCCTATTGTTTCTTAGTGAGGGAAAAGTTTGCGAGTATATTTGCTTATATACTGCACATCCCTTGTAGTTTGCGGGGTGGTTACCATTACAAAGAGCACATTTTACTTCGTTTGCCCAGTTTTTCCTTTGACATGATTTTGGGTTGGGTTGAGATATGAATGTGGTTGTGGATATACGTACCGCAAATGTACGAAAATTACTAAATTTGACATAAATTGGTTCAAATTGTTATTGTGTAAAGGGGTAGAGCTGAAATTGTGAAATTCGATATTAGGAAAGCTGTTGGAGTTTAGAGTGGAGAAAGGAGTAAATGAGTATCACGCTTGGGATATAGTTTTGAATATAGGCAAAGATATCCGAACTGTACTTAAATGAAATTAAATATCAATTGAAATAGGTATTAGTACATCAAAGTTTTCAGTGTCCACTATTTTCATATTATTCCCTTTCCGCATACGAATTAGCGGGCATTTTGCTAGTATTTTATAAAATTTGAGGTAATAAATGTAGTTTTCCGAGTTCATTATTTCCCAAATACTTTATTCTTGCCCTTATCTACAAATTTGCTTCAGAGGTAATATGAAGATACGCATAGGTTTCAGAGATAAAGCCCAGAATTGCTTTATATTATAATAATTGTTCCACAAACATCCCATACGGGACAAGGGAGACTTCTCTCATATCAATGAGTGCACCCCGATTCATATCAGCTCAATGATATGGGACCTACTGTTTATCGCCGAGTCCGAACGGCGTGTCCTACGACGTCACTTGTGGAGAAATTTTACCTTGCTGAAATACTCAGGAAATGTCGCCAACATTACTGAGGGGTATTTTGCCACCGTTGAAAATTTTGAAGTTGACTGGCCGGGGAATCGAACCCACGACCTTCAGCGGGCAAGGCGGGTGTGCATACCATTGCACCACGGTGGCACCTAGAATTGTTTTAAAAAGTCAATATTTAACCGTGTTTAGATGGGGCCATAAAACCCAAGCTGGATCTGACACAACAAAAACCAACTAGGGTTTGGGTCTGTACTTTCAAAAAACCCTAAGCTCAAATTGTTTGCACAAGACTACCTTAAACATGTTGCGCAGCGTAGTCAGGCTTTATTTTGGATCTCAATCAGTCTACTCCTTTGGGTACCTCCCAAACAAAGAATAGTTCCGTTTAGGACCTGCTCTGGAATCGCTTTGATTTTTGTGGTAAGAACTTGCATTCACTGCCCCACTTACGACGGTACATGTTTCATTAGGGGCATATCCATACTTCCTGAGAAAATAGCCTGAAAGTTGCAAAAAATTCCTTTGACACCGTGTGTAATGGTTGGAGCGCAAGATAACTCTCGAACGGATCTGTCGACTGGGTCCAAAATTTGGACTTCGTAATATTTTGTCCAAACTTAGTTTAGGAGATAAGCCATATCGGTCCCTCCTTCAGGTACCTCATCCACAAAAGTTCACAAATGTTCGAAAAACTTCTGCGCACGATAACTCTGGAAGGGAGTATCCGATGTGATCCGTACTTTGGGCATCGTAATATGTCTACGAGACAGAGATCAGTAGTGGGATTCTCTAACTCATTTTTTGAGGTACCGACAAATGTAGGTAAAATTAAAATGCTTATAATTTCGGTATTTAACGATATTTTTCTGTTAGTTAGCGACCAATAAAAAGTAGTCGTAAAGTCCTACCGATAGCAAAGGTGATGTAACTTTTATTTAAACTTTTCATTCATAATTTTGCGATTTAATGTTACCGATTTTTGTCGGTAACTCAAAAAATTAGTTAGAGAATCGCACTACAGGTTCGAATATGGACTACATATGTCAACTCCTTAGGGTACCTCCCACACAAATTTTCTAAAAAATGCAGTTTAAGGCCTTCTCTCGAATCACTTTGATCTTTATTGTAATAACTTGCTTTGGCTGCCGCCATTACGACGGTACACATTTTTAGGGCCAAATCCATACTTCCTATGGAACCATGTAATGTGGCTGAATGAAGCGCACGATTCGGTCCAAAATTTGACTTTCGTAATATTTTTCCAAGCTTTGTTTAATTCCGATCTTCCGGTACCTCCTCCCAAAAGTTGAAAAAAATGTCACTAAAAAGCTACACGCTATATCTCTTGAACGGAGCAACCGTCCAAACTTTGAATCTCCTAATATTTTGTCAAAATGTAGTTTTACTTCAGAAATGGTCCATATCGGTCGGTTTCGGATTTGTTCGAAGATCCTTTAGAAATGTATAGCCGGTATTGCTTTTGGTATTGTCAATATATGAAAGTTACAATTTACACAGACGGAGGGTTTATCTCTGTCGGCATACATTTTTACTTGTTTTTTTTTTACGTTTTTCTGTAAATATGTCGCATAATGAATAGCTAATAATTCTGCAAAATTCAATTTTTATAATTAAATTTAACTCCGAAACAAATTTCTGTGCTACACATATTTTTTCAATATTGCAATTGAATTATTTCAATTTGAAGACTGCATTTATTCACACATAAATTACATATAAACACATGCGAATATGTACATAAATACATCGATAATTCCACGAACATCATAAATACTGCTAACGGAGGACAATTTGCATTGATTCATCATGTGCTAAACATGTTCACATCACAAAATATTGAATGACGCCTTTATGGTAAATTTACAAAAAAGTTAAGCCCTAGACGGGAAAACAACAACAACAACTTTATAAACAACAATCAGCCACTCAATGAATGATACAATCAGAAAATCAAAGCTGGAAAATTGTCCCAAAAGTAGGTTGACTGTCAGTTTTGAATGATAGTGTGTACTCCCCTTTACCTTTACTTTTGCTTCAAAACAAATTTGAAAAACACACTTAAATTTGGTAGAGTTTAATTTTCTTATCGACATACATAAATTATATTTATTTATTGCATTTGCAGATGCCATCTAAAAAGAAATGCTGCATTCCAGCATGTAACAGCAAGGAGGCCTCAGGCAATAATGGCCTCAAGTTTCATTCCATTAGGCCTGGATGGATTGCGATATTGCAAACATATACAAATATACAATACAACAGCAATACAAATCTGAAAAGAATGTATATATGCTCTCTGCATTTTAGCCCAAATGCAATTTCAAAAAAAAAAAATTATTTATATACATGGGCTACGCCCACTATATTCCCATCTGACGACAATGAAGATATCATGGAAGTCGAAATAAACGAAACATACTATCATGATGATGATGACATCGACGATGACAACAGCCGTTACAGCCGCCCAGAAGCTACCTCTGCAGATTCTACAGCTGAATCTCCCGATGATGATAGCGATGATGTTATGGAAGTCGAATTAAACGAATCCTACTATCATCGCGATGACGAACGTACATGTACAGAAATGTGGATTGATATACTAACTGGAAAATCAACATACCCATATTCGCCCAGGGAAATAAAGTTTTTGATGACGAAACTATTAGTTTCAGATAAAAGTTATAGAAAGGAGGAACACTTATTCAGGTACCCACCCCCAGACTATATAGAACTGCATTTACCAGACAGTCCAATGGACTTTTTAGAAAGTACAAAAATTGTTCTTCGTCAATATTTCGATAACAAACCACTAGCAGAAAGACAATGTATTCTTTCCTTCGACTCACTGAAGGTAAGTGATGTCGGTTACGAACATGAATATTGTTTTCTGTTGAGTGGTTTGGTTTCGGATTGGCATCTTTTGGTAGGGGTGGCAGCAAAACCAAAATATACTGAGTAAAATATAAGGGACATGCTTTATCAAATTTTTGCAGCAGTATCAAGCATCAACGTAACAGTAGTTTTAGTTACATGTGACGCTCTCGCACTCCATATGCAACTATTGTACCCATTAAGGGTACAACGCATATTCCTGGAAGTGGTTGATATTATGCACTTGTTATGTTATTTAACATATAAATTTTTTCAGAATAAAATTATATTTCATGAATCGAAGCCCAACTATACTTATATAATAACAAAATATAAAATGCAGAAAGCGTATTCGTATGAAGGATTTAAATTGGTCAAAATGTTTCAATCAATCCAGCTATCCATCCATCATTCAAGTTATTTGTCATTAAGCCTAAAAGTATGCTGTAGTAACCAATATAACAAAAAACGTTTTAATTTTTTTACAACACATCAAACACAATTTCATAATGAATTATTAAGGACAAGCCAACAAAAAATATAAATTAATAGGATTACAATTGAAAATACCACACAACACAAATGTAATAATTGATTTTGTTTAAGAAGGAGAGGCAAAAAATAAAAACTGAAAATTTTTTACATAATCCACAAAAAGGTGACTGACTGCGATGAAAACATATTTAACCCTCAACCTGTGTTCACAAAATATGTGTGAGGAAATTTATATTATGGGCATGGCACAATTACCCAGGTAGTGGCATCGTAAAATTTTGAATATGTTATGTCAAAACTTTCTTTATGTTGTTGGGGAAATTACAACAAAAATATTTTTTTTTATAAAGGGATTTGACTTTTCATATTCGATCAGCTGGTGTGACTACCTGGTAGTTCTGCCATGATTGTGGGTCAAATTTATGCAATAATATGTTATTATGTTCCTAGTGTGCGTCATTTGTCTATCTTCGGAACTGTTTCGAGCACAATATTGTAGATTAGCACAATAGGGTAGATAAAAGAAATGGGGAAACCATGTCCTGGGTATTACAATAAATTAATTTGCAACGAGTTGAATTGACGATTTTATATAACTAGTTAAAGCAGCCTATATAATAATTGTTCCACAAACATCCCAGAAGGGACAAGGGAGACTTCTCTCATATCAAGTGCACCCCGATTCCTGTTGGCTCAATGATATGGGATCTACTGTCTATAGCCGAGTCCGAACGATGTGTTTTAAGACTCCACTTGTAAAGAAGTTTTACAAGGCTGCAATACTCAGGAAATGTCGCCAACATTATTCCGAGGGATACTTCGCCACCATTGAAGATTTGATGTTGGCCTGGGAATCGAATGCCTTTGCACCACGAGGGCCTCAAGTTCGGCCGGGCGTAATATTTTATACCCTCCACCTCGAACTGTACTGATGTAAATAGCAACAATTAGTTTTCTTGGGTTTAAGAAATAACTAACCTCTTCCTCCACGCTAAGGCTTCTTCTTTTGATTAGTAGTATATCTGAACTGATGAAAATCACTTTATATTGATAATTTTATTTCTAAAACATGGACCAATATTTACAATTTTCCGAATTGAGCTTTTGTATTCTCTGACAACACACAATACAAAATTACAGCAACCTCGGCTCGAAAATTTGACAAAAAAAACAAGTAAGAATGTATCAGTCAGTTGCACCGACAGAGATATACCCTCCGCCTCGGACCTAAAGAAACGAAGCAAACAAAATACTTCTGACGTCTACATGGATTTTTTTTAGTTTTCTAAAGAAGTATGGATTTGCCACTGAAAAAAACTTGCACCGTCTTAATTAGGGCCGAATAGACAATATATTGGCAAAAATTTAAAAACAAAAAAAACTGCACTATTTCCAAACTTTGTGTGCGAGGTACCCAAAAGAGTGGTCTGATGTAGTCGATATTCGCACATAATTCGAGGCTGTAAGAAATAATACAATGTACAACGTTTGGATCAAATCGGTTTATCGCTTCGAGGGCTATCTTACGTACCACCCAATTTAGTTGGTACCGGCAGGTTTTTTTAGATTTTGAACCTTTATCTCAGGAAATATGGACTTGTTCCCGAAAAAATTGTTCCGTCGTTGCAGGGCCTATAAGAAAAACTTGTTGTAAAAAAAAGAGCAGGATGAATGTTTGGACCAGGGTTTCGGAGTCGAGGTATTTTTGGCTCGTCTCCGACTCCAGACGATATTTTTTCACGACTCCGGCTCCGACTCCGGCTCGACTCCGAGAGTAAAATCCTATACCACTAAAAATGAATAAAATTTGCACATATTGTTAACTTTTTTCCTATATTTTGGCCTATATAGACTAATGTGTTAGTTTTTCCTTACAGTTTATTATAAAGGACATTCGTTCGAATACATTCGAACATATCAATATTGTTTCTGCCGAATCTTACATTGAAAAATAGCAAAGTTAGAACGTTTTTGTCGGTTATCCTTTTTTGCACGAGTATATTCTGGACGGAATTCTTCCGCGTCAGAAAATCGTTAAGCTTTCAAACTAAGTGAAAATGAAGGAGCAATACAAATCATAAGGACTATATGCAAAACAATTATAGGCAATGCATGACCAAGTTTCAAACTGGATGTAAGCCAACATTTTAGTGTTCTTAGCCTCAAAAGGAGACCCCCAGTTGTAAAGCTCAAAAACAGTAATTTTTCTTGATTTTTTTTCGAGAAAACTACGTAACTTTTTGGCAGTTTTGTTTTCTTCATCTGAAAGAGAAAAATATTACAAGTTATGAGGCCGTCTACGAAACCCTGTTTTATTAAAGCATTGTGGGGTGCCAACTTTAGCTCGAAAACTAATAAACCAATTGTCATATATTTTTGTAGCCGATATCGAAAAAACACGGTTTATGCTGCAAACAAAATAAAATAAATTGTTCCAATCCAACGCTCACACTAAGGCAATATTGTTCCGATCGACTTACAAATTTGACTACCTATTCTATGATTTTTATACATTCTACTTTTTTTCTGAAATTTATACAAATTTTGAACATTGGTGTGGAAATGTTTGAGATATAGTGTGTATTCTCCATTTTGTGCCACAGGGTATTCAGTAAGATTTCCCATAGAGACCACACTGTCTTTAATAGAAGACAAGGATGACTTCTCATAAAACACTGGATGAGAATACCAATAGACCTTTGTGAGAAGAGCAGTAAGACTTCTTTGTTTGCAAAAATGTAAAGAATCAATTGGATCAACAAAATAGGGATGAATAGACTACACTTCAGAGGATAGTAAATATCCTGTGAATCGTCCCTTAACTTAGTATAATATACCGTTTGCATATATGTTTTCTTATACATTTCTTTTAAAATAAAAAATGATTTTTAAATAAAAATAGGTAAAAAAAACTTTTTAAGTTAAACGCATGGTATATGTAAAGAGGTAGATTTAAATGAAAAAAATCTATAGAACCCTTGTTTTTCTTGAATTCCTAAAACTTCAAAATAAAAGCAACAAGTGGGTTTGTTTACAATTCATTTTTTGATCATTTTATAAAAAACGCGAAAAATGAATGAAGAGTTAAGTTTTCTCCACATAATCGAGTTGTGAATATGATAAACTGATTGTTTCAATGCAAAACTCACCAATTTCTTCCATACAAATGGTCTAAAAACAATTTTAAAAATCATTGAATTCGATTGTTTTTAAAATTGTTTGGCATATTATTCAAACACCACACACACATACACAGTTTGTTTATATTGTTGTGAAGTTTTAGGCATACTCGAATGAAAAAATTTAAATTGACATAAGGCTTTGGCTAACCTTTCTTATTAAACCATGAGTTAAACGGTTTTATGTTAAACATACATTGCAATGTTTAAGATAAATGTACTAAAAACCAAAAAAATAATAAAATAGATATAGTCGTGGGAATTATAAACATATGCATAGACTAGACTAAAATAAAACCGTGGGGCACGTCAATTGTCTACAATCGTTGATTAAAATGTTTGTTTTGTAATGTTACACTATAATTAGGCAGTTGTTCAACCGACAACGATGGACGTGTGATAAGTAGGGCTAGAATGTGGAAACAAGCTAGCAAGCTCGATTATAAGCGAGTTTTAGGGTTTCATAGTGGTGAGCGAGTAGTACTTTGTCGATTAAAGACAAACTACGAGCAGTGAAACGCTTCCTCGCCAGGCAGCAGTGTGAATGTCCAACGATAAACTAGTTGAAACATCTCTTTTATTTACATGGAGTGTATAACTATTGGAATTTCCATGAGCAAGAAATAGTAAGTAATTTCCTCACCGTCTGCGGGCCAACTGCCTAACGACGAATTAAACGATTCTTCTATCGCACATTAAGTCGATAATTTGTAGACAATTGACGTGCCCCACGGTTTTATTTTTGTCTAGTCTATGCATATGTTTATAATTCCCACGACTGTATCTATTTTATTATTTTTTGGTTTTTAGTACATTTATCTTAAACATTGCAATGTATGTTTAACATAAAACCGTTTAACTTAAAAAGTTTATTTACCTATTTTTATTTTCTAGTTTTTAGTTTTTATTTCGCATTCTGTTTAATTCGTTTAGTGCTTCATTATTGCAAGGTTTCTTGCCCGTTATTGCAGTCCAACTCCTCTATACGTAGTCCCTGCAAAGATCTTACTCTACTAAGAGCCACGTAGGCTTGACCTTCTTCAAACAGTTTCGCACCTAAGTATACGACTTCGTGATCCACAGTGCTGCCCTGCATTTTATGTATAGTAGAAGCCCATGATAGTATTAAAGGCAACATTGTAATTGTACTTAGCTGGAAACTGTATGGCTTTCGGGTGTATAAGATGTACTGTGTAGTGCACTGTATTCTTCTTGTTAAGCCCTTTTATTTGATAACCATATTGGTGGGATTGATAAAAAATTGTTAACAGTCATTTGGTAGCGGCGGCCATCTTAGATTTCAATTTTGCATAGTAAATTGTATTCTACTTGTTGAGACCTTTCATTTGATACCCATTTTGAGGGGATTGATAAAACCTAAGTTATCCGCCATTTTGTAGAGGCCGCCATCTTAGATTTTAATTTTATATAGTACATTGTATTCTACTGGTTGAGCACTTTCATTTGACACCCATATTGATGGGATTGATAAAACCTACGTTATCCGCCATTTTGTAGAGGCCGCCATCTTGGATTTCAATTTTTTATAGTATATTGTATTCTGCTTGTTGAGCCCTTTCATTTGATACCCATATTGATGGGATTGATAAAACCTACGTTATCCGCCATTTTGTATCGGCCGCCATCTTGGATTTCAATTTTTTATAGTATATTGTATTCTGCTTGCTGAGCACTTTCATTTGATACCCATATTGATGGGATTGATAAAACCTACGTTATCCGCCATTTTGTAGCGGCCGCCATCTTGAATTTATAATGATAATGAATAAATATAATTGTATTGTCACCAAAATCCAAAGTGTATACAAAATTTCAGATTAATCGGTTGACAGGAAGAGGGTGAAATTTGAATTACTAAATTTGACCCAAGAATAAATAATAAATAAAAAACCTTTTAATAAAACAAACGGGGTGAGCTAAATAAAACCATTTAAAAAACGTTCTTGTTCCAAATTTCACGTTATACTTCTATAACGTAGAAAAAATTTTGCCCGGAGTCGAGTTATTTTTTTCGACTCAGACTCCGACTCCGACTCCAGCAAAATTGCTCGACTCCGACTCCGAAACCCTGGTTTGGACTGGATTCGGATCGACCTGAAAGTTTTACCACAGATAGGGCTTGCAGTGCTTATCACGCCAATATACATATCGTCCTCATAAATGCCGGAAGACGTAACCCACAAAAATAAAACTTTACAGGAGAAGCAAAAAACGTTATAAAATGAAAACGGTGTTATAAAATATCGAACATTTTTAGTATCGTGTTTTAAGACAGAGAAGAAATATATTTTTGGAAAAAACCATGGTATATGTAAAGAGGTAGATTTAAATGAAAAAAATCTATAGAACCCTTGTTTTTCTTGAATTCCTAAAACTTCAAAATAAAAGCAACAAGTGGGTTTGTTTACAATTCATTTTTTGATCATTTTATAAAAAACGCGAAAAATGAATGAAGAGTTAAGTTTTCTCCACATAATCGAGTTGTGAATATGATAAACTGATTGTTTCAATGCAAAACTCACCAATTTCTTCCATACAAATGGTCTAAAAACAATTTTAAAAATCATTGAATTCGATTGTTTTTAAAATTGTTTGGCATATTATTCAAACACCACACACACATACACAGTTTGTTTATATTGTTGTGAAGTTTTAGGCATACTCGAATGAAAAAATTTAAATTGACATAAGGCTTTGGCTAACCTTTCTTATTAAACCATGGAAAAAACTAAATTTATTTCCAGAATGCTAGAAGCTGTGTGGATTACGTCTTTTGGTATTGTATTTTTCTGAAATGTCAAACGACGTAACCCACAATTTATTGAGTATACATTTGAAGAAAGTAGTATAAATGAAACATTGTAATTAAATTAGAACTAGTTTATTGGCCTAAGCGGCTAAGCGAACTTTTAACTAGCAATCTGGCGTTGTTGGGTTCAATTCCAAATCTTAACGGTGATATTTCAATGGATCACAATTAGCAGAACTGTATATTCCAACCAGCACTGCAAATAATGTTGAGTGTTCCTTTCCTCCAAAGGATTAATTCATTAGCACTATGATTAGTGACAATGTCCATTAGGAGCACGTAATGTATTTCAAGAATACTTTACCTACAAATTTTTATAACACTTAAATAGCCCAGTCAAAATAGACATGCGTATAAGAGGGAAACAGCAAAAATTCCCATAATATGCTGTTTATATTAGAGCTTTTTGCGGGGTTAACCTTCTTTATGAGGATTTGTTTGACGTATATGTAATGGAATTGACATTTAAAACCCAGTGGGTTTTTTAAATCCGGTTAGATATAAACGTACTATAAAGCTGGATTTTGGTGGAGAGCTAGGGTTTACCATTAGAAGCAACGTCCAAGAAGTCCTCATCGATCCCATGTGAGCAAAAAAAGTTTTTCGGGGACAAAGGTAATTTTTGGAGGCATTATTCAGTTTTTATTTAATTTTTCTCAGAAACGCTAAGACTTAGCAAAAGCCGACTAGAGTAAAAGTTGTAGATTTAACAATTATCTACATGAATGGTCTGTATTATTTGCCAAAATTACCATTTTTGAGATATCGCGATATAAAGGCCAAATAAAAATTAGCGGCGTAAGTACATTTTTGGGCGAACGGGTGACAATAACCACACTATGTGTTAGGTATTTCCGGATCCACCACCAGTGAAAACTATATTTATCCGTAATCAGCGCAACAAACCCTACCTTCGTTCCCGTTGTGCTTTCGATTACACATGTGGGTTAAATGGGCTATTTTTGCATAAAATTACTCTAACATGAAATAACTCTACTCAACACGCTCCGATTTTGTTGGAATTTGTTTTAAAATATAGGTATAATTTCGCTCTTCAAGGAAACATATATTTTTTGAGGAAGCAGACCCGGTTACTTCGGTTATTTTAGCCGGTTCGCTTGTCTTTAAAATAACCACTTACTTTTTTGTTGTTCTTGGGAGGTTTATTTAAATCATGGCATAGGTCGGTCTTCAGATATCATCTTCAATTAGACACTTCAATCACTTTCTTATTAAAACTTTCGACATGTTACCAAACCTGGGTTTTGGCTATGACCTGCGTAAAAGGGGAAATATCCAAAATTCCCACAAATCTGAATTTTGGTGCAAAAAGTTATTCGAGTTACAAAAACCGCCTAAAGTAAAAGTGGTGGTAATTGTTAAATATTGAATTTTCTTCGACCTTTTTGTTATACAATGTTGTTTTCATTAAATCAAGCTCGAGGTCATTTGTTATTAATAATTTTTATTTATTTTCGATATTTCACAATTTCTTGAATTGCATCTTCAGGAATTATGATCTACAACAAAGGTAACAAATATAGAAAAATATAAAAAACATGAATATCACAGTAGTTTAATAAGCTATAACAAGAAAAAAACAATGTACCAACAACAAGGCGTATGAACTTCAAAAGCGACGTCGACAACAGTGCTCTTTGTTACAGAGGTTTAATTAGCAAAGCTAAGAACATAAGGAGATCGCAATATTCAAATAAATAGTCAGTGCAATATTTACATTAGAAGACGATGGTAGAGATGCTACCCTAGCTTTAAGTAAATGCTTGTGTTTTTTTTATTTTTTTTATTTTTACGTGATTATTGCGAACTGTTAGTATGTTTTTTTCTTGTTATAGCTTATTAAACTACTGTGATATTCATGTTTTTTATATTTTTCTATATTTGTTACCTTTGTTGTAGATCATAATTCCTGAAGATGCAATTCAAGAAATTGCGAAATATCGAAAATAAATAAAAATTACTAATAACAAATGACCTCGAGCTTGATTTAATGAAAACAACATTGTAAAAGTGGTAGCTTTAAAAATTTGCAACAAGAATGGCCTTTATAATTTTTAAAACGGAATCCCCAGTAATGAGGTATCGTCATCTGAGAGTAAAATTAAACATACAGGGAAATAAGCCGCATAAGAGTCGAATTAAACATATAGGGAAATAAGCCGCATAAGAGAGGAGCCGGTTAAAATAACCACGCCATGTGATAAGTATTTCTATAAGCTTCCAAACGACACCCACTTTGTAGTAATAGGTTCAGTAGAACCGGGTCTAACCCGGTTTTTGAATCCGGACTTTCGGATCAAATAACCGGATAACCGGATCCGCCCCAAAGGAAATTATACATTTCCGTAATCAGCTCAAAATACCCTCCCTCTGGCATTATAATTGCTGCAAAAATCAAAGACTAAATTGTTTGTACTGCTGTTTAATATTCAAATAATATGGGTTACGCCTTTTGTGTTTTATGAAAATTACATTTTGCTGTTACGTCTTTTGGCATTTCTTGAATAGGATCGCTATTTTTAAACGAAGAACTTTGAAATTTTGCCAGAGCATGTATTTTAGCTTAATGTATCAGATTCCACCAAAAAACGAATTTCGATTTTCATGTCGGTTACGTCTTCCGGCATTTATGGTGACGATATATATTGGGCAGGAAGTCCAAACTTCCCGAGATATAGGCTCCGAGAGTTAAAAAATCCCTTGGTTTTGACGATATGTTTAGTTTAAATCGAAATTTTTTATATATAGGGGGCCTTCGGCCGGGCTTTTAAGGCTTTCTCCTATGGACAGGAACAAATCTCGGCTAACGCCAACAAAATTTTCCTTCAAACCGATTTTTTTTTATCATCGATCCGAATCCAGTCCGTATATTCATCTTATGCCAAAAAAAAAATTAAAACTATTCGAGATGAGCTGTCAGAATGCTGCAAATGGTAAGGTAGTGGGGACTCTTTCTATCCCACAATAGTTGATACTTTATTTCCTGAAGTTGTTTTTGGATGACAACGCCACTGGAACACACAGATTGTGTTGGATTTTCGGCAGCATTTTGATTATAGGCTGCCGCCATATGGATGTTTGTTGTAGGAAATCTATCCTATATTTCTTTACATATCTGTAACATTCTGGAAATTCTTCATTGTCAATTCCTTGTCTGGGGCGGGCTTAGACAATCCAATAAATCCAATTCTTCAGCTTTCCAAATACATTGACCTACCTCAAATGGCAAGAAAATATGAAAACCAAATTGACATTAACAGAGTATCTCACAAAAGTCCAAGTTAGGCCATGTTTATATTATAGCCTTTTGCGGGGTTAACCTTCTTTATAAGGATTTATTTGAAATATAAGCAATGGAGTTGACATTTGAAACCCAGTGGGTTTGTTAAATCTGGTTATATATAAACGTGCTATTAGTCACCTCAGCACTTCAGTTTTTAATCATAAACTGGGACTATATAACCCAATGCTCAATGCTTTTTATAGCCTTTTCTGGCATCATCCTTCATCCATATTGTCAAATGTCAATTTCACATCTTGTGTTGTTGTAATGACAGGAGCTGAAAAAATAAAAAAGATGAAAGCCAAATTGACATTAACAAATGCGGTCGTAAAGGTCCGACACATGTAGTCATCCTCAGCCAAGCTTCAGCATTTCCATTAAGCCATGATCTCCTTTCCGAATGCCCTTTTTTGTAAAAAAATATTCGTTTTGAACGTCAAATTTGTCATATTTGCTAACCAATTTAGTCGGCTCAGACGAAATAGCGTTTGTCGATTTTCCTGGAAATGTATTCGTGGCACTTAAAGGATCATGTCTTCTAAAAATTATGTCGCCATGTCATCTAGACGTTGGACTGTGGATTCTTGAATTATTGACAATCAAAAAGAAACGAACATTTTTCTATGGCGAAATGAGAGGATGTAACATCCATTTTATGGTAATTTTCGATTTAATTTCTTTCGCTTTAATTTCTCCAAACGGGATAAATTGTTATCTCAATTAAATCTTTTGAAGCTCGCGAAAGAGGTCCCATCAAGACTAGATTTGCTTGAAAACCAGGAAATCATCATTGGGACAGATTTCATCCCTTTCATTTACAAATTGACTAGCCGCGATAAAATTCACACTTTAGTTAAATGGTGGTTACCTACGCCACCCATTGTTGTTTTATATCCGCGATTTTGCCCTAGAAAAGCAAAAAATTAAAATTTAAAGAAATTTCAAAAATTACGTCCTTTTTGTATGTAAAGAAATCGAAAAATGTTCGAGTTTTCAAATAACAAAAAAGTCTGTTTTATTTTGAATTTTGCCGTTTCAATTATTTTCGAAGTCTGTTGTTAATAATTAGACGGCGGTAAAAGTTTGTCTGTTCCAGTACTCCAAGAAGCTACTAATTTTTACAATTTTTTTCCGATAACATAAAGGAAAAATTGTTATCGTAGTAAAAATTAGTAGCTTCTTGGAGTACTGGAGCAGACCAACTTTTACCGCCGTCTAATTATTAACAACCGACTTCGAAAATAATTGAAACGGCAAAATTCAAAATAAAACAGACTTTTTTGTTATTTGAAAAGGAAAAATTGTTATCGTAGTAAAAATTAGTAGCTTCTTGAAGGTTCCGGAATAGAGCAAGTGTGTGCAATGTGTCGATTTTTTTATTAATTTTTTTTTATTTTGAAATAAGTGCTCTGTTCCAGAACCTGCAAGAAGCTACTATTTTTTACTACGATAACAGTTTTTCCTTTATGTTATCGGAAAAAATAGTAAAAATTAGTAGATTCTTGCAGTTCTGGAACAGACCATAGTTGTGTATTTTTTTCCTTTTAATTTCGCTACATGTTAAATTGATTTTTATTAAGATTTAGTTAATGGAATAATTTGAAGTTACAAACAAATGCTCTGTTCCAGAACCTGCAAGAAGCTACTACTTTTTACTACGATAACAATTTTTCCTTTATGTTATCGAAAAAAATAGTAAAATTAGTAGATTCTTGCAGTACTGGAACAGACCAAAAGTTGACTACTACACCACCCATAATCCTAGGCAAATGGAGCGGAATGTTTTTGGAATGCTATGAAGAAGCTGAAGCATTGTATGACATGTCGAGGAGTGTACCCAAGACAATAAATTGACAGTGGAGAATTTTCAGAAACATGGGAAAGACAACAAACATCCATTGGTCAGTCCAAGGGGTGCATTAAAAAATAATCCGAATGTTGCTCTTTATGTATTTATGATCCGAATGGGGCCGGTTACATCAATCCCATTTGTTATAAATATGAAGAGAATTTGGCACCACAGCCTCTAAGTCGCAAGCTTCCCACAACTCACAATTGACACACTTGAACGTAAATATAGGAAATCTAATATTGCAACAAACGGAGAGTAGGAACTGGCAATAGTACTAAAATTCGCTACAACCAATGTCCCTATAATACTGGGACAGGCAATCACAATGGACCGGAAGTTCTACGAGTTGGCTGCAAATCCCCAAACCTAACCTATACCTATCAAGGGCAAATTAATAATGCCATTCCATCAAAAAATCTGCAGCAGAACAACTACAATGCCTTAGTTTGAACGAATAAGCAACAAATAATGGAAGGAGCTCTTTATTCGCGTAACTTACAGGTAAAATCACAATTTACTCAAAAAGTATTTTAGAATCTTTGACAATAGGAAAATAATTAGATATTAACAAAGGCTGTCATCGTTGGACTTATTTAAATCCCACAATGGTGGGTTGTCTGTACCGCACTGGCACGGTGTCATGCGTTTCGACCAGCTGCCAACAAAAGCACCATATCCCGGTCCGGAAGAAGTGCACCGACGTGGCCCATCTTCGAAATTAAACTAAGTTTGGACATTGCTCAATCGACTCCAAATTGTCTGAAACATCTTTCGTAGAAACATTATTATTTCGACGAGGCTGAGGCTATAGAAACCCTCGAAATAAATTGGACAATACCGAGCAAAGTTTTGCAACTTCAACAAAGACTAAATGGCAAATTTCTGCTATTACTCTTGGATATTGAGACCACAAGCTTCAAAATATCGATTTTTGGGAGATATCTTTCTTTAAGGAGACCAATGACGACAAATTTCAAGTGAAAAGTTTTATACCCCGAATGAAGACAAATGCCAAATTTCAGCTTTAATACCGAAAATTTGGAGGTGCCCTTCTATGGGGGCTATATGAAAACGTGGACTGACAAGTCTACTCTAGATTATTTTTTGCCCGCATTGAAGACTAATTACCAAATTTCATACATTTTGGTTTGATAATGACACTGAAACCTTGAAAATGCCGAAAATCGGGAGGGACCGTTCTATGGGGGTCAATTCTCTTCTGGAATATTTTATACTACCCACCGAACATTTTAGTATGTGTCGACGTGGACCGTTATTCCATTTTCCAATATAAAACATGACTGCATGAAATAAAACGATGTGTAAAGATTGGACCAAACAGAAACTCCCTGTGGGAGTTACTTGCGGATTTGCCATTTTAATTGGGGTCAATTTTATTTAGGTCATTATCGCAGGAAGTATGGAATTGCCCCAAATAGAATTGTACCGTCGCACAGTGGATCCACCCATTGGCCAAAAATAAAAAAATTAATGTCAAAATTTTGGTACAGCATCCGGCAACTCAGACAGCTATGACATGGACCTTTTTAAAAATATGTTAGTTTTTGTTTCATTCGAACGCGATCTTTTTAAGAATAGCTCCAAAAGTCGGAACATTTGACTAATATTTTTTGTTGTGAGTACAACCTATATTTTAAGTGCAAGTAAATATATTCAAAATACCGCGAAACTAATACGTATAGCAAAATATTATAGTGGATTTTGAAGTAGGAGGTATTAGCTTAATTTTCATTAAAAAATAGTGTTTCAGCGTGCTGTGGAGTTGTAGTTAGCTGCATATTTTCTTAGTGTATTTTGTAATGCCAATTCGATCATATACTTTAATTTGATCTAAGGTTTTAGTCATGATGTCCACCAGTGCCCACCTCGGGAATAATTTTCCAAAGTAGGTCATAGGTTTAAGATTATTTAGTATTAAAATCAGCTGCCATCTAGTGCCAGACTATAAATGGTGGGTCGCAGAATAAGGCTGCCCTAGAATATTGTTTCTATGGATATATTAGGGTATAACTCTGTTATCTGACCACGTACATTAACATAATTGGCATCAATGGAATTTATGAATTTTGCATAATTTTGCATATGTCATATGTTTCGATTGCAATATAATCAGAAGCCAAAAATATGCCCAGTTCCAAAATCTTACATGAATCGAACCAAAAATTGGGGTTGCATAAAATTCCGCTGTCTAGTAATAAGCTACTCTCACCTTTGCCATGCGAGATGTTACGTCGTTTTTTGCGCCTCGATCACTGTTTATGATACTGCCAAGGTAGCTAAACTTAGTGACATTTTGGATTGTGAGGTTGTTGAGATGAAATGCAGCTTAATTGACATTCCCCTTTATAACCATAGATTTGGTATTGTCTGCGTTGATTCGATGTCCGCATTCTGCAGCCCGCTTAGAAAGTTCATTGATTTTATGTTGCATGCTGGTTTATTCTTACTGGATACCTTTGTTTTGGTTGCTGGTGTATGCTAGTTTTTCGTCCAGGGTACAGATGAAAAGCAGTGGCGAATGTCAGCACCTTGTTTTACCCCACTGTGGGTTTTGAACGAGTCAGTGATTTTACCTAGATGGGACACTCTCATTGTTGCGTTCGTGTATTGTGCTTTAATAAGATTAATTATTTACAGCTGGTTTTATTGCGTCAAAGGCCTTTTCGAAGTCGACAAATGTTGGGTATAACATTGAATTGAATTCGTTGCACTGCTCAATTATTAGACGTATGCTGTTGATCTGGTCTACACAGGATCGGTTTGGTCGGAAGCCAGCTTATTCTTTTCGTAAGCATTGATCAAGTGGTTCAAGAATTCGGTTAAGAATTATTTTGTTAAATATTTTACATGCAGCAGGAGTTAGCGCAATACCTCTCCAGTTACTGCAACTTTTAAGTCGCCTTTCTTTGGTATTTTTATACCCTCAGCATTTATGCTAACGAGGGTATATCAGGAAAAATGTCTAAAATTGTCTTTTCCATTTCAAAAAAATCAAAAAAATTTTTTGATACTACATCAATGATTTTTGGTACATAGATTAAGAAAAATATCAGCATTCCAAATCTGTTTTCGTTACTAATTTTGATCGTTGCGCGCAAAAGATATGACCGTTTTAATTATGATAATTAGAAAAAATTCTAAAAAAATCGCGGCTTAAAATAGTTAGCTGTTATATCCTATTATCGTTAACTGAATTCGTACCCTTTGCGATGATGCAAAAAATAATCGCAAAGTCTCAATGGATTCGCGAAAAATCAAATTTGTTAAATAATTTCACGTATTTACAAACATATTTTTGAAACAATAGCGCTCATAGTTACGAAAAATATATAAAAAAATTATAACAGCATCCAGACATTTTGAGGAATAAAATGAAACCTAAGTTGTGAAGGTTGGAGCTGTAGTATTTATGTTATTTGCAAAAATACGAAGAAAATATTACGAAAAAATTAAAATCATATTATTCTAATTTTATTTTTTTATGGTTTTATAGGAAAAGTTGGAGAAAAAATGTTTGAGTTCTTCGGCATTTTTGTCAAATTTTCACGCAATAATGATGATATTCCGTTGTAAAAAATTTTTCGCTTATAGTTTTCCTATTGGATAATATTATTAGAACCTTATATTAAATCACAAGGAATTCCAATTATGGCATAACGTTAAAATAATGTTATATTGCATATTACAACATTTGAGACGCATATAAACCGCGTAATTATGAAAATGACATGATGCGCATCCGATTTTCCAATACAGCGAATCAATCCCTTTTATTTGATGTACAGTTTGTCAAATTCTATTTGGCGGCCATGATGTAGCATCTGCTGCATATTAGGGTGCAAAATACTGTAAAATGGTCATAATTTCCGCGAAGTTCATTTACATTTTATGCGCATCCGATTTCAATAATCACCATTAAAAAATACATCATTCTATGCCGTTTCAATGCGATCCATCAAGAACCGTGGATGTAGCATCGCACTCAATTTTTAGAAAAAATCTAGTATATCTCTGGATTTACGAGAGTTTTTAAATATCTGTTTTCGCGCAGTTTAAACACGCGTATCGATCTATCTATTTAAGTAGAACTGACACATCCAAAACGCGTTTTAATATGCGATATTTTCAAAATAATTTTTTGCAAATTTTCGATATTTGAGGGGTATCATATCCGCCGATCTAGTGGGCGGATTTTTACGCGTCGTGGCTTGTTAGATTCAGAACGCAAAAAAACTAAATTTACGCGGGTTTCCACGGAAATCGATTGACGTTTGTAAATTTTAAACCAAAAAAATAGGTTTTTGAGAAAAATTTACGCACAACAATTTCGTGTTTGGTCGCAGATTACTGTGATCCTGTGAGGGCTACACCCTCATGTTATACATTAAAAAATGCGAAATCGCGAGTACTACAATCAAGTAATAAGCTTTTAGGGAAATCCAGCTGCGCGTCCCGATTAGAGCAAAAATTCAAAAAAACCCATTTTTCTCGTTTCAAAATGTCAGCATCCGTTTGAGGTAGATACAGTGGATATATTAAAAAATCATACATTAGAAACATCAACTCTGAAGTGTACTCTTTAACTTCTCCTTTGAGCATTAAGCTCTACATTGTGTTGTAAAACCACTAATTGGAAAATAACATAATAAAACTCGTTTTTTTCAACGATTTTTTTCCGATTTTTTTACATTAGTACGACCACAGCTTCCGCTCAAATTATTATTTTAAGAAACCCCTCGGTGAATCGGGCTAAAACAGTTTATTTTACCGAAATGCGGTCAAAAGTTATGGTATAGTAAAACTGATCGCGAGTTACAATGCCCCATACCTCAGTTTCAACATAAGTTAATTTTCTACAAAAAGCTTGATATACACTTTCATACGGACAAAATGTGCCTCATCGAAATAATGGTTTTAGACCCCAAGTATGTTTGGACGAAATGTGTTTCAGATAATTTGGTGTCGATTTAGCAATGTCCGTCCGTCGGTCTGTCTGTCTAGCTGGTGCGCACGATAACTCTCGAACGGATGAATCGATTTGGTCCAAAATTTGGCTTTCGCAATATTTTGTCCAAACTTAGTTTAATTTCAAAGATGGGTTATATCGGTCTACTAATTCCGGTACCTCCTCCACAAAAGTTCGAAAATGTTCGAAAAATGTGTGCGCACGATAACTCTTGAAGGAAGTAACGGATTTGGTCCATACTTTGCATATCGTGAAACTCCTATTAGACTTAGATGAGGTTCCAATAAGGACTCAATCGGTCTACTCCTTCGGGTACCTCCCACACAAAATTTTGGAAAAGTTCCGCTTAGGAACTGCTCTCGAATCGCTTTAATTTTTGTTGTAGCAACTTGCATTCACTGCCCCCCATACGACGGTACAAGTTTCATCAGGGGCAAGTCCATTCTCACTGAGGAAATAGCCTTAATGGTGCAAAAAAACCCTTATCACACCATGTGTAGTGGTTGAAGCGCAAGATAACTCTCGAACGGATCTACCGATTCGGTCCAAAATGTGGCATTCGTAATATTTTGTGCAAACTTAGTTTAAGTGCGAAGATAAGCCATATCGGTCCGCTCCTTCAGGTACATCCCCCAAAAAGTTCAAAAATGTTCGGAAAAATCGTGCGCACGATAACTCTGGATGGGAGTGACCGATTTGGTCCATACTTTACTCATCCTAATATATTTACCAGATATAGATCAGGTTCGAATATGGACTATATTTGTTTTGTCCACTCCTTCGGGTACCTCCCACACAAAATTTTGGATAAATTCACTTCAAGACCTGCTCTCGAATCACTTTGATTTTTGTTGAAGCATCTTACATTCTCTGCCTCAATTACGACTGTAAAAGTTTTTTCAGGGGCAAGTCCATACTTGAGAAAACAGCCCGAAAGGAGTAAAAAAAACCCTATAGCACCATATGTAGTGGCGGTAGAGCTCGAACCGTATATTGCGTTTGTTCACACTTTGGATATCGTAATATTTCTTCGAATATTAGATGGAATTCGAAGGTAGTGCTTATAGGTCCACTGCTTCCAGTACTTCTCCCACAAAAGTTCGAAAATATTTGCTAAAATGATAAGCGCAATATCCAAACTTTCGATCTCGAAATATTTTGTCCAAGCTTAGTTTATGTTCAAATTTGGGCACTATCGGTCCAATCCTTGTGGTACCACCCATAAAAATGTTCAACATATTTGTGTAGTTGATGGTCTGTTCGAGGATCCTTTGGACATTTTTACCGAAGGTTTTCCTAGTGGCGCGATACTACGCTTTTGGTAGACTAGTATGGTACAAAAGCCCTATCTATCGATATCCCCCGCAAATTTTTGAGATTTAATCCAATCCATATTTTTGTCGGTTTATACGCCCATACATTTTGTTTTTGAAAAAAAGTATTTCAATCCACACAGGCTGAGGGTATATCTCTGTCGGCAAAGTCGACTGATACTTTTTTACTTGTTACAATTATGCTTTCTTTCCAGTCTGTCGGTATATTCTCTGTAGTCCATATGTGTGTGAGCAATGGTAACATTATATTAGCTGCCGTTAAATGATCAGATTTATAAAATTCAGCTGGTAAATCGTCTATACCTGCGGCTTTTCCATTTTTTAGTGGATTGATTGCAGTCGAAACTTCTAGCAGTGTGGGAGGATTTATATTTATGGTACCGCCAGGGATTGGGGTGGTGTAATTTGAGCTTTCGGACGATTGAGATTTTTGTTGGTGTGATTTAAAAGTTCTTCTTCGTCGCTCCTAAGAATATTTCCGTTTTTATCTTTAATGGGTATTCGTGTATTTGTTTTCAAATCAAATTTACAAACAAGTGAGCAAAGGGACGGGGCCGACTATGTGATACCCTACACCACTACCCGTGTGCATAAGCTTTTCACTCGTAAACATTTATTTTAGGGAGATACTAAAGTTTTCATCTATCTTTTCATAATTAATTAATTTTATATTTGACTACTGTCGACATCTACTTGGTACTGATTGAAAGCTTTGCTGGTCTTCTTGATTAGCATTTGACATGTCTTTAATACACCAAATAGAAGCAGAGGTATTTGTCATTAAAGTAAAAAATTCAAAATATTAAAATTGTGATAGCTTAACGCCTTTTGCAATAACTCTGATATTTTACCATAAAGACCACAGTTTGTATTAATTTAAAGCTCCGATGTCCAGCAGAAGCAGAAATATCTGACATGAAAATAAAATTCCATAAATTGAAAATTTGGATATCCCAGCGTCTTTTTCAACATCATTCGTATTTCATCAATTTTGTTAACGCAATTGGGAACAATTTTAAAGCTCAGAATGAATTCTTTGTTGAATCGCATCCAACCAAAGCTGAGGTACTCTTCAGTACAATTCAAATAAAAAATAGGAAAATGGGATCTGCGCCACCCTATTTTGCATCATAATAAAGGTGATATTTTCCTCATCTATTGTCGGGCTTTCCATTTAGAGTTCGCCTACTAGAAGCGGAGATATTCGCATATGAATAAAACGTTGAATGTTCTCCACATAAGTTTCTTTTTCCCGTTCCGAACCATGAATATTATCCGACCATCACCAAAATCAATAGGCTTCTTCCTCTATGAACCCCCATTAACCCTCTAAATTTCGTGAGGATCCGATCAAATTGCGATCTGTAGAGCGATGAAAAAATTTATAAATGGGATGTATTACCGACTATTGCGATATCTCCGTTATTTGGCCACCTACGGCAACCTACTTTGCATCATTGTAAAGATGGGATTTTCTACTTTCATAACCATGCTTTGCTTTTCTAAGATCCTCAACCAAAACTGTGATATTCGTTATTATAACCACAACAAGTAAAAAAGAGTCAGTCGGCTTTGCCGACAGATATATACCCTCAGCCAATGTGAAGTGAAACTTTCACCTACGGACAGATCGAATGTAATTAAGGTCACTTCAGAATTTTGTGGCCCTTTTGCAACATTTGAACTTGCCGACAAAAATGTGGATTAGTAGTTAACTGCACTAAGACACAAATGTTGAACCTTTGTGGGGGAGGTACCTTTAGGGAGGACCGATATGGGCCATTTTAGAAGTAAGTCCCAATTTACATTAGGCGAGTTTACTTGCGGCAATTCTCAATTTGAAGGAGAGGGAGGTGAGGCATATGGTAACCCTTTGCCTCTGAACACCCTCTCTCACCTACAAACTGACACTTGCCGCAAGTAAACTCGCCTAATGTAAATTGGGACTTAAATCAAATTTTGAAAAAAAATAGGAGACCCAAATTGTAGACCAAATTGGTTGCCCCATTCAAGTGATATCGTCCTAGACGTTGTAGACCGGTATTGCCCCATGAAACTAAGTTTGGATATAATATGACGAAGACCAAATGTTGGACCAAATCGGTTAAACAGTTCGAGAGTTATAGTGATTTTTGTAACCTTCCGGGCTGTTTTCCTAAGAAATATGGACATGCCCCTGAAAAAAAACTTTTACCGTCGTAATGGAGGAAGCGAATGCAAATCGCTTCAACAAAAATGAAAGTGAACTTATCCGAAATTGTGTGTGAGAGGTACCAGAAGGAGTAGACAAATATAGTCCATATTCGAACCTGATCTATATCTGGTAGATATATTAGGATGTGCAAAGTATGGATTACATCGGTTTCGGATTCGAACCTGATCTATATCTGGTAGATATATTAGGATGTGCAAAGTATGGATTACATCGGTCACTCCCTTTAAGAGTTATCGTGCGCACAATTTTTCCGAACATTTTTGAACTTTTGCGGGGGAGGTACCTGAAGGAGTGGACCGATATGGCTTATCTTCGAACTTAAACTATGTTTGGACACAATATTACGGAGGCCAAAATTTGGACCGAATCGGCACATCCCTTCGAGAGTTATCTTGCGCTCCATCCACTACACACGGTGTTATAGGGGCTTTTTGCATCTTTCAGGCTATTTTCTCAAGAAGAATGGACTTGCCCCTGATGAAACTTGTACCACCGTATGGTGGGCAACGAATACAAGTTGTTGCAACAAAAATCAAAGCTATTCGAGAGCAGGTCCTAATCTGAACTTATCTGAAATTTTGTGTGGGAGGTACCCGAAGGAGTGGACCGATTGAGTCCATTTTGGAATTTCATCTAAGTTTTGTAAAAATTTCACGATGTGCAAAGTATGGAGCAAATCGGTTACTTCCTTCAAGAGTTATCGTGCGCTCAAATTTTCCGAACATTTTCGAACTTTTGTGGGGGAGGTACCGGAAGGAATGGATCGATATAGCCCATCTTCGAACTTAAACTAAGTTTGGACAAAATATTACGAAAGCCAAATTTTGGACCGAATCGGCAGATCCGTTCGAGAGTTATCTTGCGCTCCAACCACTAACACGGTGTCATAGGGTTTTTTGTAACTTTCAGGCCCATTTTCTCAGGAAGTATGGCCTTGCCCCTAATAAAACTTACAGCGTCGTATAGAGGATAGCGAATACAACTTGCGTAAACAAAAATCAAAGCGATTCGAGACCAGGTCCTAAACTGAACTTTTCCGAAATTTTGTGTGGGAGGTACCCGAAGGAGTGGACCGATTGAGTCCATATTGGAACCTCATCTAAGTTTGGTAGAAATTACACGATGTGCAAAGTATGGACCAAATCGGTTATTCCCTACAATAGTTATCGTGCGCAAAAGTTTTGCGACAATTTTTGAACTTTTGTGGGGGAGGTACCTGAAGGAGTGGACCTATATGGCCCATCTTCGAACTTAAATCGAATCTGGACAAAATATTTCGATACCCAAAATTTGAACCGAATCGATTGATCCGTTCGAGAGTTATCGTGCGCACCAGCCAGCCAGACAGACAGACAGACGGACAGACAGACAGACGGACGGACATTGCTAGATCTACTCAAAATTGTCTGAAACGGATATCGTACAAACATACTTGGGGTCTAAAACCATTATTTCGATGAGGCACATTTTTGGTCGTATCAAAGTGTAAATACCCTCTTTAGCCTAAAGGCTGAGGGTATAATAACAATAACAAAAATGAAAAGTTGGGGTTTATTTGCGACTATTGTGATATCTTCGTTGTTTGACCACCGATAAAACCTACTTTACATCGTTAGAAAGGTGATATTTTCCACTTTCATTGTCAGGTTTTGCTTTTGCTATTCCAGTTACAGAAGCTAAAATATTTGCTTTGAAAAAAAAACGTTGACTTTTCCCTAAATATTATCCGATCATCACCAAGATCAATAGGCTTCTTCCCCTCCGGGAGCCACCATCAACAGATGGACTCAGCTCGTCGAGACATTTGGTATATATAAGTATGGGTCTACGACCATTACTTCAATGTGTTACAAACTTTTTGGCCAAAACCAAAACCACGCATAGTGGTGTAGGGTATAACAAACCCAATTTCCTTAAAGCTCCATATTTTGTGATATTTTTTTACATATTTCGGCAGTAAAATTCTCTAAAAAATACTACATCAGTTTTCCTGAATCCTGCTCACATTCAACCATTTGTAATTTTAAAACGAACACTTTACTGCTTACCTCTTTTGCCTTACGCAATTTTGCTATGTAAATTATGGACTTCCTAGTAACTATGGTAGAGCTCTCAAATCATCCACACGCACAAGCTTGTTGGCTTCACTTGATATCCTTAGGGTGTGAAAAAGCCAGCCTGTATGGAAATGAAAATTGTTGTTGCTAATGTCGAAAACTTTCCAACTAATTATGAAATACGAGAAAGGGTTATTGCGGCCTTTAAGCCAAAAGTGGAAAATATCAGAGGAAAACTCCCACTTCTGTTATAATTGCAAAGGTTAATGCTATGCAACAATGATAGAAGTGATAGTTGTTCACTTTTGATATATGTACGTGTATGAGTGAGTATTCATATATATGTACATACGCACGCATATGCTTAATAAGATGTAGTAGGTCTGTATACATATTTGCTTGCATACTTATGACATATATGTATAATTAATGAATGCTTTTTAACGTAATTTGTTGAATGTTTTTGTAAAAAAGCAACCAATTAATAAAACATGCTTTCACATAAATATTATAAAAACTTTAAATTGTTGTTGAAAGAACATAAATTAACACGGTAAAAGGAATCCAATTTCGTAGAAGTTTGCACAATAAATCCATCACGAATAAAGGTTAATCTTGCACAATAAATCCATCACGAATATTGTGATTATATGCTAAAAAATTAAAAAAAAGGGGGGAAATTGTTATAGATTTTCAAATTATTGTATTGCGTACGGAGAAAATAAATGCATTTTAGTGATACAAAATGTTTATATTTATGTTTATGTTTTATAGTTTCATACATACAAAAAATCAAACACTGGCTTGTTGCGCCATAAGTAGACAGCGAAATTTACAGAAGCTCATACTGAGTCAAAGTAGATCGGATGCCTCCCTGCCTTTTCATCGATGTTGCTGTTTATTTAGCGTTTTTCGTGGGCAAGTCCATGCTTCGTAACATAATAACACAAATGCTCAACAAAATTCTTACGTTTACAACAATTCTACGCCTCAAGGCCACTAGAGGAAAATCCTTGTGAACATGATCACACATTTTTTCTGCTAGGGAAAATCAATACTTTCTGAGTTATGGGCCCAGCAATGTCCCAATATTTAGGGTCACAGCTTCCTATACGTCTGGCACTAAGGTTTTTAGCAGTCTTTGCGGTCTTTGTTACAGTGCTATAATTTTATTCTCATGAAGACCAAATCCAAATTTCAGCCATTTCGGTGGGATATAGAGGCCGCAATCTTTAAAATATCGAAAATCGCGAAGTACGCTTCTATGGGGCCTATTTGAAGCTCTGGACCTATACCTAGGAATATGTATACTAGGGTTATGACCTCCTATCCCTGTATGATATTTTGATGAGTTTTTACATACGATCACAAAAAATCTTAATTTTAAAGTGATTCGATAAAAAAGCTCCCGCACAAAAAGCTTTTAAAATTGTTATTTTTCAGAACTTTTGACAATTTTGTGAAGGCCCTGAAGGTAAATACTTATCTGAAAACAAGGTATGGGGGCACACGACATAATCGTTTATTTCTCACTAATTATACCCTCAGCATTTATGCCAACGTGGGTATATATACACTTTCATACGGCAAAAGGTGCCCCATCGAAATAATGGTTTTAGACCCCAAGTATGTTTGGACGAAATGTGTTTCAGACAATTTGGAGTCGATTTAGCAATGTCCGTCCGTTTGTCTGACAGGCTGGCTGGTGCGCACGATAACTCTCGAACGGATTAACCGATTTGGTCCAAAATTTGGCTTTCGCAATATTTTGTCCAAACTGAGTTTAAGTTCGAAGTAACCCATCTTCGATCCACTCCTTCCAGTTCAAAAATAATCGGAAAAATTGTGCGCACGATAACTCTTGAAGGGACGGACCGATTTGGTCCATACTTTACGCATCCTAATATATCTACCAGATATAGATCAGGTTTGAATATGGACTATATTTGCCCATTCCTTCGGGTACCTCCCACACAAAATTTCGGATAAGTTCACTTTAAGACCTGCTCTTGACTAACTTTGATTTCTGTTGAAAAACCCCTATGACACCATATGTAGTAGTTGGAGAGCACAATAACTCTCGAACTGATAGACCGATTTGGTCCAAAATTTGGTCTTCGTCCAAACTAAGTCCAAACTTAGTTTAACTTCTAAAATGGCCCATATAGGTCCTCTCCTTAGTATACCTCCCCCTCAAAAGTTCAACATTTGTGCCCAAGTGAAGTTTAGGGTCTGTTCGGAGATCCTTTGGAAATTTATAAAGATGATGTTCTTTGTGGTCCTGTTTACAGCCATATTATGTTTTCCGTGGACAAGACCATGCTTCCTGGCATACTGGTCCAACAGGTGTACGATAACCCACTGAAATGACTAGTGTGCGCGATATCTATCGAAAAGATATGACTCTCAAAATAAGATCCACTTCCGTAATGCACTATATCGGTCCATTCCCTCCTCCACAAAACTTTCGAACTTTAATCCTAATCCACTTTTGTCGCAAGTTCAAATGTCCAAAAAGTGCCGCAAAAATCTGAAAAGACCCTTAAAACATTCCATCTCTCTGTAGATGAAAGTTCCAATTCACATAGGCTAAGGGTATATCTTTGTCGACTGATACTTTTTTACTTGTTTTATCATAGTTTTTACATACAGCGCTTGATATATCAACGGAAACTTTTTCAGAAAAGTAAACAAAATAATGTTTGACTAATGCCCGTAATTTCTAGCCCTAGGTAACTGGGTAGGTAGCTACCTATTAGTTATCTTTACCTACGGGTTTGCTAATTTCTACGTGCCATTTACCGAGGCGTGTACATTTTTAAAACATGTGGTAACATTGGTGATTTTCATTCATGATTTCGTAAAAACATTACCACATATAAGTGTTTTACAATTTTTAACACATTGGCAACGATCAACCAGGCAAAATTCTTGGTGTAAGTAACACGGCCGTTTTCGAACCGCGGGGGATATCTATGAACTCATAGATAACTACGCGTAGAAATTACGGGCGTAAGTACATTTATTCCTTAGTCAAATATACCTGCGTATGTTTGCATAAAATTAAACTTCAATACGAAATAATAATAATTTATAAAGGGTTTTTTTTAAGCTATATAGAACTTTAAATTGTAAAAAGTAACACAAAAAATTAAATTTTGATGAAACTTTTTTTTATTTGTTTCAGTATACTCTGACAAATCATCATGAATAGACTCACGCTTGAACAACGCTACGAAATTATCCAAATTTACTTTGAAAATCAGTCGTCGATTCGCGCAACTTATAGACGACTTCGTCATTTGTATGGCGTTCAGCGATGAGGCGCATTTTTGGCTTAAGGGGTTTGTTAATAAGCAAAATTGCCGCATATGGAGTGAGACCAATCCTCAAGAGACCCTACAGACTCCATTACATCCAGAAAAATGCACCGTATGGTGCGGTTTTCACGCTGGTGGCATCATCGGGCCTTTTTCTCCAAAAATGAGGCCGGAACTCGCGTTACGGTCAATGGAGATCGTTACCGCACCATGATCAATGATTTTTTGTTTGAAAATATGGATGACATTGATCCGGAGGAGATGTGGTTTCAACAGGATGGCGCTACGTGCCATACGGCGAACGCAACCATCGACTTATTGAAATCAAAATGTGGCGATAAGTTGATTTCGAGAAGTGGACCTGTCAATTGGCCTCCAAGGTCGTGCGATTTGACACCTCTCGATTATTTCCTGTGGGGCTACGTGAAGTCACTGGTTTATGCTGATAAACCAGCAACAATTGATGCCTTGGAGGCCAGCATTGTTCGTGTTATTCGTGACATACGGCCAGTAGTGCTCGAAAAAGTGGCCAAAAATTGGACGTCCAGAATGCACTTCGTCAAGAACAGCCGCGGTGCCCATATGCCCGAAATCATTTTCAAATGTTAATGTCACGTATTGATCTTTCGAATAAAAAAAATTTTGATTACAATTTAATTTTTTGTGTTATTTTTTTACAATTTCAAGTTCTATCGGGCTTAAAAAAACACCCTTTACTTTATTCAGAAAAACATACCTTAAACGCAAAGTGGAAAAAATACTAAAATAATTTTTTTAGTGCAGTAATACTTTGCTTTGCATATGCCAGAGTGCAATAACGGTTAATTTTTTTTTTATTTTATACTGTTTTTATCTTAAAATACCGGAATTCGGGCGGTACCTTTCTAAGGTGGCCATATCCAGAGCTCCGAAATACTCGCGAGGGAAATTCGAGCCAGTTCGAACCGGAGTACTCGCACCAGTAGAAAAAATAAATCGAGTATACTCTATTTGTACTTGTCACTCGCGAAGCATTTTTCATACTTGCTCGTTTTTACTCGCGAGTGAAAAGTGTTTGCGAGCACGAGTACTCGTAAAATCGAGTAAAAATGAATTGATATATTTTTGTAAACACGCAGAAAAATATATGTTAGAAATATGTTTGGATCCAAACAAATATATGTTTGGATTCAAACATAATTTGTTTGTGTCCAAACAAATATATGTTTGCAACATTTTGTAACATATCTCAATTTTATTGGTTTGAGTACCAACATATTTTTTATGTTAGAACATATTTTTTATGGGTGGAGAGAGAATTTTTTGTCAAAAAGAGTAACAACAGGGCTCTCGCGGCTGTTTTTAATAAAGAGCTGTACGTATGGTGTAATAGGAGATGCAGAAGCTTTTCCCAAACACGTGTGTTTCGTTCCTTGTTGTTGTTAAAGAGGAGGAAAATCGCATTTGATTTGCTATTTTGACCATTAAGAACCGTTTCTACAGAGTTCGTATGTTCTACAAAGTGGTTTACTAAGATCTAAGGTAAATTTTTCTAGTTGGTTGTTTGCTGCAATTTTGATCGGTTCGATATCTGTAGACTAAAATCCGAAATGGGAAATTTGGCCTTGACGATTTGACCTTGAAGGTGAGGTTGAATGAATTTTATGTGTTCACAATTTTAATTCTTTAAGACGAGAGCTAAAACTTTTCTTCTACGAGTAAACCCAAATTGTTAGTGGTTAAGAAGATATGTGCCTGACAAAATGGTCCCTTTCGACATCAAGGCCCCAGGTCTTTAGGGGTCCAAAACCGCGAAAGTTGAAGTGATAGGGAAAATCCCCGTGACACGGGGCATACACTATACTGCCAAACTGCACTGCCAAATGAACCCTTGTGTACGTGTGTGATTGAATAGTGTGTGGCATTCCTTCAATCCATATTCCAAAAATGATGAATTTTCCTCCAAAACTCGATTTTGGGTTGAAGTTTTCCAATTTTTTTAATTTCCTCACAAATAATATTTGTTGTTTTCAAAAATTATTTGTTGGTTACTTGGAAAATAAACAAAATTCATCGGATTGAAAGGGGTTCATTTACAAAATCAAAACTATTTTGATTTCAATCCTGCCAAAACTACTCCCAAATACATTGACAAAAACTTCAAAATTTACTAATACTATTACAAATGCTGTCGTGCATGCCCATAGTGTATGCCCCGCAAAACTATTTTGATTTCAATCCTGCCAAAACTACTCCCAAATACATTGACAAAAACTTCAAAATTTACTAATACTATTACAAATGCCGTCGTGCATGCCCGTTGTGTATGCCCGGCATTAGAAATGGAACATATCCTATTTTAAGGTGATATCGACACCTCCAAATAATAGTATGCTAAGTCTAAAAAGTGAGTTTTGCACGAGGAGCTCTCAAAGTGTGGAAATTTTTTTGAACTTCAGTACTATGCTAAGTCAATATTTGTTTATAACTTCTGTTCGGATTGACCGATCATTACCAACATTTGACAGAATTTAAGTTAAAGGACGTTCGACACCTCCAAATAATAGTTTGCTAATTCTGAACAGCGAGTTTAGCAGGACAAGCTCTAAAAGTTTGGAAATTTCTTTGACCTTCAGGACTATGCTAAGTAAATATTTGTTTATAACTTCTGTTCGGATTGTCCGATTATTACCAAAATTTGACAGAATTTAAGTTAAAGGACGTTAAATATAAAAATGTAAAGAACTTGAAAACTTGCTAAGTCGACTTAGCATACTATTGTTTGGAGGCGTCGATATATCCACTGAAGAATGAATTTAATATCGTTATTTTTTATTATTTTGTTTTTAGTCATTTATACTTACGAGGGCGGTTCGGAAACTTCTTAGCCTATCAATGAAAGAGAATAGTTAGTTTTTCAAAAATATTTTTATTTTTCAATATAATCTCCTGAAACTTCAATACACTTAGTCCAACGCTTTTCTAGCAATTCTATCCCTTGATTAAAATAGTTTTCCTCAAGGTCTTCAAAATAGTGGTTTACAACTGTAATTGCATCTTCATTTGAGGTAAAACGCTTGCCAGCAAGGAATTTTTTTAGATTTGGGAACAAGTAAAAGTCACTGGGAGCTAAATCAGGAGAATAAGGTGGGTGGTCAAGCAACTCGTACTTTAATTCGTTGATTTTAGCCATTGTCAAAACACTCTTGTGCGCTGGTGCGTTGTCTTGATGAAAAATTATTTTTTTGTGTTGTAAGCCAGGACGTTTTTCTCGAATTTGTACATTTAATTGATCCAAAAGGTTGCAATAGTACTCTGAATTTATTGTTTTACCCTTTTGCAGATATTCAATCAATAAAATACCTTTGAAGTCCCAAAAATACCGTTGCCATAACCTTACCAGCCGATTGAATTGTTTTTGCCTTCTTTGGGGCACTTCCTCCAGCTTCAGTCCATTGTTTGGATTGTTCTTTTGTCTCTGGAGTATAGTGGTGGAATTGAGGTATGGGGGTATGATTTAAAAGGATTAATCGATAGTCTTCACTCGCGAGTAAAAACGAGGAAATCGAAGCTCTGGCCATAGCAAAACGTGCACCTGCGCCGAAATTCTCCGTCGGAATATTTTATACCTCCAACGAAGACTAAATAAATGATGTAAAGTTGTCAATCTAGAGGTGTTCTAATCTAAATTATGATCCACTGTGAAACGGCTTCTGCAAAATATCCATAAGTTAAAAAGCCTTGACCGTGTCAGTGTCTTCAATTAGAAACATTGGTGGCGTTGTTTTATTATTGGGATAGCGTTTGAAATTTTTATTGCAAAATTGTCTGGCTTAATCCCATTGCTTTTGTTTTAATAATTAAAAACAACTAAAAAACCGACGCCAATGTTTCTAATTGAAGACACTGGCACGGTCATATGTTGTTGCTGTAATAAGCAACCAACAACATTTTATTATTTTTTATATTTGAGACTTTGTCTTCTTGGTCTATAAGGTCTATTCATAATCAATTAAAAATAAGATTATTTATTTCATTTTTCTACCCGACGTTTCGTTGGGGCTTTCCAACATCTTCAGGGGTAACTTTTATTCGATCTGGTAACGACATACAAAATACACAAAAGTTCTTATTAGTTTTCTATGATTGCACATTCTGATATTACTAACATTTAGAATAGTGGTACTTACAAATAATCTTTCGTCAGGTTTGTCTTGTTTTGCAAACACTTTCGTGGGGGTTGTATGAGGTTGCCAAGGAAAAACTTCTCATTGAAGTTTTTTCTTTGGTCACGCTTATAAAGGGTGTTTTTTTAAGCCCGATAGAACTTGAAATTGTAAAAAAATAACACAAAAAATTAAATTGTAATCAAAATTTTTTTTATTCGAAAGATCAATACGTGACATTAACATTTGAAAATGATTTCGGGCATATGGGCACCGCGGCTGTTCTTGACGAAGTGCATTCTGGACGTCCAATTTTTGGCCACTTTTTCGAGCACTACTGGCCGTATGTCACGAATAACACGAACAATGCTGGCCTCCAAGGCATCAATTGTTGCTGGTTTATCAGCATAAACCAGTGACTTCACGTAGCCCCACAGGAAATAATCGAGAGGTGTCAAATCGCACGACCTTGGAGGCCAATTGACAGGTCCACTTCTCGAAATCAACTTATCGCCACATTTTGATTTCAATAAGTCGATGGTTGCGTTCGCCGTATGGCACGTAGCGCCATCCTGTTGAAACCACATCTCCTCCGGATCAATGTCATCCATATTTTCAAACAAAAAATCATTGATCATGGTGCGGTAACGATCTCCATTGACCGTAACGCGAGTTCCGGCCTCATTTTTGGAGAAATAAGGCCCGATGATGCCACCAGCGTGAAAACCGCACCATACGGTGCATTTTTCTGGATGTAATGGAGTCTGTAGGGTCTCTTGTGGATTGGTCTCACTCCATATGCGGCAATTTTGCTTATTAACAAACCCCTTAAGCCAAAAATGCGCCTCATCGCTGAACGCCATACAAATGACGAAGTCGTCTATAAGTTGCGCGAATCGACGACTGATTTTCAAAGTAAATTTGGATAATTTCGTAGCGTTGTTCAAGCGTGAGTCTATTCATGATGATTTGTCAGAGTATACTGAAACAAATAAAAAAAAAAGTTTCATCAAAATTTAATTTTTTGTGTTACTTTTTACAATTTAAAGTTCTATCTAGCTTAAAAAAACACCCTTCGAGCTGACGATTGATGTTTTGTATAAAACGTTTTTCGTTGAAGAAGTTATTGAAAAATAACTTCGGTCGGGAATATCCACAAACAAGAAACAATTAACTGACGAGATTCGGTGGCGAGAATCGATACTATAGTTTTCCCTGCCTTGCCCCTTGGGGAACAATGTCAAATTTTCTCCACAAATAAATTAGTTGTTTTAAAATATTAAAACAAGAGCAATAGGATTAAGCCAGACTATTTTGGAAAAATAAAATTGCAAACGCTATCTCAATAAAAACAATGTGATACCCTACACCTTTATCCCTGGAAATTAGCTTTCCACATATCAAAATTTCTTATTGTAAGAAGTAACTTTGTGGATTCTGGTGGATTCTGCATCAGGGGGAAGATCAGTAGATCTATTTCTATATGTAGCCTACTTTGCCGCTATATGTCATCTAGGAAATAAAATATAGACCAAAAAAATTTTTGTTGTATTTTTCTTACAGAAGTAATGGTCCATTTTACCCGCTAAATATTATCAGATCGTCATCCAAAAATGTATGCATCTACTTCGACATAAAGCCTTACCTCGTGCAAAATTTCGTGATTATTGAGCTATAATTGCGACCTCTAGCGTGTTTATGATTACACTACAAAGAAATAACAGGGTATAATAGGCTGTAACTCTGTTATCTTATCATGTACACCAACACAATTGACATCAATAGAAAGGTCAAGCGTTCCTCTTCCAAGTATAGCTTACTTGCCCGGAATGGCTCTTCCAGGAATAAGGATAAAAGCTGTATATTAAAAATTTTCACAATTTTCACATAAAAGTTGTGGTCCATTTAACCATCTAAATATCATCTGATCGCCATATCAAATTGCAGGCTTCTTCTTTATCATATTCACTTACCTTATTTAAAATTTCGAGGCGATCGGATTATAATTGTGACCTACAGAGCAGCTACAAAATCGGATAAAAATTATGTTTTTGGTCCATTTCACCCGCTAAATATTTCACGATCATCACCAATTAAAATAGCGATCTATTCTGATGTGAAACCGACCTCCATACCAAATTTCGTCACGATCGGTCCATAATTGCGGCCTGGAGTTTGATTACAATTTATAATGGACAGACGGACTCACGGACGGACACACATCTCAAAATCGCCTTATCTCGTCGAGATATGAAGATTGGTATACCACATTGGGGGTCCCGACGAATATTTCGCGGTGTTACATGAATTTTTACCAAGACATACTTATAATACCCTTTCCACATAGTGGTGTAGGGTATAAAAACCCCGCCAATGTTTCTAATTTATTTATTTATACTTACTTACTTACTTACTTAGATGGCCCATTACAGAACATTTGTTCCATACACCGAACTATGAAAAGATCGCCATTACTCTCTGTTTTTCGCTGCGCTTTTTTCATCCACTTGTATGCTCCATCGAAGCTTAGGCCTGCCGATTCTGCGTAAACCGCCATGTGGCATGTATTCATATGCCTTTTTAGCGGCAAAGTCCAGGATTTATCTTGGTCCCTTTTTCATCTCAAGTGGACACTGACCTCCCTGTGGTGTCACCTGGGGAACTGCCTTTAACACGTGCTTTCACCCATACGAACGTTAAAAACTTGGGTTTGGGCGTCGGGTTAGTAACCCTCCCCTAGAAAAAGCAGCCTACTATGAAAAAACGAAAGAAAAGAAAAACAAACCCCTCCAAAGTTGACGAACCCCGCAAACGTTTTAAGGACCATGATATGAGAAGGTGCAGTCTTCGCATTGACAGACGTACAAGTTCGATATTACTGCCATACAGGAAATACGATGGATTGGGAAAGACGCCACAACAACACCTAAAGGTGTCGGAGACTAAAACATCTGGAATCCAGCTTCACCCCATTGAATTAAAGACTTGCTGCAATTCGAATAAAAGCTAAATTCTTTAACATCAGCCTTATTTGCGCTCATGCTCCCACTGAAGAAAAGGTCGAACAGACCAACAAATATTTTACGAGCGCTTAGAAGAAACATATGACCGTTGCCCTGCCCATGACATTAAAATCATTCTAGGCGATTTTAATGCCAAAACTGGAAAGGAGAATATCTTTGGCCCAACAGTCGGGAAATTCAGTCTCCACAGTGAAACATCTGACAATGGTATGAGGCTGATAGACTTTGCAGCTGCAAAAAAACATGGTAGTTAGCAGAACCAGATTTAATCATCTCGATATTCATAAGGGCGCCTGGCTGTCTCCAGATCAAAGAACAAGTAATCAAATTGCTCATGTTGTGACAGATGGAAGACATTCATCGAGCGTGTTGGATGTACGATCGTTCCGAGGCGCAAACATTGATTCGGACCACTACCTTTTTGCAGCAAGGGTACGTACCCGTCTAAACTTTGCAAATACAGCACGAACAGACACAACGCGGAAGTTGGACATCGATAGGCTGCAAACACAACAGATAGCCACATAATATTCCACTCAATTAGCCCAATTGCTTAATGCGAGCACTCCTTGTCCCGATAACATAACAACACAATGGCAAAATATTGCCCACTCCATGCTAACAGCCGCAAAATCCATACTTGGATTCCAGAGACCTCCACAAAGGAATTCATGGTATGACCAGGAGTGTCGTGCTGCTACCGAAGAGAAAAATGCGGCATATAGAGCTACTTTACAATCAGTAGCAACGCGTAGCGCACGGGTGAGATATCGGGAGAAAAGGAGAGGAGAGAAACGTCTTTTCCGCAAGAAAAAGAGAGAAATGGAAAAGCAGGAGTGTGAAAAAATCGAGATGTACTGGAGCCAGAATGAAGTCCGAAAATTGGTACAGGCACATCCTCCTGTAGAGACCAGCAAGGTAATCTGGTAACAGATACAGATAGCTTGCTCAGGATATGGAAGGAACATTTCTCTAATCTGCTGGTATCCATTAGTAGCGAAGACAATGATACCACAGTTCCAATCCCAGAAGATGGTATAGAATGTATACCACCCGGCCAAGATGAGGTAAAAACAGCAATCAACCGGCTGAAGAATAATAAAGCAGCAGGAGCCGATGGCTTACCAGCCGAACTGCTTAAAACCGGAGGCGACGCACTGATAAGGTGTATGCATCAGCTAGTTAGCACCATCTGGCAGGAAGAACGCGTACCCGACGATTGGAACCTGAGCATCCTGTGTCCCGTCCACAAGAAAGGAGATAAAACTGTATACTCCAACCATAGGGACATACTATACTACTACTGCCTATAAGATAGTGTCAGGGATATTGTGCGAACGACTAAAGCCAATGGTTAACGAAATAATTGGACCATACCAATGTCGCTTTACACCTGGCAAGTCCACCACCATTGACCTTGAGCAGACCCAAGAGATGCAGATCGACACATATCACCTTTTTGTCGTTTATAAAGCTGCTTTCGACAGTCCCCTCCGATCAAAGGTATTCCATGCAATGTCTGAATTTGGTATCCCCGCAAAGCTCATCCGGCTTTGTAAGATGACTTTAATTGATACTAAAGATATCAAACCGATCAAAATTGAATCAAACAACCAACTACAAAAATGTACTTCAAGAAAACATTTAATTCAAGAAAACATTTAAACACAATAATGTAGCTAATATATCAGTATACAACTTTGTGGAACATCAGAGCCCACTACGAACTGTTCTTAAAGGTCAAAATAGCAAAAACCTTTAAAAAATATTCGTTTTTTATACTTTTTTCTCCGATTCTGGTCCATAGATAACGAACCGTTCAAAATTCATTCAGTTAACAACTTCCTAGAACATAAGGTTGTAATAAGCAACCTGGTAACGACATAAATACACAAAAGTTCTTATTCGTTTTCTATGATTGCACATTCTGATATTACTAGCATTTAGAATAGTGGTACTTACAAATAATCTTTCGTCAGGTTTGTCTTGTTTTGCAAACACTTTCGTGAGGGTTGTATGAGGTTGCCAAGGAAAAAAAATTGAAGTTTTTTTTGGTCACGCTTATACTTCGATTGATGGTTGGTATAAAGAAGTTCGTTGAAGAAGTTATTGAAAAATAACTTCAGTGGGGAATATCCACATACAAGAAACAATTAACTGACGAGATTTTGTGGCGAGAATCGAAAGTATAGTTTTCCCTGCCTTGCCCCTTGGCGAACAATGTCAAATGTTCTCCACAAATAAATTAGTTGTTTTAAAATATTAAAACAACAACAATAGGATAAAGCCAGAATATTTTGGAAAAAATAAAATTGCAAACGCTACCTCATTATATTTTATTATTTATATATTTAATTAATTATTTATTTAGTAATTTATTAATTCATTTTTGTATTTAATCGTTCATTATAGTATTTATTTATTTATTTTATTTTTATTTATTTTATTATTTATTATTTATTCATTCATGCATATATTCATATCTTTATTTTTATTATTTTTATTTATTTTAAATAATAACAAAAATGTTTTGATGATGTTTTTCTCCACAATGGTACACAAGAGAATGGTATTTTTGCAGTGGTCCAATGTTAAATTTGTTTATAATAAAATGACATTTATCACATAATTCACTTTATATTTATTTTTTTGCAATGTCATTTAAGATTACAATGAAATGTGTTCGTATCATTTTTAATTGAGATGAACACATCGCATAGTTTTATAATTTCAGTCAAGCCCCAATTCATCAATGCATGAACGAATGAATGAATTTGTAAATGGCAACCAATCAAAATAGCCACAAGCCAAACCAAACATTAATGCTATTGATTCTACACAAATTATGCTTTAAATTGGTAGATCATAAATCATCGAAAAATAAACCATAACATTATCGATACAAAGCAAAACATAAATACTCGGTTCATAGCGTTTTTTTTATTTAACGCAATGGAAGCATTAAAGTGGCTAAATCATAGCTAGAAAAAGACAAGAAGTAATTATTATATGATTTATTCGTTTTTAATCATTTTCGGAGTTTTTATTCTCTACACTTTTATTTTTTGCTATTTTCGTTGTTGGGTAGGACCGGGATAAAGACACATACATATATGACAGACGCTATACACCACATGTGGTATTTGGGGTTGTTATACATATGAATATTATTTGTTGAAATTGAAACCCAATAGGAACATGTTTATCAAATAAACCTTTAATACCTTTTTTTAAATTTCAATTCAAAATCGCACTAATTAAAGTGAAATATGCATAATGGAAACACTATTCCTCATATACATATATGCTCTATATTTCAAATGTAACCATTTCATACCCAAAAAATATGAATTTAAAACCCATTAAATTCCATTACATTCGCACTAGCTCGTCATCATTTTAACGACTTCATTTAAAAAAAAAAAACATGAAACAATCTCAAATTCCCGATCGTAAATTATAAAAATATTTTCAACATGCCATTTTATATGCAAAACAAAAACAAAAGCACTCCACAGACACACACAAAACAAAAATTAAAATCAATTTATTGAATTTTAATTCAATAAAATCGGCAAATTTTATTCGGCGAAAACAGAAGACAAAACATTATTTTCACATACCGCCAATAGAAGCTACAACAACAAGAAAGCATAAAAAATAAACACCCGTAGAGGTTATTGGATGTGGTGTAATGGCTCTGACATTTGATGTGGTCATAATTGTGTTAATTGATTTGACAAAATAAACCGCGACTTTTGATGTTTAATTTGGACCAACATTTGAAAAATAAAAACATCAGGTAGGTTTATAGACCATTATTACGACTAATCGTTTGTTATTGCTTCGCTTTCAAATGGCAATATTAACTGTATGTATATATGGAGTTGCAAACTTAGCATAAATAATTCAAAAGGATCACCGACAGAAGTTAAGATAACAAGTTAAACTAGTGAAAAAGCATTATGTTCGACCGGACCCAACTTTTTATCCACTCCAAAATGAAATATTCTGAACTTATATGGAATAACTAATTTTCACAATTTTATATGGATACTTTTTTGAGCATTGCGAAACCCATAATACCTAATTCTGTCAGCTCAAAGGGGTTGTGCCGTTATATAGGGAAGATAGAGAAGTTTTAAACCATTGGGAATCGCCGAAGTAACAATTTATTTGCATGGTGTCGGGGCGCATTTCTGGCTACGTCCCTGTTGGAAACCACAGGATATCCAATCTTGAATGAAAATTTAGATAAAACAAGTAAAAAATTATCAGTCGAAATTGCCGACAGAGATATACACTCAGCATGTGAAGTTTGAAACACTTTTTTCAAAAAAACTTACGTATTTAGGGGGGTTTTCAAAACAATATGGATAGGATTAAAGCGCAAAAATTTACGGGGATTTCGATAGATAGGGCTTTTTTAATTTGAGTTTCGACAATATTTAGAGTACCAATTTAGCGAATATTTTCGAACTTTTGTGGGGGAGTTATCGGAAAGTCCAGTCCTTCCACTTTCGAATTTCATCTAACATTCGAAGATAAAGCTTTTACAACTTTCGGGCTTTTTTCTCAAGAAGTATGGACTTGCCCTTGAAAAAACTTTTACTGTCGTAATTGGGGCAGCGAATGCAAGTTGCTTCAACAAAAATCAAAGTGATCCGAGAGCAGATCTTAAAGTGAATTTATCCAAAATGTGTGTGGGAGGTACCCGAAGGTGGACAAATGTAGTCCATATTCGAACCTGACCTTTACCTGGTAGATATATTAGGATGTGTAAAGTATGGACCAAATCTGTCACTCGTACGCACAATTTTACCGAACATTTTTGAACTTTTGTGGGGGAGATACCTGAAGGAGTGGGCCGATATGGCTTATTTTCGAACTTAAACTATGTTTACACAAAATATTACGAAGGCCACATTTTGGACCGAAACGGCAGATACGTTCGAGAGATATCTTACTCTCCAACCACTCCACACGGTGTCATAGGGGTTTTTTGCACCTTTCAGGCTATTTTCTCAGGAAGTATAGACTTGCCCCTGATGAAACTTAAACCATCGTATGGGGGCAGTGAATACAAGTTGTTACAATAAAAGCCAAAGAGATTGGAGAGCGGGTCCTAAACTGAACATTTCCGAAATTTTGTGTGGGTACCTTCCAAGAAGTGGACCGATTAAGTCCATATTGAAACCTCATCTAAGTTTGGTACAAATTTTACAATGTTCAAAACATTTTCCAACTTTTGTGGGGGAGGTACCGGAAGGAGTGGACCGACATGTCCCATCTTCGAACTTAATCTAAGTTTGGACAAAATATTACGATAGCCAAATTTTGGACCAAATCGGCTCAACCGTTTTATAGTTAGCGCGCGAGCCAGCCAGACAGACAGACGGACGGACATTGCTAAATCGACTCCAAATTGTCTGAAACACTTTTCGTCCAAACATACTTGGGGTCTAAAACCATTATTTCGATGAGGCACATTTTGCCCGTATGAAAGTGTATGTACCCTTTCTAGCCTAAAAGTGAGGTTAAAAACGTGAAATCGGTGCTAACAAATCATTGACCTACGTTAACAATTTCTGTTCGAGAAGTTTGGTGACCACTGGGAAAAATGTCAAATTACATGTTGTTTGGTGAACAAATCGTCTGTGTCATGTTTAAGTGTTCCATATGCCATTTTCCCGTTTTGAGATAATCGCATTTTAATGTTTGCTTCACAACAGCGTAAAATTGTCTGAAGAAAATATTTATAATTATGATTTTTATTATTAAATATAGTATATAGAACATATTAGCAAATATATAGAGGAGTGTTGTAACCTTTAAGAACCTCTGATGTCAAATTACGACTAGTTAAAATAACGAAAATCCAGGGAGGTACCGTTATATGCGGCCTATGCCAAAACATGGACATATACCGACAATTTTTAGTGAACAAGTTTTTTGAGCACTGGGACTTTAAAAATTTCAAAATCTCAAAATGTTGATGGAGAAGTTTTTGACCACTTCGAACTAAATTAGCCAAATTAATTTGGTTGGAAAATGTAGCTAAAAACGTCAAAATACCTGAAATTGGGCGGTACGACTATATGAGGGTTATACCAAAACGTGGACCGATATAGCCCATCTTCGAACTTGACCTGCCAGTAAACAAAAGACGCATATTCCTAAAATTTCAACGTCCTATCCCAATTTTTTGTGGATTCTGGAGTGATTATGACAGAATTTTTCCCAGAACCAGGGTCGCAAATGATTATTTTATGCTGGAGGGAATAATGTGCAAAAGCTGTGCAGAATGTACAGAAGTTTCTATTATTCCTGGGATGTTTGATATTAATAATAATGAGTTATATAGGTCCCGATTTCGGGGTTTTTAAGGGTTTAGCTTCCTTATATGACCGAAATGGCTGAAAATTGGCATTTGGTCTTCATTGATGCGCTGCAACATTTCTCTCCAGAAATTTATTGGTGCAGGTCAACGTTTTGATATAGGCCCTTCTTCTTCTTCTGTTATCCTTCACTCCCTGTGGAGCATAGGGCCTCATATAGGCCCACAGCCAAAGTATCCAGCCGAAATAGCTGAAATTAGGTATTTTCCAACCTAATGGTGGTACCATTAGGGTTTATACTTCTTTTGCTCGTCGATGCTACATTGTCATCACCCCAATGACTACTTATACTGCTGTCGGATGTGTCTGTTCTACTTTCGAAAGTTTCCCTGAGCTGTTAATCGTGGCACATTGGCAATACCATCCACCCGTCCAAGTGAAAAAGGACATGAAAGCGACTATGTCCACGCTCATCGTTACCTGATTGTTTCGGAAGTAGCACAGACGCATACGATAGAAGTACAGATGATCCTTGGGAGGATAACATTGCAGCATCAATGATTACCTCAAAGCTGTCGGTCCACAAAGCATTGAAAGAGATGGGGGCATTGAACTCCCAAACCAATGTCAGTCAGGAATCCACAGAGCCATCTACTAGCTGTTCGGGTGAAGAAATACTTTGTAAGCACACTTCATCTAGACGACAAACGCCTTGTAGAAATTATTCGTACTCATTCGTACTCGTACTCATGGGCGAAACATTGGTTCAGTGTTCCGCGCTGAAGATTTTGAAGAACTGTCTGTGGTTCGGAATGAATACCCAAAAACTTTCAGATGCTTGAGGACTCACTGGATAAAATATGAATTTCCAATCAGCATTGCCTGAAGCAACCAACTACTGCCGCAACCTCTCACTGAGAGTCGTCCTTTCCAATGACAACGTGAATCCTACTTATCCTACATATCTAATATTACATATACTCGCATACAGCTCTAAAACTTGTATTCAATTATAAATATGCTTACAGTGGCTCAAAAAATTGTTCAAATTGCATATAAAAAAATTAACTGATTTTGTACATGAGGTTTTTTTATACCCTCAGCATTTATGCTAACGAGGGTATTCATACGGGAAAAATGTGGCCCATTGAAATAATGGTTTTAGACACCAAGTATGTTTGGTATCCCTCCCACAAAAGTTCGAAATTGTTCGGAAAATTTGTACGCACGATAACTCTTGAAGGGAGTAACCGATTTGGTCCATACTTTCCACATCGTGAAATTTCTATGAAACATAACAACTTGTATTCATGGCCCCTACGATGGTAGAAGATTCATCAAGGCCAAGTCCACACTTCCTGGGGAAAATAGACCGAATTCAATATCACACATTTCAAATTTCATCGAAATTGGACACACATAGCGCGTTCGCTGAGAAAATACATGAAAATGGCCGAAAATATATGTATATGCGAGCTATATCCAAATCTGAACCCAATTCAATATTATTTGGCAAATTTCGTTCTAGATCAAATTCCGTGAAAATACATGAAATCCTGTGGAACCGTTATATTGGGATATATTCAAGCGTGAACCTATATATATTTTTTTGTAGAAATGTTTTTTGTTCCCTGGAAACACAAAATAAAAATTACATCCTATGCGAAAATAAAATTTTCTGGTAATTTTAAAAGAATGTGGAATTCTGAGAAAACTACCTTTTTTGGGAAATTTTAATTTTAGATATAACTCGAAAATGTAATTTTCATAACAAACAAAAAATATGTTTTCTGAAAAAATCCTGACATTATATATTTATGTATTAAAAGAAATAATTTTAGATAAAACTCGAAAATGTAATTTTCATAACAAACAAAAAATATGTTTTCTGAGAAATCCTGACATTATATATAAAAAATATAAAAAATGTAAATAATTAACTTAACACGTAGTACCTAAATGTATGCAATTTTAATAAGCGTTAAAATTACGAAAATATGCCAAAACAACATCGCCCGACACTTTATTATATTCTCCAGGACTCAGCAATTAGAAGGAAGTAAATATCGTTAAAAAAAAGTCCCCTGAAAATAGCTATTAAATTTATAAAGAGCCGACAGTGACGCCAACGTTGCGTAGAAAAAGTCGAATTCGACACGCTACAATTTATATACATCGGTTAACCAGGCACCACATCTTCTGACATCATGCAATTCTTCCGTCATCATCCAAAAGTGTCACAAATCCCAGCCTCACCAATGATGATTGGATTATAATGCGTTCGTCCAACTTCGTTACTGTTTTACAACTGAAAAGATTTTGAATATTTTATTGTTTTCATTTTATTATTTATTAGCTTTATTAGATTCGGGATTTGGGAGACATTCATTTGCACTCTTTTGTTATGCAGAAAATAAAAGCAAAGAGACTAAACCATTTAAAGGCGTGAGAAATACAATAAAAGCGTTAAAGTTACGCACAGTGTTGTGATAACATATCCAAAGATAATAATTTTTTCAATTTTATGTGAGATTTTTTGAGTTCGGGTCCAAGGCGACACATCATCATAATTTTATCAACGGCTGTAAAATGTTTCAGCGTAATTTTGGCCAACATTGCTAAGTATTTCATGAAAGACGCAGCCATGTAAAACTTTTCTAAATATACAGTCGTGTTATCCTCGACGTAAAAAAATAACATACTAATTAGCTTTCCTTTCGGAATATTTGTGGGAAATAGTTTTATTTAGCCATCTGCTTATCATTTCAAATTTACAAACTAAACATTTTCAGTATTATTTATTTATTTAGCATCTGATTATGCCGATTAATAAATATGTCCATTCCTCTCTATTTGTCTCTTTACTGTTAATATACCGATTTGTCAATTTTGTCAGAGCAGGAGTAGCTGCTATCATTATAGTATTTAGGACCATGCCAAAATCCTGGATGTTAAGACCCGTATGTAAGATATACATTCACTGGACAATATCCGTAGACTATCCCCGCATTTTCACATATAATATCAGGAACCTATGACTTATTCTGATGACGTTATTTTAGTTTGTAGTACTAAAATACGTAATTTTTCAAAGTCCGATCTGGGTTATCAATATTTTCCCTATATATATATTCACCATAGATATTTCAAAAACAGTTTGGATCGAGCACGCATAATCTTCTAAAAGAATTAATTATGAAAAAACATCAATAAAATATATTTTGTGACGGCATATAACGAAAATGTGAAAAAAAACGGTAGAATATGGTCCTAAATCATATATGAAAAGCGAAAGCTTCTGAAGATGTTAAATATTATAGCTACTAATTTCTTTTATTCAGAGACTCATAATAAAATTTGATTTGGAACATTTCATCTTTTGACACAATCACCAAAAAGTGAAGTACTTTAGGAGATTTTGACTAAGAATGGAATAAATTTCAATTAAGATTCTTAAAGTTTAGCAAATAATTTCTACCTATAATATCTAATTTTGTAACGTAATTTTCTTAACAAAGTATTTTACTTAGATACACAGTTTGTTCTGGGGCTTATAGTGAAATTTTGTGTAGAATATTTCTTATTTTAACAACTTTCGTCTAAAACTAAATTTCATGTTACTTTCATGCATCAACCCGAAAAAAGAACAAAACAAATTTATTCAAAAACAAGTGAGCAAAGGCTATAGTCGGAACGGGGCCGACCATGTGATACCCTACACCACTACCCCTGTGCATAAGCTTTTCACTGGTAAACATTTCTTTTAGGGAATATAATCCGACTACCACCAAAAATAATATGCCTCTTTGTCTCTGGGACCCCCATAAGCAACCACAATTTCGTGACCATCAAAATTACGACCTGTAGCTTGATTGCAAAAAATGGAAGAATTGGATGCATTACCGACTATTGTGGTATCTCCCTTGTTTGACCACCTTCGCCAACCTGCTTTACACCAATGTAAAGGTAATATTTTCTTCTTCCATTGACAGGTTTTGCCGCTGGAATACCCCTACTAGAAGCCAATATATTCACAAAGAATAAAACTTTGAATTTGTCTCCAAATGAGTTTTTCCCCATTCCGACCCCTAAATATTATCCGACTATCACCAAAATCAATAGGCTTCTTTCTCTTTGGGACCCCCATTAACCCCCAAAATTTCGTGACGATTCGATCAAAATTGCGACCTGTAGCGTGATTAAAAAAAAATCGGAAAATGGTATGCATTATCGACTATTGCCATATCTCTGCTATTTGACCACCTACGACAACTTACTTTACATCGTTGTAAAGGCGATATTTTCTACTTTCCTGACCAGGTTTTGCTTTTGATATACCTCTTAAAGAAACAGAGATATTGGCTTTGAAATAAAATGTTGACTTTTCTCCAAATAAGTGTTTGCCCATTCCGACCCCTAAATATTATCCGACCATCACCAAAATCAATAGGCTTCTTCATCTGTGAGACCCCCATTTACCCTCAAATTTACGTCACGATCCGATCAAAATTGCGACCTGTACCGTGATTTCCAAAAAATAGAAAAATGGGATGCATTACCGAGTATTGCGATATCTCCGTTATTTGATTACCTACGCCGACCTAGTTTGCATCATTGTAAAGACGGTATGTTTTACTTTCATAGTCAGGCTTTGCTTTTGGAAAATTTTCAACCAAAGCTGTGATATTCGTCAATATAATTAAAATCGCAAAAATTAAAATTGGGGTTTTATTTGCTACTATTGTGATATCTTCGTTGTTTGATCACCTACGAGCACCTACTTTACAGCATTAGAAAGACGATATTTTCTGCTTTCATTGTCAGGTTTTGCTTTTGGTATACCCCATATAGAAGCTGAGATATTCGCTTTGGAAAAAAACGTTGTCTTTTTATCCACCTAAGTTTTTTGCCCTTTCCGACCCCTAAATATTATCCGACCATCACCAAAATCAATAGGCTTCTTCCCCTCCGGAACCCCCATCAACATCCAAAATTTCGTGACGATCCGATCAAAATTGCGACCTGTAGCGTGATTACAAGGTTTAGATGGACAGACGGACAGACGGACAGACGGACGGACGGACGGACTGACGGACGGACACACATAGCCAGATCGACTCAGCTCGTCGAGACATTAATTTTGGTATATATAAGTATGGGTCTACGACCATTATTTCGATGCGTTACAAACTTTTTGGCCAAAACCAACTTATAATACCCTCCCCACATAGTGGTGTAGGGTATAAATATTTGGGTGTTTTGTTGGAAAATTTGATGTATATATTTTCTTCATATATATTGTAAATATATATTTCATTTATTTAGCCACTTATATTGAAATTTGATGGAGAATATTTTTGTCTTTGACGTATTCTATCTAGAATGAAGTTTTGTGGGACAAAACGTAATAAACTCGGATAAAGTACAACATTAACCCTAAAACGTGAATTTACTTTTGGCAGGTTCCTGGCGTTTAGGTACGATTTAGAGTTTTGGTGTATTCGGGGACCTATAGTAAAATTTTATGACAAATAATTTCGTGGAATATTTTGATTTGAAACGACCTCATTTTAAAGGAGTTTTTAAACTTTTTTGAAAAAATGAACTAAAATGAGCCCTTTAGTGACTCGCATGAGGGTTAATTTTTTACATAAAAATATACCCCGTATTGTTTTCAGTAATATTGTCAAAGACTTTTTATACCTAAAATGCAAGGGTTCCAAGGAATCTGATGTCGAATATTTCAAAACCTGTAGAATGGGCCGAACTTGACACGCCTATTTATGTTTCATCTGGACGTAAACTTTGAAAACGCCGGTACACGTGTCTTCTTTTTTTCGGTCCTCTTTCATAATCTGGCCGAATTATCTTATAATTATTTTTTGTGTTGTACAGTGTAATATTGTATTGTACAAATATCCCAGGCGGAACAAGGGAGACTTCTCTCATATCAATGAGTACACCCCGATTCATATTTAGCTCAATGATATGGGACCTACAGTTTATCGCCGAGTCCGAAAGGCGTGTCCTAAGACACCACTTGTAGAGAAGTTTAAAAAAAAAAAAAAACATTGTTCCACAACATCCCATACGGAACAGGGGAGACTTCTCTCATATCAATGAGTGCACCCTGATTCATATTTAGCTCAATGATATGGGACCTACTGTTTATCGCCGAGTCCGAACGGCGTGTCTTAAGACACCACTTGTGGAGAAGTTTTTCAAGGCTGAAATACTCAGGAAATGTCGCCAACATTACTGAGGGGTATTTTGCCACCGTTGAAAAATGTGCATGGCGGGCGTGCATACCATTGCACCACGGTGGCACCCGTAGAGAAGTTTTACATGGCTGAAATACTCAGGAAATGTCGGCAACATTACTGAGGGGTATTTTGCCACCGTTGAAAATTTGATGTTGCCTAGCCTGGGAATCGAACCCACGACCTTCTGCGTGCAAAGCGGGTATGCATACCATTGCACCACGGTGGCACACAACCTTTTTCAAGTTTCAGGCATCAGAATACACGGAGCAAGGGCTAGAATGACACGAAAGTTTCAGCGTGCATTGCCGATGTTTACCAAAGGGATCTCACTCTTCTCATCAAATTCTGCACAAAGCAGCATTCGATGTTTGACTTAGTCGATCCATGGACTTCATTCACCATGACAATGCGAAGAACGCGATCCAGCACATGATTTTAAACTTGAATTTAGGTGACCTTTTTCTTCAGACATTTGCTGACGTCGAATTTGTTGTATTGGCAACAATTATCACAATTGATAATCAAAGATTGAACATATCTAACACATTCTGGAGTCCTTTAGCGATTGTTGGAGCAACTTAATTTCTATAGATTCATTCTTGAGGACCACGATGACAGTGGTCCCACTTGTATGGAAAGTATTGCCAAAAATAGTTCTAATCGAGCTACCGCCTCGAAATGTTAGGCATAGGGTTATAACGAGGCAAAACGATAGAAAAAGAATATTGGATGTACATAGGTCCATATTTACGTATATTTTGCTATTTGAATTTTGAGTGAACAAAATACCTCCTTGCAAAAAACGATCATTACAGGTCCGCGTTTAGGTATAGCCCCCATATTATGGTGCCGCTCGATTTTCGGTATTTTGACGATTTTAGCCAAATTTTCCAACCGATTTAGTTGTAATTTTAAATTTTGAGTTCTGAGTGAACAAAATACCTCCTAGATCTACGTTTAGGTATAGCTCGACTTTCTGACGTGGTATATTACAGGCGTGGTATAAGGGGAATAATTTTTATCGTAAACAAGACAGCAAAAAATTTCAGGCATTTTATAAAAAAATTCAAAGATTCAATCAAAAATGTATCGATTGTCCGGCGATAAAAAAATTTACATATTAACAAAATTCGATAAAATTATTTGATCACAAAGTAAAAACACAACTGATAAAATATTTCACATATTGACAAAAATATTTATCAAAATATTCCACATATTCCATTTTATCAGTTCAATATAAAAAATCGATAAATATTTTAGTCAATATGTGAAATATTTTATCAGTTGTATTTTTACTTTGTGATCAAATAATTTTATCGAATTTTACCAATATGATAATTTTTTTTATCGCCGGATTTTTTTTCTGTGTAGAGACTTTTCCTTTATTTTACAAAAAATATATTAGTAAAGCTCAACATAAATTTATAGTACTGATATTAAAAATACCAGAAAAATCATTTAAAAAAAATTATTTTAAGGGAAGTTAGAAAATTTTTTATGAATGTTTTTTCTCGTAAAAGCATTGTCAATGCCATCAACTATAAGTTTCATTCTGGAAATTGTACATTTACTTCTTTAATTTTTTTATAATTTCATCCATAAGCTGCGAACACTTTGCGGCCGCATTTAACGTTTTTAAGGCACCACATACACACTTTAACTTGTTCGACTTAATTAGACATATTACCGCTGTAAATTGGCAAACGTTGTACTGGATATTAACAATTGGTGTGCTTAGAGAATATTTATTTCAATCGCAATCAAATTGGTTGCCATAAATTTTTCGGTTTTTGTCCACGGACGGAACCACAGTGCGATCTGATATTCAAAGCTCTCAAGGTAATGTCGTCACAGTTTCTACATAAAGAGTGCTTACCAAGTACTCTTTGAGCCCAGCAGCTTCCTTGTAGATAGCTCTGTATATTCCTGACTGATATGGGGTTGGGATTTCAATATCCTCAGGGGAAATCTAGTGATCCTTGCTGTTTTGTGGGACGACAGCTTTGAGCTTATAAAAAAGCGTCTTGCTATGACTGTTGGGTTATGCTACCTTTTAGTGTTAAAAATGCTAACGCCATATTAGCAAAAGCGCCGAATATTTGCAGCTTTGCCTGCTAAAATTTCTTCGAAATATGTTTAGCAACAATGAACAACGGCAACATGTAGCAACAAATTTCTGATGCTGATGCTATTTGATATTGTCGCTATAATAAAATAGCATCGGACACGCATACTCATATTTTGCAGCACTCATAATTAATTCCACTTTTTCGTTCCAAGGACATGTGAAGTTTTTGTGAAGCAGTTCAATATATATACAGTCGGACCTCGATTATCCGTGATGGTCGGGACCGGAGGCATTACGGATAATCGATTTTCCAGGATAATGGAGGCAATGCTTGTTGCAGTTTTTGAACATATTTTGAAGTAAAAATGGCATAGTATCGTACAATAATTTGAAAATATGCAATTTTTTAAGTTTGTTACGGTAATCCCCAAAAATTTTATAAGATACTTAATATCATCATCATCAGATTCATCTGAATTGACTTTGTCCCGTGGTTTTTGTGATACTATAAATACACAAATTGTGTAATACGGGAGAATTTCCAGTTTTTGTTTGTTTACCTTTTGTTTGCTTTATCAAATTAATTGGAAAGTTTTCTTTTAATCCCGGGTAATGAAGTTTATAACGAAAAATAGAGGAAATGGAACATAGTCCAACATTTCTTTTCTATTACGGATAATGGATGTTCCCGGATAATCGATTCACGAATAATCGAGGTTCAATTGTATTTTTTTATTTTTTAACAATAATAATTAGTATTCTTTACGTTCTACCATTTGACATTTTGACATTAAATGACACCTTTTTTATTACTGCGTTGGCAACTCGAATCACAAAACCACCCTCGGTTGCGAATTCGCTGCGACGAATGGTCAGCCGACTGCTAAATATGTAGAGTGGTTGTCGATTATGCCTACCAAAAAAAGATTAGGCGCAAAAACGAAATAAGCAAAAATGTACAAAAATAAATATGCGTTCGGTTGCTTATTTAGCCGTGTGTGTCAATATTGTGTAGCAGTTGAAGTGTACAGCTAATGCTAATGTTTTTAGATGCTAGCTTTTAAACCCTGCTACCTTTTGCTCGCTGATGTTGCTTTGTTATCCTCCCAAGAACTATTTCTACTGGTGTCGGATGAGCCTGTGGTACTTTCAGAACAATAAGGTGTCGCTGAGTGTGGTCACAGTCGCTTCCATTGTTCGCTTTCCCCTGAATGGGTCTGACGCTAGAGTAAACAACGCGGCCATTGCTTTCTATTTGCAGTTTTAATCTCCCTAAAATTGTCAACAAACATATGTCAATTTTTGGGTATAGCCCCCATATTATAACTACATTATTGAACGAACTACCTGTAGTTTTACATTTAAGATTCACAATGGTCACATAACTATTTCACCAAATCCACATAGGTCCATGATTTGTTACAGCCCCCAAATAACGGTGCCTTCCGATTTTAGGTGTTTGAGGAGATAACTTTTAGTTGTTGTCCGAATACCTGTTATGTGACATTTGAGGTTTCAAGTGGTCACACAACTTCTACACCAAAAATGTTCCCGACTTTCGGTATTTTTACCATTTTGGCTACATTTTTGATGGTCTCATTGGTCAAGTTTTGTGACCGAAAATTTTCAACATATGTCCATATTTTCGTATAGCTCCCATATAACAATGCCACCCGATTCTCCGTGTTTTGATGATTTTAGCTACAATAGAGCCGTACCTCACGATTTTCCGCATTTTCATGGTTGTGCTTTTATATCATGAAATCTTTGGAGGTATAAAAAAATAGAACGCTATCTCCCGATTTTCGGTATTTTGAAGGTTGTGGACTCAATATCGCACCGAAATTGGTATTTAGTCTTCGATGGCGGTACAAAACGTTCCACCTGAAATGTTTCGTTGTTTGTCCTCTTCTTCATATAGCCCCCATAGAGCGGTACTTCCCGATTTTCGGTGTTTGGAAGGTTTTTGACCAGCGTACGGAAAAACTTTATGAAACATTTGCCAATGATTCGTTTCGTATTTTCCATAAGAACAAAGCAAAAGGAAACATAACCCAAGTTGACCGAACACGCTGTTTAGTTTCGTTTTGTTTACATTCGTGAGTGCGTTCTGTTCGCAAGAAAATTAAAACTTCTCAACTTCACAACAACTCGTAGAGAACGAAACCGTACAATGCGCACTGCAAACGTTTGGTGGTGGTTGTAAAGCAATCAAATGTGTGTGTCTGAATGTGTCATTAATAAATTCGCACAGCAAACGTTTGCAAACGATTAATGTTGTTTCGTTCGTGAATAAAACAAGTCGGAACAGCATAGCCGAAGTACATTGCAGCAATCGTACAGTTTTGTTCTCCTTTTTTAATTGAAGAGTATGTGGTTTTGTATTGAGAACGAAACGATTCCGAAAAAAAAGTTTGTGACTTTTTGTGAACGGTACGGGAATCGTTTCGTTTGTTTGCGTTCATCCCACTGAAATGGATGAAATTTGGCATTTAGTCTTTGTTGGGGGTATAAAACTTGCCATCTGAAATTTGTCAGTATAGGTTCATGTCTTCATATAGGGGTCATACAAATTTTAACCTGAAATATGTCGGTATAGGTCCACTTCTTCATATAGCCCGCAAAGAGCGATACCTCCCGATTTTCGGTATTTTGAAGGTTTCAGCGTCATTAACAAACTGAAATGGATGAAATTTGGTATTTAATCTTCGATTCTAGAAGAGAATTATCAGTATAGCTTAAATTTTTTATATAGCCCCTATAGAAAGGTACTTCCCGATTTTCGGTGTTTGGAAGGTTTCAGCATAATTATCAAACTGAAATTTATGAAATTTTGTATTAGGTATTCGATGGGGGTATAAAATAACCCAGAAGAGTACCCATTGAAGGTTGTGGCCTCCATATACTACTGTCGGTATAGGTCCACGTCTTCCTATAGATTTTCGGTATTTTGAAGTTGTGCCCTCAATATCCCACCGAAATGCCGGAAATGTGGTATTTAGTCAGCGTTAGGAAATAAAACTTTACACCTGAAATTTTCCTGTATTGGTCCACATCTTCATATAGCCTCCGTATAATGCTTCCTCCGATTTTAGGCTTTTTGAGGAGTTCGCCTTCATTTGTTGACCGAACCACCCGTTATGTGACATTTGAGGTTCCATTGGTCACAAAACTTCTCCTCAAAAAATGTTCAACATAGGTCAATGGTTTGGAACATCCCCCATATAACAGTACTTTCCGATTTTCGGTATTTTTAGAATTTTAGCTGTATTTTTTACAGAAATAGCGGTAATTTGACATTTGATGGTATCATTGGTCCCAAAACTTCTTCAACAAAAAATTTCAACATAGGTCCATATTTTGGTATAGCTCCAATATGACAATACCTCCCGATTTTATATTAACTTTACTACCACATCCAATAAATATTTTAGAAACCGGTGATCGAACTCAAAAAAAGAATCGCAATAAATATAATTTTATCCAAAGATATTATTATTTCTTAAACAATATTTTTACCACTTCCAAACACTGTGCTGTACATTTGTTTCAGCACCAAGAGTAGTAGTGAATTTATAATATTTTTCGGGATTTTTATTCATATCACAGCGGCAAAAGCCAACAACAATGTTATCAACTTTGGCAAAACCCACAGAGCCATCGACAAGAAAAGACACCCGATGCGCTCGTTGCGTTGCGACAATGCTGCGCTGCTGTATAAAAACATAAGTGGCCAATGTTAAGGGCATCAGTTGGGTTCATTGTATCTGTAGGGAATCAAGTGGTTCGAACACACGCGTGATCTATAAACGGCTAACAAACACACGCCCAATAAAAAATGTTTAAATTTGTAAGTATATCGCTTAGTGCACAGCTAATATCGAATTGCATCATAAATCTACAATTTAAATTCTCATGTGTAACGCTCATTTCGCCTCGTCTCGTTTAGACGCTGTTGACGCTCTTAATTGTGGGTGTTGCCACAATGGTGGCAAATGGTCAGGTGTACGATGATGAGACAGCCGATATTGTGGAGATGGCCTTTGAGGAGGCTGAGGCGGCAACAACGGATTACTATGCCAATGACATGGAAGATGTGATGGAAGATAATTTGGGTTATGTCTACAACGATGGAGCACTGGAAGATAATATCAATGTGGCAATTAATGCTGCTATTTTGGATAAATACGGCCAGGCTGTGACTAGTGAAAGGGCAGAACTTGAAAATAGTCAAGCGGAAAAAGCTGAACAGATTGAGGAAAATCAGAATATCAGTGGTAATTATGATGAGAGTAATGTGGAGGAAACAACAACAACAACCACAGTTCTTGACAATCATGATGATGAAGTAAAATCTCCAAATTCATTGATTAAAGAAAAATCCGCCAAAGATGTCACAGCAGCAACTCACAAGTCCGGTAAAAGTTTTGTGGCCAAAGCAGCCAAAAAAATTATTGCAGCCACAACAGCAAAACCCGTGGTGAATCCTGTGAAAAATGTTCAATACGATGATAATGATACAATTACCCGTTTTGTCAGCCAGGTCAATGCCGATGGTACTTATGGTTTTGATTTTGCCCAATCAAGTGGTTTGGAGTTTAAAGAAAAGGGCCAAGGTGGTCTTTTCGCCGAGGGTTCATATCAATATATTTCACCCGAAGGCGAACATATATCGGTAACCTATAAGGCCGATGAAAATGGCTTCCACCCAGAATCGGATATTTTGCCAACACCACCACCCATTCCATCCTATATCCTAAAGGCTCTGAAATATATACGCGAACATCCAAGTGCCGAACAAAAAGCCCAACAGAACGCCGAAGTTCAAGCGTAACAATATTTAAACATGTTTTTATTTAAACAAAACAGCAGCCAGTAAGAAAAATATTGTGTTCTTTAGTTTTAAGTTGCTAATATTTATTGTATTAAGTTTTAAGTTTTGTAAAAAAGAAAAACCAAAAAATATATGTGTGAAAATATTTTGTTACCAGTTTTTTGTACAAATTGTTGGTAGACAAGAGGAAAATATTTAAAAATGCAGAAATATTATTTATTTATTTTCTAAATGGCAAACAACTTAGGTAAATATTGCAGCAATTTGAAAATGGTGATAAAAATGCAAGGGTTTGCAATGTGAGAATCAAGAAGCTAGTATCGAAAATTGGTAACTGAAATCAAAAATATACAATTTATTTCAAAATCTTAAACTTGAAATTCTAAAAAGATATAAAAGTCATGATATTTGTATACGGTATCTTTCAATATTTAAAATGTGTTACTGGGAATATTTATTTAAATATAATTATCGTGAAATATATTGGATCTCTATTCTTATATCACTCAAAATTGCATAAAAGTTGTGTTCCAGAACTAAAAAAGTTTTTAAAACTATTACCGCTTTTGCACATTTTGCGTTCCCCTTACCCTGAATACAAAATCGCACAATTTATGTAAAAGTCATTTATCATTTTTTCAAATCATGTTGAATTTTATTGCAGTTTTATTCAATATATTTCTTCTTTTCTATTATGATCAACTTTCAAGCGACAAACAGAAGGAGAATTTTACGCCCCATAGAAACTTTTGTGATTTCTTAAAATTTTTTCAAAATTAATTTAACACCTAAATTTTTCCCTCTTCTTCACCGCTACCTAATCGATCAGTGACCTTTTGTGCAAATTATTCCCAATCGTTCCATGCAATAAACTTTACCTTAACCTTGAACCCATTTAATAGCTATCCCATAAATCTTCTAAGTTATCACCTTGTGTCTTGTCATCATTGGCATCATCATCATCTACATCGCCACCACCCTCTCAATTATGACCATAAATAAATTTTGAATAAACAACAAATTAATTCAATAATGACCCAAATTTTTTGTTAGCACAACAACAGCAGCAACAACTTCCCATCAAGGTCAATGCTACAATGCATTGTGACATCTCTTTTGATAACAGAAATCAAATCAAAATTAACACCATCCGACCAAATGACCGACTGACTGACTAACTAACCAACTTGGGGATTTCTCCAACGGCTAAAGAAAACTACCAATGACGACGGCAACAACACAAAAGAAATACCTATAAAAACATGTTTTTGTTTGTTTCTTTCTTTATTTTGGCATTTTTCTGGGTTTCATTGTAATTTCACATTATATTTATCCGAATCTCAAGTGAGAAAACCAAAACTTTATAAACACGCATCCCAATACTTTGGCAAAGAGTTGGTCGTGGGGCAACAATCACTTGCACGCAAAATATGGCAACATAATAATTTACAACAACAGATGTTACAGATAATAAGATTGGGAAGACCCTACCTACCTACTACCGAAAGGTGAAAATAAAAGAAATGTTGGGAAGCAAAAACAAGTTGTTTAAAATATGTAGGTAGGGTCGGGCCATGTTATGACTTATATTTCGTATAAAACCGGTGTAACTATCGAACGAATTGTTTGCACCAAACTTACCTGTCGATTCAACAAAATCGTCATGTTGATTGGTTGGCGCTTCATCTGTAAATAAAGTTTATTTCAAAGAAAAAGACACTGCATGTTTTGTGTATTTACTGCCACTAACATAAGCATATTCTACTGGCGAGTTATGCAATCGCTTGTAAATCAAAACAAATCGTAAACTCAACGCACAATGATTCAGAATTCGATTTTTTTTAAACTAAGGCAACCAATTATCAAAATAATATAATGAACTTTGTGCGAAATACGTTTAAGATGAAATTATGGTTGAGCTGATCGAAATAGCAATAATTTGGCATTTAGGGTTCCTAGTGGTCAACGAATTTATCTAAAACAAGTAAAAAGATAAAGCCACTAGTCGTTTAAACGCAAATGGTTGCAAAAATTGACGTAAATCTAGGATATTTTTGCAAATTTTTGTGGAGTTTTCTTGCATTTTGTTATAGTATTGTCTGTTATCTTTCATTTCGTGCTTATAAAGCTTCATTTGGCCTATGCATTGCCACGCAATAGGCATAAAAGGCAAGCAATCAAAAAATCGACTTTTTTGTAGTTTGGGATAACAATTTAATCATATACATATATTACTAAGGGATTGGCATGAAGGAATACACCAATATTACCCTGCAAAGTTTTCGGCACTTTTAAAAGAAGGACCGATTGCAGGAAAACTATACGTTTTAGAGATAAAAGTTATTAAAAAATCTTAAAAAAAAAATTCTGGGCGTTAAGTGGGTTTGTTGGAAGTCCCATATGTATGAGTTACATTATGGCAACACACACATATACAGTAGAGATAATTAAAATGTTATTAGGATCATGCACACACATTGTATAGGTAGAAATAAGGTTTCGTGTGTAGCATTTAAGTAGAATAAGATCACTCGTAATAAAGACACCAACAGAGCAACACGCGTTTTTCATTTCCTCCACGCAGCAGACATCAACACAAGAATAAGTTTCAACAGGTTTATGTTCGTCCGGGTCAACCATTTTGTAACCTCCACCACGTGTTATTCTGAAGTACTAATTTCTTTCACCACATCTAAGCATATTACTAAGAGAAGTAGAATATGGTAACTGAAGAATATCACTTTCTTTTAAACAATGTTTAATACCAATGATACATGCATTCCCATTCAAAATCCGAAATACCATGTTACAGTCATTCGATTTGGACAATGCGTGTACAACCTGCAAAATACGTAAAATCTGGATTCATATTGAGAATATACTAAAAGACGAACCCAGATACAGCTCGCAATTTTAAAGATAGAGAGTCAATATTTGGTACAGAAGTTTTTATTACTTACAGGATGGTTGGTATTGAAAATGGGATATATCGGTCCACGTTTTGATATAGCCCCCATAGAACGGTACCTCCCGATTTTCGGTTTTTAAGGTTTTAGCTTCATTAACCTACCAAAATGGCTGAAATTTGGTATGTAGTCTTCTTTAGGAGTATAACACTTTCCCCCAGAATTTTGTCGGTATCGGTGCACGCCTTCATATAGCCCCCATAGAACGGTACCTCCCGATTTCCGGTATTTTGAACGTTGCGGCCTCAATATTCCACCGAAATGGCTGAAATTTGTTATTTAGACTTCGTTGGGGGTACTCAAACTTCCCCTTTAAATTTGTCGGTGTAGGTCCACGCCTTCATAACGCCCCCATGGAAAGGTACCTCCCTATTTTCCATATTTTGAAGGTTGTGGTTTCAATATTCCACCAAAATGGCTGAAATTTGGTATTTAGCTCGCTTTCATATTGCCCCACTTCCGACTAAAATTCGTCGGTATAGGTCCACATTTCGATATAGCCCCCTTAGAACGGTATCTCCCGATTTTCGTAATACTGAAGATTGTGACGTCAATATCCAAGAGTCATAAAATATTCCAGAAGAGTATTATCAGTATAGGTCCACGTCTTCCTATATCCCCATAGAAGCGTACTTCTTGATTTTCGGTATTTTTTAAGTTTTAGCTACATTCTCTACCCGAAATATAGGAAATTTGGTCTTCTTTGAGTCTAAAAACTTTCCGTCAGAAATTTGGCGGTATAGATCGACGTTTTGAAATAGCCCTTATAGAACGGTGCCTCACATTGTTTTACCTAAATTTCTGAAATTTAGTATTAAGTCTTCTTCATACGAAAGGAAACTAATTATTCGATTTTACTTCAATACAACTTGTGGTGGAGGGTATAACAAGTTCGGTCCGGTCGAACTTAACGCCGTTCTAACTTGTTATTTATACCACGTTTGTAAAAACAACAATTCTTATGTTTTTGCCCAAAATAACCAAGAAGGTCAAAATTCATTGAACAGGGTCCGTTGGGGTCTAAAGCAAAATATTGGCATACATATGGTAATATTCAAAAATGTTTTACAATCGTTGAAGATGAGGTTCACCATTTAATAAGTCGCGAACTGTCAATATATTCATATTACATATATTTTTTTGTAATATGAATATATTTATATTAATTGAAGTTTTTTAGCCGGGGTCTCATAATATATACCATAATAAATAAATTAGGTAGTTTGGGAATTCCCGACTTTTTTCCATTCCGGGAAATCGGGAATAAAAATTTCTCATTCCCGGGAACCCGGGAATTCCCGGGACTATGAGAAATCGAGTTCGTGATGCATAGACGTGACAGAGAATAAACATAAAGGAAATAAATACGCCTTATATTTATAGTTGTATCATTAGTTATCTCTTTGGAACAATATTAACGACGATGCGCCAAAATCTTGAAAGTACCAACACAATTTATATGGCGGCTGGTCAAGCCAACCAATTCTTTTTTGCAAGGTTGACCTTTTGTGTACAAATCTTCACAATTGTACCACGGTGGCATCAAAGATATAGATATATAAACATACATACTATACCCAGCAAAAATACTCATTACAAATTGACCTACTTTCTAAATATTTTAACAAGGGCATGTCATAGGAAGTCAGTACTTATTTTTGGCCACTAAAAAGTAGATAAGTAAGTAGTTACGACTTGAAGTAACCAGAGAGGGACTACTGATTTATCTACTTTTTAGTGACCAAAAAATAAGTATTGACTTCCTATGACATGCCCTTGTTAAAATATTTAGAAAGTAGGTCAATTTGTAATGAGTATTTTTGCTGGGTATAGTATGTATGTTTATATATCTATATCTTTGATGCCATCGTGGTACAATTGTGAAGATTTGTACACAAAAGGTCAACCTTGTAAAAATCTTTTATCAACGGACTTATTCTATGATCGACACGGCCTTCGAACCATAAAAAGAACGTCCCATATCATTGACCTATGACATGCCCTTGTTAAAATAATTAGAAAGTAGGTCAATTTGTAATGAGTATTTTTGCTGGGTAGTTATTACTGTCCTCCATTCATAATATACACGATTTGCCACTTACACATTATATAGTTTTTACAATAATTTTGGAGAAAACAACGATTCGAATCGATCACAGAGTTTATATCTTAGCAAATTAATATACTTCAACAATGTCATTAATAATAATATGGACTAGAACAACAAGGAAACGGCTCCAAAAAGATAAGATTTAAGTGAGTTTATACAGACTTCGACTTCCAGAAAAAACAATAATTATTGAGAGGACCAAAATGTATGTATTTTACACGAATTATCGTGATTTTTACTATGGACCCTAAGTTTGTTACAAATGATCGGGAATCACGAATTATCGGGACATGAATAATCGCTATTCCACTATATTATCAACATTAAATAACTATAAGACAAATAAGATAAGACTTATATATGAAAAATACCCGGGAAATCCCCGGGAAATCCCGTCCGAAAAAAATCGAGAATTCCCGGGAAATCCCGGGTCGGGAATTCACGACTAGAAACTCTAGTGGAAGCTGTGTTGGTGGTAATATATTATTTATTTTTTTTTATTTTATAATAGATTACAAACATTCAATTACAATAAATTTTCCGGTAATATGTTGTACTTATATATGTATGTGTATGTAAATCTATATTCGTCTTAACATTTTTGTGTTGTGAGACGGAATGGCATAAAAATTAATATTTTTGTGTAGTGTGTATAAGAAAAAAACAAAAACATGTTTAAAAAATTTTAGTTAAATTCATCTAAAATTAATCTTCTATATTGCAAACAGCATACTATGTATTCATACAATGCTTTAAATCCTCTTGTATCATTTAAAATGTCTAGAACTTCATTATTTGTAAGACAGGTCTTTAAGAAATAGCGTTGTCTGTATTGTTTCAAAACAGGACATTTTCCAATAAAATGAGAAGTATTCTCTACTTCATCTAAATTGCATAGTGTGCAGAGGCCCACGGAAGAGGATTTAAAACATCGAGCGTTCAAGTCTAACATTCCACCCCTAGTTTTGATAAGAACACCAACCATGTATGAAGGTAGTTGTATTAAAGATTGTGATTCACCGAAATACGTTAATTGTGGATATAGATCGTGAAATTGCGATCTTCTTGCCAAAGAAATGTTATCCAACAATTCTTTGTTATAAAGAGATTTAAGGATATGTTTCGAGTACATACACAGTGGATTATGAGCATTAGGAGGAACGTATTGAATTTTCTGGCTTATGTTACACCATTCTGCAGCCCAATATGAACCTTCACTGATAACAACATTTGCTAGTATTTTAGGCAATATGTGATTAGGTAGACTAAGCGCTCTGTTTATGTAACTGAAATGTATTTTTAAAGTATCTAGATACAGACTTGTTAGACCTGTTTCAAGGAATAACATGTAATTTGGTGTATTTTTTGGAAGTCGTAGCATTTTTTTAATAAAAAACCTTATGAGTTTTTCTACTTCCTCGTGTTTTACATATCCCCAAATCGGCGCTCCATAGAAAAGGATTGACCTGGATGCTGCAGAAAAAATTTTCAATTTATTATGATTGTTAATTTTAGGGTTATTAATATAAGTTGACCATGTAGATGCAATTGACATTTTAGCCGCTTTTAGTTTAGATGATAGGTGCTTCTTGAAAGAGAGATTGTATGTTAATTCGATACCTAAGTATTTGTAACTGTTAACGATTTCTATGTTATTTTCCCCGTATTTCCAGCATAGCGTTTTGGATATTCTTGGATTTTCTAAATTTACTTTTAAGCACCACAAATTACAGTACTCGTACAATGAGTCAATCATTTGCTGTAATTTATCAATAGAATCAGATAATATTACTATATCATCTGCGTAAAGCAGAATTTTAATTGGCGAGCCTGTTACGTCTACACCGTGGGGCAGTGTATCGGCCAGGTCGTTTAGATAGAGAGCAAACAAAACTGGGCTTAATACACAACCTTGACGGACACCTTGGTCAACGGAAAACGGATCTGAAAGTGAGTCACCGACACGAACTTGGCTAGTATTGTTTGTATAATAAAGTTGCAGTATGCGGATAAATTTAGAAGACAACCCAGTAGCCGACAGTTTGTAAAAGAGAGAGTTTCTGGGAATCATATCAAAAGCACACGAAAAATCTACAAAAAACGCATACGTGTTTTTCCCTGCCAACTTATTTAAGTGAATTATATTTACCAAATTGAAAATATTGTCTGTGGTAGAATAGTGTTTTCTGAAGCCAGCCTGATATTCATTGAGTATGTTGTTATGCTCTATCCATTGTGTAAGCCGGTTCAAAATAACATTGTTGAATATTTTGCAAAGAGTATCCATCAGTGATAGGCCACGGTAGTTATTTGCGCAATTGGGATCACCTTTTTTATGGAGTGGCAATAAGATCGAGTTATGAAAGCTAACTGGGAATTTTTCTTCAACAAATATTACATTAAGAATGGTTAGAATCTCTTTCACAAAGCAAGGGGGGGTATTTTTATAAAATTCATAACATATGCCATCAGGACCAGGGGCTTTGTTTTCTTTTAAACTAGATATCACTATATTTAATTCACACAACCGTATGGGGCAAACAAGATCATGGTCTGAGTTCTCTGGTAAGCACCAATAGAAACAATTTTGTTGGGTTGAATTTAATAGATTGCCAAAATATTGTCGAAAATCATCTGCTGTAAGTTCCCCTATCTGCTTGAAGTTTTTCCTTTTCAGGCTGTTTGATACTTTCCACCAGTCTTTGGAAGTGGACACAAAGTTCAACTTGGATAGGTTATCATTATAAAAATCCAGTTTCGTAGTGTAGCAACAGCGTTGGTATTCTTTCCTAGCACTTAGGTATCTCTCTCTATTGTTCAGTGTGTTGTCTCTTCTATATATGTTAAGATGGCTCATCATTCTTTTACGCAGACGCGCACATTTCCAATTGAACCATTTTTGTTTGGGCTCAAAACAGTGTGGTTTTTTGTGATTGACATGAGCACTTCGGATTTTACTTTTGATTGATTCGACCATAACGTCTACAGACTCATTACTGCAGTTATTTGTAGTGCCGGTTAAGTTAGTAAGATTTTGCGAATATGTCATAGCAGCTTGTTTATTCCAAAGAAGTTTTACTGGTTCATTATTTCTTACAATAGTATGTGTGTTTGGAATCTGAAATTCTATTTCCAATGGCATGTGATCAGAAAAGGGTTTGTTTTAAATTTTTAAGTTACGTGTGTATGCTAATAAACCAATAGAGCATATACAGTAATCGATTACTGAGCAACCAACACCGCCACAAAAACTTATTTCACCGTCTAAATCCCCGCTTATCCTACCATTCAGCACAATTCCGCCTATCTCATCAAGGGTCTCTAAAAGACGTCTACCACAGGTGTTTAGAACGTTGTCTTTTGAGTTACGAGTGGCATTTATATGTGAAAATTCTTGAAGAAGCTGTTTGTCAAGGTCTTGTTCTGGACCTATTCTGGCGTTGAGGTCCCCAACAATACAAAAGTTGGCAGGCGAAAGTTGGTTTAAGAAGTCATCGAAAGAGCAGAAGTCATCCTCCCAATTTGTGCAATTTAAATAACGTGGAATAAAATAAATCAAATCGTGATTAAATTTGGCAGAAAGTGCGACATTATTATTATGGTGGTAATATAAAAAATGGGTAAAAATGTTTTGAAGTTAGCAAGTTTTTTGTGTTTTTTCTTGATTTCTGGTCAAACCAGGGAAAATTCAGACCTGAGCTCAAAGAAAGAATTGAAGAATACCTCTTAGGCAACATTGTTTTAAACTATGACTTCTCGATATATACAGTGCATTCCCCTTAAATCGTTGCTGACATTTTGAAGTTTTGAAATCGGGGTTTTTTACATTTTTCTTATAATTGGAGGGTGCAACTAACTATTTATTGGATTGTAGGACTCGTGATTCCACGTCATTTGATGTATATCTCATGAGTGTTCTCCGTACAGCTCCCTAGTAATAAGAGTCCAAAGTCGAATTTTTGGTGCGTAAATTTTCTTCAAAAACCTATTTTTTGGCTTCAAAATTTACAACTGTGACTCAGGTACCCTTGAACCCCGCGCGATTTTAGTTTTTTTCCGCGCCGGATTTAATGAGCCCTACCGCGATAGAATCCATCCACTAAAACCGCTGATATAGATACCCTGAAAATAGGAAAATAAGCAAAATTTTATTTTGACTAATCCGCATACTAAACCTCGATTTCCCTAAAAATTTTTTACATAAATAGAATCCTTTATGCGCGATTATAATATATGTCTAAAAGGTGTGTCATAAATTTCAGAGATTCGGGAGTAGTATTCATATTTAACCAAAAATAGAATCAGGAAGCACATCCGCGGTTCTTGACGAATCTGTATAAAATTTGTCTTATTGACGTATTTTTAACAGGGGGTCACTGAAATCGGATTCGCCTTATGATCATATGAACATCGCGTTATTTTTACCCACATCAAGCATTTTGGTGTAGTAAGATGCAACTGGTGGCACACTTTGGTCGCTGAATGAAACATGGTAAAATGCAAATATATTGACAGAGATGCACTCGCTCTATGCGAAAAGCACATGCGCCTCAACTGATTCTAACTATTTCGCGCGTTAAACGGTTTTTAACTTTTATGTTTTTTCTTTGATTGTAATATCGAGTGATATTGATTTATTTCCTAATTCTATTGCTTATCACACTAAGCAAATGTACTTTCACGATGATAAACTACTTTCCTTGAAGAGGTTTTAGCAAAATAATTCTGGTTTTGTTTGGAAATTTAGCGAAATAGTAGAATAACTCCCAAAAAATGTTCTCAAATTTTTCGTATTAAACCAAATAAAATATATTCTTGAAATAATGTTCCAACAATAAACTTTTGTCTTTTATTGTAGCTGCAATATGCAATTTAAAATCCTAATCTATAAAATTTTGGTCTCACATTTTTCACATCACTCAAGATTTTGCGAAAACAGCGGTTTAAAAAATGTAGTGGCATGGGAGCTGTATCCGATTTGTCCCAAAAATAGTGTGTGATGCTACATCCACGGTTCTTGATGGATTTTATCGAAATAGGTTTAGATCGATGTATTTTTTTATGGATGATAGTGAAATCGGATGCGCATAAAAAGTGCATGCACTTTGTGCAACTTATAAGCGTTAAACCGTTTTTTGCACACTACACTACATCTTAGCCGCCAAAGTAAATCCTGACAAATGTGTACAAATTAAAAGAGAAGAATTCGCCGTATTGATAAACCGCATGCGCATCAAGTGATTTTGAGGATTTCGCGATTTACACGCATTTCAAAATGAACATTACCCGATACAGATTTATTTGAAGATTATACCCTATTCAAAGGAACCCAAAATTTATTTGAACGTTACCCATATCTTCCGTTCGATGTTAGCGTGTACGCGAGAACTGATTAAAATAAAAACATGTGATTTTTTGAGTGAAATTTAACTGAAACAGAAGAACAACTCCGACCTAATTTTCCTACAGCTTCTTCAACTAACTCACAAAATAAATTTGAAAAAATACTTTCTCTTACAAAAATATTATAAATTTCCTCAATATATTTTTTGTTTTTGCTATAATTGCAAACCGCTAAACAGCTTTGTATATTTTTGGTTTCATTTGTATCTTCGTGATGTTTGGATTACGTACATATTTTTAAAATATTCTTCCGATGCATAAACAGCTTAAATGTTATTAAAACGAGATGCAAGCCAGCAATGTTTTTAAATTCTTTCTGAATTTCAGAGAAAATTTACAACTTTTTCACCAAAGTTATGGGACCTCAGTAAACATATAGTATGTAGGAAGCCATAAATTAACACTGTTTCTCAATATAATGAATAGCGTTTTTATAAGATTTTTTCTTATAATCAGAATTGAAACCGCCATAACATTTGCGCACAATAACCAAAATTAGTATCTCGAACAGATTTGAGATTGGGAATTGTTTCTCAATCCATGTACAAAAAATCTTTCATGTAGCTTAAAAAAAAATTAATTTTTTTCAAATGGAATATTAAAAATTTTTGACTTTTCCTCATATATACTTTATAGGGTCTCCGATGAATATTTCGATGTGTTACAAACGGAATGACAAATATAATTATACTCTCCATATTATGGTGGAGGGTATACAAATATGTTAAGCCATATTCACATGCATGGATTTTATGGGTATATCTTTTAAAATTGAATTAAGTATTTGCCATTATATATAAACCATCATAATACAAAAAATTGCTTAATTAATTAAATAGGGGAAATTTTCCTACAATTAGACAACGAAATCGCCATGTTGGCAAGTCAAAAATTAAGTCGCCAAACGTGTTGATAAATCGTCACGTTTGGCGAGAAATCGCCATATCTGACAGCCCTGGCTTCAACATAAATAATAATTTATGAAGTTATTATTAGACATCGGATTTTGCATATTTGCATACTTTTTATTAATAAAGATACGAAAATTCTGATTGGACCAAAATTCGTTTTGAAGAAAACTGAATGCAATGACAGGCTCATATTTTTCATTTTTTTGCATATTTGCATATTTTGCATATGCACAAGATATGCAAAAAATATGCAAAATATGCAAAAAAAATATGCAAAATATGCAAAATATGCAAAAAATATGCAAAATTTGCAAGTAATTTTTTGACAAAAATCATCAAATTAAATTTGGGAAGTCATCAAAAAGTGTTTCAAATTAAGTTTATTGCCGTTAAACGTCGATTTCTTAGCAGATTATCATGTTATTAATTATTATTCCGCCACATCAATAAATCTGGACTAAAAGACTTAGAAAATTTCCTATAACCCAGCCTTCTTATTACAACATAAGTTGCTTTCTAATACAAATTTGTTCAAAAACTCAATTAGAAATGTCAAAATGTACGTATCCAAATATGTTGATAGTTTCTGCTCGGCCAAAATTGTCTGACAGAATAACAAATGAGCTAGAAATTAAGACTAAGAAAATATTGAATATTACATAAAATCTTTCATATTTTATTAAAAGCATATAAAAAATATATACGGTGCCATCATGAATATTTCCCTCTGAATTTTCCACACGGAAAATAATTTTAAAAGGTGAAATTCTTTTAAAATCAATATTTGTTAAAAGTTGAAAACTACTACTTCATTATGGCGTATTCTAGTCGAATCGACACAAATATTCCCTTTTTGGGCATAAATACGGAAATAAAAAATTGTGAAATTGGGGAAAGGAAACAAATTCTGCACGGAATTTTTATTCATGATTTCACTGATAACTATATTTTAATACCCTAAGGGTATTATGTCTTAGTGAATGAGTTTGCAACATCCAAAAGGAAACGAAATAGACCCACAGTTCCTTTTGATGATCTGCATAGATTCGCACTTATCCATCTCGCCATGTCTTTTATAGACCACTTCGCATAAAAATTGGGGATTGTTTGGCCCTAGGGCGATCCCTATTTTGGTAAGAATCGATTCAGATTTGGCGGGGCCGTCTATATGATACCCTACACCACTGTGAATATGTAAAATATAAATCGGAGCTATATCCAATACTTAACAGAGTTCGATATAATTTGTCACATTTTTTTCCCGACCGAATTCAGTCACACATTCCAAATATCATTGAAATCGGACTTATGTAGCGTGTTTGGTGCAGCAGATACGCGAAATCGGCCGAAAATATATATAGGAGCTATATCCTAATCTGAACCGATTTCGATAAAATTTGACACATTTATTTCTAGACCGAATTCATTCACACATTCCAAATTTCATCGAAATGGGAAATATGTAGCGTTTTTGGTACAGAAAATACGTTAAATCGGCCACAAATATATATGGGAGCTATATCCAAATCTGAACCGATTTCGAAGTAATTTGGCACACTTATTTCTAGACCAAATTGAGTCAAACTTATTTCTAGACCAAATTGAATCAAACATTCTAAATTTCATTAAAATCGGACGTATATAGATTGTTTGATGCAGCAAATACGTGAAATCGGGCGAAAATATATATGGGAGCTATATCAAAATCTGAACCGATTTCGATATAATTTGGCACATTTAGTTCTAGACTGAATTCAGTCACACATTCAAAATGTCATCGAAATCGGACATATATAGCGTGTTTGGTACAGAAAATTTAGTCACACATTTAAAATGACATCAAAATTGGACGTATGTATATAGCGTGTTTGGTGCAGCAAATACGTGAAATCGGGCGAAAATATATATGGGAGCTATATACAATCTGAACCTATTTTCACCAAAGCAATAGCGTTCTTCCTATGGCTTAAAAAATTGTAGTCCCCAATTTTCAGCTGAATCGGACAAAAAATGCGACCTGTACGTTGCGAACAAAAATACATGGACAGACGGACAGACATGCATAAATTGACTCAGAAAGTGATTATATGTATATCCCCAAGACGAACTATGGATCTATTTCGTTTCCTTTTGTATGTTACATACAAATGCATAAAGACATAATACCCCTTACCACAGTGTGGTGTAGGGTATAAATAGCGATGTCTAACTCTAGCTCCTTTGTTTTTCTGCTAGACAAATTTTTTCCGATTAGAAACTATCACCATATTTGGACACGCTGATTTTGACATTTCTGATTGAATTTTTGAAAATTTTCCATTATCTATCTACATTTGTATAGGAAGCAAATTATGTTGTAATAGAAATAATGGGTTATTTGACATTTTCTCACCTTGTGAAAACTGATTTAAGTCTTGTTAGTCTAGATTTATTGCTGTGGCGGAATATCTGGAGAGTTTCAATAATATAATAATCTGCAAAAAACTATGTTAAACGTCAAAAAAATTAATTTAGAATGCTTTTTTGATGTTTTTTGTCAAAAAAACACTTGCATATTTAGCATATTTTTTGCATATATTTTGCATATTTTTTGCATATATTTTGCATATTTTTTGCATATTTTTTGCATATTTTTGATATGACCCCAAATATCGAAAAATTGACCCTCAAAACGCCTAGATCCAAAATTTGAGTCCAATCGGATAAGAAATAAAAAACATGCTAAAATCCGATGTCTAGTTATTATTTACCGAAAAGGATGTTTTGGTTAATTTAACTTGTAGAATACACGATAAAGTCGAAAAAATACAAAGATAGCCACAAATTGTAGAAAAACGAATAAATTGTTTTCGAAGTCGAGTGGTTTCATTAGCCCCATTTAGCTGTGAATCAAATGACTAGACTCAACATCACTTTGTGCGACATCTGTTAGGAACAGAAAATGAAATCTTTAGTGTCTATACTTTTATTGGTCTATGAATATAATCCTTATAGTTAATATCATGTGGTGTAGCGTATCAAATATTTGGTCCGAAATTCTTAATGCGTAAATTAAAAAAAATATTTAGTACTTAATTCTATGTAAAAACTTTAAGATGACCAACTATTCATATCATAAACAACTTCTGAATGGTGAAAATATCTTACATTGCATTGATCTTATCTTATTTTGTTTTGTTGCCATTCATCGACCCCAACTGCATGTATACACATTCAAAACTCAAAGCTGTTGAAAATATTTCAACTTGTGTATTCGTATAATCGTCGATACACATCAAAGCTGAGCTTATTGTAGCTTTAAAGCGCTAATATTCGTTAAAAATAAACTTTCTGTCTTTGCGATCAACATAAAGCATAAATTTTAGATAAAAAGTAAAGCTTTTATCTACAGCAAATTAAGTTTTATAGGAAACTAAATTGAAATAATCTGTAGCATATTGGCATGTTATGCCTAATGTCGTATTATACATATCAAACTGTATTACTGCACTTATTAAAATAGCCCAAAGGTTTGTAGCAAGATTTTCTATGTGCGAGACAGGAATGCTTACCATTTCAATATGTTGCTACCCAATTCGATATACACGTATCACATTCAGACACCAATTCAGTAAGAAAATAACAGTGACATTCAAAACGTTTTATCCGCTTTAAAAGCGTTTAAAACGTATAGTGAACCTGTCATATGTATATATTTATTTATTGATAACTTAATTATAACTTTAGATTACAACAAATTTCAAATTTATAACAGCTGGTTCAAATTTACAAAAGCTTGTATATGGATTACACCATGTTACAAAAGATGACAAAAAATTTGTGCAGGGGTTCTGACGTAAAATTTTTGTCTTGTTAAATACCTTTGTCGTTGGAATCGAGCTTAATGATAAACAATGCAAGTGAAAAAGGAAAGCCGACGACTGGAATCATTGTATGGCTTTCATGACAAACGCTTAGCTTATCAGCGTAGTCTTTGAAAGTTATGAGTTTGGCTCTGAACACTAACACGCCGTGACAACACTTTATTCCTTGTGTTTTTCAAGGACGTGGGTTTAAACCCCAGCCTAGCTCAGCTGATTTTACTTATTTGAAGATTTAGCTTTTTAGGAGAAGATCATTTCTAGAATTAATTTCTCGTTGGAATCCAGCTTAATGATCAATAATGCAAGTGAAAAAGAAAAGCCGTCGACTCGAACCCTCACACCCACCACTATGTGACATGACATGTTTCGACTTTGCATTTGAAAGAGCAAAAGTTAGATGATAGCGAAGCCGTCCCACATCCGATATGTCAGAGGAGCCTTTACCAAAGGCGAAACATGCCATGTCACTTAGTGGTGGGTGTGTGGGTTCGAGTCGTCGTTTTGATATAGCTCCCATATAATGGTACCTCCCGATTTTCGGTATTTCGAGGGTTTTAGCTACATTATTTGACGGAACTACTCGTAATTTGACTTTTGAGGTTCCCTGCAGTTATAAATTCTTTCCACGAACAGTTGTAAAGTTAGGTAGACACTTTGATATACCCCCATAGGCCGTACATTTCACCTGGCTGAACACATTTTTTAGATTAGATTAGATAATTTAGGCATGGTCTAAAAATGCTTTCCCTAAAATTGTGAAAGTAAACTAATTATTCCATTTTAATTATGACTATTTTATGGTGGAGGGTATAAAAAGTACGACCCGGCCGAACTTCTTTGGGGCTGCAAAACTTTTCCTCAGAAATTTGTCAGTGTATGCCCACGTTTTGATAAAACCCCTATACAACGATACTTCCTGATTTTCAATATTTAGATGGTACTACTACACCGCTTGATATGATGTCTTTTGAAGCAAAAGTCTACTGCAGTTACAGTAACTTGGTATTTCGGATTCCCAATGGGATATGAAAATGTTGGACCAATGTCAGCTACCGCGTTCTATTGTCGTGACCACAAGCCATTTAAGATGGCCACTTTTGGACCATTATATCTGGAAGCGTGAACTTGCCCTCGAAACACATAATATCGCTGTAAACTAGACCATAAACATAACCTTTGAAAGAAATTCCACGATGTATAAAATTTCGCCCAAATCGAATACTCAATTCATAAGTATTCGTACTCAGGTGGTGCCGGCAGGGTTTATCAGAGATTTTTAGTCATTATCGCAGGAAGTATGATTCGTTCAAGAGTTATCGTGTTATCGTGCAGCCAAAAATAGAATAGAATTGTTAGGTTTTTGGGTTCTCACGATTTTGCTTGGAAACCGCAAACCCTTTCGAAATCGTACTAAAGAAAAGAATCCGCAAAAACTTCCCATGTGTAAGCTCTTTTACATTGAAAGTTAGTTCAAGCGCAAGGTGATTAAAGTTTATATATCCTCTTTAGTCTAAATGCTGAGGGTACCACAATATTTTCACACAATATTGCAGAAAAGTGCAGTATAATTTTTTGATTTTTTTCAACAGTTTGTTTTTCGGGCAGCTTCATGGTAGAACAAATATGAGGTACAGTAAATACTACAACAAATACAGCTCAGCAAGAACCACGTAGAAATTTGTTTTTGTTTGTAAGGATAGTGTCAAAAGTATATGTAAACAAAATAAGGAAATATCTATAAATTATTTGAATTTAAAAAGGAGAAAAAGTTTCAATCTTATGTTTTTGAAATCAAAGAAGCACATGTTTATTATAGGCCGTTTACATATAACCGGGTTAACCCAGTGGGTTTGGGTTTCAAATGTCAATTCCATTAGGTATACGTCAACTAAATCCTCATAAAGAAGGTTAACCCGGCAAAAAAGCTCTAGTGTGTACGGAGTTTTAGGGCTTTATTTTTTTAAAACTTAAACAAAATACCTCACATATTAAAAAACGTTGTACCGCCTCTATAAGCGGTGTTTTATTGTGCGGCTCGTCGTTCTGACTTGGAGGAGGTTACATATCATTGATATGAAGAAGTCTTTCTGGGAAATAGTTTTTTTCTGCATGATATATTTTTTCTTCAAAAAATATATATCCCTAATGTACATCGAAATATAAATAAATATATAAAATGTCGTATGGAATTTGACACTAACGTTACAACCCAGTTCTGTAAGCTGTATATTGCTCTACCATGGGGCAGATTTTACTACGATACAAGTTTTTCCTGGAGCAAGTCCATACTTCCCGAGAAAAGTTAGTTCAAGTTCCAAGATGGTTCTTATCACATATCTCGCGTTACACTCCCAACAAAAGCTTCTAAAATGGTACGATATATCTTGAACAGAGAAACCGATTTGGTCCAAACTTTGGATCTTAGAGTACCTCCCTCAAAAATTTTAACATTTGGACAAGTCCACGCTTCTTGATAAAGTGGTCCAAAAGCTTAAATTATACTGTGACTGACTGAAATTATTAGTGGGCGCGATATCTAGAGTTGTGCCAAAGGAACTACATTGAACTATGTAGTTCATTTCACAGTTCCAATGGCCCACATTTTTTGTATGAACAAACTGCGTATACTTAATACCACACGTTACATTTTATGATGTTACTCATACGTTTCGGAACTAGTACAAGGAACTAGGACTAGCGATATCCATCGAAAGCAATGACTACCAATATAAGATCTAACTTCACTGCAATGCTTTTGAGCTTCTTTCAAACCCATATTTTTGTCGGCAAATTCATACGTCAATAAAGCGCCACAAAATTCTAAAAACACCCTAAATACATAATTTCTGGGGAACAAGATTTTTGTTGTATATTCGGTATTTGATCTGTCTATAAATGAAAGTTTCAATTCACACCGCCTGAGGGTATATCTGTCGATAAGGCCGACAAATACTTTTTTCTTGTTTTTATAGCCTCCACCATAGCATAAAGGGTATGTCAAATTGGTTTTACTATTTGTAAATCATCGAAATAATTATTTGCGACCCCATAAAGTATATTTTCTTAGTCAAGCTGAAATTCTGAGTCGAATTCAAAGTATTGACGCATAGCCCCCATACAAGGGTACCTCCGGATTTTAAGTATTTTGAGGATTTTAGCTACATTTTTAAACGATCTAGCTGTAATTTAAAATTAGTGGTTCTTAGTGGTTCCAATTCAAAAATTTTCAATATAGGTCCATGTTTTGGTATAGCTCTCATATAATGGTACCTACCGATTTTGGATATTTTGAGGGTTTTAACTAAATTTTATGTCCGAACTTCCTGTAATTTGACATTAGAGGTTCTCTGCAGTCATGAAACTTCTCCACCAAAATTTGTAAACATTGGTCCATGTTTTGGTATAACCTCCATATAACAATACGTCCCGATTTTAAGTATTTTGAGGATTTTAGCTACATTTTTAACCGAACTAGATGTAACTCATCGTTGGAAGTTTTTAGTGGTCCCAACACCTTCCCACCAAAAATATTCAATATAAGTCCATGTTTTGGTATAGCTTCCATATAACTTCCTCACGATTGTAGGCATTTTGTGGATTTTAGCTACATTTTTTACATTTAATTTGAGGTTCCCAGTGCACAGTGGTCCCACTTGTATGGGAAGATGCGACAAAAATATTTATAATCGCCGGATCAATCAGATTTTTTCAGTATATGCTAAAAATAAGTAAAAAATACTTTAGGCAAAAAATCATCAATATGAGTCCGGTTTTTCCTATAGCCCCAATGTAGCGGTACCACCCGATTTCAGGTATTTTTAAAGCTTTTATCTACATTTTCGGCCCTAATTGGCTTTACTTCGGTATTTTGGGTTCCTAATGGTCAAAAACCTTCTGCGCCAAAAATTGTGGTCTTAGGTCCAGGTTTCGGTATAGCTCTCATATTGCGATACCTCCCGATTTTCAGGTATTTTGAAGATTTTGTCAACATTTTCAGCCCAAATTGGTTGTAATTTGCCATTTGCAGTTCTCAATGATCAAAAAACTTCTGCGCCAAAAATTGTGGTCTTAGGTCCAGGTTTCGGTATAGCCCTTATATTACGGTACCTCCCTATTTTTATCTACATTTTCGGTTCGAATTGGTTGTAATTTGCTATTTGGAGTTCTTAGAAGTTAAAAAAAGTCTCCGACTGGTATCGTGGACATGAAAGGAAACACAATATTCCAGTTGAGGTCAGAATATTTCATGATAGGGGATATAATAAAGTTCGGTGCGAGCGAACTTTACATATTTACTTGTTTTTCATATTATATGTAGCATCATACATTGTACATCAAAAATATACACTCATACACTCATAATAATAAAACAAATATGTCTAAATCTTTAAAAAAAACCAAAACAAACAATTAAAACACAAAACAAAGAAGAAACTGAGAATACAGTAATACGGCATATTCACTGAAACGACCAGAGGCATCGTCGCACACTGCAAAATATGAGCACTTTAGCGGAACTTTACTAATAACTTTTAAAGGAAAGGGTGTAGATTCCTAAAATTTTGCACAAATGTTTCTTTTATTAGTGGACAGCGTGGGGCTCAAATTGGGCCACATAGACCCGCGGTTTCCTGTAGCGCTCATGTAACGGTGGCTGCCGTTTTTACGTTTTAAATTCATTTTTAAATCGATTTTGATGCAAATTGGTATATTGGGTTTTCAGCGGATAGAAAACTTATGTACAAAATATTTTCAATATAGGTTCGCGTTTTATAATAGCCCCCACATGCCGGGTTCCCTCATATTGGGTATTTTAAAGGTTAAAGACAAAAATTGCAGCCGATTTTGATGCAAATGTAAATTTTAAGATGTTAGCGAATAAAAAACCTCCTCACACAAAAGCTGTCAACATAGGTCCACTTCTGGGTGAAGCCCCACAACCCTACACATCTATTAAGGAGTAAAATCCCAGCAAAAATCCTCATTACAAACCTCCTTTCCCACCCATTATTTTAACAAGGTCATGTCGCGCGAAATTTCTGGTTATTTTGTAACCACTGAAATAGTTAGATGGTAACCACTGAAATAAGTAGATACTGATTAGATTCTGACTACTTATTTCAGTGGTTACAAAATAACCAGATATTTCGAGCGACATGACCTTGTTAAAATAATGGGTGGGAAAGGAGGTTTGTAATGAGGATTTTTGCTGGGATGTCAATATTTTTTGTTTTCATTTGTATCTGCAATGTTTATTGGTCCATTCAGCAGGTCTGCACCATTAATTTTGTTAATAATGTCTTTCAGATCAAGTTCAGGTCTGCACTGCATTACAATTTTTAACGTATTTTGGTATTTGCACCGCAGCATCTAAAAATGTTGCACTATATGTAAATCACCAACATTTAGAGGTCAAAACTATGAAAAATTGCGAGAGGTTTCTTTATTTTACAGAAATTGTCATTGTTAGAATTAGTGAGTCCAATTCTTCAAAACACAGTTAACAATGGCGTTCATTGTCGCGTTTACCTTCCACTTTTGGAAAATGCAACTGAATGAAATAGAAAATCTTGAATATCTTCAAAGACCGCGCGATACCGCACCAGTTTTATAGCTTTGCGAACAGAGGAGAATCCAATCTTTCAGATTATATATCTTAACACGTGAATGTACGTAATTCACTTTTGACATGACCACGGAAAATAAAAAATTACAATTTTGAAAACTTCAAAAAATCACTTCTTTTTGACTAAAATTGCACGAAAACAATAAGGGTTTTTGCATTTTTTTAAAGTGTAAAATGTCATAATTATTTTGTAAAATATTAAGAAAAATAAATCATGGCATACTGACTTACCATTTGTCCGCGCCACTCCATTTTTTTAATGAATCAAAAATACATTTCTTACAAAAAAAATTAAAAAAACAAAAGTGCAACTTTAAGTGCATTTTTAAGCCGTTTCGTGAAGTAAATCGGCAAACTGAGTATGGACCATTTGCAGTGGAGTATTTAGCTAACGAATTCAATAAAAGTTTAATTAATTTCATGTACTTTGAAAATCCCTTAAAGTTCCACTAAACTTCCCAAATTTCGCACTGTGCGTCGGTATTTTTTATGTCATACACGGAAATGCAAATATATGCAGCTGGATCCAAATTGTTTGTAACCTTGACACTATTTCGAACATTCTACAAGAAATTTGGGGAGTGGCTAAGGATGGCGAAGTTAGTAAAACTCAACTTATTTTTAAGACTTGGAAAAAAAAATCCACAAAAAAGTATTATAAACAATGTGATTTTCAGCATATTTTATGCGAATAGTGTGTACAAATTTTTATGTTAAAGTAATTGCAAAACCTTGTAATAAAACTTCAATTTCGAAAAATATAATTTTATCCTTTAAATTTTGAGTTACTTGCCTTATAAGAAGTCACAACTTTACTGATGTTTTTAAAGTTTTAAGCGATCATACGTAAATGTCAACTTCTTCTGTTTTCCTTTATGTATTCTGTTTTCCTATATATAAATTGATACAATTTGTTCTTTATCGAAATAATGGTTTTAGACAGATTGTTTCAGACAATTTGCAGTTGATTTAGCCAAGTCGGTCCGTCTGGCTGGTGTGCACTATAACTATCGAACGGATCAACCGACGTGGTTCAAATTTTGTGTATCATAATATTTTGTACAAATTTAGTTTAAGTTAGACGATAGGACATATAGGGTTGACTGTACTTAACGGCATATACAATAATTGGAATTGATTAGTCGGAACAGAATAATGGTACATTTAACACAGATATTTGTTACAGTGTTCACGATGATGTTTTTAGTTGTAAAATTGCGATAGGTGTGTGCTGTCTGTGAACATATTATTGTCGAGTCTTTTGTATTTTTGGTTTAAAGCTATGGTTTTTAAAGCTATTTAACGAAATTAAACAGGTTTATAAGCCATAAGATATGTTAATTTAGATGTTACTGGTTAATTATATGTAACGTCCTATTTATTTCATTTATGCAATTTAAGTATAAAATCGGATCAGATCGGATCGAAATATTTTTTTTATTTTATATATGTATTGTCTAGAATAACCTCTCAAATTATTTTCCGCCACTTTTTGAGATTTTTGACTTTTTGCCTTTTTTAAGGAAATATGCCAATTTAGCGCAGAATGCTTTTTAAAGTTTAGTTCGAATAAAATGACAATTCTGACAAAATGTTGATAAAAAACCTTATATATTACTTGGAATTGGTCATAGCATAGCAGATAAGAAAATAAAAATTGAAAACGTCGGTCCTACGTTTCCTAGGAAATGGGGGGAAGTACGAAAATGAAAGTAGTAAGGCGTCTCAAAACAAACTGATAAATACAATTTTTTTTATTACTAAAAAGAACACCATAAGGTGATTTTGAACTATAGCCTCCACCACAAATTATGTATATTCAAACCAGATTTCAGCCGTTTCGGTTGAATTATGTGACTGGAACTTTAAAAATACCGAAAATTGGCGGATATCGTTCTATGAGGGCTATATCAAAACGGGGACCTATACCGATAATAAGTCGGACTGTTTTATACTCTCAACGAAGACTAAGTCCTAAATCCCAGCTTTTTGATATGATCTAATGTTGGATAATAATAAAAATCTTCAAAATGTCAATATCGGGCGGTACCTTTCTATGGGGGCTATGTCAAAACGTAGACCTATACCCGCAATTCTCTGTCGGAATAATTGTTCCCCCCAACTAAGAATACATACCAAATTTTAGCCATTCCGGTTGGGTAATATTACTGAAATCTTCAAAATACCGAAAATCGGGAGGTACTGTTATATCGGAGCTATGCCAGAAAAAGTATAAAAAGTATATGAAAATACAAATTTGCCCAAAATATCGATAAATGAAGTAAAATAGTCAATTTAAAGCTATTCTTACCTAAATTATGAATAAACATACAATAAAACATCGACTTGTATTTTCTGCACGCTAGATCTGTATTTTTCCCACTGTGATCCGGTCTCGGATAGTTTTGAAATTTTTTGCAACAAAGTCATTGTTGCCGGAACCAAATAAACTGGGTAGTACGTAAAATAACCCTAGAAGGAGAAACCGATTTGGTCCAAACTTTGCACATTATGTCCGAATATTGACTACAAAGGACCACTTTTTCGGGTACCTCCCATACAAAAGATTACACAGGAAAGAGTGCAGCTAAGGACTCGTCATGGATCTTTTTTTCGTGGGCAAGTCCATAATTCCTGAGAAATTGGTCCAAAAACTGACGTCACCGCTGACTGATACTTTCTTACTTGTTCCATATAAGTTCGAAATATTTAATGGTATGGCCGAATAAATTTGGTTTCGAAATATCTCTTCGTAATTTAGCTAATAAAAAAGTCGCTTGCCGACGTTGAGCGTTGAACACACGCTCTGTGCCACCGTACTCATTGCAGAGTAATGAGTAAAATAAATAGTTTTGCCTTGTATTTTTTTAATGACCCATTTCTCCCCTATTGGTAATACAGTTTTTAAATTGTTTACATTACTTTGTAATGGGTCATTCGTATCAAATGTATTCCACATTTTATGGGTTTTCCACGTTTAATTTATGGTAGGGGCAACTCGTGAAAACTTATCCTTCTCTTAATTTGCCAAATTTTAAATCCATAAAAACAAATTAAACAACAATGTAGGAATGATTTCATTTTTGCAATAAAATTAAAAGTAAACCAATATAATTTTAATTCCTTTCATATTTCTAAACACCTTTATCCCCTAATAAAATAAAATAAAAATGTATAACAACAACGATTATTACAGTGCCGGATGACTTCTGATGAAAGATAAAACCCTCCTTAAGTAATTGGTAATTATTGTTTAATTTCTCGCATTACAGCCTCTTGGATGATGGGTGGTGATTTATTTATTTCAATAAAATTTCAATGGAAGATGCAGACATTTCATACTGCCCGCTAGGCTGGACTGAACGCAAATTCTCAGTATCGGTGATGAACGGCAATGAAATTTTACACATTCACACATCTGAACATTATTGGCTTACAATATTGAATTGAATATTGCCGTATAATAGGCAACTAATGATAGGTATCACAACACAAAATTAAGGCAATTGACTAACTATGAAATGTGAAGGGAAATGAAGAGTTTATTCCAATTGGAAGTAGAAAGAAGAGAGAGATGGAATACCACTAAATGAACAGTATGTATGAAGACTAAGAATATGAATGAATGAATGATTTTTTGTTGTTTTGGGCCTTGAATGGAAAAAGAAAAGATTACTGTTTAAATCTATGCCAATATTGATGAGTAGTGAAAAGCCATTAAATAACAACCTACAGAACTACATGTGAGACGGCAGTTATTTGATAAATGATACTTGACCACGATAATAGGCTGGCAGTAATAATGATGCGAAACTGTAGATGATAATAACTGGGGCATATTGGAAGTGTATGATGTCAGTGGCGGGTTAAGGAGAGGAACACATTTTTTGTAGAAAAAAGGTTAGGATAGTGACAAGTTTACCGTTCGCCTATTACATAGAAAGATTACATTCTTCAATATCACCTTAGTGAACCTTCAGAATTTAGTTAATCCCGTTTAACACACCTCACTGGAAGGTCAGGTGTTACTTACGATGTTATCCGTCAAAGAAGGTATAAGTTTTTATAACTATATTTCTAAGGGCCCCATTGATTCCATATTTGATACCCGTTAGCATTTTGGTTAGTGGACGTAGGTTTTTATAACTACTTACATATGTATGTATTTCTCGACTCAAGGCATGCCGTCGGTAAAATTATGGGTTAGTAGGTCAATCTAGTATGAGTTTATTTCTGGGTATGTGTATAAAATTCAAAACTATCCACGAACATATTGGAAGTTCAGGCAAAAACTAAGGCTACCTACATAATAAACACAGCACTTCTTTACTGTAAATCTGAGATATTGTTTAAATAAAACATTATAATTTATATATAGTCGATGTCACGCTTAAGAGCATCGCATAACATAATCGGATCGTCAATTAAAGTCCATTGTGCACATTACCGCGTTGTCTTTACTAAATAAAAAATTCTAATTTTCCTTAGGAGGTACACATCTTCTAAAGATAGAAGATTTCCTAACGGGGGCTTTCCATAAATGGAAAACCTCGTAAAGGGGTCCTCTGTAGTTAGAAGGCCTCCTGAAGTAGGAAATTGGAAATCTCCTGCAGGTGGTTTTCAAGACCTAAATTGGTTCTTCTATAGATAGTTCTTCAATATATAGAAAACTTTTTATGGGGGCCACCTCTAGATAAAAGGCCTCAAAAATGGGACTTCTAAACATATTTTGCAGATAGAACGCCTTCTAAAGGGGTATTATATAGTAAGAAGACGCGCATAACGAGTCTTCTATAGATAGATCAACTTCTAAATGGATATTCTAATAATATAATACCTCCCAAATAGATCTTTTGAAGATCGAAATATATACAACAGATAGAAGACCTCCTAAAAGGAAGACCTCCTAAGAGCGTCTTTTATAGATGGAGGCCTGAAGGGTATGGGTATTATATAAACAGAAGACCTCATAAAGGAGTCTTCTATAAAAGAAAAAGGTAGTCTTCTATAGAACAAATACCTCTTAAAGGGGCCTCCTATATATAAAGGCCTTAAAGGGTCTTATAGAGATAGAAGACCTCCTGAAGGGGTTATAGGGGTTATAGACAGAAAACCTTCTGAAGGGGTCTTCAATAGATAGAAGATCTCCTGAAGGGGTCTTCAATAGATAGAAGACCTCTTTAAGGGGTCTTCTATACTTAGAAGACCTCCTGAAGGGGTCTTCTATAGATAAAAGACCTCTGAACGGGTTTTTTGTAGATATAAGACCTCTGGAATGGGTCTTCTATAGATATAACACCTCCTGAATGGGATATAAGACCTCCAGAACTGGTCTTCTATAAACAGAAGACGCTTTAAAAGGGTCTTCTGTAAACATAAGCCCTCTTAAAGGGGTCTTCTATAGGAGAAAGACCTCCCAAATGGTAGTCTTCTACAGAACAAAGATCTGTTAAAGGGGCATCCTATAGATAGAAGCCTATAGGAGTCCCGTATAGACAGAAGAACTCCTAAGGTTGTTCTCTACAGAAAAAATACTTCCTAAAGAGGTATTCTGTATATACAAGAGCTCATATAGGGGTATTCTATAGATAGACTACGTCTTAAAGGGGTGTGCTATAGATAGAAGAACTCGTAGAGGAACCTTCTATAGATAAAAGACCTCATAAGGGGGTTTTTCATAGTCAGAAGACCCAAACGGAGGTATTCTATAGTTGGATGGTCCCCTAAGCAGTTTTCAATGACCTCCTATAGGGGCCATTTATATATAGAGTTCCTAAAGGGGTTTTATAGAGGTAGAAGACCTCCTAAACGTGTCCTGTATACACAGAAGACCTCCTAAGGCTGTTCTCTACAGAAAAAAAAACTTCCAAAAGAGGTCATATAGAGGTATTCAATAGATTGAAGACATTTTAAATGGGTGTTCTATAGATAGAAAACTCGTAGAGAAGTCTTCTATAAACATAAGACCTCCTAAAGGGGTATTTTGTAGTCCGAAGACCTCCTAATGTAGTATTCTATAGAAGAAAGAACTCCCAAAAGGAGGTCTTCTATAGTTGGACCTAAAGTAGAACAAAGACCTTCTAAGACTGTTCTCTACAGAAAAAAAGACTTCCTAAAGAAGTCTTCTGTATATACAAAAGCTCCTATAGGGGTTTTCTATATATAGAAGACCTCTTAAAGGGCTGTGCTATAGATGGAAGAACTCGTAGATAAGCCTTCTATAGATAAAAGATCTCCTAATGGGGTATTTTGTAGTTCTATAGAAGGAAAATCTCCCAAGAGGAGGACTTCTATTGTTGGAAGACCTCATAAAGTAGTCTTTTGAAGAACAAAGGCCTCCTAAAGGCGTCTTCTATAGATAGAGGTATTAAAAGGGTCTTATAGAGATAGATGACCTCCTTAAGGGCTCCTATATAGACAGAAGACCTAATTAGGTAACTTTATACAAAATAAAGACGTCCTATAGTGGTCTTCTGTATATACAAGACTTACTATAGGGGTCTTCTATAGATAAAAAACCTCCAAAGGGATGTGCTATAGATACAAGACCTCCTAAAGTGGCCTTCTGTAGTCAGAAGAGATCCTAAAGTAGTTTTCTATAGAAGAAAGACCTCCCAAAAGGGGGTATTCTATAGTTGGAAGACCTCATATAGTAAACTTCTGTATACCAAAGACCTCCAAAAAGTGGTTTCTATAGATAGAGGCCTTGAAATGATCTTATAAAGATAGAAGACTTCCTTAAGGGGTCATGTATAGACAGAAGACCTTCTAAGATAGTCTACGGAGTCTTCTATAAATAAAATTCTCTTAAAGAGATTTCTACAGGTAATAAACTGAGCACAATAATTTTTTTTTAATTTTGTGGTGGTCATCATATATTTTTAGAGCGCAGTGTTACCCTTAAACCACTTGATCGGGATAATATGACTTTTGGGTGAGAGGTAGGTACCGGCAGGTATTTTCCGATATAAACTTTCTTGGGCCATGGTGTATTTTTGAAAGAAAGTTTACGATGTGCAACATTTCGGTCAAATCGCATACTCAATACGTGGTTATCAATCATTTTTGTTGGTGCCCACAGGATTTGACCTGGCAATAAAAAAACCTGCAATAAATATTTCAAAACCATACGATAAATCTTAAACTGCATTATTGCTATTTTTAAATTTTGTGGAGGAGATACCCGAGAGATGGACCGATATGACCCATCTTAGAATGCCATTTATGTCTGGAAGAAATATTACGATGTAAAACATTGAGCCAAATCGGTTAATCCCTTCAAGAGTTATGGTGTGTATCATTATAGGAAAATTTTGTGAACATTTGAGGGCGAGGAACCCAAAGGAGTAGACAGATATATTTCATATTCGAACCTGATCTAAGTTTAGACGAAATACTACGAGGTGCAAAGTTTTAACCAAATCAGTTTATCCTTTCGATAATAAATCTACTCCAAATAGTTTAAATCAGATTTCGTCCAAAAATTCATTGGGGTTCAAAACCATTATTTCGATGAAACACATTTTTGGTTCTATCAAGTGTATATGTCCTCGATAACCTAAAAGCTGAGGGTATAAAAGTTCTCTTTCAGCCACATTTTAACGTCAAATTCCAAGTATTTTGGTTTTACTCGGAAAATTGAATTACCTTATAAAGATATTTTTTAACTACGCTCCTGTCGATTACCTTTCAGTAACAATGAACTTTCAACTTGCTACAACACTATGCAAAAAAACTGAAACTACAACAACAACATAATTAATGACTAACTAAAAATAATTTGAATGACTTTTAACAATGTTTCTGATAATTGGCAAAAATGTTTCTGAGCACAACAAATTATGCCTGTCTCATTTGCACCTACCGATGCTGCTGATGGCGATGATGAACGTGTTAAATATTCAGGGGTAAAATAATCGTAACAAAATCTCTAATCGATTTCTTTTTAATTTTTTTATGTAATTTATTTTTTCTGCAAAACGACTACACACAAATTTGAATTAGTGGCGAATTTACTTTGAAAGGAAGGAAACAGAAATATTTTTCAATAACTTTGTTGTTTTTTGTGGTTTTTGAAAAGTTTAATCGGGGATTATAATTGGTTAAAGACTTGAATGTTAGGAGGTTGGTATGAAAATTGATCAATAAGTCTGTTTCCTCCAATGCACAGCATAGTGCAATGGTTAGCATGGCCGATTTAGACACTGAATACTTTCAAAAAAATGATAGCCATTTGTAATTTTTCGTTTTTTATAAAATCAGATTGTGGACAATTCGATTGGATGCACCACATACTTTGAAAATATTTTTAAAAAGTGGACCTTTATTGGCAAATAATCTGCACATTGTAAAATTTCTTCAAAACGTACATCATGTTCCATGAAGTGGTAGCACTTTTGGATACCTACCTCAAAAAAATGTGTAATACAGTTTAAGAGCTGTTTGATTTTTTTTTGGCGAAGGTACTCCTTAATATTTTTCGTTGGCAAGTTCAGGCTTGCTTACAAAATTGTGCAACAGCTAACAAATTTTACAGTGACCTACTAAATGATAATGAATTATATCGGCCATGTTTCAGCTTATTTTGATTCTTTTTTGCGGCCGCTGTTACTACGGTACAATTTTTTCAGGGTAAGTACATTCTTCCTACCCTTTTGCCGAAACGTTGGACATTGTAAAATTTCAGCCAAACGGATATCAATTTCCAAGATGGTCTATATCGAACAACATCTTCGGTTACCTCCTTCACAAAAGTTCAATGATTTTTTCCTTAAATGCAGTTAAACGTCTGTTCGGGAGTCCTTTGACCATTTTTACGGAAGGTACTCCATGCGATACTGTTTAGAACGATGTTATGTTTTTCGTAGGCAAGTCCATGCTTCCTGACATAATCGTCCAAAGTTCTACACCCTACGGTGATCAACTGAATGACTCCCAAAATAATACCACTTCAAAAAAACATCTTTTTCACTCGCGTTCACTTTTAGAGTGATGCTGATGCGGAGGGGAGTTACGCACCTGAGGAAGCGTTTCCAAAGGGCAAGACGAACCAATGCGGAAGCTCTGGCTCAGCGGAAAGCTGAGTTCCTTGCTGTTCTTAGGACGTACAAAGACGAGCTATGTAGGAGTAAAGAAGACGATTGGAGAAGATTTATACAGGGCAACAGGAATGATCCCTGGGAAAAAGTATACCGTGTGTGCCGACATGGTGGGTCTCAGCGTCAATTTGACCTACAGGCGTTGCATTTTGGCTCCACGTCGACAGCCTCGGTGTAGGCGGAAAACGTAGGGATTTTGCTGGCGTCTTTCTTTCCATGGTCGGAGACCCATTCACCTCCTCCGCTTGTGTGGGAGTTTGGTGAGCCACCGGACTTAGAGCGTAATGAAGTTGCGGACAGTATCTGCCGGAATAGAAGTAGAAAATCGGAAGGTATCGACGGTATGACCGGAAGGATGTATAAGGCCATCTGGAAGGTCATGCCTGAGTATATTTTGTCCGTTCTCGGTAGTTACATTAGCCAGAGGTACCTTCCGCGTGCGTGGAAGCAGGCTCGCGTCGTGGTGCTCCTTAAGTCGCCTGAGTGAGGAGTAATCCTCGCTCGTATCGAGGCAAAGCCTTCTCCCGGTGCTTGGAAAAGTGCTGGTGAGGATTATGGTGGCATGATTTGGGGAGTGAAGCGGCGTGGGTCCTTCACCGCATCAGTTCGGCTTTGTCGAGGGTAGAGATACAGTGGACGCGTGGATGCATGTGCCAAACAGTCTGAGCAGGTCAAATGCCAGATATGTCTTAGGCATATTTGTGGATTTTAAAGGCGCATTTGACTTCCTTTCATGGGATAGCGTGTTCGCTAAGCTGTCCGAGTCTAGGTGTCGGGAGTTTGTTCTCTGGTCGAGTTATTTTAGTGGAAGAAGGGCTTGTGTCGTGGGAGCCAATGAGAAGGTCTGAACTGATGTGCTGCCCTCAGGGGTTCATCTGCGGTCCATTTATATGGAACCTCATAATGAATTCTCTGCTGCGGGATTTGGCGACGACTTTCAAGATCTGGGCGTATGCTAATGAAGGGGAGATTCGTGTCGAACTGGAACGTTGTGATGAGGAGTTTATGGACATAGTCGGGGCCTGGTGTGACCGAGTGGGTGTTGATGTGTCTAGGGAGAAGACTGAGCTAATGCTGCTAAAAGGCAGATATTCGTGCAGTCGATCTCCCCGCGTTCGATTTGGTGACCACGGCATACGGTCAGGCAAGTCAAGTACCTGGGTATAACTATGGTCGAAAGGATGAACTTCCTGCCACTCTTCGATCGTCTGAAGAACAAGTTGACTGTTGTTGCTGGACTTCTTGTTTCCTGTATGGTGTGTCGCAGCAGAGTCTGTTGTTGAACGTATAAAGCTCTTGCCGTGTCAGCGTATGGCCATGTTAGCATGTCTGCCAGTGCGTCGCACTGTGTCCACGGGCGCAATGCAGGTGTTAGTTGCCGCCCTGCCCTTTGACCTGGAAGTGAGACGTAGGGCTGTTCTGTAAAACTGTGTAAGGATGATTGGCTCTGATTTGGCGGATGGGGATATTAGGCGGCGCAGTGCGTGCTGCTGATATGTGGCGGACTAGGTGGACGGACAGCGACAAAGGGAGGGTGACCTACGAATTTATTCATGACGCTACTTTCGTACTGTACCGCCTAGACTTCGGCTTTAACATGAGTCTGGGATTATTACTGACGGGGCATGGCTCTCTAAATGCATTTTTTTGCATGCAAGAGGCCTGTCCGTGACAGATTTGTGTGGGTGTGGGATGACTGAGGACTAGCGGCATATACTGACGGAATGCCGGTACTATGATCACATTAGAGATTTAGTCAATATGGGTATCACGTATGGAGGGGCGGGCTGGGATTTCAGTAGGGAACTTTGGGACAGTCGGACCTTTAGTTGTTTAAGTAGTCTTTCACGTCAAATGTTTGTTAGGAGAAGGACTAGACTTAGTGGAGGTAATTCATCCACACAGTCATCCCTGCAGTTGGCCGTGTTGGTGTTGGTGGAGTTGGTGTTGGTGCGGCGTCGTGTCCTGGGGTAGATGTCGTGTCAGTCATCCATGAGGGTGGCCTCGTTTATTGTTCATGTTGTGTTGTTGTTGTTGTGGGCCCTTTGTGCAGTCCATGAGGACAGCATGTTAATTGTTTGTAGTAAATTTGTGGAGGTCACCAGTCCGGGGCTGTTTGGAGTCCAACTGGTAGTGGTCATTGGCCACGAAGCCTGGTATCGCGGGTGCCAGCTGCCCCCAGCTCCTTGGATATGGCCTGGCAGTTGGTTTTGGCCCCCTTGTGGGATCATTGTGGTGGCTGTGGTTAAGACCCAAATCGCGGGGAGAGCTTCGGGTCGAGTGTGGAGTTGAACTTTTACTGGGTGCCTAACCCAATGAAAGGTATGAGTGTAGATAGACTCCTAACCAATGGACGATCACGTCCAAATACGTGTGAGCGAATTGGTACTCGTACTTTTTGTGCAGGGGCGTTGGTAGACGCATTGTATTCACCCGTTGTTAAGAGCACTGTGGAGTAGGCCGCATGGCAGGTACCCACATTAAACACTACGAAAATGTGTAATTTTACCAAAAAAAAAAATTAAAAGATGCAATGATCAACATTTGTTTTGTTATTTTATTTAAGAATTTATCTTAAACATCTGAAAAACTTCTTCATTTTGCGATTTTATGAATGGTTTAATAACACTGTGAACCGAAATTTTGGGGGGTGGAAAATTCCTTTTGGGGGTGAAAGCCCTTGATGAGTATATACAGAACCCCAAAGGGCAGATCCGCCGTGAGTCGAACTTCTGAGTTATGGCGTGATGAATTTTTCACTGGAGACCCTATAAGGCATCAGCAATTAGCGTTATATCTTTGTTCTCTGTTGTTTTGACTTATTTTGAGATTACATGTCTTCTGTCAAATCGAATGAGGATTATTTTCGTAGAGCACTTCGACCTTCTAACTTGCCTTCTTCAATATCCTTTTCGTCCTTTATTTTAAGAGCCGCTAAAAGTACCACAAGTTGACATTTTTTCAGCTTTGAAATGTTCTGCAAAAATGTCGCTCAGAAAATTTTAGGTACGGCTCTCATTAACATTTTTGTGATTTTGTCGCGTTTTCATGGTCGTTTTGTGCATTTACCCTGTTTTTGTTCAGAAAAAGATTATATTTTGTTTTTTTTTTTGTATATTCGTTACAGAACATACAAAAACACAGTTTTTTCTGAGCAAATAGGGGTAAATGTAAAAAAAGACTATGAAAACGCGACAAAATCGATTAGTTGTCAATGAGAGCCGTACCTAAAATTTTCTGAAAGACATTTTTGCAGAACATGTCGAAGCTGAAAAATGTCATCTTGTGGTACTTTTATTGCGGTTCTTGAAATAAAGGAACAAAAGGACATGGAAAAAAGCGAGTTAGAAGGTCGAAATGTTCTACGAAAAAGATCCTCATTAGATTTGACTGAAGATATGTCATATCAAAAATAAGCCAAAACAACAGAGAACAAAGATATAACGCTAATTTTTGATGCCTTATAGGGTCTCCAGTGAAAAATTCATCACGCCATAACTCAGAAGTTCGACTCACGGCGGATCTGCCCTTTGGGGTTCTGTATATACTCATCAAGGGCTTTCACCCCCAAAAGGAATTTCCACCCCCCAGACCTCGAGCTCCATTTTGTTGCACAGTGTAATTAGTGTATCATCAACATACCAAAAAATAATAGAAATCAAAAACCACTTTTCAAAAAAGTGTCCGATTTCACTCAGAAATCCCCATAGACTTTATGGGGTCTCCGACGAATATTTCGATGTGTTACAAACGGAATCACAAAGTTAATTATAATCTCCATATTATGGTGGATGGTATAAAAATGAACGTACACACATATCATATGCCGTTACAACAACAATAACATACTTTTGGGCCATTATTTCAGGAAGTATAGACTTGGGACTTCAATAATAACGCAAATCCAGCACCGCATAATGTAAATCTTTTGTCAATCTTTACAACTACGCTTATTATTGAATCCTCGTTATAAAATATATGATAATTTTGTAATAATTGTCGTATTTAGGTTTCTAGTGTAAACATTAATTATTATTGGTTGTTAAAGATTCAACGGCATTTGCATGTGTTGGCTTATAGTATGCCGGCTCTTTCAAACACACTCAGCATCACCATCATCATCAACAGCAGACAAAATCCGATCATCTTCATCATCATCGTATTCTTCATTTTCATCTTTAAAAAACTGTTAAACTTTTTCGTCACACCAATTTTAAGCGAAATATTGTACTTTTCCCTTCCCACCATTTCCCTCATCATTATTAATGATTGAGTGTAGAAAAAAATCAACCCACTGTACCAACTGAGCGGTTACTAACAACTCGGAGTCTACAATTACGTTGTCAGTTCAAAAGAAAACCAAGTCAACAAATTATTTTAGATTTGTTGTTTTTCTTTCTCTTTTTTGAACATAAAAAACTATTAGCGGGGGGCATTGGGGACCAACAATTAAATTCTTCGCATATAAATATTCGGAGGTTTGCCACAAATCATCATACTCACTTTAGATCTTTAAGATTTAACAACTACTTCTAGGAACCACTTCTACAACCAAATCAAGCCCAACAAAAATGTTCAAATTTGTAAGTTGAAGGATTTAGCTGGCTGATATTCAATTAGCCCCACCACCTGTTACCTTCCCTACTTACCTTTTATCATATTTTGTGTATTTGCAGTTCGTAGTCTCTGTTGCCATTTGCGGTGTTGTCATGGCTGGCGATTATCAGGCCGAAACACGCAGTTTCGTTAATGAAATCAAGGGTGATGGTAGCTACAATTATCAATTCGATACCACCAACGGCATTGCCCAACAGGAATCCGGTATTGGTGGCCACTATGCCACTGGCTCATCACAATACTATACACCCGAGGGAGAATTGATTCAATTAACTTACACTGCCGACGCTAATGGTTTCCAACCTCAAGGTGCTCATTTGCCTACACCCCCACCAATCCCAGAAGCCATCCTCAAGTCATTGGAATACATCCGCACCCATCCCTACCATGAGGAAGAACACCAAGAACAACACTACCACCATCAAGCCGCCGCCCCTGCCAAGCAACAACAAGGACCCTACCGTAAATACTAATGCAGCGATGTAACAATTGGACGTGATTGCGATACTGTGATTTCATTTCTCCTCCTCTATCGCAGCACCACCTCATTTGTTATAACACATATTTCAGTTGTTATTACTCATCAGCCTCTTCTCCGCTTTTTCTATTACATCGCTCATTGGAATTCAATGTTGGATTCGTTTATTGTTGACTATTTGTTATCCATCCTTTCGGTTCGTTTTTTTAACGCTGGCAGAACAACAGTGAAAAATTTCGAACATATTTTGTTAAAATGTTGTAAATTTTTTGAGTAAATAAAAAAAATAATTTTTATAAAACATTTTCGTGTTAAGAATTTTGGTGGTGTAAAAATGAGAATATTAAATATAGGACCTACTTGAGTTTTATAGAATCAAATTGAAAGTGTAGGAAATGCTAAAAAACAAAAATATAATGGCTGATATGCCAGCAAAAAAATTATTACATTTTTTAAAATTAAATTGTAAAAGAAACACGGTGCTCTTCAATCAAATTTAAATGGAAGGTGCTTACACCTGGGTATTTTTTGTGGATTCTGAAACTACAATGTTTATAGATGAAAAAATAAAAAAACTAAAAAAATCGCCGGAGCGCGATTCAAGTTGACATCGCGATTCAAGTTGACATTTTTAGGGGTGGTTTAGGTTTTCACGATTTTGCTTAGAAACCGCAAGTCCTATCAAAATGACATTGAGGAAAATGTTGTAGCCATGAAAATTCTCTACAAGATTGACCCTTATGGTATTTTCCTAGGTTTTACCATTTTTGAGATATTGAAGTTCAAATTGGGACAATGCACTGACTGTATCGCCCCCTTATAAAACAATGTCATGAAGGGTGTGCCTTAACTAACTTTTAATGAAAACCGCTTACACAGGGGAAGTTTTTCTGAATTCTGAAACAGCAATGTTCATAGATGAGAAAAATCCAAAAACAAGGAAAAATCGCTGTAGGGATTTTTAAATAAATCGCGGTCAAAATTCACATTTAAGGTGTTTTTTAGGTTTTCACGATTTTGCTTGAAAACCGCAATTTTCTACAAGATTTATGTTTATGATTTGTTCACAGGCTGTACCACTTTTGAGATAGAGAAGCTCAGTTTACATTTTTAGCATGTTTTGTTAGGGTTCCGCGATTTTGCTTGAATACGGTAAGTCTTATCGGCGTGGGACCTGAGAAAATCTCACAGCTATGAAAATTCTCTACAAGACTGGCTTATGTAACTGGCTTATGTAATTGTACCATTTTTTTAGATATATAAGTTTAAGTTGGGAAATTGCAGTCATGACATTGTTTTAAACGGAGACGATACAGAATTGAATTGAATTTGAATTGTCCCAATTTCGAATTCTATATCTCAAAAGCTGTAAAACCTACGAAAATATCAATAAGGTCAATCTTGTAGAGAATTTTGATAGCTACAACATTTTTTTTAATTCCCATTTTGATAGGACTTACGGTTTCCAAGCAAAATTGCAAAAACCAAAACAACCCTTAAAAATATCAACTTGAATCGCGATTTATTTAAAAGCGCTCCGGGGATTTTTTTTTTTTTTTTTTGATTTTTTTTCAACTATGAACATTGTAGTTTCAGAATCCGCAAAAACTTCCCAGGTGTAAGCACCTTCCATTTAAATTTGATTCAAGAGCACCGTGGAAAGTTTCAAATTAACATATTGACTATTCGGTACACACTATTATTTTGTGATTGCGTTGTTCGTGCGTGCAAATGCAATTTGTTGCAATCCAAATCCACTTTCTTGTTCTACTCATAAATACATCATTTCAACTAAATACATAATTTCGCTGCTAAACTAAGCGCAGCGTGAGTTCCTTTCGTAGTATTTAATGTGTGACATTGAAGTGTAGCTCTGAACAAGTTAAAAGTGAATTATGACCAATTTTCACATGATGAAGCATTCGTGTGTGGCTGAGCAATTCAAGTGTTTTTTTTTTTTATTTCGCTATACCATACCGAACATTCACAGATGAACAAGCCAATGATTAATAATTCGTTTAAGGAAACTGAAAGCTTCTGATTAATAAATTTTAAATACGCCATGACATAATACAAGGACTTGGCACAATGTACGAAGTACGTTTATTAAAATGCAACAACTTGAACATAAAATGTCAATCTCTTATTTTGATGTATTATATTAGAAAAAAATATAATTTCCTGTAGTAATAATCACACTTTTTTACAATCGTAATTGTACCCAACCGAATGTTGTTTCCGCAAACCAAATACACTGATTTTTAACGAATTTTCTCCGATCGGGAATACCACCATTAAATAATGTACTATGAACAGATCCCTGGTCTGTTAGCATCGACCATGACATTAAACTCCGTGCTCACCTCTTTAGTCCATGTGATGGTTTAGTGGAGGATATTAGCATATTCCTCACGTGGAAAAAGGTGGTAAGATCAGTCAACGAGCGGCTGGCTCTGGTTGAGTCCTCGACTAATATTTGTGGAGAAGGCGTGCAGCGCTGTTGTCTTGCTGTGCTGCTTACGGAACCCATGCTGATAATCGGCAACTAGATAGATTTTTTTTTGAGGATTAAAGCTTCAAGAGTCTTTGCTACAGGCGACAAAAACAAAATCAGTATGTACAATTCACCCTTGCTGGTATCCTTCACTGGTTTCTGTAGCGAGAATACCCATTTTCCAGACTTCGGGTGGATAGGTAACACTGTGCAACACTGGAAATGCAAACAACTTCTAATGGGCATTTTCTGAAAGTACATATTGACACTACAAAAACCTTAATTGGGTTTTGTGTTCTTAGATCGGGTTTAGATTTTATGGCCTCATCTAAACCGACCTAAAATGAGCCTTTCTTCCAGTGATCGGACCTTTTTGCTTTGCAGTCTTCAGCGATATTGTAGCCCTAAAGTAGTAGAACTTATGTGTTAAACAGATGAACTAGGAAAAGCTGCATCTAGCGCATCAAACTCGTTAAAAGTTTACATAATTTCTGAAATTCTGTCTAAACTGTTGGGAGTTGAAACAAGTAACCATTCTAAAAAATTGGTTTCAGAGATACAACCCCGATTTGTTTTAAAAATTCGATCTTTAACCATGTTAAGATGAGGCCACAAAAACCGAACCCGATCTAAGAAAACAAAACCCAAATATGGTTTTTGCCGATTGGTCCTCTACTTTCATAAAATTCTGGACAGAAGTTGTTTGCATGCGATTGGCTCAAAAATGTTGCACAGTGTAATGGAAAGCTATAATCGATTTTTCGACTTTTCGATTTTGGTCTAAAACTAAAAATGTAATTTTTCGGTCAGGCGATTATTTCAGTTGTCTTAAAACTCGACTTTCGACATTTTCATAACCGCTGAAAATCGATTATAATCTACTAGTCGTCGATTTTCGAGTCTTCTTTTGAAACTCTAAAACCGCCAAAAGTGTAATACCGTTAAGTCAACATTCTATACTCGACAAACGACAAAAGTCGACCACGATTTTTAGGCCTTAGGCTGCAAAAAGTCGATTAATAGAAAGTCGACTTAGCTATCCCTACTAGAGGCAGGTGATGCTTAAGTCGTGCAGCTTGTAGCTGTAATATTCATGTTATGCTCTGTTCCAAAACCTGCAAGAATCTACAAATTTTTACTACGATAACAATTTTCCCTTTATGTTATCGAAAAAAATAGTAAAACTTAGTACATTCTTGCAGTACTGGAACAGATCATTATTTGCAAAAATAAGAAAAAAATATGAGGGATAATTTCACCCAATAGTGAAGATATTCCGTTGCAACCAAATGTTTTCTTATAGTTTTCCTATTAGCAAACATTTTTAGATCATTATATTAAATCAGAAGGATTTCCAATTGGGACATAACATTAAAATAAAGTTATGTTGAATATTACAACATTTGAAACGGATAGCAACCGCGTAATAGTGGAAATGACATGATACGCATCCGAGTTTCCAAAACAGCGAATCAAACCCTTTTATTTGATATACACTTTGTGAAATTCCATTTTGCGACCACGATGCACTATGTCGCGAGTTCATATTAACTGTGGCCAAAAATAGAAGGAGTTATCGTAGGTGCATGAATTTTGGTACACGTACCTATTATTGACTTACAATCTCCAGGACAAAAAGCTGGGATGGTCGGTCCACGTTTTGATATTGCCCCCTTAGAACCGTACCTCCCGATTTTCAGTATTTTGAAAGTTTTAGTCACAATGACCAACCGAAAATACTGAAATTTGGTGGTTAGTCTACGGCAGAGGTATAAAACATTCCAACAGAGGATTGTGGTTGTAGGTTCACGTTTTAATATAGCCCCCATAGAACGGTACCTCCCGATTATCGGTATTTTGAAGATTTTGGCCTCATTATTACACCGAAATTGCTGAAATTTGGTATTTAGTCTTCATTGGGGGTATAAAATATGCACCTTGAAATTTGTCTGCATAGATCCACGCCTTCATATAGCCCCATAGGACGGTACCTCCCGATGCTCGGTATTTTGGAGGTTTTGCCTGATTATCACACCGAAATGGCTGAAAATTGGTATTAAGTCTTCGATGGGGCTTATAACTTTCCACCAGAATTTTGTCGGTATATGTCCTCGTATTCCTATAGCCCCCCTAGAGCCGCACCTCCCCATTTTCGGTATTTTGAATGTTGTGGCCACAATATCCACCCGAAATGACTGAAATTTGGTATTCAGTCTTAATATTTTTTGTGAGCTTATTGAATACATCAAACTCTTGTCTTTATATATGAGAAATTTCCTGTTTGGACGAAATGTGTTTCAGACAATTTGGAGTCGATTGAGCAATATCCGTCCGTCTGGTTGGCTGGCTGGAGCGCACGATAACTCTCGAAGGGATGAACCGATCCGGTTCATATTATGGCTTTCGTAATATTTTGCCCAAACTTAGTTTAAGTTAGAAGATGGACTATATCGGTCCACTCCTTCCGGTACCTCCCACACAAATGTTCGGAAAATTTGTGCGCACGATAACTCTTGAAGGGAGTAACCGATTTGGTCCATACTTCGCGCATCGTGAAATTTGTGCCTGACTAGATAAGGGACTCAATAGGTCCACTCTTTCGGGTACCTCCCACACAAAATTTCGGAAAAGTTCAGTTTAGGGCCATCTCTCAAATCGCTTTGATTTTTGTTTTAGAAACTTGTATTCACTGCCCTCCATACGACGGTACAAGTGCCATCAGGGGCAAGTCCATACTTCCTGAGAAAATAGCATGAAAGTTGCAAAAAAAACCCCTATGACACCGAGTGAGGTGGTTGGAGCTCAAGATAACTCTCTAACGAATCTGCCGATTCGGTCCAAAATGTGGCCTTAGTAATATTTTGTCCAAACATAGTTTAAGTTCGAAGATAAGCCATAACGGCCCACTCCTTCAGGAATCTCCCCCAAAAAAGTTCAAAAATGTTCGGAAAAATTGTTCCTACGGTAACTCTTGAAGGGAGTGGCCGAATTTGTCCATACTTTACACATCCTAATATATCTACCAGATATAGATCAGGTTTAAATATGGACTATATTTGTCCACTCCATCCGGTACCTCCCACACAAAATTTCGGATAAGTTCACTTTAAAACCTTATATCGAATCACTTTGATTCTTGCATTCGCTGCCTCAATTACGATGGTAAAAGTTTTTTTCAGGGGCAAGTCCATACTTCTTGAGCAAACAGGCCGAAGGGTATAAAAACCCCTATGGCACCATATGTAGTGGCTGGAGATCCACTTCTATAATGGTCAATGTCGATCCATTCCTTTTAGTATCTCCTCCGCAAAACTTTTGATCTTTAATCCTAATCAACATTTTGGTCGGTTCAAACGCCCAAAATTTTTAAAACCCTCTAAATACATAACGTCGGTGTCATGCTTAAGTGTTTCATACGCCATTTTTGACTTTTTGAGATACAGGTTGTTTCTAGGGTTTTCCGGTATGCTCCTTCTGAATTTCTAGTCGGCCTTCTTCTATCTGCTCTAGTTTCCGCGATATCCACACCTCGACGGGAAAGCAAACACTTTTTTCAGTTATGAAATTAATATTTTAAAAACTTACAAGTTTAAAAACGCGTTTAAAAAATCAGAATTTTAATTTTCCATTTAGAAGTATTTAATTTATTGAGGCAAAGATGGAAAATTGTTTTGTTACTTTGTTCCATGTGATTTAAAATATTTCACATTTGTGTCATAAGTGCGGATATGGAACAAATCGACAAAAATTCTTTTTTTAAAAAAAATCTCTATAATTTTTATATTCCAAATAAGTTCTATATACTATTATTAATATTTCAAGTGACAAATATAAATATTTGCTTTAGTCAGCTCCACACAGTTGTGACGCAAAACATTAAAATGCGATTATCTCAAAACGGGCAAATGGCGTATGGAACACTTAAGCATGACACCGACGATAAGTTTTTTGGGAAAAAATTGTTTCAATATACACAGGCTGAGGGTATATCTCTGTCTGCAAAGCCGACTGATACTCTTTTACTTGTTAAATATATGTTTTCGCACATTTTAAGCAGGCATTGCGCTCTATTTATCAAGGTAGAAATGACACATCTAAAACGCGTTTTAATACGCGATATTTCAAAAACATTTTTGCAGATTTTTGAAATTTAAACGTAAAAAACTAAATTTACGCGGGTTTCCACTGAAATCGAATGCCATGCCATGTAAATTTTTAATCCAAACAAGTAAGAACCTTAACGCCGTTCTTACTTGTTTGGCCGAACTTGTGGAGTGGTGGAGAGCACCACTAGTTGTATTGAAGTAAAATGGAACAATTAGTTTCCCATTTTTTATGAGGAAGACTAAATACCGAATTACAGATATTTCGTTAAAACAATGTTTCTTACCTTCAAAATACCGAAATTCGGGAGGTACCGTTTTATGAGGGCTATATGAAGGCGTAAACCTGTATGGACAAATTTCAGGTGGAATGCTTAATACCACCAACGAACACAAAATGCCAAATTTCAGCCATTTCGGTGGAATATTGAGACCACAAATTCAAAATTCCGAAAATTGGGATGTACTGTTCTATGGGGGCTATATAAAGGCGAGGACCTCTAACGACAAATTTAGAGGGGAAAGTTGAACACCCCCAACAAAGACTAAATACCAATTTTAGCAATTTCTATAGATTATTGTGGTCACAATATTAAAAATACCGGACATCGGGAGGTACCGTTCTAAGGCGTGGACCTGTACTGACAAATTTCCGGGGGAAAGTTATGTAGTCCTCACGGAGCAATATTGAAGTCATAACCTTCAAAATACCGCAAATCGAAAACTACCGTCCTATGGGTGCTATATTAAGGCATGGACCTATACCAACAAATTTTAGATGGAATGTGTAATAACCTAAGTGAAGACTAAATACCAACTTTCAGCCATTTCGGTGAAATATTGGGGTCACGACCTTCAAAATACTGAAAATCGGGAGGTACCGTTCTACGGTGGCTATAAGAAGGCATGGACATATACCGACAAAATGGGTGAAAGTTTTATATCCCCAACGAAGACTAAGTACCATCTTTCAGCCATTTGGGTGTGATAATGAGGCTGAAACCTTCAAAATACCGAAAATGGTGGACCGATATAGCCCATTTGCAATACCAAACATCCTATGAGTAATAGAAACTTCTATACCAAATTACAAAGCTCCATCTTAAAAATTGTGAGCTGTATCTTGATTTCAACAGACGGACAGCCGGACCGACGGACATGGTAGGATCGACTTAGAATTTTACCCTGATCAAGAATATATACATATACCTCATGGGGTCTCCGATGAATATTTCGATGTGTTACAAACGGAATGACAAATTTAATTATACCCTCCATAATATGGTGGGGGGTATAAAGATCATACATTAGAAACCCTATCTCTGAAGTGTATTCTTTAAATTCTTCTTTGAGCATTAAGTTCTACATTGTGTTGTAAAGCCACTAATTGGAAATTAATACAAAAATCACTAGTTTCCTTCAACTTTTTTACATTAATACGACCACAGCTTCCGCTCAAACTATTATTTTACAGATTATTTTTCCCGAAATTCGTTCAAAAGTTATGGTATAGTACAACTGTTCGCGAGTTACAATACCCCATACCTCAGTTTCAACATAAGTTAATTTTCTAAAAAAAGGTCGATATGCGTAATAATTAACAAATTATAGTGCCATTTATGTAAATGCGTAATTTCACACACAAATTACTGCAGAAACAGTAGTTTCAACAAAATATGATTGAAATTAAACACAAACTGCTTATTTTCAAACATAAAGTGTTGCAAAAGCTGCAATTGCAACGGAAAGTGTTTGAAATTAAACACAAATAGTACCAAATTTATTTTCGCACAACATAAAATGTGTATTATTCAAGCAGGAGAACAAAAAACAATAACATGTGTCAGTTGCTCGCGGTTCTTTGTTCGAAGCGGACGAAAGATTGTGAAGTTATTGTTTTTTAAATAAATCACAATTAAAATCAGAAGAAATAAAAGCCGAAAAAGTTGTGCATTAAAGTGTAAAATATTTTTAGAGTCATAAATAATTTTAATTAAAGTTAAGCTTGATGATTGAAAATTCTTTGCAAGTGAAAATGAACAGCCAAGGATTCGAACCCACACAGTCACCAAATTACGTGACCTGGTTTCGCTATTAGTTGAGTAGCTCTTCAGACGTATCGACTGTGGGATGGCTTCTCTGTCAAATGCAAATGTCTTTTTATACGTCTGAAGAGCTACTCAACTAATAGCGAAACCAGGTCACGTATTTTGGTGACTGTGTGGATTCGAGTCCTTGGCTTTCCTTTTTCACTTGTAAAGAACCATCAAGCCTAACTCTAAACGAGAAAATTAATAAAAATCATTAAAAAAAATGATCTTCGCCCAAACAAAATTTAAAAAAATTTTAATTAAAGTTTAGAGATATGCAACCAGATTTTATATATAACTAGCCGGGTCCGCGTTGCTGACCCGTCGTATTGTGTTTTAATGTCAACTTTTTATGTAAAGCATAAAACAACTAAAAAGAGGCATTTTCTACCTTATTTCTTCGGGTCCATTGTCAAACCGATTTATTCATTGAGGATTTTAAATTCATCAACAGATTTTGTCTGCAACCTTTGCTTTTCTCTTACGGACTTTGTCGGATTTTTCGTCCATTGATGATGTTTAGGATTTATTATCGTCCTAAAAAGAGTCTAATAATTAAAGTTAAAAAATATGGTTAAGTCAAATTCTCCCGCTTATTGAGACGCATATGTTTTTAGTTTTTCATAGAGATTTGTAAACATGTCGTTTTTCTTAATAGAGGATATACCGTGCCACCTTTGAAATTCATGCCCACATGTACCACAGTACATTTCACAAAATTTCGTGAAAATTGGTTCGCTAGTTTTGGTGTGTTTGAGAGAAAAATTCTTCGAAAGATCTATAAATCTATAAAATGCGTTGACGGTAAATATCGACGTCGTATCAACCACGAGCTGTATCTGCTATACAACGACATCAGTATAGATAAACGTATCGAGATGCAACGATTGCGTTGAATTGGGGGGTTGGGGTGGGGGCAAGTTGAGGTGGGCAACTTCTCAACTCCTCAACTTGCACCTCCTTCAGCTTGCCCCACCTCTGAAATTCATAAAGTACACATTGCCACGACAGACCTCGAGCATTTGCTGCAAATTTCATGGTAATCGGTTCAGGATTTTGATGATATAACATATTTGAAGAAATATACGTGGTCGGGTCTTTAGGCCTAAGAAAGGTCCTTGATTCTAGATTAATTCGTAAATTTTCAAATCGATACATTCATTATTGTTGAAAATGTAGCGTGTTTTAAGTGAAACCGGTTCCGCAGTTTTGTAGATGCAACAAATTTTAAAAAGTGGGCGTTGTCAAGTCTTCGGGTCTCAAATAAGTACGTAAGGTTGGAGGCACAACCACAATTGTCTCGCAAATTAATTTCCGAACCGACACATTCGTAATTATTGTAAATATAGGATTTTTTAAAGAAATAGTGTATAGGGGAAGTTCCCCGCCCACTCCGAAATTCAACAAAGTTGTAGCCCTTTTTAACCGGGGGCCATCCCTGTACATTCGGTTCAGTAGTTTTTGTAGAAAAGATAAAAATTGAAAAAAGTGGGCGTAAAAGTTGGCGTGTTCAAATTTTCTTTGCATTATGGTCAAATTTTCTTTATGGCGAACATTTCACAAAAAGAATTATCCAAATCGGTCCAGCCGTTCTCAACTGATGCCATTACGAACGAACGACATTTGATTTTTATTTATAAAGCTTACATATATACAGTTTATTTATGTTAACTTTTATTAGTATTTTTAATTACAAAAATAAAATAAGTTATTTTTAATTAATTTCTCGTTGGAGTTAGTGTTTTTATTTACATAAAACAATTTTTTCCCGGTATTCAAAATGTAGTTTTATTAGACACGTTCAGAGATTACTTGCATACATTTACGTAAAAAGTGCGTAAAATTACAATAAATTGTGTCAAAAATCGCAACTCAAAATGTGTAAATGTTAAAGACATTTTGCGTTAAAGCTTACAAAAACAAAACTGTTGAAAATTAAGCATTTTTGTGTCGCATCTTGTTGCCTATCATTATCATTGTGAAATTCAGCAGAAAAAGTTTAGAGTGTACAGGAATTATAGTCGGTTTGCATTAGGCTAAGTTAGATTGTCATACGCAGTTATTAAGTGCCATAATAAACGACAGTGTCTCACAAGCAGTGGCACGTTATCTTCCAAACGTCCCACTGTATTGAAATGAAAGAAAAGTTATGTAACATTTAGTATAAAAATGACCACACTCAAACTTGAAGACAGGAACAAAAAACGAACTCATATGATATTCAAAACTAGACATGCAACCCACTCGTGTATCGATTGTATGCAAACGTTCGTGTATTTGGCTCAAATCGTAATCCTTTCCATTTCAACTTGCCAAACCCGGCTGTGGAGGAAAAGTAACTTTCAGCATGACCTTGCTGCAAGTTGGAACAATGACTGCTGCACTCAGCTGTAGCAGCTTCAGTTTCGGTGGTATTCGTTGCAGCAAAGGCATAAACAACAATGATTCTTGACAGGTGAAGTTTAACAACTTTTATTGTTTTTTTTTTCATTCATTTGTCTGATGCATCTACAACAAACTTCCAGGTAGTACAACATACAACGTCTGTCCTCGTTATCGGTCTCTTTCGCTCATTTTATGACACACAATTTGCCCAAAGGAAAACTAAAAGTTGAATTTTATTCTTCTTTAAAGAGGAAATGATACCAAAGCAGAAAAAAAGTTTTTTTTCAAAAAATACACGTGAGCAGTTTTATATTCAAAGCATTTTACGATAGTGACAGAATTTTGATGCATCTTATTTTGCCAAACGGGTGGGGTGTAATAAATTCGGGATCAGATGAGGACCACAACGGCTACCCGATACACAAATTTCAAAACGATTTGATATGTAAGTGTAAAAATGTTGAACAATGTTTGGAGGTGCTACCAGAGAAGGAGTCCCTAAATATTTCAATTTGAGATCTAATGCGGACTTCTCGACAAATTCTAATTTCACTTAATTTTGGCAACAACAAAAATAAAACAAAAAAGAAAAACAGAGACTAGGTTAACTCTGGCGTGAAAAAGGCCGAAAAAAACTCTGATGAGGCTTTTAAATGCATTAAATCATACAACTTTTAACTTTCAAAGAGGAAGTACCCGATAAAATCGAACTTGATCCCAGTTGGGAACAAATATTACCATGTGTCGAGATTTCTCGTGCCTATTAGTCATTCTAATTGATGGCCTTAGGTTTTTTTAAAAGCTTTTGGGTTACTATTTTAGACCTTTTAATTGATGGTCGGGGTTATTGTTTCAGAAAGTATGGATTTCCTCACGATAAAATATACCCTCAAATTCCCAAACGATTCTAAAACTGATCCGTCTGAAAGTTATCGTGCGTTCCAGCCACTGCATATGGTGCCATAGGTGTATTTTAAACCTTTCGGACTATTTTCTCAGGTAGTATGGACTTTCCACTGAAAAAACGTGTACTATCGTAATGGAGGCAGCGAATGTAAGTCGTACAAAAATAACAAGTACAAAAAAACTGTAAAAACATATACCCTCAGCCTAGGGGTCTTTTCAGAATTTTGTGGCCCTCTTTGGACATTTGAACTTGCCGACAAAAATTATGATTAGGATTAAAGTTAAAAAGTGTTGCAGAGTAGGTACTTGAAGGAATTGGAACTACATAGCCCATTATGGAAGTGGATCTTATTTAGGGAGTCATATCTGTTCGATAGATATCGCGCCCACTAGTCATTTCAGTGGGTCATCGTATAAATTTTGGACCAGTATGCCAGGAAACATGGACATGTCCAGGGAAAACGTAATATCGTTGTAAAGAGGACCACAACGAAAAGCATCGGTATACATTTCCAAAGGATCTTCGAACAGACCCTGAACTGCACATAGGCACAAACGTTTAATTTTTGTGAGGGAGGTACCCTAAGGAGAGGACCGACATAGGTCATTTTTGAAGTTGAACTAAATTTGGACATTACAATTACAAATTATCTTCGAAACTTTTAAATCTTTTACCGTCGTAATTGAGGCTGCAAATTTAAGTTGCTTCAAAAAAATCAAAGTGATTCCAGAGCCAGTCTTAATGTGAACTTATTCGAAATTTTGTGTGAGAGGTACCCAAAGGAGTGAAAAAAATATAGTCCATATTCAAACCTGATCTATATCTGGTCGCTAAATTCAAGAGTTATCGAGGCCACATTATTCCGAACATATTTAAACTTTTTGGGGGAGGTACCTGTAGGAGTGGACCGATATGGTTTATCTTCGAACTTAAACTATGTTTGGACAAAATATTATAAAGGCCACATTTTGGACCGAATTGGCGAATCCGTTCGAGAGATATCTTGAGCTCCAACCACTACACACGGCGTCACAGGGGCTTTTTGCACCTTTCAGGCTATTTTCTCAGGAAGTATGGACTTGCCCCTGAATAAACTTGTACCGTCATATAGGGGGCAGTGAATACAAGGTTTTACAGCAAAAACCAAAGCAATTCGAGAGCAGCTCCTAAACTGAGTTTTCCGAAATTTTGTGTGGGAGGTACCCGAAGGAATGGACCGATTGAGCCCATATAGGAACTTTATTTAAATCTGGTATAAATTTCATGATGTGCAAAGTATGGACCAAATCGGTTACTCCCTTCAAGAGTTATCGTGCGCACAAATTTTCCGAACATTTTCGAACTTTTGTGGGGAAGGTACCGGATAGTGTGGACCGATATAATCTATCTTCAAACTTAAACTAAGTTTGGACAAATATTGCCAAATTTTAGACCGAATCGGTTGATCCGTTCGAGAGTTATCGTGCGCTCCAGACAGACAGAAGGACACGGCTAAATCAACTCCAAATTGTCTGAAACGGAATTCGTCCAAATATAATTGGGGTCTAAAACCATTATTTCGATGAGCCACATTTTGCCCGTATGAAAGTGTAGCATAAAAGCTGAGGATATAAAAAAATGATTTGAGAGAAGATCTTAATCTGCACTCTTCACAAATTTTGTGTGGGATGTACTCGAATGAGTGGCCCTATTAGTCTATATCTGAACCTAATCTATGTACCATAGAGATATTACGAAAGATACGAAAAGTATGGACCAAATCGGTTTCTCTCTTCAAGAATTATGGCCTGCCCAATTTTTTCGAACATTTTCAAACTTTTGTGGGTGAGGTACCTGAAGGAGTGGACCAATATGGCCTATCTTCGAACTTAAACTATGTTAAGACAAAACTTATACCGTCGTAGTGGGGGCAGCGAATACAAGTTGTTGCATCAAAAATCCAAGCGATTCACGAGCAGTTCCTAAACTGAACTTTTCAGAAATTTTGTGTGGGAGGTACCCGAAGGAATTGACCGATTGAGTCCATATGGGAACCTAATCTAAGTTTGTTAGAAGTTTCACGATGTGCAAAGTATGGACCAAATCGGTTACTCCCTTTCCGAACATTTTCGAACTTCTGTGGGGGAGGTACCGGAAGGGGTGGACCGATATAATTCATCTTCGAACTTGAACTAAGTTTGGACAAAATATTACGACACCAAAATTTTGTTTGAATCGGTTGATCCGTTCGAGAGTTATAGTGCGCCAGATAGACAGACGGGCGGACATGGCTAAATCAACTGAAAATTGTCTGAACGTGTATATACCCTCGTTAGCATAAATGCTGAGGGTATAAAAATTACGAGGTATAATGTTTAGAAAGTCAAATCGGTTAGATTGTCAAATGTTCCTATTAACATATATTGGATCTCAAAGCATTTTTTCGATGAGGCATAATATAATAACACTATGCAACACGAAAATTATTAACCACTAGGGGACCCGGCGAACTTCGTTTCGCAGTTTGTTCGGTACAGAACTTTATGGCTTTGGTTCAAACCTATAATACTATTATTGCTATCACCTTGTTCAATGGCAAATATTTCTTTGTTTTGAACTGTTTAGGACGATCTTTGAAGCAGATGCACATTAGACAATTGTACTTTCGACAATTGTCAGTTTGACGAAGAGAGAAGGTACTGGCAGGCAAATTGTTTCTATTTTCCTCGACTCTCTCTCTTCTATTAACTGACAAAAGCCGTGAAAAAATTAGGTAACTCTAAATCGGGACTAAGATATATTTTTTAAGCAAATAACACGTTTTGCGATGTAAATAAAAATATTTGGTAGCGCAGTTGAAGCAAAATAATATCATAACGCCCTACTCGTTTCATAATCGATGGTTTTCTGCAATTCTTGTTTCCACCACTGAACACGATATTTCACTAAAGCAATTGAATATGAATTTGAATTTAATGCTGAATATAGTGCTTATTTAAATTTGCGTTTTAATCAATTAACCCATTTTAACCTATTTACCCATTTTGATCCGATCATTATCGGGTAACCACCTTCGTCTGTTTTTATACCCTCCACCATAGTATGGAGGGTATATTTAGTTTGTTTTTCTGTTTGTAACACATCGAACTAATCATTTCCACATATATTATTGATCAGGATAAAATTCTAAGACGATCTAGCCATGACCGTCTGTCTGTCTATCCGTCTGTTGTAATCACTCTAGCGTTCGCAATAATTGAGCTAGAGCGCTATATTTTTGCACCCGAGCGTCTTTTTTTCCATAGGCAGGTCAAGGTCGAAGATGGTTTATATCGGAACACTTTTTGGTATAGCTCCTATATAACGCTACCTCCCTATTTTCGGTATTTTGGGGATTTTAACTACATTTTTTGACCGAACTACCTGTAATTTCACGTTTGGGGTTCCCAGTGGTCACAAAACATCTGCACCAAAAACCGTCAACATAGGTCCATGTTTTGGTATAGCCTCCATATAACGGTACCTCCCGATTATCGGTATTTTGAGGATATTAGCTAAAATTTTTAACCGAACTACCTGTAATTTGACAGTTGAGGTTCCTAGTAATCTCAAAACATATCCACCAAAAACTGTCAACATAGGTCCATGTTTTGGCAATGCCCCTATATAACGGTACCTCCCGATTTTCTGTATTTTGTGGATTTTAATTACATTTCTTGACCGAACTATCTGTAAATTCAGGTTTGTGGTTCCCAGTGGTTCCCAAAGTATATCCACTAAAAACAGTCAAGGTCCATGTTTTGGTATAGCCCTCATATAGCGGTACTTCCCGATTTTTGGTATTTTGAGTATTTTAGCTAAAATTTTTGATCGAACTACCTGTAATTTGACCGTTGAGGTTTCTAGTAAGCACAAAATATCTCCACTAAAAATTGTCAACATAGGTCCATGTTTAGGTATAGCCCCCTATATAACTGTACCTCCCGATTTTCACTTTGATATACATTTTTTATGTTTTTTACCTTATTTAGGTATCAGAGGTCACAAAATATCTTCGTCAAAAATTGTGGACAGGAAAGAATATAATTATTCCGTTTTAGTTCAGAATATTTTATGGTGGAGGGTACAAAAAGTTCGATCCGGCCGAACTTAACGCTTTTTTACTTATTTTTTCTGACTTCTCTATTTAATGTGATCTCCCGAATTCTGCTTGCACTGCAAATTCGGTATTAGATGCAATGGCTCTGGTAACATGGACAGAGCTATTCTATTAGTTGCCGTTCTTTGTGTGTTTCGGATGCTTGAAGTCTTGTCACACTAACACGTGACTGTTGTCGATTACTTGGTCACCCTATATTTAATTTCGACGTAAATAACATAGTCAAATTAATATCACAAACTAATTAACGATTAATAAGTATTTACCTACTTATGTCGCCGATAAAGAATATTTGTCAGATAATTCGACATACAGTGTACCAACAGTACCAATGAAAATAAATGAAAATCGATTTGATTGTGAATAAAAAATTCTATACAACTTTCAAAAATTGACAAAACAGAGGCGTACAATGGACCCTCACAGTAGGTGCAAATACAATTTTCACCAAAAACTGTCCAAATAAGTGCCAAGATTTACTCCAAACGCGAAGCTAAATAGAAATTTTTGGAAAAATTGACTTTATTGAAAAAATATTTTTGCAAATTTTTCGCAAATTTTCGCGATTTTTTTAGGTTTTATCCTTTTCTGCCATGAGACCATTCCGAATTGGTGCGAATTGTCAAAATCTGTTCAGCTGTTCTTGAGTTATAAGCGTAGTAACTAACATCATCCTTTTTTATACCCTCCACCATAGGATGGGGGTATATTAAGTTTGTCACTACGTTTGTAACTACTCGAAATAATCATTGTAGACCCCACAAAGTATATATATTCTTGATCAGCGTGCAATTCTACATCGATATAGCCATGTCCGTCCGTCTGTCCGTCTGTCCGTCTGTGGAAATCACTCTAGCGTCCGAACGGATTGACGTAGGTTGATGAAATTTTGGGAAAATATGTTATATTTACGTAGGACTTTTGGTATTGAAAACGGGCTATGTAGGTCCACGCTTTCGTATAGCCCCCATACAAAATGACGCGTGACGCGTCGTCGTTTTAAGGAATTTTTAAGATATTTGACCCATTTTACCACCGAATTGATTGTAATTTGGTACTTTGTGTCTCCAGAGGCCAAAAAATATTCCTACCAAAGTTGGGTTATATAGGTCCACGTTTTGGTATAGCCCCCATATAAGGCCCCATATAAAGTACGCGTCATTTTAATATATTTTGAATGTATTAGACCCATTTGACCACAGAATTGGTTGTAATTTGGTATTTTGTGTCTCCAGAGGCCAGAAAACATTCCTACCAAAGTTGGGTTATATAGGTCCACGTTTTGGTATAGCCCCCACATAAGGCCCCTTATAAAGTACGCGTCATTTTAATATATTTTGAATATATTAGACCCACTTAACCAAAGAATCGGTTGTAACTTTGTATTTTGTGTTTCTAGAGGCTAAGAAACATTTCTACCATAAAATGTTTATATAGGTCCACGTGTTGATATATCCCCCATAATACAATATCTCCCGATTTTCGATATTTTGAACGTTTTAGCCTCATTATCACACCGAGATGGCTGAAATTTGGTATTTAGTCTTCTTTAGGCGTATAAAACTTTCCCCCAGAAATTTGTAGGTATAGGTCCACGCCATCATATAGCCCTTATAGAACGGTACCTTCCGAATTTCGGTATTTTGAAGGTTGTGGCCACATTAATCCACTGAAATGGCTGAAAATTGTGGTGGAGGGTATAAAAAGTTCGGTCCGACCGAATTTAACGCTTTTCTTACTTGTTATATATATATATATATATATATATATATATATATATATATATATATATATATATATATATATAGATATAGATATTCTGTCACTGCAGCGTGAAATACACGTGTTTCGCATTTCTATCCTATCTCATCAACTTTCGCGGTTATAGGCCTCCAAAGGTTTGAGGCTTTGATGTCAAAGGGGGTCAATTTATTAATCTCAGGGGCAAAGTTATAACACTTCTCAAAAAGAACAAAAATTGTGAACAAATAAACTACATCAAACTTCATCTTCTAGGTCAGAATCGTAAAGATGTAGTTTTTTTTAAATCTTTTCTCTGGGTTTGGTCTACATATCGTCGGTGTCATGCTTAAGTGTTCCATACGCCATTTTTGACATTTTGAGATAAAGGTACCTTACAAGGTTTTGAACCATGCTCTTTCGGATTTTTTGGTCGGTTTTTCTTTATCTCTTATAGTTTCTGAGATATTCAGATGCCAGTATGTTCCATATCCGCTTTGTGACCCAAAAAATCTTGTCGTTTTGTTCCATATTCATTAAGCCTGTCGTATGGAACAAAACAACTTTGAACTTTTTAGTTCCATATCCATGTCGTTTGGCGTATGGAACAAAAAGAGACAAAAACGAATTGTTCCGCACCAAAAATGATGGCGTTTGGAACAAAAAATTGCCCATTTTTGCCAAGTTACGGAAAAGTGTGGCGTATGGAACAAATTTTTATAAAGGACTTGGTTTAAAAACTGAAGAATAATAGTTTCTAAATTCAAATATTTTTGAATATTGATTGTTATATGAAATCGAAAATTTGTCAATCGTTTAAACGAAAAATTCCTTGTGTAAAGACAAAATTTTGATGTAAGTCCACAAAAATATACGTAAAAACGTCCATTCGGCTTGAAGCTAACCGACTACAAAAATGGTATTATAAGAAAATCGCGTTTAAATGTTTTATGTTACCTTAGAAATGCAAATTATCAATCCTTTTTGTCTAATCGAAATTTTTACAACAAACAAATAGTGATAAGTGGAGGAAATCCCTTTAAATAAATGTTAAGGAAACCTATAATAATGGTCCTTATTGTATTTATATGAGAAAAATAAATGTTTCATTTAAAGTCCTGATTTTTAAACTCCACAGTAGCACTTCATATAAGGGAGGTGGAACACGATTGATAAAAAGTGTTTTGGTTGAAATGTGACAAAACGTGTTCCATGTGACACAAACTGCCAAAAACATGAAAAAAGATTCCATGGAACAATTCAGCAACTTTTTGCAATTATAAAAATTTGCCATAACTTCTAGACTATCACAGATATCTGACTAAAATAAATTACTGATATATTCTATGAGTTTAGTTAAGTAGAACTGAGCTCTTAAAGTATTGGATTATTCCACAATTTTTATCCTGTATGGCCTTAAACATTAACTTGAGTTTTTCTCGAATCAGGCAAATGGCGTATGGAACACTTAAGCATGACACCGACGATATATCAAACCGATCAAATTTGAAGCAAACAACCAACTACAAAAATGTACCTTAGATCTCAGTAATCATCTTTCTAGAACATATGAACTCTGTATATATATATATACGGTTCTTATAGGTCAAAATAGCAAAGCAAATGGGAGTTTTATACTGTTTTTTTTCTGATTCTGGTCTGCAGATACTAAACCGTTCAAGATTCAAGAAAATAATCAGCTACAATAATGTTGCAAAGATAGTAGTAAACAACTTTCTGGATCATTCGAACTATTCGACCATAAATACCAAACCCTCCAAAATTTAAGAATATAGTCAACTACAAAAATCTACCTAAGATATTAATAAACAACTTTCTAGAACATATCGACGCCTCCAAACAATAGTATGCTAAGTCCACTTAGCATGTTTTCAAGTTTTTTACATTTTTATATTTAACGTCCTTTAACTTTAATTCTGTCAAATGTTGGTAATAATCGGACAATCCGAACAGAAATTATAAACAAATATTTACTTAGCATAGTACTGATGATCAAAGAAATTTCCAAACTTTTAGAGCTTGTCCTGCAAAACTCACCGTTCAGAATTAGCAAACTATTATTTGGAGGTGTCGAACGTCCTTTAACTTAAATTCTGTCAAATTTTGGTAATGATTGGTCAATCCAAACAGAAGTTATAAACAAATATTCACTTAGCATAGTACTGAAGTTCAAAAAAATTTCTACACTTTGAGAGCTTCTCCTGCAAAACTCACTTTTTAGACTTAGCATACTATTATTTGGAGGTGTCGATATGTATGAACATTCTCGGAATGAACTTTATGCTGAAATTCACAAAGAAATCAATTATTGTTAACGTTTCTCTTACTCAGGTCTGTAAATAACAAACTCTTCAAAATTCAAGAAAATTTTAATGTATTTACGGACCTGAACAGGAAATATAATCGAGCTTTGAGCTGGAAGAACCGTTCCTAGAAGCTTCTAGAAAGTAATTTACAGAGATCTTAATTTTGGACGGTTTGGTATCTATTGACCAGAATCGTAGAAAAAAAGTATAAAAATCGAATATTTTCTAAAGTGTTTTGCTAGATTGACCTTTAAGAACCTTTCACTGACAGTTTGTATGTTCCAGAAAGTTGTTTACAGATATCTTTGCTACGTTATTGTAGTTGATTGTTTTCTTGAATGTTGAACGGTTTAGTATCTGCAGACCTGCTGCAAAAACTCAAACCTTTGGAGGCCTATAACCGCGAAAGTTGATGAGATAGGGAAAAACGGCGCAACACATATCTTCTCTTTGGGTCTTCTATCACGCTGCGGTGTCAGAATAGGGTTTGTTTGTTTTTTCCGTTTTTAACTCATTGAAATAATTATTTACGACCCTATAAAGTATATATAAATATTCTTGATCTGGATACAATTCTGAGTCAAAATAATTAAGATAGAACGTTATATTTTGCACCCGAATGTCTTTTTTTATATTCTGGTCAAGTAAGGAAATGGACGAAATCAGCCCACGCTTTGGTATAATTTCAGTATTTTGAAAATTTTACCTTCGTTTTTGACCGAACTACCCGTAATTTGACACTTGAGGTTCCCTGCAGTCACGAACCATCCCCAATAAAATTTTTTTATATAGGTCCATGTTTTGTTATAGCCCCCATAACGGTAACGGTACCTTCCGATTTTCGGTATTTTGAGGATTATGGCTAAAATTGTTCAACTGAACTACCCGTAATTCGACATTTGACGTTCTTAGTGGTCACAACACTTTTTCACCAAAAATTTTCAACATAGGTCCATGTTTTGGTATAGCCCCCACATAATGAAACCGTACGATTTTCGGTATTTTCATGATTTTAACTACAATTTTTAACCGAACTACCCTTTATTTCACACTTGAGGTTCCCTGCAGTCACGAACCACCTCCACCAAAAAACATGGGTCCATTTTTTGGTAAAGTCCCCATATAACGGTAACTCACGATTTTCGACATTTTGAGGGTTTTAGCGACATTTTTCGACTAAACTACCCATAATTTGACACATTAGGTTCTCTGCAGTAACGAACATTCTCCATCAAAAATTGTGAACATAGGTCCATTTTTTGGTATACCACGATACAATGAAACCATCTGATTATCTGTATTTTGAGGATTTTTGCTACATTTTTTGACTGAACTTCGAGTAATTCGACACTTGAGATGCTCTGCAGTTCCGAACTTTCTCCACTAAAAATTGTCAACATAGATGGATGTTTTGGTATAGCCTCCATATAAAGGTACCTCCGATTCTCGGTATTTTGAAGATTTTAGCCACAACTTTTAACTGTACTTCGACATTTGAGGTTCTCAGTGAGCATGAAACTTTTCCACTAAAATCATTAACATAAGTCCATGTTTTCGTACAGTCCCCATAAAACGGTACCTTCCGATTTTTGGTATTGTAAGGGTTTTAGCTACAATTTTTAACCGAACTAGCTAATTTGACATTTGAGGTCACGAAACTTCTCCATCGAAAATTGCCAACATAGGTCAATATTTTGGTAGAGCCCCCATATAACGATACCTTCCGACTTTCGGCATTTTGAGGACTTTAGCTACAACTTTTTACCGAATTAAATATAATTCGACTTTTGGGGTTCTTAGTGGTCACAACACTTCACCACCAAAAGTAGTCAACATAGGACCATGTTTTGGTATGGTCTCTATATAACGGAACCTTCCGATTTTCGGTATTTTGAGGATTTTAGCTACAACTTTCAACCGAACTATATGCAATTCGAGGTTCTTAGTGGTCACAACACTTATCCACTAGAAATGGTCAACATATGACAATGTTTTGGTATAGCCCCCATATAACGGTACCTTCCGATTTTCGGTATTTTGAGGGTTTTAGCTACATTTTTTGACTGAACTACCCGTAATTTGACACTTAAGGTTCCGTGCAGTCACGAACTACTACTTTTAACCGAACTAACTGTATTTCGACATTTGTGGTTCTTAGTGGTCACAATACTTCTCCACTAAAAATTGTCAATATAGGTCCATTTTATGGTATATCCCTTCATATAAATGTACCTTCCGATTTTCATTATTTTGAGGATTTTATCTACATTTTTTGACTGAAGTACCCGTAATTTGACGCTTAAGATTCCCTACAGTCACGAAACTTCTCCACCAAAAATTGCCAACATACCATGTTTTGGTATAGCCCTCATATAACGGTACTTTCCGATTTTCTGTATTTTGAGGATTTTAGCTACAACTTTTAACCGAACTAACCATAATTCGACATTCGATGTTCTTAGTGATTACAAAACTTCTCCACCTATATCAAAGTACCGCCAGATTAAAGAAATTTTTAGATATTGTTTAGAAATTTGCTAACCTAATTTAGGCATTTGGGGTATTCGTGGTCGAAAAATTCTCCACATAAAATTGTGGACGGGAATGGAAACTAATTATACCATTTAGTTAAGAATATTTCATGGTGGATGGTGCCCAAAATGTGTAAACACCTCCAATTTAAAACTATATGACAAACTGAAAATTTCCCGAGGAAGTGGATGCAGTGAACAGTTATAACACTACCAAAAAAGTCGCAACCTCAGATTGCAACAACTGCAGAGGAATCATGTCGTTATCCATACCACTCAAAGTTTTCTGTCAGATTATAATCGACCGAATTTCGAACAAAATCGACCCCACAATTCACAATATTGACCGAACTATCTGTAAGTCCCAATTTACATTAGACGAGTTTACTTGCGGCAATTGTCAGTTTGATGGAGAGAGAGGTGAGGTATATGGTAACCCTTTGCCTCTCAACACCCTCTCTCACCCACAAACTGACAATTGCCGCAAGTAAACTCGCCTAATGTAAATTGGGACTAATTTGACATTCACACAAAATTTGTCCAACAAAAATTATGAATATAGCTCTGAACTTTGATATAGCCCCCCAAGGTACCGCCCAATTGAAGGCATTTTTAGAAATTTTTGTAGACATTTCCTGACCTAATTCAGGCGTTTGGGGTAGCCGTGGTCGAAAAAATTCTTCACCTAAAATTGTGAACAGGAAAGAAAACTAAATAATTATTCCATTTATTTCAGAATATTTTATGGTGGAGAGCAAGGCCTATAAAAGGTCGGCCATTCAGAGTTCTGTTAACAACTTTTGGCAACAAACATGATATATTTTATATTATTGTGATTTGAGTTTCTTTGTATTTTAAATCACAATAATGTTTTTGACAAAAACATAACAATCAGGTGGGCTTAGTGTCCAACTGTATAAACTGTGGTGGAGAGTATAAAAAGTCAAGCCCTGACGAACTTAACGATTTTTACTTTTTTGTGTTTCGTTCCGCAAGTCAAAAATTTTCCTTATACATGCGAGTGCATTTTAACTGATTTCGGTACATGGTACGCAGATCAATGTACGTATGTATGTATCATCATATAATATCAGAGATTAATCGACCTTCGTCTCTCTCTAGATTTTCTTCATAAAAAATGTGTTTGATCATAACAAACAAAAAATGAAAAATGAAATCTAACCAAATCATCAATACTCACCTCGTATCATTGTGTTGCTAAGGCCTTCATGAGAGACACAATTTCTGCATTAAACAACGCTTAAAATGCGGACTATAGCATGACCTAAATATTGTAAACTGATGGCAGCAAAGAACGAAAAAACTGAAAGAAGAGAACAGCGTACAAAAATGTAGGAAGCCATAACTTAACATCGGTTTATGTGGAACCGGAAAACTGAGCATGAAGAAGAACAACATTCACTTATGCTTCACACACAAACAGGCCACCACCAGCTTTTTAGTTGCCATGGCTATCGACAGTTGACAAAAGTTTGATATCACAAAGCATCCTCTGCATTATTAGCAAGCAACAAACATTGTACCGCAATAATCACGATCAAGGTCATTGTACGAATAACCAAAATAACTTGCTTTTGCTAATATGTTGTAAATATGTATGCCATTACCATCTTCATTATTCCAAATGGTTTAATGATCATAAATTGGATCATTAAGTTTTGAGGTTTTTTGTTGTTGTTGTACTGATTGTTAAGCAAATTGCGTTACATTTGTTCATTTACTTACATCTATACATACACACAATTGTTTGTTATTGCGTTAATTTCAATATCATTGGCCCAAGTTAAAGATACGTTGCTTTGTTTGCCGGTAACTTGAGTTCAACTCGTATGCAAATCTTATGTAAGAGGAGTGTTTAGTTTCTTTCTTTTTTTGTTAACTTGTAACATCGGTTTCGTCTTTTCAAGTGTGCGACAGCATTTTATTGATGGTACTTATTAGTTTATAATTTATTTATGAGTGTCAAATAAGACAGGTGTGAACAATAAACAAAATTGTATATTGATATTAAGTTTTGCTGCAGTACAGGACTGCCCCCGCACAATATAATTAAAAACAAGTAAGCAAGGGCTGTAGTCGGAACTAGGTCGACGAAGTGTTACCCTAAACTTTTCGTGGGTAAACATTTATTTTAGGGAGATACCAATCAGGCTTTTATACCAGATGACTTAGGGCTATCTGAAACAATATAGTGTCAGCATCATCGAAATCAGGGTATTTTTCATGAATGTACTTGGATGGATTACTTCAAAGCAATGGCTTCAATAACATCGACACAATCTGTATTAATTGAAAGATTAACCCCCTGTTTTTGTAACTATTTTTTGTTCGTTCGTCTATATTCGTAATAATTTGGGCAAGCTCAGCAAAACAGCAAAACAGGGGGTAAAGTCTTCTGAAAACAAAACAGTACGTTTAGTTGTTTCATGTTTAATCGTCGACACCAAATATCTCGGCTTCCATTTGTCACTTTACCGCCTATTGCAATAACTCTGATATTTGGCCATCAACATCAACAAATTTGGTATTAATTTCATTATCGGGCGGCTCGAATTTTTTATACCCTCCACCATGAAATATTCTGAACATATATGAAGTAATTAATTTTCAAATTTATATGTGGAGATTTTTTGGGCAATGGGAACCCCAAGTAGTTAACGGTAAGCAAAAAGGAGGTAACGTTATATAAGGTAGTTCGGAGGTACCGTTATATGGGGGCTATACCAAACCGTGGACATATGTTGACAACTTATGGTGTATAGGTTTTTTTGAAAATCGGAGCCACCATTACATGGAGGCTATACAAAAATATGGACCTATACTAACAATGTTTAGTGGAGAAGTTTGGTGATTGCAGGTAACTTCAAATGACAAACAGCAGCTAGTTCAGTTTAACCGACCTATTTTTGGTGGAGAAGTTTCGTGACTCCAGGAAATCTCAAATTTCAAATTAGGCCAGTCAAACAATGTTGCCAAAACCCTCAAAATACCGAAGATCGGGAGGTATCGTTATATGGATTATATATTCCTCCTAAGCATAGGTCTATCTATGTTGACAATTTTTGGTGGAGAAGTGTCGTGACCACTAAAAACATCAAATTATACCAAGTTTGGATATAATCCTTAAAACACCGAAAATCTGAGGTACCGTTATATGGAGGCTATACCAAAACATGGACCTATAATAAAAAAATTTTGTGGAGAAATTTCGTGACTGCAGGGAACTTCAAATGACAGAATAACAGCTAGTTCGGTTTAATACTGTAACTAAAATCCTCAAAAATGGGAAAAATCGTTATATAGTCTCCTTCGGGAGAAAATTGTCGGTAAACGTCCACGTTTTAATATACCACCTATATGAAGTAACTCCTGATTTACGACATTTTGAATGTTTTATGTCCGTAATTTCAAAGCCTAGATAACCAGGCATGTAGCTACCCATTAGTTATCGTTACCTACGCGTTTGGTAATTTCTACGTACCATTTTCGAGTCGTTTTTGTTTTACAACCTTTAACTCATTGGCTACGATCAACCGGGCAAAATCCTTGGTGTTCCTATGAGTTGAAGTTATAAAATTTTGTTTACACGGGAGATTTCTATGAACTCATAGATAACTAGGCGCAGAAATTACGTGCATTAGCCACATTATCCGACCGAAATTACTAATGCCGGGCATACACTATGGGCATGCAGGACAGCAAACGATGAACCCTTGTGTACGTGTGTGATTGAATAGTGTGTGGCATTCCTTCAATCCATATTGCAAAAATGATGAATTTTACTCCAGAAATCGATTTTGGGTTGAAGTTTTCGAATTTTTTAATTTCCTCACAAATAATATTTGTTGTTTTCAAAAATTATTTGTTGGTTACTTGGAAAATAAACAAAATTCATCGGATTGAAAGGGGATCATTTACAAAATCAAAACTATTTAGGTTTCAATCCTGCCAAAACTACTCCCAAATACATTGACAAAAACTTCAAAATTTACTAATACTATTAAAAATGCTGTCCTGCATGCCCATAGTGTATGCCCGGCATAAAATTTTGTATTTAGTATTCGACATGGGTATAAACAAGTAAAAACGTATCAGTCGACTTTGCCGACAGATATGGTAAAAACCAAAAATGTTTTACAATTGATGAATCCAAGTTTCCCCCATTCAGAATTCGCGAACTGTTAACATATTCTATATAGCATGACTGAAATTCTTTAAAATGAATTGATTTAGGACGGATCCCATAAAGTCGACCACTAACATTAATATTCATGGAAGCTGTGTTGGCATCAATGTATAAACATGGGTAAAAATTGGTTGAGGCCAACAAGTTTTTTATGTTCCCTTCCAATTTCTGGCTTTTACATAAATGGAATCATTTACGCGCGATTATAATATTTGTGAAAAAGCATGTCTTAAATTACAAAGATACGCGAGTAATATGGGTCTTTTACCAAAAATAGAATGTGGTGGAACATCCGCGGTTTTTGAAGAATCTATTTGAAATAGGTGAGTATTGACGTATTTTAGATGGGTGCTACTGAAATCGGATGCCCATCAAAATCGTATGCACATTGCGCGATTTTTACCCATTTTAAGGCTTTTTGCATTGTGTGATGCAACTGACGTCACACTTTGGCCGCTGAGTGAAACATCGAAATATTCATAGATATTGAAAGAGATTGATTCGCGGTATCCAAAATCGGATGCGCATCAACTGATTTTAACTAATTCGCGAATAACAGCCGCCTTTTTATTTTCATATTTTTGAATGATTTTTAGTTGAATCAAGGTAAATTTATATAAGGTATATGCATGAATTACAACAACTAACAAATTTACAAAAACAACATTGTTGTTATTGAAAATTAATTGTCAAGGATAAATAGTGAATAATAGGGTCGTTCCAAAATTTTTTTCAGGAAAAACATAAATACATTTTGAAAATCCTCTAAAATAGAACAAATTTGAATTAAAATGTAAATATAAATCATACAGAAATGTTAATAGGTCATTCTTATTACACGTTTACGGTGAAAAGAAGAATTTTTTTGGTAGCAAATTTCGAAGTTTCAAATTTCATGAGTAGACCCTATTACATTTTGAAAAATAAATTTACAAAAAAAGTAAGAATACAACTGATTGTCACTTCTACCTTGTATAAATATGCCTTGAGTTGAATATTGCTCTTAATTTCCGATCCTTATAAGTTATCACAGTAAGCAGTTGAGCTTTCCCGATGGTAAACCATATTTCTTGATAAAGTTTGATTAGTATACATTAATTATTGTATGGGATTTTATCGAAATAGTTGAAGAACTCCCAAATATTTTTTCTTCTAATTTTTCGAATCGAACCAAAAAATATAGTCCAGTTTGATGGAGGAGGCATATTGTAACCATATTGTAACAAACTAACAATTGGCACAAGAAAAATTGCCTAATGTAAATATGGACATATTTGGAATAATATTTTAACAATAACTTTTTTTATAGTGAAAGAACATATAGCCAAAAGTGTCATCGGATTCATTCCAAAATCTGACAGAACTATGATAATAAAAATATCAGCAAATCCAGTCAACGTTAATATAATTCAAGTCTATGCACCTACAGCAGACAAAAGTAATGACGATATTGAAAACTTCTACACTGAAGTCGAAGAACTAATTAAAATACAAAACCGCACGAAATAACCATAATCCAAGGCGATTTCAATGCAAAGGTAGGAAGCGATATAGTTGCAGGAGTAAAAGGAAGATATGGTCTAGGAGACAGAAATGAAAGAGGTGACAGACTCATCGAATTCTGTCAGGAATTTAAAATGAAAATTACCAATACCCTGTTCACCCTACCGCCAAGAAGGTTATATACTTGGAAATCCCCCCAAGATAGAGTCGGCAATGTGGTAAGAAATCAAATAGATTTCATACTTATAAACAGGCGACACTGCTCATCTGTAACACAGAATTAATCAATATCGACAGGAATGACGTTGAAAGTATATGGAACAGTGTGAAGACCACAATCAATTCAATTGCACGTAACACGCTTGGAAACTACACAAAACCAAAAAGTAAAAGCTGGATGACTGAAGAGATACTTCAACTGATGGATGAGCGTAGAAAATACAAAAATAGTAACTACGAGATGTATTGGGAAATAAACAGGGAAATTCAAAGGGAAGTGCGTATAGCCAAAAACAACCATCTTAACAGTCAATGCCAAGAAATTGAACGACTGATGACACTGCACGACGACTTTCAGTTACACAAGAAAATGAAAGAAGCAGCCGGCATATACAGAAATAATAATTCATCAGTTCTTTACAATAACAATAATGAACCAGTTTTTGAAACCGCTGAGAAGAAAAGCATCTGGAAAGAATATATTCAAAACTTATTCAAAGATCCTACTAGATCGGATTATGACTACCGGATATCACAGCAAATGACAGGCGAGGCAATCACAAACAACGAAGTTGAAGATGCAATAAAATCCCTCCGAGAACGAAAAGCCACGGGTCCTGATGAAATACCTGCCGAAATACTAAAAATGATAAATGATAACAATCTTGATCTGTTAACGAAACTATTTAACTATATTTATGACACCGGTAAATACCCCGAGGATTGGCTGAAGTCCACATTTATAACCATTCCAAAGAAATCTCACCCCAAAAGATGCAACGACTACCGACTTATTAGCTTGATGAGCCACGCCTTAAAAATTTTTCTGAAAATTATACATAGACGGATATACGAAAAATGCGAAAAAGAAATGGGCGAAACACAATTTGGTTTTAAAGAAGCAAAAGGAACCAAAGAAGCACTATTCTGCGTGCAAGTGTTGGTCCAAAAATGTAGAAATGTTCCCAAAGACGTTTTTATGTGCTTCATCGACTACGAGAAGGCATTTGATACCGTACAACATGACAAGCTCATTGATATTTTGGCGTCAATTGGAATAGGGGAAAAAGAAATGAGATGCATTAAAAGTCTGTATTGGCACCAAACCGCACATGTTAATATCAACGGAGAAATGACGGAAGAAATATCTATATCAAAAGGAGTAAGACAGGGTTGCACTCTGTCCCCACTACTGTTTAATATCTATTCGGAAAAAATATTCAAAGAAGCAACGCTAAAGAAGGAATCCTCATAAATAATGCTTATATAAACAATATCAGATACGCTGACGATACTACACTAATAGCAGACAGCCTATCAGGTTTACAAAATCTTGTCACCAGACTAACTGCGTGTAGTGAAAGATATGGATTAAAATTAAACATCAAGAAAACTAAATATATGATAATAAGCAGAAAAAACAATTACGAAAACATGAATATAATAATTCACAACACTCCACTCGAGAGAGTATCGAGCTTCAAATATCTCGGGTTCTCAATAAATGATCAGTGAGATAACTCCAAAGAAATTAAATGCCGGATAGAAATGGCAAGAGACGCCTTTCACAAATATAGAAAAGTTTTGACAAGTCATGATATTAACATCACAACAAAGATAATGTTCATAAAAGCCTACATATGGCCAGTACTGTTATACGCAACGGAAGTATGGACTCTAAAATCAGTAGATGTCAAGCGATTAGAAGCATTCGAAATGTGGATATATCGGAGAATTCTTAAAATCCCATGGATAGCTCACGTGTCAAATGACGAGGTTCTACGCAGATTAAACAGAACAAGAGAACTCTTCAATCATATAAAAAGGAGAAAAATTGCATATCTTGGGCATATAATGCGAAACTCAAAATACCGCATTTTACAAGCAATTCTACAAGCCAGTATAGAAGGAAAACGTAGCAGAGGAAGGCAAGAGATGTCCTGGCTCCAAAATATTCAACAATGGACAGAATTCCGAAATGCAGAAAATTTAATAAGTGTCGCAAGAAATAGAGAATTATTTTCTTATTTTGTCAATGATATACACTCCACGTCAGTAGAATAGAACACCTACATTTTTGTTAATGTTAGCTTATTTATCCCAAAACGAATGAATCTGCGTTTTTAATCTTGTGGGGATTTAAAGTCTATGATGTTACGTATCAAACACAGAAAAAATTATGTTTCTAGCTCTTCGCGAAATGATTTTCTGATCAATTTTCCGATAGTACTATGAAAAATAGGCATTTATTTTTGGTCATCAGGATAGAACAGTCACTTTATTTTCGCGAATTTTTGAGATATTAACGCCGAATTTTCTTTCAGTCGATAAAGCAAGGCTTTCTAATAATTTTTCACCAAAGAAAACCTATAAATTATTCCGCGGACACCGAGATAACAGCGTTAAAGGGTTTAAATTGACAGATATTTGAAACATCTCGGAATATCAATAGGAGCCGCGCAGTTATGTCATATTTCTTCACAATAAGATAGAATATGACACAGACAACCTCGACGGATACAATCGAGTGCTTCGGATGCTGATAAGATGGAACATTTTGAAAAAAATGTATAAAATATTATACATGAAATGTAATATGGTCGCTAACATTCGAATATCGAATATGCAATAAAGAAGAAGAAGAACTTTTTTCTCTTTTGTTGTTGCTATAAGATGCAATTTATAAAGCCAATTTTTTAGTTTTGTTTTCATATTTCTTACGCGTTGTCTAGATTCTGTGCGCATTTTTAATTTAATTTTTAGAGGTTTTTACGGACTCTGAGTTAGTATAATTTAGATTTGCTCCCAGTTTTTTAATATTTTTGATTTTCCGCGAAACAAACTTTAGAAACTATGTTGCATCTACAGATGCATATCAAATGCTGTTACTGACCCAGCAAAATTTGAAGGAAGGAGTTCCATGCGATGACGTGATTTCATGGCATATTTTGCATTGGTGCAAACGAAGTCCTGAAAGATCCGATCATTTCATCAGCATTTGAACCCATGCAAAGGAAGTCGTGAAAGATCCGATCTTTTCATCAGCATTTGAACCCATGCAAAGAAAGTCGTGAAAGATCCTATCTTTTCATCACCATTGGAACCCATTCCATCGATCCAATAGAGATGAATTTTGTGTTTTTATTTATACACATTTTTCTAAATATATAAGAATAATTATTTACAATAGGCTTGATGCTGTCGGAGACTCGAACGAACGTTGTTAAAACTCTCATCGTAATGATAATGTCATTGCAAAGGGTTGGTGGAAATGACATGCCAAAGCATTGGTGAAAATGACATGTCAAAGCATTGGTATAAATGACATGCTTTGGATCCAAAAATGAATAGCATCTTTTGGGGTCCACGTTCATATAAAATTCATCGATGAAGATGCTAAAAAGATGACATGCCAGATCACTAGTACCCATGATTGAATGCCATCTTTGGCATCGAACATTTTGCTGGGGATATATGCATACTTTTTCTCAAATCAATATTAGAATATTTTTTATTTATAAGAGAATAAAAACCGCTATAACTTTTGTACGCATCGGCTAATTTTTTGAACGCGAACAGATTTGAAATCCATAATTTTTTCCTTAACCTCTAAACCAAAACTCGAAAATGTACTCGCAATTTTTTTTTATTTTTATTTTTTTTTCAAATCGAATTGTAATGGCAATTTGGTTTTTACCATATATACCCATGGTAAAACAATATAAGGTAACAGCAATAACCAGCTGACTGCACTGGGCTGTAATGTTAGTGTCAAATTCCGTCCGGCATTTTGTATATTTATTTATATTTTCGATGTATATTAGGGATATAAATTTTTTGAGGAAAAAAATATCATTCAGAAAAAAAGATTATTTCCCATAAAGAGCTCTTCATATCGATGACATGTAACCTCCTCTAAGTCGGAACGACGTGCCGCACACTATATCACCGCTTATGCACAGTGGGAAAAAATACCGATCTAGCGTGCAGAAAATCAAAATATTGGACTTGAAGGAAACTATGAAACGCTAGTACAGTATTGAACTAGAATGTTTACTGTACTCAACGCCATATGTAATAATTAGAAATATGTACCCAGCAAAATTTGACGGAAGGGGTTTTTTGCGATGACGTGATTTCATGTCATCTTTTGCATTGGTTCAAAGGAAGTCGTGAAAGATCCGATCTTTTCATTAGGATTTGAACCAATGCAAAGGAAGTCGTGAAAGATCCGATCTTTTCATCAGCATTTGTACCCATTCCATCGATCCAATAGAGATGATGTTTGTGTTTTTATTTACACACCTGTTTATTTTCATTTTGGTATGTTCCAGTACTGCAAAAATCTACTAATTTTTACTATTTTTTCCGATAACATAAAGGAAAAATTGTTATCGTAGTAAAAATAAGTAGATTCTTGCAGTTTCTGGAACAGACCAAAGTTGTTAGAACTGTCGTCGTGATGTTGTCTTACATTTCCTGCATATCAAACAACTAAAACTTCTAAACAATTGGTATTATATGAAGTCCCAAACATCGAGCTAAAAATAGAATCGGACTGCACACATTGCTATTTTAAAAGTTCCCTTGTGTGTTCTAAATCTGACATAGAATGAAATCAATCAAATCTCGCTTCTTGGAATTTGAAAAAAAAGTCCGAAACGAAAAGGAACAAGAATCTGAAAATAAAGAAGAAACTACTTTTGGAAAGAAACAATTAAAAATAAATTAATTAAGCATAAATGGTATTTTCCATAAAAAGTCTCTCCTCCCCGTTCGTTACATTTTGTTCTTAGAGATCGCTAAAGCAAGCCGGGTTGTAGATCCCTACATATTTCCGTCACTAAACAAAAGAGTATAAATTACCAAAATGTTGTTATAAAATAACAAAATTATAAAATAAAAGTAATTTACGAAATAAAAATACTTAAAGGAGCGCATTTGGAGTCCATGTTGAAATCTGAACTGGTGATGGGAAGATAATTGAAAAAACCTTTCGTAAGATGAAAGAATATCAGTTGCGGAGAACGGAGGAAGTAATCTTTTGCGTTGCAGCGGTGGTGATTACATTGCAATTTTGGATGTAAACTTTTGAAAAACTAAACTGATAAATTAATTGTAGCTATTTCATGAATTCGTTTGAATTAATAAAGAGTTTTGTTTTTCATGAAAACCATATTTCAATACAGCATTTCCATTTTCCAAACAAAACATGAAAATTTCATGCCAAGGGGTTGGTGAAAATGACATGCCAAAGCATTGGTTAAAATGACATGTCAAAGCATGGGTAAAAAGACGTGTCAAAGCATTGGTGAAAATGACATGTCAAATCATTGGTGGAAATGACATGTCAAATCATTGGCGGAAATGACATGTCAACGCATTGGTTAAAATGACATGCTTAGGATCCAGAAAAGAACGTCATCTTTTGGGGTCCACGCTCATATAAAATTCATCGATGAAGATGCTAAAAAGATGACATGCTAGATCACTTGCACCCATGATTGAATGTCATCTTTGGCATCGAACATTTTGCTGGGTAGTTAACCAGAAAGGAATAACGATACATTTAAAATTGATATTTTTTACAATGTTAACGATGACCTTTTTCAGCTGTAAAATTGCGATAGACGTGTGAATTCTGTGAATATATTATTACGGAATCTTATGTTTTTTTGATGTACCGTAATGGTATTTAAATAAATTAAATATCTTTGTAACCCATAAGTTATTTTAATTTAGATGTTTCGCGGTAAATAAATGTAAGGTCCATTTTTTTTAAATTCTTCAATTAAAATAGGGATTCAGTATGGAAATTAGTCGTGTTTAGCTTTGATTCTTTTTTTTAATTTTTTGTGTATCTTGTCTAGAATAGTGTTTAAAATTTTTACCTGCGACTTCCTGCGACTTTTGGGATTATAGCAAATTTTAGAAAATATGCCAAGAAAGAAACCAAGGAAGAAATTTTTTTTTAAGTTTAGTTCAAATAAAACTACGATTATGGGAAATATTTTGATAAATAGGAACAGATATCACTTGGAATTGATCCCGGTATAGCAGATAAGAAATTACAAAATGAAAAAGTCCGTCCTACGGTTTCCACGATATGGGTGGATGTAGGAAAATTAATGCAATGATTTTATTACTAAAAAGTGCAGAATGGGGTTATTTTGAGCTCTTATTATACCCTCATTCAAATCAGATTTCAGCCATTTCGTTTAGAGGATGCTGGTGAAATTTTAAAAATACCGAAAATCGGGCGGTTCCGTTCTATGGAGGCTATATCAAAAAGTGTACCTATACTGACAATTCTCTGTCGGAATATTTTTTACCCCCAACGAAGACTAAATGGCAAATTTCAGCCATTTCACTTGGATAATGCGGCTAAAATCTTCAAAGTCACCAAAATCTGACCGTAACTTCCTATAGGGCCTATATCAAAAAGTGATCTGTGTCGACAAACCCCTGTCGGATTATTTTATACCACCAACGAAGACTACATGCTAAATTTCAGCCATTTCAGTTGGAAAAAATCTTCAAATTTACCAAAATTGGGCGGTACCTTCCTATGGGGGCTATATCAAAAGGTGTACCTGTACCGGAATATTTTATAGCACCAACGAAGACCAAATGCCAAATTTCAGTTGGATAATGCGGCTAAAATCATCAACATTGCATAAATCGGGAGGTACCGCCCTATGGGAGTTATAACAAAAAAATATGTAAAAATACAAATCGAACAAATATATCAATAAATGAAGTAAAATTTTCATTAATGTTTTTCAAAATATTCAATCAATTGTGAAAAATTTTATTTTTCTTTAATTCCAATAATTTATAGACATTTCCTTGTATTGTTTACAAATACCTGTGACACTAACGCTACAAACAAAAACAAATTTCAAATTTTTGTTGTTGAGTTGTATTTGTTGTAGTATTTACTTTACCTTGTTTGTTATACCATGATATATACCTTCAGCATGTGTGAATTGAAACACTTATTTACCAAAAAAACTTATGTATTTAGGGGGTTTTCAGAATTTTGGGCGAATAAACTTGCCGACAAAAATATGGATTAAGATTAAAGCTAAAAAGTTTTGCGGGGGAGGTACTCAAAAGAAAGGACCGACATAGTCCATTTTGCAAGTGGGTGTTATTTTTGGAGTAATTCGTCTCGATAGATATCGCGTCCACCAGTTATTTCAGACCTTTGGGCCATTATATCAGGAAACAAAGACTTGGCCACGAAAAACATTTTATTTAGCGAATATTTTCGAACTTTTGTGGGGAAGGTACCGAAAGAAGTGCATAATATTCGAAGAAATATTACGATATGAAAAGTGTGGATCAACGCAGTATTCAGTTTTTTACAGCTTTCGATTCATTTTTCAAGAATTATGGTCATGCCACTCAAAAAACTTGTACCATCGTAATAGGGGCCTTGAATGCAACTTCTTGCAAGTAAATTCCAAACGATTAGAGAGAGGAGGTTCTAAACTGCACTTTTCAAAATTTTGTGTGGGAGGTACCCGAAGGAGATGACATATATAGACCATATTCTAATCGGATCTATGTTCTAAAATCTATGTTTCGTAAAAATATTACGATGTTCAATGTTAAGATAAAATCGGATACTACCCTCGAAAGTTATCGTGCGGACCATTTTAGCCAAAAATCTTGAACATTTGAGAGGGAAGTACCCATACCCAGAAGAAGGGAAGTACCCATTTCAGAACTTGTTTTAATTTTGCACAAAATATTACGAATGCCACATTTTGGACTGAATCGGTTTATCCGCTCGAGGGTTATCATGCGCTTCATCCAGTACACATGGTACCATAGCTGGGGTTTTACAGTTTCGGGCCATTTTCTCAGAAAGTATGGACGTGCCCCTGATAAAACTTGTACCTTCGTAATGGGGGCAGCGAATACCAGTTGTTACACCAAAACTCTAAACGATTCAAGAGAAGGTCTTAAACTGCACTTTTCTGAAATTTTGTGTGAGAAGTGCCCGAAGGAGTGGACCGATATTGCCCATATTCGAACTTGATGTATGTCTGGTATAAATATAACGATGTGTAAAGTATGGGCCAAATCAATTTTTTGAATAAATTTGAGGGAGTGGACGGACAGACATGGCTCATCTTTGAACTTAAACTAAGTTCAAACTAAGTTCGAGAGTTATCGTGCGTTCCAGCCAAAGAGATAGATAGACGTACCGCCAATGCCAATTCGACTCCAAATTGTCTGAAACGGATTTCGTCCAAACATACTTGGGGTCCAAAACCATTATTTCGATAAGGCCCATATTGCCCGTATGAAAGTGTATACACCCTCGATACCCACAGATAATTGTGGGTATATGTATGTTTTAATATAGCCCCTATAGACGAGGTATTGCGCGATCTCAGATTGCACGGTGAAGGCTTTTAAAGAATTAATTTTCTGTAGTGACTGTAACTTGGTACTTCGGATTCTCAATGGGTAGATAAGCTCCACGAGAAAATGATCAATATAGGTTCATATTTCGGTATATTCCCAGTATGAAGTTACATCCAAATATCACGTATTTTAAAGGTTGAATATTGATGTCGTATTGGAGGTAAACATTGTTTAAAAGTAAGCGAAAGTTTTCTGTTAGAGTGGGTGAAGAACTTAGAACTTTCATTTTACCGAACGGCGTGCTTACTTGTTTGTTATTCTTTTGCCTTTATATGCTGTTTATATTAGAGCATTTTGCAGGGTTAACCTTCTTTATGAGGATTTGTTTGAAATATAAGCAATGGAATTGACATTTAAAACCCAGTCGGTTTGTTAAATCCGGTTATATATAAACGGGGTATTAGCAATGACATGAACCTCATTGTATGGTTACCACCGTTGCTAAGCAACAGGATATTTGTTTATTTTGAATCCTTTTCCGTCTTAAATATGCTTTTGTTATACAATTTTTCACGACATAATTACATTTGAGTTGGAATTTAACCGTTTATTTTCGCCGATTAAAATGTCTTCAAATAACAAAAATGGCAACAACAATAATAACAACAATTCCCAGCCGCCCCCAGCTACAACAAGTAAAAGTCAAAGTGAAATTAAAAAAGACGATCACCCTGACAAAACAATAAATTTGAATGACTTTTTGGATTTTTTAAATTTGTCATGTCATGTCAATGACATGATTTCTCAGACCACCAGTCACCACTTGGCAATAACAGCAAATCATCATGGAAAGGAGTCGTCTAACCATGGTCATCATCAACATCATCATGCGGCAGGAAAGAATGGAGGAAGTAATCAGGGGACAAATACTGGTGCCATTGGAAAATCACATAATTCTCAAAAAACTTTGGATTTTCAAGAATTGGCTAACAATCGTCTGGTAAATGACTTGTTTGGCTATCGCAGTAGTCCCATACAAACAAAAGCTCAGGATGATCAAATCGATAGTGGACCTAGTACTGGTAGTAGTGGTGGGGGTGGCGGTGTTGGCAGTTTTACTGGAGATGTCAGTCGTTTACGCAGACACAATTCCGTAACTTTGCCTAAATCGAAGCAAACCCCTGGCAGTGCCAGCAATGATGGATGTCTACATCCAAAATTAAACGAAAAACTGGATTTTATTCTCAACGAAGGTATTCTAGATGCGGTATTGCCGTTTATATGTCCGGTACCACTACCGGCCAATTACAATAATCGTTTAAAACCCAAAACCAAAGAGGTAGCAGCAGCAGCTAAAGTTTCCCCATCTACAACAACTTTGTCATCAAACCCCAATGATGGCCAAACTGATGTAACTTCCAGCACCACAACTAACAAGGACACAAATACAACTACCCCAAAAACTCCATCCAAAAATGCTTCTATGTTAAGTATTGCTAAGACAACAATTCATACAGGATCCTCCACAAAAAAGGAGTAAGTTTTTGCTTTTCACTTTTAACCCTTGATAATCGATTTTCTTTATAATTTTAGAACCGAAGTCATTATTCATGTCTGTGATGAGGTGAAAAATACATCCAAAGATTTCCTATGTCCTCAGAGTTTGTTAGTCAGCAAGATGGGCTATTTTGCCGATGTTACTGCCGGTCAAAAATTAGAGGACATGGACATTTCGGTGCATTGCGATATCCAAATATTCGATTGGCTTATGAAATGGGTAAAATCGGATTCATCGAATAGTGGCTTAGATCCCAGCGAAGGTCCACCAAATTTGAATGTTAATAATGTTGTGCCGATATTGGTATCGGCTAGCTTTCTACAGGTAAGTAAGAAGAACGAAACAAAAGGAATTTGACCAAAATGCAACACATATTCCAAACAAAAAAACAATCCGTCGTACCTCCACAAAAACCATAACAAACAGCATACACTTTATATGAAATAAAAAAGACTTTTCTTCCGGCAAAAGTTATAAAAGTCCTGCTGGCAAAGTGAACATATAAATTAATGTACTTCGTTTCGATATAACGATGTCCGCCTGTACGTCCGTCCGCATGTCCGTCTGTCTATTAAGATACAGCTTTATAATCCGGTATGGAAGCTTCTATTGCTTCTTGGATCTTTGGTATTGAAAATGGGCTATATATATGAAACATTTTGTCGGTGTAGGTTTACGTTTTTATATAGTCACCAAAGTCCCGATTTTCAGAATGTTGAAGGTTGTGACCTCAATACCCCACCGAATTGGCTGAAATTTGGGAACATACAACATTGAATCAGAAATTTGTCCGTATAAGTCCACGATTTCATATAAGGGTACATCCCGATTTTGAGTATTTTTAAGGATGTGGCCTCAATATGTATAATAATAAATAATAATAATTGTTCCACAAACATCCCATACGGGACGAGGGAGACATCTCTGATATCAATGAGTGCACCCCGATTCATATTAGCTCAATGATATGGAACCTACTGTTTATTGCCGAGTCCAACCGAAATGGCTGGAATTTCGTATTTAGTCTTCGTTGGGGATAGAAAACTTTCAACCAGAAAAATGTCGGTAAGTGTCCACATTTTCATATAGCCCTTACAGGTCGGTATTTTCCTTCCGATTTTCGGTATTTTAAAGGTTGCGGCCTCAATATCCCACCGAAATGGCTGAAATGTTGTATTTAGTGTTCGCTGGGGGTATAAAACATTCCACCTGAAATTTGTCGGTTAGGTCCACCTCTTTATATAGCCATAAATAAAGGTTCCTCCCGATTTTCGGCATTTTGTGGCCTCAATATCCAACCACAATGGCTTAAATTTGGCATTTAGTCATCGTCGGTATGTGTCCACGCCTTTATATAGCCCCCATAGAACGATCCTTCCCCATTTTTGGTATTTTGAAGGTTTCAGCGTCATTATCAAATCGAAATGGATGAAAATTGGTACTTAGTCTTCCTTGGGGGCATAAAACATTCCAGAAGAGAATTGTTGGTAAAGATGCACGATTTCATATGGTCCCCATAGAAGGGTACCTACGGATTTGCGGTATTTTGATGGGGGTACAAAACATTCAACCAGAAAATTGTCGGTAGAGGCCAACGTCTTCATTTGGCCCCCATAGCACGGTTCCTACCGATATTCGTTGTTTTGAAGGTTGGATGAAATTTGGTATTTAGTCTTGGAACATTCTTCGAAACATTCCAGAAGGGTATTATCAGTATATATCCATGTCTTCATATAGGCCCAAAGAACGGTACCTCCCGATTTTCGGTATTTTGAAGCTTGTGACCTTAATGTCGCACCGAAATGACAAAATTTGATACTTAGTCTTCATTGGGCTTATAAAACATTCCACCAGAAATTTGTAGGTATAGGCCCACGTCATCTAATAGCCTCCATAGAACGATGCTCCCGATATTCCTTTTGAAGTGGATGTTGCTTGGTATGTTGCACTCTCAAACCGCCAGGCAGAACATTATCATACATTGATTTTCATTAATTAAGATATTCTGTTCCTCCAAGAAGGAGGAAAAGCTCTGCTCTTTCATATACCTTAAATAGGAACACTTACTTAACATATCGTGGTGGAGGGTATAAAATGCCGATCTTAAGGCCTTGTCACATAAGAGGATTTCTGGCTTAATTCATTAAGTTACATGTTCTTCCGGCTTTAAGTCAAAAGTCAAAGCATACGAAAATCGTGTTTCAGCACACATTCAGCCGCGTAGAGATGCGGCAACTCTCATGTGACGATTGACCCGGAATCACACAGCTTTCCGGCCAACGGCTGCAACCTAAGTATAATCCAGAATGACTGCTTCGGATTCATTTGGTTCGTGCCGGGAGGAAAACAACCAGGACCAATTTGAATGTGATCGGTTTGTCACATACGCATCCACCACACTCTAACTTCGGTGAGATTCAACAGATGCCGGGTGTGGGTACATCTCAGGGTTTGCCCTGAACTCGTCCATGTGAGGGACTACTGTTGCTGCATAAAACTACTCAGTCCCCAGTGAGTCAACATCATCAGAATACGACGGTGCTGGAAACCAATCTCAACAGCAGCTACAATGTTGTAATGGTTACAACGTACTGAGGAATATTCGCAACAGAAGTGGAGGTAGGAACTAGCTTTTCTGTATCGCTTGTTCCTGGTTGAATTGGCCGGTATATGGAAAGCATGGGCTGTGGAACTGCTGATGTAGAGTAGCTTAACGTAAAAATCCCGCCGACTAATAGTTGTACTACAGGTTTTAAGTCCAAAATTGGTCCGCTTTTGGAAAGTCATAACCGACTTGTCTTAACGGACGTGCGATAATCACGTTGTGGCATGGACAGATCGTTGCCTGAGCAGATTGGTAGATCTACGTTTTGCATGGTTAATGAGGACACCCCTACCAGAATTTAAGGAAAGTGCTTAAGTTCGCCGGACATAACATCTTGTCACCTGAACTGACGCATGACGTCCTCAGTACACAGTGGATCCAGCCATTGGCCAAAAATAAAAAAATGAATGTCAAAATGTTGGTACAACATCTGGCAACTATGACAGCTATGACATGGACCTTTTTAAAAATATATTAGTTTTTGTTTCATTCGAACGCGATCTTCTTAAGAATAGCTTCAAAAGACAGAACATTTGACTAATATTTTTTGCTGTGAGTACAACCTATATTTTAGGTGCAAGTAAATATATTCAAAATATCGCGAAACTAATAGGTATAGCAAAATTTTATAGTGGATTTTGAAGGAGGAGGTAATACCTTAATTTTCATTAAAAAATAGTGTTTTAGCGTGTTGTGGAATTCTAGTTAGCTGCATATTTTCTTAGTGTATTTTGTAATGCCAATTCGATCATATACTTAAATTTGACCTAAGGTTTTAGTCATGATGCCCACCTGTGCCCACCCCGGGAATAATTTTCCAAAGTAGGTGATGGGTTTAAGATTATTCAGTATTAAAATCAGCTGCCATCTAGTGTCAGACTATAAATGGTGGGGCGCTGACAAAAGCTGGCCTGGAATAGGGTTCCTATGGATATATCAGCGTATAACTCTGTTATCTGACCACGTACATTAACATAATTGGTATCAGTGGCAAGATGAAGAAATCTTCTTCCAAATTTATCTTACGTTGGCGGTACGTGCCTTCCAGGAAGAACGCTATAAGATCTATATTAAAAATTTTACCAATTTTCAGACATAAATGTTGATTTTTAAATCCGCAAAATTGGTTGGATTTTATGTTGTTTTTGAGATTGTTTTGTTTCTCCAAACCTATTTTTGCCCCTGAAAATATTGTATAGTATTAATAGAGGAGCGAGGAAAAAAAAAAAACATTGTTCCACAACATCCCATACAGGACAAGGGAGACTTCTCTCATATCAATGAGTGCACCCCGATTCATATTAGCTCAATGATATGGGACCTACTGTTTATCGCCGAGTCCGAACGGCGTGTCTAAAGACACCACTTGTAGAGAAGTTTTACAAGGCTGAAATACTCAGAAAATGTCGCCACCATTACTGAGGGGTAGTATACTGCAAAAAGTCAACACATGACCTTGCGAAACAATTTGAAATTTTGTGTGGAAGGTACCTGAGTGGACAGATAACCAGGGCTTCGGAGTTGGAGTCGGAGTCTGGAGTCGGAGTCTAGCAAATTTTGCTGGAGTCAGAGCCAGAGTCGTGAAAAAGCTCGACTCCGACTCCGGGCAACAATCTGTTCTACATTTATCAAAATTTGTCAAATCAATTTAATTTATTTAAATGATCATAGTTTAAAAAAAAAAACTCTTAATCTCTATTTTGACAACAAAATGCATATCGGAAGCATTTTTGGATCAATCAAATATACTTGGGTAAGATCTTTATAGAAGATTTACAGGTCATTTTAAGGAAGACTCACTGGTCTTCTCTTGTTTTTTTATTAGAAGTCATTTATGTCTGCTGTAAAATAACCTGTTGGACTTCTATGAAAGGCCTTGTAGTACTTTAAGGGAAATCATACGAAAGACTTACCACGGTGCCCCTTAACCAAATTTAAATGGAAGGAGCTTACACCTGAGAAGTTTTCGCGGATTCTGAAACTGCAATAGCCGGAGGGCTTTTTAAATAAACTTCACACTTATAGGGTTTTTTAAATTTTCACGATTTTGCTTGAAAACCGCAAGTCCTATGGAAATGATGTAAAGAAAATGTAGCAGTGAAAATTTTTTCTGCACTGACTGTATCGCCTCTTTATAAAACTATGTCATGACTACAATTTACCAACTTAAACTTATATATCTCAAAAATGGTAGAACCTAGGAAATTATTGCAAAAGTCAGTATTGTAGAGAATTTCCACAGCTATATGATTTTCTCCAGTTCCATTTCGGTAAGAATTGCCGTTCCCAAGCAAAATGTTGAAAACCTAATAATAAAAACCTAAATCTCAAAAATGGTAAAACCTACGAAATTGTAAAGGTCAATCCTCTAGTGAATTTTTGCAGAAACAATATTTTCTTTAGCCCTATTTCGATAGGACTTACCGTTTTCAAGCAAAATCGTGAAAACATAAAAAAAAACCCTAAAAATGTGAACTTGAAGTAACCTTAACCACGAAAGTGTATGTTAAGGGGAAATAGGACAGTAATTATGATAACACTATGCAACACTGAAAATGCAAACAACTTTTAGTATGAATTTTTTAAAAGTACATATTTAGACTACAAAAACCCTAGTAGGGTTTTGTCCTGTCAGATCCAGTTCGGATTTTATGGCCTAATCTAAACCGGGCTAAATCTACACTTTTTTGCATTTATCAGGCCCTTAACTCAGAAACGAATAGGAACTTGGCCTTGCTGTCCTTAGCAATATTTTAGCCCTAAACTAGTAGAACTTATCCTTTGAAAAAACTACATAAGAAAAACTCTATCTAGGGCATCAAAATCGATAAAATATAAAAAATTTTACATAATTGCTGAAATTCTGGTCAGTATCGGCTAAACTATTGGGAGTTGAACCAAGTAACCTTTTGCAAAAATCTTTCAAATTAAGTTCTTAACAATTCTTTGGAACATTCTGAAACTCTAAACTGCTTACTTCATGTTGTTTCAGCGGTATTTTGCATCATATCTTTTACAACACGTATTTCAAACACAGTTCACACCAGCAGTTTATTCTCGCATTTCGGAATTCACCACATTATTGACATTTTTATTAAATCGTCGTTGAAAAATGTACTGAAAACAACGGCATAGAGGCATTTTACAACAATGACATGTTCTGAAGAGTTGTGTATTACATTCCAGGGAATATTTTTCCAAAAGAAAATATTCAGAAAAAATTAACGGTCTTGGAGATACGGTGCGAAATGTATACAAATTGTGGAATTTTTGCATAAATGTTGAAATTTGAGGCAATAAATGTAGTTTTTCGGGTTCATTATTTCTCCATATATTTTATTCTTGTCCTTATCTATAAATTTGCTTCAGATGTCAGAAGAAGATTCGCATTGGTTTCAGAGATATAGCCCCGAATTTCTTTAAAAACTCAGTATTTAACCATGTTTAGATGGGGCCATAAAATCCGAGCTGAATCTGACAGAGCAAAATCCAACTAGGGTTTCTTGTCGTTTGGGTCTATACTTTCAAAAAATCCTCAGTTCGAATTGTTTGCACAAGATCACCTTAAAAATGTTGCACAGTGTAATTTGATATTTCGAGTCTCATTGGGTACATAAGTCAAATTCGGAAAATTGTAAATATACTCGTATGTTGGTGTTTAGGTAGAGAAACCTTGTAACGTATTCTGTATTGTCAACGAAAAAACGAACAACTATGTTTTGGTATCCTCCCAATGTAATGTATCTTAAAGGTTCAAACTGAAACGACTGAAATTTGTGAATTTTATTTTATCTATTTTCGGAGTCGACTCCGGAGTTGGAGTCGGAGTCGAGAAAAAAATTGGACTGGAGTCGGAGTCTGCCCAAAAATGGCTCGACTCCGAAGCCTTGATTCGAACCATGTCCATATTTCCAAAGAAATATTACATGTGGGCCAAATCAGTTGCCCCCTCCGAAAGGGTTGACCAATATGGCCCCTCTTCGATCTATATTTATGTTTGCACAAAAAATTACAAACTCGAGATTTATCGTGCACATCATCCAGCTCGATGGGCAGGGATTTTGGATTTCGTCCAAACATACCACAATGGTCCCAAATCCAAATTTTCTGGCCAAAACTATTTCAACGTCCATTTTGTATTGAAATTAATTATTATTTATAATAAATGTGTACAAACAGCAATTCTTACGTTTTATCGAACAAAATGACCAAAAACTGCAAAAATTTGTTGAACAGGGTGGTCCCGTTCTGTGGGGTCTAAACCAAAACATTGACCTATGTTAATAATTTTTGGTACGAAGGATTCATATCTTCCAAGAGGTCAAAATACCAAATTTCAGCCGAATCGGTCATAAAGTGTCAGTAAAAACCACAAAATATCTAAAATCGGACGGTACTTTTAAAAAATTGACATATTTTCAAAAAAATTATACATACTTGTTTTCTACATTCTGAAACCCTTAAATATGAATTCTAAGGAAAATCGGTTGATAGATGTGGGTATTACCGTTCTATTTCAATTGGATACTACGCACAGTCACAACAGGTATTTACAAAAAATTCTCCCATCTTAAAATAGAAAAATCCACTTTATTTTAACTGTGGCAAATTTGAGCACGATTTGACTTCTGAATTTATTAGTACAGACCTCCTGCTATCTTTCAAATTCGATTTGGAGGTGGACATATTTGGACATTTTTTTAAAAGTTTAAATATATTTAAAAAATATTTGTAAAAAATAATATTTAATATATTGTTTTTCAAAATAGTCAGGCTTAATCCCATAGTCGTTGTTTTAATATTTTATTAAAACAACTTTAATTTATTAGTGGGAAAAAATTGGCGATGTTTACCAAGGGGTAAGGCAGGGAATACTATAGTTTCAGATCTCGCCACAGATCTTCATCAGTTCCCTTATTTCTTGTTTTTCAACAAGAAACTTTTTATACCCAAGTGTCAATTGCTAGCTCAAATAGATACGTGCGCAAAGAAACACTCTGATCGAGAATTTCTTTGGCACTACCTAAACTCTAGCAACTTCACTTGAAAACAAAACCAAATTTTTCCCACTGCTATGCGTTCGTCGATTCTCGACGAAAAAGCACATAACTAATTTGTTGGTATTGCATACTACAGCAATAAACAACATTTTGACGGTGCCCGGTCTCACAATTAGGAGGGTTGGCGTTTTTTGTTTGGGATGAAAGTTGTTTTAATAAAATATTAAAACAACGACTATGGGATTAAGCCTGACTATTTTGAAAAACAAAATAGAAGTCGTCATCCCAAACAAAAAACGCCAACCCTCCTAATTGTGAGACCGGGCACCGTCAAAATGTTGTTTATTGCTGTAGTATGCAATATTATGAAAGTACTCATTAACAGCTTCCCAATTCATAATAACTTTGATCTCACTTCTGTATATTTATGCAGCGACGCAATACAACAAAAATTGTATATTTTACAGCACAAAGTCTATTTTATTTTTACATAAAAAAGTGTCAACTTTGGTACTGCGCCAATCAACGAATACTAACGTTATTTACAAAAACTAATTATTTTCAGATGACTTGATGAGTTTTTTATTGTTCTGTGCAAAAAAAATTAAAATTTCGAAACTTCAAAAATAGGGTTTTGGCCAAGAATTTCCTGATTGAAATCTATGTGCATACTTGAGGTTCAAAACCATTATTTCGATGAGGCACATTTTTAAACGCATCAAAGTGTATGTGATCTCATTAGCCTAGAGGCTGGGGAGAAAAAAACACGTTGAATTTAATACTCTGCGATAAATTATAATTTATTTCTCCAGATTTTACAAAAATCGTTTTCTTTCTAAATCTTCACTTTAGAAGTAAAGCATTAGGTCAGTACATTACAACCCCATATTTAACATAGTTTCCGATGCCCCAATTGGCCCGGATTTTAAAAAAATATGCCAAGATTTTCAGATCGATTTATTTTTATACCCTCCACCACAGTATGTAGGGTATTTTAAGATTGTTTTTCGTTTTTAACGCATTGAAACCCTATTAAGTACCCTATTAAGTATATATTCTTGATCCGTCTTGATACGTCCGCCTGTTGTAATCATTCTAGCATTCACAAAAAATGGAAATAGAACGCTAAAATTTTGTGAAGATGCGTCGTTCGTTTGCAGGTAGGTCAAGTTCGATGATGGGCTATATCGAACTACGTTTTGGTATATCCCCCCATATAAGGGTACCGCCCGATTTCAGGTATTTTTAAGTTTTAATCGCATTTTCAGGCCGAATTAGCTATAATTTGACATTTAGTTTGCCTATTGACCGAAAAACTTGTATTCCAAAAATTATGGACATACGGTACCTCCCGATTTTCGGTATTTTCAGGATTTTAGCTAAAAATGCTAAAATGTTAGGAAACTAATTATTCAATTTTAGATAAGAACATTTGTTGGTGGGGGTTATAAAAAGTTCGATCGACTGAACTTAATGTCTCTCTTACTTGTTTTTTTATTCGTTTAAAGTTTATTTAGTCAGATCTCCAATAAACAAATGTTTATTTAAATTCTTGCACAGATGGAGCCTCTACTGTTGGACTGCTTAAGCTTTTGTCATTCACGATTGGGTGAAGTGGTGAAGGCTTCAACAAATCTGTCGTGTCTGAATGATTCGATAATTACCCGTTTGGCGGATATGTTTACAAATGTTGAATTGGAAATGGTGCGGGACAAAAAGGATCGCCTACTACCACGTCTATGGACCAAACTTATACAGAGTTTATTCGAACCAGAACCGGAAGCTTTACGAGGGCACTATTACAGTTTGGCAGGACTGTTTCGCTGTTCAAAGTATGTATAATTTCCTTATTCCAAACTCATTTCAATTTTCCATTCGAATTTGTCTTACAGATGTAATCGTTGCTTGACCAACACCATGAAATCTTATGTCCAGTGTATTCAGGGAAATGTACGCCTTAATCGTTGGGGTCAAGTGGTTAGCCATCATGTTCGCGATCCCATGTGGGACCTGAATTTGTACATTGCCCAGTTGTTTAAAGAGTTGAAGTCTTGGCGTCGCGTCTATTGGAAACTTTGGGGTCATGCTCATTATTTGTATTGTTGTTTATGTGAAATGTATTTTCCCGTCTATCAGGTAAAATGAAACAATATTGAAACGAGTGGAGATAATAATTGAAAAATCTCTTAGATGTCCTGGTGTCGCTATCATACTGAAACTCCAACATTTCTGGGGCCTGTTACCGATGGTCGTACAACAGGTCCAGCCGGACGTTATCCTTGTTGTGGTCAACAGGCTTTTCGTTTTGAAACATTGGCTGGACCGAATGTAGGTTTGATTAAATGGTTAATACTGTTAACATTTTTAAGTTGTCTTTTTTTCATAGGGTTGCCAATTTCGTGAACATAGCGTTTTGGTGGAAACCGATAGAGAACGTTCCATATTGTCAATTGTTCAATTGGCCACTGAGGGTCATGCCTTGGGCGATAGTCCTCCTCTAAAAATGTTGGAAAGCATGACTGGTGGAGAAAATGAATGCCGTTGGATGCTGTTGTCTTTAATGCCACAACGTTGTCGCCAGGGTTTATTGCCAGTTTTAAATCCGGATGGTAAGCTAAAACCAATATGGGTAATTTTTTTCAAAAACAAAGAAAACATAAATGTTCTGCTTAGAATCCCATAGCCGCATAGCCAGACGTGTGAGACCAGCATCTTCAAAATTCTTTGCCGACTCCAGCACAGAAACCGAAAGTACCGACAACACTTTGGAAAACTTGAGAGCAACTTCACGGAAGTACGGTTTAGCTGATTATGGCAGCAGTTTCTCAACTAGCAGTAGTGATGGTTGCGAGTCATCCGACAGTAAAGTAATGGCTCCCAAAAAGAATTACAACAAGAAAAATCATCGCAAGAGGTACGAACAGCCGGTTACTATTTTTGATTATTTTTAAATAAAATATATTCACAAATACTTACATATGTATGTATGTAATACCTATTCCTTTGTTGTTTTGCAGCAAACAACCTTTAAATCCTGGCCGTTATTGGTCCGGTGAATTGTCAGCACGCAGCAATCAAGACAATCAACGTGAATTCGAAGAGAAGGTAATGAAACAGGTTATTGCTTTGGTGCGAAAGAAGAATGGCACCGATATCAATGTCAACAAACAAAGCCGACCATTGGGTGGTACCTACATCAAACTGGAACAGGAATGGAAGGAACAATTGAAGCAACGTTTCTCCAATTCCTCGGCAGCCAGTAATTCGAATGCACAAATGAATGGAAGCTGTGCTGGTGGAGGTAGTATGACATCATTGTCGGTAAAAGCGGCACGTAAGAAGGCTGACAATGCCAACAACGGTCAATGAAATGGTTAATGGATTTTAATGCAAAACAAAAGAAAACTAATAACTAATCTAACCATATTAAAAAAACATCCACAAATAAAAAGATTTGATTATTTTATGGGATATACATGGCGAAAGACAATGACGACCTATCATGAGCGATGTAATTTAATTAATATCGTGACCGAAAAATTAACATCACAATGCAGAGGTTTCATCCATAAAGAATAGTAAAAAAATTTTCAGTTCTGTTATTCACCTCGTGAAAGAAAGAAATGTCCCTTTGTGGCGAGGGGTAAAGTGTGTGAGTAACAGCAGATAAATCCCGGCGCTACGAACTAATGTACTCGATTTTCTACCACAACAATATTCATTAAAAGTCCGCATTACCCAAATACTCTACGACCGAAATTCCATTTAAAACAAACAAGTAACAAATAAAAAAGTATCCGTCGGCTTTGTATATACCCTCGTTAGCATAAATGCTGAGGGTATAAAAACGGGTTAAGTTAGGCCGGGCCAAATTTTTTTATACCTTCCGCCATAAAACATTCTGAACTAAATGGAATAATTAGGTTTCGTTCTCTTACGTAAGGTGGAGAAGTTTTTTGACCACTGGGAACCCCAAATACCTAATTTTGGTTATTTCGGTCAGCTGAAACTTGAAAATATCTGAAAACGGACAACACCGATTTAGGGGGGTTGTGCCACAACATGGGTCTATACACCAATGGCATAGAATTTTGCTCGAAATGTAGATAAAAAACTAAAATAACCCGATGTTGATATCCGCAACTTTTGGTGGAGAAGTTTTCTATATACTTTGAACCGTAAATTCGAAATTACATCTAAATACACTAAATAGAGCGGTAACGTTTTAAGGGGGCTATACAAAAAACGAGGACCTGTGTCCAAAACTTTTCGCTGAGACAGGCAACATTTGGTAACCCCCTAACCGCGAGGAATTGTTAAGAACTTTTTCGCAGAGGACTTATTCTTTAGTTTCCTTTCGTTTATTCGGACCTATACTGATAAGTCTATTCTGGAATATTTTATAACCACATGAAATAAAATATTTCAGTCTTTCGGTGGGATATTAACGACGTCAGAATTGCGGCCACAACCTTTAAAACACCGGAAGGTACCGTTCGATGGGGGCTATATGAATTCCTGCGCCTATACCGCGAATTTCATATGGAACGTTAATTACCACAAATGAAGACCAAATACCAAATTTCAGCCATTTAGGCGGAATATTGAGGCCACAACTTTCAAAATACCGGAAATATGGAGGTACCGTACTATTGGGGCTATTCTAAGGTGTGGACCTATACCGACAAATTTCATATGGAACGTTCAATAACTCAAATAAAGACCAAATACCAAATTTCAGTCATTTCTGAGAAATATTGAGGTCACATCCTTCAAAACACCGAAAATCGGGAGAAACGTTCTATGGGAGCTATATGAAGGCTAGGTCCACGCCGTCAAATTTCATATGGAACGTTTAGTAACCCAAATGAAGACCTTGGTATTTGGTCAGCCATTTCGGTGGATTATTTTGACCACAACCTTCAAAATACCGAATACGGTAGGTACCGTTCTATGGAGGCTATATGAAGGCGTGGACCTATACCGACAAATTTATGGGGGAAATTTGTACCAAATTTCAGCCATTTCGGTGTGATAATGAGGCTAAAACCTTCAAAATTCCGCAAATCGGGTGGTACCGTTCAAGGGGGCTATATCAAAACGTGGACCGATATAGCCCATTTGCAATACCAAGCATCCTAGGAGTAATAGAAACTTCGACACCAAATTCCAAAGCTCTATCTTAAAAATTGCGAGCTGTATCTTGATTTCAACAGACGGACAGACGGACATGGTTATATGGACTTAGAATTTTACCCTGATCAAGAAAATACATACTTTATAGGGTCTCCGATACGAGGCGGTCATACGAGAGGCAAACGTCAAACGATACCTTTACTAAGGTCGAAGGAGAATCTGCTAAAGTGGGTCTGGCGGTAAACGGTGAGAAGACCAAGTTGATGGTGTCGACGCGCAATGCGTCCATTGAGCTCGGACCGACTGTGGAAGTTGGTTCCTATATAAACACGGACCGCTTGGCGGTGCACGCAGAATTGGCAGGCCAAGGAAAGCGAAGCAACAAATAGAGAGAATTGGAGATCTTTTCTTAGTTCGGCCTATAGAACAAATGTTCTGTAATGGGCCAGCTAAGTAAGTACCCCTTGGCGAACAATGCCAAACCTTTTTCCACTAATAAATTAGTTGTTTTAAAATAATAAAACAACAACAATGGGATTAAGCCAGACTATTTTGAAAAAAAAGAAAATTGTATTAGCTATCCCAATAAAAAACGACGCCACCAATGACAGATTTTTTCTGTAACCTTTTCTTCTGTTACGGACTTTGTCGGATTTTTTCGCCCATTGATACTGTTTAGGATTTATTATCGTCCATGTCCCCTGTCTTTATCTTAACGCGATCTAATTATAAAAGTAAAAAAATAGGTAAGTCGTATTCTCGCGCCTATTGAAACTTATATGTTTTTCATGGCTAATGGACCGTTGAACCTCACTATTGAAGGAAATTTGTAAATATATCGTTTTTCTTGATCGAGGATGCAACCACCGTTGTCTCGAAAACTAATTTACAAGCCAATGCCGTCATAAGTTTAGCAAATATAGCGATTATTAAACAATAGCCCCCGAAATTCGTCTAAAAGCATATAGCAATGTGGGCCACGGGACATTCATGAACATTTTCTGAAAATTACATGAAATTAGGTTCAGTAGTTTTGGAAAAATAATGTATTGAAAAGAGTGGGAGTGGTCATCAGTTTTCAAGATATAACACACTTAAAAAATTGGCGTGGTCCGGTATTTTGGCTCCAAATATCTACCTAGAGTACACACAACCTCATTGCCTCCCAAAATTTATGCTGAAACCGATATAATCATAAGTTTGGCTTATATGTACATATCGCTCATTTACTCAAATAGTGGCATCAAACAATGCGTTTTCTGAGTTAGCAATTTCTATTTTTTCTACGACTAAAACTCGATGAGTTACAGCTCTTTTACTACGAGCTTCGCACAATTCATCACAAAAGTTTTTGGAGTTTAAGAAGCACTAAAACATTTCAAATCATGCTTGATCTTGCAAAGAAATTTAGCACTAATATCTGGCTAGCTGTTTGCAAAATATGGAACAAGTAGTTATTTTAGTTTTTGTGTAATAGTCTTCTTAATTTGGGAAGTCAAATTTCAATCGGCAACTTAAAACGCGCTTTTCTCGAAACTGAATTTTTTGAGATGTGTCCCTCTTCGATTACATGAGCGATATAATGTTTAAAAGAAAGGAGTGGGGAAAGTACTCCACCCCCTCCAAATTTCATAAAATATACTTAACAACGGCATACTTTGAGCTTTTGCTGCAAATTTCATGGAAATCGGTTCCGTAGTATTGGAGATATAACAAATTAAAATAAGAAGGCGTGGTCCGGTCTTTAGTACCTAGATTGTAGAATAATTCGTACATTTTTAAACCGATACATGTATAATTTTTGCAAATATAGCGTTTTTTAAAAATAGGATAGGTACCCCGACCCCTCTGGAATTCAATAAAATATGTAGTCTGTTTTCGGGAGCCATCCCTGTCCTTTCCCTGGCAATTCAGTAGTTTTTGTAGAAAGCAGGGTTTCGGAGTCGGAGTCTACGAGTCGGAGTCGAGCAATTTTGCTGGAGTCGGAGTCTGAGTCGAAAAAAATAACTCGACTCCGACTCCGGGCAACATTTTTTCCACGTTATAGAAATATAACATTAAATTTGGAACAAGAACATTTTTTTAAAAATCATTATTTATTTTAAAAGAAAGGTATAAGAAAACATATATGCAAACGGTATATTGTACTAAGTTAAAGGACAATTCACAGCATATTTACTCTCCTCTGAAATGTAGTCTATTTATACCTATTTTGTTTATCCAATTGATTCTTTACATTTTTGCAAACAAAAGTAAGGTTCTATGACCATCGAATTAAGATTGGACCTTTAACCTCTTTCGTCAGAAGTCGTATTGGTCTTCTCACAAAGGTCTATTGGTATTCTCATCTTGTTTTTTATGAGATGTCATCCTTGTCTTCTATTAAAGACATTGTGCTCTCTATGGGAAATCTTACTGAAAACCCTGTGACACAAAATGGAAGTTAAGATCTGGGGTAGGAAAATTCCTTTTGGGAATGAAAGCCCCAATTGAGAACTCCAAAGAATCTCCTGGCTGAAATTTCTAAGTCATGACACAATGATTTTTTGATTGACCCCCATCAGTCATTGTAAAAATAGTTTTATATCTCTGTTTGGAGATATTGTTTCATCATTTTTAGATGACATGTTTTCAGTTAAATGGAATAGAAACCTTTCTGTTAAGTATTCTATCCTTTTAGCTCAGTTCCTTCCATGTCTTTTTTGTTATTGAACTCAAAAAGTAAAACAAAATTAAATTTTATACAAAAATGTTCCACCGAAAATTATATGAAGGCTTCCCATATCCAAGAAATCGACATTGTCACGTTTTCATTTCCTTTACCAGTTTTACCCGCTACTTTCTCAAAAAAAGAAAACGTATGTTCATATATTTCGGTAAATTTCGCATAATGTATATGAAATTCGGATGGCTACGCTTCTGAATTAGAGCATCATAAATTCGTTGTTGGTCAACGGCAGATTCATCCCGCCATAACTCAGAAGTCTTACAAACGGCGAATCTGTCTTCTAGGATTCATTATATACTCAATGAGGGCTTTAGATATAGACATTCAAATAACCGGATCTGTCTGCCAGGAACAGATATAGTTCAAGTGTATCCGAGTTTTATACACAATCAATACCATATACGAAAATCAAAGAAATACATAATCATAGAGTTTTCATGAGAAAGGATCGGGTAAAAGTGATAGGACTATGAAAACATGACAATATCGATTTCTTGTCCTAGTGGACCGACCCTACATAAAATTTTCCTAGCAACATTTTTCAGAATATTTTCATGCACGAAATCTCATCGAAATCTCATCTCAAATTTCAGAAAAAAGTAGAAAGTATAAATAGCATAGAATATGTGGTCAAATTTTTAAGTCAAATTTTTAAGTCTATCGAAGTTACGTACTTTTCTCGGAAAAAATCATGAAAAATGGAGCTTTACAACTGGGGGCCTCTTTTTAAGGCTAAGCACCATGGTAGAACAAATACAAGGTAAAGTTAATACTACAACAAATACAAATCGAACAACAACCACAAAGGAATTTGTTTTTGTTTGTAAACCTTAGTGTCAACGTAAATGTAAACAAAACAAGGAAATGTCTATAAATTATTGGAATTTAAAAACTAATAATTTTTCACATTTGATTGAATATTTTGGAAAACATGAATGAAAACTCGTTAGATTTTCAATTTGAATGTTTCCATATCATTCCACTAAATGCATAATTTCTCGCAGAAAGTAGAATACTTGCAAACATGTTTCGGGTCGCTGGTAATTCATTGAAAAAAGAGAAGCTGTTTCAATCATTTGCTTTTGAAAACAAAAAAGCACATGTTTATTAGGGCTTATTTCTTTTCAAGTTTAACAAAATACCACATATATTAACAAATATTGTACCGCCTCTATAAGCGGTGTTTTAGTGTGCGGCATGTCGTTCGGACCTGGAGGAGGTTACATGTCAATGATATGAAGCCGTCTTTATGGGAAATAGTTTTTTTTTCTGATGAATAAATTTGTTCTTGAAAAATATATATCCCTAATATACATCGAACATAGAAATAAATACATAAAATGTCGAATGGAATTTGACACTAACACTACAACCCAGTTCAGTCAGCTGGGTATTGCTGCTACCTTTTCTTGTTCTACCATGGCTAAGCACACTAAAATGTTGGCTTACATCCAGTTTGAAACTTGGTCATGAATTGCTTATAATTTTTATTGCATGTAGTCCTTATGATTTGTATTACCCCTTCATTTTCACATATTTTGAAAGCTTAAAGATTTTCTCACGCGGAAGAATTCCATACAGAATATACTCGTGCAAAAAACGAAAACCGACAAGAACTTTCTAATTTTGTAAGATTCGCAGAAACAATATTGATATGTTCGAATGTATTCGAATGAATGCCCTTTCTAATGAATATGTAAGGAAAAACTAACACATTAGCCTATATAGGCCAAAATATAGGAAAAAGTTAAAAATTTGCGCATATTTTATTAATTTTTAGTGGTATAGGAATTCACTCTCGGAGTCGACCCGGAGTCGACCCGGAGTCGGAGCCGGAGTCGTGAAAAAAACTCGTCTGGAGTCGGAGTCGGAGTCGAGCAAAAATACCTCGACTCCGAAACCCTGGTAGAAAGTTTTTAATTTGAAATTTGAGAAAAGTGGGCGTGGTAACATTTTCTTTCCATAAAAACATAAATTGGGTTATGACGGCATTTGGTTTTTATTCATAAAGATATGTCGTTTTTTTAAATATAGCAAAGGGAAGTACCCCGCCCCCTTCGAAATTCAAGAAAATATTCATCCTATTTTCACCGGGGGCCAGGGATGGCCACAAAATATATAGCATACTTTCACCGGGGGTCATCCCTGTACATTCCCTGACAATTTCAGGAAAATCAGTTCAGTAGATTTTGAAGAAAAGATTAAAATTGGAAATTGAAAAAAGTGGGCGTGGTCAAATTTTGTTTACATAAAAACATAAGTTGGGTTATGACGAACATTTCAAAAAAAGAATTATCCAAATCGGTCCAGTCGTTCTCAACTGATGACATTACCAACGAACAAAATTTGATTGGTATTTATATAGATTTCTTTTGCTTTATATATGTTGTTTTTATAAAATGATAAGTTGTTGTAATTCATGCATCTACCTTCTATAAATATGTAAATATGCCTTGGATCGAATATGATCGAATATGAAATAAAAAATAGTGGCAGAATAAAGCTACTTTGGTGTAACTTTTTAAACTTTTTTAAAAAAGATAATCTGGTATAAAATGTAATACTGTCACTTTTACTTCACACAATTCACCTTGCTATTAATTTTCAATAAAAAACATATTTTTATTGATTCCAATGAATAATTTTGTCTATGAATGACTCAGCATGACATTTTTCCTTCCAAAAACTAATTTGATTTGTGAAATTGTTGTTGTTTTGTTTTAATTTGCTATTTTGAAACACTCCCAACTATCAGAACGAATTATTGAAACAATAACATTAAACTTCACTGAAATTTTTAAATGAAAACACAACAATTTATCATGTCAACAATAATAACAACAACAAATTGGAATTGGAATTTATAATGAAAAATGAAACGAAGAAAGAAAGACAAATTATTCAGCATTTATGCAAAACACAATGAACAATTAACGCAGAAATCGAAAGTTCAGCTTATGATTTTTGACATTTTCTGTCATAATATTATACGTGAATTGAATTTTATATATTTTGTTCCTTTTTTTCGCTATTTCTCAGTTATATTAACATAAAGTGCTAATTAATTTTTTTTAACATTGCTAACAAGTGTACGTGTGCATGTTTAAATAATTGATACATGAAATATATCATCACAGCATATTAAAATTTTTATGATGTACATCTGTCCGATTTCAGTTAGTAGAACAAAAGGTCAAAATTAAAAAAAAACAATAACTCAGAAATTTACCCAATAATGATAGAAAACAGATATTTCAAAGAACTCACAGTATTGCCTTTGTGATAAGGTAAATACATATTTCTCAACAGGGACGTACACAGGATTTCATTTCGGGGGCCCAACTTGACAAAAAAAAATCATGAAAATTTGAAAAGTTGTGTAGCGTTACGTAAAACTATTTTAAAGTGTTTGTTAGTTGATTTTATATGAAATATTAACACAGAGTATATAAATTCAGTAGTATTTAGGCTACAATTTTAATTTTTTAAAGAATATAAAATATAAGTCCTCATATATTTAGAATTGGGTGAATGATGATACCAAGGGGATGAATGATACCAAGCAACGGTCTTGACCGGCTTTAACATGGCAAAGCCCAGGATTTATCTTGGTCCCTCTTTCATCTCAAGTGGACACTGACCTCCCCGTGGTGTCACCTGGGGAACTGCCTTTAACACCCGTTAAAGGTAGTGAGCTAACATGTGCCGCGCGTTCACCCATAAGAACGTTAAAAACTTGGGTTTGGGCGTCGGATTAGTAACCATCCCCTAGAAAAAACATCCTACTATGAAAAAACGAAAGAAAAGAAAAACAAGCCCCTCTAAAGTTGACGAAACCCGCAAACGTTTTAAGGACCGTGATCTGCGAATCTGCACCTGGAATGTTCGCACTCTTTATAGAGAAGGTGCAGTCTTCGCATTAGCAGACGTACTTGAAAAGTACAAGGCCGATATTACTGCCATACAGGAAATACGATGGATTGGGAAAGTCGTCACAACAACACCTAAAGGTGACGCACTGTATTATAGCTGCCATGACGTAAAGCATGAGTTTGGTTGCGGATTCGTAGTTAGTCGGAGACTAAAACATCTGGTATCCAGCTTCACCCCAGTGAATGAAAGACTTGCTGCAATTCGAATAAAAGCTAAATTCTTCAACATCAGCTTTATTTGCGCTCATGCTCCCACTGAAGAAAAGGACGAACAGACCAAAGATATATTTTACGAGCGCTTAGAAGAAACATATGACCGTTGCCCTGCCCATGACATTAAAATCATTCTAGGCGATTTTAATGCCAAAATTGGAAAGGAGAATATCTTTGGCCCAACAGTCGGGAAATTCAGTCTCCACAGTGAAACATCTGACAATGGTATGAGGCTGATAGACTTTGCAGCTGCAAAAAACATGGTAGTTAGCAGTACCAGATTTAATCATCTCGATATTCATAAGGGCACCTGGCTGTCTCCAGATCAAAGAACAAGTAATCAAATTGATCATGTTGTAATAGATGGAAGACATTCATCCAGCGTGTTGGATGTACGATCGTTCCGAGGCGCAAACATTGATTCGGACCACTACCTTGTTGCAGCAAAGGTACGTACCCGTCTAAACGTTGCAAATAAAGTACGAACAGACACAACGCGGAAGTTGGACATCGATAGTCTGCAAACAGAACAGATAGCCACAGCATATTCCACTGAACTAGCCCAAATGCTTAATACGAGCACTCCTTGTCCCGATAACATAACAACACAATGGCAAAATATTGCCCACTCCATGCAAACAGCCGCAAAATCCATACTTGGATTCCAGAGACCTCCACAAAGGAATTCATGGTATGACCAGGAGTGTCGTGCTGCTACCGAAGAGAAAAATGCGGCATATAAAGTTACTTTGCAATCAGTAGTAACGCGTAGCGCGCGAGAGAGATATCGGGAGAAAAGGAGAGAAGAGAAACGTCTTTTCCACAAGAAAAAGAGAGAAATGGAAAAGCGGGAGTGTGAAAAAATCGAGATGTACAGGAGCCAGAATGAAGTCCGAAATTTCTACCAAAGAGTAAAACATCAAACAGATGGCTTTGGTACAGGCACATCCTCCTGTAGAGACCAGCAGGGTAATCTGGTAACAGATACAGATAGCCTGCTCAGGATATGGAAGGTACATTTCTCCAATCTGCTGGTATCCAATAGTAGCGAAGACGATGATACCACAGATCCAATCCCAGAAGATGGTATATAATGTATACCGCCCGGCCAAGATGAGGTAAAAAGAGTAATCAACCGGCTGAAGAATAATAAAGCAGCAGGAGCCGATGGCTTACCAGCCGAGCTGTTTAAAACCGGAGGCGACGCGCTGATAAGGTGTATGCATCAGCTAGTTAGCACCATCTGGCAGGAAGAACGTGTACCCGACGATTGGAACCTGAGCATCCTATGTCCCGTCCACAAGAAAGGAGATAAGACTGTATGCTCAAACTATAGGGGCATAAGTCTTCTCCCTATTGCCTATAAGATAGTGTCAGGGATATAGTGCGAACGTCTAAAGCCAATGGTCAACAAAATAATTGGACCATACCAATGTGGCTTTAGACCTGGCAAGTCCACCATTGACCAGATATTTACCCTGCGGCAAATCCTAGAGAAGACCCAAGAGATGCAGATCGACATATTTCACCTTTATGTCGATTATAAAGCAGCATTCGACAGTCCCCTCCGATCAAAGGTATTCCACGCAATGTCTGAATTTGGTATCCCCGCAAAGCTCATCCGGCTTTGTAAGATGACTTTAACTGATACTAGGTCCTCAGTTAAAATTGGAAAGAACCTCTCCGAAGAATTTTGTACCAAAAGAGGTTTCAGACAAGGAGACAGCCTTTCGTGTGACCTATTCAACATTTTGCTGGAAAAGGTAATACGAGATGCAAATGTCGAAAGAAATGGCACAATCTACACCAATAGGCACATGTTATTTGTTTATGCTGATGACATAGACATCATGGGACGATCAGTAAAGGAAGTAACTGATACCTTTAGGAAGGTCGAAGCAGAATCTGCGAAAGTGGGTCTGGCGGTAAACGGCGAAAAGACCAAATTGATGGTGTAGACGCGCAAAGCGTCCATAGAGCTCGGACCAACTGTGGAAGTTGGTGCCTACAATTTTGAGGTAGTTAAAGACTTTGTCTACTTCGGCACTGCCATAAACACAACAAACAACATCAGTTGTGAAATAAGAAGGATTGTATTGACCAACAGATGCTACTATGGTCTAAGTATGCAATTTAAAAACAAAGCCACATCTCGTCAAACAAAAATAACACTATACAAAACGCTGATACAACCCGTGCTAATGTATGGCTCCGAAGCATGGGTACTTGCGCAAGCAGATATGGCAGTGCTTGGTGTGTTTGAGAGGAAAATTCTTCGAAAGATCTACGGGCCGATTTGCGTTGACGGTGAATATCGACGTCGTATGAACCACGAGCTATATACGCTATACAAAGACATGCATATAGTTAAACGTATCGAGATGCAACGATTGCGTCGGCTAGGCCATATCATGAGAATGAGCGATGATGAACCCGCTAAAAAGGCGTATGAATACATGCCCCATGGCGGTGCACGCAGAATCGGCAGGCCTAAGCTTCGATGGAGCAAACAAGTGGATGAAGAAATGGAAAGGCGCGGTATTCCAAAAAGTCAAGCGAAAAACAGAGAGGAATGGAGATCTTTTCTTAGTTCGGTCTATGGAACAAATGTTTTGTAATGGGCCAACTAAGTAAGTAAGTAATATTTAGAATTGAAAATAAACTATATCGAAGTTTTTAATCATGTAGGTCCACGGTATGGTATACCCCAGAATTTAACAACCGCAGATAATTGCAATTGTTTTTGTTATCACAAGATTTTCAGTATTTCGAAGATCTTAGATTACATTTTGGGATTCCTCTTAAACCAATCCCTATATAATGCCAAGTTTACACTTGCGCTCCAAAATCCATTGGATTTCACGAAATCCTGAAATACACCCCGGTGTTTACACTTATTTTTTGGTGATTTTACAAATATTACAATAATCAAGGTAGATGCATATGCGCAGCTGATCGAATATGAATGTTCAAAACAAATACAAATATACGACAATATAGAACTTTACAACTTTATTTCGAAAATCATCGTAAAATTATCTACCGACGTAGCCGAAATGATTTTCGTTCCCATAGGATATTAGCTCATGTTATAATTTTTCTTTTTATTTTTGAGTAAAATCTTAAACTGTTTTAATATTTTCAAGGAGTATGTAAAGTGTTTGGAAGATGTATTATAGAGAAGTATTTAACTACATTAATATATTTATTGACCAACATATTTGAAAGCATACAAATAATGAACATTTTAGGCTTTTTGAGCTATTTTCTGCATGGTTGTTGTTAAGTTTTAAGATGTTGTTTAAGCGTTTAATCGTAATTTTAGGCTGACTGTAAGTGTTACTGAGTTCAGAACAAAACGTTTATTTGTATTTATTGAACGTTTGTAGCATATTACGTCCAAGACTTTGGCTTATAAACAACATCTAGAAAAAAAAACATTCTTGGGATAAAAGATAAAATCGTTGCTCAATCTTTGTGGTTTTACATTTTTGTATGTAGTCTCTAACACGTTTTTGTATATCATAACAATTACAAATTCTTTATTATGTTTGAAATTTGCATAAAAACTATATCAACCATTTTTTAAGATATAATTCTGTTCCACCACAGTGTCGTTCGTTGAGATTATTTAAAACGGGTCTCTTACTACAAATTAATAAATGTCTATTGTACAAAAAAGAATTTTTCTGTCGTATTTTTATGTTTTGTTCGACCTTTCGAACGTCAATAAAATCAAGATTATTGGGATTGAGGTGAATGTTCATATTTTATTTATTGCATATTATTTCCAATATTTCGAAATTACATTGATTTTTCATCTTCAGGGATTTTTCTGTCGATTGCTATTTAATTTGTACTTTTGGGAAGTACAAGTACCCTCAGCATTTATGCTAACGAGGGTATATACACTTTCATACGGGCAAAATGTGCCTCATCGAAATAATGGTTTTAGACCCCAAGTATGTTGGGACGAAATGTGTTTCAGAGCATAGATGAAAGTTTCAATTCACATAGGCTGAGGGTATATCTCGACTGATACTATTTTACTTGTTTTGGCTGTAATTAAAAAAAAATTAAAAACTTTGATTCTTCTTGAGGATTATTTTTATTTGGTCTTTTAATTTTTTTTTACATCAAGTCGAGAATATGATGTCAGATAAATGGCCACCCCCACAGTTTATTGGCATTTTCCATCACGGATATTGTCTTTAAGAGCTGAAAGAGTCTGCGACTTGTTGACATAAACCCGTGACTTCAAAAAGCCCCACAAAAAGAAGTCTGGAGCGGTCAAATTAGGCGATCTTGCTGGCCAGTGCAAATCGCCAAACCGGGAGATTAGGCGCCCGGGAAATGTATCCTTCAGCATATCGGTTGTGGCACGTGCAGTGTGTGCTGTTGCACCGTCCTGTTGGAACCACATGTTTCCAATCCCAATTCATCAAGTTGCGACAAAAAGAACTCGTTGATCATTGCTCTGTAGCGCAGTAACCGTTTGGCCCACGACGTCTTTGAAGAAAAAAGGTCCGATGACTCCTCCCACGAAAACAGCACACCATACAGTGACTTTGAGCGGGTGCAATGACTCTTCATGGGTTACACGCGGATTTTCAGTGCCCCAGAAGCGTAAATTTTGCTTATTTACGTACCCGCTAAGATGGAAATGCGCCTCATCACTCATGATTATTTGTGCCAAAGTCACCGACCGATTATTGGTCAAATAAATAGTCACCAATATTCCGCGTTCTGGAGCAGTGTAGCGTAACATTGTTTATTAACGTGTATGTCGCATGTGTTTACAACACAAATGTCAAAACAGAACTGACATCAGGGGCCAATCGCAAAATGTATAGCATTTTCTGATAGGAGGATTACTTTTGCGCCACCTTGTACTTTCAATGAATGCACATTTCTAGAAATAATCCTTTTTTCCTTCCTCGGCAATGGACTTTGCGACGACAAACGAAATAAAAAAGAAAGTGATCGGAAACAGATTCTTCTTTGTCAAAATCTCGAGAAGTATCAGTCGGCTTTGCGGACAGGAATATACCCTGGGTCTGTGTGAACTGAAACTTTTATCTATGGACAGATCGAATATCGGCTACACAACCAAAATCCTTTAAGAGATTTTCAGAGTTGTGTAGCCATTTGCGGACGTATGAACTTGCCAACAAAATATGGATTTTACCATTGATCACAAGTGTTGCGGAGGAGGTACCTCAAGAAGTGGACCGGACCGACCAGTCATTTCAGTTCGTCACAGTATAATTTTCAGTTTTTTCATGAAATATGGGCATGCCCACCAACGCAGTATCCGGTTCGAAAGTTGTCGTGCGCACCAGCCACTACACATGATGGCCGTAGGTGTTCTTTACAGCTTTCGGGCCAACATAGCATACGGACGAACATAACTAAGTCGACTCGAAGTTTTCTGAAACAGATTTCATCCAAACACACACTAAAAGAATGTATACATGTATAGAACTTGGATTGGGCGCCAGCATTTTATTTTATAAGAACTCAAGACTGGTGGCCAGAGTTTTCGTAGTTCCTGATCAATTTATAAGAAGATCCACGATAGGAAACCATAATTTCTATAAGCGAAGTCCGACGATTGGACGCCAAAATTAGTCTATTGACAGATGCACGATTGGGTGCTAGAATTTCATCATGGATAGACTCACTATTGCTCAGCATTAGTTCTCTATCAATAAAACCATTATCGGCCTTCAGAAATTCTTTGTGATCGTAGATCTTAGATTGGACACCAAAATATCTTTAGGGAAATTGGTTTCTTTATGACAATGACAACGATTGGACACTTGAATTTTCGACCATTTGACCATATTCTGACACCGCAACGTGATAAAATACCAAAAAATCCTAAATTCTACCTGTAAATATAAAAAATACTAGTGAATAACGCCATGACATCCCAACGTTTCCTCTGCATAAATCAGTTCTCTGCTAATCTCATTTTCCTTCCATAAATTACTCAATAACATCGGAGCGGAAAATTGAAGCCGTGATTTTGAACTTTTGTGAAGTAGGAAACAAAGGAAAGGTCCTCAACATTCCATGTAAACAAAAAATTAAATGTTAAGACAAGGTTTTCCGATTGTATACTCTTTCTTTGGTCTTACCGAAGTGATATCACTGAATTACTTAACATTCACTATAGTTGTGAGTAATTTGATAAATGATACACCCAAAAATATATGCGATTATTAATATATCCGTTGTTTTGAACATATATTAGCTCTGATATATAGTCAAAACAGTTCTGAAAAGAAAAAAGCGAATGCAAGTTGCTTCAACAAAAATCAAAGTGATTCCATATCAGGTCTTAAAGTGAACTTATCCGAAATTTTGTGTGGGAGGTACCGCATGGAGTGGACAAATATAGTCCATATTTGAGCCTGATCTATATCTGGTCGATATATTAGGATGTGTAAAGTATGGACCAATTCGGCCACTCCCTTCAATAGTTACCGTACGACCAATTTACCGAACATTTTTGAACTTTTGTGGGGAAGGCACCTGAAGAAGGGGGCCGATATGGCTTATCTTCGAACTTAAAGTATGTTTGGACAAAATATTACCAAGGCCAAATTTTGGATCAAATAGGCAGACCCGTTCGAAAGTTATCTCGCGCTCCAAACACCTCACACGGTGTCGTAGGGTTTTTTTGCAACTTTCAGGTTATTTTCTCAGGAATTATGGACTTGCCCCTGATGAAACTTATACCGTCGTATGGGAGGCAGTGAATACAAGTTGCTAAGGCAAAAATCAAAGCGATTACAGAGATGGCCCTAAACTGAACTTTTCCGAAATTTTGTGTGGGAGGTACCCGAAGGAATGGACCGATTGAGTCCATATTGAAACTTTATCTAAACCGTTCGATAGTTATCGTGCGCACCAGCCAGCCAGACGGACGGACATTGCTAAATCGACTGCAAATTGTCTGAAACACATTTCGACCAAACATACTTGGGGTCTAAAACCATTATTTCGATGAGGCACATTTTGCCCGCATGAAAGTGTATATACCCTCGTTAGCATAAATGCTGAGGGTATAAACATCAAATTACATGAAATCGGGCGGTACCATTATATGGGGGCTATACCAAAATTTGGACGGATATAGCCCATCATCGAACTTGGTCTGCCTGCAAACGAAAGATGCATGTTCGCAAAATATAAATTTGATTGGATTATCTTCCCCCTACATTTTTCCATTGGACCCAAAACCCTTATACGTGTCCTACATTTCTGAAGCCATATAGTCGCCACTCGGTCAGTTTTGCCCAAAAAAACAGGTGACCATTTGCTTCGAAAGTCTTCTTCCATGAACAACTTTCGTTGGATTTGGCTCGCTTTCGAAGACCCAAACGGTCGATTCCTGTTTTGTTTCGGGCTCACAAGCATAGATATAAGATTCGTCGTCTGTGACGATCTTATAAACATCGTTTGAAGTACAACGATAGTTTTTATTCACGATTTCCTTGCACCAATCCACAAGAGCCTCTTTTTGAGCGATTGTCCAATTTTGCGGGATCTAACAAGAAAATCAATTTTTGCCGCTATGTGCTCATGAAATGGGTGACGTAGGGGATGGAAGATACCAAGGAACGGTCCTGACCGGTTTTAACATGGCAAAGCCCAGGATTTATCTTGGTCCCTCTTTCATCCCAAGTGGACACTGACCTCCCCGTGGTGTCACCTGGGGAACTGCCTTTAACACCCGTTAAAGGTAGTGAGCTAACATGTGCCGCGCGTTCACCCATAAGAACGTTAAAAACTTGGGTTTGGGCGTCGGGTTAGTAACCCTCCCCTAGAAAAAACAGCCTACTATGAAAAAACGAAAGAAAAGAAAAACAAACCCCTCTAAAGTTGACGAACCCCGCAAACGTTTTAAGGACCATGATCTGCGAATCTGCACCTGGAATGTTCGCACTCTTTATAGAGAAGGTGCAGTCTTCGCATTGGCAGACGTACTTGAAAAGTACAAGACCGATATTACTGCCATACAGGAAATACGATGGATTGGGAAAGGCGTCACAACAACACCTAAAGGTGACGCACTGTATTATAGCTGCCATGACGTAAAGCATGAGTTTGGTTGTGGATTCGTAGTTAGTCGGAGACTAAAACATCTTGTATCCAGCTTCACTCCAGTGAATGAAAGACTTGCTGCAATTCGAATAAAAGCTAAATTCTTCAACATCAGCTTTATCTGCGCTCATGCTCCCACTGAAGAAAAGGATGAACAGACCAAAGATATATTTTACGAGCGCTTAGAAGAAACATATGACCGTTGCCCTGCCCATGACATTAAAATCATTCTAGGCGATTTTAATGCCAAAATTGGAAAGGAGAATATCTTTGGCCCAACAGTCGGGAAATTCAGTCTCCACAGTGAAACATCTGACAATGGTATGAGACTGATAGACTTTGCAGCTGCAAAAAACATGGTAGTTAGCAGTACCAGATTTAATCATCTCGATATTCATAAGGGCACCTGGCTGTCTCCAGATCAGAAAACAAGAAACCAAATTGATCATGTTGTGATAGATGGAAGACATTCATCGAGCGTGTTGGATGTACGATCGTTCCGAGGCGCAAACATTGATTCGGACCACTACCTTGTTGCAGCAAAGGTACGCACCCGCTTAAACGTAGCAAACAAAGTACGAACAGACACAACACGAAAGTTAGACATCGGTAAGCTGCAATCACAACAGATAGCCACAGCATATTCCACTCAACTAGCCCAATTGCTTAATCAAAGCCCTCCTCATCCCGATAACATATCAGCGCAATGGCATAGCATTGCCCACTCCATGCAAACAGCCGCAATATCCATACTTGGATACCAGAGACCTCCACCAAGGAATCCATGGTATGATGAGGAGTGTCGTGCTGCCACCGAAGAGAAAAATGCGGCATATAAGGCTACTTTACAATCCGTAGCAACGCGTAGCGCACGAGAGAGATACAGGGAGAAAAGGAGAGAGGAGAAACGTCTTTTCCGCAGGAAAAAGAGAGAGATGGAAAAGCGGGAGTGTGAAAAAATCGAGATGTACAGGAGCCAGAATGAAGTCCGAAAATTCTACCAAAGAGTCAAGCATCAAACTGATGGCTTTGGTACAGGCACATCCTCCTGTAGAGACCAGCAAGGTAATTTGGTAACTGATACAGATAGTGTACTCAGGATATGGAAAGAACATTTTTCAAATCTGTTGGTATCCAATAGCAGCGAAGACGACGAAGATACCACAGTCCCAATCCCAGAAGATGGTATTGAATGTATACCGCCCAGCCAAGATGAGGTAAAGACAGCAATAAATCGGCTGAAGAATAATAAGGCAGCAGGGGCCGATGGCTTACCAGCCGAGCTGTTCAAAACCGGAGGCGACACGCTGATAAGGTGTATTCATCAGCTAGTTAGCACCATCTGGCAGGAAGAACGAGTACCCGACGATTGGAACCTGAGTATCCTGTGCCCCGTCGACAAGAAGGGAGATAAGACTGTATGCTCTAACTATAGGGGCATAAGTCTACTCCCTTTGCCTACAAGATCGTGTCAGGGATATTGTGCGAACGACTAAAGCCAATGGTCAACGAGATTATTGGACCATACCAATGCGGCTTTAGACCTGGCAAGTCCACCATTGACCAGATATTTACCCTGCGGCAAATCCTGGAGAAGACCCAAGAGATGCAGATCGACACCTACCACCTTTTTGTCGATTATAAAGCAGCCTTCGACAGTCCGCTGCGCTCAAAGGTATTCCAAGCCATGTCTGAATTTGGTATTCCCGCAAAGCTCATCCGGCTTTGTAAAATGACTTTAACTGACACGAGGTCCTCAGTTAAAATAGGAAAGAACCTCTCCGAAGAGTTTGGTACCAAAAGAGGTTTCAGACAAGGAGACAGCCTTTCGTGTGACCTCTTCAACATCCTGCTAGAAAAGGTTATACGAGAGGCAAACGTCAAAAGAAGTGGCACAATCTACACCAACAGTCACATGTTACTTGCTTATGCTGATGATATAGACATCATGGGTCGATCAGTAAAAGAAGTAACTGATACCTTTATAAAGGTCGAAGGAGAATCTGCTAAAGTGGGTCTGGCGGTAAACGGTGAGAAGACCAAGTTGATGGTGTCGACGCGCAATGCGTCCATTGAGCTCGGACCGACTGTGGAAGTTGGTTCCTATAATATTGAGGTAGTAAAAGACTTCGTCTACCTCGGCACCTCCGTCAACACAACAAACGACATCAGTTGTGAAATAAAAAGAAGAATTGTATTGGCCAACAGATGCTACTTTGGATTAAGTAAGCAGTTTAAAAACAAAGCCACATCTCGTCAAACAAAAATAACGCTCTACAAAACACTGATACTACCCGTGCTGATGTATGGCTCCGAAGCCTGGGTACTTGCGCAAGCAGACATGGCAGTGCTTGGTGTGTTTGAGAGAAAAATTCTTCGAAAGATCTACGGACCAATCTGCGTTGACGGTGAATATCGACGTCGCATGAACCACGAGCTGTATCTGCTATACAACGACATGAATATTGTTAAACGTATCGAGATGCAGCGATTGCGTTGGCTAGGCCATATCATAAGAATGAGCGATGATGAACCCGCTAGAAAGGCGTATGAATACATGCCACATGGCGGTGCACGCAGAATTGGCAGGCCAAGGAATAGATGGCGCAAACAAGTGGATGATGAGATGACAAGGCGCGGTATTCCAGTGTGCAAAGCAACAAATAGAGAGGAATGGAGATCTCTTCTTAGTTCGGCCTATAGAACAAATGTTCTGTAATGGGCCAGCTAAGTAAGTAAGTAAGTAAGTGCTCATGAAATATCAAATATTAGTTGGTGGAAAAAATGCCCAAGGATGCCTCTATCTCACGGTATATAACATGGCGATCTTGCATTATCCGTTTACGTACGGCTTAATTTTTTTCTGAAACAACGAAATTTTTGGGACGACCCTCACGACTTTCGTTTTTAGGCTAGTGTCGGTCATGATTGAATTCATTAAACCAGTTTTTCATAGTGCTATAGGATGGCCCTTTATCAACTTACAAAGACTTAATTTGATCGATACGCTGTTGCCGTTATTATCCACGTCGAAAGTTGTCAAAAATGATCGGACGAAAATGTTCACAAGTAAATTCACTGTAAAAAACACAGTGTCGTATGACAAACTGTCCTGAGTACGTATAAGCTAAAAACTGCCAAACTGTCCAAAAAATTTCAAATGTCGCCTGTCTGGGCCAGATAGTTTTCGTGCAGCCCTCATATTTTATCCAGTAGTGCGATTCTCTAACACATTTTTTTTCGAATTACCGAAAAAAATCGGAAAAATTAAAATGTAAACTTATGAATAAAAAGTTTAAATAAAAGATGACACCACTATTCCTATCAGTAGAACTTTACCACTACTTTTTATTCGTCGCTAAATTACCGACAAACATCGTTAATTACCGAAATTATAAGCATTTTAATTTAACCGACTTTTGTCGGTAACTCAAAAAGTGAGTTTGAGAATCGCACTACTTACTGATCAAGAATACTTTGTAGGGTCGCAAATGACTATTTCAATGCGTTACAAACTGAAACAGAAACTTAAGGGGTTACCTCTACTTGTCACTTTGAAAAAAAATCAAAAAAAATATTATTGGCTTATTTTGAAGTACAGGCAGTATAGAGTATGCCGCAAAAAAATTTAACTCGATCGGAGCAAAATTGCATGAGATATGAGCATTGGAAGGGAACAATTTATTGTGATTTGTATGTAGCGTGGAAACTTTAAACGCGTGTTTCTCGAAACGGAATTTTTGAAGACGGTGCCAACGATAGCTCGAAAACGAGCTTATTATATACATAAAAAGCTTGTCTTTAAGCGAGACAGATTTTTTTAAAAAAAATTTGCCCGCATTTTGGACAAAAAACGGTAATTAAATGGTTTTATTTAGCTCACCCCGTTTGTTTATTTATTATTTATTCTTGGGTCAAATTTAGTAATTCAAATTTCACCCTCTTCCTGTCAACCGATTAATCTGAAATTTTGTATACACTTTGGATTTTGGTGACAATACAATTATATTTATTCATTATCATTATAAATTCAAGATGGCGGCCGGTACAAAATGGCGGATAACGTAGGTTTTATCAATCCCATCAATATGGGTATCAAATGAAAGGGCTCAACAAGCCTAACAACAATATACTATAAAAAATTTAAATCCAAGATGGCGGCCGCTACAAAATGGCGGATAACGTAGGTTTTATCAATCCCATCAATATGGGTATCAAATGAAAGTGCTCAACAAGCAGAATACAATATACTATAAAAATTGAAATCCAAGATGGCGGCCGCTACAAAATGGTGGATAACGTAGGTTTTATCAATCCCATCAATATGGGTATCAAATGAAAGGGCTCAACAAGCAGAATACAATATACTATAAAAAATTGAAATCCAAGATGGCGGCCGCTACAAAATGGCGGATAACGTAGGTTTTATCAATCCCATCAATATGGGTGTCAAATGAAAGTGCTCAACCAGTAGAATACAATGTACTATATAAAGTTAAAATCTAAGATGTCGGCCTCTACAAAATGGCGGATAACTTAGGTTTTATCAATCCCCTCAAAATGGGTATCAAATGAAAGGTCTCAACAAGTAGAATACAATTTACTATGCAAAAATGAAATCTAAGATGGACGCCGCTACCAAATGGCTGATAACAATTTTTTATCAATCCCACCAATATGGGTATCAAATAAAAGGGCTTGACAAGAAGAATACAGTGTACTATACAGTACATCTTATACACCCGGAAGCCATACAGTTTCCAGCTAAGTACAATTACGGGACGGCTGAAAGAAGAATGTTGCCTTTAATACTATCATGGGATTCTACTATACATAAAATGCAGGGCAGCACTGTGGATCACGCAGTCGTATACTTAGGTGCGAAACTGTTTGAAGAAGGTCAAGCCTACGTGGCTCTTAGTAGAGTAAGATCTTTGCAGGGACTACGTATAGAGGAGTTGGACTGCAATAAACTAACGGGCAAGAAACCTTGCAATAATGAAGCACTAAACGAATTAAACAGAATGCGAAATAAAAACTAAAAACTAGAAAAAAAATAGGTAAAAAAACTTTTTAAGTTAAACGGTTTTATGTTAAACATACATTGCAATGTTTAAGATAAATGTACTAAAAACCAAAAAATAATAAAATAGATACAGTCGTGGGAATTATAAACATATGCATAGACTAGACTAAAATAAAACCGTGGGGCACGTCAATTGTCTACAAATTATCGACTTAATGTGCGATAGAAGAATCGTTTAATTCGTCGTTAGGCAGTTGGCCCGCAGACGGTGAGGAAATTACTTACTATTTCTTGCTCATGGAAATTCCAATAGTTATACACTCCATGTAAATAAAAGAGATGTTTCAACTAGTTTATCGTTGGACATTCACACTGGCGAGGAAGCGTTTCACTGCTCGTAGTTTGTCTTTAATCGACAAAGTACTACTCGCTCACCACTATGAAACCCTAAAACGCGCTTATAATCGAGCTTGCTAGCTTGTTTCCACATTCTAGCCCTACTTATCACACGTCCATCGTTGTCGGTTGAACAACTGCCTAATTATAGTGTAACATTACAAAACAAACATTTTAATCAACGATTGTAGACAGAATCGTTTATTTCGTCGTTAGGCAGTTGGCCCGCAGACGGTGAGGAAATTACTTACTATTTCTTGCTCATGGAAATTCCAATAGTTATACACTCCATGTAAATAAAAGAGATGTTTCAACTAGTTTATCGTTGGACATTCACACTGGCGAGGAAGCGTTTCACTGCTCGTAGTTTGTCTTTAATCGACAAAGTACTACTCGCTCACCACTATGAAACCCTAAAACGCGCTTATAATCGAGCTTGCTAGCTTGTTTCCACATTCTAGCCCTACTTATCACACGTCCATCGTTGTCGGTTGAACAACTGCCTAATTATAGTGTAACATTACAAAACAAACATTTTAATCAACGATTGTAGACAGAATCGTTTATTTCGTCGTTAGGCAGTTGGCCCGCAGACGGTGAGGAAATTACTTACTATTTCTTGCTCATGGAAATTCCAATAGTTATACACTCCATGTAAATAAAAGAGATGTTTCAACTAGTTTATCGTTGGACATTCACACTGGCGAGGAAGCGTTTCACTGCTCGTAGTTTGTCTTTAATCGACAAAGTACTACTCGCTCACCACTATGAAACCCTAAAACGCGCTTATAATCGAGCTTGCTAGCTTGTTTCCACATTCTAGCCCTACTTATCACACGTCCATCGTTGTCGGTTGAACAACTGCCTAATTATAGTGTAACATTACAAAACAAACATTTTAATCAACGATTGTAGACAATTGACGTGCCCCACGGTTTTATTTTAGTCTAGTCTATGCATATGTTTATAATTCCCACGACTGTATCTATTTTATTATTTTTTGTTTTTTAGTACATTTATCTTAAACATTGCAATGTATGTTTAACATAAAACCGTTTAACTTAAAAAGTTTTTTACCTATTTTTATTTTTTATTTAAAATTGAAATGTGAAAAATCGATTTTTTAAAATTCGCTTAAACACAAGATTATAAGGTTCTTAAAACGCCCACGAAAGTATACCAAGATGGGCCCATCCGATTTCGAGCTATCGTTGGCACCGCAAACCGCTTTTACGGAAAAAGGGTTTCGCAGGTAGCCATTTACCACAAGACTATGCAATACTTTTCAACAACAAAAATTCCAAAATTGGTATAAGATGTGCTGTTCCAGGTAGAAAAAGGTCTACTTAAAACTATTGGTAGTTTCTTTGAAAAAATTCATGAAAAATGAGTTTTTTTTTTGGTCTGCAAAACTTGGGATAACCCATTTATATAGCCTCAACAGCAACTTCGATTAAGATACAATCTATTAAAGTTGAAAACTGTAGCTCTAAAATAATCAGAAAAGTGCTTGAAACAATTAATTGGCGTCAACAATTTTAAAATTAAATGTTCGCATCTTTTTAAATTAATCAAATTAATTTTGACCACCAACATTTTTACAACGATTTGTAATAATAAAAAAAAATCGGTTGCAGATTGCTTGGTTTTTAGAAAATTCCTACTTAAGCCACCTATAAAATCTTTCTCCATACATTTCGGTGTAATGCTGAATAATGTCATAATAATATTAAGATGTACCTTTTAATATAACCATCTTTTTACCGAAAGAAAAGCAACAGAGAGAATGATTTTAGATTTGCTAAAATTGGCCTATAAACTTTTATGAGAGCACTAACTCCTCTATGGCGAACAAAAAGCTGCTACCACAATTTGTAAAATAAACCAAAAACGAAGCAAATCAAGATTCCCACAAGCATCTCCAACTGCGGCAGCGTTGGCAGCAACAACTTTAAGCGATGCGCCATAAAATGACTTAAATTTGTTTTTTTTGGAGAGGAAACAAAAGCCCGTGTGATAAGCGCTTGCTTGCTGACATAATAATAAGAAAAACAACAAGTATGGGCTGGATAACTACAAGGTCTGAATGGTGGTGCTGGTGTAAAATACCATCAATGAAGAATGAATGAATGAATGGCTGGGCTTTATTGACCACTGCCTGAATCAGTATAAATGGTTCGATCGCATCAATGTTCGATATTAATTCTTAACCGAATCTAAAAGAGGAAACACCTCAACCACATCAACAAACTCATCTCAGAAGATATCACAAACCAATAACCACAACATGGCCAAATTGGTAAGTATCGTCGTCGACTTATTTGTTTGTCAATGGCAGTCATAAATGGGAACCGAAGTTCCGACCACAATGTTAAAACAAAACTGTTGCATAGTTTGACAGTGGCATTGTTTCGAATCGAAGAAAAAAATAACTGAAGAGCTTCTTTGTTTGCGGTCTGCAACATTTTTAATTCTATTGTTTTTTTTCCTACAGTTCATTTGCTGTCTTGCCGCCTTGTGTGCCGTTGCTTTGGCCCGACCCAATCAATATGATGCCGCTGCTGAGACACGCAGCTACAGCACTGACATTAAAGAGGATGGTAGCTATCAATATCAATTTGATACCACTAATGGCATTGCCGCCCAAGAGTCTGGGGTAGGCGGTTACTATGCCAGTGGCTCTTCAGCCTACTATGCTCCCGATGGCCAATTGATAACATTGAGCTATACCGCCGATGAGAATGGCTTCCACCCAGCCGGTGATCATTTACCCACACCCCCACCAATTCCACATGCCATTTTGAAATCTTTGGAATACATTCGCACTCATCCCCATCAAGAGGAAAGACAAGGTGGCGCCCAAGTCAAGCATGTGCAACATGGCCAACGTTATCATCATTAAGTTTTTGTGGTAATCCCGTGGTGTCCTCCAATTTAGATTTAGGTTTTCCTGTTTCTAATTTTACGATTTCCCTCCCCAACCATCCACACACCATCCTGTTTGAATCCCACTCACTCACCCATATTCAAAGCCTTTAATTAACCAGCTATTGTTATGAATGTTATGCAAAAAGAAAAACAATAATTAAGAAAAAAGTATTATAGAAATAAAGAAACAAAAATATGAACAAACAAATAATTATGGTTTAATGTTCTCAAGATAATTGGATCATGAATTTTCTAGTCTTCTATGGGGAAAACAAAATACAAATCGAGGGATATGGTGTAGAGGAAGCAGCATTCTCTTCAGAGCCCAAAATACCAAATGAAAAGTGTGGCATGCTTAACTATACATAATTATAAGTACGCAATTTTTATACAAAGATATTTTTAGCCATTTAGACTGGGTTAAACATTAGACATAATTGAAATTTAATGGTACCCTCGCCCACTGATAAAGAATTATATTTTCCTAGTCATAACCACCACCTTTTGTCGTGACCAATCTTTATAAATAAAAATCAACGGAGCAAGTTGAGTTGAGCTGCTCAGCTAAATTTTTTTCTTTAAATTGTACATTTTTTAAATAGCCGGCCTTGGGCCGGGGATTTAAGACTTTCTCCTATGAACAGGAGCAAATCTAGGGCACGGAAACAACATTTTTTATACCCTCAGCATTTATGCTAACGAGAATATATACACTTTCATACGGGCAAAATGTGCCTCATCGTAATAATGGTTTTAGACCCCAAGTATGTTTGGACGAAATGTGTTTCAGATAATTTGGAGTCGATTGAGCAATGTCCGTCCGTCTGTCTGTCTGTCTGGCTGACTGGAGCGCACGATAACTCTCGAACGGATCAATCGATTTGATCCAAAATTTGGCTTTCGTAATATTTTGTCCAAACTTAGTTTAAGTTCGATGATGGGTTATATCGGACCACTCCTTCTGGTACCTCCTCTACAAAAGTTCGAAAATGTTCGGAAAATTTCTACGTACGATAACTCTTGAAAGGGGTAACCGATTTGGTCCATACTTTAAAAATCATGAAATGTCTACCAGACTTAGATGAGTTTCCAATATGGACTCAATCGGTCCACTCCTTCGGGTACCTCCCACACAAAATTTGGGATAAGTTCAGTTTAGGACCTGCTCTCGAATCGCTTTGATTTTTGTTTTAGCAACTTGTATTCACAGCCCCCTATACGACGGTACAAGTTTCATCAGGGGCAAGTTCACACTTCCTGAGAATATAGCCCCAAAGTTGTAAAAAACCTATGACACCATGTGAGGTTGTTGGAGCGCAAGATAACTCTCGAACGGATTTACTGAGTCGGTCCAAAATGTGGCCTTCTTAGTATTTTGTGCAAACTTAGTTTAAGTTCGAAGATAAGCCATATCGGTCCACACCTTCAGGTACCTCCCCCAAAAAAGTTCAAAAATGTTCGGAAAAATTGTGCGCGCGATAATTCTGGGTGGGAGTGAGCGATTTGGTCCATACTTTATACATCCTTATATATTTACCAGATATAGATCAGGTTCGAATATAGACGATATTTGTTTTGTTCAGTCCTTCGGGTACCTCCCACACAAAATTTTGGATAAATTCACTTTAAGACCTGTTCTCGAATCACTTTGATTTTTGTTGACGCATCTTGCATTCTCTTTCTCAATTATGACAGTAAACGTTTTTTCAGGGGCAAGTCCATATTTCTTGAGAAAACAGCCCGAAAGTTAAAAAAAACCCCTATGGCACCATATGTAGTGGCTGTAGAGCTCGAAACTGCGTTCGTCCACACTTTGGATATCGTAATATTTCTTCGAATATTAGATGAAATTCGATGGTAGTGCTCCGGTACCTCTCCCACAAATGTTTGAAAATATTTGCTAAAATGATAAGCGCAATATCTCACAAACGTAGCAACCGATTTGGTCCAAATTTTCGATCTCGAAATTGTTTGTCCAAGCTTAGTTCATGTTCAAATTTGGGCCCTATCGGTCCAATACTTGGGGTACAACTCATACAAATGTTCAACACATTTTTGTAGTTGAGGTTCTGTTCGAGGATCCTTTGGGCATTTTTCTGAAGGTTTCTCTAGTGGCCCGATATTATGTTTTTCGTAGGCTAGTATGGTACAAAAGCCCTATCTATCGATATCCCCCGCAAATTTTTGAGCTTTAATCCAATCCATATTTCTGTCGGTTCATACGCCCATACATTTCTTTTTTTTTTTTTTTTTTTGGAAAAAAGTATTTCAATCCACAAAGGCTGAGGGTATAACTCTGTCGACAATGCCGATACTTTTTTACTTGTTTTAATATTCGTCGTAACCCAACTAGGGTTTTTATGCAAAGAACATTTGATCATGCCTACTTTTTTATACCCTCCACCATAATATGGAGGGTATAATTAAATTTGTCATTCCGTTTGTAACACATCGAAATATTCATCGGAGACCCTATAAAATATATATATATTTTTGATCAGGGTAAAATTTTAAGTCGATATAACCATGTCCGACTATCCGTCCGCATGTTGAAATCAACATACAGCTCGCAATTTTTAAGATAGAGCTTTGTAATTTGGTATAGAAGTTTCTATTACTCCTAGGATGATTGGTGTTGGAAATGGGCTATATGGGTCCACGTTTTGATATAGCCACCATATAACTTCACCATCTGATTTTCGGTATTTTTAAGGTTTTAGCTTCATTATCACACCAAAATGTGAAATTTGCTACTTGGTCTTCGTTGGGGTTAAACTTTCCCCCAGAGTTTTGTCGGTATAGTTGTCCCGGTATTTTAAAGGTTGTGGCCTCAATATTCCTCCGAAATTTGGTATTTAGTCTTCGCTGGGGACATAAAACATTCCCCCGGAATTTTTTTGGTATAGGTCCACGCCTTCATATAACCCCCATAGAACGGTACCTCCCCATTTTTGGTATTTTGAAGGTTGTGGCCTCAATGTTACGCCGAAATAGCTGTAATTTGGTTTTTAGTCATCATTTGGGGTATACTTTATATAGCCCCCATAGAACGATACCTCCCGAATTTCGGTGTTTTGAATGTTATGGCCACAATAATCCATCGAAGTGACTGAAATTTGGTATTTAGTATCGTTGGGGGTATTAAATTGTCCCCTCTAATTTTGTCGATATGGGCCTTCGTATAGCAACCATTGAACGGTATCCCCCGATTTTCGGTATTTTGAAAGTTGTTGCCTCAATATTCCACCAAATTGGCTGAAATTTGCTGTCTATTCTTCATTTGGGGTATAAAACTTTCCATATGAAAATTGTCGGTATGGCAACATGGGGCGCATTCGCCACGTTTTTGTTCAAAATGTTTTCATATCGATACCGTTAAAGTTTCTTGTACCCTCAGCCTTTAGGCTAGAAGGGTATATACACTTTGATACGAAAAATGTCTGTCTGTCTGGCTTGTGCGCACGATAACTCTCGAACAGTTCAACCGATTCGAACCAAATTTTGGGCCATATCGGTCCACACCTTCTGGTACCTCCCCCACAAAAGTTCAAAATGTTTCTGTATAATGGTCTGAACTGAACTCTCGAGTGGAGCAATCGATTTGGTCAAAACTTTGCACATCGTATTATTCCTTCCAGATATAGATCTGGTTCGAATATGAACTATATCTGTCCACTCCTTTGGGTATCTCCCACACAAAATTCGGATAATGTGAAGTTTAAAGGCTCCTCTCGGATAGTTTTGAAATTTTTTTCAGTAAGTTTTCCTTGCGGCTCCCTTTATGACGGTACCATTTTTTTCTTGCGGCAGTCCATACTTCCTGAGATATTGGCCTAAAGCTCCAAAAAACACTGACGGCACCTACCAAAATGGCAAATCGGCAAGATAATCCCCGCAGGGAGTTTTTGATTGATGCAGGCTTTGCGCATCGTATTATTTCATCCAGTCTAGTATGGGATTGAAATATAGACTATATCGGTCCATTCCTTCGGGTACCTCCCACACAAAATTCGGATAAAGTGAATTTCAAGAGCTCCTTCGGATCGTTCTGAAAATGTTTGCAGTAGCTTTACGACTGTACAATATTTTTCTTGCGCAAGTCCATACTTCCTGAGATACTAGCCTAAAAGCTCCATAAAACCCTGACGGCACCAACCAATATGGCAAATCCGCAAGATAATTCTCGCAAAGAATTTTTGATTGGTGCAGACTTTGCACATCGTATTATTTCATCCAGTCATGTATCAGTTTGGAATATCGGTACACTCCTTCGAGTACCTCCCTAGGAAAAAGTGAAGTTTTAGATCTCCTCTAGCATAGTTTTGATTCTTTTTTCAATGGGTTGTTCTGGCGACCTCATTTACAACGGTACAATTTTTAAGGACCATGATCTGTGAATCTGCGCCTGGAATGTTCGCACTCTTTATAGAGAAGGTACAGTTTACGCATTGGCAGACGTACTTGAAAAGTACAAGGCCGATATTACTGCCATACAGGAAATACGATGGATTTGGAAAGGCGCCACAACAACACCTAAAGGTGACGCACTGTATTATAGCTGCCATTCGTAGTTAGTCTGGTACCAAGCTTCACCCTTGCTGCAATTCGAATAAAAGCTAAATTCTTCAACATCAGCTTTATTTGCGCTCATGCTCCCACTGAAGAAAAGGACGAACAGACCAAAGATATATTTTACGAGCCCTTAGAAGAAACATATGACCGTTGCCCTGCCCATGACATTAAAATCATTCTAGGCGATTTTAATGCCAAAATTGGAAAGGAGAACATCTTTGGCCCAACAGTCGGGAAATTCAGTCTCCACAGTGAAACATCTGACAATGGTATGAGGCTGATAGACTTTGCAGCTGCAAAAAACGTGGTAGTTAGCAGTACCAGATTTAATCATTTCGATATTCATAAGGGCACCTGGCTGTCTCCAGATCAGAAAACAAGAAACCAAATTGATCATGTTGTGATCGATGGAAGACATTCATCGAGCGTGTTGGATGTACGATCGTTCCGAGGCGCAAACATTGATTCGGACCACTACCTTGTTGCAGCAAAGGTACGTACCCGTCTAAACGTTGCAAATAAAGTACGAACAGACACAACGCGGAAGTTGGACATCGATAGTCTGCAAACACAACAGATAGCCACTGCATATTCCACTCAACTAGCCCAATAGCTTAATCAAAGCACTCCTCATCCCGATAACATATCAGCGCAATGACAAAGTATTGCCCACTCCATGCAAACAGCCGCAAGATCCATACTTGGATCCCAGAGGCCTCCACCAAGGAATCCATGGTATGATCAGGAGTGTCGTGCTGCTACCGAAGAGAAAAATGCGGCATATAGGGCTACTTTACAATCCGTAGCAACGCGTAGCGCACGAGAGAGAGAGATATCGGGAGAAAAGGAGAGAGGAGAAACGTCTTTTCCGCAGGAAAAAGAGAGAGATGGCAAAGCGGGAGTGCGAAAAAATCGAGATGTAAAGGAGCCAGAATGACGTCCGAAAATTCTACCAAAGAGTGAAGCATCAAACTGATGGCTTTGGTACGGGTACCTCCTCCTGTAGAGACTAGCAAGGTAATTTGTAAACTGATACAGACTGTGTGCTCAGGATATGGAAAGAGCATTTTTCAAACCTGTTGGTATCCAGCGAAGACGACGAAGATACCACAGATCCAATCCCAGAAGATGGTATTAATGGTATACCTCCCAGCCAAGATGAGGTAAAGACAGCAATGAACCGCCTGAAGAATAATAAGGCAGCAGGAGCCGATGGCTTACCAGCCGAGCTGTTCAAAACCGGAGGCGACACGCTGATAAGGTGTATTCATCAGCTAGTTAGCACCATCTGGCAGGAAGAACGAGTAACCGACGATTGGAACCTGAATATCCTGTGCCCGGTCCATAAGAAAGGAGATAAGACTGTATGCTCTAACTATAGGGGCGTAAGTCTACTCCCGATTGCCTACAAGATCATGTCAGGGATATTGTGCGAACGACTAAAGCCTATGGTCAACGATATAATTGGGCCATATCAATGCGGCTTTAGACCTGGCAAGTCCACCATTGACCAGCTATTTACCCTGCGGCAAATCATGGAGAAGACCCAAGAGATGCAGATCGACACCTACCACCTCTTTGTCGATTATATAGCAACCTTCGACAGCCCACTACGTTCAAAGGTATTCCAGGCCATGTCTGAATTTGGTATCCCCGCAAAGCTCATTCGGCTTTGTAAAATGACTTTAACTGACACGAGATCATCAGTTAAAATAGGAAAGAACCTCTCCGAAGAATTTTGTACCAAAAGAGGTTTCAGACAAGGAGACAGCCTTTCGTGTGACCTTTTCAACATCCTGCTTGAAAAGGTTATACGAGAGGCAAACTCCAAAAGAAGTGGCATAATATACACCAATAGCCACATGTAATTTGCTTATGCTGATGATATAGACATCATGGCACGATCAGTAAAAGAAGTAACAAATACCTTTATGAAGGTCGAAGGAGGATCTGCTAAAGTGGGTCTGGCGGTAAACGGAGGGAAGACCAAGTTGATGGTGTCGACGCGCAATGAGTCCATTGAGCTCGGACCAACTGTTGAAGTTGGTTCCTATAATTTTGAGGTAGTAAAAGACTTCGTCTACCTCGGAACCGCCGTAAACACAACAAACGACATCAGTTGTGAAATAAAAAGAAGAAATGTATTGGCCAACAGATGCTATTTTTTCTTAAGTAAGCAGTTTAAAAACAAAGCCACATCTCGTCAAACAAAAATAACGCTTTACAAAACACTCATACTACCCGTGCTGATGTATGGTTCCGAAGCCTAATACTTGCGCAAGCAGACATGGCAGTGCTTGGTGTGTTTAAGAGAAAAATTCTTCGAAAGATCTACGGACCAATCTACGTTGACGGTGAATATCGACATCGCATGAACCACGAGCTGTATCTGCTATACAACGACATCAGTATAGATAAACGTATGGAGATGCCACGATTGCGTTGGCTAGGCCATATCATAAGTATGAGCGATGATGAACCCGCTAAAAAGCAGTATAAATACGAACCGCTTGGCGGTGCACGCAGAATTGGCAGACCAAAGAATAGATGGCGCAAACAAGTGGATGAAGAGATGAAAAGGCGCGGTATTCCAGAGTGCGAAGCAACAAATAGAGAGAATTGGAGATCTTTTCTTAGTTCGGCATATACAACAAATGTTCTGTAATGGGCCAGCTAAGTAAGTAAGTATATTGACCGCTGTTGATGTTTTGGGGTAAGATACGGCTGATTTTTTGGAAATTCGAACTAAAGGGGTACGAAGAGTACTTAAATAAAATTAAATATAAATTAACAACAAAATTTTCATTGTTTATTCCATTTTTTTTATAAACAACGTAAACTTCTAAAGAATGCAACATTCTAAAGAATGAAACAAGTAGGAATGACGTTAAATTCGTCCGCTTTGAACTTTTTATATCTTCCATCACGAACTGTATTGAAGTAAAAAGGAACAATTAGTTTCCTCGGAGAAGCAAAATGTCTTAACTGATGATAATAACTTTATATTGATAATTTTCTGCGTAGATGTTTTCTACACATTGAGATTCCAAAATACCTAGTTACATCTACCTCAGAAGGAAAATGTAGATTTTTGCAAGTACATATTCTATCTTCTGGGAACACAAAATTTCAATTAACAAACAATTCGGTAGAAAAATGCGACTGAAATCTTCAAAAACCTTAAATCAGGTGGTACCCTTATATGATGGCTATACCAAAAAGTGCAAGGGATGTTTTGTACCCTTGGCTAAGACTAAATACCAAATTTCAATTATTTCGGTTGAATAATGTTGCTAAGATTTTCAAAATACCGAAAATCGGTAATACCGTTCTATGGGGCTGCATCAACACGTCGACCTGCACCGAGAAATTTCTTGAGGAAAGTTTTGCAAGAAGGTCCCCTTACAAATGCAAATAATAAATATAGTACATATATCAAAGTTACTATTTGTATTTATATCGTATTTTTTAATCATTCAATGGTATTAGAGGTCATCATGTGGCAATTTTTAGAAAAATATAATATTAGACAGAAGTATCCCCTATAAGACACCAATATTAAATATTACATTTTTGTTTCATTATTTCAATGGAAAACCTGGAAGTATTATAATACTGCGTGAGGGCATAAATGGAACAGTAACTTCATAGTGCCCACATTTTTTATGGTATAATTAATCTTAGCCGGGGTAGCGAAACGCACCGGGTTCAGCTAGTGTCTTATAAAATATGAATGAATAATTTTTCATTTATCAATCTATATATACACAAAATTTATAATTTATATGTATCTAATACTTAACTTATTTTCACTTCTTAAATGTAAAGAATCTATCTTATAGCCAACGGGGATTTATTCTCAACGCTTAACGTCTGCTCTCTTTTTCTTCATGAGGATGCGTGCGAATGTATTCAATGGCTCTTAAGATGGCCGCAGGTATTGGGTGAGGTCTTGGCACGTGATCAGCGATAGGATGAAAACCCAATTCATCAGCTGTATACGACAATTGATATAATTTCTGATCATCCGAATAGTAGGCAAATCCACCTTTGGCGAAATGACCGCCTTCACCTTTTTCCTCGCCAGTAATGCCATTTGAAGTTTCATAGTGATAGTTATATTTACCATCGTGATGAATGTTGTTAACATATCGAATTATTTCGGCATGAGCATCTTCATCATCGGCATAGATGCCACAGACCAAAATGGCAAAGATTGTAAGGAACAACTAGGAACATTACATTTTTATTAGAACTTCTTTTAGTACAATTTAGTTTTAAAGATGAACTTACGATTTTATTCATTTCGCTATTTATTTCCTGATTATCTAAAGATCACAGTTGTTCTGAAGCATATGCAACAGATAAATTTCACTTTTATAGATTCAGAAATCCACAAACAAGTGTATATGTCTAATGACGTAGCTTCTGTCGTATCAAATGAATGTCTTATGCGTGCAAAATATGATAAGGAACATGTATTTGGATCCGGTTTAATTTATTTCAAATTTTAGTTTGTCTCCGATGACATAAACTAATAATCCCACCATAAAAGCTAAAACATGCATTTCGTATTCCACTAATATTCTGGATTATTTCGAAGTAATAAAGCTTCACACAATACCGTAACTAAGCTAAGCGATATTTATAGACATTAGGGTGTCCTAAAAATTTTTTGAAAGGCTCATAATTTTCATTTGAACCAAAACCCTTAAATATGGATTTTAAGGTGATCTGTTAACGTTAATATGTTAAGTACGCGATGGATATTGTCCAATTCCGAACATGATCTCAGTTCGAAGAAATATTTCGATGTACAATTTTTTTGGGTGCCACCGTGGTGCAATGGTATGCACACCCGCCTTGCACGCTGAAGGTCGTGGGTTCGATTCCCCGGTCAGTCAACATCAAACTCTTTTCAACGGTGGCAAAATACCCCTCAGCAATGTTGGCGACATTTTCTGAGTATTTCAGCCTTGTAAAACTTCTCTACAAGTGGTGTCTTAGACACGCCGTTCGGACTCGGCGATAAACAGTAGGTCCCATATCATTGAGCTTAATATGAATCGGGGTGCGCTCAGTGATATGAGAGAAGTCTCCCCTGTCCCGCCTGGGATGTTTGTGGAACAATTATTATAATTAAAATTTTTGTGTTAAACCGGGCTATCATGTCAACCAGCCAGAAACACGAATGGAGAGAAATGGACCTCTGTTATGATTCAGATTCAATAGCAGATCTATTATTGCTTTCTTTGGCTCCTATTCTAAAGCAGACCTCTTATGAAGTCCATAGAAGACATCTTAGGAGGTCTGATATTCATTGGAGGATATCCTATGGCGACTATTATTCCATAGTAGGCCTCTTGTTAGGTCTAATATTCGATGGCAGATCTTTTTTGAGGTATCCTATTCTTTGGAATGCTCTTTCTAGTTTCCTTCTATTCGCTAGAAGACAACAATTATATAGAAAACCTCGCCTGAGGCCTCCTATGAGGCATTCCATAATCTAGGATACCTCCCCTGAGGCCTCCTATCCACTAGGAGACCTCACCTGAGGTCTTCCATTCCCAATAAAAACTCCTATGAAGCCTTCTATACGCTATAAAGACGATCTCTTGATGTACATAAGACTTCTTATGATGTCTTCTACTCGTTAAAAGACCACTTATGAGGCCTCCAATGCGTAAAGAGACCTCGTATTCTCTAGAATACCTCTTATGAGACCTCCTATTGTATAATAATAATCCCCATGTTCTCTAAAATTCCATTTATGATACCTCCTATGAGCTATAACACAGCGAATACAAGTTGCTTCAACAAAAATCAAAGTGATTCGATAGCAGGCCTTAAAGTGAACTTATCCGAAATTTTGTGTGGGAGGTACCGGATGGAGTGGACCAATATAGTCCATATTTGAACCTGATCTATACCTGGTAGATATATTAGGATGTGTAAAGTATTGACCAATTCGGCCACTCCCTTCAAGAGTTACCGTACGAACAATTTTTCCGAACGTTTGTGGGGGAGGTACCTGAAGGAGTGGACCGATATGGCTTATCTTCAAACTTAAACTATGTTTGGAAAAAATATTACTAGAGAGTTATCTTGCGCTCCAACCACCTCACACGGTGTCATAGGGGTTTTTGCAACTTTCATGCTATTTTCTCAGGAAGTATGGGCATGCCCCTGATGAAACTTGTACCGTCGTATGGAGGGCAGTGAATACAAGTTGCTAAAACAAAAATCAAAGCGATTCGAGAGATGGCCCTAAACTGAACTTTTCCCAAATTTTGTGTGGGAGGTACCCGAAGGAGTCGATCTAGCCATATAAAATCTCTTCTGAGACTTTTTTATTCATTAAAATACCTGTTATGAGACCTCCAATTAGATAGAAAACTTCTTATGAGGTCTCTTACTATATAAAAGATCACGTATGAGTTCTTCTATGTGCCTGAGGAAGACATTTAATGAGGTCTCGTATTCTCAAGGAGACTTCATATGAGGCCTTCTATACACTAGACAGTGTCCTATTATACAGAAAGTTTCTTATGATGTCTCCTACTCTATAAAATACCACCTTTGAGAAATCCTATTTTCTACGAGACCTCTTTTGAGGCCTCTAGTCTCCAACTCAATAATAGAGCACGTATGAGACCTCATATGCATAACGAAACTTTTTATCAGGAATCATATACTCTAGATGACCTTTTATGAGGCCTTCTATTCTCAGATCTAATATGAAGACTTCTATTCGCTAGAAGGTAATCGTTATATAGAAAGCTTTGTATGAGGTATCCTAATCTATGAAGGACCAATTATGAGACATCATATCTATATTAATAAAAGAGTAAAGTGATTGACTCACTGACTGACTGACTTTATGATTCATCAACGCCCAGACGAAACGGCTGAAGCTAGAATTGTGAAATTTAGGTGAGGGTCAGCCTTGGTCCGTAAGTGTCAGATAAGGCTGGCTTTTTGGAAATTCGTACGGGAGCGGTACGAAAAGTACTAAAAGGTACTAAATATGGTACCGTTTGTATTTGGCGAACCGGTAGAGTTAGAACTTTGAAATTCTGCATGAGGGTTACTGATTGAGTGTATGATAGATGTACCAACGGGTTTTTAGAAATTCGAACTAAAAGTGTACGAAAAGTACTAAAATGTACTAAATTGGGTTCCATTTTATATTATGTGAATGGATAGAGCTAAAAGCTTGAAATTTGGAATGAGAATTAGGGTTGAGATGTAGGATTGATATAAGGTGGTGATTTTGGAAATAGTACTAAATGGTACTAAATTTGGTACTACTTGAATTTGGATGAACGGATAGAGCTGGAATCCTAAAATTTTAAAATAAAATTACTGAGTATAGGTTTGGGATATAGAGGTAATTTTGGAAATTCATTCCTATGCGTAAAAAAGTACTAAATGGTACTAAAATTGGTACAACTTGGATTTGGGCGAACGGCTAGAGCAGGAATTCTGAAATTTGGTATTGAGTTGTCGGATTGAGGTAGTTTTGGAAATTAGTACTTATGGGTATGAAAAGTACAAAATGGTACTAAATTTGGTACAATTTGGATTTGGGTGAACGGATGGAGCATGAATCCTGAGATTTCCAATTAAGATTACTGTTGGAATTTAGGATCAATGTAGTTTTGGAAATTCCTGCTTATGGGTACAAAGAGTACTAAATAGTACTAAATTTGGTACAATTTGGATTTGGGTGAACGGATGGGCGTAGATCTGGAATCCTGCGATTTGGAATAAATATTACTGTTGGCTTGTAGGTTTTAGGTCGTTTTGGAAATTTACGTAAAGGGATGGAGCTGGAATTTTGAAATTTGGAATTAAGATTACTTTTAGAATTTAGGATTGGTGTAGTTTCGGAGATTCGTACTTATGTGTACTAAATGGTACAAAATTTTTTAAAATTTTAATAGAACTAGAATCCTGAAATTTGGAATTAAAATTAATGTTGTAGTTTGGAGTTGAAATATGGAGGTAATTTTGGAAATTCGTACTTACATATGTGTACGGAAAGTACTAAAGGGTACTAAATATGGTATTATGGTAAGGAACTATATTTTGGGTAGGGTAGAGAAAGGGAGGTGGTTTTGGAAATACGTACAGAAAATACACGAAAAGTACTATCTGATAGTAATTTTCGTATAGGTTGTAGGGATAGAATTGTAATTGTAGGGTTGACGGTACTATATTGGGTATTGGGTTTAAGTACAGAAGAGATTTTCTGAAATTTGTATTAGCGTTTTTTGGTATTGAACTTTAGAAATACGTACCATAAGTATACTAAAATTATTAAATGAGATGTGGATGTGGTTTTGGAAGTACCTGCTATGAATATAAGACTACTAAGTACTACTCAATTTGGCATTCGGTATACCCCTAAATTTGGTATTATGGGAAATTTTGGGTATAGTTGGTTTTGGAAATACTTTAGTACGTGACTTGGGTCTAGGGATAGACCTACAATTCGGAAGTTTGAAACTGAAGTCAGTGTTGCTGTGAAAGAGCTTTGGACATACGTTCCGTAGGTAAATGAAAGATATAAAAACTTGGTAAATGGTACTCCCAATACAAAAGATGTACGGACAGAGTTTTAATTCTGAATTTTGGTATTAGGGGCAGTGTTGGTATGTACCGTTGAAATGTGAAGGTGGTTTTGGAAATGCGTACAATAAGTGTACGAAAAGTGCTAAATTTAGAATTGGAGATATGGTTCTTAAAACTAAACTATTCGAATGGCCTGTTCCTTAGTAAAACGATTTCAATTCAAATTTTTGAAAAATTTTTAAACTCATTTTTGTTTTTAAACAAAAAAATATTCTACATTAAAGGTATTAATTCGAACGAATTTGAGTTCGAATCGTCTTACAGAAACCGGCCAAAGGGGTGCGGAAAGTTGTAATGTTGTTCCGCTGGTATTGGGAAGGTTAGGAAACGAATATTGTAATTTGAATAAATTTTTCATATTTAATTTTATTAATTTTGGAATAAATAAAACGGGGGTCTGTTTGTATTCTCTTTTCACTAAATGGCAACTTTTCGCTAACGAAGTAGCGGGCACATGCTAGTTTTGTATAAACCTTTTACAACAGGGGGTGTGTTATCTTGAACTAGATCTTACTAATTTTGCCGATGTAATAACACATTTGACAGATTCACCAACTGGTAGATCACTAGGCGTAGAAACACCTAGAGCTAGTTCATCTACTAATTCGTTTCCTATTTTTTTACTATGACCTAAAACTCAGCAAACTTTAACGATATTTCATATCTCATAAAGAGCCTTTATGCAATCAATGATAGACTGAAAATCGGGATTTTCGCATTTTCTGTTAAGAGCCCAGCTTGCCACTTGTACCAGAGCCCCTAGCATAAGGACGAAACGTACAAGAATGTAATCGTTAATGTACACGCCTTTACGTTGTCGTAACAACAGAGAATAACAAATCCAAATGAGAGCCATGTCAGCCGTTGTTTAACAAAGGGACATTACTCTCCCAACAATTCTCTCTCATTTATTTTGGACATCAATGATGTAATTTATCACCAGAAGACAGAGTAGAGGTGAGAGAACTCCATCATGCGGTGTACATCTGTTAACACTTCTCCTCACGGAACTCTCTCTTATGCGTAAATTGATAATCCAGCTTTTCCAATCTCATCGACCTTGTCTTGTTTCATCATAACAGGGCCGCGGCGCAACATACTGCGAAAAAATTCAAAGCGATGTCTCAAAACTGAACTTATTCGACCAATTTTTAAATTTTAGAAAGGAAGGTCGATGCCTGGAAGAAATATGGCATGTTACAAAGTTTGGGCCAAATCGGTTACTCCTTTCGAGAGCTATCTGTGGTACTATTTTAGCGAACAATGTTTAACTTTTGTGATGGAGGTACCCGAAATAGTGAACCGATAAGTTTTGACAAAATATTATTAGATCCAAAGTTTGGACCGAATCGATTGATCTGTTCGAGAGTTATAGTGCACTCCAGCCAGACAGACGGACAGGCTAAATGCATGCGAAATTTAAAGCTTTGGGCCCATTTTCTCAGGAACTATGGAGTTAGCACTTAAAAAACTTATTTCGTTGTAATTGAAGGACAAGTTGAAGCGACGAGACCTTGTTTTAAACTGCACTTTTTCGAAAATATTGGAAATTTAGTGTTCGAGGTACCTGCAGGAGTGGCTCGATGTAGTCCATACCCGAACCTGATCTATGTCTGATAGATATACAAGATTTTCCTATAGGGATTTGGTAACTTATTTTTTTAAATAAAACACAAACCATTTGAGTTATTTCGAAAACTCTTTTACACTGTGAACCGAAATGTTGGGGGTAGAAAATTCCTTTTGGGAGTGAAAGCCCTTGATGATTACGAGAGACACTAGAAAAGTTTGCGGCCTAAGCAACAAGCAGTGTCGCCAGGCGTCATTTGACATTTTTTGCAAAGCTTGACAGTTTTTAGCATAAGCGTACTCAGGATAGTCTGACTTACGACCATGTGTTGGGTTATTTACAGTGACTTGAAAAATCGCTTTGCAAAAAAAAATGGAATTAACGTGTGAATATTTTCGTCCGATAATTTTTCACAACTTTCTACATGGATAATCACGGCAAGAGTGCATCGATCAAATTAAATATGTGTATGTCGATAATGGACCATCCTATAGCTCTATGAAAAACTGGTTTAGTGAATTCAATCGTCGCCGACAATCGCTAAAAAGCTAAGATCGTAAGAGTCGTCGAAAAACGGCCGTTATGTCAGAAGAAAATTAAGCCGTGTATAAACGGATAATGCAAGATCGTCATGTTATATACCGTGAGATAGAGGCACCCTTGGGCGAAGTCTAATTAGCCTCATACCATTGTCAAAAGTTTCACTATGGAGACTGAATTTCCCGACTGTTGGGCCGAAGATATTCTCCTTTTCTATATTGGCATTCAAATCGCCTAGAATAATTTTAATGTCATGGGCAGGACAACGCTCATATGTATCTAGTAGAATATATCTGTGGTCTGTTCGTCCTTATCTTCGGTTGGAGCATGAACACAAGAAAAGCTAATGTTGAAGAATTTTGCTTTTTTCCGTATTGTAGCAAGTCTTTCATTCACTGGGGTGAAGCGGGAGACCAGACCAACCGACCAACTAACATGACCAAATTCATGCTTTAACGTTCTTATTGTAGAACGCGCGGAACATGTTAGCTCACTACCATTAACGGGTGTTAAAGGCAGTTCCCCAGGTGACACCAGGCGGAGGTCAGTGTCCACTTGAGATGAACGAGGGACCAAAATAAATCCTGGGCTTTTCCATATTAAAGCCGGTCGGGACCGTTCCTTGGTATCTTTCATCCCATATTTCATCCTAAAACAATAGCGAACAAATATATAACGCTTATTTTTGATGGCTTATAGGGTCGCTAGTATATATATTCTCATCAAGGTTCAGTATATACTCATCAAGGGCTTTTACCCCCAAAAGGAAATTTCCAGCCCGAAAACCTTGAGCTCCATTTTGTTGCAAAGGGTTTTCGGCTTGGAGTACAATCAAAACATTTATGAATGGAATTCGACTTCGTTCATATGGTGACCGTGGGCAAATAACCAGTAGAGGATAATTCACCGAGGAAGAGTCTTAGAATAAATATCCGAGTGCTTATGATCCCCATATCGAAATAGCAAGTTCTTGGCGCTTCTAAAACATCCAATACGACAAAGTTTGAAAAGTGGAATATACAAAATGTGGAGAAACGGTCGCTATTTCCCGTTCACTGTTGGCCCTAAAGGCCTCGACACATAAGAAGCATGGCATTCTTGCTGAAGTCATATCTGATAAAAGACTAAATACCAAGTTCGACCTAATAAAAAGATTTCAGAATCACATTTGAATTAGGTCCAACATGGTCTTTAGTCATTTACCAGATATGAATTAAGCAAGAATGCCATGGTTCTTATAAATCGAGGCCTTAAGCTCTTCCAACGTCGTTGCTTTGTTCACGTAGACCAATGACATGACGTAGCCAGAGGCGTAAATCAATTGGGCCATTTCTGAAGATACCACAGTCACCAAACTTAAGGTAGAAAAACAATGGATTTTTCTCGCTTGCGTGGCTTCATTTTTGGTAAAAGAATAAAGAACGGGAAAGACGAATTTGAACTACACACAGAAAAAAAGACTTCTCTAACATATGTCCCAAACATATTTTGCAGCAAACATATATTTGTTTGCAATCAGTCCCAAACATAACTGCGAACAAATAAATGTTTGGATACAAACAAATACAAACCCAAAAGCCACAAAAAACAAACACATGCACCGGTGTGCGGTTACTGAGAGCAAGGGAGCGTAAATTTCAATGTAAAATACATTGAAATGTATGCTCACTTGCTCTCAATAAGCGCTCACTGGATATCTGTCACGGTGTGCCTTAACCAAATTTAAATGGAAGGTGTTTACACCTGGGAAGTTTTTGCAGATTCTCAAACTACAATGATCATAGATGTGAAATATCAAGAAACAAAAAAATCGCCGGAGGGATTTTCAAATAAATCGCGATTTAAGTTCACATTTTTAGGGGTTCTTTAGGTTTTCACAATTTTGCTTGGAAACCGCGAGTCCTATGTAAATGGGCCTAAAGAAAATGTTGTAGCTGTGAAAATTTTTCACAAGATTGACCTTTGTGACGTTTTCGTAGGTTTTATCGTTTTTGAGATAAGGAAGTTTAAATTGAGACAAAGCACTGTCTGTATCGCCTCTTTATAAAACAATGTCATTACTGCAATTTCCCAAATTAAACTTATATGTCTTGAAAATTGTACAACCTAGGAAAAAATAAATCATTCAATGTTGTAGATTTTTCGATACGACTTGCGGTTTCCAAACCTAGAAAAACCCTAAAATTGTGAATTTTGATCGCGATTTCTTTAAAAATCCCTCCGGCGATTTTTTCTGCTTTTTTTATGTTTCTTATCTATGAACAGAATCCGCGAAATCTTCCCATGTGTAAGCGGTTTTCAGCAAAAGTTAGTTAAGGCGCACTGAGCATGATATTGTTTTATAAGGAGGCGATACAGTCTCAATTTGAACGTATATGTATCGAAAACGGTAAAACCTACGAAAATATCATGAAGGTCAATCTTGTGGAAAATTTTCACAGCTATAACATTTTCTTTAGGCTCATTTACATAGGACTCGCGGTTTCCAAGCAAAATCGTGAAGACCTCAAAACCCCTAAAAATGTGAAATTAAATTTATTTGAAAATCCGATTTTTTTGTTTCTTGATAATTCTCATCCATGAGCCTGGTAGTTTCAGAATCTGCAAAAACTTCCCAGGTGTAAGCACCTTCCATTTAAAATTAGTTAAGGCACACCGTGCTGTAACATATACACACATTTATAAATAATGGTGGTTGTTTATTGAAACGCATGGAAATAAGCAACAACAGACACATAGGTACGTAAAAAATTCCTAAGAAATACATAACAGACTTTAATAGAAGAAAAACGGAATGAAATAATTTATAAAAAGTTACACTTTTAAAAAGAAATAAATATATAGAAACATCGATGAACGCTTCTCCTTAGTTGTGAAATAAAACACATTTTCCACAAAGCTGAAATCATCAGTGAGAAATCGGCATCTGGAATTAAATGATTATAAATGTAATAAATAGGTACATATGTATGAATATGAACAATTTATTGATGTAATTACTAGTATAAATGCGATTTATTCCTTGTCCAATAAAATATTTCCATTCACCTTTCTGTTCAATTATAAAATGTCCAATTGTAAAATGTATGGCATTTAATTTACTAAAAAGCACCATTTCTTTAAGAAAACACAAAACACTGATTTATTCCATTCACTCACATTACCGTCTTTACTCAACGATTTTATTTAGACAACTGAAAAAAATAACAACTTAATTATTTTTTTTTTTCTTTTCCGCTTCGCTTGCTACGTTGGTTAACAACAACAAAGCACGAAACACACGTGTTTGGCCAAAGCTTATGCGTCTCCTATTACACCATACACACAGCTCTTTGTTATAAAACAGCATTCCGCATCCGCGAGAGCCCTGTTGTTACTCTCTTTGACAAAAATCCTCTCTCTCCACCCATAAACAATATGTTCTAACATAAAAAATATGTTGGTACCCAAACAAATAAAATTGAGATAAGTTACAAAATGTTGCAAACATATATTTGTTTGGACACAAACAAATTATATTTGGATCCAAACATATATTTGTTTGTAACCAGTCCCAAACAAATATTTGTTTGGATCCAAACATATGTCTAACATACATATATTTTTCTGCTTTATTAGTTTTGATTCTTCGAACTTTTTTTTGTTTTTCTGCGTGTAGTTTTCAGCTGGTCGAAACGTACAAGAATGTAATTTATCGCCAGAAGACAGATTAGCGGTAAGAGAACTCCACCATGCGGTGTACATCTGTTAACAATTCTCCTCACGGAACTCTCTCTTATGCGTGAATTGATAATCCAGCTTTTCAACATCTTATCGATCTTGACTGTTGTAGGGACTAAATCTGTTACTAACAACCAAAACTAGTATATGTACTAGTAAATAATGTATCGCCCATATGTATGTTGGGCGATACATATCGTCACCACAAATGCCCGAAGTCCTATCTCCAAAAAGGTCAAAATTAGTTTTTTGATTGAATCTAATACATAAGACTAAAATACATGCTCTTGCAAAATTTCAAGCTTCTGCTTTAAAAAATAACTAACCTATTCAAGAAAAGGCATTTAGGAAAATTGGATAACATTGCAGATTTTGTTGTAATTACGGATCCCAAAACCAAACGTTTCCGCGATTTTAGTTTCATTACTTACTCCCATTCGTATATGATTGATAATATCCCATATACTCGCCTTCATAAGATTAATATTCCATTAAACAGTTGTTCGTTTTATAACGTTTTTTGATTCTCCTGTGAAATTATTATTTTGATAGTTACGACTTTGGCATTTATGTTGACAATATGTATGAACGTTCGGCTGGTCTTAATTATTCACTATTCATATTCAAACATTTGTTTGGTTTTTCGAAGAAATTAACAACGGGTTTTTATTCATAAACTATTAGTTTGTCATCGTCAAATGTCAAAAACCACTATTCATTTCACTTTACTAAGAAAATAGGAATTCCTATGAAGAATTTATTGATCTATAAAATATTGTTGAACTTGACATTGAAACCATGAACGTTTAAAGTGAAAAAATAAAACAATACGCGACAAAGTAACCTTACAAAGTATAGATATTTCCGAAAATTGTCAAAATTTCCTATGAAATGATACACCTACGCATACACCTATTCTCAATGTATTCAATTTTACAATAACTAGATGTACAAGAACTTCCTTCAATCCTTCCATTATATAAGTTTAGTTCATTTATGGCTTCGAATGGAGTACCTTGAAGATTCCTTGACCAACATGTTGCCGACAGTCATTGAGCGTCTTGGACTTTTTATCTTCTTTAATTGACATCAAATTCATTTTTTATCTCACCTGACAAAAAAATTAATTTTTAAGATACCAAGTTGAGAAAATAAATCATCGATATGTAGGTAGGTATAATAATTGTGACAACTTGACTAAGCATAACCATAAATAACAACTACCAAAAACGGCTGTACATATTTGAATCCGGTTTCAGTATTCAGAAACACACAATTTTGTTATGGACCAAATGTTAAGCAATTGTGTCTAAATGGTGGTATAATTTAATTTAGCAAAAGCAGTGATAAGAACATGTGTGAAATTATTTTATGATCATCCGGTATTGTTAATAAAGAATTTTAAAGACTTCAGTTCATTTTGTAACATTATTCTTTATAGAATAACGCGACAACTAAAGCCGAACTTTACGAACCGTCACATGCCACGGATAAAACGAAATATGTATAACGCGGTCCTTCGGAACTGCCTACTTACCTACAGTTCATCAAATAACCAGTAGAGAATAATTCAGCGGGGAAGAGTCTTAGAATAAATGTCCGAGTGATTATGATCCTCATATCGAAATAACAAGTTATTGGTGCTCCTAATACATCCAATACGAAAAATTTTGAAAAGTGGAATATACAAAAAGTGTCTAAAAAATTACAATTTCGGACAAGACGTGCCGCCCATTGCTAAGTCGGTGATATGATCAAATAAAAAATACATATAGTGTTAGGATATTGTTTTCCGATATGGTGGTGAAAACAATTTTTGTGGAATTTTTACATGCATACCTATAATTTAGGTCCTAACACTGCAAACATTTTCTATCACCTAAGAATAATTCGCGATTCTCCTGAGCGAATAATTTTTCGTCTAAAAATCTTCCGCGTAACACCAACCTAAAGTAAGTGTTTATGGAATGCGAATCGCGACCAAGATTCGCTGACGAATCGTTTGGAAAATTTTAAGAAGAAGAAAATATAAAGAAATAATTTAAGGAAATTTATTTTTCATTCTTCTTTGTTTTTTGTTTCTTTCATTAGTTGTCTTTGTTTTTATACTTTTTGTTTTCTTTTCTGATTTGTTTTAATTTTTAATTATTCCTTATGTTGTAGTGGTTTATACTGATTCTCGGGCATTTAATTTCACTTGGCAAAACCCAGACATGGGTTGTGTTTGGCAATACTCATAATATTATACGTGCCATTTATACCAAAGTTATGTAGAATATGTATATGAGAATTATATGGAACCAAATCAATAATTTTAGTAACAATAGCGTTATCGGGTTTCGCAAGAATAATATATTCGGAAGAATAATATATGATTATAAACAATAATCTTAAATTTGTCAAATGATCGTCCTGGAGAATCACAGAATACTCTTTGCCAGGTTTAAATAGAAAGGCTATAAAGTGAATGAAGAAATAGTATAAAGTACAGTACACATTGTCAGTTTTGAGTGACGATTTTTTGCAATTATCGATAACTGTCCAACCGTCCAGCAACCACAAAATATTTTGTGGTTGCATGATGAATGACAAAAATGAACGGCCACACTAGCAAGCAACAACAAAGCTGTCATTCAAAACTGGCAATGTGTACCCAGCTTAACTAAAACACATTCATCAACACTAAGGAATAATTAAAAGTCATAACAAAGCAAAAAAACAAAAAAGTAAACCCAAAGAAGGATGAAAAAATTCTCCTCCTTCTATTTTTTTTTACATTTTTTATATTATAATCTTCTAAAGATCTTCCATTAATCTACGACTCTTCCTCGGCATTCGCTTCCGGGACGCGATTGAATTGATCTTCCCCGCGAATCCCAGATTATCGTTAAGCGATTGACATTTTTTTTACTTAAAAAGGAGTACACACTAGCAGTCAAAACTGACAGTCAACGTACTTTTAGGACAATTTTCTGGCAAATAAAAACTTTTTGTTAGCTAAAAATGATTGAAATACAACATTTAAGGTATAATTTAGTGATTAGGAAAGTAATTATTCCGTTAGACTTTGATATTAACGAAATAGACCTCGATGACTGTCAGTTTTGTTGGACCGTGTGTACTATGCTTAAGACATATTGAACAGGTACTGGTATCACAGCATCTGTTCGAATATAAAATGTCAAATCCCTTTGTAAGAAAATTATATTTGCTGTAATTTCACCAACAACATAACGAAAATGTTGACATAACATATGCTAAGTTTACATTTACGAAATCCACTCGATTTTAACTGTCAATTCCATACCTCAAACGTCAAGTGAAATCTCATCTGAAATCCATTGGATTTCATTTGACGTTTAACCTATGGACTTGACGGTTGAAATCGAGTGGATTTCGTAAATGTAAACCAAGCAATATTCAAAAATTTTCGATGGCACCAAAGACATAAATACAACAAGTGGTCTGTTCCCGAACTCCAAGAATCTACGCATTTTTACTATTTTTTCGATAACATAAAGGAAAAATTGTTATCGGTGTAAAAGTGTGTAGATTCTTGCAGGTTCTGGAACATAGCAAAGATAATGTCATGTTCACACGAGCGTTTCAATTACGTTGTTCGCCTGTCGTACGACATACACGAATTAACCCGTTTCCACGACACCATTCGTAATTAACAGAAACATAAACAAAATTTCTTTCATTTTTGTTTCCTTGTTTTCACGAAAATTTGAACCGAAAACACATAAAATATACATTAAATGAATAGGAAAAGCAATAGACTTTCCTTCAAATGCATCTTCTATATTTAACTACACACATTTCATTAATTTTTTTCCATAAATTCTGAGGCAAGGATGTATATTGTCACCTTTACTATTCAATGTATACTCCGAAAAAATATTTCAGGAATCATTTAAAGATGTTCAGAAAGGAATATTTGTAAATGGCGCTTTCATCAACAATATAAGATATGCAGACGACACAACAATCTTAGCTGACAGCATGTCAGGTCTTCAATATCTCTTAAATAGGCTGGTAGCACAAAGCGAGTTGTATGGGTTAAAAATCAATATTAAGAAAACAAAATATATGATTGTGAGCAAAGAAAACCGCTGTCCCCCTTTCACACTAACAGTAAAAGATACACCAGTAGAGAGAGTATACAGCTTTAAATATCTCGGTGCAGTGATAAATGACAAGCTGGATAACTCATCCGAAATAAGATGCCGAATTGAAATGGCGAGGGAAGCATTCATCAAATACAAGAAAATCTTTACCAGCCATGATATAAACATAAAAACCAAGCTGCGATACATGAAAACATATGTATGGTCAGTTCTGTTATACGCTGTCGAAGTTTGGACCTTAAAGGCAACAGATATTAAAAAACTAGAAGCTTTTGAAATGTGGACATACAGAAGAATATTGAAAATTCCATGGACGCAGTTTGTTTCAAACAGTGAGGTACTGCAAAAGCTACACCAGGAAAAGGAAATAATCCATATAATAAAAAAACGAAAAACAGCTTATCTTGCTCATATAATGCGAAACAACAAATATAAGCTACTCCAAAATATAATCCGAACAAAAATTGAAAGAAGACCCACTAGAGGAAGAAAAGAAATGATATGGATTAAAAACATACAGGAGTGGACTGGTATCCAAGATGTTGGGAATCTTCTTAGCGAAAGCCGAAACAGAGAGTCATTTGCTGAGATAATAAGAAATTTATAAACACCAAAATGAAATTTATAATGTAACAGATGTAATATGTATGTATATAATTGCATTGATCGCCAAAATTCGAAAAACGAATAGGCAAATAAAGAAGAAGAAGATAAATTCTGAATAATTTTGTATTTTTATACATATGTTTCTATTTTCAAAATTAAAGAGAGAGACATGTCAAAACAATGTTTGAGTATACGGACTTTCAGTTATTTGTTTCCTTTTTGTTTCTGAATTTTTACGCGATTTTGAACTAATGGACAAGCAATGTGTATGGAATTAAGAAGGAAACACAAGCATCTTCCTTCTGCATCTGTATCAAATGTTTAGTTCATTAATTTTCATTCATCTTTTTTCTTTTTTCTAAAAATGTTTGTGTTTTCAAAAAATTTTTCAATTTTGAATTTAGACATGTCATAATTAATTTTTTCTATAAATTCTCTCATTTGTTAGGGAATGGGACATAATTATTCGTCGTTCAGAGAGTATTTCTAATCGAACAACGTAGAAAAATCTTCGTTCGTTCATAGAATTTTGTGTGGGGAAATAAGTAATTTATTCGTAGTTATGGGTCGAACAACGAATAGAGAACGAACGAAGTACCGTGGAAACGGGCTATAAGACATTTTTTTGCTATCATTCTTCAGTGAATGGCTTTTGAATTTAACATAAGCTGTGTTCCAGAACTAAAAAGTTTTTACAATTTTTACGACTTTTACACATTTTACTCGAAAAAGCGTTCCCGTACACAAAAAAGTTGTAAAATGTTCACTTCTCTTTAAACAAAAATGGCGCTGAATGACGCTCTCTTTAAAAACTTTTTACACGACAAATTTGGGCGAGTAAAATAATAGTAACATGGTTGCCGGCGTCTGATTGGCTGATACGCCGACTTTGACATTTGTTCCAGTTTTTTGACGTACTTTCCATTTTTACGTTCCCGAACTATTTCAATAAACTTGTGTGAGAGAACAAATTTTTTGCAGTTCTCTCTTTTACGAGTTTTACCATTAAAAAGTACGGGAACGAAGCTATAATGTTATTTTACGATATGGTGAAATGACATTTTTTTCTTTTATACATTTTTACGTATTTAACCGAATTTACCGATCCAATTCACATGGAGTTATTCTTGAATAGATCCTTGAATTCATAAATTTCGTTTCTGATACCATTACATGAAATGTTCCTCCTTGGTTGCGATTTTGAATTAACTGCAACCTGTTAAGGGTAATGTTTCTATACGTAGTTTCGTAAACATTTTTTTGTTGCATGCATTTTGTCTAGTCTTATTTGTTCTATGTCTTTGATGGCACTTACTGTTCAATATGCCGTGATACCAAATAAAAATAAGAAGTAATAAAGCCTAAGAATATTTAAAAAATAGAAAATTCATTAGCAATTTTTATTAAAATATTAAAACGACGACTATAGGATTCACCCCCAGTTTTTGTAACTTATTTTTGCTCGTTCGTATATATTTGTAATTATTTAGGCATCCATAGCTTAGCCCACAGATAACATTTCAGACAATTTGGAGTTGATTTAGCAATGTCCGTCCGTCCCACAGTGCACGATGGGGCCGATGATATGTTTTTGAGGCAAAAAATCACAGGGGCAAGCTAGACCTTCAAAATTTCGTGCAGATGTTTATAATCGGCCTAGAAGCTAATCTGCCAAATTTGGTTGATATCGGTTCATATATAGATATAGCTCTCATATATATGTTCGCCCGATTTCGAGTAATTTATGGACCAAACACGAAAATTCTGTCCAATTATGATGATATTTGTAATATGTTGCGGAATTCGGACTGGAAATAAGTTTGCCAAGTTATTTTGAAATCGGTTCAGATTTGGATATAGCTCCCTTATATATTTTCGCCCGATTTGAGGTATTTCGTGGAACAAACACGCAATTTCTGTCCAATTTCGAAGAAATTTGAAACGTGTGACAGGATTTGGTCTAGAAATATGTTTGGTAATTATATTGAAATCGGTTCAGATTTGGATATAGGTCCCATATATATTTTCACCCGATTTTAGGTATTTGGTGCAACAAACACGCAAATTCTGTCCAATTTCGATGAAATTTAAAATGTGTGACGAAATTACGTCTAGAAAAAAAGTATGCCAAATTATATCGAAATCGGTTCAGATTTGGATATAGCGCCCATATATATTTTCACCCGATTTTAGGTATTTCGTGCAGCAATCACGCTATATATGTCCAATTGTGATGAAATTTAAAGTGTGTGACGGAATTTGGTCTAGAAAACAATATTGAGACATCATATTGAAATCGGTTCAGATTTGGATATATCGTTAATAAATTTTCTCTGTCGAAGTTAATTGTTTTCTCAATTTAGTTGGTTGATACCGAACTTCCTTGAGAGCATAGTTTAAATATTTTTCTTTTGACAAATTTGCCGAAACAGAGGCGGCATGAATCAAGGGTTTGGTACTGTTGCCGTGTTCATAGCAGGCTTCCGAAGCAAGTTTTCTGCCTTCACTATAATCCACATTAGGGCGCCCTCTCTTCTTTTTATCATTACCTTGTTTCAGCGTAAATACTGTGTCGCTAGCTAACCATAAGCTTTCAAATTGTAATACACGACTTTTTGACCTCCAATTTTTTATCCATTTTTGGTTAAGGCGTGCACAAATGTTATAAATTTGCTTTTTAACTTCCGTAATGAAGTTGTCTTTGCCACCTCGATTAAATTTTGCAGAAATCCATTCTATAAGGAGTTTAGGTTTTCGCTGATTTTCCAACCAAAAATTAAAAATATCCAAGTTTTTAAGTTTTATGAAATCTGGAAGTTGATAATTTTTTTATTCGCAAGTATACGCAAAAATTCTTTTCAAAATCTGTTAGCCGACATTGTCACCTTTCACCAGATATATACTTTTACGAGAAAGCACCCTGAAGTCGAAAGTTCTACTCCAAAGAACACAGGACGATACCACAGACTACATCAAAAACCATCACTTATATGCTGTTTATATTAGAGCTTTTTGCAGGGTTAACCTTCTTTGAGAGGATTTGTTTGAAATATAAGCAATGGAATTGACATTTAAAACCCAGTCGGTTTGTTAAATCCTGTTATATATAAACGGGGTATTACTGACACAACAAATTATTGACCACATCTAATATTACATTTACACTTTTAATAATAATCTTAATTTACATACCATTACCCGTATTTTCCATTTTTAAAAAATAGATAATATCAACAGATCAGGTTTTGGCGCCAAAAAAACTTAAATTGTTTAATTACGACTGAATGTCAGAAATAAACGGAATCATAATTATGACATCTTTGACAGCTTGGCATGTCGCCGTGGGTCGTTGCCAGATTGCAATTTTTTGGTTTTGGAGGTTTGAAAGTGTTAAGAATATAATTCCGTTATTATTTGATTTCAATCGCTGACTTGAAAAAATGACTTTTTGCCTCAAAAACCTGCCATTGGCCCCATCGTGCAGTGGTCGGAATCACTGATCTAGCAGCGCAAAATTAATAACTTGGAAATGAATGGAGATATCTTTCTGAAATTTTGCACAAACTCAGTCTGTGTCCTTGGGTAATAATTAACTAAATATGAACAACATCGTCTAATATTTTGGTATAGCACCCAAATAACGGTACCTCCTGATATTCGGTATTTTGAGGATCTAACCTACCCTTTCCTTCCAAATTAGTTGTAATTTGGTACTTAGGGTTTCTAGTGATCACTAAACCTTTCCACCAAAAATTGTGGACATAGGTCCATGTTTGGGTATAGGCCCCTTTTAAGGTAACTCGCGATTTTCAGTATTTTGGGGGTTTAAATCTATATTTTCCGACCAAATTAGGTGTAATTTGGTATTTGGGGTTCACAGTGGACACAAACATTCTCCACCAAAAATTGTGGGCATACATAGGTCTACGTTTTGATATTGTCCCCATATAACGGTACCTCCTAATGTTCGGTATTGTTGGGATTTTGTTTACATTTTAAGACCAAATAAGCTGAATTTTGGCATAGGAGGTTCTCGTTGGTTATACATCTTCTCCACCAAAAATTGTGAACATAGGTCTACATTTTGATATAGCCCCATATAACTGTACCGACAGATTTTGGGTATTTTGAGGATTAAAGCTATTTTTCAAGACCATTTATCAGCAAGATTTGCAGCTAAATTGTGGTTATTCGGAATCTAGGAAGTCCAAATTAATTAGTAAAAAAAAATTGGACTGGACCTTAGAGAACCTTTGTAATTATGCTCCATTCAACAAAAGTATATTGCACTAAAAACATAAAAAAAATTATAATTTTTGAAAATTTATTGCTATATAACTTGCTCTGCTCCAGATCCTGCAAGAAGCTAATATTTTTTACTACGATAACAGTTTTTTCCTTTATGTTATCGGAAAAAATAGTAAAAATTAGTATATTCTTGCAGTACTGGACCAGACCAACTATGTAACTTCAGGCCCCAAACATTTTTTGTTTTTTTAATTTAACCTACACCCTCCCCTATCAATAAAAATAATTTTTGTTTAGTTTTATTACGAATTTATTTAACAATTAAACAAATATGAAATCAGTTTTTTTAGGAACAATTTTGTTAAAATCTTATGCATCAAAATTTCTTGCACTTGACAGTGAATAACTGAGTGAATATTTACAACAACAAAAAAGTAAAAACAAAATTTTAGTCAGCAGAGTGTCTGTAATCGGTACAATGGAAAACATTTGGGAATTTTATACTTTGATTTTTTGACTTTCGCGCCGCTAGATCAATGGTTTCGATCAGTGTGCGTCCGTCTGTCTGTCTGTCTGGCTGGCTGGAGCGCACGGATCAACCGATTCGGTCCAACATTTGGCTTTCGTAATATTTTGTCCAAACTTAGTTTAAGTTCGATGATGGATTATATCGGTTCACTCCTTCCGTTACCTGCCCCACACAAGTTCGAAAATGATTTTGTCCATACTTTGCACGTCGTAAAATTTCAATCCACTCCTTCGGGTACCTCCCACACAAAATTTCGGAATAGTTCAGTTTAGCTCTCGAATCGCTTTGATTTTTGTTGTAACAGCTTGTATTCACTGCGCCCCATACGACGGTACAAATTTTATCAGGGGAAAGTCCATACTTCCTGATAAAATAGCCGTATGACACCGTGTGTAGTGGCTGGAGCGCAAGATAACTCTAAAACGGATCTGCCGATTCGTTCCAAACTTTGGCCTTCGTAATATTTTGTCCAAATATAGTTAAAGTTCGAATATAAGCCATATCGGTCCACACCTTCAGTTATAGATCAGATTCGAATGTGGACTATATTTGTCCACTCCTGCGAGTACCTCCCACACAAAGTTTCGGATAAGTTCACTTTAAGAACTACTCTCGAACCACTTTGATTTTTTTGAAGCAACTTGCAAACGCTGCCTCAATTACGGCGGTAAAAGTTTTTTCAGGGGTAAGTGTATACTTGTAGAGAAAATAGCACGAAAGGTGTAAAAAACCCCTATCGCACCCTATGTAGTGGCTGGAGAGCACGATGATCAACCAATGTGGTTCAAAATTTGGCATTCCTTTTACTTTGCCCAAACTTAGTTTCAGTTCAAAGATGGGCAATACCGGTCCACAACTTTTGGTATTTCCCCCAGTATTTAAAAAATGTCACTAAAATGGTATGCACGATATCTCTTTAACGGGACAACCAATTTGGATCTCCCAATATTTTGCTCAAATTTAGTTAAACTTCTATAATGGCCCATATTGGTCCTCCCCCACAAAAGTTCAACATTTTTTCTAAGTGAAGTTTATAGACTGTTCGAAGATCCTTTGGAAATGTATACTGATACTGTTTGTTGTGGTGATATCATGTTATCCGTGGACAAGTCCATGCTTCTTGGCATACTTGTCTAAAAGTTATACGATGACCCACTGAAATGACTAGTGGGCGCGATATATATCGAAAATATTTGACTCCAAAAATAAGATCCACTTCCATAATGGATGTCGATCCATTCCTTTAAGTATCTCCTCCGCAACATCTTTCAACTTTAATCCTAATCCACATTTTTGTCGGCAAGTTCAAAGGGCCAAAAATTTTGAAAATACCTTAAATAAATTCGATCTGTCCGTAGATGAAAGTTTCAATTCATATAGGCTGAGGGTATATCTCTGTCGGCTAAGGCGACTGATACTTTTTTACTTGTTCGTAGATGAGTTCCATATATAATTAGGAATTCCTCGTTTAAAAATCAGCGCTCTCTATATTTGCGCGATGGCGAGAAAATCGATCTACATACAAAATTTGACAATTCGTGTGAGAAGAATACAATTTTTTTTACAAAAACAGGCGGTAAGCCTGACTATTTTGAAAAGCACAATAGAAGTCGTCATCCCAAATAAAAAACGCCAACCCTCAGAGAAATATTAAGGTAAAACCTAAATTATTGCGTGTGCGTTATTCAAAACAACAACATACACCATAAAATATTCTGAAGTCCTTGCAAGAACAACAAATGTTACATTTGTAGCTTAAATCCTCAAAATACCGAGGATCGGGGGGTACAATTATATGGGGGCTATACGAAAACATGGACCTATGTTGACGAATTTTGGTGGAGAAGTTTCGTGACCGCTGAAAACCTAAAGTGTCAAATTGCAGCTAGTTCGGTTAAGAATTGTAGCTAAAACCAAAAATCGGGGGGTACCGTTATATGGGGTGTATACCAAAACATGGACCAATCTTGGAAATTTTTAGTTTTTAGCTCATTGAGAACCTCAAATGTCAAATTTCAGTTAATTTGGTCAAAAAAATGTAGCTAAAAGCCTCAACATACTTTAAATCGGGAGGTACCGTTATATAGGGCGTATACCAAAACGTGGACCTATCTCTACCATGTTTGGTGTAGAAGTTTTTCGTGCAGAAGTTTTTCTTGAAACTCCAAGTGTCAAATTGAAGCCAATTTGGGTGGAAAATGTAGCTAAAATCCTCAAAATACCTTAAATAGGGAGGTACCGTTATAGGGAGACTATACCAAAACGTAGTCCTATCTTGAAAATTCTTAGTGTTGAAATGTCCTGGTCATTGCGGATCTCAAAATTTCAAATTTCAGCTAGTTCGGCCAAAAAATGTAGCTAGAATCCTCAAAAATACCTTAAATCGGGTGGTAGTATGGTCCACGTTTTGGTGGGCTATATCAAATCATGGGCCTATATAGCCCATCTTCAATCTTGACCTGACTATGGAAAAAAGACACTCGAGTGCAATATTTTAGTGTTCTATCTCAGTTAAAGCGGACGCTTGAGTGATTACAACAGTGATTACATGGCTAGACCGTCTTAGAATTTTTATTCTGATCAAGAATATACGTATATACTTTATATGGTCGCAAATGATTAGTTCGATGTGTTACAAACAGAAAAATACACTTAATATACCCTACATACCAAGGTGGAGGTTACAAAAAAGTGTAAGATAAAAAATTAAAAATATTATAATATATATCTACACGTTCTGAAAGTGTTTGTGAAGAAAGTGAAAGTGATTAATCTTCATTTTGTTGTCTTCAAATATTAAACCAACACGTTTTTTAAGTGCGGTTTTGTTAAAATGCATTTACTTTAGGGAAAGGCAGAGAAGATTATTGTTTCGGTCTTCGCCACTAGACCTCATCAGTTGTTATAGTTGTTTTCCAGAACTAAAAAGTTTTTAAAATTTTTACCGCTTTATGGTACATTTTCTAAATATTAGTAACACTTTCGTATTCAGGCATCTCAAGTTAATTGATTCATTCATTTGTAAAACACGTGTGCGCATATTTAAGGGTTAAGCGTTATAATAATAAGAAGAAGAGCAAATATTCATGTCATCAGCAACAGCTGTTTCCTGATAAATTGGCAAAAATGTCAAAGGGTAAACAAAGAGGGAGAGAAAAAGTTTTTGGTAAAAAGGAGGAATTTCCTGGATATAAATAAAAAAATCTTCCCTTTTGATTTGAGCCCTGAAGAAGATTGGATGTGTGGTCACCAGGCAAAGAAAGAAAAAAACAAAACAACAGTGATATGCTTGATTGAAACTTTTATTGAATATAAAGTAAACACATAAAAAACCTACAGCAAAATAAATATACTTAAGACTAAAATTATTGAAACGAAAAAAAAAACTTTAAACCTGAAAAGAGAATAGAATAAAAAAAATTATTAAAATTCCTGAAAAGAAAGAAAAGGTTAAAATACCTAAATCCTGAAAAGAAGAGAGAAAAAAGACAAAAAAGATTCCTGAAAAGAAAATTAAAAAAACTTAAATCCTAAAAAAGGGATAAAATAAATTAAGTAATAAAATATCCAAACTGAGATTTTACATACACAAATAAAAAGACTAAGCTAAATTAAAGCGAACGAACTAAACATTAAACAAAGTTAACCAAGATTAAAACTAAATTAACCATATTGAAATAAGCAGCCGCAACTCCTGGTACCACACCCAACACCCATCCAATCCGTCGTGGGAGGCGCAGAATTCATGGCATGTCCAGCCCGGCTTGCCTTTTGGTATAATTCCCACACTTATACTGCTCCACTCAGACAGACAGATGTATGACCAGCTCATAGTTACATTCCGGGTAGCATAAAAAGATAAAAAAGAAGGAAAATATTAGTGAGAAAAGGGTAACAAGTGTTTAGTTTTTTTTTGCATGTTCGTACCTTTAGCAGCTTATTGGGTAGATAATCCTTGTACTCGTGTTTGAGCTCAGACTAGGGTTATAGGGACGTCAGTGTTAATCTCGAAGCTCAGAATGGAAGTTTCATCTGCAGTTGTTATCCTTTCTGAAATAAAATAAAACAAGACAATTAATTCTACATACATTTACACCTGGAATATAATTAAATGCTAACTACTTACTTACGAATACTTACCTGACTGATACTTACCTAACGAATACCTTAACTTACGCATACTTGCCCTGGGGAATAGCCGATTCCATGCTTAACATCTCATTTGGAAAGCCGCCAAATTATTTCCACATGCTGTCCTCGCCTGTAAAGAGAGAAGAAGAAGCATGAACCTAATTGCTTGAATATACATTTTAAATATTGAGTTATTAATAGTTTTTTTCTTGCAAATATTAAAAGTTTCTATAACGTAAAAGAAAGGACTCACAATAAGAATGATATTTTTGTAAATGAAAATGGAACTAAATAAAAACTATTGTAATGAATATAGAAATTTTGTGAGTTTTATAATGGCAAACTAAATTAATAGAAGGTAAGAAAACTTAGACGAGAACAGGTGGTATAAATTAGGGGTATTCCAAAATGATTCGGAGAATGAGAATACCATGGTGGGGTGGGATTTCTCCGGCGCTATTAACAACTAACCAGCACCATGAAATTAATCATGCTTTCATACACGACATTGTTGCCATAACCTTTTTGTATTATTATCCAACCTGGCAATAGAAAATGGTTTTTTGTCCACTCTGTTAAGAAGCTCGTTCACCAGCAAGAACTACGGCCCCAAAGGCTGAGCTAACGTCCGGGTGAATAACGACTTGCCAGTAACAGCGGTGAACAGTTCCTTTCTCCAAAAGCAGAGGTCCCTTAGGACAGGACACACTCTATTTAGGGACATAACCGAAATTGCCCAAGAATTCCAAACTGTAGAACCTAAACTATTCTACTATTGAAAGCATTACGTTAATTTCAACTTAAATTTCACATAACACTGTGTATGCATAGAGAGTTAATCTTAAATAAGATAATTTTTTTAGTGTTATTCGCATCATTAGCTATTGACAGTAACATATAAATATCATATATTACCTTATTTAAGAAAACTAGTTGATTCTTTAACGTCAAAAAAGTTATGGGAATGAATCTAAGGGCAACAGGTTTCCGTTAGCTTTCCACTAACATTTTGCAAAATCATCTATAACTAGTGTTAGTATTCGAAACAAGTTGTCTTAATCATAAAATAATGAAATTAACTTTAGTTGGAGATAATATTGAGAATAATTTTCAATCTTAAAGAATAGTGTTAATATTCTAGTCTATTCATAAACTAGCCGGCAGAATTCCCATTATCAATTAACAGGTTTATATACATAGTATTTTATGATAGCCATAACGCTCCATATTCTTAAAAACTCCACGCTTGAGGACCTGAAGATCCATAAAAATATTCTTAATAACTCCACGTTGATAAGAAGAAAGTTCCATAAAAAATATTCCTAAAAACTCCTAGTTTATAGGGCTGATGCTAAAAGGAAAATATTGTTAAAAGCTTCACGTTTAAAAACTCCACTTTTATAGACCTGAAGCTAAATGGAAAATATTCTTAAAAATTCCACGTTTATAGGAATAGAGGCTCCATGAAAACTTACTTACTTACTTAGCTGGCCCATTACAGAACATTTATTCCATAGGCCGAACTAAGAAAAGATCTCCATTTCTCTCTATTTGTTGCTTCGCACTCTGGAATACCGCGCCTTTTCATCTCATCATCCACTTGTTTGCGCCATCTATTCCTTGGCCTGCCAATTCTTTGTGCACCGCTAAGCGGTCCGTATTTATACGCCTTTCTAGCGGGTTCATCATCGCTCATTCTTATGATATGGCCTAGCCAACGCAATCGCTGCATCTCGATACGTTCAACAATACTGATGTCGTTGATGCCCGTGGTTCATGCGACGTCGATATTCACCGTCAACGCAGATTGGCCCGTAGATCTTTCGAAGAATTTTTCTCTCAAACACACCAAGCACTGCCATGTCTGCTTGCGCAAGTACCCAAGCCTCGGAGCCATACATCAGCACGGGTAGTATCAGCGTTTTGTAGAGCGAGATGTGGCTTTGTTTTTAAACTGCTTACTTAAACAAAAGTAGCATCTGTTGGCCATTACAATTCTTCTTTTTATTTCACAACTGATGTCGTTTGTTGTGTTTACGGAGGTGCCGAGGTAGACGAAGTCTTTTACTACCTCAATATTATAGGAAACAACTTCCACAGTCGGTCCGAGCTCAATGGACGCATTGCGGGTCGACACCATCAACTTGGTCTTCCCAGCGTTTACCGCCAGATCAACTTTAGCAGATTCTCCTTCGGCCTTCATAAAGGTTTTTGTTACTTCTTTTACTGATCGTGCCATGATGTCGATATCATCAGCATAAACAAATTACATGTGACTATTGGTATAGATTGTGCCACTTCTTTTGACGTTTGCCTCTCGTATAACCTTTTCCAGCAGGATGTTGAAGAGATCACACGAAAGGCTGTCTCCTTGCCTAAAACCTCTTTTGGTACCAAACTCTTCGGAGAGGTTCTTTCCTATTTTAACTGAGGACCTCGTGTCAGTTTAAGTCATTTTACAAAGCCGGATGAGCTTTGCGGGAATACCAAATTCAGATATGGCTTGGAATACCTTTGAACGCAGCGGGCTGTCGAAGGCTGCTTTATAATCGACAAAAAGGTGGTAGGTGTCGATCTGCATCTCTTGGGTCTTCTCCAGGATTTGCCGCAGGGTAAATATCTGGTCAATGGTAGACTTGCCAGGTCTTAAGCCGCATTGGTATGGTCCAATTATCTCGTTGACCGTAGGCTTTAGTCGTTCGCACAATATCCCTGACACGATCTTGTAGGCAATAGGGAGTAGACTTATACCCCTATAGTTAGAGCATACAGTCTTATCTCCCTTATTGTGGACGGGACACAGGATACTCAGGTTCCAATCGTCGGGTACTCGTTCTTCCTGCCAGATGGTGCTAACTAGCTGATGAATACACCTTATCAGCGTGTCGCCTCCGGTTTTGAACAGCTCGGCTGGTAAGCCATCGGCCCCTGCTGCCTTATTATTCTTTAGCCGATTTATTGCTGTCTTTACCTCATCTTGGCTGGGCGGTATACATTCAATAGCATCTTCTGGGATTAGGACTGTGGTATCTTCGTCGTCTTCGCTGCTATTGGATACCAACAGTTTTGAAAAATGTTCTTTCCATATCCTGAGTACACTATCTGTATCAGTTCTGGTCTCTACAGGAGGATGTGCCTGTACCAAATCCATCAGTTTGATGCTTGACTCTTTGGTAGAATTTTCGGACTTCATTCTGGCTCCTGTACATCTCGATTTTTTCACACTCCCGCTTTTCCATCTCTCTCTTTTTCCTGCGGAAAAGACGTTTCTCCTCTCTCTCCTTTTCTCCCTGTATCTCTCTCGTGTGCTACGCGTTGCTACGGATTGTAAAGTAGCCCTATATGCCGCATTTTTCTCTTCGGTAACAGCACAACACTCCTGATCATATCATGGATTCCTTGGTGGAGGTCTCTGGTATCCAAGTATGGATTTTGCGGCTGTTTGCATCGTGTGGGCAATGATTTGCCATTGCGCTGATATGTTATCGGGATGAGGAGTGCTTTGATTAAGCAATTGGACTAGTTTAGTGGAATATGCTGTGGCTATCTGTTGTGATTGCAGCTTACCGATGTCTATCTTTCGTGTTGTGTCTGTTCGTACTTTGTTGGATACGTTTAAGCGGGTGCATACCTTTGCTGCAACAAGGTAGTGGTCCGAATCAATGTTTGAGCCTCGGAACGATCGTACATCCAACACGCTCGATGAATGTCTTCCATCTATCACAACATGATCAATTTGATTTCTTGTTTTCTGATTTCTTTTTCTGGAGACAGCCAGGTGCCCTTATGAATATCGAGATGATTAAATCTGGTACTGCTAACTACCATGTTTTTTGAGCTGCAAAGTCTATCAGCCTCATACCATTGTCAGATGTTTCACTGTGGAGCCTGAATTTCCCGAATGTTGGGCCAAAGATATTCTCCTTTCCAATTTTGGCATTAAAATCGCCTAGAATGATTAAAGGGAGTGAACAGGGCAACGGTTATACGTTTCTTCTAAGCGCTCGTAAAATATATCGTTGGTCTGTTCGTCCCTTTCTTCAGTGGGAGCATGAGTGCAAAAAAAGCTGATGTTGAAGAATTTTGGGGTGAAGCTTGATACCAGATTTTTTAGCCTCCGACTAACTACGAATCCGCAACCAAACTCATGCTTTACGTCATGGCAGCTATAATACAGTGCGTCACCTTTAGGTGTTGTTGTGGCGCCTTTCCCAATCCATCGTTTTTCCTGTATGGCAGTATTATCGGCCTTGTACTTTTCAAGTACGTCTGCCAATGCGAAGACTGCACCTAAAGAGTGCGAACATTCCAGGTGCAGATTCGCAGATCATGGTCCTTAAAACGTTTGCGGGGTTCGTCAACTTTAGAGGGGTTTGTTTTTCTTTTCTTTCGTTTTTTCATAGTAGGCTGTTTTTTCTAGGGGAGTGTTACTAACCCGACGCCCAAACGCAAGTTGTTATCGTTCTTATGGGTGAACGCGCGGCACATGTTAGCTCACTACCTTTAACGGGTGTTAAAGGCAGTTCCCCAGGTGACACCACGGGGAGGACAGTGTCCACATGAGATGAAAGAGGGACCAAGATAAATCTTGGGCTTTGCCATGTTAAAACCGGTCAGGACCGTTGCTTGGTATCTTCCATCCCCTACGTCATCCACATCCATGAAAAACTAATCTTAAAAACTCCAAGTTTATAGACCTGAAGCTCCAAGAAAAAATATTCTTAAAAAGTCCAAGTTTATAGGAATGGAGCACCAAGAAAAATATTCTTAAAAACTCCACGTTTATAGGAATGGAGCCCCATGAAAAAATATTCTTAAAAACTCCACGTTTATAGGAATGGAGCTCCATGAAAAAATATTCTTAAAAACTTTACATTTATAGACCTGAAGCTGAACGGATAATATTCTTCAAATCCTACGTTTATAGGAGTGGAACTCCACGAAAAATATTCTTCAAAACTCTATGGTTATAGGAATGGCGCTCCATGAAAAATATTTTTAGAAACTCCAAGTTTATAGGTCTGAATCTCCATGAAAAAATATTCTTAAAACTTCACGTTTATAGCGTCAAAGATCCTCAGACGCTATGTACCTCGCGATGTGCCAAAACATACATTTTGCGTTTCCGCTTAAAATACAAAACGTCTAACACCTGCCGATGCTGAAATACTAAAATCATCACCGTGACATTTAGTATCGTTTATGTCTTTATATGGCAAAGTTGTCAATCAAATCAAAAGCCAAGCCTAAAACATACCTCATACTTAAAAACAAATAAAAATGTTAATTTATTGTTAACTATAAATTTGACACAATCGATACGCATGTCTCACACTAGAATATTTTATTATACATATGTACATGACAAATCAGTATAATTCGCAATAACCTTGATCGCAATATGTAAATCACATAATTTACATTGGAGTCTAGGCCTCGAAATTGAAAGCAACAGTGGGAAGTTTTATAGATACATTCATATGTATCTACATAAGTACATAATTCGATGATATCTTAAAAAAGCAAATCAATTATTATAGTTTTTGACACTAATATGATGGCTATTAAAACGAAATATAATGACTGATGACAAAAGATCACAAATCAGGTTCTTAAAATTCAAAGATTCCGATATCAATGTGATTATGAGCAAAAATTTATTGTCATCATTCATTATCTTTTTTTGTTCGCATGAATGAAAACTTTTAGCGATAGGTTAAATGGTTGCTGATTTTAAATTAACTTGAATTCGTCATTTGCTGAGAAATGATTGATTGGAGTTTTACTATAAAACCCAATGATTTATTTCCATGAAGATACATTCAGTATTTTGATTAACATTAAGTCACATTCAATAATCGACATAGTACATAATGAATAAAATCGTAAGTTATTAAGATTTATCCTTTGCCTAGAACATTATTTTTAAATCCTTCTTCCTTTTATTACAAGGTATTTGTTGCTTTTATTTCAACTTTGGTTTGTGGCACATTTGCCGCCGATGCCTATGCCTACATCACAAAATCGGAAAATAATATCGACCCGGATGGCAGCTACAAATACAGTTATGAAACTTCGAATGGTATCAGTGCCTTAGAAAAGGGCGTTGGTGGCCAATACGCATCTGGAGGTTATGGTTATTATACCCCCGAAGGTGATGTCATTCAACTTTCCTATATTGCCGATGAAAATGGTTTCCAACCAAGTGGCAATCATTTACCCACACCACCACCAATTCCACTTGCCATTTTGAAATCTTTGGAATATATTCGTACACATCCTAATGTTGAATACCAAAATTAATTGTTAATAATCTTTATTTTTAATAAAATATATGTACAGTTTATTATATGAAAATATGTCTCATTATTATTTTATATGGGGAACTGGCAAAAACTTGGAAGCAGATGAGCCGAATTACCCATTACAAAGTAATGCAAACAAGCTAACTTGAGCATTAACAACAAACAAACTACACAGACAATTCTCTGTAATAATGTTTTACAGCTGATCATCGAAAATGTTCTATTAAAAACTCACGTTTATAGGCCTGAGGATCCAGCAAGATTGGTTAAAATTTTAGCTAAAATTCTCAAAATACCGAAAATCGGAGGTACCGTTATATGGGGCCTATATCAAAGCGTGGACGTCTATAAACAATTTTTGGTGGAGAAGTGCTGTGACCACTCAAATATCAAATCACAGAAAGTTTGGTTGAAAATTGTAGCTAATATCCTCAAAATACCGAAAATCGGGGGATACCGTTATATCGGAGCTATATCAAAACTTGGACCTATGTTGACGATTTTTCGTGGAGAAGTTTCGTGACCCCAGAGAAACTCAAATGCAACATTACTGTGTTAGTTCGGTTATGAATTGTAGCTAAAACATTTATAATACCGAAAATCGGGAGGTACAGCTATATGGGGGCTATATCAAAAAAATGGACCTATGTTGACAATTTTTGGTGGAGAAGTGCTGTGATCACTTAAAATTTCAGATGTCGATTTATAGCAAGTTTGGTTGAAAATTGTAGCTAAAATCCTCAAAATACCGAAAATCGGGAGTTACCGTTATAGGGAAACTATACCAAAAGATGGACCCATGTTGACACTTTTTAGTGGAGAAGCGGTGGAACTACTTAAACATTGTAGCTAAAATCCTCAAAATACCGAAAATCGGGTGGTACCGTTATTTGGGACCATTCTATAGGGGTTATATGAAGACGTGGACCTATACCGACTTATTTTTGGTGGGAAGTTGTATACCCCCAACGAAGACTTAATACCAAATTTCAGTCATTTCGGTGGGAATTTTAAGTCGCAACCTTTAAAATGCCGAAAATCGGAAAGTACCGTTCTCAAGGGTCTTTGCTATGGGCGACAAAAGCCCATTTTCCAGACTTCGGGAACGATGAGCAACAGGTTGAGAACTTTAGTGAGATGCTCCAGTCCGGGCACATCCAGCTATTTCAGCATTACCATCAGGGACCAACGCTTTGGATGATTTAGCGTCCCTGATGACATTCACAACATCATCCATTGTAAATTGCGGTGATTCACCCTCGGCAGGAAGAGATCTGATGCTACTTAGTACTTATCAATTGAAATAACTTGCGCACCTCTTCGAGTCAGTCAACGTAATGTCGCCAAACGATACTGAGGTCCTATCTTCCTTCTTTCCAGGGAGAGTGTTGTGTCTGCCCATGTCAATAATTAATAAAACGCGAACTGGTTAATTACTAACATTAAAAACTTTATTACTAAAACATTACAAATTAACAAAGGGATTAAATACGTGTAACTCGAAAGGCAGTTGAAACAAGAAGGAAGTTAATATAGAACAATGGCATTTATGTAAAGCCTAGGAATACGGTTTACAATAAAAAAGGCATTGATAAATGAGTGTATAATGACAAACATTGATGACAATAAATACAAGTATAACAGATAGGGATATCGATATAGATAATAAAGGATACAACAATCTCCCACGCTAATAAAGGACGTGGCCTCTTAAATGTGGAGGTGGTCTTCTGTTTCGGGCAGATCTTCTAAGCGGTGTAGGCATTGTTGACTGTTGTTCTTGATCTAGTTGTGTTGGTTGAGCCAATGTAGGCATAGATGGTTCTTGATCTTCAGTAAATGTTTCGTTATGATTCGACCTGGAATTGCTTTGAGCCAATGTGGGCATATATGGCTGTAGATGTGATGAGTTTTGAGTCGATGTGGAATTTTGATGACGCTGTATTAAAATTTGTTCCATTTGTGTGCGTTTGTCATTGGAATAGTGTGTGTTAGAGGTAGGAATGATCTGTTGTGGCACTAAAGTTTTGTACATTTGATTGATGTGGCGTTTGATTACATATCCATTATCCAATTTGACGATATATGACAATTTCCTAATTTCTTCTCCACAACTCCGAACTTCCATTTTTCCTTATTTTGTGTGTACCACTTTATTTGTACCCTCTCTCCCACGCTAATTTGACGCACTATTGGTTTGTGTTCTTCTTGAGTTTGCTTGTGTTCAATGGGCCGAATTGCATCTAATTTGATTCTTATGTCGCGTCCCAAATACTTTTTTGCTGGAGTCTGGCCGCATGAGAGAGGGGTTGCACGATATTGCATTAAAATTTCTTGAACTTTTGTCCGGAGTGGAGTTTGGTCGTCTTCCATTGCAATTAATTTTGTTTTTAGAATACGAACGTATCGTTCCGCCAAACCATTGGTTGCTGGGTGCCCAGGAGCTATGAATTTTTGAAAAATTCCGTTTTCGCTGCAATATTGCTTGAATGTAGCACTTTGGAAAATTGAAGCATTATCTGACACTATTATTGATGGAAATCCGTGTGTGGCAAAAATATCATTTAATAACCTTATGGTGTTTTCTGAATTTGGGGCTTCCTTGATAATTCGAATTTCAGGCCATTTGGATTTAGCATCTACTAGGACCAAAAAATTGTGATTTAAAAATGGACCGGCATAGTCTATATGCACTCGCTCGAAATTTTCAGATGGTTCGTCCCAATGATGCTGTTCTACCTTTGCTGAATTATTTTAACCATCGCACAGTTGGAGCACTGTTTTACCATATGTTCGATGTCTTCATCAATCCCCTTCCAGAAACAATACCGCCTTGCCAATTGCTTCATTTTTACAATTCCAATATGAGTGCGATGTAATTCTCGTAAAATTTCGTCACGTAGACTAGCTGGTATGACAACCCTGTTGTCTCGAAATAATACACCTTTTTGTAGTGAATATGCTGGATCTAAAATATCACCTTTAATCAGAGACTTCTTCATATGGCACAGCTCCTTATCACGTTCTGTTTCATCTGCGATAGATAATGCTGAAAATGTAAAGGTTGAAATTTCATTAATTTTTTGATTTTGAATTGATTCAGTTTCTTTGTCCAGATAGTGCTTCTTGACGATTGGGTATTGAATGGGGGCTCTAGATAAGCAGTCGACATGCTCTATTTGATCAGCCTTTTTATGCTCTATTTTATAGTTGAATCCTTGGAGGAATGAAGCATATCGTAGTAGACGTGCCGAAGTCATAGCTGGTGTTTTCGAATTCGGATGAAAAATTCTTGAAATTGTTCTGTTATCAGTTATAAGAGTGAATTCTCGACCGTGTAAATACATGAAAAATTTATCCACCGCAAAAACAATAGCAAGTGCTTCTCTATCAAGTTGGCTGTAATTCTGCTCAGCAACAGTTAATGCTCTTGAAATAAAAGCAATCGGTCGATCTTCAGTGCCAATAGTATGCGATAGTACTGCAGCTATCCCTGTGGGACTAGCATCACATATTAATGTAACTGGTTTTGTTTCATCGTATGGTATTAAAACACGATCGGCTACAATCTCATCTTTCAGTAATTTAAAGGATTTTTCACACTTTTTATCCCATTTAAATGTTTCTCCTTTTTGGAACAATTTTCGCAGCGGATGCGTTTTTGTAGCCATGTCTGGTATAAATCGCGAATAATATGTTATCATCCCAAGAAATCTTCTTACATCGTCCGCGTTCTTGGGACGTTCTAGTTTAACAACGGCTTCTGTTTTTGTTGGACATTTTGAAATTGAATTGTGGCTTATGTTGTAGCCCAAATAATGAATATGCTCTTTGAAGTACTCACATTTTGATTTGTTGAGGTGAAGTTGATATTTTTGAAGTCTATCAAAGCACTTGTTAAGACGTTGTTGACATTCGCTTATAGTTGAGGCATGCACAATAATGTCATCGAAATATGAAATTGTACCTTCAAGACCTTGTAATAGTTGATCCAAAATTCGATCAAATTCGCTCGGGGCGGTTTTGATGCCAAACGACAGTCTATTCATTTTGTATGTACCTCGGTGGGTTGATATGGTTTGCACCTCCTTGCTCTCTTCATCAACTGCAACATGAAGATAAGCTTTATAAAGATCAAGTTTACAAAAATATTTCGAATGTTTTAAAGAATTAAAAATTTCATCAATCCTTTTGATAGGGTAATGCGCCGGTTCAAGTTGTGGGTTAACAGCGATCTTGTAGTCCACACACAATCGTACATTACCATCAGGCTTTGGAATTACCACGAGAGGGGAGCCCCAGTTACTTGTATTAACTTTTGTAATTATACCGTCACGTTCCATAGAATCGAGTTCTTTTTCAACTTTCTCCCGTAGAGCAAAAGGAACTTGTCTTTCCCTTATGAAAATTGGTTTTGCACCTTCCTGTAATTTAAGAGAACAAATCAGATTTGGTATGCACCCCACTTTCTGTTCGAATATGTCTGCATACTTTTTTATTAATTCCGAAACAGAATGGTTTGTATTTATAGATCTGCAATTGTTTACCTCACATCCATTTCGGTCCAATTCGTTTAAATTGATTTTTAAGTGCCTTATCCACACTCTGCCCAATAATGGTGTGTGCTTTTCTGGTACTACATACATTTCCTCATTTGATTGTTTACCTTTGTATGAGACTTGCACTTTTACCACACCAATTGGCACAAAAATATCACCAGTATATGAACGGAAAGCAATTGTTGATTTTTCTATTGGCGTTTTTAATTGTAATTTTTCAAACTCGTTGACTGGAATTAGAGTATACCCGGCACCAGAATCGACCTCGAAGGATTGCTTGCGTCCATTTATCTGCACTACTGTATAAATTTTTTTAATTTCTGGAGACGCTACCACTGTTTTGCTGTATATGTCAATAATTTTGTTTACATCTTCTTCGTCGGATGAGCACGACTCTATGTAAGATGTTTGGTATGCTTGTTGTTTTTGTTTTATTCTTGGCGTTATACACACATCTTTAACATGTCCTACCTTTTTGCATATGACACAGCGCAATTTGTTTTTGTTTATTTTGCATTCTTTTGACATGTGGTTACTCTTACCACAACGTAAACACAATCCTTCAATACCCAGATCACGATAATTGACTTTAGAATTATTTGATATCGATAATCGATTATTTTGATATCGGTTACCATTCCTTTGATAACTAGTTGACGTTTGGCGAATATGATGTACATCACCTGTTGAAATATTTGCAATTTCATCGTTGTTTATTTTTGCCGCTTCAAGCACTTTCGCTTTCTCCACAATTTGTCCAAATGATTCGTCCGGCTTTTGTAATAATTGTTCACGAATGTTGTTGTCACGTAGACCTCTAATGAACTGTGCTCTGGAAAACAGATCAGACACTGACTTCTTACACACAAACTCGCACGTAGCGGCTCTTTTTTGTAACGTTGTCACAAATTCGGCAATCGATTGGTTTTCATTTTGTACTTCAGATAAAAACCTGTGTTGCTCTACAAGAATATTCTTTTTTTGACTAAAATGTTGATCAAGCAGATCTATGATATCTTCGTATTTAAGCTCAGACACAGTTTTTGGCGCGGCCAATGTTGAAATAATAGAGTAATTTTCCGTGCCAATATATTGTAAGAGTAGCTTGGCACATAGCTCTTTATCGCCAAAAACGTTTTTTAACTGAAGATGTATCTCCAGTTTTTCTTTATATGTCTGGAAAGTTTCCACTTTAGGATTGAATGGCTCAAAATTTGAAATTATATTGACGCTTGTACTTGTTGTAGGTGGCTGTTGTGCTAATGCGGCCGTCATAGAGGTTATGACCTCCAGCAATTTTTGCAATTGATCGTTCTCCATTTTTTTTTTTTTCTTCTTTTTATTTAGTAAATTTAATTGATTTATGATGCACTGTTTATCCTCGTCGCCAATTGTTGTGTCTGCCCATGTCAATAATTAATAAAACGCGAACTGGTTAATTACTAACATTAAAAACTTTATTACTAAAACATTACAAATTAACAAAGGGATTAAATACGTGTAACTCGAAAGGCAGTTGAAACAAGAAGGAAGTTAATATAGAACAATGGCATTTATGTAAAGCCTAGGAATACGGTTTACAATAAAAAAGGCATTGATAAATGAGTGTATAATGACAAACATTGATGACAATAAATACAAGTATAACAGATAGGGATATCGATATAGATAATAAAGGATACAACAGAGAGTGACTTAACAGTTGCCCACAATTCACTTATTCCGGCTCCAATGTTGCAACTCTTAAGCTGAAAACACATCCAACGTTTAGGTAAAGTTTTGCGTCGTTTTGGCGTTTTTACACTGTTGGGCATGATGCCGGAGAATTCAAATTCATTCGAAACATATGCCAGCAAACAGATCAGCGCTGGACTTTGCTGTCGGCGTCGCCCTGTTTGTCTTGTTGTTTTTTCCTTAACGCCCAACACAAAACTTTACTCAAACGTTGGATGTGTTTTCAGCTTAAAGACGATTTAACCACTTGTTCCGTTTATGCACACCGACCAACCTGTTAACTTCCGTGTCAGCACCCTAACTCTGTGGTCACTGGGGTTGGCTCTATGAAGCTTATCACGCTTAGCACGGGGCTATAGTAGTAATGATGTCTCGGAACTTCCTTTCCGCTACCCGAATATCAGAAGGATTGGGCAGATCTCTGAAGCGGTATTAGCGAACTTTCTGAAACTCGCCCAATTAGCTTTCTTATGATTGACGAGGTGATGAAATCGGGCGGTCTGCTGATGGAGACAATTATGAGGAGATGGTCTGATACAAGAGAAACGACGGTTGCCAGGTGACGTCATTTGTCGGACCAGTAGTGGGATTCTGTAACTCATTTTTGCTGTTATCGATAATTGTCGGTAAAATTAAAATGCTTATAATTTCGATAATTAACGAAAATTTTCGGTAAGTTAACGATGAATAAAAAGTAGTCGCTAGCCTCTACCGACACAAACAGTGATGCCAACTTTTCTTTATGTTTTTTAGTCATAATTTTGCGAATTAATTTTACCGATTTTTGTCGGTAACAGCAAAAATGAGTTACAGAATCCCACTACAGGTGACACGATGGTTATGTCTGGCGAACTGTGAAACTCTTCGCTAATTCTGATAGGGGCGTCCTCATTGACCGTACAAAACGTATAGCTAACAATCTGCTCAGCCAGCACTGTACCCCTCTGGTCGTTTCCGAGAACCGAATGCAAAACTCATGATGTACATTAAAGTCCCCCAAGGCCAGACGGTTATGACCTACCAATGTTAGGCTTGTAACCTGAAATACAGCTATTTATCGGCGGGATGTATACGTTCAGCAACTCTACCTTGGCAGTTCCACATCTGACTGCTAACCCCATACATTCCTTGTACGGTTCATTAGGGTCAGGCTCAAGCGAGATTGTTCTGTATTAAACAGAGGGGTGCAATAGGAAAGCTAATCCCCCACCTCCACTTCTGGTGTGATCCTTCTTCACTACGTTGTAAGCATCACACCGCTGTAAGCTACTGTTGTTTTTGTGCTTGGTTTCCTGCACCGTCGCAACCTTGATTTCCGCGATCTTACATAGGAGTCCATTGCAATTAAATTGCAAAAAGGATGCATTTTCTGGGATTGGAACAACAACTGCTGATGTTAAATGTGGCGTGTGCGGTTGCTGTTGGAGGACTGGGGGGTAGTTTCGTATTTTGACGAGGACGACTCTCTGAGGACTGTGTTCATGCAGCATAGTCCCTGTCCCTCACATGGACAAGTCCACAACAACCCCTTAAACGCACCCACTCCTGGCATCTATTCCATCTTATCAAGGTTGGATATGGGTGTAGATGCGGATGTGACTAATCGATCACAAATATATTGGTCCAAGGCTTTCCTCTGTCCCGGCACGGACCAAAAGAATCCGGAGCAGGCATTTCTGGATATGCTTCTCCCAACAAAAAAAGATACAAAAATATATGTACACTGATGTGGCAGGATTGGTCTTATTTGTAGGTATAGGTGCATCTTTTCCATAAAACTTTCCAAAATCGATAGGTACCGTTCAATGGGGGCTATATCCATTGAACGGTACCTATCGATTTTGGAAAGTTTTATGGTTGTAGTCACATTATCCAAACGAAATAGATGAAACTTGGTAATAAGTCTTCGTTGGATAATTAAAAAGATTCCAGCAGAAAATGATCGGTACAAGTCCACGTTTTTGTATGCCCCATACAACGAGATTTACCGATTTTCGGTATTTTGAAGATTTCAGACCGGCCCAACCTTACATCGTTTTTACTTGTTCCAATTTTACATATACACAGTGGTGTGGAGTGGTCACTAGAACAGATTTTTTGCAAAGTGAGTTTTACAAGTCACTGTAAATAACCCAACACATGGTCATATAACAAGCTGTCCTGAGTACGCCTAGGTTAAAAACTGTCAAACTTTCCAAAAAAATGTGAAATAACGCCTGGCCACACTGCGTGTTGCCTAGGCCAGAAAGTGTTCTAGTGACCCTCGTATCATATAGTCGGCCCCTCTCGACTTTGACCCTTTCGTAACTGCTTTATGATGTATTTTGTTAAAACAAAAATGTATTTTTGGTCACCTGGTAATTGCGTCATGAACCGAATATTTAACAAAAATCAATTTCATTGGTCTGTTTCCGCACGTTAATAAATAGCAAAGGTAGTAAAAGGGGCGAACGGCTTCCATATAAATTTTGCTGTGTTGTAAAAATTTTAATTTGTTTTTTAATTCTGGAACACAACTTGTACAACTTCATAAGGACCAATTGTTCTACTCCACCGCCATCTAGAGTTCATATTTAACCATCCCAGTCTGTCTGTGATTTATGTCTTTACTAGCTGTGTTGACTTTTGTAATTTATAATGTTCACCATATTTCAACACAATTTCAATTCAAATGTAGATGGCACTCCGTTCGTACATGCATTAACATATGGTCTGTTCCTTTACTTCTGAAAATGGTAAAACCGGCAAAAGTAGTAAAAGTTGTAAACTGCTCCCATATCAATTGTATTGTGTGTGAAGTAAAGGAACGCTTTTCTACTAAAAAGGGTCTTAAGAAGCACCATTTCCCTAGAAAGGGTCTTAAGAAGCACCCTTTCTCTTGGGAAGGGTCTTAAAGAAGCACCCTTTCTCTTGGGAAGGGTCTTAAGAAGCACTCTTTCTCTTGGGAAGGGTCTTAAGAAGCACCCTTTCTCTTGGGAAGGGTCTTAAGAAGCACCCCTTCTCTTGGGAAGGGTCTTAAGAAGCACCCTTTCTCTTGGGAAGGGTCTTAAGAAGCACCCTTTCTCTTGGGAAGGGTCTTAAAGAAGCACCCTTTCTCTTGGGAAGGGTCTTAAGAAGCACCCTTTCTCTTGGGAAGGGTCTTAAAGAAGCACCCTTTCTCTTGGGAAGGGTCTTAAGAAGCACCCTTTCTCTTGGGAAGGGTCTTAAGAAGCACCCTTTCTCTTGGGAAGGGTCTTAAGAAGCACCCTTTCTCTTGGGAAGGGTCTTAAAGAAGCACCCTTTCTCTTGGGAAGGGTCTTAAGAAGCACCCTTTCTCTTGGGAAGGGTCTTAAGAAGCACCCTTTCTCTTGGGAAGGGTCTTAAGAAGCACTCTTTCTCTTGGGAAGGGTCTTAAGAAGCACCCTTTCTCTTGGGAAGGGTCTTAAGAAGCACCCTTTCTCTTGGGAAGGGTCTTAAGAAGCACCCTTTCTCTTGGGCAGGGTCTTAAGAAGCACCCTTTCTCTTGGGAAGGGTCTTAAGAATCACCCTTTCTCTTGGGAAGGGTCTTAAGAAGCACCCTTGCTCTTAGGAAGGGTCTTAAGAAGCACCCTTTCTCTTGGGAAGGGTCTTAAGAAGCACCCTTTCTCTTGGGAAGGGTCTTTAGAAGCACCCTTTTTCATGGGAAGGGTCTTAAGAAGCACCCTTTTTCATGGGAAGGGTCTTAAGAAGCACCCTTTCTCTTGGGAAGGGTCTTAAGAAGCACCCTTTCTCTTGGGAAGGGTCTTAAGAAGCACCCTTTCTCTTGGGAAGGGTCTTAAGAAGCACCCTTTCTCTTGGGAAGGGTCTTAAGAAGCACTCTTTCTCTTGGGAAGGGTCTTAAGAAGAACCCTTTCTCTTTGGAAAGGGTCTTAAGAAGCACCCTTTTTCTTGGGAAGGGTCTTAGGAAGCACCCTTTCTCTTGGGTAGGGTCTTAGGAAGCACCCTTTCTCTTGGGTAGGGTCTTAAAGAAGCACCCTTTCTCTTGGGAAGGGTCTTAAGAAGCACCCTTTCTCTTGGGAAGGGTCTTAAGAAGCACCCTTTCTCTTGGGAAGGGTCTTAAGAAGCACCCTTTCTCTTGGGAAGGGTCTTAAGAAGCACCCCTTCTCTTGGGAAGGGTCTTAAGAAGCACCCTTTCTCTTGGGAAGGGTCTTAAGAAGCACCCTTTCTCTTGGGAAGGGTCTTAAAGAAGCACCCTTTCTCTTGGGAAGGGTCTTAAGAAGCACCCTTTCTCTTGGGAAGGGTCTTAAGAAGCACCCTTTCTCTTGGGCAGGGTCTTAAGAAGCACCCTTTCTCTTGGGAAGGGTCTTAAGAAGCAACCATTCTCTTGGGAAGGGTCTTAAGAAGCACCCTTACTCTTGGGAAGGGTCTTAAGAAGCACCCTTTCTCTTGGGAAGGGTCTTAAGAAGCGCCCTTTTTCTTGGGAAGGTTCTTAAGAAACACCCTTTCTCTTGGGAAGGGTCTTAAGAAGCACCCTTTCTCTTGGGAAGGGTCTTAAGAAGCACCCTTTCTCTTGGGAAGGGTCTTAAGAAGCATCCTTTCTCTTGGGAAGGGTCTTAAGAAGCACCCTTTCTCTTGGGAAGGGTCTTAAAGAAACACCCTTTCTCTTGGGAAGGGTCTTAAGAAGCACCCTTTCTCTTGGGAAGGGTCTTAAGAAGCACCCTTTCTCTTGGGAAGGGTCTTAAGAAGCACCCTTTCTCTTGGGAAGGGTCTTAAGAAGCACTCTTTCTCTTGGGAAGGGTCTTAAGAAGCACCCTTTCTCTTGGGAAGGGTCTTAAGAAGCACCCTTTCTCTTGGGAAGGGTCTTAAGAAGCACCCTTTCTCTTGGGCAGGGTCTTAAGAAGCACCCTTTCTCTTGGGAAGGGTCTTAAGAAGCACCCTTTCTCTTGGGAAGGGTCTTAAGAAGCACCCTTGCTCTTAGGAAGGGTCTTAAGAAGCACCCTTTCTCATGGGAAGGGTCTTAAGAAGCACCCTTTCTCTTGGGAAGGGTCTTTAGAAGCACCCTTTCTCATGGGAAGGGTCTTAAGAAGCACCCTTTCTCTTGGGAAGGGTCTTAAGAAGCACCCTTTCTCTTGGGAAGGGTCTTAAGAAGCACCCTTTCTCTTGGGAAGGGTCTTAAGAAGCACTCTTTCTCTTGGGAAGGGTCTTAAGAAGAACCCTTTCTCTTTGGAAAGGGTCTTAAGAAGCACCCTTTCTCTTGGGAAGGGTCTTAAGAAGCACCCTTTTTCTTGGGAAGGGTCTTAGGAAGCACCCTTTCTCTTGGGTAGGGTCTTAAAGAAGCACCCTTTCTCTTGGGAAGGGTCTTAAGAAGCACCCTTTCTCTTGGGAAGGGTCTTAAGAAGCACCCTTTCTCTTGGGAAGGGTCTTAAGAAGCACCCTTTCTCTTGGGAAGGGTCTTAAGAAGCACCCTTTCTCTTGGGCAGGGTCTTAAGAAGCACCCTTTCTCTTGGGAAGGGTCTTAAGAAGCACCCTTTCTCATGGGAAGGGTCTTAAGAAGCACCCTTTCTCTTGGGAAGGGTCTTAAGAAGCACCCTTTCTCTTGGGAGGGGTCTTAAGAAGCACCCTTTCTCTTGGGAAGGGTCTTAAGAAGCAACCATTCTCTTGGGAAGGGTCTTAAGAAGCACCCTTTCTCTTGGGAAGGGTCTTAAGAAGCACCCTTTCTCTTGGGAAGGGTCTTAAGAAGCACCCTTTCTCTTGGGAAGGGTCTTAAGAAGCACCCTTTCTCTTGGGAAGGGTCTTAAGAAGTGCCCTTTTTCTTGGGAAGGGTCTTAAGAAGTGCCCTTTTTCTTGGGAAGGTTCTTAAGAAACACCCTTTCTCTTGGGAAGGGTCTTTAGAAGCACCCTTTCTCTTGGGAAGGGTCTTAAGAAGCACCCTTTCTCTTGGGAAGGGTCTTAAGAAGCACCCTTTCTCTTGGGAAGGGTCTTAAGAAGCACCCTTTCTCTTGGGAAGGGTCTTAAGAAGTGCCCTTTTTCTTGGGAAGGTACTTAAGAAACACCCTTTCTCTTGGGAAGGGTCTTTAGTAGCACCCTTTCTCTTGGGAAGGGTCTTAAGAAGCACCCTTTCTCTTGGGAAGGGTCTTAAGAAGCACCCTTTCTCTTGGGAAGGGTCTTAAGAAGCAACCTTTCCTTGTTCGTTGTTCTATCAACGATGTTTGTTTTTGACGGAATATCGCCCCATTTTGTCTCCAGAAATTAAAAATATCGTTTAAATTTATAAGTCTTTTACTAAATTTTAAATGTAATTTTAAATGTAATTTTAAATTATATTTAACAGGTAAAAAATAAAATAAAATCTATGTGTCTACAATGATTACTTATGATACATAACTTGCTGAAAATAGTACATGGAATGTGTATGAAAACAAAAAGACTACTCTCTACATACAATGTATACCGATCACAAACACTTCAAATAGTGTGGCATACGACGACACTAATCGGCAGGTTCTTCTTTGGGTGTTAGTAATGGCTGTTGTTGTTGTTCCAAACTAATGTTATTTGCTACAGATTTGACGTTTGCCGTTGTTAAAATTTTCGATGCTAGACTGGTATTAACACCACCCGTACCGGTAGACGTGGCCACCGATGTTGGTACCATTGTTGTTATAAGTAATTTCGGTTGCATCACTCTTTGCCCCTGATTTTGTAACGCTGTGGCGGCGGCAGCAGGATTTGCAGTTGTTGTGGTAAATATTTGTTGCGTTGTTGTTGGTCTCTGTTGTGATTGACTTAATTGAATTTGTTGCTGTAATAGCTGTTGTTGAATTTTTTGATTTTGTTCGAATATTCCCAAAAACTTTTCAGCAATTGTTCGTTCAAATTGTAAACGTTCACGTTCTAAAGCCAAACGTTGAGCTGCCATTTCATTAGATTCCTCCTTCGCCTTGAGAAGTTTTTGCAGAGTACTTTTAATGCCTGTAAATAAAAGAGAATGGAGGAAAAATTGTAAATTTTGTTTCGTTTGCTTTCCTATGTTACCCGAAAATGAAAATAATAAATTGAATCGAATTTATACTGCTTTAAACGTGTGTTTTTTCGAATTAGGCTGCCCTTTTCTTTATTTATTTTTTTCAGAAATGAAGCGGAGCAAGAAAGCCATGCCTATACACATATAAATGGAAATAGTCCGGTCGTTATGGGATGCAAAATAGCCAAATTATTATTGAGATAAATAGTTTCATATTTCCGTACAAAAATTTCTTTATATATTCTTTCTATATTATGCAAAAACTAAATTAAAATTTATCTATAATATAAATATATTCATCTTATAATAAATATGTATATAATTAAATTGATTAAAAATAATACTTTAAAATTATGACTTTTTTAAGAATTCTACTAGAGCTTTTTGAACATCAGCCTCGCGTTCCACAAAACTTTTTAAAATGTCCTTTTTCTCTTCTTCTATTTCTATTAGTTTTTTCATTTCGCTATGTATTCTTTCTATATTCTCTTCAATGTTTCTTAAAACATTTTCCGAATTATCATCTTCTTCTTCTACATCTTCTCTCTCCCCTTTGTCTTCTTTGAATTTTTTTGACATACTCGAAGATGATGGCATTTCCGATATGGAATCGTAAGACATTAAGGGCGAGGCGGGTGGAGAAAAGGTAACTTCTTCTTTTATTATGGGGTCTACATCTGAAAATATAATAATTTTTAAATGTTTTAATTATTTTAGCATAATTGTTATCACTTCTTTTACTCACGATTAATAGTAGTGTACAATGGATTAAAACTTTTGTTTGGATTTAACAGTGCATCGACTTCGTGAAAAATTTCCCATTCTGAGGGATTACCAGTCGCATCAACACCCTGCTTTTCTCTCCTGTAAGAAAATGTTTAAATTTAATTATGAATCTATTAATTTGGTCATGGTGAATAGTAGCCAGCCGCCTTTTCTGATCGATAGAAAATAAATTCAAAAGGAAAATTAACAAAAGTCGTTTGAGTTTTTCAAATTTTGTTTTGGAGTCAAGAAAATAAATTTGCGAAAACTTAACAATGCTCATCATTAGCATAGGCATTCCGTCCCAAGGCAATGTCCAGAGCGGTGCATCACTAGCCACAGCTCGACAGACATCAGCATTGTGGCACCAGGCCTAAAAATGCCTTTCCAGGCCACCCGTATTTCCCTTGGCTCAGACCAAGTTCATCGTTTACGTAAACAGACATCATAACCTCTGAGTGTCGTACTCTTCTGAATCAAGTGGATTGGCAGGAATTAAGAGAATTTAACAATCACCGCTTCAGAGAGCAATCCACTCCATCAAATCCTCGAGTAGCTTAAAGAATTTTCAAGGAGATCGCCACCACGATCACTTGGAGCCGCTCGCTATATGCCTTCTGATCGAATACTCAAAATTATACAAAATTTCGCAGCAGAGACTAGTATATGAGCATGATGAGCTACGTCGTGCGTACCCTCAAAACCCAAGAGTTAGAGAACTTCCTCTTGAAGTCAACAGGCTAGTAGACGGACATAAGCGGAAAAATTGGCTAGAGCTTCCCGAGAGTGATAGGGCGAAGAAGAATGTGCTAGGCCGTATAAGAGTCTTCCCAGCAGAAGAGGTACCACCACAATTTAATACGAGCGATATTGCAGACGTCATCCGAAACGGAATCCGAATGATAATGCTTAAGTAACTGGTTGAGTACATCAGCAGGGATTCCGGAAGTGTACAGTACCACAACTGTATTACACCCCATATCCAAACATAACAGTCGAAAACTGAACCAGAAAAGGCCGTGCGACCTGACAGTTATTATGATGGCGATTGACCTAACGAAGGTCTTCGATACCGTCAACTATGCCAAGCTGTTCGAGGACATGGATCAGACTACCCTCCAGCCGTGTTCGAAACGTTAAATAATCCGTTATATGTGTGGGTGCCAGTCGTTTGTAGATTTCAGAAATAAGAAGTCCCGTAAAATGAAGCAGGGGTTGGCAGCTGACATAGTGTAATTCTTCCACCCGAGGAATGTGAAAATATCTGCCGCTAAATCCACCGCCACACTGTTCACCACCTGGGCGACTGAAATTTGACTCCCCCGGACTCGATGGAGTCCTGATTTCGACCACCAACTATCCCAAGATATTAGATGCAACGTTTTACAGTATGTTTAAGTCGTCCGTGCAAGCACTACACTTGGGTGCAATCAAAGAAACCTTGTTGACCTCTTACAAAGCATTAGGCCGGTCAGTGGTAAGTTATGCGGCACCAGTGTGATATGTAGTCGTGCAGTACCTTTTTTGGTCTAACCGCCGTGAACATCCCTGTCACAATCTAGTGGACAGGCTTCAACCACACAGGCACGTCAGGAGAGAATTGCATGATGTAGGGAGAGAGGGCCAAAGGTACTAGCGAGAACCTCTTCATCAACGAACCTATCAAGCGGGCTTGAATAGCATTCGCACTGATGCCGTTGCCCAGGCAGTACAAAGATACAGTGTGAATGCCGCCTTAGAAACCACCCCCATCCATCACCCAAGTAGAACGCTAGTTGCCAAGGCAATCTCGAGTGGTTTTATTCCAGTTCAGTTGTTGTTGCAGCAACACAAACTTTCAAACGATCATAGAAGAGACCTTTAACAGCACTTAAGCAAAAAATTTTAACTTTTGTGAAGGAGGTACCCGAAGATGTTTTCCAATATAGACCTACTTGAAACTTGGGATATCTTTGGAAGATACATTTCCATGTGCAAAGTTTCAATCATATAGAATTGGTGTCGGCAGGGGTTTTATGGACTTTTGGAACTTTATCTAAGGCAGTATGGACTTGCCCCCTGAAACAAATTGTATCGTTGTAATAATGAGGAAAGCCTATTCCTAAAAAACAAAACGATCCGAGACATGTCCTTAAACTGCACTTATGGAAAAATGTTTAAATTCTTTTGTAGGAGGTAACCGAAGGATTGTATCGATGTAGTCCAAGTTCGAGCCCTATATATATCTGGATGGAATAATACGATATGGAAAGTTTGGGCCAAATTGATTGCTCCCTTCGAGTCATCATTCACAACATTTTACAAAAAAATTGTGAACTTTTGTGGGGGAGGTACTCGAAGGAGTGAACCGATATTGCACATCTTCGAACTTAAACTAAGTTTGAGCAAAATATTATAACGAAGTTTGAATCGGTGGATCCTTCCGAGAGCCATCGTGCGCACCAGGCAACCAAACTGATAGGCGGCCGAACGAGTCTAAATCGACTCCAAATTGCCTGAAAAGGATTTCGTCCAAACATACCATTATTTCGATGATACGAGTTTTTATCATATCAAAGTCGTAAGCCTATTTCCTGAGTATATAAAAAGTACATACTTACTTATAACGTGCCGATACATTGTGCATTTTAGTCTTTATCTCCATCACCGAATAATTGAAACCTTGCGCTTGCATCTCAACCACCATCTCCTGAATAATATGTCTGTTTTTTCGACATGAACGTAATTGTTCCATATGTGCATACCAGAGATTTAAAAGTGCACGCTCGCTATTCAAATTCCATCTGTTGGCACTTTTACGACTTGATACTATCCATTTGGTTCTTAGACTTTCTAAAGAAGCAAACAAATTAATTTAACTAAAACAATTCTTTTGTGGACATTTCTACTTACCTATACTTTCAGTTTGTTCCATTTGATCAATTATATATTTTATCACTTTTGAAAACACCGGCAAAAACAGTAATCAAATTAAAATGACAAGAAGAAGCACTGTCAGAACTCTTTATAGCAAGAATGGAAACAAAATTTGCGTTGGTAATTGAATTACCCTGTTTATTTTAAAATACCCCAAAACTCAAATACGGTTATAATAAACGATTTCGTACGAACAAATTTTGTGTGAAAAGTTTACGGGTTTCAAATGCATCTAATTCCAAAAATAGATGTAGGTATATTAACAAATATTAATATTTATGCCTATGTTTAATGAAAAGCTATTTTAATGTGTGTGTTTGTATCTGCGTTTAGCAGCTGTTTCTATTTACCGATTACCATAGATATCGATAACAGTAATTACGATGACGAGACGTATTTTTCTATGCAGACACGTAACGTAGCAATTTACTGAAATTCTGCGTTAGTAACGTTTACTATAGCTCTGTTCCAGAACTAAAAAGTTTTTACAATTTTTACCACTTTTACACATTTTGCGTTCCCGTACACAAAATTTATATGAAAATCTTTTACGACTTTTACAACTTTTACGACTTTTACCACTTTATAAAGTACGGGAACAGGCCATATGGTATTAGATCTGTACGATAACCCAAAAGTTTGTACAAATTTGATTTTTCAAAATAGTCTGGCTTAATCCCTTTTGTTGTTTTAATATTTAAAACAACAAGTTTATTAGTGGAGAAGAAAATTGTAACAGCTATCCCAATTAAATAAACGCCACCAATGTTCTGTTTGTACAAATTTGTAAAAACTTTTACAAAATGCTGTTCTATAAGAAACTTGTAAAGTAAAAGAGAGCGAATTTGGAGACTTTTGTTACTGAGAACTTACAAGTTTTTGCAAGCAAAATTTTCCTTGTAAGTATTTGCAAGTTTGATCAGCTGATTTGAATTCGAATGTTATGTGGCGGACTTTGCAATTCTTAGCAAAAACATAAACAAACATTTGGTTATTAAAATAATTATAAGATAAAAAAGAGAAGAGATAACTAAATAAATTATGGAAAACTACTTATTTTGTAAAATAAATTATTTTGTAATTCGTCGTGATTGTTTTATTTCAAAGGTATCAAATCCCAGCAAAAAGCGGTCCATCCATGGAGTAGGAGGAACACTTTGTGGACGGCCAGCCGTTAAATTATGATATGGAAAGAGAATTATTTTTGTAGCAATGGATAATCAAATAATTTTCGTAAACAAACTTCGATTGTTAAATTAAATCTTATCCACCAAACTTCTTGTTTGTCAAATCAGCTGACATCTTGCAAGTTTTTGCAAATTGTTGTTCGATAACATTCTGCAAATTTTTAGCTTCGAGAGAGTAAAATTAATGGAGAGAAGTTACTGAGTACTTGCAAGTACTTTTTACTTGCAAAGTTATCGTACAGACCTATTGTAATGGAGCAATTTGATTTTAAGCGTTAACCTGTGTGGGATTCTCTAACGCATTTTTTGGTTACCGACAGAAATCGGTAAAATTAAAATGCTTATAACTCAGTAGTCACACGCGCAAAATTTGATGTAAAGAAAATTGAGTTTTTGGGCGAGAGCGGAGAGGAAAGAGCCCTTCTGTACTCGTTCGTCCCCGCTCTCACCCAAAATCTCAATTTTCTTTACCACAAATTTTGCGCGTGTGACTACTGAATAATATCAGTAATTAACGAAATTTGTCGGTATGCCGGTATTTTGCGTTTTAAATTTGCCAATTTTTTCGGTAACCACCAAATGCGTTAGAGAATTGCACTACAAGAGCTACTGGTGGAAAAATTTGATCCCTATCTGAGCCTAATGCTTAAACTCAACATAAGCCAAATGAATTTTAAAACAATTTTCTTTATCTGACAAATAATTTTTCTAAGAAATATGGTCTGTTCCAGAACTGCAAAAATCTACTACTTTTTACTATATTTTTTCGATAACATAAAGGAAAAAATTGTCATCGTAGTAAAAATTAGTAGATTCCTGCAGGTTCTGGAAGAGGCATAAAGTTACTCATACCTGCTAATTCTCGCTTTCTTAAGGTGTCTCTATCCGGTGATGAAGAATCCAAAGGACGCTTTCTTGTTGCGTTATTCTGAATGTTGTTCTGCGGTGATGTTGCAGGCAGCTGTGATTTCTGGGTCTGTTGAATACTTGTGGCATTTTGTGGTTGGACCGGACTCTTTTGGGCCAGGGTAGGCAAGGCTGTAGCTATTTGTGCTCCCCTACCATTTACCAAAATGAATTTCATGCCATTAGCTGCAGTTACAGTCTGTCTTGCAGATGATGATGATGCCAATAAGGCCTGTAGATTGCCACTAATTTGCATTGGACGTGGGGATTGGGTATTCATTATAGTTGTTGTTGCAGGTCCTGCTGCTGTTTGTCCCGTAGATGGCATTAGAATTGTTGGTGATACTACGGAAATTTTAGATTGTGTTACAGAAGATGTAGTGGTACTTGTACTTGTTGTACTACTACTCTGCGGCGCCGTTATTTTATTCACACTTTTATTTAAAATTCTTACAGTTGGTGATGAGGTATTTGTGCTATTATCACTTGGTGTCTCATCATCTACATCGATTGGTTCAATTTTTGGTACCAACAATTCTTCCCCACTTGTTTGAGTTTTTTGATTATCTTGAGATTTTGCCGGTATAATATCTTGTTCATTTATCGTTAAATAGTCTTCAGATTCTATTTCCATTTTAATCATCATTTCATCTTCACTCACATTGGACGATTCTAAAATAAACCAAATATGTTAATAAGTCGGCTAAGGTTTGTGTTACATTTCAACTTACTGTTGTTATTCGCTTTAGGTGACATCGAGTTTAGTCTGCTTCCGCCTTTTTCAATAGCCGCTAATGTCTCCTCATCAACTTCTAGTTCTATTTCAGCATGTGGTTCAACAATGGTATTGTTTTCTTTGGTTTTTGAATTCGTTCCTGTTGCTGGTCCTGCCAAAACATCTTCAATATCATCATCACTCTCGGACACATGGAATCCTGTAAAAGAATATTGGAAATACATTTTTTAAAGGTAAAATTTTGATTTTAACCAAGTATGTTTGCACGAAATCCGTTTTAGTCAATTTGGAGTCGATTAAACATTGTTCGTCTGTCTGGCTCCAGCCGACAGTTCTACATTTGAGATTGGTAATATTTTGCCCCACCTTAGATCAAGTTCAAAGATGGTCCTATCGGTACAATCCCTCTGGCACCTCCGCCATAAATGTTCAATTTTTTCGCTAAAATGGTGCTCACGATAAATCTCGAGTAAACAATTTGGTTCATAATTTGGACATCCTAATATTTCTACCAGGCTTATATCAGGTTCAAAATGATCTATATCGATCCACTATTACGGGTACCACCCAGGGTTGCCGACAGTTTTTGATCAGAAATCGTCAAAAAAATCGTCAAATCGTCAACAATATTTGAAAAATCGTCAAAAAATCGTCAACATGGTCCAAAACTCGGTTTGGTTACCGTTTAATGCGATTTTTCGCTGCTACTTTTGTGAATGAGACTGACAACATAAGATATACAATCCACAGCAATAAATCTAACCCAATATCACTTAAATACTGCTATAAAAACAGCTTTCAGAAGATGATAGTTTTCCTATGGTTATCGAGTTTGAAGCAATGCAGTATGGTAAAGCTGGGTACACATTGCCATTTTCAATGGGAGCTTAGCTCAAATATCGCTTGCTTGACAGTGTGACTGTCCATATTTGTCCGTACACGTACATTTTGGTTGTTGGGCAGTCGAAAATCGATAAAAATTTTCATTCAAAACTGGCTGACAACTTAAAGAGGGCATTTGTAGGAAGTTAATAAAGCTGGACTCATATTTTTTATAACCAAAAATATATATAACTAATATTTTATCTCGAAAACTTTTTAAAGAAAGATTTTCATCTATTACCAAAACTAAAGGAAAATTTTCAGCTCATGTAATTTGAATGTGGGGCAAAAACTATGAAATACCTGTGCCTAGATATGCCAGATATGTGCCTAAATATAGCCAATCCGTCTGGAAATTGCTATAAAATATTAAAAAGCTCAAAAATCGAGTTTGGAACATTGCTTTCCATAAAATCTTTCGTGAAACTTTGGTCAAAATGTAGTTATCGTCTTTTATTTCATGCATTTCTGGCTTAGGTGAAAAATCGTCATTTTGGACCATAAAATCGTCAAATCGTCATTTTTCAATTTTGGGCCAAAAAATCGTCAAAATGACGATAAATCAGCAAATTCGGCAACACTGGTACCACCCCCATAAAAATTTCAAAATTTTTCGCACAAGTGAAGTTTGATACCAAATTCCAAATAGCTTTGAATTGTCATCGCGGACCCAATTACGAAAGTACAAATTTTTCAGGGGAAAGTCCATACATCCTCCGAAAATATCCCGAACGACGAAACGCGACTAATTTAAGGAGCTGGTGCGCACGACAATTTTCGAAATTTCTGCGAATCTTAAAAATTGTTCAAAGATGGACGTCGGTGCACGTCATGGTGTACAGCTCCTTCTAAACTTCAAACAATTTCGCCGCAATGCAGTCAAGGATTTTTTATAACTTCGCCCTTTGTAATAACGAGGGTATATACACTTTAAGCAACAACAATGTGCCTCATCGATATAATAATTTTAGACCCCAAGTTTATTTGGACGAAATCCGTTTCAAAAGATTTGGTGTCGATTCAGCCTAGTCCGAGGCTGTTGGGTACCTTCCTCACAAAAGTTCATAATTTTTGCTTAAGTGCAATTTAAAGTATGTTCGATTGATATTGCATATGAAATGCATCAAGTCAAACGCAATAGGTATTATATACGCTTGCACAAATTCATCAAATGTTGTAAGGGTAGGTAACGCCATCTGGTGATGGACATAATGTGCATCACATACATCGAAGACTGTTATGGAGTTTATATTTCTAGCGGCATCATGAGCTTCACGTAAAGTATTACGGAGTTCTTCTATTGCAATTGAATCGCTTAAAATTTTAACTGCCACTAAAATTATCAAATCGCAGGAAAGGCTGTGTATTATAAAAAATATACAAAGTGTTTGCTTTCGTTATTCTCAATTTCGATTGCATCGAAAGTTAACACACACGGTCATTCTTCTTCACATTTTACTAAATATTTTCTCTAAATATACAGTAGTGTCATGGTCAAACCCTACAGGGCAATTGCATTCATAAGTCTCGGTCCACACTAGCGTGAATTTCATTAAAAAAATTTCATGAAATTAGGTGTTCTTAAATCGAACTCCCCACTACAGCAATTTTATGATTTTAATCTACTATGGGCGTCGATCTAGAGACGCATATTTTAATATCAAAATTTCAGTGAAATTACTGTAGTGTGGCCCGGGACTAATCAGTTTTGGAAGTATTGTTCCTTGTGGACATTAGTAATAATGCCTGCGTAAATATACGTATCTTCTTGTGAAGATAATTCAGGCATGTAATTATTTAAATGTTCACCTCTTTCACCTTGCATACTCCTCCATGTGAAGCACATCATCATCATCTCCCTGACCTAAATCTATTTCATTATTATCCTCCTCATGGGGATTACGGGGAGAAAAAGGTTCAATGTCTACGATAACTCCATATTCAGTTCCATATTATTGTCAAAATTAACTAGCTCTTCTTGAACTATATAAACCACATCTTGGAAGATTATGGTTTGTTTGGGTAATATGTCATTTCCCATAGCATCATCTTGAGAGGTTATGGATTCTGTGGGTAATATACCATTTTCCATAGCTTCGTCTTGAGAGATTATGGGTTCAGTGGGTAATGTCATTTCCCATAGCTTCATCATGAAAGGTTGTGGTTTCTCTGGGTAATATATCATTTCCCATAGTTTAATCTTGTGAGGTTATGAGTGGCGGTAAGTGGAAATTTGGTTTGGAGACACGGAAAACTCTATTTCCCCCGCTTAAACTTCCAAACCCTGCAATATTTACAGTATGCAATACTCATATTCGAAAACCCTTCATATATGAGTAAAATTCTTATTTTAGCAGATAGGCCAGAAACAAGTGCATTCATTTATTGGATAGAGATTATATAAGTATAATTTACATGAAACAAAATATATTTTTATATATTTCTTAAGGCACTAAATTTTTGCTTTTTTAAGAATTTTTCTAAGAAAAGTGTGACGTTTTTACTTGAACGTCTTTGCGGAGGCCTCTGATATTCGGAAGCATGAAATCTATTAAAGTTAACTTTAGAATTTTTTTAAAAATTGAATTGTTTAAAAATATTGTAAATTTTATCCAAAACTAAGGAATATTGTTCAAGAAATGAACAATAATGGAGAATTGTTTACGAATATTGCTAAAAATAGCTAATCCTAGTAGTTCTACGCCGAAGTACTTAGTCCTTAGTAAAAATAAATGCTGCCAGCTCACAAAAATGTAAGCCTGCCCAAACTTTTGGTAGGACATTTATAATTTCTACGTGTGAAAATGAGCACGTGTCCTTCACTAAGTGGTTTAAACTTCATTATTATTTTAGAGTACAATACTTAAATTCATTTTACAACAATAATTACACTGTGCTACAGTGAAAATTTGCAGGGGTTCTAATGAATAAATTCGGTTTTGTGGGAGTCCACAGAAGACGAAAATACTTTTGGTTTCTTTGGGTCACTTCGGTTTTTCATTTTATAACGGTAAATGTAGTGAAAAATGGGCTTTCTTGGATATTCAACTTTAAACGGACATTACTTCTTTTTTTTCCAACAACCGATTTGCACACACTGTTTTTCATTATAAAGTTTTTGGAAGTCGTAATGTTAGCAGAGTAGAACTGAATTCTTAGATAAGTAATGGGTAATGGGGTAATATTTTCCAAAAACTCCACAATAATAATTTCTTTATCTGTTACAGAAAATTAAGGAAATAAACATAATTTTTTCATATGCGTGAAAACTGGCGAAAAATTTCTCGGATCATAGACGGAACCAATATGTTTTATTTAGATTTCATTTCGTCCTTTAAATCCAGAATTTGCCAAGTGATTTTCCAAAATTGTTGCAGTGACGTGAATTTCGGAGTCCTTATCAAATATACAAAGCCTATTTAGACCACTTAGTAAAGGATTAATCTTCATTTTCACACAACAAAATTACAAGTACAATAAATTACTGCACTTGTGCCTGCCATATCTGCTACAAAAAACGATTTTAAGTGCTGAGTACATAAGCTGCCTTGCCTGCTTACCTTGCTTGCTTCTGATAAAAGAATAAAAAAGAAAAGGGCAACCCAGTTCGAAATGTGCTCGGCCTTCTTTATTCTTTTATTTTTATTATGTCAGAAATGAAGCAGGAAAGCAAGGCAATCAGGCAGGGCAGCTTATGTACTCACCCCTTAACTCATTTTTGAAAGGTGTTCGAATATGATTTTTGCATACTGTACGTTACATTACGTTTACACTAATCCTCACATTTCGATAAGTTTTTAAATCGATTATGGGTACTTTACACGATATGTTTTTTACATATGAGTTGTCACTTTGCATATACATTATGTATGGGAGAAGTGACAACTCATATGTAAAATACATACCGTGTAAAGTACCCATTAATTTGCGATAGCTAAAAAGTAATCGAAACAAAATGTCACCACTTGTAAATAAACAAAACATAAACACAATGGTATTAGAACTTATGAATTAAAAATGTTTATGCATTTTATAGTGGCATTAATTTCATTAATGCCGATATTGCTTCATTACTATTATTCGGTATAGCATTCAAATGAAACACCACCGTCATTCTCGGATATTTTGTGGTCGTTAGATTGTAGGTTATGGTCAAACCAATCCACCGACAATTTCCCAATTTAATCATTTCAAAACTCTATATTTATGTACTGCTTCTATTTTAAGAAAACTCACCCTCCTCTTCCGAATTGCGCTTGCGTTCCTTTCTCTGCTCCTCCTCCTGTTCCCGTAGATATTTAAGTGACGGTGCCGGCACCTCATTGGGACGCACACTAAATATTGGCCTTGTCATTATAGCATCCATATCGGCATAGTGACGCCACGAAATATCCATGTTTTTATTCAATTCCATTTCTTTTTTCAAGCGATTATAGAAACATTTCATATTCTTGATGCGTGTTGTTATCTCTTCGGGTGAACGATAATATCCATACTCTTCCATTTTGGAAGCCAACTGAGCAATGACCAAATGCTTTTTATGTGTGGTAATCAATTCACGTTGCACTTTGGGGTCACCCCACAATTGTATCAGTAATTTTGTTTCATCAGTATCAAAATTGGGGTTACGATATATTGGACAATTTCGTTTCGATTTGGTGGGATTGAGAACACGATTTTTCGATATCCATGGGTCACCAGGCTTTCGTTTGGTTTTTAAACGCGCACTTTGTTTAGCATTCATGTTTGTTTGGGATTTGTTAATAGGCGTACGATTCGAGGTGGAAAATCAATATTCCTTTTGAAACGATTATTTTTGCATGCAACGAATCTCTTTGGTCGGTTAATATAAACAATTATTGGTTATCTACGCACCATAGCACACTATGATATTGGAAGATGACCTGTAACCAAACACAAATAAATTTTCATTTTTTTTTTTTTTTTTTGTTCTTTTCCTTCAATTACAATAGAATATCACAACAAAAATAGAGTACCAAAACAACTGCACGACACACGCAAACACAATTGACTGATAGGCCCACTACCCTGATGATTACTGATTGCAAAGACAAAACTACGGCGCATATGCAAACTGAAAACTGAGTGAGTACATTACTGAATTGAATGTACACAGTGTTTTCACGTAGAATAAATGATACTACCCATGATCCAAATAGAAGGTCATAAGACAAGCTGATACCTCCATTTCCTGTCAAAATATATTGTCATAGTTTGAAATTGAACAAAAAAACATAGTTACCCATAGCAAAATTATCAAAACAAATTTTGGTTATTTCAACTAAATGTTAAAACATGTTTAAATTCTTTTGAAATATCGCGAATAAAGCATTTGTCTACAATTATCTTCGTGTTTTGTGGCGTTTATTATTGTGTGATATAAAAGAAATCAAAAATAAATAGGTTTAATAATTGCTCTGTTCCAAAACCTGCAAGAAGCTACTACTTTTTACTACGATAACATTTTTACCTTTATGTTATCGAAAAAAATAGTACAAATTAGTAGATTCTTGCAGTACTGGAACAGACCAAATATGTATGTAGGTCTGTACGATAACCCTAAAGTTTGTACAAATTTGCACAAACTCTTACAAAATGCTGTTCGATAACAAACTTGTAAAGTAAAAGAGAGCGAATTTGGAGACAATAGTGAGAGAATTTTGGAGAGTTTTGTTTACAAGTTTTTGCAAGGAAAATTTTTCTTGTAAAAACTTGCAAGTTTGATCAGCTGATTTAAATTCGAATGTTTTGTGACGGACTTCTTGGCAAAAACATAAACAAACGTTTGGTTATTAAAATAAATAGAAAAAGGGCAAAATTATTAAATAAATTATGGAAAACGATAATGTAAATAAAATAACTTATTTTGCAGTTTGTGGTGACTACTTTTTTATTTTATTATTTATTTAATTTTTTCCGCCGACTTCTTCAAATCACCCGACTTCTTGCAAGTTTTTGAAAATTGCTGTTCGATAACAATCTGCAAATTTTTAGCTTCGAGAGAGTAGGATTGGTTGAGAGACGTTACTGAGAACTTGCTGAGTACTTGCAAGTACTTTTCACTTGCGAAGTTATCGTACAGACCTATTTTCCCAGCAAAAATTTGCAAGTACTCAGTCACAAAACTCTCCAAAAATCTCTCCAATCTCGCTCTCTTTTGCTGGATAATTTTGATATCGAACAGCATTCAGTAAAAATTTGTACGAATTTGTACAAATTATTGGTTTATCGTACACACCTATTAACAGGATGTACGAGATCTACAATGCCACTTTACCAACATGAGTGAATACCGCTATTGTTAACAATGTTTCTAAAAACTATTTTCAAAGAAAAGTGCAAAAACCTTGTTCTACTAAATTACTAAAATAGCATAAACAGCGACAAATTTGGAAATTATTGATCGATTATTGTGGTGCATCATTTTATGCTCACTTCAAAAATGTCCCTTTTTTCGGCAAAATTTTAGTATAACGGTACTGTATGCCATCTTAAAAACAACTTTTCAGCCTACAAAATTGTTTTTTGAATTGTTAAAAAATCACAACTCGTTTCCAAGTTATCAACGTTTACATTTTTATTTCAGGTTGCATCATTTTCAGTGACAGTCACAGTATAACCGGATTTAACAAATCCACTGGATTTCCTTTGCGTATACGTCAAATAAATCCTCACTAAGAAGGTCAATAGTACGTTTACACTTATAAATCCAGTCGATTTATAATGTCAATTCCATAGTATATACGTCAAATAAATCGTAGTTCTAAATCCACTGCATTTTATTTGACGTATATTAATTTATGATATGGAAAGATAATTATTTTTGTAGCAATGGATAATCAAATAATTTTCGTAAACAACCTTCGATTGTTAAATTAAATCTTATCCGCCAAACTTCTTGTTTGTCAAATCAGCTGACTTCTTGCAAGTTTTTTGCAAATTGTTGTTCGATAACATTCTGCAAATTTTTAGCTTCGAGAGAGTAAAATTAGTGTAGAGAAGTTACTGAGAAGTTATCGTACAGACCTATTAAATTTTCAATAACAACAAAATGTCTGTTCCAGAACTGCAAGAAACTACTAATTTTCACTATTTTTTCCGATAACATAAAGGAAAAAATGTTATCGTAGTAAAAAATAGTAGCTTCTTGCAGATTCTGGAACAGAGCAAATGTTGTTTTTGTAAACTTATTTGTTGATGTAATTCATGCATATACCCTATATAAATATGCTTTGCGTCTTTGTACATAAAGGCCATGGTACAATAATACAGGTAGCATTATCATGCCAGCTGATGGTAACATAATGTGTCAACTGCATTGAATTGATGTCAAATTTTGACACTTTATGTTACCAATAATTGCTGATGCAGCTACCTGTATATTTGTACCATGATAAAGGCCTGGGTACCATGGTACAATAATACAGGTAGCATTATCAAGCCAGCTGATGGTAACATAATGTGTCAATTGCATTGAATTGATGTCAAATTTTGACATCTTATGTTACCAACAATTGCCGATGCGGCTACCTGTGTATTTGTACCATGCTGGGTACATAACATGGTACAATAATACAGGTAGCATTATCATGCCAGCTGATGGTAACATAATATGTCAATTGCATTGAATTGATGTCAAATTTTGACATCTTATGTTGCCAACAATTGCCGATGCGGCAATTTATTTTTTTTTATTCTTTTATCAGAAGTTAGCAAGGTAAGCAGGCAAGGCAGCTTATGTACTCAGCCATTTAAGGCTATGTTTATATTTGCTCTGTTACAGAACCTACAAGAAGTTAAGGCCTGCGTACATAAGCTGCTCTGCCTGATTGCCTTGCTTTCCTGTTTCATTTTTGACATAATAAAAATAAAAGAATAAAGAAGGCCGAGGAAATTTCGAACTGGGTTGCCCTTTTCTTTTTTATTCTTTTATCAGAAGTAAGCAAGGTAAGCAGGCTAGGCACCTTATGTACGCAGGCCTTTACTACTTTTTACTACGATAATTTTTTTCATTTATGTTATCGAAAAAAATAGTAAAAATTAGTAGATTCTTGCAGTACTGGAACAGACTAATTATAGCCTTTAGCAGGGTTAACCTTCTTAATGAGGATTTATTTGAGGTATACGCAAAGGAATTGGCATGTGAAACCTAGTGGGTTTGTTAAATCCGGTTATATATAAACGAATTATAATATGCTCTGTTCCAGAACCTGCAAGAAGCTACTATTTTTTACTACGATAACAGTTTTTCCTTTATGTTATCGGAAAAAATAGTAAAAATTAGTAGATTCTTGCAGTTCTGGAACAGACCAATGGTCTTTAAAATTTACGTCTACTTGCAGAATGGCTTTGGTACATAAGAAGCCTGACATTTCCTTCTTAGCCCTGCGTTTACACATGGCTGGCAAACGAATAAAGAACTGGCGTGCCAAATTACACAGAAATTGGGCTTTTGCATTTATTTAGGGACTTTATTTAATTAGTGAACTTAATTGTAACAAAATCGTCTATAACCACTGTCTTATATTGCCTGCCCAGCTGTTTTCTTATTCAACCAATACTCCCTGTCAATGCTACCACCACATATGAACCACCACCACGATTTTTGCACTTTTTATTTTTTTAAACATGCTCCTTGTACTCACGCTTTCCAGCTTACGTTGTTGTTACCTCACTTAGGCATAATACGCCTGTTTTTATGCCGTCCATACGAAGGATGTGTGTGCGTGTGTGCATGCTTTACTTATGGAAATTCTGAATCTATGCGGCTTAAACAAATATCCTCACGGTCATTTATTGTTAGGTATGGATGTATTAACTTTATGTACGTACTTTATTATTTCCATTTGCGACGATTTACTCTGAACAACTGAGCATGCGACGTTCTGTATCCGTTATTTTATAACAGGTAAAAGTAACCTACAAGGATGAATCTTTGTAATGTCTATATGTAGTAGAGATGTGGTATGTTTTTTCCAAACGATTCCTTTATTTAGAGCACTACTAATTTTGATTGTGGTGCGCAGTTCAGCATGCGCACTATGCTAATAATTTTCAATTTCTTGAGAGGTTCTCTTAATTTTCAGCGTTAAATATAATGCATATTTACAATTTTAATGATAATCGAAAGAAAATACCCAGCAAAATTATTTGGAAGTCATCGAGGCAGTTAATGTGCCTATTGTTTGAGCTTGAATGGCAACAATGTGGGCTGGAATTTTTGTTTTTATAGAAACGAACATGATCAAGACATTTGCTCTGTTCCAGAACCTGCAAGAAGCTACTATTTTTTACTACGATAACATTTTTTCCTTTATGTTATCGGAAAAAATAGTAAAAATTAGTAGATTATTGCAGTACTGGAACAGACCAAATAAAGACCTGAACAAATGCATTTTCCAAAAACATATGCTAATAGTTCCACATTTTGGTTACAGATGGCTACACAACACACTGGAATTGATAACAGCAATGTCAATCGTTTTTGATTCCCATATCTCGCGGCAGAAAACATTAACGTCGTGTTTTGTGGCTGAAATTTATTTCTTTTCTTTTTTTATTGTTCATTCAATGAAAAAATCAAAAGCGAATGCCGTCAAACTTGAGTTTTAATGTTTTTCTTGTCAATATTCCAATGAATAACAGTTTTCGTTTAACAGAATGTTGCTATGACGTCGTAGCAACAGAGGTTAACTCCACCTACAGTTAATTTTTCACAATTGACTTTTCCTATCTTATAATATTGACATCTTTGTAGTAAAAATGAGTAGAGTCTTGCAGTATGGATCATCGCATGGTGTAATAATATAAGGCGTAAGTGACAATCATACGGTTTTGAACTTTTTTATAAACTGAATTGTCTGAATATATGAGGACCTACCCCCAATATTCCAAAAGTTAATAAATAGATTTCCAATCTGTTCTATTCAGTGCCGCATAATAAATATATGAAGTGTAGAATGTATCACATTAAGTATAGAGTAATTTCGATGCCAATTAAAATTAAATTTTAAATCTTTTAATTTATTTCCTGTAAATTTTTCTGAACTATTTTGGAAAGGCCCTAGTATTCAAATGTAGTTGTCATTTAGTTCCCATAAAATCATGTTGTTATTGTACAGAACTTTGATATAAATGGCACGTATATAATTTGCTTTGTTCCAGAACCTGCAATAAATACTATTTTTTACTACGATATCATTTTTCCCTTTATGTTATCGGAAAAAAATAGTAAAAATTAGTTGATTCTTGCAGTTCTGGAACAGACCAATTATGAGTATTGACAAACCACACATGTCCAGGTTTTGCCAAGTTTAACCAAAAGACAAAAGAGAAAACTAAACAACAAATGAAAGAAACAAAAACCAATTGTTCTATTCTTTTTTTTAATTTTTCTTTACATGTTGATCTTCTGAAGATCTTCCATATGATTAATTCCTGGGGATTCGCTTCCCAGACACAGTTACTTTATGCTGGGGATTCGCAGAAGATTGTTAGGTGCGCTCTTCCGCGATTGAATTGATCATCCCCGCGAATCTCAAATGATTATTAAGCGATTAATATTTTTGAAAAATGTTTGCAGGGTGGTTTCACTGAAACTTTTAGGGATTCTTAAATCGAGTTCCCCACTACAGCAACTTCATGATTTCACTCCAGTATGGACATCGACCTAGGAACCCTGGATTTCATGAAACCATCTAGTGTGACCAAGGACATAGAGAAAGTATGAATGTATTGGTGAAAATGGTTTGTAACTTTGCTATTGTCTTGCCAATATTGTCTGTGTGTAAACGCCTAGTAACCATGCGTTTACACATGACAAGACAGTTGAGTTCATGTATTGATTGTCAAAAACCCAAAACTTGCCTGTGTGACGTAGGCGTCCAGACAACTGCAAAAACAGTCATGGTTTAATAAGAAAGGTTAGCCAAATCTTTATGTCAATTTAAATTTTGTGCAAATTTGCACAAACTTTTGAGTTATCGTACAGACCTATTGTCTTGCCAATACTGTCTGTGTGTAAACGCCTAGTTAGTCCCGGGCCACACTACAGTAATTTCACTGAAATTTTGATATGAAAATATGCGTCTCTAGATCGACGTCCATAGTAGAGTAAATTCATAAAATTGCTGTAGTGGGGAATTCGATTTAAGAACACCTAATTTCATGAAATTTTTTAATGAAATTCACGCTAGTGTGGACCGGGACTTAGGAATTCAAGAAAAACAAGGGTTCTATAGATTTTTTTAATTTAAATCTACCTCTTTACTTATACCCATGGCACAATAAGAAGGTACAGCGCCAAAAACAGCTGATTTTCAGACTAGTTGTCAAAATGCATTATTGTGAATAAAATCTCATACAAAATGTAAACAAGCAATTCACAGCACTGCATTATTGTGATCAAATTTGACGTTTGGTATGATTTGATGTAACACCTTCTTATTCCACCATGCTTATACCATGAAAACAGTTACAAAATTATGAATGAAAATCATCGAGTTCTCTTCGTTTTCCGTTCACTTATTTTGTTTTTGTACATATTCTTTTGTTTTAAGCTGAATTATCATCTCACTTCTTTTTCACAAAAATTTCAAAATGTTGTTAACCCGATTGTCTTTGAAAAAATGATATACAGCTGGGAGACAAACGACAAATATATGTATGTGTTAGTAAATCAGAGTTGTATTTGAAGACAAACTGTATGGTGTAAACGCCTAGTAAAATTCACTGAGAGAAGTTGCTGGAACTTGCTGAGTAATTATTGCTGGGGAAGATATCGTACAGACCTATTGTTAACTTCACAGTGCATATCGCTCATTTACTCAAAGAGTGACATAACACAAAAAATGCGTTTTCCGGGTTAGAAATTTCTACATTTTCTACGACTTCTACTTTATCTTTTGTCAAATTTTCATGTCGATATATCTAAAACTCAACGAGTTACAGGTTATTTACTAGGACTTTGGGATGGTTCATGTAGCTATTTTATTTTTTGTGTAGTAGTAATTTTAAGTTGGGATGTCAAATTTCAATCGGCAACTTTAAACGCGTTTTTCTCGAAACTTGATTTTTTGAAATGTGTCACTCTTTGAGTAAATGAGCGATATCATAAATCAATCTAATCGTTTAAATATTACCTGTCAGACAGCACGAGATCGACATTAAAACCTAAAATACAATTTCCAAATGTTATTTAACAGAAAACTACCACAGTTTTAAGATGTAAATTTTATGTATCTATGTTTAAAAACATTGTCATAAATGTCAAAAAAACGAAATCCAGACCAAGTACATACATAAATCCATATGTATATTCAAATGAAATCTATACAATGTTAATAAACACCATTTTTATTGTTTTTCAGTTGCAATAACTTTAAATTTAACAATCCATAACAGTCATAAAATATTCAAATATGTAGCCGCATTTGATAATAAGATGAGATTTTTATAATGTGGATATATGCAATTAAAACAGTATAATTTTGTCGGTCCACACTTCGTCACACAGCTTTGCACTGTGGTTAGTTACAATGAAGAAGAAAAAACCCAAATGCCCCTAATCAAAGGCATACAAACATAAGCCGTGTTCCGTTACGTGCCTTTGGCCAATCGCTAATGCCTTTTTACCACTTTTTACCCGCAAAGTGTTCCCTTACTTTTAAAAGCATACAATTTATATGATAGTGGTTCACCACTTTTACCATTTTTGCCACTGTTACCATTTTTAAAAGTAAAGGAACGGACCAATAGATGCTAGACATAATGCATGCAACAAAAAAATGTTTATGAAACAATATGCCTTATCGATAACTTCGCAAGTAAAAAGTATTTGCAAGTTCTTGCAACTACTTGCAAATACTTCTCATTTCTCTTTTAATGAACAAGTTTGTTATCGAACAGCATTTTGTAAAAGTTTGTACAAATTTGTACAAACTTTTGAGTTTTCGTACAGACGTTATGTATAGAAACATTACCCTTAACAGAAACAATGCAGGTTGCAGTTAATTCAAAATCGCATCCAAGGAGGAAAATTTCATGTAATGATATCTGAAACGAAATTTATGAATTCAAGAATCTATTCCAGAAGAATCCTATGCCAATTGGATCGGTTACAACGTGTTAAGGAAGGATCGCACCAGAAGTGGAGGTGGGAGATTAGCTTTCCTATTGTACCAGTCTGTCTAATACAGACCTATCTCGCTTGAGCCTGTCTCTAATGACCCGTACATGGAATGTATGGGGTAGCAGTCAGGTGTGGAACTGCCGATATAGAGTTGCTGAACGCATACATCCCGCCGAGAAATAGTTGTATCTCAGATTACGAGCCTGGCATTAGCCCGCTTTTGGAAAGTCATAATCGTCTGGTCTTTAATGCGAAAACGGCCAGAGGGGTACAGCGCTGGCTGAGCAGATTGATAGTTCTACATTTTGCACGGTCAATGAGGACGCCCCTACCAGAATTAGAGGAGAGTGTCACAGTTCGCCAGACATAACCATAGTGTCACCTGGTCTGACAAATGACGTCCCCTGGCAACCCGTCATTTCCCTTGGATCAGACCATCTCCCGATAATTGTCTCTATTAGCAGACCGACCGATTTCAACACATGTGAACGCCGCACGTTCGTCTATCATAGGAAAGCTGATTGGCCGAGTTTGAGAGAATTCAACAATCACCGCTTCAGAGAACTGCCCAATCCTTCTGGTGTTCGGGTAGCGGAAAGGACGTTTCGAGACATCATCACAGCTGCAGCCGCTTGCCATATCTCTGCTCGTCGAATACAGCAGAGGCGACAGGATTAGCAAATGAGCGTGATGAGCTTCGTCGAGCCAACCCCAATGACCCCATAGTCAGGGAGCTGACACTGGAAGTTAACAGGCTGGTCGGCGAACATAAGCGGAACAAGTGGCTAAGTCATCTGAATAGTTGCAACATTGGAGCCGGTATAAGTGAATTGTGGGCAACGGTTAAGTCACTCTCGTCCCTGGAAGGATGGAAGATAGGACCTCTGTCACGTTTGGCGAAGTTACGTTGACTGACCCAAAAAGGTGCGCAAGTTATTTCAACCGACAGTTTATCGAGCACCCCGAGAGCGACAAGGCGAACAGGAGAGTACTACGTCGCATCAGATCTCTTCCTGCCGATGATGAACCTGCACAGTTTACAATGGATGATGTTGCGAATGCCATCAGGAACGCTAAATTATCTAATGCGTTGAGCCCTGATGGAATCTCCATAGTAATGCAGAGGCAGCTGGATGAGCCAGGAGTATCTCACTAACGTTCTCAACTTGTCGCTAGCCACACTTGTTGTTCCCGAAGTCTGGAAAATGGGCAGGGTGGTTCTGCTACGGAAGCCAGGCAAGGATGCCAGCAAAAGTATATCTTACAGGCCGATTTCGCTTTTGTCGCCCGTAGCAAATAAGCCTTAGCCCTCCCCAGTATAAGGAATAGCTGTCAAGTTGCTGATCATCAGTATGGGTTCCGTAAGCAGCACAGGAAGACAACAGCGCTGCACGCCATCTCCACATATATTTGTCAAGGACTCAACCAGATACCGCCGTGTGACTTATCAAAAGCCTTCCACGCTATTTGAGAACATTGAGCAGACAACCCTCCGGCCAAGCTTGAAACGATGGATAGTCAACTATGTGTGTGAACGTCAGTCGTACGTGGAATTCAGGAACAAGAAGTCCAAACCCCGTAGAGCGAAGCAGGGAGTTCCCCAAAGTGAAATGATATCTCCGGAACTGTTTAACCTCTACCTCTCCTGCATTCCACCCCTGCCGACCGCATCGAGATCTTAACGTATGCGCATGATTGCACGATCCTGGCGTCAGGTACCTTCCCTGATGACATTTGTGAGAGACTGAACTCCTATTTGACCGATCTAACCACCTTTTTCCACTCGAGGAATATGCAGATTTCCGCCACCAAATCTACAGCCACTCTGTTCTCCACATGGACAGCGCAGTTTGGAAGAGAGTTGAATGTCGTGGTCGACCACAAACTGCCCCAAAATGTAAGGGGTCACATTCAAGCGGTGTGCACACGCCACAGCTATCTGAGACAAACTGAAAAGTAGGAACAAGGTCCTCAAGTACCTAGCCGGCAGCACTTGGGGTGCAGATAAAGAAACCAGTTTGGTCCCCGAGATGATGTGATACGAATTGGAAAAAGATTCAAACCTCTCAGAATGCCGCCCTGAGAACAGCAACAGGGTGCCTCTCAAGTCTTCAGTGGACCATCTTCATGAGGAGGCAAAGATTCTTCCAGTAAAGCAACAAAATGAGATGCTTTCGTTGCAGTACTTGCTTGGGTGTTACCGTGAAGTATATTCTTGCTCTAGAGAGGGAGGTCCAACAATATAGGAGAGAACCCCTAGATCAACAGGCATTTCAAGCAGGTTTAAATAGTATTCACATGGATGCAGTTGTTATCCCCCTCTATCGCACTGTATCTCTGTACTGCATCAGTATGAATGCTATCCAAGCTTTGCCTGATAGGCTCGTTAGTTTAGAGGTTGACGTTTATACATTTTGACCTCTATACATTCCATTAAATCGTGACAGGGATGCTCACTGCGATAACACCCTAGCGGGTACTGGATCGACAACATCTTGTCGTGTTGATGCACCGGTAAAACCTTCGACTTCTCATGAAGATAGTCCACTGCTGTCATGAGAAGACACTCTGTTGCAGTCATCAGGGCGGCATAATGGCAGATTTGAATTTCTTCCACTACGTGGCATAAATATTTGTATACCGCATTGCTTACCACATAACGTCCTATTTGTAAGAGTTCTGCCGGCCAGCGACCTTGTTCCTACTTCTGATCTTATCGCAAATAGATGTGGATTGCGCTCAGGAGTTAATCATGATATCGAATGTTACAAAATTTTGGGGTAGTTAGCGGTCGGCATCCTTGCGCCATCGGCCACTATATTCAGTGGGAGCCTTATTCCTGCGGTCCAAGTGGTGAATGGTGTGGCAGTGGATTTAGCGGCGGATATTTTCATATTACTCAGATGGAAAAACTATACTAGGTAAGCTATGTAGACATTTAACCTATCACATATGTAATCGACGATAGGGCACGATGTCAAGATCGTATAATTATCCTCATACATTACGTTCGACTATGTATATGTTCGGACACCAATCGTTTGTGGAATTCAGACTGGCGTCCACACATATATTTAATTATCCAACGTTTCAAATACGGTTGGAGAGTGGTCTTCTACATATCCTCGAAGAGCTTGGCATGGTTGACGGTATCGAAGGCCTTAGATAGGTCAAGTGCCACCATGATTGTTCGGTCGCACGCTCTGTTCTGGTTCATTCCTCTACTGATATGTGTGCATATGGCGTGTAATGCTGTTGTAGTACTATGCATTTTTCGGAATCTATGTTGATGTTGGACAACTGCTTCTAATCGCGGGGTGGAGTAGTGCCTATAGAATATTTTCTACTGGCGACAGGAGGATATATATGTCAACAGAGGTGAATCGGTCCTGGCTGGGCTTCAGTAGCGGGTTTTAGTCTTCGCTAGGGCTTCAAAACATTCTCATTGCAATACTTCAAAACTTGTTTGCTGGTTAAATTTTAGTGAAACGCCTTGATTTTGAAAGAGTATATGTTTTATCATTTTTATTGGGGCTGAAATTTTAAACTTTTGTATAATTTTTTATCAGGTAGGTTGCCCTTTTCCTTTTTATTCTTTTATCAGAAGCAAGCAAGGCAAGCAGGCGAAGCAGCTTATGTACCCAGGCCTTTAAAAATTTGTTAAAAAATAAAGAAATACAAACTAAAGTTGCAAACATTGCGTTAATTCACGAGACGGAAATTAGTATTGGAGTGAAGTTCGATCCAAATCACGGCTTTTGATACAGTGTTTTGGATTGAATTTAAATGCAGTCTAAAGATGTTATATTAATGCAAGCCATTCCCAAATATCCCGGAATAAAAAAGGATTTGTTATTAGTGTAACCCCCATACCTAATATTTATCGCGACGTACGAAATTTATACATCATTCCACCACAAATGTGATCTTGGGGCGTCCGTATTACCCAAATACCTTATGATCGAAATCCCGTTTAAAACACAAAACCGCGATTAAAACATACTAAACCTTTTTTATTCTTAGACACAAATAATAGGTGTACTCAACAATTGGTACAAGTCCAGTAACTTCTTGTAATCGAATAAAGCCTGGGTACATAAGCTGCATCGCCTGGTTGCCTTGCATTCCTGCTTCATTTCTGACATAACAAAAATAAAAGAATAAAGAAGACAAGTAAGAACGACGTTAAGTTCAGCCGGGCCGAACTTGTTATACCCTCCACCACGAGTTGTATTGAAGTATAATGGAATAATTAGTTTCCTTTCGTGTATGAAGAACGCTTAGGGCCTGTTTCACTATGTCGAAAGAAAATGATTGCGAACGAAAAACATCTAACTTTGGTTTTCCTAGCAATTTTGACTTTGTGTTTGCTTTAAAACAACTACAAAATTTAAAAATCATACACGAGTTTAGTTGTTTTTCTTTCGTTTTTATTTTCGTTCGACATAGTGAAACAGGCTGTTATTTATTAAGGGCCTGTTTCACTATGTCGAAAGAAAATGATTGCGGAAGAAAAACACATAAACATTGCTTTTCATGGTAATATTGACTTTGTTTTTACTTCGAAACAACTACAAAAAGCTAAGTAGTTTTTCTTTCGTTTTCATTTTCGTTCGACATAGTGAATCAGGCTGTAAGTCTTACAGCCTATTTCTGTATGTCGAAACGAAAATGTGTGCGAATGAAACACGCCCAAACTTTAGTTTTCGAAATGTTTTTACCTTTGCTTTTGGTTCAAACTAAAAAAACAAAATTGAAAAACACACAAAAGTTTGGGCGTGTTTCATTCGCACACATTTTCGTTTCGACATACAGAAACAGGCTTTTAGTGCCAAATATTAGTTTTCGAAACATTTTTTACCTTTGCTTTTTCTTCAAAACAAAAAACAAAATGAAAACATGCAAAAGTTTGGACGTGTTTCTTTCGCACACATTTTTGTTTCGACATACAGAAACTGGTTGTTAGTCCCAATTTACATTAGGCGAGTTTACTTGCGGCAATTGTCAGTTTGTAGATGAGAGAGGGGGCTGAGAGGCAAAGGGTTACCATATGCCTCACCTCTCTCTCCATCAAACTGACAATTGCCGCAAGTAAACTCGCCTAATGTAAATTGGGACTTAATACCAAATTGCAGCAATTTCGGTAAAACAATGTGAGGTACCGTTCTTTGGGGGCTATTTTAAAACGTCGATCTATACCGACAAATTTCTGGCGGAACGTTTTTAGACTCAAAGAAGACTAAATACCAAAATAAATAAATACCTAAAAAATACCGAAAATCAAGAGGTACGCTTCTATGGGAATATAGGAAGACGTTGACCTGTACTGATAATACGCTTCTGTAATATTTTATAATCTCTTGGAAGACTAAATAACGACTTTCAGTCATTTCGGTGGAATATTGACGTCACAACCTTCAGTATTACGAAAACCGGAAGGTACGGTTCTAAGGGGGCTATATCGAAACGTGGACCTATACCGACGAATTTTAGTCGGAAATTGGGGGCAATATGAAAGCGTGGAACTGTACTGACAAGTTTCTGAGGAACAGTTTTATACCACCAACGAAGACTGAATACCAAATTTCAGCCGTTTTGGTGTATTATTGAAGCCATAACCTTCAAAATACCGAAAATCGGGAGGTACCTTTCCATGGGGGCTATATGAAGGCGTGAACCTATACCGACAAATTTAGATAGGAATGATTTATACCCTAAATGAAGACTAAATACCAAATTTCAACCGAACAAACCGTTCTATGGGGGCTACACGAAGGCGTGAACCTATGCCGACAAATTTATAGAGAAAAGTTGTATACCCCGAACGAAAACTTAGTACCAAATATCAGCCATTTCGGGGTGATAATGAAGCTAAAACCATCAAAATACCGAAAATCAAGTGGTACCGTTCTATGGGGGCTATATCAAAACGTTTACCTATATAGCCCATTTGCAATACCAAACATCCTAGTAGTAATAGAAACTTCTATATCAAATTACAAAGCTCTATCTTACGAGCTGTACCTTGATTTCAACGGACATGGTTATATCGACTCAGAATTTTACAACGCAATTATGGGTACTTTACACGATATGTGTTTTACATATGGGTTGTCACTTTTTATATACAAAATGTAATACGCAAAGTGACAACCCATATGTAAAATACATATCGTGTAAAGTACCCATTAGGCTTGCTATTTCCACAATAAAATAAATCAACGAAAAATTAAAAACAGATAATTTTCATGACGAATAACTCACGAATAACCGCAATGTTCGCAACTGTAGTTTGTATTTCTTATTTTTAACAAATTCTTAGAATTTTAGACACCCTTTTTTTCTACAAAGTGGCGCAAAAGTAATCTTCAGAAGTTTTTTGGCGGTAATTTAAAAAAAAAAATTAAAAACTTTGATTTTTCTTGTGAAATATATTTATTTGTTCTTTTAATTTTTTTTACATCAAGTCGAGAATATCATTTCAGATAAATGGCCTCCGCCACAGTTTATTGTCATTTGGGCCCTTTTTATGGCATTTTACATCACTTTGGCCAAAACTTCCGGCGATAGGTCCTAACATTCTTGGCGGATATTGTCTTTAAGAGCTGAAAGAGTCTGAGGCTTGTTGACATAAACCCGCGACTTCAAAAAGCCCCACAAAAAGAAGTCTGGAGCGCTTCATCACTCATGATTATTTTTGATGAAAAATCATTAAGAATGGATTGATCGTATGTTAGACGCGATTGGCGGTCAGCGTTTAACAGCTGATGCACCGTCTGGACTTTGTACGGAAACATCTTCAAATATCGTATCAAAATTCGTTGTAAAGACCGTCAACTGATACCCATTTGCGTGGCACGTCGTCTGGTCTATATCGAAGGCGCCTCCGTGACATCCTCGGCTACAGCAGCACGGATACTGTGGGGTCAGCCATGCCTGGCAGCATCTCGTGTTATGCCAGTCTCTTCGAGGCGAGCGGCTAAACGTCTGCGACGAAATTCACGTTGTGCCAAAGTCACCGACCGATTATTAGTCAAATAAATAGTCACCAATATTCCGCGTTCTGGAGCAGTGTAGCGTATCATTGTTTATCAACGTGTATTTCGCATGTGTTTACTACACAAATGTCAAAACAGAACTGACATTAGTGGCCAATCTCAAAAATTAAAGCATTTTCTGATAGGAGGATTACTTTTGCGCCACCTTGTATTTGGAAGAAATGCTGGTTGTAGGGATCAACAATCTGGCTTTCTAATAGGGATATTTAAGCAAGTGCTTATAAAATGTATCGAAAGGAGTGCATTTTTCATAACTCCGTGTGGACTGCATCGAAAGATGTAGTGAAATCATATATGTAGCTCATTTAGACTAGCCATAAATCCTCGACTGGATTTAATAAATCCAATACAAATATCATTGTATTTAGATATACATTTTGGAGGATTTAAATGGCAGTCAGCTGATTTTTGTTCATACGCAATTACCAAGCGTCAAAAGAATTTTTTTCAAAATGAATTCGTCTCAAAAAACATACGTCAAATTACAAATTTATTGTTTAATACCGAAAATGTTAGCACATTATGCTACTAATGCTAACTAAAGCGCAGATAAAGAATTATTTTATCGCAGTTTGGTCATCTAAACTAAATAAACGAATTATTTTATCGCTTTGACATCGTAAATATTAGTCTTGTGTTTGGTTTACATTCGGCGTCTTTTCGTGATTTCGAAGGCGTTTCGTGATTTCGCGCGGAATCATGCAAAATTTATCATGATTTCGCATACAAAAATGAAATCATCTCATTTCGTGATTTCAGCGAAATCAACATCGAAATCACAGTACACATGATATACAACCTTGCTTTTGCCTAAAAAAGTACCAAAAGTCGCAACACTTTTCACGTATCACAATAAACAAGGTAGATGTGCGAATTGCTGAAACAACAAATTTTAGTATCAAAATTTGTAAACAACTTGAAAAATATTAAATAACTATCTTACAATGCTATTTTTCATTGCGTTCCCGTACTTTTTTAATGGTAATTTTAGAAAATAGATCTAATTGTAAAAAATTTTCTCCCCCATACAAATTTCCTAAAAATACGGAAACGGGAAATGACGGAAATTGCAAAAACTCCAGCAAAAATGTCAAAATCAACGTATCAGCTATAATATTAGATACCAATGAACATATGAACATGCTTGCTGCTAGTTTCTAATAGGCCAAAATTGTATGGCAGAAAACAGGAGAAGAGGGTGTTATTCGGCGCTATTTTTGTTTAAAGAGAAGTGCAAGTCTTGCTAGATTTCGGAGTACGGGAACGCATTTTTAGCACTAAACGGGACAACTACTGCATGTACTAATATTTTGTAGGTTCTGAGCACAACTTTTATCTATCAAAATTTATTATTATGATGTCTCAACTATAAAATCATTATTTATTTTTTTTTTATTTTTTGGTACTATACACAATTGATATGATATATAGATAATTTTTTAAATAAAGTTGTAAAGTTCTGTATTGTCGAATATTTTTGATGTTTAATTCAATTTACAACAACTTGTTTTGAAAATTCATGTTCAATCAGCTGCGCATATGCATCTACCTTGATCATTGTCATATGTTTGAAATCAACAAAAAATAAGTGTAAACACCGGGGTGTATTTCAGGATTTCGTGAAATCCAATGGATTTTGGAGCGCAAGTGTAAACTTGGCATTGGTCGATTAAAATAAAATCAACTTTGTACATCAAAACAAATTTAATTTTTCCGCCTTGTTTACAAATTTTTACATTTTTAATTATTTTTAGTGTAGCATTTCACCGATGCATCTACCTTGTTTCTTGTGCCAGCTTGCAACTTTTTGCATTTTCTAGCAACATGTTGCAAAAAACAGAGTTGCATACGAGGGTTTATGCCAGATTTAAATCAAATCCACTCAATAGGACGATTTGTTTTTGTATGGGTAATCTGGTAGATTTTGGCAATATTTAGCAAATAAAACTTGATAATGTGCTAAATCCGGCTAATGAAGTCATATCTAAATGGACTAATAACTCAAGAATCTATTATTTTTGAAATTTCGACAATTTGTTGCTTTATAAATTTGTCAAAAGATTCAAAAATATGCTACCATTTTTACTACGATAACATTTTTTCCTTTATGTTATCGAAAAAAAAATAGTAAAAATTAATAGATTCTTGCAATGCAGAGCAAGAGTATATTCTTGCATGTTCTGGAACAGATCAAAAGTGTATCTCGAAGCATTGAAACAAATTTGATTTTGAATTTTTTGTTTCTATTTATTTCCTTAAATCAATCTATTTTTTAATCTAATACAAATTTAACTATTTTATAAAAAATTACCTTAAAACTAAAACAACTATTAACAACTACTAACATTTACTTTGTGGACAATGCAATCTTTGGAAAGGGATGACTTTCAATGTATTCCAAAGATCTAATGATGTAATCGGGAATTGGTGGTGGTGTGGGTAAATGTTCTCCTTGGGGTTGATAACCATTTTGATCGGCAGTGTAGGTCAATTGAATTGCTTCGCCTTCAGGTGCGGTATATGAATACGAACCGGTTGCCGATTCACCACCTACTCCATTTTCAGCGAAATTAATACCATTGGAAGATTCATATTCGAAATTGTAACTTCCATCAGGATTTACAACATTGACATATTTCAAGGTCTCGGCTGTTTCGTCGGCAGGATTAGCTGGAGCACAGAAGCCCAAAGCAATGAGGGAAGCAAGAACAAGAACCTGTAGAAAAAATATTTTTTTTAATTTATATTAATTTTTCTTTAATTGACACAGAGGAATAGGAAGAACTTACTAATTTGAACATTTTTGCTAGTGTTATTGTTATTTTGTGTGATTTGTGAAGCTCTGCTGTATATTTGCTACTGAAGCGTTGTCTAATTTATACCCATGGTTTTATGGCGCCAGAATTTATATGATTTTCGATTTAGTTTGGCTTATTTGTAGCATTTAACCAGTTATTCGCTAGTTTTTTTTTTTTTTGTGGTTCTCTTTCTTTGTTTTCTTCTAATTTTAGCAAGGCATTAATTTGTCAATTTTCATGCGCTTTTTGGGTTTTTTTCGATTCTCAACTTTGACAGCTTCATTGAATTTGAATTTGTTGCTGTTTTTGGTATATTTGTATATGGAAATAAGTTGCTATAGGAGCAGTTCTTGGTCCATCTAAAATCAAATTTAAAACATTTGTATAATGATTTGCAAATATGTGCATTGCGTTCTTTGTGCATAATCTTTTAAGAATCAAAATAAGAATTATGTCGGAATTTGGTTCTTTGCAGAAATTTTGTTCATGGACATAAAGATTTAACATTTGATAAGCATCATTCAAGGCATATTAAATAAGGCAATTTGTAGAGACATGATACATATTCACCGATTTTTAAATGATAACATCAATACTTCATAATATTTGAAAAAATTACACATTAATATCGAAGTTAGTTTTGAATTCATTTGATCTTTATCGCCTGCTCAAGGCTTGGAGTAACTTTGGAAAGCACAGTAGAGCATGGAGCAGACGACACGTCGGCGATTACTTAGCTATGAATCGAGATCACAAGGATGAAAATTAACAGACAGCAAACGGTTAGACGGTCGGACTCAGAATATGTTCACATCTGCAAGAATCTACATAATTCCTCCTGTTTGCGAAAGGATATCAAAGTCAAGGTCAACGGTAGAATACATACAAAAGTGAACCTGAGTATAATTTTGATGGACAAGCGTACTGATGATGGAGATAAAGTTACAGTAGGGATGTTCGTTTACTCAACAATTTGTAAAAATTTGAACAAGTCCAGTAACTTCTTGTCAACGACGAAGGTGTTTGCATTGTACTGTAGAGAAAGTCCCGGTCCACACTAGATTGATTTTCATTAAAAAATTTCATGAAATTAGGCGTTCTTGGATTGAATTCCCCACTACAGCAATTTCATGATTTCACTCTACAATGGAATACGATCTACAATTTTTAAAAATTTGAACAAGTCCAGTAACTTCTTGTCAACGACGAAGGTGTTTGCATTGTACTGTAGAGTAAGTCCCGGTCCACACTAGAGTGATTTTCATTAAAAAATTTCATGAAATTAGGCGTTCTTGGATTGAATTCCCCACTACAGAAATTTCATGATTTCACTCTACAATGGAATACGATCTAGAAACGCATGAAAATTTTTAATGAAATTGAAGCTAGTGTCGACCGGGACTAAACAAACAACATCCAGTAACAATTTGTACATATTTTGAGTAAACGAACACACATAGTTACAGTGGAATGCCTTAAAACCCCAGTATCAGCGCGGACCCGTTCTCGGGAACAACAATCTCGCACATCTGTGGTCGAAAGTACTGCTACAAGCACACAACCGAAAGGAAAAGAGATGAGAATAAATGGAAGATTAGGGAGAGTTTATTCTGGACCCAACCAATAGAGACAGGGATCGACATCAAAAGCAAAACAGACACAACCGTTGAGAAATTCTGTACAAAATAGGATATCTACAAAATGGCGGATGAAGCGAATGAGAGTATCACAAAGCTCCCAACGAAAAGGAAGCAGTTGTCAGGTGCTAAACGAGGAAAGTTCAAGAAATACCAGGTGCGACTTTATAAAACAGTAGCTGTGTCTTTTTACGTGATAATTTGTAATAATTATTACTAATGTTGCAAATTTTGACAGTTGTGTAAAGGAAAAGTTGCAGAAAAAAATGTTTCAGCAACATTTAGTAAGTAAAAAGACACCCCTAGTATGATCTTAAGAATATCAAAAGCACTCCCTCAACTTCAACGGATTAGGCGAGGAGGACTGGATCTCCCGAAGAACAGAACACTGCTAAACTATCGAAGAAGAAAAACAGCTTCCCACCTTCACCTAAAACTCGTCAAGGCCATGCGGAGGGGGCTGTATCGAGTATATGGTGCAGCCGCCTGATTTCATACAAGGCAAGGATCGTTGACACAAAAACATCTGCCCAGCAAGCAGCGCATAGGCCCGCACGACATACGACAACTTTTTCAACTGGCCTGCCAAGTCTACTCAACTAACTCCAGTAGATCCGAGGTTACATGTCAGCAAAATATTCACAATCCTAAAACAGGAGTAGACCAAGAGCTAGATTTAGCAGGAAAAAGAGCATATAAACATACCAAATACGGTTACAACAACATCTACAGACTCGACAGTAGTAGAGGACCATCAGGAAGCCATCGGGAAAATGGTCAACGACAAGTTGTTCGATCGGTCCGAATTGAACTCTGACGCACTTTGGGAGGCAATCAGCAGTATAGCAAATCCTTGGGAGGGTGGCAAACTGAAGCTGGTGAGATCAAAGTTTAGAGCTGCAAACTCGGAACGGAGCTCAAGCTCGTTGTCTTTGGCAAACAGAACGAAACTTTGGAAGTGAACAGAAGGGATGGCTCTCTCCTTGTGGTGGGAATTCACGATGTCTCACTGGCCAGTCTGACAAAGATATCAGCTTTGTTCCTTTACTTTTTTAATGGTAAAAGAGAAAAGTGTCAAAATTGTTCAAAATTGCTCTTTCATGAACATTTTTACCAGAAAAGTAAAGGAACGGAAAATGGTAGATCTGGTAGCAATGTCAAAAAGAAACATAAAAAATCAATTTCCGTCTTTTATTTCACAGTTTTTAATTTAGTATTGTCAGCGTTCGACTTTTTCTTCTGTTTTTCATCAATTTTTTTCTTCATTGTGAAATAATCGTCAAACAAAAGTCGAAAAATCAGTTCTACCACTTTTTACCTGCAGAAATTTGTCTGGTAGCCTGTAGTAGAAGAGAAAGGCATATGTGCGCTCTCTCCTCTCTCACTCTCTTAAAAATTGCTGCCAGTTTTACCACTTTTTGGGGTTAAGCATGGTGGAATAAGAAGGTGTTATGTCAAATCATACAAAACGTCAAATTTACTTACAATAAATAATGCATTACTGTGAATTACTTGTTTACATTTTGTATGTGATTTTATTCACAATAATGAATTTTGACAACTGGTATGATGATCAGCTGTTTTTGGCGCTGTACCTGTATTATTGTGCCATGGGGTTAAGGAACGCTTTGCATGTTAAAAATGGTAACAAAAGGTAAAAATGGTAACCTCCGGTAAGTAAAGAACACAGCTATCAATAGGGATAATTGACTATAAAGAACAGAAAAAAACGAAAAAAATGAAACCAAACAGATAATGAAGTTGCGATATTTCGTGGGTAGAACTATATGTCGAGTTGCAGGACAACTCATTTATCAGAGCGTGTGCCACAGCTCTGGCAATCTCATTTATGCTCGTACGAGCGTATTCGATCACCGCGCAAAATGTGCAGCTATCAATTTGCTCGGCCAGAGCTGAACCCCCCTGGTCATTACCTAGGAAGGAATGCCAAAGTTCACGATGAGCATTGAAGTCCCATTGCACCAGACGGTTATTGCCGTTCAAAAGCGGAGGCCGTTGCAATTGAATTTGAGGAATGATGCATTTTCGGGGCATGCAAAACAGCATGTGGTGTTAGATACTATGTTTGTTGTCATTGGGGAGACTGTTGGGTGTCTCTATACACCTTGATGACTGCCATTCATGTTGGCAACATGTGTAATGCTTGAGACCATTAGCCCCTAGCGGCTAGTATAATGCTGTAAATCACAATGTTGATAGCCACCGACAAGTCGATCAGACTCCTTCCGTTCTAAGATGTTTCACTGAACACTCTCACATGTCCAACACCCACAGAAAATATATTCTCTTTTCAAATTTTTCCATTAAAATTGAAAATAAAAATATTTTGTATTGACATTATTTTTTTTTTTGTTCGTTACTGTATTTGAACTTAAAAATAACAATTTGTCTCCAATAAGAATAAACAAATAAATCATTTCATTTCGAGATTCTTGATATGCAAATGCAAGATCAGAATAAAAGCAAACAGTAGCAAATTTAAGAATCAATGAAAGTAAAAGTAAAGCAAAAAACACAAACAAACAAAATAAAGTATATTTTTTCGATAATAAAGTATGGTATTCATACATTTCACAGTTTTCGATTTTAATAAATGCAAAAATTTTGATTGAGATTTTTATTGTCTAGATTTTCTAGTGAAAAGTAATAAAAATTATCACACGCAATTGGTTGCTGAGAAACTTGTCATTTGTTCCCTTCACCGTTTTAAATCCAATACAGAAATGTTCCAAAGGAAACTGGTTTATAGCTGGTTTACATTACGAAATCGAGTCGATTTCAAACTGTCAATTCCTTTGCGTATACGTCAAATGAAAACTCAAATGAAATCAATTCGATTTCGTTTGACGTTTGAGCAAAGGAATTGACAGTTTGAAATCGACTCGATTTCGTAATGTAAACCAGCTATTAGAGTTTGTTTAGTTGCAGCAACAAGAATATATAAAAATACGTTAGTAGTATAGTCATCCTCCTCTGCAACGATTTTTTCCCCAATATGCATTACAAAGAAAGTACAAGGCCGATATAACCGCTTTACAGAAAGCACGATAGAAAGGGAATGGCGTAGCAACTGATATCTCCGGAACTTTTTAACCTCTACTGTATTTCGTCTTCTCCAGACGGCATTGAGATACCAACGTATTCGGATGAATGTACGATCTTGGCATCAGGTACCTTCCTTGATGTCACTTGTGAAAGGCTGAACTCCTACTTTACTGATCCCAGCAAAATTTTCGATGACAAATCATGGGTGAAAGTGACATGGCATCGATGAAAATTGGGATGAATCACCGATGAAATTTACAAGGGGGTGACACACGCTTTCACACTAATGCATTGGATCTGGATTTCCAACAATCAGAAATAAATTTTGCGGACCAATTATGTAATTTGTTGAATACAATACACAGATGATTTCTATCACCAGATGTCATTTTTCTTTATTTTTAAGTAATTTTCATGATAGTCTTTATGTGTTTTTTAATATATTATATTGATCTGTCGAAATCATAGTTATCTCTTCCCATGGCTGCAAGAAATTTCATTCAACAGTTGAACTCGAGTGGATTTCGTAAATGTAAACTTACTATAAACTTTCACGACTTCATTTGAACTCATGCAAAAGAACCAGTGAAATCATGATTTCACATTGAAGCACTTCCATTTAATTTTGTTGGCATGTTACCATCTATTTCCATGCGAAGAATATGCAAATATTTGTCATAAATCTACGGCCACTTTCTGTACAGCGCATTGACAGCTGAGTGAGAATAGAGTTGAATGTCATGGTCGATGGTAGAAGAATTCCGAACACTAACTACCTCAATATTGCAGGAGGAGTACGCGCAGGCCACAACTATCTACGACAAGCTGGATGTAGGAACAAGTTCCTCAAGTCCCTGACCGACAACCAGTGTTGCCGAATTTGACGATTTATCGTAATTTTGACGATTTTTTGGCCCAAAATTGAAAAATGACGATTTGACGATTTTATGGTCCAAAATGACGATTTTTCACTTAAGCCAGAAATGCATGAAATAAAAGACGATAACTACATTTTGACCAAAATTGCACGAACGATTTTAAGGAAAACAATGTCCCAAATCCGATTTTTGAGCTTTTTTAATGTTTTATAGCAATTTCTGGACGGAGTGGCTATATTTAGGCACATATCTGGAATACAGGTATTTTCATAGTTTTTGCCCCACATTCAACTTATATCAGCTGAAAATTTTCGTTTACTTTTATTAATGTATGAAAATCTTCCTTGAAAAGTTTCCAGATAAAATATTAATTGTATCTATTTTGTTGTAAAAAAACTTTGAGTCCAGCATTATTAACTTCCTATTAATGCCCCTTTAAGCTGTCAACCAGTTTTGAATAACAATTTTTATCGATTTCCGACTGCCCAACAACCAAAATGTACGTGTACCGACAAACATGGGCGGTCACACGGTCAAGAAAGCCATATTTGAGCTAAGCTGTTATTCAAAATGACAATGTGTACCCAGCTTTACCATTCTGCATTACTGCAAACTCCATAACCATAGGAAACAGAGTGTTTTTATAGCGGTATTTAAGTGATATTTGGTTAGATTTATTGCTGTGGGTTGTATATCTTATGTTGCCAGTCTCATTCACAAAAATATCAGCGAAAAATCGCATTAAACGGTAACCAAACCGAGTTTTGACTATGTTGACGATTTTCCACATTTTGATGACGATTTTTTTTGCCGATTTCCGATCAAAAACTGTCGGCAACGCTGCCGACAACACTTGGCGACCGCACTGAGGACTGCAACATGTCTTCAGTGGACCATCTGCATGAGACAAAGATTTGTTCCAGTACAACAATATAATGGCATGCTTTCGTTGCAGTACTTGCTCGGGTGTTACAGCGAGAGCCACCCTAATCACCAAATTCTACATCTGCCAATGCGTAAACTGCAGCTACTCTATAAAGAATCCGAAAATTTCAGATACAGATTCGACGATCATAATCCTTAAAACGTTTGTGGGGGGTCGTCAACTTTATAGTTTTTTCTTTGTGTTACGAAGATACTGTTGACCTTTGGACTCTATTTTATTTGTGTATAATTTGGTTTGAGGTCATATTAAAAATTAAAAACGAATGGGGTTTCTTGATTTTATTTTATATTTTGTATTCGTTAAATATTTCGATCATCTTTGATGATCATCTATCAATTTTTCTTTGAAAACATTGTTCTTCCACTCTTCTCCAATTGCAAATATTAGGTGTGTACGATAACTTCGCAAGTGAAAAGTACTTGCAAGCACTCGGCAAGTTCTCAGTAACCTCTCTCCACCAATTTTACTCTCTCGAAGCAAAAAATTTGCAGATTGTTATCGAACAGCAATTTGCAAAAACTTGCAAGAAGTCAGCTGATTTGATAAACAAGAAGAAGTTGGCGGAAATGATTAACTAAAATAAATAATAAAATAAAAAATAGTCACCACAAACTACAAAATAATTTATTTCACTTACATTATCGTTTTTCAAATTTTATTTAATATTTTTTCTCTTTTTTATTTCTATTTATTTTAATAACCCAACGTTTGTTTATGTTTTTGCCAAGAAGTCCGTCATAAAGCATTCGAATTTAAATCAGCTGATCAAACTTGCAAATTCTTACAAGAAAAATTTTCCTTGCAAAAACTTGTAAACAAAACTCTCCAATATTCTCTCACAATTGTCTCCAAATTCTCTCTCTTTTACTTTGCAAGTTTGTTATCGAACAGCATTTTGTAAAAGTTTGTGCAAATTTGCACAAACTTTTGGGTTATCGTACAGACCTATTAACTGAAAAATATCAATTCAATCCATGAGGATGATCATCAAAGATGATCCAAATATTGGATGAATAAAAATAATAAAATAAAAACAAGAAACACCATTTGTTTCTATTTTTTTCTTTGTATAATTTTTATGGGCGAACGCGCGGCGCATGTTACCTCTCTACCTTTAACGAGTGTCAGAAGGCAGCCTCCAGTTGACACCACGGGTTGGCCAGTGTCCACTTGAGATGAAAGAAAGACCATGACTTGTAATCCCAGCAAAATTGTATGGAAGTGGTTCCATGAGATGCCATGATTTCACTGGATCTTTTGCATTGGTTCAAATGAAGTCGTGAAAGATCCGATCTTTTCATCAGCATTTGGACCAATTCAAAGGAAGTCGTGATAGATCCGATCTTTTCCTTAGCATTTGAACCCATTCCATCGATCCAATAGAGATGAATTTTGTGTTTTTATATTAACATATGTATATATTCTTTTATTTATCTAAATATGTACGTTTAAAGCAATGTAAGATTTATTATGCTAGGAAGTCCCAACCATTGAGCTAAAAGTAGACTCGGACTGCACTCTTTGGTATTAGTTGTGTTCCTTTACGTGCCTGAGGTTACCAATTTTTTACCCGCTAAGTGTTTCCTTACTTTTAAAAGCATACAATTTATATGAGTTCAGTTCACCACTTTTACCATTTTTGCAATAATTATAATTTTTTTAAAGTAAAGGAACAGGCCAATTATAAAAGTTTCCTTGTCTGCTCTAGAGAACCCTGCTCAACAAGTCGATTTGTAGATCCCTACCTGTTGCGGAGACAAAGATGTCAATATTACAAGATAGGAAAAGTCAATTGTTAAAAATTAACTGTAGAGGGAGTTAACCTCTGTTGCTACGACATCATAGCAACATTCTGTTAAACGAAAACTGTTACTCATTGGAATATTGACAAGAAAAACATTAAAACTCAAGTTTGACGGCATTCACTTTTGATTTTTTATTAAATAAACAATAAAAAAAAGTAAAGAAATAAATTTCAGCCACAAAACACAACGTTAATGTTTTCTGCCGCGAGAAATGGGATTCAAAAACGATTGGCATTGCTGTTATCAATTCCAGTGAGTTGTGTAGCCATCTGTAACCAAAATGTGGAACTATTAGCATATGTTTTTGGAAAATGCATTTGTTCGAGTCTTTATTGCTATACGTCTTTGGCGGAGGATGTAAAATCTGTTGCGTGCAGCGGCGTTGTTTAGACTGCAACAGCCGGGACGGCCGGAAGTCAAGTTTCTCACTTAAATTTACAACCTGTTGCTTGCCAAACACATCGTTCCAGAAGTCTGGAAAATAGGCCAGCTACTGAAGCCCGAAAAGGATGCCAGCAAAGGTGAATCTTACAAACCGATTTCGCTTTTGTCGCCCGTAGCAAGGACCCTTGTGGCTATAGTTCTTCCAGCATCTGAAATAACTTTCCAGGATTCGTAAGCAGCACAACAACTGCGCTGAAGGCCATCTCCGTATTAGCAGAGGACTCACTCAGAGCAAGCCGTGCTCATAATCTAGAAAGAGAAGTCTAACGTTACAAGAGAGAACCTCTAGATCAACAAGCCTTTCAACCAGGTTTAAGTAGCATTCACACGAATGCAGTCACAGATGCAGTAAACAGTTATCGTGTGAATGCGGTCCTTGGAGAACATCCACCATCTATCGCAGCTGAGAAGCGCCAGCTGTCAGGACAAACCAGAGTAGTTTTGCGTCAATACGCTCGGGATGATGCAGCCGTCAAAATTCCTATAGGGCAAGTACTGATGACACGACACGCTGCTCCTTTTCAATTGTCCTACCAATCCTGCTAAGATACTTAAGTTTGCAGCTTTGTGGTTACAAACCATACAAATAGCGAAATAGCCACATTCTTATGACTGATAGACCCAGAGTCAGATTAAGCAGAAAAATGAGAAAACAAACATATTAACTACTGTTACAACATCGAGAACAAACTGCAATTATAGATGTAAACTTTATGATGATAAATAAATTATAGTTATTTCATTAATTCCTTTGAATTAATAAAATAAAAAAAATGAAAATCATTTTTCAATACAGCATTTTCCATTTTCCGAACAAGACGTGAAAATGACATGCCAAAGGGTTGGTGAAAATGACATGCCAAAGATTAGTGAAAATGCTATTCTTGGGAATTGGTTAAGATGCCATGCCAAAGAATTGTTGAAGATGCCATTCCATCGAGTTAGTAAAGATGACATGCTTAGGATCTGAAAATGAATTGCATCTTTTGGGGGTCACGCTCTTGTAAAAAGAATGAGTCAAGATGCTGAAAAAATGACATTCCATTTCACTCTTGAATAGCATCTTTGGCATCGAACATTTTGCTGGGATGTTAATGCCAGTTAGGGCCTTGATAAATTTGCCATGGACTGTGATTTAGTTTTTAATTTTAACCATGATTTTATTTATTGCATAATAAATATTGTGCTGCAGGCTTTATGTAGTTTTATTTTAAGCAATAAACAATGAAAAAACCCTATATTTTCCCTATGCTATTGAAAAAACAGCCAATAAAACTTTAAGCGAAAAATTTAACAAAAAACTTGTTTTTTATTGCCAAATTAAATTTATGACAAAGTCGAACCGTTAGACTACTTTTGGCAATAAACTTAATAGATTTTACATTATTGTGATTTGAGTTTCTTTGTATTTAAAATCACTATAATGTATTTTGATAGCAAACATCATATTAAATGGGTGGACTTATAGGCCGATCGTGTATGACCTTGAAAAAGTCACTAATTAAGAATAGGCTCTATTCGATTCATGGCCAAAATCCTAATTTGACAACATCAATTATGACTGTCTTGACTTAAAGCACAATTATATCTAACAAGTTTTACAAAACGTACGTCATTTAAGTTGCATAGAATATCCGTCATAAATGATTAATTTGCCCAAATACTTGGATTAGGTGCAAGTGTAAAGTGATTTTGACACTACTTTTCAACGTTTTATTTGTAATATCCACTGCTAGTAAGTCCCGGTCCACACTAACGTGAATTTCATTAAAAATTTTCATGAAATTAGGCGTTCTTAAATCGAATTCCCCACTAAAGCAATTTTATGATTTTACTCTACTATGTAAGTCGATCTAGAGACGCATAATTTCATGCAAATTTTTTAATGAAATCACTCTAGTATGTCCCGGGCCTAAGGATGTTCGAAAAAAGAAAACCTGATAAGAAAAGTAAAAGATTTCACTATTGGTACTAATTGTTATAGAATGTTGTTAACAACATTTTTGACAGTTTTTTAATCCGCCAAGAGGATTTATTTGACGTATATGCGATGGAATTGACATTTGAAACACAGTGGATTTCTTAAATCCGTTCATGTGTAAACCTTTTATAAACATCAAACAACTAAACCATGGTATAAGTAAAGAGGTAGATTTAGATGAAAACAAATTATAGAACCCTCGTTTTTCCTGAATTCCTAAAACGTCAAAATTACTAAATACAAAAGCAACAAGTGGGTTTGTTTACAATACATTTTTTGAGCATTTTATAAAAAACGCGAAAAATGAATGAAATGTCAAAGTTTCTCCACATAATCGAATAGTGGAATCCATGCAAATGTTCTAAAAACAATTTTAAAAATCATTGAATTCGATTGCTTTTAAAATTGTTTGACATAATTTTTCAAGCAGCATACACACATACACAGATTGTGTATATAATTTTGAAGTTTTAGGAACAGTCGAAAGAAAAAATTTAAACTGACAGGTAGCTTTAGCTAACCTTTTTAATTATATCATGAACTAAACATTACATTAGCTTCGTTCCAGTACTTTTCTAATGGTAAAATGTTCAAAAGAGAAAACTGTCAAAAATGAGTTCAACGCACACATTTTTCAAAATGTACGGGAACGGAAAAATGGCAGAAACGTCAAAAAAATCTGGAACAAATGTCAAAGTCGGCGTGTCAGCGAATCGGAAGCCGGCAAACATGTTGCACATTTTTGCTCGCTCAAATTTGTCGTGTAAAAAGTTTCTAAAGAGAAAGCCATTCAGCGCCATTTTTGTTCAAAGAGAAGTGAACATTATGCAACTTTTTTGGTGTACGGGAACGCATTTCGGGGAAAAATGTTCAAAATGTGTTATATGTGTAAAAACTTTTTAGTTCTGGAACGCTTTGGGAATATCCAGTGAGTCACAGTCAAAGGTATACACTTCAGTTTCTTCCATTAAAACTGCGATTGCTAAGAGTAAATTAATGAAAATGATTTTGTTCCCGGTCCCGGTCCACACTAGTGTGATTTCATTGAAAAATTTAATGAAATTATGCTTTCTTAGATCCAGTTCCACACTCAAGTAATTTTTTTGGAATTGCTGTAATGGGAAACTCGATCTAAGAACGCCTAATTTCATGAGATTATAGCTTTGTTTCAGAACTAACAAGTTTTTACAATTTTTGCCACTTTTACACATTTTACCCGGAAAAGCGTTCCCGTACACAAAATAGATGTAAAGTGTTCACTTCTCTTTAAACAAAAATGGCGCTGAATGACGCTCTCTTTAAAAACTTTTTAAACGACAAATTTGAGCGTGTAAATAATAGTAACATGGCTGACGGCGTCTGATTGGCTGGTACGCCGACTTTGACAGTTGTTCCTGTTTTTTGACGTATTTTCCATTTTTCCTTTCCCGAACTACATATTTCAAAAAACTTTTGTGTGAGAACAATTTTTTTACAGTTCTCACTTTTACGAGTTTTACTATAAAAAAGTACGTGAACGAAGCTTATTTCATTGAAATCACTCTAGTGTGGAGCATGGTACAATAATACAGGTAGCATTATCATGCCAGCTGATGGTAACATAATGTGTCAACTGCATTGAATTGATGTCAAATTTTGACACCTTATGTTACCAACAATTGCCGATGCGGCTACCTGTGTATTTGTACCATGGTGTGGAGCGAGACATATGCTCTGTTCCAGAACCTGCAAGAAGATACTATTTTTTAATATGATAACATTTTTTCCTTTATGTAATCGAAAAAAATAGTAAACATTATTAGATTCTTGCAATACTGGAACAGACCAATAGTGTCATAACTTAAAATTGATAAAATAAAATTAGCAAAATTCAGGTAAATTTAGATAAAAATTAACAATTGTTAAACAACATCGATTTCTACCTCTCAGTGAAAAGTATTCAAAATAAAAGTTTTGTTAAACAAAAAGGATTTCTCAGATGTTTAGCACTTTGTATGATATCCTTTGTTATAGTAAGTTTACATTTACGAAATTCACTCGATTTCAACTGTCAATTGCATTACTTAAACGTGAAATGAAATCCAATGGATTTCAGATGTGTTTTCATTTGACGTATATGCAAAGGAATTGACAGTTGAAATCGAGTGGATTTCTTAAATGTAAACGAAGAATCAATCGTCGCTTGCTTTCCAAATGTCAAATTATAAAGGAATGATAGAGCCTCCTAAAGGGGAACGCAAGCGGATTTGCAAAGAGGCTCTAGCATTCCTTTATAATTTTACATTTGGGGAAGCCGGTGCCAAAACTGGCATCAACGTCAAAATCAAAATTTTTTGACTTTGAAGTCCACAACTGAGCGTTGATGTGTGCAACACAAAGAGAATTAGAATAAGACAAATTTTCGGACGTCAATGCAAAACGCAAAATTTTACCCAAACGTTGGATGTGTTTACAGCTTTAGCCTTTTTATACCCTCAGCATTTATGCTAACGAGGGTATATGCACTTTCTACGGGCAAAATGTGCCTCAGCGAAATAATGGTTTTAGACCCCAAGTCGGTCCATTTATTTAAGTATCTTCTCCGCAACACTTTTGAACTTTAATCCTAATTCACATTTTTGTCGGCAAGTTCAAATGTCCCAAAAGGGCCACAAAATTCTGAAACGACCCTAAATATATTCGATCTGTCCAAGTGTAACTTAGGGTCTGCTCGAAGATCCTTTTGAAATGTATACTGATGCTGTTCGTTGTGGTTCTGTTTACAGCGATATTATGTTTTCCGTGGACAGTCCATCCTTCCTCGCACACTGGACCAAGAATTAAATGACTAGTGGGCGCGATATCTATCGAAAATATATGACTCCCAAAATAAGATCCACTTACATAATGGACCAAGTCGGCCCATTTATTTAAGTACCTTCTCCGCAACACTTTTGAACTTTAATCCTAATTCACAGTTTTGTCGGCAAGTTCAAATGTCCAAAAAGGGCCACCAAATTCTGAAACGACCCTAAATACATTCGATCTGTCCGTAGATGAAAGTTTCAATTCATATAAGCTGAGGGTATATCTTCATATGTCGGCAAAGCCGACTGATACTTTTTTACTTGTTGGTATAGATTTAAATAAGTTTTCGCTGCAAGAGATTTGAATTTTTCTCCATTCTTCTTGAAAGGCATTTTCAGGGTTGCTATTCTTTGGATGTTATGACTTCTTATATTTGCCTCCAAAATACTCCATAAATTTTATATAGGATTCAAATCCGGGAATTGGGGAGGTGTTTGAATCACTTTTGAACAGTTTTATACAGTCATATGTCGGCAAAGCCGACTGATACTTTTTTACTTGTTGGTATAGATTTAAATAAGTTTTCGCTGCAAGAAATCTGAATTTTTCCCCATTCTTCTTGAAAGGCATTTTAAGGGTTGATATTCTTTGGATGTTATGACTTCTTATATTTGCCTCCAAAATACTCCATAAATTTTATATAGGATTCAAATCCAGGGATTGCAGAGGTGTTTGAATCACTTTTGAACAGTTATATAGCATCCATTCTCGAACAATGTGTGATTAGTGCTTGGGGTCATTATCTTGCTAAAATTGGAATGTTGTCCCCAATCCCATTTTTTCAGCACAACATTTCAAATTATACTTCAGAATGTTTAAAGAACACATATTATCCATAATTCCTTCAATGAAGACAATAATCCTTACGGAAGCACTCATACAAACACATACCATGACAGATTCTACTCCGTGCTTTACGCTTGGAATTGTGTGTTTGCTATACCCCATACCTTACATGGTCCATCCGACCCAAACAGGTTAAATTTGCTTTAATTGGCAAAAATAACGGTCCGTTTGGATCTGTTAGAACCTAAGTCTTACCATCACCCATGGGCGAGCAAACATGTATGTTTCGTCAGCTGGTACTGTCCGATGACCTTTGCAATCGATTTTTTATGCAAACTAGAATCAGTAACACATATTGACCAAACCACCAAGCGCGCTCTGTCAGCTGTTTTGTTTTAAAAACCACCTTCTACATGCGACTTGACTGGTTTTTCGATACATTGGCCGGAGTCATAAATCATAAACTATTTTTGTTTTCTTAATGCGTCACGACCTATTAGCATGTCTTACTAATTATAAATTGTATATCAATGAAATCAAAATCATATTTTTTTATCATCGAATAATCGTTAATAAGTAGATTTATGTGTGGTGAATACATACATCCGTATATACACATGTAGATATGTATATTGTAAATTTAATCTTGGACCAGATCAGGCACACACTGCGCATACAGTTAAATGGGAATGATTGATATTAATCGCTCCAATATGCAAAGCTTCCTCTCTAACAATACATATTTAATGAGTTTTTTGTTTCAATTTGTTGTTGTTATTTTTATTAAATCCGAGATACATAGTTTAGCAACGGGTCAAATCATAAAATTGTATGCCAACAATAATAGTTGTTTTATGCACCCTCTAAAATAAATTATGGTTAGCAGTTGAGAACTTCTATGATATTCCATGATGTCGAAAGTGTAAGTAAAGAAAAACAGTAGATGTATTTGAGTGCCAGCGCATGCATCAGCGGACTTCGTGCAGCGAACGGAACCCTAAGCAACGGCGGACATCCCAATGAGTTTGGAAGATATCGACTAGAACGCCTGTTAAACTATGAACGTTTATTATGATTTAAACTGTCAATCCCATACAATATACGTCAAATAAAATCCAGTGGATTTAGAACTACGATTTATTTGACGTAAATACTATGGAATTGACATTTGAAATCGAGTGGATTTATAGGCCGTTTACATATAACCGGGTTAACCCAGTGGGTCTGGGTTTCAAATGCCATTTCCATTGTGTATACTTCAAATAAATCCTCATAAAGAAGGTTAACCCTGCAAAAAACTATAATATAAACGCCGTATAACAAGTGTAAACGTACTACAAGTAAGGATTTTATCCCATCAAATAAGCAACTGAAAATAATACCCCGGTTACACTATTGAAGGTTAACCCACTGGGTTTAATAGATCCAGTTGGTTAATCTTTGCTGGTTACACTTAGCTTCTCGAGGATATAAACTGTCAGCTGATGTTTGTTTACGTATACATACAAAATAACTGATAAAGTCGTGTGTTACACTTTTACAATTTCTCTGAGATATCATCCCCTCTTTGCTCATATTGGTATATTTTACACACAGGGATACATTTTTGTATCATGGTATCAAGCGTACTTTTTGTTAAAAAAGTGTCTAATGTAAAAAAATAAATAATTTTATGATTTTCAAATAACTTTAGATTTATTAACTCCATAAAATGTCATGCGACCAATCGTAAACGTGTAATACCCCGGTTACACTATTGAAGGTTAACCCACTGGGTTTAATAGATCCAGTGGGTTAATCTTTGCTGGTTACACTTAACTTTTCGAGGGTATAAACTGTCAGCTGATGTTTGTTTACGTATACATACAAAATAACTAATAAAGTCGTGTGTTACACTTTTACAATTTCTCATATGAGATATCGTCCCCTCTTTGCTCATATTGGTATATTTTACACACAGGGATACATTTTTGTATCATGGTATCAATCTTACTTTTTGTTAAAAAAAGTGTCTAATGAAAAAAAATAAATATTTTGATGATTTCCAAATAACTTTAGATTTATTAACTCCATAAAATCTCATGCGACCAATCGTAAACGTGTAAAACACGACAAACTCTATTGCAAAAACAGTTGAAACTTTTGGTACTTTTTGAGTAGAGTTGGATTTTTTTGCACAAATACCGAATACAACACTGTATTTTTGGTGGATTTGTGCCGGATTTAAAATAAACACAGTCATGAGAGGATTTAATTTTTGTATGGCAAATCTGGTCAGATTTGACCAGATTAAGCAATAAATCCTCATAAAGTGGGTTAACCCGGCAAAAAACTGTAGTGTAACCGCACTATAAAACACGACAAACTCTGTTGCAAAAACAGTTGCAACTTTTGGTACTTTTTGAGTAGAGTTAGATTTTTTTGCACAAATACCGAATACAACACTGTATTTTTGGTGGATTTGTGCCGGATTTAAAATAAACCCAGTCGTGAGAGGATTTAATTTTTGTATGGCAAATCTGGTCAGATTTGACCAGATTAAGCAATAAATCCTCATAAAGTGGGTTAACCCGGCAAAAAACTGTAGTGTAACCGCACTATAAGAATTGACACGCACAAAGTTTGCCGTGATTTAAATAGAAGCTTTGTTCCTTTACTTTTTAATGGTAAGAGTGGTAAAAGTGTCAAAATTGCTCTCTCATGAACATTTTTACCAGAATAGTAAAGGAACGGAAAAATGGTAGATATGGTAGCAATGTCAAAAAGAAAAATAAAAAATCAATTTTCGTCTTTTATTTCACAGTTTTTAATTTAGTTTTGTCAGCGTTCGACTTTTTCTTCTGTTTTTCGTCCATTTTTTCTTCATTGTGAAATAATCGTCAAACAAAAGTCGAAAAATCTGTTCTGCTATTTTTTACCTGCAGAAATTTGTACCCTCTCTTATAGTACGTTTATATATAAGAGGATTTAACAAACCCACTGGGTTTCAAATGTCAATTCCATTGCATATAAGTCATATAAATCCTCATAAAGAAGGTTAACCCTACAAAAGGCTATAATATAAACAGGCTATTACTCTCTTAAAAATTGCTGTCAGTTTTACCACTTTTTGGCACGGTAGAATAAGAAAAGGTAGCAGCAATACACAGCTGACTGAACTGGGTTGTAACGTTAGTGCCAAATTTCATATGACATTTTATACATTTATTTCTATTTCGATGTACATTGGGGACATATATTTTTTGAAAGAAAAAAAATATATCATTCGGAAAAAAACATTTCCCAGAAAGACTTCTTCATATCAATGATATGTACCCTCCTCCAAGTTCGAACGATAAGCCGCGCAGTAAATCCCCGCTTGTAGAGGCGATACAACGTTTGTAAATATGTGAGGTATTTTGTTAAAATTTTAAAAAATAGAGCCCTAATAAACATGTGCTTCTTTGATTTCTAAAACAAAACATTGAAACAGCTTCTTCTTCTATGAATTTCCAGCGACCCCAAACTTTTCTGCAAGAATTCTACTTTCTGCGAGAATTTATGCATTTAGTGGAATGATGTGGAAACATAAAAATTGAAAATGTGACGAATTTTCATTCATGTTTTCCAAAATATTCAACCAAATGTGAAGAATTATTAGTTTTTTAAATTCCAATAATTTATAGACATTTCCTTGTTTTGTTTACAAATACAACTGGCAGTAACGTTACAAACAAAAACAAATTCCTTTGTGCTTGTTGTTCGAGTTGTATTTGTTGTAGTATTAACTTTACCTTGTATTTGTTCTACCATGACTTTTTGGGGTTAAGGAAGGCTTTACAGGTTAAAAATGATAACAAATGGTAAAAATGGTAACCTCAGGTAAGTAAAGGAACACAGCTAGAGTTTTTGGGATGTAGGAGGAGGAGTGTAGAGGAGTTATTTCCTCACCTCTGTCTCCCAAAAACTCAATTTATTTTACGGAAAATGTTGTACGTGTGACTTCGGGCTATGTAGGGAGGGGACTGCCAATTTGATGTCACCAATTCGACTTGCATTTTCAGTTGTCACAGTGATGCCGTGATAAGCACGCCCGCCTTGTACTAAGAAAGTCTGCGGTTTAATCCCTGACAGGAACATCAAATTTTTCGACGATGACAAATGCCCTCAGTGTATTTAATGCTGGTTTATATTTCCTAAGTATTTCAGCCATGAAAAACTTCTCTAGAAGTGGGTCGTAAGACATACCCAGCAAAAAGTTTGCATCCGCGGATGCAGTTGAATCACTACAAGTGTACGGTACACTTATGAATTTTACATACACTCCATTTTGCTTCCACAGCACACAGCTAGGATGCACTCCATTTTCGATCCAAATCACAGCTTTTGATGTAGTGTTTTAGATTGAATTTAAATTTGCATTTTTATACCCTCAGCCTTTAGGCTAAAGAGGGTATTTACACTTTGATACGACCAAAATGTGCCTCATCGAAATAATGGTTTTAGACCCCAAGTATGTTTGTACGATATCCGTTTCAGACAATTTTGTGTCCGTCCGTCTGTCTGTCTGGCTGGTGCGCACGATAACTCTCGAACGGATCAATCGATTCGGTTCAAATTTTGGGTATCGAAATATTTTTTCCAGATTCGATTTAAGTTCGAAGATGGGCCATATAGGTCCACTCCTTCAGGTACCTCCCCCACAAATGTTCAAAAATTGTCGCAAAACTTGTGCGCACGATAACTCTTATAGGGAATAACCGATTTGGTCTATACTTTGCACATCGTGTAATTTCTACCAAACTTAGATGAGGTCCCAATATGGACTCAATTGGTCCACTCCTTCGGGTACCTCCCACACAAAATTTCGGAAAAGTTCAGTTTAGGACCTGGTCTCGAATCGCTTTGATTTTTGTTTACACAAGTTGTATTCGCTGTCCTCTATACGACGCTTTAAGTTTCATTAGGGGCAAGTCCATACTTCCTGAGAAAATAGCCTGAAAGTTACAAAAAAACCCTTTGACACCGTGTGTAGTGGTTGGAGCGCAAGATAACTCTCGAACGGGTCTGCCGATTCGGTCCAAAATTTGGCTTTCGTAATATTTTGTCCAAACTTAGTTCAAGTTCAAAGATGGATTATATCGGTCCACTGCTTCCGGAACCTCCCCCACAAAAGTTCGAAAATGTTTGTGCGTACTCTTGAAGGGAGTAACCGATTTGGTCCATACTTTGCACATTATGAAATTTCTACTCCTTCGAGTACCTCCCACACAAAATTTGGGAAAAGTTCAGTTTAGGACCTGCTCTCGAATCGCCTTGGTCTTTGTTGTAACATCTTGTATTCACTGTCCCCTATACGAAGGTACAAGTTTCCTTAGGGGCCAGTCCATACTTCCTGAAAAAATAGCCTGAAAGTTGAAAAACAAACCCTATGACACCATGCTTATGGGTGGAAGCGCAAGATAATTTTCGAACGGGTATGCCGATTCCGGCCAAAATTTGGCCTTCGTAATATTGTTTCCAAACTTAGTTCAAGTTCAAAGATGGATTATATCGGTCCACTGCTTCCGGAACCTCCCCCACAAAAGTTCGAAAATGTTTGTGCGTACTCTTGAAGGGAGTAACCGATTTGGTCCATACTTTGCACATTATGAAATTTCTACTCCTTCGAGTACCTCCCACACAAAATTTCGGAAAAGTTCAGTTTAGGACCTGCTCTCGAATCGCCTTGGTCTTTGTTGTAACATCTTGTATTCACTGTCCCCTATACGAAGGTACAAGTTTCCTTAGGGGCCAGTCCATACTTCCTGAAAAAATAGCCTGAAAGTTGAAAAACAAACCCTATGACACCATGCTTATGGGTGGAAGCGCAAGATAATTCTCGAACGGGTATGCCGATTCCGGCCAAAATTTGGCCTTCGTAATATTGTTTCCAAACTTAGTTTAAGTTCGTAGATAAACCATATCGGTCCACTCCTTCAGGTACCTACCCCACAAAAGTTCACAAATATTCGGAAAAATTGTGCGCGCGATAACTCTTGATGGGAGTGACCGATTTGGTCCATACTTTACACATTCGCATAATATCTACCAGATATAGATCAAGTTCGAATATGGACTATATTTGTCCACTCCATCCCGTACCTCCCACACAAAATTTTGGATAAGTTCACTTTAAGACCTGCTATTGAATCACTTTGATTTTTGTTGAAGCAACTTACATTCGCTGCCTCAATTACAATGGTAAAATTTGTTTCAGGGGCAAGTCCATACTTCTTGAGTAAACAGCCCGAAGGGTGTAGAAATCCCCTATGGCACCCCCATGGTCTATGTCGGTCCATTCCTTTAGGTACCTTTTCCGCAAAATTTTTGAACTTTAATCCTAATCAACATTTTTGTCGGTTCATACGACCAAAATTTTGAACCCCCCTAAATACATAAGTTTTTTGTGAAAAAAGTGTTTCAATTTGCATAGGCTGAGGGTATTTCTCTGTCGGCAAAACCGACTGATACTTTTTATACCCTCCACCATAGTATGGAGGGTATATTAAGTTTGTCATTCCGTTTGTAACACATCGAACTAATCATTTGCGACCCTATAAAGTATATATATTCTTGATCAGGATAAAATTCTAAGACGATATAGCCATGTCCGTCTGTCCGTCTGTCTGTCCGTCTGTTGTAATCACTCTAGCGTCCGCAATATTTGATATAGAGTGCTGAAATTTTGCACCCGAGGGTCTTTTTTCCATAGGCAGGTCAAGTTCGAAGATGGGGTATATCGGTCCACTCTTTGGTATAGCCCCCATATAACGGTACCTCCGGATTTGAGGTATTTTGACGTTCTTCGCCACATTTGCAGACCGAATTAGCTATAATTTGGCACTTAGGGTTCCTAGTGATCAACAAACTTATAACCCAAAGGATATGGTCATAGGTCCATGTTTTGTCCCCATATAACGGTACCTCCCGATTTTCGGTATTTTGAGAATTTTAGCCACAATTTTAACCGAACTATCTGCAATTTTGACATTTGAGGTTCTCAGTGGTCATGAAACATCTCCACGAAACATCGTCAACATAGGTCCGTGTTTTGGTATAGCCCCCATATATCGGTACCTCCCGATTTTCGGTATTTTAAGAATTTAAGCTACAATTTTTAACCGAACTAGCTGTAATTTGCCATTTGAGGTTCTCAGTGGTCACGAAATATCTCCACCAAACATCGTCAACATAGGTCCATGTCTTGGTATAGCCCCCATATAACGGTACCTCCCGATTTTCGGTATTTTGAGAATTTTAGCTACAGTTTCTAACCGAACTAGCTGTAATTTGCCATTAAAGGTTCTCAGTGGTCATGAAACAATTCCACTAAACATCGTCAACAGAGGTCAATGTTTTGGTATAGCCCCCATATAACGGTACCTCCCGATTTTCGGTATTTTGAGAGTTTTAGCTACAGTTTTTAACCGAAATAGCTGTAATTTGACATTTGAAGTTCTCAGTGGTCATAAAACATCTCCAACGAAACATCGTCAACATAGGTCCATGTTTTAGTATAGCCCCCATATAACGGTACCTCCCGATTTTCGGTATTTTGAGAATTTTAGCTGCAATTTTTAACCGAACTAGCTGTCATGATCGGTATTTTGAGAATTTTAGCTACAATTTTGTCTATTCAAAAATAATCGTCAATATACATATGCCCATGTTTTGGTATATCCACCCATATAACTGTACCTCCCGATTTTCGGGAATTTTCAGTGGTCACGAAATTTCTTCTCATGGGTCCATTTTTGAGGGTCTACATTGTTTTGATGAAACTACCTTCAATTCGACTCTTGAAGTTCCCTGCAGCTATAAAACTTTTCCGCCAAAAAAAGATAGGTTGACTCTTTGATATAGCCCCGTAGGTGGTAACTTTCACCTAGCAGAACACATTTTTTTAGATTAGATTAGATAACACTGTGCAACAAAATGGAGGTAAAAGTCTGGGGCACAGAAAATTCCTCTAGGGGATGAAAGGCCTTGGTGAGTATATTATGAACCCCGAAGGACAGATCCGCCGTGAGTCGAACTTCCGCGTTATGGCGTGATGAAATTTTTGTTAAAGACCCTGAGGGGCATCAGGAATTAGCGTTATATCTTTGTTCACTGTTGCTTAAGTGCTCTACAAAAACAACAAACAAAGATATAATGCTAATTCTCTTGAAAAAATTTCATCACGGCATAACGCGGAAGTTCGACTCATGGCGCATCTGTCCTTCGGGGTTTTTAATATACACACACCAACGGCTTTCATCTCCAAAAGGAATTATCTCTGCCCCAACATTTGTGTTCACAGTGTAATTTAAGCAATATTGGGAGGCAGTAATATCATTGTCGAAAAGTTGTTACACCAAAAATTGTGAAAGGACCCTAATTATTCCATTTTAATTAAGACTATTTTATGGTGGAGGGTATAAAAAGTTCGGCCCGGCCGAACTTAACGACTTTTTACTTGTTTACTTGTTAATCAGTCCAAAGCCATTGCGAAATATCCCAAAATAAATAAAATATATTTATTATTTGTGTAAAACAAGAACACAAAGAACTTTATTATATAAAAACAAATTAAAAAAAATTTCCATTAAATTCAATCACATTTGAGCTTACTTCCTCCGTTCTCGATTTAATCCAAGCGCATCTGATTTTCTTTCATCATCCTAAAGTTGTTTTATTTTGCCTTCCCATCACTAGTTCATCTTTCGAAATGGACTCCAACTCCACTCCATTAAAAATTCCGTCTCGTGAATTACCGCAAAAATGTTCGCAACTTAAGTTGTTATTTCTTTATTTTATAAGAAATTCTTCGAAATGTATACACTCTTGTTTATCTTTTGAAGAAATGTGTAGGGATGAACAAACTGTTTTTTTTCTGTAGGGATCTCTATAGCAACTGCTTATAAAATGTATCGAACGTAGTGCATTTTTGATAACTCTGTTGGACTACATCGAAAGGTGTTGTGAAATCATAACTCCAATTGCACAACTTCCAAAATTTTTTGCTGGGTACCGTTGGGACTCGGCGATAATGTGGGAGAAGTCCAGTGTTGTCGAATTTGACGATTGATCGTCATTTTGACGATTTTTTTTTTTTTTGGCCCAAAAAATACGGGTTTGACGATTTTATGGCCCAAAGTGACAATTTTTTGCGTAAACCAAAATTGCATGAAATAAAAATGAAAACTATGTCCCGGTCCACACTATAGCGATTTTATTGAAAAAATTGAATGAAATTAGTGGCACTAGATCGAGTTCAATAGAAGAGTAATATCATGAAATTGTCGTAGTGGAGAAAGAACTCGATCTAAGAACGGCTAATTTCAATGAAATCGCTCTAGTGTGGACAGTTACTGTTGACGAAAGTTATTAAGGAAAACAAGAGCTTAATTCCAGAACTAAAAAGTTTTTACACATTTTGCACTTTTTTCCCAAAATGCGTTCCCGTACACCAAAAAATTTGCAAAATGTTCACTTCTCTTTGAACAAATATGGTGCTGAATAGCTTTCTCTTTAGAAACTTTTTACACGACAAATTTGCGCGAGCAAAAATGTGCCACATGTTTGCCGGGCTCTGATTGGCTGAAACGCCGACTTTGACATTTGTTGGAGTTTTTTTTGATGTTTCTGCAATTTTTCCGTTCCCGTACATTTCGGAGAAATGTTTATGTGGAACTCATTTTCGACAGTTTGCTCTTTTGACACTTTTATCATTAAAAAAGTACTGGAACGAAGCTAAGGTTGCAACTTCGATTTTATGAGCTTTTTCAAATGTTTAGCAATTTCCAATCAGATTATATCTGGAATAAAGGTCCTTTAACGGTTTTTGTATCACTTTTGAATTATATCAGCTGAAAATGTTCCTTTAATGCTTGGTTTACATTAACGAAATCCACTCGTTTTCAACTGTCAATTTCTTTGCGTATACGTTCGTAAATGTAAACCAAGCATAAGATTGCTAATGCATGTACACACAGAAAAAAATGGTCACTCTAACATATGTCCCAAACATAACAACGCCTTTCATAAAGCAAAAAAATACTGGCTTTTCTGAGAGATTAAAAAAACAATTTTGGCGAGTTTTTTTTTATTGACTAACAACCACCACACACCACCAAACAAAGCAGAGACAAATTTTGCAGCATTCCGCAGCTGCGAGAGCCCTGTTGTTGATCTCTTTGGCCAAAATCCTCTCCAACCATAAAACATATGTTGGCACCTAAACATATTAAATTGAGATATGTTACAAAATGTTGGAAACATATATTTGTTTGGACACAAACAAATTATGTTTGGATCCAAATATATATTTGTTTGCAATCAGTCCCAAACAAATATTTATTGGATCCAAACATATCTCTAACATATATTTTTCTGCGTGTATATGTTCTAAAGGCCAGAACAGAATCAACCGCTGCTTGCTTTGCGTGCTTTCCAAATGTCAAATTATAAAGGAATTCCAGAGCCTGCTAGAAGGGAAGGCAGGCGGATTTGCAAAGTGGCTTTGGTATTCCTTTATAATTTGACAATTTTTTAAAGCAAGCAAAGCAAGCTACGATTGATTGTGTTCTCACCTTAATGCAACCTTCGTTTTAGATTAGGTTATATTTATTGTTGTGGGTTGTACATATATCTCTTGTAGTCAATCTCAGTGACAACTATCTGCGAAAAAACATTTTAAACGGTAACCAAACCTAGTTTAGAAACAGTTTGACGATTTTTCAAATTTTATTGACGATTTCTGATAATAAACCGTCAGAATGCACTGGAGATGTCTCCCTTGTCCCTTCCGGGATGCTTAGGGAACATATGTAATCCTTGTTTACATTACTTTCAACATGGCTGAATGGAGTTTTCCCTAGGAAAATTGGAATTCAGCCTGCCTGAATAAAGTTTTCCCTAGGAAAAGTGCACTTCAGCCTGTCTTAATGGAGTTTTCCCTAGGAAAATTGCAATTCGGCCTGCCTGAATAAAGTTTTCCCTAGGAAAAGTGCACTTCAGCCTGGTTGAATGGAGTTTTCCATTCGAAAATTGCTATTCAGCCTGGCTGATTGGAGTTTTCAATTGGAAAATTGCAATTCAGCCTGGCTGAATGGAGATTTCCATAGGAAAATTGCAATTCAGCCTGGCTGAATGGAGATTTCCATAGGAAAATTGCAATTCAGCCTGGCTGAATGGAGATTTCCATAGGAAAATTGCAATTCAGCCTGACTGAATGGAGATTTCCATAGGAAAATTGCAATTCAGCCTGGCTGAATGGAGATTTCCATAGGAAAATTGCAATTCAGCCTGGCTGAATGGAGATTTCCATAGGAAAATTGCAATTCAGCCTGGCTGAATGGAGATTTCCATAGGAAAATTGCAATTCAGCCTGGCTGAATGGAGTTTTCCATAGGAAAATTGCAATTCAGCCTGGCTGAATGGAGTTTTCCATAGGAAAATTGCAATTCAGCCTGGCTGAATGGAGATTTCCATAGGAACATTTCAATTCAGCCTGGCTGAATGGAGTTTTCCATAGGAACATTTCAATTCAGCCTGGCTGAATGGAGTTTTCCATAGGAACATTTCAATTCAGCCTGGCTGAATGGAGTTTTCCATAGGAACATTTCAATTCAGCCTGGCTGAATGGAGTTTTCCATAGGAACATTTCAATTCAGCCTGGCTGAATGGAGTTTTCCATAGGAACATTTCAATTCAGCCTGGCTGAATGGAGTTTTCCATAGGAACATTTCAATTCAGCCTGGCTGAATGGAGTTTTCCATTGGAACATTTCAATTCAGCCTGGCTGAATGGAGTTTTCCATAGGAACATTTCAATTCAGCCTGGCTGAATGGAGTTTTCCATAGGAACATTTCAATTCAGCCTGGCTGAATGGAGTTTTCCATAGGAACATTTCAATTCAGCCTGGCTGAATGGAGTTTTCCATAGGAACATTTCAATTCAGCCTGGCTGAATGGAGTTTTCCATAGGAACATTTCAATTCAGCCTGGCTGAATGGAGTTTTCCATAGGAACATTTCAATTCAGCCTGGCTGAATGGAGTTTTCCATAGGAACATTTCAATTCAGCCTGGCTGAATGGAGTTTTCCATAGGAACATTTCAATTCAGCCTGGCTGAATGGAGTTTTCCATAGGAACATTTCAATTCAGCCTGGCTGAATGGAGTTTTCCATAGGAACATTTCAATTCAGCCTGGCTAAATGGAGTTTTCCATAGGAACATTTCAATTCAGCCTGGCTGAATGGAGTTTTCCATAGGAACATTTCAATTCAGCCGGGCTGAATGGAGTTTTCCATAGGAACATTTCAATTCAGCCTGGCTGAATGGAGTTTTCCATAGGAAAATTTCAATTCAGCCTGGCTGAATGGAGTTTTCCATAGGAAAATTTCAATTCAGCCTGGCTGAATGGAGTTTTCCATAGGAAAATTTCAATTCAGCCTGGCTGAATGGAGTTTTCCATAGGAAAATTTCAATTCAGCCTGGCTGAATGGAGTTTTCCATAGGAAAATTTCAATTCAGCCTGGCTGAATGGAGTTTTCCATAGGAAAATTTCAATTCAGCCTGGCTGAATGGAGTTTTCCATAGGAAAATTTCAATTCAGCCTGGCTGAATGGAGTTTTCCATAGGAAAATTTCAATTCAGCCTGGCTGAATGGAGTTTTCCATAGGAAAATTTCAATTCAGCCTGGCTGAATGGAGTTTTCCATTTTCCATAGGAACATTTCAATTCAGCCTGGCTGAATGGAGTTTTCCATAGGAACATTTCAATTCAGCCTGGCTGAATGGAGTTTTCCATAGGAACATTTCAATTCAGCCTGGCTGAATGGAGTTTTCCATAGGAACATTTCAATTCAGCCTGGCTGAATGGAGTTTTCCATAGGAACATTTCAATTCAGCCTGGCTGAATGGAGTTTTCCATAGGAACATTTCAATTCAGCCTGGCTGAATGGAGTTTTCCATAGGAACATTTCAATTCAGCCTGGCTGAATGGAGTTTTCCATAGGAACATTTCAATTCAGCCTGGCTGAATGGAGTTTTCCATAGGAAAATTTCAATTCAGCCTGGCTGAATGGAGTTTTCCATAGGAAAATTTCAATTCAGCCTGGCTGAATGGAGTTTTCCATAGGAAAATTTCAATTCAGCCTGGCTGAATGGAGTTTTCCATAGGAAAATTTCAATTCAGCCTGGCTGAATGGAGTTTTCCATAGGAAAATTTCAATTCAGCCTGGCTGAATGGAGTTTTCCATAGGAAAATTTCAATTCAGCCTGGCTGAATGGAGTTTTCCATAGGAAAATTTCAATTCAGCCTGGCTGAATGGAGTTTTCCATAGGAAAATTTCAATTCAGCCTGGCTGAATGGAGTTTTCCATAGGAAAATTTCAATTCAGCCTGGCTGAATGGAGTTTTCCATAGGAAAATTTCAATTCAGCCTGGCTGAATGGAGTTTTCCATAGGAAAATTTCAATTCAGCCTGGCTGAATGGAGTTTTCCATAGGAAAATTTCAATTCAGCCTGGCTGAATGGAGTTTTCCATAGGAAAATTTCAATTCAGCCTGGCTGAATGGAGTTTTCCATAGGAAAATTTCAATTCAGCCTGGCTGAATGGAGTTTTCCATAGGAAAATTTCAATTCAGCCTGGCTGAATGGAGTTTTCCATAGGAAAATTTCAATTCAGCCTGGCTGAATGGAGTTTTCCATAGGAAAATTTCAATTCAGCCTGGCTGAATGGAGTTTTCCATAGGAAAATTTCAATTCAGCCTGGCTGAATGGAGTTTTCCATAGGAAAATTTCAATTCAGCCTGGCTGAATGGAGTTTTCCATAGGAAAATTTCAATTCAGCCTGGCTGAATGGAGTTTTCCATAGGAAAATTTCAATTCAGCCTGGCTGAATGGAGTTTTCCATAGGAAAATTTCAATTCAGCCTGGCTGAATGGAGTTTTCCATAGGAAAATTTCAATTCAGCCTGGCTGAATGGAGTTTTCCATAGGAAAATTTCAATTCAGCCTGGCTGAATGGAGTTTTCCATAGGAAAATTTCAATTCAGCCTGGCTGAATGGAGTTTTCCATAGGAAAATTTCAATTCAGCCTGGCTGAATGGAGTTTTCCATAGGAAAATTTCAATTCAGCCTGGCTGAATGGAGTTTTCCATAGGAAAATTTCAATTCAGCCTGGCTGAATGGAGTTTTCCATAGGAAAATTTCAATTCAGTCTGGCTGAATGGAGTTTTCCATAGGAAAATTGCAATTCAGCCTGGCTGAATGGAGTTTTCCATAGGAAAATTGCAATTCAGCCTGGCTGAATGGAGTTTTCCATAGGAAAATTGCAATTCAGCCTGGCTGAATGGAGTTTTCCATAGGAAAATTGCAATTCAGCCTGGCTGAATGGAGTTTTCCATAGGAAAATTGCAATTCAGCCTGGCTGAATGGAGTTTTCCATAGGAAAATTGCAATTCAGCCTGGCTGAATGGAGTTTTCCATAGGAAAATTGCAATTCAGCCTGGCTGAATGGAGTTTTCCATAGGAAAATTTCAATTCAGCATGGCTGAATGGAGTTTTCCATAGGAAAATTTCAATTCAGCCTGGCTGAATGGAGTTTTCCATAGGAAAATTTCAATTCAGCCTGGCTGAATGGAGTTTTCTATAGGAAAATTTCAATTCAGCATGGCTGAATGGAGTTTTCCATAGGAAAATTTCAATTCAGCCTGGCTGAATGGAGTTTTCCATAGGAAAATTTCAATTCAGCATGGCTGAATGGAGTTTTCCATAGGAAAATTTCAATTCAGCATGGCTGAATGGAGTTTTCCATAGGAAAATTTCAATTCAGCATGGCTGAATGGAGTTTTCCATAGGAAAATTTCAATTCAGCCTGGCTGAATGGAGTTTTCCATAGGAAAATTTCAATTCAGCCTGGCTGAATGGAGTTTTCCATAGGAAAATTTCAATTCAGCCTGGCTGAATGGAGTTTTCCATAGGAAAATTTCAATTCAGCCTGGCTGAATGGAGTTTTCCATAGGAACATTTCAATTCAGCCTGGCTGAATGGAGTTTTCCATAGGAAAATTTCAATTCAGCCTGGCTGAATGGAGTTTTCCATAGGAAAATTTCAATTCAGCCTGGCTGAATGGAGTTTTCCATAGGAAAATTTCAATTCAGCCTGGCTGAATGGAGTTTTCCATAGGAAAATTTCAATTCAGCCTGGCTGAATGGAGTTTTCCATAGGAAAATTTCAATTCAGCCTGGCTGAATGGAGTTTTCCATAGGAAAATTTCAATTCAGCCTGGCTGAATGGAGTTTTCCATAGGAAAATTTCAATTCAGCCTGGCTGAATGGAGTTTTCCATAGGAAAATTTCAATTCAGCCTGGCTGAATGGAGTTTTCCATAGGAAAATTTCAATTCAGCCTGGCTGAATGGAGTTTTCCATAGGAAAATTTCAATTCAGCCTGGCTGAATGGAGTTTTCCATAGGAAAATTTCAATTCAGCCTGGCTGAATGGAGTTTTCCATAGGAAAATTTCAATTCAGCCTGGCTGAATGGAGTTTTCCATAGGAAAATTTCAATTCAGCCTGGCTGAATGGAGTTTTCCATAGGAAAATTTCAATTCAGCCTGGCTGAATGGAGTTTTCCATAGGAAAATTTCAATTCAGCCTGGCTGAATGGAGTTTTCCATAGGAAAATTTCAATTCAGCCTGGCTGAATGGAGTTTTCCATAGGAAAATTTCAATTCAGCCTGGCTGAATGGAGTTTTCCATAGGAAAATTTCAATTCAGCCTGGCTGAATGGAGTTTTCCATAGGAAAATTTCAATTCAGCCTGGCTGAATGGAGTTTTCCATAGGAAAATTTCAATTCAGCCTGGCTGAATGGAGTTTTCCATAGGAAAATTTCAATTCAGCCTGGCTGAATGGAGTTTTCCATAGGAAAATTTCAATTCAGCCTGGCTGAATGGAGTTTTCCATAGGAAAATTTCAATTCAGCCTGGCTGAATGGAGTTTTCCATAGGAAAATTTCAATTCAGCCTGGCTGAATGGAGTTTTCCATAGGAAAATTTCAATTCAGCCTGGCTGAATGGAGTTTTCCATAGGAAAATTTCAATTCAGCCTGGCTGAATGGAGTTTTCCATAGGAAAATTTCAATTCAGCCTGGCTGAATGGAGTTTTCCATAGGAAAATTTCAATTCAGCCTGGCTGAATGGAGTTTTCCATAGGAAAATTTCAATTCAGCTTGGCTGAATGGAGTTTTCCATAGGAAAATATCAATTCAGCCTGGCTGAATGGAGTTTTCCATAGGAAAATTTCAATTCAGCCTGGCTGAATGGAGTTTTCCATAGGAAAATTTCAATTCAGCCTGGCTGAATGGAGTTTTCCATAGGAGTTTGCAATGGAGTTTTCCATAGGAAAATTTCAATTCAGCCTGGCTGAATGGAGTTTTCCATAGGAAAATTTCAATTCAGCCTGGCTGAATGGAGTTTTCCATAGGAAAATTTCAATTCAGCCTGGCTGAATGGAGTTTTCCATAGGAAAATTTCAATTCAGCCTGGCTGAATGGAGTTTTCCATAGGAAAATTTCAATTCAGCCTGGCTGAATGGAGTTTTCCATAGGAAAATTTCAATTCAGCCTGGCTGAATGGAGTTTTCCATAGGAAAATTTCAATTCAGCCTGGCTGAATGGAGTTTTCCATAGGAAAATTTCAATTCAGCCTGGCTGAATGGAGTTTTCCATAGGAAAATTTCAATTCAGCCTGGCTGAATGGAGTTTTCCATAGGAAAATTTCAATTCAGCCTGGCTGAATGGAGTTTTCCATAGGAAAATTTCAATTCAGCCTGGCTGAATGGAGTTTTCCATAGGAAAATTTCAATTCAGCCTGGCTGAATGGAGTTTTCCATAGGAAAATTTCAATTCAGCCTGGCTGAATGGAGTTTTCCATAGGAAAATTTCAATTCAGCCTGGCTGAATGGAGTTTTCCATAGGAAAATTTCAATTCAGCCTGGCTGAATGGAGTTTTCCATAGGAAAATTTCAATTCAGCCTGGCTGAATGGAGTTTTCCATAGGAAAATTTCAATTCAGCCTGGCTGAATGGAGTTTTCCATAGGAAAATTTCAATTCAGCCTGGCTGAATGGAGTTTTCCATAGGAAAATTTCAATTCAGCCTGGCTGAATGGAGTTTTCCATAGGGAAATTTCAATTCAGCCTGGCTGAATGGAGTTTTCCATAGGAAAATTTCAATTCAGCCTGGCTGAATGGAGTTTTCCATAGGAAAATTTCAATTCAGCCTGGCTGAATGGAGTTTTCCATAGGAAAATTTCAATTCAGCCTGGCTGAATGGAGTTTTCCATAGGAAAATTTCAATTCAGCCTGGCTGAATGGAGTTTTCCATAGGAAAATTTCAATTCAGCCTGGCTGAATGGAGTTTTCCATAGGAAAATTTCAATTCAGCCTGGCTGAATGGAGTTTTCCATAGAAAAATTTCAATTCAGCCTGGCTGAATGGAGTTTTCCATAGGAAAATTTCAATTCAGCCTGGCGGAATTGAGTTTTCCATAGGAAAATTTCAATTCAGCCTGGCTGAATGGAGTTTTCCATAGGAAAATTTCAATTCAGCCTGGCTGAATGGAGTTTTCCATAGGAAAATTTCAATTCAGCCTGGCTGAATGGAGTTTTCCATAGGAAAATTTCAATTCAGCCTGGCTGAATGGAGTTTTCCATAGGAAAATTTCAATTCAGCCTGGCTGAATGGAGTTTTCCAAAGGAAAATTTCAATTCAGCCTGGCTGAATGGAGTTTTCCATAGGAAAATTTCAATTCAGCCTGGCTGAATGGAGTTTTCCAAAGGAAAATTTCAATTCAGCCTGGCTGAATGGAGTTTTCCAAAGGAAAATTTCAATTCAGCCTGGCTGAATGGAGTTTTCCAAAGGAAAATTTCAATTCAGCCTGGCTGAATGGAGTTTTCCATAGGAAAATTGCAATTCAGCCTGGCTGAATGGAGTTTTCCATAGGAAAATTGCAATTCAGCCTGGCTGAATGGAGTTTTCCATAGGAAAATTGCAATTCAGCCTGGCTGAATGGAGTTTTCCATAGGAAAATTGCAATTCAGCCTGGCTTAATGGAGTTTTCCATAGGAAAATTTCAATTCAGCCTGGCTGAATGGAGTTTTCCATAGGAAAATTGCAATTCAGCCTTGTTGAATGGAGTTTTCCATAGGAAAATTGCAATTCAGCCTTGTTGAATGGAGTTTTCCATAGGAAAATTGCAATTCAGCCTGGCTGAATGGAGTTTTCCATAGGAAAATTGCAATTCAGCCTGGCTGAATGGAGTTTTCCATAGGAAAATTGCAATTCAGCCTGGCTGAATGGAGTTTTCCATAGGAAAATTGCAATTCAGCCTGGCTGAATGGAGTTTTCCATAGGAAAATTGCAATTCAGCCTGGCTGAATGGAGTTTTCCATAGGAAAATTGCAATTCAGCCTGGCTGAATGGAGTTTTCCATAGGAAAATTGCAATTCAGCCTGGCTGAATGGAGTTTTCCATAGGAAAATTGCAATTCAGCCTGGCTGAATGGAGTTTTCCATAGGAAAATTGCAATTCAGCCTGGCTGAATGGAGTTTTCCTTAGGAAAATTGCAATTCAGCCTGGCTGAATGGAGTTTTCCATAGGAAAATTGCAATTCAGCCTGGCTGAATGGAGTTTTCCATAGGAAAATTGCAATTCAGCCTGGCTGAATGGAGTTTTCCATAGGAAAATTGCAATTCAGCCTGGCTGAATGGAGTTTTCCATAGGAAAATTGCAATTCAGCCTGGCTGAATGGAGTTTTCCATAGGAAAATTGCAATTCAGCCTGGCTGAATGGAGTTTTCCATAGGAAAATTGCAATTCAGCCTGGCTGAATGGAGTTTTCCATAGGAAAATTGCAATTCAGCCTGGCTGAATGGAGTTTTCCATAGGAAAATTGCAATTCAGCCTGGCTGAATGGAGTTTTCCATAGGAAAATTGCAATTCAGCCTGGCTGAATGGAGTTTTCCATAGGAAAATTGCAATTCAGCCTGGCTGAATGGAGTTTTCCATAGGAAAATTGCAATTCAGCCTGGCTGAATGGAGTTTTCCACAGGAAAATTGCAATTCAGCCTGGCTGAATGGAGTTTTCCATAGGAAAATTGCAATTCAGCCTGGCTGAATGGAGTTTTCCATAGGAAAATTGCAATTCAGCCTGGCTGAATGGAGTTTTCCATAGGAAAATTGCAATTCAGCCTGGCTGAATGGAGTTTTCCATAGGAAAATTGCAATTCAGCCTGGCTGAATGGAGTTTTCCATAGGAAAATTGCAATTCAGCCTGGCTGAATGGAGTTTTCCATAGGAAAATTGCAATTCAGCCTGGCTGAATGGAGTTTTCCATAGGAAAATTGCAATTCAGCCTGGCTGAATGGAGTTTTCCATAGGAAAATTGCAATTCAGCCTGGCTGAATGGAGTTTTCCATAGGAAAATTGCAATTCAGCCTGGCTGAATGGAGTTTTCCATAGGAAAATTGCAATTCAGCCTGGCTGAATGGAGTTTTCCATAGGAAAATTGCAATTCAGCCAGGCTGAATGGAGTTTTCCATAGGAAAATTGCAATTCAGCCTGGCTGATTGGAGTTTTCCATAGGAAAATTGCAATTCAGCCTGGCTGAATGGAGTTTTCCATAGGAAAATTGCAATTCAGCCTGGCTGAATGGAGTTTTCCATAGGAAAATTGCAATTCAGCCTGGCTGAATGGAGTTTTCCATAGGAAAATTGCAATTCAGCCTGGCTGAATGGAGTTTTCCATAGGAAAATTGCAATTCAGCCTGGCTGAATGGAGTTTTCCATAGGAAAATTGCAATTCAGCCTGGCTGAATGGAGTTTTCCATAGGAAAATTGCAATTCAGCCTGGCTGAATGGAGTTTTCCATAGGAAAATTGCAATTCAGCCTGGCTGAATGGAGTTTTCCATAGGAAAATTGCAATTCAGCCTGGCTGAATGGAGTTTTCCATAGGAAAATTGCAATTCAGCCTGGTACACATGCAAAACAACTTAGCGTGGAATGTACATATGGACGAGCTGAGGAAAAAAGTTGCACCTGCCATTGGTATCCTACACAAATTCAGGAACACATTCAATGTAAAAACAAAACTATTATTATATAATTCTCTTATACGAAGTCATATTAACTACTTGGCGATCATATATGCCCACAAAAATAACACAAATTTAAAGTCCCTACAAAGAACCCAAAATAAGGCACTTAAAATAGTATTCAATTTGCCGAGATTATACCCAACAATTGACCTATATAAGAAATTTGCTATTAACATTCTTCCCATACATGGAAGCTATAAACTTCAACTCCTGACGTATGTCTATAAAGCCATTAATGAGATTGGACCTCAGTCAGTACAATTTCTTGTTAATCAAACTGCGGTCAATACGAGGAACAATTCAAATTTAAGAGTTGCAAAATGTCGCATGGAGTTAACGAAACAAAGAATTGAGCACAATGGAAGTGTATGTTTTAACCACGTTCCCAATTTTATAAAAAATAAAACGACAGTTGCATTATTTAAAAGAGAATTAAAGTCTCAATTACTCACTTATATTGAAATGCTTCTTATGTAAGTTAACGTAAATAAAAAAAAAATAAACACGTTCATTTGAATATTGTAAACTAAATCGCCTCAATAAAGCCTTCAAGGCGCTGAGGCAACATAAATTTATTGTAATGAATTACTTTGAAATAAATAAAAACACACAAAAAAAAAACAAAATTCAGCCTGGCTGAATGGAGTTTTCCATAGGAAAATTTCAATTCAGCCTGGCTGAATGGAGTTTTCCATAGGAAAATTTCAATTCAGCCTGGCTGAATGGAGTTTTCCATAGGAAAATTTCAATTCAGCCTGGCTGAATGGAGTTTTCCATAGGAAAATTTCAATTCAGCCTGGCTGAATGGAGTTTTCCATAGGAAAATCTCAATTCAGCCTGGCTGAATGGAGTTTTCCATAGGAAAATTTCAATTCAGCCTGGCTGAATGGAGTTTTCCATAGGAAAATTTCAATTCAGCCTGGCTGAATGGAGTTTTCCATAGGAAAATTTCAATTCAGCCTGGCTGAATGGAGTTTTCCATAGGAAAATTTCAATTCAGCCTGGCTGAATGGAGTTTTCCATAGGAAAATTTCAATTCAGCCTGGCTGAATGGAGTTTTCCATAGGAAAATTTCAATTCAGCCTGGCTGAATGGAGTTTTCCATAGGAAAATTTCAATTCAGCCTGGCTGAATGGAGTTTTCCATAGGAAAATTTCAATTCAGCCTGGCTGAATGGAGTTTTCCATAGGAAAATTTCAATTCAGCCTGGCTGAATGGAGTTTTCCATAGGAAAATTTCAATTCAGCCTGGCTGAATGGTGTTTTCCATAGGAACATTTCAATTCAGCCTGGCTGAATGGAGTTTTTCATAGGAAAATTTCAATTCAGCCTGGCTGAATGGAGTTTTCCATAGGAAAATTTCAATTCAGCCTGGCTGAATGGAGTTTTCCATAGGAAAATTTCAATTCAGCCTGGCTGAATGGAGTTTTCCAAAGGAAAATTTCAATTCAGCCTGGCTGAATGGAGTTTTCCATAGGAAAATTTCAATTCAGCCTGGCTGAATGGAGTTTTCCATAGGAAAATTTCAATTCAGCCTGGCTGAATGGAGTTTTCCATAGGAAAATTTCAATTCAGCCTGGCTGAATGGAGTTTTCCATAGGAAAATTTCAATTCAGCCTGGCTGAATGGAGTTTTCCATAGGAAAATTTCAATTCAGCCTGGCTGAATGGAGTTTTCCATAGGAAAATTTCAATTCAGCCTGGCTGAATGGAGTTTTCCATAGGAAAATTTCAATTCAGCCTGGCTGAATGGAGTTTTCCATAGGAAAATTTCAATTCAGCCTGGCTGAATGGAGTTTTCCATAGGAAAATTTCAATTCAGCCTGGCTGAATGGAGTTTTCCATAGGAAAATTTCAATTCAGCCTGGCTGAATGGAGTTTTCCATAGGAAAATTGCAATTCAGCCTGGCTGAATGGAGTTATCCATAGGAAAATTTCAATTCAGCCTGGCTGAATGGAGTTTTCCATAGGAAAATTTCAATTCAGCCTGGCTGAATGGAGTTTTCCATAGGAAAATTTCAATTCAGCCTGGCTGAATGGAGTTTTCCATAGGAAAATTTCAATTCAGCCTGGCTGAATGGAGTTTTCCATAGGAAAATTTCAATTCAGCCTGGCTGAATGGAGTTTTCCATAGGAAAATTTCAATTCAGCCTGGCTGAATGGAGTTTTCCATAGGAAAATTTCAATTCAGCCTGGCTGAATGGAGTTTTCCACAGGAAAATTTCAATTCAGCCTGGCTGAATGGAGTTTTCCATAGGAAAATTGCAATTCAGCCTGGCTGAATGGAGTTTTCCATAGGAAAATTGCAATTCAGCCTGGCTGAATGGAGTTTTCCATAGGAAAATTGCAATTCAGCCTGGCTGAATGGAGTTTTCCATAGGAAAATTGCAATTCAGCCTGGCTGAATGGAGTTTTCCATAGGAAAATTGCAATTCAGCCTGGCTGAATGGAGTTTTCCATAGGAAAATTGCAATTCAGCCTGGCTGAATGGAGTTTTCCATAGGAAAATTGCAATTCAGCCTGGCTGAATGGAGTTTTCCATAGGAAAATTGCAATTCAGCCTGGCTGAATGGAGTTTTCCATAGGAAAATTGCAATTCAGCCTGGCTGAATGGAGTTTTCCATAGGAAAATTGCAATTCAGCCTGGCTGAATGGAGTTTTCCATAGGAAAATTGCAATTCAGCCTGGCTGAATGGAGTTTTCCATAGGAAAATTGCAATTCAGCCTGGCTGAATGGAGTTTTCCATAGGAAAATTGCAATTCAGCCTGGCTGAATGGAGTTTTCCATAGGAAAATTGCAGTTCAGCCTGGCTGAATGGAGTTTTCCGTAGGAAAATTTCAATTCAGCCTGGCTGAATTGAATTTTCAATAGGAAAATTTCAATTCAGCCTGGCTGAATGGAGTTTTCCATAGGAAAATTTCAATTCAGCCTGGCTGAATGGAGTTTTCCATGGGAAAATTTCAATTCAGCCTGGCGGAATGGAGTTTTCCATAGGAAAATTGCAATTCAGCCTGGCTGAACGGAGTTTTCCATAGGAAAATTGCAATTCAGCCTTGCTGAATGGAGTTTTCCATAGGAAAATTGCAATTCAGCCTGGCTGAATGGAGTTTTCCATAGGAAAATTGCAATTCAGCCTGGCTGAATGGAGTTTTCCATATGAAAATTGCAATTCAGCCTGGCTGAATGGAGTTTTCCATAGGAAAATTGCAATTCAGCCTGGCTGAATGGAGTTTTCCATAGGAAAATTGCAATTCAGCCTGGCTGAATGGAGTTTTCCATAGGAAAATTGCAATTCAGCCTGGCTGAATGGAGTTTTCCATAGGAAAATTGCAATTCAGCCTGGCTGAATGGAGTTTTCCATAGGAAAATTGCAATTCAGCCTGGCTGAATGGAATTTTCCATAGGAAAATTGCAATTCAGCCTGGCTGAATGGAGTTTTCCATTGGAAAATTGCAATTCAGCCTGGCTGAATGGAGTTTTCCATAGGAAAATTGCAATTCAGCCTGGCTGAATGGAGTTTTCCATAGGAAAATTGCAATTCAGCCTGGCTGAATGGAGTTTTCCATAGGAAAATTGGAATTCAGCCTGGCTGAATGGAGTTTTCCATAGGAAAATTGCAATTCAGCCTGGCTGAATGGAGTTTTCCATTGGAAAATTGCAATTCAGCCTGGCTGAATGGAGTTTTCCATTGGAAAATTGCAATTCAGCCTGGCTGAATGGAGTTTTCCATTGGAAAATTGCAATTCAGCCTGGCTGAATAGAGTTTTCCATTGGAGTTTTCCATTGGAAAATTGCAATTCAGCCTGGCTGATTGGAGTTTTCCATTGGAAAATTGCAATTCAGCCTGGATGAATGGAGTTTTCCATAGGAAAATTTCACTTCAGCCTGGCTGAATGGAGTTTTCCATTGGAAAATTTCAATTCAGCCTGGCTGAATGGAGTTTTCCATAGGAAAATTTCAATTCAGCCTGGCTGAATGGAGTTTTCCATGGGAAAATTTCAATTCAGCCTGGCGGAATGGAGTTTTCCATAGGAAAATTGCAATTCAGCCTGGCTGAATGGATTTTTCCATAGGAAAATTGCAATTCAGCCTGGCTGAACGGAGTTTTCCATAGGAAAATTGCAATTCAGCCTTGCTGAATGGAGTTTTCCATAGGAAAATTGCAATTCAGCCTGGCTGAATGGAGTTTTCCATAGGAAAATTGCAATTCAGCCTGGCTGAATGGAGTTTTCCATATGAAAATTGCAATTCAGCCTGGCTGAATGGAGTTTTCCATAGGAAAATTGCAATTCAGCCTGGCTGAATGGAGTTTTCCGTAGGAAAATTGCAATTCAGCCTGGCTGAATGGAGTTTTCCATAGGAAAATTGCAATTCAGCCTGGCTGAATGGAGTTTTCCATAGGAAAATTGCAATTCAGCCTGGCTGAATGGAGTTTTCCATAGGAAAATTGCAATTCAGCCTGGCTGAATGGAGTTTTCCATTGGAAAATTGCAATTCAGCCTGGCTGAATGGAGTTTTCCATAGGAAAATTGCAATTCAGCCTGGCTGAATGGAGTTTTCCATAGGAAAATTGCAATTCAGCCTGGCTGAATGGAGTTTTCCATAGGAAAATTGCAATTCAGCCTGGCTGAATGGAGTTTTCCATTGGAAAATTGCAATTCAGCCTGGCTGAATGGAGTTTTCCATTGGAAAATTGCAATTCAGCCTGGCTGAATGGAGTTTTCCATTGGAAAATTGCAATTCAGCCTGGCTGAATAGAGTTTTCCATTGGAGTTTTCCATTGGAAAATTGCAATTCAGCCTGGCTGAATGGAGTTTTCCATTGGAAAATTGCAATTCAGCCTGGATGAATGGAGTTTTCCATTGGAAAATTGCAATTCAGCCTGGATGAATGGAGTTTTCCATTGGAAAATTGCAATTCAGCCTGGATGAATGGAGTTTTCCATTGGAAAATTGCAATTCAGCCTGGATGAATGGAGTTTTCCATTGGAAAATTGCAATTCAGCCTGGCTGAATGGAGTTTTCCATAGGAAAATTGCAATTCAGCCTGGCTGAATGGAGTTTTCCATAGGAAAATTGCAATTCAGCCTGGTTGAATGGAATTTTCCATAGGAAAATTGCAATTCAGCCTGGCTGAATGGAGTTTTCCATTGGAAAATTGCAATTCAGCCTGGCTGAATGGAGTTTTCCATAGGAAAATTGCAATTCAGCCTGGCTGAATGGAGTTTTCCATTGGCTGAATGGAGTTTTCCATTGGAAAATTGCAATTCAGCCTGGCTGAATGGAGTTTTCCATTGGAAAATTGCAATTCAGCCTGGCTGAATGGAGTTTTCCATAGGAAAATTGCAATTCAGCCTGGCTGAATGGAGTTTTCCATAGCAAAATTGCTGGCTGAATGGCGAGGCAGCTTATGTACGTAGGCCTTAAATTTTCGAAAATTTCAGAATGTATGTGTGAGTTTTTCAAGACTGATGAAAATCAAAATAGTTTTATGCGGCCCATTCCAGAAAGCATCGATGAATGCGACAATCGCAATCTTATTCAATAAGATCAAGCACACGGGAAGAATTGTGTCACTATCATACGAATGGCACAGTTCTTCCCGTGTGCTTGATCTTATTGGATAAGATTGCGATTGTCACATTCATCGATGCTTGCTGGAATACACTTTGGGCATGCAGGGCAGCATTTGTAAAACGCTCGGCACATACGATGCGTTGAGCGTCGCGGTACAAGATCCACATGAAAAAAGTGTAAGTTATGCCAAGTTTTTTGAAAAACAACAATGTGGCTGAAGCATTAAAGTTAAACATAATTTAACTTTTTTGGGACAACGGTTGTCCCAACGTGTCACTAAACGGACCGTAGTGCCGAGGGCTTAATAGTATTAGTAAATCTTGAAGCATTTGTCAATGTATGTGTGAATATTTTTTGCAGGATAGGAATAAAAACTATTTTGATTTTGGAAATGAAAACCTTTCAATCTGATGAATTTTGTTTATTTTCGAAGTAATCAAAAAACCATGGCAGAACTACCAGGTAGTGGTATCACACCAGCTGATCGAATATGAAAAGTCAAATACTTTTATAAAAAAATTATTTTTGTTGTAATTTCCCCAACAACATAAAGAAAGTTTTGACATAACATATTCAAAATTTTACGATGCCACTACCTGGGTAATTGTGCCATGCAAAAAACAATTATTGAAAATAATGAATATTGTTTATGGGGAAATTAACAATTTTTGAAAACTTCAAATAAAAACCGTGTTTTGGAAGAAAATTTATCATTTCTGGAATGTGGATTGAAGGAATGCAACACATTACTCTATCTCACACGTACACAAAGGGGTTCATCGGCAGCAGCAGTTTAGCAGTAAATGTGTGGGCCGCATTAATTTCAAAATGAACCCCATCAGTCTTGGTGAAATGTGTTTAATTTCAAATTGTCAATATACAATTTTCAAAAACAAATAATAATGTTTGTGAAGGAACAAAAAAATTTAAAATTAATTAATTTTTGGAGGAAAATTTTAAAATTTCGAGAATTGGCTGAAGGCTTTGCTACACACTTGTCATGCACACACATACAAAAAGGGTTCATCGGCCCGACAGCATGACTGATAGGTGAGTAGAGGCCTTTAGGTAGGCCAAAGCTAACAGCTGATGACAATTTTTTTCTTGCTATGGCCAATTCTGTCAAAAGCACGGTTGAAATTTTTTACTGTTGTTGACATTATGTAATTATAAAAGTAGATGCACCTGTGAATTGTTACAGCAAAAAACTGCTTTAACGCTTTATCTTAAAATTGAAAACAAGGACATCCAATTTTGTTGGAGTGGCTAAATTAAATTGTTGATTTTTTAATACGTAGTAATACTTGCTAGTGAACGATTTGACAAATATTGATATTGTTACGGAATTAGATTTAACTAATCTCCGTGTAGACGTTGTTTTATTCCCCAGTACGATTTGTACAAAATAAAACAGGGTTCGTTTTAGATTACGTTTCTACAATGATTTATTTACTTTATTACACTTATTCGGAACCGACTTTAATTACTAAACACACCGCTTGTATTTAGTTAGCACGCAGCATTTGTTCAGTTCAACGCTTAAAACACAACTAACTCAATGTTGCCGTTCCAACATGTATTTATTCCCAAAATCTCCTTTATTCCCAAAATCTCCTTACAGCGAACACACAGACGCACATTCGCACTAAGGCGGCCATCAGACTATCTGCTTTTTCACATGTATGTTGTCACTTTGGGTATACTAATATACAGAACAGCTGATGTCATACATGTGAAAAAGCAGATGGTCTGATGACGGCCTAAGCGAACAACCATACTCACATACATGGGGGAAAGACAAGTACAAGTGGACAAGCACACTAATGACGTACTTACAACAACAAACAAATGCAAGAAATAAAGAAGTAACAAACTAAACGATAATTACATGATTATGACAAAATAAACAAAAGCACATTAAGTCCCTGTTTATACAGGGAAAGCTGATGGGAAAGAAAATTGAGTTTATGGGCGAGGGAGTAGAGAGGAATAAGAGGAGTACACACACCTCTGTACTGGCAAATTCTGTTTTGTTTCGTTTTTCTTCGTATACAACCTGAAGTTGGCTGCAGATTTGTTTTTGCATTTTCTTTCATTTTATTTTCTCTGTCGAGAAACAAACAACAGCGGAGACAATTGAAAAAAAAAATTTGGAGTAAAAACTATTTTATAAGCAAAAACAATTCGAAATAAGTGGAAATATCAAAATTCAAATGCAATTCAAGGGTTCCTTTAATAATTAATTGTTTATCACACACGTCAATTTTTATTTTTCATTACCATTTTGCCTTGGCTTTGTTTTTGAACGGCGCAATGAGAAAATGAGTGTAAAGAAGAATATGAAAAATAATAAAATTGACACAAACATGATTTCCGTGTCCAAACAACAAGAAAATTTTAAAAGAAATTGAGAAGAAAAAATTTCTTTCCAGTTTGAATGTCTAAACACGGTCTAATGAAAGGTAAAGTAAGAACTAGAATGATGAAGAGAATTCTACATGGTAGTTGTTGTTGCGTTAAAATTCAAAATTTTAAATTAACGGAAATTAAACTAAATTAACTTAAATTTATCAGCTACATTCCTAACAATATTTATTGTTCTAAAAGTGCGGGAACGAAAAAATTACAAATATTGTACAATTTCTACTTGAAATCTCGCCGTATCCGGAAATCGGATGCCAACACTCACGATATTAGACCAGCCAAACTTTTCAAGTAGATGATAAGAGAATGGGATTTTTTTTTTCACTGTCTTATGTTTTGGGTACAACTTTTGCTATTTTTTGAACACTTATCTAGCAATAATATTCTGGAGCGTAATTGAAGTGATTTTTATTTTTTACTCTATTTGGTATTTTTAAGATAAACAGAGAAGTTCTAAATTGCATATGTTTTTGTAAAACCGACTAACTTGCATATACATACATCTACTTTTATTATTGCTCCATATTATTTGAAGTTTTAAGTTATGGCTACAGGGTTGTATTTTTCAGCGATTTTCATACATGGCCTACCTCTACTTTATTATACCATGATGATATGTTTGAAATTAACAAAAAATGAAAGTAATAGTACGTTTATATATAACCGGATTTAACAAACCCACTGGGTTTTAAATGTCAATTCCATTACATATACGTCAAACAAATCCTCATAAAGAAGGTTAACCCTGCAAAAGGCTATAATATAAACATGGTTTAAACAACGGGTGTATTTCAGGATTTCATGAAATCCAATGGATTTCGGAGCATGAGTATAACCAGCTATAGCGCTCGGTACATACGGTGTGTTGAGCGTTGCGCTACAACAACCACATAAAAAAAGTGTAAGTGAAGCCAAGTTTTTTGAAAAACAACAATATGGCTGACGCATTAAAGTTAAACATAATTTAACTGTTTTGGGACAATGCGTGTCCCAACGTGTCACTAAACGGACCGTATGTGCCGAGGGCTTATTAGTTGCAAAAAGTTCGCTTCTTTCAATAGGCCTGTTCGATAACTTCGCAAGTAAAAAGTATTTCTAAGTTCTTGCAAGTACTTCTCATTTCTCTTTTACTGAACAAGTTTGTTATCGAAAAGAGTTTTGTAAAAGTTTGTACAAAGTTTTGAGTTATGGTACAGACCTATTATTACGAAAAAATGCACCCACTACAAGTACGAAAATGGTGATGCATGCATCAAAAGATGCAGTGTGTGTACTCAGCCTATCATGGTCGCTACATTTCAACTTGGCAATGCTCATATATTTTTTTTAAATCGGCGGCGGCTGAACCCTTAAAAAATAAGCGACGGCGACGCGCCGTCCACTGACAATCGACTCGCTTTCATGTCGGTTGTTGTTACATTATTATTTTCGCAGGTGTAGAACAGAACGTCGTACAATAAATAATTCTTCGTTTATTCTTTTTATCGTGAAAACAAAAGAAAAAACAATAATTTTTGTGTTTTTGCTAACGGACGGAAAATAAAACGCTTCAGGATTTATCTAAGAAAATTGCAAAAGGTTCTTTCTGTTCTGGAATTTGTAAAAGGATGAAAAAAACTTCATCTGATAGGAAGCAATAAATCGATTTGTACCGTCTTCAAATAATGAAATAGTGAGAAGTGCAAAACAAAGAAAAACAAAATAAAAGTAGAATAAAGGCAATTTTGTTGAAACTTGTTTTTCTTTTCTTTATTATCTTTTGTGTTCTTGTCATTTAATTTGAATAAAAAAATCGTGTTTATCAAAGTGAAGTGACGAGGTGATATAGCAAAAGAAAACAAAGAGAAACGAGATTAAAAAACGTAAAAGTTAGTCACAACTCACGGAACAACAAAAACATAACATCATCCCCACGCACATAGAGTTAGCAGCATTTTTATTAAAGAACCCACAGCTATAGCCAGAGGAGGTTTTTAGTTTTTTTAATCATTTTATTTTGCTGACACTTTTTTTGTGGACTGCGTTCAATAACCCAGAACAAACAACAACAAGCAACCATCGTCAATATTTTTGAAATAGTATTTGTGGAGGTAAGTTTGTTTTTAATTTTGTTTTGTGCTGTTATTTTTCTTTTATTTGTAGCAATAGTTCCTATGATTCTTCGAATGTATTTCATTTTTTTTCATTACATCGTCATCAATTTGCTCTGCAAATTTTGTCGTCATGGTTGGTTTTGTTTGCTATTGTTTCTTAAGTTTGTGTCTGGCTTTGTTGTGTTTCATGTTTTCTTTTTGTTATTTTTCTCTTCTCTGATTATTATTTCTTAGGCGTTTTTACACATCAATAAACGAAACAGAATGCTTAAATTTATCTTGACATTTGAAGTTCAGTTTTTATTAGAGTTATTAAAACGCCGGCATTTGCCTGACTCTGACCTCTTGATCACATGGTCGGCATAAAAGGGTAGTTTATCTTGTTAATGCAAAACATTTGAGCTGGGCAATCTAGTTCCCGGAGCGGATCGATCTTTCTAGTTCCTTTTCCCAGAGGGAACTAGTTCCTTAATATAGTTCCATAGTTCCAAATAGTTCCGAGACCGAAATGGTTCAACGAATTTTTCTCTTTCATCGTTCTTTCCGTTCCAAATAGTTCCGAGATCGAAATAGTTCAATGAATCTTTCTCTTTCGTCGCTCTTTTGTTTCCTTCGTTCCAAATAGTTCCGAGACTGAAATGTTTTCATGGTTTGGTGGATGAATTGACATAAAAATAAATAAATTGCAGCGAACAAACATTGAAGGAACCAGAAAAACGAAGGGGACTATATGAACTAAAGGAACTATATAAACGCAAGAGCTGGATATAGTTCCAATAGTTCCTTGTCCGGAGTAGTTCCTTGGAACTAGTTCGTTCCGGAACTACACAACTCTACAAAACATTTAACCCTACAACCAGCAGTCGGGTACGTCACACAAAACCGATTTTATAAGCATTTAAATTTTCAATTAGGAATTACAACAAGAAATTCTTTCAATAATGTTGGGTTTTTTTGTACATATGAGTTGAATTATCGCAATATCACACCATACAGTTTGACAAGTAATTGTTTTCAAACTACGAAAACCAACAATTTATGTATTAATTAGAGTGAAAAATGAAAAATAGCTGTGATAAAAATGTCATGTTTTTTGCAAAATTAGTTTGTCGAATTGTTTATGATCAGGGGCTCAATTCTGTTTCTATGAAAATGTGAAATGGAAACTTTTATAAAGGAAAAACTGTCAAATGAAAAAAATTATAAAGGAAATATTTTTCATTTCAAATTTTCATAGAACAAGAATCCAGCCCCAGTAGTGCGATTCTCTAACTCATTTTTTGAGTTAACGACAAAGTCGGTAAAATTAAAACGCAAAATTATGAATGAAAAGTTGAAATAAATAAACAACTTTACGACTACTTTCTTTTGGTCGCTAACTTACCGAAAAATGTCGTTAATTACCGAATTTATAAGCATTTTAATTTTACCGATTTTTGTCGGTAACTCAAAAAATGAGTTAGAGAATCGCACTACAGAACAGAATCAATCGTCGCTTGCTTTGCTTGCTTCCCAAATGTCAAATTATAAAGGAATGTCAGAGTCTCCTAAAGGAGAACGTAGGCGGATTTGCAAAGAGGCTCTGACATTCCTTTATAATTTGATATTTGGGGAAGCAAGCAAATCAAGCGACGATTGATTCTGTTCTGGCCTTTACTCCACTCAACTTCAACTATCAATTACATTGCTTAAACGTCAAATGAATGAATGATTTCACTTAGAAAAAACGGGTTTTCAAGATTATATGGGCCATATCTCTGGATCCAAAGAAGGTATTACAACATATAGCACCCATCTTGGTGAACTGGGTATTACAACATATAGCACCATTATGGAATGGTTAAAGTGATAGCTATAATCTGGTATAAATTAAGTGAGCACCCATAATGGAGCCATTTTCGACTTTTTGAGGGTTTTATGGAAAAACCCGGTTCCAAAAATCGGCTTTTGGCTTATATCACCTAAAAATAATCCCTTTCCACTTGTTGGATGGGTATTTTCATAAGCTTTCCAACGATACCCATTCTGTAGGAATCTGTTCAGTAGAGCCGGTTTTGTACCCGGACTTTCGGGTCAAATAACCGGGTAACCATGACCGTCACACAAGAAAATTATATATTCCCGTTATTAGCGCAACAATATCTACCTCTGAAAAAAATTTCAAAATAATCGGAGAGTTTTTACTAAACTAGAGCTATGCCGTAAATACTTAACAATCATCACATTTTATGAATTTTATTCTTAACTAGCCGACCCGGTCCGCGTTTCTGGCCCTTGAAGGAGTTTTATGTTACCTTAAGTCAGCGATTGTATTTTTATTGCATCGCTAATTAGTCGGGATCTGCAAGTGAATATAAATAAAAAAAATCTTCAGATTTGTTTGTGCAACTTAAGGGCCAACTGTGTCGTCCTTCCACCTTCTTATAATATACATCTTATATACCTGATGAAGCTATAGCTATCGATATGTTGCCTTCTAATTTAAATACTTGCCTTCCAATAAGACCAAAGCTTCGCTATCCACAACATCTGGTATTCCCATTGATTTGTAACATATTTAAGAAAGTAGGAGTGGTCGGGTTTTATGGTTTGTACATTTTACATATATAGCGCATTTAAAAAGTAGGACGCAGGGTATAACCCGCACCTCCGTAACCATCCATCTCTGTACATCATCTGAAAATTACATGGAAATCGGTTTAGAAGTTTTGGAAAAATAACATATTTAAAAAAGTGGGGGTGGTCGGGTCTTAAAGCCACAAATAAGTCCCTCGGGTCGGAGACACAACCACCATTGTCTATCGAATTAATTTTCAAACCACGCTCCGCCGAAATTCCACACAATATATAGTTTATTTTCACCAAGCACCAGGGGACATATATGCAGCCTATTTTCACCAGGATTATCCCGGTACATTCCCTGAAATTTTCAGGAAAATCGGTTCAGTAGTTTTGGGTATGTAACGTATTTAAAAAGTGGGCGCGACAAAATAGGGTTTTTCTAAAAAAAAAAATTAAAAAAATATATATAGCCTATTTTCACCATGGGTGTTTCCTGTACATTCCCTGAAATTTTCAAGAAAATCGGTTCAGCCGTTTTTGAGTCTATGCGGAACATACACACATACAGACATTGCCTTTTAGAAATTAGATATCATTTTTAAAGACATAGGCATAGACATAAAAACCCAAGTCGGGTTATGGCGCACATCTTACAAAAAGAATTATCGAAATCGGTGCAGCCGTTCTCAACTGATGCCATTACCAACGAACGACATTTGATTTTTATTTATATAGATAAGGATTAACTACTAATAATCATCAACAATATTAGGTATAGAATATCCCTACTAAGAGGGTTACCATATGGACCAAAGGGATACCAGTCGCAAACCGGAGAATATCCGGATAATAAGACGTTTTGTGTCTTTTTTAGTTCACCAGGATGGGCTGCCATTAATTACAATAAAAATTACCTTTAGCAGAACTCAGTCCATATTAATAGTAAACGAGACCGCCTAGGTCCATAACCAGGACTTAAAAGTGGTTTCTTTTTCACGTGGTTTAATTTTATTACCAAAAATATTCCTCGCATTCGTTTCTGCAAAGTTTGCCAAATACACAAATTACTAAAAGTCTAAGGATTCCAAGGAGTCTTAACTGTAATATTTTCAAAAACGTAGAAATTGTGGAAACTTTCGCCCTATATTAGTTTCTTGGCAAAATTGATACCAATTTTTTCTTGGTATGTAATGCAAATAGAGATTTTATTACGTTGGTGACTTATAGTGAAATTTAGTAGAGAACATTTTTGTCTCAGACATCAATCGTCTCAAATAATGGTTTGTGGGAGAATTTAGCATAAACTTATGAAGTATGATTGTAACCCTAAAATGGGTTTGTAATTTTTACATATTTCTGGAGTTTAGATGAGATATAGTGTTTTGGCCAAAATATTTGTAGAATATTTTGATCCGATACGATCGCATTCTTTGAATATGCAAATCTATTACCTTAAATCAGTGATGGCCACCAACAACAACTTTCCTATGCCCGCGGGCATACGACGCACACGTACACTGTAAACACATTCGTTCGGTTAATGCATTGTTTACGTTTCCACTCACACTAGCGCAAGTTATAATCTGCAAATGTGTGTTTTTGGCCATCACTGCCTTAAATATATATTAAATATGAGAAAAAGAAATACAAATATAAATATAATTTTTTATCCAGACCTAAACAATTGTCATGAAAAGTTTAACATTTTTACACCTTTTCTAAGGTGTTGATGCATTACCATTTACTACGCCAGCAATCGTCATTGGCATGGTCAGGGTAAAACTTGTTTATAAACACATAGTATATTGTTGTTTAAGCTTCGTTGTTGGGCCAGGCTTGTCGCTCAATTTATTATTATATGGTTTTTATATTACATCATTGTTAAATGGAGAATATAATATATATGTGTAATATTCGCATTGCTCTATGAACAGAAAACACTATGGAATTCAGAAAACGAAACAAACGAATAGTATCCGTCAAAAGAAATAGTAAGCAAACACCTCCCAATTAGTTGGCCAGTTATTAATATTGTGTATTTAAATACTCTTATTGGCGCAACTTTGTCTACCCAAGCTTTTTTCTGCAAATACCCAGGCTTTTAAGTCATAAAATAACAGGGGTAAAATAGAATGACTTTGGTCTGAAGTGAGCTTGTTTTGTTTAATATTTTCTTTTTACTTCAAACTGTAAGACAAGATCGTTCGTACTTTTGGATTAAGGAAACAAGACTATTATGTCACGGACGGCAAGCTGATGTTGTTTGTATTTTTAATGTCGGTTCCGCTCTATCCGAGGTAAGGCGATATACTCTCAATACCAGCTTCTGGCATTTGTTCAATTGCATTTTCGTAGTTGATACTAGTAGCATCACTATTGAAATTCCACCACCCATCGTAAATTGTATTTGTTCCTCCTCGACTTGAAGAGATCGAAACGACGTAAAACACTGTTCTTCGCCCTGCCCGTAACGGGGTGATCAATAAATTGGCGGGTAAAATAACTGGCGCACCTTTTCGGACCTGTCAAAACAACGCCGTTAAACATGACATATGTCCGGTCATCCTTTTTACCAGGGTCCGATAACGCCTTTACTCTTATCCACAATTTATTACTATAGATTCCAATGTTGCAGTACTTCAGATAATCTGGCCACTTTATTACTTGTGCCGACTAATCTATTGTCTTCCATTGTCAGTTCTCTGACTCTCATTAGGGTTCGTACGGCCAAGCTCATGACGCTCATTCGCTAATCCCGTCGAATCAGATGCGGAATAAGGTCTTATTTCAGTTATTCGACCAGCAGGAATATGACGAGGGGCAGCAGCAGGGATGATCTCCCGGAAATTCTTCTGTGCTAGGCAAACATTAGAGACAATCATTGTCAATTGACTTCCACATGGTTAAGGAAAGTACGGCGTTCAGAAGTTATGAAGTCGGGTGGTCTATTGATGGAGATGAGGATATGATGGATGAGGAGTTGGTCCGACGCAAGTCAATGTTAGATGAACTTGTTCACGGTGCAAAATGTTTAACTATACATTTGCTCATCCAGCGCTATGCTCACCTGGTTATTCCCTATGGTTGAATGAAATAAATAATGATGCGCATTTTCCAACATTGGCCCGATGTCAGGCGTATAATGCTAGACACAGCTATTAAACGGCGGGATGTACAAATTTAGCAGTTTTATCTCGGTGGTTCCACATTTTACAACTACCCCCGTATACTGCAAGTATGGATTACTAGAGTCGTGTTCAGACAAGATAGGTCTGTACTGGACAGACGGATGCAATAGGATTGTATATTTAGCTTCTCCCACTTCTCGTACGGTCCAAGCGAAGTACATTTTATACATCGCAACTCCGAAGACTCCAAGTGTTGTGTACAGATTCCTTTCCAGAATCGCCGCGACTATTATACTTCCTTCTTCAACTAATAAAATTTACAATCTCATTCATCTTGCCACGAAGACTATCGCACTTAAAATGCAGGAATGTTACATAGTCAGGAACTGGAACAGCAACACGCGGTGTTAGAGACTGCTGCTGGTACTGCTGTTCGGTCTGGACTAAACAATTCCTGAAATGTACCCATTCACGGCATCCGTTGCATCTTACCGACACCGACCAATGGTGGATGAGAGGGTATCCTCACACAGACCAGAATAATCAGGAATTCCGGGACATACCGGCCCAAAAATAAAATTCAGACGAACACGAACATGTAGTTACTGGGATGAGGGAACCTGTAGTGGGATTCTCTAACTCATTTTTTGAGTTACCGACAAAAATCGGTAGAATTAAAACGTACAATTATGAATGAATGCTATCGGTAGAACTTTACGACTGCTTTTTATTCGTCGCTAACTTATCGAAAAACATCGGTAATTACCGAAATTATAAGCATTCTAATTTTACCGACAATTGTCGGTAACTCAAAAAATGAGTTAGAGAATCGCACTACTGGCTGAGTTGATATTTCCGTCACGGTTTTGTGGAATTTTATTATTATTACTTTTTAATTTACTTTTTTATGTTTATAGTAGGATAATTCTCAATGATGGACAATGATAATTATTCTTATGTAACGATAATTTGTTGTAAAAATTTTTCCTTCATATATTTAAATGAACAAATAATTCCAAATCAACGCATGAAACACACATATCGCATGTATCACTACAATTAAAAAAAATCCAACGAACGGACCTCTAAAGTAGAACGCTATGCGTTAAAATTTTTCATTCATTGTTCTCTTCATTTGATTTCCATTTGACGTAGCCATCCTTGTGATTGTCACATTTCGGTTAAAGTAGCTATCAGTTTCTTCATATCATATTTGTCATCGTCATAGTCTTTTGCTTTGTTTTCTGTTTGTTTTTTTCCTTTTTTATAGTTTTGCAACCGCTCATTTATTTAAATTTGTTTGTTATCTTGAAATGATTAAGCAAACATTTAACCATACATCCAGTTCTCTTTACTTACTCCATTCATTCTTGGTCATTTATGTGGGCTTTGGGTTTACTTAAATATACGTACATATGTATGGCATCAGCAGCGGTATTGTTGTTGGACCCCTATCATATTTTCGTGGTCGTCGCAGTTGTTGTCATCGCCATTGACTGGATGGATTATACATACATTCTGTGGATGTATATTTCGCTTCTTATCGGACTGTATTTATATATTTTTCTTTTGCATTTTTCGCATTTGTTTCAATTCAATTCTTTTTCATATTTTCACCCTGACTAAGGGTTTCTTGTTTATTTGTTTTAATTACATACATGTGTACGTATTTTTGATTTGATCCTCAAGGGTTACATATCCAAAAGGATTAAGTCGATAGGTAGCCAACGAATGGTTGGAATGTGTCGATCGGTTTTTCATGGTTTTTTTTTCACGAATCCAGACGACCCAAGAGTTAGGGAACTTACTCTTGAAGTAAACAGGCTAGTATGCGAACATAAGCGGAAAAAACGGCTAGACCACCTGAAGCAATGCAACATAGGCATAGGATTAAGTAAATTGTGGGTAATGGTTAAATCACTCTCGAATCCGGGAGAGAAGGATGATAGAGCGGCTGTTACTTTCAACAGCGTGGCAGTGACAAATCCAAAGATGTGAGCGTGTTATCTTAACCGACAGTTTATAGAGCGAAGATGAGTGTGCTACGCCGTAAAAAAATCATGACGAGCGATGTTGCAATGTCATCCGATATGCAAAACCATCCGAAGTGTTGGCCCACACGGAAGCTCAATGGTAATACTTAAGCAATTGGATGAACCCGAAGTTTAGTATGTAACAAGTGTCCTTAATGTATCATTAGACACCCATATTGTACCAGAAGCCTGGAAAGTTGGCAGAGTTGTTCCGCTACTGAAGCCCGGAAAGGATGCCTGCAGAGCGAAGATTATTCAGGCACTACTTCTCCCCTTGATGAGAAGCAGTTTACCAGTTGCCCAATATTAGCATGGATTCCAGAAAATGTACGGCGCCACAACAGCATTACACACCATATGCACACATATCATTCGAGGACTGAATCAAAACAAGACATGCCACCGTCACCATCTGGACGGCTGAAATGAGGATCTCCCTGAACATATTGGCCATTGTGTCCTGATTACTACCATTAACTACCTGAAGATATTGTACGTAACGTTCGGCATAATGTTTAAGCCGCGTAAGCCACAGCTATCAAGATCAGCAATCAAGAACGCCAGCACTTGGGGTGATGACAAAGAAACCTTGTTGACCACTTACAAAGCAACAAACTGGTCTGCGGTAAGATATGCGGCAAATTTTAGCGCTACGCTGTGCAAGAATATTTAAACTTGCCATAATACCGCCCTTAGCGAAAGAGTGCCTACTATTGACACCAGTGGACCATCTTCATGAGGAGACGAAGATTTCACCGATTTTACAAGACGTTGTCAATGCAGTACGTACTTAGGTGTTACCGCCTTGAGCACCCCTCCACGATTAAGTGGTAAAGCTTCACCCACCAAGAAACGTCAGAAGAAAGCTTCATGATCTGGAGAGAGAGGTCCAAAGGTACTCGTACACCATCCCCCATCAATCGTAGCAGAAGAACGCCAGATGAATTAGGGTCAGAAAACTGAAAAAGATATACGAACATATTTGCGTAGCTACAACAACAACATTTAGACTTTTCGCCTCATGCACAGCGGAGATGAATAGTCATGAATATACAAGTCGACGGAGTAAAAAGTCCGATCTCAAATTAATCCAATATTTTAGGATTAAAATGACTTACTTAGTTTTTTCTTTGCAGAACATTTGTCCCCGAAATGAATGATTCTTTATCGACGCAGCCAGTCGAGTTTGCAGAATTTTTGAATCAGGGTCAGATAACTGAAAAAGATATACGAACATATTTGCGTAGCTACAACAATAACAGTTAGACTTTTTGCCTCATGCGCAGCGGAGATGGATAGTCATTGAATATACAGGTCGACGGAGTAAAAAGTTCGATCACAAATTAATCCAATATTTTAGGATTAAAATGATATACTTAGTTGTCCCTTTGCAGAACATTTGTCCCCGAAATGAATTTCTGTGTTCGTTCCAATGAGGATGCGAATATAGTTCCAGTGCGTCGGCACAATAAAATGCTGTCGATGCAGCAGTACCTGCTTGGATGTTATAGACCTAGTCATCCATGACCCCAACTTGTGGATAGAGATCCTCCGCTCTAGACCAACAAACAGTAGACAGCGCAATCAAAATTACAGCGTATTTTATTGGGACCAATCCATCATCGAAAGAACGACTTCCAAAAATAACACTGCAAATTTTTTTCCGAAATATTAAGTCTGTCTGCTTACTTTCCCAGCAAGAATTGTCCAGCAAGAACTTTCTCAGAGAGTAAGGAGATTTTGTTCTCTTTTGCTAGAAAATTGTAAAAAGTAAACAAACAGACACTTTCCCAGCAAAAACCAGCAAGCAAACAGCTGACTTACCAAAACAGAACAATTTGTCCTCCAATAAAGGAAGTAAACACCTTGTATTTTATTAAAAATAGAAAAGAAAATGAAACAAAAAAGTATTTTTCCACAAATTTGTTCTCCATAAAACAATACAGTTAGACTATGTTATTTCCACAATAAAATTGTTTTTAATTTTCACAAACATAAATCAACAAAAAAGTAAAACAGATGATTGATTGATTTCGGGAAGAAGAAGAATTGCTAGTTGCTGCTATAAGAAATTTGTCCAGCAAGAATTTGCAAACTCTCAGTGAAAGAACTGTCAAAATATCTCTCTCGAATCGCTCTCTTTTGCTGGTTTTTTGTGTTAACAGACGACTTCCAACAACAATTGGTACAAGTTGTTGCAAATTTTAGGGTAACCAGACAGACCTATTCATGGAGCGACTTTCATTTCATATTCATACATATTTATGTACATATGTATGTATGTTTTCCAAAACGACGGTAATCATACATTTGGCCAGACGTTTTTTATCTTATATAATTAGTCATAAATTTGTGATTTGTCATAATTTCAATTATATCATTTAGTCGTGAATTTAAGCTACATCATCAACTAAACTATATGACAAAGGCGCGGGAAATATTTAATCTTAAAGTATGTAAATATTTTTTTTTTTCGAAATTATGTCGTAATTAATTTCATTTTCTACGATTTGTATGAATTACATAGCAAAACAAGTAAGAAAACGAACTTTTTATACCCTCCACCAAAATTAAATTGAAAGAGAACGGAATAATTAGTTTCCTTTCATCTACGAAAGTACTTAGATCCGCCTAATTACTAAATTTCAACCATTTTTGTGGGATAATGAAGCTAAAACCTTCGAAATACAGAATATCGGGAGGTACCGTTCTGGTGGGGCTATATGGAGGCGTGGACCTATACCAAAAAATATCAGGTGGAACATTTTATATCCTCAACGAGGACTAATTAACAAATTTCAACCATTTTGTTGGAATAATGAAGCTAAAACCTCCAAAATACCGAATATCGGGAGGTACCGTTCTATGGGGGCTATATGAACGCTTGGACTTATACCAACAAATTTCAGGTGGAATGTTTTATACACCCAACGATAACTAAATACGAGATTTCAACCACTAACTAAATACCATAATGAAGCTAAAACCTTAAAAATACCGAAAATCGGGAGGTACCGTTCTATGGGGGCTATATCAAAACGTGGACCGATATATCCCATTTTCAATACCAACCATCCTGCAAGTAATAAAAACTTCTGTACCAAACTTCTCTCTATCTTTAAAATTGCGAGCTGTATCTTGATTTCAACAGACAGACGGACGGACATGGTTAAATCGACATAGAATTTTATGCTGATCAATAATATATACTTTATAGGGTCTCCGACGAATATTTCGATGTGTTACAAACGCAATGACAAATTTAATTATACCTTCCATATGGTGGAGGGTATAAATAATTAAATGGAATTCTTTCAATGCCGAGTAGAGATTTCTCAACGTGTTTAGAAAAAAAGTAGCTCAAAACACTCACAATTGATCAGCATCCGTTACGCACTTCAATTACCGTGTTATTGCAGATAATATGAATGACTTCATAAATGCACAAAAAAAAAAAACATTTTAAAAGGATTTACCATATTTGCCGATACCGCTTTTATAGTAATCTATTCAGTAGAACCGATTTTTGAATCTGGACTTTCGCTTCAAATAACCGGATAACCCATTTATCTTCCATGAAAATTATACTTTTTTGCTGGCATAAAATGTCTTTTTGGAATTTGGATTTGTTGGAAATACCCCCGTTGTTTTAGCCGGTTCGCCTGAATATTTGCATTTTCCTCTTAAATGCGCTTATAAATGATGTGTTTTCAGAACCACTATATTTCAAGAATGGTTCGTTCAAAGAAAAAAGTATCAAGACTGTCTACAACATATACTTTTTGATTAGTACCACCGTTTTTCCAGAAAAAAAATTCAAAAACCTTACAATGAGACCTTTGACTCAAAATAATTTCTTTTCGCCCATGGGATCGATGGGGACTTTTAGGAAATTCCCTCTAATGGCAAACGCTAGTTATCCGCCAAAAATTCAGGTTTTCGTGAATTTTTGCTATTTCAAAGTCTATTTTAGCCTAATATTGCTATTGAGTGTAACCGCCCGGCCAGTATAAGTTAAAGACACCAATAAATCGGCTGAAGAATAATAAAGCGGCAGTACCCAATTGGATTACCAGCCCTGCTGTTCAAAAACAGAACCGACACGCTGATAAGGTATATACATCAGCTAGCACCATATCCCAGTTCTTTCTGTTAGAGTTCTGTGGGCATGATTCTCATTCGATCTTTTCTGTGGCAAAACTCAAAAAATGTTTTATTTTTTTGAGTATACATTTTGTATTTTTTCTAGACTGCTACTTTATCTTGTGTCAAATTTTCATGTTGATATCTCTAAAATTTAACGAGTAACAGGTCATTTTCTAGGAATATGGCATAAATCAACAAAAAAGTTTTTTGAGTTTATGAAGCACTAAAACACTTCAAATCATGCTTGATCTTGCACAGAAATTTATATTGTGCCTTTTCCAGCAGGATGTTAAAGAGATCACACGAAAGGTTCATTGTCATGGGTTTTGCACCAATTCATTGCCATGGCATTTTGCACCAGTTCATTGTCATGACATCTTGCACCAGTTCTTTGTTATGACATTTTGCACCAATGCTTTGGATCCGTATGTTCACCATTCAGGAATAAAATTTGCAGTTCAATTATGTAATTTGTTGAACTAATAAGAATACAATTCACAGACGATTTCTATCATCAGATGTTATTTTCCTTTATTTTTTATGTATGTAGTTTTAAAAATTATATATTATGTTGATCTGCCAAAATCATATTTATCTCTTCCGATGGCTTCAAGATATTTCTTTGAATTTGGATTTCTGTGTTTCCAATATTCGGTGAATTATGTGCCAATCTCTGCTCCATGCTCATCATTTGGGAAATCTATATATATAACGTAGAAAAATGTTTGTATGTTTGTTTATTTGTTTGTTTGAAGCTTGTGGACTCAAAAACCACTGAACCGATCTTCCTGAAATTTTTAGGGTATATCACTACATGGCCTGGAAGTAACATAGGATATAAACGGTTTTGAAATTCGGAGATATAGCATCAGAATCGGAGATACCTCCAAAAATTTAGATTTTGTATGGAAATATCTATAGAACGGTTACGGATAAAGACTCCAAATTTGGTATGTGTGACGGAATTTGGACTACAAATACATTTGCCAAAACATATCGAAATCGGTTCAGAATTGGATATAGCTCCCAAGTATATTTTCGTTCGATTTCATATATTTAATGCACCAAAGAATCTATATATGGCCGATTTAAATGAAATTTGGAATGTGTGACGGAATTTGGAATAAAAAACTAGGTGCTAAAATATATCGAAATCGGTTCAGATTTGGATATAGCTCTCATATATATCTTCGTCCGATTTCATGTATTTGATGCACCAAACACGATATATATATACACGATCTTAATGAAATTTGGTCGGGGTAGCGAAGCGCACTGGGTTCAGCTAGTCTAGTATAAATTTGAATTCTGTTGTTATTTTTAAACGACTTATTCTGTAATAGTTACCATGTTTAGGTGGCCTCATTTATTCTTACTTATAGCACGTTTAGATTTATAAATCCATACGATTTAAAATGTCAATTCCATAGAATATACGTCAAATAAAGCAGAATTTTTAAATCGACTGGAATTAATTTGACGTATGTATATGCTATGGAAATGACTTTTTAAATCGAGTGGATTTCGTAAGTCTAAACGTACTGTTAGATTGTTTTTATTCTAAACAGAACATATAGTTGCATAAGCCGAACTAAGAATATATTTCCAAACTCACCGATCTTCTACTTTGCTTTTCCAATTTTGGATGCCATGTTTTGTGATATAATATTCAACTTGGTCTTTCCATTGGAGTTTTGTCCTTCCCTCGGGTCGTATAACGTCAAATGGCTCGTATTCATATGCCGGTAGCATAATTATCCATTCTGTTGACATTGACATGGCACATCCAATGCAATTGTTGCAGCTCGATATGTTTGTGCACAGACAAAAAATTTAGCCATTTGATAAAAAAATTCAAAGATTCAATCAAAAATTTATCGATTTTCCGGCGAGAAAAAAATTGTCATATTGACAAAATTCGATAAAATTATTTGATCACAAAGTAAAAATACAACTGATAAAATATTTCACATATTGACAAAAATATTTATCAAAATATTCCACATATTCCATTTTATCAGTTCAATATAAAAAATCGATAATTTTTTAGTCAATATGTGAAATATTTTATCAGTTGTATTGTTACTTTGTGATCAAATAATTTTATCGAATTTCGTCAATATGATAATTTTTTTATCGCCGGATTTTTTTTCTGTGTATGTTCGTTCTTCTTTTCAATCTGCGGAAAGTCGCTAATTTGATGGGATGTAACCACAGATCCACTGGAGTTAGATGAGTAGGCTTGTCGGGGCTGTTGAAAAGGTGTTTTGCGTCGTGCGGGCCGATGCCGCATACTGTGCAGATGTCTTGCACGGTGCGATAAATTCCCGCCCAATAGGAATTTAGGCGACTGCAATATTCTGAGCGTTGTTGAGCCAATACTACTCTGGTTTGTCGTGGCAGCTGACGCTCTTCAGCTGCGGTAGATGGGGGAATTATTGGGATGGCTCTCACGGTAACACCCGAGCAAGAACTGCAAGGCAATCTCATTGTGTTACTGTACTGGAAGAATCTTTGCCTCCTCATGTATATGGTCCACTGAGGAATTGAAGAGGCACCCTGTTCCTGTTCTCAAGGCGGCATTTGACCGGTGTCCGATCAACTGGTACAATTTGTGTTTTATAGATCGGGTCTCTTTCATACATCTCTTTAATATTCGCCAAACGAAACAGGTTTCCAACCACAAAATATATTTCCCTTTTATTTTATAATAATTTGCATAGTATTTTTAATTAAAATATGCCAATTTTGCCACTACCAATCACTTTTATCTGACTTTTATTTATACCCTCCACCAGTTGTCATTCCGTTTGTAACACATCGAAATATTCGTCGGAGATCCTATAAAGTATATATATTATTGATCAGCATAAAATTCTATGTCTATTTAAACATGTCCGTCTGTCCGTCCATCTGTCTGTCTGTCTGTTGAAATCAAGATACAGCTCGCAATTTTAAAGATAGAGAGTCAATATTTGGTACAGAAGTTTTTATTACTTGCAGGATGGTTGGTATTGAAAATGGGATATATCGGTCCACGTTTTGATATAGCCCCCATAGAACGGTACCTCCCGATTTTCGGTATTTTTAAGGTTTTAGCTTCATTATCCTACCAAAATGGCTGAAATTTGGTATTTAGTTATCGTTGGGTGTATAAAACTTTCCACCTGAAATTTGTTGGTATAAGTCCATGCATTCATAAAGCCCCCATAGAACGGTACCTCCCGATTTCCAGTATTTTAAAGGTTGTGGCCTCAATATTTCACCGAAATGGCTGAAATTCAGTATTTAGTCTTCCTTTGGGGTATGAAACTTCCCCCCAGACATAAGTTGGTACAGGTTCACGCCTTTATATAGCCCCCATAGAACGGTACCTCCCGATATCCAGTATTTTGAAGGTTTTAGCTTTATTATCACACTGAAATGGTTGAAATTTGGTATTTAGTCTTCGTTTGGGGTATAAAACTTTCCCCCTAGACATTTGTTGGTATAAGTCCACGCCGTTATATAGCCCCCATACAACGGAAACTCCCGATTTTGGGTATTTTGAGGGTTGCGACCTCCATTTTCCTCCGACATGACGGAAATTTGGTATTTAGTCTTCGTTAGTAGTATAAAACTTTTCTCCAGAAATTTGTCGGTGCAGGTCCACGCTTTAATATAGCCCCCATTGGGCAGTACCTCCCGATTTTCGGTATTTTGAATGTTGTGGCTTCAATATTCCTTCGAAATGGCTGAAATATGGTATTTAGTCTTCGTTTGGGGTATTTGAGTTTCCTTCATATAGCCCCCATACAACGGTTCCTCCCAATTTTCGTAATTCTGAAGGTTGTGACGTCAATATCCCACCGAAATGACTGAAATTTGTTATTTAGTCTTCTATGAGGTTATAAAATATTCCAGAAAAGAATTATTAGTAGTTATTATTCTTCCTATATCCCCCATAAAAGCACAGAAGCTCTTGAGTTTTGGTATTATCTTACATAAATATTGGTATATGTCTTCTTCATAAACGAAAAGAAACTAATTGGTCAATTTTACTTCAATACAATACGTGGTGTAGGGTATAACAAGTTCGGCCTGGCCGAACTTAACGCAGTTCTTACTTGTTTTCATTTTAACAATTACTTTTGTAAGTAAACAATTATTCGGGTACATGATTTTTTGGTCATTTATTATGCGGGTACTCATTAAATTATTTGAACTCATGACAATATTAGAAAAATATCGGATCTACCACCACTTCAATTTCACTCATGAAAATTCGATGAAAAGGATCGGATCTTTCACGACTCCCTTTGCAATCATGGAAAAGAACCAGTGAAATCATGATTTCACATGGAACCACCCACTTCCATTTAATTTTGCTGGGAGAGCTTGATAATGAAGCTGAACCATCTGAGCTTGAAAATAATACAAGATGTGGCATTGATAGTAAAATATCAGAGTTATTGCAAAAGACGCTAATCTATCCAATTTTAATATTTTTTATTTTTATTTAATGACAAATACCTCTACTTCTTTTTGGTGTATTAAAGACACGTGATCTGCTAATCAAGAAGGCCAGCAAAACTTTCAATCAGTACCAAGTACATTGTCGACAATATTCAAATATAAGATTAATTATTAATTATTTTGGTTCAGTTCGCCCTATGTCATTTGGTATTGTATAAAAGCCAGATAGGTTAAATCTTTTGTATTTACCAGAGAAAAGTTTATGCACATGGGTAGTGGTGTAGGGTATAACATAGTCGGCCACCTCCCGACTATAGCCTTTGCTCACTTCTTTCATATCGACGCCTCCAAACAATAGTATGCTAAGTCGACTTAGCATGTTTTGAAGTTCTTTACATTTTTATATTTAACGTCCTTTTACTTAAATGCTGTCAAATTTTGGTAATGATCGGACAATCCGAACAGAAGTTATAAACAAATATTTCCTTAGTATAGTACTGAAGGTCAAAGAAATTTCCAAACTTTAAGAGCTTGTCCTGCAAAACACGCTTTTCAGAATTAGCAAACTATTATTTGGAGGTGTCGAACGTCCTTTAACTTATATTCTGTCTAATTTTGGTAATGATCGGTCAATCCGAACAGAAGTTATAAACAAATATTGACTTAGCATAGTGCTGAAGTTCAAAAAAATTTCCAAACTTTGAGAGCTTCTCCTGCAAAACTCACTTTTTAGACTTAGCATACTATTATTTGGAGGTGTCGATATATGAAATAAATCAAAATTTCCAATAGCTAATTCCAATATTTTCGGGGAATGTATAATTATAAGTTTTTATGCCGATGATTGCAGTTCTTTCATATCTTCCATCCGCTATGTCACCCACTATTAGAGCTCACTATTTCTAAATGTTTAAATATGACAATAAATTTTTGATTTGAAGAACATTTCATTCAAAAACAATTGAAACGAAAATTTTGTAATGTATCGGTATTAAGAATCTTTTATAAAAAACGCTAAAATTTAATTGCATTGATTTTTGGGTATCAATAAACCAAAGTGTTCCTAATAAGATTAAAACTTATCAGATAAGAACTTTGAACACTGATTATTTTGCTTTGTTTTAACTAAAACCAAACAAGCACATTCTCCCTATTTCAAACCTTTTTTTCGAATCTGATGAGTATCTTAACCCACCATTTTACTACACACATACATATCCATGTGTAAATAATCATAAAGATGGAATATTGTTTCATAAGATGTGTGACTGAGATTTGTGCGAGAAAAATGACTTATTTCTAAAAAGTTGCGTTACTTTTTGGATTCCTCTTTTATTGTTATATTCGTTGATATTATTGTCCCCCCTATTTTTAAGTTATAAAATATCTAGTACGTAGGTTTTTGTTACGAATTTCATTTTCCTCTTCTTTATCGTCATCATTTGAATAAACTTTGTTTTTGGTTTAACGCTTCTTTCTATACGTCTTTTTATGGTCTAATATTGTTTATATACCAAAAAGTGGTATCAAATTATGGCTACTATCTAAATTTGGTTAAAACAACAATATAAATTGTATTTGTTTTGTTTTTATTGTTCGCTTATGTTTACATAGTGAAGGCACACACACACAGTGGAAAAAAATACCGATCTAGCGCGCCAAATGTCAAAAAAATCACATACGCCAATTTAAAAATGATTGTTGCAGTATTAATCTAAGGTGTCCACAGAATGCAACGGCATTTAAAATAATTTGTTTTGCATCAGTCTAAGCGAAATAACGGTCCGTTTTTGGTTGACATTTTTTGAACTAGTTTTCATAATATAGTTTAGTTGTAAATTTGTGATCGTCGGATGCACTCTTCCTATAAAGTAATTTTAAAGCTTTATTGAATTTAACATTTTGTGAAGCAGGTGATTTAAAAAATGTTGAATATAAAATGTTATTTATTGCAACTCGGATTTTACACTTAAAACATGTGACATCCGATTTTTTTTTCCAAATTGAGCACTTTGTTAAAGCTATTACTAAGGAGTGTCGCGGGATGGCGCGTTGATTTTTTATTTTATTTTTAGTACACATAGTTCTTAACTAATTTGTAAAATTTTAGCTGCAACAAACTGCAACATTTTATTTTATCACTATTTTTAAAAATGCTGAAATTAGAGCGGTACCTTTCTATGGGGGCCATATCAATGCAATGCGGAATATTTTATACCACCAACGAAGACTAAATGTCAACTTTCAGCTATATCGGTTGGATAATATGGCTAAAACCTCCAAAATTACCGAAATCGGTGGTACCGGTCTATGGGGGCTATATGAAAACGTGGTCCTATACCGAAAATGTTTATAGGAGTGTATGCATAACCCCCACGGAGACTACATGCGAAATCCTTGCCGTTTCGGTTGGATAATGTGGTAGAAATCTTTAAAATACCGAAAATCGATAGGTACCATTCTACGGTAAAAATACAAATTTACCAAATATATTAATAAATGAAAAAAATTGTCAATTTATAGCTTTTCATATCGAATTTATGGACAAAAATGCAATAAAACATAGATTTGTACTTTTGGCTCGCTAAATCGGTACTTTTTTCCACTGTGACACAGTTTTAGTAGTAGTTGGTTTGCAAACTTCTTTGAATATGAATTTTATATATGTAATATGTATCTCCATATGATATGTTGTCACTGACCTTGGTAAGTTCCAAAGTGATCGAGATGTGCTGCTGAAATTTTGCACTAAATGAGTCTTTACATGTGGGTAATATGAAATTATAAATTGCTTCAATGTTGGAAGGTGTTGGAGATTTCAGGATATCCAGTCCTCGGTTGTTAAGATATGTGTGGTAATGATGGGAAAGTTGGTTGCAATTCTGTAAGATGTGCTCTACTGTACAGATACTTCCGCACTTCGGGCAAGTATTGTTAATGTCCTTGTTAATAAGATGTTGATGCGTGGATATAGTATGTCCCATACGTAGTCTGGAGAGTAATCTTATCTTCTTTTTGTCCACATATGTGGAAAAAATGGGCTTGATACATTTAGGATTGACATGATTGTAATGGTTATGTCTAAATAGAGCTAATTTGTTTGCTCTAATATCGAGGAGCTCAGTTTTAATATGAGTTCTCAAATCAATTTTCTCTGTAATTGTGGTTATAGGCAATATTCGGTTATTATTTATAGGATTAAACATGACCATCTTTTCTCATCGAGCTTTCTAATACAAAGATGTTGAGTTTGTGATTATATAGTTTTCAGAAACAAATATGAAAGTATCAGTCAGTTGTCCCGACAGAGATATACCCTTACCCCGGACCTAAAGAAAAGAAGTAAAGCCAATACTTCTGATGTCTTAGGGGTTTTTGAGCTTTTGGGTCAATTTATCATAAAGTATGTACTTGACCCAAAAAAAAAAAAACGATCCCAGACGACTCCTTAAACTGCACTCTTTTCAAACTTTGTGTGGGAGGTATTCGAAAGAGTGGTCCAATGCTGCCAATATTCGGACATACTCCGAGTCTGTAAGAAATAATACGATGTATAACGTTTTGTGCCAAATCGGTTTCTACTTCCCAGTTTAGTTGGCTCCGCAGGGCAATTATCTCAGGAAGTATGGACTAGCCCCCGAAGAAAATTGTGATCGTAACAGGGCGGACAGGGCAAAATCAATTCCAAATTGTCTGAAACGGATTTCGTCCAACATACATGGGGTCTTAAAAAATGATGCACAGTTTTGGCCGTATCAAAATGTATAGTGTTGTGTATATCAAAAGCAACAAATCGAGGATTATGAATTAAATCAATTTTTGGATCCGTTACATTTTTTTTTAAATGTAATATTTTGTACCCAGTTGTTCTTAGTTATGCACAGAGAGCTTTCAATAAGTTATTTCTACACTTTGTAGATGGATAGGATAACAACAACAATATTGACTCGAGAATGGGGATTGCAAAACAAAAGCAACAATAGAATATTATTAAAAATTGTTATGTTGTTTCTTTCTATTAGCTGTACTTTTGACTTAAATTTGTCTTTTGGGACATGGTAGTGTCATTTTAGAAAGAATTTACATTTGTTATCCTAACAGGGTTGCCACTTTCTACCACTTTTCCCATGGTCTGGGGAAAATATCATAATACCATCAAATCACAATTTTTTCCCTCACATACAAATTTAAATTTGAAAATATTCATTAGAAAAGTAGATTAATTTCAACCGTTAGTTTGCTTGCCGTATAATAAAAAAATTAAACAACCGAATATTGGCAAAAACAGTGCATCCTTGCGTTAACCCCTTGAGGCCATCGCACATTGTGGCTAAAAACGTCGGGGAAACATTGAAAATAATGTTAATAGGAACTTCCAAGAATTAGTTGGGGCTCTTATTTCCGATATATGGCTTAGATTACTTCGCAGAAGAAGTTTTGAAAACAATTTGAAAGTGGATACCATTTTGGAAGTGGATACTGTTTTGGTAGTTATTGCTGTGAGACCCTCATCGATCCCCAAAATTTCGTTATCTTTAGTGTGATTGCACAAAAATGGAAAAAGGGATGCATTACCAACTATTGCCATATCTCTGTTGTTTGACCACCTATGACAACCTACTTCACATCGGTGTAAAGGTGATATTTTCTACTTTCCTTGCCACGTTTTGCTTTCGATATACCTCTTACAGAAGGGAGATATTCGCTTTGAAATAAAACGTTGGCCTTTTTCCAAATAAGTTTTTTTTTTCACAATCGGACCCCTTAATAATATCCGACCATTACCAAAATCAATAGGTTTTTCCTCTGTGGGACCCCATTAACACCCAATATTTCGTGACGATACAATCAAAAATGAGATTACAAAAAAAATGGGATGTATTACCGACTATAGCGATATCTCCGTCATTTGGCCACCTACGCCAACCTTCTTTACTAGAGTTGGGCAATTTAACGACCTAGTTCACTGTCTTAGTTCAAAAACGTATGAGTAACATCATACAAACTAACGCGAAATAATAAGTATACGCATTTTGTTCAAAGAAACGACCGGTGTCCATTGAACTAGATTGTGAACTAGGTAGTTCAATATAGTTCAATTTGCACAACTCTATTCTTTACATCATTGTAAAGATGGGATTTTCCACTTTCATAGTCAGACTTTGTTTTTGGACCAAACCAAAGCTGTTATATTCGTCATTATTATTAAAATCGCAAAAATGAAAATTTGAGTTTTATTAGCGACTATTGCGATATCTACGTTACATCGTTGCAAAGGTGACATATTCTACTTTCATTAGCAGGTTTTGCTTTTGATATACGAGGGCAGTTCGGAAACTTCTTAGCCTAGCACAAAAAGCGCGGTATAAACAGAAAAAAGTTAAGTGTTTTGGAAACTTCCATCTCTGTTATGAACACATGTTAAATTTTGTTTCGATCTGGCAACTCCTTCATATAGAAACAGGAGTTCAAAAAGACGCATCCGCAATTTTTTTACAATGGAAAAATTAGAAATGCGTGCTGTCATTAAATATTTACATAAAAAAGGTTTATCGGGACAAGAAATTCATAATGATATGGTGAATGTGTTAGGTGAAAGTGCTCCTTCATATGCAACAGTAAAAAATTGGATTGCTGAATTTAAACGTGGTCGTACAAGCATTGAAGATGAACAACGTAGTGGACGTCCAAAAACAGCAACAACAACAGAAATTGTAGCCAAAGTGCATGATATGGTATTAAATGATCGACGAATAAAAGTGCGTGAAATTGCTAATATCATTGGCATCTCAAATGATCGAGTCCATTTAATTTTGCATGAAGAACTACAAATGAAAAAGCTTTTGCAAGATGGGTGCCGCATTTGTTAACAGTCGATCAAAAACGCATAAGAATGAACATTTCTCAAGCTTGTTTGGATCGTTTTAAGCGAAATAAAATGGATTTTAAGCGTCGTTTCATAACTGTTGATGAGATCCACCACTATACTCCAGAGACAAAAGAACAATCCAAACGATGGACTGAAGCTGGAGGAAGTGCCCCAAAGAAGTCAGAAACAATTCAATCGGCTGGTAAGGGACTTTAAAGGTATTTTATTGATTGACCATCTGCAAAAGGGTAAAACAATAAATTCAGAGTACTATTGCAACCTTTTGGATCAATTAAATGTACAAATTCGAGAAAAACGTCCTGGCTTACAACACAAAAAAATAATTTTTCATCAAGACAACGCACCAGCGCACAAGAGTGTTTTAACAATGGCTAAAATCAACGAATTAAAGTACGAGTTGCTTGACCACTCACCTTATTCTCCTGATTTAGCTCCCAGTGACTTTTACTTGTTCCCAAATCTAAAAAAAATCCTTGCTGGCAAGCGTTTTACCTCAAATGAAGATGCAATTACAGTTGTAAACCACTATTTTGAAGACCTTGAGGAAAACTATTTTAATCAAGGGATAGAATTGCTAGAAAAGCGTTGGGCTAAGTGTATTGAAGTTTCAGGAGATTATATTGAAAAATAAAAATATTTTTGAAAAACTAACTATTCTCTTTCATTGATAGGCTAAGAAGTTTCCGAACCGCCCTCGTATACCCCATATAGAAGCGGAGATATGCGCTTTGAAATAAAATGTTGACTTTTTCTTCAAATAAGTTTTTTGCCCATTCCGACCCCTGACTATTATCCGACCATCACCAAAATCAATAGGCTTCTTCCCCTCCGGGACCTTCATCAACACCAATTTGGTGACGATCGGATTAAAATTGCGACCTGTAGCGTGATTACGAAGTTTAGACGGACGAACGGACACACACATAGCCAGATCGACTCAGCTCGTCGAGACAGCTGCCTTGCCTGCTTACCTTGCTTACTTCTGATAGAAGAATAAAAAAGAAAAGGGAAACCCAGTTCGAAATTTGCTCGGCCTTCTTTATTCTTTTATTTTTATTATGTCGGAAATGAAGCAGGAAAGCAAGGCAGCCAGGAGAAGCAGCTTATGTACCCAGGCTTTTAAACTTCCCTTGCCAAGTTAATGGGGTTGAAACCCCCTATGGGCCCAGAATCAAAGATAATGCCCTATTAAGGCCTCCAATATATTGCAAATATCAATAATATTTGTGATTGTAAAGAAAATTTGCTAAACTACTATAAAAAAATTAGAAAACAACAAAAACCGGTCAAAAAGGTTAATATTTTTATGATTTTAGAGCAAAAAATCACCACCACATAATGGTGTAGGGTATAACAATATATTCAAAAATTAGAATTAGGTTTTATAATTGCATTCCTGCTTATCGTTTTCAAGCCCAATTAATGTTCCCTTTGCTGTTAAATTATGTTCACATTGCACAGTGCACAGTGGATGCGCCCAACGACAAAAATAAAAAATTCATGTCACCATTTTAACAATTTAAAACGTTCGCGGACGTGAATGCTACAGCATTCATTTTCATGGTGACGTAGGATGACGTGAATGCTATATCATTATCATGCAAAGTCAATCTTTAGTCATTTACTTGTATACAATCGCATGTTTTTGTGATTAATGTACATAATACGACTAATTTCATATACGAGTATATCCATAATATAATAAATAAAAAATTAAAATAATATTAATAATTAATTAATAAATTCACAAAAACTATTTTCGAAAAAAATCGTGTGTCGTTTTTTGCACCTCTCTGAGCTTTTTTGCGTCCGCGAACGTGTTAAAGATGCAAATCGCTTCTAAACTTTTCAAATTTTTCGAAACTCAACTTGTATTGCCATTTTTCGTGGTTCTTAAGGGGAAAAGGCTTACAAAAATGACTAATCTTGGAGAAAAAAAAATTATTTTAAAATTTGGAAAAGTTGTTATATTATGAGCGAGTTGCTGAAACAACTCAAGCCTTAACTAGAGTTTAATGATTTAGTAAATTTCCTAAGCTTCGTTTTCCTACTTATAACAATTACTCAAGGGTTACCAAATATTTTAGGTACAATATTGATCAAAAATGAAAATATTTAATATAAATGTATGGATTTCCTTAAAGTTTTAGTTACTTTCCAAGCATATGCAGAATTGCCACTAGTACCAAAATAAAGCCAAGGGTCTGTAGATTTAAAAACTGTTTAGACTTTTTGCGGAAATTTGCAGCTTTAGCAATTATGATCAACAGTTTAGCCCGGTTTTATGTGTTGTGTTATTTTTTATATTTTTTGGAATACTTTTATGTAATTTTATTATCCTTTCTTACATATATGTTTAATATAATGTTTTTCCCTATTCTTGATTTCTTTTGTCATGGTAACTTGGAGCCGAAGTGAAAAAGAGCCGAAAGAAAAATAAAAGAGGGGTATACCCTTTAATAAATATTTTTTCTGGTTTGGAGCACCCTAAACACCCCACCAAAACGTGATAATATTTTATTCGAGTGTTTATAGGTCACTATGTTCGATATATTATCTGGAAGTATTTTTATCACACCTTCCCATGTAAGTGCCACCACTGCACATAGTGACCTATAAACACTCTCACAAAAATATTGTAGGCCTAGATCCAAATTTTCGCGTGATCTCCATGTAACAAATCATTCTGAATTGAAGTATTTTACTGTTACCAACACATTGTTCCATTGAATTTGATGTAATCCGGTACCAGGAGTTCTTATTGCATAGTAAACCTCTCCGCGAAAAATTGTCAGTATTGGTCCATGATTTAGTATACTCCCATATGATTTTAAATCTCGATTTATTTCAATCTCAATGGGTTTTGAAAATAAACTCGGAGTTTTGGAAACCACCTTATAAAGAAATGTGATATCGGTCCATTCATATAGGGTTAACATCCATTTTTCGGTACTTTATAAGATTTAATCGCCTTTTTCTTCAGAATTACCTGTAATAACGTATTTTTTGTTTCTCAGTGAGTGGAAAATTATCACGTTTTGGTGTGTTGCAACATTAGGGTGTCCCAAAGCCCAATTATACAAAAAACATACGGAAAATAACTGTTAGGCCATGTTTATATTTTTGCAGGGTTAACTTTCTTTATAAGGATTTATTTGAAATATAAGCAATGGAATTGACATTTGAAACCCAGTGGGTTTGTTAAATCCGGTTATACATAAACATACTATAAGAAAGTATAATAAAATTACTTAAAAATATTGCAAAAATATATAAACTCAGCACATAAAAACCGGGCTAATCGTTTGATCATAACTGCTAAAACGGCAAATTTCCGCAAAAAGTCTAAACAGTTTTGAAATCTACATAACCTTGGCTTTATTTTGGTACTAGTGGCGATTCTTGCATATGCTTGGAAAGTAACTAAAACTTTAAAGAAATCAATACATTTGTATTAAATATTTTCATTTTGATCAATATTATACCTAAAATATTTGGCAACCCTTGCAAATTAGAGGAATTGTTTTGAGTAGGAAAACGCAGCTTAGGAGATTTACTAAATCATTCAACTTGAGTTAAGGCGTGAATAATAGTCCTTTGTTTCAGAAACTCGCCCATAACATAACCATTTTTTCTCATTTTAAAATAAATTTTTCTCCAAAACAAGTAAAAAAGAATCAGTCGGCTTTCCCGACAGAAATATACCCTCAGCCTATGTGAATTGAAATATTAATCTACGGACAGATCGAATGTATTTCGGGTCTTTTTAGAATTTTGTGGCCATTTTGTACCTTTGAACTTGCCGACGACAAAGTGGATTAGGATTAAAGTTTTGCGGAGGGGCTACTTAAATGAATAGACGACATAGGAAGTGGATCTGATTTTGAGAGTCATATCTTTTTGATATATATTGGTCACACTAGTTATTTCAGTGGATCATCTTATAACTTTTGGACCAGTATGTCAGGAAGCATGGACTTGTCCACGGAAAACATAATATGACTGGAAACAGCAGGACCACAATGATCATCGGCATTCATTTCCAAAGCATATTCGAAGAGACCCTAAACTGCATTTCGACACGAATGTTGAACTTTTGTGGGGGATGTACCGTAAGGAGAAGAAGAAGTTTTCGTGCTCTCCAGCGACTACACATAGGGGTTTTTACACATTTCGGCCTGTTTCCTCAAGAAGTACGGACTTGCCCCTGAAAAAAAAAACATTTATCGTCGTAATTGAGGTAGCGAATGCAAGTTGCTTCAACAGAAATCAAAGTGTCTCGAGAGCAGGTCTTAAAGTGAACCTATCCGAAATTTTGTGGGGGAGGTACCCTAGGGAGTGGACTAATATAGTTCATATTTAAACTTGATCTATATCTGGTAGTTGTATTAAGATGTGTAAAGTATGGACCAAATCGTTCACTCTCTTCAAGAGTTATCGTGCGCACAATTTTTCCGAACATTTTTGAACTTTTGTGGGGGAGGTACCTGAAGAAATGGACCGATTTAGATTATCTTCGAACATAAACTATGTTTGGACAAAATATTACGAAAGCCAAAAGTTGGACTGAATCGGCAGATCCGTTCGAGAGTTATTTGCGCTCAAACCATTATATACGGTGTCGTAGGGGTTTTTTGCACCTTTCAGGCTATTTTCTCAGGAAATATGGACTTCCTCCAGATGAAACGTGCACCGTCGTATAGAGGGCACTAAAGCGATTCGAGACCAGGTCATAAACCGAACTTTTCCGAAATGTTGTGTGGGAGGTACCCGAAAGAGTGAACCTATTGAGACCATATTGGGACCTCATATTACTCTGGTAGAAAGTTTACGCCATACAAAGTATGGACCAAATCGGTCTCTCCCTTCAAGAGTTATCGTGCGCACAAACTTTCCGAACATTTTCGAACTTTTGTGGGGAAGTACCGGAAGGAGTGAACCGATGTAGCTCATCTTCGAACTTAAACTAAGTTTGGGCAAAATATTACGAAAGCCAAAATTTGAACCGAATAGGTTCATCCGTTCGAGAGTTATCGTGCGCTCCAGCCAGCAGGACAGACAGACAGACGGACGGACATGGCTAGATCGACTCCAAATTGTCTGAAACACATTTCGTCCAAACATACTTGGGGTCTAAAACCAATATTTCGATGAGGCACATTTTCATCGTATCAAAGTGTATATACCCTCCTTAGCCTAAAGGCTGAGGGTATAATTAGTCATATTTGTAAGCCTTTTTCCCCTTAAAAACCGCGGAAAATGGCTAGACAAGTTGAGTTTCGAAAAATTTGAAATGTTTAGAAGCGATTTGCATCTTTAAATAGTTAAAATGGATTTTTTTGATTTTTTTTTATCCATGATTCTGAATATGGAAAACGGAGTACGCCATAAACAGAAATGGCGTATGTTTCCAATTAATATATAAATTCGATGTGGCAAGACCTTTTTTTAACCCAAAACATGAAACAGTTAAATTGTTATTGACGAATTCATTGATAATAATGACATTATTATGTCTCTTGTAATCGATTTAATTACTTAATATACTTTTATTTAAAAGAATATTAAAGGGATGTGATACTTTAACCCCAATGGCTTATGGATGGATACAACAAAACACATACATAAAAACTGAATATTTTAATGAAAAAGAAATTGTGATATTGTAAACAAAATGCAATGCGTCATACTACTGAGCTGTGTAGATGCTGAGCGCAACAAGAGCAATAACAAGCCGCCGCGCTATAACATCAAGTAAAACATTCAATTTATATCCATTGAAAAAGCATTACAAAAAATAACTCAGTGATTTATATTCAATTAGACAGCCAGCAAGTAGTCGTCAACTATTCAGACAGCCAAGCCAGTCAGTTAGTCAGTTGAATAGTTGTAGTCGTAGTAGTAATAAATAGTAAGTTGAGAATAGTAATGAATGAGTAATTTTCCATTATTTGTTGTTTTCTACGTATTCTTCTTTTTATTCCTTTTATAAACGCCATGTATTGTTATTTCTCTTTATTGAAAACTAAAGACAAACAAAGTCATATCATCATCTTGAAATAAAGTGTATTTGCATACACCCTGATAAGTGGTTGTACAGAATGAGTTCTGTGGATACTACAGATAGCTCTTTGATAATAAATATGATAGATGATACTAACAAATAAACTAAAGATGAAATACCTAGAACGATAACTATTACGTATCGTGAATTCATCTGTATTCTCGTTACTCTTCAGCTCTGGTTCAGGGTCATTCATCAAAAGGAATTTCCTGAATAAATTTAGTCAGTAATGACTAAAAATTTGGAATGAAAATTTTTCTTTAATTAATTTTCTTTCTAATTAACCCACTTAGCGCCAAGGTTTTTTTTTTTTGCGAGAAAAATTGAAATGTTTTATGATATTTTTGAGACCTTTTTTAACATTTTTTAAAAAATAACTTTTTTTCTCTAAAACATGTAGTTTTCCTGCAACAGGGAATTCTTTTTAAAGTCCCGAAAACTTGGAAGGGTAATATACATAGGTGTATTCTTACAAGCCAACCCCTTGGTTTTTGATTAAGAAAATACTCTTACAACATTCCTAACAAATCCCTGACTTTATATGAATGTAACAATTATGATTAAATTTTTATCGCATATTTTTTTTAATTGCTTGCGCCAATTGCTGGGAAATGCATAGGCCAAGTGAAGCTTTATGAGCACGGAATGACAGATAACATACAATACTATAACAAAATGCAAAAAAAAACCCACAAAAATGTGCGAAAATATCCAAGTTTTAAATCAATTTTTGCAACCATTTTTGGTGCCGTTTAAACGACCAGTGGCTTTAAGTGGGTTAAACAAGTTAAAAAGTGTCAGCGATATATTTGGATTGATGCTCAAAAGTGTTGCGGAGCAGGTACTTGTAAGAATGGACCAACATAACCCATTTTGGAAGTGGATCTTATTTTGGAGTCATTCCTATCGATATCGATGTCGCGCCCACCAGTAATTTCATTGCACATAAACAAAAATTTTGAATTTTTTTGGCTGATGTACCCTAAGGATATATGATGGACCATTCTTATACCCTCCACCATAGTATGGGGGTATATTAAGTTTGTTTTTCCGTTTGCAACGCATTGAAATAATCAATTGAGACTCTATAAGGTATATATATTCTTGCTCAGGATAAAATTATGAGTCGATCTAGCTATGTCCGTCTGTTGAAATCACTCTAGCATCCGCAAAAATTGAGCTAGAGCGATAGATTTTTGCACCCAAGTATTTTTTCCACAAGCAGGTCCAGTTCGAAGGTAGGTTATATCGGCCCATTATTTGATATAGCTCCCATATAACGGTACCTCCCGATTTTCGGTATTTTGAGTATTTTATTTACAATTTGAAACCGAACTAGTTGTAATTTGACATTTAAGGTTCTTAGGGGTCACAATACAACTCCACTAAAAACTGTCAACATGTTTTGTTATAGCCCCCATATAACAGAACCTCCTGATTTTCGTTATTTTGAGGATTTTAGCTACAAGTTTTAACCGAACTTGCTGTAATTTGACATTAAAGGTTCCTAGAGGTCACAACACTACTCCACCAAAAACGGTCAATATACGTCCATGTTTCGGTATAGCCCCCTTTATAACGGTACCTCCCGATTTTCGGTACTTTGAGGGTTTTAGCTACAGTTTTTAACCGAACTAGCTGTAATTTGACTATTAGGGTTCTTCAGGGTCACAACACTACTCAACCAAAAACTGTCAACATAGGTCCATGTTTAGGTATAACCTCCATATAACGGTTTTCGGTATTTTGAGAATTTTACCTAAAATTGTTAACCGAACTAGTTGTAGTTTGAAATTAAATTTGACATTTTTTTAGATTCTAAAGCGTTGTGGATAGGATTAAAGCATTAAATAAGTAAACTGCAATTTTAAAATTATGTTTTTGTTCCATTTGGTATAAAATATCAAAAGAAATCAGTCTGGCAACACTGACATGACCAGCTGAAATAATTTGTGTGCTCCTGATAATTTTATTTAAATTGCAAGAAAGTAGTTAAATATCATAAAAAACATTGTGACAACTCAAAGTGCGAAGCAGTTTGGATACTCTGAACTATAATTCTTGTGTGTGAAGCAATTATTGCATTCAATTTCTTCGTTTTTTTATTTGGTGCTGAAACAGATATTTCTGTTGTTTTGTGATTCTTACCACACACACACACAAACAGTTTTTTTGTCGTTATTTTGCATCTTCTTCTTTGTTACATATGGCGCCTGCTACAAAAACAAGATCTAAAACCACCGGCACTGAAGACAGTGGTAGAAGTATATGCCCAATTTGTTCTCTTGGAATTTCTAATGGAGTTTATAGTGTCGGTTGCTCTGGATGCACTGATTATTTCCATCCTAAGTGCATTGGTAGTTCTACGGCTGAAGTCAAAGCCAACAAAAATTTTACATACACTTGTAGAGTGTGCAAGTCAGCTAGTGGTGGCTGCGCTGTTGCTGTCGTCAACACTTTGACTATGGATCCACAAGACGATGTACCTAATTCTGCTACGTCGCAGCTGAATATTGTATCGACAACTAACAATAACGGTGATATGCAAACCTGGTTCGATAACCTAGCTGCTGAAATGAAGAAAAAGATAGATACTCAGATCCAAAAATGTGTTGATGATGTCCAGTCAGCTGTTGACGATGTTGTTAGCTCATTTCGAAACGAATTTTTTGATGCTCTGCGTAACGTGAAAGATGATTTAAGTTCATGTCAAGGAAAAGTTGATGATATTGACAAAAATGTTCGTGAGTTAAAGGGTGATGTGGAGGCATGTAAACAAGTTTCCTCGACTGTTAGTGATCTACAGAGCAAATTGGATAGTATGGAGAGACAAAATAATGTACTGCAAAGGCGCTTGAACAGAGCAAATATTATAATTAATGGATTGCCTCAAGGGCTAAAAGATATTAGTCAGGCTGTTATAAAATTGTGTAGCCTTTGTAATGTAGCTCTGAATGTGTCCGATTTGCAACACTGTTGCTATTTCGCCAAAGGTAAATCTATCCTGGTGAAGTTCAACTCTGTGTTGACCAGGGACTTGGTTATGGCAAGCTACCATCGTGCGAGCAAAATTAAAGTTAATGATGTCATTGGAGGTGAATTACTGTCGAGGGTCTACCTTAATGATCACCTTACTCCTGATGCTGCTAGGCTTGTTTATATTTGTCGTCAGCTGATTCGGCGTAAGCAGATAAAAAAATATAAGCTCATAAATGGTGATGTACCGAGAGTAGAAATTTCTTATTCTGATAAGCCAAGTCAAACACTTAATGTGAGAGAATGCGAAAGTATATTTGGAGATTTTAATAATGAATAATTATGTGATTTTGTATTTGAATTTTTCGATGAATGTATGTATGTCATTAAATTAAAATTTTTCAGGAACATTTTTATGAATATTTTTGAATCTGTTTTCATGATTTATGTTATGTTTTTCAACATTATTGTTATAATGGTAAATTTTTGGTTCCCCAGCATTTTTTTTTACACTTTTCTCAATGGCACATAATGTAAACATTGGGCCCATCGTTAATAATGCGGACTTTTTTAAAAATTCTCTTCGAAAGTATAAGAATAACATATCCTTTGCACATCTGAACTGTCAAAGTATCTGCCCGTCAAATTACAACCTGAAGTTTCTAGAGGTTAAAGATTTGATTAATGGGAGTAGTTTCGATATTTTTGGCCTATCAGAAACATGGTTAAAGGACCATATCGCTTCAAGGTCTATATCTATTCCTGGCTACTCTTTTGTAAGGAACGATCGACCAACTTCTCGAGGAGGGGGAGTTGGAATGTACATTTCCAACAACTTGAAATTTCGTGTAGTATATCGGTGCCAGGAATATGGTGTCTGTGAGTCAATTTTTGTCGAATTTTCTTCTAACAGTGACGTGATCCTTTTCGGAGTAGTTTACTTGCCACATGGTCAAGTAAATGTTTTTGAAGAATTTCATGATGAGCTTTTTGCCAGGTATTCGAATATAGTCGTGGTTGGAGACTTTAATTATAACCTATTTGACCTAAACCGGTCTGAGCATATGAGATTGCTATGTTCGCGCTTGGGATTATCTGTAGTGCATAATTCTTTGCCAACTCATCTCGATGTATCACACATGTCTACTTCATTAATAGATTTTTCTTTATTAAGTCGCAGCGAATTGTTGGAATACTCAGCACAGGTTCAATGCCCATCGATCTCACATCATGCACTTATTTTCGGTTCACTGAAAGTTTGTTTGCCTCAGCGTGATTCATTCATTGAATATCGTGATTATAATAGAATTAAATGGGATGATTTTCACCAGTTTTTATCGACTGTTAATGTCGATTCTTTCTCTTTTATAGCAGATGCCAATGAACAGCTCGAAGTTTTGAATTATATTATATCAAACCTGCACTCATTTGTACCTGTTATTAAAAAGAAAATAAGTTCGAATGATATGTGGCTTAAGTCCAAATCCATTTTGTTATCGAAGTCCTTAAGGGATCTAGCCTACAAGGAGTATGTGCGTCGGCCTACACCAGAAAACTGGGACATCTTCCGTTCATACAGGAACAGAGCTAAATCTGTCCTTCGTCGTGAAAGAAGAAATTACTTCACTAAGTTGTTTAGAGGATTAAATTCCTCACAGATTTGGAGTAGGTTGCGGGCAGGTGGTTTAATTGGTGATGATGCTGGATGTGTTGGTAGTCAATTTGATGTTAATGAACTAAATGATTTTTTTGTCCAGTCTGCGTCTGATCCAATTGCTGAGAGAGTAGACTTGTCTGGGTATATTGGAGAACATCCCTTTTTTTCTTTTGACTGTGTATTTGAGGAAGATATATTCAATGCGCTGAATGCTATTAAATCTCAGTCCTTGGGTATTGATGGAATACCAATTTCTTTTATAAAAATTATATATCCATATCTGTCAAATTTATTTCTTCACTTTTATAACACAATATTTACAACATCAGTATTTCCTACTGCATGGAAGGTTGCCCGTGTAGTACCCATACCCAAAACTAAAGGTTGTTGCTCTGTTGACAACATGCGCCCAATAAGTATTCTCCCTTCACTTTCCAAGATTTGTGAGCATCTTATGAAAAAGCAAATGTTGAATTTTATTGAAAACCATAAATTACTAAATCCATTTCAATATGGTTTTAGGCGTGGGCATAGTACGGTTTCGCACCTATTGCATCTTACAGAGACAATTAGGGAAGCAGTAGATGTTGGTAATAGTGGTGTATTGATTTCGTTAGATTTGTCTAAAGCTTTTGACAGAGTAGACTATGCGACCCTTATCCAAAAATTGAGTAGGGATTTCTTCTTCAATAATACTGCTTGCAGACTTATTTTTTCTTACTTAAATAGTCGCTCTCAATTTGTTGATTATAATGGGTCTGAGTCTAGAGTACGTAGTGTTAGTAGTGGGGTTCCACAAGGTTCAGTTCTTGGCCCCCTGCTATTTATTTTGTACATTAACGATTTCAATGTTTCCGTTGATATGAATACCTGTCTTCCATTTATATATGCTGATGATATCCATTTATTTTTTCAGTCTGCTAATACTATTAGCTTGTCACCAACAATTAATTCAACTTTAAATATAGTTGCTTCTTGGATGCAGGAAAATAATTTTGTAGTTAACGTTAGCAAGACAAAGTCGTTACTATTTGGTCCCGTTCGGCAGAGTAGCCATATGTTTACAATGAGTATGAATGGTAATGTGGTTGAAATTGTTGATAAAATAAAGTGTTTGGGTATTTGGGTTGACTACAAACTTGATTTTAATCCCCACATTGATACTTTATTTCCTAAAGTGATATCTATATTGCGTAAACTTCGTGGTACAAACTTTTATCTGCCACTTTTTGTAAGGAAACAGCTTGCGCATGCCTTATTGATCTCCACTATTACTTATGGTATTGAAGTTATATCTGGCACGAGTCAATCATGCTTAGATAAGATTTTGCGTATTATTAATATGGTAGTTCGTTTTGTTTATGGATTGAGATATCGTGATCATGTTTCGAACTATGTCATGGAGTTTTTGGGTGTCTCCTTTCAATCGTATGTTAATACTCGTGTTTTGACTTCTTTCTATAAAATTATAAAAAATGGAGCTCCTGAAAAGCTTTGTGAGAAATTCTCTTTTTCTCGGTATATACGCAATCAACAAGTGCGACTTCCTCGTTTTATATCTGTAATGTGTGAACGATCATTCGTCGTAAGAGTGGCTAGGGTGTGGAATTATCTTCCTCTCAATCTACGTAGTTTCGCCAGTTCTCCTGGTACATTTAAACGAAATTATTTAATGTACCTTCGTCGACGTCAATCTGGTTCTTGAAATTAAATTTTAGAGTCAGCATTTTAACTATGAGTCTTTTTTTATTTTTATTTTCATATATATCTTATTGGCTGGGGAGCCAAAGTTTTTCCAATGTTACATTTATATATATATATTTTTGATATTTTTATCTTAATTTTTTTTTTCTCAATAATATGTATAATCTAAATAATTTTCCTTAAAGATTTATATTTGGTCATGTACATATGCTGAATTTTTGTATTCTATGTAATGCTAAATTTGGTCTGAAAGACTTACTGGCATTGTAATGTATGAATAATAAATGAAATAAATGAAATGAAAAAAAAAAAGTTCCCATATAACGGACCTCCCGATTTTCGGTATTTTGAGGGTTTTAGCTACGAGTTTTAACCGATCTAGCTGTAATTTGACATTTAGGGTTCTTCAGGGTCTCAACACTACTCAACAAAAAACCCGCAACATAGGTCCATGTTTAGGTATAGCCCCAATAAAACGGTACCTCCCGATTTTCTGTATTTTGAGGGTTACAACTACAATGTTTGACGAAACTACCCGTAATTTGGCATTTGAGATTCACAAAACTAAAAATTTTTAATATAGCTCCACTTCTTGGTATAGGCCCCATTTAAGCGTACCTCCTGATTTTCAGTATTTTGAGAATTTTAGCTCCATTTCATGACGGAACTTGCTACAACTTAACTACATTTGACGGAACTACTCTTAATTTGACATTTTAGCTGTGTTCCTTTACTTACCTGAGGTTACCATTTTTCACATTTGTTACCATTTTTAACCTGCAAAGCGTTCCTTAACCCCGAAAAGTGGCAAAACTGGAAGCAATTTTTAAGAGAGTGAGAGTGGAGAGAGAGCGAAAATGGCTTTCTCTTCTACCACAGGCTACCAGCAAAATTTCTGCAGGTAAAAAATGGCAGAACTGATTTTTCGACTTTTGTTTGACGATTATTTCACAATGAAAAAGAAAATGGACGATAAACAGAAGAAAAAGTCGAAAGCTGATAAAACTAAATTAAAAACTGTGAAATAAAAGACGAAAATTGATTTTTTATGTTTCTTTTTGACATTGCTGCCAGATATACCATTTTTCCGTTCCTTTACTTTTCTGGTAAAAATGTTCATAACAGAGCAATTTTGAGCAATTTTGACGCTTTTCTCTTTTACCACCCTTACCATTAAAAAAGTAGTAGTACGCTCTAACCACTGCACATCGTGCAGTAGGGTTTGTTTTACACCTTTCGGGCTATTTTATCAGGAAGTATGGACTTGCCCCTGAAAAAACTTGTACCATCGTAATGGTGGCAGATAATACAAATTGTTACAATAAAAGTCAGAGGGATTCGAGAGCAGCTCTTAAACTGCACTTAAACCATATTCAAACCTGATCTATGTCTCGTAGAAATATTACAATGTGCAAAATATGGACAAAATTGGTTACTGCCTTCGAGAGAGAGAGAGTCGTGCGCACCATTTAAGCGAAATTTGTTCAATTTAGGGGGGGGGGTACCTGAAGGAGTGGACGTACATGATGGCTCATCTTCGAACATAAACTAATTTTGGACAAGATATTACGAAGGACAAATTTTGAACCGATTTGGCTGATCCGTTCGAGGGTTGTCGTGCGCCCCAGCCACTACACTTAGTGTCATAAAGCTGTTTTGCTGCTTTCCGGTCTTTTCCTCAGGAAGTATGGACTTGCCGCTGAACAAAAACTTGTACCGTCGTAATAGGGGCAGCGAATACAAGTTGTAACAACAAAAATCAAAGGGATTCGAGAGGAGGTATTAAATTGCACTTTTCCATCATTTAGTGTGGGAGGTACCCGAAGGGGTGGTAATTTTTTGACATTTATTGTAAGTTTTACTCACAAAACATCAAATTTTGCTTTGGGCCCCCAGAAGTGGTGTCGAGATGCATTTCTGACTACGTCCCTGGGTGGTCCAATATGGCCTATCTTCCAACTGAAACTAAATTATTATGCCAAAATTTTTATTGGAATCGGTTGATCCTCCAAGCCAGACAGACGGGCAGACATGGCTAAATCGACTCCAAATTGTCCGAAACATTTTTCGTCCAAACATAACCATTATTTCGATGAGGCACATTTTTGGTCGTATCAAAGTTTATTTTACCCTCTTTAGCCTAAAGTCTTAGGGTACAAATATATAGTATATATTAGAGAACATATGTATATTCGCACATAGAAAAAATATTCATATGTACAGTGGGACCATAAAGTTATATATATTAATTTACTAGCCGGTCCGGGTTGCTGGCCTGTTGTAATATATATATATATATAATATATAATTGTTCCACAAACATCCCATAAGGGACGAGGGAGACTTCTCTCATATCAATGAGTGCACCCCGATTCATATTAGCTCAATGATATGGGACCTACAGTTTATTGCCGAGTCCGAACGGCGTGTCTAAGACACCACTTTTGTAGAGAAGTTTTACATGGCTGAAATACTCAGGAAATGTCGCCAACATTACTGAGGGGTATTTTGCCACCGTTGAAAAGTGATTTGATGTTGCCTGGACGGGGAATCGAACCCACGACCTTATGTGTGCAAGGCGGGTGTGCATACCATTGCACCACGGTGGCACCCCGTGGCCCGTTGTATTGATATATATTTTCATGGAAAATTGCAGGAAAATCGGTTCAGTAGTTTTTTCATTCCATACACGCCTAAGTTGGGCTACATTGGAACATTTAAAAAAATTATCCAAATCGGTCCAGCTCTCAACTAATGCAATTACCAACGAACGGCATTTCAATTTTATTTATAAAGTTAAAGCATTTTTTTTAATATGACATAGAGAGGTTCCCAGCTCCCCCCGAAATTCAACAAAATATGCAGCCTATTATCACTCTTGTAGATATAACATATTTAAAAAAAAGTGGGCGTGATCAATTTTTCTTTCCATAAAAACCTAACCCAATTTCAAAAGAAAAAAATCGATTTACAAATGCAAGAATCGAATTACAAATTAAATAATTCGAATTACAAATTAAATAATTCGAAATACAATTTAAAACTTATGATCATATCGGTTTGAATTTTGGGAGACAATGGGTTTAATGTCTCCGACCATAGGTACATATTTGAAGCCAAAATAGCCGATATTTTGCACAGAGGTTATCTCTCCAGTGAGAACATAAAATTTCAAACCACAACCAAATATGTAGTTTGGAAAATATAACTGAAACCTTCTAAATACATCTAACGGACAGTAGTACCGTTAGTTTGTTTACATTTGTTTCTAAATTTTATTATGGTCAATACAAAAAGAAACAATACCTTATTTCCAATTTCTTATTTGTTTACATTTTTTTCTAAATTTTGTTACGGCAAAAACAATTTCTTTTCATCCTCACCTTAAATCGAGTTATCGTCATCAACACCTCAAAAGTGTATCTGTATTTCTGCTACTCGCTATGATTGTGCAAAAAATTCACTTTTTAATTTTTATTTTTAGCACATGTCTAGTAATGCGTCGTCATTCTTCTAATTCACTTCAAATGAAAAAAAAAACAAAAACATTTCTACGCGTTCAACGTTGTTGTGCATTTAAAAATAGTTCAAAACAAATTTCATTCCGAATTTAAAATAGCTACATACCTATGTAAAAATAAACTAGGGAAAGGGGAATGAATGCATGGTGGTGGCTGAGGGATAGGTCATCATTCTATGCGAATTTAGTTTGCCAGGTTTAACTTGGCGCTCTTAAATAAAGAATATTTTCATGTTAAACATATTTTGAAATGACTGGATTTCTTCTTAATATGTTTTTTATTCTGTTCCACAAATCGATTATCGAAAAAAGAATCTGAGTCATTCGGTTAATTATGTCGAATTACATTTGAACTTTTTTTAATTTGATAAAAAAAAGTGATTTTACATACAGACAACATACACACATACATATGTATATAAATAGATGACTATTAAATAAACCAAAGTCTTAAAAATTAGTCATTTTATTAAAGCCATTTGGACATGGCACATCACTTAAAAAACTGCATAAGGAGATACGTAAAATAAGTTAGTTACTTGGTCAGATTGTCTGTGATTTTTGATTTGATTTAAAGGTCAGTTATTAATTTGCTGTATCCCCTTGAATTAGCATATGGTCATAATATTCTTTTGGAACGAAATGTACTGACTGACACCTGTTTTCTTTTCGTCACTTATTTCTAATTCCAAATTTATATTTTTTCTATGTGTCTCGTGACAACTCTTAATAATATGTCCAACAAACTTTTGTTTTCTTCTTCATTGTTATTGTTTCCATTACTGTCTTTGTCCACATTCCAGTCTAAGTGTTTACCCTATTTTGCTGTGACGATAAGATATTGTTGTTGGTGGCATACTCTTTACAAGTAAAAAAATTGAAATTGATTAATGTCTCTTCCATACATTATCGAATATCTATCGTCATAATAATGGAATCACCACCCACTGAAGACCGACCTAGTTATTTGTTTGAACCCCATTTACATTTTCATCTGACATTCTTTTCCTTTTTTTCTTTTCAGGAAAACTAATACAGAATAATTTTCCTGCTTTGTGAAATAATAACAATTGAAACTGCAATAACAATTCATTAGAAAACAACAAACAACAAAAATATGGGTCAAACACTGTCAGAACCAATCACCGCCAAGGAATCATCATATTGCCAAAATGAATTATTCCGAGTGGGTTCCAGTTGTATGCAAGGATGGCGCATTAATATGGAAGACTCCCACACACACATTCTTTCGTTGCCCGATGATCCGGGCACTGCATTTTTCGCCGTCTATGATGGTCATGGCGGTGCAACAGTAGCACAATATGCCGGTAAACATTTACACAAATTTGTTTTGAAAAGACCCGAGTATAAGGATAATGTTGAAAAGGCATTGAAGCAAGTAAGTAAAAAAATGAATTTTAGAATTTTCATCAATAATCAAAATGTGTTTCTTCCTACTTGTCGCATTTATAGGCATTTTTAGATATTGACTATGAAATGCTCTACAATGAGTCGTGGGGCGAACAGGTGGCCGGTTCAACGGCCGTTGTGGTATTGATAAAAAATAATCGTTTATATTGTGCCAATGCCGGTGATTCGCGTGCCGTTGCTTGTATAAACGGAAAAGTGGAAATTCTATCAATGGACCATAAACCAAATAATGAAGCTGAATCGAAACGTATCAGTGAAGGTGGAGGTTGGGTTGAATTTAATCGTGTCAATGGTAATCTGGCATTATCAAGAGCATTGGGTGATTTTACCTTCAAACGTAATGAAAATAAGAAACCTGAAGATCAAATTGTAACAGGTAGGTTGAATTGTTAAGTATTATCTAGGTTTGCATTTGCATTTTCTGCCGTAAAATTTACATAAGGTTTGTCCTTATACTTGATAATTTTTTCTAAATGTTCCTAAAACATTTTAACAACATTAGAAACATTTGTAATAATTATTACAAATTATCGGAAAGGTATATTATCGAGTACATGGACAGGCATATAGTCAGGCTTTTTTTTTGTGCTGCGTAGTGCGCTTACACCGGATCTCAGTTGCATCAAAACAAGTCTCACATGTCTACGCAGCTGTTGTTCTTCCGCTGCCACGCATGGTGGGTGATCTCCGAGGACGGTATCCATCAGGAGGTTCTCTTTTGTATCTTCCCAGCAAAATGTTTGTAGCCAAAGAAGTAGTTGAATCATGAATGCAAGTGATTTCGGACTACATCTTTTTACTTGAAAAAAGTCATGATTTTTACAAGGGCATGGTGCAGTGAGGATACTGTCTAATTTGCTTCTTAAGAACACATTTTGCATTAGTTCTTTGTAGTGAATAAATATACATTCCATGGAAAGTATTTTGAATTGATTTTTCGATTCATTTAAAAATTGATTCGCAAGCATGCAATTTGAGGATATGGGAGAAGTTAACATCTATTAAGCGAGGATTTTCACTGATTTGAGACCTCAAGGACATTTGGAAAAGGTATTTAAAAGAGTTGTGGTAACTTCTAATTAATATTTATGGCCTCTTTTTCTAGTTTCGTTCAAATTACTACCAAACTCATGTTTTTGCAGAACATTTTTCATTGAAAAAACAGTAGTTTGATAATAGTTCGATAGTATTAATGAAATTGAAATATAATGAATATAAAACAATGGAATATCATTTTAAAAAGCGACTGAGTGCAAATAAAAATCAAATACTTTTATTCTAGAAAGTTAGCTTTTATTACTCAAAAATACCCAAAAACATCTTAAAACGCTTCTTGCATAGTCATGCCAATAGGTATAGGCGATAAATATCTAAAATTGATTGCTGACTTCTTTCACGTAAAAAAGACATAGGGGGTTATCATGAATGAAATTTCCCCGTGAATTTTGTCCTTCCGCCGTTGCAACTTAAGGGAGAAATTGAAAAAATTCACGGGGAATTGCCGTTCATGATAACTCCAATAGTCACTTGCAATCATAATTCAACTACTTTTTTGGCTACAAACAAAGATGCAGTCTGATATTTCTTGCACCCATGATTATCTTTTTGGATACAAACATTTTGCTTAGTAATTAAAATGTCATAAAAAATTGTTTCTTGTGTTCTTAAGAATTTTATTTGCAAAAAGCTATTATAAATGTAAACATTGCTAAAATGTGAAAATTTTATGAAATGGATTCAAATCGGACATTGTCAAAATGTGAAGAACGGAATGTATTTTTCATGACTCTGCGTGGACTGCTTCTAAAAAAGCTATTCAATCACTATTTCACATAGAACAACTTCAAATAAATTTTGCTGGGTTTGGACCACCCTCTCTATATCATGAAGATTTTTCCTCACATGACAGTGCGAGGGGCCTTTTCGATAATGCATCGACATTTTCTTGTTGTGGCGACGCATCGGCAAACTCTTAGTCGTCTCCTCATGTAAATAGTGCCATCGCACAATGTATCCAAAATGGGGTTTTGTGTCAAAAATCTATATTTTCTAAACGGATGAAGATAGAGCTATGAAATTTGGATGACATGTTTACCCAATGGAGATCTTTTATTTTGCAGAGTTTGAAAGATTCATATTGTGGTGTATTTCAATAGTTATTTCAAACACATGGCAACACTGATTCTATGTTATGCTTTTTCTATTCTATCAATGTATCTTTTGTACTAATAACTATTCGCTACATTTTTAGTAACTGCCATTTTGCTTACTAGTTATTATTAACTTGTTCACTTCGATTTCAACTATCAACCAGATCAAAACGTTCGACTCCATTTTTATATTCATCTTTGTTAGTTATTTAATAAATAAAGTATTATTTAAACAATAATCAACGCGTGCTCATTTTTCAATTTAAATACACAACAAAGAATTGGCGACGAGGATAAAATCAAGTGCAGAGTTCAAATAAAATTTTGTGCAAAAAATCAATTTTATAATTCAACAAACACACATAACCTATAATGGATGCAAATCAATTGGCGCAACTATTGGATGCCATTACAACAATGGCAACCGAAAAGAAAAACCAGCAGCCACAAACACCTTCAATACCAACATTTAATCATATTGCAAATCTGTGCAGAATAAAATAAACAAATCTATGCTAAAGTGCCGTGTATGTGGAAGCAGTGGTCATGTACAACAAGTACGGAGACAGGCGAAAACGAAAGAAATCAAAAAGAAAATAAATCAACAACAACACATACATGCGATCAGTGCAATCAGATGATTGACTGCAATGCAGGCACTCACTGAACATACCCCATCAACAAGGGTATTGGTAAAAACAAAATTATCAATACAATCAATCAACTTCGAACTATCAATTCAACAATTCAAACCAAAATCAACCTTCAAAATTTAAATCTATTTTCGATGAAGGAGAATCAGTAAACTTCGAACAATCAAACCTTCAAATATCAATCAATTTCAAAAAAATATTCAAGCCTGGGAGAAATAGTGCAAATTCCTGAGTGCAAAGGGAAGTCACCGGCATCTACAAAATGGAGGAAAAAAAAAACTCCATACATACAAAAAAACTTTTCAAACAAAAAACTTTCAACCAAAAAAAAAAAAAAAAAAAAAAAAAAAAAAAAAACAATATTCAATTCAACAAATCGACGTCATCGTCAACCTATTGCGATGAATCAAAACATCGATCATCAATTCAACAAATAATCAACATGGTTCAAAATCAAAAGCTGTTTTTAGTGAAGTGCCATACCATCAATGAAGTTAACAAGATTCCTGTCTGCTACCTCTGATGTGCAAGACGTTCAAGTAGAAGGAAACTACCTTCGGCTCTGCTGACGGACCAAGTCCTTATTAAGCCTGGGAGAATGTGGTGTATTTCAATAGTTATTTCAAACACATGGCAACACTGATTCTATGTTATGCTTTTTCTATTCTATCAATGTATCTTTTGTACTAATAACTATTCGCTACATTTTTAGTAACTGCCATTTTGCTTACTAGTTATTATTAACTTGTTCACTTCGATTTCAACTATCAACCAGATCAAAACGTTCGACTCCATTTTTATATTCATCTTTGTTAGTTATTTAATAAATAAAGTATTATTTAAACAATAATCAACGCGTGCTCATTTTTCAATTTAAATACACAACACATATATTTTTAAATTTATTACCTCAAAGCGGCGGTACCGTTATATAGGGGCTATATCAAGATGTGGACCAATATTGACAATTTTTGGTTAGGAGATACTTTACTCGAAGAAAACATTGTATTTAAATTTTTAGATAAATCAGTTGATTATTATAGGTAAAATCCTGAAAATATATAAAATCGGGGAGTACCGTCATAGGTGGTATATTCCCAGTGTCGCAGTTGGTCACTATTGATCTATTGAGAAATTGATAGTTCGAGAGCTCCTCTAAATGTGTGTACCATTAGAATAATGCAATCCCGTGGAACTTTTTGTTATGTCCTATTAAAAACGACTAATTAAAAATATAAACTTAAAAACGGTTTCAAAACAAATTTAAGCAATTGTTAATACTCCAGGTTTCATAATATCGGATAGCAAAAAGAACCATTAAAAATGCCAATAACTCGTGATAGTATAGTGCACACAAAATCGACGAATTTCCTTGCTGTTTTTGAGTATTTTATTTTGTAGAAACCTTTTTTCGCTGCATTCTATCCCTCTATTGCCTCTCTGAGGCCTTTCCATGTATTCCTTTTAGTTTTACTCGCCTCACTCTTATAATCATTCAAACTCATACTCTTATACTCATTTAGTCCTAATAGACTTGTTATATGCCCTTATGCTGACTTTCCTGAAGTTTGCTACTTCTTTATTCTAACAAACTGGATGAGCTCTCCACCTTAGTGGGACTTCTCATAGGAATCACTTCAACTTCGCTGTGTGTCCTTACCTTCTTCCCATTAAACGTGTAGAGTAGTATTTTAATGCAAATAGGTATCCTGAACCAAAGCGATGTTCGTCAGCCGCCGCACCTTTACTTGTACCACACAAAAACCATGCTGCTTACAATCCTTCAGGTGACTGGGCGATGCAAAAACGTAGCCACACCAGTCCAACATATAGTTCTTCCTTACATTCGTTGTGAACTTCATTACACTTCCACCTCCATCCTTGAAGGAGTTGACCAAATTCCAGCTGTCGGTCTGGAGGACACCGTTCTGTTTCCCTATCAGTTACAACCGGATCATGCATTCCATTCATTTACTGTCTGGATGAAGAAATTCCTCGATTCTTCGTTCTAACAGCTGATAACCAAGCCGTCCATATGAACAGCTGCCCTCTCTAACCTAGATAAGAATGTTGCTAATGGTCTACACTCCAATATGTAGCTACACGTGAGAAACTTCCTTTCCGAAAGAAAAAGGATACTTAAAAGACGGGATTGAAAAAACATCGAGATGTACATGGGTAGGTTAATGTCCAAGTACCGAGAGTGGAACATTACATTGATTGCTTTAGTGCAGGTATACCATTCATACCTGAGGTCCCACTCTAATATGTTACATGGATCAAATACTTAGCGCCATCTAGCACAAGGGATATGTACCCGATGAAGAAGATATAACAGTGTCTGCGTCGCAAAGCATGTAAAAACGGTCTAGTAATTGAAATAATTGGGCCATAATTCTTTAGAGTTGGCAGATAAAAATCCTACATTCGCTAACCCTTTAAAATACAAATTTTAATTCGACATCGAGAAATGATTACCGAGAATTTTTGTCTCGACTCAGGGAAAAAATACGCGGCTTGTATCAGTGCTGTTAATTGCAAAAACCATATCTTCAGGGAAATAACAACAAAATAATCATGTGTTTATGCACTGGAGATAGTATTTTTGAAAAGACAGCGCACCCCTGTGGTGCGATTCTCTAACTCATTTTTGGAGTTAACGACAAATGTTGGTAAAATTAAAAGGCAAAATTGTGAATGAAAAGTTCAAATAAAAGTTGACAACACTTTTGCTGTCGGTAGAACTTTACGACTACTTTTTATTGGTTGCTAACTTACCGAAAAATATCGTTAATTACCGAAATTATAAGCATATTAATTTTACCGACAATTGCCGGTAACTCAAAAAATGAGATAGAGAATCGCACTACTGATATACTGTGGCTCTGGTCTGGCGAGAGGTTGTTATGTTTTTGATCTGCCTGCTTTGGCCAAAGTAGACTCTCAATACCTTCTTATATGTATATAAAATTTGATGTTGTTTATTTTTAACCACGTTTACATGAAAAACTTTATTACTTCAAAGTTTTAATGATCATCTTAAGATTTAGAACGGATTGAAATATACAATTTTGGCATAGCACTTATTTAATAGTTTTATACGACTTAACTCGACACACCTCGTTGTAATACCAATTAATAAATGTTAATTTACGTTTGGTCGACATTCCCATTTTCATGGTGTAATTCATCTCATGTTGAGTCTATTCTATTTGGCTTTGTTAGGTACATACACAGCTGTGTGTTCAAAATAATAGCTCACGCCAAGGGAATGGTCGAATAAACATGGTTAAACTTCTCCATTTTGGCCTATTTTGTATTTATTTAACATTGTACATATCCCAACAGTCAATTCATTAGCAATTATTTATTTACTGTTTACACCAACATTACAAATCGCCTTCAAATTTTTTGTTCAAAAAAATAGGAGTGCGAAAGAAAAAGGACAATAAAAATATTTTTAGTTGAGTTTAAGATCAAAATTGTCCATATTTTAGTTGACAGTAGTTAATCCAATAGATTTGACGGTTGTTTGAAAACAAAAGTTCTTTGGAGGTAGCCAAAAACAGGCTATTGTCCTTGCGGCGATTTTTCCCATAAATTGAGCACTTATTGGGTAACTCAATGGATTTTGTAGACAAAACCTTGAGCTATCTCGAACAATATATAATGATCGGTATCCCGGAAATTTGTGTATTTTGATCCTTGAGCCAAGTTAAATCCGGTTTCTATTACCACTTCACGTAATGATCGGCCAAAAAAGCGTATCTATAAGGCATCAATTTCTCGACCAGGTAATGTTTTGAGGTCCTCAGCATCTTAACATCACGCAGAATTCATTATTTTGTTCATATTTTGAAAATTGGATGATTGGCACATATGAGACATTTTTCAAAACGCTTTGTTAAGAAGCAAACTTTAAAGACAAACTTTTAAGATGGCCTAAGATTATGTTTTTTAGGTTTTGCATCATATAATACACAGTTTTCTAATGGAACTAACCTAAATGAAGTATTTTTGAGTGAAAAACGTAAGTTTATATTGAAAAATATATTACGGCGTATACCAACCATATTGCAATCCCAGCCTGCCTATCACAAAATGGCGCAAAAGTACATTTCAACCGTTCACGTTTTAAACATTTTTTGAATAGAAGCGAAATTGATTGCATGCACAAGGTTAACATCCTAAGGAATAATTTCCTTATAGAAATCACGAAGAACACTTGTTATATCTTCAACTTCGCTGTGTGTCCTTACCTTATTCCCATTACACGTGTAGAGTAGTATTTTAATGCAAATAGGTATCCTGAACCAAAGCGATGTTCGTCAGCCGCCGCACCTTTACTTGTACCACACAAAAACCATGCTGCTTACACAATCATTACTGTGACTGGGCGATGCGGAAACGTTCTCCCTTACATTGCTTGATGGAGTTTGACACTCTCACTGTTCGTTGTGAACTTTATTACAGTTTCACCTACATCATGGAATCCTTGAAGGAGTTCGCACATTTTCCAGCTGTCGGTCTGGAGGACTTCGTTCTGTTTCCCTATCAGTTACAACCGGATCATGCATCGATGTTGTAGCTATAATTCTTCGTGGGATCTCGGCAGTTGAGATTCCATTAATTTACTGTCTGGATGAGGAGAAACTTCTTTCCCGAAAGAAAAAGGATCCTTAAAAAACGGGCGTGAAAAAACATCGAGACGTATATGAGTAGGTTAATGTCCAAGTACCGAGAGTGGAACATTACATTGCTTGCTTTAGTGCAGGTATACCATTCATACCTGAGGCGCCACTCTAATATGTTATATGGATAAAATACTTAGCGCCAACTAGCATAGGGGGTATGTACCCGATGAAGAAGACAAAACAGTGTCTGCGTCGCAAAGCATGTAAAAATGGTATAGTAATTGAAATAATTGGGCCATAAGGCTTTAGAGTTGGCAGATACCAGAAGAGAAATGACTACTGATAAAGATATTTCCGAGAATTTTTGTCTCGACTATTACTGCTTAGTCTGCTACCAGGGAAAAAATACGCGGCTTGTATTAGTTCTGTTTATTGCAAAAACCATATCTTCAGGGAAATAAGAACAAAATACTCACGTGTTTATGCACTGGAGATAGTATTTTTGAAAAGACAGCGCACCCCTGATATACTGTGGCTCTGGTTTGGCGAGAGGTTGTTATGTTCTTGATCTGCCTGCTTTGGCAAAAGTAGACTCTAAATAAATAAAATTTTATGTTGTTTATTTTTAACCACGCACAGTGCCCGATTTTCCGAAAAACCTGGCCAAAACTCTAAAAATGAATGGATTTTGACCTAACCTTTGGTTCTTATGTTTTTCGGGCCGCTGATTACATTTTTGATATTTTTTAACCCTCAGGCGGTCATTTAAGTGGTCTTTTTGGTCCCTCCTCCTATAAAATGTGATCTTATCGTATCAAAATATTCTACAAATTTGTTCGCCATGAATTTTTACTATGGGTCCTAGAATACACAAAAACTCTATACCTCACCTAAACTCCAGAAATATGCAAAATTATAAACACATTTTAGGGTTAAGGGCGTACTTCATGCGAGTTTTGGCAAAATTGTCATACAAAGCATTATTTTAGAAGAATGCCGTCAAAGACAAAAATGTTCTCGGCTAAATTTTACTATAATTTACCAATGAAAAGAAATCTCTATTTGCATTACATACCAAGAAAATATCGGTATCAATTTTGTCAAAAAACCAAGAAACTAAAATAGGATTGCAAGCTTCCACCATTTCTACAGTTTTGGAAATATTTGAGTTAAGATCACTTGGAATCCTTGCACTTTAGGTGTGTAATGTCTTTGGTAACTATACTGACAAGAATGCGAGGAATATTTTTCTTAAAAAAATTAACCCTCGTGCGAGTCATAAAAGGGGTCCTTTTGGTCCCTTTTTCCACAAATCTTTAAAATCTCCTATAAAATGTGATCGGATCAGACCAAAATATTCTAGAAATTTGTTCGCCTAAAATTTTACTATAGGTCTTAGAATATACCAAAACTCCAAATTATACCCAAACGCCAGAAAGTGACCCTATACTATATTCTGACATTCTGAATGAAAGAAAATCTGTACATACCTGCAAGACAAAACATCACATAAAAACAAAAAGTGCAAATATGTGCAGGATGTTTCGATGGAGATTGGTAAAAAAACCCTTCCTTTTTTATGAAATGATAAATTACACGGCCCAACTCAATCTTACTCACAACTATTTTCATAATTTATTGTGAAAATTGATCTTGAAAAAAATTAACAAGTACGGACATCAATTATTAAAGAACGCACAATTCATTGGCGACACTGAACATCTTAATTACGTTTCACATACCTTTCATTACAATTACAAAAAGAAAATATTTAATAACCATTGTTTATTTTGCATATAATCATAGATTTATAAACAACTTAAATATTGAAAAGAAAAAAATCCAAATAGGGTCACTTCGACCTGCTTTTATACCCACTTATTAAACAAGAAATGTATATATTTTTTTCATAACTACATAACTGGGATCCTATATACAATGTCTGAAACTTTTTAGTGTAAATTAATCATTTTTTTCGATTTTTGGCCAGGTTTTTTTTGAAAATCGGACACTGTGCCACGTTTAGATGAAAAACTTTATTACTTCAAAGTTTTAATTTTCAGATTTAGAACGGATTGAAATATACAATTTTGTCATAGCCCTTATTTAATAGTTTTATACTACTTAACTCGACACACCTCGTTATAATAACAATTAATAAATGTTAATTTACGTCTGGTTGAGATACCCATTTTCTTGGTGTAATTCATCTCATGCGACTCAACATATTCTATTTGGCTTTGTTAGGTGCATATATGTATGTATAAATATGTATGTAAACATTACCTTCCACAATTTATACGTTTTAAATAGCTTTCATTGAGAGATTAAGTGGTTTAACACATATTCATATACGTATTTAATTTATACAAAAAATATTGTTGTACATGCCGAAAATAATAAAAACGTGTATAAAAATATACAGGAAACACTTATACTCAATATTTAATACTTTTTTAATGTTTAAAAATGGCCATATATTTATCAATGGTATAAAATGTACGAGGATTGTTATTAAAGTTTAAAATGAGTTATTCGTTTAATTATTTCAATATTACTTTATTCATTCTGTTCCATCTCGAATAAATTTAAAAATGCAACTTGTATAAAACATCCTCATACGTATTAAAAATATACTCTTCTAAATAATACAATATATAACATTATCACAATATTCTGAATAGGATTCTCTGTTCGATGATCTGTGATTGTGAATGAAAATGTGCGTGGGCAGCGGCAATCGACGTAATTTTTTTCTTTTGTATGTTTTTTTTTCTCTTGTTTATTATAATAGACATGCCATTCTTCTGATACTACAGGTGAAAAAAGGAACATAACAACAATAAAAAACATAATATACTATGTATATGGTATTGAAAGACTTATTAAATGCCGGTAGTATTTCTTGTTTCCCAAGCATTGTTTTCATTTCTTTTTTCGAGGAATTGAATTAAATGTGGAAATATACAATCTTTTGGATAAGAATAATTGCTTTTTGTGATCCATATGATCCATATCCATGTATAGTAAATTGATTCACTTTTTCTGGCTGGTCTAACAACGTTTTCTTTATTTAATTTTAAGCACTATAACCTTATGGAGTTAAACTACTATATTAGTAATTACAATTCATATACCTTAAAAATTAATATATACTAATATATTAATCTGTTTAATAAAATTAAAAATAAAATAAAATTAAAAATGTTACATTCATTACAATAAATAATATCTGCCATGTTACCCCATTTGCCGAAATGAAATTTCTTGAATAGGTTCGTTATTTTTAAACGCAGAAGCTTGAAATTTTGCATGAGCATGTGTTGTAGCTTTTTGTATCAGATTCAATCAAAAAACTAATTTTGATTTGTTTGTAGTTACGTCTTTGGGTGACGATATATTCTTGATCAGGCTAAAACTCTGAGTATATCTAGCCATGTACCTCTTTTTGTCTATTGTAATCATGCATTTTTTTCAAAGGCAGGTCAAGTTTGAATATATTAGTACCTCCGCATTTTAGGTATTTTGGAGATGTTGGCTGCATGTTTTATCCAAACCAACCACAATTTAATATTTGAGGTTGCCAGTGGTCACAAAACTTCTCCAACAACAATTGTCGACATAGTTTCATGTTTTGTTATAGTTCCCATATAACTGCCTTCCGCTTTTATGTATTTTGAAGATATTAGGTACAGGGAATACAAATTTAGGCCCTGGGAACTGAACGTTTTTTTACTTGTACTTGTTGAAACTACTGACCTTCCTGAGGTTAGCAATTTTTTTTATTTCACCAAAATTTTATTTCACGTTGAGTACTCCTACCTGGATATGATAATGGGCAAGACTTTTCAAACCATCCCGAAGAACACTTTCGCGATCTTCAAATTGTCTATCAACATCCCTCGATGTGTGATGTTCTGGAATTTAATTCAGTCTTTAATAAGCGTTAAGATTTGAGTGCCTCCCAGTTGGTCCTTCTCGGATTTCTGTGAGACGTCTGTCTTGCACTTCTTTCTATACGAGACTTGGAAATGTATCGCTTTGTGATCCAAAAAGGAACACTCCTCCGATACCCTCCAGTCCGATATAGATATATCCTCCTTACTTGTAAAGGCCTGCGTACATAAGCTGCTCTGCCTAATTGCCTTGCTTTCCTGCTTAATTTTTGACATAATAAAAATAAAAGAATAAAGAAGGCCGAGGAAATTTCGAACTGGGTTACCCTTTTCTTTTTTATTCTTTTATCAGAAGTAAGCAAGGTAAGCAGGCAAGGCAGCTTATGTATGCAGGCCTTAAGAGTGAAGTCTATCACCTCCTCTTTTACCCTATACTGCAAGTTGGCCGTATTCCCCCTTTTGTATACTCGCAGATTTTATTATGCTTCCATAGAGGAAGTGATAAGTATTTGCAATCCCATTATCAAATTGCAACTGTCCAATGTCTCACCTACTAGTTTGGGTACCAATTGACTTGGTGGGTCTGGTACTTCATATCCACTTCGGTTCGTGTAAGGGAGAGGAGAAGATTTCCAGCCGTCGCACTGCAGTGATGCAGTTTTATTTGCACCACGCAAAGACAATGCTACCTACGTTCTTTACCGAAGCCATCCCAAACGGAAATACAGCTCTCTTACAGTCCTTAATATATTTCCCGCTCTTGTTGTCCACTTCATCACGGAAGGAATTGAGCAAATTCTAGCTGAAGATCTGGGGTAATCTGTTCCGCTCCCGAATCAGCTACAACTCCTCTGCCATACCCGAGTCAGGAGGTGTCACCCATGTTGTGACTGCAACTCTGCGTAGGATTTCGGCAGTAAAGATCGTTACCAGCTTGCAGCCCTCTCAATGTACGTTAGAGTCATTAATTGCTAGGATAAGGTATGGAAAGATTTCCTGACACCCATGAAAATCTCTACCCTGCCAAAGCTGCTCTTCCTTTCATCCGCATCGTCAGAAGTTATGACCTTCCTCAGACGACTCCCACCAGCAACCAATAGTCGTCACTGATCCTGTCTTCATGATCAGACGTATCAATGATTGCTACCAGAAGGTCACGGCTCGACCCTCCAACAATCTCTACCAAGCACGCTAAAGTTAAGAAACGTGTCCTCAGAGAACGCGTGGGTCTTTTAGGTGTCAGGGATTTCTCTAAATTGTTATTAGTCCTTAAATCCGAAAAGTTCAGCAATTTCTCCAGATTTTTCCCGATCTAATCAGGACTCTAATTTTTCTTTGTATTACCTGATGATTTTGAGATACTTCCTATTATGTATTTCATAATTTTGTATTTTCTTTGTATTCCATTTCAGGTGACAATATGTACCTTCATACTTTCTCAGTAATATAATTTCATTATATCTTATTTTTTATTTTTAGCCTACCCTGATGTTGAGACACGCACAATTGACGAAGACTGGGAATTTCTTGTGCTGGCCTGTGACGGTATTTGGGATGTCATGAGTAATAAAGAAGTTATTGATTTTTGTCGGGCACGAATTGGCCAGGGCATGTATCCCGAAGAAATTTGCGAAGAACTGATGAATCACTGTTTGGCACCCGATTGTCAAATGGGCGGTTTGGGCGGTGATAACATGACCGTTGTTTTAGTATGTTTTCTTCATAACAAACCATATGCGGAACTAGTAGCGAAGTGTGCATCATCATCAACGGTCAACGGCACTACAAACAATGTCACAGCAGATACAACAACGACGACGACAACAACGGCTATCAAAAAACCCCAACAAAATTCAACACCATCATCACTGGAAGATGAAGAAGAAGAATTAGATCTAAAATAACAGCATAGTTCTATCAAATCAAACATATGCCACTTAGTCTCCTCCTCGGACTCCAAATTGTTTGTGGAGTTTTGCCTTTAAAAAAAGATAACTGGTCGTTTTTAATTATTTTTATTTGATATTGTTTCAACAAGAACAACAGCAACAACAAACAAACATCCCTCGTTTATTTTTATAAAAAATTAAAGACATTTGCGTGAAACAAAGGCAGGCCTTCTGTATGTCTTTTATCTGTGGAAAATTCTTGTAGGTTTTTCATTCTTTATATACAAATTGTATCATTCACAGAAAATGTCAAAAAAAACACTTTCCATTTCCTATTGCAATCTACAGATGGCAATCCTTTATGCTTTGTTGTGCTTCTTGGAAACTGGGAAAATCCTAAATTGTTACTTAAATAAGTTTTCTGTGTTCTATACCTATTTTATTATTCATTTTACTTATATATGTAAACTTATATTTTTATTAAATTCCCTTACCTCTGTGAAACAAACACAAACTAGTATTTTAAAATCCCTTTTGGAAATTGTAATCATTACCCCTATTTTTTCTCAATTTTTTTTTTGTTTGTATTAAAATTAAATTGGTTTTTGGTAGAAGTTTGGAATACTATTATTGTATAGAAAATTAATAAAATTATTTTGTTAATAAATGTATTATGTACGTATGTATATTTAAGTTTCTCATGCAAACAAATGTTAAATTGTTATTTAAATTACGAAAAAGAGAAGATAATTACCAAAAAAAAAAAACAACAACAACAAAATAGAAATGATTTTTTATATCTTATCTCTTTCATTTATTCTTTATTTCATTTTGATAGAGAAAGTGTCTTGGTAGATTTCAACTAGCACAACAAGGATGTGCGGTAAATTTTTGAATAGGTCAAATCTCTAGTGAATGCTTATATAGGGAGAATATTAATTCTTTATTTACGTAGTATACATACAGTGTTGCGCATATCAAAAGCAACAAATCCAGGATTTTACATTAATTCAATTTTTGGATCCGTTAAAATTTTTTTAAATGCAATATTTTGTTCCCAGTTGTTCTTTGTTATGCACAGAGAGCTTTCAACAAATTGTTTCTCTACTTTGTAGTTGGATGGGATAACAACAACAACAATATTGACTGATCCTCGAAAATGGGGATTGCAAAACAAAAGCAACAATAGAATATTATTAAAAATTGTAGTGTCATCGGTGTTAATTAACTGTACTTTTGATTTAAATTTGTCTTTTGGGGGGAGGTATTGTCATTTTAGAAAGCATTTGCATTCGTTATCCTAACAGGGTTGCCACTTTCTACCACTTTTCCCATGGTCTGGGGAAAATATCATAATACCATCAAAATCAAAATTTTTTTTCTCGTTTAAAAATTTAAATTTTGAAATATTCATTCGGAAAGTGTATTAATATCAACCGTTCTTTTGTTTGAAGTATAATAGAAAAGTTAAATAACCGAATATTGGTAAACACAATACATCCAGGTGTAAAACCCCTTGAGGTCAACGGCACATTGTGGCTAAAAACGTTGGGGAAAGTTTAAAAATAATGCGAATATGAGCTTCCAAGAATTAGTTGGGACTCTTATTTTCGATATATGACCCAGAGTACTTCGCAGAAGAAGTTTTGAAATCAATTTGAAAAACTATACAGCTCCCAATTCAAACGACACAATTGTCAAGAACCCATTGTTTCAACCAACAGTGGGTAAAATATCGTCATATGGCTAAATAATTCAGGTTTTTTATATTTTTTGTTATTAAATCTTATTTTTAATATAATTTATTTAAAAAATCATATTGGGTCGTTTAAACCATACAATACATTGAATTTTCTACCAGAGTTTCATAAATTATCTTTTTTGGGGTATGACAGTGGTTTCTTGGCCAATGTATAACTTTTCAAATTGTTTTCAAAACTTCTTCTGCGAAGTACTCTAGGCCATATATCGGAAAAAGAGCCCCAACTAATTCTTGGAAGTTCATATTCGCAATTTTTTTAAAGCTTCTCCAACGTTTTTAGCAACAATGCGCGGATGGCCTCAAGGTGTTTACGCCAGGATGTATTGTGCTTACTTTTCTATTATACTTCAAACAAAAGAACGGTTGATATTAATACACTTTCCGAATGAATATTTCAAAATTTAAATTTTTATATGAGAAAAAAAAAAAATTGATTTTGAGGGTATTATGATATTTTCCCCAGACCATGGGAAAAGTGGCAACCCTGTTAGGATAACAAATACAAATGCTTTCTAAAATGACACTACCACGCCCCAAAAGACAAATTTAATTCAAAAGTACAGTTAATTAACACCGATGACACTACAATTTTTAATAATATTCTATTGTTGCTTATGTTTTGCACTCCCCATTTTCGAGGATCAGTCAATATTGTTGTTGTTGTTATCCCATCCAACTACAATGTAGAGAAACAATTTGTTGAAAGCTCTCTGTACATAACAAAGAACAACTGGGCACAAAATATTGCATTTAAAAAATTTTAACGGATCCAAAAATTTAATTAAGGCAAAATCCCGGATTTGTTGCTTTTGATATGCGTGAGTAAACGTGATTTTTTAGCACCCTGGTCCAATTCATCGTCTCTAAAAGCTGACACAATCTATATATAATGTGTAAGAGTGTTTTCAACGTGATGCAACAGAATGTGAAAGCATGCAATTCGATATATATTATAAATAAAAAATCTCTAAGTAGATAAAAGTTTATATTAATTATGGGGATGCTCATAATACGCTATCAGGGACAAAAGTTTACATACACCCTATAAATTTTGGGTTTTAGGGTAAGTAATGATTTTTATGAATTCCAAGTACACAGTTTTATTTCTTATCCCTAATAAACAATATTTAATAGAACAAAAGTGTATTTCATAATACTGTAAATTTTAGGGGCAAACCTATAGCTCTGCGTTTGCGTTCAAAAATACAAAAACAAAATGCATGTATTTCAAATTGAAAAATACAAATTAAATAAAAAAATACAAAAACAAAATACATGTATTTCAAATTGAAACACATGTATTTTGTTTTTGTATGTTTGAACGCACACGCAACACGCAGAGCTATAGGTTTGGCCCTAACAAAAACCAAAAAAAGATAGGGGCAAAAGTTTACATACACCCTAAAGCTGAAAACACATCCAACGTTTGGGTAAAGTTTTGTGTCGTTTTGGCCGTTTTTACACTGTTCGGCATGATGCTCAAAAATTCAAATTCATTTGAAATGCATATCGCTCATTTACTCAAAGAGTGACACATTTCAAAAAAGACAGTTTCGAGAAAAACGCGTTTTAAGTTCGCGATTGAAATTTGAGTTCCCATCTAAAGAAGAATATTACGCAAAAACTAAAATAACTACTTGGACCATATTTTGCAAACAGCTAGCCAGATATCAGTGCTAAATTTCTGTGCAAGGTCAAGCATGATTTGAGTTGTTTTAGTGCTTCATAAACTCAAAAAACTTTTCTGTTGAATTATGCGAAGCTCGTAGTAAATAAGCTGTAACTCGTAGAGTTTAAGAGATATCGGCATGAAAATTTGACACAAGATAAAGTAGAAGTCGTAGAAAAAATAGAAATTGCTAACTCAGAAAACGCATTTTTTGAGTTATGCCACACTTTGAGTAAATGAGCGATATATGCCGGCAAATATATCAACCCTGGGGCCTAATTACGACATTCGATTCGATCGAGAATTTGCTCGTGAATAAGTTTTCGACACGATAAAAAAACGGCATGACAAGACTCGATCGAAAACGTTCAAGAAATGTTATCGATTTTTTCGATAGTAACAGGTAATTGATCAGGTAATCTTCAAGGAATATTATAAAGGTAGACGCCAAAAAACAAAAACTAAAAACAAAAATTATGAATGAGAAAATGTAAATATTTGTGGAATTTGTTAAACAATACATTGAATAATAATTTCGGAATGAAGAAGTGCTTAGAAAATAAGAAAATTATTTATGTTTACAAAACCTTTTTGACATTGTTGTAACAGATTGCTAATACATCTACCTTAATAGTTCTCTCTCAAAATAAATGAGAGAGAATTTGGTGAGTTTTTTGCTTAGCCTCTCTGAGAGAATCTTTCATTTGGTAAACAACGCCGGATGTATTCTATTAAAGGCTATTAATATTTTTTTCGGAAATGCTTACTTTTTTCAAATTTTATTCAAAGACTGCAAACAGTCAATTTTGGCTAATGAACGCATAAATTTGTATATTTATTTTAATTCTAATTTTATTACTATTTCTAAAACCAGTGCAAAGGACTTTTGCCAATTTTTCTTGTCATTTTGTGTAAAAAATGCTGAGATTTATTTACTAATTTTATTTTTCTTTTATAAACCGTCTACAAACAACAATTTTTACATTTTAAACAAAAAGACAATAAGAAATCTTTCTTTTCCAATTTACATTGGGCGAGTTTACTTGCGGCAATTGTCAGTTTGTAGGTGAGAGAGGGTGCTGAGAGGCAAAGGGTTACCATATGCCTCACCTCTCTCTCCTACAAAATGACAATTGCCGCAAGTAAACTCGCCCAATGTAAATTGGGACTTAGTTTACGATAGGCAATTTAGCTACGAGTAATTTCTCGCAAATTTATGCTCAATAACTCGATAATTTTACTCGATAACGAATGTTGTCATCCCAACTTTGAGTACTCGGTTCGAAACAACTCGATATCGAATCACATAATTAGGCCCCTGGACTTTAGTGTCGGCGTCGCCCTGTTGTTGTTGTTTTTTCTCAACAAAACTTTACTCAAACGTTGGATGTGTTTTCAGCTAAGGAAATATGTATGTATGTGTATTACCGTACAATTTATGAAATTAGCAGCAAAATTTATGCATTTTATTCTTTTGGCGAATGTCTCTGGGTGTCGGAGATATATTTTAGAAAAAATAAAACTATATTTGTGGTTTAAATGCCGTTATTTAATTTCGGACTTCTTGTAAAGTTCTTTAAGGCCGACCCTTGCTGATTTCTTTGCGTTTTTAGGTACTTTGCTTTATACAAAACCATAAAATTAGTGTCATATTGAAGATCTTGAGATCCTACAAAGCATTGAAGTTATTCTTGTGCAACAATATACCTTCCTAGGCGTCGATAATTGCACGTTTTTCCTGAAATTTATAAGGAAGTTAATAAATTCCTTGGAATTCTTGGCGCAAATTACATACAGAAGGCTTTGAATTGTCTTGTAATATGGTCTGATACAATCCTTGGACATCTATTGAATCAGAAATGTGAAATATATTGTTACAAACCTGCTCCAAAAGCTTCCAAAACATTAAAATGTAAAAACCACCAAAAAACATGAAATTTATACTGCGTCGTATAATGATACTTACCGTCACTATACTGGCGAACAGTTTCGGGTAATTGTACATTTCGTCTGAATTAGACCATATTACAAGACAATTCAAGGCCTTCTGTATGTAATTTGCGACAAGAATTCCGCGAAATTTATCAACAACAACAAAATTGGGTCATAAACTGTTTGATCCAAAAATCGGCGGTAATATGGGCCTATATGAAAATTTAGTCCTGTGTTGTTCGACTTGTTTAAGACCAGATTCACAGGCCAGGCAACATCAAATTTCCAACGGTGGCAAAATAACCCTCAGTAATGTTGGCGACATTTCCTGAGTATTTAGTTCAACAATAATAGCCCAAACCAATAACACTGTACAATACAGTACACGTGTCTTCTCCGAAAAAAGAAGACACGTGTACCGGCGTTTTGAAAATTTACGTCGAGAAGTAACCTGAATAGGCATGGCAAGTTCCGCCCATTTCTACAGGTTTTGAAATATTCGACATCAGATTGCTTGGAATCCTTGCATTTTAGGTATAAAGTGACTGACAACAATAGGTGTGTTCGTTTACTCAACAATTTGTACAAATTTGTACAAGTCCAGTAACTTCTTTCAATTGACTAAGGTCTTCTGCATTGTACTGTAGAGTAAACGAACAACATCCAGTAACAATTTGTACAAATTTTGAGTAAACGAACACACATAATGTGAGGTATCTTTTTATGAAAAAAATTAACCCCTATGCGAGTCACTAATGGGGTCTTTTTGGTCCATTTTATCAAAAAAGTTTAAAAACTCCTTTAAAATGAGATCGTATCAAATCAAAATATTCTACAAAATTATTTGTCTTAAAATTGTACTATAGGTCCCCGAATAAACCAAAACTCTAAATCGTACCTAAACGCCCAAAAAACTTACAAACATGTGTGTATCATGAATGATCATAACAAATTTAGTTAGAATATGGCTAGTTACTTCGATTTCAAGGGTTAATTCATTCAATTTTGTCAGAGCAGGAGTAGCTGCAACCATTATAGTATTTAGGACAATGCCAAAATCATGGATGTTACGACTCGTATGTTAGATATAATCACTGGAGAATAGCCGTAGACTATCCCCGCATTTTCACATACAATATCAGGAACCTATGAATTATCCTGATGAAGTTATTTTAGTTTATAGTACTAAAAAACGTAATTTTTCAAAGTCCGACCTGGGTTATCAATATTTTCCCTATATATATTCACCATAGATATTTCAAAAACAGTTTGGATCGAGCACACATAATCTTCTGAAAGAATTTATTATGAAAAACATCAATAAAATATATTTTGTGACCGCAGATAACGAAAATGTGAATAAAAACGGTAGAATATAGTCCCAGCATCAAACCTATGCTTCAACGTAGGTTTCGTGCTGCTACAACAACAACAACAATATAGTCCTCAATCATCTATGAAAAGTGAAAGCTTCCGGAGATGTTAAATATTATAGCTACTAATTTCTTTTGTTCAGAAACTCATAATGAAATTTGATTTGGAACATTTCTTCTTTTGACACAATCCCCAAAAAGTGAAGCACTTTAGGAGATTTTGACTAAGTATGGAATAAATTTCAATTAAGATTCTAAAAGTTTAACAAATAATTTCTACCTATAATATCTAATTTTGTAACGTAATTTTCTTAACAAAGTATTGTACTTAGATATATAGTTTGTTCTGGGACTTATAGTAAAATTTTAGGTAGAATATTTCTTCTTTTACCACCTTTCGTCTAAAACTAAGTTTCATGTTACTTTCATGCATCAACCCCAAAAAGGAACAAAACAAATTTATTCAAAAAATATTTGGGTGTGTTGTTGGAAAATTTGATGTATATATTTTCTTGATATATATTGTAAATACATATTTCATTTATTTGGCGACTTATATTGAAATTTGATGGAGAATATTTTTGTCTTTGACGTCTTCTATCTAAAATGAAGTTTTGTGGGACAAAACGTAATAAACTCAGATAAAGTACAACATTAACCCTAAAACGTGATTTTACTTTTGGCAGATTCCTGGCGTTTAGGTACGATTTAGAGTTTTGGTGTATTCGGGGACCTGTAGTAAAATTGTATGACAAATAATTTTGTAGAATATTTTGATTTGATAGGATCTCATTTTAAAGGAGTATTTAAACTATTTTGAAAAATGGACCAAAAAGACCCCATTAGTGACTCGCATGGGGGTTAATTTTTTATGTCAGTAATATTGTCAAAGGCACTTTATACCGAAAATGCAAGGATTCCAAGGAATCTGATGTCGAATATTTCATAACTTGTAGAAATGTGCGGAACTTGCCACGCCTATTCAGGTTAATTGCCGACGTAAACTTTCAAAACCCCGATACACGTGTCTTCTTTTTTTCGGTCCGCTTTCATAATCTGTGCGGGGTTTCTTGTAATTTAAAAAAAGTTCAATTTTGTTGTACAGTTTAATTAACATGTAATTCAAGGTTACAAATAAATGTTTTCAAAATGTAATTAATGTTCCAAAATATCCCATGTTTTCGGTAAATACCATGGCACAATTACGAAAAGTCAAATCCCTCATGGTAGAATAAGGAAGGTAGAACAGGTTCATAAAAACCATAGAAAATCAAGCCACACCTATGACCGCTTTCTTTCAAAATTGCCAATTGTGACAAACTTCAAGTTTTGTTTATGTTTTGTTTTCAAAATCAATAAAATGTTAAAAAAATAAATGGATCCTTGTAAAGAAAAACAAATATTTTTTTATGTGGATCTGCTAAAAACGTTGCTGCTACAGATGTAGAATCGCAAATATGTACATAGATATTTCAGTTATCTGGTGCTGCTTCCTCTGTATTCAGACTCAAAAATTCTGCAACATGGACTGGTTGCGTTCATAAAGAATCAGGAGACAGTGGTGAGTGAGCTAAACAAATGCAGCGTGTCGTGTGGTCCCAATGCACATGACGGGAATGCGTTGGGTGTCGTGGCATCAATTCGGGTCCAAACGAATTGAGCGGCTACATCGTCCGTTAAAACCACTGCCATACCTTTCTTATTATACCATGGTTTGCCTAATAATCATGGTACAAATACACAGGTAGCCGCATCGGCAATTGTTGGTAACATAAGGTGTCAAAATTTGGGTAGCCGCATCGGCAATTGTTGGTAACATAAGGTGTCAAAATTTGACATCAATTCAATGCAGTTGACACATTGTGTTACCATCAGCTGGCATGATAATGCTACCTGTATTATTGTACCATGCTAATAATTAAAAAAATACTTACACCAGTTCGCACATTTTGAAGAAAATGTAAGTATTAGTACAACACCACACAACGTTTGACTCCATTCACTTAAAAAATCCGTAAATTAATGCACGGTTGTTGAATTAGGAGATTTGTGCGTTTACTAACCTAATTCAAAAACCGTGAATTCAGTGCAAATATGCATTTTGTATTATAAAACAAAATTACACCCCCCAAAAGTATGCTATAATAATTTAGTGTAACTAATTTCGAAATATATTCTCCATTTGTTGCTGTTCCCACGTCGTTGAGAATCTGGAAAGCGTGGGAATGGGAAATTTTGCTCCCGTGGGAAACATCTCCCATGGGAATGTTCAGAATAGGGCTGGAAATAGAAATGTTTTGTCATCCCGCCGTTTCAACATAAAGAGGGAATTTACGTTCAGAATAACCCCATAATCTCATTCAAACGTACATCAAGTTGGAAGAGGATCTATGTAAGGCTACATATGTATATTTGCTTAGGTGCAGTATAAAGTCTTTTCAATGATCATTTGGAAATTTGTACTGAAAGTAGTCCTTGTGGTACTTTTCCGTAGAGAAGGAAGAAAAACGTTATAGATTTTAACTAGTTTTCCTTCTTCCGTAATGTACTTTGTACGTCGAAGATTTCTTCTTCCTGAAGAACATTGGATGAATTTGTTTACTGTTATAAGATAAGATTGCTATTTCCAAAAAAGTTAAGAAATATTTCGCGTTTTTTAATGTATATGTTTTCATAATATATAATGTAAATAGAGACTTCATTTAGGGACATTTAACAAATAATAATTTTTGTCTTTGTTCCATCCATTTTAAATTATGTTTTGTGAGACAATTTTGAATAAACTCATATTAGGTTTCCTGACGTTTAAACAAGATTTCCAGATTTGGTGTGTTCTGAGACCTATAGTATAGGATCCTTTGGAAATTTTTACCGATCGTAGTTCTTGTGGCCCTGCTTAAGATTACTAAGAAGTTTTTCACATACGTATTTCATTCCTGGCTTGATCCAGTACTGCAAAAATCTACTAATTTTTACTATTTTTTCGATATCATAAAGGAAAAATTGTTCTTGTTCTTGAAGGTTTTGGAACTGAGCACATATGTATCTCAGCCCAAGAAATTGTTAACTTGAATTTATTGAGTGTACAGGATTGAATATTAATTGAACTGTTAGAATGGCACTAACTTTACTTTAAGGAAAAAATCGAAGCCGCAATTCTTCATTAAAAAAGATAAACATAAGAGCAATATTTCTGCAATAATAAAAGAAAAAAAGTGTAGTTTACGAAGTATAAATTTACAAGAATTCTTCTGTGACCACTAATTCACTCCATTGAACATCTGAATCAGTAGTGGAATTCTGTAACTCATTTTTCGAGTTACCGACAAATATCGGTAAAATTAAAATGCCTATAATTTCGGTAATTAGCCAAATTTTTCGGTAAGTTAACAACCAAAATAAAGCTGTTGCTAAATTCTACCGACAGCAACAATGCTGTCAACTTTTATTGATACTTTTCATTCATAATTATGCGTTTTAATGTTATCGACTTTTGTCGGTAACTCAAAAAATGACTTACAGAATTCCACTACAGAGCCATATTTGTAACATGAGTTTCCACAAATAAATTTCTAGGATTGTCTTTTCAAATTAATTGATTACTCGGAAAGACAATTTCGTTTCGTTTAAAATCCAGGATAATTTAACCGTGTAGTGGCGACCGTCAATGACACGCTTTTTTCTTCATCACTAAAAGTCGATTTTGTTTATTGTGATTTATTTGCCGCACGTAACCCGTGTACCACCACCACATTAAAAAAAACTTGTAAATTTCTTTCTTAAAAAACATTTAATATTTTTAGTCACTCTGTCTAATAAACAATGCAACGCAAAATATTAACTTATTCCGATGGAATTTCAAGAGCGCCACTGTTAATGTCGTCAATAAGGTCGTGTGGTGGGCGACCGTCAACGGTGCAACCGACACTTTGAGCTGTGCCCAAAATTTCCTTGCATGTTCCATCTAATCCACGGGCCATTGATCTGGGTCTCATGGTGCGGGCAATAGAAAGGATGTCATCAAAGGTAACATTACCAGAGTGCTTAACTAGAAAACAAATACAAATTGTATAAACACATAGTAGTACACAAAAACATCGCAGCAGCAGAAGTAAACAGATACTTACTGTTCTTTTGCTTCTTCCTGTCACGTGGAGGTTCTTTCAAAGCCTTAATGATCAAAGAGGCAGCAGAAGGAACAACAGAGATTGAGGCCTGTCTGTTTTGGATGGTCAAGCATACTGTGATTTTCAAACCCTTCCAGTCTGAGGTAGCCTTGGCGATGTCATCACCAACTTTCTTTGGGGACTAAAATACACAAAACAATAAAAATCATATGACGAATTAGCATGAATTTCACGCATGTCATTGTCCACTAAAAACTTACCAAACCCAAAGGACCAATTTTAGGGGCCAAGGAAGAAGTGGCGCCGACTTCACCGCCAACGCAGCGCAAGTAAACTGTAATAAATGGACGACTTTAGGTTAGTTTCATTTCACTACAAAATCACAAGTTTTTTTCTGTCAATTTACCTAACTTAACTTCAGTAGGATCAAACTTTGGCGGCATGGTGATTAACCTGGAATTTTAACAACTTAAAATTAGAAAAAATTAATAAAAAATTGCAACATGTGCACAAATACCACACACCTCCTGAAAACCCGAAAACAAAAAGACTTGATTTCACGTCAAGCACGGCCATTTCCGTTTCAATCATCAGTCGTTCCCCATTCACACGTGCTTGTCAAGCATGGGTATGATTGCCTGTCTAAATGAAGGAGGCAGCGCATTGTTTTACGTATGCCGCAAATGATTGTCGGCGTATTTCAATAGTATTTTTTTATAAAATAAATAAATATAATTACATACATATACATATATAATTTTTCCATTATCAACACCACTATTAAAAAAATTATGTAATTTTCAAAAAATTTGTGTATTGCAGTAGCGTGGAGCATTTCTTCCAATAAATGTTCAATGGCATTTTACGCAATGTTTACATGAAAGATTTTTATGGGTATTTACTTGTAAACCTGCGTTTACACATGACAGGACAGTTCAGTACATGTATTGATTGTCTAAAAACCCAAAACTTGCATGTGTGACGTAGGCGTCCATACAACGACAAAAACAGTTGTAAAATTTTGAATGAAACTCGTTGATTTCTTTTTGTTTTCCGTTCACATATTTTGTTTTTGTTCATGTTCTTTTTTAACTCATTCCAATTATCTCACTTATTTTTACAAAGATTTCAAGTATTTGTTAACCCAACTATCTGTGAAAAAATGAAGGACAGCTGGAAGACAGCCGACAAATGTATGTATGTGTTAGTAAGTCAGAGTTGTATTTGAAGACAAATTGTCTGGTGTAAACGCCTAGTAAACGTACTGTAACAGTATATTTAGACCAGCGATGGCCAAAAACACACATTTTCAGATTATAAATTGTGTTTTCTACAAAAAATCTCGACACTTCCAAAAAAAGTATCAATAGCGGCAGCACTTTTTACGTGTCATAATTTTCGATCCAAATCACAGCATTTGATGCAGTGGTTTGGATTGAATTTAAATGCAGTTTAATGATGCTATAAAAATGCGAGCCATTGCAAAATATCCCAAAAGAAATAAAAAGCATTTATTATTTGTGTAAAACCATGGTATAAGTAAAGAGGTAGATTTAAATGAAAAATATCTATAGAACCCTTGTTTTTCTTGAATTCCTAAAACTTCAAAATAAAAGCAACAAGTGAGTTTGTTTACAATGCATTTTTTGAGCATTTTATAAAAAACGAGAAAATTGAATGAAGAGTTATGTTTTCTCCAAATAATCGAATTGTGAATATGATCGACTGATTGTTTCAATGCAAATCTCACCAATCTCTTCCATACAAATGGTCTAAAAACAATTTTAAAAATCATTGAATTCGAGTGTTTTTAAAAGTGTTTGGCATATTATTCAAACACCACACACACATACACAGTTTGTTTATATTGTTTTGAAGTTTTAGGCATACTCGAATGAAAAAATTTAAATTGACATAAAGCTTTGGCTAACCTTTATTATTAAACCATGGTGTAAAACAAGAATATTAAAAACTTTATTACATTTACACATATTATAAAAATTCTCAATTACATTTAACTGTGGCTGAGTTTACTTCCTCTACTCTGCATTTTATGCCACCGCAATTGATTTTGTTTTATCATCCAAAAGGCCTCTGCACATACGACGCGTTGAGCGTTGCGTTACAACAAAACTTCAAGAGTAAACTTCTTCCGCATGTTTTGGCGGTGTCCAGATTACCGAGTAGCTACGAAGAAACACAATTTTATTTAACATAAACGAAGTTGTATATAAATAAAATTTAAAAAAAAAATATGTTAAGATTTTGGCTATTATTAGTCAGAGAACAGACTTCGATGCATCTTTTCCGAATGACATCATCGAAATCATTTATGGTAACATGGGGCGCCTTCGCCACGTTTTCGTTCAAAATGTTCTCATACCGGCACCGTTAAAGTTTTTTCAAATATTATTTTTGGTACTAATATTAGCGTATCTTTATTACAAGTTTTGATATTTAAATGGTTATAATTTTGTTCTTAAAATATTATTTTTGAGAATTTACAAAATGTGTAAAAAGTGGCGAAGCCTCCCCACCCATGGGGCAGCTTCGCCATCGATATTGAACTTTCTCAAACGGACTCTAAAACTGTAATTTACCATACTTATTCCTTAAATATCAACATTATGCAAAAAAGGAACATGTTTTCTATTGAATAATCAAAATTATTTTAAAATTCACAAAAAGTAACCGATCCTACCGGTTAATTAAAGTAGGTACAAAATTAGGTACAAAAATCATAATATAACTAAAACAAGATACGTTTAGGATAATATTTGATTTTAACTTCATATTATTGTGTGTTATATATATCGTATAAAGTATTTAAGTTAAACATGACATATTTCGAAAATTAACCCACCACGCCCCTATCATGACGTAGGCGCCCCACCCCTTACATATTTCATAATATTAATATATTGACATTTGCAATTGCTTTTTTCATGCGAATTATTGGGATTTATATTCTTCAGTAGTTGTCTTCTAACGGTATAACTAGGCGTTTACACACAGACAGTATTGGCAAGACAATAGCTAAGTTACAAACCATTTTCACCAATACATTCATATTTTTCTCTACACATATTTAAAAATGTATCAATGTATTTGTGAAAAAGGTTTGTATTTTTGATATTGTCTTGCCAATACTGGCATTTGTAAACGCAGGGTAAAATGTGTTTTTGATATCACAAAAGGTAAAGAAGATATCACAAAAAATACCTGCCATAATTATTTTTCCCAATACCCTGAAAACACAAAACCGCGTGCGTCGGCTATCATACCTATGACACAACTGCCAACTTTTGGGAGATGATAGATCTTCATTAAACTCACAATTTTGCTTTTAACGAATTTTTTTCTAGCACTTATATTTTGCGAGAAAATCGGCGCTGGCGTAGCCGCCCCATTGGCGAAGGCGCCCCATGTTACCATATGTATATCAAGGTACATTTATACAAGGTAGAAGTGACAATCAGCTGTATTCCTACTTTTTTTGTAAATTTAGTTTTCAAAATGTAATAGGGTCTGCTCATGAAATTTGAAACTTCGAAAATTGCTACCATAAAATACTGTTTTTCTTCCTAAACATGCAATAAAAATGACCTACGACAGTTCTGAATGCTTTATATTTACATTGTCATTCAAATTTGTTCTATTTTGGAGGATTTTCAAAATGTATTTATTTTTTTCCTAAGAAAAGTTTTGGAACGGCCCTATTATTCAATATTTTCTTTGACAATTAATTTTCAATACCAACAATGTTGTTTATGTAAATTTGTTAGTTGTTGTAATTCATGCACATTCCTTCTATAAATTTACCTTGATGTATATTGTCAATAATGCTTATAGCCCGTTTAGACTATACCCTTATACGATGATTAAGGGCATTATCTCGATTTAAGTGCTTAATCCACCCAAATCCACCCTGATTTACCATACAAAATTAAATCAACTCAAAACTTGGATTTGTTTTAAATCAAATGTTAAATCGAAATATTTTGATATACAACACTGCTTTTTGCTCCTAAAAATGCAACTATTGCGCTCCGTACCAAAATTGGCAACTATGTTCATGTGTCGTTTATTTACTAGGGTTATGACTTTATGACCTTTTTTCTCAAAAATGATTTGCTGTAGCGAGAGTGAATGAACTTTTGCCTATTAATGCCAAAAGTAACGTTTTTTTCCATTTACCACTTTGACAATTTTTTTTGGAAAATCCTATGAAATGAAAAAAAATGTCCTCCAAAATTTTTTTCCTGATGCACGAATAAATGACATTTTGCCTATTAATGACTAAAATTTTTATTTATTTTTATTTTTTAATTTTTATTCCATTTAAATATTGAAAAACGTCCCCGTGATACATGGAATAAAGCTATATATGATATAAAATGCTATATATGTAATAATATGACTATAAAATTGGTGAGAAACAAAAGCTTATGTCATTCCGGATATGTCGTGTGGCTTTAACGATTGCTTTGAGTTATTTATGTGTTTAAAGTGACTCCAATTTTGTTTCCAAAAAGCTCATCTAAAAAAACTTTAAAAGCTTTTTGTGAGTGAGCTTTTTTCTACCGAATCACCTTGTAATTAAGATTTTATCTAATCTTATGCAAAAGCTCACCTAAAATATGACACAGGGATGTGAGGTTGTAAAAAAGTCATAACCCTATTATTTACATTTTTCAAATAACTGTAAACACAAACACACAAAAACAAACAGAAGCGGAAAAATAGAAAAATATTAAATAAAAATAAAATGGATGTAGCTTTAATTTAATATAAATTGTAAATAACATATTTGTCAGATTATTTTTTGCAGTATTCCATTCCATATTTAATTTTCAAGCAATTATTTTTGCAAATTCGCGTATGTATACGTAAACAAAGATCAGCTGACTGGCATCTTATATCATTTTAGATTAGTCTAAACAACTAGGATTTGAAAGTTGGATTTAGAAATCGAGTCGATTTAAAATGACTAGTCTAAACGGGCTATTAGTTTACATTTACGAAATCCACTCGATTTCATCTGTCAATTCCATAGCTCAAACGTCAAATGAAATCTCATCTGAAATCCATTGGATTTCAATTGACGTTTAACCTATGGATTTGACAGTTGAAATCGAGTGGATTTCGTAAATGTAAACATAGTATAAGGTGTAAGTTGTCCTTTTGATAGTGTGTCCCAATTTACATTAGGCGAGTTTACTTGCGGCAATTGTCAGTTTGTAGATGAGAGAGGGTGCTGAGAGGCAAAGGGTTACCATATGCCTCACCTCTCTCTCCTACAAAATTACAATTGCCGCAAGTAAACTCGCCTAATGTAAATTGGGACTGTGATAGTGTGATATAATTTGCAGGAAAAATTTAACACCGTGTTACCGTGATTTAATGGTAAGCTTTCCCACCTTGCATACTTTATGTCCGTGTTCGATTTCCAGGTGAGGGGGTGTTTACACTATCTATCAATGTCATATGAGCTGTCACATCTTTTATCTATTCGACATCCTTTAGGTTTGTCAAAGTCCATACCACTTTTAGTTTTTGCGTTCACACTAGCATACAATTTCATATGACCACAAAATATAGATCACGCAAATAAGGCCCGGTCCACACTAGAGCGATTTCAATGAAATAATTTCATGAAATTAGGCGTTCTTAAATCGAGTTACCCACTACTGCAATTTTATAAAATTACTTTAGTATGGAACTCGATCTAAGAACGCCTAATTTCATGAAATTATTTCGTTGACATCCCTCTAGTGTGGACCGGCACTAACACAATTTATTTTGTTAAAAACTTTAATCGCACTTACATTTTCGTTTTCTTTACCTATTTCCTAAATTTTTTTGGCAAAATTGTTTTCTTCTAATAATTAATTTCTCATCTGCATACGAAAATACATGGCCGAATAGAGCGCTCACTAAATGAAAAATTTACATATGAGTTGCCACAACATTTTGATAGATAAAAATTTTCATAGTGGTCACACTATGTGTACAACATTCACAGGTAGCAAATTTGACATCTCATATGACATTCATATATAGTGTAAACACCCCTTAAACAAAATAAGGAAATGTCCATGGTTTAATAAGAAAGGTTAGCCAAAGCTTTATGTCAATTTAAATTTTTTCATTCGAGTATGCCTAAAACTTCAAAACAATATAAACAAACTGTGTATGTGTGTGTGGTGTTTGAATAATATGCCAAACAATTTTAAAAACAATCGAATTCAATGATTTTTAAAATTGTTTTTAGATCATTTGTATGGAAGAAATTGGTGAGATTTGCATTGAAACAATCAGTTTATCATATTCACGACTCGATTATGTGGAGAAAACTTAACTCTTCATTCATTTTTCGCGTTTTTTATAAAATGCTAAAAAAATGGATTGTAAACAAACCCACTTGTTGCTTTTATTTTGAAGTTTTAGGAATTCAAGAAAAACAAGGGTTCTATAGATTTTTTTCATTTAAATCTACCTCTTTACTTATACCATGGAAATGTCTATAAATTACTGGAATTTGAAAAAAATAATTTTTCACATTTGATTGAATATTTTGAAAAACATGAATGGCAACTCGTTAGATTTTCAATTTGAATGTTTCCATATCATTCCACTAAATGCATAATTTCTCGTAGAAAGTAGAATTCTTGCAAAAATGTTTGGTGTCGCTGGTAATTCATTGAAAAAAAGAAGCTGTTTCAATCGTTTGCTTTTGAAAACAAAAAAGCACATGTTTATTAGGTCATTATTCTTTTCAAGTTTAACAAAATACCACACATATTAACAAATTTTAGCTCTGTTCCAGAACTAAAAAGTTTTTAAAATTTTTACCACTTTTACACATTTTGCGTTCCCGTACACAAAATTTATATGAAAATCGTTTATGACTTATACTGTGTTTACATTTACGAAATCCACTCGATTTCAGCTGTCAATTCCTTTGCGTATACGTCAAATGAAAACTCATCCTGAAATCGATTGGATTTCATTTGACGTTTGAGCAATGGAATTGACAGTTGAAATCGAGTGGATTTCGTAAATATAAACATAGTATTATACAACTTTTACGACTTTTACCACTTTATAAAGTAAGGGAACAGGCCAATTGTACCGCCTCTATAGTGGGGTACACACGATCAGTTTTGACTGTCGATTTTTCAGAAATATCGATAAATTTCAAGACATCCAGCAAGCACAAAATATTTTGTGGTTGCGTGATGACTGACAAAAATTAGCGGCCACGCTGGAAAGCAACCGATTATTTGAGCAAAACTGACAGTCAAAACTGATCGTGTGTACCCCACTTATAATGCCCGTAATTTCTAGCCCTAGGTAACCACCTATTAGTTATCTTTACCTACGCGTTTGGTACTTTCTACGTGCCATTTACCGAGGCGTGTAAATTTTTAAAACATGTGGTAACATTGGTGATTTTCATTCATGATTTCGTAAAAACATTGCCACATATTAGTGTTTTACAATGTTTAACACATTGGCAACGATCAACCAGGCAAAATCCTTGGTGTAAGTAACACGGCCGTTTTCGACCCGGTAACGTTACCTATGGATTGAAATTATGAAATTTTGCTTACACGGGGGATATCTATGAACTCATGAACTCGCGTAGAAATTACGGGCATAAGCGATGTTTTAAGCTTTGTTCCTTTACTTTTTTAATGGTAAAAGTGGTAAAAGAGAAAAGTGTCAAAATTGCTCTCTCATGAACATTTTTACCAGAAAAGTAAAGGAACGGAAAAATGGTAGATCTGGTAGCAATGTCAAAAAGAAACATAAAAAATCAATTAGGTGGAATTCTATAATCATTGTCGTCTTCTAGCGGAAGTTCATTTATTATGCCTACGGATGATAGGTAAGGCGAATTGTTCCATGAAGTGTCTTTTTCCAATTCATATATTGAGCTCATTAGTGAGTTTTCATGTGCAGCCAGCGTATCAATAAACTTTCTATGATGGTGAAGTGCGTACTTACAGAAAGGAATAACTCCTGCAGAATTATGGATGTAAGTATTGGAGTACCTTTTATGCTGATTTTCAAAGTGTTTATTGACACATTTCCTTAAAACCTTTCTTTCAAGTATTTCCAATTCTTTGGCTACTATTGGCGAAATAGTAAACCAGATTGGAAACCCGTATAAAAGGATGGATCGTACGGCCACTTTATATAGCAGAAGTTTGGTGTTCTGCGGTAAGTATTTACTATTCAAAATATATGAAAACTTTCCTAATATTTTCTTGGCTTTTACTATGTTTGAGCGCGCATGGACATTGAACTTAAGCAGATTGTTGAAGTTGATGCCTAAGTACTTCATGGAAGTTTTGAAGGGGATGTCTGCGCCTTCCAGTGACAATCTCAACCTTTTGCTTTCTGGTACTACAAACCTGGGGCACTTTCCTGATGTATTTCGAATGCATATCGCGACGGATTTGGCAACATTGATTTGTATTCCCCATCGCTTGTAGTAGTCGTTGATGATGTTGAGGTGAGTGGATGCATAGTTTAATGCACAAGATGGTGACGTGTTATGCGCGTAGATGAGACAGTCATCTGCGTACAGGATGGCTTTTGAGTGACGAGAGACGTGTGGGAAATCATATAGAAAGATGTTGAATAAGTATGGCGCTAAGATACTGCCCTGTGGGACACCACGTTTTACATCACCCAGAGAAGAACATGTATCTTTAATTTGCACCATAAATTTTCGTGACATGAAGAAACTCTGCATTATTTTTACCATAAAAGGATCAAGGCCAATATCTATTAACGTGTATAAGACTCCGATGTGACATACCGAGTCAAACGCTTTCAGAATATCCAGCGATATGGCAACCGTGCATTCTTGATTAATTAATTTCGACGTAATGTCGTTGTGGAATTTAAGTAATGCATGCTGAGTAGAGTGACTTCGTTTAAAACCGAATTGAAAACTAGGAATAGGATCAAATGAAAATTCGTTTTCTATTTTCTCTTTCAGGACCAGTTCAAACAGTTTTCCAATGTTTGATAGAAGAGAGATGGGACGGAAGTTGTCCATACTGTCGATGGTGGCTTTTTTCTTAATTGGAATTACTTTGGCGATCTTCCACTGTGAGGGGAAATACCCGTTGTTTATGCAGTTATTGAAGAGACAGGTAAAAAGGTTTATTGTGGAATCAGGAAATTTTTTGATGATGAAATTAGAGACTCCATCAGGTCCATAAGATCTTTTTGAATTTACGTTGCTAATTATACATCTTATCTTTTCAGGTGAAACAAAATGGTAAGAATCTGGATTATCAAGAGCGTTAAAAAATTCATCAAAGGAGTAAATGCGCGGTGATGTTGCATTTACACATGATAACACTATGGAGGTCATCAACAGGAAGTACAGGCAATGTTTCATCAAAAATTGATGAATAAAAGTTTTGAAATTTAAGTGCAATGTCTTGACTGTTTGTTATTATGTTATCTCCGACCTGTATTTTATTACAAGTGGTAGACTTGGATTTTCCTGTAAATTTTGCAATTTCTTTGAATGCTGATGGACTAGGTTTGATTTTCTTCAATCTATTGTTGAACATTTCCGTAGTTTCAATATTAATGAGCTCTTTAATAATTATTTTTAGAAGCTGTATTTGTTTTGAGAGAAGGGAATACTCACGGCTTGTTCTATTGCCATAGCGATGAAAGATTTTTTTGAGGTTTTTCTGCCACTGATGTTTGATCTTAAGAAAATGTCGTACTCTGTCGGAGAGAGGCAATTTTCCATCCTTTAACTCAATTTTTTGTGAATGTGAGCTATGAACTTGTGCAAATCCATGATTAAAGTTGTTAATGATGCAATCAATTTCATCATTTTCCAAGTTACTGCAATGTGACGGTATTAATAGTCGCGAAATTATGTCCAGATCTTGTCGAAAGTTATCCCAATCAGTATTTTTGTAAGATGTAAAACATTGGGGAGGATTCAAAGTGATATCAGAGTGTTCAAGTTTCAACTCCAACTTTATAGGGAAATGATCCGAAAATGTCGGTTTTGTGGATATAGTGTAGTTTTGACTTAAAGTATCCACCAAATGTGTACTGATTAAGAAATGGTCTAAAAATGATGGACCATTTGGATAAGAAGGACTTGAATCACAAATCCTGATGACCTCCATCGAATTATCGTTGAGCCACGATTCCGTTTGTGTTTTCGTAGATATCGCCCAAAGATGGGCTTTTGGAGTTTAAATCTCCGCCAATAACAAAGCCATCGAAGTTGCCGGCAAGTTGTAACAGTTTGTTTAGGTCCAATTCAAGTCCTTGAGCGGGGAAGCTGCAGGGGATATATGCAGAACCAACCAGATATTTCTTGCATGATTCAATGGAACGCATTTCAATTTGGATGAATAAAGTATTTTACCCATGTCTTCACTGGGGATTCGTTGAAATTGAATTGATTTTTTGATTAAGACTGCAACACCAAGCGGAGAATTATCATAGATAAAGTTGTACCCATTAATCTTAATAAACTTGTTTCTTCTTAAATGGCATTCTTGAATGAATGCGATGTCGATGTTGTAAGCATGAAGCATGTTTGCTAGCTCCACTTGCCGACTTTTATCCACAAGTGATCTCACGTTGAATGTAAGAAATTTTATAGATCTATGGTCCATAATTAGATCTTACTTTTGATAAAATCTGAAGAAACTGCTTTTTGGCTTCATCCCTTGACATATTTTTATAGTTTGATAAGAACAACTTTATTTCTTCTTCCAGAGTGAGTTCCTCTGGCTCCAAGAAAAATGTTGCAAGTTCTAAAAACTGCTCAATGAGTTGTGGTTTTTGTTTAGGAGCCGGTTGGCTAATTTTGTCGTTTCGGAACAGATTAGAAAATGATTTGCCAGGAGAGAACTTGGCAGCGTTAAGTATTTTGGATACATTTCTTTGAGCTGTCGCCTTTTCTTCAAGTGCTTTGGCCACCTTGTTTTTTCTGGCTAGTACATATTTTTTGTAGACAGGGCAGCCTCTGAAATTCGCTGGGTGCCCACATGGTTTAATAATAAAGGTTAGCCAAAGCTTTATGTCAAATTAAATTTTTTCATTCGAGTATGCCTAAAACTTCAAAACAATATAAACAAACTGTGTATGTGTGTGTGGTGTTTGAATAATATGCCAAACAATTTTAAAAACAATCGAATTCAATGATTTTTAAAATTGTTTTTAGACCATTTGTATGGAAGAAATTGGTGAGATTTGCATTGAAACAATCAGTTTATCATATTCACAACTCGATTATGTGGAGAAAACTTAACTCTTCATTCATTTTTCGCGTTTTTTATAAAATGCTCAAAAAATGCATTGTAAACAAACCCACTTGTTGCTTTTATTTTGAAGTTTTAGGAATTCAAGAAAAACAAGGGTTCTATAGATTTTTTTCATTTAAATCTACCTCTTTACTTATACCATGGGTGCCCATGCTTACCGCAGTTGATACAATACGGTTCAGTTGTATCTGAACTCGACCTTTGACATTCTTTAGGAAGGTGTGTTTGGTTGCACTTAACACAATTGTATGAAGAATTACAATTACGGGAGACGTGTCCCCACCGTTGACATCTGAAGCATTGAAGATCGCCACTTTTCTTTTTGGGTTTCTCCCAATAAATCTTTTGACTAAAAATTTCTTTGATGTGTGTAACTTCACCGAATTTCTTTTCGGGGTATAAGGAAACCAACATGAGACCAGTTTCCGTTTTATTTTTAATAGAATAAAGAGTTTTATATTTTGTTACGTTATTCACCATGTTTGGCATAATTATATCCAACTCTTGCTTCACTTGTTCAGGAGAAGCATGATTATAGAGACCACGAAGAATTAAGGAAGTCTGTTTAAGTTCCTTTGGTGTATTAGGGATACGTAAAACCGATTTCGGTTAATCGATTAATCGGTTATTAGCCGCAAAATCTCTAAAAATCGTAGTCGACTATTGACTGTGCGAAAACCGTATAATCGATTATTCTTAATCGACTTTCGAAAGTCGGAGTCAACTATTATTCGTAGTCGAACATTAGTCGTAGTCTATTATTATTCGTAGTCGACTATTAATCGTGGACGACTATTAGTCGTAGTTGACTATTGGGTGTGGTAAAAATGCGTAATTAACGGTACTTTTTTGTACATATGTATGTACATCACAGATTGCATCAACGAAAATGATCGATTATATTCGATTATGATCGGTTTTTGGCGGTTAACGAATAATCGAAACTCGACTTTTAGTGCACTCTCTAAAAATCGACTAACCAAAAATCGAGTTTTAAGTTTTTCACGAAAACCGTATAATCGAAAAACCGATTATTGCATTTCACTGCATATCCCTATGGTGTATAAGAATAGGATTGAATATTCTTGTCTTTTAAATAGGCCATCATTGCGGCATGCACATTTGGATCAGTGAAGTATATTTTGCTTTTGTTTTTATTTACATTCTAAATTGTGAATGTAGAGTCAGGTACAGACGATTTTAATCCGTCGGCCAGTGTCTTAACATTAACATTAAAGACAAAAATGGGCGGACACCATGAAACTTTAGGTTTAGGACTCACATCCTTGGGCTTGGTTGGGATGGAATTGCTGACAGGGGCTGGAGCATCTATGTCAATGTCAGCCAAAGCACCAAGAATACCATATTTATTCCGATCTTGCTGGACAAAATTCTTTATCCTTGCATTAATATCAGAAATGTCTGCATTGATAGCTTCAAGCCGTTGTCTTTTGCGCTCATTATGTTTTATTGGTTTTGTTTGTGTATTTACTGCATTCACGAATGCCGGTACAGGGATATTTGATGTTGACGCAATTACTTCCGTGCAATCAAAATCCATATCAGGAAGGAGAGGATCAGGATCCCCCATTGCAAATCAATGCAATAAGGAAGCCTGATTGTTTTCTTGATGTTTGAAAATTCAATAAAATTTGGAAATATTTTTGGTTAAAAAACAATACGTCTTGTATGTTCTACTGTTGCCACCTTTTTTTTAAGAACGCCAAAATAATGGGAAAGTATCGTATGAAAGTTTCAGTGTGTGGCTTTAGAGTAATTTCATGTTAAAATTTCAGTGAAATTATTCTGATGTGGCCCGGGACAAAGGTGAATTTAATTAACAAGTTTAATGAAATTAGGTGTTCTTAAATCGAATTCCGAATTCATGCAAGTTTTTCAATGAAATCACTCTAGTGTGGACCGGGACATTCATGGTGCAAGAAAGAAGGTGATACAATAATACCAACTGATGTCTTCATTTGCTGTCAAAACATATTTTTACAGCGAGTTTTTGTCCATTGGTTTGTCGATTTCATGAACGAAGACACAATTTGGTTTTCATAGCGGTTGACGTTTGTATTCGTGTGACAATCGAATGAAAGCTTTTTATTTTCGTAATTTTTTGGTTTTCGTAACAAAATTAGACGAACGAATACGTCAAAAATAAACGAATGGAGAAGACCCATCGTTTTGAATGAAAATTAAATAATTTGAGTAATAAATGGCACAAAACCCACGAAAACTGGAAGGGAATGCAATTTTATTTATTTCCATAGAAGCACACGCGTATATGTACATCCGTTTCTTCATATTAGCTTCGTTCCAGAACTAAAAAGTTTTTACACATTTAACACATTTTGAAAATTTTTCCCCGAAATGCGTTCCCGTACACCAAAAAAGTTGCAAAATGTTCACTTCTCTTTGAACAAAAATGGCGCTGAATGGCTTTCTCTTTAGAAACTTTTTACACGACAAATTTGAGCGAGCAAAAATGTGCAACATGTTTGCCGGCTTCCGATTCGCTGACACGCCGACTTTGACATTTGTTCCAGATTTTTTGACGTTTCTGCCATTTTTCCGTTCCCGTACATTTTGGAAAAATGTGTGCGTTGAACTCATTTTTGCCAGTTTTCTCTTTTGAACATTTTACCATTAAAAAAGTACTGGAACGAAGCTATTATCACAATTATTTTTCGACAAATTTGATTACATTTTTTTCTTATTTTTTGTTTGTCATATGTTTATCGGGGTTGCCATCAAGTAACACATTTTACGTGCAGATGGCTATGCAAAATTCACAAAATAAGTATCATGGAAACCCTGAAATATAAAAGCTTTTATGATATAGACGAAAGCTTTTAGATAAAAACGAATGGTTCGTAAAATTTTACAAGAACCAAATTTTGAACGTATACGTTTTAGTACGAACGGTTCGTGTGACAGCCAAGCATTTTTACAAAAACACGCTGTTAATCAAAAATAAGTAGCAAATATTTCGCAAGGTAAGCAGGCAAGGCAGCTTATGTACTCAGCGCTTTAAAGCCGGAAGAACATGCAGCTTAATGCATTAAGCCAGAAATCCTCTTATGTGACGAGGTCTTTAAGGCCAGAACAGAATCAATCGTCGCTTGCTTTGCTTGCTTCATTAAATAAAGGAATGCCAGAGCCTCCTAAAGGAGAACGCATGCGGATTTGCAAAGAGGCTCTGGCATTCCTATATAATTTGACATTTGGTGAAGCAAGCAAAGCAAGCGACGATTGATTCGGTTATGGCCTTTACTTTTGAAAATGGCAATTTTCCTTGTGGCAATTGTCAGTTTGTCGGTGAGAGAGGGTGTTGAGAGGCAAAGGGTTACCATATTCCTCACCCTTTCTCCATAAAACTCACAATTGCCGCAAGGAAAATTGCCTAATGTAAATATGAACAAACTATCCCCCATTATTACAAGTCTTCTTTTGTTATAGTTTGGATTTACCGAACAGATTTATAGCGTTCCGGTTAACTCAAAGTTAAAAGTGATGATGGAATTTCAGAGAGGAGCTTCTTGCCATTAAATTTCAATGTGAAAATTATATGTTTAATGCCTCCAAGTTAGTTTATTTTGGATTTTCAAATCCATCAGATAGTAAAAGAACACATGTAATAATGGCTCTATGTATGTGAATTGTATGGTGTCCATGGCACAATTACCCAGGTAGCGGTATCGTAAAATTTTGAGTATGTTATGCCAAGTTTACACTAGCGCTCCAAAATCCACTGGATTCCACGAAATCCTGAAATACACCCCGGTGTTTACAATTATTTTTTGTTGATTTCAAACATATCAAAATTATCAAGGTAGATGCATATGTGCAGCTGATCGAACATGAATTTTCACAAGTTATTGTAAATTGAATTAGTCATCAAAAATATAAAAATATAGAACTTTACAACTTTATTTGGAAAATTATCGTAAAATTATCTATATATCGTATTAATTGTGTATAGTACTAACAAATGAAAAAAATAAAAAAAAATGATTTTATCGTTGAGACATCATAATAATAAATTTTGATAGATAAAAGTTGTGCTCAGAACCTGCATAAAATTAGAACTTGCAGTAGTTTTCCCGTTTACTGCTAAAAATGGGTGCCCGTACTCCGAAATCTAGCAAAACTTGCACTTCTCTTTAAACAAAAATAGCGCCGAATAACACCTTCTTCTCCTGTTTTCTGAAACTAGCAGCAAGTATCATTGGCATCTAATATGATAGCTGATACCATGGTACAATAATTCATAGGTAGGCCAGGTATGAGAATCGCCAAAAAAAATACAACCCTGTCGCTATGGCTTAAAACGTCAAAATGGTTTTGGTGAATGATAACGGATGAGTAAACAAAGAAGAAGAAGAACGAAATGTTGAAATGAAAACAAAACAGAGTTGAATTTTTTGATCAATAATAAATATCAACTCTGCATGTCAACACGGTTTTGACAGATTAAGCCATAACAAAAAAAAAATTGTAATCAGCTGTTAGCTGTGGCCTACCTAAGAATTATTGTACCATGGCTGATACGTTGATTTTGACATTTATGAAGGAGTTTCTGCAATTTCCGTCATTTTTCCGTTCCCGTATTTTTTAAGAAATTTGTATGGGAAGACATTTTTGACAATTCGCTCTTTTTTCTAACATTACCATTAAAAAAGTACGGGAACACAATGAAAAATAGCATTGTAAAAAAGTAATTTAATATTTTTTTCACATTGTTTACAAATTTTGATACTAAAATTTTTTGTTGCAGCAATTGACCATCTACCTTGTTTATTGTGATACGTGAAAAGTGTTGAAACTTTTGGTACTTTTTTAGGCAAAAACAGGGTTGTATATCATGTGTACTGTGATTTCGATGTTGATTTCGCTGAAATCACGAAATGAGATGATTTCATTTTCGTTTGCAAAATCATGATAAATTTAGCCTGATTCCGCGCGAAATCACGAAACGCCTTCGAAATCACGAAACGACGCCGAATGTAAACCAAACATAAAGCTCGGATGGAGCATATTGTATGCACTTATGCCAAGTTTACACTTGCGCTCTAAAATCCACTGGATTTCACGAAATCCTGAAATACATCCCGGTGTTTACACTTTTTTTTTTTTTGATTTCAAACATATCACAATGATCAAGGTAGATGCATATGCGCAGCTGATCGAACATGAATTTTCAAAACAAGTTGTTGTAAATTGAATTAGTCATCAAAAATATACGACAATATAGAACTTTACAACTTTATTTAGAAAATTATCGTAAAATTATCTATATATCGTATTAATTGTGTATAGTAATAACAAATGAAAAAATAAAAAATGATTTTATCGTTGAGACATCATAATAATAAATTTTGATAGATAAAAGTTGTGTTCAGAACTTGCAGCAGTTTTCCAGTTTAGTGCTAAAAATGCGTTCCCGTACTCCGAAGTTTAGCAAGACTTGCACTTCTCTTCATGGTATAAGTAAAGAGGTAGATTTAAATGAAAAAAATCTAAAGAACCCTTGTTTTTCTTGAATTCCTAAAACTTCAAAATAAAAGCAACAATTGGGTTTGTTTACAATGCATTTTTTGAGCATTTTATAAAAAACGCGAAAAATGAATGAAGAGTTAAGTTTTCTCCACATAATCGAGTTGTGAATATGATAAACTGATTGTTTCAATGCAAATCTCACCAATTTCTTCCATACAAATGGTCTAAAAACAATTTTAAAAATCATTGATTTCGATTGTTTTTAAAGTTGTTTGGCATATTATTCAAACACGACACACACATACACATTTTGTTTATATTGTTTTGAAGTTTTAGGCATACTCGAATGAAAAAAATTTAAATTGACATAAAGCTTTGGCTAACCTTTCTTATTAAACCATGCTTCTCTTTAAAGAAAAACAGCGCCGAATAACACCCTATTCTCCTGTTTTTTGCCGTATAATTTTGGCATAGTAGAAACTAGCAACATGTTCATTATCATCTAAATACGATAGCTGATACGTTGATTTGCTGCAGTTTTTGCAATTTCCGTAATTTTTTCGTTCCATTATTTTTTAAGAAATTTGTATGGGGAATCAATTTTTGACAATTCGCTCTTTTTTCTAACATTACCATTAAAAAAAAAGTACAATAACACACTGACAAATAGCATTGTGACAAAGTAATTTAATATTTTTTTCACATTGTTTACAAATTTTGATACTAAAATTTTTTGTTGCATCAATTGACCATCTACCTTGTTTATTCTGATACGTGAAAAGTGTTGCAACTTTTGGTACTTTTTCAGGCAATAACAAGGTTGTATATCATGTGTACTGCGATTTCGATGTTGATTTCGCTGAAATCACGAAATGAGATGATTTCATTTTTGTATGCGAAATCATGATAATTTTTGCTTGATTCCGCGCGAAATCACGAAACGCCTTCGAAATCACGAAAAGACGCCGAATGTAAACCAAACATTAAGGTCGTAGCGTCACGTTACAGCAACCACATGAAAACTTCAAGAACAAACTTGGCGTCACTTATGCTTGGTTTACATTTATGAAATCCACTCGATTTCAACTGTTATAGTGCGGTTACACTACAGTTTTTTGGCGGGTTAACCCACTTCGAGAGGATTTATTTGATGTTTGCGCTATGGAATTGACATATGAAATCCAAACCCACTCGGTTAATCCGGTTAAGTGTAACCGGGGTACCAATTCCTTTGCGAATATGTCAAATGAAAAGTCATCCGAAATCTATTGGATTTTATTTGACGTTTAAGTAAGTCCTGGTCCCCACTAGAGTGATTTCATTGAAAAATTGCATGAAATTATGCGTCTCTAGATCGACTTCCATAGTAGAGTAAAATCATAAAATTGATGTAGCCGGGAATTCGATTTAAGAACGCCTACTTTCATGAAATGTTTTAATTAAATTCACACTAGTGTGGACCGGGACCAATGGAATTGACTGTTGAAATCGATTGATTTCGTAAATGTAAACCAAGCTTTACACATTTTTCATGTGGTTGTTATTTTTAATGCGTGACGTGGCTCGCAACGGACCGTATGTGCCGGGCCCATTAATCAAAAGTCATATTGAAGATTCAAATTTGACTATTCGAGCGTTCTCTTATAAAAATCATTAATGAATTTATCAACCATATACCCATGTATGTCAACGCAAAACTTGAAATATCATGGCACAATTACGCAGGTAGTGACATCGTAAAATTTTGAATATGTTTTGTCAAAATGTTCTTAATGTTGTTGGGGAAATTACAACAAAAATATTTTTTTATAAAGGCATTTGACTTTTTATATTCGAATAGCTGCGAATGGATTCTTGTTCTATGAAAATTTGAAATGAAAAATATTTCCTTTATAATTTTTTTCATTTGACAGTTTTCTCCTTTATAAAAGTTTTCATTTCCCACAAAGACATAAATACAACAAGATAAGACATTTTTTGCTATAATTCTTCAGTGAATGGCTTTTGAATTTAACATAATGTTATATTACGATATGGTGATATAACATTTTTTTATTTCTTTTATACATTTTTACGTATTTAACCGAATTTACCGATCCAATTGACATAGAATTATTCTTGAATAGATCCTTGAATTCATAAATTTCGTTTCTGATACCATTAGTCGATGGTCAGACTAGCACGATTTCAACATGGCGACGTCAAGTTTATAGGCGAGGGGTATGAAGTAGTGAAACCCATGTACATGGTTTTCTGTGTTTGTTGTGTTGCCTCTTCTTGTCATTCGTTGCAAGATTTTTTCTTCCATTTTCTTTCATTTTTATTTTCTCAAGCAAACGTTAACAACAAAACAAGCATAAAAAGATTTAATAATAAAATTTAATTAATGGAATAGTGAAAATTTTACCATTAATAGCTGTGTTCCAGAACTAAAAACTTTTTACAATTTTTACGACTTTTACACATTTTACTCGAAAAAGCGTTCCCGTACACAAAAAAGTTGTAAAATGTTCACTTCTCTTTAAACAAAAATGGCGCTGAATGACGCTCTCTTTAAAAACTTTTTACACGACAAATTTGGGCGAGTAAAAAAATAGTAACATGGTTGCCGGCGTCTGATTGGCTGATACGCCGACTTTGACATTTGTTCCAGTTTTTTTGACGTATTTTCCATTTTTCCGTTCCCGAACTTTGTGAATAAACTTTTGTGTGACAACAATTTTTCTCTATTTCTCTCTTTTACGAGTTTTACTATTAAAAAGTACGGGAACGAAGCTAATATTAATTTAATTATTTATGTTAAATATTTTGTGTTGTTTTTTAGTTTATTTATGTTAGTTTTGTTTTTATTGGTATCGGAAACACAACAAACGCGAATGGTAAAATAAAGAGGACACGCAAAAATCTTAAATTTTAGGTTAACGTGTGTGGACACTAACGAAACTTGAAAAGAAAATTTAACGAAATTGGTTTCAAGAAACCTTGCTAGTCTGACCATCGACTTACATGAAATGTTCCTCCTTGGTTGCGATTTTGAATTAACTGCAACCTGTTAAGGGTATTTCTATACAAAGTTTCGTAAACATTTTTTTGTTGCATGCATTTTGTCTAGTCTTATGGGTACTTTACACGGTATGTTTTTTACATATGAGTTGTCACTTCTCCCATACAAAATGTATATGCAAAGTGACAGCTCATATGTAAAAAACATATCGTGTAAAGTACCCATTAGTTGTATTTACATATGTCTTTGTTTCACATTTTCATAGAAACAGAATTGAGCCCCTGGTGTGATGCCATGCCTGGGTAATTGTGGTAACTCCCAGCAAAAAAGTTTGGAAGTAGTGCAATGCAGAGTTAAGGCCTGCGTACATAAGCTGCCTTGCCTGCTTACCTTGCTTACTTCTGATAAAAGAATAAAAAAGAAAAGGGCAATCCAGTTCGAAATTTCCTCGGCCTTCTTTATGCTTTTATTTTTATTATGTCAAAAATGAAGCAGGAAAGCAAGGCAATCAGGCAGAGCAGCTTATGTACGCAGGGCTTTATGATTTCAATACATCCTTCGATGCAGTCCACACGGAGTTATGAAAAATGCACTCCGTTCGATACATTTTAGAAGCGCTCGCTTAAAGATCCCTAACCAAGCAAGTCTTTTATTCTGAACACAAGAGTGTCTAAAATTATAAGAATTTGTTTTAAAAAAATAAAGAAATACAAACTAAAGATACGAAAATTGTATTAATTTACGAGACGCAAATTACTTTAGAATTGGAGTTGGAGTTATTTTGAGCTGGAGTAGGTGGAAAAATGAAAAAACCATTTGGATGATGGAGCAAAATCAATTGCGTTGTCAGAAAATGCAGAGCAGAGGAAGTAAACTCAGTTAAGCTTAAAACACATACAACGTTTGGGTAAAGTTTTGTGTCGTTTTGGCCGTTTTTACACTGTTGGGCATGATGCCGAAAAATTCAAATTCATTTGAAATATATGCCGGCAAACATATAAACGCTGGACTTTGGTATCGTCGTCGCCCTGTTGTTGTTGTTTTTTTCTCGACGCCCAACGCAAAACTTTAATCAAACGTTGTATCTGTTTTAAGCTTTACGATCAAATTAAATGGAAAATTTGCATAATTTGTGTTAATGTAATAAAGTTAATATGTGTAAATGTAATAAAGTTAATATTCTTGTTTTACACGAATAAGGAATTTATTTTATTTTGGCATATTTGCAATGGCTTGCATTTTATAGCATATTTAGACTGCATTTAAATTCAATACAAAACACTACATTAAAGGCTGTGATTTGGATTCAAAATGGAGTGCATCCTAGCTGTGTGCCGTGGAAGCAAAATGGAGTGCATCCTAGCTGCGCGCTCTCTTGTAAAATTCATAGGTGAATTCATAGAAAAAGATGTACTCCAGCGGCAATTGTTCTAGTGATTTAACTGCATCCGCGGATGCAAACTTTTTGCTGGGCTGTGCCATGAATGATATCCACGTTTTTTCATTTTCAGCTTTACGCAATGTTTTTGCGCCAACATTTAGGCACAACAACGCCGTTTGGTTTTGTCAGCAACGCCGTCAATTATATTCCTAAATGGCTTTATTGTCTGCCAGTCAATACGACGAAAGCATTTCTATAAAAGTTCACACATTTTTTTCTTAAGTAAACGCGCTTGAAAAATTAAAGTTTTCTTGAAATTACAAAATCAAGACAAATCGTGTGATATCAAAACTTTTTGATCAAATAGATAAAACGCAACAGCAGATAAAAGAAAGTTCTTTCAGCGAAAAGAAATCCAATTTACAAAAACAAACGCATTTTTATTTTTTGGCTGTTGGTAATTTTTTTTAATATCGTATGTCCATCCAGAATTTAAATACATTTGGTAAGTCTTTTTTTAACAGAATAATAAATACAAATGGTTTTTGGAGAAAATATTTACAGTTAATTATGAAAAGAAAAACGATTTACAAAAAAATCATGTTGTGAGGTCGTGCAGCAGTTTTGGGTTTTTCAAATGTAGTGGTGTGTGATTAAAAAATGGCTACCCTCAATTAATTTATTAGAGATTTTTTGTGGGAAGAAATTGTGATTGAAAAGAAAGAAAAAATAACTTTTCAAGAGGACAGGATAATTTTATTATCTTTAGAAAAAAAAACGGTATATTTCACAATACACACACTTATTTCGTGAGGTGAAGAAAATGTTTGTCTGTTGATGAGTCAGCAAATGAATTTCTTTATTGGAATATTTTTTCTTTAAACATTTTCGATTGCAATTGTATGGGTTTTTAGCTATTTCAACACGTTCGAGAGTTTTCGTATTTGTCATTTAAGTATGAACATATTTGTTGTGTACGTAAATACTTAGCATCAATGATAATACAAAGTTTCGTGAGAAGAGATGATATTTAATAAAAAAAATGTCAAATTAGGGAAATTAAACATTTGATGTTTACGTCAGACCACTAGTATATCGTTCCCTTTGCACTGTCACTTGTGTAGGTAAATGCAATGCGTGTCTTCCATGTGTCAAGTTAAATGCATATTATCTATGTATGTGCCTACATATGTACATACACAGTTGTGTATAGATTGTTTTTGATGTTCTTTGTTTATGCCTACTGCTGCCCCTTTATTCTTTTTTCTCCACTGTATCCAGAAAGATTTATACAATTGTTTTTGTAGATATCAATAATAACACCACGTTTGAAGACTGTTTTTGTTGTCTGCGCTATTAAAAATTACAAATGATTTGAGGTTAGAAGCGATTTTTTCTACATTTGTCATTTGTATATTCATTGCGTTTTTGGGGGAATTTTATTTACGGCCAAAAATGTATATAACGAAATGTTAGATATCTTCTTGGAAAGGCAATAAAATAGATAAATAACGAGATCCTAGAAATGTTCTTTTCACTGATTTTTCTTTATGGAGTGTAGGAGTTCCTTCAGGATGATTGTGGAATTTAACCATAGATAGAGGAGGTCTGAACATCCATCCATTAAAAATTTACACGTAGCCAAATTTAGAAAGTATGTACTAATAAAAACCTTTGACTTAATTTTTACGCAAATAAAAATTTGTGCATCTTTTTGGATTTTTTACGTAAATTAACAGCCTGTTTCACTATGTCGAAGGAAAATGAAAACGAAAGAAAAACTACTTAACTCGTGTAACATTTTCAAATTTTGTAGTTTCGAAGCAAAAAACAATGATAATATTACCATGAAACGCAAGGTTTAGGTGTTTTTCGTTCGCATTCATTTTCTTTCGACAAAGTGAAACAGCCCCTTATTAGAAAAACAAGCTTACACGTCAACTCTTTAAACTTATTACATTCATATCCACATTTTCTTCAAACAACATTCTATTTTTTATAAATGTACAATTTATTAATAAATCTTTCTTTATAGACCCCTTTGCTGATGCAATCAAGGGTGCTGATGATGATGTTCAAGACGGTCTTGTTCACATAAGAATTCAGCAGCGTAATGGTCGCAAAACACTAACCACAGTCCAGGGTTTATCAGCAGAATATGACCTGAAAAAAATTGTGCGATCATGTAAAAAGGTAAGTGAAACAAAAATAAAAATGTGTAGGTACATTGGCATTATGAAACTTAGTAGACGTAGCAGCTGTATTTTTTACTTTTTTGTGGTCTGTTCCAGAACTCCAAGAATATACAACTTTTTACTATTTTTTTTTTCGATACATTAAGGAAAAATGTTATCGTAGCAAAAATAGTAGCTTCTTGCAGGTTCTGGAACAGAGCATGTAATTCAAAGCATTTATTCACAAAAATTAAAAAGCAAATTTCCAATCGCATAAAGATTGTAGTTTTGGATTCGCAAGTCTACAGGACGTCTTGCGCGTCAACATGATTTTATAGCCACGCCCACTTTGGCAGACTTTGGTTAAAGGCTGTGTCAACGTTTCCCTGCAACGTTGTATCAAATTTACATACATAACCCCATTATTATAAGTCCCAATTTACATTAGGCGAGTTTACTTGCGGCAATTGTCAGTTTGATGGAGAGAGAGGTGAGGCATATGTTAACCCTTTACCTCTCAGCCCCCTCTCTCACCTATAAACTGACAATTGCCGCAAGTAAACTCGCCTAATGTAAATTGGGACTAATACGGCGTTTAGATTATAGTTTTTTGCAGGGTTAACCTTCTTTATGAGGATTTATTTGAAGTATACACAATGGAAATGACATTTGGAACCCAGACCCACTGGGTTAACCCGGTTATATGTAAACGGCCTATAAGTATTCTTTTGTTATAGTTTGGATTTACCTAACAGATTTATAGCGTTCCGGTTAACTTAAATTTAAAAGTGATGTATGAATCTCAAGGAGGAGCTTCTTAGGATTAACTTCTAATGTAAAACTTATATTTTTAATGCCTCGAAATTGGTTTATTTTGCTTTTTCAAATCGATCAGATAGTAAAAGAACAGATATAATAATGGCCCATAGACCATTGATCACATTGGATTCTCAGAGGCTACCTTAGGGTTAAAGCAGCGTCGCCCAATAATTTCCATTAATGTTTTAGTATGTGTATATATGGGTGAAGAAAACAACAACCACATGATGAGAGAGCGAAGCAAACGCAAAATCAACTCAGTGGGCGCCCTCACTATACTTCTTTGCAAAGAAGCCCGTCTATGAGTTAAAGTCTGTCAAAATACAGTTTTCTTCGTGCATGAATAAAGGACTTCAGAACACTTGACAGCTTATAAGGTACAAAATTAACAACTTACATGATTTGTGACTCTAATAGGGAACAAATTGAATACTCTACCAGCTGACGGAAAAAATCTGAAAAAATTGTTTTTAAACTGTAAGTTTTTTCTAAGTTGCCGGCCTTCGGCCGGGGATTTAAGACTTTCTCCTATGGACAGGAGCCAATTTAGGGCACGAAAACAACATTTTTTTTTTTTAATTTAATTTTTTTTCTTACTTTAACAAGGGAATTTTCGTAACTTCAGGGGCCCATATCTCGGGAAGTATGGACTTCCCCCCAACAAACTTTACATTTTTGCAATCAGGACGTAAATATCTACCTGTGGTAAACATTTCCGCCAACTGGTAGAGTATTCTATTTATGCCTCTAATAGTTTTTGGGTTAATAATAACCGAATTTAAAAAATCCACTGTATTTCAAATTTCAGTTCCATTGCGTGCGTATAAGTCAAATAAGTCCTCATACGGAAAGTTAACCCGGCAAAAGCTCTAATGTGTAGTGTGAGCGTTTTAGTCCGGATATAAGAATTCCGCGGATTAATTTGACAAGTCGATTTTTTTTTTTTTTTTTGTAACAGAAGTCCATACTTGCCTTGATATGGGGCATAAGTACCCTTGATTAGATATCACGGTTTTCTAAGATAACCAAAACAATTTGAGAGATTTTTTCGCGTAGACGTAATTGGAATTTATCCATTTTAACAAAGGCTTGTCAGCCATGTGTAACTTATCTACAAGTGATGTCTTAAGACACGCCTTTCAGACTCGGCGATAAACAGTATGTCACACAACATTCAGAAATCTGAGATGTTTGTGGAATAATTATTATTTTAATTTTAATTATCAATACATTTTCATAAAATATATATTTTATTTATTTTATATATTTTATACAATTCATTTTGTAGTACAAGCCATCAAGGCCAAAAACATTACAAAGTTATAATTCATAAAATAAATATAAAAAATAAAATATATAATATATAATAATAAAATATTTTCTTTATTAATTTAATTTGTTTCACATAAGGGTGTAACCAAGCCTTATGTTAGATTAAATCTTAAAACTAATAAAAATTTAATTTAATTTTTTTTTTAATAAATCTCTTTTTTCTTCTTTTTTAAGGAATTTGCATGTAACGGCACTGTAATTGAACATCCCGAATACGGAGAAGTTTTACAACTCCAGGGTGATCAAAGAGAAAACATTTGCCAATGGTTGACAAAGGTTGGTCTAGCCAAATCTGATCAGTTAAAAGTGCATGGTTTTTAAACTTTCCATCGAACACAACCAAGCACCTCCACTAAAAGCCACAACAAATCACATAATAGTAACAACAACATCAACAGAACTAGTAACACTTGTGAAACCACAATATCAACAATATTTGACGGAGTTTTTGTGGTGTGCTGCTGTTTTTTTTTTTCTAGTTTAAATTTTGGACAAAACAATATAGAAGCCAATATACCAGAACACAACACACAACAAAGCCAACCAACTAACAAAAAATACAAGTCAAAAAACGGTGTTACTGTTCGTTTTCAAACACTTTTATTGGAGATTTTATTCATCGCCCATTATGTACTATTCCGATTACACAACACACTCAACATCATTTACAATAGCAAAAAGATACATCAATAACCTTTAACATATACATCAATTGATAACAGTGAAATTATTCAGACAAAATATTAAAAAACGACGAAGAAGTCTGCTTAAGACTTTTTCCTCGTTTAGACATTTTTTTTTTAATTGAATGTGAAGTCATACAGAAATTGCTAGTTTATAATACATACTATATTTTTCTTCAATATTAAAATAAATATCTATTTTTTTAAATTGAAAAAATAAGATTGTTCAAGTATATGCAATATGCTACTAAAAAGAAATTGTAATAAAACACATAAAACATTTTTATTTAATGTATAATTGAAACGATTTTTTACCAACTGAAATGGATACAAACAATTTTTTTTGTAAGGAGGGAACATACTGAACAAATAGATATTAATTATTGTTCGATATATCATACATATGTTAAACTATGTTTTTACATATTTATTGAAAAACCAGTAATAGAATCACTTTTTGCAAAATGATTAAATCTACATTTTCCAATTTGTTCCCTAGAAAGCCTATTTTCTGTCTAGTAGTTAATCTCCAACCTACCTTATGGAAGCGAAGAAAAAAATGATTTGTTAGTTGGAAAATGCTTCATTAAAGTGTAATGTTTTTTTTTTCAAGTAGTAATGTTTTCGTCCTTAGTTAAATTTCTTATATCTTCCACCCACCATTACAGCTGAAATCCCACAATTTTTTTTTTACAAAAACCCATGTTCTTCATTTTTTGTTAGGACATTAAAACAATTTGATTAGTAAAACAAAACCCAAGATGAGAAAACAGATAAGGTAAATATGTAAAACACAATTATATTAAAAATAAATACTATTAAAATTGATTAAAAATAAAAACGTTTCAAATAAAATTGCCTAAATGACTTGTTACTGTAGTTGGGATACATTTATTTCACTGTGGAAATAAATAATAGCGTATGAGACAAAAGTTTTGGGTACGCTTGGTCCAACACAGGTTTGGAAATATCTACGTTTTGTTGGTAATGACGACAATCATGAAACGAACTTTGATGCTACAGTCTTGAATGACTTCTTTGTGCAAAATGATATTGTTGGTAGTGCAGTTGTAGTAGATTCAAGCAATGTGAATGGTAACTATTCATTTTCATTTAATTGTGTTTATGAGGTGGATGTTTTTCAACCCTTGTCGCGAATAAAGTCTCAATCCTTGGGTGTAGACGGCATACCTATAAAATTTATTAAATTGATTTTTCCATATATTTCTATACATATCACTTATTTCTTCAATACTATATTGAAAACTTCAGTCTTCGCAAAAGCATGGAAAATTACACGCGTAGTGCCAATACCCAAAGATAGGGAGTTAAATGGTGTTGAAAACATGAGGCCTATTAGTATCTTGCCAGCCTTATCTAAAATCTAATTAAGGAGCAAATTGAGCATTTTATTGATAACTATCGTCTTCTTAAATCATGCCAGTATGGTTTCAGACGAGGGCTTAGTACTACCTCGCTTCTGATTGATTAAACTGATGTCATTAGAGAGACAGTTGAAAGAGGTGAAAATGGAGTTCTCGTTGCATTGGATTAATCCAAAGCATTTGATCGAGTGGATATTTCGAAGTTGATAAGTAAACTTCGATCCAATTATTTATTCGATTCATCTGCTTGTGCATTAATCATCTTCATCTTTTTTTATTGGGTCGCTCCCAATTCGTTACATTCAATGGTAGTGTTTCCGATATTCGTAATATATACAGTGGTGTTCCCCAGGGTTCCATCCTGGGTCCCCTTCTGTTTATTTTATACATCAATGATATTGCCAACAGTGTACACAGACGTGGGTGTACTCCGTTTTTGTATGCTGATGACTCTATTTTTTAATGGCAAAACTGCTGCCGAATTGCAGTCTAATATTAATTCTACATTATGCGACATATCACATTGGTTAGATAGCAACAATTTGGTGATTAATGTTTCTAAATCTAAGTCGATGATATTTGGTCCCACTAGTCGTCTAGGTGGTAGCGTAAATATACTTATTGATGGTTCCCCTATACATTTCGTGGACAAGATGAAGTGTCTAGGTGTCATTATCGATTCTAAACTTAATTTTTCTGCACATATTGATGCTTTGTTGCCTAAGATCATTAATGTTCTTCGTAAATTATTTAACACTGAGTTCTACCTGCCCCTCTTTGTTAAAAGAAATCTGGCTCACGCACTGCTAATGTCAATTATTTCTTATGGCATTGAGGTTATATCAGGTACAACTGATGAACAGTTGAAGAGAGTAGAAAAGCTTTTTAATATGGTTGTCAGATTTGTTTACAGTTTGCGCAGAAGGGACCACATTTCTGCTCATGCGCACAATTTCTTAGGAGTACCTTTTAAAGTTTTTATCCAACAACGTGTTGTGTCTTTTCTTTATAAATCGATATACTTGGATCTGCCAGTATTACTTCGGGAACGATTTTCGTTTTCAAGATATACTCGTACAGATAATTCTGCCCATTTTTTCCACATCTTGGTTAGAAAATTCTTTTGTTGTTCGTGCTGCTCGGCTGTGGAATCACCTACCCAATGAGCTACGTAACTTCTCTTTCCCATGTTTTGAATTTCAGCGCAAGTTTGAAGCCTTTGCTATTAATAGTGGCTGATGGCTTGATATATGGCATTTTACTGAGTAGTATGTTGTTCTGAACACATGCTTTTTCGATCATGTTGAATTACCAGCAATAATTTTTTTTTTTTTTCCCGTGCGGGGTTTGCTAGATCCTCCATCGGGACCCTCCCATTGGCGAATTGGGGAACGTTCATCATACATTTCTATGGCGGACATCGGGGAAATAAAATACCCGGGGGTGACCAAAATCTAGCCTAAGGGTCGGCAGCTGGTCCCTTAGTACAAATGGCAGGCAGAGGCTGAGACAGCTGGAATGGCTGCATTTGAAATACAGAAGGCGCTGTGGGATCCACAACTTCGGCTTCTGCACAGCGAAAAACTTACACAACAGCGACTGTATCCACATTGGGCGGCTGTAAACAGCGTCTGACCCGAATCGAGCGGCTGAACACAGAAGGAAAACTATAAACCCTTCAGAAGGCAACGGGAAACCACTGAAGTACTCTTCCTTGAAAATCATACATTATGAAGCCTACAATACATAACACACGGCCCTCAGTCTCCGGCCAAACGAGGGTGCTAAGAATCCCCGGAGGTAAAACCAAACATAACCTAAAAATCGGAACCTGGAATGTAAGGAGTCTTTTTGAAATCGGAAAGCTTAATAACACCATAAGTGAGATGAAAAGGCTCAATATAGATATACTTGGAATAAGTGAAACATGGTGGGAAGAATGTGGAGATTTCAAGTCACAAAATACTCATGTAGTATACCACTCAGGGAATTTAGATGGACATCACCGAAAAGGCGTTGCAGTAATTATGAAAGACGGTATAGCTGCATGTGTTGCTGGATATGTTCCGATGTCAGACAGAGCTATGCTTGTTAAAATTGATGCTAGCCCACTTAATATAAATATTATACAAGTTTATGCCCCAACAAGTGATTCAAGTTCGGAGGAAATTGAGCAATTCTACCAAGAACTAGAACAGCTATTAAAAATGACAAAACCGCACGAAATAACCATAATACAAGGTGATTTCAATGCAAAAGTCGGAAATGATGAAATACGTGGCATTACAGGAAGATATGGACTGGGAACAAGAAACGATAGAGGGGACAGACTAGTGGAATTCTGCCAAGCACACAAAATGACAGTAACAAATACCCTTTTTCACCTACATCCAAGAAGGCTATATACTTGGAAATCTCCAAGAGACAATAAGGACAACATTATACGGAATCAAATCGATTATATAATAATAAACAGCCGATATTGCACAACTGTAACAAAATGCTCGACGTTCCCAGGAGCAGACGTTCCGTCTGACCACAACCTATTGTTGGCCAATTTAAAAATTAAAATCTCTGCCGTCCGAAAGACGAGAAAAAATCGAAGGCCAAAAATTAACGTAGAAAAACTTAAAGACCCCTTAATAAAAAGAGATATAAAAGAGCGGGTAAATTCCACGCTGCAGAACATCGATAGAGGCGACCTTGAAAATATTTGGAACAATATAAAATGCAAAATTAATTCAATTACAAGAAATAATTTAGGAAATCAACCCCAACAAAAACAAGAAGAATGGATTACTGACGAAATTAGGGAGCTTCGCTTAGAACGTAGTAAATATCGAAACACTAATTTTGAAAGATACTGGGAAATTAATAAGGAAATTCGCAATGCAACCAGAACAGCAAAAAATGCAATCTTACAACAGAAATGCCAAGAGATTGAAATGCTACAAAACATGCACGATGACTTTAACTTACACAAAAAGTTAAAAGAAGCTGCTGGAATACACAGGAATTCATCATCAGGAGTATTATTAGATGAAAATAATGAAGCTGCATTTGAAATATCCGACAGAAAACGAATTTGGAAAGATTACGTCACTAGGATGTTTACAGATGACGAGAGGTCAACATATGATTTTAATCAACCCGCTCTGACCGGAACTCATATAGAAAAGAACGAGGTCGAATACGCAATTGCTTCACTTAAAGATAGAAAAGCAGTTGGTCCCGACGAAATTCCCTCAGAAATTTTAAAGTTAATAGATGGAGAAAACATAGACATGTTAGTCACACTTTTTAACCACATATATGACAGTGGTCAATATCCACAAGACTGGCTAAAATCGATTTTCATAACCATACCAAAGAAAAAGAATGCAAAGAAGTGCGATGAATATAGGCTTATAAGTTTAATGAACCACACCCTAAAAATCTTCCTGAAAATTATCCATAGAAGAATTTATGCAAAATGCGAACTTCATATGGGCAAGTCACAATTTGGTTTCAAAGAAGGAATGGGTACCAGAGAAGCGCTACTAAGCATACATTCGCTGATCCAAAACTGTCGTGAAGTGCAAAAAGACGTTTTTATATGTTTCATAGATTATGCGAAAGCTTTCGATACTGTCCAGCACCACAAGTTAATCGATATACTACTATCAATTGGGATAGATGGGAAAGAAATTCAATGTATAAAAAATCTATACTGGAACCAAAATGCATGCATTGATGTTAACGGCGAACTCACCGACGAAATCGCAATATCAATGGGCGTCAGGCAGGGCTGTATATTATCGCCTCTTTTATTCAATATTTACTCCCAAAAAATATTCACGGAGGCCTTGCAAAACGAGAAAATGGGAATACGAACAAATGGTGTTCTTATAAATAACATACGATATGCAGACGATACGACAATTCTAGCAAGCAGTCTAAATGGCCTACAAAAAGCAATAGACAAACTTACAACGGTAAGCGAATTATATGGGCTTAAAATTAACATCACAAAAACAAAATACATGATTATCAGTAGAAAGAACACATATAATAACACATCGCTGACAATCCATAACACAGAAATTGGAAAAGTAACTACCTTCAAATATTTGGGAGTATTGATAAATGACAAATGGGACATATCACATGAAATTCGATGTCGAATAGAGATGGCCAGAGGAGCATTTTATAAATACAATAAATTACTAACAAGTCATGATATCGGGCTTCAAACAAAAGTTAGATTTGTGAAATGTTACGTATGGTCTGTACTACTATATGCAGCCGAGACATGGACAATTAAAGCCAAAGATGAAAAAAAACTAGAGGCATTTGAACTATGGATCTATAGAAGAATCTTAAAAATACCCTGGACCGATCGAGTAACTAACAATGAAGTTTTAAGAAGAATGAACGTGGATCGACAATTGATTAAAACGATAAAAAATAGGAAAATCTCATATTTCGGCCACATAATGAGAAATGATAAATACCGACTTATCCAAACAATTCTCAAAGGGAAAATTGAAGGAAGACCCAGTAGAGGAAGAAGAGAAATCTCCTGGCTTAAAAATATTCAAGATTGGACTGGCTACGATGACGAAAGGAACTTGTTTAGGGCGGCCAAAAATAGAGAACTGCCGACAATATAAACAACAAAAATATATATAAGAAAATATTTATATATTCTGAAATGTAATATAATTATTGTAAAACGATTTAATGTATGATCGCTTATATCCGAACAACGGATGGGCAAATAAAAGAAGAAGAATTTTTTTTTCTCTCAGTTCCACTTTTGATTCTTTTATAAGGCTGGGGAGCCTTTTTTTGCAATTTTTGCTTTAATAATTTTAACTTACATTGTGTAATATATATCTATATTTTCTTATCTCTTATCTATAAGTCATTTTGTAATATGAAATAATGTTGTAGTTTCATGCTGTGTTGCGATGCCAATTGGCCAATAGGCTTCTATCGCAACGTATAAATAAATAAATAAAAAATAAATAAACATGTTTGCTGAATATGACATTCGCCGCTTTAAGGACTATTTTAACGGAACTCAAATGCTATGTTTACATTTACGAAATCCACTCGATTTCATATGTCAAATCCATAGGTTAAACGTCAAATGAAATCCAATGGATTTCAGATGAGATTTCATTTGACGTTTGAGCTATGGATTTGAAAGATGAAATCGAGTGGATTTCGTAAATGTAACCTTAGCAAAACTTCTGAAAGTATACCAAGTATATGGCAGACTTCCGTGTCGTCATTTGCTTTGTGTTGTTTAAACTTCTAAATCACCCTTATTACGGTTGGCGTTGTCGTATCCAAAATTGCAAACTGGCGTATCGTAACGTCTAATTGGTATTATGTATGTATTTGTACAAAAAAGCAAAAATTTAAATTTTTAAGGAATTCTTTTGGTAACAAAAATTAATAGAATTATTAGTAGATCATTTTTAAACTATTAATTCAGAAGAACAACTAACCCTACAGTTTTTAAGATCAAAATAAGTGTTCGGCGTAGATGTTTTTGTGGTCGTTGTCGTAGGGATATTTTTGGTGCCACGTAACATTTACGACAACAACTTCTTTCTCATACAAAATTAAAAAATTTTCTTGTATATCATTTTTCATCACATAAAAAATGTAACTTACGACTATGACTACCGTAATAAGGGTGTATATTTCATTTCATCATGTTCTCGAAATTTTGATATTAAATTTTTTTGTTGCAGAAATTCGCCATCTACCTTTTTTATTGTGATAAGTGAAAAGTGTTGCAACGTTTCATACTTTTTTAGGCAAAAACTGGCTTGTATACCATGAGTACTGTGATTTCGATGTTGATTTCGCTGAAATCACAAAATGAGTTGATTTAATTTTTGTATGCGAAATCATGGTAAATTTGGCCTGATTTCTCGCGAAACGCCTCCGAAGTCACGAAACGATGCAGAATGTAAACCAAGCACTACTGTTGAAGATTTCTGTTGTTTCCATATTGATAAGCTCCTTTATAATAGTTTTTAGAAGTTGTATTTGATTGTAGAGGATGGAATATGAAAAATTTTTTTCACGTTTCTCTGCCACTGATACTTGATTTTAAGAAAATGTCTCACTCTATCGGAAAGGGGTAATTTTCCGCCTTTCAATTCAATTTTTTGTGAGTGCATATTGTGGTGAACTTGAGAAAATCCGTAAGATTTCAAACAAGTTTTAGGTTTGACAATCAATACATGAACTCAACTGTCCTGTCAAGTGTAAGCGCAGGGTAAATCAAGTTTAAGTTTGAAAGATGGGGCATTATAAAACAAAACAAAAAAAAATTAGTCGATTGTGGCAATATCTATTTACCAGTAGTGGGATTCTCTAGTGCATTTTTTGGTTACCGACAAAAATCGGTCAAATTAAAACGCAAAATTATGAATGAAAAGTTCAAATAAAAGTTGACATCACTGTTGCTATCGGTAGGACTTTCCGACTACTTTTTATTGGTCGCCAACTTACCGAATAATATCGTTAATTACCGAAATTATAAAGCGCTCGGCACATACGGTGCGTTCTGCGTCGCGCTACAACAACCACATGAAAAATGTGTAAGTGATGCCAAGTTTTTTGAAAAACAACAACATGGCTGGCGCATTAAAGTTAAACATAATTTAACTGTTTTGGGACAACGCGTGTCCCAACGTGTCACTAAACGGACCGTATGTGCCGAGCGCATAAGCATTTTAATTTTAACGATTTTTGTCGATAACCAAAAATGCGTTAGAGAAACCCACTACAGGGGCTGGATTCCTGTTCTATGAAAATTTGAAATGAAAAATATTTCCTTTATAATTTTTTTCATTTGACAGTTTTCTCCTTTAAAAAAGTTTTCATTTCACATTTTCATAGAAACAGAATTGAGCCCCAGGTCACGTAAGAGGTTCTTTACACTAGCTATCAATGTCATATGACTCCAAATAAAAACATTCCATATGTACCCACGCAGGCAATGTGGAGACGTAATTTCACTGCAATTTTGCTGGTGTGGACGCAAAAAGTAAATGGCGTAATAAAAATCCCCAATATTGCACACATTAGCGACTGTATAACGATGGAAAATTTCAGCACATATGACATTGATAGATAGTTTAAACAACACCAACTCTATTTTGGCCGAAAATTCTTCAATATGTCAAAATGTTTGTTTACGTTTCCATACAATTTATTCACAATAACAAAAATTGGACAGATTGAAACCATTCAGCTGGTCCATGATGAAATAATAAGGTGGCGTAAAACGTCCAGCTGATTGGTTTCAATCTGTCACATTTTTTGTTATTGTGAATAAATTGTATGAAAACGTAAACAAACATTTTGACATATTGAAGAATTTTCCGCCAAAAATGAGTTGTTGTTGTGCTAGTTACGTGACCTGTTAAATAGATCTTGAGCTGGTCGTTTTACGCCACCTTATAATTTCATCATGGATTGCATACCGGCATACCTTGTAGTTTTTTACACCTTGAATGCAACTCTTCATAAAACCTGCAACAGAACTGAAGGGAATTGAAACGATTAAATAATTCGTTCCATTCCATATTGTTTCTTTAGATTTTTTGGAGAAGTGATGTCAACAAACAGTTTCTTTTACCTTTAATATAGAAAAAGGCGTTCATAAATGAAAAAGTGCAACTCGATCTACTACATGTGAATTTATAAGTCCCGGTCCACACTTGCGTGAATTTCAATAAAAAATTTCATGAAATTAGGCGTTCTTAAATCGAATTCCCCACTACAGCAATTTTATGATTATACTCACTATGGAAGTCGATCTAGAGACGCATAATTTCATGCAATTTTTTCAATGAAATCACTCTAGTGTGGACCGGGACTAAGCAAGTGCGATAGAAGCTGAAAAATAGAAGATGAAAAGCGAAAGGCTCTAACTTAATCCTGCTATTTTTGTCAATTCATTAATCACAAATTACTTTCTTCTTCACTAGTTATTTTCGATGGAAGAAATCAACCATTGTTTTGTTTTTTTCAAAATATTCTGACATAATCCCATTGTTGTTGTTTAAATATTTCAAAACTAATTTATTAGTGGAGAAAGTTTGGCATTGTTCGCCAATTTTATTTAATTGCTGTAGTGGGTAACTTGATCTAAGCACCCCTATAAAATGGGAAAGTTTTTAGTGCAAGTTTCAGGGTGTGGCATAAGACTAAGAGTGCATGATTTCATGAAATTTACTTCGCTGCGTGGCAGATTGCTAAGTCCCATGGTATAAGTAAAGAGGTAGATTTAAATGAAAAAAATCTATAGAACCCTTGTTTTTCTTGAATTCTTAAAACTTCAAAATAAAAGCAACAAGTGGGTTTGTTTACAATGTATTTTTTGAGCATTTTATAAAAAACGCTAAGAATGAATGAAGAGTTAAGTTTTCTCCACATAATCGAGTTGTGAATATGATAAACTGATTGTTTCAATGTAAATCTTACCAATTTCTTCCATACAAATGGTCTAAAAACAATTTTAAAAATCATTGAATTCGATTGTTTTTAAAATTGTTTGGCATATTATTCAAACACCACACACACATATACAGTTTGTTTATATTGTTTTGAAGTTTTAGGCATACTCGAATGAAAAAATTTAAATTGACACAAAGCTTTGGCTAACCTTTCTTATTAAACCATGCTAAGTCCCCGTTTACACTTAAGAGAATTTCATAAAATTAGGCGTTCTTAGATCGAATTCCTCACTACAGCAATATCATGATTTTACTCTACTATAAAATCGATCTAGAAACGCATTATTTCATTAATTTCTAATGAAACTACTCTAGTGTGGACCGGGACTAAGAACGCCTAATTTCATGAAATTTTTTCAATGAAATCACTCTAGTGTTGACAGGGGCATAGCTACCAAATATGTCCGGTCAACACCAAAGCGATTTTAGGGGTAGTTTACACTATATGTAAATGTCATATGACACGAAATAAAAACATTCCATATCTACCCACGCAGGCAATGTGGAGACGTAATTTTATTACATTTTTGCTGGTGTGGACGCACAAAGTAAATGGCGTAAGGAAAATCCCCAATAATGCACATATTAGCGACTATATAATGATGGAAAATTTCATGTCATGTGACATTTACATATAGTGTAAACTACCCCTTAATGATATTACTCTACTATGTCTCGGTCCACACTAGAGAGATTTCATTGATAACATTTCATGAAATTATGCGTTCTTAGATCGAGTTCCATATTAAAGCAATTTTATGAAATTGCTGTAGTGGGGAAATCAATCTAGGAATGCCTAATTTTATGAAATTATTTCCCAAAAAACACTCTCGTGTGGACCGGGGCTGTGGAACTCGTTCTAGTTACGCATAATTTCATGAAATTTTTTCAATAATAATAATCGCAGAAAAAATTAACGCCAATATCAAAATATATCCGCCTAATTATTTTTACGCTGGTGTTGACATCACTAACACGAACGGTACGAACGAGAACAATTGACAATTGAGGCGAAAGTTAAAGTGACACGACGGAATCTTACTTCAATGGTCTTAATAGTTAAAGAAAAATTAATTTTTCGGAATATTTACTGCGGAGAAATACTAAAATTTTATGTACTGATAAAAATGGATAGAAGATTTCATTATACAGATTGAAATAATACGACTTGCAAACATTGTTTAAACATTTTAGCCCCAATCAAAACCACAAGGCAGTGTGATTTGTGAGGAATGAAAAAATATTTGTGAAAAAGGTGGTGGTGAATTTGCAAATTAGAAAAAAGTTATTCCACAAGCCAACAACAACAAGAAGAAAAACAAGAAGGGGAAACAAAATTAAAACCCTGATACGGATACATATTGTCGTGTGTGATGTTGTGTATCGTGCGAGAAGAAAGTGAAACCGACAAAAAGTCAAATAAAACAAATTAAATAACTTATTTTTTAAATCGCCACAATTAAATCGGAAAAAATCATTGGTAAAATTACAAAAGTCATTGGGGAAGCACACGCAAGAAAAAAGGAAGAGAAAGAGAACGAAAAATAGATAAGAGCAAAGTGAAGAGTGTGTTTCGGATTTGACATTTACGAAAATCGAAAGAAGTGAAAGAAGAGGCAAAAGCCAGCTAAAAGCATACGAAAAAAGAATACAGTGCACAATATTGAATGAATAAAAATGTATAAGGCCAGCGGAAAAATGGAAATAAAATAAAAAAGTAATTCGACCGATTAATTGGATGAAAATTTAATCCGCATACGTTTGGAAAGAAGTTCCAAATTCGTGGTAAATTAAAAATTAACAAAATGATTTCTTTTCCTTGTTGAGTAATTAGTTCGTTTCTCCAACAACAACACATACAATAAATACAAAGAAGAAAGGACTCGCAAAAACGCCAAGTTTTTTTCTTTGAGGGTACGTACGTCGATCGTACGTACACCCTTGTTGTCATCGTTCGCCAAGCAAAATCGAAACATCAGCTAAACAGCAGTCGCCAGCTAGCCGGACGGACTCACAGGCACTGGCATTTTCTTAACCATTTTTGCTATTTTGCCACATAACACAAGCCAGCCAGCAAACCGCCGTGGTGTGGTGGAGTAAAGGTGCAGGGTGCAACACAGCAAAGAAATAGATCTAAAATAAAGTGAAAATAAGCAAAGCTCCACCTAAAAAGCTACGAAAATATCATCATCGTCGTCGCCTCAACTATCAACATACAACCAACCAACATTGCTGTTGTTTTTCTATGAACACACCACACTCTTTATTTCAAAGAAAAGAGTGTGCTAATCAAAAAAGAAGCAACTAACCGAACAACAAAATTAAATATAAATCTCTATTTAATTCTGCAATAACATCTTTATAACACAATGGATTATTTTCTGGGTTCGTAAAAAATCGTATAAAACAATCCCTTTTTATTCAATTTCTCAATTTATGTGTTGTATGTACCTATATATGTATGAAATATTTACAGCGAGTAAAATTAGTTTTTATTTCTTTTCCGTATTGCAATTATTGTGTAATGTCGCTATATTTTCTTTACAAAACATATGCAAAGGAAAAAACGAAAAGAAAAACATGTGTCACTTTTCATTTAATTTTATTCCTATCCTTACATTTCTTGTTCGTGTTTGTCGGCTATTTTGTTATCTATCTTTTGTTTACGAGTTTCGTCCTTCTTATTTCTTTAAAAAAGACATAGTAGTACATATGCTGCCAGTGTGCGAGCTAGACAATCAAATGAACCTGTACAAATCATATGGAAAGAATTGTAGTGCCAGAGTTCAGATACTCTAGTTACTTGGAAACTATCGGTTGCATCACTGTTCCTAGTTAAGTGTCCAAATACACATTTTGCGAAATTTCACCTAGTTGTTACGCCCCCCTCATATCTCCTGGAAATATTTATCAAAGGTTGTGGTACCTATTATTACTTGTTTCATATTTAGAGTGATATTAGTATTCTTTAACAAATTATAGAACGACCCTAACGATATTAATGTTGTCTTCCATAAGTACATACTTCCCGAGATATGGATCTTTAAAGTTCTGTAAATACCAATGGTAGTTCTCATATTTTTACAGCCGACCAAGCCGCAATATGGGTATCATTGTAAAGCCCTGGAGGTCTTGATTGCAACTACGGGTGTTGGAAAAAATTTCCCTTAAAATTCCGGCAGAAGGACGGCAACCCAAGAAACGAACTTTAAACTATTAAACCCCGTGTTGTAAGGTCTTAAATTCCCGGCCGAATGCCGGCCACTTAAACTTCTAATTTTCAAATGAAAGTTAACTGCCGGTTTTACAATGATACACATTAGTCCGGGGCGATTTGTATGGGAGGGAGGGGGTGGGTGGAACCTTAATGGGCGCGTCGCGTTTCTGATTCGCATATGTATACGGCAAAAATCGAGCCTCCCGATTTTGACATGAAGTTTTTATTCACGTTTTTGGATATTTTAGCATATAACAGCCAAACCATTAAGATTTTCGATCTAACACCAAGACAAAAGTTGTAGCCAAGACAATAATTAATAACTCTCTATTACATCGCAAAGGCATTGGAACGCTCTTTCAGGCCGGTTTGACTTTGAGACAGTTTTTCGGAAAATATCGATAAATGACTCTGTGCTACAACAGTTGACAAGATAAATATGCAAGCGTTCTGATGCAACAATTCTATCGTGTTGCGGACAACGAAAAAATATTTTGGTTCGTTTCGGCCACTCAGTTTTATTGGTTTATAACGGTAAAAGTAGTGAAAAATTTAAACGGGTATAAATTATTTTTTCACAACGTATTTCATTGTTCCTTTTTCCTTTTAAAAAGGTGAATAATTTATTTCAAATAAGCTATTATTTTCCAAAACGATTAATAAATGGATATGTTATAGTGGTTGAAGTGTGAATATCTCAAACATTCCATCATGAAGAACAATATACTTATTGAGGCTATGCGAAAAATTATTTGCTAATTTTTAGTGTATTTATAAATAAAACACGCTAACTTAATTTTTTTAATTATTTTTTTATTTTTACAGTGTTTTATTTAACTTGCTTTGGTGTCCGTTTTCATTTTTAACAAAGTTGCAGTAGACCAATCGAACTGAAACTTTGCACACTTTTCAGATTTGGATGACAATACATGAATTTGAAACCAAATCAATATGGGTCCATTTTTTCCTATAGCCCCCATATAGCGGTAACACCCGATTTAGTTCTAATCTAGTAACTCATTTTTAACACAGTTGCAGTTGACCAATAGAACTGAAACTTTGCACACTTTTCAGATTTGGATGACAATACCTGAATTTGAAACCAAAACCAATATGGGTCCATTTTTTCCTATAGCCCCATATAGCGGTACCACCCGATTTCAGTTGTTTTGATGATCTTGTCTTAATTTTTTGTCCGTATTTGCTGTAACTTGGCATTCAGAGTTCCCAATTATACAGAAACTCCCCCACCAACAATTGTGGACACCACTCGATTTCAGGGAATTTAAAGTTTTTATCTACATTTTCGATCTAAATTGACTGTAATCTGGTTATGGACTTCTCAGTGGTCAAAAAAAAATTATTCACTAAAAAGTTAAAAATAAAAATAATTTAAAAAAATTAAGTTTCAGCGTTTTATTTATAAATGCACTTAAAACTAGAAAATAAGTTGTCGCTTAGCCTGAAGAAGTACATTCTTCTTCATGATGGAATGTCTCAAATAAAACGCTTGCATTTAAATTAAAAATTGTGGCAAAATTAAACGGCAAGAATTTTATTTAAGAGATTCCATTGAAAACCCTATACCTGAAATCAGATGGTACCGCCCCATGTCCACAATTTTTTTGTGGAAGTTTATGTACCATTGGGAACTCCAAATGCCAAGTTACAACCAAAAAATTAAGAATAAAATCCTCGAAACTCGATACGATGTAAAGGAGACAACTCATAAAAAAAAAAATATTTCTAACTAGCAGAATCCGGTCCGCGTTGCCGGCCCGTCGTAATGAGTTTAAATGACAACTTTTAATCGACTTTATGCTTGACAATTCAAAAATATTTATTTTCTACCTCACTTCTTCGGCCCATTGTCAAACCGAAGAGGATTTTAAATTTATCAACAGATTTTGTCTGCTGATTTAGGATTTATTATAGTCCATGCCCCTGTCCTTATCCAAAACATTTTCTCAATATTGCATGAAATTAGATTCAGAAGTTTTGGAAAAGTAATGTATTGAAAAGGGTGAGCGTGGTCATCAGCTTTTAAGATATAGTATATTTAAAAAAGTGGGCGTGGTCCGGTATTTTGGCTCCAAATATGTGCCTAGGATACACACAACCCCACTACCCTTACATAACAAAGGCAAACATTGATCTTTTACTGCAAATTGGAAATTGGTTCAGTAGTATTGGAAATATAACACATTTAAAAAACAGGCGTGGTCGGTTCTTTAGACCCCAAAGAAGTTCCTAGATTTAAATTTTTATTTATTTTAAATTTTTAAACCGATACATGCGTAATTTTAGCAAATATAAAATATCGCATAGGTGAGGTACCCCGCCCCTCTCGATTTTAATAACATATGTTATTGTTTCGTTTTCGGGACCATCCCTGTACATTCCCTGAAAATTTCAGGAAAATCGGTTCTGTAGTTTTTGCAGAAAAAATTGAAAATTAAAACAAGTGGACGTGAAAAAATGTTCTTTGACGGCTTTTGATTTTTATTCCTAGGGTTATGGCGTTTTTTAACCCTTTCGGTGCTTTTGATCAGAAAAATATATTTTTCCAATTTTATATATACTTAAGCCCACTATATGAATAATCAAAACTAATTTTTTAACATTTTGTTTGGAAAAGTGGTTTTTGGACACTATGCCATATGGCATAGAATGTATTTAAAGGAAAAAATCAAAACTAAAATATTCAAGTTTTTAATTAAATTTCATCTTATAGAAGACCAGGAGGCCTTATAGAAGAGGAAGAGGTCTTCTTATAGAAGAGCAGGACGTCTTCTCATAAAAGAGCAGAAGGTCCTCTCATAGAAGGGCAGGATGTCTTCTCCTGGAAGAGCAAAAGGTCGTCTCATAGAAGGACAGGATGTTTTCACATAGAAGAGCAGGACGTTTGCATATAGAAGGGCAGGAGGTCTTCTTTAGAAGAGCAGGAGATCTTCTTATAGTAGAGCAAGAGGTCTTCTTATAGAAGAGCAGGAGGTCCTCTCCTTGAAGAGCAGGAGGTCCTCTTCTTGAAGAGCAGGACGTTTGCATATAGAAGGGCAGGACGTCTTCTGATAGAAGAGCAGGGCGTCTTTTCATATAAGAGCAGGACGTTTGCATATAGAAGGGCAGGAAGAAGAGAAGGAGGACTTCTTATACAAGAGCAGGAGGTCTGCTCATAGAAGAGCAGAGCGTCTTCTCGTAGAAGAGAAGGACGTTTGCATAAAGAAGGGCAGGAGGTATTCTTATAGAAGAGAAGGAGGTCTTTTTACATAAGACAGGAGGTCTGCTCATAGAAGAGCAGGACGTCTTTTCATAGAAGAGCAGGACGTTTGCATATAGAAGGTGGGAGGTATTCTTATAGAAGAGAAGGAGGTCTTCTTATACAAGAGCAGGAGGTCTGCTCATAGAAGAGCAGGACGTTTGTATATAGAAGGGCAGGAGGTATTCTTATAGAAGAGAAGGAGGTCTTCTTATATAAGAGCAGGAGGTCTGCTCATAGAAGAGCAGGGCGTCTTCTCATAGAAGAGCAGGAGACCTTCTTATAAAAAACCAGATGGTCTTCTCATAGAAGAGCAGGGGCCCTTCTTATAGAAAAGCATAAGATCTTCTCATTGAAGACCAGGAGGTCTACTTATAGAAGACATGAATGTTTTTCATAGAATATCTGGAGGTCTACTATTAGAAGATTTGGGGGTCTTCACATAGAAGGTCTTCTTATAGAATATCTGGAAGTCTTCTTTTAGAACATTTAAAGCCTCTTATAGAAGACCTAGGTCTTCTTATAGAAAACCTAGGGTCTTCTTATGGAAGATTTGAGGCCTTCTTATAGAAAAACTGGAGGACTTCTTATAGAAGACCTGAATGTCTTTATATAGCAGATCTGAAGGACTTCTTATAGAACACCTGAATTTCATCCTATAGAAGGGCTGGAGGTCAGCTTGTAGAAGACGTGGGGGCCATCTTATATAATATCTGGAGGAGTTATTTTAGAAAATCTGCAAGAATTGTTATAATTCATCTGGAGGTTTTCCTATGGTGGATCTGGAGGTTTCCTTATAGAAGACCTGGAAGTCTTCGTATAGAAGACCTGGAGGTCTACTTATAGAAGATCTGGAGGTCTTCTTATAGAAGACCTGGAGGTCTATTTATACAAGATCTGGAGGTCTTCTTATAGAAGATCTAGGGGTTTTACAATAGAAGATCTGGGAGTCAAACAAAGTGAAACTTTTCCGTTGGGAAAAATCTATGCATAGTATGAAATATAAAAAATCTGGCAGCTCCATTGAACTATATTTCGGATCTTTTTTTCGTTTTTATTATTAAGGCAATGATTATCTACTAGATTAAATACAAAAAGTTAACAAAAAAATATTTTTGTTAATAAAATATATAAAATTATAAGATGGTATTTTCATGCAAATTTTAAATCGAACGAGGAGCGCTTGCTCTTTGAGACATAACAATGTATAGGGTCCACCAATCAAAAATTTTTGTCGAATTATTTTTAGATAACACTTAAGGGAAAAATACAAAATTATTAAAAAAAGAGTGCCCATAAGTATTTTGCCTTAAAACGGGCTTCAAAAACTGGTTATGCCATATGGCATAGAATCACCGAAAGGGTTAAATATGGCAAAGGAAAGTACCCCGCCCCCTTCGAAATTAAAAAAAAATATGCATCCTATTTTCACCGGGGGTCATTCCTGTACATTCCCTGAAAATTTCAGGAAAATCGGTTCAGTAGTCTTTTGTAGAAGAGATTAAAATTGGAAATTAAAATATGGGCGTAAAGTGGGCGTAACAAATTTTCTTTGAACAAAGACCTAAGTCGGGTTATGGCGAACATTTCACAAAAATAATTATCCAAATCGGTCCAGCAGTTCTCAACAGATGCCATTACCAACGAACGACATTTGATTTTTATTTATAAATATATAGCATTTTAAAGAAATAGGGAATAAGGGAAGTATCCCGCCCCTCCGAAATTTAACAAAATTTTTAGCGCATTTTAACCGGGGTCATTTCCGATAATTTCAGAAAAATCGGTTCAGTAGTTTTTGTAGAAAAGATAAAAGAGTCGGGTTATGGTGAACATTTCACAAAAAGAATTATCCAATTGATCCAGCTGTTCTTAACTGATGCCGTTACCAACGAATGATACCGCTCCATTCGAAGTTCAACACAATTTGTAGCTCATTTTAACCGGAGACCATCCCTGTACATTCCAATTTTAGAAAATAGGCTCAGTAGTTTTTGTAGAAAAGATAAAAATTGAAAAAAGAGGGCGTGGTCAAATGTTCATTGTATAAAAACCTATGTCGGGTTATGGCGAACATTTCACAAAAAGAATTATTCAAATCGGTCCAAGGTGTGTTACGATAACTATTAAATGTAAGTCCCAAGACATAAACCACTCTGTTAACATGTTAGTTAGCAAAGCGTTAACAGCGCATTAACAGAGGAATTGCATAATTGATTTTGAAATTTATTTATTTACTCAATTCAGCCTAAAAAGTATCTAAAAGGACACTTTTCACTAATTTATATTGTTTACCAAGTAAGGCCGTCTCTATGGTTATTTACATCTTGTATGTAGTACCTGAAGTGTAGTGGTAGGTCCTTTGAGTCCTATGTCCACAAAGACAATTCTGCCAGGACAAAATGGATACCGATGGAGTGATAGTGATGAGTAGCATCGACTGAAACAAAAAAAAAAAAAAAAAATAGTGGAAAAGTTCAGCTAGTTTCAGCTAGTGGGGACGGTTATTTTAAGTCCTGCGTCCACAAGGACAATTCTGCCGGGTCAAGATTGGTACCAATGGAATGCTACTGGAGAACATCATCGACTGAAATAATAAAACAGTTGAAATGTTCAGCTAGTTTCCGAGATATTTGCGATTTTGTGAGGTGCCCCTCAATCAGGACAGTTATTTTAAGGTTGCGTCCACAACGACAATTCTGCCGGGTCAAGATGGGTACCAATGGAATGCTACTGGAGAACATCATCGACTGAAATAATAAAACAGTTGAAATGTTCAGCTAGTTTCCGAGATATTTGCGATTTTGTGAGGTACCCCTCAGTCAGGACAGTTATTTTAAGACCTACGTCCACAAGGACAATTCTGCTGGGTCAAGATGGGTACCAATGGAAGGTCAGATAATTTTCGAAAAATTTGGCCATTTTGATAAGGACCCCTCAGTCAGGACGGTTATATTAGTTTTGCGTCCATAATGACAATTGTGCCGCGACAAAATGGGTACCAATGTAATGCTATTGATGAGTAGCTTCAACTAAAATAAAACAGTGGAAAAGTTCAGCTAGATTTCGAGATATCCGACTATTTTTGAAGGTACCCCTCAGTCAGGACGGTTATTTTAAGTTCTGTGTCCACAAGGACAATTCTGCCGGGTCAAGATGGGTACCAATGGAATGCTATTGATGTGTAGCATTGACCGAAAGCATAAAACAGTGGAAATTCTCAGCTAATTTTCGAGATATTTGAGACAAAATGGGTACAAGCGTAATTCTATTGATGAGTAGCATCAACGACCCAATATGATTTTTTGTTTGTTTTATTTTTAATAAATTATATTAAAAATAAGATTTCATAACAAAAATATTGTTGTTGGTTGAAACAATGGCTTCTTTACCGGTGAGTTGTTTGAGTTGGGTGCTGTATAACTTTTCAAATTGTTTTCCAAACTTTTTCTGCGAACGAATCTAGAGTGTATATCGGAAATATGAGCCCCAACTAGTTCTTGGAAGTTCCTATTCGCATTATTTTTAAAGTTTCCCCAACGTTTTTAATGTGCCTCAAGGGGTTTACACCTGGATGAATTGTGTTTACCAATATTCGGTTGTTTAACTTTTTTATTATTCCACTTTCCGAATGAATACCTAATCATTTTAATTTTTATATAATGAAAATTTTTGATTTGAGAACATGGGCAAATTGGTAGGAGATGCACCCTGTTAGGATAACAAATGGCATTTTTTTTTCAAAAATGACACTACAATACAACAAATTTAAGTCAGATAATTAATACCGATAAGACTAAAATTGTTAATATCCCGTTGTTGCTTTTGTTTTGCACTCCCCATTCTCAATGATCAGTCAATATTGTTGTTGTTATCCCATCCAACTTTAAAGTACAGAAACAACTTGTTAAAAGCTTGGAATGATGCTTAAATATGTCATGTACCAAGAACCTCAACACGATATTAATGTTATGCATTTTAATGCACAAGGCATAACAAATCCCGTTTCTATTTTACAGTTGGATTATGTAATAAATGAAAGACAACTCACTATATTGCTGTTCAATGAGACTTTTCTAAAAGCAACCCACAAAATTATACTTCGAAATTACACAATTTATAGAGAAGACAGACTACGACGTGGTGGAGGCATGCTAATAGCTGTAAACAACACCATTCCTCATCAAAAATTGCCTAAAATCCCAATCTTTCTATCACTGTAAACATAAACAAACGACCAGTCAGACTCACTTCAGCCTACTGTCCAAAATACTCAGCACATTTTATTAATGATATAAACAATTTAACAAGCGGTTCAAATGACTTCTTCTTGGAGATCTAAATACTCGTCATATTATGCCAACTCATTGAAATCAAAATAACACTGCTGGAAGACGTTTATTCGATCATCAATTGGTGCTAATTTTTATATTCATTATCCGAATGGTTTCACTCGACACACGCAGCGTCAGTCACCACGGTTGCCATCCGTTGTTGTTATTATGCTCAAGAATTCTGTACTCTAATTCTCAGAAATTATAACGCATTCGACTATTTTAAAATCTGATCACGTTTCAATAACCTGTACTGGGACTCCATACATCGATATGTCAACAACACAATCCAAAAGCACCATCGACTGATACCATAAAATAGTGGAAAAGCTCAGCAAGTTTTCGAGATATTTGGCCATTTTGGTAAGGACGCCTCAGTCAGGACGGTTATTTTAGTCTTGCGTCCATAAAGACGATTCTGCCGAGACAAAATGGGTACCAATGTAATGCTATTGATGAGTAACATCAAGTGAAATAATCCAAAAGCACCTCGAAAATCCAGTAGTAACCTCTCTCAATGTAGACGGAATAATAAAAGAACTAACAACAATAATGCAAACTGCAGAGAACTTAATTCCGATGTGTGAGAAATGCTACTGGCAGAAACGACTCTTTCCACTAACACTGTCTTTAATTGGACAAATAAGAAGATTCCGGTTCCAGTTCATCAGGTCAAAAGAATAGTAAACATCATTACAAAATATAAAAGGGAACGGAAAAGCACAGGAATAGTTTTCCTAGACATTGAGAAGGCATTTGATTCAATATGGCACAACGGTTTAATCTTTAAGCTTCACAAGTTCGGTTCCCTGTTTATTTTCAAAAGATTATACACAGTTTTCTTCAGAACCGAAGCTTTGCTGTACATATCGACGATCAACGATCAAATGAAAAACCAATTAATGCAGGTGTACCGCAAGGGTCTGTGTTATCCCCGATTTTATATTCGAAATACACGTCACATTTCAAATTACTTTAAAATCATTCTGCTGCTTTGTATGCTGATGAAACAGCAATCATCAACAATAGAAACCTTTCGATCATGTGACCCCTGGGAAATAGCTTTCCACATATCAAAAATTCTTTATGGAACAAATAAACTTATTGTAAGAAGTAACTTTGTGCATTCTGGTATCGTATCACACCAAGCTTAAATAATAATATTGTTTCACAAACATCCTAGAAGGGATAAAGGAGACTTCTCTCATATCAATGAGTGAGTGTACCCCGATTCATATTCGCTCAATGATATGGGACCAACAGCTTATCTCCGAGTCTGAACGGCATGTCCTAAGACACCACTTGTAGAGAAGTTTTACATGGCTGAAATACTCAGAAAATGTCACAAACCTTACTGGAGGATACTTTGCCACCGTTGAAAATTCGATTTTGCCTGTCTGGGGAATCGTTTTGAAAAAAGGTGGCAAAGCGACTCATTCTGCAATGTTTGTATAAAAATCCTATTGGACAATTAAAACGTTAGGGCACCATGTAATTTGCAATAATGCAAAAACTGGGAATGGTGCAAATTTGGTTCTGTAAACAAAACCCATTATATATTAGGCAGTAGGCCGTTATATATTGAAGACACGTAGATCAGTAGATCTATTTCCATATGTAGTCTACTTTGCCGGTGTTTTTTTTATAATTTTTTTCCTCAACGAGGGGTGATACTCGTCTCTATACTTTAGTTCCCAGCAAAATAAATTGGAAGTAGTGCAATGTAGACTACTTCTTTCACGGCATGTTTTTATGCAGTTCAAACGGTGTCGTGAAAAAGGCACTCCATTCCTCACATATTAACCGCATTTGGATGCAATCCAAAGAATCACATCCATTTGTCACATTTTAACAACATCCGGAGGCATTTCAACGGAGTCGTGAAAAAGGCACTCCATTCACTACATTTTATTAGCAGTTGTTAGAGATCCCTACATGTACATAAATCAGTTTGTACATCTCTACATTTCCAAAAAGAGATAATCGTGTTAACATTTCCAAACATTTGTTAATACAAACTAAATAATATTTAATTTGTGAACATTTTTCCGGTAACTCACGAGAAGAAAATTTCCCAATGGAGTGCTGTTGGAGTACATGTCGAAATCTTAACTAGTGATGGGAAGACAATATCAAACCCATTTAGCAGATGAAGCAAAAGCAATTAAGCTTGGATTTAATGAAGAGCGGAGGAAACACACATGTTTGCGATTGAATTCAATAGAGAATTCTCATAATTTGTGTGAATTTACGTAATAAAGTTATTAATATGTTTGTTTTACACAAATAATAAATGCATTTGATTTTGTTATTCGAAACACGTGCTCTGGACTGCCTCCTATTCTACCCCAAAGGGTCAGTTAAAATGCAATGCCAAAGGGTCAGTTAAAATGCAGTGCCAAAGGGTCAGTTAAAATGCAATGCCAAAGGGTCAGTTAAAATGCAGTGCCAAAGGTTCAGTTAAAATGCAATGCCAAAGGGTCAGTTAAAATGCGGTGCAATGGAGTGCCTCTTTCAGTAGTCACGCTCTTGTAAAAATCATGAGTGAAAATGCATAATTTGATGCACTTCCAGATCACTTGTACATATCATTTAACTGCCTCTTTGGAGGCAAACTTTTTTCTGGGGTATTTATTATAAACAAAAATAATATTGCATCTACAGTTGGATTTTTGGGTTTTCACGAAGTATAGATAATTTTGGTTTTCAAGAAGTATAGCCAATTTGGGTTTTCAAGAAGTATTGTCACTTTACATATGAATATTTACATTTAAAGGTAGCCGATGACTTTTAAAAGAAGGTCATGTCTCTTCCAGGAAAAAAGATAAAAGCTGTATATTCAAATTCTTCACAATTTTCACACAAAAGTTGTTCATTTAACCATCTAAATATTATCTGTTCGCCATTTCAAATTTCAAACTTCTTCTTTGTCATATTCTCTTACCTTATTTAAAATTTCGAGGCGATTGGACTAAAAATTATGTTTTTGGTCCATTTCACGATCATCACCAATTAAAATAGCGATCTATTCTGATGTGAAACCGACCGCCATAAAATGCGGACGAGCATTATTTCCACTGCTAAACCGTATATCCAAATTTGACGTAAAAACAAGTTGCTACTCTATAAAATATGCATCCGGCCAATAATGACATATGGTTGTCCTGTTTGGTATGGTTTATGTGCAAAAACACATGTCAAAAAGTTGCAGATAACACTATGCAACACTCAAAATGCAAACAACTTCTAGTATGTATTTTTTGAAAGTACATATTTAGACTACAAAAACCCTAGTAGGGTTTTGTCCTGTCAGATCCAGTTCGGATTTTATGGCCTCATCTAAACCGGGCTAAATCTACACTTTTTTTGCATTTATCAGGCCTTTATCTCAGACACGAATAGGAATTTGGCCTTGCTGTCTTTAACAATATTGTAGCCCTATACTAGTAGAACTTATCTTTTGAGAAAACCACATAAGAAAAACTCCATCTAGGGCATCAAAATCTATAAAATATAGAAAATGTTACATAATTTCTGAAATTCTGGTCAGTATCGGCAAAACTATTGGGAGTTGAACCAAGTAACCTTTTGCAAAAATCTTCCAAATAAAGTTCTCAACTATTCTTTAGAACATTCTGAAACTCTAAAATACTAACTTCATGTTGTTTCAGTGGTATTTTGCATCATATCTTTTACAGCACGTATTTCAAACACAGTTCACACCAACAGTTTATTCTCGCATTTCGGATTTGACTACATTATTGACATTTTTATTATTGAAAAATTTACTGAAAACAACGGCATAGAGGCATTTTACAACAATGACATGTTCTGAAGAGAGTATTACAAGAAAATATTCAGAAAAAAATTAACTGTTTTGGAGATACGGTGCGAAATGTATAAAAATTGTGGAATTTTTGCATATATTTTGAAATTTGAGGCAATAAATGTAGTTTTCCGGATTCGTTATTACTCAAAATATTTTATTCTTGTCCTTATCTACAAATTTGCTTCAGAGCTCAGAAGAAGATTCGCGTTGATTTCAGAGATATAGCCCCGAATTTCTTTAAAAACTCAATATTTAACCATGTTTAGATGGGGCCATAAAATCCGAGCTGGATCTGACACAACAAAAACCAACTGGGGTTTCTTGTCGTTTGGGTCTGTACTTTCAAAAAATCCTCAGTTCGAATTGTTTGCAAAAGATCACCTTAAAAATGTTGCACAGTGTAATTCAAAATAAAATCTAAAAATAATAAACTATCTCAACAAACGATATTCTACCCAACTTCTACATCAAAGGTTCCACGAGGATATGCTCGTCTTATTCATAAAACAAATTGCAAATAATTTTGAATTCCGTAATAGAAATTCCAATTAAAGCTTGCTAAATCTGCATGATTGAATAAGAACACTGGCATATAAATATTAATATATTTGTATGTGTATTTAATACAAATATACCCACCATACTATTGCTATCTAAAACGATATCGTTTTCGAATATTTCTCGATAGTTTAGCGGATATTATGTTCGAGAACGACAAACGAGAATGAATTGTATACGATTCACTCGTCTCTCAGTTTGTGGCAGGAAAACCTTCAATTTCGAATATCGGCAATAATATTATTAGCGAATGAATTACGATAGTTTCTACGATGGTGCCGAAAAACATTTTTTGTGAAGTTTCTTGATGTTTCTGTTATGAACCTTTTCCGTTTTTATTTCTCCGATATGTAACTGTTTTTAAACATTGTTGTCTTGTGTTTTGGCAACCTTTATCAACATTTATTTTATATATTACAAGTAGCATTTATATCGAAATTATTTGAAACAAAAGCAAATGGGAATTTTATACAAACAACAGAAAATTATAACAAAAAAACTTTCCAAAATGAGAAATGTTTCTCGAAGCAATTTTTCTTGTGAAGAAAAAACATTCACCAAATGTTCCAAAATGATATAGTTTTCGAACTTTTGGCGAACAAAAGAAAAACACAAAAAACAACATTTGCCAAACGTTCGAAAATGATATCGTTTTCGAAACTTGAGGCAAACATTCGAAAAATATCAGCAACTGGTATGGTGGGTATCTCTTTTGCTTTCTATAAGGTTTTTCCTATCTTTTTGCCTTAAATTGTTTATGACTATATAGAAATCGTTTTCTGTAAAAATATATAAAGTACGTATTTGTTGCAATAATTCTAGTTTTATCTCAAAAAATGTAATATATATATCGTCACCATAAATGCCCGAAGATGTAACCCACATGAAAATCGAAATTTGTTTTTTAATGGAATCTGATACATAAAATAAAAACGAAGCACACCATGTTATAAATTACTTACTGTCTAAAACATCAGATAAATTCGAAAAACCATGTACATTGCAATAACAATACAGTATTAAGCTATGTACAATTTGTAAATAGTAATCAAAAATTGTATACCCGTTAACATACATATGTATGTGTTTTGGACAATTAGAACTATACTGTTAAAAAGAAATATGTATATTAGTATAGGATCATAACATTCGATTTAATATTTCTAACCATTTGTTTTTTTTTCTATCCTTTACACAAACAGGAGGTTACGTTTATATGAATGGGGATGCTGTGAAGATACAACAACCTGTTGCTACCACCGTTTATGCAAATGTTCCTGTTGACACGGCAATGCTAGCGACCAATTTATATGGTCAACCCACACAATTGGCAGCTCCGGCCGCTACACACATCCCATTAATAGCGGCAACAGCGGGACCGCAACCACCACACCATCAAGCTTTACAAGTTGCCCCGGCACCCGGTCAACATCAGCCGTTAATTGCTGCTCATACCGCAGCCGCACACACACAACAGCAAGCGCTGCAAACAGTGCAGGCAGCAGCGGCGGCTGCGGCTGTAGCTGCTGCTACACCACAACCACCACCAACACATCAAATACAAGGCCATCCACAACAACCCCATATACAGTATGCCCATCAGGCCCCTATGGCTGCTACAGCAGGACAAGGGCCCACCGTTACTACAACAACGATTGATAACACCGAATATACAGTGATGAATGGAACTATAGCTCAAGATGGCACGGTCGTCTGTTATAGCCAAGAGGACTTGCCGGTAGGTGTTAATGTGGGAGTTGGTCCACCAGGTGCAACAAACTTAGTTGCTGTTGATCAAATGTCTGGCACACCTGTATCATCAGCAGCCGCACAACAACACAACGCCCACGCTCAGCATCATGTGATTCTTACAAATGTTCCACCGCCGCCTCCATCCCAACAACAGCAGCAGCAAACAATTGCGCATCAACAACAACAGCAGCAGCAACATCATCACCAACCACAACAGTCACAGCAACATGTGATTGGTGGTGCCAACAACAATACCAACAATATGGCATCTAATGCTAGCAACGCTTCTTCAAATTCCAGTGGTAATACGGGTGGCGGTACTGATAATAATACTATGTCATTGGAACAACTAAAGCAATCGTTAGCAACGCAATTGGAATATTATTTTTCAAGGTTTGTTGATTCTATGCTAATATTTAAAGATAGGCTTGAGCCTAAATTTCATATAGGCTTAGGTTAAGTTAGTACTCCACAGGAATACCTTTGGTTCCATATGTTCGTCCTAGATAATACCATGAAATAAGAATTGAAATAGAGAACAATCCCAATGCGTCCTGAAAAGAGATCACCTACAAGTAGTAGGTGCGGATTTTATGTTCCGAGAGTTTCCCTAATAGTCTTCCATTCTGTCAGTGTGTTTATACCCTACACCACCTTGTGGTAAGGGGTATTATGTCTTTGTGCATTAGTTTGTAACATGCAAAAGGAAACGAGATAGACCCATAATTAGGGATATACATAGAATCACTTTCTGAGTCGATTTACGCATGTCCGTCTGTCTGTCCGTCTGTCCATGTATTTTTGTAAACAAAGTACAGGTCGCATTTATTGTCCGATTCGCATGAATATTGGGGAAGATAGTTTTTTTGACCAAAGGACGAACGCTATGTTAAAAATCGGTTCAGATTTGGATATAGCCCCCATATATATATTCGCCCGATTTAAGGCATTTTGTGCACGAAACACGCTATATATGTCCGATTTCAGTTAAATTTGGAATGTGCGACGGAATTTAGTCTTGAAATAAGTGTGCCAATTTATATAGAAATCGGTTAAAATTTGGCTATAGCTCCTATATATATTCTCGGACGATTTTAGGTATTTGATGCACGAAACGCGCTATATATATACGATTTCAATAAAATTTAGAATGTTTGCCGGGATTTGGCCTAGAAATAAGTGTACCAAATTATATCGAAATCGGTTCAGATTTGGATATAGCTCTCATATATATTTTAGGAAGATTTGAGGTATTTGTCGCACGAAACACGCTATATTTGTCCGATTTCAATGAAATTTGGAATGTGTGACGGTGGTTAGTCTAGAAATAACTGTGGCAAATCATATCGAAATCGGGTCAAATTTGGATATAGCTCCCATATATATTTTCGATCGATTTGAGGTATTTGATGCACGAAACACGCTATATATGCCCAATATTGATGAAATTTGGACATTGTGACGGAATTTGGCCTCCAAATAAATATGAAAAATTATATCAAAATCTGTTCTGATTTGGATTTAGCTCCCATACATATTTTACATATTCACAGTGGTGTAGGGTATTATATAGTCGGCCCCGCCCGACTTTGATCCTTTCCTTACTGGTTTTATGCTTTGGTTTATTTTTTTCTGCTTTTTTACCTTAATAACTTTTATATTAATTGGTCTGTTCCAGAACTGCAAGAATCTACTAATTTTACTATTTTCTTCGATAACATAAAGGGAAAATTGTCATCGTAGTAAAAATTAGTAGATTCTTGCAGGTTCTGGAACAGAGCATATATTTTTATTTTGTCAATTTAATTGAGTAGTACTTTCGATTCTGTGCCCCATGCAAAATTGTATTTATATATTATTTAAATTGTTATGATTGATGCTCAATTTCCTTAATTTTATTGTTTTTTTATATGTAATGTTGTGAGCTATTGCTGCTCGGAAACTGTGTAGTTCTTAGCCGGATAACTGTGATTTATTTATTATATACCGATACTTCCACTAGTTCCGTTGTTAATTAGTGAAATGTAGTTGTGTATTTGAAGTTTTTATATGTTTTTATAGTGCTATGTTGAGCATCTCTCCAATTAATGTTTTCTTCTGTTAATTTTTTTCAATCCTGATGTTTTTTCAATTTCTTAAATAGCCTATTAAGGACTTTAACCGATGAGGGATTTGACCCAGTCTGTTATGCAGACGACGTTATAATACTTCCGAGGGGTAAGAATCCAAACTTGCTATGCAGAAAAGCTGAATCAGCCCTAAAACTAGCGTACAACTGGGCTAGACCAAGAGGTCTTAATGTAAACCTGGAAAAACGGAAATATGTCTGTTTACTAGGAAAACAAAACTGGGACACTTTGAAGAACCAGTTTTCCTAAACAAGACGATCAATATTTCCAATAAAGTCAAATATCTGGGAGTAATTCTGGATAGGAAACTTAAATGGAAAGACCATATTCAAGAAAGAGCCAATAAAGCTCATAGATGTTGGTCAACCTGTAGAAGGGCTATAGGCGCCAAGTGGGGTCTTAATCCTAAGATGACATACTGGCTATACAAAAGCGTAGTTAGACCTATTCCAACATACGCTTCAGTAGTCTGGTGGACAGCTATGGATAAAAAGTGTAATATTAAAATACTACAGAAAGTCCAACGAATGTGCTGTCTAAGTGTAAGCGGCGCAATGAGGACAACATCAACGAGGGCATTAGAAACTATTCTATATATACACCCAATAGAAATCCAGATAAGGTATGAAGCGGCTGTCGCAGCTATTCGACTTAAAGCGGTGGACGAGTGGATCAGTAAGGACCACGTAACATACCATCAAAACATTCTACAGGTAACAACGGGAGAGTCAATGGATAACATTGTATCGGACCGTATACCTGAAACATTTGTAGCTGCTTCATGCGAGGCATTAATTCCAGACAGAGACTCGTGGATCGGCGGAAATCTAGCACAAATGCCGACTGGAAACTGTTGTTATACAGACGGCTCAATGTTAGGTGGGAGAACGGGACTGGGTCTCTTTATTGAAGAACCAGAGACCGAAATATCTCTTCGTTTGCCGGATCACAATACGGTCCATCAAGCGGAGATCCGAGCGATCACAGAGTGTCTGAACTGGCTTAATGCCAACACGAGGCCAACTACAGTAAACGTCCTTACGGACAGTAAAACTGCAATCAAAGCAATAACATCCAAGACAGTACAATCACAAACAGTCCTGGATTGTATAAATTCGATCAACAGCTATACTCAGCATGGCACGGTGCGTATAATATGGGTACCGGGACATGCGGGGAATAGAGGTAATGAGATAGCAAATTCTCTGGCAAAAAATGGAAGGGAATTAGCAACAGTAAACTTGGAGAACGCAAAGCCACTAAACGCGTCTCGGCTAGAGGTAAAAAATTGGGCAAAAAATGCCCACTTATCCCTATGGAATAGAGAGGAATTAGGGAAAACCACAAAAATCCTATGGGGAGACCCAAATGAGGAAAAAACTAAAAACCTATTACTGCTAGGTAAAGCAGAGTTGAGTAGACTTACAGGTGTTCTTACAGGTCACCTGGGTTTACAAGCTCATCTGCAAAAAATTAATTGTGCAGACAACAGCGTATGCAGGGCATGCGGAGAGGATGATGAAACATTGGAGCATTTTCTCTGCAAATGCCCCGCTTTCGCAAACATCAGATCCCAGTTTTTAGGGAACGACACAATACCAGATCTTAATCAGGTAATTGTAGACGACCTAAAACAATTACGGGATTTTGTTAAGGGAACAGAGTTCCTTAATTAATTTATAGTAGAGTCCCCTTCTTCAAAAATCTTAGACTAGAGCGCACAACAGGCCTACTTCATGGCTTATGTGCATGTCCACCAGGACATGTGGCGAGTACTCGCCCCTCTTTTCAACCTAACCTAACCTAAGTGAGGTATTCGGACTTGAAATTGGAATGAATAAATAAATAAAATTAAATTAAAAATCGGTAACATTAAAACGCAAAAATAATAATGAAAAGTTCAAATAAAAGTTGACAACACTGTTGCTATCGGTAGAACTTTACGACGACTTGTTATTGGTCGCTAACATATCGAATAATATCGTTAATTATCGAAATTATAAGCATTTTAATTTGACCGATTTTTGTCAGTAACTCAAAAAATGAGTTAGAAAAACGCACTACAGACAAGGCCAGGGGACTTCCCTCATACCAATGAGGGAACCCCGATTCATATTAACTCAATTACATGGGACCTACTATTTATCTCCTATTCCGAACGGCGTGGCGTGCCTTACGAAATGTCTTACGAATGAAATGCTCTGGAAATGCCGTTTATTGCTATAAGACTATTCATAAATTCAGGCAATGACCCAAAATCGCGCCATGGTATTTCGCTTCGAAGAAAAGCTCAATTGCAACTCCAATCAGAACATGTAGCGGGAAATTGGTAAGTGTTCTGACTTCCCCGGGTCATGGACATATCTTGGCAGCTGTGCTAGAGCTCTGTAAGAATTTGTCACTTATAAGTACAAGAATATCGTCAGCGTAAACTTATTCTTTGCTTGGTCGAAGAACTCGCAACTGTAGTTGCGTTGCCAGAAGAGAAAATCATAGAATTAAAATAATTTAAAGGACGGAAATTGTTGTCAAATTCTTTCAATGCGCAAGTAGAAATTTCCATTAATATTTTTTTGTCAGCAACGCAAGTGGGGTTGGGTTGCTATCCATAATCAAACCCTTATTGTCTCGTGATTGCATTCCACAATCACAAAAGTTGTTGTGATGCAGTGAGAGTTTGATTGAATCTTACATTGTTGAATTCTCCCTAAATATGCCCGACCACCTCATGTAAGGCGCTTTCTAATTGACTTGTCCCTGATGTACTCGTATTGAGATTTCCTAATGCATATTGTGCAATCTAGTTGTATTCTATTTTCCAGGACCAGTAAATGTCTGTGTTGTTTTTAATAGGATGGTTTAAACAATGAATGTTATGTTACCTTTTTTTTGTTTTACATTGAACTAAAAATATTTGAGGGGAAATCTTAAAGTTCGGTATGGAGGAGTAGTAGTTTTTGACCAAAATTATTTTTTTAAGTTTCAAAATTTTAAAAAATTAAGTAAAATAATAATATATTTTAAAAAAGAACGAAGACATTTGTAAAATTAGCGCAGTAAAATCAATGTTTGTTTATATATTGAATATTTTTTAAGATATTTAAACTTTTAAAAAAATGTTCACATATGTCCACCTCCAAAACTAATTTAAAAGTTTGCAGGGGGTGTACTAATAAATTCAGAAGTCAAATCGTGCTCAAATTTGCCACAGTTAAAATAAAGTGGATTTTTCTATTTTAGGATGGGAGAATTTTTATATAAATATGTTGTGACTGCCCAGCAAACCAAAATCGGAAGAAACATCAGAGTTCGGACCGAATTCGGTCCGAAAGTCGGATAAAACGTCCGAGTTCGGATCCGAATTCGGTCCGAATTCTGACCGAAAGTCATATGGCGTGGTTGACGTGTTCTCTGACCGAAATTCGGATGAAAATCGGATGTTTTACCCGACTTTCGGACCGAATTCGGTCCGAACTCTGACGAACTATCGGATAAATTTCTGATTTATTTACTGACTTTCGGACAGATATCGGTCCGAATTCGGAAGTAAAATCTTATGAAATTCGAAAGTGTTTGCGAAGTCAGATGAACTATCGTATGAAATTCTGATTTATTTACCATCAGATGTTGAAAATAAACAGTTAGTTCATGAAATATCCCAATCCCATGAAAGTTTATCTACTATAAACATATTAAAGGTTTTAATATCATATTTTGCTGTGTTAAATGGAAAAACAAACTGTGGAGAACGACAAATTTGTCAACACGATCTGTGAAATATGTAAAACAATTGTTATTAGTATACATATGAAAAAATACATGTCTTCACATGCAAAAAATTTTGATACACATAAAAGTGTTAAGAAACTTAACTTTGGCCATGTGCAAATATAAAACACATGACTTTCCACGGAATAGTGTTGAAGTTTGACGAAGAAAATCGTCAGAGTAGTCGGACAGAGTTCGGACCGAAGTCGGTCAGACGCGTCGGAAAAAACTTCCGACTTTGAGCAGACGAGTCGGACGTCCGACATTGTGTTTACTGGGTGTATGTAGTATCCAATTGAAATAGAACGGTAATACCCACATCTATCAACCTATTTTCTTTAAAATTTATATTTAGCGACACTTTATAACCGATTCGGCTAAAAGTTGGTATTTCGACCTCTTGAAAAGTATGAATCCTTCGTACCAAAAATTACTAACATAGGTTAATGTTTTGGTTTAGACTCCATACAATGGGACCACCCTGTTCAATGAATTTTGACAGTTTTTAGTAACTTTGGTAGTTAAAACGTAAGAATTGCTTTTTTCACACACTTATTATAAATAACAATCAGTGTCGTTACAAAATGGGCGTTGAAATAGTTTTGGACAGAAAATTTGGATTTGAGACCATAGTGCAATGTTTTGAATTTCTAAATCATTTTATATAAAAATATGCTGTTGTTCCTTTTTATTTGCAGAGAGAATTTGGCTAACGACACATGGCTCCTATCGCAAATGGATAGCGATCAATATGTACCCATATTTACTGTTGCCAACTTTAATTTGGTTAAGAAACTAACCAAAGATATTAAATTAATAACAGAAGTGCTTAGAGAATCACCAAATGTGCAAGTAGACGAAGAAGGCCTTAGGGTTAGACCAAATCACAAACGGTGCATCATTATTTTACGTGAAATTCCTCATACAACCCCCGTTGAAACTGTCAAGGTTTGTTTTTAAATGTATCTTAAAATTATAGCTCTAATGTACATACATATGTACATATGTATAAATATTTATATTTCCATATTGCATTTATATCGACGATATAAATTTGATGGTGATAATGCTTAATATTTGTAATATCTCTACTCTTATCCGGTATAGAATATTTTCAATAGTGAAAACTGTCCAAGAGTTTTGTCCTGTGAATTTGCTGGAAATAATTCTTGGTATATAACTTTTGAGTCTGATGATGATGCACAAAAGGCTTTTAAGTATTTGAGAGAAGATGTTAAGGAATTTCAGGTATGCCTTCTAAATGAGGAGTTCTGTTGTGTCTCTATTATTTATATATAATATATATGTAATTTTAGGGTAAACCAATAATGGCTCGTATGAAGGCGAAACCGTTCATACACAGACTACCAATTGGTCCAGTTTCAGCATTGAAAAATGGCTTCCGTTTAACCTCGCCACCAGCCGCTGTTTATGATCCTAATACAGCAGCAGCGGCTGCTGCAGTTGCTTACAATGCTGCTCCACAGCGATTTGTATATGCAGCAAATGGTGCTGCTATAACACAGCCTCCTGTACCATATAATGGTCAACTACATGTAATTGTGAGTATGAAATATTATATACACGTAATGGATTACTTAATATGTTTTTTTTGTCTTGTTTCAGCAATTTCCTCAACAACAATTTTTTCCTAGTATAGTTGCTCCGTGGCCTTCGGCGGCAGCAGCAGCTGTTGCCGCAGCCGCAACTTCAGCCCATGGACAGAATTTCTATGAAATAGGTAATGTTTTTGCAAGCAATGGTATACCTCCAACGGCATATAACACCACATCGCAACCACCGACAGCAACTCCTGGTTTAACTGGAAGCACAAAACCGCAAAGCGGGGGTGGTAATAGTGGTGGTGGTGGCGGCGGCGGAGGAAATGGCCGTTACAACAGTAGTCATCGCAATAATTCTAGCAACAGCAGTGGTGCATCAGGTGGTGGTGGCGGTCACCGTAAACAGTCCCGAAATACTAGCATGCAATTGCAACAGGCGCCTCAACAACAATTAACCGGAAGCAATATAATTGTGTCCAGTGTAGCCGTTGGAGGTACTGGTGGTCTCGTAAGCGTAATGCCAGCAATTGTTGATCCACATCAACAACAATCAATGTCGCAACAGCATCAAATGCAACAACAACCACCACCCCAAACGACTTCAAGTCAACAACAGTCTGGTTCTCAACAAAACAGTAGTTCTAGACATTATTCCAGCATGAAATCTAATACAGGTAAAATTGGGGCGAAGTTTGTTTAATTCTGTTTTATTAAGTGCATCCTTCTTCTACACGATTTCATTAAAAACTAAATATAATTTTGTGTATGTATTTAGGTGGAATAACAAAGTCATCAGCAGATAAGTCGTATTCGGGTAGCAGTTCTGGTACAATTAGCGGCCATCACCATTACAATACCCAAAATCAATCAACTCATCATGTACAAACACAACAACAACAACAAGCACAGCAAATGTCCGCTGGCGCTCCTACACATATACAACAGAGTCACTATCAAATGCCTTCCTCTAATTCACAAAGCGGTTCAATACAACATACGGCCTATGCGAGCCATGCTGCGCCAACTGTTTCAGTGCAACAGCAACACCACCATACGCAACAGCAGCAGCAGCAACAAATGCACCAACAACAACAACATGAATTACAAGAAGATGTAGTTGAGGTTATACATCAACAGGTTCACAGCGTTCAACAACAGAGTGGGGGAGGTGGTGGCCATCACCATAACCAACGTAATAATATGACATCTTCGTCATCATCGCTTACCAATTCTGTGGGAGGTAGTAAAGATCCTCCTCATTGGTCTCAGTCAAGACCCAGACGAAGAAGACGTGACGATGATAATTCAGGGATGACATATTCGCCAAATAACCGTATTGGCGGTGGGGTTAGTATTGCAACTTTTTATACTACCGTATCTACTAACAATGGTTGTTATTTGAATCCGACTAGTGGCAGTAGCAATATTCTAGTAGACATAGGTGGGGGTTTTAGTATGATAGGAGCAGGAGGAGGAGGAGGTTTTGAGGCCATGGATTTGGGTAACAAAAATAACATTAGCAACAACAGCGGCGTCGGCGGCGGCTTTGGCGGTTTTTTGAACCAAGTAAAGGTGGTGGGTGTAGATGGGGGAGGAGGAGGGGGCGGCGGCGGAGTCAACGGTACTGGACAATTGTATTCAGTTACTGGCGGCAACCCCACCACCCATGCCACCACCACCACCACCGCCGATACCGAAAACATCACAACAGCCAATGTCACCACCAGCAACAACAAAAGCGCATTTTCCGCTACATATGCCTCCTCCAAATACAAATCTAAAAATAACATCTCTAAAATAACTAACTCTTCAAAGAATTATATCAAGTCTTCAACTACAGCAACTTTTAATACTTCTAACAATGAAATAAACAGCAACAACACCATAAATTCTTCTAATTCTACTACTTCTACTTCAACAACTACTACTACTAATCAAATTAATAGTCAAATGAATCAACAACATCTAATACACTCTTCTAATTTTCAACAGCAATCATACAATTCAGGACATCATTCACAGCAAGGTGGTAATAGCGGAGGTGGAAGTGGAGGATCAGGTGGTGGCATGTCATCTGGCCAAGGAGGAAGCGGCGGCGGTCATCATCATTCAAATCGCAATGATATAAGTGGTGGTGGTGGTCATCACGGTAGTGGTGGCGGCGGTGGTGGTCATCACGGTAGTGGTGGCGGCGGTGGTGGTTATTCATCGCATCGAAATGATAATGAGCATCGTGGTGGGTACAAAGGCAATAACTACAATCCGCACTATAATAGTGGAAATGGAAGCCATCACCATTCCTCAGGAAATTCATCTTCTCATCATCATAGTCAACATCACAGCAACACGTCAACTGGATCGTCTCAACAACAACAGCAAACACAGCAGCAGCAACATCATTCCTCTTCCGCTTCATCATCATCTACACATCATCAAATGTCTTCATCCAACTCTCATCATTACAATCCGCATCATCACAGCAATGAAGGTGGTGGTGGCGGTGGAGGCGGAGGAGTAGGAGGTGGTGTTAGTAGTGGACGTGATGTTGGTGGTGGGCGTAATTATGAAGGTGGCCGCCATGCAGGCGGTGGCGCTTCTTCTAATTATAGTGGTAATAATGAACGATCTGGTGGAGGTCATGGTGGTGGTGGTCGTCATCACGATAACTACCATCATAACAGCCATCACCAAGGAGGCCATCATCAACATCACCATCATCATCAACAACAGCAACAACAGCAAAATGTTGCTCCACCCCAGCCACCGCAATTTGACTTAGAAGCAGCTGCATTTCCACCACTGCCAGGTAAGTTGGTGTCTTTCCTTTACCAAATCGTATATTTTTATAACTACGCTCAAGACTAATTGTCCTGATGTTTTGCGTTTGGAATGTTGATTACAATAATGTGATTTATTTCATTTGGGAGGGGGTTATCCTACTTGTGCAGACAAAAAAAAATTCATGAATTTTATTGAAAGATACTATAAATATTTGTTAGAGGTAGTTTACACTATCTACCAATGTCATATGACCCGAAATTAAAACATTCCATATCTACCCACGGAGGCAATGTGGAGACGTAATTTTATTATATTTTTTGTTGGGGTGGACGCATAGAATAAATGGCGTAAGGAAAATCTCAAATATTCCACATATTAGTGAATATTTAACGATGGAAAATTTCATGTCATATGACATTTACATATAGTGTAAACTACCCTTTAGTTAGATCTTTCTTTCGTCTGAAAGAGCACATTTTAAACTACTTTGGGCATTTTTATTCTTGAAAAATATTGCATGGTTTGTAGTAATTGGCGGTGCCAACAATAGCTGGAAAACGAATGTTCCGATTTTCATATATTTTTGTGGGCATTTTAAGAACCTAATAATCTTGTCTTTAAGCGAAATAGAATTAAAAAAATCAACTGTCGAAAGTCAAAATTTCGATTTAAAAAAAAAAAAAATTATCTCTTTTGTCCAAAAATCAGACAACAATTTAAAAAAGCAGTCTCGCTTAAGGAAAATATATGTATTAAATAAGCTCACCAAAATATATGAATATCGGTCCATTCGTTTTCGAGTTGGCCCTGACTTTAAAAATTCCATTTCGAGAAAAACGCGAATTTTTGAAAGTAATAAGTAGGGGTAACCCCTTAACCTGATTTGTTTAACCAAAGATCAGGTCCAATTATTGTAGAGTCGTTTATTTTTCTACTTAATTTTAAATGGTAAAGCCAATAATTGTCTTACATCCCTTCCCACATAATTGAATTGGAGTAAGGTATTATATTCTTTCAGAACAAAACTAAATATTTGATGAATCACATTTAATAAAAAAACATCTAATCTTTTTCGGACGCCTGTCTCGAGTGTTACTTTCGTTTAAAGTTTTTAGTTTTTTTAAGATGATATTGCTGTAGACTTTGAAAAATAAATGTTTTACTGTTTTATTTTTAAAGCCACCTCCTCTTCGGTGGGCTCCAGTAATGTTGCTTCAGTCGGTGGTTCCAATAACAACAAGCAAACTGCCAATACGCAGCACCATCAGCAACAAGTGAGTTTAAATGATGCTACAACATCTGCCAATAACAACATGACTATCAATAGCAATAGTAGTAGTAGTAGCAACAGTGCTAATATTCAGGATCAGCAAGCACAACATCACCAACAGCAACAGCAAACACAACAGCAGCAGCAGCCAAAAAACGTCAATACTCAACCCTATCACCAGCAACATCAGCAATCGCAGCAACAAAATATAATCAACAACAGTAATGCTCAGTTGCAGCAACAACATAGTTCCTCAACCGGTTCGGGAAACGGTACTAATGGTGGTAGTGGTTGGTCAGAAAATCGTCTAGCTGATGTAGTCCGTGGCAGTGGTGCTGGTGGCAACAGCAACAATAGCAGCGGTCCAGGTGGTGCATCTGGGGTTCTAAATGGGAAAAAAACTCGTAAAGATTCCGGCCACAACAAACAACAATATTACTATCAACAATCACAACAACATCGCGGCAGTTCAACAGCGGTTAGTCCTACGCCCACCAACAACAATTCCCCACAAATGGCTGCCACAAACAACAATAACGCCTCAACTTTTTTAAATTCACCCGCCATAGAGAATGTTAATTGCGAAGATACAACACGCGAACAATCTGTCAACAATAGCAACAACAATAACATAAACAAATCCTTGACAAATAAACAAAATTCTAATAATGCGAATAACTCTCCAACTGTGATAAAGTGTGTAACACAACAAAACCATACAACAAATATGAAGGCCAGCAACAATGTTGCTGCCACATTTGTTGCCCCTTCCTCCTCCTCTTCCGCATTACCTGCAGACCAGAGCCATAACAAGACAGTTGGTAGTGTAGGCAGTAGTAGTGCTGGACTTGGTAGCAGTGGCACAACTCCTAATCCCAATGATAAAAATAAGAAGACTGATGAATATTTGGTATATACCATGGATAATACAATTGTTACAACGGCGAGTGCGAGTAATAATAATAACAAATCAATGCCAGCAGCAATAGTATCTAATAAATGTAGTCCAAACAACGAAGAACGCAATGTGCAGAATGCTGGTGGTTCAGCAGCTGTTGCTATCTCGAACGTGTGCAGTGTTGCCACAATGACCACCAATCTTGCCGAATGTAACATAAACAATCACAAAAAGCCACCCGCCATCGCTGCATTAATTGCCAAAAAAGATTCGCCAAAAGATGCTACCAAACAAAAGAATGCCTCCACTTCCACTAGTTCGACGTCTACAGAAAATTTGACATCCGTAACACCTACTAATGTTGCACCAGCTGTCGCCACTGGAGGATCATCGGCTTCACGTTTGAGTTATGCACAGGTAGCACAGCGCAAAGATGATAATGCCACTACTAATTCCACTATTGGAATATCCTTATCATCACCTATTGCTGTAAATAAACATGAGCTGGGAACAGCAGCAACAGCAACATCTTCCTCATCGAGTCCTGCTGCAAACCCTGTAAATAATAATGAAAAGACTACGACAACTGTATCGCCTGTTTTAAATAATTCTGTTGGTACCGTTGGTATTGTAAATGCCTCAGGTGCTGGCATTACATCTTCAACACAAACCACTGGTGCTGTAAATAGTGGCAGCAATTTATCATCCGTAACATTGCGCACTGAAAATTCCAAAGAAAAAGGTGAGCAATAACTAAGGTTAATATTTTAATAACACTGTGCTACAGTGAAAATTTGCAGGGGTTCTAATGCATAAATTCGGTTTTGTGGGAGTCCACAGAAGACGAAAATACTATTGGTTTCTTTGGGTCACTTCGGTTTTTCATTTTATAACTGTAAATGTAGTGAAAAATGGGTTTTCTTGGATTTTCAATTTTAAACGGACATTACCTCTTTTTTCCACAACCGATTTGCACACACTGTTTTTCATTATAAAGGGGAGAGTAATGCCTTTCGAACAAGCCATAGATTTTTAAAATCGGTTAACAAATGGCTAAGTAATAGTGGTTTAAGTGTGACAAAAACGCATTAAAAACAGTAAAACGTTTTTCCTTGTGCTCTAGGCTGCGTAAACGACACCTAACAGTACAATTATTTACTGCTAACAAGTAGGAAATTTAGTTGGCCTTCCAAAATGGGAAAAACCAACGAAATCGGTTGAAAAATGAATGCGTTATGGCATTTTTTGTGTTTTAACTTTTTGGTTTTTTTTCATATTTTCCTTTATAAAAGATTGATACCTTGTGCGTAATTGTTAAGCAGGATAATCACAATTAAAATCATAGATGCTAAGATACCCATCTTTTATAAAGGAAAATATGAAAAAAAACCAAAAAGTTAAAACACAAAAAATGCCATAACGCATTCATTTTTCAACCGATTTCGTTGGTTTTTCCCATTTTGGAAAGCCTACTAAATTTCCTACTTGTTAGCAGTAAATAATTGTACTGTTAGGTGTCGTTTACGCAGCCTAGAGCACAAGGAAAAACGTTTTACTGTTTTTTAATGCGTTTTTGTCACACTTAAACCACTATTACTTAGCCATTTGTTAACCGATTTTAAAAATCTATGGCTTGTTCGAAAGGCATTACTCTCCCCTTTATAATGAAAAACAGTGTGTGCAAATCGGTTGTGGAAAAAAGAAGTAATGTCCGTTTAAAGTTGAAAATCCAAGAAAGCCCATTTTTCATTACATTTACCGCTATAAAATCGAAACCCGAAGTGACCCAAAGAAACCAAAGGTATTTTCGTCTTCTATGGACTCCCACAATACCGAATTTGTGCATCAGAAATCCTGCAAAAAATTTTTGTCCACATTTGTATCACAGTGTAATTGACAAACATGTGCCGCCTATAAGATTGTACTACAACAAACTTAATTTAATATTATTTTTAATAATGTATTTTACAGATATTACCCGTGAAAATCGTCAAAGTACCGGAAGTAGTGCTAGTATTGGTGGCGGTAGTTTGAATAGTAGTAGTGTAAACAGCAACACGATTGCTTCTTCCCGCAATCAACGTGTTGAATCCAAAGACTTTAAAACCACTCATCCTCGCGAACGAAACGATACAGTTGATGGTAGTAGCTTTAATTCAGCTAATGGCAGCGGGCGTAAATCGAACAGGAATAGCAATAATAATTAAAAGTATACGCTCGACATTCTCTGCATCCCATCTGATGTTTATGTTTGGAATTTTAGTTGGTGATGTGAAACTCTTAAGTGTATATCATTTCTGCTCACTTATAATACTTTTATGTTATTGCATTATTATTCTTGTCCACATCACATCTTCCAAAAATATTTTCAATCTCATTGAGCAACAAAAACAATTTTAATATTTTAATATTTCTTCAAAGTTTTCAAATTGAATTTGCAATTGCGATGTTGAGTCCAAGTTTTTTTTTTGTTAGTAGAAGCATAGAATATGCTACAAAATATGTAACAAAAGACTACATGGCAAGTTTCAAATACATGTTACTAAACAACAAGATATATACTATAATTACGACTACTAGTACTATCAAACGAATATTTACTACCAACACTACTACTATATTTGCCTGCTAATGAATACAACCATACGTGCTACTACCCATACTACTACTCCATTGAAAATTTGAAAAATATCATCTATGAAAAATAAGTATATTGCATATATAATTATTATACGATACGTATAAATTATATTGTGTGTGCGTATCGAACATAGAGTAACTACTATATTATAGACATGCCTACACATGTACTGGAAAACGATTTTCTTCTTCTTGTATGTAGATTTATATACTATTATACAAACTGGGAATAAGATGTTGACTAGCGATAATACCTAAAAGGTAAGTAAGGAATACATTAAATATTTTTTAGTACTATAAAATTGTAGAATTTTTATTATTAATGGATTAAATGTGGGTGTTAATATTTGTAACACATGCCCCCATTATTATAAGTCTCCTTTTGTTGTAGTGTGGATTTACCGAACAGATTTATAGCGTTCCGGTTAACTTAAAGTTAAAAGTGATGATTGAATTTCAAGGAGGAGCTTCTTGGCATCAACTTTCAATGTAAAAATCATATTTGTAATGCCTCCAAATTGGTTTATTTTGGGTTTTAAAATCCATCAGATAGTAAAAGAACACATATAATAATGGCCCATAGATTTATTTGGGATAGCATGTATAAACATAAAAATGAGTTTCAATATCATTTAAGCAATATTCCTAGTGCCTTCTGGAATGTTCGGATTGTATAGTTAAGAAACTAAATTAATTTGTGAGTATGGTGACTCACGAAGAGTATAATCAATTTGGTTCAAACTTTGTACGTGCCAATATTTCTTCAAAAGATTGATGATGATGAACTATATCGGACCAAACCTTCTGGAACCTCCTCAACAAAGGTTCAAACATTTTGGCTTATCGACAATTACAGTCATAGGATTACCGAACATTATGTCAAATATATATGTCCAACTTGCTTCAAAAAAAAAAAAAAAAAAAATAATAATAATAAATTTGTAAAATACGAGTTTTGTAGTACGTGGAATTCATTTTTTATAACCTACACCAGGTCGCAATTTTAATCCGATCGTCACCAAATTTTGCGTGTTGATAAAGGTCCCGGAGGGGAAGAAGCCTATTGATTTTGGTTCAGGGGTCTTATTTGGAGAAAGTCAACATTTTATTTCAAAGCGAATATCTCCGCTTACACTATGCAACACTGAAAATGCAAACAACTTCTAGTCTGGATTTTTTGAAAGTGCATATTTAGACTACAAAAACCCTAGTAGGGTTTTGTCCTGTCAGATCCAGTTCGGATTTTATGGCCTCATCTAAACCGGGCTAAATCTACACTTTTTTCATTTATCAGGCCTTTATCTCAGAAACGAATAGGAATTTGGCCTTGCTGTCTTTAGCAATATTGTAGCCCTAAACTAGTAGAGCTTATCCGTTGAAGAAACCACATAAGAAAAACTCCATCTATGGCATCAAAATCTATAAAATAAAGAAAATGTTACATAATTGCTGAAATTGTGGTCAATATCGGCTAAACTATTGGGAGTTGAACCAAGTAACGCTTTGCAAAAATCTTCCAAATAAAGTTCTCAACAATTCTTTAGAACATTCTGAAACTCTAAAATGCTTACTTCATGTTGTTTCAGGGGTATTTTGCATCATATCTTTTACAACACGTATTTCAAACACAGTTCACACCAACAGTTTATTCTCGCATTTCGGATTTCACTACATTATTGACATTTTTATTAAATCGTTGTTGAAAAATGTACTGAAAACAACGGCATAGAGGCATTTTACAACAATGACATGTTCTGAAGAGTTATGTATTACATTCCAGGGAATATTTTTCCAAAAGAAAATATTCAGAAAAAAATTACGGTTTTGGAGATACGGTGCGAAATGTATAAAAATTGTGGAATTTTCGCATATATTTCGAAATTTGAGGCGATTTCGATTTCATTATTTCTCCAAATATTTTATTCTTGTCCTTATCTACAAATTTGCTTCAGAGGTCAGAAGAATATTCGCATTGGTTTCAGATATATAGCCCCGAATTTCTTTAAAAACTCAATATTTAACCATGTTTAGATGGGGCCATAAAATCCGAGCGGGATCTGACACAACAAAACCCAACTAGGGTTTCTTTTCGTTTGGTCTGTACTTTCAAAAAATCCTCAGTTCGAATTGTTTGCACAAGATCACCTTAAAAATGTTGCACAGTGTTATATAAGGGGTATATCAAAAGCACTGCTATTGAAAGAAGAAAATATCACCTTTGCAACGATGTAACGTAGGTTGTCGTCAAACAACGAAGATATCGCAATAGCCGATAATAGAACCCAACTTTTCATTTTTGCGATTTTAATAATAATGATGAATATCACAGCTTTGGTTGGGGACCTTCCAAAAACAAAGTCTGACTATGAAAGTAGAAAATCCCATCTTTACAATGATGCAAAGTGGGTTGGCGGTAATACATCCCATTTTTCAATTTTTTGTAATCACGCTACAGGTCGCAATTTTGATCGGATATTCACGAAATTTTTGTGTGTTAATGGGGGTCCCACAGAGGAATGAACCTATTGATTTTGGTAATGGTCGGATATTATTCAGCGTCGGAATGTGAAAAAATTTTTTTTGGATAAACCGAATATCTCCCTTCTGTAAGAGGTATATCGAAAGCAAAACCTGGCAAGGAAAGTAGAAAATATGACCTTTACAATGATGTGAATTAGGTTATCATAGGTGGTCGAACAACGGAAATATGGCAATAGTCGGTAATGCATCCCTTTTCCATTTTTTGTGCAATCACACTACAGGTCGAAATTTTGATCGAATTCGCACGAAATTTTAGGGGTGATGGGGTTCTCACAGAGAAAGAAGCGTAATGATGGATGTCGCACAATCCACTTTCCCATTTTTTTTATTTGCGTTGTACTGAAATGCGTTTCAACAAAATTGACCTGTATTAAAGAAGGCTTTCAGAGCAAAGGCGCTAAGCTATCCCAATCGTAATATTTTGAATTTTACCAGTCCAAAGCTTATGCCCAGGGGTAGTGGTGTAGGGTATCACATAGTCGGCCTCGACCTGACTACAGCCTTGACTCACTTGTTTATCGACATACATACATAAAGGCTGACTTCCGAATCTTGAGTTGCTTTGCAAATGCCCTTGGTATTGTATTTCATATCGCCATAATACTTAAAAATTCGAAAATCGATTAGGCATGTCACAGAAACCAATTCCGATCGAAAGTGGAATTGATTCCATATTTAGCTTCTTCAGGTCTCCGAGTGGCGTAGTCAATATATATTGATTACGCATCCCCAAACCTAACCTAACCTAGCTTCTTCAGAAACCGAAAAACGGAAATTTTTTTTCGGAATGAAACCTATTTTGATTTCTCAAGTGGAATTGTAAATTTTTGGAAACATGTCCCTTTAAACGCTCCAAAAACATTTGAAAATAATAGGTTTGTCCTTTTACGTACTGAATTTTACTGAACATTGTTTCTTCAGTAATGTTTAGCAACATTTTAATTATACAATTGTCAAAACTTCACTGAAGAAAAAATGTTCAGTAAAGTTCAGTACGTAAAAAGACAAACCAAATAAAAATATTGTTTATTAACAAAATCACATTTAATTTCATACTTTTTTATCATTTTATTTAAAAAATCGCACATTTTCATTATTTCTCAATCAACGAAACCAATTATAAACTAAGTATTGCCACATCATTTTTTCGTGAGTACATTTGTAAAAACACAACAATCTGGCATTACGAATAATAAATTAAAGCAAAGCTAGAAGAAAACAGCGAATTAACTCAAACAAGGTATTTTTCAATGTTGGGTTGAGTTTTCAGAAACAATAGAAAAATTGAAAATCCAATAAACACAATACTTTCACAATTCCCACTTCAACTTTTGCCGACTTCCATATTGTCAGTTGCTTTGTATTCGTGCATGAAACTAGGGGATCTTATATCGATTTCCCCACTACTGCAATTTCATAAAATTACTCTTGTATGGAACTCGATTTAAGAACCCCTAGTTTCATGCACGAATACAAAGCAACTGACAATACGGTAGTCAGTCGGTGTTTTCTAATCATATGTTTTAGTTTTGTTTATTTACCAAATCGTTCGAAATCTAAAGAAGCTAAACAAAAACGATCGAAGTGAAATTTCGGAATTTAAACCATTCCGATTTGAATATGTAAATGTGATTTTGTTAACAAAACAATATTGAAGCGGATCAATTATATTTTAATTAACTATTTTACTGAAATCCACTTATGTACCTATTTTATTTAAGCTTACTCTTACATTTTCACTAATTGATCTTATTATTATGCATCATAAATTTAAAATATTTGAATTCAACGGTTAAAAATGCAACCATGTACATATTTTGTAAACATTACCAAAAAATTACATCTTTGATCTTAATACCTTTTCTATACAACTAATACTAGATGAGTAACTCGCTTCTCATGTGGAGTACTTAAACGAAACCAAATTTCAATAAAGTCGCTCTCATTCGTTTAGCAAACATTGAAAGTTTATGATCTACTAACACGCTTGCTCAATTTGATGGACTCAGATCTTAAGCTGGAAATAATACCTATACAAGAGTAAAAATATGGCCAACTTCCGTATTGTCAGTTGCTTTGTATTCGTACATGAAACTAGGGGTTCTTAAGTCGAGTTCCATACTAGAGTAATTTTATGAAATTGCAGTAGTGGGGAAATCGATTTAAGAAACCCTAGTTTCATGCACGAATACAAAGCAACTGACAATACGGAAGACGGCCTAATTATTTCAAATCAATCGTGTTGTCATTTCGTATGAAGCCATATCAGCTCCGCTCACGCGCTGCTTTAATATTTTATTCTTTTTAAGTGTTTTGGAGTGTTTTAATGTGATATGTTTCCAAAAAATACAATTCCATTTGCAAAACCAAAAGTGAATTCAATTAATTTAATTAATCGAGCTATATGGCTCTTTCATATCGAAGGGGAACAAATAATAAAAATAATTGGAAATAAAAAGCCTTAATTTAAAATTCACAAATGCAAATTTGCAAACCAAAAATGTGCCTCATCGAAATAATGGTTTTTAGACCCCAAGTATGTTTGGACGAAATTCGTTTCAGAGAATTTTGAGTGGATTTAACCATGTTCGTCCGTCTGTCTGGCTGGCTGGCGCGCACGATAACTCTGGAACGGATAGACCTATTCGAGCCAAATTTTGCACTTCGGTCCACTCCTTCGGGTACCTGCCCCACAGAAGTTAAAATTTTTCTGTAAAATGGTAACCGACAGTAACCGATTTGGTCCATATATTGCACATCGTAATATTTCTGCTACACATAGATCAGGTTCCAATATTTTCTATACAACAAAATTTCCGCAAAATGATGTTTAAGAGTTGCTCTCGAATTCCTTTGACTTGTTTTGCAGTTTATATTCGTTGCTCCCATTACGACGGTACAAGTTTTTCAGGGGCAAAGTCCATAATTCCTGAGAAAATGACGTGAACGCTGTAAAAGTCCCGTGTGTAGTGGCTGGAGCACGGCAACTTTCGAACGGATTCGGTTCAGTTTGGTCTTCGTAATATTTTGTCCAAACTTAGTTAAATTTTGATGGTGAGGCATATCGGTCCACTCCTTTGGGTACCTCCATCACAAAAGTTTAAAAAAATGTCACTAAAATGGTACGCGCTATATCTCTTAAACGGACATGCCTATGTGGTCCAAGCATTGAATCCCCTAATATTTTGTCCAAATGTAAACTTCGAAAATGGTCAATGTCGGTCTATTTTTTTCTGTTCCATAAATTGGGGGTGCTTCAGTTTTGTTCACTTATATTTGCGACTTACAGCCTATTTTTGTAGAAATTCTTGCCTGTCACACGAACCGATCGTACTAAAACGTATACGTTCAAAATTTGATTCATGTAAATTTTTACGAACCATTCGTCTTTATCTAAAAGCTTTCGTCTATTACGGAAAAGCTTCTATATTTCAGGGTTTCCATAATTCTTATTTTGTGAATTTTGCATCTGTATCGGTACGTAATACATATGTCATTAATTGTCACTCTGGATAATCGGTAGACGGTTTTTGTTATTTTACTGTCATAGGTTGTGACAATATGGCTGACTTCCGAAACGTACTAACACATTTCAATTTTTAAATTTCGTCATAATATTTCAGTTGCACTCTAATGCATTCATTGCAAATGTTTGCTTTTTATTGCGTTTAAATTGCATATCTGCAAATGTGTGAAACTTTTCAAAACTAATTTTTAATCGCCAATTCTATTAAAGAAGAATGTTTTTTGTAATCCAAAAGTAGGGAATATTATTTTACCATTGAACTATAGAATTATTAAAAATGCACTTATCTTACTCTTTTTAACAAACACTTATTTTTTGTTCAATTGCAGGTACTAATGTCTTTTTGTACATCTAAAATTATTATTTTTATAATAAAAATATAATATAAAATGTGTATTTTTAGCAAGGACCAGTCAAGTAAGAAACTGTTTTTTTTCTTATATTATAATTCTTATTATTAAAAGATATAGTTATAATTTTTATTTTATAATATATTGTATAGCGAAGAAAAAGAGAGTAACAAATGTAACTAAATCATCAAATTTTGTATACATTTTAAACGGAAAAAAGTAAATTGAATTTACAAAAACAATGAAAAAATAAATAAGTAATATTATCAATTAACAAAAAAGCACACAGTTATAATAACAACGCATATGATTTCTTTAGTACGCATGCGTCAATGTTAAAATATCATGCACTCATTCAAATTTCATATGTGTTATTGTTATATGCATATAAAAATATATTAATTTTTTTAATAGCAAATACATGGTATAATGAATGAAATAGATTTATTTCATGAGAATGATGACGAACAGAACATTTGCTAAACACTAACAAATTTCGAGTCGAGTGTGTAGTTAGGTTTAAAACAAATTCTATTCATTTTAATTATTTAAGTTATAACGTAATTTTGTATTTCTTTAAAAACCATGAATACAAGATTTTTTGTTGTGTAGCAAAGAAAACAATCAAAACGTGTGAGAAACAGGAAAAAACTATAAATTTAAAGGTTTTATAATTGTTTTGTTGTCAATGCATGTATGTACATATATGTATATAAAAGATTGAAGTTTTTTATTTTTTTGCCATTTATCGAAATTTGCTCATCATCATCTATATCATAAATATTTATAAAAGATAGAATTTCTTTTTTTTTTACTTCAAATCAAACTCCGGTAATGTTAATGTTGTTGTTGATAAAATAAAACGATCCGAATATTGCGTTTGTAGTAATTTGGATAAAATGCAAATTCCAAAGAAAACATCTGTGGGCTTTAATACACTTGTTGTTACCTAATGCATAACGTACATACTTTATGAGAAATAACATATGATATGGATACATAAAACAACTATTCTAAATGTGTTAGGTGGAAATTCAAAGTGTCATTAAAAATGTGGCCCGCAGTAGATTTCTTTTGCAAAGAAATAATTTACTATTGGATTTTTGTCTCAATGCGTCTTTATATTTTATAAAAAGAAACAAAACTCTTGGACACATTTTATAACTAGAATTTAAATTCGTTTAAAACAATTTTGAAATTGTATTTCATCTCTCCAATTGCAGAAAAAAATATTTAATCGACAAGACATACATATTAATTTTTTATATTATACTGATTAGTTATTTTAATTTTCTCTGTTTATTTCTCTTGAGGGAAATATCCCAAGAAAAACTACATACGTATGTTGTTTGTACAAGTGTATTACAAAAATATAATCTCTCAGTTTAATGGTTTCACTTTCACTCTAAACACTTTTACATATTAAAAGAAAACAACAACTATTACATTATTATTATTATTACAACTACATAAAGCAAATTATGATACAACAAAAATGGAAAATCACAACATTAAAATCACAAGCCAAACTAAATGCAACTAAATTTCTATTAAAACGAAACATATACATATAAATACAAAATAAATCAATTAAAAGAACTCGCTTCAACACGTTCTGTTCAATAATAATGCAACCGGCCCAAGCATTTTCTTCATTATCCACTCATCCCTCACACCTATAGTAAGAAAGCTTTAATTGTTTTTAGTTTTCATTATCTCTCACTTTTAACATACAGACACGTCCAAGAAAGTTCAACTTTACCAATAAACGAGCACAATAAACCAAACTTATTTATATATACAAAAAAAATCTAATTCCAACATTTTGAAATTTAGTTTTACAACTTATTTGAAGAAACTTGTAAAACGAACAAAAAAAGTTTTCCAACATTTGTTGAAATAATGTGCCATTCATTGAACAAATTATTCAGATGCTTATTAAAAAAAATATTCCCATTTTCCTTTATTTTGGTTTAAGATAGCTCCAAAACATGTAAATGACGTTTTGAATTCCTTTTAGCAAATACTACTACTGGTCCCCAATAATGTATATATTGATATTGATCTAAGTACATATATGTATATGTAAATACAAATAATTGTAGATTTAATTACCACAAATATATAAAATAAGATAAAATTCCTTTATAAAAGAAATCATAATATAATATACTCATAGTTAACGGCATGAATTAAAATAAAAAACACATAAGTAAAATCATTACTAATTTAAGTTTGTACTGATTGTGGTTGTCGAAACATATTTCTCTATTCTTCGATACTTTCTTCACTAATACACTTAAATTTTGAGTCCAAATTTTATTGCAAAGATCTTAAAACCTCAGCATAATGCCACAATTACATAACATACGATAAGAACCTAGCTAGGGCCAATGAAAAAATATCTCACATGACCCAAGGTGAACTGAATTGATTTTATTGATCCTTAAATCTTTCTTAGACAATATTCATTTTTGTAATGTTCAGAGACTCTGGAAATGACTTAAAATCGTTTTTAAATCAGTTCTTCTTTCAAGGAAACTTTATATATTTTTTTAAATTGTTTACAAATATTTAATATGTATTATTTTCAAAATAGAAATTGGGTTGGATAATTACAAATTACGTTAAATATGATTACATAAATAATTCTTTATATTTAATGTTATTAATTCGACTAAAAATTTTTGTTTCAAATATTGAATTTTCAAATTTATTTGAAAAATAATGCCAATTGAATGATATTGCCACTAATGTGCAGCTTTATGGGGAAACATAACTTATGCACATAGGAAAATAACACTGATTAACCCAATTTTTGTTTTCTCTAATTTGTTTGTTGTGATAATGAGTAATTCGGTAGGATGTAGGTGGTGTCTTGCTCATATGTTACATATGTTATTTAGTAGTTCTTTAATATTCTCCATTTTTACTTTTGTTTCGATACGTTTATATGTCGGAAAGTGGAATAGTTACGTAAAAATCTTAACAAATTCAGATAGAGCATACCGCGGGAAAATTATGTGTATCACGTAAGCATGTTACCGACAATATGTTATACACAAATTTATATTTATCGCAGTTAATAGCTTTATAAAATATCCTAGAATGAATCGAATTAGAAAGTGCGTGAGTTGGGGTTGCTTCACTCGGAATTCTGTATAAGAGAATGCGGATAGAAAATATTGAAGAAGGTGTACAGTAGTTTAATGTAGTAGTACAAGATTGAAGAAATAAGTAATAGCGATTGTTTTAGGAGAAGGTTAGGTTAAAGGATATGTAGCTGTCGTATTAGACAGTTACTTCACTCATCCTAATTCGACCTTCACTCATCCTAATAGAGTGCTGAAATGTAAAGTCAAAGACAGAGATTATAAGAAATATTGTAATGGATATTGAGATGTTGATGATTTTAGGTGTATAGAAGAGATAGAGAGTTTGAGTATTTGGAGTTTTATGGTGCGGTAGTTCATTCTCGGTTTGACAGAAGGTTGTCAGAGAATGTTCACCCACGATTCGCAGTCTCCGGGCCGTAAGCATTAGACAGTGAAATAATTAGTGTTCGAGTGTCTATGTTTCGCCTTCATTTTCGCATTACCTGCAATAGTCAGCAATATCGTATCTCTCCCATTTGCAGGACATTGATCATATTATGCAGTTATTCCCAACATTAGTTTCAGGTCAGATTTCTTCATGAAAAGCAGAGATGTAGTTCTTCGCTTGGAGAGGATTGGCCAGATCGCCATGGATACCTTACAACTATGTTCATTGTGCCAGATCTGGCTAGCCTTATCTTGATATCACCAACTACCGTATAAAATGGCACAAGGGTGGCTTGATTAAGTTGTCGACTTCCATATCAGTTAACTTCGATCCGCAGCTCGTCAGCTCATCCGCTATTTAATTTCCTTCGATATTGCAATGTCTCGGGACCCCTCACAAGATAACGATTGATTTTAGCGTCTCCAAGGCGTGCTTACAGTCCTTCTTGCTTTAGGAGAAACGGACAAGAATCACAGGATCTACCGGACATAATCAATGCCAAGTGCTTTGAAGCATACCGCGTAATCGTTTCCATCTCCTTCTCATCGTCACAGTTAATATTGCTTCTATCTCAGTTTCAAGTTCTGGTGTAATGCCTCAATGGCCAGTCGGATCTTAACCCCAAATACTTAGAGTGAGTAGTGAGGAAATTCTACGTACACTCTTCAACACATTTTTTTCAATAACACTGTGCAACATTTTTGAGCCAATCGCGTACAAACAACTTCTGTCCAAAATTTTATGAAAGTAGAGGACCAATAGGCAAAAACCATATTTGGGTTTTGTTTTCTTAGATCGGGTTCGGTTTCTATGGCCTCATCTACACATGGTTAAAGTTCGAATTTTTAAAACAAATCGGGGCTGTATATCTGAAACCAATACGAATCTTGTTTTGACATCTGCAGCAAACTTGTAGATAAGAGCAAGAAGAAAATATTTGGAGGAATAGTGAACTCGAAAAACTGCATTTATTGCCTCAAATTTTATAATATATCTAAAAATTCTATAATTTGTGTATATTTCGCAGCGTATCTCCCAAAATTTTAAATTCTTCTTAATGTTAGCTTTTGGGAGAATATTCTCTGGAATGTAATACACAACTCTTCAGAACATTATCATAGCGATCATGAATACTCACGTAGGGAGCTTCTCACGAGTGAGTTGCAGCTCACTTCTCACGTCTCGACCTATCACAAATGACAAGGGAGGAGCGAAAAAAGTGAAGAGGGGTTCACAAGTTTGAAAATTGAAAATAGTGCCGCATTTTGTGAACCCTTGAAAATATAATTTGCGTTGCCATATCGTTATTTTATTTACAAATAATTTTGCAATAACTAAATTCGTAATTTTTTTATAAAACATTACTTTATTTTAAATTAAATTAATATTTCTAAAACGAAAAATAATTTTTATCAGCAATCCACTTTAAAAATACTTGGTAATTGATAAAAATATTAAATGTTTGATATGTGGCAACATCTGTAACAGCTGTTTTTGTTTTGTTTTGACAGATACATACATACATATGTAAAAATTGTTTATTTACGCCCGAAGAATTTCTGCAATTTGCAAAAAAGTGAACAAAAACCGTTTAAAGGTCATTAAATGGCAAAAAGAAATGAAAAGGTTTAATATTGCATTTTGAATGATGTGCGAAACGACAAACGCTGAGGAATACAAAGAAAACCAAGCAAAATTTTGTGGAAGTCGTTCCATGCGATGCCAATATCTCACTGGACCTTTTGTATTAGTTCAAATGAAGTTGTGTAAGATCCCATTTTCAGCATTTGGAAGGAATTTCAAGAATTGTAAATAAATACAATACGTGAAACATCCGATCTCTTCTCCAGCAATAGGACCAATCATATGAATGCTAAGTACAATTCGTGAAATTCGGATCCTATTCAACATTTGAACCAATTTCATGGATTTTAAATACAATTTCTCAATTTTCAAGAAGGTTAACCCTGCAAAAGGCTATATATAAACATTCCCTTTTTTATGAATTTAATCCTTCCTATTGTGGCTTGTTCGTGGAATATGCCATGCCAAGGTGGTTATTAAGATACCATTCCACTGGGTTATTGAAGATGCCATCCAAAATGATTTGGATCTTTTAGGGGTCACAGTCTTGTAAAAAGAATGGGCGAAGGTGGTAAAAAGGTGACATATGTATGTATAACTTGCACTCATGCTTGAATAGAATCTTTGGCATCGAATATTTTGCTGGGAACCTTAGCGAACAAAGAACAATACAAAGGCACTTAAGATATGTCACTTATCATCTTGAGTGGCCGCAAAGTTTGGAAGTACCTACTAAAAAATTTTAGAAAGGTGTTGCTCCTGATAGGATCCTCTTCCATTCCTGTTTTCATCCTATGATTCTGAACCGATTCCCATATCTGAAAAATATTGGCCAACTTCAACTCCGTCTCCAAATTACGCCAAGCTCGATTCAGGTCTTCCTTGCTTCATTAAAACACGGATGAACATGTACAGTTTCCAAAAGATTTTCTAATTGTTTTTTATTTGTTACTTTCAACGTAAAACACAAATAAATGCAATTAATTATCATTACAAATACAAAATGTTCGTTTTCGTCGATTTTTTTCTATAAAAAATGTCCATATTTACATTTTTTTGTTCAACTCACCTTGATTTCTGTAGTGAGAGAAAATTACCTCACATTCTCACTTTTTTGACATTTATGATAGCTACTTTTCTCACGAACGTGAGTTTTGTTCTCCCTAATGATGTATATAATAAGGGAGGAGGCGAGAGTGAGAAAACTCACGGTGAGATGATGTTTATGATTGGGCTGTATATTGTTGTAAAATACCTCTATCGCCTTGCTTATAGCAAATTTTTCAACAACAATTTGGTAAATATTTCATTAATTCATTGAAATCCCCAACATAAGAATAATCAGCCTGTTTGAAATAAGATTTTTAAAAGGTATGTTATGAAATACCCCTTAAACATTGTGAAATATCCATTTAAAAGTTTCAGAATGTTCTGAAGAATTGATGGTCACATTATTTGGAAAGTTTTTAGAAAGGTTACATGTTTCAACTCCCAACAGTTTAGTTGTTACTGACCAGAATTTCAGAAATTATGTAAACTTTTCTATTTTTTAACGAGTTTGATTCGCTAGATGCAGCTTTTCCTAGTTCATCTGTTTGACACATAAGTTCTACTACTTTAGGGCTACAATATTGCTGAAGACTGCAAAGCAAAGCTTTTATTAGTTTCGGAAATAAAGGTCCGATCACTGGAAAAAGGGCTCATTTTAGGTCGGTTTAGATGAGGCCATAAAATATAACCCCGATCTAAGAACACAAAACCCAATTAAGGTTTTTGTAGTCTCAATATGTACTTTCAGAAAATGTCCATTAGAAGTTTTTTGCATTTTCAGTGTTGCACAGTATAATAAACAGGGAAGGATCACAGGATCTACTAAAACTGATTTTATCCGTTCCCCATTTTTAACCCAGATTGAAAAAACTACTTGTCCCAAGGTTGAATAGCACCACACTAGCACACTCTGGAATGCCCAATATTGAACTAACATACCCCTTTGGACAGATAAGTTCTGTTACCAAGCACATTCCACCAAATTAGACATTCATAGTTTAGGCAAATCCTTGTTAAAGTAGATGCTACTGTTTGTGTAGAAACTTATGATCCTGTTTCAAAATTCCACATGCAAGATGATCGAATGTACCCAACAATTTCATCAGGCATCTACTTTCCTATCAAATTACTCAGCAACAAAACATTTGTATATTAATCCTTTGATTTGGCTCCAAACCTTTTTAAATTTTGAGTGCAAATAAATTCTTCTGTGCATTTTTTGAAATCACATTTCTGAATTTACAACTCATATTTCGGTTGACCATTACTAGGATAGGCTTACATTTTATGGTCTCTTTCAAAACTGACTATATTTTAATTCTTTTGAACAAATCGGTGTTATATCTGCAAAGCTAATATGTATTTTGATTCAGATTTTTGAGTTCTTTCTCTCAAAATCATCATCAAAATATACATAACTCTTCAAAATACTTCAAGGTTGTAAAATGTCTATTTCTCATTATTTCTGCTTTGGTTTTAATCGTGGCTAGTGAAAAAAAAAATAAAACGCTAAATATTAAAATACGCGCATACTTCTAACCGTAAGACAGTTATAAATTATTTGATTTTAACTTACTTCTTATAAACTTTTTTCTGAAGACTGTAAGACAAAATTCTGATTAGTTTCTGAGCAATAACCCAAATTAGTGAAGAAATACATGGCTAGGGGTCCCTAATATACATGGCTTGGGGTCCCTAATATACATGGCTTGGGTTCTCTAAGGCCGTCATCAGACCATCTGCTTTTTCACATGTATGACATCAGCTGTTCTGTATATTAGTATACCCAAAGTGACAACGTACATGTGAAAAAGCAGATGGTCTGATGGCCGCCTAACGGCCTGTTTCTGTAAGACGATTCGAATTCAAATTCGTTCGAATTGCGACCAAACCCTTCCAATCGTAGTAAATATTTATTTGATTGAAAATAAAAATGAATGAAATATTTTTTTTTTAAAACAAAAGTTTGGTAGTAGTTCCAACGAATTTTAATTCGAATCGTCTTAGAGAAACAGGTCATAAGTCTCGATATTAACACTCAAAAATGGGCATAGAAATAATAGACTTTTAAACAGAGAGAAAGCAAAACTAGCAATACCCCAGCAAATTTTAAAAATCAATACAGTATCTATATAAATTTTAATGATTTATTCAACATGTTTTTTATATTTAACTTTGGCATATCTGATATTCCCTTTGTTTCTCTAATTTGTTTTTTATTTTATTCCATTGCCATCAGTATTGAAGAACAGGAATTAAGTCTGGCTATTTTGAAATAACAAAATATTAAGGAATTTTATTTTTTTCCAAATAAAAAAAAAACAATAAATGTTATTATGCAAACCAAATTAAATTTATTGTATTTGAAACATATTTTTGTTATCAAAATCGATGATTCAATGTGTTTGAATATTTCAGTTTCCCGAAGTCCACATTTCGATACGACATATTAGATCTGTCCTTGTACTTACTAAATGTTGCTGAAACACCTTTTTCAGCAACTTTTCCATTATACAACTGTCAAAATTCGAATTGTTACGAATTATCGAGGACACGGACAGCAATACTATATATTTTTATATCTTTATTTAAAATAAAAGCCACCTTCCCCATTAACGCCTTGAAATTATATTTTTGAGTTTGATTTTATATTAAGCGATATCTAATTGCTAAAGTGCCTAAAAAAATTTAATACATATATTTAATAAAGCAAAAACAATATGAAAATAGTGTAAATATTTGAAAAATTATTTGTGTATACAGACGAGAGAGGAGATATTTTGTTTTTTCTTACAAATAGCATACAAACTTGAACGCCGTTCTATTGAAGTAAAGGTTTAGAAATAATAGTTTGTGGTCAACATACATATTTAGGTTTTCCTCTGAATTTTTCATATTATTTATTAGTAATTTCTTTTTATAACACCAGTAGTTATTATATTTATGCCTTAAGTGTAATATATTTATGTATAATCATCTACAAGAAATTGTGTATATATTTAAATTCTTTTTGCGTAGAAAATAATAAGTAGTAAACAAAATTACCCCCTCCATAAAAAATGTGTGTATTCAATATACATTTATATGTGTATCATACATATGTACATTTAACGACAAAAAAACTAACACGTGTGTAATTTGGTTACTTTTTATTATATTATTATATTTCTGTTATGTTAATTCATTTTAAGTCTTATAAATTTATATTAATTCATATAACAAAATGTTTTTTAAGGTCGATTAATGTTTCAAATGAATACAATTTTTGAAACGATGTCATTGTTTACCCATTCATGAATCTGAGATAAAAATGTGTTGTGGGTATGACATATATTTACAATACAATATCCGATGGTAAAACTGTGACTTAAGCATATTTTAGATATACATACACTCCAAATCAATGGACAGTGAACAAGGAACATATCCATTTCGTCATGTGTTCGCTGGTCTGTTTCTGTCCCGTCTACCTTTGGGTTTTATATATGTCTATGAGAAGATTTTCTAAAGGCCCTTACCCAGGCCTATTTTGTGCTATTCCGGATACCATTTCTTCAAATGCTTATAAAGCAACTTATCGCGAAGTCGATTTATGCACGTCCTACCTACAGGTGGGTGATGATGCGCACCATAACTATATGCAACTCATAATAGCGGTATTCACTCATGTTGGTAAAGTGGCATTGTAGATCTTGTACATCTTGTTAATATTGTAGATCTACAACTGTTTACAACACCACAACAACAAAATAAATGAAAGTTTAATTTACCACAGGGTTGTTAATTTACTCGACCTTAAAGTATTGCAAACATACCATTGTACTTTTACAAGAGTGTAGAACAGCTGATTGTTGTGCCGTCATTTTGTTGTGAGTTTTATTTTTTGTCGGAGTTTCGTTTTTTTGGTAGAAAATGGGAAAAATATAAAGAAAAATAAAAAGAATAAAAGAATGGAGGCCAAGAAAAAAACAAGTTTTTATGAAAAAAGTGTAATAAAACTGAAACTAGAAGATAGACTGACGGTGATGTTTGGATTTGTTTACGATATTCACAAAAAAGACATTCACACTTCGTTGTAGAAACCCCTGGTACATATAGTACATTAACAAGAGTTGTAAATCTACCCCAATGAGTGAATACCGCTAATGTTACGTTTTCACCATAAGATTTAAACTACATTCATAGGGGGGAATCCATACCTTCTGAGATAAGAGCTCGAAAGTTGCAAAAACCCTAAACCCAAACTTTGCTCATCGTGAAATTTCTACCAACATTTAATGTATTTTCTTGTGGTCACAGGATGAAGGCATATCTCCGTTGGCAAAACCAACTGTTTGTGAGTAGAGAGATGTACATATGTATGTCGACAGCCTTATATGTAATTCAAATAATTTCCATTACATTTCAAAACAATTTACTTGTATTTGGAGCATTTGATATGCATTTCGAATTAATTTATTTGCAATTTGAGAAAACCAACTCGAATTATTGAATTATTAAAAATAATAATAAAAATGATATACATAATTATCTAAAATACAATTTTGAATTTTAGAATATTTGTTTCTTTGGCTTTATGTTGGCCTTTCCTACTTCCACAAAAAAAAAACGAAGGGGTAATCTAGTTTTCACAGAAACCAAGACTGGGAAAACTTTAACAAAATGAGTTGCATTCATCATTTAGGTGCTGATACCATTTCACATAGTTGACATACGTTGTCAAGAATTTAATATATTTTTGTAATGGGAACATGCTGATACATTTTCGTAAAGAATATTTGGTCTGTTCCAGAACTGCAAGAATCTACTAATATTTACTATTTTTTCCGATAACATAAAGGAAAAATTGTTATCGTAGTAAAAAATAGTAGATTCTTGCAGGTTCTGGAACACACATATTATTGTAACAAATATCTTCTCATTAAAAAATAAATTCTTAAAAAACATGTTGTATTATATTATTTTAATTTCTATTTTAAATTTAAAAATTTCTCTCTGTGTTTATAATTTTATTTTTGTCTATTCTACTTTCGCCATTATTATTATAGTAATTATTATTATAAACAATCTTAATGTATATTTAAATAGTTTTAATAGGAGTTTGCCGAGAAGGATATTTTAGCGTACTTGTGTTTAGTCTTCAAAACTAAATCAATCATCTAAAGTCAACATTGAGACATGTGTTTTAACGAATTTTTTTAATTATTGTTTTGTTAAAATTATCTTTTTATTGATTTTATGTTTTTATTTTATTTGTATTTAAGACATTTTTTAATAAACAAATTGCGCACATTGTTAACATAATTATAATTAATTGTTATCATTATAAAAAAAAATAAACGCAAAATAACAATAAATGTTATTAAAATTTATATAAATCCAAATAATAAAAAACAAACTAAACAAAATGCTTTGAAATGAGGGAATTTTATGTGAAGTCTTCAACGGTTTTCCAAATAGTAAACAAAGGAATAAGAAAATATGGAATTCTGAAAAAAAAACTTCCCTAATAAAAAGCAGAGCAAAAGTCGATAATATATTGAACAAAAAGAAGCCACAAAAAAGGAACTGTATGTTAGAAATAAACGAAACAAAGAAAACAAAAACAACAACAAGTAACTAGTACATAAGAAATGCTTATATACCTTTATAGAAATGAAAAAAGCATAATATACATACATATATAACTACAAAGAAATATCAATAATAATATTTTAGTGAATAAACGAATATATTACAATAAATAACGTGTTATACTAATAACAACATACAACAGCAACAACAAAATATAAATTCATCTGATACATAATACTACAGCAAGAAAACAAACAGAACGAACTTCTTTTTTTTTTTGGAAACACATTATTTATTTGAAAATAGCCAAAAACTCACTAAAAAATAAAACGAAAAATGTAATAGAAATGCGAATCTATATTTAAGACAAAGCTTAAAATAATCAGAAGGAAATCATTAGAAGACCCTAGGTTAGAATTTATACTAAAGCCTATATTGAAAACAAGTAATACGAAAAACAAATGTGAATTAAAAATCCTCAGTTGTAACATTATTATTAAAAAAAAAACTAAATGAAAAAAGTTTCGAAAAGTGAAATTATATACTTTAATTAAACATTTACATAAGTAAAGCAAATACTTGGAAGTATATACAAATATTATAAAAAATGAAAACTAAACAAAAATAAAACTAAATGTTATTTAATATTAAGCCTAATATACACATTAAAAAACAATGTTTTTTTTTTTTTTTTTGACGATAAAAAACTATGTATGTTATAACATAATACTGATTGTAAAATAATTTAAAAATATTATTTCTACCAAATTTAAGTATTTGCTTTTGATTATTATTAGTTTTTAATATTAACAAATAACAAAACAACAAAAAAAAAATAAAAAAACGCAAAACCAAAACAAAAACAAAAGCAAAAAAACAGATGTTTTTATTTTCGAACCACACTGCAGCAAAATTGTATACAAGGTGGGTATGGTTAGAGATGGGAAATGGGAAAATACCCATTAAAATGGGTAAATTGGGTACAAATGGGTAAATACCCAGGTATTTACCCAATATGTGGGTAAAAACTTCAGAAACTAAAATCATCCAATTGGACGCGAAAACGCAGTATTTTAATAAATTTTAACTGACTATGAATAAAATTACAAAAAATGTGACTTGTTAATATTTACCAATTTTGGTCCATATTTTTGGTAAATCTCTCATATATAGTTACAGCGTAATTTTTGACATATGAGGGCTTTTAGAACGGTTTGTTGAAGTCCTTCTTGTGGAAAAACGTAAATGCTGGACCGATATTCTTATTTTTTCATATATCTGATGGCTTAACTTTTGATTTCAGCTCATAATCTTGAGATTTTGGTCATCTTCGACAAAGCTATCACCCTTATTACGGTTGGCGTAGTCGTAGACGTTCAAGTGACGTAGACGTTGTCGTAGGCGTAGACGTTGGCGTAGTCGTAAGATACATTTTTATATGATGAAAAATTATATACAACGACATTTTTTGTCTTTTATAGCATTTTATATCCTTAAAAAATCGAAAGAAATACATTTGTAATTCCCAGAACGCATTTCTTGGTTTAAATACAACATTTTTTTTTTTTTTTGATACGACAAATCGGTATTACGTATGGCGTAACACGACAAATTGGTATTACGTATGGCGTTGAAATACGAGGAAAGAGTCGTGACCGATTTTGTAAACGACAGCATATAAAAATAAAAACAAATTAATTTTAAAAGAATTTTTTGGCAATGATTATTAAAATATATTGGAAAATAACTATAATAAATACAAATATTACTACTTTGATTCATTTGCATAAGATAAATTTCGTGTCTTTATCAGATGATAAACTTTCTATTGAAAATCTGTTAGAGTCCTCATATAACGATTGATGCAATGTAAATTTCTTAGTTCTTGCTCAAAAGATGATTTCAAACAAATAGTTTTACAATTAAAAAATATATATTTTTTAAATTTTGTATGAGAAAAAAATTGTCGTTGTCGTAAATGTTACGTGGTACCAAAAAATATCCCTACGACAACGACTACGCCAACCACCACAAAAACGTCTACGCCAAACACTTATTTTGATTGTAAAAACTATAGGGTTAGTTTTTCTTCTGAATTAAAAGTTTAAAAATGATCTACTAATAATTCTAATTATGTTTGTTACAAAAAGAATTCTTTAAAAATTGAAATTTTTGCTTTTTTGTTCAAAAACATACATAATACCAATTAGACGTTACGACACGTCAGCTTGCAATTTTGGATACGACAACGCCAACCGTAATAAGGGTGTATATTTGCTGCGGTCTGCATTGATTTTCTTCCTAAATACACTTCTTTCTTCACTAAATACACTAAAGCACTTCGTAATCATGCTTGAACTTGCACAGAAATTCAGCACTGATATCTGGCTAGCTCTTTACATAAAATGGTCCAAGTAGTTTTTTTTTGTTTTAATATAATAATCCTTTTAAGTTGGAAAGTCAAATTTCAGTCGGCAACTTAAAACGTGTTTTTCTCGGAATTAGATTTTTCGAGATGTGTCACTCTTTGAGTAAATGAGCGATGTGTAATCGAAAGCCCAACGGGAACGACCCCAACAAAGAGTCTCCGATTTTTTTTTTTTTTTTTTGAATTTTTGTCAAAGGGTAGGGTTTAGGACTACGAAAATGTATAATTTTCATGGGTGGCGAATCCGGTTCGCCGGGTATTTGACCTGAAAGGCCAGATTTAAAAGTGGGTATCGTTTGAAAGCTTAAGGACACATGGCACATGGCGTTGTTACTTTACCGGTCCGCCTCATGATGTTCTTACGCAGCTTACTTCTTCACATGTGTAATTTAACACTTATATCGCGAGAAAAATAAATTTTTGAGAAAAATAAAAAAACTGAATAAGGCCAGCAAAAAAGACCTTGGACCACGAATAGCTCCATTTGCACACATAGGATCGATGGGGACTTTTAGGACGTTACTTCTAATGGCAAACCCTAACTTTCCACCAAAATTCAGCTTTGTGGTAATTTTTGCTATTTCCACGCATGTCTATTTTGACTGGACTACAGATGCTTGGCAAATTACTTCAAAAGTCTAAATTATTGTGTTTCATAACGCCGTAATACCTAACAAATGCGAAGCTATGTATTTCAAAACTTCACAATTGCGCATTTTTAACGCAGGTAAATAGCAAACATGTAACATTATTAGTTGTGATGTATTTATGTAGTTGCATTTTCGAGGAACAATGCATGAGTGTGCAACTGAAATATTTTGACGAATTTTAAAAACTACCAAGAATCTGACGATATTGAAGCCAGCCCTTTTTATGTACCTCAGGGCCGCCATTTACCAGTGCATCATCAATTAGAAGCAGCTACAATAAAGAGCGTATCCGGTTCCTAAATAAATAAAAATCTCCCTGTTATCGTTCTTAATAATATCCATTGTGCTACACAGCTCTGCCTTCAATTTATTGAACATCCATCTTCGCAGAATAGGGTGCGGAGCACGGTCAAGTGTCAATGGTGTCATATTTTGATGACAAGTAAATGCATTACCAAGGCGGTGCACTCGACATTGATTGGGACTCCTACAAGGTGAGTTTCAATAAATACAAGAGTAAGATCAAGCGAGCTAAGAAAAAATCCTGGGTTAATTTCTGTGAGTCAGTATAAGGAGTCAATGATGCAGCTAGGTTTCGAAAGCTACTTTCCAAGGACCCTAAATCCATCGGAAGTACCAAGAAGCAATATGGTGCATGGACAGACTCTGCTACCGAGACTCTTAACCTCTTGGCAGAGACCCACTTCCCAGGCTGTAAGGATGCGGACACTGTCAATAATGAATGTGACGACCTCCAAATTCAAGAGCCTATGGATTCGGATCTCATTGATAAGGTGGTTAACGGAAATAAGATTAAATGGGCTGTCAACACTTTCAAGCCATATAAGTCACCTGGACCGGATGGTATAACGCCGGCGATGCTTCAATTTGCACCCCACGTTTATATCAAATCCTGGAGGAGATCTATAGGGCGTGTTTGATTCTCTCATATGTACCGGGTCTGTGGAGAGAGGTAAAGGTTACTTACATTCCCAAAGCGGGAAAACCTAGTCACTCTGCACCAAAGGACTACAGACCCATCAGTTTATTATTCTTTCTCCTTAAGACTCTCGATAGACTGATCGATCTGGAGATAAGGAGCCATGTAGACACCGCCTCTATAAACAACTCACAACACGCCTATATTAAAGGCAAATCTGTGGAATCTGCCTTTACTGAGGTGGTTGGCTTCATTGAGAGGAATGTGGAAAACTCAAACTTTACCTTGGCTGCCTTTCTGGACATAGAAGGAGCTTTTAACAACGTAGAACTTGAGTCCATACAACTCTGACTTAAGAAAGTTAACACACCTGAACCTCTAACTTGCTGGATAAATAATATGCTAGAAAGCAGAATTATAAACTCCAGCATTGGGGAGACAAAAATTAGGAAAACAGTAACTAGAGGCACCCCCCAAGGAGGGGTGCTCTCACCGTTACTGTGGCTACTTGTTATAAACAATATTTTGATCGATCTGGACAATCAAGGTATAAAAGTTGTTGCCTATGCGGACGACGTTGTACTACTGATTTCCGGTAAGTTTCCGTCAACCATTTCGGAGCTTATGCAAGGAGCGTTATCGACGCTGTCGCGTGGGCTAAGGCCAATGGTCTTGGAGTAAATCCAACCAAGACAGAACTGGTATATTCACGAGAAAGCGTAAGCTCGGCGTATTTGTACCACCAACACTGGATGGAGTGCAGCTTCAGCTCTCGCCCGAGGCAAAGTACCTTGGCACAATCCTGGACTGTCAATTGTGATGGAACAGGAATGCTGAGGAAAGGGCGAAGAGAGGATTGACTGCACTTTATTCATGTAAGAATTCTATTGGGAAAAGTTGGGGTCTAAACCCATCGATTATACACTGGTTGTATAACACCGTGGTTAGACCCATCTTATCCTATGGTTCTCTTGTTTGGTGGCACTCACTGCGCCAAAAATCGACATCCGGTAGGCTTGACAAGGTACAAAGAGCTGCCTCGATTCTCATGATTGGAGCCACCAGGAGCACACCACAGGCTGCTCTGAACGCAATGCTGAACTTAAAACCACTGAGTCTCAGCATTAAGTGTCAGGCAGCTCGTAGCGCCCTACAGCTGCATGAACAGGATCTCTGGAGCGGTTGTATCTATGGGCATGGATGTATCCTGAACGAATCAGGCATAAATGTGAACCAACGCGGAAAACTGAGCGACTATATATCACCAGTCCTGAGATTTGACGATATAGACGTCGTTATACCTAGTAGAGACTACTGGATTCGCAGTAACCCCCCTCTGGACGGTCTGGTTCCAAGATGGAGGAAGGTACCGGGGCTGGCGTCTACTGTGAAAGGCTATCTCTTGAGTACACCTACAGGCTAGACAGCAGCTGTAGTGTCTTCCAGGCTAAAATCTTCGCGATTTGGAAGGCAGCGGAATTGATAAAAAGTTTGGATGCAGAAATCTTTGAACCGGTGACTATCTTTGTGGATAGTCAAGCGGCTCTTAAAGCCATCAAATCCTGCAACATCAAATCCGATGCCGTCCTTAAGTGTAGATCAGCCTTGGAAACGCTAACTAACGGCTTCCGGCTATGCTGGGTACCAGGACACCGCGACTATCTGGGTAATGAAAGAGCAGACGAATTAGCTAGACGAGGATCGCAGTCTACAGATCTAGCTATCGCTGACTCTATCAAACCACCCATTTGTCATTTCTTTCAAAAAATTGAAACGTCCTCTGACGAAAGAGCCAGTGAATTGTGGCATAATGAACCTAGGTGCATTGTGGCAAGATCCATATGGCCGTCTCTGTCAGTCAAAAGAACGAATTCTCTGTTGAATCTGAATAAACCTGAAGTTAGAGTAACGACGGGAGTCATTACTGAACACTGCTATATCAGGGCCCATATCATCAAATGGGATGAGGATGTTACTGACTATTGCAGACTCTGTGAGGATGAGTTAGAGACGATCGAGCACATCCTGTGTCGTTGTCCAGCCCTGGCTCGTAGACGGCATAGGTTAGTAGGTGTTCACTTTCCACCGTGCCTAACTTTCTACTCAACTGTGGAACCTGATCTAATCTACAACATCATCAAAAATCTGAAGTGGCTGGGACAGCGCAACCTGAACGCGTAAACTAATTCAACTATTCTGCCTACCATTAAAAATAAACTATTCCTCCCCTCTTAAACTTTCTTGTAATTTATTCGTTCTTTATTTTTCTAACAACTTCCTCTTTTTATTTCTTCCCCCTATCCTCTCTTTTTCCATCTCTTTTCTTGCAGTTCTTTTTTCTACCGGATGATCACAATGGACCGGAAGGTCTCCGAGTGACGCAGTCACAAGTTAGTGGCTGCACATCCCCTAACCTAACCTATGGCGGTGCACATTGCGAAATATGGTAAATTTAGTGGAACTTTAAGGAATTTTGAAAGTACATAACATTCCATTTTTATTGAATTCGTTAACTAAGCACTCCACTGCAAATGGCCTATACATACTCACTTTGGCGATTTACTCACCCAAACGACTTAAAAATTCACTTAAAAGTTGCACTTTTGTTTCATATTTTTTTAGAAATAAATTGTCGATTCATTAAAAATATTCTATAAAATATTTTATACAACAATTATGATATTTTACTCTTGAAATACATGTATTTTGTTTTTGTATTTTTGAACGCAACACGAAGAGCTATAGGTTTGGCCCTGAAAAAAAAAATACAAAATTCTCTTATTGTTTTCATGATATATAAAATATTTTTAATGAATCGACAACTTATTTCTAAAAAAAAAATATGAAACAAAAGTGCAACTTTTAAGTGAATTTTTTCATTTTTTTAGAAATAAGTTGTCGATTCATTAAAAATATTTTATAAAATATTTTATACAACAATTATGATATTGGCATAAGTCGGGAATACGAGCGCACAGACCACAGGTAGGTCTCGTCGTCCTGAACACAAAACTATATATACCATCTCTGGGAAGTCCATACTTCCCGAGATATAGGCCTTTAAAGTTCAAAAAATATGTAGCCGAAGGCCGGCTAATTAGAGAAAAATTAATAATATAAAATAAAGTTTTGTTTCCATTCCCTAGATTTGCACTTGTCCATAGGTGAAAGACTTAAGTCCCCGGCCGAAGGCCGGCTATTTAGAAAAAAAATTTCCATAGGAGATAGTCTTAAATCCCCTATTGCAAAAGAAAATTATAATTTAAAAGAAAATTTGGGACTTTAATGGCCTATATCTCGGGAAGTATGGACTTCCCAGAGATGGTATATATATACACATAGCCCAGAAAGTCTGCGTTCACCTTACTACTTTTCAAAAACGATGCTAAAACTTTAATAAATAGGTAAATCAGTTGTTCTTTCATAAATATGTTATTGGCACTCTTTACTACCAGAATAAAAAGAAAAATTCCAGAAAATATATTATTATTACCAGTGTTTGAATTTGCTACCAGCACAGCACTGAAATCACTAAAAATATGCTATTGCTATGCTGTGCTGTTTTCAAAAACAAAATCGAAAACTGTTGCTGTGCTATGCTGCGAACATAAAATCTTCACAGCACATAGCATAGTCATCAAAATCAAAACCGAATGCTGTTGCTATGCTGTGCTGCGAACGTAAAAGTAGCATAGCACATGGTCTATGCTGTGCTTCTGAAATGTTCACAGCACATAGCATAGCATAGTCATCAAAATCAAAAACGAATGCTGTTGCTATGCTGTGCTGCGAACATAAAAGTAGCACAGCACATGGTCTATGCTGTGCTTCTGAAATCTTCACAGCACATAGCATAGCATAGTCATCAAAATCAAAAACGAATGCTGTTGCTATGCTGTGCTGCAGACATTTTAACAGCATAGTAAACAGCCGCAGTCAAGAAAACAAAAACGAAAACTATTGCTGTACTGTGCTATGAACAAAGTCAACAGCATAGCATCAAACATAACCCAGAAAAATGTTTGATGGCAAAGAAGTATGTATGTATTTTAAATGTAACAGAATTTGCTATTGACCTGTGAAACCATGACTAAATGCACATTTCGATAACACACTACTATGTCTGTTAATTGACAAAACAGTAATATATAATTTTTTAAAGTACCAAAAAATCTCTTATGTCAAATTGTTACGAATCTCTTTACCTGAATGAAAAATTTGAGAAATAAGGAAAGAAACCCCATTACTACTTGCTGATTATTTTATTGGTCTACTGTAAAAAGCCCAAACATTCCTGTATGTTCTACAACTAAATAATTGTTGTTATAGATAACAAAATTTCAAAGAAAATATTGAATAATTGATCGTTCTAAAACTATTCTTAGGACAAATATAAAAACATTTCGATAGACCGCTAAAATATAGCAAATTTGACACAAAATATTATAAAACAAGTAAAAAAGTATCAGTCGGCCTTGCCGACAGAGATATACCCTCATCCTGTATGGATAGAAATACTGTTTTTTCCCAAAAAAAAAAAAATAAATAAAAACTTATGTATTTAGGGGTGTTTCAAAATGTTGGCCGTATGCACCGACAAAAGTATGGATAGGATTATCACACTAGCCTGCGAAAAACATAATATAGCTATATTCGGTAATATATTCGGTTCGAGCCTTCCAGGCACTATATATGGTGCCATAGAGGTTTTTTACAACTTACGGGCTCTTTTCTCAAGAAGTATGGACTTGCCCCTGAAAAAACTTTTACTGTCGTTATTGAAACAGCTAATGCAAGTTGTTTCAACAAAAATCAAAGTGTTTATTTATTATTGTCTTTTTATTGTCTTTTAATTAAAAATCAAAGTGATTCGATAGCAGGTCTTAAAGTGAATTTATCCAAAATTTTGTGTGGGAGGTACACGAATGGGTGGACAAATATAGTCCAAATTCGAACCTGATCTATATCTGGTAGATATTTTAGGATGTGTAAAGTATGAACCAAATAGGTCACTCCCATCAAGAGTTATCGGGTGCACAATTTTTCCGAACATTTTTTAAATTTTGTGGGGGAGGTACATGAAGGAGTGGACCTATATGGCCCATCTTCGAACTTAAATCAAATCTGGACAAAATATTTCGATACCCAAAATTTAAACCGAATCGATTGATCCGTTCGAGACTTATCGTGCGCACCAGCCAGACAGACGGACGGACATTGCTAGATCTACTCAAAATTGTCTGAAACGGATATCATACAAACATACTTGGGGTCTAAAACCGTTATTTCGATGAGACACATTTTGGTCGTATCAAAGTGTAAATACCCTCTTTAGCCTAAAGGCTTGGGGTATAAATATAGTAACAATAGTTTCTTGAAACCAATTTATTTAGTCGGTAACCACACTAGCATGAATTTCATTAAACAACTTAATACCATTTTGTGTTTCTAGATCAAGTTCCACAGTATAGTAAAATCGTGAAATTGATGTAGTGGAGAATTCGATCTAAGAACGCCTAATTTCATGAAATTTAATAAAATTCTCGCTATTGGCGTCTATGGCTTATGGAAGCGAACTTCGAGTTTCTAAATGCATGTTATTGCCACTTGTACCTGTTTTAATATATGTACTAGAGTGGTTTTAAAAATCGATGCCCAATTTTTATGCGGCACCATCCTAAAACGTTTAGTTTTGTTAAAAATTAATATTGACAGAGTTTGAGCTCAATCGGAGTATGTTAACACGTGCCACTGGTGCCTCAAAGTTTCCATGGGCCCTTTATATAGCCAAAATTAAAATCTGACCCGATTTTCAAAAATGTTTGTGGCATTACTTGTTTAGCAACTTGTAAACTGTTTTCATCGATTGGACAATAAATGTGATCTGTAAAGTGAAAATTCGCCAATACAAATTAAAATTAAAATTGGTCCCCATTTTATAGGGCCAAAGGCGAATTTTCAGAAAATCACTCTATAGACCACATTTATTATCCAATCGATCAAAAAAGTACCATGTATGTACCTTGTAAGCAATAAACAGCACTGAACAACTCATAGGGCCATTATTATAAGTTTTCTTTTACTATTGGATGTATTTGAAAACGCAAAATAAACGAATTTGAAGACATTAAAAATATAATTTTCACATTTTAATATTATTTTAACCGGAACCCTAAAAAATCTGATCGAAAAATCCAAACTATAACCAAAGAAAGCTTATTTATAATAATGGGGGTTAGTGAGTTTGCTGGGTTAACATTAATTATGCTATGCTATGTAGAAATGTTTACAGCACAGCAGAGCACAGCAATCGTTTTTCGATTTCATGACTATGCTATGTGCTATGCTACTTTTATGTTCGTAGCATAGCACAGCAACAGTTTTCGTTTTTGTTTTTGAAAACAGCACAGCATAGCAATAGCATTCGTTTTTGATTTTGATGACTATGCTATGCTATGTGCTGTGAAGTTTTCAGAAGCACAGCATAGACCTTGTGCTATGCTACGTTTATGTTCGCAGCATAGCACAGCAACAGTTTTCGATTTTGTTTTTGAAAACAGCACAGCATAGCAATAGCACTCGTTTTTGTTTTTGTTGCTGTGACTATGTGCTATGCTGTGTCACTTTCACAGCGCCAGCATAGACCTTGTGCTGTGCTGTGAAAAACTAGCAGCAATTTCAAACACTGATTATTACGAAGATAACGGTAAAAAAGTGTTACAACTGCTAAATTAGAGCCCCAAAAAGTCTGCATTCACTTTTGGTTTGTTCCAGTACTACACATTTCTACACATTTTTGCTCCGATAACCGATTTTTCCTTTATGTTATCGAAAAAAATAGTAAAAATGTGTAGAAATGTGCAGTACTGGAACAGACCATTTGTATGTTGCAATAATACCGTTAGTTTTTTGATTTTTTTTTGCAGTTTTCTCCCATTTTTAATCAATATTGTCACAACTGGTCATTCTTTGAGGTCGTTTGCACACTTAACCTAAAAAAGTAAAGTATTTCAAGAATGGAAAACAAGGGCAAAGAAATTGGCATCGATAAAAGGAAAATTCTAGGTAAATAATAGAAAAAGCTATCGAAATATTGGCGAAACTGTAGGTAGAACATATTAGTCTATACATAGAGTGATAATTTACTATAAACAAATCGGAATTTTGAAGTCAAAGCCCAGATCTGGACAGTCAAAGCTCAGTTTTGGACGGTCAAAAATATTATCAGAACGGGAGGAGCGTAACATAACTAATATAGTTAAAACAAACTGTCCGATAATTACTTCGAAAATTGTTGCAAATTTGAAAATGGCATCCAATAAAAGTATTTATGCACAAACCGTCAGAAAAATACTGCATAAAGCTGGATATTACGGTATAGTCGCACAGCGAAAGCCGTACATATCACGAGTGAACAGGCAGAAGCATATTGAATTTGCTAATGAATACATAAACAAGCCTCCAGTATTCCGGAATCAAGTCATATTTTCGGACGAAAGCATGTTCTATATGTTTGCAATGAAAGGACTTCAAACTGTTTGGAGAAAGCTCGAACAGCTCTTGAAAAACAAAATCTTGCGTTACACTGTAAAAAATGGCGAGGGTGCTGTTTTGGTTTGGGGTGTGTATCAGCTTCTGGAGTGAACCAACTTGTATTTATTGAATCGACAATGGACAAGTATGGTTACCTAAACATCATGAAGCGCAATTTGAACAAAAAATGCAGAAGAACTTGATTTGGCAACGAAATTTTGGTTGCAACAACATAACGTTTCAAAGCATACTGCTGAGATTGTAAGGTTTTGGCTCCTATATAATGCCCAGATCTGGGTTTTGACGTAAAAATTCCGGTTTGTTTATAGTTAATTATCACTCAATGTATAGACTAATATGCTCTACCTACAGTTTCGCCAATATTTCGATAGCTTTTTCCACAATTTACCTAGAATTTTCCTTTTATCGATGCCAATTTCTTTGCCCTTGTTTTCCATTCTTAAAATACTTTACTTTTTTAAGTTATGTGTGCAAACGACCTCACAGAATGACCAGTTGTGACAATATTGATTAAAAATGGGAGAAAACTTCAAAAAAATTCAAAAAAACTAACAGTATTATTGCAACATACAAAGTGAACGCAGACTTTTTGTGGCTCTAATTTAGCAGTTGTAACACTTTTTTACCGGTATCTTCGCAAAATTAATATATTTTCTGGAATTTTTCTTTTTATTCTGGTACTAAAGGGTGCCAATAACATACTTATGAAAGAACAACTGATCTCATTTACCTATTTATTAAAGTTTTAGCATCATTTTTGAAAAGTAATAAGGTGAACGCAGACTTTCTGGGCTATGTGTATATTTTTGTGTTCAGGACGACGAGACCTACCTGTGGTAAAAATTTCAAAAAAATCAGGTGTGCGCTCGTATTCCCGACCTTTGCCTTGAAATACATGTATTTTGTTTTTGTATTTTTGAACGCACACGCAACACGCAGAGCTAAAAATCGGGAGTGCGCTCGTATTCCCGTCTTGTTCCTATTTCAAATTGAAATACATGTACATCTTTTTATTTATTTATATCTTTATAATTGAAAAATACAAAAAAAAAGGAGATCAGAATTTAATAAACAAAAGTTACAATTCAAAAAACATTTTAGGTCGAAAATATAAGCGGACAAAACTAAAGCACCCCCCCCCCCCCCCATTTGAGGTACAGCAAAAACTATTGAAATCAATATTTCGTTGCTTATCCTCTATTCTGGATGACACAATCACATCTTTTAGGCATAAGGGATACTAAATTATTAATTACTGCAGGCGGAATAATCGGTTTTCGGAAAATTTAGCTTAAATCCTCAAAATACTGAAAATCGGAAGGTACCGTTATATGGAGGCTATACCCAAACGTGGACCCAGGTCCACCATTTTTGGTGGATATGTTTTGTGACCACTAAGAACCCTAAGTACCAAATTACAGCTAATTTAGTAGGAAAATGTGGCTTAAATATCCGAAATACCGAAGATCGGAAGGTACCGTTATAAGGGGGCTATACCAAAACATTAGCCGATATTGTTCATATTCATCCAAAAATGATGCTACAGCATTCTCTGGTCAAATACTAAATCCCTTAGGTTTAAAAATTAGCAAAAGAACGAATTGCAAAATAACGGTAGACACCGGCCTATTCAGTCGACGACCAGCAAAAAACCTTCCGCCTCCATGTTTTACAGCGTCTTTGCAATATTTAGGATTTAACGGTTGCCCATTTGGTCCAAGCCTTTTACCATCTGAATACTTTAAATTAAACATAGATTCATCGGAAAACAGTTCAAATGGGTCTTGGCGAATGCCAGTCTGGCTCCTTCATTTTTAGTCGATATGAAAGGTTTTTTTTTTGCTGGTCGTAGACTGAATAAGCCGGCGTCTATCGTTCTTCTGCAATTCGTTCTTTTGCTAATTTTTAAACGTTAGCGTATTGTATTTGACTAGTGGATGCTGTAGCATCATTTTTGGATGAATATGAACAATATCGGCTAATGTTTTGGTATAGCCCCCTTATAGCGGTACCTTCCGATCTTCGGTATTTCGGATATTTAAGCCACATTTTCCTACTAAATAAGCTGTAATTTGGTACTTAGGGTTCTTAGTGGTCACAAAACATATCCACCAAAAATGGTGGACCTGGGTCCACGTTTGGGTATAGCCTCCATATAACGGTACCTTCCGATTTTCAGTATTTTGAGGATTTAAGCTAAATTTTCCGAAAATCAATTATTTCGCCTGCAGTAATTAATAATTTAGTATCCCTTATGCCTAAAAGATGTGATTGTGTCATCCAGAATAGAGGATAAGCAACGAAATATTGATTTCAATAGTTTTTGCTGTACCTCAAATGGGGGTGCTTTAGTTTTGTCCGCTTATATTTGCGACCTAAAATGTTTTTTGAATTTTAACTTTTGATTATTAAATTCTGATCTCCTTATTTTTGTATTTTTCAATTATAAAGATATAAATAAATAAAAAGAAAAATAAAAAATAAATTTATAATTTAGATTTCATAAAAAAATTATCATTTCAAAAAAATTTACTGAGGGGGTGCTTTAGTTTTGGCCGATACTGTATGTATTTTGTTTTCGTAATTTTGAACGCACACGCAACACGCAGAGCTATAAGTTTGGCCCTGAAAAAAATACATTCTCTGTTCAAGAACCTGCAAGAAGCTACTATTTTTTACTACTACGGAACAAACCAACAAAAATCTCTTATTGTTTTCATGCAATTTTAATTAGAAAGAAGTGATTTTTTGAAGTTTTTAAAATCATATTTTTTATTTTCCGTTGCCATTTCAAATGTGAGTCTTGTACATTCCCGTGTTAGATGTATATAGTCTGAATGAATGGACCTTCCTCTGTTCACAAGACAATAAAACAGATGCAGAAACGCGCAGTTTTCGGAGATATTCAAGATTTTTCAAAATGACTTGGGAAATTTCTTAGTTGCATTTTCCAAAAGTGGTGAACGCCATTGTTGATTGTGTTTCGAAGAAATGGGCTCACTAATTCTAACAAATGATGATTTTTGTGAAATTAAGAATCCTTTCGCAATTTTACATAGTTTTGATCTGAGAATGTTGCAACATTTTTAGATGCTGTGGAGCAAATACCAATATATGTATGTACGTTAAAAATTGTAATGCAGTGCCAACCTGGACTTAATCTGAGACATTTCTAATACAATTAATGGTACAGACTTGCTGAACTTGATACAAATTAAAACAATTTTTGCCTTTAACCTTTAAAATACCTAATATGAGGGAACACGTCATATGGGGACTAGGGTTATGACTTTTTGACATTTTTTCTCAAAAATGATTTCCTGTAGCAGGGATGAATGAACTTTTGCCTAATAATCACTACGCTATCGTTTATTCCATTGAAATATAAAAAAAAGTTCACGCACAAATCGATTTTAAAAATATAATTTTTTGAAAAAATTTATGAATGAAAAAAATTTTTTGTTCAAAAATTATTTTTTGTTGCACGAATGAATAAATATAAGCCTACTAATAACTATAATAATGTTTATTTCATTCAAATATTGAAAAAGGTCATGCACAAACCACTTTGAAAACATTTTAAATTTTTTTTATTTTGTTAAAAAATTATATAACGATTCTTAGAATTGAAGAAAATTAGTGAGAAATACATGTTATGTCAGTTTAATTATCTCATGTGACTCTAAAGTGTATTTTCAATTGTATATCTGCTTACAGTGACTTCAAAAAATTTTCCATAATTTTGATAAATTCAAATTTTAAAATCATTTTGTGCGTGAGGTTTTTTCACCGAATCACCTTATAATTATGATTTTATGTAATCTGATGGCAAAACTCATCACGCTATGATACAGGGATATGAGGTTGTAAAAAAGTCTTAACCCTAATGGGGACTATACCAAAACGTTGCTAATATTTCGCGCAGAGGTTTTCTATCTACGAAGAACAAAAAATGCCAAAATACAACCAAATTCGTTGGAAAACATGTCTGTAACATTTAAAATATGTCTTATCGGCCGGTACCGTTCAATGAGGGCTACACAAAAACCCGAACCTATATTGAAAATATTTTGTATATAAATTTTCTATCCGCTGTGAACTCTATACACCAATTTGCAGCAAAATCAATTAAAAATTTAATGTAAAACGTATAAACAAACGGCAGCCGCTGTTGCATGTGCGCTACAGGAAACCGGGTTTATGTGGCCCAATTTGAGCCCCACACTATCCACTAACATAACAAAAATTTGTGCAAAATTCTAGGAACCATTTACTCCTTGCTCATACCGGATTTCAGCCAATATCAAATCTATGCTTCTACGTAGGTTTACATGCTGCTACAACAACAACAGCAGGTAAGTGCTCAGATTTCCTCCTATCGAGGCGTCCTTTAAAGTCATCTTTTTCGCTTTTCACGCAAGAGCTAAACGTAGAATTTTAAATATTCATCAGGGACAGGCGTATGTCCACAGCCAATGATCCAAAAATAATTCGATAATCTCCTCCACTTATCGCCACCTATATAAACCAGAAAGTGAAAGGAATACAGTCCTCAAAGCACTGTGTGACAAAAAACATTCGTACCGACATACAAAGCCATTGGAATTTGGAATATCCATGTGCTTTCAATAATTACATGAACTCCGTATTAGCGGACCTCTTTTTCTTTTAAATTTTGGAATATAGATACCTACCAAGAATGTCGAATAAAAAATGCATTTGATTTTTATGTATTTTTATGAATATTTAGTGTTTTTAATTTCATCAAATACCGAGGCTTAATTAACTAGTAAAACTTATACAATTATTGCAATATCTTATTTCCTTATTTTTGTACATTATATCTACAGTTATAATACTCAGTGGCAAATATATACAATTACATAGATACACATATAAATGTATGTATGTTTCTTGCCGACGAGATGTTTCTACTTATGAAGTAGATTCTGAGACAAGTAGCAGCCAGTACTCTTTGAAATTAAGATAAAATAACTTCTTCCTTAATAATATCCTCTGAATCGAGAGCTCCCTCTGGATTCTCTGCTCCTTCTGCTTCGGCAACTCTACGTTGCAAATGACGCCATAAAGTGCTCTTCGAAATTTCATATAGATTGGCGGCATGGTTTTGAGACATGCCCTCGTGTATACAGGCATATACAGCTTTAGCCAGTTTCATTTTCAAGTCATCTTTTGAAACACTGTCACGCTTTCGACAGCTAACAAAGTCTGGTAATTGACCGGAATTGGACAAACGCACTTTATGTCGGTGCAAGGTTGACATCGGTATATCTAGATCTTGTGATATGCTCTTAAGCGATTCTCCGGTTTTTAGGCGCTCGTAGGCCTTGGAAATTATTGGATTCTCTCGAGTAGTTTTCATGTATTGGGGATGTTTGCGAACCCGTCTCCACAACACGGTTTTCGAAATGTCAAATCGTATTGCAGCTTTTTGCAGAGATAGGCCTTCATTTATTACGGCTTGACTAGCCAACTCAATGACATCCACTTTGTCGTTTTGTAACTTGGGGATTTTTGGAAGGCTTTCTACACCTGTACTGCGAACTCTTCTCCAAAGTTCGGTTTTGGATACATTAAATTTAACAGCGGCTTTTGGCAGAGACATACCTTCGTTGATCATGGCTTGATAGGCCAAATCAGCCGCAGTTAACTCCGAAGAACTATTCATGTCATAGTTTGACTCAGATTTTTGATTGTCTGAACTTATCGATTCATTTGCACTAGTATCCTTTAGCAAAGTATAATTGCCTTCGGAACTTGAATGCAGCATAGACGACATAGCATCATCGGTGTTTTGAGCCTCCACCGTTTCAATGTCGTTGTGATTTCCCTGATCTAGCTTCGGAATAACACCGGATGTTGTGTGACTTTTTCCCTTAGTGGATTTTATCGAGGACTTGGGTTTAATTTCGATAATAGATGTCGTAGTAATGGTGGATGGAGTTTGATTGTTGGTTTGTGTGGCCGTGGAAACATTAGTTGCTGCCACATCTGTTCCTCCGATATGTATTAAGGGTTCATCTCCGCTACTGTATTCCTCAATTATGTGCGTTTCACAAGCGTCTTCTTCGTTCACTTCCATGGTGGTCGATTCTGAGCTAGACCTAGATTCCAATTTGTGGTTATGGGTCAATGTAAAAGTACCCGAATTTTCTGTTAAAATATATTCATTTCCGCTAGTAGAACCGGGGACATGTTCAATTGAATATGTGATTTTATGCTGCGGCTCTTGGGGGTATACGTCCAGAAATTCCAGCTCCCTAGTTTGTCCATTCGAGGATGTAACATTGTTTCCATTTGATGCCAAAGTTGTTTGATTGTTAGTCTGTAGTACTGTGTGAGTTTCAATTAATTCTTCGTGTTGTATGGTAACTGTGTCAGGTCCATGAGTTGCGACACTCGCACTAACATGTCTGCCTACCCCAACAGATGCGTTTGATGTCATAGCATTATTATTGTTGATGTTTTGACTTTGTGCCAGCATAGCATTTGTATGACACTCAAAACTGATGGCACTTTTAATGCCCAAAACATTTATAGCTTCTAGAAATTCAGAGAGGTTCGATGATGATAGTGAACATTCTCCTAAATACACAAACGAAAGCACATTTTCCAACAGATAGCCCTTGATATCGGGTAGCATAATGCAACATTCTTGCTGCAATGGAACGTCGCTCAGGAGGTTCCTTAATAAATCGCTGCAAGACGACAAGACAAATCGATGGGCCTTTACAGAACTACCTCCAGCCACTATAGTCACTTCACAGCTTTGTAAGTCTTCGCGCAATCCCTTATGTATATCTAATATTGTGGCCGAGTGGCCCATCCACTTAAGATGGTTCATTGTTACTGGGAGTCTTGTTTTATGATCTAGGATTAATTGTGTATTGTTGTTTTCAAGATTTGTTTTGTTTTAATTTCTTTTCGTTTTTTTTTTGTTCCAAAGCGAAGCGAAGTGGAATTGGGTCGGTACTAGGGTTCTGTAAAATAATTAATGAACATGTAGGGATCTATAAATTTACAATTTCTCATTTTCTGACAATCAATAAATGAACACATTTGTTTGCCTTTACATGTGCTGTCGTATGTAATCCACACGGTATATTTTATATACAGTTTGTCAAGTAATTGTTTTCGAACCAAGAAAACTAACATTTTTCTGTATTAATTTATGAAAAAATTACTGATAATTTTGATAAAAATGTCGGGTTTTTTGCAAAAATTAGTTGGACGACTTATTTAAGACATGATAGGATGTATAAATAAAAAATTAACCCATGTAGTCCAACAAAAAATAACGAAAACCAATAACTACATGTAATGCAAGTTGTCAAATAAATGTTTTCGAAATGTAATGGAGGTTGAAAATCAGGACAATTTATGAATTTTATTTTTAACAGGGAGTAACTACTAAAAAGTATCAACAATATTAGGCATCGAATATCCGTACTAGGAGGGTTATCATATGGACCAAGGGAGTACCAGGTCATATTACATGTAAACAGGGTCCTGTAGGTTTTAAACCGGGAATATCTGAAAACTAAGACGTTTTATGAGTTTCTTTAGTTCACTAGGATGGATTGCCATCAACTAAAACAAATATTACCTTCAGAATAATTAAATCAGGAGGGTTGCCAGATGTACGAAAAAGGTACCAGGTTATATAAACAGTAAATGAGACCACCTGAATCCATAACCAGGGCTTAAGATTTGTTTATTTAACTCAAATTGAATTAATGGATGAGGCAATTCCCTAAAACAAACCAAAATATGACGTAAAAATACAAATATCGCTTAGAAATACATATGCAAGATATTGTCTGTCTATACTGATTTTATAATGGACATCCGATGTCAACTGTTTAGAGCCAGTTCAGAGGAATTCTCTAAGTTTTTTGGATTCCATGTTAACATTGAAGCATTATTTTGCCGTCAGCATTATTTCTCCCTTAAAAAATATGCTACAGTAGTACTGCAGAGTACACGAAATTAGTCCAATAGGTCGTAGTAGGCAATTCTGAAAATTGTCGAAATCTGTACCCCATACATTTCTAAGCAATATTAGTCTCTTACTGTGATATTTCCGATAGTTTCGTGAAATGTTATTATCTCTTAATTAATATTAAGTGAAACAACAAACTTCGGTGCCCGGTTTTGAGACACAGGTGGTCTCGTTTACTGTTTATATAACATGGTACCTTTTTCGTACATCTGGCAACCTTCCTGATTTAATTATTCTGAAGGTAATATTTATTTTAGTTGATGACAATCCATACTAGCGAACTAAAGAAACTCATAAAACGTCTTAGTTTCCAGATATTCCCGGTTTAAAACCTACAAGACCCTGTTTACATGCAATATGACTTGGTACTCCCTTGGTCCATATGGTAACCCTCCTATTACGGATATTCGATGCCTAATATTGTTGATACTTGTTAGTAGTTACTCCCTGATAAAAATAAAATTCATAAATTGTCCTGATTTTCAAGTATTTACCGAAAATATGGGGTATATTGGAACCTCCATTACATTTCGAAAACATTTATTTGACAACTTGCATTACATGTAGTTATTGGTTTTCGTTATTTTTTGTTGGACTATGTGGGTTAATTTTTTATTCATACATCCTATCTTGTCTTAAATAAGTCGTCCAACTAATTTTTGCAAAAAACCCGACATTTTTATCACAATTATCAGTAATTTTTTCATAAATTAATACAGAAAAATGTTAGTTTTCTTGTTTCGAAAACATTTACTTGACAAACTGTATGTTATGCAAAGCAATTGTCACAGTTTTTTGTCCATATGTATTTCCTTCTGCACAGCAAAATTTTATATTTTATTTCGTTTTGTTATTTATATTGTGAACAAACTAAACAGCGGTGTTTCTTTTGTTGTAAAAAATGCATATGTACTCCCATGTGTACAAAATTCAAAAAAATTTCAGATTTTTTTACGTGATAATTAGTAATAATTATTACTAAAGGCCTGCGTACATAAGCTGCTCTGCCTGATTGCTTTGCTTTCCTGCTTCATTTTTGACATAATAAAAATAAAAGAATAAAGAAGGCCGAGGAAATTTCGAACTGGGTTGCCCTTTTCTTTTTTATTCTTTTATCAGAAGTAAGCAAGGTAAGCAGGCAAGGCAGCTTATGTACACAGGCCTTAATGTTGCAATTTTTGACAGATGTGTAAAGGAAAAGTTGCTGAAAAAATGTTTTAGCAACATTTAGTAAGTAAGTTCAGGTCCACACTGGAGTGATTTCATTGAAAAAATTGCATAAAATTATGCGTCTCTAGATCGACCTCCATGGTAGAGTAAAATCATAAAATTGCAGTAGTGGGAAATTCGATTTAAGAACACCTAATTTCATGAAATTTTTAATGAAATTCACGCTAGTGTAGACCGGGACTAAAAAAATGTATAAAAAATACCGTGTAGAAGTCCTATTAATGGGTACTTTACTCTATATGTTTTTTACATATGGGTTGTCACTTTTTATATACAGAATATATTGTTACGAATGTAACTGATAGGTTTAAGTTAGAAACGAGAAGGACTTGCTACAACTGTCGGAAAGCTGGACACATTGCACGAGAATGCAGATTGCAACGACCAAGGACCAGATCCGCCTCACCGCCTTTGAAAAGCGAAGACCAACTTGTGGCTAAGAATCCGAAAAATGAGACATCAGGTGAATCAAAAAAAGTGAATTCCGTCAATCACGAAGCGCCGCTGGCAGATGATGAAAACGATGGTCCCACAATTTCTATAGCCATAGTCCAGCAGAAGAACCACAACTTAACGGTGAAAGGCTTCGTCAATGGTGTATTGCGTACCTTGACATTGGACACCGGTGCAACAAAGTCCATTATTAGACCGGATTTGGTAAAAGGGAAGGTATTGCCGTTAAATGGAGTCAAATTGCGGACGGCCACAGGCGAGACTACAACGGTGCATGGAAAGGCCTACCAAAGGCTGAGCATGGGTAGAAAATCGGTAAATTTCGATTTTATAGTGGCCGATATTAGCTCTGTTCCTTTACCTGCCTGAGGTTACCATTTCTTACCATTTTTAACCTGCAAAGCGTTCCTTTACTTTAGCACGCATACAATTTATATGAGACCAGTTCACCACTTTTACCATTTTTTGCCACTGTTACCATTTTTTAAAGTAAAGGAACAGACCAATTGTGGACGAAGTCATACTTGGTGTAGACTTCATGATTGCCTTCGATATAAACCTGGACATAAAGCACCGTGTGATGACTTGGTCCAATGTGGAAATACCGATTAATGTGGGCTACAAAGAGAAGAAAAGCATGTGTCGCCCAAGTGCAGAATTTGACGAAATCGCTGTAGATGTCCGTACGCTGAAGGTGGAAGCCGCCGAAAAATGGCCAGTACGAAAGCGGAAAAATCTCGCAACGAGGAGGAAAAAGCGAAGATGTACGTCGAGGAAATGTCCATCGAAAAGCGGCCGTGCAACAAGGAAGGACAAGTCCGATGAAGACCAGGTGGCACTTAGGAAGGTGACCACAAAGAAAGAAGGTATAACGTCAAGATTCCTGGAGAGAAAGCAACTTCCAGAAGAGCAGAAGTCCAAAGCTGACGCAGTAGAGGGTACATCTAAATCGGTTGCCACCACTACGGAACGAGAACTGCGTCTAGTCAAGAGGAACAGGCTTAAGCGGGAGGCAGTGTTACCAATGCCCATACCACAGAGAGGGAACTGTGCCTATTCGGGACGAACAGGCTTAAGCGGGAGGCAATGTTACGAATGTAACTGATAGGTTTAAGTTAGTTTAGTTTAATTTCCGTTAATTTAAAAATTTGAATTGTAACGTAAAGTTTTTATTACGCAGTTTAAGCAACAACAACTACCATGTAGAACTCTCTTCATTATTCTAGATGTTACTTTACCTTTCATTAATGTGCTTTTATTTTGTTTTGCCATAATCATGTAATTATTGTTTAGTTTGTTACTTCTTTGCACTTGTTTGTTGTTGTTACGTCATTACTGTGCTTATCGTCCAATTGTATTCCCCCATGTATGTATGTGAGTATGGTTGTTCGCTTAGTGCGAATGTGCGTCTGTGTGTTCGCTGCACAGATTCGAGATGTTGCCATATGTGTTCTGGAGGACTCTAGAACAGGGAGACTTTGGGATATAAATGCAGGGGAACTGGCAATGACGAGTTGAGTTGTGTTTTAAGCGTTGAACTGAACAGATCGGTTAAATAAGAGCTGCGTGCTAACTAGAGATTTGCTGTGTGCTTTGTAATTAAAGTCGGTTCTGAATAAGTGTAATAAAGTAAATAAAGCATTGTAGAAACGTAATCTAAAACGAACCCTGTTTTATTTGGTACAAATCGTATCGGGGAATAAAACAACGTCTACACGGACATTAGTTAAATCTAATTCCGTAACAATATATATGCAACAAATGTAAAATAACACAAATATCAAATTTTTTTCTTCAAAACGCACATAGGTTTCAATCAGGAAATTTTTGGCCAAAACCCTATTTTTGAAGTTTCGAAATTTTAATTTTTTTGCGCAGAATAATAAAAACACATCAAAGCTTCGTTCCAAAACTATAAAGTTTTTACACATTTAACACATTTTGCACATTTTCCCCGAAATGCGTTCCCGTACACCAAAAAAGTTGCAAAATGTTCACTTCTCTTTGAACAAAAATGGCGCTGAATAGCTTTCTCTTTAGAAGCTTTTTACACGACAAATTTGAGCGAGCAAAAATGTGCAACATGTGTGTCTGCTTCTGATTCGCTGACGCGCCGACTTTGACATTTGTTCCAGATTTTTTGACGTTTCTGCCATTTTTTCGTTCCCGTACATTTTGGAAAAATGTGTGTATTGGACTCATTTTCGACAGTTTGCTCTTTTGACACTTTTATCATTAAAAAAGTACTGGAACGAAACTCAAGTCGTCTGAAAATATTTAGTTTTTGTAAATAACGTTAGTATTCGTTGATTGGCGCACTACCAAAGTTGACACTTTTTTAGCTTTGTTCCTTTACTTTTTTAATGGTAATACTATGTTTACATTTACGAAATCCACTCGGTTTCAGCTGTCAATTCCTTTGCGTATAAGTCAAATGAAAACTCATCTGAAACCGATTGGATTTCATATGACGTTTGAGCAATGGAATTGACAGTTGAAATCGAGTGGATTTCGCAAATGTAAACATAGTATAAGGGTGGTAAAAGAGAAAAGTGTCAAAATTGCTCTCTCATGAACCATGGTAGAACAAATACAAGGTAAAGTTAATACTACAACAAATACAGCTCGAACAACAACCACAAAGGAATTTGTTTTTGTTTGGAACGTTAGTGTCAAATATAAATGTAAACAAAATAAGGAAATGTCTATAAATTATTGGAATTTAAAAAACTAATAATTTTTCACATTTGATTGAATATTTTGAAAAACATAAATGAAAACTCGTTAGATTTTCAGTTTGAATGTTTCCATATCATTCCACTAAATGCACAATATCACGCAGGAAGTAGAATTCTTGCAAAAATGTTTGGGGTCGCTCGTAATTCATTGAAAAAAGAGAAGCTGTTTTAATCTTTTGTTTTTGAAAACAAGAAGCACATGTTTATTAGGGCTTTATTATTTTCAAGTTTAACAAAATACCACACATATTGACAAATATTGTTGTTATGAACTTAGAAGACTTTTTCCGTTAATTTGAAATTTAAATTTATTAACGTTCGCTTTTATGATTTTTATAAAATTTATGTTTTTTTGTATAACGTACAATTTGTTTTGTATGGTCTATTTTATTAAGATCGATTTTATTTTAATAGTGTAAACGCTCTATAATATGTTTGTTATCGTTTTAAAAGATGTGTTCAGTAATTTGTAATAGATAAACGATATATTATCGTTTGGTATTTCTTTTCTCACAATGGCTCCTTTAAGTCATTCCAGGAGAAACCGCCAAGAGAGAAAGAATTAAGTAAGATCAACCTTTGTACCATATTTGATTACGCAATCATTTCATTTAATTTACTTTGTAATTTCATTTAATTTATTTAATTTACATTGTCATTTCAATTTCATTTATTTTAGATAATAAAACATCACCAACCAACCAAACCGACAAACCAAATAACATGAAACAAACAGATGTACAAACTAGCGTACAATCGAAATAAACAGACTTTGTAATAGAACGAAAGGCCAAAGAGTTTGGTTTCATTTCAATCGAGGGCAAAGTTTGTGTTTTATTATAATTCTTCTGCCAAAAACAATAAGTTGGCCATTTGCCATAGTGGAAACTTATTCGAAAACGTTACAGCCGTAACATTATTTTTATTATTTAATTAATATTTGCATTAATTAATTCTCCTGGAACAAGTGTATGATACGTCGTAGCCAACGACTGCAAGAGAAGATGTCTCAAGGTAATGAGAATACAAAAAAGCTGCTGCCTGCAGAAGTCACTGCGTCAGCATCATCGTCTGAGAGTGAATTCGAAAAAACAATAGTGGAGCAACAACAAAATACCGCAGGCGAAAACATAGAAAGCCTGAAAGAAGAAATTCGTGCTTTAAAATCATCATTGCAGATGTACATAAATGCCGCCAATACAACGACAAGTGTTGCTGTATCACAACCGCCAACTTTTCATCACAATGTAGTAGCTGCGCCGTCTACTACAATGTATTACAGTGTTGCGTCGATGCCCAGCAGAACTATGGATGTGCCGTATACGCCGACGACACAAAAGTTAAGTATCGACCATCAGCATATGTTTAGTCAAAACATAAACTCTGCTCAATACATAACCCCCCTTTTTCCACAGCCGCTTGTGCAACAACAAACATACTGTCCACCATCGTATGCACCAACACAACAACAATTGCATTACGTGCCGTTTTCCACACCACAGAGTGCTTCATATAATTTGCCGCCGTCACTTTTATCAGAAGCGCCAATGGTATCCTACCCGTCATACGCCACGCATTTGTTTAGTGGTGTACCTAATTCAACGTCAAACGATCAACCATCACAGAGATTGACAGTATCGCCGTCAACAATAATAAAAACATCAACACAGCCGAATGTGGTGCTGCAATCACAACAAAATAATTTCAGTGAAAAAACAAATAATTATGAGCCGCAGTTACAACAATCACAGCAACAGAATACAACGATGCCGTCATCATACTCACAGCCACAAACGTCGACTTTCGCTGCAACTCAAAATGCCGGTAATGTCAACAATTGTTTATTGCAAGTGCCGCAACAAATTACGCAGACGAGTGTGCAAAATTCAATCCGCAAATTACACGACCTACCAGAATTTAATGGACAACCTGAACAGTGGCCCATGTTTGCCGTTTCATATAGAGAAACAACACGTATGTACAATTATTCAAAGCTGGAAAATTTAACGCGGTTGCAAAAAGCCCTAAAAGGAGAAGCTAAGGCAAAAGTGGAGGCTTATTTAATTCACCCTGAATGTGTAGATCAGGTGATGTCAACGTTGGAATTTCATTTTGGACGCCCGCAGATAATGATTCGATCCCAAATAGCCAAGGTACGATCATTTCCCACAATTTCTGGTAAGAAAATGTCGGAAATAGTAAATTACAGTACAATGGTGTCGAATCTTACCGTTTTTTTGGAAAATGCAGGGGCAACTCCGCATTTGTGTAATTTAACGTTGCTTGAAGAATTGGTCAACAAGCTGCCTCTATCTAAACGTGAAGAATGGGCAAGATTTTCATTGAATAATTTGGGGCAATACCCAACAATACGCCAGTTTAGTACATGGCTGCAAGAGGTTGCCACATACGTTTCTTTTGCCACGGAATCTGATTCTACAAAAGCTGATGTTATGCAGAATAAAAATCCAAAAGTGAAACAGTCTTTTGCCATAACAACGGATGTCAACAGGAAGAATTTGTGCGTTGTTTGTGGAGAAAAACATTTAATCTATTATTGCAGCAAATTTAAAAATTATTCCACAGCTGACAGGTGGAAATTGGTAAAAGAAAAACGATTGTGTTTTACATGTTTAAAAACTGATCACATTTCCCAAAAATGTAGTAATCGCCAGCAGTGTTCAGTGGGTGGTTGCCAAAAATACCACAACCGTTTATTGCATGAAGCTGGCAAAAACAACAACAATATAAATGCAAATAATAATATGGGTAATGGTGAAAAGCGAGCATCAGTGGGAGACAGTAAAAATGCCACATCATCTGTAACAACAATAGTGGATGAATATGTAAACAAGAAAACGCTATTTAAATACTTACCTGTGAGATTGAGAGGACCTAAAGGCTACATAAACATAATTGCATTTATTGACGATGGGTCAAAAATTTCTTTGCTGGAAGAAAAGGTTGCCAAGCAGATTGGATTGTGTGGACCTTATAGTAATTTGTCACTAGGCTGGATTGGTGGCAAAAAATCAACTGAAATGTCTATGCGAATTGATGTGGAAATCGCGAGTAAGAATGGAGAGTATTTGCAGATGAGAAATGTTAGAACTACTAACCATTTAAAATTACCAAAAAAATCTCTAAATATTGCCGATTTTAAAAAACGTTTTTCTATTTTAGAAAATATTTTTATTGATGATTATTTTGATGTGACCCCTAAGCTGTTAATTGGATTACCCCACATTAGATTGGTTCGACCACAAAACGTAATGGATCTCGATGAAAACTTTTCTGTGCACCAAACACTTTTGGGCAACATTGCATTTGGCTCCAATGAAGAATCAGCTGATAACATGGTTTGTGTGATTGACGTCAGCGACTATAATGATATTCAGAAGCAAGTAGCTGAATATTTTTCAATTGAAGGATTTGGTATGAAACCTGTTTTGCCAGTCGAGTCTGAGGAAGACAAAAGAGCAGAAGCTATCCTTAAAAATACAACTGTGAAAATTGGTAACCAATATGAAACTGGTCTTTTATGGAGGAAAGACGATTATGAATTTAAGGATACGTATTCTGTGGCGCTCAGACGACTTCAAGGCATTGAAACAAAAATGAAAAAAGATGAATCACTAGCTAAATGGTATAATGAGAAAATTGATGAATATATCTCGAAGGGGTACGCCAGAAAAATGAATGCAGATGAAGCCTCTATTGTGAATGAACGCACCTGGTACCTACCACATTTTGTAGTGACGAATGTAAACAAAAATAGTAAGCGCAGATTGGTTTTTGATGCTGCAGCAAACATCGATGGAGAGTCTTTCAACTCGAGACTAATGAAAGGTCCCTGTAAATATCAACCGAAGCCACTTCTTTCTATTTTGTTTAAATTTCGTCAAGGTAAAATTGGTATATGTGGAGACATACGTGAAATGTTCCATAGAGTTAAAATTCGAGATCAAGACCAAACAGCACAAAGGTTTTTATGGCGAGGAGGTGACAGTACGAGGGCACCGGATATTTATATTATGAGTGCAATGATTTTTGGATCAGCCTGTTCACCCTGTAGTGCACAATATGTCAAAAATTTGAACGCTGAAAATTATTTTGATTCTGAAGCAAGAGCATATAAGGCCATTGTGGACTGTCATTATGTCGATGATTTTGTTGACAGTTTTGACACAATGGCTGAAGCGTTATCTGTCACCAGAAGTGTTATTCGAATACATAAAGAAGCAAATTTTGAACTTCGAGGCTTTATATCTAATTCAGTGGATCTTTTGGAGTCGCTTGTGCCGGATGGAGATGAAGATAAAATGGAATTTAAAAATTTTTGTGTTGGCGAAAGTATGGGTGAGAAGGTTTTAGGACTGTTCTGGTTACCTAAAACTGATTCCTTTTATTTTAATTTAAAATTTTCAAAGCTTTCTTCTGCAGTTCGAGACGGTGAACGAATTCCAACGAAAAGCGAGGTGCTGAGTGTGACCATGTCCATTTTTGATCCATTTGGGTTTATAGCCAACATTGTAATTCGATCAAAACTCATCTTACAAGAATTATGGAGATTTAATATAGATTGGAATGCGCCAATTCCAACTGAAATATATCGCAGATGGTATGAGTGGTTCACTGAGTTGCAGAATGTTAAGTATATTGAAATTCCAAGGTGTTATGCTGCAAATTTCACAAGTCCAGACACAAAAATTGATCTCCATGTATTCGTCGATGCTAGTGAAGTTGCTTTTTCTGCTGTTTGTTATTGGCGGATCACAGGTGGAGACCAGGTGGAAATTAAATTTGTAGCCGGAAAGGTAAAATGTGCACCATTAAGGCCCCTGTCAATACCCAGGCTTGAACTCCAGTCTGCTGTTTTGGGAGTGCGATTGAAGGAAGCGATAGTAGCCAGTCATGATATAAAGCCCAATAAAATAACATTCTGGTCAGACTCGAAGACTGTTGTCAGATGGATCCAATCTGACTGCAGAATTTATAAACAATTTGTTTCACATCGTGTTGCAGAAATTTTAGAATATTCAAAAGTGGAAGAATGGAGATGGATTCCCGGGTCACAAAATCCAGCCGACGATGCGACGAGACCTTGTCAATTTTCCGGTAAGGTTTCGAGATGGTTAAAGGGACCAGATTTTTTAAAAATGGATCCAGTTAATTGGCCACTTCTTCCAGAGGATATTAAGCAATTTGAAAAAGATCCTGAAATACGAACAAAATTCATAGCAACTACTACGGTGAGTGATTGTCTGTTTCCATATGATGAGAAAACCAAATATTACAGCTTGCTGCGCAAAACAGCTTGGTTATACAGAGCAATTAATAATTTTAAAAGGAGTATTTCTTTTGAAGGCGAAACTTCTTTAAATTTGAAGCCGTATTTAATTCCTCAGGAGATTAAAAATGCTGAAATATACTGGTGTAAACGGGCACAAGAAGAAGAATTTAAAAATGAAATCCTAGCTTTAAAAATGGGTCGCCGTATTTCCAAAAAGAGCCCAATATTTGAATTAAATCCGTGTTTAGGTGATGATGGTTTAATAAGAATTTCCGGACGCATTAATAATGCAACCTGCGTTGGACCTTCCACTAGAAAGCCAATAATCATGCCAAGAAATAATTTGATCACAAAATTGATTGTCAAACAGTACCAAGAAGATTTTCTTCACCAAAATCAGGAATCCATTTGTGCAACTATTCGGACCAAATTTTGGATGCCTTCGTTAAGACAACTGGTAAGAAGTTCAAAGAAAAATTGTCAACTTTGTAAAAATCGTAGCGCTGTTCCAAGGCCTCCTTTAATGGGTCAACTTCCCGAAGATCGTGTCATACCATTTGTGAGAGCATTCTCGTATACCGGAGTTGATTTTATTGGCCCATATACAATTTCATTGGGCAGACGTAGTGAAAAGAGATGGGTCGCACTATTCACGTGCCTAACTACGAGAGCAATTCATCTCGAGCTTGCGAAAGATTTATCAACAGATGCTGTCATTCTTTGCCTAAGAAATTTTATAAATAGAAGAGGAGTTCCTGTGCGTATTAGGAGCGACAGAGGTACCAACTTTATTGGAGCAAGTAAAGAAAACTTCGTTTTTGATTCTTGTAAAATTGGCGACGAATGTACACGTCGTGGCATAGAGTGGGTATTTAATAATCCAGCGGACCCCTCAGCTGGCGGAGCATGGGAGAGGATGGTGCGTGCTGTAAAAAACGTTTTGACTTTCACCCTGAAAGAAAAATCTCCTCAAGTGGAGACGTTAAATAGTTTACTCATCGAAGCAGAAAATTTAGTAAATTCTCGTCCATTGACGCATTTACCAATTGAGAGCGAAGACAGTGAGCCTCTTACCCCAAACCATTTTTTGGTGGGTGGTCCTAATTTTATTCAAACACCAACAGTAAATGAAAACATCTGTCTACGGAAGCAGTGGCACATATTACAACAAATGAAGCAAACGTTTTGGAAACGATGGATACAGGAATATCTTCCAGATCTAGTAAGGCGGACAAAGTGGTTTCATCCTGTACCACCGATTAAAGTTGGAGATGTTGTTGTTGTATGTGATAGTAATGTGGCCCGTGGTGAATGGAAGCGAGGTGTGGTGGTGGAAGTATGTACAGCGGCTGATGGTCAAGTTCGTTCGGCAGTGGTGAAAACATCGGCAGGCAAGTTACGTCGTCCAGCATCAAAGTTAGCAGTCCTGGATGTTAGTGGTGAATCTCCCGATCGATTCACGGGCGGCGGGATGTTATGAACTTAGAAGACTTTTTCCGTTAATTTGAAATTTAAATTTATTAACGTTCGCTTTTATGATTTTTATAAAATTTATGTTTTTTTGTATAACGTACAATTTGTTTTGTATGATCTATTTTATTAAGATCGATTTTATTTTAATAGTGTAAACGCTCTATAATATGTTTGTTATCGTTTTAAAAGATGTGTTCAGTAATTTGTAATAGATAAACGATATATTATCGTTTGGTATTTCTTTTCTCACAATGGCTCCTTTAAGTCATTCCAGGAGAAACCGCCAAGAGAGAAAGAATTAAGTAAGATCAACCTTTGTACCATATTTGATTACGCAATCATTTCATTTAATTTACTTTGTAATTTCATTTAATTTATTTAATTTACATTGTCATTTCAATTTCATTTATTTTAGATAATAAAACATCACCAACCAACCAAACCGACAAACCAAATAACATGAAACAAACAGATGTACAAACTAGCGTACAATCGAAATAAACAGACTTTGTAAAAGAACGAAAGGCCAAAGAGTTTGGTTTCATTTCAATCGAGGGCAAAGTTTGTGTTTTATTATAATTCTTCTGCCAAAAACAATAAGTTGGCCATTTGCCATAGTGGAAACTTATTCGAAAACGTTACAGCCGTAACAATTGTACCGCCTCTATAAGTGGTGTTTTAGTGTGCGACATGTCGTTCGGACCTGGAGGAGGTTACATGTCAATGATATGAAGGAGTCTTTATGGGAAATTGTTTTTATTTCAGATGAATAATTTTTTTCTTCAAAAAATATATGTCCCTAATATACATCGAACATAGAAATAAATATATAAAATGTCGTATGGAATTTGACACTAACGTTACAACCCAGTTCAGTCTGCTGGGTATTGCTGCTACCTTTTCTTGTTCTACCATGCTCATGAACATTTTTACCAGAAAAGTAAAGGGACGGAAAAATGGTAGATCTGGCAGCAATGTCAAAAAGAAACATAAAAAAATCAATTTTCGTCTTTTATTTCACAGTTTTTAATTTAGTTTTGTCAGCGTTCGACTTTTTCTTCTGTTTTTCGTTCATTTTCTTTTTCATTGTGAAATAATCGTCAAACAAAAGTCGAAAAATCAGTTCTGCCATTTTTTACCTGCAGAAATTTTGCTGGTAGCCTGTGGTAGAAGAGAAAGCCATTTTCGCTCCCTCACCACTCTCACTCTCTTAAAAATTGCTTCCAGGGGCTGGATTCTTGTTCTATGAAGAAAGAAAGTTTTTACACATTTAACACATTTTGCACATTTTCCCCCGAAATGCGTTCCCGTACACCAAAAAAGTTGCAAAATGTTCACTTCTCTTTGAACAAAAATGGCGCTGAATAGCTTTCTCTTTATAAACTTTTTACACGACAAATTTGAGCGAGCAAAAATGTGCAACATGTGTGTCGGCTTCTGATTCGCTGACGCGCCGACTTTGACATTTGTTCCAGAGTGTATGCATTTCGGAGAGTTTGTTATAAAATAAAGAAATAAGAACTGAAGTTGCGAACATTTTTGCTGTAATTCACGAGACGGAAATTGTTAATGGAGTGAAGTGCAGTTGGAGTCCATGTCGAAAGCTGAACTAGTGATGGGAATTCAACATAAAAAACCTTTAGTATGATGAAGCAAAATCAGATGCGCTTGGATTAATTGTAGAATGGAGAAAGTAAACTCAAATGAATTGATGATTGAATTTAATGTATACTTTTTTAATTTGTGTTTAATAAAGTTCTCTGTATTCTTGTTTAAAACAAATAATAAATGCATTTTATTTATTCTGGGATATTTCGCAATAGCTTGCATTTTTACTGCATCTTTGGATTGATTAAACATAAAAAACCTTTAGTATGATGAAGCAAAATCAGATGCGCTTGGATTAATTGTAGAATGGAGAAAGTAAACTCAAATGAATTGATGATTGAATTTAATGTATACTTTTTTAATTTGTGTTTAATAAAGTTCTCTGTATTCTTGTTTAAAACAAATAATAAATGCATTTTATTTATTCTGGGATATTTCGCAATAGCTTGCATTTTTACTGCATCTTTGGATTGATTAAAAATGCAATCCGAAGAATGAATATAAATTCAATCCAAAGCAATGCATCTTAACCTGTAATTTGGATCGAAAATGGAGTGCATCCTAGCTGTGTGCTGTGGAAGCAATTCATAGGAAAAGATGTACTCCAACGGCAAATGTACTGTACACTTTGAATCACTGCAAGTGTACAGTACAATGCTGGAAACTTTTTGCTGGGTACAATTACTTTTCCGAAAAATTTGTTCGTGTGACTACGGACTTTTTTCTCAAATCGACAAGACCGAGTTCCCCAATACAGTAATTTCATAAAATTAATTCGATTTAAGAACACCTAATTTCATGAAATTTTTTTAATGAAATTCACGCTAGTGTGGACCGGGACATACTAAAGTCCCGGGCCACACTAAGAGTAATTTCACTGAAATTTTGACATGAAAGTAAAAGAAAATGTAAAATAAAACGGTCTGTTTCTTTCATACGAATATTGCAACAAAGCAAAATTGCAGAACACACGAAACCGTGTACACTAGTTTCTTGAAATTATGCATTTTTCCCAAAAAATGCAAAGTTTCATGTCCAAATATCATTGAAATTACTCTAGTGTGGCCCGGGACAAAGTGATTGTATGAAATTACTGTATTGGGAAACTCGACCTATGAACGCCAAAATAATGGGAAAGTTTCGTATGCAAGTTTCAGCGTGTGGCTTTAAAGAAAGGTAAGGGATTTTTATCCGATAATATCGATAAACAAAACTATCTATCGATATTGAATTTTTAAAAAATATGGTATGTTCCAGAACTGCAAGAATCTACTAATTTTTACTATTTTTTCCGATAACACAAAGGAAAAAATGGTATCGTAGTAAAAAATAGTAGATTCTTGCAGGTTCTGGAACAGAGCAATAAATAATACTATCGTTATTGCCATCAATTTTTTGCCAGCTCTTGGTCTGTTCCAGTACTGCAAGAATCTACTAACTTTTACTATTTTTCCCGATAACATAAAGGAAAAAATGTTATCGTAGTAAAAAATAGTAGCTTCTTGCAGGTTCTGGAACAGAGCAAATGTTTACAAGATATTAAACCTGGTGAACCCTATTAATATTCTTTAATCCGAATAACTCCGAAAAACATATGTTGTTTTGACGTTTAGCAACACTAAAAGAAATTTGACAGTTGCTGTATTACATAAACTGTCAAATTAGAAAAATTGTGCACGGTTCAGGATATCTCCAGGATTTAAATGGCTGGATTAATCAGAAACGTTGGCCTCAGATTGGCTTCCCAAGTGGTTGCCAAAAATGGTAAATATTTTCCTCTTTAGGGTGCATAATAACATGACAAATATATAAACGTATTGGTTTCCAGCAGGTGTTGTGTCGACCGCATCAAATGTTGGTGCTTTGCGTTTAGCCAGTACAGCGAGCGATGCTAAAGAGAACAAACGTAAGATTATTAAGATACTTGTTTCCACTAAGTCGGAATTAATGATATGCTAACGAAGTATACTACTGTTTTTATAGCCACTATTCGCAAACCAAATGAGACCACACGCAGCCATTTGTCCGATTTTGGACGTTATGTTGCAGAATGTTTGCCCAAGTATGTGCAAAAAGTTCAATTGACCTCCGGTGATGAACTAGAGGTGCTGATTGCCCCAGAGGGCGTAGTACCAGTCTTGCAGTTTTTAAAGGACCATCACCAGGCACAATTTGCTAATTTGGTTGATATTGCTGGCATGGATGTGCCCAGTCGTAAATACCGTTTCGAAGTTATTTACAATATTTTGTCATTGCGTTATAATTCTCGCATTCGTGTTAAAACCTACACTGACGAGTTGACACCATTGGACTCGTGCAATGAGGTCTTCAAAGCAGCCAACTGGTATGAACGTGAAATCTACGATATGTATGGCGTGTTCTTTGCCAATCATCCAGATTTGCGTCGCATCCTTACCGACTACGGTTTCGAAGGTCATCCACAACGTCGTGATTTCCCCTTGTCTGGTTACGTTGAGGTAAAGCACAATGTTTGAACAATTGTTGAATTTTTCTGCTTTATATTACATATATTTACCTTTGCAGTTGCGTTATGATGATGAGAAAAAACGTGTCGTCTGTGAGCCTCTAGAGTTGGCTCAAGAATTTAGAAAATTCGATTTGTCTGCCCCTTGGGAACAATTCCCCAATTTCCGTAAAGCTTTGCCAGCTTCGGAGACTATTGATACTGAAAAGAAGAAGGAGTAATTTTGTAAAAATGAAATGTGAATGTTGTCTTGAAGGCATATAAAGAAAATAATTTAGTGTAATAAATGAATAAAAGAAGTCAAGTACCTATATATTATGATTCACTGATATTTTATATACTAATACCCAACCCAAGGTTCATTTTTATTGCATCATGACCCGAACTAAACCTAGTCGACAGACTAGTAAACAGCACTTAAATACTTGAATGTAGGTGAGTTAGGAAATCAATGGGTTAACCTGCGGTAGAATTTAGAAACGACTTGGGTAGACTTTTTGTGGGAGGTACCAGTCGGAGTTTTTGTTATTGTAGCAGCAGATGCTGGGTTTGCGGCCGTCAAAAGGAGTGGTATGATTTGGTGCATCTTTGGACATAAGGAAGAATATTAGAAAATCGAAGGTAGGACTATATCAGTTACTCATTTAAAGAGTTCTAGTGCGCACTATCCATTCTAATTACTGGCACAAAGTAGAATATAATTGCACTGTTTTAATTGGGACCACAAGGACTGTTTGCAGCAAAAAATACAAAACGATCCTCAAAATGACATTGAACAGCATTACGGCAAAATCGTGTGAAGTTTTGAGGTAGATGTACCCGAAGGAGTGGAACCGACTGTCATACTCCGTTCGAAAGTTTTGCGCGCTCCAGCCACTACACTTGGTGTCCTTAGGAAATTTACAGCCGATTGTACCGTTGTCCATAAACTGTATTTTGCGAAATACTCTTAAGTTTTGTGTGGAAGGAAGGAGTGGAAAATTCGAAAAATGTGGACCAAGTCTGTTACCCCGTTCGAGAGTGATCGTGCGGCCCTGCAGCAAGAGAGACGAACGTTTGTTCATTTTTTATAGAAATCATACAGAATTTAATATGCTATTTAGGTCATGTCCACTTTGCACATAGAAGATCGGTACTGAAAAAATACCGCTGAAAGACATATTACAACGTACCAATAAGGTCCATCTTCAAACTTAAACTAAGGGGTCTATTATGCATTGCCACTAAACTTGAATTGCGTTGTCAATTGTCAGCACAACTGATATGAAATGTTGTATTATTGATGTCAACCCAACTGGCTTGTCGATAAACGTCTTCTCGATCAGTGGTTTTTCAAACTTGTGAACTCTATTAATGCAAAATGCACAATTCGCAAAAAAAACTATTTTAAAATGATAACTTCAGTGGAATTATTTTTTGATGATGAAGAAAATGTACAGGACATGATATCTACCCAGCAAAAAGTTTGCTTCCAAAGAGGCAGTTAAATGATATGTACAAGTGATCTGGAAGTGCATCAAATTATGCATTTTCACTCATGATTTTTACAAGAGCCTGACTACGGAAAGAGGCACTCCATTGCACTGCATTTTAACTGACCCTTTGGCACTGCATTTTAACTGACCCTCTGGCACTGCATTTCAACTGACCCTTTGGCATTGCATTTTAACTAACCCTTTGGGGTAGAATAGGAGGCAGTCCAAAGCACGTGTTTTGATACAGGCATTCTGCGGAAATTGAGCAAGCCATTACAAAATATGCCAGAACAAAATGCATTATTTGTGTAAAACAAAAATATTAAGAACTTTATTACATTAACACAAATTATAAAAATTCTCCATTGAATTCAATTGCAAATATGCGTGTTTCCTCGCTCTCCATTTGTTCCAAGCTGAACTGTTTTTGCTTCATTTGCTAAATGGGTTGTCTTCCCATCACCAGTTAAGATTTCGACATGTACTCTAACAGCACTCCATTCGGAAATTTTCTTATCTTGAGTTACCGGAAAAATGTTCACAAATGAAATATTATTTAGTTTGTATTAACAAATGTTTGAAAATGTTAATACGCTTATCTCTTATTGGAAAATGTATGCCGCTGCCTGTAGAGATGTACAAACTGATTTATGTATGTACATGTAGGGATCTCTAACAACTGCTAATAATATGTAGCGAACGGAGTGCCTTTTTCACGACTCCGTTGGGACTGCATCCGGATGCTGTTAAATTGTGAGGAATTGGAGTGCCTTTTTCACGACTGCGCTGAACTGCATCCGGATGTTGTTCAAATGTGACAAGTGGATGTGATGCTTTGGATTGCATCCAAATGCGGTTAAAATGTGAGGACTGGAGTGCCTTTTTCACGACTCCGGTTGAACTGCATCAAAACATGCCGTGACAGAACTAGTCCACATTGCACTACTTCCAATTTATTTTGCTGGGTATTAGAAGAAATTTGAGGGACAAGTCCAATTTATTGGAATTGCCATCTGCACTGTAAGTTGAAGCTCATGTTGGAAAGATCTGTATAATCATAAATTATTTTAGGTTTAAGGCGTATTTTCGATTGAAAAGGATGCCTTAGTTTACATTGTGGAAACGTTAAAGGATGACTTCAAAGTAAATTACAGATCAACAGCAGTGCCCCCACTTTTGAAAGTATGCGCTGCGTTGAGATTTTTTGCGCAGGGAAGTTTCCAAAAGTCCCATGACAATGATAACAATTGCCTTGCTCAATCTATAGCTCTGTTCCTTTACGTGCAAGAATCTTCAAGTTTTACCACTTTTTACTCGAAAAGCGTACCTTTACTTCAGACACCATACAATTCATATGGGAGCAGTTTACAACTTTTGCTACTTTTGCCGGTTTTACCACTTTCACAAGTAAAGGAACAGACCATATCGCTCATTTACTCAAAGAGTGGCATAACTCAAAAAATGCGTTTTCTGAGTTAGTAATTTCTATTTCTACGTCTTTTATTTTATCTTGTGTCAAAATTTCATATTGATATCTCTAAAACTCAACGAGTTACAGCTCATTTACTAAAGGCCTGCGTACATAAGCTGCTCTGCCTGATTGCCTTGCTTTGCTGCTTCATTTCTGACGTAATAAAAATAATAGAATAAAGACGAAATTTCGAACTGGGTTGCCATCAGTTGGAAATTGGGTCGGCCTTCTTTGTTCTTTTATTTTTTATTGAAGCAGCAAAGCAAGGCAATCAGGCAGAGCAGCTTATGTACGCAGGCCTTAAGAGTTTGGCATAATTCAACAAAAATGTTTTTTGAGTTTATGAAGCACTAAACACTTCAAATCATGTTTGATCTTGCACAGAAATTTAGCAGTGATATCTGGCTACCTGTTTGTAAAATATGGTCCAATTAGTCCAATTAGTTATTCAAATTTCAATCGCAACTTAAAACGCGTTTTTCTCGAAACTGGATTTTTTGAGATGTGTCACTCTTTGAGTAAATGAGCGATATATTGTCGAACGTATTGAAGGAAGTTGTCCACTTGATAGAGGACAAATTGCGCCAAAATTAGATCGTTTCGAAATTGTGAAGGAGGAAAGAAGGCAAAACAAAAATCATTATTATTCAAAAACGAAATTCTCTGATGTTTTCGGCTATATAGATGGAACCCATGTGCACATTGGATTTTCACTCAATTTATCAATCAATATTTCAAACTGTTGTTTTATTGTTATTTTCACCATATTTTCGATGCACAAAATTAATTAATCATGCAAATAATCAACAATTGTTAAGAAAATGTTTTTATACCCTCAGCATTTATGCTAACGAGGATATATACACTGTCATAGGGCAAAATGTGCCTCATCGAAATAATGGTTTTAGACCCCAAGTGTCGATTGAGCAATGTCCGTCCGTCTGTCTGGTTGGAGCGCACGATAACTCTCGAACGGATCAACCGTTTCGAACCAAAATTTGGCTTTCGTAATATTTTGTTCTAACTTAGTTTAAGTTCGAAGATGGGTTATATCGGTCCACTCCTTTCGGCATTCCCCCACAGAAGTTCGAAAATGTTCGGAAATTTTGTACGTACGATAACTCTTGAAGGGAGTAACCGATTTGGTCCATACTTTGCAAATCGTGAAATGTCTACCAGAACTCAATTGGTTCACTCCTTCGGGTACCTCCCACACAAAATTTCGGAAAAGTTCAGTTTAGGACCTCCTCCCGAATCGCTTTGATTTTTGTTGTAAGATCTTGTATTCACTGCCACCCCATACGACGGTACAAGTTTCATCAGGGGCAAGTCCACACTTCTTGAGAAAATAGCCTGAAAGTTACAAAAAACCCCTATGACACCGTGTGAGGTGGATGGAGCTCATGATAACTCTTGAACGGATCCGCTGATTCGGTCCAAAATTTGGCCTTAGTAGTATTTTGTCTAAACATAGTTTAAGTTAGAAGATGAGCCATATCGGTCCACTCCCTCAGGTACCTCCCCCACAAAAGCTCAAAAATGTTCGGAAAAATTGTTCGTACTGTAACTCTTGAAGGGAGTGGCCGAATTGGTCCAAATCCTAATATATCTACCAGATATTGATCAGGTTTAAATATGGACTATATTTGTCCACTCCATCCGGTAACTCCCACATAAAATTTCGGATAAGTTTACTTTAAGACCTGCAATCGAATCACTTTGATTTTTGTTGAAGCAACTTGCATTCGCTGCCTCAATTATACAATCCATACTTCTTGAGCAAACAGCCCGAAGAGTGCAAAACCCCCTATGGCACCATATATAGTGGCTGGAGATCCACTTCCATAATGATCAATGTCGATCCATTCCTTTAAGTATCTCCTCTGCAAAACTTTTGATCTTTAATCCTAATGAACATTTTTATCGGTTCATACATCAAAAATGTTTAAAACCCCCTAAATACATACGTTTTTGGGAAAAAATTGTTTCAATATACACAGGCTGAGGGTATATCTCTGTCGGTAAAGCTGACTGATACTTTTTTACTTGTTTCCTTTCAATTTTACTTCTTGTTTCTTCGAAAATATTCACTGCAACTGCAAATAACTGGTTGCTGAAAAATAGCCGGTTCGTCAACTGAGATTCGCAACTTCAGTTGAAGGTTGCCATACATAAAGTAATTTTGACATCTGACAACTCCACTCAACGATAATTGCTATCGATAATCGATTTGGTAAAAATATTAGGATGTACAAAAATAGTATCGGAATTCCGTATCGTCGGTTGCTTTACAAATGACTGAAAAATTGCGAAGTATTATGTTTCTTAACGCCGTTGTAAACAACTGCGAAGCTACGTCTTTCAAAACGTCAAAAATACACAGGTAAAAAGCAAACATGTATCATTTTTATTTCTGATACATTTAGATACATTTTCGATGAACAATGTACGAGTGTGCAACTGAAATATTTTTATGAAGTTTAAACAGACGGACGTACAAGGTTAAATAAACTCCAAACAGATTTTTTCCAAACATATGTAGAGTCTAAAAAACAGTTACTACGTTAGCCTGAGCTGAGGATAAAAACAGTTTACTGAAAGAAAGGATTATTTTTATAGCCTCAGCCATGTTTCATTTAGTAAAGCACAAAACTACGAAATACTGTTGGCACAATTCAGAAGAAGAATATGTAGAAGTATACATTTTGTTGCTTCATCGAAATAATGGTTTTAGACCCCCAGTATGTATGAACGAAATCAATATCAGATAATTTAGAGTCAATTTGGCCATGTCTGTCCATCTATCTATCTTTCTGGCTGGAGTGAACGATAACTCTCAAAAAGATCAACCGATTGGTTCTCGCAATATTTTGTCACTTTCCTGCACGAAAAAAAGTAAATAAAAGGCCTACCCCCCATTTTTTCATTTGATTCAGTAACATTCTATACGAACTTTTTTGGCGATTGGTTTGCCAATTTTAACGAAAATGCTCTAAAGGCCGCATGCATTTATGGTCCAAGCGATGAAAAAACTTCACCTGTTCATTGTTGTGGCCACATACACATACATACATACTCACCTTCAGTATACAAAAGAAATAAAAAACACAGCATACATGTGTAAAAGATACATGTTCAGGTTGAACTTTTGATTTATTCATTTTTTTCAATTTTTGTTTTTTTTTTCGACACACACACACATTTACATACATTATTAATTAATTTTGTGTTATATACTTAAAATCTCGTGACAACAATATTAAGTTTTGATACATATGTATTTAGATATTAATTTTTAAAACTAACAAGTTTATAAAAACATATTTCATTTTTTACTGTTTCCATTTAAAATGGAATACATTACAACAACTTATTGGCTTTTCAAAATACATACATATTTGAATAGGACGTCATTCTCTATGAAATCCTAAAAGCCATACAAAAGTAATTTCTTTGGGAAGCCTCCACACAAAGGGCTTCGCATTACCAAATACAAATTGTTTGGTTAATAGATTTATCTAAAGATTTAACAAATTTTTTGGTGAAATTAAAGTATTTCTGTTTATATTAAATTATATATTAATTATTACATACATGTGTTTTTAGTATTTAGGGTTTTTTTTCAATAGAAAAAGGTTTCCACTTGAACCTTTTTCAACTAACAAATTTGCCAATTACACAGTACAACCCAATGGGCAAAGTAAAACTCTTTAACGAAATGTTCAAACAAATATATGTATATCAATTTAAATGTTATGAAACCGTTTTTCTCATATTTTTTTTAGTTTTTATATAACGATCAATAAAACTCATTTTAGATTCAATCTCATTTCATGTTTACATTGAATGGTTTAAAGAATGAAAACGAATGACATTAGAAGCAATTTTTGGGTACAAATTTTAAAATATAATACGTATTAAAATAATAGATTTGGTTTTATTAGAAGTGTAAATCTGTAATCTTTTTATAGATAATGACCAAATTCGTTAAGAATTACAACAACAACAAAATATAATGATCTAAAGAAATCAAATCAACAGTTCAACCAGTTGCATATTCATTTATAGAAATTCTGACAGAATATGCAAGTACCCAAGGTCTACATAAGGTCGGCGAATAAGCCCAGCTGATTATTATGTTTGATGTCAAAAACATTATTGTGATTTAAAATACAAAGAAACTAAAATCACAATAATTTAAAATCTATTATGTTTGTTGTCAAATGTTGTTAACAGTACTCTAAATGGCTGACCTTCTGTAGGCCTTGCAAATACGCTCAGTCCTTGTTGTTCACAATTTTTTCGAACCTGTCCTACATTCTAGATTATTGTACCCATGCACAGTGGCCAATTTTACGAAAAACCTGGCCAAAACTCTAAAAATGTTCTGATGTTTTTCGGGTCGCTGGTTTAATTTTTCATATTTTTTAAACATCAGACGGCCATTAGAGGGTCTTTTGGTCCCTTTTCCTATAAAATGTGATCGTATCAGATTAATATATTCTACAAATTTGTTCGCCATAAATTTTTACTATAGGTCCTGGAATACACCAAAACTCTATATCTTACCTAAACTCCAGAAATATGCAAAATTATAAACACATTTTAGGGTTAAGGTCGTACTTCATGTGGGTTTTGGCAAAATTGTGATACAAAGTATCATTTTAGAAGAACGGCGTCAAAGACAAAAATGTTCTCCACTAAATTTCACTATAAGTCACCAAAGAAATGAAATCTCTATTTGCATTACATACCAAGGAAATATCGGTATCAATTTTGCCAAACAACCAAGAAACTAAAATAGGGAGAACAAGTTTTCTTTACAGAGTCAGCTTCTGTATATGAAGAAAAGACAAAATTTTTTAGTTTTCCATAAAAAAAAAATTAAAAATTTTTTTTTAAGCTACATGAAAGATTTTTGGTACATAGATTGGGAAAAACATCCCATTCTTAAATCTGTTCGAGATACTAATTTTGGTTGTTGCGCGCAAAAGTTATGGCGGTTTCAATTCTGATAAAAAGAAAAAAATCTTTAAAAGACTCTAATCATTATATTGAGAAAGTCTCTTAATTAGGGGCTCCCTACATACTATATGTTTACTGAGGTTCCATAACTTTAGTGAAAAAGTTGTAAATTTTCGCGGAAATTAGGAAAACATTCAAAACAATTGGTAGTTTACAACTTGTTCTAATAAAATTCAAGCTGTTTATGCATCTGAAAAATATATAAAAAATATGTACGTAATCTAAACATCGCGAAGATTCAAATGAAACCAAAACTATACAAATCCGTTTAGCGGTTTGCATATTATAGCAAAAAACAAAAAATATATTGAGGAAATTTATAAAATTTTTGTAAGAGAAAATATTTATTAAAATTTATTTTGTGAGTTAGTTGAACAAAATGTAAGAAAAATAGATCGGAGTTTTTCTTCTATTTTAGTTAAATTTCACGCAATAAATCACATTTTTTATTCTAATCACTTCTCGAAAACACGCTAACATCTAGCAGAAGATATGGATATCTTTCAAATAAATGTTGGGTTCCTTCAAATGGGGGTATAATCTTGAAATAAAATTGTATCGGGTAATGTTCATTTTGAAATGCGTGTAAATCGCGAAATCCTCAAAATCACTTGATGCGCATGCGATTTACCAATACAGCGAATTCTTCTCTTTTAATTTGTACACATTTGCCAGGATTTACTTTGGCCGCTAAGATGTAGCATCGTCTGCAGTTTAGTGTGCAACAAACTGTATAACACTTATATTTTGCACAAAGTGCATACACTTTTTATGCGCATCCGTTTTCACTATCAACCGTGAAAAAATACATCGATCTAAACACATTTCAATAAAATCCATCAAGAACCGTGGATGTAGCATCACACAGTATTTTTTGGATAAATCGGATACAGCTCCCATGCCACTAAATTTTTCAAACCGCTGTTTTCGCACAAACGCGAGTGATGATTCACTTTCTTCATTGAAATGGAAACGATCCACATAAAACGCGAATTAGTCAGCGATATTTTGAAAAACATTTTTCGCAAATTTTTCAATTTTTGCAGTAGCCATTTCCGCCGTTCTAGTAGATGGATTTTTATGATCTGTGATTCATATGATCCGGATCGTCGAAAAACTAAAATATCGCGGGGTACCAGCACACTCAAAACGATATTGTAAATACTGTACCCAAAAAATAGGTTTTTTAGAAAAAATATCACACTAAATTTTGGCTTTTGGCAGTAGATTACTCTGCTGCTGTGTGGGCTACATACTCAATATACATATCAGATTATGCGAAATCGCGAGTTCTTTAATCCTATAATTGGTTCTTCGAAATATCCGAATGCGCGTCCCAGTTACATAAAAAATACAAAAAACACCTGAAATCCGGCTTCAAAATGTCAGCATCCATAAAAGGTGAATGCAGTGGAAATTTTGGAAAGTGATACATTAGAAGTGTAATCTTCATTTTGTATTCTCCTACTTTTACTTTGGACAGATGTCCGTCATTTGAATGGTTTAATCAGAAATCGAATAGCAATGTAAAAAACCTGTTTAGCTTCAACGTGTTTTTACCTATGTCTTTTCCTTTACGCGGTCGTAACTACCACGTAAATTAAATTTGTTTGCTAAATTTTTGAGTTTTGTACAAAAACATCTAAAATAATCCAGCAATAGTCATAGTTACTGGTAAACTACAATAGTTCGCGTATTGTAATAGTGCAAACCTTGGCTTCATGGAAACTAAAAAATTTTGACTTTTCCTCATATATTCAAAAGTTTTTTCATCACAATTTTGATAAATTTCATTCCAAAAAAAGTTGTAATAAGGATAGATGAATTTCATATCAATAAACGTTCCACAGTGGATCTACTTGTATGGAGAAAGTGGCCAAAAATATTTCCCGTGTAAATATCAAGCTAATGCGCTGGTTACAGCTATGTGCTGCTGTGAAGATTGTTCCTTCCCTTCTGTAGGCAGTATACGGTATGAATTGCTTTATTCTTGCTGTTAATAAAAAATGTAATGAACAAAAGTACCGAGTATCTTATGATGCAAAAATATGCATGGGGAAACAAAACAATCTCCACAACACCATAAAAACCAACCAATTTAGCGGGTTAAATACACCAACTTTTTTTCTGAAATTTTATAAAATTTTTAATATTGATCTTATAGCGTTCTTCCTGGAAGGCACGTATCGCCCACGTAAGTCATATTTGGAAGAAGAATTTTTTACCTTGACGTAGTCAGATAACAGAGTTATATTTTGGGCCAGCTATAGTCTGCGACCCACCATTTAAAGTCTGGCACTATATGGCAGCTGATATTAATACTGAATAATCTTAAACCAATGACCTACATTGGAAAATTATTCCCGAGAGCACTGGTGGGCATCATGTCTAAAATCTTAAGTCAGATTTAAGTATATCGAATTGGCATTACAAAATACACTAAGAGGACATATATCTGACTGGAACTCCACAACACGTTATAACGCTATTTTTATACCCTCCACTATAATATGGAGGGTAGAATAAAATTTGTCATTCCGTTTGTAACACATCGAAATATTCATCAGAGACCCTATATAAAGTATTTATATTCTTGATCAGGGTAAAATTGTAAGTGGATATAACCATGTCCGACCGTCCGTCTGTTGAAATCAAGATACAGCTTGCAATTTCTAAGATAGAGCTTTGTAATTTAGTACAGAAGTTTCTATTACTCTTAGAATGTTTGGTATTGCAAATGGGCTATATCGGTTCACGTTTTGATATAGCCCCCATAGAACGCTACCATCCGAATTTCGGTATTTTTAATTATCACTCCGAAATGGCTGAAATTTGGTTCTGTGTCTTCGTTGGAGGTTTAAAACTTTCCCCCAGAAATTTGTCGATATAGGTCCACGCCTTCATATAGCCCCCATAGAACGGTACCTCCGGATTTTCGGTATTTTGAAGGTTGTGGCCAAAATAATCCACCGAAATGGCTGAAATGTCGTATTTAGTCTTCGTTGGGGGTATAAAACTTTCCTCCAGAAATTTGTCGGTACATGCCTTAATGTAGCCCCCATAGAACGGTACCTTTATAGCGTTCCGGTAAACTTAAAGTTAAGTGATGAGGAGCTTCTTGGAATTAACTTTCAATATAAAAATTATATTTTTAATGCCTTAAAATTGGATTATTTTGCGTTTTCAAATCCATCAGATAGTAAAAGAACACATGTAATAATGGCCCTAAGTGTTTTTAGAGTGTTTTAAATTGGCAAATTTAAAAAAGAAAATAAAATACAATTCCGTTTGCAAAATCAAAAGTCAAATCAGAAGTCGGCAACCATGTACTATTTTTTAAACGCCCAAATTTGTCGTGTAAATAGTTTTTAAAGAGAGCGTCATTCAGCGCCATTTCTTGTTTAAAGAGAAGTGAACATTTTACACCTTTTTTTGTGTACTGGAACGGGGATTTGGGGAAAGCTCTGTATTAGTACGTTTATATATAACCGGATTTATAACTGGCTTTCAAATGTCAACTCCCTTGTGTATACGTCAAATAAATCCTCATTAAGAAGGTTAACCCTGCAAAAGGCTATAATATAAACATGGCCTAAAAGTGGTAACAAATTTAAAAACTTTTTAGTTCTGGAACAAAGCTATTATGTATAGAGCTAATTCAAACCCAAAGAGTATTAAATTTTTCAGTTTTCATAAAACATTGTTGTTATTGTAAAATGGTTAGTTGTTGTAATTCATGCAAACACCTTACGAGTACTTCTTACATTATGGGTGACCTATGTGTACTATTTTTGGCAAGAAGCATTCAAGGAACGCCACCAAGAGGTTTGTTGTGTATTCTTTGAGACCGGATTTGTTTCGTTTTGCTTCACTGAGGAGCTGATATTTCATTGATATGATATCGCAATCATTCTACAATTGGAAGCCTATGTATTATACGTCGGAAATATATCTCATATACGTCACACTTTCGGAGAGGCCATATCTGCTGCCCTGCACATGACATTAAAATTGTACTTATTCAAACATCTAGACACACACAAGTTATATTGGCTGTTACCATCATATCAATGAATGAATTAGAAACAATGCTGTGATTGGAGTTCCTCTGCGGACGGCTTATCGTGAAGACATAAATTTCCATGTAGAGACTACGCCTACGGGCTTTAAAAAATAAGTTTGCAAAATGGCGCTGTGTTAAGCCTACGCTTAATATGTGCGTTGCCGAATAGTAACCTAAAAATTAATTAACCTGATCTGACGCTATAAGCTTTATCAACGTCTATGTCGTGGCGGTATCTCTTAGCAGCAGCCAACAATTTTTCGGGGGACTAATTATCCTACGTTTTCGTTTGTGATTGACGCAAATTTGTGTGGTCTATCCGATGTGTGAATATCAATTCGGAGCACTGCCTTGTGATAGCTAAGTTTTTCCAAAGTCTGTTACGTTTCAAATTTTCCAATTTCCTCCGGTTATAAACCCCACCTTTGAGTTTTTATACCCTTAGCCATTAGGCTGACCAAAATGTGCCTTATCGAAATAATGGTTTCAGACCTCATGTAAGTTTGCCCGAAATCACAAATTTGGAGTCAATTTAGCCACGTACGTCATCTGAATGGCTGGAGCGCACGACCATTTTTGAACCGATCAACTGATTCAGTCCAAAATTTGGCATCCGCAATATTTTGTCCAAACATAGATCAAGTTCGAAGATGGACCATATCAGTCCTCTCCCTCGGCTACATCCCTTCAAAATTTCAAAAAATTTCGCTAAAATGGTGAGCATTAATATTTCAACTAGACATAAACCAGATTCCAATATAAACTATATTGATTGTACCTTCCACAAATACTTTCGGAAATGTGCAGCATAATTCTTCCTTTCGAATCTTTTTGATTTTTTTGCAACAGGCTTTAATCGGGGGCGCCTATTACAACTATTACAGCCCGAAAGTTGTGAAAAATCGTTACGGGGATGTAGTGGCTGGTTCGCAAGACAACTCTCGACCTGGATAGTGCGTTAGTTGAAACATTGCATATCGTAATATTTCTGCGAATGCTAGAAAGACTTCGAATATGGTACCGACGTAGACAGGGGGAGGTCCCTCCCGAAATCGTATTTTTTTACATTTTCAAATTTTGTCCGTTCACACGGACAGATCGTATATCTCTCTCGACAAAGCCGACTGATACTATTTTACTTGTTAATAGTCAAAATACTAAAATAAATATTTTATTCAGGAGTTGAAACACAGGTTCATGCTTACCACATCATCGCGTTGGCTACGTTGACAAATGTTTGTAGGTAAGTTTGGTATGTACATAAAATTACATTGGAAAAATGCTTTCAATTTATTGCCTCGTTTGTAGTATTTTGTATACCCATGTACAAACTTTATGAAACTTCTCTATTAGCTATGTTGTACTCTGTTCAAGATCTTATATTAATGACCTCAAATAGGTCTGGGTTTTCGATATGAAATAAGTCACCTCTTGTACCTTCTGGGAGTTTCGTGCGTAATAGTACATTTATATATAACCGGATTTAACAAAGCCACTGGGTTTTCAAATGTCAGTTCCATTGCTTATATTTCAAATAAATCCTCACAAAGAAGGTTAACTCTGCAAAAGGCCATAATATAAACATGGGGTAAATGTTTTTTCATTTCCTGTACAAAAATTTTTATTAAGTTGTGTATCAAAATTGTTAGATTTTGTTAGTAGATTCAACACAACTTTAGCTCTGTTCCAGAACTAAAAAGTTTTTACAATTTATACCACTTTTACACATTTTGCGTTCCCGTACACAAAATTTATATGAAAATCGTTTACGACTTTTACAATTTTTACGACTTTTACCACTTTATAAAGTAAGGGAACAGGCCATTAGTAAAATATATATTAAGTTTTAAACAGCAAATAAAATTGAGAGCTACTTTCATAATTTACAGCATGGTATTTGTTGCAATTCGAATAAGCCATGACGCATCTGATGTTGCAAACATTTTACAAAGATATTAAACTGCAAAGATTAGATAGAAGGCAGTCATTTAAAATTGCCATTACTAGTTGGCCGATCTTTACGCATTTTATTTGTTAAGTAAAATTTTATTTTATTTAAAAAACAAATACTTGCTTCCAATGAATTCGTGCTCATCCTTTGTTTGGGTTTTTCTGTGCTGTCGTGGGGATTATATTGATTGTATAATAATATTATACACAATCCATTTGACATATTGGCGTTACAAATAGTTTTTTTTTTTGTATATAATTATTTAACAATTACAAATATTATTCAAAAATCAACTAAAACGTTTCCGTTTTTGTATAATGTCTGCTTCCAGTTGTGCCCGTTGACACATTACTACTATGTGAACTATTTCTACCACTTGCCGGACCTTCAGTTGTTGGATTACTGCTACCACCAGATGAGCTGGAACTTGTTGAATTTTTGGCCGTGCTACTATTAGTATTTGTTGTATTTGCTGCTGCACTTTCCTGTTCGTTATTAAGACGTTCGTGATATTCTTGAAAACATGGCACAATGCATAAATTCGTTTGACATTCTGGACAATGATATTTGGTTTTGCGTCGCAAAATTCTACCATGACCATCAATGGTATTCCAACAGAAATTGCAACCCAATGCAGGTCCGGGACGTATGACCGGACAGTGACTAGAACGTGGATTTTCTAGGGTTATCATCTCCCTTGAGGTCTGGAAAGGGAATAATAAAAATTAATTACACGAAATATAAAGATGTAATAAAATATGTGTATATTTTAAGGAATAAGTACTCGCTTCCTGCAAATTTTTTGGTAAAATTTTAGGAAATTGCAAGTCTTAAATATGAATATGCTTCTCCTCATAGACATTCAATGATGATGAAAGCAAACATAGCTGCTCTCCTCAGAAATAAACACGCCACCTATGATGGTGATCACTAAACATCGGATTTGGCATATTTGTTAATAATAAAGATACGAAAATTCTGATTGGACCAAAATCCGTTTCAAAGAAAAATGAATTCAATATTTTTGTTGCATATTTGCATATGCACAAAATATGCCAATAGTTTTGGCCGCAAAATCGTCATAAAAGTCGTAAAATTGTCAACTAAAGATGGAAAAATCTTCAAAGTGTTCTAAATTAAGATTGTTTGCGGTTTAGCGCCGATTTCTTCAGCAGATTTTTGTGTTATTGAGACCCCTTACAACAGTGTGGTGTAGGGTATACAAATGTATATGTATATTGCAATACCATTTTTATACCCTCCACCATATGGAGGGCAAAATTAAATTTGTCATTCCGTTTGTAACACATCCAAATACTCGTCGGAGACGAGCAGCATAAAATTCTATGTCGATTTAACCATGTCCGCCTGTCCGTCTGTCTGTTGAAATCAAGATACCGCTCGCACTTTTAGAGATAGAGAGTCAATATTTGGTATTTAGTCTTTTTTGAGTGTAAGAACTTTCCGTCAGAAATTTGTCGGTATAGATCGACGTGCCTCACATAAGGTTTTCGGACTTCGGCGACCCATATCTCTGGAATGGTTTACCTGGTTAAAACTATTTGCATTAAATTAAAAGCCACTATGTTCATTTCACGATCCAAAACAAAATACGTTTTACTGAATTCAATATATAACAAAGCCAGTGTCCCGAAAAACGCCTTGGGGCAAAATTGGAGTCTATCGTGAAAAACCCAATTTTTCATCCTATATTATCAATTTTTGGAAATGTATTTTACATTTTGTTCTTATTTAAATGTATTCAAGGGACTGATATAATCTGGTATTGGAGCCATCTGGGCACAGATGACTATTTGGTGATGAACTCGACTCCTTGCTCTGCTATGTCGTTCACAACTTTCAAGTTGTTTCCCATCCTTTGCGCCTCCTGGAAATTCGGACTTAATGTTTGTTTTTGAATGCCTTTCGTATTTCAATAAATCTGCAATGGGGTCAATAAATCTTCAATGGTCTTGTTTTGGATCTAAAAACTATTTCTGAATATCGTTTCACTATATTTTGTATAAAACTCAATCTATTGTCTCTATTCCTTTTCAACCTATAAATGATGTTTACCCAAAGTATCCTATATTATATCTATATAAACACTATCTTGTTTATTATATAATAAACAATAATAATTCATTTTTTTCTTTTCCTCTTCGCATGCTAGGTTGGTTAAGTAAAAGAAGCAGAAAAAAATTACTGCATGTTGAAAAAAAATTGCAACAGCAACAACGCAAGAAATACACGCGTTTGGCACACACCACCAAACTTTTTTACCCTCCCGTCTTCGCTTCTGCGTCTTCTACTACACCATACACACAGCTCTTTATTATAAAACAGCATTTCGCAGCCCCGAGAGCCCTGTTGTTACCCTCTTCGACAAAAATCCCAAACAAATAAAATTAAGGAATGTTACAAAATGTTGCAAACATATATTCGTATTTGTTTGCAACCGGTCCCAAACATACATTTGTTTGGATTCAGCCTTTCTCGAAGTTGTTTCGTGTATTTTTCGGTTTATTCTTCGCTGTTCACGGATAAATCTTCTAGAGATCTTATATTTGTTGGGATCCTCTCCGAGAGCTTCCACTGTAGCCGAAATGATACGAGTACTGTTCCTATCGGACACCTTACATGATTCCAGCAGCAATGACAATGTCATGGTTAGGATTTTCTTGAAGCCAAGCTTCATTCTTTTCGGGACAGATGGTCCTTTAGATTCAGATTCAAAACAAGACCTAGACCTCATTGAAAATCTATTACAACATTGAGAAACAAATGTGAGAAAAAGAAAATAACAAAATGATGAACCATCTGTGGTATCTTAGTCCTGAACTTGTTGGCCTGGCCAAGGGCGTAGCCAGGATCAAATCTAGGGGGGGGCAAGTTTTTTTTTCTTTTTTTTTTGGTGATGTGTATATTTTTTACATACAAAATTTTAAAACCTTTATTTATGCATTTTGTTTTTGTTATGAAAGTACTGTGCCCACAATTTTAGGTGAATTTTTTTGACCACTGCATAAACCAATTGCTTGAACTTTGGCGGTATCGTTGTTTTGGGGCTATACCAAAACGTGGATCTATGTCCGCAACTATTAGTGGAGAAGTCTTTTGATCACTACGAACACTTAATGCTAAATTGCGCCCAATTTAGAGAGAAAACGTTAATTAAAAAAAATTGAATAGGAGGTACCCGAAGGACTGGATTTATATGGACTATATCCGACTTGCTGAAATATTGTAATACGATGTGCACATTTTGGACCAAATCGATTGCTCCCTTCGAGAGTTTTCGTTCACATGAAATTGGATGCACATCCTCTTGTGGTTCGAGCATAGTAATTTCTTAGCAGATGCATATAGCATAACTAGAATATGTTAATAATATGTAATTTAACGTACACACGAAATCGCTTAAGACGACATTGTTTATAACGTAATGTCGTTATTCAAAAGACGATTTGAATCGGAATACCCTAAGAATGCGTGATGTCTCTGTTTCACCCATTTCGTCGTATTTAGTGTTCGATTTTTCGAATAGTAAAAAAATTATGGATTAAAAAGGTTACATTTCAAACAAGTTTAAGTTTGTATATTAAGTCTTCTCTGTCAGCAAATAAAAAAAATCTTCCCTTGAAAACTTAAAAAAAAAAAAACATGAAATTTAAAAAGTAATCATGGTGAATTACACTGTGCAACATTTTCAAGGTAATTTTGTGCAAACAATTTCAGATGCCGTTTTTATGAAAGTACAGACGCAATAGACAGAAACCCTCTTTGGATTTTGTTTTGTTAAGGGCTGTTTACACCATATATCAATGTCATATGAGATGTCATTTCTTTCAACCATTCGACATTCTCTATGTTTGTCAAAATTAACGTCATCCATACAACTTTCAATTTGTGCGTTCATACCTACAAGTGTTATTTTCGTATGACATAACCTATAAATATAAAAGCAGCTGTTTTTGTCATTGTTTACATTTATTGTTGAGTTGCAAATTTGGGCAAATTTTAATTTTGGTTGAAGGAAAATGAATATCTACCATGTTTGTTGTGGTAGAATAGGTTTTTAGGGTTATAGAGGCATTCATGTTTTTGCCACAAAGCAATAATTTCCAAGACTGCTTCTTTCGACCAATCGATCTGTAAATAACACCCTTTATTTACTTTTCTAAATATTTAAATATACATAACTTTCCATTTTCTTTTTTAAAAGATTTTGTTTTTCAATTTTTTTTTTTGAGAATGCCAGAAAACAGCTGATAAATTTATGTTTACATACGAGAATGCCGTATCAAATAGAGCGCTCCCTAAATGAAAAATGTACATATGAGTTGCCAAATCATTTTGATAGATGAAAATGTTCATAGTGGTCACACTATGTGTACAACATTCGCAGGTAGAAAATTTGACATCTCATACGACATTGATAGATGGTGTAAACAACCCTTTAGATCGGGTTCGAAGTTTATGGCCCTATCTAAACATGGCTGAAGCAATCCATATTTCAATAAATACACTTTAATACCCTCTACATTTCAATAGTAACAATTTTCATAGTTTTGCACCTTTGTCATTGTGAGCTTGTAAATATTCCAATTTCCCATTGTGATTGATTCATTGTATTTTAAAGTTAACTGACAGAATGCAACTATGTAAATAATTTATTCTACTACTCTTGTAATACAACTCATTATTTACTACTTTCGATATACTATTTTATGCAACTGTAAACTATTAACGCCCTACTATTTCTTCTCACGATTAGTACTTAGGCTAGAACAAAATTCAATAAAATCGCTCAGTTTGTGATCTACATTCTAACGCGTTACATAACCATCAGATAAGATCACAAGGAGTGGTCTCCATTCTAACACGTTATGGTAACTACCAGATAAGATCACAATGAGACAAAGTGCTCCTCCGGCAGTCAACATCAATCGTCGCTTGTGTCGAAACCAGATTGTTATAATGGCGCCCAACTCGTGGCCATGTATCGCGACCACACCAACCATAATCTGTGAGTAATAGCCGAGGACAACAACAACAAATTCAATAGCACAGCGTAACTCTTGGAACGATCAGTTGCCGCATTCGTATCCAAAGATGACCCACAAGAAGAAAATGCCTGTTGGAAAAGAAGCTTGATGAATCAACTATGTACGTGTACGATGTGTGAGTTTTACTCCAGGGTGAGGTAAACATACATCCACCTCTGCTGTCAGTTATTCATCTTTACTCATGCAAAATGAACCGCGAACCATGTTGAGAAGAAGAAGGTTGATGACAACAATGTACGTGTACGATGCAGTTTTACTCCAGGGGGAGACAAAATACATCCACCTCTACCGTTAGTTAGTCACCTTTACTCCAGGGGGAGGTTCCGCAGAAAGTCTTCAACGCCATCTTCATGCAGTTACTACATCTTATTGGCACAATAGCAGTTTCAACAACGAATGTTCAAGATGCAGTCCATCCTAAGCAGAAGCAACAATCCTGATGCAGGTTACAATAGAAGTTCAACAATCCGTAATTTCTGATGCTTCATCGGGACGCTTTCAGCATCAGAGGGGGAGACTGAAGCAATCCATATTTAAATAAATACACTTTAATACCCTCTACATTTCAATAGTAACAATTTTCATAGTTTTGCACCTTTGTCATTGTGAGTTTGTAAATATTCCAATTTCCCATTGTGATTGGTTCATTGTATTTTAAAGTTAACTGACAGAATGCAACTATGTAAATAATTTATTCTACTACTCTTGTAATACAACTCATTATTTACTACTTTCGATATACTATTTTATGCAACTGTAAACTATTAACGCCCTACTATTTCTTCTCACGATTAGTACTTAGGCTATAACAAAATTCAATAAAATCGCTCAGTTTGTGATCTACATTCTAACGCGTTACATAACCATCAGATAAGATCACAAGGAGTGGTCTCCATTCTAACAAGTTATGGTAACTATCAGATAAGATCACAATGAGACAACTTGTCTGTCCGGCAGTCTACATCAATTCTCACTTGTGTGTTTCCATAAACAATCTAAACCAGATTGTTATATGGCTAAATATTGACTTTTTAAAGAAAATCGGGGCTATATCTTTGAAACCAATATAAATCTTTCCATGACATGCGCAGCAAACTTGTAGAAACGAACAAGAAGAATGTATTTTGAAACATACTGAACACGAATAACCTCATTTATTGCCCCAAATTTTATAATATATCTAAAATGTCCACGATTTGTATATATTTCGCAGCGTATCTCCAAAACTGTAAAAATTTTCTTAATGCTATCTTTGGGAAAATATTCGCTGGAATGTAATACACAACTCTTCGGAACATATTATTGTTGTAAAATTCCTCTATGGCGTTGTTTCTATCATATTGTTCAACGCCAATTTGATAAATATATCAACAAGACATTGAAATTTCAAATAAGAGAATAAACAGACTGTGTGAACGTTGTTTGAAATATCTTTTGTAGAAAGTATGATATGAAATTCCGCCTAATCAACATGAAATAAATGTTTTACAGTTTCAGAATGTTCTGAAGAACTGCTGAGGACATTATTTAGAAAATGTTTGCGAAAGGCTACTTGGTACAACCCTCAATAGTTTGGCAGCTAGTGACCATAATTCAGGAAATTATGTAATTTTTTCTATATTTGATCATTTTTGATGCGCTATATCCGGTTTTTCGTAGTTCGTCTGTCTGAAATATACGTTCTATTATTTTAGGACTACAATATTGCTGAAGACCGTAAAGAAAAATTCTTATTAGTTTCTGAGATAAAGCACGGACCAATTGAAAAAAGGTCGTTTTAGCCCGGTATAGATGTGGCCATCAAATCCAAAGCCGATCTAAAAACACGAAACCCTACTAGGGGTTTTGTAGTCTTAATATGTACTTTCAGAAAATGCCCACTAGAAGTTGTTTGCATTTTCACTGTTACACAGTGTTATTGCCAATACATAAAACCGTTTCACAAAATATAAAGAAGATGATTAAGGTGCACAAGTAGGACTTTATATATATGCAAAGTTGACTGTTCGAAATTGTCATAAATGTCAGTGGCTATATCAAAACGTGGAAATGTATGGACAAATTAGGGGGAAGAGTTATTATAGCCCGATGGAAGACGAAATATTAAATTTCAGCCATTTCTGTAGGATTGTACGGCTATAATCCTGAAAACCCCTAAAATCGGGAGGTACCGTTCTAGTTGGCTACATAAAACATGGACCAGTACTGACAAATTTCTGGATAGAAGTTTAGTAGGCCCAAAGAGGACTAAATATGTATTAAATTACTTCTTTTTCTATATGATAATGTAGCTAAAACCCTGAAAAATTGGGCTGTACCGTTCTATGAGGGGTAATCCAAAACATGAACCAGCACTGACACATTTCCGGGGGAAAGTTTTGTAGGCCCAAAGAAGACTCAATACTATTCTTTAATCATTTTTTCGTTCACTCTGGTCCATACTTTGTACATCGTAATATTTCTACGCGACATAGATCGTCCAAATATACTTTAAAGAATTTCATCTATTAAACAAAAAATCTTTTTAAAACTAGCACAACACATTTTGACATCACAAACAATTAAGAGGCGGTCCGATCCACTGTGGTCCCACTAGTATGGAAAGGAGTGCCAAAAATAGTAATCGAGCTACCGCCTCGAAATTTTAAACATAGATTTACAACGAGGCGAGATGATAGAAAAAAATTGAGTGGATGTAGGTCCACATTCAGGTATAGCCCCCTTATAAAGGTACGGCCCGATTTTTCGTATTTTGATGAATTTAGACACATTTTCCAATTGATTTGGTTGAATTTCCGCATTGTGAGTTTTCAGTGAACAAAATACATCCTCGCAAAAAAATTTCAATATAGGTCCACGTTTAGGTATAGCCCCATATAAAGGTGTATTTTTTAAAAAATACGGAGTCTCTCAAATACTCCCAACATTCGTAAAACTCAACATAAATTTATAGTACTGCTTTTAAAAGTACTAGATACATTTATTTACAAAGAATTTATTTTTTCAATTTTCGCCCTAAGGCGTACCTAGTGACGTTTTTCGAGGGATTGGCTTTATTATCTCGAATTCAGTAATACTTATGGGTACTTTACACGATATGTTTGCCCATGCACTTTTAATGCCACATATATTATACGCAGTTGAGATCATATCTGGTACAACTGAGCAGAATCTTACTAAATTACAGCACATTCTGAACACAATAGTAAGATTTGTCTACAATGTTCGAATTCGGGAGCATATATCTTGGTTTGTATTAAGATTTCTAGGCTCTTCGTTTAGTAGATACATATGTAGACTTGAGGAATATTTTGTTTTTTTTTACAAAACTATTAAATCTGGTTCGCCTCATTCGTTGTGTAATTTATTTACGTTTTCTCACTCAATTAGGAACATACAAATTAATATTCCTCTGATTCATAACTGTTATTATAAAAATTCTTCTGTTGTACGCATTGCAAGGTCTTGGAACTATCTTCCTCTTATATTACGTGTTTTTTCGCATACTAATAATGCTTTTCGTTTGAAATTGAGTCGCTACTTTTCCTCAAACTAGGATTTTTCTATTATTATATGTATGTAATTTTAATGCATCTCTTGCTAATGGGCCATTTATGCTATAATACAAAATATAGTCTGTAAAGGAAATATGGCTGGGGAGCCGATACCACTAATCGTGAGATTACTTTAGTTACGTTATCAGGTATATTTACTATGTAATACATTATCTGGCCACGAAGGCTTCTGTATTACGAAAAATGAAATAAAAACAAAAACATGTATTCTCTGCCCGCATGCAGGTGCATGTCCATACTTCCTGAGAAAATAGCCAGACAGGTGTAAAATACCCCATATGTAGTGGTTGGAGCGCACGATAACTCTCCAACGGATCTGCTGATTCCGTCAAAAATTTGGCCATGGTAATATTTTGTCCGAACTTAATTTAAGTTTGAAGATAAGCCATATCGGTACCTCCCCCACAAAAGTTTAAAACTTGTCTCGATAACTCTCGAAGGCAGTAACCGATTTGGCCTAAAGTATGGACCACATTGGTTACTTCCTTCGAGAGTTATCATCGTAATATTTCTACGAGACATAGATCAGGTTCGAAACTATATACGTCAACTGATTGGCGTACCTTCCTCACAAAATCTCGGAAAAATTCTGTTTAAGTGCTGCTATTTATTAAATCGCTTTGATCTTTACGATAATACAAGTTGGGCTCTACTGGTGCGCATATGCTTGTTTGCATATACATATTTTGCATGTTTTTGATATGACCCCAAATATCTAAAAATTTACCCCTAAAACACCTAGATCCAAAATTTGAATCCAAACGGATAAGAGATAAAAAACATGCAAAAGTCCGATGTCTAGTGATCACACTGATTTTAGATAGTTTTTGGGCCTTATCTGAGCCATTTTGAATTTTCGCAATGAAGCAAACATACTGTAGTAGTGGGGAACACAAGGACAATATCGTATATATTTCAAAATGTCCCGAGAACATACTTAAACAACATCTAAGCGTTACTACTTTCAACGAGGACAAGTCAACATAATTTGGGCTATTCTGAACAAAAATTCCCCGTGAGTTTTTCACTTTCTCCCTTAAGTTGAAACGGCGGAAAGTCAAAACTCAAGAGGAATTTTCGTTCAAAATAGCCCCCAATGTGTTGCAGACTACACATTTTTTAGATGTAATTCGAATCATTTCAGTTGTAATTCGAGAATTCCATTTGTAATTCGTAACATTTTATTTGTAATTCGTGAATACCATTTGCAATTCGAAACATTTCAATTGTAATTACGTTTGTAATTCGATTTTTTCTATTTGTAATTCGTATTATTCCATTGGATATTCGAATTATCCTTTTTGTAATTCGAATTATTTCATTTGTAATTCTAATGTTAAATCCTGCTACGACAGGAAACCGAGAAACCGAGTGTACAAAGGGATCCTGATCTCATGACCCTCCCCAGTATCTCCATGAGATAGATATTCTTACATGCTGAATAGACCGCACCGTTATTACGAAACAATCTGGTCAGGTCCAAAATCATAAGGTAGAAATGCTTATTATGGCGGCCCAAAAAACGACAAAGTTTTTTTGAATCGCCTATACCCTAGAATTTTTTTCCATTTGATCCAGCTAAACAATGCTAAATATATTTAGCGTTAACCCTTGCCAACAGAGCACAGTGGTCCCACTTGTATGGGAAGATGCGACAAAAATATTTATAATAGTCGGATCAATCTGATTTTTTCAGTATATGCTAAAAATAAGTAAAAAATACTTTAGCCAAAAAAATCATCAATATGGGTCCAGTTTTTCCTATAGCCCCAATGTAGCGGTACCACCCGATTTCAGGTATTTTGAAGCTTTTATCTACATTTTCGGCCCCAATTGGCTGTACTTTGATATTTGGGGTTCCCAATGGTCAAAAACCTTCTGCGCCAAAAGTTGTGGTCTTGGGTCCAGGTTTCGGTATAGCTCTCATATTACGATACCTCCCGATTTCAGGTATTTCGGCCCAAAGTGGTTGTAATTTGCCATTTGGAGTTCTCAATGATCAAAAACCTTCTGCGCCAAAAATTGTAGTCTTTGCTCCAGGTTTCGGTATAGCCCTCCCTATTTCAGTTATTTTGAGGTTTTTATCTACATTTTCGGTTCGAATTGGTTGTAATTTGCTATTTGAAGTTCTTAGTGGTTAAAAAACGTCTCCGACTGGTATCGTGGACAGAAAAGGAAACAAATTATTCCATTTGAGGTCAGAATATTTCCTAGGGGATATAATAAAGTTCGGTGCGACCGAACTTTTAATTTTTACTTGTTTTTCATTTTTTATGTAGCATCATACATATGGTAAAATTCAAATTTCCTTTACAATTCCATCGAGAAAAAAATTTTGACAAGCACATTCACGATTTTTGTTACATGGGTTAAGAAAAAAATCGTGGTTTCTAATATGTTCGCGTTCACAAAATTGGATGCTGCGCCCAAAAGTTATGGGGGGTTTTATTCCCTTATAAAGAAAAAATATTTAAAAATTCCCTTTGTGTTGCAATACCAAAATGTATATATAAATCGGTAACAACATTTAATATCTATCCGTAGACGCCTAAATATTAGCTAAATTTATTTTCATTTTCGCGGAAAATCAAAAAATAATGAAGGAATCTTGGAGTAAATTTTATTTATTCTTACCCAGAGTCCATAAAAATCTCTAAAAAATAAACTAAAAATACGTACAGAATCTTGACAATGTCCAGAAAAATGTGAGACCAAAATTTTATTGATTAGGATTTTAAATTGCATATTGCAGCTACAACAAAAGACAAAAGTTTATTGTTGGAACATTATTTCAAGAATATATTTTTTGGTTTAATACGAAAAATTTGACACAATTTTTTGGAGTTATTCTACTATTTCGCTAAATTTCCTAACAAAACCTGAATTATTTTGCTAAAACCTCTTCAAGGAAAATAGTTTATCATCGTGAAAGTATATTTGCATAGTGTGATAAGCAATAGAATTAGGAAATAAAGAGTGATATTGATATAACAATCAAAGAAAAAACATAAAAGTTAAAAACCGTATAACGCGCGAAATAGTTAAAATCAGTTGAGGCGCATGTGCTTTTCGCATAGAGCGAGTGCATCTCTGTCAATATGTTTGCATTTTCCATGTTTCATTTAACCGCAAAAGTGTGCCATCAGTTGCATCTTACTACACCAAAATGCTTCATGTGGGTAAAAATAACGCGATGTTCATATGATTAAAAGGCGCATCCGATTTCAGTGACCCCCTGTTAAAAATACGTCAATAAGACAAATTTTATACAGATTCGTCAAGAACCGCGGATGTGCTACCTGATTCTATTTTTGGTTAAATACGAATACTACTCCCGAATCTCTGAATTTCATGACACACCTTTTTGACAAATATTATAATCGTGTATAAAGGATTCCATTTATGTAAAAAAATTTAAGGGCAATCGCGGTTAAGTATGCGGATTAGTCAAAATAAAATTTTGCTTATTTTCCTATTTTCAGGGTATCTATATCAGCGGTTTTAGTGGATGGATTCGATCGCGGTAGGGCTCAGTGAATCCGGCGCGCATAAAAACTAAAATCACGCGGGGTTCAAGGGTACCTGAGTCATAGTTGTAAATTTTGTAGCCAAAAAATAGGTTTTTAAAGAAAAATTACGCACCAAAAATTCGACTTTGGACTGCTATTACTAGGGAGCTGTGGGGAGCACACTCATGAGATATACACAGCGTTGCCGACAGTTTTTGATCAGAAATCGTCAAAAAAATCGTCAAATCGTCAACAATATTTGAAAAATCGTCAAAAAATCGTCAACATGGTCCAAAACTCGGTTTGGTTACCGTTTAATGCGATTTTTCGCTGCTATTTTTGTGAATGAGACTGACAACATAAGATATACAATCCACAGCAATAAATCTAACCCAACATCACTTAAATACTGCTATAAATACAGCTTTCAGAAGATGATAGTTTTCCTATGGTTATCGAGCTTGAAGCAATGCAGTATGGTAAAGCTGGGTACACATTGTCATTTTAAATGGTAGCTTAGCTCAAATATCGCTTGCTTGACAGTGTACCTGTCCATATTTGTCCGTACACGTACATTTTGGTTGTTGGTCAGTCGAAAATCGATAAAAATTTTCATTAAAAACTGGCTGACAACTTAAAGAGGGCATTTGTAGGAAGTTAATAAAGAAGCTGGGCTCATATTTTTTATAACAAAATATATATAAGTAATATTTTATCTCGAAAACTTTTTAAGGAAGATTTTTATTCATTACCAAAACTAAACGAAAATTTTCAGCTCATGTAATTTGAATGTGGGGCAAAAACTATAAAATTCCTGTGCCTAGATATGCCAGATATGTGACTAAAAATATAGCCGTCTGGAAATTGCTATAAAACATTAAAAAGCTCAAAAATCGAGTTGGAACATTGCTTTCCTTAAAATCTTTCGTGAAACTTTGGTCAAATGTAGTTATCGTCTTTTATTTCATGCATTTCTGGCTTAGGTAAAAAATCGTCATTTTGGACCATAAAATCGTCAAATCGTCATTTTTCAATTTTGGGCCAAAAAATCGTCAAAATGACGATAAATCAGCAAATTCGGCAACACTGGATATACATCAAACGACGTGGAATCACGAGTTCTACAATCCAATAAATAGATTAGGTCATTATCTGGTTGCGCCCTCCAATTATAAGAAAAATTCAAAAAACCCCGATTTCAAAACTTCAAAATGTCAGCATCGATTTAAGAGGGATGCACTGTATATATCGAGAAGTCACTCATTAGCATCATGTTGCCCAAGGGGTATTCTTCAATCCTTTCTTTGAGCTCAGGTCTGAATTTTCCCTCGTTTGACCAGAAATCAAGAAAAAACACAAAAAAGCTTGCTAACTTCAACACATTTTTACCCATTTTTTTATATTACCACCAACGCAGCTTCCACGAAAATTATTTGTTATGGTCCATATTATAAGATCGTGGCTAAAACACTTCAGTTCATATAAATATATTCATATTTTATAAAATATATTAACAGTTCGCGACTTATTAAATGGTGAAACTCAACTTCAACGATTGTAAAACATTTTTGAATATTACCATATATCAAAAAAAAAATATACAAATGTAAAAAATACTCTCATAAGTAGCTCCTAAAGGAAAAATGTATAAATCTTTAAGAAAAAAAAAAATAAAACAAACAATTAAAACACAAAACAAAGAAGAAACTAAGAATACAGTAATACGGCATATTCACTGAAACAACCAGAGGCATCGTCAGTATTTTTAATGTCACTCACGGAAATGCACAAAATATGCAGCTGGAACCAAATTTTTTGTAAACTTGACACTATTTCGAACATTCTTCAAAAAATTTGGATAGTGGCAAAGGATGGCGAAGTTAGTAAAACTCAACTTCAATTTTTAGGACTTGGAAAAACAAAACCACAAAAAAGTATTATAAAAAATGTGATTTCCAGCACATTTTATGCGAATAATGTGTACAAACTTTTATGTAAAAGTAATTAGAAAATCTTGTACTAAAACTCCATTTCGAAAAAATTATTTTATCCTTTCAATTTTGAATTACATGCCTTGTAAGAAGTCACAACCTTACTGATGTTTTTACAGTGTTTTATATAACTTGCTTTGTTAAAGTTTTTAAGAGCTAATACGTAAATGTCAACTTCTTCCGTTTTGTTTTTTTTAAATACCGTTATAAATAACAAAAACAGTGCTGGAATATTGAAATATAATATGTTGAGAGACAATTTGCTGAATTGTCGCAGAGAGTCGCTGATATCGATTTTTCGATTTTTGGCGCAGGTTGGGACCAGTGTGCAGAGGGATCTTTGTTTCCATAGTAATGTGTATGGGGCCAAACGTGCATTTTCACGAAAATTCTCTAAAATTCATTGTTGTGGCTAAAAAAACGAATCCTACAAAAATGTGAAAATAGGATCTCATTTTGATATAGCTTCGATATTTCGATTTTAGATATTTTGGGCCCAATATAGCTATATCGAAATCTGATCCTATTTTCACTTTTTTGTAGAATTAGTTTTACAGCCACAACAAAGGACTGGTAAAATATTTTCATCGATTGCACCATACGAGGGCTGCACGAAAACTACCTGGCCTAGGCAACATCGCGTATTACCAGGCGCCATTTGAAATTTTTTTTGGATAGTTTGACAGTTTTTAGCCTAGACTTACTCCGGACACTTTGTCGTACGACCATGTTATGCATTGTTTACAGTGACTTGAAAAAAATCACTTTGAAAAAAAAAATGGAATTTACTTATGAACATTTTCGTCCAAGAATTTTTCACAACTTTCGACGTGGATAATCACCGCTAGAGTGTATCGACCAAATTAAATCTTTGTATGTCGATAAAGGGCCATCCTATAGGGCTATGAAAAACTTGTTTAATGAATTCAAACGTGGTCGCCACTCGCCAAAAAACGAAGGTCGTTAGGGTCGCCCAAAATCGGTCGTTGTGCCAGAAAAATGTATGCCGTGCATGAATGGATGATGCGGGATCGCCATGTTATATACCGTGAGATAGAGGCATCCTTGGGCATTTCTTCCACCAACTAACATTTGATATTGCATAAACACCTGGCCGCAAGAATGGATTTTTCTCGTTAGATACAGCAGAATTTGATAATCGCTCAAAAAACGGTTGCTGTTGATTGGTTCAAAGAAATTGTGCATAAAATTGATCGCAGTGCTTCAATCGAAGTTTATAAGATCGTCACAGATGACAAATCTATGAATTATGCTTAGGAGCCTGAAACAAAGCAGGAATCGGCCGTTTGGGTCTTCGAAAGCGAGGCAAAACAAACGAAAGTTGTTCATATAACAAGCACTTCGAAACAAAAGGTTGCTTGTTTCTTCAGAAAAACTGACCGTGTGGCGACTATACGGCAGAGATCATCAATGAGTTACTTGCCCCCGTAAGCCAATTGAGCACGCACAAGTTTTTTGGGCCTTTTGCTATTTTAACGCATGTGTTTTCTCGCACTCGGTAATTTTTCCACCACCACCAAAAATACTTGCGACGCATCAAGACCGTTGCTTGTGCGTAATAAGTAAAACAAGTATTCATCATATTTTGCACTGTTACAAAACTCGCAATCGTAGGTAGTTTGCCAAGTGACTTATCAAGTGGAAGCACACACACAAAAAATAAACAATTGTAATTTTATTTGTTGTTGTTTCGTTTGTGTATGCTTTTCTTCATTTGCTTGGAATGTTATGTGTGTTTTTGCATGTTCTTTTAACGTTTGAAAATCAGTGATCTTAGCTCTCATTCTCTCGGAGAGCACGAGACAATCGGTTGAATTACAAGGGTTGAAAACAATACTTGATGTGCAAGGAGCAAAAAAGTAAGACAGAAATTGTTATTGCGTATTTAAAACTACTTGGCAAAGCATACGCAAGTGTCAAAAAATACCTATTTTTAAATGACTTATTTTTTGAGTGGCTAGCCACACTCGTACATATTTTGAGAATGGCAAGCAACACTTGCATTTATTTTTTAGAGTAGCAAGCCGCACATACGCTTGTTTTTCAGCATGTGGCTTATGAGTGTCAAAATCAGCTACTTGTGCACTTCTCTGCTATACGGCTTAAGAAATATAGGTCGGTTAATTCTGAGTGGTATATTATAATTTCTTTGCCTGAAGTCTCCTGAGAAATTCGAAAAACGAACAAGAGAAGACAAATCATTCTGCATCATGACAATGCGGGCTCTCACCAGTGTTGCCGAATTTGACGATTTATCGTCATTTTGACGATTTTTTTGGCCTAAAATTGAAAAATGACGATTTGACGATTTTATGGTCCAAAATGACGATTTTTCACGTAATCCCGAATTGCATGAAATAAAACACGATAACTATATTTTGACCAGAATTTCACGAAAGTCTTTAAGGAAAACAATATTCCAAACTCGATTTCATGAGCTTTTTTAATGTTTTTAAACAATTTCGAGACGGATTGGCTTTATTTAGGCACATATCTGGAATAGATGTATTTTCATCTTGGATTTACATCAGCTGAAAATTTTCATGTAGGATTGTTAATGAATGAAAATCTTCCGTGAAAATTTTTCGAGATATAATACTTCCGACCCATGTCCTCTTTAATGAAATTTTTTGTCGATTTTCGACTGCCCATCAACCAAATGTACGTGTACCGACAAACATGGGCGGTCACACTGTCAAGCAAGCGATGTTTGAGCTAATCTGTCATTCAAAACTGGCAATGTGTACCCAGCTTTACCTTGCTGCATTAATGCAAACTAGAAAACCACAGGAAAAACTATCATCTTCTGAATGCTGTTTTATAGCGGTACCTAAGGGACTACATCTACTTGTCACTTTAAAAAAAAAAAAAAAAAAATATTAGCTTATTTTGAAGTACAGGTAGTGTGGAGTATGCCGCAAAAAAATTCAAGATGGGAAAAATTTCTTGAGATTTGTATGTAGCATAGATACTTTAAACGCGTTTTTCTCGAAATGGCATTTTTGAAGTCGGTGCCAACGATAGCTCGAAACCGAATTGACCAATCTTCACATGGTGAGCTTATTTAATAAATAAAAGGCTTGCAATTAAGCGAGACAGTTTTTTAAAAAAAATGTTGCCTGACAAAAAAAAAAACAGACAATTTTTTTCGTTAAAATCGAAATTTTGACTTTGGCAGTTAATTATACCCTATACCACAATGTGGAAAAGGGTATAATAAGTTTGTTTTCCCAAAAATTCATGTAACGCCGCGAAATATTCGTCGTAGACCCCTCATGTGGTATACCAAACTTCATATCTCGACGAGATAAAGCGATTTAGCGATGTGTGTCCGTCCGTCCGTCCGTCCGTCTGTCCGTCCATTAAAAATTGTAATCAAGCTAGAGGCCGCAATTATGGACCGATTGTCACGAAATTTAGTATGGAGGTCGGGTTTGGACCAGAATAGAACTGATTAGTTTTTGGCGATGATCGTGAAATGTTAAAGGGATGAAATGGACCAAAAACAAAATTTTTGCTCGATTTTGTAGCCGTTCTGTAGGTCGCAATAATAGTCCGATCGGCGCGAAATTTTAAACGTAGTTTTGGTTTGAGATGAAGAAGTAGCGTGCAAGTCAACGGTATGATCGGATAATATTTAGCGGGTTAAATTGATCAAAACTTTTGTGTGAAAATTGGTAAAATTTCTAATGCACATCTTATAACAGCTAGCCCGGAAAGCTAGTGCACAGGGATAGTGGTATAGGGTATCACATGGTCGGCCCCGTCCGACTATAGTCTGTTCTTACTTGTTTTTTTTTAAAGTGTTTTTTTTTTTAACTTGCCTTGGTGTGTGTTTAGTTCAAATCTGGTAACTCATTTTTAACACGGTTGCAGTTGACCAATCGAACTAATACTTTGCACACTTCTCAGATTTGGATGACAATACCCGAATATGAAATCAAAACCAATATTGGTCCATTTTTACACTTTTTTACAGTGTTTTATCTAATTTGCTTTTCAAATCTGGTAACTCATTTTTAACATAGTTGCAGTTTACCAATCGAACTTAAAATTTGCACACTTTTTAGATTTGGATGACAATACATGAATATGAAATCAAAACTAATATTGGTCCATTCTTACAGTGTTTTTACGGTGTCTAACTTGACCCCCTTTTCAAATTTGGTAACTGATTTTTAACACGGTTGCAGTTGACCAATCGAACTAAAACTTTGCACACTTTTCAGATTTAGATGACAATACATGAATATGAAATCAAAACAAATATGGGTCCATAGTTTCGTATAGCCCTCATATAACGGTACCACCCGATTTCCGGTATTTTGCTTTTCAAATCTGGTAACTCGTTTTTCACGCAGTTGCAGGTGACCAATCTTACTTAAACTTTGCACAATTTTCAGATTTGGATGACAATACATGAATATGAAATCAAAACTAATATTGGTCCATTCTTACAGTGTTTTTACGGTGTCTAACTTGACCCCCTTTTAAAATCTGGTGACTGATTTTTAGCACGGTTGCAGTTGACCAATCGAACTAACACTTTGCACATTTTTCAGATTTAGATGACAATACATGAATATGAAACCAAAACCAATATGGGTCCATTTTTTCCTATAGCCTCCATATAACGGTAACACCCGACTTCTGGTATTTTGAGGATTTTGTCTTCATTTTTAGCCCGAATTTGCTGTAACTTGGCATTTGGAGTTCTCAATAGTCCAGGAACTTCATCACTAAAAATTGTGGACGCAGGTCAAGGTTTAATATAGCATCCATATAACTGTACCACGCAATTTCAAGCATTTTATCTACATTTTCTGCTCAAATGGACTGTAATTCGGCATTTGGGGATCTCAGTGGTCAAAAAATGTATTTACTAAAAAGTTAAAAATAAAAAATAATTTAAAAAAATTAAGTTTCAGTGTTTTATTTAGAAATGCACTTAAAACTAAAAAATAATTTGTCGCTTATAATATATATGGTAAAATTCAAATTTCCTTTACAATTCCATCGAGAAAAATATTAAAAAAATTTTGACAAGCACATTCACGATTTTTGTTACATGGGTTAAGAAAAAAATCGTGGTTTCAAATATGTTCGCGTTCACAAAATTGGATGCTGCGCCCAAAAGTTATGGGGGTTTTATTCCCTTATAAAGAAAAAATATTTAAAAATTCCCTTTGTGTTGCAATACCAAAATCTATACTTATAAAAGAGTTCAGTAATGATGACTCACTGACTCACTGATTCACTGACTCACTGACTGACTGACTGACTGATAATCAACGCCCAGACTAAACGGCTAAAGCTAGAATCTTGAAATTTTGGGTGAGGGTCACTCTTGGTCCGAAGGTGTCAGATAAGGCTGGATTTTTGGAAATTCGAACTAGAACTGTACTAAAAGGTACTAAATATGGTACCCTTTGTATTAGGCAAACGCGAAGAGCTAGAATTCTGAAATTTGGAATGAGGTTCACTGATGGAGAGTTAGAAAGGTGTACCAAATGGTTTTTGGAAATTCGAACTATAAGTGTACGAAAAGTACTAAAAGTTACTAAATTTAGTACTATTTGGTATTACGTGAACGGATAGAGCTAAAATCTTGAAATTTGGAATGCAAATCAAGGTTGGGAAGATGAGTTGATACAAGGAGGTGGTTTTGAAAATGTGCACTCATGTGTACGAATAGTACTAAATGGTACTAAATTTGGTACAATTTGAATTAGGGCGAACCGATTAAGTTGGAATTCTGAAATTTGTGAATTACTATTACTGTTGGTAGTGTAGGTTAGAGATATGGAGGTAGTTTTCGAAGTTCGTACATATGGGTACGAAAGGTACTAAATAGTACCAAATAAGGTGCAATTTGGATTTGGGGGAACGGATGGAGCTGTAATCCTGAAATTTATAATTAGGATTACTGTCGGGGTGTAGGATAGAAGTATTTTGGAAATTCGTACTTTTGGGTACGAAAAGTACTAAATGGTACCAAATTTGGTACAATATGAATTTAAGTGATCGGATAGAGCTGGAATAGTGAAATTTGGAATTAAGATTACTATTGGAGTGTGCGATTGGAATACTTTTGGAAATTCGTACTTATGGCAACGAAAAATACTAAATGGTACCAAATTTTGTACAGTTTGGATTTGGGTGATCAGATACATTTGGAATCCTGAAATTCGAAAGTAAGATTACTTTTGGAGTGTTGGATAGAAGTAGGTTTGGAAATTCGGACCTATGGGAACAAAAAGTACTAAATGGTACTAAATTTGATACAATTTGGAATACGGTGATCGGATGCAGCTGCAATTCTGAAATTTGGAATTAAGATTATTGTTCGCGTGTAGGATTGAGGTAGTTGTAGATATTGGTACTCTTGGGTACGAATAGTACTAAATAGTACCAAATGTGGTACAATTTGGATTTGGGTGAACGGATATAGCTGAAATTCCGAGATTTGAAATAAGGAGTACTATTGGAGTGTGGATAGATAAAGTTTTGGAAATTTTTAGTTATGGGTAGGAAAGGTACTAAATAGTACTAAATTTGGTACAATTTAGATTTCAATAATGGGATACATTTGGAATCGTGAAATTCGGAATTAAAATTGTTGTTGGAGTGTTGATAGAGGTAGGTTTGAAAATTCGTACTTTGGATACGAATAGTACTAAATGGTACCAAATTTGGATTTGAGTTATCGGATGTATCTGGAATTCTGAAATTCAGAATTAAACTTATTGTTTGAACATAGCACTGAGGTAGTTTTGAAAATTTGTACTTATGTGTACGAAAAGTACTAAATAGTACCAAATCTGGTACAATTTGGATTTGGGTGAACGGTGAACTGGAATCCAGAGATTCGGAATAAGGATTACTGTTGGTGTGTAGGATTGATGAAGTTTTTGAAATTTTTAGTTTTATGGGTACGAAAAGTACTAAATGGTACCAAATTTTAATTTATGTGATCGGAAACATTTGGAATCCTGAAATTCGGAATTACGATTACTGATGGAGTGTTGAAAGAGGAAGGTTTGGAAGTACGTACTTTGGATACGAAAAGTACTAAATGGTATCAAATTTGGTACAATTTGGATTACTGTGATCGGATGCAGCTGTAATCCTGAAATTTGGAATTAAGATTACTGTTGGCGTGTAGGATTGAGGTAGTTGTAGAAATTCGTACTCATGGGTACGAAAGTACTAAATGGTACCAAATTTGGTACAGTTTGCATTTAGGTGAACGGATATAGCTGGAAACCCGAGATTTGGAATAAGGAGTACTGTTTGAGTGTAGGATTGATAAAGTTTTCGAAACTTGTAGTTATGGGTAGGAAAAGTACTAAATAGTACTAAATTTGGTACAATTTGGATTTCAGTGATAGGATACATTTGGAATCGTGAAATTTGGAATTAAAATTGATGTTGAAGTGTTGATAGAGGTAGGTTTAGAAATTCGTACTATGGATACGAATAGTACCAAATGGAACCAAATTTGGATTTGAGTTATCGTTTGAACATAGCACTGAGGTAGTTTTGAACATTTGTACTTATGGGTACGAAAAGTACTAAATGGTACTAAATTTGGTACAATTTGGATTTTGGTGATCTGATGTAGCTGCCATCCCCAATTTTGAATTTAAAATACCTGTTGAATTGTAGGATTGATAAAATTTTGGAAATTTTTAGTTATGTGTAGGAAAAGTACTAAATAGTACTAAATTTGGTACAATTTGGATTTGAGCGAACGGATAGAGTTGGAATCAAGAAATTTGGAATTAAGATTATTGTTGGAGTGTAGGATTGATGAAGTTTTGGAAATTCGTACTTATATGTACGAAAAGTACTAAACGGTACTAAATTTGGTACAACTTGGATTTGAGCGAACGGGTAGAGCTGGAATCAAGAAATTTGGAATTAATATTACTGTTGGAGTGTAGGATTGAGATATGCTACAACTTGGATTTGAGCTAACGGTTAGAGCTGGAATCTTGAATTTTGGAGTTAATATTACTGTTGGGGTTAGTTTTGGAAATGCGTACTTAGTTTTAGAAATGCGTACTTATGCTTACAAAAAGTACAACATTTTGTACAATTAGGATTTAGGTGAAATTATAGCGCTCGAATCCTAAAATGTGGAATTAGGTACACTTAGGGGTACGAAATGGTTCCATGTATGGTACAATTTTGTATTGGATGAACGGATAGATCTGGATTCGTGAGATTTGAAATTAAGATTATTGTTATCATTTGCTTATAACGTCCGATTTAAGAAATATGTGCCATAAATATACGTAAAAAGTTGTAAATGGCACAGGATTTGAAATAATAGGAGGAGGTTTCTATGTATATATTTACATGTAAAGTACTAAATAGTTCTATAATTGGGGGAACAGGTAGAGCTAGAAATGAGGATGGCGGTTGTTGGGTTAGGCCGTATTTGCGCTGAGAACCTCAATTAAAATATCTCAAAAAATGTGGATTGCTCTTGATGTGTAGGCGTGACAAAAATCGAACTAAAGTCGTACGTATTAGTACACAAAATGTTTCCACCATTCTATATTATATATTGTTCTTTTGTTTTATGTATTTAACGCATACGAAGTAGCGGGCACTTTGCTAGTGTATATATAAATCGGTAACAACATTTAATATCTATCCGTAGACGCCTAAATATTAGCTAAATTTATTTTCATTTTCGCGGAAAATCAAAAAATAATGAAGGAATCTTGGAGTAAATTTTATTTATTCTTACTCAGAGTCCATAAAAATCTCTAAAAAATAAATTAAAAATACGTACAGAATCTTGACAATGTCCAGAAAAATGTGAGACCAAAATGTTATCGATTAGGATTTTAAATTGCATATTGCAGCTACAACAAAAGACAAAAGTTTATTGTTGGAACATTATTTCAAGAATATATTTTTTGGTTTAATACGAAAAATTTGAGAAAAATTTTTGGAGTTATTCTACTATTTCGCTAAATTTCCTAACAAAACCTGAATTATTTTGCTAAAACCTCTTCAAGGAAAATAGTTTATCATCGTGAAAGTATATTTGCATAGTGTGATAAGCAATAGAATTAGGAAATAAAGAGTGATATTGATATAACAATCAAAGAAAAAACATAAAAGTTAAAAACCGTATAACGCGCGAAATAGTTAAAATCAGTTGAGGCGCATGTGCTTTTCGCATAGAGCGAGTGCATCTCTGTCAATATGTTTGCATTTTTCCATGTTTCATTTAACCGCAAAAGTGTGCCATCAGTTGCATCTTACTACACCAAAATGCTTCATGTGGGTAAAAATAACGCGATGTTCATATGATTAAAAGGCGCATCCGATTTCAGTGACCCCCTGTTAAAAATACGTCAATAAGACAAATTTTATACAGATTCGTCAAGAACCGCGGATGTGCTACCTGATTCTATTTTTGGTTAAATACGAATACTACTCCCGAATCTCTGAAATTCATGACACACGTTTTTGACAAATATTATAATCGTGCATAAAGGATTCCATTTATGTAAAAAAATTAAGGGCAATCGCGGTTAAGTATGCGGATAAGTCAAAATAAAATTTTGCTTATTTTCCTATTTTCAGGGTATCTATATCAGCGGTTTTAGTGGATGGATTCGATCGCGGTAGGGCTCATTGAATCCGGCGCGGAAAAAAACTAAAATCACGCGGGGTTCAAGGGTACCTGAGTCATAGTTGTAAATTTTGAAGCCAAAAAATAGGTTTTTAAAGAAAAATTACGCACCAAAAATTCGACTTTGGACTCCTATTACTAGGGAGCTGTGGTGAGCACACTCATGAGATATACATCAAACGACGTGGAATCACGAGTTCTACAATCCAATAAATAGATTAGGTCATTATCTGGTTGCGCCCACCAATTATAAGAAAAATTCAAAAAACCCCGATTTCAAAACTTCAAAATGTCAGCATCGATTTAAGAGGGATGCACTGTATATATCGAGAAGTCACACATTAGCATCATGTTGCCCAAGGGGTATTCTTCAATCCTTTCTTTGAGCTCAGGTCTGAATTTTCCCTAGTTTGACCAGAAATCAAGAAAAAACACAAAAAAGCTTGCTAACTTCTACACATTTTTACCCATTTTTTTATATTACCACCAACGCAGCTTCCACGAAAATTATTTGTTATGGTCCATATTATAAGATCGTGGCTAAAACACTTCAGTTCATGTAAATATATTCATATTTTATAAAATATATTAACAGTTCGCGACTTATTAAATGGTGAACCTCAACTTCAACGATTGTAAAACATTTTTGAATATTACCATATATTCTTTCTCATGATAGAATCTCTCAAATAAAACGCTTGCCGTTTAATTTTGCCACCATTCATAATTTAAATGCAAGCGTTTTATTTGAGAGATTCTATCATGAGAAAGAATATATATATTGAGGCTAAGCGACAAATTATTTTTTAGTTTTAAGTGCATTTCTAAATAAAACACTGAAACTTAATTTTTTTAAATTATTTTTTATTTATAAAAAAGTTTGTTTAAAATTCTGTTTCGCCTTAAGACAAGATTAATAGGTCCTTAAAATGCTTTCAACATGTACGATAACACTATGCAACACTGCAAATGCAAACAACTTCTAGTACGCATTTTTTGAAAGTACATATTTAGAATATAAAAACCCTAGTTGGTTTTTGTCCTGTCAGATCCAGTTCGGATTTTATGCCCTCATCTAAACCGGGCTAAATCTACACCTTTTTGCCTTTATCAGGCCTTTATCTCAGAAACGAATAGGAATTTGGCCTCGCTGTCTTTAGCAATATTGTAGCCCTAAACTAGTAGAACTTATCTTTTAACCAAATAAGAAAAACTCCATCTAGGGCATCAAAATCTATAAAGTATAGAACATTTTACATAATTGCTGAATTTATGGACACTATCGGCTAAAATATTGGGAGTTGAACCAGGTAACCTTTGCAAAAATCTTCCAAATAAAGTTCTCAACAATTCTTTAGAACATTCTGAAACTCTAAAATGCTTACTTGATGTTGTTTCAGCGGAATTTTGCATCATATCTTTTACAATACGTATTTCAAACACAGTTCACACCAACAGTTCTTTCTCGCATTTCGGATTTCACTACATTATTGACGTTTTTATTAAATCGTCGTTGAAAAATGTACTGAAATCAACGGCATAGAGGCATTGTACAACAATGACATGTTCTGAAGAGTTGTGTATTACATTCCTGGGAATATTTTTCCAAAAGAAAATATTCAGAAAAAATTAACGGTTTTGGAGATACGGTGTGAAATGTATAAAAATTGTGTAATTTTTGCATATATTTTGAAATTTGAGGCAATAAATGTAGTTTTTTGAGTTCATTAATTCTCCAAATATGTTATCCTTGTCCTTATCTACAAATTTGCTTCAGAGGTCAGAAGAAGATTCGCATTGGTTTCAGAGATATAGCCCCGAATTTCTTTAAAAACTCAATATTTAACCATGTATAGATGGGGCCATAAAATCCGAGCTGGATCTGACACAACAAAACCAGACTAGGGTTTCTTGTCGTTTGGGTCTGTACTTTCAAAAAATACTGAGTTCGAATTGTTTGCACAAGATCACCTTAAAAATGTTGCACAGTGTAATCGACCCATCCGTTTTCGAGTCATCGTTGGCATCGCAAAACGCTTTTACAAAAAATGGTTTCGCAGATTGCCATTTACCACAAGACTTTGCAATATTTTTCAACAACAAAAATACCAAAAGTAGTATAATATGCTGTTTATATTAGAGCTTTTTGCAGGGTTAACCTTCTTTGAGAGGATTTGTTTGAAATATAAGCAATGGAATTGACATTTAAAACCCAGTCGGTTTGTTAAATCCGGTTATATATAAACGGGGTATAAGATATGCTCTATTTTTCTTGATGAAAGAACTTAAAAAAAATTGGTAATTTCTTTAAAAACAATTCAAGAAAATGAGTTTTTTTGGTCTGCCCAACTAGGGACAACCCTTTATGTGAGATTGGGTTATATTTATTGCTGTGGGTTGTACATTTTATGTTGTCAGTTTCATTGACAAACCTATCGGCTAAAAAATCGCATTAAACGGTAACCAAACCTAGTTTTGGATCATGATGACGATTTTTTGACGATTTTCCAAATTTCGTTGACGATTTTTTTAACGATTTCCGACCAAAAACTGTCGGCAACGCTGGCTCTCACACATCGATTCAAACCAGCGCCAAAACGTGGAATTGATGGGTCATCCGTCGTACAGCCCTGACTGGGGATCCAATGACTTCATTTGATTCCAGCACATCAAGAGAAAAATGCGTGGTCAACGATTTTTGTTGCCTGAAGATGCCGTAAAAGTGTTCAAAAACTATGTTTTGGAGGTTTCTCAATCGGAGTGGAAAAAGTGCTTCGCCAATAGGTTTGAGCGCACGAAAAAGTGTATAAATCATGCTGGAGACTGCGTAAGAAAACAATAAAATCATTTTTTGATGCTAAATATTCGCGTTTATATTGTTAGGCCAGATAGTTATCGTTCAGCCCTCGTAAATGGGGATTTTAGAGAATTTTCGTGAAAATGCAACTTTGGCCCCATACAAATTACTATGGACAAAAAGATCCCTCTGGTGACACTGGTTAACGCTAACCGATCGCCGTAAAATATAATAAACACATAAGGTTTTTGGATTACATGGAAAAAAATAGAAGGTAGGGGTTCAAAAAAAAAAAAAAAAAAAAGCAAATCTCTGTCATTTTTTGGGCCGCTCATTTATGTCTTATAGCTTACCTGTGGAGAGGATACCGATCGTTGTAGCTCCTCGTTTCTTACACGTAAGGTAGGCAGGTGTTCCAACGAATTTCCTCCACCACCCGATGAACTACTGCTGCCAGTTTGTATTGAACTACTGCGTTCTGATTGCATAACCGCCGAAACCGATTTCGAGCTACGGAATTTACTAGCAAGTACAGCGGTTGACGGTAATGATGTTGACATGTTGGTCGCTGTTGTAGTGTGTATGTTGCACGATACGACCGTTGCTTGACTATCTTCTGATACACTGCGTTCGGATAGTTGTGTCGAAGGAACTCTGGGTATGGGCGGTGAGCTTGCGGCAGATGTCACAGTTCGTTCACTACTTAAATATGCCGAATGGAATTGCGGCAAACTTATCGACTTTGTAGGACTAGCACTACTAGCTGGAGTGCTGCTGTTACTATTGGATGATGTAGGTGTCTGTGCTGTCTGAGGGACAATATATTGCGATGAGCCGGCCGGTGGCGGTGAAGCGGTTTCATAAATAGATTCTGGCAATGATATGTGTTGAGAATGTTGCAGGGGGGCACTTGAAGCCAGATATGCTCCCGTAGCGCTTCCCGATAGCGGATGTGAATATTGACGATGTAAAGGTGCCAATGGATTGGTTAGATTACCGCCACTGGATGATGAAGCGGCTCCACTGCCGCCGCTATAATGTCCAGAATGTTGACTGGGCAATAGAGGATCCGAATGTTGTTTTATTAAGAAAGGTGTTGATTGTGGTACGGTTAAATGATGTGATGATGTGGGCGACAAACTTGGTGCTGGCTCTGACGAATGACGTTCAATTCGTGGCGGAACAGATAGAAAGTTGTGAGCATGTGAGTGATGGTGAGCATGTTGGTGCTGCTGATGAGCATTCGTTGGCATTGGATGGTGAGTTGCCGATGTGTACAATGTTTGCGATGAATTATTGAAAGGTTCAAAATCTAAACTACTCGTTGAAGGTTCTGGTGATATTTGACTACTGGATAAGCTGTCACTGTCACGTTTAACACGTGGTTGTCTGGTAAGTACACGATTGCGTTTGGTGCCCATTTGAGATTGTGACTGTTGTTGTTGTTGCTGTTGTTGGTGAGATTGAGTCATACTTTTTCCAACTCCATGGACTGCATCATCTGTCATTATATTGCCAACTCCAGCTGTTGTAGAAAGATCTGAAATAATATAATCAGAAAAATGTGGGCATTTTAGTTCTATTATTGAGTTTGGCTTTTGGAACAAACATCCTGCCCTGGGGGCCACCTAAGTGAGTACAGCGAGAGAGAAACAAGTTAATATTTTGTTTGTTAAATATATTTAGTTTTGTTTATGTTATTCCACATTGAAAATTTATAAACTAGGTTTATACTAAACCATCTTATTAAATTGTATATATTATGTCTCCGTGTTTTATTTTTGTTTTCTTATTATTGTTTCAAGTATATATTTTATATATTGTAATGTTAAATCTAAATAGTTGTATTTTTAACAGTATAATACTGTAATTTTAGTTGTATTTTAAATTAGGAAACATGTTCGGTAGTATATTTTAGTTTTTTTGTTTGTTTTCTGTTTTGTTTATGTCGCTACTTTAACGTTCGCTAACTTTTTTATTATAAAATTTGGTCAAAATTTTATAACAAATATTAATGGTATTGCTATGGCTCTATTTGATTTTTGTGGTATATTTTTTATTGTTTGTTGTATTGTAAGTGGCTTCGAATATGTTCGTGTTTCATTCATACGGAGGGGATTTGAGGGAAAGAGTTTTTGGAACATGAACCTAAAAGACGCCATTGAAAGAAACAATGTCCTACCCAAAACAATAAAACTCATAATCAAAACGTACAAAAACCGTTATTTACATTTATATATTGTATTAAATGTTAGATAAGAAATTTACATCACAACAGCTACTTTTAACATATTTGTATATATATTTTATATGTATGTGTATGTATGTCTAATATATGTATATCATATGAATATATACTCCTATTATGCTATGTACGAGTTCATCTATAGACATATGTATTTATGTGTATAAAAAGAGGAAAATTATCTTTAATGGCGATATGATTCCTATACCGTTAAGATGTTATATATATTTGAAATGTAAAAAGTGTAAAATCTTATTTAATTACAGAGTAAAACATTTATAAAAGTTATTTTTTGTCACCTTCATATTAATTCTATACATTTCTACTTGAAATACTAAATATATGTATTTAAATCTTGTGTTTTTTGTTTCCTGTCTTGTATTGAATATGACTTGAGTAGAATTTATAACACAGTAGTTTTTGTTCAATTTTTGACGAATAATTTATATCCACATTTTATACGAAAAAAAGAAAAAGTAACTGTCGATGTTTTATACACTTAATATCAAAATGTTATTAAAATATTGCCTGGATTATCTCTAGAATGAATTCGAATAACTCAGGAATAATTTTTGAAGATAAACCATGATTTTGAACAATTAATGTTGAAAACAATGCTGGAATGTAACGGGTTGCTTCCTGACTCGTATGTTTAAAGAAATAATTAAAATAAATAATTTAACAATCCGGTATGAAGACATAAATATAAGAGCTGTCTACCGAGTATTAACGTTGAACTGATATTAAAAATTTCACGAAATTTCTCCACCTAATGTGAAAACATGAAGTATCAATTTTGAGCTGGGAAGGCTAACGAGTACTTTGATCTTCTGGAGTTTACATTTCCTTTGATAATCTCGGCGAATAATGATGAATTGATTGATCCACATACTCTCCTCATCCTTTATCGTTTTAGGCCCAGTCTTAGGTAACGGCTCAACTAACTTCCGTTCAGGCATATGGCTCACGTTGGTGACGTTTTTTCGACATTTTCATGAATGCTACCCAATTCAATTTATTTTTCTAAAACCTGTATTTTTATTTTAGTAATGCATTCACATTTTTTTTCCTTCTTTTCATGATCGATTATGGCTGAAACCCCTCATACGAAAGACCAGTCAATATGAAGTTTAATGGGTCGATTCCGTATTGCGACGCAAAAGACGCCCGACGACGTCAAATTCTGTCGCCATAAAGTTCATTATGCATTTTTACAAACGAATAAAAACGAAAAATTGAAACGTTTTCATTTATTTTAAGTGAATTTATTTAATATAATATTGGTAAAAATTAATACAAAACAGCAATTTGAAATGCTGCTTGAAAAAACGTAGCTCATGGAGTCAGACTTTTTGGCGAAACTAAAGCCACTTTTGATGAGGTGTGGAAGGATGTTGTGGAGCAATTAAATAGTTGTCTTATGTCTTAAAATACTTGTTATAAACAATACATTGACGGTTCTGGACAATCAAGGTATAAAAGTTGTCGCCTATGCGGACGACGTTGTACTACTGATTTCCGGTAAGTTTCCGTCAACCATTTCGGAGCTTATGCAAGGAGCATTATCGACGCTGTCGCGCTGGGCTAAGGGTAACTGGTAATGTTCACGAGAAAGCGTAAGCTCGGCGTATTTGTACCACCAACACTGGATGGAGTGCAGCTTCAGCACTCGCCCGAGGCAAAGTACCTCGGCACTATCCTGGACTGTCAATTGCGATGGAACAGGAATGCTGAGGAAAGGGCGAAGAAAGGATTGATTGCACTTTATTCATGTAAGAATTCCATTGGGAAAAGTTGGGGCTTAAACCCGATTCTCATAACTGGAGCCACCAGGAGCACACCACAGGCTGCTCTGAACGCAATGCTAGCTTAAAACCACTGAGTCTCAGCATTAAGTGTCAGGCAACCCGCAGTGCCCTACGGCTGCATGAACAGGATATCTGGCGCGGTTGTACCTATGGGCATGGTTGTATCCTGAACGAATCAGGCATAAATGTGAACCAAGGCGGAAAACTGAGCGACTATATATCACCAGTCCTGAGATTTGACGATATAGACGTCGTTATACCTAGTAGAGATGGCTGGAACCGCAGTAACCCCCCCCCCCCCCCCCCCCCTCTGCACGGTCTGGCTTTCTATACAGACGGTTCCAAGATGGAGGAAGGTACCGGGGCTGGCGTCTACTGTGAAAGGCTATCTCTTGAGTACACCTACAGGCTAGACAGCAACTGTAGTGTCTTCCAGGCTGAAATCTTCGCGATTTGGAAGGCAGCGGAATTGATAAAAAGTTTGGATGCAGAAATCTTTGAACCGGCCATCAAATCCTGCAAAATCAAATCCGATGTCGTCCTTAACTGTAGATCAGCCTTGGGAACACTAAATAACGGCTTCCGGCTATGCTGGGTACCAGGACACCGCGACTATCTGGGTAATGAAAGAGCAGACGAATTAGCTAGGCGAGGATCGCAGTCCACAGACCTAGCTATCGCTGACTCTATCAAACCACCCATTTGTCATTTCTTTCAAAATATTGAAACGTTCTCTGACGAAAGAGCCAGTGAATTGTGGCATAATGAACCTAGGTGCATTGTGGCAAGATCCATATGGCCGTCTCTGTCAGCCAAAAGAACGAACTCTCTGCTGAACCTGAGAAAAGCTGAAGTTAAGGTAACGACGAGAGTCATTACTGGACACTGCTACATCAGGGCCCATACCATCAAATGGGATGAGGATGTTACTGACTACTGCAGACTCTGTGAGGACGAGGAGGAGTTAGAGACAATCGAGCACATCCTGTGTCGTTGTCCAGCGATGTGGCTCGTAGACGGCATAGGTTAGTAGGTGTTCACTTTCCACCGTGTCTAACTTTCTACTCAACTGTGGAACCTGCTGTGATCTACAACATCATCAAAAATCTGAAGTGGCTGGGACAGCGCAACCTAAACGCGTAAATTAATTCAACTATTCTGCCTACCATTAAAAATAAATCTTTTCTCCTACTCTAAAGCTATTACTCCACTCCTAAACTTTCTTGTAATTTATTCGTTCTTCACTTTGCTAACAACTTCCTCTTTTTATTTTTCCCCCTATCCTCTCTTTTTCCATCTCCTCTTTTCCTGCAGCTTTTTTCTACTGGATGATCACAATGGACCGGAAGGTCTCCGAGTGACGCAGTCACAAGTTAGTGGATGCACTTCCCCTAACCTAACCTATGTCTTAAAATAAGAACATTACAGCTACAGGATGTGGACCATCACATGAAATATCTTTGTCGTCGATAGAACTAGCGGTAGCAGACTTACTGCAAATTAATATGGTTTCAAATCCTTCACGTGCGATCTACGGAATTGAAGAGACATGGGATGATAATAACAGTGAAATTTGACAATCTGCTGAGATAGAAAAAGAAAAACCTCAGAATGAAGTAGAAATTGACAACGTATGCTCCACTCGCAGGATTCGAAATAAACCGGAAGACCAAAAGATCCACATTCTTAACCTCACATATTAACAATTAAGACTTTAGGATTTTTTTCAGAAATGGTAAAATATTACTTTCCAACAAAACTTTTAAACTAAAATATCCTTTTCTATTCAGATATAAATGGCGAACATCTTCCTTTGGTCCCATTATATGTGTAACGTTTGTTTTTGAATAAAAACAGTTTTTATTTTGATGCTTTTCCTCTTCTGTTAATTTGGATAAGAACATTACAATCCAAATTTTACAGTTTTCCTCTATTAACTCCAGAACTTCACTTAATACCTTTGACAATGTGAACTGAGCTATTCCGAGGTTAAATTCATTGCCATGGGATTTTTGAAAGCTTCCTTTAAGGGGCGGCTGTATTGCTGTTGATCTGTGGGGGTTTTTGAAGTAATTTTTAATACCTTTAATATACAAACAGCGTCTTTTCGAAGCCGAAAATAGGCCTTAAACCTAAAAATTAACACTTATTTTGATGAATTTTGAAAACCAAACGTACTCACAATACTGATAGCAATTCTAAAGGATTCGATTTATCTCTTGAGTGGCATCTGATAGATGCTACTTTAACTATATTTTGCTCACTATCATCAAAAAATAGTTCCACTGAGCTTTTCATTTTAGAAATCTATAACTTTTGTGTACAACTTGCTCTGTACTGCGATTCTCTAACTCAGTTTTTGAATTATCGACAAATGTCGGTAAAATTTAAATGCTTATAATTTCGGTAATTGACGATGTTATTCGGTAAGTTAGCGACCAATAAAAAGTAGTCGTAAAGTTCTACTGATAGCAACAGTGATGTCATCTTTTATTTGAACTTTTCATTCATAACTTTGCGTTTTAATATTACCGATTTTTGTCGGTAACTCAAAAAATAAGTTACAGAATTCCACTACTGATATTTTTTCTAATTTATAATCTGTTCCAGAACTGCAAGAATCTACTAATTTTTACTATTTTTTCCGATAACATAAAGGAAAAAATGTTATCGTAGTAAAAAATAGTAGCTTCTTGCAGGTTCTGGAACAGAGCATTATTTAAATCAAAACAAAAAACGCCCCGCTACATCACCGATAACTTGTTATCGACGCTTATTTGCTATCGCTTTACGTAGTACGATTTTTAAATTTTGTCGCAGAGACGATTGACTCGCGTCGCAATACGGAATTGACACATAAATGGTAATAATAATGCACTATTTTCCTTCCGCCCATTTTTAACACATCGAAATAATCGTCGGAGGCTCTATAAAGTATATACATACATATATTCTTGATCAGTAGTGCGATTCTCTAACTCATTTTTTGAGTTACCGACAAATGTCGGTAAACTTAAAATGCTTATAATTTCGGTAATTAACGATATTTTTGGTAAGTTAGCGACGAATAAAAAGTAGTTCTACCGATAGCAAGAGTGTTGTCAACATTTATTTGACATTTTCATTCATAATTTTGCGATTTCATTTTTTGTCGTTAACCCAAAAAAATGAGTTAGAGAATCGCACAAAAGCATACAATTTTAAGTCGATAAAACTATGTCCGTCTTTCCATCCGTCTGTTGAAATAGAGATACAGCTCGCAATATTTCAGATAAAGCTTTATAATTTAGTATAGAAGTCTCTATTACTCCTAGGATGTTTGGTATTGAAAATGGATTATATCAATCTCCACGTTTCGATGTACACCCCGGTACCCACCAATTTTCGGTATTTTAAAGGTCTTTGTCTCATTATCTTACCGAAATGGTGTGGTTGGGGTTACAAAACTTTCCCCCAGAAGGTTGTCAGTGCAGGTTGATGTTTTGATATAGCCCCATTTTTTGGATTTAGCGGCATTATCCTACCGCAATGGCTAAAGTTTTGTATCGGGTGATACAATAAGGGGTAATTTTTTCAACAGCCTTTTTCTTGACAGATCACGCGAGATTCGTGTCACGAGTTCATGTTATTTTTGTTTAGTACTGTTTGACATTTTATCATGGAAACGGTTACGCCTCTACAAACCTTTAAAAACGTTTAACTTAATTACGAAAATTCGGGTTATGTGGGGAGTGTGTTCCGAGCCTAATTTTGTTCAGTGATGAGGCACATTTCTGGCCTTATAGGTATGTAAAGAAGCAAAATTGCCATTGGGTAGAAGAGCAACTTAAAGAGATTCAAGAGCTGCCACTTCATCGAGAAAAAAATAACAGTTTGTCGGTCGGTGGAATCGTCGGTCCCTATTTCTTCAAAATGATGTCGGTTAGGACTTCATCGTCAATGGCGACGGTTATTGCGCCGTGATAACAGACTATTTGATGTCTGAAATTGAAGCTCGTAATCTCGGCGACATTTGGTTTCAACAAAACGGCGCCACTTCCCACACATTGTATCAATTAATGGATTTATTGAAAGAACACTTCGGTGAGCACGTTTTTGACCAGTCGATTGGCCACCATGATCGTCTCGTATCGCACCGTTGGACTTTTTCCTGTGAGAATACGTAAAGTCAAAATGGTATGCGGATAAAGCCGCTTCGATTCCGGTCTTGGGGAAAAACATCAGACGTGCCATTCGCCAGTTACCAGTCGAAAAACTTGAACGACCCATTGCAAACTGGACTCAACGGATGGACCGTCTGAGACGTAGCCTCGGCCAATATTTGTTAGACATAATCTGCAAAAATAAATGTCATCGAATGTTCTTTCAAATGATAGTAAACATTTGTCTTTCAATTTGACTTTTCTGTGTTTTTTTTTTTTTTTCTTTAAAGAAAGTAGGAACCTCTAAATGGATCACCCTTTATATAGTCCTTGTTGGGGGTTTAAAACATTGTCGCAGAGAAGGACGGTACTTTGCGATTTTCGGTATTTTGAAGTATTTACCCATATTAAAGGAAATGGCTACAATTTTGTATTTAGTTTCCATTGGAGGTACAACTATATAGGTCCACGTTTTTATATGGCCTCCATAGAACGCCAACTCCCGATTTGTTTCAATATAACTTATGGTGGAGGGTAAAAAAGATTGGCCGGCCGAACCTACGTTTTTAATTGTTTTACTTTTGCTCTGTTCCAGAACCTGCAAGAAGCTACTAATTTTTACTACGATAAAATTTTTTCCTTTATGTTATCGGAAAAATAGTAAAAATTAGCAGATTCTTGCAGTTCTGGAACAGACCATTTATTTCAATTTCAAGTTTATACGTTTAATACAGATACGTACATAAATTACGCTTTTTAGAAAGAAAGTCAACACAATCACGAATATTTCTCTAGGAATAAGTAAAATTCTTTTAAAATCAATATTTTTCAATCGTTGAAAATTACTAGTATTACCGGATTGACCCGAAACCATAGTGTTTCGACCAACCCAGCATCAAACCTATGCTTCTACGTATTTTTTATTCATGATTGGCCCGAGTATGTTAAACCACAGAGTGATATGTAAGTCTTCTTCCGGGAGGTAAGTAAGGGTTGGACTTGGCTTTTTGAACTGACAAATCTAACATCGACCAGTAATGCAATTGTCGAACTCTTTTTTCTTTACCTTCAAAAATCGGTAAACTTTAAATGTTTTTTATTACCGGTAACTAACAAAATTATTAGGTAAATTGGCGATCGAAAGTAGTCGCTAAAGGGGCCTAATTACGTGATTCGATTCGATCGATTATTTGATCGTGAAAAAGATTTCGACACGATAAAAAAGCGGCATGACAAGATTCGATCGAAATTGTTGATCGAATGTTTTGAGAGTAACCGGTAATCGAACTATGAAAACCTTTTTGTTCTTCAGGGAATATTATGAAGGTAGATGTCACAAATGTGTTTATTTGAAAACAAAAACTTAAAAACAAAATTATAAATGAAAAAATAAAAATATTTGTGGAATTTTTTGAACAATACATTGAATAATAATTTCGAAATGAAGTTGTGCCAAGGAAATAAGAAAATTATTAATGTTTGCAAACCTTTTAGACATTTTTGTAACAGGTTGCTAATACGTCTACCTTAATAATTCTCTCAAAATAAATGAGAGAATTGGTGGATTTTTTGCATTAGCCTCTCTGAGAGAGTATTTCCTTTGGTAAACAACGGCGGATGAAACGTTTAAAATGTATTTTATTAAAATATTAAATATTGCAGAAATGTTTATTTTTTTCAACTTATTTGTTACTGCAAACATTCTTTTTGGGTAAAGAAGGCAAGCATACATATGAACATATACAGTTAGTCAACTATATTATTGCAAACGATGAATTTTCACAAATTTTGATGTTTAGTTAGGAATTACTACAAGAAATTCGTTCAATAATGTTGGGTTTTTTGTAAATATCTGTTTATTTACTTGTTAATGACAACATCAAGCCAACAAATTCAGAAATCGGACGGAAATAACAAAAACAACGGTCAAAAAGGATAGGTACCTGGTTTTTGTGGTGTCAACTAAATAATTGCAAAATGAATGAATTTGCAATAAAATCGTGGGATTTCCCCCCGATTTTTTTCCAGTTAAGCATTTTTATGATTTATATTGTATGTGGACATGTAGATCTATAATTTTTGATCATAATCAGAAAAAGCGAAAGTCAGGTAAACGGTTTCGGAAAATATGCTACATTTGGTCTATTCCAATAGTAATAATGGTAAATCCAAAAGAGAAATCATTAAAGTCACCTCTCGTAAGCTAGAAGTGTATACAACATAATTTACCGCACCGAGAAAGAAGCCAGGCTCAAACTGAAGTCGTTACATGGCTGGCCCAAAATAGTAACCACACCAATTGACAGGAGAATGATTAAAGAAATGGATGAAAGAGCCCAAAGCAGCACCAGAAAATTGCATTATTTAATTAAAAAGGATTTTGGAGTAAGTGTGTTACATGGAAGAGTCAGAAAAGTGCTACATAATAATAAGCACTCATCTCGAGTGACTAGGTAAAAACCATTGCCCTCCCACAGCACAATATATAGAAACTATTCAGACTTGTTACAGACAACTTTTCACGCCATCTTTAGTATCGGCATGACGATATATTTTCTGGTGAGACTAAAATTATGCTGTACTATCACGTTGGGTCTCAAAAAGTGTTGCGAAAGCCCCTTACATCCATGGAAAACCAGAATTTCAGGTATGTCACAGAAACGAATTCCGACCGAAAGTGGAATTAATTCCGTATTTAGCTTCTTCAGAAAACGAAAAACGAAGACTTTTTCGGAATGAAACCACTTTTGATTTTGCAAACGGAATTGTATTTTTATTTTTTTTTTTTTTAAATTTGCCATTAAAAACACTCTGAAAACACTTAGAAATAATAAAAATGTTGTTTTATTAACAAATTTATATTTAATATCTTATTAAACAAAATAATGAAGTTTTCCGGTTTCACAAAATCGATCGGAATCAGAAGAAGCTTAAACAAAAACGATCGAAATGAAATTACGGAATTGAAACCATTCCGATCGGAATCTGTGACATGCCTGTTTAATACATATTGTAAATTTCGGAAAACTGTCATTTATGCTATGGGGTTGTATACCAAGCAGATTTTTGAGGAAATAATGACAGAGGAAGTTCATTTAGATGTTTCAAAACAGGATTTAACCAAAAGCGTCAAGAAATTTAGGCCTTTTGGCCCTGAAAATTCAAACAAATTGCAATAGAAGTACTACCAAGACAACGCCCCTAAGCATAAATCTAATTTATGTAAGACTTGGTTGTTATACAACAGTACCAAAGTCATTTACACCCCGTTCCAATGTCTAGATATTAACCCCATCGACAATTCATGGGTACACCAGAAAGAACAAGTTGGGGATAGGCCGCCCTCCAACCTGGGGGACTAAATAAAATGCAATAAAGAAGAATGGCAAAAATACCATTGGAATACGACATTCCGAAACTTATTTATTAAATTCAGGGACGTTTACGAGCTGTTACTGATGTCCAAGGTGGGCATACGAAATATTAGAACCAACTTTTCGAAAAATACCGTGAAAGACTGAAAAGTTGTGAATTTTGCAATTATTTCGTTGACAGTGCAAATAATGAGTTGTTCTCATTTTTGTTAATTTTAAGAAAATGTTTAGTGAAATTTAGCGACTTTTTATTTTTTTATATTAATAAACATCTGTAAGAATTATACTGTTAACAAAAATGTTAAAAATTATATTTATTTATACCAGTAAAATGATGTTTTATTTTAAATTTTGTAATAATTTTGGTTTTGCAATAATTAAGTTGACTAACTGTATTTACATACATACATATGTATTTATTTTAATTCTAACCCAGTTGTTCAATAAATAGCAATTGTCTACTTTGACATAGGCATGTAACTAGTTACTCATTGGTCCTAGTTACTTTACACCCAAAAATGGCACACAAAATAGCCTATAGCCTGCTTTTGTCACTGGAAATAGGCTTTCCTACCTATCATGTCAATTCACTAGTTACAAGTAATGCGGCGTGTAATATATTGACTATTTTATAGACTACCGATGAATAGTGTAATCGACAATGTTTCTCTCTTGTAATCTCTTTTCAACATTATTTCATTTTTTAACAAAGTAGAAAAAAATATTCTGTCATTTTGTTTGTTCATAATTAAAAAAAAACTTATTGATGCGTTTGTGGTGAAAAAGTGAAGATGCAAAAAAGAACGTGTTACGAGCTAAATCATAGAAACGATGAATAATTTAAGAAAAATATTTATAATATATATGTGGTAAGTATTGCTACATATCTTGACACAATTCATTATCGCGTTATTTCATTAAACTTCTATACATTTTATTCCAGGAACTTTTGAATGATCTGAAGAACCCACAAGAAAATCATTCCAAGGACCAAATAAACATAAATCGCTGTATCAAGTAGTCATACACTAGTTCCAGTATCAAGGATCAAGATCTGTATGTATACAAGATTATATTGTCCTTTATAAAATATATTCACTCCATGACTGACTTCAAGTTACTAGTATTTTTGGCTATAATTTCTGACTACCGAATTGACTGGTTACTGGTAATGCAGTGAGGGGACAATTGTCCTTCACATGACTATCGAATTGGGTGGTTACTGGTAATGCAGTGAGGGGACAATAGACCCCTTCCTATGACATCCCCATGTTAAATTCACCAGTCTATAACATTGCGAGTAGATTGGGTGGTAACTAGTGGTGTTTACCAGTAGCCAGCAAAATTGCTAGTTATTCCCTAGTTACCCGAACAACTGGGAATTTTATCACAATTTCCCAAATTCTCTTGTTATTTTGTGTAAAAAAAATGGTGACAATTATTTACTAATTTCCTTTTTCTTCCAGAAACCGACAACAAACAACAATTTTTACATTTTAAAGAAAAATACAATAAGAAATCTTTAATTTTGTTTGTTTACGATAGGCAATTTGGCTACGAGAAATTACTCGCAAATTTATGTTCAATTACTCAATAACGAATGTTGTAGTCCCAACTTTGAGTACTCGGTCGAAACAACTCGATATCGAATCACATAATTAGGCCCAAAGTCATTGCTGTCAACTTTTAGTCCCAATTTACATTGGGCGAGTTTACTTGCGGCAATTGTCATTTTGTAGGAGAGAGAGGTGAGGCATATGGTAACCCTTTGCCTCTCAGCACCCTCTCTCACCTACAAACTGACAATTGCCGCAAGTAAACTCGCCTAATGTAAATTGGGACTTATATAAACATTTCATTCATATGGTCTGTTCCAGAACTGCAAGAATCTACTAATTTTTACTATTTTTTCCGATAACATAAAGGAAAAAATGTTATCGTAGTAAAAAATAGTAGCTTCTTGCAGGATCTGGAACGGAGCAATAATTTTGAGTTTTTTTCACTGAATTTTGTCGTTACGGCAAAATGAGTCAGATAATCACTTGTTTACCTTACGTGTCAAATTATGGAGCATGGCAGCTCAAAACAGCGTTTTTTCACACGAAAGAGAAAAAACACCATTTAAGAGAAATTAGGAAAGAACTATTTCTGGAAGTTTCTTTCGACGATTCATTCACTTTTGCACTTCAGTATCCACTAAAACAACGATTTCCCTCATTAAACAATTAACAATTTAAACGAAAAATATGCACTTATTTCTGTTTCATTAAAAACCGAAAGAGAATTTATGGTGAAACATTTCACAGTTCTGAGCAGGGCTGTTATGGAGACAACTTTAGATAATCAGATCGATATTTATCATTGAATCAGTCGATGTATCGTTATAAAGTTTCATAAAAGTTTGTGTTGTCGAACAGAACAGATGTTTTATCTCCCCTATTATAAACATCCCCAGCAAAATGTTCGATGCCAAAGATGCCATTCAATCATGGGTGCAAGTGATCTGGCCATGCCATCTTTTTAGCATCTTCATCGATGAATTTTATATGAGCGTGGACCCCAAAAGATGCTATTAATTTTTGGATCCAAAACATGTCATTTACACCAATGCTTTGACATGTCATTTTCACCAATGCTTTGACATGTCATTTTCACCAATGCTTTGGCATGTCATTTTCACTATACATTTGCAATGACATCATTACGACGAGAGTTTTAACAACGTTGGTTGTGATTTCGAGTCTCCGACAACATCAAGAGTCTCTGACAATTAATCTTATACATATATTTATATTTGTATATTTAGAAAAAAATTTATAAATTTTATTCGGTCGATAGATCTTGTCAATATATATTTTCGGCTGGGACGTACCCGGTTATTCGTTTATTTGAATAAAAAACACCATAGAGCCGGTTATTATGATCCGGTTCACTTGATATGGGTATCATATGAAAGCTTATGACAATACCTATGGAATGTTATATGGGTTCCTTCCTATAACCGGTTCCACATATATATCTATACTTATAAAAGAGTTCAGTAATGATGACTCACTGGCTGACTGATTCATAATCAACGCCCTGGCTAAACGGCTGGAGCTAGAATCCTGAAATTTTCAGAGAGTGTCACTCTTGGTCCCAAGGTGTCAGATAAGGCTGGATTTTTGGAAATTCGAACTAGAACGGTACTAGAACTAGAATATGGTACCCTTAGTATTAGGCAAACGCGAAGAGCTAGAATTCTGAAATTTGGAATGAGGTTCACTGAGAGTTAGAAAGGTGTACCAAAGGGTTTTTGGAAATTCGAACTATAAGTGTACGAAAAGTACTAAATGTTACTAAATTTAGTACCATTTGGTATTACGTGAACGGATAGAGCTAAAATCTTGAAATTTGGAATGAAAATCAAGTTTTAGAAGATGAGTTGATATAAGAAAGTGGTTTTGAAAATGTGTACTCATGTGTACGAATAGTACTAAATTTGGTACAATTTGAATTTGGGCGAACCGATAAAGTTGGAATTCTGAAATTTGGAATTACTATTACTGTTGGAGTGTAGGTTTGAGATATAGAGGTAGTTTTCGAAATTCGTACATATGGATACGAAAGGTACTAAATAGTACCAAATGGATCGGATTTGGGGAAACGGATGGAGCTGGAATCCTGAAATTTAGAATTAGGATTACTGTCGGAGTGTAGGATAGAAGTATTTTGGAAATTCGTACTTTTGGGTACGAAAAGTACTAAATGGTACCAAATTTGGTACAATATGAATTTAAGTGATCGGATAGAGCTTGAATAGTGAAATTTGGAATTAAGATTACTATTGGAGTGTGGGATTGGGATACTTTTGGAAATTCGTACTTATGGCAACGAAAAGTACTAAATTCGTACTTGTGGGTACAAAAAGTACTGAGTGGTACTAAATTTGGTACAATAGGGATTTGGGTGAACGGATCGAGCTGGAAACCTGAAATTTGGAATTCAGATTACAGTTGGAGTATAGGATTGGGGAAGTTTCGGAAATTCGTACTTATGTGTATGAAAAGTACTAAATGGTACTAAATTTGGGACAATTGGGATTTGGGTGAACGAAAAGAGCTGGAATCTTCAATTTTGGAATTAAGATTACTGTTGGAGTGTAAGATTGAGATAAGTTTGGAAATTCGTACTTATGGGTGGTAAAAGTACTAAATTTGGTACAATTTGAATTTGGACGAACATGAACAGTTGGAATTCTGAAGTTTGGATTTAAGATTACTGTTGGAGAGTAGAATTGAGGTGGTTTTGGAAATTCGTGTTTATGTGTACGAAAAGTACTAAACGGTACTAAATTTGGTACAATTGTGATTTCGGAAAATGAATGGTGCTGGAATCCTGAAATTTGGAATAAAGATTACTGTTGGAGTGTAGGATTGAGGTAGTTTTGGAAATTCGTACTTATGGTACGAAAAGTACTAAACGGTACTAAATTTGGTACAGTTGAGATTTGGGTTAACATATAGAGCTGGAATCCTGAAATTTGATATTACAATTACTGTTGGAGAATAGGAATGATTGAATGGTAGTTTTTGAAATTCGTGCTTATGGGAACAAAGAGTACAAAATGGTACTAAATTTGGTACAATTTTGATTTGGAAGAACGGATTGAGCTGGAATCCTGAAATTTGGAATTAAGATTACTGTTGGAGTGGTGGATTAAGGTAGGTTTCGAAATTCCTACTTATGTGTACGGACAGTACTATTTATTTAGTACAATTTGGGTTTGAGTGAACGGATAAAACTTGATTCCTCAATCTTAGACTGAGGGTGAGGAAAGGGTTCTTATAAACTATGAGTGTACGAAAAGTACTAAATTGGATTTGGGTAAATGGAAATCCTTAAATTTGGAATTGATATTACTAGGACTAAAGTAATTTTGGAAATTCGTACTTAGAGTACAAAAAGTATGAAATGCTACAATAGAGATTTAGGTAAACGGATAGACCTGGAATCCTGAGATTTCTGTTGGAGTGTAGGATTGAGGTAGTTTTGGAAATTCGTACTTATGGGAACGAAATGTTCTAAATGTTACTAAAGTACTTAATGGTATTCCATTTGTTGTTGGGTGTAGGGACAGTGCTGGAATCTGTATTTTTTAGATTTAGGGTGAGTATTGGTGTGTAACGTTGGTCTCGCTACGGCTGATATTTTTGAAAATCGAAATAAAGGTGTACGAACAGTACTAAAATAAAAATAAATATAGATTAAAACTGGTAATAGTGCAACAAAATTTTCAGTGTTCTCCATTATATGATAGTTTATTTATGTTTTATATCCTTTCCGCATACGAAGTAGCGGGCACTTTGCTAGTAAAGATATATAAAAAAACGCTTTTAACCACGTTTTTTTATAAAAATATTAAAAAATAAAAATAATCTATTATGGAGTACATCCAAACGCAGTTTGTAGCCTACACTATAACCTTTCCAACGCTATCCCATTCGCAGCGGTACCTTATATGGAACCGAAGAAATTGCACTTTGAGCATTTATTCCAATGTTTTTTTTTTTTAATGTTTTTCCTATACTTTAGAGTTTTTCTAGACTGCAGACCTTCGGGCGGGGCTTAACCTCTGAAGTATGTCCAAAAACCGGCTACGCGGTCCAAAGTTTTCCTACATCCAAGTTTTTCCGGTACTTTAAAGTTTTTCTAGTTGTTTTTTTTTTTTTTTTGCTATAGCCTAATGTACATTTGTCCATAATATAATCAAATTTTTAACGGTATTACAGTGTGTAAAATTTGCATCAAATCAGCCGTTCCGGAAATATGCAATTTTTATTTAATACTTCATTGGGGCGAATTAAAAATACAAAATGAAATAAGATGCCATGCAAATCGGAACTTGGTTGTAAACATAAAATGAAAATAAACATGATTTAAAACATACGCTTTTTTATTTTTTTACTTTTTCACTTAAGTAAGACAATTCTTAATTTAATCTTATCTAAAGAAATTTAGTTTAAAACTATTAAAATCAGTGTGCTAAAATAATGAAAGAAATGTATTTTAATGATGACGAGTTTGTTTTTGTGTATTAAATAAAAAACGTTCTGTTTCATTATTAAGATTAGAGTTACAAAACTTCTTAAATGGCCATACATAAAAAACGTATTTTTTTCTATCAAACTAGATTAGTATACACAATTAAAATGTACTGAGTGAATGAATAAATGTTAAGAAATAAATATTCCATTTAAATAAATGGGAATCTTGTTTACTTTAAAAGTTCACAAACTACAAAAGCATTAATTTGACGTGGAAGAGAACACGTTCACCGACAATTACTTTTTTTAATTTAAAATTTAAAAGAAAATGCAAGAAACTGTACAAGAGGTTAATGGGTAGGTATATGAAATTATTTGTTAAAATATGTTTATTCTTCTTTTGCTTTTTCACTTTTTTGTAACTATAAAACAGATTTCGAGAGAATGAAAAGAATTTTACATGTTCGTGCCAAATGCATAATTACGTAGGTCTCCTTTTTCTGATTGTTTTTTTATATATATTTTATATTTAAAATGTCCCTGTAATTTATAGAGGAAATATATTACTATAGAGTATGTTATTATGTTTTGTTTAATGTGGAAAATCTTTTTTCTTTGATAAGTCCATATTTACATTAATGTAAATATACATTAATATAAATATGGTCTACTATACAAATACAAGAAATTTTATTTATTAATTTAAATTGGAATATTGCATTCCAAATACATATAAGCTTTATATAAATGTCCCATTTTTTAAATTCTCAATTATTTTCGATAGGAATCACAATATTTGTAACATTTTTAATAGGAATCACAGAGACTGCATGTTCAATTTCAAAAGGATCTCTGAACGAGTATTAGGCTGGACTAGGGCAAAAAAAGTTGTCGAGGAGGTACCAATTGTAGTGTACGTATATATTTATTTTATCTATCTTACATATTTGAAAGATATTTACGACTTACAAAGTTTACTCTCTTCGAGAGTTAGGCTGAGAGCCATTCAGATAGACCTCTCTAAATCGGCTCCAATTCGTGTAAAATAAAGTTCGTTCAGTCATATATTTGGTCTATAGCCGTATGGGAGTATACAAAAACTCAAATTTGTTTGACGGCTGTAGGGTTTGTATGAGTTTCCGACGTCCTTAACTCTGCATGCGAAGACTCCCTAAAAAAGAATTATATATATACAAATGCCTCAAATCCAGTCATCAAAGACCATGATAAGGGGAATTGCCAGCAGAATATTAAACTGAGAGATCGAAGACCGGATATGCTTATACATACCACACTCTAATTTTTACCCTATGAACTAAGAAAAAGACAATTTTTGGCGGCTGTAGGAGGAACTTTCAAGGCCTTTATGGCGAGAAGTATGGATTTACAGGGTTCGGTTAGAGGACTGTGTCAAGTTCCCACTTCGCCTCAATAAACTCAGTAAGCTCTACGTAGAGGAAGCGGTAAGAATTTTGCAAAACGCACCTGGTTGTAATGTATCGAAGTCAATCTGACTGGCAACCTCACGGCGTAGAACTTCGTCCCTTCTCTCACTACGTAAATCAGAATCTCTGAGGATGTGGATGTGACTGAAACAATCGAGCTCCTTCTCTGTCGGTGTCCTAGACTGTCAGTCTAAAGACATAGACTGTTTGGTGTGTTTGAGATGGTATCTCACAAAAAAAAAAAAATTACAATCTCCGCTTGTGATGCAGCCAGATAGAAAGCCGGATTTGAACCTAACATACGTATATATGTATGTTGGGTATAAATCAGCTCATGTGCCAAGATATAAAAAATCCCAAAATTATGCGATATTGTAATATAGAAGAATACATGGATGTGACACAAGAAAATGTTTAATACTGAATATCTCACGAATATTGAGTACTCTCCCGTTTTATTAAAAAGAATTATGGAGGAACATTTGTTATTTGTTACCTCAGGTAGATTGTATTAGTTGTTGAAAACAGACTTACCAATTCACCTTGGTACGAAATAAGTCCAGTTCATAGAACATTCTCCCAGTTCGAAATGTCTGTCTTTAAGCAGTTTTAAACAGAATAAATGTTCTTTTCATATTATAAATATGAATTTTCAGTGATTATTATTCGTGCAACAAAACGATTACTGAGTTAATAATCCCAAGAAACAGACAGATGGGACAGATACAAAAGTATTAATTTGAATGTACAATTATTTATTTATTTTTTTATAAATTTGCAGTTTATCAAATTTATTTATGTCTGCGTAACATTTCAATTGATGTCAACAAATATACTTACATACATATGTACATTAGGGATATAACTTTTTGCACTTTTTTGCAGATATCGAAAATACCACCACATACCCGTGTAGAGCATAAAAAACTATTATGAAATAAGGTGTAATTTTTTCTCTATCGCGAAAAAAGTTTCCGCACCAAATGCATTGAAGTTCAGTAATGCATTTTTTAATTTTATCTGTTATAACAACATGTTTGCTTTTCATTAAAATTTTTATTTTTTTGTAACCTAATTTAAAATCATTATCAAAGCGTTCTGGACCAATTTGTTCTCAAATCGCGCCATTTCGGACCATATTAAGATTTTTTGACACTATTGCAATTTTTGGTTTTTCTTTATAAACTCATGAATTTTATGTTTATATTTATTGTACCTATCGGAAAAGAGAATATGGTGTCATTTTCAACAAACTCGCGTAAGTTACAGACCGTTTTTAATGACTTTGCCTGTGAGAAATGTATTTTTGTCTATAAATATTTATTCAAACAAAGCAAATTTAAAATTATAAGTAGAAAAAATATCAAAAGGGTTTTAGTAATTGCGGTCGGTGCTGAAACTTTTTCCATCGAATCGATCTTAGAAACGCGTTTTCATTATTACGACAAAATTCCCCACATGATACTGGTGTTGTATTTTTGAAGAAAACAAATACAATTCTCACAGGCAAGGTCAACAAAAACAGCCTGTAACTTTCGCGAATTCGTTGCAAATGACCCCATATTCTTTTGTCCGATAGGTACAAAAAATATAAACATAAAATTCGCGAGTTTATAAAGAAAAACCAAAAATTGCAATAGTGTCAAAAAATTCTAATATGGTCCGAAATGGCGCGATTTGAGAACAAATTGGTCCAGAACGCTTTGATAATGATTTTAAATTAGATTACAAAAAAATAAAAATTGTAATGATAAGCAAATATGTTGTTATAACAGATAAAATTAAAAAATGCATTTCTGAACTTCCATGCATTTGGTGCGGAAACTTTTTTCGCGATAGAGAAAAATTGACACCGTATTTCATAATAGTTTTCCATGCTCTACACGGCTATGTGGTGGTATTTTTTTGGTTATAGCCCTAATGTACATATGTATGTATATAGTTTCCAAATTTTAACTCATAAAAAATATGTATGCAAATATGATAACAATTTTACAAAAAAATTTAAGTTTTTCGAAATGCATGCCCAGGGAAATTGTTTATAAAAATATGGCCACTTTCACGAAGGAACAAAGAGAATTTTCTCAAGTATCAAAGATATGCAGAATATATTTTACTGCCTACAGCAGTACTGAAATATATATTTTCAAAATTCCAAAGAGTTTCCACATTAAACAAAAATAATTATCGCATAGATTCTTCCTTGAATACTATTCTAACACACAGTACCGAAATAAAATATTTCTTTAAAATACAAAAAATAAACGTTCCAAACAACGAAAAACTTTGTATTCGCTTAGACAATCTACGACGGTGGTAAAGGTGTTAGTTTTGCCATATATGTTGTTGTGGCATTTTCAGTAGGATGCACTATTATCGGTGTGGCTGTCGCATAATTTTGTACATATATTGTGGTTGGGGGCGTCGGCGCAGGAGGCGGTTGAGGATGATGTGAGTGCGGATGTGTATGTGGTATTAAATTGTGAGATGGTGGTGTTGGCATTTGATTATCACATGTTGCTGCATTGGCTTGTAGTATAGCTGCTGCTGCTACTGTATTTGTTAGGCAGGGGGCTGATGATACCGCCGTGGACACTGATATAGATGATGTAGCATTTGTTACATGCGAGAGCGGTGGAACGGCTGTTGTTACACTGGCCGTATGATGATGCAAATGCATTGGTATTATGGGTAATCCCGCTTCAGCTGTGGCCACCATTGTCGCAGATTGTGCCGAAGACGTTGACATTGAATTCTATATTGAGTTAAAATTAATACTCTGTAGATTCATTGCAGCTGCTGGATTAACATTGATAGTACCAGATCCGGCACCACCGCCGGCTCCAGTTGCATCAATGTAACGTTGGCGGGACATGGAGTGTAAACTGGCTGGAAAATCCATGTGGCGGGTATCTAGGAAACTCATCACACCCATTGTGGGGTGAGTTGTTGGACCTCCTGTGGCGCCTGTATGATGCGGAGTACACATAAGTGAAGGTGTCGGCGTGTCCGATGTCGGTGGAATTTGCATGTTGAGAGCAGCTGTTTGTGCTGCTGCTACCGCTGCAGCCATATGATCATAGTTTTCATTCGTATCGTCTTGGGCATTTTCTGGCGGAGTGGGGGAAGGTGAGAGATTTGGCTCTTGTTTAACAACTCGAGACTTTATGCTGGGCCTTGATACGGGATAACCTCGTTTTTTATACTCTAACCACAGAGTACGATTGTTGACACCATAAAGTCGCGCTGCTTTACAAAAGCCAATACCGCCCGCTCGTACAGCCTCAAGGGCCCTAATGAAGTTTTCATCACCTTGTGGATTAACTGAACGTTTTCGTTTTATATTGGCATTATTAGCATTATTCGCATTATTGTTTCCCGCCATATTATTGCCGCTGCTAGTTGCTGACGCATTGGCTGCCGGTGAGGCGGAGGGTGATGGTCCATGGCTGTATACCGATTGAACCATATTACTGTCATTGGGTGAGGGTGGAGACATATTTTGGGCTGCCGCAACAGCAGCAGCTGCCGCCGCGTTTGTATAACCCCCACTCACGGTAATTATTTGCGGCGAATAAGCAGAATTTTGTTGATGTTGCTGTTGGAACTGCTGCAATTGTTGTAAGTGTTGCTGCTGTTGTTGACTGTTTACAGCGTCTTGCTGTTGTTGCTGCTGTTGCTGACGTTGTTGGTGTTGTTCGCTACTCGAACTGTTGTTATTGTTGGCATTGGGATTTTGATTGTTGTTATTGCCAATTAAATTGGTGGGACAGGATGGCATCGAAAAGCGTGAATAATTAGATTCAACAACCGTCCATTGTAAACCTGGGAAGGGGAGAGAGAAGAGAGTTGGTGGTGAGAAAGTTTGTTTTTCCATCATCAACAAAAATGAAAGAGAGCCATTTGAATTTTTTAGTAATAGTAAAAGTTTACTTGCAAAAAACTACTTTAGAGCATTCCAATTAACTATAATAATTGTTTGTTTAATTTTTATTTAACAATTAATAAGAAAATTTAAAAACTGTTTTGATTTTCTTCATTTTTTGAGAAAGAGAGAGTTTGAAGAATTTTAATGGTTTTAAATATTTACTAAAAAAGACTGTTTTAAATTATACATCAAAAATAAGGAAAAAAAAAACAAGTTTTTAACTGAAATTAGTTAGATTCAAAATCATTTATTTAAAGGACTCTGTGCTATTTTTAGCTCTCTCCTGTTCCCAAGTTTATTTTATATACGGTTTCAAAAGCTGTTTTTATGGAGGTTGAAACAATTTGTAATTCACGTCATCATTTTAATTTTATTGCACTTAATGTTTAATTAAACAATTTAATTTTGTTAGAATATACACAAAAAAAAAACGTTTACAATAAATTATATCAATTACAAGACTAAAACATTGGTGCTTCGATTTGATATCACGTTTTAATTTTTTAAACACATACTTCCAAAATAATACAAAAAATACAACTTAAGAGAAAAGGGGTTAATGTAGCGAAACGCAGTGATTGTTCTTGATTTTAACAGGCGAGACATTTTATAGCTACAGAGTTATGCAAAAAAGTATTTTTTTTTAATTTTAAAGAAATGATATTCATGAAATTGCAATAATATTTATTTAAATGTTTATAAGACTCTAAAAACTCATTATGAATATAAAATATAACAATAATGATTTGTTTAACCTTACCCTGAGTGCGAAAAATATGTATGTAAAATAAGTAAAATATAAAGAAGTTTGATGCATTTGGTGACGTTAAATGACAAGGTGATTACTATGTATTATTAATGATGCGTACTGACCGTTTTTAAAGTTCAAAAGTATGACTTTAAATATAACTCGCAAACGTGTCTAGCCATATCTTTTGCCCATATATCGCCAGATATATTTCATACCTAAAAACTATAGATTTCCCGGAATAGAGTACACTTTAATACTGACCGGGAATATAAGTGACAGATATACATACATACATATTAGAATTATACGACATACTGCTACATCAACAATACTATAATTACCATATATTCACATAAACATATGTACATATGTAAATAATTTTACGACATTAGTAGACATCGAATTTTTGCATATTTTTGAAATTTGAACCAATTGTAATTATGTTATTATTAGACAGCGGAATTTTATGCAACCCACATTTTTGGTCCAATTCATGTCAAATTTTGGGACTGGGCATATTTTTGGCTTCTGATTGAATTGCAATCGAATCGAGACATATGACATATACAAAATGCTTACATTTTGCATATGTAAAAAATAATATGTGCATATGCATTTTATATATTTTATTTATTTATTATTCGTACATTGTAATGCCAATAAGTCAAATAGACCCAAGGTAGCATCACCATTAATACAATCCCAGCAAAATTTGAAGGAAGGGGTTCCATGCGATGACGTGATTTCATGGCATCTTTTGCATTGGTTCAAACAAAGTCGTGAAAAATCCGATCTTTTCATTAGCATTTGAAACAATGCAAAGGAAGTCGTGAAAGATCCGATCTTTTCATCAGAATTTGAACCCATGCAAAGGAAGTCGGGAAAGATCCGATCTTTTCATCAGCATTTGAACACCCAATATATATGAAATTTGTGTTTTATTTATACACATTTTTCTAAATATATAAGATTAATTATTTACAAAAGGCTTGATGTTGTCGGAGACTCGAAATCACAACCAACGTTGTTAAAACTCTCGTCGTAATGATGTCATTGCAAAGGGTTGGTGAATATGACATGCCAGCATTGGTGGAAATGACATGCCAAAGCATTGGTGAAAATGACATGTCAAATCATTGGTGTAAATGACATGCTTTGGATCCAAAAATTAATAGCATCTTTTGTCCACGCTCACATAAAATTCATCGATGAAGATGCTAAAAAGATGACATGCCAGATCACTTGCACCCATGAATGAATGGCATTTTGCTGGGATAATTAAGCTTATACACATGACCAGATAATAAAATCATTCACTATTCCGTATAATTCAAATAATTTAACAAAAATCTATATAGCAAATTCAAAGTACATATAAAGAAAAGTCAAAAACCCAGGAATGTTTTGGCTTCCCAGCCAATAAAAACCAAATAAATTAAAAAGTTAAACCCCATGTTAACAATTCGTAAAATCTTATCTAAACACTGTTGACTAGTGCCAGATATAATATCGATGCAATATGCAATAGTAGACATCAACACCGTATGCGCGAGCTGCCTCCTCACAAAAAGGTAAATAAAATGTCGTACAATGCAGTTTACGCAATATAAAGATGACTTTGGGGAACAAAGCATCAATATGAGCACTAAACTCAAGCTTGTGATCAATGTATACACCCAAGCATTTAACTTATTCACTACTTCCACAATATTGTCATTCATATAAATTGTAAATAGATGGCTACTCTGCCGAATAGAACCAAATAACAGTGATTTTGTCTTGCTAACGCTAACAATGAAATTATTCTGCTCCACCCAATCAATTAAAGTTGAATTTAAAGTTGAATTTATAACAGGTAGTAAATACGCGGCGTTAGGAGAGTGGAAAAACAGGTGGATATCATCAGCGTATATAAATGGAGAACATACATTCATATCAATAGAGGCATTGACATCATTGATGTACAAGATAAAAAGCAAAGGACCAAGAACGGATCCTTGCGGAACTCCACTGCTAAGTATTCACTACATAGTTTTTGAATGAGAGTAGCATAGTCTACTCTGTCAAACGCTTTAGACAAATCAAGTGAAACCAATTCGCCATTATTACCCATATCTACAGCCTCTCTAATTGTCTCAGTAAGATGCAAAAGGTGAGACACGGTACTGTGACCACGTCTAAATTCATATTGAAACGGATTTAGTAGTTTTAGATTTTCAATGAAGTTTAACATCTGCTTCTTCATAAGATGTTCACAAATTTTTGAAAGTGAAGGTAGAATACATATTGGACGTAAATTGTCCACCGAGGATAAAACCTTTGCTTTGGGTATAGGAACTACTCTGGCAACCTTCCATGCTGCCGGAAAAACGGAAGTCGTAAATATTATAGAAATGAATTAAATAATTCAATATATAGGGATATATAACTTTAATAAAAGGAATAGGAATACCATCCGTACCCAACGCCTGGGATTTAATGGAATTCAAAGCATTAAAAATGTCTTCCTCAAAGACACAATCAAAGGAAAAAAAGGATGCTCACCTAAGTACCCAGATAAATCTACCCTATCAACAACTGGGACAGATACAGACTGAACAAATGAGTCGTTTATCTCATCAACATCAAACTGACCACCAACATTTCCCGAATGGTCACCAACTAAACCGCCAGATCGCAAACTACTCGTATGCAACAAATATTTCAATAACAAACAACTTCTAATGCGGATTTTATGAAAGTACAGACCCCGTCGACAAAAACCATATATGGGTTTTGTGTTGTTAGATGGGGTTCAGATTTTATGGCATCGTCTAAACATGGCTAAATATTGTTTTTTTACAGCAAATCGAGGCAATATCTCTAAAACCAATTCGAATCTTGTTTAATCCTCTGAAGCAAACTTGTAGATAAGAGCTTGACGAAAATATTTAGAGAAATAATCAACTCGAGAAACTGCATTTATTGCCTCAAAATTCATGATATATCTGAAAACTCCATTATTTTGTATATTTCGCACCATATCTCCAAAACTGTTACATTATTCGTTGATTTATCTATGGAAAAATATGTTATTCACAAGTCTTCAGAACATTCAATTCTTGTAAAATGCCTCCTCTATCAAGCCGTTTCTAGCATATTTTTTAAATACAATTTGATAAATATATCCACAATGCATTGAAATTCCAAATATGAAAATAAAAAGACAGTGTGAACATTGTTTGAAATATATTTTGGAGAAAGCATGGTGCAAGAAAGAAGGTGATACAATAATACGTCTTCATTTGCTGTCAAAACAAAATTTTAGTCAAAAATAAATTACAAATATTTATTTAAGCTTCGGGAAGAATTGTTTGTTTTGTTACCGTTTTCTTTTACATTTTGTGTATATTTCGCGCAACAAATGTTGACAGCAAATGAAGACTACGGTCTGAATTCGCCTTTTGGATCACCTTGTTAAATTCACCTTGGTAGAAAGTATAATATGAAATACCGACTAAACAACATGAAATAAGTAGTTTAGAGTTTCAGAATGTTCTGAAAAAAATACTGACCACATTATTTGTAAAATTTTTGCGAAAGGTTAGTTGGTTCGACTCCTGACTAGATTTCCAGAAATTATGTAGACATTCATATATTTTATCGATTTTCACCCGCTAGATGGAGGTTTTCCTAGTTCATCTGTTAATATTGCAGAAGGCCACAAAGCAAAATTCTTATTAGTTTTTGAGATACAGCCTCGAACAATGGGAAAAAGGATTGCTTTAACCCGGTTTAGATGAGGCTGTAAAATCCAAACCCGATCTAACAATGCAAAACCCAAGTAGGGTTTTTGTAGTCTTAATATGTTCTTTCAGAAAATGTCAATTATAAGTTGTTTGCATTTTCAGTGTTGCACAGTGTAATAGGTACAAAAATGTTATTGAGGAACAATACTTTGGTAATTCCCCAAGAAACCATAGATTTGTTAATTTTTGCAAGTAGTAGAAAATTCTTAATTTAGTCCGAATTTGTTATAAATCGCAACAAAACTTTGTATATTTTGACAGAATATTGTTTCGAGGACCAACAGCAAGAGATTTATTTACACAGAAAACCGTAAAGTTTATATTGCCATAAAAAAAATTACATTTTTTCTATGTTGGTATTTGCAATACATTTGTTGTCTAACTGTATATCAGTGTACATTTTGATATGGGGCCCATAGAACGGCACCTCCCGGTTTTGGTGTTTCGAAAAGCTAAGCTTCATTATCACTCCGAAATGACTGAAATTTAGTATTTAGTACTTGTTTGGGCAACAAATCTTTCTCCCAGAAATTTGTCAATACGGATTTACATTTTGACATAGACCCCATAGAATGATACCACCCAAATTTCGAACTACCGAAACTATGGTATATAGTATTCATTGGAGATATACTACATACCTGCAGAGAATTGTCGTTATAGGCACACAATTTGACAACTTGATTTTTAAGGTATCTGCCTCGTTATTAAACTCTAAGGCCCATACATATATACGGACGTATACCCAGGGCGTGTGTGGTGAAAAAAGTAGATCACATGTATTCTTAGGAGAACTACCGAAATACGTCGAGCGTATACTTTTTGTAAGTTGATAATGATAGCCCCCTATAGAACGTACCTACCGCTTTTTGATACTTTTGAGTTTTTAGCGACAGTACCTAACCAAAATTTTTGAATTTTAATATTTGGTCTTCATCGGTGAAAAAAAACGTTCTTGAAGAGAATTGTCGGTACACGTCTACATTTTGATATAGCCCCTGTGTTGCCGAATTTAACGATTTATTGGCACAAAATAAGAAAACGATTATTTGACGGTTTTATGCCCTGAAATGACGATTTTCACGTTAGCCAAAATTGCATGAAATAAAACAGTATAACTATGTTTTTAACTGAAATTAAACGAAAGAATTTAAAGAAAACGATGTTGCAAACTCCATTTTTTTTAATGTTCTTAGCAATTTCCAGCCAGATTGGCTATATTTAGGTACATATCTGGAATACAGGTAGTTTGACCTTTTTTGCCTCACATTCGAATTATATCAGTTGAAATTTTTCGTTTAGGATTGTTAATGGATGAAAATCGTCAATCTCATTGTAAAAATGTAGGAGTCCAGCTTTCTGCGCTCTTTAAGAGGTCAGTTAGTCAGTCATGACCAAAAGACATTGATGGTCCCACAGTCAATCAGGCGATATTTGAGCAAAGCAGTCATACAAAACCGGCAGAGTATTCATCTTGCTGCATTGTTGCAAACTCGATAGCCATAGGGAAACTCTCATCTGGAGATACCTTTATTATGGCGGCATATAAGTGAGATTAATTTAGCTTATGCTGTGGGTTGTATATCTTATGTAGTCAGTCTCATTGTCATAACTATAAGCGAAACCAAGCCTAGTTTTGGACTATGTTGACGATTTTGCAAATTTTATTGACGATTGCTTTTGACGATTTCCGATCGAAAACTGTCGGCAACGCTGTATAGCATTCATATTTCAGCATTCCGAAGGATTTAAAAACTTTATCGAACCAACGATAATACATTTCTGTGGCCAAGTATCCGCGTAAATATACAAAACACATTTGCATTTGAAAAACGATAAGTTCTAGGACAGAGAAGCCATTACATAGTCGATACGTCCGAAGATTTGCTTTACCACCAATGAAACCAGGTAACGTAATTTGGTGACTATGTGGGTTCGAGTCCTTGGCTTTCCTTTTACACTTGCAAATAATTTCCGATCATCATCGATTCATCTAAACGAGAAAAATAATAAAATATCATTAAAAAAAAAATTATCTTCGCCCTTACAGGCAAAATTTCAAAAAAACTTCTCATTTCGCTTTTACTGAACAAGTTTGTTATCGAACAGCATTTTGTAAAAGTTTGTAGAAATTTGTACAAACTTTTGAGTTATCGTTCAGACCTTTGGTTATATCGACGAATTTTGAAAATACTATACACTGCACACATAACAAACCAGGAAGTTCTGAGAAGAATGAACCATGAGAATAACTCCTGCATATTGTCAAATCCCGAAAAACAAAATAGAAGGAAGCCGAAGCAGAGGCAGGAGAGAGATAAATGGGTTAAAAACATTCAAGACTGGACGGGATACAGAGATGAAACCAACTTACTAAATGCCGCTAAAAATCGAGAACTTATCTACAACTAGATAACATCTATGGTTGAAATTCATTTTGAAAGATGTAAACAATAATATTGTATGATCGCTTTACATCCGAATATCGGATCCGCAAATAAAGATAGAAGAATTATGTGTAATTTCTGGGATGGTGTTCTAAAATACCTTAACTTGGGAGGTACTAATATATATGGGTGCTATATCGAAACGTGGAGCCAATGTAGCCCATTTTCAATACCAAAAGTTCTGCAAAACAAATAAAACATTAGAACAGAATTTTTGCTGTCTTCCAATTATAATGCAATTCATACGACCTCCCTTTCAACGTATAGATCGCATACGCACAATGCACCGGATAATGGTTGATCCTAAGTGATCATTGAATACCAGCTACATATTATATATTTCAACAGCCGATTAGCAAAAGAGTAATTCCCATATTTTAAATTATTTCCCATGTTTACATTTATTTTATTTTTATTTATTTATTTTTGTTTATATGTTGCGAAGAAGCCATTTGACCTATTAATGTCACAACATGCAAAAAACTACAAATGTGTTCTTCGAGTCAGGAAATGTATCTTAAAATATTACAATTCAAATCTTATAATAATAAGTATTTAATTAAATGTACACATGTGTGTGCGCAAAACAACTACAAGGTAAAAATAAGGCTCCCCAACCAAAACGAAGAAAGAGTTATCATATGCCTATTGTTGGTAATATACAAATTGAATCAATGCATCAGTAATTCCAATACAGTAGAATCTACAAAAAATTACAAGATATATACGTGACTATAATATCACATCAGCCCATCGTATTGTTAACAGCAAAGCTTTCAAACCTTCGTCGAAATACACTTCTGGAAAACGAAAACTGCCGTAGCTCTGCAGGAAGTTGATTCCACAAACGTGCAGAGCGAATAATTAAAGATCTTTCGTATAAAGATGTGAAAGAATTAATTGTGAGTTTCTAGTAGATCTAAAGAAAACAAGCCGATCTCGCAGGAAACCGGTAGTTCAGAAATTACCGATTTATAAAGAAATGAAACAACACGTTGCTGAACATAAACATTAAACGGCACTCCTAGGAAAATCATTGCCTGTTCCGAAATATGTTCAGATCGGCGCATGTTTTATATATATCTTACAATCATGTTGAACAGTTTTTCTACTTTTACAAAAAGTTCATGCGTTGTACCCGATATCACTTCTATACCATAAGAAATGATCAATATTAACATAGAATAAGAAAGCTTTTTCTTGACAAAGAGGGGCAAATAGAATTCAGTAGAATACAATTTCCGAAGCATATTAACTGCTCTTGGGTATAACGCATCTATATGCGCTGAATAATCAAGTTTTGTGTCGAGTATAACTCCTAAACATTTTAAACGATCAACGAACTCAATCGACAGTCCATTAAGTTGTATATTAATACTACTATTCAGACGACACAATGGACCCGGAATCATTGCTTTGGTTTTAGAAACATTCACAACAAGGTTATTGTTACCTAACCAACATGATATAGAGCATAAGGTAGTATTTATATCACGCTCTAACTTAGCGCTAGATGTACCTATAAAAAGTCAATGTATGTCATCAGCACACAAAAATGGACGACTACTGCTATTATATAACGAACTTCCAATGTCATTGACGTATAAAACGGAAAGAAGAGGGTCTAAAATGGAACCTTGAGGTACCCCCTGTATATATGACATCTGCTGGAAATAACACTGTTAAGGTAAACGTACTGAGAACGTACTGAGAACAGCGCAGCTTCTCTATTAACCTCGAATGGTCTACAAAATCAAACGCCAGGGCAACAAGAACACTACTCTCACCTCCATCAACAGTCTCCCTAATCAGATCCGTTAAATCTACTAACAGAGAGGTGGTACTAAGTCCACGCCTGAAGCCATATTGATAACTATAGATAAATTTATGGTCATCAATAAATGCCTGCATTTGCTCCCGTATGAGGTGCTCAGCAACTTTAGAAAGTGCCGGCAGAATACTAATGGGCCTCAAGTTATCCGTAGTATAGATCTCCTTAACTTCGGGAATGGGTACAACCTTTGCAACCTTCCATGCTTGTGGAAAGGCCGAAGTGGTGAACATTGTATTAAAAAAAATGTGTCAATTGGTTAGATATGTATGGGTAAATAAGCTTTAAAAATTTAACAGGAATACCATCTACACCCACTGATTGTAATTTAACTCGCTTAAATGCTCTGAAAACATCAATCTCGAAAACGCAATTAAAGGAAAACGCATAATCAAGTCTGTTATTATCGGGCAAGTCAACATACGCATTACGAACATGATGGTTTTCGGTAAAATATGCATTGAAAACATTAACATCAAAATCCGTTTCGAGGTTACTGTCACTACCAACGACACCGCCAGCACGAAGCTGTCGCCAGACCAGTGTTTCGTCTAGTCCACTAAAACGTTTTGTGTAGAATTTCCTACGTTCATTTCTAAGAACAGACTTAGCTCTGTTTCTAAGGGTACAATATACTGCTCTATTTATTTAATTTGAAAGAGTAGTTTTTCTTAAGAATTCTGACCAGCCGCACAGAGGGGAAACATATGCCTAAAGTTGCTCAAAACTCAAAATATGAAAATCGTTTTTTATGAAAAAAATGTTGATAAACGACAACCGGACTCTTTTCTACATTTGCTATAACCATCCTCGACTTTGTAAGATTAACCAATCCAATGCAGCAGTCGATTGAACTCAGCCATACTGAAAACAAAAAGTAAATTTTCGAAAACTAAGAAATTAGGTGAACATTAAAATGACATTATTTTCGCGAAAATTTACATTTTTCAAGGTTTATTGTTTTTGTACAGTCTCCGAACAAGATTAGCATTTAAAATTTTGAGATTGATTTTACATCTTTGCTCTTAAATAATGGCGATACATATCCTCTTTATGAAAATTTTTTATGATAATTTTTAAGATTACTACAATTTCAATAGTGAAAAAGTCTATTTCCCCGTCGTTTCCCGACCATAGTTTCTTCTAATGTTTTATGCGCTTGAGTCTCAAATATCAGATTCAATCATAAAAAATTGCGCATATTTGCGCCATTCCGAAAAAATCTAATTTTTCTTAACTAAAATAGGAAATATTTTTTTTATGGAATTGCAAGGTTTACTCACACTAAATTTTGTTCCGCCTTATAACCGGGGCTATTATTTATCTGACTAAACCAACACCTATCAAATATGTTTGCATTATTCAGAAACATTCGCGGCTTTTCTCATGTGAATTGAGAAAAATTTAATTTAAGTAAGTTTCAAAAAATAAAATTTGAAATGAAATATATGTATATGGGACTATATATACATCTGTAACAATTTGTTTGAAAATTGGCTCAATATTTTTTTAGGCTTGTTCAGGTTGCATGTGTCAAATTTAAGTGATTTTGGTGAATTTTTATCTCATATCAGATGCGAATATATATGGAAGCTGCATCCAAATCTGGACCGATTTTCATTATTCTCTATAGGATTAATCCTTGTACAGAAGATATGCTTTGTGCAAAATTTTACATCAATCCGACTGTAAATGAGCTTTCTAGGGCTTTTGATCAACTTTTAACACACATTTCCTCTCTGTGAGCCGACCCGATGTAAAATGGTGTGGCATAACAATAATAGCATATTGCTATGTTATGTAAATCATTACATATTAGGTAGATTTCTTTACAACGTCAACAACAAATAAAAAGTCAAATTTTTCCTTTTGTTTTTGCTTCATCTGAAAAATCTGTTTAATCATTTTATCTGACGAAATGGCTGTCTTAAAGACGGTGAAACTAGTAACCTCGAGTAAGCAAAGAAACACAACTATAACTTTACAATCCCCCGGCAGCGGTTTCTTTTGTACCGGATTGAGCCGAAACCATAGTGTTTCGGTCAGCAACTACCAACCCAGCATCTACGTAGGTTTCTATTCTGCTACAACAACCTTTCTAGGATCTCAAGATCTGCAATCTGACACTAATATTGTGGCTTTTATAAAGTAAAATACCTTAAAAGGAAAGAAATCAGCAAGGTCCGCTTTAACGAGGTATACAAGAAGTCTGACAATTAATAACGGCATTTAACTTCCAAAAATAATTATTTTTTTCTCTAAAATATATCTCAGACACCCAGACACATTCGCCAAAACAATAAAATGCATAAATTTTGCTGCTAATTTTACTAATTGTACGGTAATACTCATATTTCCTTGGGACGTACGTATACTTTCGTAAGTATCATTTTTTTGGTTTTTGTAAAATTTACCGTTATTTATATTATGGAATATACTTTTGTTGTATTAAACATTGCTTATTAGTGAGAAGAACTATAACTGTGTACTTGGAATTTCATAAATATCATTGTTTATCCTAAATCCCGAGATTTATGGGGCGTACGTATACTTATGTAAGACTGTGTACATACATAGGTATAGAATTCTGCTATCTAAAATATTTTTGTACCATAAATTAGTATACTAAGAGTGTTTTATAACTTAAATACATCACAAAATGCTGTGCATTTCAATAAAAAATATCATACAATTGTAATGAGTAATTGTTGTAAAAAAACATACAAGTGATGTGATTGGGGACAGATAAAGCAAATATTGTGCACACACACTTACCTGAATGTGCAGACTGTGAATTGGGGGCATCGTGTTCAGATGGAGTTGTGGCACCAGATATGTCCAATGGCATTGATTGTTGAACGCCACTAATATCAACTTCCGGCTTCTAAAATACAAATAACAACAGAAATGGCGTAAATTATTAAAGTTAAACGTAAATTCCATATTTTATGGATACATACAATTTGCATATGTACATGGCCATGGGTATCATCTAAACTGTCTGAATCTTGTGGGTTATGGTCTAAATCGTTATTTGACGCTTCCTTCAGCAGTTTGGCTGTATGCAGCGAATGTGCGGCCAAACCACCAAGAGCGCTATTCGTTGCCGAGCTACCGAATGTCATTTGGCTCATTTGTGATAGAGTTAAACCACCCGCTGTGGCAGCATCCAATGATGTGTTATGATCTTCGGAATTGGTACGTTCACCCGAACCTAAAAGTAGAAATTGTTATTATTTATTATACACACATACACAAACAAACAAACATTTAAAACTGACAGTGCGACTGCAGCAGCGTACACATATCGTTTCGTTATGATACGTACCATTGTTGGATGACTTTCGTAGACGTTTTCGCCTGGTTGCCGGTGAGGCGCCCGCGCCTAATGGTGATGGTGTGCGTCTTAATTGTTGGTGGTGTTGTTGTTGTTGCTGCTGCTGTTGTTGTGAGGTTTGTGTTTGACTATTTTGTAGCTGCGCGTGTAATTGCTGTTGATGGTGATGTTGCTGCTGTTGTTGTGCCTGTTGTTGTTGTTGTGCCTGTAACTGTTGATGGTGCTGTTGCTGCTGATGTTGTTGTTGCTGTTGTTGTTGCTGCTGCTGGTGTTGTTGTTGTTGCTGCTGGTGTTGTTGCTGTTGAAATTCTGTACTGCCCCACAAGGAGTCGCTTACACTACCAGTACCACTAGTGCTGCCAAGACCTCCACTACTATTGCCCCCACTACTGGCACTACCACCAACCACATTATTGCCGCCGCCACAACCACCTCCAACTAATTCGGTGGCATCATTCGATGATTTACTTTCTGATTTTGTCAAATTGGCAGGATCGGTGGGCATTTCTGCTAAACCTTTGATTTTGAGCATTTCCGCCGTTTTTAATATATGCGGCAATTGTTCTTGTGACACATTCACCTCGCCGTAATACATAAAATCGACCATTGTTTTCAAGTCATCATATTGAACATCCTTCAAAATTACGATGGGATGTTGACATGGATTCGAAGTGAAAAGTGTCTAAAAAGAAAAAAAAATTTTGATACTGACGCATTGCAAATGAAAAAAAAATATTTTTTATACAAAATATGTCAATAAAAGGTACTCGGATGACGCCGGGCTTGAAAATACCAAGGCGTTAACACAAATTGTAGATCTCACTAATTCTTTAGATTACCTTTAAGTCCCAAGGACTACCTATGGTGAAAATTTCAGCCCGATGCGAGGGCCCCTAAACGAGACTTAAGCCGAAATGTTAATGCTGAAATTGGGAACAGGAAAGTTTTTGCTTCCAAATCATCAATTTCGATGTTTAACATCTGACAATATTTTCCAAGGAATATCGAATAGGGAACATTGATATAGACCAAAATATGACCTAAAACAAAACGGAAAATGGACTCCATTAAACGTGTCCCCCTGTTGCCGAAAGTGAACGCCAAGAACAACAGATGCCTATTATTTCGGTCAACTAGGTCACCTCACTAGCCCATAGTGAGGAATTGCAAGGGCGAAGAACAACTTGCTGTCGTAAAGTATTTGCTTGGCTTACTAGTCGCCATAATCCATGGTAGAAGAATGAATGAATATAGGGCACCTCAGGGATATTCTTGGGAAATAGTGTTTTACTTATTCTTGACTGTTAACACAATCTTCATTTTCTACGATTTCATATAAGTTTTAAACCGTGCCAGTTACTCGATATAGACTAAGGCCATGTTTATATTATAGTTTTTTTCTTGGTTAACCTCCTTTAAGATAATTTATTGAAATATAAGCAATGAAATTTACATTTCAAACCCACTGGGTTTGTTAAATCCGCTTATATATAAACGTACTATAATCCATATAAATAGACTATGTTTGAACTTGAATAAAGTATGAGCGAAATATTACGACGTTCAAAGTTAGGCCAATGCCAATCACTCCTTTCGATAGTTATCGCGCCCTTCAGACACTAAGTAGGTCACTGTGGGATTTTTATAGAGCTTTTCCATCAGGAAACATAAACTTTCTCTTGATAAATCATTATATCGCTTTAAACAGGTAAATATTTGCAAACTGATTGCAAAGCCCTTAAACTGCATCTAAGCGGAAATTAGGAACTTTGTGAACTTGCAACTTCATGTACGTTTTTGGCCCAATCAGATACCCAACTTGTAAGTTTTCATGCTCATCAGTTATTTGAGTTGGTTCAGATAGCGTTTCTTATAACTTTTAGGGTCATCACCTCAGTAAGTATGGACTTACAAACGATTTTTTTTTGCCTTATTAAGGCGTAGGTCATTTATAGTGATATTTAATTAATTATCTTTCGAGTTGAGCTTATTAGACCTATTATATACATTGAAAAAAATAGGAGTCTACCGAAGTCCCACGCATTCAACCATTACGCTACGTTTCACGAGTGGTTAAGCCGATCTTCAGGCGTATTGAATGTTGTTTTTGTGGCAGACGAAGGCAAAGCTTGGGAACTACTATATATATCGCACTATATATATCGTACATGCGAAATTATGTCAGTTAATTGAAACTCCAAACTTTTCCTATAGTCCTGCTTGGTAATCCCATTTTTCAATGTTCACAAATACTATGGTAAGTTTTATTCCTACGTCATTAGTAATTGTTCTCCTATATCAGGCGATTTTTGATCATCATTATTGTCTACTAAAGTTTTTTGACAAGTTGATGGTGGCTCAGAACGCTAAGACGCCGGCAACCTTGACACTCAGTTGTCGGAGACCCAGGTTCGAATCCCAGCCTGGCTCATGCAGAAATTATTTTTGTGAACATTGAAAAATGGGATTACCAAGCAGGACTATAGGAAAAGTTTAGTTCCAAGTTCCCAAGCTTTGCCTTCATCTGCCACAAAAACAACTTTCAACGTAGCGTAATGGTTGAATGCGTGGGACTTCGGTAGACTCCTAATTTTTCAATGTACATTAGAATCGCGATAATTCGAACCTCAATAAATCGAAAACTTGAAGCCATTTCCTTCGCATTTTAATCTCGCTAAATCGAAAAGCTCGATAATTCGTATAAAATGGCTGGTCCCTTGGAATACGAATTATCGAGATTCTACTGTATATAATAGGTCTAATAAGTTCAACTCGAAAGAGAATTAAGAAAATTTTTTTGTTAGTTTAGACAGCGGAAGAAGTGGTTAGACATGACTTGTCTTCGAACTTGATTTAAGTTTGGACAAAATAGTTTATTAATCCGATCATGAGTTATCGATCGCTCCGTCAAGCCAGATAGGCGGCGGAAGGACGTGGCTAAATCGATTCCAAATTGTAGGAGACGGATTTTGTCCAAACATATGGGTCTAAATTAATCATTTGGAAGGGGCCCATTTTAGAAACATGAAAATATATAAACTCCTTACAAAAAAGGTTGAAGAGACATCGTCAGTTGCTTTGTGATTTTTAAACCTCGTCAAAATGATTGTTCCTCGAAAATACAACTAAATACATCAGAAATAAAAATGATACATGTTTGCTTTTCCCATCGCGTATTTGTGACGTTTTAAAACACGTAGCTTCGAAGTTGTTAGTACGACGGCATTAGGAAACATAATACTTCACACATTTGCAGTCATTTGCCAAGCAACTGACGATACGGAATTCAGCCATAATAAACAGGTCACAACTGACCACCAGTTTTTCCTACTTATAGGTTCAAACTATCGGGTATGTTCTGTCACACACTTCACCTCTCAACTCTCACTTCACGCTTTAAGCATTTTATTCATCCCACTTACGCTTATTTTTCGAGTATTTTATGGACGGAGTACGGTGTATTGTTATTTTTAAATTCCGTAATGAATCTCAGCCCCAAGAAATTGGCAAAAAATAGGAGTAAGTGGGCTCAACAAAATACTTCAGGCGTGAAGTTAGAGGTGAAGTGTATTTCAGAACATACACGAATTTTTGAATTTGGTGGTTTTTAGAGGAATACATTTAAGTCAATGTTTCCATGGTTTTGGGTGCTTTCCCTAGCAAAAATCAATTTTTTTAAGTTAATCGTTACCGAGGTAGGTATATTCGTAAAAACGACATTTGTCAACATTAAAAAAGATTTCCATTTAAAATTCAGATTTGCGTGCAAAAAATACTTACATTGAAATAAGCTTTTTTCAGAAAAAATCTCAAATTAAGGGTATGTTTCTAAAAAATGTTTTGACATCGACATTTATACATTTGCTTAGTCACCATAGAATTCTATGTTGATTTGGTAATGTTCGTCCACTGTGTGTGGTTATCACTGTAGCCCCCGAACGAAGTGAGATACGGCAATACCCTAAGGGCCATTATTATATGTTTTCTTTTACTATCGGATGGATTTGAAAACACAAAATAAACCAATTTGGAGGCATTAAATATACAATTTTTACATTAAAAGTTAATGCCAAAAAGCTACTCCTTGAAATTTAATCATCGCTTTTAACTTTAAGTTATCCGGAACGCTATAAATCTGTTCGGTAAATCCAAACTATAACAAAAGAAGACTTATAAAAATTGGGGTAAGATATTTTAGTTTTTTTTTTTTAATTTTTTACGTTTCAATATTTTTTATATATGTTTCTCAGTTATCAGAAAAAGTCCCCATGGACAATTGTTTACTTCCCAGGTACTTTGAGGATTTCAAGTAGAAGATTTTACCGGAGATAAAAAACAGGTAAATCTCAAAAAATAGTTAGCAAAACTGAAATGGCTTTAAAAGATCGGATTTCCTCCAAATAATTTTATGTTGTTGTAACCGGGACAAAAAGGACATATTGTGGGAGAATTTTGTTCCGTTGTTTTTTACAAGAGAGAGCTTCCAAATAGAGGAGAAAGGTTGAAACATCAACAAAGATTGATCTAAAATAATTTCTTAAGTTCTAACGAATGACTTCGTTGCTGCGGCGGCTTCGTCTTTTACTATGACACTCCTGTTTGGATTTCCCATCTTAGTAAAACAGGAGAACACTGCAAATATTTCAAAACAATTACCTCCCTAGAAGCTCCAAAACTCAAGCACTACCTCCACACTACCCTGAAATCAGTACCTCCACACTACCCTGAAATCAGAAATCAGGTTTTCAGCTACTAAAATTTCGCACCGGAAGCTTAAAAGGTTTGACAAAGTTTATGTAGACGATTAACTGCGAGTTAAGCAAGCTAAACTCTGCCAATAATTAAACATATACCTAAATTTAAAATGGTTGAGCTGGACACGTCGTATTATGATAAAATGTTGTTTGAATACGAAACCATTACGTAGAAAGAGATAACCAAAGCAGGCAGAGCAATGGCGATCACTAAATATCCCAAGATTTTCGGAGTCAAATACGACATGCCACAGCTATCTGGGACAAACTAACGCAGTAGTTCTATAAGCTATTGGGTTCAATGTGATCCGCGAATGTTATTGCCTTCTCACAAATTTACAAGAGAAATTACTGATGCCTTAAAAAATTACAGTCAGGGAAGCCAACTCTTCCGATGTATAAATCGTTGTGTTAAAAACCACCACAAATCTCTACTGACTAAGACCCAATCCCACGACGGCCGGTTCTATGTACCGGATTGACCTGAGGAACCATCTTCTCGGCCAGGGGCCGTCACCTCAGCAACTTCTTGTTCGTGTTCGTCTTTATTTTTATTTTGGGAGCGGCATGTCCCGGAATGCCTGCTCCGGATTCTTTTGGTCCTCCCGGGCCATGGTTCTGCACCGTTTGTCAACGTCTCATCCACCATAGGTCGGTGTCAATGAGATGCAACGGGTGCCAAGGATGGGTGCATTTCTGAAACTGTTCAGGCCTCACCTGCCTGAGGGAGTATTACGACAGGGTTTATGTTGCCTCATGCTGCGCCAATATGAACCCCAGTGAGTCTTCATCATCGGATTATGAAACACCCCGCAATCTCCCATACAGCAGTATCAGCAGCAGCCGTTAACACCGCGTATTGCTGTCCCAGTTCCTGAGGATGTTACATTCTTGCAGTTTAACTGCGATGGTCTTCGAACCAAGATCAATGAGATCGTGGACTTTATGAGTCGGAGAAATATTATGGTCGCGGCGATCCAGGAAACGAAGCTGAGCAACAACTGCAGTCTTCGGAGTTGTGATGGATACAATGTTCTTCGCCAGAATCGTACGAGAAGTGGGGGTGGAGGGTTTGCATTCCTACTGCACCAGTCTGTCCAGTACAGACCTATCTCGCCTGAGCTAGACTCTACTGACCCATACTTGGAGTGTATGGGGGTAGCGGTAAGGTGTGGATCCGCCGAGATAGAACTGCTGAATGTGTATATCCCGCCGTCAATAGCTGTGCCCCGCGTTATTTGCTTAACATCAGGCCTCTGTTGCGAGGTGATAACCGGCTGGTCCTAGGGGATTTCAATGCACATCACGAGTTATGGCATTCAGCTCTAGGGAATGACCAGAGAGGGACAGATCTGGCTGAGCAAATAGATAACTCCACATTCTGCACTGCGAACGAGGACGTACCCACCAGGATTAGAGGAGACTGCCACAGTTCGCCTGACATATCCATCGTGTCACCTGGTCTGACGAATGATGTGACATGGCAACCCGTCATTTCCCTTGGGTCGGACCATCTCCCAATCCTCATCTCCATAAACAGACCACCAGACTTCATAACCTCTGAACGCCGCACTTTCATTAATCATGGAAATGCGGATTGGCACGGTTTCAGAGAGTTCACTAATCAACGCTTCAGAGAACTGCCCAGTCCCTCTGATGTTCTGGTAGCAGAGAGGAAGTTCCGAGACATCATCACTGCTCCAGCCGCTCGCTTTATCCCTGCTGGCCGAATACCTGAAATAAGACCAAATTTCCCAGCAGAGGCGACGGGATTGGTGCGCTGGCTATTTCTGCCAACAATTTATCGAGCACCCCGATAGCGACCGGGCGAAGAGAAGTGTTTTGCGTCGTTTGCGATCTCTACCAGCCGAAGAAGAACCGCCACAATTTACGATGGATGATGTTGCAGATATTATCCGAGGCGCAAAGTCATCCAAAGCGCTTGGACCTGACGGAATTTCTATGGTGATGCTAAAACAGCTGGATGACCCAGGAGTCGAGTATTTAAGTAAGGTCCTCAACTTATCGCTAGCCACCCTAATAGTTCCCGATGCCTGGAAGATGGGCAGGGTGGTCCCGCTGCTGAAACCTGGCAAAGATGCCAGTAAAGGTGAGTCGTACAGGCCGATTTCACTTCTATCGCCAGTAGCAAAGATACTCGAGGCAGAGTTGCAGATCATCAACACGGGTTCCGGAAGCAGCACAGTACCACAACAGCACTGCACGTCATTTCCACATATATTGGACGAGGACTCAACCAGGACAAACCATGTCACAGAACAGTGATGGTAGAATTGGATCTGACCAAAGCGTTTGATACGGTCAGCCATGCTAGGCTGTTCGAGGATATCGAGAATACTATCCTCCGGCCTTGTCTGAAACGCTGGGTCATCAACTATTTGTGTGGTCGCCAGTCATACGTGGAATTCAGAGACAGGAAGTCCAAACCCCGTAGAGTGAAGCAGGGAGTTCCCCAAGAAGGGGTGATATCTCCGGAACTGTTTAACCTCTACCTCTCTTCAATTCCACGCCCTCCCGACGGAGTTGAGTTAATTACGTACGCGGATGATTGTACACTCATGGCGTCAGGTCCCAATATCGGTAACGTTTGTGAAAGGCTAAATGCCTATCTCTTTGATCTTGTAGAGTTTTCCGCGCGAGGAATATGAAAATATCCACCACTAAGTCAACAGCCACACTGTTCACCACATGGACGGCGCAAATGAAGCTCCCACTGAATGTGCAGGTCGACGGTGCAACTATTCCGACCACAAAGTACCCCAAAGTCCTAGGAGTCACATTCGATAGCATGTATAAGTCGTCCCAGCATACTACAGTTATCTGCTTGGATGCAATAGGCAAGACCACCCAAATCACCATCTGGTGGATGTGCCTGAACCCCCAGGCGAGTTAGGGAGGATTATAGAGATCTAGAGAGAGAGGTCCAAAGATATAAAAGAGAACCTCTAGATCAACGTGCATAAAAGGCAGGTTTAAGAGACATTCATACTGATGCGGTTGCAGAGGCTCTGGCAGCCTACAGTGTGAATATAGTCCTCGAAGATCATCCACCACCCGTGGCAGCGGTAGAACAGCAGCTGCCAAGACAAACGAGAGTCGTGTTGGCGCAACTTAGATCTGGTTGGTGCAGCCGCCTCAATTCTTACTGGACCAGGATTGATGGCACGCGGAATATCTGCCCAGCATGTCACACCGGTCCGCATACTACGCAGCACCTGTTTAACTGCCCAGCCAACCCGACTGACTTAACTTCTCTAATCCAATTCAGGTGGCGTCCTTTCTGAGCTTGGAGCTGGAGGCAGAGCCGAATCAATAAAATAAAGATTTACATGTACTTGTAGAAGCTGATACAACAACTGACTAAGCCGAAAAAACAGTACGAAAATGTGTAAAAACGGCAGGGATTGTCAATTGTAACTCGGAAAGAGAGAAATTTAAAAGATCGAACATACATGTTTTTATACATTTCTTCATGAAAATATCCGATTGCCATGCTTTTATAGGTATACTAGCTGACCCGGCCCGCGTTGCTCGCCCGTTTTTGAGGTCCCGGTATAAACATTTACAACTACAACTTTTTTCTACAACGGATTTCTACTACCAGCACACCAACTAATGATGTAGACCACAATTACCAATGTCATGTTTACCAATAATTATAATATCTGAAATTTCACGTTTTGGTCAAAATAGCTGTGGGGGAGGTCACCCGAGACCACTACTTCCCGTTATACTATGAGAATTTGCATTGAAAGCTGTTATTTCGATATTTTGAAGAACTTTGGCTGATTTCCCAATCGATTGTTTTGGAATTTTGGTCAAGTGCCATTTCAAATTATCGGAATTTTACTGTGAAAATTGTGAAGTTGACCGCAATGTCTAACTTATTGAATCCAGTTTTTATAGCGCTTTTAAAGACACGCGTACTAACATTACGGATATTATCTGCAATTATAAATTTTTGAGAAAAAAAAATTGTGGAACGCGATATTTCACTTCCGCGATGATCATTCAGGGTCAGGGTAATAATTACCATAGCATTGCAAACAATTTTTAACAATAGGTTGAAAAATACCTTCGATTTCACGTTTTGTTAAAAAAAATTGTGTGGGAGGTACCCTGGTCACTCCATTGACCACTATAAAAAGTAGTTAAAAACCTATTCTCAGACCTACAAACTCCACATACAAAATTTCATCAAATTCGGTCCAGCCGTTTCGGAGGAGTTCAAAGCCGAACACCGTGACAGGAGAATTTTATATATATATAGATGATCTGCCATCACTCGTTTTCGTTTGCTTCAAAAGTGATGACAATAAACAAATTTGCGTAAAAATCACAACCGCCACATTGAACAGCTAAAATCGCTAGCGTAGCTATTTTTTAAAAGTAATCGCTGCAACTCGTAAACAATGTTTTTGGCACGCCAAAAATCACCACAAGTAACGGGAAAAACACCAAGTTGACATCCCTGATTCCAGTGTGAATGTTGTATCATGCAGCAGCAGAACTATAGCTGCCTAGAAATACCAATAGTAGTGCAGTCTACCCAATTCTTACTTAACAAGGTATGTGGTACAGGTGTAAACAACAAATTATACCTTATCAAATATCCTGTCAAACCTAGGCCATGTTTATATTATAGCCTTTTGCAGGATTAACCTTCTTAAATCCGGTTATATATAAACGTACTACTACTCTAATAGAATATTGAATATTTTAAATTCACACCAGGAAAAACGCACAGCTTTTAAAGGGAGATTTTATCGCGTACATGTTGTTGGACTGCAAGAGCTTTACAATGGTACCCACTCAAGGCCACGGAACTTTGAAGGTAATTATCTTGGACAATATGGACTTCTAGAACAAAAATATATATTGTTGTACTCATGGCGCCACTGGATACTTTTGGCAAATAACTTTATATTCTGTGGGATATGAGAAAGTCTTCGGTTTCCACTTCTGCTGTTTGTCTGAAAAGATTGCCCCTAGAAACACAAGGGGCTATTTCTATGGTGAGCATTGCGGCGCAGGTTGGGTCCACGAATTTATGGAATAAGATTCAAACTTGTCAGAATGCCGCCCTGAGAACAGCAACAGGGTGCCTCTTTATGTCATCATTGCGACATCTACATGAGGAGAAAGATTCTTCCAGTATTGCAACACAAAGAGATGCATTCGTTGCAGTACTTGCTCGGATGTTACCGTGAGAGCCATCTCAATGACCATCTGGTGGGTAGGCCCGAAACTCGCAGGAACATCTAGGAGGATATTAATTTTTTTTCAGTTTAACATGTATAACAAAACCAATAGGCCATTAAATGAAATACACTATGGATATAGGCAAGGCCTTGTTGAAATACACTATGCTTAAAACAGTGACTCACTACTCCAATAAAAGGACAAAGGTCTAAACCGACGACATAGAGGAAGAGGTCCAACTATACGGGAGAGAACCCCTAGGTCAACAGGCATATCAAGTAGGTTTAAATAGCATTCACTCGGACGCAGTTGCTAAGGTCATAAGCAAATATATTGTGCATAAAGTCCTTGGAGTACATTCCCTGAGTAACGTCAGCTGCCACGGCAAAACAGTGTAGTTTTGGCTCAACTACGCTCGGGATATTGCAGTCGCATAAATACTTCTAGGGAAAGAATCGATCGCACCGTGCATAACATCTGCTCAGTATGCGGCATCGGCCCGCACAACACACAGTACCTTTTCAACTGCCCTGCCAAACCTACTCATATAACTACAGTGGATCTGTGGTTACATCCCATTGAAGCGGCCACTTTCCTTGAACTGGAGATAGACCTAGAGCCAGAAGAAAGAGCACACAAACATACAACAATAAAAAGTGTTACAACAACAATGGTAGTTTTTAATCGCACCTTTTGGGAAAATTCTATATTTTTTCCGAGATACCTCTATTTATTCTGATATATACATTTTACCCAGGATATGTAAACTGTCCGAGTTAAGGACCTTCAAACCGGGGCGTGCCTTCATCGCTTCTTTCCTTTGAAATTTTTCGACAAGAACCTCTGCTTCTGTCCCAGGGTTAGATCAAATATCCTATGAATATCTAAAGAGATTGTCCCCATCCGCGTTAAAAGCCTTTTTTGATATATTGTGTGATGTGTTTAAGAGTGGTGAAATCCCAGAAAATTGGAGGTTTGTTAAAATCTCCTCAATCCTGAAGCCAGGGAAGGACCCAACTAAAATAGAAAATTACAGATCTATATCGCTCCTCTTGGTACGTCTTAAATGTCTTGAGGCTAGTTTATGCTTTAAAATGTGAGGGCAGATACACTGAGATCTAAATTGGATAACATGGGGGTGAATGGCGCGGTTGTCTCATGGATTTCAGATTTTCTCCACAGGAGAAATCTTGTCCTAGGTTCTCCGTCAGTGGCGAAGGATCATGTTCAACATACCTTAGCAGTAGTATAAAGGAAAAATAAGTGTTTGAGCATCTTAGGCGGATGTAAAACAGGCGTGGATCCACGCAAATCCCAGCAACTCTTGAGGGCATGTTTAGGTCTAAAATAGAATATGCATCATCTACTCTTGCCAATGTAGGTAAAGGCTCTATTAAAAAATTAAAACCTCAATTAACAATTGTCACCAGTCCCGTGTCTGTACAAATCTCACACACACACGACAAACATTGCTGCTGATGACAACTTTTTTAAGGGAATAGTCTCAAAAAATACTGATGCGGACAGCTTGATAATTGGACATCTGTATAGAGGGAAATTTAACCAGCTCAAAAATAAGGGGTTTCAGATCTTTACGGATGGTTCTGTTTCCCCCAACTTCTCTGGCTCGGCTTTTATTCATGAGTGGTCTGGTATAGTTTTCTTATTTCGACGATATAACGTTGTCCTCAATGTCGGTTGAACTTATATCAATTGTCAAGGCACTTGTATATGCCGTTAACAATCAAATTCGGAGAGTAGCCATTCTTTGTGATTGTCTTAGTGGTCTCAAAGCGATTAAAAGCAATTGTAAGTAAAGGTAACTACCTAATAGATAGAATTAAAGAGATCGGGTCGCAGATTGATACACCATTGACTACCTCTGATGTAATTAACCACATTACTCATATTCTATGGTCAGAGTGGGGAGATGAATATAAAAACCGATGCCTATCCAGCTCCTCTCATTTTTTCACAATCTTTCCTGAGGTCACCAAGCGTCCGTGGTTCCACAACCCCATATCTGCTCCAGTGGACACAAAACGTTAAACCGAATTTTTGCTTCCTTTGGTTCGGTTTAGGGCCAGAATATTAAAAGATTTAACTTGCGGCAAAGATTTATCTTGCGAAATTCCAAAAAAGGGCCTTCAAAGTACTGGAAAAAACCCTAAACCCTATAAGAGGTTCTAGCTGGAGTGTACATTTTAGGCGAAAGAGATTATAACTCGTAGACATGTTTCGCATCTGTACATAGAAGTTCTTTAATTGCGGTAGAAGGCTGGAAACTTATTGGAATCTTTTGTTTAAGGGTATTTTTCTGCTAGGAAATTTGTTCCCTTGGCTTCCTATTCTCATATGGAACATATGACAGATCTCAATATTTTCCCTTTTTTTCCAAAGAAACTGCAACGTACGATTTTTCAGCGGTGTAGGTATCATCGTCTTACCAACATTTGTCAATTAATGTTATAATAGACACATCCGAACAAACATGCAGCAGCTGGCCGCATTTGCTGACTGCAGAAAGACGTACCACCATTATAATCACTTGCCCATGCAAAATACATATATTCGAAACTCATCAGTTATGATTAATTGATAATTAATAACAAATTAACATACTCACCTGAAAGTAAGAACTACATGCTGATAGCACGATTTTATGCGCTTGCAATTGTCGCCCCTCAGCAGCTAATGTCACATCAACCAAAGTGCCATTGTGTAGTAGTGATGAACAGACTGATATAAAGTTCGGTTGATGGTTGTTCCAACGTAAACAAAATTGTTGCACGGACATGATGATGATGTTTCGTGTTTCTGTCTCCTCTTCTTTAGTATCTTCAATAATGAAATGACGCAGTTGATATTGCTGTTGTTATATCAAAGATTTGAGACAATGTGACAATGGATGAAGAAGACCACATTCCCTTTGGTTACAGATATGTTGCTCCGGATACTGTGCTATCGTAAAGATTATCCTTTTGTTTCCTATAGTCTTGAGAAGTAACACCAATTCCACCGAGAATGATGACGCAACGATGTATTTTCCTCGGTCAGAGACACTCACTCGCACACACTTTCTTTGATTTTTCTTTTTTTATTCAACACGAAAAAGTTTCTGGCGCTTCCAAAGCAGCTATAAAGCTGCTTAGGCTAATAAGAATTTCTTATTTTGTTCAAATTTAATTAAAAATACCTTTGCAATATATCAAGAAAATCAGAAATTATTGATAAGGTTCGATAGCACAAAAAGAAGAAGACAAAAAAGAGTTCTCGCCCGCCGTGTCTCGTTGGAGGAGGAACACAAGACGAAAAAATCCGTAATGAAAAATACCAACCAGCCAAAATACACACATACAGCAACAAACAACAAATTCTTCTCAGTCGTTGTCGACTTCACCGACGACCGTTGTGTAGGAGCTCGGAACGGGAGGCAAACAGAGAAGCGCGGGTGTGTGTATGTGCGCGAGTATTTTGACGTATTGTCTGACGTCGGTTTATTTATTCTTTTCTATTTGTGTTTTGTTGCTCCTCGATACCAACCACGACACGAGACGGAGACGTTGTTCACCAAGAAAATCAGTGGAAACAAATATATGAATAAAATAATTCTCACACCGTCCATAGTTTTCCTCTTCTTGACACCGCCAACCCGTTCACACCATCCACAAACTTAAACGCACACACAAAAGATCTTCTTTCTTTGATTTTTCCGAACCAGACCGTTTGCTTTAAACTTGATTAGTTATTGTTTTGCTTGCTGTTTTTAAAAATTCTCTCAATCAAGTATTTTGCTTTTTTCGTATATTATTTTGCTGGACAACGTTCCCGACTGGAAGCGTGTTGTTTTTGCTTAGCGATAATTAAATTCATTATCACAATTTCTTCTTTACACACGCACACTAATACACTACCGAATCATTCTCTGTTTTGGCAAAAAAAAGGCCAGAATTAACGAAAAATGTACAGATGGAGAAGGGACAACACAACAATCGAAACCAAGCTCAATCCAAATAGCAGGGTGAAAGGGGTAATTTTAATGTTTTTGAAACTAACACAGAGTTGCAAATCAAAGTACTTTGTTCTTTGACGTCTTTGTTTATTTCATACTTCTTTAACCAATTTTCGCACATAAAAAAATCAATTAATTATTTTTATTCTTCTATGACGTCATTGTCACATAAATTCACAGATTTTTATATTTTTAATGTATTCCTTAATAAAAATATGTGGACAACATCCAGTCACAATAATCCAGTGTTGCAAAAATTATGCACAAAATAATGATAAATGACGTCCCACACAACAATGGACAAACATCAGAGTTGCAATTTACCAAAGGAACCACGATACGATTCCACAATATCAAAAAAAAAAAAAATAATAAATTCAGGAATTAAAAACATAAATTCAATAACATATGCTACATTTATACATTTTTCACAATTTAATAATTAGTATTTGCGTTGCACACACAAAACCAAAATGGCGCGTTCTTTATACTTTTTTCTAATATTGTTTTGTTGTTCACATCTTGCACGGTTTCGATTATTCGTAATCCATAAGCTACAGAATATTTATCCACTGAATTGTCCTGTGCTCGATACCGTTTTCTTTTTTCACTTGCAAAATTTATAATAGAAATTAAAGTAAAATTAATTGCAATTGACAACTATCCGTATATATGGGAAAGAATGAGGTGTAAAGAAGCAGACGAAGAAACTTGATGAGCCCCACAATTAATATGAAGACGCCGTTGGCAAGTCGACAAAACCACAAGTCGATTTTTTTTTCAGAACGCCGTTTGCACTTATACTATGTTTACATTTACGAAAACCACTCGATTTCAACTGTCAATTCCATTGCTCAAACGTCAAATGAAATCCGGTTAATACTTGGTCTGTTCCTTTACTTTTGAAAATGGTAAAACCGGCAAAAGTAGTAAAAGTTGTAAACTGTTCCCATATGAATTACATGGTGTCAGAAGTAAAGGAACGCTTTTCGAGTAAAAAATGGTAAAACTTGAATATTCTTGCACGTAAAGGAACAGAGCAACTATGTTTACATTTACGAAATCACCTCGATTTCAACTGTCAATTCTTTGCATATACGTCATATGAAATCTCATGTAAAATCCATTGGATTTCATTTGACGGTTAAGCAATGGAATTGACAGTTGAAATCGAGTGGATTTCGTAAATGTAAACCAAGCATTAGAAAAAAATAGCAAACATGGGTAGAAAACGTACAATCATGGTACAATTACAAATGTTGATGCATCGCCAAATGGTCTCTTGTTGTCCCTTTTTCTCGCTTGTGTTTGTCTATAAAGTGAACACATTATATCTCTTACTTACCGAATCATATGGTTTTTTGTTTTGATTTTTCATGGCGAATTCCTAGTTTTTTGACGTTTTAGATTCGATCAGCTGGGCTGAGGCATCTACCTTTGTAATTGTACCATGAGTGCATACTAGCTGCGCGCTCTCTTGTAAAATTCATAAGTGAATTCATAGGAAAAGATGTACTCCAACGGCAAATGTACTGTACACTTGTAGTGATTCAACTGCATCCACGGATGCAAACTTTTTGCTGGGTACCCAGTAAAAGAATTGGAAGTTGTGCACATAGTACAGTAAAGTAGAGGTAGGCCAGTAGTGCGATTCTGTAACACATTTTTTGAGTAACACATTTTTGAGTTAAATTAAAACCCAAAATTATGAATGAAAAGTTCAAATAAAAGTTGACAACACTCTTGCTATCGGTAGAACTTTACGAGGTTTTTTATTTGTCGATAACTTACCGAAAAACATCGGTAATAACCGAAATTATAAGCATTTTGATTTTACCGACAATTGTCGGTAACTCAAAAAATGAGTTAGAGAATCGCACTACAGGTATGAAAATCGCTGAAAAATACAACCCTGCAGCCATGGCTTACCCTGCGTTTACTCTAAAGCCACACCCTGAAACTTTCATACGAAATTTTCACATTATTTTGGCGTTCTTAGGTCGTGTTCCCTAATACAGAAATTTCATAAAAACACTTTAGTATGAAACTTACTATTTGTATGTTAGTAAAGCTTAATCTCATATTTGTTGTTTTCAAATTTAAAAACAAAAAGTTTAAAGTGGGTGTAGTTAAAATTGATTACTTTCGGGGATGGCAGAGAAGACTAGTTTCGTCCAACGCCACTTGGACTCATCAGTTCTCTTAGTTCTTTGTATTGAAACAAAGAACCCTTCCCCAATTTTTAGGTGTTTCGGTTGAATTCGCATTTAAACGAATTCAACAGTCACATTTATTCTTGAGCTCGAGTCGTCATAAAATTTGTGGCGATGTAGTAAAACTCTGGCCAACACCACTTTAAATTCGCAGAAAAAAAGGTCAAATGGCATGGTACAATAATAAAGGTAGATGCATCTGCATATCTAGTTCGTTTTACAAAAAATATGGAATTTAGAACTTCACTGTTTATATTTTAAAAGTACCAAATAGTGTAAAAAATAAATATTATTTTATGTCATGTTCACACGAGCGTTTCAGTTACGTTGTTCGCCTGTCGAACGACGTACACGAATTAACCCGTTTCCACGACACCATTCGTAATTAACAGAAACATAAACAAAATTTCCTTAATATTTGTTTCCTTGTTTTCACGAAAATTTGAACCGAAAACACATAAAATATACATTAAATGAATAGGAAAAACAGTAGACTTTCCTTCAAATGTATTGTTACGAATGTAACTGATAGGTTTAAGTTAATTTAGTTTAATTTCCGTTAATTTAAAAATTTGAATTGTAACGTAACGTTTTATTACGCAGTTATTTTATTTAAGCAACAACAACTACCATGTAGAACTCTCTTCATCATTCTAGTCGTTACATTACCTTTTGTTAATGTTCTTTTGTTTGTTTTGCCATAATCATGTATTTATCGTTTAGTTTGTTACTTCTTTTCTTGCATTTATTTGTTGTTGTAATTACGTCATTGATCATCCCCCATGTATGTGAGTCTGGTTGTTCGCTTAGTGCGAATGTGCGTCTGTGTGTTCGTTGTACATATTCGAGGAGTTGCCAGACATTTTCTAGAGGACTCTCGAACAGGGAGACTTTGGGATATAAATACAGGGGAACTGGCAATGACGAGTGAGTTGTGTTTTAAGCGTTGAACTGAACAGATCGGTTAAATAAGAGCTGCGTGCTAACTAGAGACTTGCTGTGTGCTTTGTAATTAAAGTCGGTTCTGAATAAGTGTAATAAAGTAAATAAAGCATTGTAGAAACGTAATCTAAAACGAACCCTGTTTTATTTGGTACAAATCGTATCGGGGAATAAAACAACGTCTACACGGAGATTAGCTAAATCTAATTCCGTAACAGTATCTTTTATATTTATCTACACACATTTCATTCATTTTTTCCATAAATTCTGAATAATTTTGTATTTTCAATATATTTTTATATTTTTCTATTTTCATAATTAAAGAGAGAGAGACATGTCAAAACAATGTTTGTGTATACAGACTTTCAGTTATTTGTTTCCTTTTTGTTTCTGATTTTTTACGCGATTTTGAACTAATGGACAAGAAATGTGTGTGGAATTAAGAAGGAAACACAACCATCTTCCTTCTGCATCTATATAAAACGTTTAGTTCATTAATTTTCATTCATATTTTTCCTTTGTTCTAAAAGTTTTTGTGTTTTCAACAAATTTTTCAATTTTGAATTTAGACATGTCATAATTATTATTTTCGATAAATTCTCTCATTTGTTAGGGATGGGACATATTTTATCGTTGTTCGGAGAGTATTTCTACTTGAACAACATAGAAAAATCTTCGTTCGTTCTCAGAATTTTGTATGGGGAATCAAGTAATTTATTCGTATTTGAGGGTCGAACGACGAATAGAGAACGAACGACGTACCGTGGAAACGGGCTATTAGCTAGGCTCCAGAATATTGTTGCTAGTTCCAAAAATAGCAAAAGCTGCATCCAAACTTATGATAGTGAAAAATTGTCATTCTCTTATTTTCTACATTACAAGTTTGGCTGATCTAAGATTGTGATTGCTGGCATCCGGCTTGCAGATACATTTCAGCTAGAATTTTTACAAAAATTGTAATTTTTACCTCCCCGTACTTTTGGAACAAATTTCAATTAATATCAATATTTCACGAATCGTTCTTTCGCAAGTATTACTATTAAAAAATTAACAATATAATTTTGCCACACAAATAAAAAATCGTTTGAAATTGTTTTTAATTTTAAGATATAGCGTTGCATCAGTTTTTTTTTTTGAACAACTCACCGATGCATCTACTTTAATAATGCATAATGTCAACAACAGTAAAAAATTGGTATGTTCCTTAAGTCCCAATTTACATTAGGCGAGTTTACTTGCGGCAATTGTCAGTTTGTAGGTGAGAGAGGGGGCTGAGAGGCAAAGGGTTACCATATGCCTCACCTCTCTCTCCATCAAACTGACAATTGCCGCAAGTAAACTCGCCTAATGTAAATTGGGACTTACTTTTGAAAATTGTAGAACCGGCAAAAGTAGTAAAAGTTGTAAACGGCTCCCATATGAATTGTATGTTGTTTGAGGTAAAGGAACCCTTTTCCAGTAAAAAGTGGTAAAACTTGAAGATTCTTGCGCGTAAAGGAACAGAGCTAATGTCAAGCCTGCTTTTGACAGAATAGACCATAACAAAAAAAATTGTAATCAGCTGTTAGCTGTGGCCTATCTTATACATTATTGTACCATGGTTGTGCAATTAGATTTAAATTAATTGGATGAAAAATGCCACGGATGCCAATTTGTAGCGATTTATCCCCACTTGGTCTCTAGTCGACGGTCAGACTAGCACGATTTCAACATGGCGTCGTCAATTTTATAGGCGAGGGGTATGAAGTAGTGAAACCCATGTACATGGTTTTCTGTGTTTGTTGTATTGCCTTTCTTGTTATTCGTTGCAAGTTTTTTCTTCCATTTTCTTTCATTTTTATTTTCTCAAGGTAATGTTAACAACAAAACAAGCATAAAAAGATTGAATAAAACAAATTTGATTAATGAAAGAGTAAAAATTTAAAGGCCAGAACAGAATCAATCGTCGCTTGCTTCCCAAATGTCAAATTATAAGTCCCAATTTACATTAGTCGAGTTTACTTGCGGCAATTGTCAGTTTGTGGGTGAGAGAGGGTGTTGAGAGGCAAAGGGTTACCATATACCTCACCTCTCTCTCCATCAAACTGACAATTGCCGCAAGTAAACTCGCCTAATGTAAATTGGGACTAAAGGAATGCCAGAGCCTCCTAAGTCCCGGTCCACACTAGCGTGAATTTCATTAAAAAATTTCATGAAATTAGGTGTTCTTAAATCGAATTCCCCACTACAGCAATTTTATGATTTTACTCTACTATGGACGTCGATCTAGAGACGCATAATTTCATATCAAAATTTCAGTGAAATTACTGTAGTATGGCCCGGGACTAAAGGAGAAGGCAGGCGGACTTTCAAAGAGGCTCTGGCATTCCATTATAATTTGACATTTGGGGAAGCAAGCAAAGCAAGCGACGATTGATTTTGTTTTGGCCTTAACTATTAATATTAATTTAACTATTAATCATGGTTCAATTATTAGAAGGTTGGGCAGGTTCACAAAATTTCAAAAAAACAACTCTGGAGCTGGTTTGCTTATAACTTCAAATATTATAATAACAAATGCAACAAGTTTTCTTCATTTGAAATCTTGTCAGTTTTTATTTGTTTTAATTTTTTCTAAAATAATATTTGTATTACTCCCATTAGACATTTGGGTAAAAGTGGTAATTTGCGCATTGCCCGTGCCTGCGTGCCACCAGAAATCTCTGCAGAGGATGTCGGTCTGGAGCTGGTCTCTTTGAAATCAAGAAAATTGGTAATGAGAACTTCCCAAACAAATGCAAGGATCCCAAGGCTACCAATTTCGTTCCTGATGGTGGTCCCAAATGGCTTTGTAAGAACTTTTGACTAGCACCTCCTGTCGCCGAAGCTTTGGACATAATTCCTCGTACTTTAGCGCAAAACTGCGGTGCCAATACCATTCGTACATTAACTGCCTTGAGAGCAAAACATGCACCCACTCGGGAGAGCATCATATGAATGACAAGGGCATTTGAGGCTGTTAAAATGCAAACCACTACTGATTTCCCTTTATTAAAATGCTTATATGAAATAAAACGCTATATTTAAGAAAGATCTTTATCATCTTTTATTATTCTAAGGATGTTTGGTATTTAAAATGGGCTATATATCAGCCCACGTTTTGATATAGCTCCAATAGAACAGTACCTCCCGATATGGTGGATGGTATAATACGTACGGCGCAGCCGAACTTAACCCTATTTCTACTTGACTCCTGCCAACGTACGAAAACGTTATTACAGTCATACACGAAATATGATGGACAGGGAAAGGGGTCACAACCACACCTAAAGGGGACGCACTGTATATAGCTGCCATGATATGAAGTATAAGTTACTGATTTCTAGTTATTCTGGCGCCACGTATGAAAGACTTGCTACAATTCGAATAAAAGCTAAACTGATCAATCTTGAAGCGAGGTGATTGTCTTCGCCGCGAAAAAATACATGGTAGTTAGCAACAGCAGAGTCAAGTATCTTGACTTTTATAAGGCTACCTGGCTGTCTCCACATCAAAAAAAAAGAAATCAAATATATGGAAGGCATTCATTCATTCGATGTACGATTATCACCTAGTTACAGCAAAGGTACGGAAGTTGGACATCGGCAAGCTGCGATTACAATACACACGGCATAGTCCACTCATCTGGTCCTATTGCTTAATGGCAGACAGCACCCATCCATAATAATAATCCATAATTCTTGCTGTTTTTATTTATGCATATTTATTTTGATTTTCTTTTATTTTGTATATACATAAACAATTTGATTTTCAATTAATTTATTTTGTCAACTTTGTCAAAACTGTTTTGACACAATAGGAGGACCTCAGGAAAAAATTGTAATCATATGTTTGCTGTGTCCTACCTTGTAATGATTGTACCATGACTATTAATCATGGTACAATAATACAGGTAACATTATCAAGCCAGCTGATGGTAACATAATGTGTCAATTGCTTTGAATTGATGTCAAATTTTGACATCTTATGTTACCAACAATTGCCGATGCGGCTACCTGTGTATTTGTACCATGCTATTAATGTTAATTATTGGTTTGTTCCAGTACTGCAAGAATCTACTAATTTTTACTATTTTTTCCGATAACATAAAGGAAAAAATGTTATCGTAGTAAAAAATAGTAGCTTCTTGCAGGTTCTGGAACAGAGCATATGTTAGTTTATGTTTGTTTTGTTTTTATTGGTATGAGAAACACAAGAAAAAACAAGTTAACGTGTGTGGACACTAACGAAACTTGAAAAGAAACTTTAACGAAATGGGTTTCAAGAAACCTTTCCAGTCTGACATAGTTGTCTCTTTTTATCGCTTGTGTTTGTCTATAATCGAACACATGCTATCACTCATGGTGGAATAAGAAGGCGTTACATCAAATCATGTCAAAAGTCAAATTTGCTCACAATAATGCATTACTGTGAATTGCTTGTTTACATTTTGTATGCGATTTTATTCACAATAACGCATGGTATGAATATCAGCTGTTTTCGGCGTTACACCTTATTATTCAACCATGCTATCACTAAAGCGGTGTACACACGATCAGATGTGACTGTCGATTTTTTGCAAATATCGATAACTGTCCAGCAATCACAAAACACTTTTGTGGTTGCCTGATGACTAACAAAAGGAGCGGCCACAACCGATTATTTGAGCAAAACTGACAGTCAAAACTGATCGTGTGTACCCCGCTTTACTTTCGCAAAAAACTGGCAACCGTGATAAATGCACTCCGTTCGATGCATTTTATAAGCAGTTGCCTTAGAGATCCCTACAAAAAAAAAAACAGTTGATTGATCCCTATTCAGCCTTACCATTTTTTCTAAAGAAACAAAAAAGACTGTTTAAATTTCTAAAATTTTTTTATAAAATAAAGAAATGCAAGCTAAAATGCAGATTAGGAGGAAGTAGATTTAGTTGAGATCACAGTCTATACAGTCGGACACTCAGCCCAAACTAGTTAGCCCTGACTATTTAGTTTTCTGTCCTCTTTTATTTCACAGTTTTTAATTTAGTTTTGTCAGCGTTCGACTTTTTCTTCTGTTTTTCGTCCATTTTCTTCATTGTGAAATAATCGTCAAACAAAAGTCGAAAAATCATTTCTGTCATTTTTTACCTGTAGAAATTTGTCTGGTAGCCTGTGGTAGAAGAGAAAGGCATAAGCGCTCTCACTCTCTTAAAAATTGCTTCCAGTTTTGCCACTTTTTGGGCATGGTAAAACAAGAAAAGGTAGCAGCAATACCCAGCTGACTGAACTGGGTTGTAGTGTTAGTGTCAAATTTCATATGACATTTTATACATTCATTTCTATTTCGATGTACATTAGGGACATATATTTTTTGAGAAAAATATATATCATTCGGAAAAAAACATTTCCCAGAAAGACTTCTTCATATCAATGATATGTAACCTCCTCCAAGTTCGAACGATAAGCCGCGCAGTAAATCACCGCTTGTAGAGGCGATACAACGTTTGTTAATATGTGAGGTATTTTGTTAAAATTTAAAAAAATAAAGCCCTAATAAACATGTGCTTCTTTGATTTCTAAAACAAAACATTGAAACAGCTTCTCATTTTTCTATGAATTTCCAGCGACCCCAAACTTTTCTGCAAGAATTCTACTTTCTGTGAGAATTTATGCATTTAGTGGAATGATGTGGAACCATAAAAATTGAAAATGTAACGAATTTTCATTCATGTTTTCCAAAAAATTCAATCAAATGTGAAAAATTATTAGTTGTTTAAATTCCAATAATTTATAGACATTTCCTTGTTTTGTTTACAAATACAACTGGCAGTAACGTTACAAACAAAAACAAATTCCTTTGTAGTTGTTGTTCGAGTTGTATTTGTTGTAGTATTAACTTTACCTTGTATTTGTTCTACCATGCTTTTTGGGGTTAAGGAACGCTTTGCAGCATGGTAGAACAAATACAAGGTAAAGTTAATACTACACAAATACAACTCGAACAACAACCACAAAGGAATTTGTTTTTGTTTGCAACAAATGGTAAAAATGGTAACCTCAGGTAAGTAAAGGAACACAGCTATCATGTATTAGTTGTCAAAATCCCAAAACTTGCCTTTGTGACGTAGGCGTCCAGACAACTGCAAAAACAGTTGTAAAATTATGAATGAAAATCATCGAATTCCTTTTGTTTTCCGTTCACATATTTTGTTTTTGTTCATGTTCTTTTGTTTTCAACACATTTCAATTATTATCTCACACATTTTTACAAAAAATGTCAAAACTTTGTTAACCCGGCTGTCTGTGAAAGAATGATGAACAGCTGGTAGCCAAACGACAAATGTATGTATGTATGTGTTAGTAAATCAGAGTTGTATTTAAAGACAAACTGTCTAGTGTAAACGCCTAGTTATTGTGACCATGGCATGGTACAGCGGTAAAAACATCTGATCTTCATACTAGTTGTTATAATGCATTATTGTGAATAAAATCACATACAAAATGTAAACAAGCAATTCACAGTAATGTATTATTGTAAGCAAATTTGAGCCTCTTTGCAAATACGCCTGCGTTCTCCTTTAGGAGGCTCTGGCATTCCTTTATAACACTCTGCAACAAAATGGATCTCAAAGTCTGGGAGGTGGAAAATTCCTATTGGAGATGAAAGCCCTTGCTGAGTATATACAGAACCCCGAAGGACAGATTCGCCGTGAGTGGAACTTTCGCGATATGGCGTGATGAATATTTTGCTGAAGACCACATAAGCCATCTGGAATCAGCGCTATATCATTTTTCGCTGTTGTTTAAGCTTATATTTAGGAAGACATGTCTTCAGTCAAATCGAATGAGGATTATTTTCGTAGAGCACTTCGAACTTCTAACTCGCTTCCTTCAATGTCCTTTATTTTAAGAGCCGCTGTAAAAGTACCACAAAAAAAATACCAAAAATGTCGGCCAGAAAATTTTAGGTATGGCTCTCATTGGCAACTAATCGATTTTGTCGCGTTTTCGTGGTCGTTTTGTGCATTTACCCCTGTTTGCTCCGAAAAAACTGTGTTTTTGTATGTTCTGTAACGAATATGCAAAAAACAAAATATGGGCTTTTTCTGAACAAAAACAGGGTAAATGCACAAAACGACCACGAAAACTCGGCAAAATCGATTAGTTGCCAATGAGAGCCATACCTAAAATTTTCTGGCCGACATTTTTGCAGAACATTTCGAAGCTGAAAAACGTCATCTTGTGGTACTTTGACTTGTGGTACTGATATGACTTGATGTAACACCTTCTTATTCCACCATGATATGGACATACTTTTTACTTGCGAAGTTATCAAACAGGCATTATTTTTCTTCGAAATTCTCAGTTTGACCCCAATTTAAAACGAGATATTTTTGAAAAATATCATTTATACCAAGGCACAACAATACAGGTAGAACGAGAAAAACAGCTGATTATCACATTAGTTGTCAAAATGCATTATTGTGAATAAAATCACATACAGAAGGTAAACAAGCAATTCACAGTAATCCGTTATTGTGAACAATTTTGACGTTTCCCAGCAAAAAATTGGAAGTTGTGCAATTGGAGTTATGATTTCACAACATCTTTCGATGTAGTCCAACAGAGTTATGAAAAATGCACTCCGATTGGTACATTTTATAAGCAGTTGCTTTAGAGATCCCGTCGCTGCCGACATAATTTCTTCAAAAGAGAAACGAGTGGGAAAATCTTTCGAAGAATTTGTTATAAAATAAAAAAAAAAATACAAACTAAAGTTGCGAAAATTTTTGTGGTAATTTACGAGACGGAAATTTTTAATGGAGTGGACTTGGAGTCGAAAACTGAACTAGTGAAGGGAAGGCAACATAAAAAAAAACCTTTAGAATGAGGAAGCAAAATCAGTTGCGCTTGGATTAAATGGAGAGCGGAGGAAGTACACTCAATTGTGACTGAATTTAATGGAAACTTTTTTTAGTTTGTGTTTATATAATAAAGTTCTTTGCATGGTATAAGTAAAGAGGTAGATTTAAATGAAAAAAATCTATAGAACCCTTGTTTTTCTTGAATTCCTAAAACTTCAAAATAAAAGCAACAAGTGGGTTTGTTTACAATGCATTTTTTGAGCATTTTATAAAAAATGCGAAAAATGAATGAAGAGTTAAGATTTCTCCACATAATCGAGTTGTGAATATGATAAACTGATTGTTTCAATGCAAATCTCACCAATTTCTTCCATACAAATTGTCTAAAAACAATTTTAAAAATTATTGAATTCGATTGTTTTTAAAATTGTTTGGCATATTATTCAAACACCACACACACATACACATTTTGTTTATATTGTTTTGAAGTTTTAGGCATACTCGAATGAAAAAAATTAAATTGACATGAAGCTTTGGCTAACCTTTCTTATTAAACCATGGTTCTTTGTGTTCTTGTTTTACACAAATAATAAATGCATTTTATTTATTTTTGAAAATTTCGCAATGACTTGCATTTTAATTGCATCTTTAGACTGATTAAAAATGCAATCCGAAGAGTGTCTTTAAATTCAATCCAAAACACTACATCAAAAGCTGTGATTTGGATCGAAAATGGAGTGCATCCTAGCTGTGTGCTGTGGAAGCAAAATGGAGTGCATCCTAGCTGCGCGCTCTCTTGTAAAATTCATAAGTGAATTCATAGGAAAAGATATACTCCAACGGCAAATGTACTGTACACTTGTCGTGATTCAACTGCATCCGCGGATGCAAATAATACCACACATATTAACAAATATTGTACCGCCTCTATAAGCGATGTTTTAGTGTGCGGCATGTCGTTCGGACTTGGAGGAGGTTACATGTCAATGATATGAAGAAGCCTTTATGGCAAAGAGTTTTTGTTTCTGATGAATAAATTTGTTGTTCAAAAAATATATATCCCTAATATACATCGAACATAGAAATAAATATATAAAATGTCGTATGGAATTTGACACTAATGGCCCCGAAACATACGGTCCGTTGAAATTGAAAATCGAGTTTTCATTCATGTTTTTCAAAATATTCAATCAAATGTGAAAAATTATTTGTTCTTTAAATTCCAATAATTTATAGACATTTCCACAGTTTAGCCCACCAGTATTCTGTAACTCATTTTTTGAGCTACCGACAAAAATCGGTAAATTTAAAATGCTTACAATTTCGGTAATTAACGAAATTTTTCGGTGCATTAACAACCAAAATAAAGTTGTCGCTAATTCCTACCGATGGCAACAATGCTGTCAACTTTTATTGATATTTTTCATTCATAATTTTGCGTTTTAATTTTATCGATTTTTGTCGGTAACTCAAAAAATGAGTTACAGAATTCGACTACTGATTGTTATTGGTCTGTTCCTTTACTTTTTAAAATGGTAAAGGTGGCAGAAAATGGTAAAAGTGGTAAACTGCTCTCATGTAAAGTATGCTATTAAAAGTCATGGTACAATCATTACAAGGTAGGACACAGCAAACATATGATTACAATTTTTTCCTGAGGTCCTCCTATTGTGTCAAAACAGTTTTGACAAAGTTGACAAAATAAATTAATTGAAAATCAAATTGTTTATGTATATACAAAATAAAAGAAAATCAAAATAAATATGCATAAATAAAAACAGCAAGAATTATGGATTATTATTATGGATGGGTGCTGTCTGCCATTAAGCAATAGGACCAGATGAGTGGACTATGCCGTGTGTATTGTAATCGCAGCTTGCCGATGTCCAACTTCCGTACCTTTGCTGTAACTAGGTGATAATCGTACATCGAATGAATGAATGCCTTCCATATATTTGATTTCTTTTTTTTTGATGTGGAGACAGCCAGGTAGCCTTATAAAAGTCAAGATACTTGACTCTGCTGTTGCTAACTACCATGTATTTTTTCGCGGCGAAGACAATCACCTCGCTTCAAGATTGATCAGTTTAGCTTTTATTCGAATTGTAGCAAGTCTTTCATACGTGGCGCCAGAATAACTAGAAATCAGTAACTTATACTTCATATCATGGCAGCTATATACAGTGCGTCCCCTTTAGGTGTGGTTGTGACCCCTTTCCCTGTCCATCATATTTCGTGTATGACTGTAATAACGTTTTCGTACGTTGGCAGGAGTCAAGTAGAAATAGGGTTAAGTTCGGCTGCGCCGTACGTATTATACCATCCACCATATCGGGAGGTACTGTTCTATTGGAGCTATATCAAAACGTGGGCTGATATATAGCCCATTTTAAATACCAAACATCCTTAGAATAATAAAAGATGATAAAGATCTTTCTTAAATATAGCGTTTTATTTCATATAAGCATTTTAATAAAGGGAAATCAGTAGTGGTTTGCATTTTAACAGCCTCAAATGCCCTTGTCATTCATATGATGCTCTCCCGAGTGGGTGCATGTTTTGCTCTCAAGGCAGTTAATGTACGAATGGTATTGGCACCGCAGTTTTGCGCTAAAGTACGAGGAATTATGTCCAAAGCTTCGGCGACAGGAGGTGCTAGTCAAAAGTTCTTACAAAGCCATTTGGGACCACCATCAGGAACGAAATTGGTAGCCTTGGGATCCTTGCATTTGTTTGGGAAGTTCTCATTACCAATTTTCTTGATTTCAAAGAGACCAGCTCCAGACCGACATCCTCTGCAGAGATTTCTGGTGGCACGCAGGCACGGGCAATGCGCAAATTACCACTTTTACCCAAATGTCTAATGGGAGTAATACAAATATTATTTTAGAAAAAATTAAAACAAATAAAAACTGACAAGATTTCAAATGAAGAAAACTTGTTGCATTTGTTATTATAATATTTGAAGTTATAAGCAAACCAGCTCCAGAGTTGTTTTTTTGAAATTTTGTGAACCTGCCCAACCTTCTAATAATTGAACCATGATTAAAAGTAAGGGAACACTTTACAGGTTAAAAATGGTAAGAAATGGTAACCTCAGGCACGTAAAGGAACAGAGCATATGTTTGTTGTCAAAAACATTATTGTGATTTGAAATACAAAGAAACTCAAATCACAATAATATAAAATCTATTATGTTTGTTGTCAAAAGTTGTTAACAGAACTCTGAGTGGCCGACCTTCTATAGGCCTTGGACATTTCCTTAGTCCCAATTTACATTGGGCGAGTTTACTTGCGGCAATTGTCATTTTGTAGGAGAGAGAGGTGAGGCATATGGTAACCCTTTGCCTCTCAGCACCCTCTTTCAACTACAAACTGACAATTGCCGCAAGTAAACTCGCCTAATGTAAATTGGGACTTATTTTGTTTACATGTACGTTGACACTAATGTATACAAACAAAAACAAATTTCTATGGCGTTGTTGTTGAGTTGTATTTGTTGTAGTATTTACTTTACCTGGTTTGTTCTACCATGGTCCGAAGGTGTCAGATAAGGCTGGGTTTTTGGAAATTCGAACTAGAAGAATACGAATAGTCCTAAAAGGTACTAAATATGTTACCATTTGTATTTGGCGAACCGGTAGAGTTAGAATTCTGAAATTCGGAATGAGAGTCACTGATGGAATATAGGATAAACATTCCGAACGGTTTTCAAACATTCGAACTACAAGTGTACGAAAAGTACTAAAATGTACTAAATTTGGTACCATTTGGTATTATCTGAACGGATGGAACTAGAAGCTTGACATTTGGAATGAGAATCAAGGTTGAGAAGTTGGGTTGATATAAGGAGATGGTTTTGGAAATGTGTACTCATTTGTACGAATGGTACTAAATTAGGTACAATTTCGATTTGGGCTACCTAAGATTTGGAATTATGATCACTGTAGGAACGTAGGATTGAGATATGGAGGTAGTTTTGGAAATTCGTACTTATGTGTACGAAAAGTACTAAATGGTTATAAATTTGGTACAATAGGGATTTGGGTGATCGGATAGAGCTGGAATCCTGAAATTTGGAATTGAGATTACAGTTGGAGTGTAGGATTGGGTAGTTTTGGAAATTCGTACTTATGGGTACGAAAAGTACTAAATGGTGCAAAATTTTGTACGATGGGGATTTGGGTGAACTGATAGAGCCGGGATCCTGAATTCGAAATTGCGTATACTGTTGAATTGTAGGATTGAGAAAGTTTTGGAAATTCGTACTTATGTTTACAAACAGTACTAAATTTAGTACAATTTGGATTTGGGTGAAAGGATAGAGCTTGATTCCCTAAATTTGGACTGAGAGTCACTGATGAAAAGGAAAAAAGATGTACCAAATGGTTTTTGGAAACTATGAGTGTACGAAAAGTACTAAATTTGGTACAATTTGGATTTGGGTGAACGGATAGAGCTGGAATCCTGAAATTTGGAATTGATATTACTGTTGGAGTGTAGGACTAAGGTAGTTTTGGAAATTCTTACTTATGGGAATGAAAAGTTCAAAATGGTACTAAATTTGGTACAATGGGGATTTGGGTGAACGGATAGAACTGGAATCCTGAAATTTAAAATTGAGATTGCGGTTGGAGTGTAGGATTGTGGTAGTTTTGGAAACTCGTACTTATGGGTACGAAAAGTACTAAATTTGGTACAATGGGGATTTGGTATCTGAAATCCTCAAATTTGGAATTGATATTGTTGAAGTGTAGGATTGAGGTAGTTTTGGAAATTCGTACTTATGGGTCTATATATGTGGTTGTCGGAATACATACCATATGAATACGAAAATTACGAAATGACACTCAATTTGTTATTGGAGTCAGGGCGAGGGTTTGTGTGTAGCGTTGATATATGGAGGTGATTTAGGAAATACGTACATACCATAAATATACGAAAAGTGCTAAATCGTTCTAAATTTGGTAACTTTTCGCTATTCGTTTTGTTCGTACAAACAACAAAATGAAACAAAACAGAGAGTTCGGTCAGTCATCGTGGGTTATGTTTCGTTTTGTATTGTTCCCATGGAAAATACGAAACGAAACCATTGGAAATGCTTCATAAAGTATTTTTACGTACGCTGGTAGGAACAGAGCTGGAATTCAAAAAATTGTTCTTAGAGTCACTGTTTGTGTGTGGGGTAAGATATGCAGACAGATGATTTTGGAAATACATACTATGAAAAAGTACTAAATGGTATTGAATTTGGTACAATTTGTTTTTGTGTAAAGGGGTTTTTGAAATATGATATCCATTGTATTAGGCAAACGCCAAGAACTAGAATTCTCAAATGTTGAACGAGGGTCTCTGAAGGAGAGTTGTAGAGATGTACCAAAAGGTTTTTGGAAATTCGACCTGCAAGTGTTCGAAAAGTACTAAAAGTTACTAAATTTGGTACTAATTGTCTATTTTTAACTGATATAGCTACAATCTTCAAATTTGGTATAGGAATCAAAGTTGGGAAGTGGCGTTGATATAAGGTAATGGTTTTGGAAGTTCGTATTTATACGTACGAAGGGTAAGATTGATACGTACGGAAAGCACTAAATGGTACAAAATTTGGTACAACTTGGATTTGGGTGAACGAATGGAGCTGGAATCCTGAAGTTTTGAATTAAGATTACTGTAGGGGTGTAGGATTGAAGTAGTTTTGGAAAATCGTACTTATGGATGCAGAAAGCACTAATTGGTACTAAATTTGGTACAACGTGGAATTTTGTGAACGAATAGAGCTGGGAGCCTGAAGTTTTGAATTGGTTGGAGTGTGGGAAATTCGTACTTATGAGTACGGACAGTACTAAATTTGGTACAATTTGGATTTGAGTGAATGTATAGAGCTGGACTCCTGATATTTGAAACTAAGATTACTCTTGGGATGTAGGTTCCAGGTAGTTTTGAAAGTTCGTACTTCTGGGTATGAACAGTACAAAATTTGGAACAATTTGGATTTGAGTGAACAGATAGAACTGAACTCCTGAAATTCGTAATTAAGATTACTGTTGAAATGTATGACTGAAGGAGTTTTTGAAATTCATACTTATGGTTACGGAAAGTACTAAATTTGGTACAATCTGGATTTTAGTAAACGGATAGAGTTGGAATTTGGAATTAAGATTACTGTTGGAGTGTAGGATTGAGAAGTTTTTAAAATCGTACTTATTGGTAAGAGAAGTTCTAAATATGGATAAAGCTGGAATCCTGATATTTGGAATTATTATTACTGTAGAAGTGTAGGATTCAGGTAGTTTTGGAAAGTCGTACTTATGGGTACGAAAAGTACTACATGGTACTAAATTTGGTACAATTTGGATTTAGGTGAAGGGATAGCGTTGGAATCCTTTAATTTGAAATATGATTATTGTAGGGCTGTTGGATTGAGGAAGGAAAATTCGTACTTATGGGTACGAAAGCTCTAAGTTTGGTACAATTTGGAACGGATACGGGTGGAATCTTGAGATTTGGAATTACGATTACTGTTATTATGTTGTATTAATGTCAGTGTAGGGTTGAGATATGTCACCGAAATACGTACCATAAGTATACGAAAAGTACTTAATGGTACTCAATTTGTTGTTGGATGTAGGGACAGTGCTGGAATCTGTATTTTTTGTATTTAGGGTGAGTAATGGTGTGCAACGTTGGTCTCGCTGTTAATATGTAAGGGTGACATACGGCATATATTTTTGAAAATCATAGTAGAGTGGTACAAATAGTACAAACATAAAAATAAATATTGATTAAAATTGGTATTAGTGCAACAAAATTTTCAGTGTTCGCCATTTCCATATTATATATTATTTATTTTTTATATATCCTTTCCGAATACGAAGTAGCGGGCACTTTGCTAGTTACATTATATAATCATTTGATTCCAGATGCCAATTTCCCGCTGATGATTTTAACTTTATAGAAAATGTGTTTTATTTCACAACTAAGAAGAATCGTTCAGCGATGTTTCTATATAATTTTTATACCCTCCACCATAGGATGGGGGTATATTAAGTTTGTCACTACGTATATATTCTATATATATTCTTGATCAGCGTGCAATTCTACATCGATATAGCCATGTCCGTCCGTCTGTGGAAATCACTCCAGCGTCCGAACGGATTGACGTAGGTGGATGAAATTTTGGGAAAATCTATTATTTGTACGTAGGACTTTTGGTATTGAATTAACGCTTTCGTATAGCCCCCATACAAAATGACGCGTGACGCGTCGTCGTTTTAAGGAATGTTTAAGATATTTGTCCCATTTTACCACCGAATCGGTTGTAACTTTGTACCAAAGTTGGTTTATATAGCTCCACGTTTTGGTATAGCCCCCATATAACGCCCCATATAAAGTACGCGTCATTTAAATATATTTTGAATGTATGGGTTTGGCCTCATTATCACACCGAGATGTCTGAAATTTCGTATTTAGTCTTCGTTGGGGGTATAGAACTTTCCCCCAGAAATTTGTAGGTATAGGTCCACGCCAAATATCTTCGGCATTAATCCACCGAAATGGCGGAAATTTGTGGTGGAGGGTATAAAAAGTTCGGCCCGACCGAACATAACGCCTTTCCTACTTGTTTTCTTTTTAAAAGTGCCGTTTTTTATAATTTATTTAATTCAGTTTTTCTTTTATTAAAGTGTGTTATGTATTTCCTTGGAATTTTGTATGTACCTACGTATATGCCTTTTTTACATTGCTTTTTTTCTATGCCCTTCAATAAAAACACCCCCATTTATAAATGTGTTTACATGTTAGAAATAGCCAGTGAGCGCTTGCAGAGAACAAGTGAGCATACATTTCAATGTGTTTCACATTGACATTAACGATCCCTTGCTCTCAGAAAGCGCCCACTGGTGCATGTGTTTGTTTTTTTGTGGCTTTTGGGTTCCCAGTTGTTCAATAAATAGCAATAGTCTACTCCGACATAGTTATGTAACTAGTTACGCATTGATCCTAGTTACTTTACACCCAAAAATGCCACACAAAATAGCCTATAGCTTGCTTTTGTCAGTTGAAATGGGCTTTCCTGCCTATCATGTCAATTCTCTAGTTACTGGTAATGCGGCATGTAATATATTGACTATTTTATAGACTACTGATGTATAGCGGAATATACAATGTTTCTCTCTCGAAATCTCTTTCCAATATAATTTCTCTTTTTTGAAAACAAAATAGAATAAATGTTTTGTCATTTTTTTAGAATTTATTTTTATTCGGAATATAAAAAAATTTATGCGTTTGATGTGCAAAAACTTATTGTTATATAAAGAAGCAAGAAACGTGTCTTTGGGCTAAATTATGAAATGATGAATATTTTCAGAAGAATTTTGGTAAGTATAGAAACATTTCTGGGACAATATATTTTTCATTATCTCATTAAACTTTTATACATTTTATTTTAGGTACTTCTGAATTCTGAATCTAAAGCACACTTGAGATGCACATTCCGAGGACCAAATAAACATTAGCTCCAGTATCAAGGATTCACACACAAGCTTAAATATCAAGGAACTTAAAGATGAACATTAAATTGTCCTTTGTAATATATGTATGTATATACACATCATGTAATTAAATAAAGCGTGGTTAGCGCATATACAATATATACAGATTAACTGTTATACTTATATTGTTTAAACCGGTATACTGATTACAGCTTACTAGTGATTTTGTCTATCATTTCTGACTACCGAATTAACTGGTTACTGGTAATGCAATGAAGGGACAAGTGGCTTTCCGAAGACTGTCGAATTGACTGGTTACTGGTAATGCAATGAAGAGACAATTGCTTTTACACGACTATCGAATTGGGTGGTTACTGGTAATGCAGTGAGGAGACAATAGACCCCTTCCTATGACATCCCCATGTTAAATTCACCAGGCTATAAAGGCCTGCGTACATAAGCCGCTCGGCTTTCTTGCTTAATTCATTTCTGGTAAAAGACCAAAGACCAAGTTCGACCTAATTGAAATGTGGTTCTGACATTTCTTTATTGCTTTACCAGAAATGAATTAAGTAAGAAAGCCGAGCGGCTTATGTACGCAGGCCTTAACATTGCGAGTAGATTGGGTGGTAACTAGGGGTGTTTACCAGTAGCCAGCAATATTGCTAGTTATTCCCTAGTTACCCGAACAACTGGGTTTGTATTTGTTTGCAGCCAAACATATATTCACAGTTTATACAGTTGGCCATTCAGAGTTCTGTTAACAACATTTGACAACAAACATAATAGATTGTTCATTATTGTGATTTGATTTCCTTTGTATTTTATGTATTTGACAGCAAACTAAATAGTCAGGGCTAACTAGTTTGGGCTGAATGGCCAACTGTATAAACTGTGCATATATTTGTTTGCAGGACCCTAATATATGTTATGTTTGGGACTGCTTGCAAAGAAATATATATTTGCTGCAAAATATGTTTGGAACATATGTTAGTGAGGTCATTTTTTCTGTGTGTAGCCAGGAATTCGTTTTGGTCGCTCTTTATAATTTTTTACATACAACTGAACTGTTTTGTAGCATCTAGAGGGGGCAGCTGCCCCTCCCTAGCTATTCCTGGCTACGCCCGTGACCTTAAACATTTTGTGTAGCGGTAAAAAACACGAAATGTAAAAAATATTTTTCTTAAACTCACTACATTTATACAGTCAACCAAAAAAGTCTACATACACCCTATAAATCTCGAGTTTTAAGGGTAAGGAAACATTTTTATGAAAATCCAAGTACTTAGATCTATTTTATATCCCTAATGAACAATATTACATACAACAAAAATATATTCCATAATACAAATAACGGTAAATTCTATAAACATTAAAAAATTAATAGAGAAAAAGTGTACACACACCCAATGAAATATTAAGATTACCATAAAATTTATGGAATAAGCAATACAAATTTTACATTTTATTGCTTTATCGAATGTCTCTGGTAGTCTATGATATATTTTTGACAAAATAGGAACATATTTGTGCTTTAATTGACGTTATTTAAGGTCAGACTTCGCGTATAGCTCGTTAAGGCGGACCCTTGCAGATTTCTTTGAGTTTTTCAGTCTGATAGTTTATGAAACCCAAGGAAATACAGTGGGACTAATTATTTTGAGATCCTAGAGCACTTTGAAGTTGTTCTTTTGGATAATTTATGCTCCTGAGCTTCGCTAAATATGCGAATCCATGATTTTTTTTATAAATTTTATAGTTTTCACAGCATTCCAAGGGTCAAATTACAAGCAAGAACCTTGGAATTACTTTGTAATACATTTTTGGACCTTAACTCAATCAGAAATGTACAACATTATTCTCCAAACCCGCTCCTAAAGTTTCCAAAGCATCAAAATAAAAGCACCACCAAAGAATGCATGCAATTTGTATGAAATTTACACTGTTAACTAGTATGCCCTCGTATTATGACCGTTAGGGTCACTTGAAGTGCAACAAATGTCGGATACTTTTACATTGCTGATTCAAGGCATGCTCGAGGATTGTACCAGACCTTATTACAAGGTAATTCGAAGGCTTCTGCATGTAATTTGCTCCTTGGAATGTTGTGAAATCTTTAAAATTTTTAAAAATTGAGGAATTCACATATTTATCGAAGCTCAGGAGCATATATTATCCATAAGAACAACTTCAAAGCGCTTTAGGGTCTCAAAATAATTAGTCCCACTGTATTTCCTAGGGTTTCATAAACTACCAGTCTGAAAAACTCAAAGAAATCTGCAAGGGTCCGCCTTAACGAGCTATACGCGAAGTCTGGCATTAAATAACGGCAATTAATCCACAAATATGTTCCTATTTTGTCTAAAATATATCATAGACTACCAGAGACATTCGATAAAGCAATAAAATGTAAAATTTGTATTGCTTATTCCATAAATTTTATGGTAATCTTAATATTTCATTGGGTGTGTGTACACTTTTTCTCTATTAATTTTTTAATGTTTATAGAATTTACCGTTATTTGTATTATGGAATATATTTTTGTTGTATGTAATATTGTATATTAGGGATATGAGATAAAACTATGTACTTGGATTTTCATAAAAATGATCCCTTACCCATAAAACCCGAGATTTATAGGGTGTATGTAGACTTTTTTGGTTGACTGTATGTACCTTCACTAAATTGGCCGTAGTTTTGCCACCTAATAGCTCATTTAGACTAGCCATAAATCCTCGACTGGATTTAATATAATAAATCCAGTAAAAATCTCATTGCATTTAGATATACATTTTGGAGGATTTAAATGGCAGTCAGCTGATTTTTGTTCATAGCACAATTACCAAGGTAGATGCATCAGCCCGTCTGATCGAATTTGAAACGTCAAAAGAATTTTTTGTAAATTGAATTCGTCTCAAAAAACATACGTCAAATTACAAATTTATTGTTTAATACTGAAAATGTTAGCACACTATGCTACTAATGCTAACTAAAGAGCAAATAAATAATTATTTTATTGCCGTTTGCCGATCTAAAATAAATAAACGAATTATTTTACCGTTTAGACATCATAAATATTAGTCTTGGTTGATTAAAATCAACTTTGTACATCAAGACAAATTTAAATTTTCCGCCTTGTTTACAAATTTTTACATTTTAAATTATTTTTAGATTCACTTTGGCAGTTTTGTGTGTTTTACTTACTATTTGTTGTAGTGAAGCTTAATCTCATATTTGTTGTTTTCAAATTTAAAAAACAACAAGTTTAAAGTGGGTGTAGTTAAAATTGATTACTTTTGGGGATGGCAGAGAATACTAGTTTCGTCCAACGCCACTTGGACTCATCAGTTCTCTTAGTTCTTTGTATTGAAACAAAGAACCCTTCCAAAATTTTATGACGACTCGAGCTCAAGAATAAGTGATGAATTCGTTTCAATGCGAATTCAACCGAAAACACCTAAAAACTCTCGTAGCCGCATATGTAAACCAAATTAGCTACTCCCACTGTTATGTGTCTGTTGGTTTACATATGCGGCTACGAGAGTTTTTAGGTGTTTTCGGTTGAATTCGCATTGAAACGAATTCATCAGATTAAGCTTGACTACAACAAATAGTAAATATTTTAAATTATTTTTAGTGTAGCAATTCACCGATGCATCTACCTTGTTTCTTGTGCCAGCTTGCAACTTTTTGTATTTTCTAGAAACATGTTGCAAAAAACAGAGTTGTATAGGGGATTTATGCCAGATTTAAAACAAATCCACTCAATAGGAGGATTTATTTTTGTATGGGAAATCTGGTAGATTTTGGCTGGATTTAGCAAATAAAACCTGATAATGTGCTAAATCCGGCTAATGAAGTCATATCTAAATGGGCTATAAAACACATTACTGAAAGTCTTCCGTATTGATATTAATAGGTTTAAAAACCCGATTTTTTCCGTTTTTTGATATTTTTTAGTTTTTGTTAGGTCACTTCTCCAGAAAAACCCATAAAATTGTGGAATTTTGCTTTGATGCAATAAATAATAAACATAAAATTTCATTGTAACAAATTGTTATATCGGTGGTTTTCTATAAACTGTTCAACAGTACTAAACTTTATTGTATCTCTCTTTTACTGAACTGAACTCGTCTTTATCTATACTTATAAAAGAGTTGAGTAATGATGACTCAGTGATTCACTGACTGACTGATAATCAACGCCCAGACCAAACGGCGTCACTCTTGGTCCGAAGGTGTCAGATAAGGCTGGGTTTTTGAAAATTCGAAGTAGAAGGGTACGAAAAGTCCTAAAAGATACTAAATATGGTACCATTTGTATTTAACGAATCAGTAGATGTAGAATTCTGTAATTTGGAATGAGGGAGGGTCACTGATGGAGAGTTAGAAAGATGTACCAAAGGGTTTTTGGAAATTCGTACGAAAAGTACTAAATTGTACTAAATTTGGTACAATTTGGATTTGGGTGAACGGATAGACCTGGAAACCTGACATTTGGATTTAAGATTACTGTTGAAGTATAAAATTGAGATATGGATCTAGTTTTGCCAATTCGTACTTATGTGTACGAAAAGTACTATATTGTACTAAATTTGGTTACATTTGGTATTATATCAACTGATCTGATAGAGCTAAAAGCAGAGAACGAAGCCGATGTGTATTCACGGCTGGCGGCGGCTCCCATGCAAAACATCCGGCGGCGGCTAAAAGTCGACTTAAGCCGAGGAAGATTTTCGACGTCGGCTTAGCCGATATATTCGCAGCGGCTACGAAAAATCGACTGAAATAATCGGCTGTTACATGTATAAATAATTGCTTTTTATTAGTTGCGGGGTGTAACCGGCTCCTCTTTGCATTTACACAGTTTCCGGCAAATGAAAAGGATTGTTCGGATGATGATGATGTGGCTGGAATCCCAAAGCACATATTTGCCACTAATGCAACATTTTTCACTTGAGCTCACAATTGTAAAAAAACGGGTTTAAGATGGGATTGCCATCTCACTTAAAATTAGTAACATTTAGAGGGTTGCCATATATCGTCAATAAAACACACAAAACAGTGTATCATCATCTTAATAATATCAATACAAATGTTATTATTTTTTAATATATATATTCTTCAATGGGTTTAAAAAAATTAGTGGTTGTTTGAAGATAAATGTTTTTATCAACATTTGAACTTTATTGTTTTTATGCTAACAACATACCAAAATAACGACTAAGCCGATGTATCGGCTCTTAATAACAGCCGTTGAGAGCCGCTCACATCGGTGGCGGCTCAGATCTGGCCCAAAACGACGGCGGCGGCTGCGAGCCGACTTCGCTCTCTGGCTAAAAGCTTGACATTTGGAATGAAAACCAAGATTGAGAAGTAGAGTTGATACAAGGAGGCGGTTTTGGAAATGTGAATTCAGATATGGGGGCACGTACATATAGGTACGAAAAGTACTAAATGTTACTAAATTTGGTACAATTTGGATTTGGGTAAACGAATAGAGCTGGAATCCTGAAATTTCGAGTTAAAATTAATGTTGGAGTGTAGGATTGAGGTAGTTTTGGAAAATTTTACTTATGGGTACGAAAAGTAATAAATGGTACTGAATTTAATACAATTTGGATTTGAGTCAACGAACAGAGCAGGAATCCTGCGATTTGGAATAAATATAATAATTTTAGAAATTCGTACTTAAGTACGAAAAGTACTAAATGGTACCAAATTTGGTAAAATTTGGATTTACGTGCTGGAATCCTGAAACTAGGAATTAAGATTACTGTTGGAGTGTAGGATTGAGATATGGAGGCAGTTTTGGAAATTCATACATATGGGTACGAAAAAAAATAAATTTTACTAAACTTGTGCCAAGTTTACACTAGCGCTCCAAAATCCACTGGATTTCACGAAATCCTGAAATAAACCCCGGTGTTTACACTTATTTTTTGTTGATTTCAAACATATCACAATGATCAAGGTAGATGCATATGCGCAGCTGATCGAACATGAATTTTCACAAGTTGTTGTAAATTGAATTAATCATCAAAAATATAAAAATATTAAACTTTACAACTTTATTTGGAAAATTATCGTAAAATTATCTATATATCGTATTAATTGTGTATAGTACTAACAAATGAAAAAATAAAAAAATGATTTTATCATTGAGACATGATAATAATAAATTTTGATAGATAAAAGTTGAGCTCAGAACCTGCATAATATTAGTACTTGCAGTAGTTTTCCAGTTTAGTGCTAAAAATGCGTTCCCGTACTCCGAAATCTAGCAAGACTTGCACTTCTCTTTAAACAAAAATAGCGCCGAATAACACCTTCTTCTCCTGTTTTCTGCCATACAAGTTTGGTCTAGTAGAAACTAGCAGCAAGTATTTTCATTGGCATCTAATATGATATCTGATCCATTGATTTTGACATTTATGCAGGAGTTTCTGCAATTTCCGTCATTTTTCCGTTCCCGTATTTTTTAAGAAATTTTTATGGGGAAGCAATTTTTGGCAATTCGCTCTTTTTTCTAACATAACCATTAAAAAAGTACGGGAACACAATAGCTTCGTTCTAGAACTAAAAAGTTTTTACACATTTTGCACATTTTTGCCCAAAATGCGTTCCCGTACACCAAAAAAGTCGCAAAATGTTCACTTCTCTTTGAACTAAAATGGCGCTGAATGGCTCTCTCTTTAGAAACTTTTTACACGACAAATTTGAGCGAGCAAAAATGTGCAACATGTTTGCCGGCTTCCGATTGGCTGACACGCCGACTTTGTTCCAGTTTTTTTTGACGTTTCAGTCATTTTTCCGTTCCCGTACATTTTGGAAAAATGTGTATGCGGAGCTCATTTTCGACGGTTTTCTCTTTTGACACTTTTACCATTAAAAAGGTACTGGAACGAAGCTAATGAAAAATAGCATTGTAACAAAGTAATTTAATATTTTTTCACATAGTTTACAAATTTTGTTTATTGTGATACGTGAAAAGTGTTGCAACCTTTGGTACTTTGGCAAAAACAGGGTTGTATATCATGTGTACTGTGATTTCGATGTTGATTTGGCTGAAATCACGAAATGAGATGATTTCAGTTTTGTATAAAAAAACATCTCATTTCGTGAGGCTTATACCTACTAACCCTCAATGTATAACTGAATTTCTCATAATTTTCAAAAATATAATGCTTTTTTGTTTTGTTCAATATTTATTGTGAAAATTGCGAGAAATTCAGTTACAGTTTTTTTGTGGGGGTTTTCAGACTTAAACCACTATAACCTAGCCATTTGTTAACCGATTTCAAAAAAAATAACTTGTTCGAAAGATATTATTCACCCCTTTGAAAGGAAGAAGAATCAATAGAAATCCGTTGTGAAAAAAGAAGATTTTCACTATTTTTACCGTTATAAAAAATAAAACGACGTGATACAAACGAACTAAAGGTATTGTCGTTGTCCATGGATCCCAACACAATATAATTTTGCATCAGAACGCTTGAATATTTTTTGGTCAACTTTTGTAGCACAGTTCCATTTATCGACATTTTTCGAAAAGTTTGCACCTTCTCAAGGCCAAAAATGCCTGAAGGAGCGTTGCAATGCTTTTGCGATGTATTAGATAGTTCTTAACTACTGTCATGACTACAATTTTTATCCTTGTGTTCGATCGAAAATCTCAATGGCTTAGCTGTTATATGCCAAAATGTCCAAAAAACGTGGATAAAAAACTTAAAGTCAAAATCAGGAGGCTTGATTTTCACGATAGACCTATGTTCTAGTAGACTTTTTTGCTCAGTTCAATCCTAGGAATAAGAAACGCGAAGGGCCCATTAAGGTTTTTTTCCTTCAATACAAATCGCCCCGGCCTACTGATCACGTATCAGAAGGTGTGTCTGGTTACCCTAAAATTTGTAACAATTTGTACCAATTGTTGCTGGAAGTCGTCTGTTAACACAAAAAACCAGCAAAAGAGAGCGATTCGAGAGAGACATTTTGACAGTTCTTTCACTGAGAGTTTGCAAATTCTTGCTGGACAAATTTCTTCTAGCAAGAACTTTTAATTCTTCTTCTTCCTGAAAACAATCAATCAACTGTTGTTAAGTTTTCGTTGGTTTATGTTTGTGAAAATTAAAATCAATTTTATTGTGGAAATAACATAGTCAAATTGTATTGTTTTATGGAGAACAAATTTGTAAAGTGGAAAAATACTTTTTTGTTTCATTTTCTTTTTTATTTGTAATAAAATACAACGTGTTTGCTTCCTTTGTTGGCGGACAAATTGTTGTTTTGGCAATTCAGCTGATTGCTTGCTGGGAAGGCATTGATGCTCAAATTATTTGTTCATTTGTTTCTCTGAGAGTGTCTTTCCTTTGCTAAACGACGGCAGATGAGAAAAAAGAGAACGTGTGTTGTTGTTGTAGTCACGGTAACGTATATGGATGATCTTGGCTGTGGGAAGGTGTATGTTTACTTCACTGATGGGCAAATTGCGAGAGACTCATGTATTTTTTACACTTTTGTGTGTGAGGGAGAGCATTTCTGCCCATCAATGGTTTACTTTTTACAATTTTCTAGCAAAAGAGAATAGAAGCCCCTTACTCTCTGAGAAAGTTCTTGCTGGACAATTCTTGCTGGGAAAGTAACCAGACAGACTTATAGAAACCTAAATATTAGCTTTGTTCCTTTACTTTTTTAATGGTAAGAGTGGTAAAAGAGAAAAGTGTAAAAATTGTTCCAAATTGCTCTCTCATGAACATTTTTACCAGAAAAGTAAAGGAACGGAAAAATGGTAGATCCGGCAGCAATGTCAGAAAAAAAACATAAAAAAACCAATTTTCGTCTTTTATTTCACAGTTTTTAATTTAGTGTTGTCAGTGTTCGACATTTTCTTCGGTTTTTCGTCCATTTTGTGAAATAATCGTCAAACAAAAGTCGAAAAATCAGTTCTGCCATTTTCTACCTGCAGAAATTTTGCTGGTAGCCTGTGGTAGAAGAGAAAGCCATTTTCGCTCTCTCTCCCCTCTCACTCTCTTAAAAATTGCTTCCAGTTTTGCCACTTTTCGGGGTTAAGGATCGCTTTGCAGGTTAAAAATGGTAACAAATGGTTAAAATGGTAACCTCAGGTAAGTAAAGGAACACAGCTATTATGTGCCTCAACAAATGTAGATTTTTCAACCCAATTCATATTACATTTTGCCAAAATGATTTTTGTAAAATTTAATTTTTTTATTAAATTCTTGTAATATAATTATATATCTAATTTATTATACATAGATATATGTATGCGTGTGTATGTATTTTTATATATTGTTTTAATATTATGTCTTAATAAGAAAAATATGCATTCGTTAAGTATGAGTGCTTATTCCAAAAGAATCCAGGCTGTCCGTGCATTTATTACTTTGTGATCTGCATAGACAATTCGCACCTTTAGTTATGCCATCAGTTCGGTAATAAATGCATGGTCAAATGACGATGATTTTGGAAAAATGCATATTGTTTCTTTACATTTTCATTTAATTGTGTTTCACAATTACATTTTAGGTTCGTTTCATTCTGTCAGGGTAGTTGTGATTTCTTTTAAAAATGTATCACAGTTTAAAATTAAAAAGAAAAAAAAATTACAAACAAAAAATAATTTAATTTTATAGGATTTTAAAAATTAACAATTTTAAATATTGAATTAACGTTATTTAATTATAAGCTTTTTAATATAAATTGTGTAATGCTTTCCAAACAACTTTTCCACCTATAATTTTGAAACTGTTTTCGTTACAGATAAGCTTTGGAAAAAATTTTCTTCGCTCGCATTTATTTTTTCCTTAACTTCCATAAACGCAACAGTTTGTTGCTAAGACCATATTGGGGATTATTTTGTCTTGTTGCTGGTGTTGTTGTGGTGACAAGAGGTAAAGTTGTTAAGTTTGATCGTGAAAAAAAACATTACACAATTTTTACAAAGATTATTTTTGTTCTTGACCTTAAACTCTAATCAAAATAATAATAAATAAGTAAAGTAATTTTAAAGTAGAAAAAGTTGTAAAGCTACATTTAAATTAATTGTTGTATTATGTTTTTTAATCATTTAATTTGTTTTCATTTTAGTATTAGTAGTTTCGTTTCATTTGTGTGACAATATAATTTACAGTTTATTCTTTTTGTTACAATTTTGTGTGTTGGTTGTTTTTTCAATTTTTTTTTGTTCTAGTCCGGGTTTTTTGTTTTTAAGTTCACATTTGTTTATTGTTTTTTAGTTTTAATTTTCATTTTATGCTCTGTGCTTACAGATTTACTTCTTTGCAATGGTGGCCTCTTACTGCCTGGCAATTCGGCCCATATACGGAAGAAGTATTCGTCATGTCGCAACAATTTCTGGCGAGCATACGAATGAATATCTGCAACCATATGATGCATACGTAACCATGATGATGTATTGCACGAACTCATTTCGGTACGTTCCTCTTCAGGTAACGCTGGATGACCTATAAAGTGTGGAAGGAGAAAAATGAAATAAAAGAGAAATATAATAAGTTAATAGTTGCAAAAAAAGAGTAAGTACAGAAAATCCCTATAATTTCTATCCGGATAAGCCGAAAACCTCAAATTAACTTATCAGTTCTATATTTGCCTGTTCGCTAGGTTTATAAGCCCACACTAGATCGATTTTAGAAGTTAAAAGCCGTCCCTTAGGCCATGTTTATATTATAGACTTTTGTAGGGTAAACCTTATGTATGAGGATTTATTTGAAATATGAGCAATGGAATTGACATTTGAAACGCCGTGGGTTTGTTAAATCCGGTTATATATAAACGTACTATTACTAATTAGGCGTTTACACTAGACAATTTATCTTCAACTACAACTCTGATTTACTAACACATACATACATTTGTCGGCTGTCTTCCAGCTGTCTATCATTTTTTCACAGACAGTAGGGTTAACAAATTTTTGACATTTTTGTAAAAGGAAATCAATCATTTTCATTTATAATTTTACTACTGTTTTTGCAGTTGTCTGGACGCCTACGTCACACAGGCAAGTTTTGAGTTTTTGACAATCAATATATGAATTCCAATGTCCTGGCATGTGTAAACGCAGGGTTAGGGATTTCAAAGTACATAGCGGGATGCCGTATTCTATATATGTCTATAGGCAATGGTCAGAGGTAATAGAGCAGCAGTTTGTCCATATTTACATTGGGTAATTTTTCTTGCGGCAATTGTCAGTTTGTCGGTGAGAGAGGGTGTTGGGAGGCAAAGGGTTACCATATGCCTCACCTCTCCCTCCTTAAAACTGACGCAAGGAAAATTGCCTAATATAAATATGGACTTTGATAGCTCAACGTTTTGTATAGTACCAAACAATCTTCATTTAATCGTCTTCATCACCATACCGCCCGACTTCAAAGCAAATTAATAGCACCATGTTTTGTCCGGTGAATAAGAACGCCCTTAAAGGTAGAATTAGACATAGCCATAACGCCATAACCATAGAAAACCAAAACCCAATTGGTTTCTTATGGTCATGGCTATGGCATTATGTTAAGTTAGTACTAATTGAATACATTTGGCGTGTTCCTGTACTTTATAAAGTGGTAAAAGTCGTAAAAGTTGTAAAAGTCGTAAACGATTTTCATATAAATTTTGTGTACGGGAACGCAAAATGTGTAAAAGTGGTAAAAATTGTAAAAACTTTTTAGTTCTGGAACAGAGCTATTGATTTCCACAGGTTTGGTTCAATCAGCAGATCGATATGGCCTTATGGCGTTATGGTTATGTCACGTTTAATTCTACCTTTAGGCCTAGGTACATAAGCTGCCTTGCCTGCCTTCCTTGCTTCTGATAAAAGAATAAGAAAGAAAAAGGGCAACCTAGTTCGAAATTTGCTCCGCCGTCTTTATTCTTTTATTTTTATTATAGCTGTGTTCCAGAACTAAAAAGTTTTTACAATTTTTACGACTTCTACACATTTTACTCGAAAAAGCGTTCCTGTACACAAAAAAGTTGTAAAATGTTCACTTCTCTTTAAACAAAAATGGCGCTGAATGACGCTCTCTTTAAAAACTTTTTACACGACAAATTTGGGCGATAGTAATATGGTTGCCGGCGTCTGATTGGCTGATACGCCGACTTTGACATTTGTTCCAGTTTTTTTGACGTATTTTCCATTTTCCGTTCCCGAACTATTTAAAAAAACTTGTATGTGAAAATAAATTTTTTGCAGTTCTCTCATTTACGAGTTTTACTATTAAAAAGTACGGGAACGAAGCTTATGTCATAAATGAAGCAGCCAAGCAAGGCAATCAGGCGAAGCAGCTTAAGGCCTGCGTACATAAGCTGCTCTGCCTGATTGCCTTGCTTTCCTGCTTCATTTTTGACATAATAAATATAAAAGAATAAAGAAGGCCGAGGAAATTTCGAACTGGATTGCCCTTTTCTTTTTTATTCTTTTATCAGAAGTAAGCAAGGTAAGCAGGCAAGGCAGCTTATGTACGCAGGCCTTTAGTCCCAATTTACATTAGGCGAGTTTACTTGCGGCAATTGTCAGTTTGATGGAGAGAGAGGTTAGGCATATGGTAACCCTTTGCCTCTCAGCCCCCTCTCTCAACTACAAACTGACAATTGCCGCAAGTAAACTCGCCTAATGTAAATTGGGACTAAAGGCCTGGGTACATAAGCTGCTTTGCCTGGTTGCCTTGCTTTCCTGCTTCATTTTTGACATTATAAAAATAAAAGAATAAAGGAGGCCGAGCAAATTTCGAACTGGGTTGCCCTTTTCTTTTTTATTCTTTTATCAGAAGCAAGCAAGGCAACCAGGCGAGGCAGCTTATGTACGTTGGCCTTTATGTACCCAGGCATTTACTGGACGAATTACCTTACTTGGAAACCTGTAATTTCTACGGACCAGACCATTTGACTGGTGCATTCATATGACAACGTGGTCATTAAAAGTGTTAATGACTCTCATAAGACGAAAACACATTCAACGTTTCAGTAAAGTTGGGTGCAATGATAAAAGAATAAAAAAGCAAGGTTAACATAAATCGATTTTTCTCTATTCTATTACCAGAAATGACGACCAAATCTACCGAAACTTTGTATGTGTTTTTGGCTTGATGCGCATGCTGTTTTACCAGAAATAACTTAAGCCATTAGCTTTATGTGTACCCCCAGCCTCTATCGTTTGAATGTGTCAAATCCTAAGTACGCTGTCTTGGAAGTCCTTAAATAATATTCATATATGTATATACTAAAATGCATGTAGTACATACCCGATGTTTCAACATGATATGGCTCTTCAGATTCCAAGGGTTCACTAAGACCAATTTCATTCTTGGCAAATATGCGTATCTTGTAGTTGTGCTTCTCTTGCATATCCTTAATTTGGAATCTCAAAACACCGGCCGGTACACGACCCACTTCAATCCACATACTCTTCTTCATATCTCTAATGGCAATGTGATAGCCCAACAATGGCGCACCTCCATCTGATTCGGGCATGCCCCATTCAAAGACATGTGTATTGGCTCCAATGACTCTAGCTTCAAGTGGTGCTGTGGGTGGTGATGGTACGGCTATAAAAAGAATGACAAAAAGATATTCATTATTTCGAATTTTATAGGCTTCCAACAATCGTAATACTTACTTGCATGTGTTTTCAATGCCACACTATCGGTCACCGCTGGTGCACCCACACCAGCAACATTTTCTGCGGATACTCTGAACCAGTATTCAGATTTTTCTTTCAAATTTTCAACAGTATATTGGAAGCAATTAGCATCCAAGCTAATGACTTGGGCCCATGTTGTTGATGTAGCGGAACGTTTTTCAACAATATAACCTTTAAGAGAAATGGAGTGGAGCGAAATTTGTTAAATATTTTTAGTTGATAGGTATGCAAAATGTCTGTAGTATAAAATGACATACCTGTAATTTCAGAACCACCATTGTGTGCAGGCGATTCCCAATCAAGTGTTACACTTCTGTTTGTTATATCTGGACATCTGAGGTTGCGAGGAGGTGAAGGAGGAGCTGTAAGGGATTACGACAAAATAAGTATTAGTTATGGTTGTCTATGGCAAAAATTTTGATTTACTTTGGTCACATTAGCATACATACCAATGTTTTCATCTGCGAAAGCGAAAGCAATTGTGTTAGCAGCAAAGCGTTAAAGTAATTTATAAGAAAGATATTAATTATAGGCATAGCTTGACCATATTTTGGGAGGAATATAGCTTTTTAAAATACATAGATGTGTATATATAGTGTTGCTGCAACCATATATAATATGGCTTCAAACAATTATATATTCTCAAAATATGATTGCAGTGAATATATTCTGTCTGTGTTGGGCACAAAGTTCATTTCAGAATATTTATAATTTTTTTGTAATGGCAGAGCCAGAATGATCGCCGAAGTTATTCGGGCGGAGATACATACAAAAAGCTCGGTATGCTACCATGGTTGTAAACTGCTCCCATATGAATTGTATTGTGTCTGAAGTAAAGGAACGCTTTTCGAGTAAAAAGTGGTAAAACTTGAAGATTCTTGCACGTAAAGGAACAAAGCTATACTAATACATAATTAGCACGGTATTCTTGCTACTTCCTGGTACAAGAATAAAATGACAAGCACTTAAATTTGTCTCGGCTAAACTTTACTTGTTTACCAGTCTACAAAGTATTTGTACATTATTTAGTAAAGATTTCGCTCTCGGGGAATTTTATCTAATATTGGAAACTATTTTAACAATTTGCGAGTAGGTAGCTGATTGTGCATTGATAATAAAGGTATTGTCCAATTGATAATGTACTGAGGACATATGTATGTATGTATGTATATGGTCTGTTCCTTTACTTTTGAAAATAGTAAAACCGGCAAAAGTAGTAAAATTTGCAAACTGCTCCCATATGAATTGTATGGTGTCAGAAGTAATGGAACACTATTCGAGTAAAAAGTAGTAAAACTTGAAGAGTCTTGCACGTAAAGGAACAGAGCTATATCGATAATAATAGAAGAGGACAGACTAAAGGTGTGAACAGAATGAAATATGCCGCTTTTTTCACGCTCAATTTCATGTCAAAGATTAAAGGCCAAGTACTACCTAATACAAATGATGTATAATTAATTTGAATTAGGTAGTACTTTGACTTTAGTCTTTTACATGAAACTGAGCGTGATAAAGCGGCGTATTTCATTGTGTTTCTACCTTAAAGGCCTCGACACATAAGCGGCTGGCTTTCTGGCTGAAGTCATTTCTGGGAAAGGGATAAAGAAATGTCAGAAGCACATTTGAATTAGGTCGAACTTGGTCTTTAGTCTTTCGCCAGAAATTACTTCGGCCAGAAAGCCAGCCGCTTTTGTGTCTAGGCCTTAAGAATTCTATTGTAACTTATGTAGCTCATAAGATTTATTTAATATCAATAAAATTAGGATTGAATTTATAGTCAGACTTATCGGTAGCAAAACATATTATATATTTGAGCCGGATAGAATGCCTTACGAGCACTCGCTAAGATCAGGTCTCCGTGTCTTCTCTTTTGTGCAATTGGTCGTTCGTGCCGTATGAATAGCCTAATTTATTATACAACTAGATTTGAACAAAAATGTGAACCACTAGGATTGACAGGAAAGGCTACTTTGTAGCCTGTATCAAAAAGGGGAATCGATTCAAAGCGTATTCGGTGTACGGCGACGGTAATGCTATTATAAGAGGCGAAATCATAAACAAGAGCAAAAACAGACTTCAAAGTAATTTCTGTTTTCGATCTCAACCGCTCATAAATAAAGTTTGTACCCAACCAGTTTTTTTATGGCAACAAAAGCAAAAACAACATAATAACTTCGAAATTTCCTTTTAAAATACATACTGATTTTACGTGTGACAACAATCTTTTCATCTGTCTCAAGAGCGTCACTCATGCCTACTTCATTCTTGGCATATATTCTGAATGTATAGGCTTTGTTCTTGACAACATTTGTGATGCGAATGTTTGGTGTATTGCCACTTGTACTGCCAAATAGTCTATATTCTTTCTCTTGGAATTCCTTGATTTCAACAATGTATTCAGTGATCTTGGAACCACCATCACTTTCTGGCACTTCCCATGACAGTGTAAAGGATGTATCATTCATACCGGACACATCGATGGGCTTTCTAGGTGGTGATGGTTTTTCTGAAATTCACAAAAATAATAACATAAATTATCGAAATTCCAATGAATCTGTTTTCATGTTCCACATACCTTTCTTTGTCAATGTAACAGTTTCACTTTCAGTGGGTTCAGATTCACCAATGGGATTAACGGCAACAATTCTGAACCGATATTCAATATCTGTGGAAAGTTTTTGTACTGTATAGGAGGTTATATCCTTTTCGAATTCGGACACCTTCATCCATGCCTTCTTTTGTACTTCGCATTTCTCCAAAATATATTTGGTAATTTCCATACCACCATCATCTGCAGGTGGTGTCCATTCCAATTTGACCGAGTCTTTTTTGGTTTCTTTAATTGCCAGCGATTGTGGTCGACTTGGCTTGTCGATAACATGCACCACACATTCAGCAGTGCTGGAACCAGATTCATTTTCAGCCACAATCTTGTAGCGTCCCGAGTCTTCACGTGTTATCTTTTCTATGCTGAGTGTTGTTGTCGTTTCGGTGGTCTCAATAGTCTGACGTTTGGTTTTCTTAATGATTGTGGTCTCCTTGTACCAGGTAATCTTAGGCTGAGGATAACCACGAACTGTGGCTGGAATGGTTAAGTTTGTATCTGTGCGTAGTTTTTGTGTCAAATATTTCTCTTCAACTTCAACGGAAGGCTTCTCTCTGACAACTAGGCGGCACGAGGTTTCTACACTGCCAACCTCGTTGGTAGCTACACATGTGTATTCAGCTTCAGATTCTTGAGTAGTCTTTTTGATGGTGTATTTGGCAACACGATTTTCATATACCATGGTGCTGGTGGTCTCTTCAATCACCTTGCCGTTCTTCTTCCATACGACCTTAGGTTCGGGTATGCCACCAAAGACACAAGAAAGTGTAATTTCTTTGTTGAGTTCGGTGGTGATGTCTTGCAGAGGTTCTTGGACAGTGGGCTTTTCTTTCTTAACTTGAGCCACCAATCGGATGGGTGGTGACAATGGTGAGGGTGGCGAAGGACCAACTTCATTGACAGCAATTGTACGGAACACATATTCAGTGTCCACAATCAATTTGCTCAGTGTGAATGTGGTATCCTTAATCTTACGTACCTCAGTCCATCTGCAAAGAGTTACAAGTTTAGTAGACAATTCTATGGGAGGTTTTTGTTTTAACCAATTAACTTACTTTTCAGTCTTAACGTCTTTGTATTCCAAAATATATTCTTGAATTTCAGCATTACCATCATCTTCAGGTGCCTTCCAGTAAAGGGTAATGGAATCGTGCATTACTTCCAATGGTTGTGGAGTACCAGGAGCCTTAGGTTTGCCTATTGAAAAAAAAAACAATCAACTTTTGTTCTCAATAATAATGTCTTTTGAAACTTACGCATAATAACCAAGTGAAGACTGGCCTCAGCTTCGCCCACAGGATTGGTTAATTTGACAGTGTAATTATCTTCATCTTCTTCCACCACCTTCTTAATGGTTAATGTGGCGGATTGCTCGTCTATTGTGGGTATGTGTTTCTTGGATTTGACAATGACCTTCTTTGATGTGCTCCATTCAGCATCTGGTTGTGGAACACCAGTATACTTAACGGTGAAGGTAACATCTTCATTCTCCTTAACCTTAATTGTCTGATCCTTGTCCGAGGTGATAATTGGTGCAGTCTTAACTTCTTCAACACACAATTTAGTGCTGGATGTTACATTTGCAGCTTGGCAGCTAATCTCTCCGGCATCCTCATCATCAGCATTGTGTATAACCAGACGTCTGACAGTACCTTCCACAAAGACTTCATGTTTCTTATTCGGCTTAATGGGTTTGCCCTTCTTAAACCAGGTAAGCTCTACATCGGGTTTAGACAATTCAACTGTGAATTCAGCATCAGTGTTCTTGGTGGCCAAGGTGACATCAGGCAGACGCAATACAAAGTCAACCAAAGGTTCTTCAACTGTTAGCTTAGCCTTTGATGTCTGTTCGCCGACTTGTACCGAATATTCACCCATATCGCTGGGCTTGGCCTTCTTAATGGTGATTGTTTGGCGTTTGCCATCCGTGGAGCTTTGAACACGTTCATTAAGTGGCAATTCTTTGCCATTCTTGAACCATTTAACCAAGGCATCTTCCTTATCTAATTCCACGGTAAAGGTAGCTGTTTCATCTTCGGTCACTGTTACGTCTTCCAATGGCTTAACAATTTCGGGTGGTAACTCTATGACCTTAACCTCACACTTGCAAATTTGATCTTCAAACTTGCAAGAGTATTCGCCGGCATCGTGTTTGGTTGCATCACGTATGATCAGGCGATGTACCTTGCCGTCCTTAATGGAATCGATATGTTTCTTTTCAGGTGTGATCTTTTCGCCATCCTTGAACCATTGCACCTCGGGAATGTCAATTGAGATTTCGGTTTCCAAAATAGCGGTATCTTTTTCGGTGATTTCACAATCCTCCAAGGGTTTAATGAATTCAGGTTTGCGTTTCAAAACCTCAACGGTAGATTCGGTTTCTAGTTTCTTGACCTTGCAAACATATTTGCCGCTATCCTTGAGATTGGTGTTCTTGATAACCAGTTTGTGGACCTTGCCTTCCTCTACAACCACGCGATGATCCATGCCGCTCAATTCCTTGCCATTGAAGAACCATTTGGTGGCAACTACATGGGAGGTTTCACATTCTAGAGTGAGTGATTGGATTTCTTCGATGGTGATCTTGGATTTAAGTTTCTTGGTAAAGGTAACCTTGTCGACCTCCACAATTACACGGGCACCGTGTGAGGTCTTACCCAGTGGATTGCTGGCAATGCACTTATAGTCACCAGAATCCACCTCGGGATTGGCATTCTTAATGGTCAACTCAATGTTTTCGCCATCGTAACGTTGTTGAATACGTTCATCGGGTTGCAGAGGGCTGTTGTTGAAGAGCCATGCGACTTCGGGTACTGGATTGCCAGATACCTTGGCCACAAGGCGTATGGTGCTCTTGGGTTTAACAATCTGTTCCTCGAAACGTTCAACAAAGAATGGAGCTTCACCGTTATCGCTGGGGGCTTCTGTAAGAAAAAACAATTAGGTTAGTAAGCGGGTACAAACAATGAAACGAACAACGAAAGAGAGGGCGAAAGAGGCAACAGTCTGAAGCAAACAGAAATACACCAAGCTGTGAAAAATATATACCTTCAATTGTTAGATTGGCTGTGGTTTCTACACTTCCCAAAGGATTTTCAGCCTTGACCGTGTATTCGCCAGCCTCTTCACGTTTGGGTGAAATCAGCGTCAATGAGTGGACACCGTTTTCTGATTTGATGTCACCCTTCTTCAATGGTTTGCCATTACGATACCAGGTAATCTTGGGAGCGGGATTGCCCACAATTTGTGTGGTCAACACAACACTGTCGCCTTCACGTATAACCATATTGCGTAAAGGTTCCAGAATGTGGGGTGCTTCCTTGTCCTTGGTTCGCACCTTCAATTTAATCGGCAATCTAGCTTCTCCCTCACGGTTGGTGGCAATTACCTCATAGGTACCTTCTTGCGACTTCTTAACCTTCTTGATATGTACCACTGTGCAGTACATATGCATATCGGATTCCGTTACCACGGTTACATTCTTCGTGACCTTGGAATCGATTTCTTCGTCATTGTAGGTCCAGATAATATCCGGTTCGGGTACGGCCACCAGACGACATTCGAGAACAACATCAGAGTCTTCATCCACATATTGGGCTTTGGGTTTGCGTGAGAATGTTGGTGGTATACCTTCGAGGATATCAGCCAAAGAGGACTCACGCGAAATGCTCTTACGTTCGGAGGCATTCTCGGAGACAATTGTTTCTACTGTCACCTCAGTTGTGGTGGAGGTAAAACCAGCAACATTCTTAGCAACACAGGTATATTTGCCAGCATCTTCGGCGAATACCTGGCTTATAATCAAAGTTGCCACATTATCATCGTCATAGAACATTTGGAAGTCCTGGGATGGTTTAATGACAGCGGTTTCGCGGAACCAGGTAATCTGTGGTCGTGGAACACCCTCAACCTTGCATTCCAATTGAATGGTATAACCCTCAGGTGTGTGTATGGGTTGTAATTTTTGAATGAATTTGGGTGCAATGGGTTTCTCTTCAGGTCCAGGTCCTAATTTGTTCATTTAACAAAATACATAACAAAGAGAGAGAGAGACAAACAAACAAGGGGAGAATGATTAACATCACAGACAATCACTTAAAGGAGTACAAAAATGGTTTCTTTGTGCCATCACAGCAATACTTACTCTCAAATACTGGCAATTTATCAATCTTCTCGTGCAATTTCTTTTGCACATATTCAACATATTGTTCGGGTTCCATAAGATATTGAGCCGGTACCCAGCCTTCTTCTTCGGTGGTAGTCTTCTTAACGAACCACCATTCAGAACTGTGACGTCCAATGACAAGAACCTTTTCACCCTCAACCAAATTGATGGCTTCATCGGTATCGGCAATGTAAGTACAGATGGAGAACATGATATTCTCTTCGCCAGATTCTAAGGTACGGAAGGGAAGAAGAAAAATACGTTATAAAATAAATACCATTATACATCCGTCGTATTTTAGACATTATTCAGTATCCACGCACAACGAAGGTCTATAGGCCTTGCGCACAACATCCGGTTTCGTTTGTTGAATGCCTCGGTACCTAAGTCCCGGTCCACATTTTTCATGAAATAAGGCGTTCTTAGATCGAGTTCCCCTCTACATCAACTATTTCCCGGTCCACACTAGAGCGATTTCAATGAAATAATTTCCTGAAATTAGGCGTCCTTAGATCGAGTTCCCTACTACAGCAATTTCATAAAATTACTTTAGTGTGGAAATCAAACTAAGAATGCATAGTTTCACGGAATTTTTTAATGACAGCACGCTAGTGTGGACCGAGGCTATGTCCCGGTCCACACTAGTGTGATTTCATTGAAAAAAGTCAATGAAATTATTCGTTTCTAGATCGAGTTCCATAGTGGAGTAAAATTATGGAATTGCTGCAGTGAGGAATTCTATCTAAGAAAGGTTAATTTGATGAAAATTTTTAATGAAATTCAATCTAATGTGGATCGAAGCTATGAAAGTTGATATAGGGACGCATAATTTCATGAAATGTTTTCAATGAAATCGCTCTAGTATGGACCCGGACTAAGCAGCATGGGATTCTTGCATTCAGTCATTTCTGCTAAAATAATAAAAAACGGACGAGCCAAATTCGAACTAGGTTGCCCTTTGATGTTTAACCTCTTACCAGAAAATATGCTAGCAAGAAAGACAGCCATAAGAGGTCTCGGTACATAAGCCTCGTTGCGTAAGCAGCTAGGGATTCAAGCATTCTATCATTTCTGCTAAAAGAATAAAGCCGGAAACAACGTTTCAGTAAAGTTGGAGTCATTTCTGATAAAAGAATAAAAAATTCCATCTATGTCACCCTTGCTCTTTTATTGGAAATGGCGCCCAACATTACTGAAACGTTGAATATGTTTTCAACTTAAAGCCGAAAGAAAATGTTGATCTATCTTGCCCTTGCTCTTTTATTCTTTTATCAGAAATGATCCCCAACTTTACTAAATTGTTGGAAGTGCTTTCGACTTAAAGAATGTAAAATGCGAACTCTTACCGGAAATATGTAGATAAAGCAAGAAAGACAGCCTAAAGGCCAAGATGCATAAGCGGATGGATTTCTTGCTCCGCTTCATATCTGATAAAAGAATAAAGCAGGTCGAGCCAATTTCGAACTAGGTTGTCTTTTCTTTCTTTTTAATCTTTTATCAGAAACGAAGTTGAGCAAGAATGCCAGCCTCTTATGTACCTAGGTCATTAATCTGGCATCCAGATTAAGTCCTTTCTGGTAACAGAATAAAGAACGGAAGAGCCAAATTCGAACTTGATTGATCCTTTTCCTTTTAATTTCTTACCAGAAATAACGTTAGTAAGAAAGCCAGTCGTTTATATACCGAGCCCTTAAAGGCTTCGGCACATACATACGTTCCATTGCGAGTCGCATCACGCGTCGTAAACAACCATATGAAAAATATGTAAGTGATGTCAAGTTTGTTCTTGATGTTTTCATGTACCGAGCCCTTAAGACCAAACCAAACGTTGTGGATACAACAAAGGAACCTGTTTTCAACTTACCATCGACATCCATAACACGGGTAATGTTCAAGGAAGCACCCTCTAAAGAGATTAGAAAAAAAAGAAAAGCAAAATTAATTTCCGATTCTCACAAAAAATTCTTCATTGGCCAACAAAAAGAGGTTAATGAAATGTGGCTCTTGGCAATTAATGTTACAAAAATGAGGGCGGCATCAGGACAGGTTGTTTGTTACACAGTTTTACCTGGCTTTTTTTGTTTGTTCGTTATCAATACTCTGTTATCATATAAGCAAAGGTGAAAAAGCTAAATGATTTCTTGAAACTTGGAAGAAAGCTTTCAATTTATATTCAAAAGATATCCCCTAAAAAGAAGACATACTGACCTTCATTAAACACCTGAGCAACCATCTTCTTCTTCTTTTTCAACGTAAAGGTGTCTTCTTCAAAGGTTATCGAATCACTCCTGGGACGAGCCAAAGCAATGAGCGCCTGTTCTTCTTCTTCATTCTGTATAGAATATCTGGGTTTGGTGGATACCTTCTTCTTGGGCTTGAGTTTGATATCGACTTCATCGAGAGGCAATTCTTCAATTTGATAAGCATCGGCTTCTTCATCGAAGATATCTTCCTCAATGTCGGTGTCGTCATGGACTTCTTCAATGATGACTGCATCTCCGTCATCATAATCCTTCATAATCTTAATGCTGACCTCACCGGCCTCTTCGCCGTAGGTCTTCTTAATCGGTTTCTTAAGTTTGATCTTACTGCCCATGGAAATTTCCTCTTCGGCATAGGAATCCAAAGCAATATTGAATTCTTGTTCAACCTCGTCGACCTCGGCGGGTTGCTTGGGCTTCTTGGGACGTAGAGTAACGGTTTCGACGCCAGTGTACTCGGGAATTTCTTCCTTCTTCTTGGGCTCCTTTTTAACGGTGAATTCTTGTTCTTCCTCTTCGGTGACTTGTTGAGGCTTTGGCTTAGGTTTAGACTTTGGTTTAATCACAACCTCATCTATCTCCTCTACTTCTTCTTGTACCTCTTCCACTTCGGGTTGTTGTACAATATGAAGTTCGGCGGCTGCCTCATCATGAGTCAAAGGTTTCTTTGGTCTCTTCTTGATAACGGTAGCTTCCTCTGTGACACCAGCAACGACCTGTTTCGGTTTCTTTAGAGCCAAACTAACTTCCTCATCGGAATGTTCCTCATATTTAGGTTCGTATGGTTTGGAAGGCTTTCTACGTTTCACAATAGCCTCTTCGATAATCTCTTCTTCTTCGATTTCTACGGGTCTTTCCACAATAGCTTCCTGGGTAATCACTAACTCATCAGAAGCTTCTTCAACCGGTTTCACAGGTTTCTTCTTCTTCTTAAGCTGCACCGTCTCCTCAGAGGTTTCTTCATGGGTAACTGGCTTCTCCTGAGGTAATTTAACTTCAATTGCAAAGTCTTCTTCTTCGACCTTGGGAGTCTTCTTGGGTTTCAAGGTAACCTGGGTAACTTCTTCTTCTACTTCTTCCTGTTTGTCCTTTGGTTTCTTGAGTACAACTGCTTCTTCTTCGACCTCTTCCACTTGGGCGGGTTTCTTGGGCTTCTTCTTAACCACAGCAACCTCTTCAATTTCTTCAACTACCTCTGGTTCAGGAGCAACCTCTTCAATTACCTGTACCTTAAGTTCAGCGGCAGCTTCTTCCTTAGGTTTGGGCTTAGATTTCTTCTTAACGACGGCAGTTTCTTCGGGTACTTGTTCCTCCTTTGGTTTAGGTTTCAATGTTACCTCTGCCTCCGGTTCCTCAGTAACTTCTGGCTTGGGTGCCTTAGGTTTTTTGGGTAGAGTAACTTCTTCTTGTACCACTTCTTCTGGTTTGGGTGCTTCTTCAGGTTCAGTTTCAATGACACCGAATTTGTATTCTTTATGCTTAACTTCCTTAACTTCCTTGATTTCCTCGGTAACGGTAACTTCTTTAGGAATTTCTTCTTGAGGTTTCTCTTCGATTTCTTCGACTTCTTCAATTACATGAACCTCCTCGGTTTGTGGCACTTCCTCTTCCACCTTTACAGTCTTTTCGACTGCAACTTCCTCGGTTTTCTTTGGTTTTTTGGTCTTCTTTTTAATGCTGACCTCCTCGGAAACTTCTTCGGTGGGTTTCTTAGTTACCAATGTAACCTGTTCTTCGGGTTCTTCTTTGATGCTTGGTTTTTTCTTGGGTAATTGGAAGACTTCTTCGGGAGTTTCCTCCACCTTTTCTGGCTCCATTTCCTTTACAGAGAATTCATAGGTCGTTGGAATATCTTCTACGACTTCTTCAACCTTAGGCAATTCCTTGATTTCTTCTTCCTCCACGATTTCAACGATCTCTGGCTGTTCTTCGGGCCCTTCCTCTACCACGGTAACCTTAAGTTCAGCTTGAGCTTCCTCAACGACAGGCTTCTTGGGTTTCTTTTTAATAATCTTAGTTTCTTCCACATCTTCGACTGGCTTTGGTTGTGGAGCAAGGACCACTTGTTCTTCGGGTTCTTCAGTGACCTTAGGTTTCTTTCTGCGTATAACCTTTACCTCTTGCTGTTCTTCTTCTTCGGTAACGAATTGTGGAGATTCCTCAATAATTTTAACCTTGTGTTCTGGGAGCTCTTCAATGACTTCTTCGACCTTGGGTATTTCCTTAACTTCTTCTTCCTCAACAATTTCTACAACCTCAGGCTTCTCTTCTGGCATTTCTTCGACCACAGTAACCTTAAGTTCTGCTTGAGCTTCCTCAACGACAGGCTTCTTGGGTTTCTTCTTGACAATCTTTGTTTCTTCGACATCTTCAACAGGTTTTTGTGGGGCCAAGGTAACTTGTTCCTCGGGTTCTTCTGTGACCTTTGGTTTCTTGCGACGAATTACTTTCACCTCTTCTTGTTCCTCTTCCTCGGTTACAAATTGTGGAGTTTCTTCGACAATCTTAACCTTGTGTTCGGGATAATGTTCCTCTGGTTTGACTTCTTCCGGAGCTTCTTCCTCGGGTTTTTCTTCTACAACTTCGGTCGGTTTCTCCACAACTTCCTCTATAACCTTGACGGCATGCTCTTTGGGCGCTTCTTCTTTGGGTTTCTTCACCTTCTTCTTAACCGTTTTAGTTTCTTCTTGAACAACTTCCTCAGTCGGAACTGTGGTGACTACCTTGACTTCTTCAGTTGGGGCCTCTTCCTTGGGCACAGACTTCTTACGAGGTTTAGGTGCTTCTGGAATTTCTTCCACCTTTTCTTCTTTGGGTGCTTGAGATTCCTTGATTTTGAATGAGTATTCTTTGGGTTTCTCCTCGGGTTTCTCTTCAACAATAGTTGTGACTTCAGCAATTTCTTCGACCACTTCAACTGGTTGTTCAACGGGAACTTCCTCGGTCACAGTTACCTTAAGCTCAGCCGCAGCCTCTTCCTTGGGCTTCTTCTTAATCTTCTTTGTCTTAATACGGGCTTCTTCGGTAACTTCCTCAACAGGTTTGCTTTCGGTGAGAACGAATTCTGCTTCGGGTTCTTCAACGGGTTTCTCCACAACCTTCTTGGGTTTAATTGTAACCTCTGGCACCGGTTCTTCTTCTTCTTCAACAACCTTTTGCTCTTCGGATACCTTTATCTTGTACTCTTGTGGTTTCTCCTCAACAGGTTTTTCTTCAATTACCTCCACTGGTGCTGGTTGTTCTTCCTCAATGACCTGTTCAACTGGTTTCTCTTCGGTTTCGGTGATCTTAACTTCCAATTGAGTAGATTCCTCTTCAACCTTTTTGGGTTTCTTGGGCTTCTTGGTCTTGAGTTTAGTTTCAACTTCGACCTCTTCAGCGGGCTTGGGTTCTGTTAAGGAGACAGAAGCTTCAAACTCTTCGTGCACTTCAACTGGTTTCTTGGGTTTAATTGAGAATTTCACTTCTTCGGGTTGTTCCTCTTCGAAAGTCACCGGTTTCTCAGCCTCTGTTTCGATTGTTTTGATTTCATAACTGGGGAATACTTCGGCTTCTTTCTTTGGTTTAGGTTTGGGCTTGGGCTTTTCTTCAACCACTTCCTCAATAACTTCAGGAACTTGTTCCACAGCCTCAGTTTCCTTTACAGTTATGTCGTAGACCTTTGGTTTGGGTTCTTCAATGGTCTCTTCCTCCACTGGTTGCTCAATGGTGACCTCTTCCACGGGTTTCTCCTCGGGTTCTACTTGTTTAATTTCTACCTTAGCCTCTTCCTCAGGAACAACCTTCTTCTTTGGCTTCTTCTTCTTAACCACTTGTTCTTCAACAACTTCTTCCTCTTTAGGCTGTTCAATAGTTTCGACAACAGTAACTTCCTCTGTTATGGGCTGAGGCTCAGGTTTCTTAACTTCGAAGGTTACTTCCGTTGTGGGTTCTTCTTCTTCGACTGGTTCAGGCTGAGGTTCTTCAACCGTGTATTCATATTCCTCGGGCACGGTTGGCTTGACCTTCTTTCTACGAATAACTGTCTTCTCTTCGACCAATTCTTCGACGGTAACTTCTTTTTCGTCGGTATCAACAACACGTACCTTATATGCTTCGGGCACATCTTCGGGCTCGATTACAGTTGTGGTAATCTTGTATTCGACAGGAATTTCTTCGGGTTCCTTTGGCTGTTCAACGACTTCCTCAACGACCTTAACCTCTTCTTGAGGCTTCTCTTTGGGAACCTTCTTCTTGATTTTAACCTTATCGACCTTCTCTTCGACTGGTTTTTCTTCCTCTACAGCCTCCTCCTTGACAGCTACCTCGAACTCAGGTTCGGGTTTCTCTTCGGTGACTTCTTCTTGTTTTGGTTTTTCTTTCTTGGCCTTGGGCTTCTTAGGCTTCTCCTCCTTAACTTCGACTACAGGTGATGGGGATTTTTCTTTAGGCTTTTCCTCGGGAACAACCTTTACTGGCAATTCGGCGGGAACCACTGGTTCTTCTTCCTTCTTGAATGGCTTGAGTTTGACCTCAGCTGTGGGCTCCTCTTCGGGCTTGCTTTCTGGTATACGGAATTTAACAGTTTCTTCTGGCTGTTCTTCGGGTTCCTTTGGTTTGCCCGGTACAATTTCGGTAACAATCATTTCTTGTTCTGGTTTTGGTTTGGGTTTCGACTTTGGCTTGGTCTTGGGCACCTTCTTGTCCTTCTTGGGAGTTTCGGGGAATTCAAGTGGTTCCAGCTCTTCTCTAGGCTGTTCAATGTCCTCAAATTCAAGGGGTTCGAGAGGCTTCATTTCATATTTAGGCTCTTCAGGTTTCGGTTCTTCCTCCTTGACAACAACTTTGTGTTTCTTGACGGTCTTCTCCTCCAAGACTTCTTCTTCGGGCTTGGGCTTTTGTGGTATTTTCTTGAGGCTAACCGATTCGGGTTGCTCCTCTTCCAATGGCTTCTTCTTACCCTTGCCCAGTTTTAGTTTAACTTCCTCTGGTTTTTCTTCGGTCTTGGCAGGTTTCTCGGGTTTCTTGTAGGGTTCCTTGGCCTCTGGCTCTTCTTCGCTGCTCACATACTTTTCGTATTTCTCCAATTCAACCTTTTCCAGGTCATCCTTGATCTTCTTCAATTTTTTGACCTTTCGTGGCTTGAATTTGAGCAATTCTTCGGCTTCTTCAATGTTGCGCGAAAGCTCACCTACCTCCTTGACAGCACCAATTTCAGAAATGACTGGTTTCAAAGGTTCTGGAGGATATTGGACCATAACCATGCGGCTCTTTAACTTGAATGCTGGCAGTTGAACGGTTTGTTCCTCGACTGGTCGTTCCTTGCGTTTGGATGGTTTCAGCTTAATCATTTGTGGTACCTCAGCAGCATCGACTACGACCACCTTCTTGGGCTTTTGATCGCGACGAACGATTTTAATGGGCTCTAAGCCAACAGCTTCCGGCTTCATCTTTTTGGGTTTCTCAAATTCGATCTTTTCGAATTTCTCCAGTTCGGTCTTTTCGATTTCTTGTTCCAAGAGTTTCTGAATAATGGCATCGTGGTCATCCGTCTTCTTGCGTATCACCTTCTTTTTGGTTTTTCTCGGTTTCGAGCCGTCTTCGGGTGTTTCCTCATCCTTGGTCTCTTCGACTTCCTCCTCAATGACTTCGATGGGGTGTGATTCTTCCTTATCTTCAGGATACTCCTCAATTGTGCGGATTTGATGCATTACATGTTCGACTGGTTCTTCCTTCTCCTCGGGCAATTCCTCAATAACGTTGATGGCATAGTCCTGGTGGACTTCTGGTGCTTCACCTAAGTTAACAAACAATTAAAAAAATTAGCAGGCGATATTCGCAAAGGCCAGTGAAGGCATACGGACGGCATGTTTGAAGAAAATAATGGATACGATTTAAAAAACATATTTACACCGAAGAGTAAATGTGGACAGTGAGAGAGAGAGAGAGAGAGGGAGGAGATACATAGTTATAGTAAGACAGAGAGAGAATCAAGTAGAGTAAAAGGAGTGATAAAAATAAATAGAGGAAAAGGCAATTTCGCTTTTCTTTTTGCCGAAAGTGCAGCAGTTCTGTCCTAAGCTTTAAATCTTTGGGATATTGCTGTGGTAAGTTGTCCTAGGCGGCATTTTAGATATCCAGGAAGGAGGTATTCTCCAAACTAAATTTACGTTGCCAATTGAATGAGGTTAGTATTTTTTATTTTCAAATAAAAATTAAAAAAATGTGTTAGTGGTACGGAGCCACAAAGCCGTTTAGAACTTTTATGGTACACAAGTCAGTCGTGGATCCGGAAAAAGTGTTTTTTGCATTGTGTCGTTTAAATAAAATTAAAAAAAAATTAAATGTGAATGTCAAGCAGTATAGCAGCGGAAATTTCATAGCGATTGCATGAGCAAAGCCAGAGCTCTTAGTGGGTTAAGCGTGGTGTCATTACTGTGTTTCTTGAGGTAGGGCCCCAAAACTTATGAGCTTAAGTGGGGAATAAGCAATACCGTAGATACTGGGATAAAGAAAAATTATAAAAAATGCTAGAAGATTCGCAGCAGCGGCAGGAACGCATACTCCAACACTCAGAGATGTCGACAAAAAAGGGGAGAGATAGAGAGACAGAGAAAGATACAAATTCCAAGAGTTGAATGTGATTGTATTTTTTTCATTTTTTTTTTTGATTTGTTTTGAGGAGTAGTTGGGAAAGATTTGGAGAGGAAAGAATGTAACACAAGTTGGCAGCTGTTGGATTTGAAGGTATCCTTCCACAACACTTACTTGTTTGTTTTTTGGGTTTGGTTTTGTGTTTGGTGGTCTTAGTATCGGGTGCAATATCTTCTGTGACAGTGGTGGTGACCTTGTGAGATTCGGGTGTTTCTGTTTGTTCCAGATCTTCGATCTGTTTTGGTTGTTCTTCGGTGGTGGGTTGTGGTTCTGTGTATTGTGTTTCTGTGACAGTAATGTCGTGTAATGTGTCTTCTTCCGGTTTCTCGTCGGGTTTCTTTTCCTCAACTAGAGAGGGCTTACGCGGTTTCTTTTTCTCGGGCTTTTTGGGTTTTTCTTCAACGTCCTTTGGTGTCTCGTCCGTCTTTTTGGTCTTTTCGGGCATTTCTACCTTTTCATACTGTTCGAGGGTTGTCTTGGGTATGTCTTCGTCAATAAGTCTCTGTATGTAATCGTCCACTTCGTCTTTCTTAACCTTCTTAACGATTTTCTTTGGTTTCTTGGTCTGTTTGGGTTCTTCGGAAGGTGCCAATGGCTCAGTCTGCTCAACAACAGGCTCGTCAATGGGCACCTCGTCAATGATAAGGGTTACCTCATTACTGTCCTCTTCATGAACGGTAACAACGTGAATGGTGGAGTCTTTTTCGTCGTCAACCTTTTTGGTGAGAGTACGTTTCTTTGTTGTCTTTTGCTTGGGTTTGCCCTGTTCATCGGGTACCTCTTCGACATGGACCTCAACAGGTTCGGTCTCAACAATTTCAACAATTGGCAAGGGTTGTTGTTCTTCAACCTCTTCTTCGACAATCTTTATCTCGGCCATAGGTTGGTCTGGTTGTTCTGCGGATTCTTTGGGTTTTTTGGTCTTGGGTTTCTTCTTGGGCTTTTCCTCCTCAGAGGGCTGCTCCTCCTTAACGTCGATTGGATACTCGTCTTCAGTGGCATTTTTAGGTCTAGGCTCAAATTCAATTTTAGCATATTTCTCCAATTCCGTCTTGGGTATATCCTGTTCAATGAGTTTTTGTATATAGTCGTAGAGATCGTCCTGTTTGACCTTCTTTGTTTTCTTTTTCGGTGCTTTGGGTTTATCTTCGGTGGTTTCTTCTTGTGGTTGAGTTTCAACAACGGTAACTTCAACATCGGGCTGATCTTCTCTCTTCACCTCTACAATTTCAATGATGTCCTCTTTGGGACCTTGTTGGCGTTTGATTTTACGTTTAGTTACGGTTTGTTTCTCCACAATGCCCTCGTCATTAACCTTTTCAATTTCTTCAGTGTGGCTTTCGACGATTTCAATCTTGAAGGGTTCAGGTTCTTGTGGTACGGGTGATGTTTCCTTAACAGCCACTTCAAATACGGGGCTTTCCTCGACCGGCTTTTCTTCGGCCTTGGGTTTCTTTTCTTTAGGTTTCTTGGGTGCAGCTTTAGGTGCTTTCTCTTCTTCGGTAGTTTCTTTAATTTCGTATTCCTTAACTTCAGGCTGTGGTACGGTCTCTTGCACATCGATCTCCTGTTCCTCCTCTGGTTGTTCTTCAGGTTGTTGAGGCTTTTCTTCCTCCACTGGTTTGACCTTCAATTTCTTTTTCTTTTCTTTCTTAACCTCAGTCTCTTGGACTGTAATTTCTTGTGGTTTTTCTGTTTCCTCTGTTTCGTCTTCCTTAACTTCCACGGTCACCTCAAAGATGTCCTGAGGCGCTTCCTTTTGTTGTGGTTGTTCTTCGCTCTCCTTCACTTCTTCTACAGTGGGCTTTTCATCTTCTTTTGGTGTTTCTTCGGTCTTCTTAACCTTGTGTGAGGGTTTCTTCTTAAGCTTTATTGGTTTCTCTATGTCAATCTTTTCATAGGTTTCCAATTCAGTTTTGGGAATATCTTCCTCGATAAGCTTCTGTATGTAATCTTGTAGCTCATCTTTGGGAACCTTTTTCGTTTTCTTGGGCTTCTTAGGTTTATCCTCCTGGGGTTGTTCTTCAATCGATTCTGGTTCAACGGCTGTTACCGTTATTTCGGCCACAGGTTCTTCTTCTCCCACTTGTTTCTCTACAATTTCAATAATCTCCTCCTTGGGACCAACCTGTTTCTTAATCTTGCGTTTGGTTACCTTCTGAGTCTTGACTTCTCCAGCATCGTCAATTATTTCAACTTCTTCCTTTTGGCTTTCAAGTTCAACAACACGTACTGGATATTCTTCAGGCTTTTCTTCGGGCTGACTTTCTTCAATGGTAACCTCTTGAGTTTCTGTTACCTCCTCTTGTGGCTTGTCTTCGAGTTTGGCAAACTTGGGTTTTTCGCGAACCAATTGTTTGGGTTTCTTCTTTAATTTGACCGGAGCATCGATTTCTATTTTCTCGTATTTCTCAAGCTCAGTCTTGGGTATATCCTGCTCAATGAGTTTCCTAATGTATTCGTCCAAGTCGTCTTTCTTAACCTTTTTGGCTTTCTTGGGTTTGGTGGGCTTTTCTTCAATGGGTTTGGTAGTGTCTTTAACTTCATCTGCTTCGGAGGTTATAACTGTTACCTCAGCCACTGGCTGTTCATCGCCCTTTTGCGTTTCAACAATTTCAATGATTTCCTGCTTGTCACCCACTTGCTTCTTGATTTTACGTTTGGTAACTTTTTCTTTTTCAACTTCACCCTTTTCATTGACAACTTCATGTTCCTCTTCCTTGCGTTCAACTTCAACAATGGAAATTTGCATTTCCTCGGTCGCTGGTTGTTCAGGAGTTTCCTCTACTATGGGAGCTTCTTCGACTTGCTCTTCTTGTTGGGGAACTTCCTCGAAAGAAGACATTTTGACAGTGTATGATTTGTGTTCTTCGGGTTGGTCAGGTGTTTTGCTCTTGGGCTTTTTGGGTTTCTTGGGTGTGGCCTTTTCCTCAATGGGCTGTTCTACTTGACCCTCCTTAATTGAAATGTCATATGATTCTTGAATTTCTGGTTGTTTCTCTTCAAAGGTTTCGGTCTCTTGTTGTTCCACTGGTTGTTTGTCTTCAACAACTTCTGGTTGTTGTTCTTCCTTAACGACCATCTTGGGCTTTTTGGGTTTCTTGACCTTTTCAGCAGGTTTCTCTTCTACAATTTCCGTTGGAGCTTCTGGCACAGCTTCTTCTTCAGCCACTTCTTGTTGGACATATTCCTCAATGACATTGACAATATAGTCCTCCAACTGTTCCTTGGGTACCTTCTTAACCTTTTTAACCACCTTCTTTTCCTTGGGCTGTTCAGGTTGTTCTTCGGCAGGCTTTTCGGTTTCGGTTATTTCAACAATTGTCACCTCACTTGTGGGCTGATCTTCTTCCTTGACCTCGGAAACTTCAAATATCTTTTCTTCGGGACCAGACTTTGTCTTGAGTTTACGTTTTGTAATGGTTTTTGGTTTAAGTTCGCCCTTGTCATTGATTTCTTCAACGGTTTCGGTGACTTGTTCCAATTCCTCAACCACCACAGGTTGTTCCTCTTTCACTTCAATCTTTTGTTTCTTCACCTTCTTGGGTTTAGTGGGTTTGTCTTCCTTGATTTCAATGACATCTTCTGCCACAGGTTTATCCTCAGGCACTTGTTGTTCTTCCTTAAAGGAAACCTCGTAATCTTCAGGAGTTTGTTCTTGAGGCTTTTCAACCTCTTCATCTTCAATCACTTCTATGGGTTGCTCTTCATATGCTTCCTCTTTAGGAGTGATTTCTTGGATGTCAAATTCATGAACTGTTACAGGAACACCTTCAACAATTTCTGTGGTCTTCTTGTGATGTTTCTTGATAGTCTTTGGTTTCTTTTTGGGTGTGCTTTCGAACTCCATGGCCTCAAATTCTTCCAGCTGAGTCTTGGGAATTTCCTGTTCAATCAGCTGTTGAATATAGGCGTCGTGATCGTCCTTAGGTGTAAGTTTCTTTTTAATTTTCTTGACCGTAACTGGTTGTGGTTTCTCTTCACTCTCTTCGATTTCTTCAGGCACCAGCTCGGTGGTGATTATTTCTACTTCAGTTTCCGGCTTATTTTCAACATAAGATTCGACAATTTCAATGAGATATTCCTTATCGCCTTCCTTCTTTTTCAACTTCCTCTTGGTAACAACCTGTTTGACTTCTTCACCACTTTCATCGACAATGTCTTGGGTGACAATTTCCGGCTGCAATTCTTCAATACGAACCGTATATTCTTTAATTTCTGTCGGCTCTTCCTTCTTGGCCTTGGGTTTCTTTTCTTTGGGTTTGCGTTGTTCAGGTTTTTCTTCAAGTGGCTGTTCTTCAACCTTTGTAGTCTTGGGCTTTTTAGGTTTACGTTTAGGCATTTCTTCTTCTTCCTCTGTGGGCTGTTCTTCGAAGATGGTGGGTGTAACATATTCCTCGATGACATTGATAATGAATTCCTTGATTTGCTCTTTGGGAACCTTCTTGCTCTTCTTGACCGGTTTAATTTCCTCGGTCTTCTCCTCTGTCGGTTTATCCTCAGTTTCGGTAATTTCCACAATAGTAACCTCAGCATTTGGCTTATCGTCTTCGGTGATTTCGGAAATTTCAAAGACCTTTTCTTCGGGACCAGATTTGGTTTTGATCTTTCGTTTGGTAATGGTTTTCTTCTTAACCTCACCGTTTTCTTTGCGTTGTTCAACGACTTCAGTTACTTCCGAAATTTCCTCTACCTTAACCTCTGGTGTTTCCTCTTCGAAGATGGTGGGCGTAACATATTCCTCAATGACATTGATAATGAATTCCTTGATATCTGCCTTGGGCACCTTCTTGCTCTTCTTAACCGGTTTAATTTCCTCAATCTTTTCTTCTGGCGTAATTGCAGTTTCTGTTATTTCAACAATAGTAACTTCGGCGTTTGGCTTATCATCTTCAGTTACTTCGGAAATTTCAAAGATCTTTTCTTCGGGACCGGATTTAGTTTTGATCTTACGCTTGGTAACTGTTTTCTTCTTGACTTCACCGGTCTCTTTGGGTTCTTCGATGATTTCGGTTACTTGAGAAATTTCCTCAACCTCAACTGGTTTCTCTTCCTCGAATACAGTTGGTGTCACATATTCCTCCAGGACATTGATAACAAACTGTTCAATTTGTTCGATTGGAACTTGTTTTGTTTTCTTAACATGCTTCTTTTCCTTTGGCTTGGGCTTGTCTTCCGGCACCGATTCGGTCAACTCGACAATTGTCACCTCGCTGGTAGGTTGATCTTCGTGGGTAACTTCAGAAATTTCAAAGACCTTTTCTTCGGGACCAGTCTTGGTCTTTATCTTGCGTTTAGTGACCACCTTCTTCTTGACTTCACCAGTCTCTGTGTGTTCTTCTACAGTTTCTGTGCGTTGTTCAACCTCTTCGACTGTTACGGGCTGTTCCTCTTCGACGTCATAGGTAGTGGGGGTTACATATTCTTCGATAACCTTGACAACAAATTCTTGGATTTGTTCCTTGGGCATTTTCTTTACCTTCTTAATGGGTTTCTTCACCACCTCTGCCGTTTCTTCGGGAGCCTCCTCGGTTTCGGTGATTTCAGTTATGGTAATTTCAGCATTCGGTTGATCATCTTCAATGACTTCGGAAATTTCGAATACCTTCTCTTCGGGTCCAGTCTTAGTTTTAACACGACGCTTGGTAACTGTCTTCTTCTTAATTTCGCCTTCTTCATCGGGTTGCTCCACAATTTCTGTGGTCTGTTCAATTTGTTCAACCAAAAGTGGAGCTTCTTCTTCGGTTACTTTTACCTTGGAAGGTTTTGACTTCTTGGGTTTGGGTTTGGTTTCCTTAACTTGCACAAGATCATCTTGAGCCACCGGCTTTTCGGGTTCTTCTTCTTTCATGGCGAATTCGAAGTCATCGGGGGTCTCTTGTGTTGTCGGTTTCTCTTCCTCTACTATTTCAACTGTTTGTTCGGGTTGTTCCTCTTCTTGTGGCACACTTTCTTCAATATCGAATTCATGTACCGTCACTGGAACGCCTTCAATAATTTGCGTAGTCTTTTTGTGATGCTTCTTAACGGTCTTTGGTTTCTTCTTGCGCTTGCCTTCCAATTCTGTGACTTCGTATTCTTCAAGCTCGGTTTTTGGTATTTCCCTTTCGATAAGTTCTTGAATGTAGGCATCATAATCGTCCTGGGTAGAAGGTTTCTTCTTGTACTTCTTCACCTTAACCGGTTCGGTGGGAGAGTCTTCAGGTTTGTCTTCCGTTATTAACTCGGTGGTAATAATTTCCACATCAGCTTCGGGCTTATTTTCTACATAGGATTCAACAATTTCGATGAGATATTCCTTGGCTCCTTCCTTCTTCTTGAGTTTCTTTTTGGTAATGGTTTGTTTGACCTCTTCGCCGGTTTCATCAACAATTGTCTGAGTGACGGTTTCCGGTTGCAATTCCTCAATGCGCACACTGTATTCTTGGACAACTTCTTCGGGTTTCTTAGATTTAGGACGTTTAGTTTTGGGCTTTTGTTTTGGTTTCTCTTCTTCACTTAGACCAAAGGTGAATTCTTCACTTGGTTGTTCCTCTTGGGGTTGCTGTTCACTTTCCAAGAGGTTAACTTCCTCTGTCACCTCCTCAGGTTGTTTTTCGGCGGATTCAGTGATTTTAACCTTTTTGGGTTTGGAAGTCTTTGGTTTCTTATCCTTCTTATCAACTTGTTCCTCTGGTTTTTCATCGGGTTTACTTTCTTCTTCTTCCGGCAAGTCTTCCACAATGGTCTTAACGGCGAAAACAGATTCATCAATTTCTTGAGGTTTCTTCTTCTTGGGCTTGGGTTTCTGTTCCTCCTGGACTTCTTGTGTTTCCACTGGTTCAGGTTGTTCATTGATAATTCGCACCAAATATTCATCAAGTTCTTCTTTCTTGATTGTTTTCTTTACTTTCTTTGGTTTTTTAGGAGCTTCCTCTTCTTCTTGGACATCTGCAGGTTGTTCTGGGGCAAATTCCTTGGTTATGACCGTAAGTTCCACTTCGGGTTTATCATCGGATTGTTCATCAATGACGGTGATTTCATAGATCTTGTCACCAACCTTTTTCTTGATCTTACGTTTGGTTTTGGTCTTTTCTTCGACCTTACCATCTTCAGAGGTCTTGACAATGGTCTGTTTTTCTTCGGAAATTTCTTCAACAACAACTTCCTCTGGTTTGGGTTTCTCTTCCAGTTCATCCTTGAAGTCAATTGGAATACGTTCCGTTTCTTGTTCAGGAAGTTCGGTTACTTCGGCTTTTGTGTCTGTGACCTTAATGTAATGCTCGTCATAGGTTTCCTCGGTTTGCGGTGCCTCAATCACCTCAGCAGGTTTGACAATACGCTTGGGTTTCTTCTCTTTAGGTTTCTTTTCGACCGGTTCAAATTCAGAAATACCCACTTCGTGAGATTCGCCTGTTTCAGGCATTTCTGGCTTGACTGGTTTTTTAGTTTTCTTCACCTTCTTGGGGGTCTTGGTGAATTCCAGTTGTTCAAATCTTTCCAATTCTGTTTTGGGAATTTCAGCTTCAATCAATTGTTGAATATATTCGTCCAATTCATGTTTCTTCATTTTCTTAGTTTTCTTTTTGGTCAGAGGTTTCTCATCGCCTGGTTGGTCCTCGGGGGCGGTTGCTTCGCTTGTAGTGATGACAACTTCGTAGATAGGTTCTTCGCCCTTCTCTTCTGGTTGCGTTTCAATAATTTCAATAAGCTCTTCGCGATCTCCCTTTTTGTGTTGGATCTTACGTTTTTTGGTTATCTTTTGATGATCTTCTTCGCTTACAATTTCGGCGGGTAATTCTTTGAGGGTTACTTCGTAACATGATTCATCGAGTTTCGTCTGTTCGACAGGTTGTTCTTGCAACTCTTGTATGAGTTCCTCCAATTCTTGAGGTTTCATTGCCTTGACCTTTTTCTTTTTCTTGACAATTGTTCTTTCCGTTTCGTCCACCTTATCTGCTTCCGTTGTGGTAATGGTGATTTCGTAGAGCTTTTCGTCGGGCTTATCGCTGAGTGGAGTTTCAACGATTTCAATGACATGCTCCGCATTAGTGGTTTTCTGCACAAGTTTACGTTTCTTTTTGATGACGGGTTTCTTGGTTGTCTCGCCATCAGTTTCATCCTCGGTAATGGTTTCGGGTTTGTGTTCAATTACCTCCACGACTTCGGGTATGGATTCTGTTTCTGATTCTGGTTTTTCTTCAGATGATTGAGGTTTGAAGGTAAGGCCGGTGTCCTGATCGGAGGGTTTCTTCGACTTCTTTTTCTTGGGTCGAGTTGTTTCTGGCACTTTGGGAGTCTCGGTGATATCTTCATCCTCAGCTGTCTTAACAGGAATGGGTTTAAGTACCACCTCTTCGATGACATCTTGTTCGGTGGGTACTTTACCCTTACCAAGTTTGAGTTTGCGTTCCTCAGGTTGTTCGCCTTCTTTCTTTGGTTTCTTGGGCCGCTTATATTTCGTTTGAGGTTGTTCCTCTTGGGGTTGGCTGATGTCTTCTTCTTCGAAGAGGGTGGGCTTTTCAAGTTCTTCCTCTTCGAATTCCAAGGGCTTGAATGCCTTTGGACGTTTCTTCAAGAGCTCTAAGGCCTCCTGAATGTTACGTGACAGCTCACCACGACCACGTTTGGTATCCAAGTCGGTGATTGTGAATTTGAAATTGTACGGGGCATAGGGAATGAAGTTAATCCAACTTTTGAGTTTCTTGCCTTTGAAGGGCACCTTTTCTTTTTTGGGCTTAACTTCGGCCGGTTTCTGTTTGGGTGTTTTGAGTTTGAGCATTTGTGGGAATTCAACCACCGAAGTTATTTCAATGGGACGTGATTTCTTCACCTCCACCTTTTCGATTTTCATGGGTACCAATTTAATGGGTTTAGCCACTGACGAATCACGACGAGCCTGTTGGGGCTTCTCCAATTCTGTACGTTTGTATTCCGTCAATACTGTCTTGGGTATTTCCTGTTGTATTAGGAACTCAATGTACTCAAAGAGATCGTCCTTGTTAACCTTTTTCTGTGTCTTCTTCTTGGGTTTCTTTTCCTTTGGCTTTGTCACTGGCTGTTCGTCTGTTACCCTAACCTTATAGTCTTCGTCTGGTGTTGTCTTGTCGTCTTCGGTCAGAACTACTGTAACCTCTTCTTCCTGTCCGGGTTTTTGCGTTGTAATGACCTCAATAATTTGTTCCTCATCACCGAGTTTCTTTTTAATTTTGCGTTTCTTAACGGTGGTTGTTTTCTCTTCGACATTTTCTGGCTTCTTCTGTTCGTCTTTGTCTTCTTCGGTTGATGGCATTACAATTTCCACCACTTCCTCGGGCAACAATTCAATTTCCGGTTGTTCTTCGATGACACCAAACTTTTTGGTGGGTTTCTTAGTTTTGGGTGTCTTTTTGGTGAGTGGTGTTGTCTGTGTTGTGTCTTCGCTAACATCATCTGGTTCGGTAATAGTGTATTTGTTTTCTTGGTCTAATTACAAAAAATATTGTTTATATTGTATTTGTTTGGTACATAAGCATGTTTGTTGTTGTTTTTTTGTATTAAAAATTAAAACTAAATTATGGACAAAGACAAAATAATGTTCAATGGTTTCGATGTTGTTGTTGGGATAAGGGAATTTGATTGGTGTCAAACAAACAAACGAAAGGGGTAGGGGTTGGTCTAGATATACACCAAAGAAAACAAGGTGGAAAACTAACAAACAACAGATGACATTTTTCTGAATTTTTACCACGGGGTATTGTTGTGATGAAAAAAATTGTGTGTTGAATGTGTTTTTATTGCATATTTTAAGGCGCGTGTGGTGGTTTTTGTGTGTATGCGATTTTTGTGTGTATGCGATTTTTGTGTGTAAAACAACAATGAATTGTAGTACGTAAGTAATTCTCTTAAGAGTGAAGTAAATTTTTGTTTTTGAGGTTAAGTTAGTACATCAAATAATCAAATACAACATACATACACACACAAGATTAGTATTTGTTTTCTTTCCGATTTGAGGGGGGGAGAAAGTCTTGATTTCCCCTATAGAGAATGCAAAATGTCATAGATGTTTGCTTCTCAAAATCAAGACGACAAAAATCAAATTGGGTTAGAGACAATAATTTGTTTATTTTTATTGTTGGAACAGCAAGTAAATAATTTAAGATATTTTTTGTTTGTACATAAGAAAATCTGGATTATTTAAATGAAAATAACAAAAAATATGGAATAGAAAATATCTGAAAACATTTACTTGCTTTGAATATATAAAATTAGTAGAATTTTAAACAATTAACTGACACAAAAATATACAAAAAAAAGTGGAATGTTTTGGAATGTATTCCATTTGTTTGTAAGGAATTTATAGTTTCAATTGGATTTTTAGTTTTTTCTTGTGGAATGTTTTGGAGTTTTATAATCATTTCTGCGAAATGTGATTGAAGAAAGGTAAGAAGTAAGAGGGGAATAAACTTGTTATAACATTACTTTTGAAAATGTCATATTGTAGTGGTTTCCTATGCACACACTTTGTAAATATATATGAAATATTTATCAGAGTGAATTAGTAACGGAATATATTCATATATTTTATATGGAGATCTATATATCATAATGACTCAAAACCTATATCTTTTTTGAACATGCCCATTAACAATTGGCGGTCTTTTTCATTAAAAGTAAATTGAGTCCGTTGAGTATGAGTACGTTTACATTGTAAATCCAGTGGGTTGAAAGTGTCATTTCCATTCCATATATATATATATATATATATGTCCAGTGAAAAGCTCTAGTCTAAACTTGATTGGTTTGTTCCCATGGTACAATAATTAACAGGTAGAATTAAGTGTCAGCTGTTTTGATTCTCCTGTAGTACTAGTGTGAAATTCCTAAAGAAATTTTTAATTCTTATTTTCTATGTACATGAGGTATATATATTTTTTGAGAGCAAAATATCATTCCGAATAAAGTCTATTTCCCACGAATATCTCCGAAGATAAAACGGGAAGACCTATCTCATATCAATGAAAGATTCTTCGGGTCCGAACGAACTGCATCATATGTATATTATGACACCACATATAGAGACGTTACTTCAGAACAGTTTATTTATTTCTTCTTCCCGCACAACAAGAAAAATATCTTATAAATTAAAGTGCAGGATTGCAATTTTTGCCACCGCGAAGTTGGCGCTCAAGAGGGACTACACAATAATATACCCAATATCGATCTTCACACTGCGATCTTGCATATTAGCTTTGTTCCTTTACGTTAAAGTTTATTAAAGTTTTACCATTTTTGATCCGTAAAGCGTTCCTTAACCCCAAAAAGTAGTGAAACTTTAAGAAAAATTTAAGAGAGAGCATGCCAAAATAGCTTTCTCTTTTACTACTTTCTGCGCTAGTGTAAAAAATGGAAAACTTCTGTTTTGACAATTAAGGCAGGAGAGAAAAAAGTAAACAACGCGGATTTTCAAAGCAAAATAAAAAGAAATAAATTTAAATATCACTGTGCAACAAAATGGAGGTGAAAGTCTGGGGCACGGAAAATTCCTCTTGGGGAGGAAAGGACTTGGTGAGTATATTAAAAACCCCGAATGACAGATCCGCCGTGAGTCGAACTTCTGCGTTATGGCGTGATGAAGTTTTTGCTAGAGACCCTGTAAGGCATAGGGAATAAGCGTCATATCTTTGTTCACTGTTATTTTAGCTTATTTTTGAGATGACATGTCCTTAGTCAAATCGAATGAGGACCTTCTAACTCGCTTCCTTTAATGTCCTTTTCGTCCTTTATTTTAAGAGCCGCTATAAAAGTACCACGAGATGACGTTTTAAAGCTTCGAAATGTTCTGCAAAAATGTCGCTCAGAAAATTTTAGGTACGGCTCTCATTGACAACTAATCGATTTTGTCGCGTCTTCATAGTCATTTTTGACATTTACCCCTGTTTGCTCAGAAGAAAATGTTTTGTGTTTTTGTATGTTCTGTAACGAATATACATATTCTAAGAACAAAATAGTATATTTTAAAATTCTTAAGAAATATATTGTTGTTTCAACCATATATTTTGTGTCAGGAAACATAATGCCACAAAATATATTGTTGTACCAACAATATATATTCTCAGATTTTTAAAATACTCTATTTTGTTTTTAGAATATGATTGCTCCTACAATATTTTTGCTCTGTGTGTACACTTTTCGAGTAAAAAGTGACAAAACTTGAAAATTCTACCACACAAAGGAACAGAGCTAATATAATTTGACAGTTTCCAGAGCTAATAGTACGTTTTTAAATAACCAGATTTATGTCATGTTCACACGAGAGTTTCAATTACGTTGTTCACCTGTCGAACGACGTACACGAATTAACCCGTTTCAACGACACCATTCGTAATTAGCAGAAACATAAATAAAATTTTCTTCATTTTTGTTTCCTTGTTTTCACTAAAATTTGAACCGAAAACACATAAAATATACATTAAATGAATAAGAAAAGCAATAGACTTTCCTTCAAATGTATCTTCTATATTTAACTACACACATTTCATTCATTTTTTCCATAAATTTTGAATAATTTTGTATTTTCAATATATTTTTATATGTTTCTATTTTCAAAATTAAAAAGAGAGAGAGAGAGACATGTCAAAACAATGTTTGTGTATACAGACTTTCAATTATTTGTTTCCTTTTTGTTTCTGAATTTTTACGCGATTTTGAAGTAATGGACAAAAAATGTGTGTGGAATTAAGAAGGAAACACAACCATCTTCCTTCTGAATCTGTATAAAATGTTTAGTTCATTAATTTTCATTCATCTTTTTCCTTTTTTCTAAAAATTTTTGTGTTTTCAACAAATTTTTCAATTTTGAATTTAGACATGTCATAATTATTTTTTTTCGATAAATTCTCTCATTTGTTAGGGATGGGACATACTTATTCGTCGTTCAGAGAGTATTTCTAATCGAACAACGTAGACAAATCGTCGTTCGTTCATAGAATTTTGTGTGGGGAAATAAGTAATTTATTCGTAGTTATGGGTAGAACAACGAATAGAGAACGAACGACGTACCGTGGAAACGGGCTATTAAATGTTAACCTGGGAAAATGCTCTAACCCTGCGTTTACACATGACAGGACAGTTGAGTACATGTATTGATTGTCAAAAACCAAAAACTTGCCTCTGTGACGTAGGCTTCCAGACAACTGAAAAAACAGTTGTAAAAAAATGAATGAAAATCGTCGATTTCTTTTTGTTTTCCGTTCACATATTTTGTTCTTGTTCATGTTCTTTTGTTTTCAACACATTTCAATTATTATCTCACTTATTTTTACAAAAATGCCAACAATTTGTCTTCCCTACTGTCTGTGAAAAAATGATGGACAGCTTGGAGACAGCCGACAAATGTATGTATGTGTTAGTAAATCAGGGTTGTATTTGCAGACTGTCTGTCTTGTGTAAACGCCTAGTTATATAAAGGTGTTCCATAATCATACCCAACGTCAAAATATGTTCACAATAATGCATTACAGTGAATTGTTTGCTTAAAATTTCTTGGTCTGTTCCAGAACTGCAAGAATCTACTAATTTTAACTATTTTTTCCAATAACATAAAGGGAAAAATGCTATCGTAGTAAAAAATAGTAGCTTCTGGAACAAAGCATTCTATGTGATTTTATTCACAATAATGCATTTTGATAACTAGAATGATGATTAGTTGTTTTGATGTAATACCCCGGTTGCACTTAACCGTATTAACCCAGTGGGTTTGGATTTCAAATGTCAATTCCATAGCGCAAACGTCAAATAAACCCTCTCGAAATGGGTTAACCCGGCAAAAATCTCTAGTGTAACCGTACTATAACACCTGGTTATTCCGTCATGGTTTGTACCCAAGGTGACATCTGAATACCAACTGACGTCTCTTAGGCCGAAATCCGATTGTCAGTTGCGAAATATTAAGTTGTACTTAACAACTGCAAAGCTACGTGTTTCAAAACGTCAAAAATATGCTTTTTAACGCAGGTAAAAAGCACACACGTATCATTTTTATTTCTGATGCATTTAGTAACATTTTCGAGGAACAATGTTTGAGGGTGCAACTGAAATATGTTGACGAAGTTTAAACAACACAAAGCAACTGACGATACGGAAGTCAGCCTTACTGTATATTATATAACTTCATAATTTAAAAGTTCGTTTATATATAACCGGATTTAATGAAATCACCGGATTTTAAATGTCAAAGTGGAATCACTGTGTATACGTCAAATAAATCCTAATAAAGAATGTTAACCTGACAAAAATATTTACTATAAACCGGCTATAAAATTGTGAAGTTCATATATTTTATTCGTTTCCTAGAACGCATTTTAAACTTGCACTTAAAACATGTGTTTTGGGAGTTTACGTTATTTATCAATATCAGATCTCCATACAAAATATAATATGGACATACATATGAGTATGTAAGTAATTTTAATATTCTCTCTAACTTCATATAAACAAACCACCACATCTACTATGTAATTTATTATTACTTTTTTTTCGACCCTCGATGATTTTTTATAGTTGTTGTAGTTTTTGTAAAGTACATAGAAATTGAGAAAAAAAATCTAACATAAAATAGAAAAAATATACCTGTTGCATCGCTGACTTCGACAATTTCGATTTGTGATGGCGCTGTTCCGTCATATTCTTTGATCGGTTCTGTATCACTGAGCACTTCTTCGACGAGTACTCCCTCCTCTTGGGTAACCTTCTTACTTTCTGTTTCAATGACAGTTTCACCGTCTTCGTTCTGTACTGATTTGAATGTGGTTATGAATACGGGTTTTTCATCCGTTGTCTGTTGTTGTTGTACCGGCTTAACTTCTGTTTGTTGTATTATTTGTGTTACAGATGTGTATATGTGTTGTTGTTGTTTTTGTTGTCCAGTTGTATGGAAAATAGACATAAAATGTTAGAAATTTTGTGTTCATCACATTCGACGACAATTAGATAAACAATTAGCACGTATTTATACCGTGAAAATAAACATTGCAAAAAACTAAATGTTACGCAAATATGTGTAAGTGAGCTAGCGGGTGAGTTATGTGGGTGTTGTAGGTGTTTATGTTTGTGTTGTGTCAGTGTGAGTGCATTGTGATAAACTTGATTATTGTGTAGTGTGTAGATTGTGTTACTCTTACCCTTGGGCTTCTTCGTTTTGGACATTTTCGGTTCGGTCTTAGGGGTCTTTTCATCATCCAAAAGACTGATATCGATAATGTCGTGAAGGTCACCTTCGCTTACAACCTGTATTAGGGAGTAGGGCTCCTTGCCTTCCTCCTCAACTGTTTGTATTTGATAGTATTCGGGTTCTGGCGAGATATCCTTCTTGAATGTTCGCTTTCGGGTAGTTTTCTTTTTGGGTTTGTCATCCTCGTCGATAATGTGTGACTCAATTATTTCTTCAGGCAACTCTTCAATCGGAATGGATTCGTTGGGTAATTCGTCGGATGATATTTCCTTGATGTTGACGGTGGCAACAGGCGCCTCGTCGTTGTCGTCTTCAACTATTTGTATTGTAGTCAGTTCGTCCGTCTCACTGTCCAATGGTTTTTTGAAAGATCTGGTCTTGATGGTTTTCTTCGTTTTCTTGCCGTCAGAAGTTTCAGTTTCTAAAACGGTTTCTAATTTGGGCAATTCTATTGACTCGACCGCATTTTTGTCAGGCACCTCGGTCTTCTCTACTTCCTTTACAGTCACAACATATTTCGGTTCTTCTCCTTCGTCCTCGATGATTTGAATTTCGGTAACTTCGTCTTTGTCGCCAAGCGGCTTCTTAATTGTTTTCTTCTTGATTTTGCGTGTTTTGGTTGTACCTTCTTTGTCAGTATAATCTTCGGTGATAGTTTCCTCCGGTAGTTGCAAAACGGGCACAACCTTTTCTTCCTCCAACTCTGGGAATGGTTCTACAAAATCTTCAACGGTGACTGTTGTAACCGGCTCCTTCTCGTACTCTTCAACAGTTCTGATTTTCGTAATTTCCATTTTATCTCCCTTCATTTTCTTGATTACTTTTGTTTTAACAACAGTCTTAGTTGGAGTACCGTCTTCCTTTTGAGACATGATAACGGCCTTCTGCTCTGGTAATTCGACAATTATTTCGTCCTCTTCGGGCTGTTTAACGCGAACTACTCGTTTACGCTTAATCTGTTTAACATCACCCACTGGAACAGTGAATTCTTCAACAGTTATGGTAGTTTGCGGCTTTTCGCCCTCTTCTTCGACAGTTTCCACGGTAGTGATTTCTTCCTTATCTCCCTTGACCTTCTTTGTCGTTTTTGTTCGAATTTTCTTAACCTTGGGCGTTCCGTCTTCAGATACAGATTCAACAACTTGGACCTGTTCGGGAAGTTCCTGGATTTCTTCGGGTTTCTCTTCAAGAGGAATCTCTTCAACTGAGACTGTGGTTTCGGGTTGTTTGTCATCTTCCTCGACAGTCTCGATCTTAGTGACTTCTTGTTTATCACCCTTGGTCTTCTTAATCACGCGAGTGCGGATCTTCTTCTTGATAGGTTTGCCTTCTTCAGAGACAGTCTCAACGACGCGTACTTCTTCTGGCATTTCACGCACTTCTTCAGGTTTCTCTTCAACTGGAACTTCCTCAACTGTGACAGTGGTTTCGGGTTGTTTGTCATCTTCCTCGACAGTCTCGATCTTGGTGACTTCTTGTTTATCACCCTTTGTTTTCTTGATCACGCGTGTGCGGATCTTCTTCTTGATAGGTTTGCCTTCTTCAGAGACAGTCTCAACGACGCGTACTTCTTCTGGCATTTCACGCACTTCTTCAGGTTTCTCTTCAATTGGAACCTCTTCAACTGTGACTGTGGTTTCGGGTTGTTTGTCATCTTCCTCGACAGTCTCGATCTTGGTGACTTCTTGTTTATCACCCTTGGTCTTCTTGATCACGCGAGTGCGGATCTTCTTCTTGATAGGTTTGCCTTCTTCAGAGACAGTCTCAACGACACGTACTTCTTCTGGCATTTCACGCACTTCTTCAGGTTTCTCTTCAACTGGAACTTCCTCAACTGTGACAGTGGTTTCGGGTTGTTTGTCATCTTCCTCGACAGTCTCGATCTTGGTGACTTCTTGTTTATCACCCTTTGTTTTCTTGATCACGCGTGTGCGGATCTTCTTCTTGATAGGTTTGCCTTCTTCAGAGACAGTCTCAACGACGCGTACTTCTTCTGGCATTTCACGCACTTCTTCAGGTTTCTCTTCAATTGGAACCTCTTCAACTGTGACTGTGGTTTCGGGTTGTTTGTCATCTTCCTCGACAGTCTCGATCTTGGTGACTTCTTGTTTATCACCCTTTGTTTTCTTGATCACGCGTGTGCGGATCTTCTTCTTGATAGGTTTGCCTTCTTCAGAGACAGTCTCAACGACGTGTACTTCTTCTGGCATTTCACGCACTTCTTCAGGTTTCTCTTCAACTGGAACTTCCTCAACTGTGACAGTGGTTTCGGGTTGTTTGTCATCTTCCTCGACAGTCTCGATCTTGGTGACTTCTTGTTTATCACCCTTTGTTTTCTTGATCACGCGTGTGCGGATCTTCTTCTTGATAGGTTTGCCTTCTTCAGAGACAGTCTCAACGACGCGTACTTCTTCTGGCATTTCACGCACTTCTTCAGGTTTCTCTTCAACTGGAACCTCTTCAACTGTGACAGTGGTTTCGGGTAGTTTGTCATCTTCCTCGACAGTTTCGATCTTGGTGACTTCTTGTTTATCACCCTTGACCTTCTTGATCACACGAGTGCGGATCTTCTTCTTGATAGGTTTGCCTTCTTCAGAGACAGTCTCAACGACGCGTACTTCTTCTGGCATTTCACGCACTTCTTCAGGTTTCTCTTCAACTGGAACCTCTTCAACTGTGACCGTGGTTTCGGGTTGTTTGTCATCTTCCTCGACAGTCTCGATCTTGGTGACTTCTTGTTTATCACCCTTGACCTTCTTGATCACACGAGTGCGGATCTTCTTCTTGATAGGTTTGCCTTCTTCAGAGACAGTCTCAACGACGCGTACTTCTTCTGGCATTTCACGCACTTCTTCAGGTTTCTCTTCAACTGGAACCTCTTCAACTGTGACAGTGGTTTCCGGTTGCTTGTCATCTTCCTCGACAGTCTCGATCTTGGTGACTTCTTGTTTATCACCCTTGACCTTCTTGATCACACGAGTGCGGATCTTCTTCTTAATAGGTTTGCCTTCTTCAGAGACAGTCTCAACGACGCGTACTTCTTCTGGCATTTCACGCACTTCTTCAGGTTTCTCTTCAACTGGAACCTCTTCAACTGTGACAGTGGTTTCGGGTAGTTTGTCATCTTCCTCGACAGTTTCGATCTTGGTGACTTCTTGTTTATCACCCTTGACCTTCTTGATCACACGAGTGCGGATCTTCTTCTTGATAGGTTTGCCTTCTTCAGAGACAGTCTCAACGACGCGTACTTCTTCTGGCATTTCACGCACTTCTTCAGGTTTCTCTTCAACTGGAACCTCTTCAACTGTGACAGTGGTTTCCGGTTGCTTGTCATCTTCCTCGACAGTCTCGATCTTGGTGACTTCTTGTTTATCACCCTTAACCTTCTTGATCACACGAGTGCGGATCTTCTTCTTGATAGGTTTGCCTTCTTCAGAGACAGTCTCAACGACGCGTACTTCTTCTGGCATTTCACGCACTTCTTCAGGTTTCTCTTCAACTGGAACCTCTTCAACTGTGACAGTGGTTTCCGGTTGCTTGTCATCTTCCTCGACAGTCTCGATCTTGGTGACTTCTTGTTTATCACCCTTGACCTTCTTGATCACACGAGTGCGAATCTTCTTCTTAATAGGTTTGCCTTCTTCAGAGACAGTCTCAACGACACGTACTTCTTCTGGCATTTCACGTACTTCTTCAGGTTTCTCTTCAACTGGAACCTCTTCAACTGTGACAGTGGTTTCGGGTTGTTTGTCATCTTCCTCGACTGTCTCGATCTTGGTGACTTCTTGTTTATCACCCTTAACCTTCTTGATCACACGAGTGCGGATCTTCTTCTTGATAGGTTTGCCTTCTTCAGAGACAGTCTCAACGACGCGTACTTCTTCTGGCATTTCACGCACTTCTTCAGGTTTCTCTTCAACTGGAACCTCTTCAACTGTGACAGTGGTTTCCGGTTGCTTGTCATCTTCCTCGACAGTCTCGATCTTGGTGACTTCTTGTTTATCACCCTTGACCTTCTTGATCACACGAGTGCGGATCTTCCTCTTAATAGGTTTGCCTTCTTCAGAGACAGTCTCAACGACACGTACTTCTTCTGGCATTTCACGTACTTCTTCAGGTTTCTCTTCAACTGGAACCTCTTCAACTGTGACAGTGGTTTCGGGTTGTTTGTCATCTTCCTCGACAGTCTCGATCTTGGTGACTTCTTGTTTATCACCCTTGACCTTCTTGATCACACGAGTGCGGATCTTCTTCTTAATAGGTTTGCCTTCTTCAGAGACAGTCTCAACGACGCGTACTTCTTCTGGCATTTCACGCACTTCTTCAGGTTTCTCTTCAACTGGAACCTCTTCAACTGTGACAGTGGTTTCGAATAGTTTGTCATCTTCCTCGACAGTTTCGATCTTGGTGACTTCTTGTTTATCACCCTTGACCTTCTTGATCACACGAGTGCGGATCTTCTTCTTGATAGGTTTGCCTTCTTCAGAGACAGTCTCAACGACGCGTACTTCTTCTGGCATTTCACGCACTTCTTCAGGTTTCTCTTCAACTGGAACCTCTTCAACTGTGACAGTGGTTTCCGGTTGCTTGTCATCTTCCTCGACAGTCTCGATCTTGGTGACTTCTTGTTTATCACCCTTAACCTTCTTGATCACACGAGTGCGGATCTTCTTCTTGATAGGTTTGCCTTCTTCAGAGACAGTCTCAACGACGCGTACTTCTTCTGGCATTTCACGCACTTCTTCAGGTTTCTCTTCAACTGGAACCTCTTCAACTGTGACAGTGGTTTCGGGTTGTTTGTCATCTTCCTCGACAGTCTCGATCTTGGTGACTTCTTGTTTATCACCCTTGACCTTCTTGATCACACGAGTACGGATCTTCTTCTTAATAGGTTTGCCTTCTTCAGAGACAGTCTCAACGACACGTACTTCTTCTGGCATTTCACGTACTTCTTCAGGTTTCTCTTCAACTGGAACCTCTTCAACTGTGACAGTGGTTTCGGGTTGTTTGTCATCTTCCTCGACAGTCTCGATCTTGGTGACTTCTTGTTTACCACCCTTGACCTTCTTGATTACACGAGTGCGGATCTTCTTCTTGATAGGTTTGCCTTCTTCAGAGACAGTCTCAACGACACGTACTTCTTCTGGCATTTCACGCACTTCTTCAGGTTTCTCTTCAACTGGAACCTCTTCTACTGTGACAGTGGTTTCGGGTTGTTTGTCATCTTCCTCGACAGTCTCGATCTTGGTGACTTCTTGTTTATCACCCTTGACCTTCTTGATCACACGAGTGCGGATCTTCTTCTTGATAGGTTTGCCTTCTTCAGAGACAGTCTCAACGACGCGTACTTCTTCTGGCATTTCACGCACTTCTTCAGGTTTCTCTTCAACTGGAACCTCTTCAACTGTGACAGTGGTTTCGGGTTGTTTGTCATCTTCCTCGACAGTCTCGATCTTGGTGACTTCTTGTTTATCACCCTTGACCTTCTTGATCACACGAGTACGGATCTTCTTCTTAATAGGTTTGCCTTCTTCAGAGACAGTCTCAACGACACGTACTTCTTCTGGCATTTCACGTACTTCTTCAGGTTTCTCTTCAACTGGAACCTCTTCAACTGTGACAGTGGTTTCGGGTTGTTTGTCATCTTCCTCGACAGTCTCGATCTTGGTGACTTCTTGTTTACCACCCTTGACCTTCTTGATTACACGAGTGCGGATCTTCTTCTTGATAGGTTTGCCTTCTTCAGAGACAGTCTCAACGACACGTACTTCCTCTGGCATTTCACGCACTTCTTCAGGTTTCTCTTCAACTGGAACCTCTTCAACTGTGACAGTGGTTTCGGGTTGTTTGTCATCTTCCTCGACAGTCTCGATCTTGGTGACTTCTTGTTTATCACCCTTGACCTTCTTGATCACACGAGTGCGGATCTTCTTCTTGATAGGTTTGCCTTCTTCAGAGACAGTCTCAACGACGCGTACTTCTTCTGGCATTTCACGCACTTCTTCAGGTTTCTCTTCAACTGGAACCTCTTCAACTGTGACAGTGGTTTCGGGTTGTTTGTCATCTTCCTCGACAGTCTCGATCTTGGTGACTTCTTGTTTACCACCCTTGACCTTCTTGATTACACGAGTGCGGATCTTCTTCTTGATAGGTTTGCCTTCTTCAGAGACAGTCTCAACGACACGTACTTCTTCTGGCATTTCACGTACTTCTTCAGGTTTCTCTTCAACTGGAACCTCTTCAATTGTGACAGTGGTTTCGGGTTGTTTGTTATCTTCTTCGACGGTCTCGATCTTGGTGACTTCTTGTTTATCACCCTTGACCTTCTTGATCACACGAGTGCGGATCTTCTTCTTAATAGGTTTGCCTTCTTCAGAGACAGTCTCAACGACGCGTACTTCTTCTGGCATTTCACGCACTTCTTCAGGTTTCTCTTCAACTGGAACCTCTTCAACTGTGACAGTGGTTTCGGGTTGTTTGTCATCTTCCTCGACAGTCTCGATCTTGGTGACTTCTTGTTTACCACCCTTGACCTTCTTGATTACACGAGTGCGGATCTTCTTCTTGATAGGTTTGCCTTCTTCGGAGACAGTCTCAACGACACGTACTTCTTCTGGCATTTCACGTACTTCTTCAGGTTTCTCTTCAACTGGAACCTCTTCAACTGTGACAGTGGTTTCGGGTTGTTTGTCATCTTCTTCGACAGTCTCGATCTTGGTGACTTCTTGTTTATCACCCTTGACCTTCTTGATCACACGAGTGCGGATCTTCTTCTTAATAGGTTTTCCTTCTTCAGAGACAGTCTCAACGACGCGTACTTCTTCTGGCATTTCACGCACTTCTTCAGGTTTCTCTTCGACTGGAACCTCTTCAACTGTGACAGTGGTTTCGGGTTGTTTGTCATCTTCCTCGACAGTCTCGATCTTGGTGACTTCTTGTTTACCACCCTTGACCTTCTTGATTACACGAGTGCGGATCTTCTTCATGATAGGTTTGCCTTCTTCAGAGACAGTCTCAACGACGCGTACTTCTTCTGGCATTTCACGCACTTCTTCAGGTTTCTCTTCAACTGGAACCTCTTCAACTGTGACAGTGGTTTCAGGTAGTTTGTCATCTTCCTCGACAGTTTCGATCTTGGTGACTTCTTGTTTATCACCCTTGACCTTCTTGATCACACGAGTGCGGATCTTCTTCTTGATAGGTTTGCCTTCTTCAGAGACAGTCTCAACGACGCGTACTTCTTCTGGCATTTCACGCACTTCTTCAGGTTTCTCTTCAACTGGAACCTCTTCAACTGTGACAGTGGTTTCGGGTTGTTTGTCATCTTCCTCGACAGTCTCGATCTTGGTGACTTCTTGTTTATCACCCTTGACCTTCTTGATCACACGAGTGCGGATCTTCTTCTTAATAGGTTTGCCTTCTTCAGAGACAGTCTCAACGACACGTACTTCTTCTGGCATTTCACGTACTTCTTCAGGTTTCTCTTCAACTGGAACCTCTTCAACTGTGACAGTGGTTTCGGGTTGTTTGTCATCTTCCTCGACTGTCTCGATCTTGGTGACTTCTTGTTTATCACCCTTAACCTTCTTGATCACACGAGTGCGGATCTTCTTCTTGATAGGTTTGCCTTCTTCAGAGACAGTCTCAACGACGCGTACTTCTTCTGGCATTTCACGCACTTCTTCAGGTTTCTCTTCAACTGGAACCTCTTCAACTGTGACAGTGGTTTCCGGTTGCTTGTCATCTTCCTCGACAGTCTCGATCTTGGTGACTTCTTGTTTACCACCCTTGACCTTCTTGATCACACGAGTGCGGATCTTCTTCTTAATAGGTTTGCCTTCTTCAGAGACAGTCTCAACGACACGTACTTCTTCTGGCATTTCACGTACTTCTTCAGGTTTCTCTTCAACTGGAACCTCTTCAACTGTGACAGTGGTTTCGGGTTGTTTGTCATCTTCCTCGACAGTCTCGATCTTGGTGACTTCTTGTTTACCACCCTTGACCTTCTTGATTACACGAGTGCGGATCTTCTTCTTGATAGGTTTGCCTTCTTCAGAGACAGTCTCAACGACACGTACTTCTTCTGGCATTTCACGCATTTCTTCAGGTTTCTCTTCAACTGGAACCTCTTCTACTGTGACAGTGGTTTCGGGTTGTTTGTCATCTTCCTCGACAGTCTCGATCTTGGTGACTTCTTGTTTATCACCCTTGACCTTCTTGATCACACGAGTGCGAATCTTCTTCTTGATAGGTTTGCCTTCTTCAGAGACAGTCTCAACGACGCGTACTTCTTCTGGCATTTCACGCACTTCTTCAGGTTTCTCTTCAACTGGAACCTCTTCAACTGTGACAGTGGTTTCGGGTTGTTTGTCATCTTCCTCGACAGTCTCGATCTTGGTGACTTCTTGTTTATCACCCTTGACCTTCTTGATCACACGAGTACGGATCTTCTTCTTAATAGGTTTGCCTTCTTCAGAGACAGTCTCAACGACACGTACTTCTTCTGGCATTTCACGTACTTCTTCAGGTTTCTCTTCAACTGGAACCTCTTCAACTGTGACAGTGGTTTCGGGTTGTTTGTCATCTTCCTCGACAGTCTCGATCTTGGTGACTTCTTGTTTACCACCCTTGACCTTCTTGATTACACGAGTGCGGATCTTCTTCTTGATAGGTTTGCCTTCTTCAGAGACAGTCTCAACGACACGTACTTCTTCTGGCATTTCACGCACTTCTTCAGGTTTCTCTTCAACTGGAACCTCTTCAACTGTGACAGTGGTTTCGGGTTGTTTGTCATCTTCCTCGACAGTCTCGATCTTGGTGACTTCTTGTTTATCACCCTTGACCTTCTTGATCACACGAGTGCGGATCTTCTTCTTGATAGGTTTGCCTTCTTCAGAGACAGTCTCAACGACGCGTACTTCTTCTGGCATTTCACGCACTTCTTCAGGTTTCTCTTCAACTGAAACCTCTTCAACTGTGACAGTGGTTTCGGGTTGTTTGTCACCTTCCTCGACAGTCTCGATCTTGGTGACTTCTTGTTTACCACCCTTGACCTTCTTGATTACACGAGTGCGGATCTTCTTCTTGATAGGTTTGCCTTCTTCAGAGATAGTCTCAACGACACGTACTTCTTCTGGCATTTCACGTACTTCTTCAGGTTTCTCTTCAACTGGAACCTCTTCAACTGTGACAGTGGTTTCGGGTTGTTTGTTATCTTCTTCGACGGTCTCGATCTTGGTGACTTCTTGTTTATCACCCTTGACCTTCTTGATCACACGAGTGCGGATCTTCTTCTTAATAGGTTTGCCTTCTTCAGAGACAGTCTCAACGACGCGTACTTCTTCTGGCATTTCACGCACTTCTTCAGGTTTCTCTTCAACTGGAACCTCTTCAACTGTGACAGTGGTTTCGGGTTGTTTGTCATCTTCCTCGACAGTCTCGATCTTGGTGACTTCTTGTTTACCACCCTTGACCTTCTTGATTACACGAGTGCGGATCTTCTTCTTGATAGGTTTGCCTTCTTCAGAGACAGTCTCAACGACACGTACTTCTTCTGGCATTTCACGTACTTCTTCAGGTTTCTCTTCAACTGGAACCTCTTCAACTGTGACAGTGGTTTCGGGTTGTTTGTCATCTTCCTCGACAGTCTCGATCTTGGTGACTTCTTGTTTATCACCCTTGACCTTCTTGATCACACGAGTACGGATCTTCTTCTTAATAGGTTTGCCTTCTTCAGAGACAGTCTCAACGACACGTACTTCTTCTGGCATTTCACGTACTTCTTCAGGTTTCTCTTCAACTAGAACCTCTTCAACTGTGACAGTGGTTTCGGGTTTTTTGTCATCTTCCTCGACAGTCTCGATCTTGGTGACTTCTTGTTTATCACCCTTGACCTTCTTGATCACACGAGTGCGGATCTTCTTCTTAATAGGTTTGCCTTCTTCAGAGACAGTCTCAACGACGCGTACTTCTTCTGGCATTTCACGCACTTCTTCAGGTTTCTCTTCAACTGGAACCTCTTCAACTGTGACAGTGGTTTCGGGTTGCTTGTCATCTTCCTCGACAGTCTCGATCTTGGTGACTTCTTGTTTATCACCCTTGACCTTCTTGATCACACGAGTACGGATCTTCTTCTTAATAGGTTTGCCTTCTTCAGAGACAGTCTCAACGACACGTACTTCTTCTGGCATTTCACGTACTTCTTCAGGTTTCTCTTCAACTGGAACCTCTTCAACTGTGACAGTGGTTTCGGGTTGTTTGTCATCTTCCTCGACAGTCTCGATCTTGGTGACTTCTTGTTTACCACCCTTGACCTTCTTGATTACACGAGTGCGGATCTTCTTCTTGATAGGTTTGCCTTCTTCAGAGACAGTCTCAACGACACGTACTTCTTCTGGCATTTCACGTACTTCTTCAGGTTTCTCTTCAATTGGAACCTCTTCAACTGTGACAGTGGTTTCGGGTTTTTTGTTATCTTCTTCGACGGTCTCGATCTTGGTGACTTCTTGTTTATCACCCTTGACCTTCTTGATCACACGAGTGCGGATCTTCTTCTTAATAGGTTTGCCTTCTTCAGAGACAGTCTCAACGACGCGTACTTCTTCTGGCATTTCACGCACTTCTTCAGGTTTCTCTTCAACTGGAACCTCTTCAACTGTGACAGTGGTTTCGGGTTGTTTGTCATCTTCCTCGACCGTCTCGATCTTGGTGACTTCTTGTTTATCACCCTTGGTCTTCTTGATGACACGAGTGCGGATCTTCTTCTTCACAGGTTTGCCTTCTTTAGATACTGTTTCAACGACGCGTACTTCTTCTGGCATTTCACGTACTTCTTCAGGTTTCTCTTCCACTGGAACCTCTTCAACTGTGACAGTGGTTTCGGGTTGCTTGTCATCTTCCTCGACAGTCTCGATCTTGGTGACTTCTTGTTTATCACCCTTTGTCTTCTTGATGACGCGAGTGCGGATCTTCTTCTTTACAGGTTTGCCCTCTTTAGAGACAGTCTCAACGACCCGTACTTCTTCTGGAAGTTCGCGTACTTCTACAGGTTTCTCGTCAATTGGAACTTCTTCAACTGTGACAGTGGTTTCTGGTTGTTTGTTATCTTCTTCGACGGTCTCGATCTTGGTGACTTCTTGTTTATCACCCTTGACCTTCTTGATCACACGAGTGCGGATCTTCTTCTTCACAGGTTTGCCTTCTTTAGATATTGTTTCAACGACGCGTACTTCTTCTGGCATTTCACATACTTCTTCAGGTTTCTCTTCCACTGGAACCTCTTCAACTGTGACAGTGGTTTCGGGTTGTTTGTCATCTTCCTCGACAGTCTCGATCTTGGTGACTTCTTGTTTATCACCCTTGGTCTTCTTGATGACACGAGTGCGGATCTTCTTCTTCACAGGTTTGCCTTCTTTAGATACAGTTTCAACGACACGTACTTCTTCTGGCATTTCACGTACTTCTTCAGGTTTCTCTTCAACTGGAACCTCTTCAACTGTGACAGTGGTTTCGGGTTGTTTGTCATCTTCCTCGACCGTCTCGATCTTGGTGACTTCTTGTTTATCACCCTTGGTCTTCTTGATGACACGAGTGCGGATCTTCTTCTTCACAGGTTTGCCTTCTTTAGATACTGTTTCAACGACGCGTACTTCTTCTGGCATTTCACGTACTTCTTCAGGTTTCTCTTCCACTGGAACCTCTTCAACTGTGACAGTGGTTTCGGGTTGTTTGTCATCCTCCTCGACAGTCTCGATCTTGGTGACTTCTTGTTTATCACCTTTGGTCTTCTTGATGACACGAGTGCGGATCTTCTTCTTGACAGGTTTGCCTTCTTTAGATACTGTTTCAACCACACGTACTTCTTCTGGCATTTCACGCACTTCTTCAGGTTTCTCTTCAACTGGAACCTCTTCAACTGTGACAGTGGTTTCGGGTTGCTTGTCATCTTCCTCGACAGTCTCGATCTTGGTGACTTCTTGTTTATCACCCTTTGTCTTCTTGATGACGCGAGTGCGGATCTTCTTCTTCACAGGTTTGCCTTCTTCAGAGACAGTCTCAACGACACGTACTTCTTCTGGCATTTCACGTACTTCTTCAGGTTTCTCTTCAATTGGAACCTCTTCAACTGTGACAGTGGTTTCGGGTTTTTTGTTATCTTCTTCGACGGTCTCGATCTTGGTGACTTCTTGTTTATCACCCTTGACCTTCTTGATCACACGAGTGCGGATCTTCTTCTTAATAGGTTTGCCTTCTTCAGAGACAGTCTCAACGACGCGTACTTCTTCTGGCATTTCACGCACTTCTTCAGGTTTCTCTTCAACTGGAACCTCTTCAACTGTGACAGTGGTTTCGGGTTGTTTGTCATCTTCCTCGACCGTCTCGATCTTGGTGACTTCTTGTTTATCACCCTTGGTCTTCTTGATGACACGAGTGCGGATCTTCTTCTTCACAGGTTTGCCTTCTTTAGATACTGTTTCAACGACGCGTACTTCTTCTGGCATTTCACGTACTTCTTCAGGTTTCTCTTCCACTGGAACCTCTTCAACTGTGACAGTGGTTTCGGGTTGCTTGTCATCTTCCTCGACAGTCTCGATCTTGGTGACTTCTTGTTTATCACCCTTGGTCTTCTTGATGACGCGAGTGCGGATCTTCTTCTTTACAGGTTTGCCCTCTTTAGAGACAGTCTCAACGACCCGTACTTCTTCTGGAAGTTCGCGTACTTCTACAGGTTTCTCGTCAATTGGAACCTCTTCAACTGTGACAGTGGTTTCTGGTTGTTTGTTATCTTCTTCGACGGTCTCGATCTTGGTGACTTCTTGTTTATCACCCTTGACCTTCTTGATCACACGAGTGCGGATCTTCTTCTTCACAGGTTTGCCTTCTTTAGATATTGTTTCAACGACGCGTACTTCTTCTGGTATTTCACATACTTCTTCAGGTTTCTCTTCCACTGGAACCTCTTCAACTGTGACAGTGGTTTCGGGTTGTTTGTCATCTTCCTCGACAGTCTCGATCTTGGTGACTTCTTGTTTATCACCCTTGGTCTTCTTGATGACACGAGTGCGGATCTTCTTCTTCACAGGTTTGCCTTCTTTAGATACAGTTTCAACGACACGTACTTCTTCTGGCATTTCACGTACTTCTTCAGGTTTCTCTTCAACTGGAACCTCTTCAACTGTGACAGTGGTTTCGGGTTGTTTGTCATCTTCCTCGACCGTCTCGATCTTGGTGACTTCTTGTTTATCACCCTTGGTCTTCTTGATGACACGAGTGCGGATCTTCTTCTTCACAGGTTTGCCTTCTTTAGATACTGTTTCAACGACGCGTACTTCTTCTGGCATTTCACGTACTTCTTCAGGTTTCTCTTCCACTGGAACCTCTTCAACTGTGACAGTGGTTTCGGGTTGTTTGTCATCCTCCTCGACAGTCTCGATCTTGGTGACTTCTTGTTTATCACCTTTGGTCTTCTTGATGACACGAGTGCGGATCTTCTTCTTGACAGGTTTGCCTTCTTTAGATACTGTTTCAACCACACGTACTTCTTCTGGCATTTCACGCACTTCTTCAGGTTTCTCTTCAACTGGAACCTCTTCAACTGTGACAGTGGTTTCGGGTTGCTTGTCATCTTCCTCGACAGTCTCGATCTTGGTGACTTCTTGTTTATCACCCTTTGTCTTCTTGATGACGCGAGTGCGGATCTTCTTCTTCACAGGTTTGCCTTCTTTAGATACTGTTTCAACGACGCGTACTTCTTCTGGCATTTCACGTACTTCTTCAGGTTTCTCTTCAACTGGAACCTCTTCAACTGTGACAGTGGTTTCGGGTTGTTTGTCATCTTCCTCGATCGTCTCGATCTTGGTGACTTCTTGTTTATCACCCTTGGTCTTCTTGATAACACGAGTGCGGATCTTCTTCTTCACAGGTTTTCCTTCTTTAGATACTGTTTCAACGACGCGTACTTCTTCTGGCATTTCACGTACTTCTTCAGGTTTCTCTTCAACTGGAACCTCTTCAACTGTGACAGTGGTTTCGGGTTGTTTGTCATCTTCCTCGACCGTCTCGATCTTGGTGACTTCTTGTTTATCACCCTTGACCTTCTTGATGACGCGAGTGCGGATCTTCTTCTTCACAGGTTTGCCTTCTTTAGATACTGTTTCAACGACGCGTACTTCTTCTGGCATTTCACGTACTTCTTCAGGTTTCTCTTCAACTGGAACCTCTTCAACTGTGACAGTGGTTTCGGGTTGTTTGTCATCTTCCTCGACCGTCTCGATCTTGGTGACTTCTTGTTTATCACCCTTGGTCTTCTTGATGACACGAGTGCGGATCTTCTTCTTCACAGGTTTGCCTTCTTTAGATACTGTTTCAACGACGCGTACTTCTTCTGGCATTTCACGTACTTCTTCAGGTTTCTCTTCAACTGGAACCTCTTCAACTGTGACTGTTGTTTCGGGCTGCTTGTCATCTTCCTCAACAGTCTCGATCTTGGTGACTTCCTGTTTATTACCCTTAACCTTCTTGATTACGCGAGTTCGGATTTTCTTCTTTGTTGGTTTACCCTCTTCAGAGACAGTATCAACGACGCGTACTTCTTCAGGCATTTCAGTTACCAAATCTTCGGTCGAATCTAATTTTGTCTCTTGTACGGTTACTATTGTCTCGGTCGGTTTGTTGTCTTCTTCGACGGTTTCAATCTTTGTCAGCTCCTGTTTGCCACCTCTCACCTTCTTGATGATTCGGGTGCGTATCTTCCTCTTTCTGGGTTTGCCATCTTCCGATATTGTCTCTACTTCCCTAATTTCTTCGGGTAGTTCTGTTATTTGTTCTTGTGGTTTTTCTTGTGTTTCTGTGTGTTCGGATGGTGTGTGTTGGGATGATGTTTGTGTTGTATCTGTATAATAGAATGTTAGGAGGGTTAGTTTGGTTATAAGTTGTTTGTGTTTCTGTTGTTGTTTTTATTATATTAATTGTGTATTATGTGTTTTTGTTGTTGTTCCAATGTTCGAGTATCGAATGATGGGGGCTTTGAAAAGTATTACGCCATGTTCCTACTACGCTCTATGTGCCTAGCGACTAGATACTTACCGGAAAGTTGAGTTACCGTGTAAGGTGTTTGTGGTGGTTTTGTAGATGACGAATCAACATCGTCGTGTGACTCTGTAATTTCTGTGATTGGATGAGATGGTATTGTATCTGCTGTGAGATATTCTGAAAAGTTTACAATATTAACGACAGTATTTGCTATGGGCTTTTGTAGTGGAAGTTCTGGGGTTCTGTCAGTGGAAGTAGAAGTGTGAACAGTATTTGTGATAGCAGATTGTAGTCGCTGCTCTGGCTCAGTGTCAGCTGTAGGAGTTTTACTGTGAGGGAGTGTGCTTTCGTTAAGCTGGGTTTCTTTCTCCAGTAGCTGCTGTGTGGAAAGTTCGTGTAGTGGTTGTGTGGGTTCAATGTTGGTGCGGGCGGTGTGCATTGTCAATTTTAGATGTTCGGCTAAAGGAGTTAGTGTGTCACCGGTAAGGTGTGTGGTACTGAGTGCTGTAGTTTGCAGCTCATGGCTTTCAATATGCGGTTCGGTGTTTTGCAATTCAGGGGGTTTCAGAGTTTCTGTTTGTTCGTAGGTGTTTACTGTACTTGTGCTGTATGTGTGATTTGGTGTTGTTGGAGTAACCTTAGTTTCGTGCATCATTGGCATTTGTTGCGTTTCGAGTGCATGTGTATTTTCAGTGGGTATAGTTTCTGTTTCATTGAGATACATACTTTGTGTTTGGATTCTTGCAAGTGGCTTCTGTTCTTCTGGCATTTCCACGGCCATCTGTGTTACATCCTGATCAGTCGTGGTGTCTGTTGTAGTTGCCAAGTGGTGTGTGGTTTCTGCCAAGGTAATGTGGACTTGGTGTGTTGTCGTGTCAACGGTTTCTGGCAATTTTTGTGTACTTTCGAAAGTGGTAACAGTGTGAGTAGTGAGATTTTCCGAATGCTGAAGAGTTTCGAGGGGTAATGTTTGACTAGGTTGCGGAGTTTGTTGTGATAGAGAATCAATACCGGCACCGGTTACAATTTCTTGAATGACGCTGGCCTTTAGTTCGGGCAAAGCAATGGATGTTGTGGTCTCTGCAGTTTTTGGCTTAAAATCGCCACTCTCTTCACCAAAACTCTCGTAAATTTGAACGGTGGAGGTTTGAAGCAAATGTTTGTTTTCGCTTTCAATGGTAACGGCTTGTTCGTAGCGTTGTGTTGTTGTCAGATTAGGTGTATCTTCATAGGTAATTGTTGCTTCAACGGTCTGGGCTTGGAATTTGCTGGTATCTTCTATAATTTTTGGATAAACCTCTGTTTGCTTATTAAATTCATAGGATTCGGTTATGCTGCTGATGCCGACATTTTCTTCGGCAATCAAGGCTTCGAAGTTGTCGCGAACTTTTACGGCCTTTTCCCTGTCCATTTTCAAAGGTTCTATATGGGATTCTTTGGTGAAAACTTGTTCGGTGGATATTTGAGGAATACGTTGGGTCGTTTCGTTGGTAGAGATTATTGGATGTTTTTCATCCACTTTGGGAATATCTTTAAGTGGAGCTGTTCCTTCGTAGGTTATCACTTCGGAGATTGTCTTTTCTAGTTGTTGTGGTGCTCCTGTGACATCTAATACCTGTTCGCCCCTTGGCATTTCCAAAGATATTTGGGTTTCTTTTTCCAGAATAACTGTAGAGCTGATAGTTTGTATTTTGGTTGGTGTGTCCGTGAACGATGTTTGGGCCATGTAGTCCTGGACAGGGATCTCTTTCAACTTTTCCAATTGTTCTAATGTCTTTATTTCTTCTATAACTAATTCGCCTTGTATGGCTGGAAGTTTGGCTGCGGCCTGAATCGTTTCCCCTCTGAAGGGCTGCAGCTCACTTTCTTTGTCCATTGTTGTGATAAGTTGTTGCAATATGGGCTGCTTCAGGGTATCTTCGCTAATTGATTTAGCCAAATTTGTAGGGGCTTGGAAAATTTCCAAATGCGTAGTCTCCTCCAAGGCCATGGGCTTGCTGGTAATGGTTTCACGGAGCATTCCTTCAATGAATGTCTTTGGTTTTTCTTCGCTTGGCGCAAATTCCTTAATTTCTAACTCCTTGTGTAGCGTGTCTTGCAGTGTTTCAATTTGGGTGGTTTTGAAGTGCTCATCTACAGCGATGCTGGCCTGGGCAGCAGGTTGCTTAGGTTCTGCCAAATGTCCAGACTCCTCAAGACCTTGGATTTCCGTGACCAATAATTCTTTTTGGGCACCTTCAATATTCGTTGTAGCTCTGGTTGAACTTTGTGGTGTTGGGGTAGCCGAATCTTGAACGGATTCTTGAGTTTTGATCTCTTCCACAAGTGGCAAATTAAGTTGCTGAACATTTGAAACTTTAGATGTCGTCTGAGTTGCTGGTTTCTCTGCTTCTAAGACTCCTTCCAGTTCCACAGTTTCGTTGGCTTCAATTAGAAGAGCTTCATCCAAGACATGTTGAATTTTGGCTTCGGTGGTTTGTGGTATTTGGGCGCCAAGTACTTCTCCAAGGCTTTCAAGAATTTGTGTCTTATCTACGGTGCCCAGTTGTAGAGAACGTTCGTCACTTGTGGACTTGGCTTTATGTTTTTCTTGTTCCATTTCCTTGATGTCTCCCAAACCCTCCATGATCTTTGTCTTTGATGCTAATGGCAGATTAAAGGCCTCAGTTATTGAAGATTGGGCCATTTTTTCGGTGATGGTGGTGAGGTCCAGTTTTTGTTCTTGTTCCATAATTAGAGCCCTGCTCTCTTCCAAAGCATACGCGGGACTTTCATGTAGTGCAGGCGTTAAGTGTTCTTCCTTAAATCGCTGATCTTGTTCTTTGGTCATAGTTCCTTCCAGTACCAGTGGTTGCTCGTTCGTGGTCTCAGACAAAAGTTCACTGCTACATTTGGCTTGTACTGCTGCAGTTTTGAATTCCTCCAAAGCTGAAGTGGAATCTTGTTGCAGCACTCCTTCCTTAAGGGCCAACTTCAGATGGACATCTTGAGTAATGAGCAGGGCATAATCGTGGCTGATTTCTGTGATCTTGTGGTCCTCCGAAGTTTCCAATACTTCCTCCTTCTGGGATATGGCCAGCTGGGGTTGGGTTTTTAGAACAACTTGGGCTTCCTGAGGTTTGGGTATTTCTTTGGAACTTAAACCAACTTCACGTTCATATAAATCTACAGATTTAACGGAGATTTCCTGCAGCTTCTCAATTTCAATATGTTGACCTTTGGTTTCCAAGGACGGTATGCCCTGGAATTTATCCGGAACTTCAAATAGTACTTCCTTGTTCACTTGCAAGGATTTTAATAGTTCAGAACTAAGTTTGGTTTCGGCGGAGGTTTCTTGCGGAATTTTAATATCTGCTTGTATCGTTTCTCTTTCGCTGACATTTACTTCAGCTACATCTAATGCTGGATTATATTCCTGTAGCGAAATCTCACCAATGGTGGTGGATTTTAGCTGAGTACTACTGTCGTAGTTGGCTACCGATTCTAAACCTTGCATTTCGCAACTAAGGGCAGGGATGATTTCTCGATCCAAGCTGGTTATTGCCTGTTGCTCTTTAAGATCTTGGGGCACAAGTTTTTGAGAATGTTCTACAGTTTCGGTAGTAAGTGTCTGGGCTATTTGCAACAGATTTGTGGCGCCCAACGTTGCCTCTTTGACTGTGGGTTGGTCAGGTATATCCAAAATATGTTCTTTGTCATGTACGGGCACTTCAAGGGTCTCCAACGAATGTACTACCTCCACATTAGCTTGTGTTTGTTGCATTTCTGGCTTTTTAATATCTGCCATTGGTGCGGGCAAGTCCATTACGGTTTGAGCTATTTGTTGGACCGCATGTTGGGCTTGCAGATATTTGGTTGTGGTCGGCTTTTCATATTCCACTTTTACACGGGACTCCTCAGATGTCTCAAAAATAATCGCTTGTGTGGTTTGAAGATATTTTAATTTTTGTTCATCTTGTTGTACAGAAGCTCGATGGTCAGCGGGCTTTTCCGCCGAGGGTTGAGGGGCCAAACTTTCGGAAACATTTATTTCATATATTTCTAAATTCACGGAACTATCAGCGATACTGGGTTGAATTTTGAAATCTTTAGCTTTAGATATAACTGGCATTGGAGTGCCGGATTCGAGTAAAGTTGTGGCATAGGTAAGACTGGCATTTGTGGAATCCACTTGGGCATGGGCATGTAAGGGAGCGTCTTGTTGTTTGTCCAAAGGTTTAGTTGTCATTTCGGTTTGTATGAGGGCCACATTGGGCGCCTTCAATTCTTGCCAAATGGAATGTTCTCCAGCTTTCTGTAGTTCCGGTTGTTCAAAGGATTTCATGGTTTCTTCTCTTTCGACAATTTGTTGTGCCGATATTGTTAAAGCATTGACGTTTTCCATGACATTGGACTCAAGTGGGCTAACCATTTTCGCTTCAGCAGTTTCAATAGGAATTTCTTTTTCTTCAGCCAAGATTTGTGTGACATCTGCCACAATTGTGGTGCCTTCCACATTGGCTTTGCCTTTTTGAGGTGTGGGCATTTCAAAGCCTTGTTCCTTTAATGTGTCCAACACTTGGTCATGTTGAGTTTCCACAAGCGTTGTGTGAGCTTCACTTATGGTTTGTTTGGAAACTGTCTTTATTTCCAGCGAGGCTATTGACATGTCTTGACTGGATTCATTAGTCAGAGTGGTGGTAACCTCGTGACTTACTAGGTGAGGTACTTCACCTTGCAGCTCCGCCATTGATGTTAATGTTTGGGGTATTTCCAATTGTTCAGGCTTGGATTCTTCAATGAATTCCTCTTTACACGTGAGATGTGATAGTTGTTGAAGTTGAACTTCAGCCTTTTTGCCTGTATCGACAGGGAATATTGCCTTGAGTTCTTCCAAAGGACTTTGTAGATCCGCCTGAGTTGCTTGGAAACTTTCCAAAACTACCAATTTATCTGTGGCTTTCTGTGGAAGTTCTGCTTTTTTAGCAGGCATATCTTGAAGGCCCTCCATGGCCTTATTTTCAGTAATTTCCACTGGGGTCGAGATATTTTTAACCACTTCTTTGGCCTTCACTTCATGGGGTTTCGATTGTTGATCCACAAATTCTGCTTCAACTTCTCCGGCGAATGGTTGCTGAGCTATGTACGATTTGTGTTCTACAAATGACGTTTGTGACTTTTCCGATGCTTGCTTTGATTTAGGCTTTAATTCCTTAATGGTATCATGTATTTGTACTTGGGCCACTTCTACACTGGATTCTGTAGAAACCATTGTTTGGGGAATTTCCAGGCCGTGAGGTTTTTCCGCAGTTATGTCTTTCTCAGTCATTTCACTGCTAACAACTTCCTGCACAACCAAACCCGTTTGAGATTTAACAACCATTGTAGGTCGGCTATCTTCTGCTTGTGGCAATTTTTCCATAGCTAATTTCTCAATATTTTCCGTTACCATGACTTCTTGTTGTTGCTGGGCAGCCGGCAAAGGTATCAGTTTCCGATCAGCATGTTGCTCTTTGATGGGAACACTGTCTTTTGTTGCCTCCTCCACCGTGGTCGTTTCCACTATCAGTGATTTGCGCTCACTTATGTTCCTGCTTCGTTTGGCTTTGGTTTTTGTGGCTTTGAGAGGTGCCAATTCGCTTGGTTCTTCTGTTGCCAATTGCTCGACAACACTGGGAGCCTTAAGTTCCACACCCTCGACAGTTTCACTAACCACTTCTTTGGGATGTTTAATTGCCTTGACTTCCTGCTCGATTTCCATTGCTTGGTATTGCTCTTGAACCACAACAGTTTGCTGCGATACCAAAGACTTTGTGGCCTGGGCGATCTTGGGTTTCTCATCGCTTGCCATGAGAGGCAACTCACTTAAGGCCGTCGTCTCCATTGTCTCTTGGGGCATTGCATATGGTGTAAGTTTTTCAATTATCGGTGTATCAATACCCTCAACTGTTTCCAATTCTTGTATAATTTCGTCCTGACTAGCATCGATAGGCACCACCACCACACTAGAATCCTCCTGTTCCTGTTTTTTAATTTTAAGTTTTTTCACTTTTTTCGTTTTCCTATCGATTTGTTGTTGCTGTTGTTCTTCTTGTTGTGTGATCATAGTTTCCTGTATGTATTGGACTTGTTTATGTTGTTGTTGTATCTGTTCTTGAACTTCCACTTGTTGTATAATTTGTTGTTGTTGTTGCTTTTCATGCTGTTCCACTAATGTTGTTTCTGTGAATTGTGATTTGTAAGCGAAATTTAACTAAATTTTTTTTGTTCCCAAATTTCATTTACAGAACAAAAGACAAAACAAAATTCGGTACGACACAAAAATATTGGAAATCATACAAATTTGTTTCTTTTTTTTTAATTTCAGATTTTTCATCAGCTTAGTACTGTACAATGGTGGATATTGTTGAATGGCTGGGTTAATGTGATGTTGAACGTGTTTTGTTGTCAGTTGGGTGAGTTTGAATGAAATATGTTATTTTTTTTTTATATGTTTTTTTTTTTAATTTGATGAAATTTGTATTTTTTAGGTGTTATTTTTTCAAATCAAGAAAATCAATTTCACATAGACAAAGAGAAGAAGACAGAGGAGAGAGTGGATGTGAAACAGACAAACATTTTCATGTTTTCAGATTTTTTTTTGGTAATTTTTTAAAAATAATTAATGTGAATGCAAGAGTTTTTGACTTAGCAGGTTTAAATTTTCATCCCCGAACCCCATTTGCCATTTGGATGTGACTTTATTATCCGGATTTGGCGGATAATTGGGTTTTATTTTAAATCCCTCGTATTGACTGGTTTGTTTTCAATCCAGTAACCAAAAAATCCAGCTGTTCCTATACATGTACAAAAATTGGCAAGTGTCATGAAAATAAATGACGTCGAATATCACATGCTTAGGAGCGAACGACATAGATCGAAGATGAAGATAGTATATCTGGAGCGGTTGGCCCGCTATGGAAGGATGACAAATACGAGAGAATTGAAAGAGCAACAACGACGTCACTGAACTATCAAAACAAAAGTAAAAGGTAGTACAATAAAAACAATAGCAAAATACTCTAGGGAAACTGACACTAAGCGATAATTGCATGATTGTAGTAAAGCGAATGGAAAGAAAGAATTCCATACAGTAGTTGTTGTTGTAAACCTAATAAAGTAACTACTTGATACAACTTTATGTTACAATTCAAATTTTTAAATTAATTTCCGTTGATTTAAAAATTTGGATTGTAACGTAAAGTTGTATCAAGTAGTAAGGCCATGTTTATATTATAACCTTTTGCAGGGTTAACCTTCTTTATGAGGATTTATTTGACGTATACGCAAAGGAATAGACATTTGAAACCCAGTGGGTTTGTTAAATCCAGGTATATATAAACGTACTATTACTTTATTAGGTTTACAACAACAACTACTGTATGGAATTCTTTCTTTCAATCGTTAATTCACATTCGTTTTACTACAGCGATATGCACCATCTATTTCTATTGCATACTTTTGGGGGTGTCATTGTGTGAGTGTCATTTAATTAGTTGAATTTTGTGTGTTGAGAGAGAACCGTTCACTGAGAGCACGTGTGCGCTCTCTTGCCTGGCGCTGTTTTACTACAATCAAAGCAATTATCGCTTAATGCAGCGTCAGGCGAGAGAGCGCTCACGTGCGCTCATTAAACGTTGCCCTCTCCACACACACACAATTCAATCCATTGAAAAAGCATACCCTCACACAATGACGCCCCGTAAAGTATGCCATAGAAAAGTATGGTGCTTACTCTGGCTTAGTGTCTTTTGCTATTGTTTTTGTTGTACTCCCTTTTAAATTTGTTTGTATAGTTCAGTGACGTCATTGTTGCTCTTTCAATTCTCTCATATTTGTACGTTTAATGCGAGTTGTGTGTTTGTCGCTCTGTTGAATTGTTTACATTCGAAATGTTACCAGATCTTCCGTCTAGAAAAATCGCTAACAACAAGGGATTGGGCAAAAAAAACCGGAAACCTGTAAGGCAGTCAGTTCGTTGTAAATCTACTCACGAACTAAAACCGTCAATTAGACAAGAAGTAAAGCTCTGTACTTAGTCAAGTAAATGAGTGAAGTAGAGTAAATACTGTGTTGTGGAATCGTAATCTAAACAAAACTTCGTTTTATTTGTTGCAAATCCTTTGGCGGAACAAAGATTTGTAGACGTTATCTTTGAAGATTAGTTAAACCTACTATACTACTATTTATTAAAGGTAATTTACATTTAACAGTTTTTATGAAACATGTGTCATTTAAGTTGTCAATTCCATAAAATATCTGTCAAATGAATTATGTGTTTGTTTTGATTACAGCTCATTTAGACTAGCCATAAATCCTCAACTGGATTTAATAAATCCAGTACAAATCTCATTGCATTTACATATACCTTTGAATTTAATTGGCAGTCAGCTGATTTTTGTTCATAGCTCAATTACCAAGGTAGATGCATCAGCCCATCTGATCGAATTTGAAACGTCAAAAGAAATTGTTGCAAATTGAATTCGTCTCAAAACACATGCGGCAAATTACAAATTTATTGTTTAATATTGAAAATGTTAGCACATTATGCTACGAATGCTAACTAATGAACAAGTAATGAATTATTTTTATCGTTTAGACATCGTAAATATTAGTCTTGGTTGATTAAAATCAACTTTGTATATCAAAGCAAATTTAATTTTTTCGCCTTGTTTACAAATGTTGACATTTCACCGATGCATCTACCTTGTTTCTTGTGTCAGCTTGCAACTTTTTGTATTTGCTAGCAACATGTTGCAAAAAACAGAGTTGTGTACGAGGATTTATGCCGGATTTAAAACAAGTCCAGTCAATACAAGGATTTATTTTTGTATGGGAAATCTGGTAGACTATGGCCGGATTTAGCAAATAAAACCTGATAATGCCGCTAAATCCGGCTAATGAACTCATATCTAAATGCCCTATTAGATAATTTTATCGGGTTAACGTTCCTTTTGAGAATTTATGTGACGTTTGCACTATGGAATTGACATTTGAAATCCAGTGGGTTCATTAACTACGGCTAAATGCAAACGCACTATTAGCTGCAAGCAGAGGCCCGAATACTCGCTCGAATTCCACTCGCATGTGAAACTCTTCTCGACTTCGAGCAAGTTGAGGGGAGAAACTTGCCCCCTCCCCAACACGAAACAAAAACTTATCTCACCACAAAATAAACTTGCCCAAAAACCACAAAAAATATTGCACCCAAAAAAAAAAAATTACCACCTCTCTCTCCCCAAATTTTTACTCGCGAGTGAATCGGAGCTCTGCCTGCAAGTGTCAAGTGAATTTTATTGATTAATACTTGCACTTTTCGCCTTGTTTACAAATTTTGTAATTTTAAATTAATTTTGTTATAGCAATTCGCCGATGCATCGACCTTGTTTCTTGTGCCAGCTTGTAACTTTTTGTATTTTATAGCAACATGTAGCAAAAAACAGAGTTGTATACGAGGATTTATGCCGGATATAAAACAAATTCACTCAATACGAGGATTTATTTTTGTATGGGAAATTTAGTAGATTATCGCCAGACTTAGCAAATAAATCCTGCTCTAAATCCGGCTAATGAGATCATATCTAAATGGCCTATTATAACTACTACCTATTTCCATCACAATTATGGCTCTATATTGATTTAGTTCAAAGGTATTTTCTTATAGTTTACGTCGAACAAAATAAACGGTTTGGAGATCGACATAATTTAAATAAAATACTAATTCAAAATTCTTGCATTCATCAAAAAAAAAAAAAAAAAAAAAAAAAAAAAAAAAAATGAAAAAAAACTAAAGTGGAACTTACCTTAGGTTCATATCGTGTTTTGAGCTTTTATTAAGGACGAGATTTTGCAACAAGCTATGTACATATGTATGTAGTTCGGCGAGCAAATAAACATGGCTTGGGCATAGCATATAATTACAGTTGTATATGTAGCAATAAGGCAGATCATAAGAAATTAAAACTAAAGCATTGCTGTAGACCACTTGTTGAGGACAGGCTTGAGTTGTTGGCGGTTTTTCTTAAGCTTATATGATAACAGAATATGTTGGCTCTTATGGCGTCAATTTAAAGCAGTTAAACTGTGCTAGCTTTTTAAAAGTTAAAATTTGTTAACAAAGTTAAAGAAAAATAAATTAGTAATTAGTATTTAAAATTGGCTGGATGGAGGATACAATAGTGAGCCTGGAAATAGTTTTAAGAAATTATTAAAACAAAGTTTTTGTTTAGAGTAAAAGTGGAAAAAAGACACTACAATCCAGAAGTGAAACAGAAAGTTGTTAAAGAATTTTTTTCTTTTGGATTATTATTATTATTAATTTTTTGTTTACCAAAATTAGTGTTTTTTTATTTGAAAGTTATACATTTGTATAATGCCATTTAGTTGTTGTTGTAATTTGGAAAAATATCATGTTGTCATGGCTGGATGGTTGTTGTTGTTGTTGTAAAAATTTAAAAATATGTGATTTATAGTTGCTGTTGTTTCATGTTGTAGTTGTTGTTGATGAGGTTTTTGGTTTTTAATTATTTTAATTATTATTATTATTTTAATTAAGTTTAAGGTTGGCGGGTTTTTAATTATTTTATTTTTTCTACAGTGGTTCTGAATCTTCTATTTCCAAACCTTCATCGACGATTATGGTACGTTCCTCGACGATTGTTTCCTCTGTTTATTTTTTTAAAGCCGATGTTGGATGTTTTTTATTGTTGTTGTTGGGATTGCAATATTATGGTAACAAAACAAAAATGTTCAAAGCCAGCCAAGCGTTTGAAGCGTTTAAAGCAATTGTTGGGCATTTGCATAAAAATAAATAAAATAAAATAATAAATAATTTAATAAAAATTAATTAACTAATTATTACTACTTTAACACAAATTAGTAATTGTTTATGCCTACAAGAAGCAATGCTGCTTACCAATTTTAATATGAGTCACAGCTTCTCGACTTTCAAAGACATGTGTGGTCTCAACAGTCCGCTATACAAATTGTTGGGTACAATTTTGTTTGTTTTGCAAGAAAATAATTGAAATGTCATTATAAATGCATATATTCGTTGAAGGAGAACAACAAAAAAACGAACAATAGAACAATTAACACAACGAGTTGTATCCTGACATCATCAAACAGAAACAAAATGCCATTATAATGAAGAAAACTCATTTTATTTTATCAGAGAATCGTGACACTACCCGCTATTAAAATTTCATCACGATCCGTTACACGGCTTTAAAGTTATATAAAGCGCAAAAGTGTTGAACTTTTGCGCAGGAGATACCTGTTGGAAAATACCGTCATAGTTCATCTTGGAATTGGAGTTAATTTTGGGAGTAATTTCTTTGCCAACAACAAACCGTTTTAGTTGATCGCCGAAACTTTCTTTAGAGCTTTTCGGTCATTATGTTAGCAATCATGGACATGCCCACAAAAATATATCCTTGTAATCTGAAGAACTATATCCATGTAATCTTGAACGAAAATTTGTAAAAGAGGTACTAGAAGGCTAGTACCTACTAGTGCTATTCGGATGTTATCATGTCAATTAGTAATTTCAGTTGGTGCCCGCAGAGGTTTTTGTACCATTATTTCAGGAAGTATGGACTTGCCCACGAAAAACATAATATAGCTGTAAACAAAGTCATAAGGAGTAGCTTCCGTAAAAGTTTCCAAAAATTCATCAAATATGCCCTAAACTGGACTTAAGTGATGCTGAACTTTTGTAAGAGATGTACTTGAAGACCCTCTTGGAATAAATTTTACGATGTAGAAAGTTTCGGCCAAATAGGATACTTAATTCGTAAGTTAGCGTTTCTCTCAATCAGTTGGTGCCGTCGGTTTTTAAGGGCTTTTGGGCCATTATCTCGGGAAGTATGGACATGCCGCAGAAAAACCGTCGTACCGTTATAATAAAGGCTGCCTGACACAAAAATATTCAAAATTGCATTTTGTGATCAATTTTGAAATTTTGTGTGGGAAATACCTCAATGTATGAATGACTGAAAATTATTTGAAACGGATTTCGTTCAAACATACTTGGCGTCCATCACCATCATGTCGAAGACAGAATAAACTTTTGTTTTTGAGTCTGAAGATGTCTTCTATAGAATATTAGACAACTGAAGGGCTCTTCTATGGAATAGCAGACGCCTAAAGATGATTTATATGGAATAGTATATATAGATGCCTGAGGAGGTTTTCATTGGAATAGCAGGCACCTAATGATGTTTTATATGAAATACACCGACATCCGCAGGTATCTTCTTTGAAATAGTAGACGCTTGAAAATGTCTCCTGTCATATAGAACGCGGGGCGGGGTTTCTATGGCAATGTAAACGCTTAAAGAGTTTCTCTATGGAATAGTAAACGTCTGAAGAGGTATTCTGTGGAATAGTTGACACTTGAAGAGGTTCTCCATGGAGTAGCGGACGTCTGAAAAGGTTTTATATAGAATAACAGATGCCTAAAGAGTTCTTCTATGGAATAGTTGTCTCCTGAAGAAGTTTTCTATGTAATAATAGACGCGTAGACACCAGAGGAGTTTTTCTATGAAATATTAGATGACTTAAGGGGGTTTCTATGCAATATTAGATGAGTGACGTGATCTTCTATGGAATAGTAAACACCTGAAGGTGATTTTTAGGGAATAGCAGATGCCTAATGAGGTTTTGTATGGAAGAAGTGCCGCCTGAAAAGGTTTTCGATGGAATATCAGACAACTGAATATGTCTTCTTAGAATTGTAGATGCCTAACGAGGTCTTTTACAGAATAGTAGATACCTAAAGAGGTTTTCTATGGAGTTGCAAAAGCTTGCAGAAGTCTTCTAAAGAGTAGTAGACGCCTGAAGAAGTTTTCTATGGAATAGCAGACTTCAAACAGGATTTCTATGGAATAGCAGACACCTAACGAAATCTTCTATGGAATAGTTGAGTATTAAAGAGGTTTTCTATGGAATAGCAAACTTGTGAATATCAGACAGCTGAAAATGTCTTCTATGGAATATCAAACCCCTGAATAGGTTTTCTATGGTATATCAGCTTTCCAGGGAATAGCAGACAACTGAAGTGGTCTTTTATGGAATTGTTGATTCATGAAAAAATTTCAATGGAATAGCAGACACCTGAATGGAATATTAGATAACTGAAAAGGTTTTCTATGGAATTGTAAACAACTGAAGTAGTCTTCTATGGAGTTGTAAACATCTGATGAAGTGTTTTTTTTATGAAAAAGCAAACGCCTAATGATGATTTGTACGGAATAAGTGGCGCCTGAAGAGGTTTTCTATGAAATAGCAGACAACTAAAGATGTTTTCTTAGAATATTAGACGCTTTACGAGGTCTTATACAGAATAGTAGACGCCTAAAGAGGTTTTCTATGGAATTGTAAAAGCCTGCAGAAGTCTTCTAAAGAGTAGTAGACGCCTAAAGAGGTTTTCTATGGAATAGCAGACACCTAAATAGGTCTTCTATGGGATAATAGCCTATTAAAGAGGATTTCTATGGAATAGCAAACTTCTGAAGAATACCAGACAGCTGGAGAGGTCTTATATGGATTAGTAGACCTATAAAGGGATCATCTGTGGAATAGCAAACCGCTGAAGAGGTCTTCCATGGAATAGCAGACTTCGAGGGAATAGCAAACAACTGAAAAGGTCTTCTATGGAATTGTTGATTCATGAAGAAGTTTTCTATGCAATAATAGATAACTGAAAACGTCTTCAGTGGAATGGTAGACGCCTACGGAAGTTTTCCATGGAATACTAGTCAACGGAAGTGGTCTTCTATGGAATAGGAAGAGGATTTTTTATGGAATAGCAGATGCCTAATGAGGTTTTGTATGGAAAAAGTGGCTCCTGAAAAGGTTTTCGATGGAATAGCAGACAACTGAAGATGCCTTCTTAGAATAGTAGATTCCTAACGAGGTCTTTTACAAAATAGTAGACACCTAAAGAGGTTTTCTATGGAATTGTAAAAGCCTGCAGAAGTCTTCTAAAAATTAGAGGTTTTGTATGGAATAGCGGACTTCAAAGAGGTTTTCTATGGAATAGCAGACACCTAACGAAGTTATCTATGGGAATTTTTGACTATTAAAGAGGTTTTCTATGGAATAGCAAACTTCTTAAGAGATTTTCTATAGACAGCTGAAGATGTCTTCTATGGAATAGCAGACATCTGAAAAGGTCTTTTATGGAATTGTTGATTCATGAAGAAATTTCAATGGAATAGCAGACACCTGAATGGAATATTAGATGACTGAAAAAGTTGTCTATGGAATAGTAGACAACTGCAGTGGTCTTCTATGGAGTAGTAAACACCAGAAAAAGTTTTTTTTTTTTGAAATAGCAAACGGCTAATGAGGATTTGTACGAAATAAGTAGCGCCTGAATAGTTTTTCTATGAAATAGCAGACAACTAAAGATGTCTTCTTAGAATATTAGACGTCTAACGAGGTCTTGTACAGAATATTAGTCGCCTTAAGAGGTTTTCTATGGAATTGTTAAAGCCTGCAGATAATAAATATGACTTCTATGGAATATCAAACCCCTGAAGAGGTTTTCTACGGAATAGCACACAACTAAAGAGGTCTTCTTTGGAATGATTTCAATGGAATAGCAGACACCCGAAAAGGTCTTCAATGGAATAGTAGACGTCTACGGAAGTTTTCCATGGAATAGTAGTCAACGGAAGTGGTCTTCTGTGGAATAGGAAGAGGATTTTTTATGGAATAGCAGATGCCTAATGAGGTTTTGTATGGAAAAAGTGGCTCCTGAAAAGGTTTTCGATGGAATAGCAGACAACTGAAGAAGTCTTCTTACAATAGTAGATGCCTAACGAGGTCTTTTACAGAATAGTAGACACCTAAAGAGGTTTTCTATGGAATTGTAAAAGCCTGCAGAAGTCTTCTAAAAATTAGTAGACGCCTGAAGAGGTTTTGTATGGAATAGCGGACTTCAAAGAGGTTTTCTATGGAATAGCAGATACCTAACGAAGTTATCTATGGGAATTTTTGACTATTAAAGAGGTTATCTATGGAATAGCAAACTTCTTAAGAGATTTTCTATGGAATATCAGACAGATAAAGAGGTCTTCTATGGAATAGCAGACAACTGGAATGGTATTTTATGGAATTGTTGATTCATGAAGGAATTTCAATGGAATAGCAGACACCTGAATGGATTATTAGATGACTGAAACAGTTTTCTATGGAATAGTAGACAATGGAGTTGTAAACACCTGAAGAAGTTTTTTTTTATGAAGTAGCAAACGCCTAATGAGGATTTGTACGGAATAAGTGGCGCCTGAAGAGGTTTTCTATGAAATAGCAGACAACTAAAGATGTCTTCTTAGAATATTAGACGTCTAACGAGGTCTTATACAGAATAGTAGACGCCTAAACAGGTTTTCTATGGAATTGTAAAAGCCTGCAGAAGTCTTCTAAAGAGTAGTAGACGCCTGAAGAGGTTTTCTATGGAATATCAGACACCTAAATAGGTCTTCTATGGGATAATAGGCTATTAAAGAGGATTAGCAAACCGCTGAAGAGGTCTTCCATTGAATAGCAGACTTCGAGGGAACAGCAAACAACTGAAAAGGTCTTCCATGGAATTGTTGATTCATGAAGAAGTTTTCTATGGAATAGTAGACAACTGAAAAGGTCTTCAATGGATGGTAGTGGCTTGCGCAGGTTTTCTATGGAATATTAGATGACTGAAGAAGTTTAAAATATTTTGTTGTTATTCAAACAATTGAATTGCAACAAAATATGGACTCGAGCTGAAATAAACACAAAGAAGTTTTTTTAAGGAAAAGCAGACAACTGATGATGTCTTCATAGAATAGTATACGTCTGAATATGTCTTTTAAGGAATAGTAGACGCCTAAAGAGGTTTTCTACGGAATTGTAGACATCTTGAAAATCTTCAAAAGAGTAGTAAATGCCTAAAGAGGTTTTCTATGGAATAGCAGATTTCAAAGAGGTTTCTGTGGAACAACAGACACATAAATAGGTCTTCTGTGGAAAAGTTGACTATTGAAGAGGTTTTCTATGGAATAGCAGACTTCTGAAGTTATTTTCTACGGAATATAAGATAGATGTAGAGGTATTCTATGGAATAGTAGACTAATAAATAGGACTTCTATGGAATATCAAACCCCTTAAGAGGTCTTCTATGGAATAGCAGACAACTAAAGAGGTCTTCTTCGGAATGATTGAGTCATGAAGAAAGAGGTCTTCAATAGAATAGCAGACAACTAAAGAGATGTTCTATGGAATGATTGAGTTATGAAGAAATTTTTACGGAATAGCAGACACCCGAAAAGGTCTTCAAAGGAATAGTAGACGTCTGCGGAGGTTTTCTATGGAATAGTAGTCAACTGAAGTGGTCTTCTATGGAAGAGTAAATGCCTGAAGGGTTTTTATGGAATATCAGACGCCTACTGAGGTTTTTTATGGAATAAGTGGCGCCTGAAGATAGCAGGCACATGAAGATGTCTTCTTAAAATAGTAGACGATTAAATAATAAGTCTTTCAAAAAGTAGTAGACACCTGAAGAAGTTTTCTATGGAATAGCAGACTCCCGAAGATATCTTCTTTGAAATATTTAAGTAATTAAGATGGCCTCACTTCCCATATAACGATAATGTATGTAAATAGTTTTGTCTAATTTTGACTTTTCTTCATTATTATGGCATTCTTTTTGTGTACATTAACAATAAACTACATATAATGTTATATAAAACCTCGAAAGTACAACTAGTGTATCCTGTTTTTTTATTTTTAGCAAATCATGTTTGACTTCATAGTAAAGCAAAACGAAAAGTTTTAATTTCTGAAAAGACCTAAGTTAATTCCCTTTTCGAAATGTTATGGAATGATATATTTACTCTTATGTTACACGTTATAACTTTCATACAAAACTTTCTTTAATTTATTGGTAAGAAGGGAGAAAGGCAGATCCTTCAACTCCGTTCTCTCCCAGACGCTGTGAAAGTTACATGTGAAAGATTCAACGTGTAGCATAAGAGTTAATAAATATATTTCTGTGAAACTGACATGAAAAGAAAAGTGTAGCGCCTAAAAGTATACAATACAAATGGAATGTTTATAACTGCTACTAAAGTCAAGAAGACTGTGGCTATTTCCCTTTTCGTAAATACGTATTTGTACATTGTTTCGTAAGTCGAAGGTCACACTAGAGTGGTTTCATTGAAACTTTTAAGTATTTATAGATCGAGTTCCCCACTACAGCAACTTCATGAAACTCGACCTAGAAACCCTTGTTTTCATGAAATTGTTTCATGAAACAGTCTAGTGTGACCTTCGATAAATTGAATTAGAAATCTGACAATTTTAAAAGTTATTTTCTTCCCCTACATAACCATTAAATTACCTATCCCCTAAACAAACAGGATACAAACAAACAATTAAACAAACAACTTCCATTACCATTATAAATAATCAAAAACAAAACAAACATAACCATAACCATCAAAACACCAAACCTCTTTTGTGGCTATCTTCCAGTCTTGACTTATGAAATCTTCCCGCACAAATTTCCTTATCACCGTCTCAATGGTAATTTCATATTTCTGGATCATTCGTATGAAGGCCTTAAAACCTACTGTGGCAGCCAATATTGTTTCTTCTTCGCTCGACGATTCGCTCAATATCTCCGATATTAATTCCTCGTGTCCTTCTCGTTCGACCAACTGTACCAACGCCGATTGGGCTTCGGGCTTTTGCAAGGCAATAAAGATATTCTGTTCATACAAATAGATAATTTCTATAATTGTACAGCCATGGCGTACAAGTAGACCAATTGTGGCCAAATCCCGCAGCGTTGATTCACCAATGCTACCAAATGAGGAGGCATTAATTGTTTCGAGCAAAGTATTCACTTCATGATGTTGTTTAATTTCCAATACATCTTCAATGGTAATGGTTTTCGAAGAGATTTTCGAACGTATGGATTTTATGGTTTCACTTATTTCTACAGATGTTGTTGTTGTGGAGGAGGTAGATGTGATGGTGGTGGATGTAACAGATTCCTGTTCAACGACCGATCGTTCCTTGACTTCCATTACCTCGGATTTGCCACTTTGTTCAACCAAAATGGAAACAGGTTGTCGTACTCGAATCACCTCCATAGTCGTTTCTACTTCGGTTTGAGGTTCCTGCTCAACTGTGGTTACCACATGCGTTGTTGTTGTGGTGGTGGTCGTTTCCTCCTCCTCACTTGTGGAACAATATGGTTGGGCCACCACTACCACTGGTGCCAGCTTTTTGACCACCTTCTTTTTGCCTTTACCCTTGCCCTTGGTGACTTTTGTCTCCTCCGTTGTTGTCGTTGTTGAGGATATATCAAATTTGGCCCTGGTCATGGTCATACCGATTTCATTAATAAGCTTACATGTATAGAAGCCAATATCTTCATAGGTAATATTTAAAATTTCCAAATAGGCTTCGCTTTCCTCTACAATCATGTGATATTTGTCCGATTCCCTAAGTTGTACATTATTAAAGTACCATTGGATATCTAAAAGTTTTTTTTTTGAAAAAAGAACATAATATTATTTTTGAGTGATGACCGAACGATTGTGCGAATTTTTGTCTAAATCTGGTCCGTATAATCGTGGTCGTTGTTGTCGATTTTAAATACCTGGTTTTGGATTTCCTGCAAACTGTACTTTGAACTTAGCCTTTTCACCTGTTGCCGCACGGCAATCGTGCATTTCATTGACAAGCGATGGCGTGCATTTAGCAGCTACAAAAGCAAATTATCAAAAGAAAAGCATAAAAGAAAAAAAAATAAAATTTAAAAAAATTTTATTTTTGTGCAAAACTTATTCTAGCACATGTATTTTACAAAAGTTTGGGCATTGTGTTCACAGGACTGTGCTGAATATATTTTTTTAAGTTTTTTTTTTAACATAAAGATGTACTTACATGACTGTCTGTATCAGTGGATTCTGAGTTGTGTCTGAGAAGGTGAGTAATATTTTTTATGTTTGTATAAAAAAGTTTTGGAATACTGCTTTTGTAAAAGTGGAATTATTTAAATAATCAATATTTATATCTTGGGAATAGAACAGGGTTTCTAAGGAGCTGAAGAGGTATTCTCTTAATATAAAACGCTTAAATATGCCTTGTATTATATAGCAGCCGTCCGAAAGAGTCTTTTATGGTATAGCAGACTCATGAATAGATTTTCATGGAATGACTTGACAACTACAGAGGTCTTCTATGGAAAAGTAGACACCTGAAGGGGGTTTCAAAGGAATAATAGACGCTTGAGGAGATCTTCTTTGGAATAGTTAAGAGGTTTTCTACGGAATAGCAGACAACTAAAGGGATCTTCTATGGAAAGCAAACTCTCAAGAGGTCTTCTATGGAATAGAATAGATTCTATGGAATTATTGACTCATGAAGAAATGATCTATAGAATAGCAGGCGCCTGAAAAGGTCTTCAATGGAATAGGCAACTATGGCTACTAAAGAGGTCTTACATATGTGGAATAGCAGATGACTGAATAGGTCTTGTCTTGAATAGTAGCAGACTCTTGAAGTGACTTTCTAGGGATTAGCAGTTGTCTGCTATGGAATAGCAGGCAGCTTAAGAGGTCTTCTATGGAATAGCAGTCGCGTGAAGAGATTTTGCCATGGAATAGCGGACAAATGAAGAGGTCTTCTATGGAACAGTAAACGCCTGAAAAAGTCTTCAAAGGTATAGTAGACGCCAGACGACAGCTCTTCTATGGAATAGTCGACTGTTAAAGAGGTTTTATATGGAATAGCAGATTCCTGAAGAGATTTTCTAATGAATAGTAGACGCCTGAAAAGGTCTTTTATGGATTAGTAGACGCCTGGGGAGGTCTTTTTTTGGAATAGTTGACTACTAAAGAGGATTTCTATGGAGTAACATACTTCTGAAGAGTCTTTTATGGAATAGCAGACTCATGAATAGATTTTCATGGAATGACTTGACATCTACAGAGGTCTTCTATGGAAAAGTAGACACCTGAAGGGGTTTTCAAAGGAATAGTAGACGCTTGAGGAGATCTTCTTTGAAATAGTTAAGAGGTTTTCTACGGAATAGCAGACAACTAAAGGGATCTTCTATGGAATAGCAAACTCTCAAGAGGTCTTCTATGGAATAGAATAGATTCTATGGAATTATTGACTCATGAAGAAATGATCTATAGAATAGCAGGCGCCTGAAAAGGTCTTCAATGGAATAGGCAACTATGGCTACTAAAGAGGTCTTACATATGTGGAATAACAGATGACTGAATAGGTCTTCTCTGGAATAGTAGCAGATCCTTGAAGTGACTTTCTAGGGATTAGCAGTTGTCTGCTATGGAATAGCAGGCAACTAAAGAGGTCTTCTATGGAATAGCATACGCGTGAAGAGATTTGTCATGGAACAGCAGGCAAAGGAAGAGGTATTCTATGGAACAGTAAACGCCTGGAAAAGTATTCACAGGTATAGTAGACGCCTGACGCCATCTCTTCTATGGAATAGTCGACTGTTGAAGAGGTTTTATATGGAATAGCAGATTCCTGAAGAGATTTTCTAATGAATAGCAGACGCCTGAAAAGGCCTTCTATCGATTAGTAGACGCCTGAGGATGTCTTTTTTGGAACAGTTGACTACTGAAGAGGTTTTCAATGGAGTAACATACTCCTGAAGAGTCTTTTATGGAGTAGCAGACTCATGAATAGATTTTCATGGAATAAGTTGATAACTACAGAGGTCTTCTATGAAAAAGTAGACACCTGAAGGGGTTTTCAAAGGAATAATAGACGCCTGAGGAGATCTTCTTTGGAATAGTTAACTATTGAAGAGGTTTTCTACGGAATAGCAGACAACTAAAGGGATCTTCTATGGAATAGTTCTATGGAATAGCAAACTCTCAAGAGGTCTTATATGGAATAGAAAAGATTCTATGGAATTGTTGACTCATGAAGAAATGTTCTATAGAATAGCAGGCGCCTGAAAAGGTCTTCAATGGATTAGTAGACGCCTTAGGAGGTCTTCTATGGAATAGTTGACTATTGAAGAGGTTTTCTACGGTATAGGAAACAGCTGAAGGGAAAAGGGGACAGATACGGAGGACTTCTATGGAACTGAACAGAATTGCTATAAAATGGCAGACAGTTGAAGGCCTCTTCTATGGAAAAGTAGGTGTCTTCTAAGGTGAGAAGAATTTCTATGGAATATCAGGCAACTAGAGATTTCTTTTCTATCAAATAGCAGAATCTTGGATAGATCTTCCTAGGGATATCAGAGAACTGAAGACGTTCTCTATGGAATAGTAAACAACCAAAGGGGCCCTGTAAGGACTAAAATACGCCTGGAGAGGTCTTATATGGAATAATTGAATTCTGAATAAGTTTTCTATCGAATATATGGCAAATGAAGATGTCTTCTATGAAATATCAGACCTCTGAAGAGGTCTTCTGTGGGATAATAAACGCCTGAGAAGTTCTTCTAATGAATAGAAGACAATTGAAGATGTCTTTTACGAAATAGCAAACGTCTCAAGAGGTCTTCTATGGGACCGTAAAATCATGAGGAGTTTCTCTAATGAATAGCAAACAACTAAATATGTCTTTTGTGAAATAGCAGACGTCTGAAGATGTCCTTTATGAAATAGCATACCTCTGAAGATGTTTTCTATGGGATAGTAAAAGCCTGAGCAGTTTCTCTAATGAATAGCAGACAACTGGAAATGTATTTTATGAAATAGCAGACGTTTGAAGATGTCCACTATGGGATAGTAAACTCCTAAGGAGGGTTTTTAGGCACTAGCAGGCAACTGAAGATTTATTTCTTATGAAATAGCAGACTCCTGAAGAGATTTTGCATGGAATTTCAGACAACTGAGAAGGTTTTCTATGAAATAGTAGACAACTGAAGGGGTCATGTAAGAAATAATAGACCTCTGAAGAGGTCTTCTATGGAATAATTGACTCCTGAATAAGTTTTCTATGGAATATCAGGCAATTGAAGAAATCGTCTATGAAATATCAGACACCTGAAGAGGTCTTCTATGGGATAGTAAACGCCTGTGGAGTTCTTCTAATGAATAGCAGACAACTGAAAATATCCTTTATGAAATAGCAGACTTCTGAAGATGTCTTCTATGAAATAGCATAGTTCTGAAGATGTCCTCCATGGGATAGTAAACTCCTAAGGAGGGTTTTTAGGCACTAGCAGGCAACTGAAGATTTATTTCTTATGAAATAGCAGACTCCTGAAGAGATTTTGCATGGAATGTCAGACAACTGAGAAGGTTTTCTATGAAATGGTAGATAACTGAAGGGGTCTTGTAAGGAATAATAGACGCCTGAAGAGGTCTTCTACGGGATAGTATACGTCTGAGGAGGTTTTCTATGGAATAGCAGACAACTGAACAGGTATTGTGCAGACTAAGGGGCCGCCTTAAGGGGTCTATATGGGTCTATGGAGTAGTTGAGCACTGTCAGATGCTTTCTATGTGATGGTAAACGCCTGAGGAGGTCATGTAATGAATAGCAGACAACTGAAGATGCCTAGTATGAAATAGCAGACGTCTGAAGAGATATTCTAGGGAATAGCAAACGTCTCCAGAGGTTTTTTATCGGATAGGAAACGTCTCAGGAGGTCTTCTAATGAATATCAGTCTACGCCTGAGGAGTTCCTTTAATGAACTGAAATGTTTTTTACGAAATAGCAGACGTCTGAAGATGTCTTCTATGAAATAGCAAACGTCTCAAGAAGTTTTCTAAGGAATAGTAAACGCCTGAGAGGTTTTCTATCGGATAGTAAACGTCTCAGGAGGTCTTCTAATGAATATCAGTCTACGCCTGAGGAGTTCCTTTAATGAACTGAAATGTTTTTTACGAAATAGCAGACGTCTGAAGATGTCTTCTATGAAATAGCAAACGTCTCAAGAAGTTTTCTATGGAATAGTAAACGCCTGAGAAGTTCATCTAATGAATAGCAGGCAACTGAAGATGTCTTTTATGAAATAGCAGACGTCTGAAGATGTCTTCTATGAAACAGCATACTTCTAAAGATGTCTTCTATGGGATAGTAAACGCCTGAGCAAGTTTTCTATGGAATAGCATACAACTGAACAGTTCTTCAATAGACTAATAGCCGCCTTAAGGGGTAGTTGGTAGTAAGGAGTAGTTGTTCCCTGTCAGATGCCTGAAGATGTCTTCTGTGGGATAGTAAACGCCTGAGAGGTCCTCTATGGAGGTTTCCATGGAATATTAGACGCCTGAAGGGATTTTCTAAGGAACAGTAAATACCTGAGGAATGCTTACAATTAAAAGTTGACTCCTGTAGGCCTATTCTGTAACTTTTTAACAACTTTACTCATTGTTTATTTTACAGCATTTGTTTGTTTTGTAGTTGTTACAAAAACAAAAGAAATTTTAACAACTTTTCAATCGATAAAAGATACAGAATAGGTCTACTGAAGAGGTTTTCTATGCGATAGCAGACGCCTGAAGAGGTCTTCTATGGAATATCAGATGGTTGTGGAGGTTATCTATGAAATCATTGTATTCTGAACCTCGTCCGAATAGCAGACAACTTAAGACGTATATTACTATTATTCTTAACCATCAATTAATCAATTTATTTCTTTAGGATTGCCAAGACATTTCTTCCGATAAATCGATAGCAAAAGTCGATTATCATTATCGACAGTATCAATGTGTTTACCTAAAGCGGGGTACACACGATCAGTTTTGACTGTCGATTTTTCGGAATTATCGATAACTGTCCAACCGTCCAGCAACCACAAAATATTTTGTGGTTGCCTGATGACTGACAAAAGTGAACGGCCACACTGGCAAGCAACCGATTATTTGAGCAAAACTGACAGTCAAAACTGATCGTGTGTACTCCACTTTACATAACGACTAGTGGCAATAATTGTTATAAAATTTAAAATATAGTAATTAATAATAATAAAAATGTAAATAATTGGTCTGTTCCAGTTCTGTAAGAATCTACTAATTTTTACTTTTTTTCGATAACATAAAGAAAAAAAATGTTATCGTAGTAAAAAATAGTAGCTTCTTGCAGGTTCTGGAACAGAGCAAATATGTTTGAAAATTTTGCCTTTTAGGGCGAAAATCATTTTTAATATTAATTTTTAATTAATTTTTCGTTGGGATCGAACTTGCATCCCTGGTCATTAAGTCGATTCCAACGAGAAATTAATTAGAAAGTAAATAATATTTGTTTTTAAATAATTCCATTTTTTGGTTGTAAAGAAAAAAGTATTGCTCTGTTCCAGAACCTGCAAGAAGCTACTATTTTTTACTCCGATAACATTTTTTCCTTTATGTTATCGAAAAAAATAGTAAAAATTAGTAGATTCTTGCAGTACTGGAACAGAGCATATGTTTGTCTGTTTACAGTGTTAAATGAAGGAGGTTTGTATTAGATATATAGTTATAATTATGAAATATACACAGTCTTAAACAATTATGAAGCCAAAGGATAAAGGTTCTAAAACTCCTTTAAAGGTTTGTTTTTTTAGCAGCGGAGGAAAAGCATTGTCAAAAATTCGATAAAAATTATGACAATTTTTGGGCAGTGTTAGTAAATTTTGAAAAATAATAAAATGGATTGAAATGAAAAATGAATTTTCTAATTAAATTTTGTATTGGGATAATTTTCACATTTTCGGATTTTTTCAAAGAAATGTATAAAATATTTAGAAATAGAAATATTACAATATAGGATACTAAAAATAAATGGCGTATACTTTTTTTTGCTGGATTCGGGGGATTTGAGGTGTTGTCAAGTAATTTCTAGGGTAATTTTAGTTTTCCAAAAAAACTGAGAGAGGGGGAAGGATTTATGTGCGCATAATTTTGAAAAAAAAAGTCAATCGAAAAAGCCCCAGAGCTTTAGACCTTTGTTTTATTTTGCGAGAGGAAGACGCATACAGGGCACAGAAGAACAGAAAAGACGGGCCATATAGTACACAGCTGTACAATTGGGACAATTGCTTTTTTTCTCGGTTACATAAAATTAAATTGCACATTGCCAGGGGTTTTTTAAAGGACATTGAAACAGAAGAGTTTGAAAATTACATAGACAACAATTGAAATATATTTAAAATATTTATATATAGATTGGGAGTGTAAGAGAAGAGAAAGAGAGATAAGAGATACACAAAGAGAATAAGACAAACTGAAGAAGAAGTTGATACGAAATAATCATATTAAAACACATATACACAAATAAGGGATTAAACAAATCATTTATCACACAGGATGTGGGACATAGTTTTGTTTTGTTTTAAACACATTTAACATATTTTAGACATTTAGTCGTTGAGACTAAATGCTGTTTATGGATATTTGTCAACATACCTTTGAGAGCCCGTTGCATTTCTTCCATATGAGTCACCCATTCTGGTTTGCGATAGTCCTTGGATCCAACGATGCCTATTGAAGTTATTGAGGTAAAATTTAAAAAGCAGAAACAATGGATTAGAATTTACAAAAAATTATTGAAGTATTAAAATAAAGTATAAAATTTCCAAAAAGACTATAATATGTGTCAGTAAAATGTGTGTTAGGTTTTGTTGTTGTTCTATTTGTGGGGGATTGAGGGATTTTATATACATGGGAGAGGAAAAGATACACTGAAAGGTAAAATATTCCCTGCTGATGGAATGCTGTAAAAAATTGCATTATTTCCAAAAATATTGTTTTAAAAATTAAATTACGAAAAACATATATAATTAATATTATAAAAAAAATATAAATGTAAAAAGATATCGTAAATATATAATTATATATAACATTTATACCTTCGACCGCAATTAATGCAGTTGTCACAGCCACACCCAATGGATTGTAAGCCTCAAAACTAATTGTGCCCACATCATCGGGATAAATATTATTGATAACCAGCACTGAGGTGCCATCTTCGAAATTTTCGATTTGATATTCTTCCGATGCGAATATCTCCTCGTCGTCCCGCAGCCATTTAACTTTTGGCTTTGGCTTGCCAACAACTTTGACTTCCAGTTTGGCTAATTCACCCTCTTTGGGTTCGATTTTTTCGGGTAGTTTCTTAATAATTTTCGGTGGTTTATCTTCATCGATAGACTGAAACAAATAAAGGAAAGAGAAAAAATTTTAAATAACAAAAAAAAAAATGTCTTTTATTAACCCCAATATCACTATTCTCACTTGTCCCATCTGGGATGATTGTGGGAATGATTTTATTATTATCACTATTCAATTAAAAATTAAAATTAAAAAAAATAGACAAAATTCAAATATTTATCTTCAGGATGTTGTATGCATTCGCTTAATATAGTGAACGATGTATGTTGAACGGCAAGAACTTATGCTGAGACATCATCAGTCATGAGCATGAGTGGCTCTCATGTCTTTTTTTACAACCAATCATTCTTAAAAAATGACAACAGCCTATAAAAATACCGTTATATAGGTTCTATACAAACACTGCAAGGATAATTTGTACTGCTAGAAAATACCAAATACCGTGAGAGCGGTATATGACTGTCTTATAAAAGCGTGAACTAATATCGGAAAGAAAAAGATAATCAGGGAGAAAGAGTAAAGATCTAATCTATGTATTTGTTTCAGACAATCTGCATGGAAAGATGAAGAAGGAAGCCTGGTAAGTCATACATAGAGCCCGGTAAGGACATGGAAGGAACAATGTTCCTGGCAAAAGAGCCTGAATAGGTCTTCTATGAAATATAAGGCGCCTAGAGAGTCTTCTATTTGGATTGTTGGTACCTGAAGATGTTTTCTATGGAAAACAAGACGCCTAAAATGCTCTTTTATATAATAGTAGATAACTGTAGAGGTATTATGTGAAATAGTTGTATGAAACAGCAGACAACTGATGTTCTTATATGGGATAGTAGACGCCTGAAAGGTCTTCTGTGACATAGCAGACGGCTAAAGAGGTCTTCTGCGTAATGGCAAACGGCAGGGCTTGTCTTCTATGGAATAATGGGATCCTGAAGAGGTTTTCTATGGAAAAGTACACAACTGAAGATGTTTTCTATGAAAAGAAGACTCCTGAGGAGGCCTATTATGAAATAGCTAACAATTGAATTGGGTTTTTATAGAATAACAAATAACTAAAGAAGTTTTCTATGAAAAGGCAGACGGCTGAAGAGGTATTCTATGGGATAGTTGACGAATGAAGGGATCATATATGGAATAGTTTAAAACTGAAGGGGTCTTCTGTGAAATAGCATGTGTCTGAAGAGGTCTTCTTTTGGGTAGTAAACGCTTGGGAAGGTCGCCTAAAGAACAGTTGACTCCTAAACAGGTTTTCTATGGAATGGCAAACAACTAAAGGGGTCTTCTATGAAATAGCAAACGTCTGAGGAGGTTTTCTATGGAATATCACACACCTAAAGAAGTCTTCTATGGAATAGTTGACTATTGAATATGTTAATATGGAATATCAAACTTCTGAAGACATTTTCTATGGAATAGAAGACAACTGAAGAGGTCTTCTATGAAATAGCGCGCATCTGAAGAGGTTTTCTATGGGATAGTAAACGCCTGATCAGGACCTCTATAGAATATTTGACTCCTAAAGAGGTTTTCCATAGTAAACGCTTGAGAAGGTCGTCTATAGAACAGTTTAATCCTAAAGAGATTTTCTATGGAATAGCATACTACTAAAGACTTCTTCTATGAAATAGCAAACGCCTGAAGTGGTCTTTTATGAGATAGTAAACGCCTGAGGAGGTTTTCTATGTGATATCAGACACCTAAAGAATTCTTCTATGGAATAGTTGACTATTGAAGAGGTTTTCTATGGCATAGCAAACTTCTGAAGAGGTTTTCAATGGAATATCAGATAGCTGGCATCTGAAGAGGGATTCAATGGATAAAAGCCTGAGCAGATCCTATATAGAATATTTGACTCCTAAAGAGGTTTTCTATGGATTAGTAGACAACTGAAGATGTCCTCTGTGAAATAGCATGCGTCTGAAGAGATCTTCTTTTCTTCTTTTGGGTAGTAAGCGCTTGAGAAGGTCGTCTATAGAACAGTTAACTCCTAAAGAGGTTTTCTAAGGAATAGCAAACAACTAAAGAGGTTTTCTATGAAATAGCAAACGTCTGAAGTGGTATTTTATGAGATAGTAAACACCAGAGGAGATTTTCTATGGTATTAAGCACCTAAGAAAGACTTCTATAGAATGATTGACTATTGAAGAGGTTTTTTTTGTTGAATAGCAAACTTCTGAAGATATTTTCTATGGAATATCAGACAGCTAAAGAGGTCTTCTATGAAATAACAGGCATCTGAATAGGTTTTCTAGGGGCAAACGTCTGAGCAGGTCCTCTATAGAATATTTGACTCCTAAAGAGGTTTTCTACGGAATAGTAGACAATTGAAGAGGTCTTCTGTGAAATAGCATGCGTCTGAAGAGGTCTTCTTTTGGGTAGTAAACGCTTGAGAAGGTCGTATATAGAACAGTTGACTCTTAAAGAGATTTTCGATGGAATAGCAAACAAGTAAAGAGGTCTTCTATGAAATAGCAAAAGTCTGAAGTGGTCTTTTATGAGATAGTAAACGCCTCAGGAGGTTTTCTATGGAATATCAAACACCTAAAGAAGTCTTCTATGGAATGGTTGACTATTGAAGGGGTTTTTTGTTGAATAGCAAACTTCTGAAGAGATTTTCTATGGAATATCAGACAGCTAAAAAGGTCTTCTATGAAATAACAGGCATCTGAATAGGTTTTCTATGGGTAAACGTCTGAGCAGGTCCTCTATAGAATATTTGATTCCTAAAGAGGTTTTCTACGGAATAGTAGACAATTGAAGAGGTCTTCTGTGAAATAGCATGCGTCTGAAGAGGTATTCTTTTTGGTAGTAAACCCTTGAGAAGGTCGTATAGAGAACAGTTGACTCTAAAAGAGGTTTTCGATGGAATAGCAAACAACTAAAGAGGTCTTCTTTGAAAAAGCAAACGTCTGAAGTGCTCTTTTATGAGATAGTAAACGCCTCAGGAGGTTTTCTATGGAATATCAGACACCTAAAGAAGTCTTCTATGGAATAGTTGACTATTGAAGAGGTTTTCTGTGGAATAGCAGACTTCTGAAGAGATTTTCTATGGAATATCAGACAGATGAAGAGATCTACTATGAAATAGCAGGCATCTGAAGAGGTTTTCTATGGATAAACGCCTGAGCAGGTTCTCTATAGAATATTTGACTCCTAAAGAGGTTTTCAATGGAATAGTAGACAACTTAAGATGTCCTCTGTGAGATAGCATGCGTCTGAAGAGGTCTTCTTTTGGGTAGTAAAGGTCGTCTATAGAAAAGTTGACTCCTAAGGAGGGTTTCTATGGAATAGCAAACAACTAAAGAGGTCTTCTATGAAATAGCAAACGTCTGAAGTGGTCTTTTAAGAGATAGTAAAGGCCTGAGGAGATTTTCTACGGTATTAAGCACCTAAGAAAGACTTCTATGGAATGGTTGACTATTGAAGTGGTTTTTTGTTGAATAGCAAACTTCTGAAGAGATTTTCTATGGAATATCAGACAGCTAAAGAGGTCTTCTATGAAATAACAGGCATCTGAAGAGGTTTTCTATGGGTAAACGCCTGAGCAGGTCCTCTATAGAATATTTGACTCCTAAAGAGGTTTTCTATGGAATAGTAGACAACTGAAGATGTAGCAGGCGTCTGAAGAGGTCTTCTTTTGGGTAGTAAACGCTTGAGAAGGTCGTATATAGAACAGGTGACTCTTAAAGAGATTTTCGATGGAATAGCAAACATATAGAAAGGTCTTCTATGAAATTTCTGAAAAGATTTTCTATGGAATATCAGACAGCTGAAGAGATCTACTATGAAATAGGAGGCGTCTGAAGAGATTTTCTTTTCTTCTTTTGGCTTATAAACCCTTGGGGAGGTCTATAGAACAGTTGAGACCTAAAGAGGTTTTCTATGGAATAGCAAACAACTAAAGAGGTCTTCTATGAAATAGCAAACGTCTGAAGTGGTCTTTTATGAGATAGTAAACGCCTGAGGAGATTTTCTGTGGAATACCAGACACCTAAAGAAGTCTTTTATGCAATAGTTGACTATTGAGGAGGTTTTTTTATGGAATAGGAAACTTCTGAAGAGATTTTCTATGGAATATCAGACAGCTGAAGAGGTCTTCTATTAAAATGGCAGGCATCTCAAGAGGTTTTCTATGCATAAACGCCTGAGCAGGTCCTTTATAGAACATTTGACTCTTAAAGAGGCTTTTCAAGGAATAACAAACAACTGAAGAGGTTCTCTGTGAAATAGCAAACGTCTATTGAGGTCTTCTTTGAGGTAGCAAACGCTTGACAAGTTTGTCTTTAGAACAGTTGATTCCTAAAGAGGTCTTCTATGAAATAGCAAGCGCCAGAACTGGTCTTTTATGAGATAGTAAATGCCTGAGGAGGTTTTCTATGGAATATCAGACACCTAAAGAAGCCTTCTATGGAATAGTTGACTATTGAAGAGGTTTTTGATGGAATAGCAAACTTCTGAAGAGATTTTCTATGAAATAGCTGGCATCTGAAGAGGGTTTCTATGGATAAAAGCCTGAGCAGGTCCTATATAGAATATTTGACTCCTAAAGAGTTTTCTATGGGATAGTAGACAACTCAGGAGGTCCTCTGTGAAATAGCATGCGTTTGAAGAGGTCTTCCTGTGGATAGTAATCGCTTGAAAAAGTCGTCTATAGAACAGTTGACACCTAAAGAGGTTTTCTATGGAATAGTAAACAACTAAAGAGGTCTTCTGTGAAATAGCAAATGTCTGAAGTGGTATTTTATGAGATAGTAAACATTTGAGGAGATTTTCTACGGTATTAAGCACCTAGGAAAGACTTCTATGGAATGGTTGACTATTGAAGAGGTTTTTTGTTGAATAGCAAACTTTGACGAGAGTTTCTATAGAATATCAGACACCTAAGGAGGACTTCTATGAAATAGCAGGCATCTGAACAGGTTTTATATGGGTAAACGCCTGAGCAGGTCCTCTTTTGGGTAGTAAACGCTTGGGAAGGTCGTCTATAGAACAGTCGACTCCTGAAGAGGTTTTCTATGGAATAGTAAACAACATAAGAGGTCTTCTATGAAATAGCAAACATGTGAAGTCATTTCCTCTGAGATAGTAAACGTCTTAGTAGGTTCTCTATGGAATATCATACAACTTTAGATGTCTCATGTGAAGTAGCAGGCGTATAAAGATGTTTTCTATGGGATAGTAAACACCTAAAGATGTCCTCTATGGAATAGTGAAATTCTTAAGAGGTTTTCTATGGAATACCAGACAAGTTATTCCCTATAGAATAGTTGATGCCTATAAATGTATTTTTAATGGAATTGTAGACGTCTGAAGTGGTCTTCTATAGAAAAGTGATGTTATTGAATGAAATAGTGGGCGACTGAAAAGGTCTTCTATGGAATAGTAGATGCTTAATACGGTTTTATTTGGAAAAGTAAAAGCCTGAAGAAGTTTTTATGCAAAACTAGACGACAGCACAGCTCTTCTTGGCAATAGTAGACGCTCAAAGAGGTTTTCTATGATGTCTGAACTGGTCTTATATATAATAGTAGACGCTTGACCTCTACCATTATATAGATTGGTTCAACCAATCGCAGAAGATGGTATTGAATGGATATTATGGCGCGCTAGTGAGGTAACTGTGAATCCTCCACAGACCATATTTTGGACAAGTGATATATATTGAAGATAATGTGCTGGGGATCTGAATGACTATCAATCTTTTGGGGGAAGTTTGTGCTCAGGCTACTACCCCTCCACGTTAGGTCAAACAAACACCATGGCAAACATCTTTAGCCGCAGTCTGGCAACTCGCCTAAGGATGATATTTTAGCTTTTAGTTCCTGGCTGGAAACAAAACCATCAAAGAAAATACAATACAATCTAATCTAGCGAGGTATAATGTGGTCTCATGCTGATTAAATGGGAGAGTATTGGAAGGGGTTCCAGAAACAAAGAATAGATAGCTCAGCAATGCATGGAATGGCATCGGCTCGACGCTAATCGCCCTATGTTGCTAGTCAGAAATAGAAGAATAGCACCATGGTGGCGCCCAACCTGTAATATTTAACCAAAGAAATAAAATAAAGCACTGGGTGTATATAAAACAAGGAAAAATAACCCTCTGACTTTAAACCTTCTTCGGGCATCAACTAATTAAAGGTCCGTGAGAAGTTTAAATTCGTCGTATGAACCACGAGCTGTATCTGCTATACAACGACATCAATATAGTTAAACGTATCGAGATGCAGCGATTGCGTTGGCTAGGCCATATAATAAGAATGAGCGATGATGAACCCGCTAAAAAGGCGTATAAATTCGAGCCACATGGCGGTGCACGCAGAATCGGCAGGCCAAAGAATAGATGGCACAAACAAGTGGATGAAGAGATGACAAGGTACGGTATTCCAAAAAGCGAAGCACGAAACAACGAAAATATAGGTCTGATATGCTTGGAATGGCATTCCGATAGCAATTAATTCTACACAGCAAGATCGACAAGATTGCTTTAGACCAAACAAAACGAGAAGATTTCAGCAATTGCATTGCCTAGAAAAATGAATTGTTGAGAGACATCTCGAAATAAAAAAAAAACAGAATTTTTGATGCAAGTCCGTTCTTTTGTAATTGCGAACAAGCAAGTCTGGTAACAGTAAGCCGAAAAAAATAATTGTTAGGCTTCAGCAGTCGATTGCGAACTATTCCACATCGTTGGCGCCCAACATGTTATAGCCAACTAAATGATGATATATTGAAGTATAGAAGAATACATCTATTCATCGGGGTATTCCGATACATTTCGGATTGTAAAAATGGTCACAGAGCTTATGTTGTTACACGGACATACCAACCAAAGCACACTGTGGCGCCCAACTTATAATATTTAACGATTCTATAGATAGTTCACGACAGAGTGTAAGGGGACATTTTTATGTACCCAAACTTGTATTTTAGGTTGAGTAGAATTAAAATTTTAAATATTAATTACATCAAACGTGATTTAATAAAACGCGTCATTTAAGTTGCCAATTCCATTGAATACCTGCTAAATAAATTATATATTTGACCAAAACAGTATTTATTCTGCAAGTGTAAACTAAGTTTAAATCTTTTAGCTAAATACGCCACTTATTTGATAGACATTCAATAGAATTGACAACCTAAATGACGCGTTTTACTATATCCTGTTTGATGTAAATGAACTATAAACCGAAACCGGTTTTTAGGTTAAACGAAAATCCGAATTTACATCTAACTGGATTTAAAGAAAGGCGTCACTAAAGTTGCAAGTGTAAATTAGATTTAAATATCGACAAGTCTGAAGACGAAAACACGTCCAACCTTTGAGTAATGTTTACCGTCATTTCTGGTACAAGAATAAAATACAAAGTGCAGGCAAGTTTGAATATTTCTTTATTCTTTTACCAGAAATCACGCAAATTTGTACTCAAAACGTTGAATGTTTTTTCGGCTTAAGACTTAATTTCCACTACTTTTTCATTGAATCGAAAAATATCTTAATAATGTATATATACTCACCCTATCGAGAAGATCATCTTCAGAACCAGTCATTTCAGAATCGGGGATATATTCGAAAGCTGTTAGAAAAAAAAAGAAACAAAAAGATAAAGAAAGAAACGAAAAAGAAAACACATCAACATTAATACAAAGCCAAATCATAAGACGACATGCATAAAATACACTTAGAAAAATAAAATAAAACATATGATGAATGATAAAGAAAAGACATTAAACATGCTGTAGATAGAGAGATAGATTAGAGGAAAATCCTTGGACGTGGACAATTGGAGGAGGAGACAAAAGACAAGTCAGCACTGAAAACTACACTACAAATTGAGAAAATATGTAGCTGTAAAAATTTTAACGGAACTTTATTTCTTAAGGTAGATTAGTATGAGAAAAAAACATAACCAAAGACATTGGACATTTTATTTTGACATTCCTAGAACTTGATTTTGGTGAGTGCGTGTTAAGTTTTCAAAACAGTTTCTTTTTTTTTTTTTTTTGTTTAGATCTATAAGTCGATGCTTTTGTTTTGAGTGTAGGTGAAAGTGTTTAGAATTTTGTAAAATAAACAAAAAAATGTTGCAGTGTAGTTGTGTTTGTTTGCTTGTGGCCAGAGTATAAAATGTACCTTGAATGCTAACTGTTGTCTTGGTTACGGACTCGCCAATTTTATTTGTGGCTACACATTTGTATACACCTTGATTTTCGGGGAATACTTCGATAATTTCCAATTGGCATTTGCCCTCGGCATCCTGTGCAATGTGTGTCTCTTTGTTCTCCACCACCTTTTCGCCGTTGTGATACCAGGCAACACGTGGAGTGGGTTTACCCACCACTTTACAGGTGAGAAGTAAGCGCTCGCCATCCATTACCTCCACTGGTTCAACAAGTTCCTCAATAAAGCGTGGTGATTCGAATTCTTCGACCACCTCTTGAGGTGCCTCCTCCAACATTTTAACACTTGCCGTAGATGTGACAGAGCCACCAACATTTTCGGCTCGACATATATAGGGTCCCTTGAATTTGGGCTTGAATTCCTCTATCAAGAGTGTCGATTTGTTCTCCTTGGAGACAATGCGCACCTCATTCGAACTGACAACGGCTTCATTATTGATAAACCATTGGAACGAGGACAAGGGTTCGGAATCTACCACCACCTCCATTATGGCAACCTCATTTTCAGCAAAGAACTTGGGTTCCAGAGGTTGAATGAATCGAGGTGGTCTAATGGTTTTGTCTGGAGCTTGATCTGATACTACAACAGATCCTGATGTCTTGGCTTCACCCACCTCGTTTGTGGCGGATACCTCATATTTGCCAGCCCGTTTGCGGGTCATGTTGACAATCTTAATAATGGTTGTCGTCTCTGTGGTTTCAATGGTAACATCTTCATTCTCTTCTATTAGGCGGCCATTGCGGAACCATTTGATTTGTGGCCTGGGCATACCTTCATATTTTGCCTCGTACAACAAAGTACCGCCAACGGGTACAACCTGGGCATTGATTGGTGTAATCTTGGGTGCCTTCAACAACTCCTTAGGTTTCTCCAATTCATCCACCTTACTTAAGATATTGGCATTGCCAACGGCACGGCCGAAGGGATTAAGGGCTTGTACGGAGTAGACAACTGCTTCATTGGCCGGTGGATTGATAACTTCCAAGGCTACATCACCAGTCTTTTCATTGTAGAACATTTGGACAGTTTCACTGGGTACGATTTCCTCAACTCCATGATACCATTTGACTTCGGGCTGAGGCTTGCCAGTGACTTGGCAGGTTACCTTGACCTTAAGGCGATCAGGAGATTCTTCGGTGAACTCAATTTTCAATGGTTTTGTGAATTGCGGAGCTATGCCTTGTTCTTTTTCTAAATTGTTGATGGTGTTGTGGTTGTTGTTGTTGTAGTGGGTAATACCAAAGTGTATGGAAATTGATTAGAGAAATGAAATGGAATAAGAAGAGTACAAAATGAAAAAGTGAAATGAAATGCGAAATCCAAAACAAAAAAAAAAACCTACAGGGTGTTTTCAAAACTAAAGAAACTAATGGGGTTTCTACTTAACCACGAGATATCAATGACCAACCAATCAGCCAGCAGGTACTTACCTAGTGCAACGTTGGTACGTGTTATGGCCACTCCAGCCTCATTCTTAGCTTCGCAAGTGTATATTCCCACATCACTGGGAGTAACCTTGGCAATTTTGAGTTGGGCCACATCCTCCACCACATTAAGTTCGTATTTCTCACAGGCAAACAAAAGGATATCGTTAAAGTACCATTTGATTTCAGGGAAGGGTATTCCCTCGACTTTGCATTCCAAAATCGTGGGTTCTTCGGGCACCACCATGCGTGGCCTAAGCTTCTCGGTAATACGTGGCGGCTTGACAGTCTTCTTTTTCTTCTTGACTATGCGTCGTTCTCCCATCACCTCGGAGGTTATTATTTCCTCGTCATTTTGTGTCAGCTGCTGATCTTCGATAACTTCTTCGTCAGCAACCTTGTCTAGACCTTCCTGTACTCGTTTCTGGGTAATGAGTTCAAGTTCAGGCAAAGGCTGGCTGTCGTCGAGGACGACACGACGTTTTTCTTTCTTGACGATATTCGAAGTCATTTTCATTTCGACATTGCGCTTGACATCGTCAACATCGACTTCGATCAACTGTTCGGTGGTAATGAATTTGGGTAAGGGTTCTTCAGTCTTTTTGTTAAGCAAAATAGTCTTTTGTGAGACTTCGTGGGAGGTTTCTTCCTCTTGGACAACTTCCTCTTCGGCAGTATCGATAACAGTGGCCTGCAAGAGGGTGGGTTTTTCCTCGAAGGAAACCTCCTTTAGGCGTTTTGTGCGTTTCTTATGGGCCTTATGTACTGAGGGCTTTTCTCCCGGTACCTCTTCGGTGGGCACAACTTCCTCTTCGGGTAGAGTTTCCTCAGATATGGCAACTTCCTTAATTTCATCGATGGGCACCCCCTCTACTTGATCTTCTTCAGCAATGGGTTCAGCGAAGGGTTCAGCAATTTCTTCCGAAACTTCATCAACAGAAGGAGTTGCCTTTTGTAGCTTAGGCTTCTTCTTCTTTTTGGTCTTTTCCTTGACTGGCTTCTCTACTTCTTTCTCGTCTTCAACAGGAACAGGTTCAACTTCTAATTCTTCCTCTTCCGAAGGTTGCTTCTTTTCGGGAATAAATTCGGGAGCTGGTACAACCTTTTCGGGTTTCTTGGGTTCTTCTTTTGGTTTCGAGGGAATTGGTTTCAATGTAACCTCCTCGGGCTTCTCCTCGGGAAGTGGGCGACGCTTACCCTTTGGCCATTGTTTTTCTTCAATGGGCTGTTCAACGGGTTTCTTCTTTTCACCACGTTTCCATGGTACCTGAGGTTGAGCTTCCTCTACCTTGGGTTCTTTTTCCAATTCGAAGTGCTCAGGCTTTTCTAATTCCACAGGCTCAGCATCTGGAATTTCAGGAAGTTCCTCATGTTTGGGCTTCTTAACCCTCTTAACCTTTTTCTGTTCTTCAACCATAACTTGTTCTTCGAATCTTTCGACATGTTGCAATTCAACTTCTTCCAGTTTTGGTTCTTCTACCTTAGGTGTTAAGCGTTTAGCAGGTTTCAAGCGTACCTCCTCAATAGCTTCTTCTTGTGGCAATTGTTTGATGGGTCTTCTGACGGGTTTGAGTTTAACCTCTTCCAATTTCTCTTCAACTTGTTGGGGTACGGGTTTGGCCACAACTTGAGGTTGAGGTTTAACTTCTTCTTCTTCTTCTTGTACAACTTCCTCAGTAGGTTGTTCTTGGGGAATTTCTTCTTCCTCCTCTTCTTCTTCCTCCTCCTGAGGCTGTTCTTCTTCCTCAACAGTTTCTTCTTCTTGTTCTGGCTTGGTAACCTTCTTCTTTGGCTTCTTCTTCTTGACACGTTTCTTGGCCACTTCTTCGTGTTCCTCAACAACTGTTGTTTCTTCCTCCTTGGGTTGTTCGTAAACTTCCACCTCTTCTGGCTGTGGAACCTCAGTTTGAGAAATCTTCTTTTTAGCTGGTTTAAGTTTAACTTCTTCCAGTTTTTCCTCTTGCGGCTTGGGCAATTGTTTCCTGGCAACTGGTTTAAGTTGGACTTGTTCTGGTTTTTCAGGTTCCTCAGGTTGTATTTTCTTGACACTTTTAGGTTCTTGAGGTTTTTCGACTACTTCTTCAATTTGTTCTTCTTCCTCCTCCTCCGGTTGTGGAATGTCTTCAGGAACTTCTGTTTCTTCGGTGACTTCCTTCTTGGCCTTAGGCTTCTTGATCTTCTTCTTTTTAACAGTCTTGGTTGTTTCTTCAACCTGAACCTCTTCTTCTTCGGCAACCTTTGTTTCTTCTTCTTCTTCTTGAACTTCCTCATGTTCTTCTGGTTGTGGTTGTTCTTCGATTGGCTTCTTGACCTTCTTCTTTTTAGTTTTGGTCTTGGTAGTTTCTTCAACCTGGACCTCTTCTTCTTCTTCGGCAACCTTTGTTTCTTCTTCTTGAACTTCCTCCGGTTGTTCTTCGGGTTGTTCTTCCACTGGCTTCTTAACCTTCTTCTTTTTAGTTTTGGTCTTGGTTGTTTCTTCAACCTGGACCTCTTCTTCTTCTTCGGCAACCTTTGTTTCTTCTTCTTCTTGAACTTCCTCTGGTTCTTCTGGCTGTGGTTGTTCTTCGATTGGCTTCTTGACCTTCTTCTTTTTAGTTTTGGTCTTGGTTGTTTCTTCTACCTGAATCTCTTCTTCGACAACCTTTGTTTCTTCTTCTTCTTGAACTTCTGGTTCCTGTGGCTGAGGTTGTTCCTCCACAGGTTTCTTGGGTTTCTTCTTGCCTCTTTCCCACATAACAGGCTGTGGTTGTACTTCTTCTACCTTGGGTTCCTCGGGAAGCACATCGCTAACTTCTTCGACAGTTTGTTCGACTTCTTCCTTTGCATCTGTAGTCTTGGGTTTTTGTGGTTTCTTCTTTTTGCCTCTTTCCCAGGCTACCGGTTTCAGTTCCTCTGGCTGCTTGGGTTCTTCGGGCAATTCATCGATAGCTTCTTCGTATGCCTTGGTTGGTTCCTCCTGAATTTCTTCAGTCTTTACGGGTTTAGTGCGCTTAACTGGCTTAAGTTCAATCTCCTCCTTTTTGGGTAGTTCCTTTGGTTTAGGTCTTGGAGTTGGTTTCAAATGTACTTGTTCTAGTTTTTCCTCCTTCTGAATTACCCTGGGAATGGATTTCTTTCGCTTGACTTCTTCTGTCTTAGTTTCTTCGACAACCTTTTCTTCTTCAGTAACTTCAGTTATTTGGGCAGGTGCGACGGTCTCTTGTTTCTTCTTTTTGCCACGATCCCACATGACTGGTTGTGGAGCTTCCTCCACAGGTTGCTTTGGCTCTTCGGGTAGTTCATCAACGGTTTCTTCGTACACTTGATCCACTTGTTCTACCTTTTCTTCAACCTTTTGTTGAGAAACTACCTCGACAACCTTTTCTTCCGTTACTTTTTTGACTTCTTGCTTCTTCGCCTTCTTGCCACGCTCCCACAAAACAGGCTGTGGTGCTTCTTCAGGCTGTGGTTGAGGTTCTTCTGGCAATTCGTCGACAGCTTCCTCATAGGCCTTTGTGGGCTGTACTTCTTCAACCTCTTCCGATTTAATAGGTTGGGTACGCTTAACAGGCTTCAATTGAATTTCTTCTTTCTTGGGTTGTTCCTTGGGCTTAGGTCTGGGAGTTGGCTTAAGTTGTATTTGTTCCAGTTTTTCCACGGTTTGTTCCTGTGCTACGACCTTGGAGACAACCTTCTTCTTGACTTCCTGAACAGTGGACTCTTGCAGTACCTTTTCTTCGGCAATTTCTGTAACTTGGGTAATTTCTTGCTTCTTCTTTAGACCTCGTTCCCACAGTACTGGCTGTTGAACTTCCTCAACAACTTGTGGTTGCTCTTCCTCAATCAGACCATCAACAGCTTCTTCATAGGCCTGTGTGGGAATTTCTTTCACTGGTTCTTGTGGGACAGGCTTGGAGAGTTTCTTCTTTCCACGTTCCCACATTACCGGCTGTGGTGTTTCGGGTTGTTTTGTTTGAGGTTCCTCAGGCAGTTCATCAACAGCTTCTTCGTAGCTCTTTTGAGGTTGTTCCTCAACCAACTGTTCCTCTACCTTTTGGGCTTGTTTCTTCTTGCCTCTTTCCCACATTACAGGTTGGGGTTGTTCCACTACAGGCTGAGGCTTTTCTTCTTCAGTTAATTCATCGAAAGCTTCTTCATAGGCTTGAGAAGGTTGTTCGGTTTCAACTTGTTGGGGACGCTCTTGTATGCGTTTCAACGGTGTAAGCTGCAATTCTTCTTTTTGTGCAGGCTTTGGCTTTGGTCTGGGTGTTGGCTTCAGTACAACCTGTTCCATTTTTTCTACCTTTTGTGGTGCTGGTATTACCCGTTTTTTGGTGACCTGTTTCGTTTCCTCCACCAGTTGGGTTGTCTCTTCAGTGGTCTGTTGTTGGGTTTGTTGAATTTCAATGACTTGTTGTTGTTGTACAAGAGATTTCTTCTTTCCACGTTCCCACATTACTGGTGTGAGTTCTTCCGGTTTTGGTTGTGGTGTTTCTTCTACCAACTCATCGTGGACCTCTTCATAGGCTCTGGGAACATCTTCAGTCATTGGCTGAGGCTGTTGTGCTGCTTGAGGTTGTGGCTTCTTCTTGCCACGTTCCCACATTACAGGTTCCGGCTGTATGAGCGAGTGCTCCTCGGTATCTTGACGCTCTTGCAAATTGAGAATTTGAGTATCCTCGACTTCAACGAATTGTTGTGGTTGTCTGGGTTGACGCCAATGCATGGCTTGCTCTTCCTTGGTAAGGCGGGATTGGCGCAAATGTTCGTGTTCTTCGATCCTCATCAATTTCGTATCTTCAACACTGACAAATTGTTGGTGTTGAGTCAAATCTTCGGACACCTGGTGTTGTATCTTCATGCGGGTCCGTTCATCAACCTGGTTCTTGATGGTTTCTTCAACGGAAGTCATTGATTCAACCTTTGGCCGGGTCTGGGTGTTGCGCCAATTCAAAGCTTGTTCTTCGCGCAACAAACGCTGTCTCTCCAATTTCTCACGCTCCTCAACGCTCAAAATGTTAATGTCCTCCGTGGTAATGTACTGTTGCTTCTGTATATCCTCGACTTCAACGAATTTCTGAACTTCTTCCTGGTGAAGATATTTTTGCATGGCTACCTTGGAGGTTTCTTCCAACCAGGTGGCACTTTGTTCTTGTGTGGCATTTTGAGCTGTGTGTGTCAGCAGTTCCTCAGCGGTAAGGTGATGTAACTCAACCTCTTCGATTTTGAATTTTTCAATTTGTTTGTGTTCCCGTTGTACCTTCTTGAGGTACTTGCGCATTTCCTGCCATGGAATGTCTTCGCCCTTCTTGGGCTTTTGTTTGTCTAAGAGTTTCTCTATTTGTTCGGTAACTTCGTTGATCTCAAAGCTTTCCATGCTCTTGAGACGTTGAATTTCACGATCACGTTGAACCTGTTCCTGTGTAGCCTGTTGTGGCTGTTCCACATCCGTTGTCAAGGGCATCTCCAAATCACGAAGATACACTTCATCCAAATCGAATTTCTCCAATTCTTTTTGTACCGTTTCGACTTGACGCAACTTATCGCGCATCGTAATCCATGGAATGGCTTCTTTTTCAGTCTTACCTTCGATAATTTTCTCCAGGGTGGCACCAAGGCTCATAAGACCTTGGTCACGTTGGGTCTTAATTGATTTCAACGCAACCTTGGCCGCCTCCATCTTGGGTATGACCTTTTTCTCAATTGGTGCCGGTTTGAGATTGATGGTTTCCTCAGTCCATGATTTTACGGGGGCTGGTTTGCAACCCGGTAAGAAGGGTGATTTGTCAAGAGAACGACCACGACTGGGCCGAGAAGCTTTACGCCAGGGCACAATATTCGATTGGGGTTGCAGCGATTTACTGCGTGGTTTCTTGGACTTGGTGCGTGAACGTCCCTGATGTTGTACTGGACCGTGTCCGTTTACGCCGAGATATGGACCAAATTGTGGTGGCTGTTGTGATGTTTGATAGGGTGATTCGGGTGAACTGTCCTCCCTGCCTGAAGAGGAGGCATCATCGTCGGCGGAATCAATTCTTGCTAACTGAAAGGCCGAGATGCGACGTTCTGAAAGGAGAGGAAGTACAAAAAAGTGTGTTATATAGTATTTGATATGGGAATACAATCTATGTGGTGTAGGTTTTCAAAGGGGGTATATTTTATGGTATGGTAGATTAGAGTTTATCATTCGAACGAACTTTAATTTTTTCATTCGTGGAGAAATCGTTCTTAATAAAAATGTTGACCCCATTCGTTGCTAGTAATTAGGCATGCATGGAAAAAATGTCTGTACTTACGGAAATGTTGGTCCATACAAATCGGAAAACATATTCATGGAGAAATTTTATATCAAATAATATGTAAAACGAAATTAATATGAAATCCACAAAATACTTCAGTTAGAAACCATATGGGGTAGACAGAATGCATCTTCCCAGTGTGTTTGACGTCCGAATGATTTGAACAGCGACTATAGATTCGGTAGTGTGGTGGTAATAACATTTTGACTGTAGAAGCCTACTACGTTCAAATTTCCCACCTGCTCTGTGAAAACACTCACTGTCTACGCGAAATTTAGACATGTTTTCCAAAACCACAGTGATGGCGCCCAACAACGAAAATAAAAAATCGGCTGAAAAAAACTGTTTCTCTAAAACAATTCGAATTCAAATTCAATACAAAGAAGCTGCTCAGTTGAAGGAACACTTGGAAATCACACTTTATATGGATAAGTTGAGCATGTACTCTGACGACAAACACCTCGAATATTTGAATAGTATTCCGTGATCATCATAGACATTAATTGGATGAGTGAATTTGTAGAAATCAAGAAATTGAAAAGTGGGAAAGCTCAAACAATCCCAGAAAGATTTCGGAATGTGCACATTGAAATTCTTTTAGAAGATCGCATGATCTTCTGCGAGAAGATTTTTGTGGAGATCGAATGATTTTCTGAGAGAAGGTCATTTGATCTTCTGAGAGATGATCACCTGATCTTCTGAGAGAAGTTCACCTGATCTTCTAAGAGAAGTTCAACTGATATTCCAAGAGAAGATCACCTGATATTCTAAGAGAAGATCAATCAATCTTCTAAGTGAAGATCGTTTGATATTCAAAGGGAAGATCTTCTGATCTGCTGTGAGAAGACCGTCTCAGAGAGGAGGATCTTCCCTTTTTGAAAGCAGATGTTCTGATCTTCTGTGAGAAGATTTACTGATTTTCTGAGCGAGATCTCTGACCTTCCGAAGAAAGATCTAAGGACATAACTCCTGTTCTTCTTCTAGTGGGTCTTTTGATCGCGTGAGAAAAACTTCTTTCATTTTCTGTGAGAAAATTTTCTGTTCTTCTACGAGAAAATACTATGAGAATATCGTAGAGAGAGAATGTCATAGGATCTTTTGAAAAAAAAGATCTTCAGAGGGAAATCCTCCGATTTATTTTAAATAGTATTCTCCTAAGAGAATATTATATGATCTAATAAGAGAAGATCATTTGATCTTCTACGAACTTCTGATCTTCTCATTTTGAAAGAAGATTTTCTGACCTTCTGAGAGAAGATCTCCGATCTTCCAAGAGGAAATCTAACGGAAGAAATACCGATCTTCTTTGAGAGAGACGATCCTCTGATCTTCTGAGAAAAATATCTTTATTCTGTGTGAGAAGATCTTCTGTGAGAAGATGTTTTGATATTCTTAAAGAAGATCCCCTTGTCTCCTGAGAGTAGATTCTCTGGTCTTCTATGAGAAGATTATTTGAATTTCTGAGACACGATCTCCCGATATTTTTAAATAGTCTTCTGTGAGATAATCGTCTGATCTTCTAAGAGGAGATCATTCGATCTCCTAAGGGAAGAACTTCTGATCTGCTGTGAGAAGATCGTCTGAGAGAGGAGGATTTTCCCTTTTTGAAAAAATGTTTTCTGACCTTCTGTAAGAAGATTTTCTGACCTTCTTAGATAAGTTCTAAGGGAAGAACTTCTGATCTTCTTTGAAAGAGACTATCCTCTGATCTTCTAAAAAAAGATCTCCTGATCTCCATAGAGAAGATCCTCTGATCTGTTGATCTTCTACGAGAAAATTATCTGAACTTCTAAGGGAAGATTCTCTTATGTGTTTTTGTGTGATGATCGTCTGATCTTCTGAGAGAAGATGATTCGATCTCCTAAGGGAAGAACTTCGGATCTGATATGAGAAGATCGTGTGAGATAGGGGGATGATCCCTTCTGTGCGAAGATTTTCTTATCTTCTGAGAGAAAATGTCACGTCCTCTTAGAGAAGATCGAAGGGAAGATCTTCTGATGTTCTTTGATAGAGAAGATTATTTGAACTTCTGAGATACGATCTCCCGATATTTTTAAATAGTCCTCTGTGAGATAATCGTCTGATCTTCTAAGAGCAGATCATTCGATCTCCCAAGGAAAGAACTTCTGATCTGCTGTTAGAAGATCGTCTGAGAGAGGAGGATCTTCCCTTTTTGAAAAAACATTTTCTGACCTTCTGTAAGTAGATTTTCTGTCCTTCTGAGAGAAGACCTAAGGGAAGAACTTCTGATCTTCTTTGAAAGAGACAGTCCTCTCCTGATCTCCTTAGAGAAGATCCTCTGATCTTTTGATCTTCTATGAGAAGATTATCTGAACTTCTGAGGGAAAATCCTCCTATGTTTTAAATATTCTACTGTGTGATCATCGTCTGATCTACGAAGAGAAGATCATTCTATAAGAGAAGATCATTCGATCTCCCAAGGGAAGAACTTCTGATCTGATGTGCGAAGATCGTGTAAGGTAGAAGGATTATCCCTTCTGTGAGAAGATTTTCTTATCTTCGAAGAGAGAATGTCCCATCTTCTGAGAGAAGATCTAATGGAAGATCTTCTGATGTTCTTTGATAGAGAGAATATCTGATCTTCTATGAGCAGTTTTTCTGAACTTCTGAGGGATGATCCTCCTATTTTTTGTTTGAAAGTCTTCTGTGAGAGGATCGTCATATATTCTAAGAGAGAAAATGCTCTGATCTTCTGAGGGAAGATCCTCTGCTCATCTGGCAGAAGATCTTATACTCTCCCAAAAGAAACATCAGAGGATCAGAGAGAATATAATTAATTTCTTACTCTATTGAGATATTTTTGAGTGGCTTGGATTTTTATTGCATCTTCATGTGTATATATTCAATCCAATACTCAAACAAAGGGCGAGCTGTTGAAGCAAAAAGGACTGTATCCTTTCCGCTATCTCTTGTAATCTTTCTGCTGGGATATTCTGAACGGTAAAAATTAAATTTATTAGCATACTTTTAGGAGTAAAAAAAACAGAAAAGTATAATAAGCTTTGTTCCTTTACTTTTTTAATGGTAAGGGTGGTAAAAGAGAAAAGTGTTAAAATTGCTCAAAATTGCTCTCTCATGAACATTTTTACCAGAAAAGTAAAGGAACGGAAAAATGGTAGATCTGGCAGCAATGTCAAAAAGAAACATGAAAAAAAATCGATTTTCGTCTTTTATTTCACAGTTTTTAATTTAGTTTTGTCAGCGTTCGACTTTTTCTTCTGTTTTTCGTCCATTTTCTTTTTCATTGTGAAATAATCGTCAAACAAAAGTCGAAAAATCAGTTCTGCCATTTTTTACCTGCAGAAATGTTGCTAGTAGCCTGTGGTAGAAGAGAAAGCCATTTTCGCTCTCTCTCCACTCTCACTCTCTTAAAAATTACTTCCAGTTTTGCCACTTTTCGGGGTTAAGGAACGCTTTGCAGGTTAAAAATGGTAACAAATGGCAAAAATGGTAACCTCAGGTAAGTATAGGAACACAGCTATAGTCTATTTACATAAAATGATGATTCGTCCCATCGTACAATCATATTACATGGTAGGACACAGCAAACATCTGATTACAATTTTTTTTCTGAGGTCCTCCCATTGTGTCAAAACAGTTATGACAAGGTTGACAAATATCAAAATAAAAATATTTAAAATCAGATTGGAAATAAAAGCCATTATTTGTGAGATTTTAATTAATCGAGCTCTATGACCTAAGGAGATTACATTGAAAAATTGATATCTAGCGAAGACCTATTTTTGTTTTTGTTTATGTTGTCATTTTCAATGAATATCTGTCAAATTGCTGACGTGTTTTCACAAAATACTCTAGTGTAAATGAACTCTAAGGTTATTGTAATATTGAAGGATAATCAGCTATTCGTTATTGGACCATGGAATATACTTCAAAGTGATCAAATGTATCACCTTTACTTGACAAATAAAAATAGATGTAAATGCAAATGTTTTTGTATGTATGTATGTATTTGATTAGTCACTCGTCACACTTTGACATTCAAAAAACATATCACACGATTTGATTATACTAGAAACGTTTCTTTGTTAACATTGACCAATCATCACAAGGGCTAATGATTAGGCGGCATTAGCCTTTAAAAACCATACAAATTAACAATAAAAAAAGAAAACTTGGCCATGATTTGTTCATCATTTGTTTAAGTGATGGCTTTGATTGTCAGCCATGTGTCAGATGTAACCTTGTAAAGAATTTGTGTTTCTATATTTACAATCGTCATTATCATCCTAAACATCATCTTCATAATTTTTACAATATTTGACAGAATAACACCTCAATTTTATGCAAGACAAATTATAAATATTACATTGAATATATTAAATTATTGTGGATCATAACTAAGGTATTTCAGATGTTTTGCCTCTCAACAATAAATGAATAATAGAAACCTTCACATGATTATATTCTATGCAAAAAATATATGAAACAAATATTTTCAAATCTCTGATATGTGATGATATTAATTCCACGGCCCACTTCAATGTCCAACAACTCGTACATACACCTTAGTTGTTGGCACAAATATTTTGTCCCATAATTGACTGAAAACACTCGTAAACATGGTGAATTGTCAGATGAAATTAGTTTTAAAAATAAAAAACATTTTTCAAAAAATGAAGATAATGCCAAAAAAACCTAAAGTCAGACGCACGCAAAATGGGACAATTCGAATACATAAAAAGTGTGTGTGTGTGATCATATACATAGATACATATGTGTTTTGGTCTACTTTCCCCCACCCATTTTTCTTACCTTTGCCAATACAAACGTATTTTTAGATACCCAGCAAACCAATCGTACCGATATCGTAACGAAATCGGAACAAATTTCGGACGTTACGTCCGATATCTGATCCGAAATCGTAACGATATCTTAACGAAAGTTGTATGAAGTGGTTGACATAATTTCGGAACGAATTGTCGGAGCGAAATCGGATCGATTTCGGTCAGAATTCGCAACGAAATCGGAACAAAATCCTTGGGAAATTCAGAATTCGAATTTCTTCCTCCGAATTTTCGTACAGATTTCTGAACGATTTCGGAATAATGTCGTATGAAAATCGGAGGTACCTTCCGAACTTTCGTAAAGGTTTCTGAACAATTTTGGAATAATTTCGTATGATTATCGAAGGAAAAAAATTTTTCTTTGATGCCTCTTTTTTATTGATAATTTTTTTTTTTATTGGAAGATTATAATTTCAGTGATATCTAGTGATTTTCACTGTTGTTATCATTTTGTAGTTATAGTAGAACAATGTAAACTTTGTGTACGAATATGTTGAGTCTATTAGCACTAGCTTGAATTATTATATGTTGCATTTATATTTAAAATATTTAAAAAATTTATATGCGAATTTTATAACCAGCCATTTTGTTTTTCGACAACAAACTAAAATGTTACTTTTTAGATATATACAAAAGGTGGTTGTTGTGCGAAGGGAAAATTGTTTCCGACATATTGATCCGAATTCGTAACGAAATCGGAAGAAAAACATTAGCAAATTCGAAGGGAAATTTACTTCCGACATTTTCTCCGAAATCGGAACGAAATCTGAACAAATTCCCCTACGAAAAATCGTATAGAAATCGATACGAAATCTGAACGATTTTGCTTCCGAAATTGTTTCGATATGTCGGACATCCGACATTTGGTTTGCTGGGTATTCACATGCACAAGTTTTTTTGTGTTTTGCTGTTGTGCAAAAACAGTTTCATTTAATATTTCTTGAATTTCAAAAAATTCCTAATATTTTGTTGTTTTTGGTTTGGTCACCTATTATATAAGATCATACATACATATGTACATATTTCCACATCCTAACAGACAGACAATACAGACAATCTATCTAGATTTGACCTAAAAATATTCATTGTCCCAACTATTTTTAATCACGCTAATCACACTTTTCCCACAAAAAATTTTCAACAATCAAAACATTGCGTTTTGAAGAATTAAAACAAAAAATAATAATTTAAATTTAGCAGACGACGCATGACAATCGGTTGCAAGAAAATTGCGTGTATTTGTTGTTGGTTTTTTTGTTAATTTCTTATTAAAATGAAATATGACAAATAAAATGATAATAAAAAATACAAAAGTGACATTTTTGTCGTTTATGATAGCTGACTGTTTGAATGCGGCTCGACTGGCTGACCAAAAGGTGGAACAGATGATATGTATTTTTCATGTTTGTGCGCTTTTTTATAATGATGACATTGGGATTTGTCAAAGAATGTATTAATGACATGATAGAAAATGTTAGCGACAGCTAAAAGAAAAAGCCATAACACATACATATTTTAATTTAAATTATAAAGATCAAAATACATAATTGGATCACTGGGAAATTATATGGCTATTTTCGACGAAACTAATGGATTGTACAAATTAGATGTAGGGCATATAGATAAAAACATTGTGTGTGTGTGTCAAGGTAGTCCAAAGGTGCCCTAAGTTACACACAAAATTTGTTATTCGGCCATCAAACAGATTTAAGTTGTTAATTTTATTAAATTAACGGTAAAATATATGACATAAAATTTGAGCGAAACTCAAGTTTTGGTAATGGTGCCCTGTAATGGAAATTTAGTGATTTTATTTGATATATACACATTGAAATTAACAATTGAAATCCACTGAATATAAACAAATAAATCCTCATAAAGAAAGTTCTAATGCAAACAGCATTTTATAGCTCATTTAGACTAGCCATAAATCCTCAACTGGATTTAGTAAATCCAATACAAATCTCATTATACTACGTTTACATTTACGAAATCCACTCGATTTCAACTGTCAATTCCTTTGCGTATACGTCAAATGAAAACTCATCTGAAATCCATTGGATTTCATTTGACGTTTAACCAATGGAATTGACAGTTGAAATCGAGTGGATTTCGTAAATGTAAACCTAGCATTACATTTAGGTATACCTTTGGAGCATATAATTGGCAGTCAGCTGATTTTTGTTCACAGCACAATTACCAAGGTAGATGCATCAGCCCATCTGATCGACTTTGAAACGTCAAAAGAAGTTGGTGTAAATTGAATACGTCTCAAAAAACATACGGAAAATACAATTTTATTTTTCAATATTGAATATAGCTCTGTTCCAGAACTAAAAAGTTTTTACAATTTTTACCACTTTTACACATTTTGCGTTCCCATACACAAAATTTATATGAAAATCGTTTACGACTTTTACAACTTTTACGACTTTTACCACTTTATAAAGTACGGGAACAGGCCATATGTTAGCACATTATGCTACTAATGATAACTAATGAGCAAAGAAGGAATAAAATTATCGTTTAGACATCGTAAATATTAGGCCATGTTTATATTATAGCTTTTTGCAGGGTTAACCTTCTTTATGAGGATTTATTTGAAATATAAGCAATGGGATTGAAATTTGAAACCCAGTAGGTTTGTTAAATCCGGTTATATATAAACGTACTGTTAGTCTTGGTTGATTAAAATCAACTTTGTATATCAAAGCAAATTTAATTTTTTCTCCTTGTTTACCAATTTTGACATGTAAATTATTATTTTTGTTGTAGCAATTCAATAGCAATTCATCGATGCATCTACCTTGTCGCTTGTGCCAGCTTGCAACTTTTGTATTTTCTTATCGCTTAGACATCGTAAATATTAGTCTTGGTTGATTAAAATCAACTTTGTACATCAAAACAGATTTAATTTTTCCGCCTTGTTTACAAATTATGACATTTTAAATTCTGTTTATTGTAGCAATTAACCGATGCATCTACCTTGTTTCTTGTGTCAGCTTGCAACTTTTTGAATTTCTTAGCAAATAAATCCTGATAGTGCAATAAATCCGGCTAATGAGGTCATATCTAAATGGCCTATTATTTTTGTATGGTAAATCTGGTAGATTATGGCCGCATTTAGCAAATAATGAGCTAAATCTGGCTAATGAGCTCTTATCTAAATGACCTATAATATCTGATTATATCTTTGATGGATGCCGAATTACTGGTTCTGGGCAATAGGCTTGATCCATGTTGAAATAATCAGAGAACACGAAATTTGTGGCTTTAATTTTGAACTGGCCATTTCTGCTCTATTTTGCTCTTGCTTTCATGTCATTTGGGCTTCGCTAAAGTTATTGTTCTTGCATATCTCGCACACTTTCATTTTCAATTTATATTTCTAAGACACAATATGAAATATAGAATGACGAGTCTATATAATTAAGAAATTTCCAAAAATAACAATAATCAATATTTTATTAATTTATATACAAAAACATGAATGTGTATACAAATATACAGATATACACATTAATGTTTATTTGTTTATTTTTATTGATGTTTTTATTATTATTAATATTTCCATTTTAATTATTAATGTTTATTATACATATCAAAATATAAAACTATTTTTAGAAAATAGTTAATGGTGTGATATAATATTGGTTTAATTTTATTTTTAAATAAACAATAAATTCTCGTTTTTTTTGCAATTATCAAATTTATTTATATTTGTACTGTGGTTGAAAAAAAAAAAACAAAGCAAAATATTTTAATCAAATGTATTTTATTTATTAAACCTTTTAACAGTTGTATGTGGGTGGGCGGGTAGAAAACTTTTCCACTGACCTTGAAAGTGATTTCATTGCCAAATTATTAAATAAAATAAATATTTTTTGGGGGAATTTTATAGATACATATGTATCTTTTGGCACGAGATACATAAGTAGATAGAGGAGTATTTCTAATAGAATTTTGTTCTTACAAAATTCCAAAAAATAAATTAATTTATTAAACAATTTTTAATACATCATATGTAGTCGTGTTCCTTTAGGTGCCTGAGGTTACCAGTTTTTACCACTTTTTACCCGCAAAGTGTTCCCTTACTTTTAAAAGCATACAGTTTATATGTGAACAATTCACCACTTTTACCATTTTTTGCCACTGTTACCATTTTTAAAAGTAAAGGAACACACCATGTATATTGAAAACTAAAGGCCTGGGCACATAGGCTGCCACGCCTGGTTGCCTTGCTTTCTCGCTTCATTTCTGACATAAGGAACAAACAAGAATAAAGAAGGCCGAGCAAATTTCGAACTGGGTTGTCCTTTTCTTTTTTATTCTTTTATCAGAAGCAAGCAAGGCAAGGAGTCGATGCAGTTTATGTACCTAGGCCTTGCGCATTCGATATTAAGACGAACAAAAAATTTGTGCAAATTTGTACAAACTTTTACAAAACGTTGTTCGATAACAATGTTGTTCAGTAAAGCGGGGTACACACGATCAGTTTTGACTGTTGATTTTTCGGAAATATCGATAAATGTCAAACTGTCCAGCAACCACAAAATATTTTGTGGTTGCCTTATGACTGACAAAAATAATCGGCCACAATGGCAAGCAACCGATTATTTGAGCAAAACTGACAGTCAAAACTGATCGTGTGTACCCCACTTTAAAGAGAAATGAAGAGTACTTGCAAGTAGTTGCAAAAACATGCAAGTACTTTTTACTTGCGAAGTTATCGTACAGACCTAATAACTTGCGAGAATTATATCGCATTTACATAAGCCGATATTAAACTCACTTTACACTTGCACTTAAAAAATGTGTTTTGGACATGTAGGCGATTTATTTGACATGACGCATGTTTTATAAAACATGTTAAGATGTAAATTGGGCTTTAGTTATAAAACTCGTAATTTACAGCTCCAATTCCATTAAAAACCATTCACATAAAGAACCTGTGTTTTCGATCCATGTAATCTCAAATTTTCACTTATTTCCAGACAAAAGGAAACAATGTTTACCCCTTAATTGTTTCAATTCCCAACATTGTGAAAAAACTTTAATGGAAGTCTTAAATAACACTTTAAAATTTACAACGCCATAAATTTTTAATGCTTTCTTTGATACAATTGCATACTATGTTCACACATTTCAACACGCAGTCTTTGTAGTTTGACTATTTCAGGTGAATTGGGCGTCTAGCTGGCTGTATATCGGCGTCATGAAATGTTTTTATTTTCTCTTTTCATTGTTTGCTTTAGAGGAATAAAGAAAACTCTTTTCGTTCACTGGGGCAAATAAATTTTATTTTTAGAAGAAATTTTCTGAAATGGAAAGGAAATAAAAAAACAATTGTTCTAATTGTTGATTTCAATTCTACATAGATACCTAGCAATTAGACTTTTCATATTGAAAATGTGCTTGGAAATTAAATAAAAAGAAAACTGAAGCGCATCTCTTGTCCAAATACAATAAAAACACCAACACTTCGATTTTAAATAAAACTCTACTATGAAAAAAGAACTAACCAAATTTTGTTCGAACAAATTTGAATCTGAATCGTCTTAGTGAAACAGGCCATAATTATTGCAAAGATATTATAATTATTCACTTTCTGGATCTTTAGAATGCATTCTTTTAAACTGTCCTACAAAATCCAGCAGTTTATTTTTATAATTCCGATTATTTGTGTACACATGAATGTTTTTTATCTCTGTTTTTTCGCCCCATTTTTATAACAAACCATTTCAATACATCAACAATCAGCTTCCCTTGTAAACAAATAAAATTGTTGATAAATTATCCGACAACAATATTTTCGAATTGTTTTTAGCCGCCGCATGAAACCCCCAGCTGTTTATGTATTCTGAATAAGTGCAGTAGTCAAGCATATCCCCCTATAATTGTTTGCCGGTATGAGTATTCATTATTTTTTTCTACTTTCTGTCTGTCTAGTTTTTGTAATTTTAAAATGGATTGGGGATGTAGTATCAGCACAAAAAAAAAACATACATCCAGTTGCATTATGTTTCAATTGAAAATTCATTGCTCGGGGAGGTATTTACATACATATATAGTAATTACTTAAAATATTTCAGACAAACAAGCAAACGTAGTGTAAATCCCCCCTACTACAGCCACAAAGAAAATTTAAAACTAAGTAAACAATGTTTTTTGTTCATTTTATTTTTGGCATCTGCGTCCGTGATTGAGTGCAACAAAATGTTTCTTCTCTTATTTGGAATTGATTGTCAGTAGCCACTTGTGCACGCCATATGTTCTAGCAATTATTGGAATACATTGTATTTTACAATTTATTTTTGTTTTAGTTCAGGTAAAGTGATAACAATTTAAAACATTGATATTCAAGCGCTTGTTTACCTTAAAGGGCATTTAGATATGATCTCATTAGCCGGATTAAGCGCATCCTGCCATAATCTACCAGATTTACCACACACAACTGTAGTACGGTTACATTCGAGTTTTTTGCCCCGTTAACCCACATCATTAGGATTTATTTGACGTTTGCGCTATGAAATTGACATTTGAAACTCAAACCCACTGGGTAAATCCGGTTAAGTGTAACCGGGGTATAATACCCCTTAAAGGCCATTTAGATATGAGCTCATTAGCTCATTGCTAAATCCGGTCATAATCCACCAGATTTACCATACAAAAATAAATCCTCGTATTGAGTGGATTTGTTTTAAATCCGGCATAAATCCTCGTATACAACTCTGTTTTTTGCAACATGTTGTTAGAAAATACAAAAAGTTGCAAGCTGGCACAAGAAACAAGGTAAATGATCGGTGAATTGCTACAACAAAAATAATTTAAAATGCCAAGACTAATATTTACGATATCTAAACGATAAAACAATTCTTTATTTGCTCATTAGTTTTGGGTACTTTACATTATATGTTTTTTACATATGAGTTGTCACTTTTTACATACAATATGTGTGTTCGTTTACTCAAAATTTGTACAAATTGTTACTGAATGCTGTTTGTTTACACTTCAGTACAATACAAAAGACATTAGTCGTTTGCAAGAAGTTACTGGACTTGTACAAATTTGTATAAATTATTGAGTAAACGAACGCACCTAATATGTATACGGAAAGTGACAACACATATGTAAAATAACATATCGTGTAAAAAAACATCCATTAGCATTAGTAGCATAATGTGCTAACATTTTCAATATTAAACAATAAATTTGTAATTTGCGGTATTTTTTTGAGACGAATTAAATTTACAACAACTTCTTTTGACGTCTCAAATTCGATTAGTTGGGCTGATGCATCTACCTTGGTAATTGTGCTATGAACAAAAATCAGCTGACTGCCATTTAAATTCTCCAAAGGTATATCTAAATGCAATGACATTTGTACTGGATTTATTAAATCCAGTTTAGGTTTTATGCCTAGTATATATGAGCTATAATAGTGCGTTTGCATATGAAAGGATTTAATAAACCCACTGTGTTTCAAATGAAGAAGGTTAACCCGGCAAAAAGTTCTAATGCAAACGGAGTCTAACCTGCTTACACGCTGGTGGGCCCAGGAATACAATCCGGCGAATTACGTGCAAGTCGTAAAGGAAAGTGATATAATTGAGTACACATTTCAATCGGCAGGCCTTACAAAAGAGGAAATAAATATTTATAGAAAATTAAAATTATAGTACGTTTATATATAACCGGATTAAACAAACCCACTGGGTTCCAAATGTCAATTCCTTAGCTTATAGTACGTTTATATATAACCGGATTTACCAAACCCACTGGTTTCAAATGTCAATTCGATTGCTTATATTTCAAGTAAATCCTCATAAAGAAGGTTAACCCTGCAAAAGACTATACTATAAACATGGCCTTATACCCCGGTTACACTTAAGCGGATTAACCAATTGGGTTTGGATTTCAAATGTCAATTAATAACAAATAACAAATAAATCCTCTCGAAGTGCGTTAACCCGGCAAAAAACACTCTAGTGTAACCGTACTATTATACTGCAAAAGGCCATAATATAAAAAATGACCTTATTTGTAGAAGAATGTATACATTAAGTATACTTAAAACCTTGCACCCTTATATGGGACTATAAAACGTGGACACATGTATGATTATTGTATAGTCTACAGCAACGATTTTTGCACACTGAAATTTTCTTGAAATAGAAAAAATGCTTGGAATGTATAAATTGTATTATTTATTATATGCCATAGCAACAATAACAACAAGTTTTATTGCAATCTAATAAAAATACATTTATCATTATGCATTATGAAAAATTGCGCTGTCTTTCACAATTTAATAGAAATCATAAAAATAACAAATTTTTGTGTGGGACAAGTGGCCATAAAACTCGGTGTGTGTTTTTTTTTTTTTGCCTGAAAGCCTCTTGTCGTGTGAGGGTGATGCTAATCATATTCATCATAATCATGATCGTCGTGATCATGAATATTTCTTTTAAATTTAAAATATAACGTAATATATAGGCAGAGATTCCATATATATAAACAAAGGTAGATGGCAATGATGAGTCAGCCAGTCATGTCTCAGCGATTATTATTATTGGTCACATCACAAAACACTTGTCAATAACAACAACATTTGTCATTTCAGGCTACCTAGCGAACAGGATGATGATCATCATCATGATGATGAATCAAGGTGTGAAAAATAAATTTAATTTAGTCATTCAAATCAAATTTAAACAAAAAAAACATTCGAAAACAAAGCCAACATTCCTTCGCCAATTCCCATTGTATTTCTTTGTGCCAGTCATCAATTCAATTTTTCGGGAAAAGAATTAGTCAAACAAAACATTTAAGGAAATGTTGTTTTGCGATTTACGAAATGAAAGTGAAATCGAACATATAATATGTGTCATGTTAATACAAATAAATAGATTTGTTTTCTTTCTGGTTGAAAGGAAAGAGTGATTCGAAAGAAATGGAAGCAAGTTTTGTTATTTTTGTTTTTTTTTTGGTTGTCTTTTAATTTTTTTGGCACAAGTAATAAGTGTGGCACATGGCCACAGGCAAACAAACATCCATACAGCCATAAGTAGATAATCCTCTGTCATTTCTTTTATAGTTATAGAAATGAATTGTGCGTATATATACGTACATATATGTATATATGCTACATACATATCTATAAATGTGTTATTTTTATCTGTATCTGTCTACATATTAAACAGGTAAACGAAATAATTTGGAAAATTATTTTAATAGAAAGAGAGAAAAACCAACAATTTTTTTTTTTTTAATTTAACGGCTAATGGCAACATCATTAGTGGCACACCTCTTCTGTGGTGAGTAAACAACATCCCACTAACAATAACCAGTGATGTCAATTCTGTGCGTTATTCGCTACATGTTGCGTTTTTTAAAGCTTTAAACCAAAATCCTTATTTACACTTGCACCCATGGTAGAACTACCAGGTAGTGGTATCACACCAGCTGATCGAATATGAAAAGTCAAATCCTTTTATAAAAAAATTATTTTTGTTGTAATTTCTCCAACAACATAAAGAAAGTTTTGACATAACATATTCAAAATTTTACGATGCCACTACCTGGGAATTGTGCCATGCTTGCACCTAAAAACAGCAAATACATTATTTATTTGACAGATATTCAATAGAATTGACAACTTATGGCCTTTTCCTTTACTTTTAGAAATGGTAACAACATTTGCTCTGTTCCCTTACTTTTAGAAATGGTAAAAGTGGCAAAAGTAGCAAAAGTTGTGAACTGCTCTCATATCAATTGTATGATTACATCAAATAAAGGAACACTTTTCTAGTAAAAAGTGGTGAAACTTGAAGAATCTTGCACGTTAAGGAACAAGCTTTAAATGACAATTTTAAAAAACCTGCTAAATTCAAATGCGCCTTAGAAATTAATTGGATGTTGTGGAAAATATTTGGTAAACATTTTAGAAACATAACAATTTTCCAAATGTTTTTTTTTTTGTGGAAGAGAATATCTAAAGCAGGAATGATAACTTAGGCCATGTTTATATTATAGCCTTTTGCAGGGTTAACCTTCTTTATGAGGATTTGTTTGACGTATATGTAATGGAATTGACATTTAAAACCCAGTGAGTTTGTTAAATCCGGTTAAATCCGTACTGTAACCAGTGTTCAATTCAAAATAAAAAAATAGTGGAGAAAGCTGACTAGGGAATAAGTTTTTCAGTCATCTTTTTATATTGGAAAAAATGGTTTTTCTAAGCGGAGTATCAACTTCAGAAGAGGAAAATGCCTGCGGAGACTGGAAAGAAGCCCCCTTTATTCACCAGCATGTTCTCAGATGTCCAGGAAAGGAGTCTGTGAACGTAAAAGCTTTGAAAGCCTTTCGTCTTGGAAATCCTTTCGTCAAGACTTGGAAGTTGATGTATGCTTTGTTTTCCGCAAGGGAGACGCAGTTGGATGATTTTTTCTATGTGCTTATCCTAGATGATTTGAAGTACAATATGTTTATACGTTGCTGAGCCCAGAACTTATGGGCACCTATACCGAAGAGGTTATCTGAAATGTTGCGTCTTCACTTTACAGGATAGCTGCAAATTATACACCCAAAGCAAGTTATATTTTGATCGTCGATTGTAGAAGCTGGCAAATAATCCTAGCAATTCTTCTGCTTATTACCAAACCAGAAATTTGAAATTCATTAAACATTATAGCTCTGTTCCTTTACGAACAAGAATCTTCCAGTTTTACCACTTTAATCATAGAATTGATATGCGAACAGTTTATAACTTTTACTACCTTTGCCATTTTTAAAAGTAAAGGAACAGACCAATTACATATTAGCCAAGAATAAAGCAATCGGCTTGTGATAATTGTCCGTGTTGTAAAAAATAATGCATAAAAGTTGTGTCTATACCTGAAAATACTCTCAAAAATATCGTAGAAGATTGACCATTCAGTGCATTTAATTAAATTAAAGAAGTGAAGAAGAAGTCTCCCCATTGTGCGGCAGAGAATGAGAACATATGGGAACTTGATATAACCAATGCTGTAATGGTTGAGATCAGAAAAGCAAGCTGTTGCAATGTTAAATGGCCTTGGTTTACTTTAAGATTTTTTACGGTAAGTCAGATTCGAAAATTAAAGTCTATGTCAAAAATAAGGTGGGAGTGGAAATACATACTACTTAGAACTTCGGCCTTGGTTTACTTTAAGATTTTCTTACGGCAAGTCAATTCGAAAATAAAAGACTATGTTAACAATATGGTGGGAGTGGAAGGACATATGCAAACTGCTTACACGCTGCTGAACCCAGAACTTATGGGCATCTAGAAATGTTGCAGGCTTCTGTCTGTTGTCATGTGTGAACATGATAACAACGATTCAAGCCGAGAACAAGAACTGCCCATCCCTATTCCATTTAGGTTTCCTTTTCGTTCATTCTTTTATCAGAAATTAAGTAAGTCATGTCATGTTGCTTTTATACCGAGGTCTTAAGGGTGTGGCTATTGAAAAAATAGCCAATATTAATCATGAAGTCATTTGACTTAAAATCAAAACATATTACATGTAAATTTTTACACAGAGCAAAACAAGATGATGACATTCTCCTTCTGATTATCCTTGACGATCGTTCAATGGGCAGCGTAAAATGGATTTGGGTCATGGCATAATATTTTATGAACGTCATTACGGATAATATAAGTACATTATTCAAGGGACTTCAAGGTGACCCCCCATAAATCTTTGTATAATGAAAATAGGTCATTCTATAGATTCTTAGCACACCTGGGAGGGGCTAAGAATATATAGAAACTAATCATCCTTTTGCTAATAGCTCATATATACAAATTAATCATCAGGAATTAGTCAGCCAGTCAGCGATTGTGAGAAACAAAAAAAAAAATTATTTCAAAATTGCTTATATAATATACGAAGTTATTTTTCAGTATACCAAAACCTAAAAATTACCCTACCCACGAATTGAATGTATTCTATATATTGTGTTTGGTCGAAAAAAAAAGTCCCAAAAAAAGAACGGAGAAATTATTGGAAACACTGTCAGTAACAGCAGCAGCACTGCTATGAACAACAGCAAGCAGCATCAGTCAGCTTCACCACACTAGGGAGGTAAGTTTATAAATAAATTGGTGATTTGTTGTTGTTTGTGAGGTGCACACTCATTGTGTTGTATTGGATTAGTAGTTGGGCAATACGTCACCTGGTGTGTGGGGTGAACAATTGAAATGTATAAAAAAATGATGAGACTTGTTTGTTGCTGCTGCTGCTGCCCGATGCTGCTGCAACTTTCGCTGCCTCTGTTAGTTTGATGAAATGAAAACAACATAGGAAAAACTCAGTCTTTTAACAGAGGTAGACGCGTAAGGTTGTGCGGTGGCCAGTTGTGCTTGTGTTTGAAATTTACGGAAATTTTCGAAAAAATTAACTTACCTGTCGGTTTTTTTTTGCTAAATTAACAAAAATATAAACAAAAGGAAAATTGGCGGCAAACGAAAGTATAAAGCAAAAAATGAAACGTTTACAAATTTAATGTGTTATAATATTTGTTTTTGTATTTTTTTTATTAATTAAACAACAAATATACAATAAAAATAATTTCAATAAAAAAACATAAAAAATTATTAATCATAAATTAAAATAAAAATTGGTGATATGACGACAAAGGATTTGCAAACACAAGATTTATTGTTTTTTTTCACTGAAGAAATAAATTAAATTTTAAAATTAAAGTAAATTGAGCAATTTCGACAAAATTGTTTTTTTTGTTTTTGTTTCAATAAATCTTGTGTTTAAGCGCTTGTGAGGAAATTACAAATAATGAGCTAAAATTGAGTTACAATAGTTTTTTTTTAACTTAAAACAGAAGCCTGAGTCGCATGAGTATTTTATGATTAAGCTTTTTTTAGTGAAGCGCATTTTAAAATGGCATAATGTGCGTGAGAAAATATGTAAAAAAACAAAATAAATAAGAAATTAAGCATATTTTTTAAATAAATTTAACAAATAACATTTAAAGTTAACAGTTGTTTGCTTTTTTGGTGTTTTCTTATAAAAGTATTTAAGAAAAAAAATCCACAACATAAATACGAAAAAAATTATTAATTTTTTGCCGAAAAGAAAAATATTCAACATAAATGTGTAAAAATATGTATATTAGTAAAGTAAATGGAAAAATAAGCACAAGAAAAAAACATAATTATAAAATCTCATGCAACATAACTAAAACATAATAAAAATACAAAGAAAACATATATATAGAAATTTATATATAAAAAATATATGATTAAACATATAAAGAAAACAAGTGTTGAAAGAAATAAATTAAAAATAGAAAATTTAAATAATAAATAAATTTTTAAACTACATAAAAACTGGGGTCAACACTTTCACTTCATAATTGCATAGCTGCGCGGCCGAGTGGTGAGAAAAAGAGAAAGGCGCAATAAAGGATTCACTAAGTGTTCCCTGGATTCAACATATTACTGGAGAAACTATCATACATCCCATCAGCATCATTAGCAGTAACAACAATTTTAACAAATGATAAGTATTTTTGTTTTAAAATGTTAAGTAAAGAAATATTAAAGTTAAAACGTCATTTACACTGACGCCTATTGTCATGATTTCTGATTTTATAGTTGTAGAATGTATGAAAACAAACGCCAAATTAATTAAGATAGAACATTTTTTTACATTGTGTCTTATTGTAAACGTAGCTTAAGATTAACAGTCGATCAATGCCCAACAGTGTAACAACGGCACAAACGTTTATTGGGCGCTTGAAGGTTAACTTATAATACATTTACACTAGCACTTGTTATTCTGATTTGTTTGACAGTTGTTTTCATACATTTTACATTAACTAAATCTTTATAGAGGGTAAATGACGTTTTAATTGACTATAAATTCAAGTTGGTATTATTTAAGATAGAGAATTAATCTCAAAGTTAACCAAAGTAATTTTTTTAAGAATTTCCAAATAGTTTTAATTGCAATCAAAATCAAGTTTAGAAGACCTTACCAAATAGTTGTAACTTTTTCATTATTCAATGAATTCATTAACTAAAACCTGTTACTTCTTTAAAAGGGGGGTTATTTTCATTTGTTTTTTAACTGGATAGGTCGATGCACCAAATATTTTCAATTTTGAGAACTGCTTTATTTCTTCTTTATATGTAAACTATAACTAATATACCGGCTATTAATTGTCATTACTTTTTTATGTAAAACTCAGCTAATATTCCGGTCATTAATCTTTAGATTTTAACTCTTTTGAACTAATAGTGAAATCCTTGCAGTATTACATATTCCTAATCTAATACCATGTTCTGAGAGACACTTAAAACTCCTACTATGTTACTTAGCAGGTGCTAAGCATTGCCTTAGTGATCTTATCAAATCAAAACGTGGATTTAAAAAGTGTTAATACAGTCAACAAATATTGAATATCTTTTGGACATTAAATTTGAAAGAATTTTTTATTTAGTTCGATTGTTTCTTGGCAGACTATTGTGTAAATTTGATTTACAACTCTATTTCACTAGAGGTTGCTTTATAACCTGTAGAAAAAATCAGAAGGTCCATGTTCATCAAGTTTAAAATCTCAATTTATTGTATAAGATATCCTGAAGTTCAGTGTCTGAAGATAAAAAACTTGTATTCAGAGGGTTTTTACTTGTAAAAATTCTCAAGTTTTGTTATTTTTAAACGAAAAGCATTTCGTGCTCCAAGAAGCAGCACAATTTATATGAGAGTAGATCCCTACTTGTACATTTTCAAGTCTTATATTCTGCTTAAATGGTATTATAAGCTCTAGTGTACGTTTATTCATGATCATGATAGAACAAATATGATGCTAGTAGGGGGCCATGTAAACATTCTTGGCAATTTGTTAGTTGAAGTCCTTACTTAAGTGGTTTTATGGAACAAATGTCATGAAATTGTGCATTCTTAAATTGAGTTCCACACTAGAGCAATATCATAAAAATACTGCAGTGGTAAACCCCATCTAAGAACCCTTATTTCATGACATTTGTTTCCTGAAACCATTCTAGGGAGGTCTACGACTTATTATAATTGCTTTCTCCTACACAGAACTTCTTAGAAAATTTTTTTCACTTGAAATTATTCCCACATAATCAAAAATCTGCACAATTATAGATTTAAATATTGGTTTTATTATTTAGAACATAAACAATTTTGATAAAAAGGGGGTTAAACTCGTGTGGCTATAAGCAGATTGTATCTGTTGCATTTATCCACCAAAAAATTTGCATATTCTTAGGGAAGAATTGTCAAATAGTTTTGGAAACAGAGAAATCCAGTATCATTGGGTAATAATAGTTACCAATAATAGTGTAAACAGATACAGTTTTTAATGAAAACCAAGCTTATGATGGTTTATTTCATATAAACGATGTAGAGCTATTATCACTATAGGGAAAGTCAATGCAAACGTTGTTATGATAAACCTCATTATTGGGGTTTATTTGACGTCAAATCAATTTAAATATGGGTGCACACTAATGTAAACCTAGCCTTACTAGTCTTGCTAACATTGTACTGGATTTAGTCAATTTTATTGCATTTAAGTTAAATAAATCCTCACAGAGAAGAGACAAAAAAGCTTTAATGTAAATGTGCTATTATTCCCATTGTTTTAATATAAACAACACTGTACTTTAAACATCCTCTCACATAACCCTTGGTAGTATTGTAAACATAACAATGTTATCTACAGTCTTTTTAAATGACCGTTAACATTACTCTCACATAATCCCCCCACACTGTTAATCTCTTTACGGATACGGTAAACACAACATAGTAACTGTTATCTACATACGTTATTGTTTGCAACGGCCGTTGTTACACTAGGGGTGGTGTAAAATTGACCATCAACTGTTACGATTTCCCTTCTCTAACATTAGCAAATGAACTTCCTTCCCCCTGTAAGGTAACATTCTTCAACTTGACATGTGTTAAAATTTATTGCATTTTAAATTACTTTGGTTAAAGAGTTAAATTACAATTAAATAAACTTTTTTTTTAATATTAAATAATTATTAAACAAATGTTATAAGGAAAGTAAAAGTAAATATATATATTGTTTTAACTTATTATTGTTGTTGCTAATGTTGTTGATTGATTTTAAGCTGAGTTTCAGCAACCAAAGAAAAATGTTTGCTTAAATTTATAAAATATTTTTTTTTTGGTTTTAATTTTTAATACAAATTTTCTATTTCTTTTTCAGATGTGAATCGGTAGTACAACCCATCTCTAAACATAATAAACAAATGAATCAACACAGCTGACGAATTACAAAACAAAGTGTTGTTGGTGTTGCTTTGCTGTTGACGATGTTAATTTTGTTTTCTTTGAAATTAATTTAATTAATCACGCCCGCCGAAATCTCATTAGAAATACAAAAAGAGCCAGACAAGCCCAGACCATGATGTCTAAGAAGTCATGATAGATATGGTGATGGCTGGCTGGTGGCGGCTGGGGGGTCAGAAGATCGCAGGCGAAGACATGTGCAACAAAGATTGCCACATGACAATCATAATTTGAATCATTAGAAGACTATAAAAATATGTGCCAAAAAAGAAATTTCGTAAATTTTTTTTAATTTTTCTTATCTCTTGCTAGGGTGGCTGGGGAGCATGTAAGTACATGTGTATCTATGTGTGTTTGTATGTAAGTGTAGAATATGCATTATAATTTATGTTTATTATTAAAATGAAAACAAAAACAATTAATAAAAGAAAATAATTATTTTTCCCCCAAAAAACCTTAAAATTGTGTTTTATTTATGAACCTGTTTTGCTAGAATTTTCTAGGTTTGTTTTTAATTCAAATAAAACAATGGAAATTTGCTGGCATGGATTGATGATTATCTCTCCGTGTGTTTTTTTTTTTGCTAAATCTTATTTATCTTTCGTAGAATTCTCAACCATCAAACAAAAAAAAATTGAAACAATTTTTGCGCACGTATTCTTTTTTAATTTGTATATTTCCATTTATTGTTGTTGTATGTAATAAATACACACAATAGGTATGTATGAACGTATGTATATAGGCAACCAGCCAGCCCAACCGGCCCCGGCTGCGGCAGGCAACCGTTGTGCGTCTAAATTTGAAATTTTCATTATTTTTTGCATCTTTTCTTTGCTTTTTGCCTGAAATGGATTTGGAAATTTTTTTGCTGTTCTTTGTGTCATATAGAGACCCACTGAATGGACGACTGGCAGTTAGACATACTACCCGAACCAATACATATACAGACGCACACCGCCATATTTTATGCTAATTACTAAGTATTTATGTAGGAGTGAGTGAATGTGCGTTTTGCACACGGGCCCTCACCAAAAATTGAGTTGACTCAAAATGAAAAATCTGTTTCGAATAATTTTCAAAAAAGCAAGATATAAAAAAAACGCTGGCACACTAATTTAAAAATGACATACGTTTATAATGTGATTCATTGATTTGCATGAATAATTATTTGGCCTTTCCAAGGGCCCATTGAAAATAAAAGGCCTTAGGACAGAAACCTACAATTAATAGGCATTTTTAGATATCAAGGTTAGGGCCCTAAGCCCAAATTGTGCCAATGAAATATTCTAGAATTTCCAAATTGGTTTTTAAAGGTGAGAAAAAAATTTAAGTCCAAAGAATATGCAATAGATAAATAAGAAAAGCCAAAATAACCCCGGCTGATTGAAAGATCACTGGACATGGTAGCGCATGTTGAACGGCATTAGTTATACGCTCTAATGGACCGCAAAGGGAAAGTTAAAAACTATTAGATTAGAATGCATGGAAATATAGTTTCCTCAACTGCAACTGAACAGTCTGAAATATTAGCACTCTACTTCACCGATTCATTGGTCAGGGTGTTGTCCTCTTCAGTGGGTTATAAGCTCTCATGGATTATAAAGCAACTACTGCTTTATAGGCAAATTTGAAAAGGATTAAATTACAAATATGCCTCGAATTGTCCATTTTGAATGTCGAAATTAAGTCAATTTCAAATATAATTGCTTAAAACTCTCTAATCAACAATATAAAGATTTGTACTTCATTCTATCGTGGGTGGCGTATGCATTTTTGGCGTTAGTTATACGGCCTAAAGGTCCACAAACCTATTTTTAAAGAGAAATTTGAAACTAATACATTATACATGGGGATAGAATGACATATCTAGAGATTATTTGACAATTTTGTAAGTAAGTTCTCTCTCCTTAATTCATTGGCCAGGGTGGCGAATGCATTATGACAATAGTCGTACGTAGTAATGATCTACTAAACAATCTTTAAAAGGGAAATAATGAAGCAAATACATTTTATATAGGAAAATACCACTGAATTCCTTGTATTAAGTCTATTCAGACATTCCTAACATAGATAATTCACAATATCAATATATTTACTTAATGGGTTATGGTGGCGTATGGTTCGCGATAATAGTTATACGCACTAATGGAGCACACAAATCTTAAAACAGCCTCAAAAAGTGTGATTTAAAGAAATTTGAAGATTTTTTAAGATTAAAAAGAAATGTAAACCACGGCAGAAGTGCTGATGATATTTTGGGCCACTAGTAGTGGTCAGCAACTTTTCTTACAAAGCCACAACTGTGGAAATAAAAAAGTGATAATATGTGAGATTCCTATTAAAAGAAAGACTGATGAATCCAAACACACCTAATCCAGAGAATATTTGTCAATTTTGCCAGCAAATTTCGGAAGAGAGTAAATCGATTTTGATTACTTGAAACAGTAAAAAGTTCTGTTAAATAAAATCTACTAGGTCGCGATTTTTAAGAAAATCTGAAGTCCCCCAATAGAAATTCCTAAAAGTGCCTGTAGCTACAGAAATTTCAGTTACTCTTAGTTTTTATAGACTCATTTTGTGAGATTTTTTATTTTCTAGTTGTTTTTTTTTTTTTTGTTTTCGAGGGATTAGAATTTATAATTTTTTTTAAATAGCTTTCTTCATGTTACTTATTTAATTAAATTAAAAAATATATGTATTAATAAAAAGCAAACATTTTCTTTGGATACAAAAATCCAAACTTAAAATTAAAGACTAGTTAGTGGTAGAACAACAGTTTAAAGTCGGGGAAAACGAATATGGTTTAGTTTAGCCATGAAATGTTAAAGTAGTTATTTTTTTAAATATTTTTTTCTTTCTTTAAACTGTTGCATTGCGTTTCTCTTTTTCTCGTTGTTTTGTTTTTCATTTCGTTTTTGATTTCATTTCAATTACAATTTGTTGGCGTGGAAAATGATATCAATTGTTCTAGGTTTTGCTTGTTTTTGGTTTTTGTTGGGGATTTTTTTTTTGTGTAAGGGTTTTGTTTGGGATTTTGTTTTTAAAAATAGGGTTTCAGTTTTTTGTTTGTTTTGTATCATTTTAATTAATCCTTACTTTTTACAGTTAATTTGGCCGATGATTCAGCTTGTCCAGTTGATGAGGTTGCACGTACAGTAAATACACCGGAATCTTCTTCATAGGTTGTGCCAATCAAGAGTACGGCTGTATTGCCATCGAAAATCATCTGAAAGAGAAGATAAAGGGAAGAGAGAAGGAATGTAAATTAGTAAAATGTTACTAATATTGCTTTGTGACATATAAATTATGACAATAATCGTACCCAGGAAAAGTCTACAAATTCTTTTTATTACACTCTAAGAGAACCTAATTCCCCAGTGACTAATGTAACTACTTGTGTGGGAAATTAAAAGAAGATTAGTTGAATTTCTCTATACTGAAAATCTTTATAGCGAATACTTCACATTAAACTGAAAAGAGAAGTTTAAATGTATTACAAGACTTCACCGGAGCGTATAAATAACGACACTAATCATACGCACTGCGCAACTATACATTTTTAGAACAGAGAGCTTGGAGAGAAGAGTTAAGACCTGGGTACATAAGCTGCCTTGCTTGCTTATCTTGCTTACTTCTGATAAAAGAATAAAAAAGAAAAGGCCAACTCAGTTCGAAATTTGCTCGGCCTTCTTTATTTTTTTATTTTTATTATGTCAGAAAAGAAGCAGGAAAGCAAGGCAACCAGGCGAAGCAGCTTATGTACCCAGGTATTTATTCGTAGAAGCTATTAGCGGTGATAAGTTAATAATTATGATAACAAGTTATCGGTCCGAATTACTGAGTTCTTAACTGTAAAATTAGAAGAAATGAACTTCGAGCCCCATCTTGTAAAGAAGCTTCTTTTTGATTCAATTTAAATATTAGCTTCGACTCCACTAGCACGATTTCCCCAATCTTTAAATCTATAAATTGAACTACATAAACTAGATCAATTCCGAAACTAGATCTATTAAAGGATTCACTGAATGAAGCAATTGAACTAGTGAAATGAAATTAGTTGAACTAGTTCACAAATTAAATAACCAGACGATTTACTATGTTTAATGGTTCAATTCTTGGCTTGCTATGGTACTAAAGAATCAAATTAACTGCTGAACTAAAATCTTTGAGAATTAGTTTACATTCAGTGAAGGAAAATACAAAAAATGATACAAAACCATACATTCCAATAGTTGGAAGCTAGAATTTGTTCTTCATAATTCAAGAACTAGTTTAATTGAAGGATTCGCTGAATGGAACAATAGAATTTTTGCAGTCAAAGTTATTGGAATAGTTGACAAAGGGCGATATAAAATATCGAGTACAAGATCTACATAATCTACAATTTTTATACCCTCCACCATAGGATGGGGGTATATTAAGTTTGTCACTACGTTTGTAACTACTCGAAATAATCATTGTAGACCCCACAAAGTATATATATTCTTGATCAGCGTGCAATTCTACATCGATATAGCCATGTCCGTCCGTATGTCCGTCTGTGGAAATCACTCTAGCGTCCGAACGGAGTGACGTAGGTTGACGAAATTTTGGGAAAATATGTTATATTTACGTAGGACTTTTGGTATTGAAAGCGGGCTATGTAGGTCCATGCTTTCGTATAGCCCCCATACAAAATGACGCGTGACGCGTCGTCGTTTTAAGGAATTCTTAGGCCCATTTGACCACAGAATTGGTTGTAATTTGGTATTTTGTGTCTTCAGAGGCCAGAAAACATTCCTACCAAAGTTGGGTTATATAGGTCCACGTTTTGGTATAGCCCCCACATAAGGCCCCTTATAAAGTACGCGTAATTTTAATATATTTTGAATGTATTAGACCCATTTGACCAAAGAATCGGTTGTAACTTTGTATTTTGTGTTTCAGATGCTAAGAAACATTTCTACCATAAAATGTTTATATAGGTCCACGTGTTGATATAGCCCCCATAATACAATATCTCCCGATTTTCGATATTTTGAACGTTTTAGCCTCATTATCACACCGAGATGGCCGAAATTTGGTATTTAGTCTTCTTTAGGCGTATAAAACTTTCCCTCTCTACTTTTTCCTCCCCGCTCTCACCCAAAAACTCAATTTTCTTTACCGAAAATTTTGCGTGTGTGACTATTGAATATAGAAAATACAAAAAAGAATATAAAATCATTCATTCTAGAAGTAGATGCTAGAATTAGTTATTTCAAGATCAAATTCAATTGAATGATTCACTGAATGGGGCAATCGAAATTGTGTATTCAAAATAATTGAAACAGATAACTAGTTCAAAAAGACCGCACTAAATTTTCGAATACAAGAACAGGATAATCTACTACGTTTAACATAGTCCTTGGTCACACTAGCGAGTTTTTTGAAACGAATAATAGGAAGAGGCAACATAGCAAACACAGAAAACCATGAACAGCGGTTTCACTACCTCACTCCCCATGCTTATAAATTCGAAGTCGCCATATTGAAACAGCGCTAGTGTGACCTACGACGAATGGTTCATGGCTTTCTCTGGAACTGAACAATCAAATAAACTGTTGAACTAACATCTTAACTGACTGACTTGATGTGTAGTTTCCCAGCAAAATAAAATGGAAGTAGTGCAATGTGGACTAGTTCTTTCACGGCATGTTTTGATGCAGTTCAAACGGAGTCGTGAAAAAGGCACTACAGTCCTCACATTTTAACCGCATTTGGATGCATTCCAAAGAACCACATCCACTTGTCACATTTTAACAACATCCGGATGCAGTTCAACGGAGTCGTGAAAAAGGCACTCCAATTCCTCACAATTTAACGGCATCCGGATGCAGTCCAAACGGAGTCGTGAAGAAAGCACTCCGTTCGCTACATTTTATTAGCAGTTGTTAGTGGTCCCTACAAGTACATAAATCAGATTGTACATCTCTACAGGATACATTTTCCAAAAAGAGATAAGCGTGTTAACATTTCCAAAAATTTGTTAATACAAACTAAAAAATATTTAATTTGTGAAAATTTTTCCGGTAATTTTCATAATTTGTGTTAATGTAATAAAGTTCTTAATATTTTTATTTTACACAAATAATAAATGCATTTTACTTGTTCTGGGATATTTTGTAATGGCTGGCACAAAAACACGTGTTTTGGACTCCATCCTATTCCACCCCAAAGGGTCAGTTAAAATGCAGTGCCAGAGGGTCAGTTAAAATGCAGTGCCAAAGGGTCAGTTAAAATGCAGTGCAATGGAGTGCCTCTTTCAGTAGTCACGCTCTTGTAAAAATCATGACTGAAAATGCATAATTTGATGGACTTGCAGATCACTTGTACATATGATTTAACTGCCTCTTTGGAGGCAAACTTTTTGCTGGGTTAAGAAGTAGTTCAATTGAAATATTCACTGAATGCAATAGACGAACTAGTGCAGTCAAGGTTATTGAACAAGTGAACTAAACTATGAGAGCTGCACTATTTTTAACATACGACGAAGGGTTCATGACTTGCTAAACTAAGTAATGAACTAAAGGAGTTGGACTAAAATCATCATCAAAGACTTAGATTTAGATTCACTAAAGAAAAAGGCAAAAAGCTTAACATACACGTTCAAATAAAGGGCTCACTGAATGAACTAGTGCAGTCAAAGTAATGACATATTTCACAAAGAAGATTTAAATATAAATATATGAATGATTGAGATGCACTACGGAAGCTGGCAATGAAAATGGGATGAACATGATTCCCTGATTCTCTGAATGGAGCAATTGAACTAACGCAGTCAAAACAATTGAACTAGTTTACAAGGACCGAACACAAATATGGAGCAGAATGACCAAATTTTTTACTGTTGGTGGCTTGATATGGATCGAAAAAAGGAACGAACTATTAAAATAAAATCACAGGAGACTATTGCAATGAATAACTACTGAACTAAGTCCCAATTTACATTAGGCGAGTTTACTTGCGGCAATTGTCAGTTTGTGGGTGAGAGAGGGTGTTGAGAGGCAAAGGGTTGCCATATGCCTCACCTCTCTCTCCAGCAAACTGACAATTGCCGCAAGTAAACTCGCCTAATGTAAATTGGGACTAAGAGAACAAACTAGTTCAATGGTAAGGCTAATAATGATTTTAGTAAGATCTTAACTAGATGCTGTAATGAGCTTTTTGAAATGACTAAAAATGAACTGTACGAATTATAGAAATAAAAAGAGCTTTGAATAAATACGAACTAAAAATTAACAAACTAAATGAGCAAACTAAATTTATAGAATTGACGAAAATTTAACTAAAAGGCCAAACGAACTAAAGAACACTAGTGATAGGTATGTAGTTGAGAAGACTAAAGATTGAACTAACTAGTTCTTTTAACATAACTTAAGTAAATGAGAGACCGAACTTTACTGAAGAGACAAACGAATGACAGTGAGAGAACAAACTGGCTCAATGAAAAGATATGAAGTAGATGTGATGACATCACTGGGACGGGAGAACTATAGAATTTAAAGACCACACATACTAAAATGGAGTGAAATTGAATTTGATAAATTTATTAAACACGCTGCGATTTATTAGTTCTAAGAAATCGTGACAAATTCTGAGCTAAGGATACACCTTAGCTTCACTAAAACGGAGAACAATTGAGAAAACGAACTTTTTCATTAAATCAATCTGAATTATGTGAGATATTAGATACAAACGTAATGCCTTGGCATATTGTCGAAAACGGATATCTATTAAACAAAAAGTACCTGATGAGCCATAGAACAGAAATCTTAACAGATTCGGAGCTAACAACACATACATATGTACGTGTCAAATGACAAACAATGAAAATAAGATTGAAGAAATGAACTACTCTTCTAAAATGATAAATAATCAAGTAGTTTTAAGGATACGATGAACATTGCAACAAAAATAGCAAAAAAAAAAAAAACGAAGTACACAATTAATTTGTCTTATAATTTCTAAGGATAAAACTTAATTCAACTATGAGCGAACAAACTAGTTCATTAAGAAGATATCCAAGCTAAATGAACGGGTGAATACTAATGTCATACTGCGGCATCTTGCTGAGAACAAAGAAGTTTTAAGCATACGATGAACAGTAGAACAAAAATAGCAAAAAAAAAAACGAAGTACATAACTAATATGTCTCATAATTTCTAAGAATAAAACTTAATTCAACTATGAGCGAACAAACTAGTTCATTAAAAAGATATCTAAGCTAAATGAACGGCGGAATACTAAAGTCATACCGTGGCATCTTGCTGAGAACAAAGAACTATTAAACTTAAACGACAAGCAACATATTATTCACGTAAAAACAGGTTAATTTCCAAAAAAGATAGTGAGTGTCTTGGTGAGGGTTGCGTGTGTAGGGGAGATCTATTTTAAGAGATAAGGGTATGGTGGGTCTTCTCATCAAGAATATAATAAAGCGAAATAAGACCTTTCATTGCTACATATGGTATGTCTGAGATAGATTACTGGATGTAATTCAGGGTCAGGCACGATACTTTTCTATTGCATAGTTTACGGGGTGTCATTGTGTGAGTGCATGCTTTTTCAATTGGTTGAATTGTGTGTGTGGAGAGAGCAACGTTCAATGAGCGCCCGTGGGCGCTGTCTCGCCTGACGCTGATGTAATCTATGCTGCAGACTGATAAGTATTTGTAGTTTGCTCGCCACACACAAGAAAACAAAGTGTGTTTACGACCTCTCCATAAGATTATATGACAGATGCGTTCGTACATATAATCGCTCTCTATCTCTCTCTTGCTCTTTTACACACTAGTATGAGTTAGGTTAAGTCATATTTTACTATCTAGTTATTAGGAATATTTACTTTTTATATTTATTTTTATTATTTTACTTTAAATAAAACAGTACTTATAACAAATATAATGGAGAGTAATTAAACCTGGTAAAATACGAACTATAGAACCAAGTAATCGTAACAAGTTTTGAACTAAGAAACAAGCGAACTATTGTACTAGAATAAGATATGAGAAAATTAGATTTAATTAAACTTCGAACAATTGAATAAGTAGGCCGACTAAACTAACTACGGAACTAATATATCAGATAATTAACTAAGGATAACGCTTAAACTTTCAACCATGAATGAACGACCTAGTTCATTAAAGATATTTGAACTAATTGAGCGATTGGATACTAATGTTATACCGTTGAATCTTGTCGAAGAAGCATAGACCATTAAGCTTTAATCGACAAACAAACATAGTAGAAAACTCGAGCCTCACAAATATATTTTTGGTCAGAATGAATGGCCTGATATTAAAGACCTACTGCATCTACATTATCTTGATGTAAAAGTCTATCAGTTTTGATCGTCAGGCAACCAATTCAGGCTTATTAAACCTTATGCACTTTGAGATTAGGTAAAAACATTCCTCACAATTAATTTCGGAGCACTGCCCGATTCTATTTTAGTTCATTAATATGGAACCTCTTTTTAAAGGCTTGTCGATCATGTGACACAACCCGAAAATTGTTATCTAAAACATCTATGCACAAAGGGAGCAGGACGTGAGAGTTCTTATTTTTTTTGAATACCGTCCGTCCTTTGCAACATCTGGCAAAATCCGGTGAGGTTGCCCTTAGTGAAAATTTCTTTCTCCCCGAATACAATTTAATCAACTTAAAGGTCATGTATTAAGTCCTTAACCATCTCAACAACCTACTCCCAAAAGTATACATTAATTTCCGACACTTCTGAAGTTTTTTCGACGCTTTAAAGCATGCGTTTTAGCTCAGCATCAGGTCATTAATCAGCGCGACATCCCATGGGTATAATTTTCTGCTTGAGACTAATTTCTCCAAGTCAACAACCTACCCTAATACTTCACTATCCAACTATAGCTTGAACATTCTGAAGTTCTTTGGTGCTTAAAAGCATGCATTTTAATTCAGCATTAGATCTCGAAACCAACTACAAGCAAGTACTTCATACTTCACATAGTTTATCTAACTTAAAAAACTATTACTGCGAACTCCTAAGAATATATTTATATTTTGGCGCACAAAAATCTGATATTGAATATAACTTTTTGAGACAACTATCAGTTAGGTCCACTGTTGGGCAGAAATGCTCGGCCTCATACACAAAAGTGTAAAAAATACACGAGTCTCTCGCAATTTGCCCACCATTGGTTAGGTCGTTTATATCTTGTATCGGCAAACTGAGCACACATGAACTCAGAGTGAGTTTCTCTCTTCACACGCACACTTCAACTAACTGACCATGCACTCACACGATAACAGCTCCCTAGAGCAGACGTGACCAAAAAGAGAACAGCCCAAAATGTGAATGTATTCAAACTATTGGCAACTTATGAGTGTGTTAGTGTGTTTTTATGCATGCACGCTACAAAACAAAAACAAATCAAAACAGTATCTCTTTTTCGTACGCTCTTTCTATGCATTCGGGTCGTATGTGTGTAAATTGCCGAAAAACTTCGGCACCGCTGTGTCAAAGAAGAACACATTTGCCCTAGAGCAAGCATGGTCACATTTGGCACGGCGGTGCCGATGATTTTCGGCAATTTACACGCACACGACCCGAATGCACAGAAAGAGCGTACAAAAGACAACAAATGTTTTGATATGTTATTGTTTTACAGCTTGCGTGAATACAATCTTACTAACACACTGTTATAAGTTGCCAATATTTTGAATACATTCATATTTTCTCCGTTCTCTCTTTGGTCATGCCTGCCCTAGAGCAGCGTCAGTATGCAATAGAAATATATGGTGCCTATCGCTGCCCTAGAGTATGCCTATATGCTGATACCTGGTTTATGCCAAAACTATACACTTACACAATAAGCTCCTAAAAGTATGCTACTACGCTTAAACCTATGTTAGGACGAAACGTGTTTTCGTAGCCATTGTGACCCTCATGAAACATTTTCACAGTCCTAGAATTAGACTTTCCTCAGTCACTCATTGACAAACTCTTCTAAACACATATCTACTTGTATATACATTGTTTTATATCATCGGGAATCAAATCAACAATATAACAAATGTAGAAACTAAAATATTTGTATATTTATGTGCACTTACTTGAAAATCGGGTGTTTCCGGAATCAAAGCACCTTCACGGAACCACTGAACACTTGTTGGTTTCACTTTACCCGTTACCGTTGTCTTAAACTGGGCTGGCATACCCTCCGTTACATTGACATCCTTCAGAGCGGTAATGGTGGGTGGAGCATCCAAATTCTCAATTGGTCGCACCTTCAATTGAGCACTGGTCTGAATGCTGCCCAATTTATTCTCGGCAATACACTTGTAGGTGCCCTCATCTTCGGGGAAGGCTTCAGAGATGACCAGTTGATAGTATTCACCCTGGCGTGACATTTGGAAGTAGCGGGATGGCTTAACATAGTTATCACCGCGCATCCAGCGTGCAGTTGGTGTTGGTTTACCCTCGATGCGGCAACGGAAGATTACCTTACTACCCTCTTCCACCGATTGACTCTTCAATTGTTCAACAATGTGTGGAGCCTTTTCAACACCGGGAGTTGTGGGTTTTTCCGGTTTGGCTGAGGATTGAACAACACAATCAGCATCACAGCGAGCCTCACCAGCAGCATTCACAGCAACACATTCATAACGACCAGTATCTTCGACAGTTGGTTCGATGATCAACAAGGTGTGGATATTGTCCTCTTCCAACATCTTGAACTTAATGCTGGGCTGAAGTTTCATGCCATTCTTGATCCAGTAGACATCCATGGGACGGGTACCGGTAACCTTGGCATCGAAACGGGCCAATTGGCCGGTTGTTACAGTGGTGCTTTGAATTGTATTGACAAAGCTGGGTGGAGCCATGCCACCCTTGCCGGCGCGGCGACGTTCTTCAACAACCAAATTGGCACTGCACTTGGCGGTACCTCCATGATTTTCAGCAATGCAAGAGAACACAGCGGAATCCTCAACGAACACTTGGCGGATGATCAAAATTGACTTGCCACTAAAAGTGTGGATTTGCAAATCGGGTGAGCTTTGAATGGGGAAGCTTTCGCGGAACCATTTAATCTTTGGCATGGGTTCACCATCGAATTCAACTTCGAATTTGGCCTGTTCATTTTCGAAGACACGGCATGGTTGGATCTTCTTGGTGAATACTGGTGGTTTGGCTGGCTTAACGGGGCCCTTGACCACACGTTCTTGAATGGTGCCCTTGTGTTCCACCTCAGTTGTTTCGGTAGCGGTAATCTTGCGGGTAATCTCCATATCGCCGACAACTTCCTTTTGGGTTTGTTGCTGTTTGTTCATGTGAACTTCACGGCCATGGACCGATGATTCAGAGGGTTCAATGGGTTGTTCCTTAACTACACGCTTGGTGGCGGTGGTGGTGGTGGTCTTCTCTTCTTGCCTGGAGTGTGGAAAAAAGGAGGGAAGGAGAAATTAGTAATTGAAAGAAAGGTGGAAAGATGGCTTGTGACTACTTACAAATTTTCTTCATAGGACTGGGCCATGCCCTTGGCTTGTGAACTGCTAACAATCTTTTCACCAGGTATGGCATATTGATGATTATCCTTGCGCAAATTAACTTCCTTCAAGAGTAATTCAGTGTCCAATTCTTGCAATTTATTGTAATAATCATCGGTCTTCTTCTTGCGTACAGTCTGTTGCCATTCAGGAGCTTCGGGTTTGTATTGCTTAGGCTTGAGATGTTCAACACCCTTCAAAGTTGTGGCACTTTGTTCAGCCAAGTATTGTTTACGTTCATCGAATACCTTTTCAAGTTCGTTTTCTTGACGCTCCTTTTGATAGCTAGTCAGTTCATAATCGTACCAAGCTGTGGAGGTGAGAAATTGACAGAAAGCAGATGAGAATTTTTGTTCCAGTTTTCTTGATTAAACACAATCGAACGGATAAACAGAAATCCATTTTTTTTGGTTTGCATTTGTTGGAAGCCGAGTGCCTTCTTTTTTTAAGAACACTTTAGTTATTTTGTTTTATTTTTAAACATTTATATAAATCTAATAAAAATAATATTGCGAGTTAGTATTTAAAAATGATTTGAATTAACAATGGATTAGTTACATTAGTTTTAAGTATATTTTTACATTTTATAGAGAGCTCTTATGTAGATTGCTTCCCTAGAGAATCGTGATAATTTTATTTATTGGTTGTGACTTAATTCCATATTGAGACACAAAATATTCCAAAGCTCGATATCCGTCTTTTCAATATTTGATAACGAGACATTGTCATTTTTTAGTATCTGAAAAAATCATTGTTGATTTTTACACGAGCCGTTTTCTTTATTTAGTATCTGACAAAGAGCGTTGCGAAGATTTACAAAATGTTAGGCTTTTGTCCAACGAACGGATATAATTTTTTTATATTTGACAAAGAGTGTTTCATTTCTACACTGTTCTGGTATCATACTAACAATGAATGTTGTCTATTTGATGTCGAAGTGTTGTCACTTTAAAAATGTTTTTAATCAATTTCATAATGAACTGGTTGTCAATATTTCATTGTCGAGTTGACAAATGTATCGAACTATTCGACTAAAATCTATAACAAACGCGTTCAAATTAGCAAAAATACTTTGTCAATTATTAGTATTTAACAACGAACGTTGTCAATTTGAAAATTTGACAACGATATGTTTTCAACTTTTAGTATCTGACAAAGGACATTTCAGTTTGAGACAACTTCGGAATCATACTGAGGACGTATATTGTTAATTTAACACCGAAGTTGCATCAAGTTGCAATTTTTGTTATCTATATGACATCAAATTTGTTGTCAACATCTCTGATCGATTTGACAACGAAATTATTGTCAACATTTCTTTGTAGAATTTACAAATTCTTGTAACAATTCTACTAAAATCTACAACGAATGTTTTCAAATTGCCAATGATACTTTGTCAATTATTAGTACCTAACAACAAACGTTGTCAATTTGTACACATATGTATATGTATTTGACCAAGTTATCTATTCAATGTTTAGTATCTGACTAATGTCATTTCAATTTGACACATCTTCTGAATCATACTGTTAATTCGACACCAAAGTTATATCAATCAATTGAAGCTATATCAATCTATAAAGTTTGTGATAGATTTGACAACAAATTGTCAACGTCTCTGTGCCGATTTGACAACTGCCTGCATAATTTGAGCATTATCGGATAAGAATAATCTTTAGATTATGGATAACAAAAAACACCGCCATGATGTCAGTTCAACTTTACGCCAGTGTTGAACTGACACAGTGTATTATCAACTTTATATAGATGTTGCGTTTGACAAAGCCCGTTGTCAATATTTCATTGTCGAATTGACGACGGCATGTATAATTTGACAACAAACAGTGTTGCTACACAAACGACAATGGTTAGTGTGTACAACGAAGGTGATCAACCTGACATAGATAAATCATAAATTTTTAGTATTCGAGAATGAACTTTGTCAATTCTGCACGGCTATAGTGTAAGTTAAGCAGCGAAAGGGCTTCACTTACAAGCCGTATGTTGTCAAATTGACAATCAATATCTCGTGGCTGTCCTCAAGTGCAAGTGACATTTTTGTGTACGTTGTCAATTTTTAGTTGTCGATTTGATAACAAATTCGTTGTCAACACTCTCGTCGACTTGACAACTGTGTGAACAATTTGATCAATATCGACAAAGAATATGTTATAAATTATGTACAACAACAAACAGTTCAGCATCACTTCGGGTTAAACTGAAACCGTATATTCTCAATTGATAATGACCGTTGTCATAACACATACGTTGTCGAGTGGATAACGTCATGTATAATTTGACAAACAAACGGTGTTACAAGACTATCGACAATTATCGGTAACAACAAACAAAGAACACCACTGTGGCGTCACTTCAACACCATTCCAATGACAAATTGACACCATAGGTTGTCAATCTGCCATCGATCGTTGTCAATACACATACTTTGTCGAGTGGATAACGTCATGTATAATTTGACAACAAACGGTTTTACTACATTATCGACAATTGTCGGTAACAACAAACAAAGAACATCACTGTGGCGTCACTTTAACACCATTCCAATGTCAATTTGACACCATCGACCGTTGTCAATACACGTACGTTGTCGAGTGGATAACGGCATGTATAATTTGACAACAAACGGCTTTACTACACTATCGACAATTATCGGTAACAACAAACAAAAAGAACACCACTGTGGCGTCACTTCAACACCATTCCAATGACAAATTGACACCAAAGGTTGTCAATCTGCCATCGATCGTTGTCAATACACATACTTTGTCGAGTGGATAACGTCATGTATAATTTGACAACAAACGGTGTTACTACACTATCGACAATTATCGGTAACAACAAACAAAGAACACCACTGTGGCGTCACTTCAACACCATTCCAATAACAAATTGACACCATAGATTGCCAATCTGCCATTGACCGTTGTCAATACACATACTTTGTCGAGTGGATAACGACATGCATAATTTGACAACAAACGGTGTTACTACACTATCGACAATTATCGGTAACAACAAACAAAGTACACCACTGTGGCGTCACTTCAACACCATTCCAATGTCAATTCGACACCATAGATTGTCAATCTGCCATCGACCGTTGTCAATACACATACGTTGTCGAGTATATAACGGCATGTATAATTTGACAACAAACGGTTTTACTACATTATCGACAATTATCGGTAACAACAAACAAAGAATACCACTGTGGCGTCACTTCAACACCATTCCAATGACAAATTGACACCATAGATTGTCAATCTGGATAACGTCATGTATAATTTGACAACAAGCGGTGTTACTACTACACTATCGACAATTATCGGTAACAACAAACAAAGAATACCACTGTGGCGTCACTTCAACACTATTCCCATGTCAAATTGACACCATAGATTGTCAATCTGCCATCGAACGTTGTCAATACACATACGTTGTCGAGTGGATAACGGCATGTATAATTTGACAACAAACGGTGTTACTACACTATCGACAATAACCGGTAACAACAAACAAAGAATACCACTGTGGCCTCACTTCAACACCATTCCAGTGTCAAATTGACACCATAGATTGTCAATCTGCCATCGAAGTCCTGTAATCGGTTTGACAAAAGTCGTTGTCGATATCAGGATCAGTTTGTACAATGGAGGTGATCTAACTTAATTTATAGTGTTAATCAGCGATATGGTGTCACTTGAAACTTGTATGTTATCATTTTAACACCGAAGTGGTGTCAATTTATAAACATTTGTAATCGAAACCGTTGTCAATACTTCGTACTACTGTCAACATGCACAATTTGTAGTGTTTGGCCACAGTATTTTTAGTCTTGTGCCAGACTATGAAATTTTTCATGAACATTTTTTGAGCTTATGGGTAAGAAGGGAGAAAGGGAGCTCCTTCTAAAAGCTAAAATATTTTCATGTGTTATTTTCAGTGTCTAGCACAAGAGTTAGTATCTGAGAAAGAACAGTGTCAATTCGACACAGTTACAGTGCCAGTTCAATACCGATACGTTGTCATATTGACGTCGAAATGTTATAGATCTGATACCGTAAGCTAGCAACGATGTGATTTTAATTTTTATGTGGGCTTATGTTTCTAATAAAATCTTTTATGATTTACTTTTAACTTAGAAATAATATATGTCCTTCGATCAAAATTACATGAAATTTTATTTAAGAAGAAGTGTGTTCTCTTTATTTCATCTGAAGTGGACTTTTACCTAGTTATTTTTAAATATATGGAATGAAAGTAATACCCATATGTATGCATATAAAGAAAAATATATGTTCTGAATATAAATAAATATAAAGCTTAGAATTATTTTAACAATATTAAAACATGCTTATCCAAAAAAAAAAATGTTAAACAAAAACCAAAAATTTAACAATTACTACAAAACTAAAAAACACACTGAACATAATGAGAATTATTGCCATATAAAACAATGTGAAAATGCAATGGATAACCACAATGCCATAGAATGATTATACACAAAAATTGTTTAGTAAATAACAGTTATTTTTTAACTGTTTCCTTTTTTTTTCTTGGGGATGGGAAAAAAATTTACAAAGAAACACACACGCTTATGGTTATTATTTATTATACTACCCATCTACTTTGTATCCTTTTTATACTTCATCTCATCCAGACTTTTGTTAGGTTAGGTTAGAAAGCGTCGCTTGGAGATTCCCCAAACCATGGCATGGCATTTGGGCACTACTAGAAAACCGTTGTTGATACAATGTTGCAGCTTGCATATGATGAAGGGAATATTTACAAGTGGAGAAAGAGAGAAAGAATGGTTGGGCAAGGGAAGACGGGAAGTAGGGAAGGAAAGTGAGGAAAGGGCTAAGGTATGTGATGTTTGTGGTTCTTTCTTTTTTGTTTTCTTCATTTTGTGTTTAGAGTTTGTGGACAGTTAAGTCTGTGGTGATTCATTGGAATATTTAATGTATGTAGCTTTGGTATGTATATTTTACAATGTCCTCATGTGTTTATTGTTAAGTTTCGTTTACTAAATTTAAATTTAATTCTATTTGGCAGTTGGTTTGTGTTATTGTTCATCATCAATCAGTAAAAATGGGTAATTGTTTTCAAAAAATATAAAGTAAAGCTTGTTCTAGTGGTGTTATTTTCTTTTCAGTTTAAATTTTGTTTGTGTTGAAAATCAAACTGAACTTTGTGTTGAAAATAATAAAATCAAACAATTAATGTTTGCCATGGTGTAATACTTACGACGTGGTGAATTCTTAAGTACGCCACGGAAATCATCAGAACGTGCCACAACATTCAATTCAGTGGTGGCAATAGATTCGCCAACAGAATTACGAGCAATAACTTCCACTTTACCGGTATCGTACTGACGTGTTTTTGGAATATCCAAATGGAACATTCCATCGTTTGTGAGCTTGTAACGTGAACCCTGGAAAAAAAATTTTCAAAATAAATTAGTACAATCTTCTGTTATTTATGGTTTGTGGAGTTCAATGAAAATTGGAAATTAATGGCTTGTTTCTCTAAGACGATTCGAATTCAAATTCGTTCGAATTTACTACTAAACTCCTGTTGTTGTAGGAAATGTTTGTTTGATTGAAAACAAAAACCAATGAAATATTTTTCAAAAGAAAGAAGTTTGGTAGTTGTTCGATCGAATTTGTATTCGAATCGTCTTAGTGAAACAGGCCATAAAATTTTTATAAAAAAAAATATTTCTCATTAAAAATTTTCATTGAACAAGAATCCTGCACCTGGTTGCTGAAAAACTTACAGATACTACTGTATGACCATTGATCAACCATATAACCCTGGGTCTGGGATGGCCAGTTACACGCACACAGAATCTAGCAGGTTCGCCCTCTTCCACAGTTTGTGGTTCCAGTTTGCTAACAAACATGGGTTTCGATCTAGGCTTGGCATCAGGATCAACTTCTTCGGGAACACTGCAAATGAAAAACGAGAGAAAAAATTGAATATTTAATTAAGCTCTGATTTGATGTAACAATATATTGAAAACAATATATGTATGTGTATGTATGTATGTGAAAACTTTTAAACCAATTGCCTTAATGTTGAATTTAATTATTGAAGCAACATTTCTAATGATGAATCAACATTTTCCAAGTGTGAATAACAAATTCCGAATGTAGAATCAATATTCCTTAGAGTTGAATCAATGTCATTGTGAATCAAATTCTTAATTATACCCTATACCACAATGTGGAAAAGGGTATTATAAGTTTGTTTTGGTAAAAATTCATGTAACACCGCGAAATATTCGTCGGAGACCCCCAATGTGGTATACCAATCTTCATATCTCGACGAGATAAAGCGATTTTGAGATGTGTGTCTGTCCGTCCGTCCGTCCTTCCGTCTGTCCATTATAAATTGTAAACACGCTCCAGGCCGCAATTATGGACCGATCGTCACGAAATTTTGTATGGAGGTCGGGTTCAGATCAGAATAGATCCCTATTCTTATTGGTGATGATCGTGAAATATTTAGCGGGTGAAATGGACCAAAAACATAATATTTTTCCAATTTTCTAGCGGCTCTGTAGGTCTCAATAATAGTCCGATCAACGCGTAATTTTAAATGAGGTAAGAGTATATCACAAAGGAGAAACTTGCAATTTGAGAAGGCGATCGGATAATATTTAGAGGGTTAAATGGACCAAAACTTTTGTGTGAAAATTGTGAAAATTTTTAATATACAGCTTATATCTTAATTCCTGGAAGTGACATTCCGGACAAGTGAGTTATACTTGAAAGTGGAACGCTTAACCTTTAAATTGATGCCAATTATGTTGGTGTGCATCATCAGATAACAGAGTTACATCCTAATATATTCCGTTATTTGTTTGTAGTGTAATAATAAACTCGCTAGAAGTCGCAACTATACATCAATAGTCACGAAATTTTGCACCGGGTAAGAGTATAGGTCGAAAAAGATGCCTACAATTTTGAATGATGATCTGATATTCTTTAGCGGGTGAAATGGACCATTACTTTTGTATGAAAAATATGAAACATCTATTTTTGGTCGATATTTTAATTCCTTAAGGACATATACATATATTTCGCAAAGTAGCCTACATATGGAAAAAAACTACTGACCTTTCCTCTGATGTAAATTGCAATAAAGTGTTTGCTAGATAACGGGCCTACTGCCTAATATATAATGGGTTCCGTGTAGAGAACCACATTTTTATCCCATGCTACTTATTGTCTCTCCAAAAGTTTATGTAACACCACGAAATATTCGTCCTAGACCCCTTATTTGGTATGCCAAAATTCATATCTCGACGAGATAAAGCGATTTAGCGATGTGTGCCCGTCCATTAAAAATTGTAAACAAGCTTAAGGCCGCAATTATGGACCGATTGTAACGAATTTTTTAAGGATGTTGGGTTCGGGCCAAAATAGAAATGATTAGTTTTTGGTGATGATCGTGAAATGTTCAGGGGATGAAATGGACCAAAAACAAAATTTTAACCAATTTTGTAGCGGCTCTGAAGGTCAAAATAATAACCCGCAAAATTTTAAACGAAGTTTGAGTTTATGATGAAGAAGAAGCGTACAAACCAACGTGAAGATCAGATAAATGGTTAAATGGATTGAAACTTTTGTGAGAAATTGGTAAAAATTTCAATAACGTAGCGGTTAAACAACGGAAGTAGTAGTACTACATAAGTGGGTTTCATTACATTTTAGTTTGTGTGAACTAAATTTTCTTTTCCTGCTATAAAAATGTCTTTGTCATGCTAGATAACTTTTTGGTTTTGGTCATAAGTATTATACATTACATATCTGATATTTGATAATTAAATTTTCACAATCATTGAAAAGAAGTTCCGTGGAGAGCGATTGTCCAGGGATAGTGGTATAGGGTATCCCATGGTCGGCTCCGTCCGACTATAGACTTTTCTTACTTGTTTTTTAATCAAAATGTTCCAATGTTGAATAAATGTATAATCAACGTTCCTCAGAGTTGAATCATTCTTTTTAGATGTTTAATCAACATTTCACAATGTTTATTCAACATTTTTGAATGTTAAATCAACAACATTTCTTAATTTTGAATTAACATTTCTCAATGTTGAATAAATAATTCTGAATATTGAATCAGCACTTTTCAGAGTTGAATCAATATTTATCTATGTTTATTAAAGATTTCATTATGTTTATTCAACATATTTGAATGTTAAATCAACACAAGTTATATCTTTTCAACATTGAATAATGTTATGAATTCCGGAACCTATCCCAATTTCATTTTGTAATGGATTCAAAATTACATAATGGTAAATCAGTATTCCTTAATGTTTATTCAACATGTCTACATGTTGAATCAACATTTCTCAATGTTGAATAAATAATTCTGAATGTTGAATCAGCACTTTTCAGAGTTGAATCAATAGGTGTGTCTTTTTACTTACTAAATGTTGCTGAAACATTTTTTCAGCAACTTTTCCTTTATAAAACTGTCAAAATTTGCAACATTAGTAATAATTATTACAAATTATCACGTAAAAAGACACAGCTAATATTTGTCGATGTTTATTCAACATTTCATTATGTTTATTCAACATATTTGAATGTTGAATCAACACAAGTTACATCCTTTCAACATTGAATAACGTTATGAATTCCGGAACCTACCCCAATTTCATTATACCCTCAGCCTTTAGGCTAAGGAGGGTATATACACTTTGATACGATGAAAATGTGCCTCATCGAAATAATGGTTTTAGACCCCAAGTATGTTTGGACGAAATGTGTTTCAGACAATTTGGAGTCGATCTAGCCATGTCCGTCCGTCTGTCCTGCTGGCTGGAGCGCACGATAACTGTCGAACGGATGAACCGATTCGGTTCAAATTGTGGCTTTCGTAATATTTTGCCCAAACTTAGTTTAAGTTCGAAGATGAGCTACATCGGTCCACTCCTTCCGGTACCTCCCCCACAAAAGTTCGAAAATGTTCGGAAAGTTTTTGCGCACGATAACTCTTGAAGGGAGTGACCGATTTGATCCATACTTTGTATAGTGTAAACTTTCTACCAGAGTAATATGAGGTTCCAATATGGTCTCAATAGGTCCACTAATTCGGGCACCTCCCACACAAAATTTCGGAAAAACTCAGTTTAGGGCCATCTCTCGAATCGCTTTGAATTTTGTTTTAGAAAGTTGTATTCACTGCCCTCCATACGACGGTACAGGTTTCATCAGGGGCAAGTCCATACTTCCTGAGAAAATAGCATGAAAGTTGCAACAAACCCCTATGACACCGTGTAAGGTGGTTGGAGCGCAAGACAACTCTCGAACGGATCTGCTGATTCGGTCCAAAATATGGTCTTAGTAATATTTTGTCCAAACATCGTTTAAGTTCGAAGATAAGCCATATCGGTCCACTCCTTAAGGTACCTCCCCCAAAAAAGTTAAGAAATGTTCGGAAAAATTTTTCGTACGGCATCTCTTGAAGGTAGTGGCCGAATTGGTCTATACTTTACACATCCTAATATATCTACCCGATATAGATCAGGTTCAAATATGGACTATATTTGTCCACTCCATCCGGTACCTCCCACACAAAATATCGAATCACTTTGATTTTTGTTGAAGCAACTTGCATTCGCTGCCTCATTTACGATGGTTAAAGTTTTTTTAGGGGCAAGTCCATACTTCTTGAGCAAACAGACCGAAGAGTGTAAAAACCCCCTATGGCACCATATGTTGCGGCTGGATATCCACTTCCATAACGGTCAATGTCGATCCATTCCTTTTAGTATCTCTTCCGCAAAACTTTTGATCTTTAATCCTAATCAACATGTTTGTCTGTTCAATTTTTAAAACCCCCTAAATACATACGTATTTTGGGAAAAATTGTTTCAATATACACAGGCTGAGGGTATATCTCTGTCGGCAAAGCCGACTGATACTTTTTTACTTGTTTTGTAATGGATTCAACATTACATAATGAAAAATCATATTTTTTCTCAATGTTGAGAAAATATATCGTAATGTTGAATCAACTGTTATGAATATTGAATACACGTTTTGAAAAAAAATGAAAAATGTTTTTCAATATTCCGTATTATTGAATAAATATGTCTGATTGTTGAGAGATACTTTTCCATGAATTATTTAATGTTGAATCAACATTTCTGACTATTTCGAATGTTGAAAAACCATTTATCAAAATTGATTCAACATTTCCAAGCATGAAGCAACATTTCTTTATACACTCTTCTCAATTGAAAAAAGGAAACATTTTTTCAGCAACTTTTCCATTTTACAACTGTCAATTTTAGAAACATTTGTAATAATTATTACAAATCATGGAGTACACGGAAAGGCATATAATTGAATCAAGTGTCCAGAATGTTGAATAAACATTTCTGATTATTGAATAAAAAAATTTATAATTTTGAATAACCATTTGCCAAAGTTGAATCACATTTCCAATCATCATATCAAAATTGAATCTATGTTTTCAATATAGAGCTGTTCGATATTTTGTCCTTAATGTTGAATCAACATTTCTGATTGTTGGCGCAAGCAACACTTCACAATGTTGAATCAATGTTTCTCAATTCTCAATCAATTTTTCTTAATATTGAATATACTTTTAACAAAGTTGAATTAAGATTTGGCAAAGTAAATCATCTTTTCAATGTGAATCTACATTTATCAATGTTGAATCAATATGTATCAATTCCAAATATTGAATAAAGTGTCCTGAGTGTTGGTTATTGAATAAAAACTTGACAATGTTGAAAAACCATTTGTCAATGTTGAATCACATTTCCAATGTTGAATCAGCATATCTTAATACACAGTTATTAATATTGAATCAACATTTTTCAATGTTTAAACAATGTTTCATAATTGGGAAATGTAAAATCTATGTGACTTATTAGGTTTGTCCTCGTATTACTAAATGTTGCTGAAACCCTTTTTTCAGCAACTTTTCCTTTATACAACTGTCAAATTTCGAAATATTTGTAATAATTATTACACATTATCGAGTACACGGACAGGCATATTATGCCTGTCGGCGTACATGATAATTTGTTGCAAATGTTGCATTAACATTTCTAATTATTGAGTCAACCATTCACAATGTTGAAAAATCATTTCTCAATGTTAAATCAACGTTTCTGGATTGAGAAGTGTTGAATCAACATTTCATAATGTTGAATCAACATTTAATAATGTTGAAACAACATTTCTGATTCCTTAAGCAAAATTTCTCAACATTGACTCAGCATTTATATTTTGCCATTCATATAGAAATTATAGAATTTTTTTTTTGTACTTACACTTGCCAAGAGGCTTCCATTTCACGAATACGATCAATACTGTGCATATGGGCTGGCAATTGGGAGTCATATACAATGCCAGGTTTGCCAGATACCTTAATAACGGCTCTGGTCTCATCTTTGCCATACAAGTTAGTGGCCCTGCATACATATTCACCGCTATCTTCAGGATATACCCAGCCGAAGTTCATGGCAACATAGCCGAAATCATAAATTGGTTGGAAACGATTCTCTGCAAAAGGACAAAAATAAAACAAAAGTTAGAAATTTCCAATCTCACCGAACCCATTTCAATGCAATACTTACTGTACAACAATGGTTTGCCATTGAAGAACCATTCCACCTTCATATTCGGATCACCAACCGGTGCCAATTGACATTCAAACTTAGTCTTGCTCATTTCCGTTAACGTTGTTTGATCCTTAATTTGTGTTACAAAACGAGGTGGTTGCTTACGATCAGGATCGAAGAGATCATCTTCAGTCAAATGAACCTCAGATGTGTATTTCTTAATGGTAGCTTCCATCTGTGTCAAAGTCTCTGAACGTTTCATACCGCGTGGCACTTGATTTTGCAACATAATTGAAGGCAATTTCTTGCACGAGACTGTAGCCTTGGTGCGGGCCTCACCGTGCTTGTTATAGGCACGGCATATATATTCACCAGAATCCTCAGCATACACATACAAAATGTCCAACGATACAAAGCCCATATCGAAAATATTTCTATATCTATGGCCCGATGGCAGTAATTTACCATTGCGATACCATTCAACGCGCAAATTGGGATCATTCTTAGGCTCAACTTGGCATTCAAAGCGTACAGCTTCAGCTTCTTCCACGGTCGTGGAGGCAATTTCCGTTACAAAGATTGGTGGTCCGAAGTCGACTTCTTCCTCTTTGGGAGCATCTGGAATACGACCTTGTTCCAATTCCTTTAGTTTTTGAGCAGTCATACCATCCGGCAACTGGGTATCGTAAACAATGTTGCTCTTGCCCTTGCAAGTAACCTTGGCAGTGGTTGTAGCAGTGCCCCATTTGTTGGTGGCACGACAGGTGTATTCACCAGAATCACGAGCATAAATATAATCAATGTCCAAAGCAATGAAACCAAAGTCATTGAGTTGATGGACTCTGGAACCAGTGGCCAATGGACGTCCATTGTAGAACCAATCAATGCGCATTGTGGGATCTCCAACGGGTTCGACGCGGCAATCAAAGTGAATGGGACCGCCTTCTTGGACATCCAAATTATCCTTGATTTCCTCGGTGAATTTGGGTGGATTGGGTTGTTCTTCATCGATGACCATCTCTTCGCGTTTGTGCATGTTTTCTTCGAGTTTTTGCAAGCTTTCAGTGCCGGTACGGAAGTTGGATGGCAATTGGGGTTCCATGACAATACCTTGGCGTCCCTTAACTTGCAATTTGCAGGATACGGTGGCCTCACCGTGCTTGTTGGTGGCCTTGCATGTGTACAGACCACTGTCGCGTTGGTAGCAACCGGCAATTTCCAAAATAACAAAACCAAAGTCGTTGATGGTCTTGATGCGTGATCCAGACCACAAGGCCTTGCCATTGTGGAACCAATCAACACGCATGCTGGGATCGTTGATGGGCTGCAGACGGCATTCAAAGTGGGCCAATTGATTTTCATTGATGACCATGTCGAAGGGTGTGGTAATGAATTCTGGTGGTTTGCCAGTATCATCATCGGGCACAAATTCAGTGCTGCGAGCACCCAAACCTTCAAGTTCGGCAATGCGATCAATGGTGCCCTCCATACCCTTAGGCAATTGCGATTCCATGATGATGCTGCGTTTGCCTTGAATCTTCATAATGGCTGTGGTAACGGCCTCACCGTATTCATTGATGGCACGGCAAGAGTATTCGCCCGAATCCTCTGGGTAGACGGGGGAAATTTCCAAAATAACGAAACCAAAGTCACAGAAAGTGCGGAAGCGAGAGCCAGCCTTAAGTGGACGACCATTCCAGAACCATTCAACACGGAGTTTAGGATCATCTGTTGGTGTGACACGGGCCTCAAAGTGGGCATTTTCACCCTCACGCATGTTGTCGATGTTCTCCAGAGGCACAGTGAACATGGGAGCCTTGCCCTTGCTTTCTTCAACAGTTTCATCGCGAGTGCGTACCATGCTGTACTCCAGATTGGCAATCTTTTCCAAACCTCCTTCCATGCCACGTGGCAATTGGGAGTCCAAAATCAAATTGGCCTTTGAGGTACACTTGAGTGTGGCGCGGGTTACATCCTCACCGTACTTGTTAACAGCGCGGCATTCGTAAACACCGGAGTTCTCTTCATAACAGTACAAAATATCCAAAATAACAATACCGAAATCGTGGAAGGTGCGGAAACGATGACCATGTGGCAATTTCTTGCCATTGAAGTACCATTCCACCTTAAGATCAGGATCGGTGATGGGTGTAAGGCGAGCCTCAAAGTGAGCACTTTGGCCCTCAACCAATTTGGTGACATCGGTAATTTGGGTAATGAACTTGGGTGGCTCGGCGACAATGGGTGTTGAGGGCACTTCATGGCCTTGTGGGCACTCCAATTCTCTAATTCTTTGCAAGGAGTCAGGCTGCAAGCTGTCATAGAAGACACCACCGCGACCACGGCAATTGAGAGTGGCACGAGTAAAGTCCTCACCGTATTTGTTGTAGGCACGGCAGACGTATTCGCCGCTGTCGTGATCTTGCAAGTAGGAGATATCTAAGACAACATAACCGAAATCGCTAACGGTCTTGATGCGATTCGAGTGACGCATAAGTTTACCATTGTGATACCATTCCACCTTGAGGTCTGGATCGTTGACTGGAATGAGGGTGCATTCGAAGTGGGCTGATTGGCCGTCCTTAAGACCCTCCACAGACTTAATGTGGGTGGTGAAAACGGGTTTCTGGCCACGTGGTTTCTCAACACACTCCAGGGTGCAGCTGATTTCAGCAGAGCCATATTTGTTGGTGGCACGGCAGGTGTAGGTACCACTATCTTCAATCTTGGTGCCCAAGATCTCCAAAGCAACCATACCAAAGGCATAAATGGTGCGTACACGATGACTAGCCTCCAAAACCTTGCCATTGAAGAACCATTCAATGACCATGCTTTGGTCACCGGTGGGTATAAGATTGGCTTCGTAGTGAGCAATCTCACCCTCACCGATATCGGCAATGTTGGTGAATTCGGTAGTGAAGCGTGGAGCCATGCCTTCTTCTTCCTTTTCGGGTTTGCTGCCATCCCTGCGCAGAGATTCTTCCAAGTCTTGGATTTGTTCCAAACCTTCAGCACCCTTAGGATGTTGGGTCTTTTCGATGATGCTATCCTTGCTGTCGCAGAAGATGGTTGTGGACGTGAAGGCTTCACCGGCCTTGTTATAGGCCTTGCAAGTGTAAATACCCTGGTCACGGGCATATACCTCAATCAGGTCCATGGTGACGAAGCCGAATTCACTGGTCATCTTGAAACGAGAACCATGTTGCAATTGCTTGCCATTGAAGTACCATTCGATGAAGAGATTTGGATCTTCCTTGGGCTCAACATTGCCCTCCAAGTGCAAGGGTTGGGCCTCAGACAAATGGAACTCAGCCTGCAAAGGTCTGGTCCAGACTGGAGCAGGATATTGGGTTTCTGGCTTAACGACCTCACGGTTGTAGCGATTGGCCAATTCTTCTTCGGTCTCCTTGATGGCCTCCATACCAGCTTCACCTTGAGGATGTTGGGTATCGAGGAACATGATCTTGCCACTGGTGCACTTCAAGGTGCCCGACGTAGTGGCTGATCCCTTGCTGTTGGTGGCCTTGCAAGTGTAGATGCCGCTGTTCTCAGCATACAAGTTGGACATGTCCAAAGCACAATAGCCGAAATCGTAGATGGACTTAAATTTGGCGGCGGCCTGCAAAGGTTGGCCATTGTAGAACCATTCAATTTTCATGGTAGGATCACGTGCGGGTTCAACGTTGCACTCAAAGCGACCATTGTCGCTCTCCTTACATTCAATGTTGTTCAAGTGGGTAATGAAGACGGGAGTCTCGTAAACAGGTTCAGGGGCTTCTGGGCGACCAGGTTTGGGAGCCTCTAATTCACCAATACGTGGCAAAGAATCGGGATGCAAAGAATCGGCTTGCAACCAATGACGATCCTCAATCTTGAGGGTGCAGGTGGAAACAGCTTCGCCGATTTGGTTGGTGGCCTTGCAGGTGTAGATGGCAGAATCGTCGGCGCGCAAGCCATTAATGGACAAGGTGACCAAGCCAAAGTCGAAGGTGCTGCGTATGCGGGAACCAGTGGTAAGGGAAATGCCATTCTTGAACCATTCAATGCGCAAATTAGGATCGGCACGAGGTTCAACCTGAGCCTCGAGCAGGACATGTTGACCCTCAGTCAATTTGTCGTAGCTTTGCAAGTGGGTTGTGAAGACTGGAGCTTGTTGTGGGGTGGTGTCAACAAACATTTCAGGAACACGGTTCATGGAAGCTTCCTTCAAGCGAATAGCCTCCCATGATTCGGGAATCAAGGGTTCGCCGGCAATGTTGGCCTTGGTCTTAACCTTCATGGCTGTAGAAGATACAGCCTCTCCGGCAGCATTGTAGGCACGGCACATGTAGACACCAGCATCCTCTGGAACAATGCCATTAATGTCAAGGGTGACAAAACCAAAGTCGTTGGTTGTCCTCAAACGTGAACCCATTTGCAGTTCAACGCCATTGATGAACCATTGGAATTTCAAAGATGGATCACCAACTGGCACCACACGAGCCTCAAAGTGGGCATGTTGTCCCTCCCATACTTCAGAAGGACCGGTGAGCAATTGGGTGAAGATTGGTTTTTCGAATGCACGCTCAGGTTCGACAGGACGAGGTGCTTGTGGACGCTCCAATTGATGAATGCGGCTGATACTGTCTGGATGTTGAGTATCCATTTGGATACTAGCCTCAGTAACAACACGCATAGAAGCGGTGGTGACAGCCTCGCCCAGAGGATTGACGGCGCGGCACATGTAAACACCTTCGTCTTCTTTGCGAATGTGAGAAATGTCCAAGGAAACATAGCCGAAATCGTGTTGTTTGGTAATGCGAGAGCTGTCCTCAATGATCTTCTCATTGCGGTACCACTCAACCTTGAGGTTGGGGTCACCGACAGGGATGAGACGGCATTCGAAGTGGGCGGTTTGATGTTCATTGATGCGATCGATATTTTGCAGGGGCTGGGTGAAGACTGGTCGTTGTTTGGTGCCAGGTGTCTCCAATTCAGGACGTTGGAAGGGAGCGGTAGACTCCAATTTACGGATCTTCTCCAAACCTTCGGGATGTTGGGTGTCGGAAATGATGGTGCCGCGGGCAATAACGCGCAAATTGGTGGAGGATACGCACTGGCCAAGAGCATTGACAGCACGTACAGAGTATTCTCCAGCATCGGCGGCCACAGCGTGGGTAATGTCCAAAGCCACATAGCCAAAATCAAAGGTGATGTGGAAGCGAGAAGCCGATGGCAAGGGCTTGCCATTGTGATAGAATTCAATGCGCAAGTTGGGATCGTGCACTGGTTGTACTTGAGCTTCAAAGTGGGCAGTTTCGCCTTCATAAATTTCGGTGCTGCCACGCAACTCAACACTGAAATGAGGTGGACTAATGGGTGCGTCGCTAATTTCGGTACGGCGCACGGGAACCTTGGATTCCAATTTTTGAATCTTCTCCAAGGCATCAGGATGTTGGGTGTCCAAGATCATGCTGCGACGATTCAATACGCGCACATTGCAGGTGTTCACTGCTTCGCCTAGGAAGTTGGTGGCCTTGCACATGTAGGTGCCGGTATCTTCACCATAGACATAGAGAATGTCCAAGGCAACATAACCGAAGTCGTGAGTTGTTCTATAACGATGGCCCAGAGGCAATTGCTTGCCATTGCAGAACCATTCAATCTTCAAGTTAGGGTCATTGATTGGCTCGACGCGACACTCCAAGTGAGCGTGTTCACCCTCCTTCAAGTGTTCCAAATTGCTGAGAGGAGTCAAGAAAATGGGTTTTTGGCCCTTTTCTTCAACTTCAACCTTCTTGGGAGCGGCATGTGTCTCGAGTTGACGAATTTTTTCCAAGCGCTCAGCATCGAGAGTGTCGAGGTCCAATGTCTTGTTTGCTGTAAAGAAAAAAAAAACAATGTATCAGTTGTGAGACCTTTATCACTTTTCAGCTTGTAGTTCCGCCAACTTACCTGTTACGTTTACAGCACAAGTCGTTACAGCTTCCCCTACAGCATTCTTTGCCTTGCACATATAGGTACCGGTGTCTTCGGCATGGGCATACAAAATATCCAAGGCTACGAAACCAAAGTCATAAGTGGTCTTGAAGCGATGTCCCGTCTGAATGGGTACACCATTGCAGTACCATTCCACCTTCATGGTGGGATCGTTGACGGGAGTTAGGGTGGCTTCCAAATGGATTGCCTTACCCTCATTGGTGTTGACATTACGCAATGGGCGACCGAATTGTGGTCTTTCGGCCATGTAAGTTTCTTCTTCAACGCGGCGTTGATAGCGGGAAGCATCTTCCAAATGATGGATCTTTTCCAAGGCTTCTTCGTGTTGAGTTTCGTGGCTAATGCCAGAACGAGATTGAACGTTAAGGACAATAGAATTGACGGCTTCGCCTAAGTTGTTGGTGACGCGGCAGGTATATTCACCGCTGTCTTCGGCGTAGACGGTCAAAATATCAAGAGCGGCAAAACCGAAATCATAGGTGGTGCGGAAACGATGACCCGTGTTCAAGGGCTTGCCATTGTGGAACCATTCTACCTTGAGGTTTGGATCGGGATATGGTTCAATGCGGCATTCGTAGTGGGCACTTTGGCCTTCAACCAAGTTGGTGGGACCAATGAGTTTGGTTACAAATCTGGGAGCTTGGGTTACAACATATTCCTCCTCCTCGCGACGTTGATAGCGGGTGTGGTCTTCCAACTGGTGGATCTTGTGCATGGCTGCTTCATGTTGAGTTTCCATTTGAATGGATGTCTTCGACTGAACAATCAAAGAAGCCGAAGTTACAGCTTGGCCAAGTTCGTTGATGGCCCTGCAGGTGTAGGTACCGGAATCTTCAGGATTGACGTACTTCATGTTGAGAGCAACATAGCCGAAGTCATGCATGGTGGTGATGCGGTTCGAAGCTTCAATGGGTTGACCATTGCGCAACCATTCCACCTTCAAATTGGGATCACCAACTGGAATCAGGCGGGCCTCAAAGTGCACAGCCTGTCCTTCAGCTACACGAGAATCACGCACGGGCAAGGTGAAGACAGGAGCTTGAGTAATGAATTCCTCTTGGGCACTCATGCGTTGGCGTTTTGTCGACTCCTCCAAGTGTTGCAAACGTGGCAGGGCACTTTCATGCTGCGATTCCGAGTAGATGGCCTTCTTGGTGTGGACAATGGCCACAGCTGAGGTAATGGCCTCACCAATGGCATTGAACGCACGGCAGGTATATGTGCCAGCATCTTCGGGCAAGCAGGACATAATGTCGAGGGCTACAAAACCGAAGTTGTTGGTTTCGGTGAAACGGGAACCCGACTTCAAGGGCATGTTGTTGTGATACCATTCAACACGCATTGAGGGATCCGAAACAGGGATCAAGCGACACTCAAAGTGGGCACGTTGATTCTCCTTGATCTCCACATTCTTCAGAGAGGTGGTGAAGACTGGAGCCTGTTTGGTGGTCTCGTCGATTTCTTCGCGACGTGAGTAACGAGAACGATCCTCCAAGTGATGGATTTGTTGAAGACCGGTTTCGTTTTGGGTTACGGTAACAATTTGTTCCGAGCTGCGACACAATAGCTCAACTTGAGTTTCATCGGAGCCAATGGCGTTGACGGCACGGCAGGTATAGACACCGGAATCTTCGGCAATAAGGTCGACAATATCCAAGGCAACATAGCCGAAATCGTGAATGGGGCGGAAACGGTGACCCACAGTAATGGGACGGCCGTTCTTGAACCATTCCACCTTCAAATTGGGATCGGTAACGGGTTCAATTTTACACTCAAAGTGAGCACGGCCACCTTCGCGGGTATTTGTAAGACTCTTGGGGTGGGTCAGGAAGCGTGGAGGAATGGTTACGATTTCCTCGTCGATATATTCACTGCGGCGATAACGGGAGGAGTCTTCCAAATAGGCAATCTTTTGGAGACCAGACTCATTTTGAGTTTCCATAATTAAATCGCTCTTGGCCACAATGCGTACCGAGCAGGAGGTAACGGCTTCGCCCAATTGATTTCTGGCCTGGCAAGTATAGACACCTGAATCGGCGGCATAGCAACCCAACAAATCGAGGGCTACATAATCGAATTCATAGGCTGGACGGAAGCGATGGCCGGTCTTGAGGGGTTGGCCATTAACAAACCATTCAATGCGCATGCTGGGATCGCCAACTGGTTGCAGGCGGCATTCCAAATGGACATTGGTGCCCTCCATGGTTTCAATGTTGTGCAGAGGTCTGGTGAACTGAGGAGCTTGCATAATGGTGATATCTTCCTCGCCGGTATAGTGGCGACGGGATGCGTCTTCCAATTGTTGGATATGCTCCAAAGACATTTCGTTTTGGGTTTCGGTGACAATGTCGGAACGATCAATGACACGTACACAGGCCGAGGTATGGGCAGAACCCAAGTGGTTGGTGGCACGACAGGTATATTCGCCAGAGTCGGAGGAGGTGGCTTGAATAATGTCCAAGGCTACAAAACCGAAGTCATAGTAGGTGCGGAAACGAGAGCCAACAGTAATGGGGCGGCCATTGTGGAACCATTCAACACGCATGGTGGGATCACCCATGGGTTCCAAACGGCATTCCAAATGGATGTTTTTGCCTTCATGCAATGGCTTAGGGTCGGACAAGGGCTGCACGAAAATGGGCTTGGATTTGGAGATTTCCTCAATGTCATATTGAGGCTCAACGAATTGTTTATGCTCCAGGTGTTGGGTCTTCTCATACAGGCCACGGTGCATGCTAGATGTATCAATGCTGGAACGAGCTACAAGGAAAAAAGAAGGACAGCATGATAAAAATTTATTCAGAATTTCCAAAATAAGTCTACTTACTTTCTACGACCATTGTTCCTTGCAGTTGGGCTTCACCTAGCTTATTGCGGGCCACCACAGTATAAACACCAGCATCCTCAGCACGAACTTGGGTAATGTCCAAGGCGACATAACCAAAGTCGTAGTAGGGTTGAATGCGAGTGGCGGCGGAGATGGGTTGACCATTGTGATACCATTCAATGCTCATGGTCAAATCGCTTTGAGGTTCAACTCTGGCCTCAAAGTGGGCCTTTTGACCCTCGATGATCTTGTTGGTGCCCTTCATGGGACCCAAGAAACGTGGGGCTTCCTTAACGGTTACCTCCTCCTCTTCGCTACGACCATAGCGGGAAGAGTCTTCCAAATGTTGGATCTTTTGCAAGCCTCCGGGGTGTTGGGAATCGGAGACAATTTCATGCTTGGAGATAACAGTCAATTGGGCAGTGGTGGTATCCTCGCCCATGGCGTTGTAAGCACGGCAAGTGTAGGTACCGGCATCATAAATGGTCAATTGTTTGATGGTAAGGGCTACATAGCCAAAGTTGAAGAAGGTGGTGCTGCGAGAGCTGGCTTCCAATGGTTGGCCATCCTTGTACCACTCAATACGCATGGTAGAATCACCAGTGGGTTCGAGACGGGCTTCAAAGTGGGCATGGCCACCTTCACGCAAATCGACTTGATGTTGGATTTGAGTCTTGAATTGGGGAGGAGCAATGGGCTCAACAACTTCCTGGACATGACGACGTTTTTGGGCCATTCTGTAGTCCTCCAACTCTTCCACCTTTTCAATGTAACGCTGTTGCTCGGGTATACCCAAATCAGCGGTTACTTGAGATCGAACATTTACGCGAATATTGGAATTGCTAACGGCCTCTCCCATGCTGTTGACAGCACGAACGGTATAAGTGCCGGTATCTTCGGCGCGCAAATGCAAAATATTCAACGATACATAGCCGAAGTTGAAGATAGCGGTAATACGGGAACTGGCGGTAATGGGACGACCATCCTTGTACCACTCTACACGCATGGTGGGGTCATTAACTGGATTAACTTGGGCCTCAAAGTGAGCATTCTTGCCCTCTTCGAGGTCACCCAAATCATGCAAGGGCCTAATGAAGACTGGAGCCTGCTTCATGAACTCCTCGGTGCTTTCTTGGCGTTGATAGCGAGAGTAGTCTTCCAAATTGCTGATATATTCCAAACTGCTGGGATGTTGGGAAGTTTGTTCAATGGAAGGACGTTGAGTTACGGAGAGAATGGCTCGGGATTCGGCCATGCCTGAAGCATTGGTGACGCGGCACAAATACTCTCCGGAATCATGGCCCATGACGCTCAACAAGTCCAGGGCAATGAAGCCAAACTTGAACACAGATGTGGCACGGGAACCTGAAACAAATTAGAGGCGGCGAGATGCTTAATAAACATTCCACATACATAGATGTGAAGTGAAAACTTACTTGCAGCCATGGGACGGCCATTAAGGAACCATTCAACTACCATGGTGGGATCTCCCACAGGTTCAATGCGAGCTTCCATATGCACTTTGGAACCCTCGACTTGTTGCACATTTTGCAGGGGCACAATGAATTGTGGTGGTGGATAGACACGTTCTTCCTCACCGGGACGCCTCTGGGGCTTGGCGCGTTCAACATGACGCAAATAAATAACTTCTGGACCAGGTTGGGGCCTAGAACATTACACAAAGATCAATTAGTACCTGATTTTCTTAGCAGATTTAGGTTGCCTTTTGTTTCCGAATACTTACTCTGGTTCGATGATCTTCGTTGGTCTTGGTAAATTCAGACGTCTTTGTTCTGTTGGTGGTTGTTCTCTGGGAACTTCTACATAGAGTCGGGCACGATTTGCTGTCGAGCCGGCAGCATTTTGTGCAGTACACTGATACCAGCCAGCGTCGGATGCTTTGACGCGTGGTATCTCCAAACATGTGGCACCGCCATCAATGCCAATGAAACGATCAGCGTTTGAGGTAATTTGGGCTCCATCCTTTTGCCAGGTGATGCGTGGCACTGGGGTACCAATGGCATTGGCGCTCATGGTGATGGGTTCACCCTCGCGCACAGTCATAGTGCTGAAGCGTTGGACAAATTGTGGTGCGACAACTTGCTCCATCTCGAGCACATTTAACTGGGCTTCGATGGCGATTTCACCAGCCTTGTTGCGAGCCAAGCATTGGACAGTACCGGCATCGGTGCGACTGACATTGGTAATCATCAGCGAGTGGCTACCGGATTCGTTGACCAGAATTTTGTGGGTGGCATCATCGTTGACCTGGCGGCCATTGATGAACCAGTAGACCTCAGGATAGGGATTGCCAGTGACACGGCAATCGAAACGGGTCATGCGACCCTCGGTGATCTCACGATCCATAAAGGCCTTGACAAAGGTGGGAGGCAAAGCCTTGCCAGATTCCAATTGTTCTGCAGTAGCATCCACGGGCTTGGGTTCATGGGCAGACTCTGCGGCTGGTTCAACGGCCAAGACAGCTGAAGACACAACACAGCCTTGAGTATTTTCAGCCAACAAAGTGTAATGACCAGCATCCTTGTGAGTGGCCTTCTTAATGCGTATGGTGGCTGTGCCGCTGGAATAGGAGATGTCGTATTTGGCCGATTGTACCAAACGTTGGCCATTGTGGAACCAGGTAAGGCGGGGCTTAGGATTGGAACCCACCTTGGCAGTGAATACAGCATCCGAACCCTCAACCAATTTCGAGTTGCGTGGTTTCTGGGCAATTTGGGGAGCATGAGCTGGACCCATGCTGCGATCAATTTCTTGACTTAGATGATAGTCCTGTTCATAGGTAGCACGACGTGTAATGGCCTCCCTATAGGATACCTCACGCAATAGCCTATACTCGAAGGTATCAACACGGAACTCTTCCTCGACCGAGGTAAAAGCATAACCATTGGTGTACAAATTCTTTTCGAATTTCTGAATGGGTTGTATTGGTGGAGCGCCTTCGGGTTGAATGTAGACACTGCAGATAGCCTCACCGTATTGATTGCGAGCAGTACAGGTGTATTCACCTTCGTCACCAGGTCCAATTTGATTGATGAGCAGTGATACCTCACCGGTGGCCTCGTTGTAATTCATACGGAACTTTTGTGACTCGAGAAGTGGTGCGCCTTTTCGAGTCCATGTTACGAATGGCTTGGGATTGCCACGAAGCTTGCCTTCGAACAGAGCATTGCCGCCCTGGGCGAAGCGAGCATTCTTGAAGATTTCTTCGAATACCGGTGGTGAGATGTCGCCTTGCGAATAGACGTGTGTAATACCTGGTGGTACATAGGTGCCGCCGCCATGTTGTTCCACTGTAAGGAGAAAAAGAAACAGAAGAACGTAAAATATTAATATTAAATTGGGTCAAAAGTTTATAAAGAATTTTGGGAAAATAAAAATGGAGAGGAGATAAGATGATTGAGATGATTACAGCAGCAAATGTTTGAGAGTTTGGGATTTTTTTATTCGTTTAGTGAGAGTTACTCGCCAACCATCCAGGGATTTTTTTATTATAATTTACTCTTTGTAAATTACTTCCAAAGAGTAGAGGGAGAGAGAGAGAGAGCTTTTAAATTTTAAATTTTAAACAGCATGCATATATTTGCGGATATTCTTGGTTTTTTCTAAATCAATTTGCCTGGGTGTCTATGTATTGGATGCAATTGATATTCAATTTCCTCAATTCTGTTTGAATTTTATAACAAAAAGCCTCCCTTGCTCTCTTTTGAGGTTGTGGTGTTGGTGGGAAATGGGGAAAACGATCAATTGTTTGTTCTTCTTTTTTTTTGTAATTACTATTTATTCAAATTTCTTGTGAGCGATAAATGTTCTTTTTCCTTTGCCGGCAGCGCTATAACTGCAAAGCAGTGATGAATAAACACCTTAGATAAAATTCCATGGTCATTAATACATATACTATCTTATCTGCTTTGTATCTCGGATATTATTTGTACCTACAAATCGTATATTTGTTTCATGAGATTTGCTTGTTATTTATTCTTCAGCAACGTTTGTGATGATGATGTGAACATCGTGGAATTTGATTTTTAAGCGTATACAAAAATAAAATGGGAAAAGTTTATTTAAGCCAATACGAGATTGCAAATTTGATGCAGATGTAATTTTTTTTTGTTTCGATTTAGGGTCTTAACAAAAATTGTTATGATGGGACTATCGAAAGTAGTGTGAAATTACGCGTAACGTTTCAACTTACTTGCTGATTTCTTTTTTAATATTAAGATACCTAATACATTTTCAAATATAATTTTGGGGAAATGAGTTCTATCGAAAGCGTAATCAATACATACCAGACATTCAGTATAAATGTATGTTGCACACGGCACTACAATATTTTGTTTATATCTGATATTTTTGGGGAAAACTTTGCAATGGTCATTATTATTTCAACATAAATTTTCAAAGAAAATATGTTAATGTTTCCAAGTCTCAAGATATAAATATCTATGATAACATCAACAGATGTTCAAAATTGTATATAAGTATACGTTTGTTATAAACGCATATATGTATGTATAAATTTTCTAAATTATTAAGTTTTTGTTGAAATTTCTAGAAAATATGGCATATTCTAATACAACTACAAGTTCAAACTTGATGCTAGTTTTTCATTCTTTGAATTAATAAAAAATACCTTACAAATATATAATTTTCGATACATGATAACACTTATCGATTGTTAAACAAATTGTTTTAATTTCAATGAAATAGAAATTCGCAAATTGAAATGACTTCATGCCAACGAATATCCGTTTAAAGCTACCTTCGTTTTCGAATTATTGATGAGTACCAGTACTTTTCAAACTTTATTTTCAATGTTACAGCTGTACTTTCCAGCGCATTTAGTAGATCGATCCTTTTAGTTCAGTTCTTTAAAGTCGCCGAAAAGAACTAACAACAGAAGAAAATGTGTTTCATAATTTTGCATTTTAATTTTACCGATTTTCGTCGGTAACTCAAACAATGAATTAGAGATTCGCACTACAGAACAAGAAATTCATAAAGTTGACTGACCACCAATAAATAAATAACTGCAGTTAAAATATATAATTGTTCCACAAACATCCCATAAGGGAGTCTTCTCTCATATCAATGAGTGCACCCCGCTTCATATTAGATCAATGATATGGGACAGTTTATCGCCGAGTCCGAACGGCGTGTCTAAGATACCACTTTTGTAGAGAAGTTTTACATGGCTGAAATACTCAGGAAATAACTGCAGATACTATCGATAAAAAGAAATTCCTATCCAAAACGTAATAAAAAACTCATTTCATTCACAAAGGTATCAACTACAAGTCAAATCAGACGATAGGTCACATCATGTATTCGTGAATGTCGTGCTGAACCCACCTGTTAGCGTTCACGTTCACAGCCCCACTCACAAGTCATACAGTTTGAATGAGAACCAGTAAGGAAAGGATTAAAGTCAGTCGGGGCCGACTATATGATACCCTACACCACTGTGAATATGTACAATATATATGGGAGCTATATCGAAATCTGAATCGATTTCGATTTAATATGACACATTTATTTCTAGATCAAATTCCGTCACACATTCCAAAGTTGATCAAATTTGGACAGATATAGGGTGTTTGGTTCATCAAATACCTCAAATCGGCCGAAAATATATATGGGAGATACATATATCCAAATCTGAATCGATTTCGATATAATTTGGCACATTTATGTCTTGACCGAATTCAGTGACACATTCCAAATTTCATCGAAATTGGATATATATAGCGTGTTTGGTGCAGCAAATACTTGAAATCGGCCGAAAATATAAATGAAAGCTATATCCAAATCTGAATCGATTTCGATATAATTTGTCACATTTATTTCTTGACCGAATTCACTGACACATTCCAAATTTCATAGATATGAGACATACATATATAGCTTGTTTGGTGCAGCAAATACGTAAAATCGGGCGAAAATATAAATGGGAGCTATATCCAAATCTGAACCGATTTCAATATAATTTGACACATATATTTCTATACCAAATTCAGTCACACATTCGAAATTTTATCGAAATTGGAAATATATAGCGTGTTTGGTGCAGCAAATACTTGAAATCGGCCGAAAATATAAATGGGAGCTATATCAAATTCTTAACCGATTTCGATATAATTTGGCACATTTTATTTATTTATTTATTTAAAATATTTATTATAATAACAAATTATAATAAAATTATAGTAATAAAGCACTAGCAACACAGGCTATCGGCTTCAATATAACTAATTTAGGTTGAAAAAAATATAAAATGTAATTAATAGATAAACTTAATTATATTTTATGATGTATGTTGAGGTATTTTACAAAGTTGTAGATATTGGTGACGTTTTCAGGAATTTGGCACATTTATTTCTAGACCGAATTCACATATTCCAAATTTTATCGAAATTGTAAATATAGCCTGTTTGGTGCAGCAAATACTTGAAATCGGCCGAAAATATATATGGGAGCTATATCCAAATCTTAACCGATTTCGATATAATTTGGCACATTTATTTTTAGACCGAATTCAGTCACACATTCAAATTTTGTCGAAATCGGACTTATATAGCGTGTTTGATGCAGCAAATCTTAACCGATTTTCACCAAAAGTCACAGCGTTTTTCCTATGGTTAAAAAAAATATATTCCGCAATTTTCAGCTGAATCGGACAATAAATGCGATCTGTAAGGTGCGAACAAAATACATGGACAGACGGACGGACGGATGGACGTGCATAAATCGACTCAGGAAGTGATTATATGTATGTCCCCAAAAGGAGCTATGGGTTTATTTCGTTTCCTTATGCATGTTACATACAAATGCACAAAGACATAATACCCCTTATCACAGTGTGGTGTAAGGTGGTATAAAAAGCTGTTCACTGTAAAAAACAACATTGCATTTGATAAATGAAAAGATCGATGACAGAGAAGCCACTCCACAGCCGATATGTATGATGTACTGCTACCAACAGCGGTACCACCATTAGGTTGTGTGGGTCCGAATTTTCGCCATTCCTTTTCCACTTGCAAAAAATCTTCTGTCATTAAGCTTGACTCTAATGAAAAATAAATTGACATTCCTTCCTTCCTTTGTTGCTCATTCGGTCGGCGAACAGCGGAAAATAATAAACTATGTACATATATATTTTCACTAAATAGTTCAACTGAACTAGTTCGTTCTTGAAATATACAGATCTACTAAATAAGATTCGTAGGGGTATGCAAGTCGAAAATCAAAATATCCACTCACAGATGTGGATTAAATCTTCAAAATCCAATATAATCCATATTCATCTATAGCTGCACTTTACCTGCTCATAGAACAATAAAATCGATCAAGAATGATTGTTTCGATGATTTACAAACAGAAAACGAAACACAATAAACACTCCATGCTATGATGGAAGATAAAAAACAAGTAAGCAAAGGCTGATACTCAACACCACGACCCTTGCGAATAAGCACTTCATTGATCCGGTTAACTTAAGACTACTGAACTAAAATCATTACAATTGCACCATCGAAATCAAGTTATTTTCATAAATATACGTCGATTACTTTAAAGCAGGGCTGCTCATAGAAAACTGTATACCATTTAAGAGAAATTAGAAAAATACGATTCAAAAATTTCGATTTTTAACAAAAATGGTCCGTTCAAATCGGTCCAAATCGACAAACAAAATTAAAATATTCCTTCGTTTTGATAGTTTTTAATTAATTGAATTAATCGAGCCAACATGATCTAAGGAGTTTGTATTGAAAAAGTGAATTCTACCGAAGTCCCACATACCCAAGCAATATGTTACGATCGTTTCGCTGGTGGTTTAATACACCTCATCAGGCATATCGGATGTGAATGGCTAGAAGACAAAGGCTGAGTTTGATAACATCTATTGTATATAACTTTGACAGCCCACGTTTTTAATGTATAGTTTTAAAATTTCTCATTAGTTCTCGAGTTTTTGTCACAAAACATTCGGATTATTACCGGCCGGGCCGAACTTGTTATACCATCCTCCACGAGTTGTATTGAAGTAAAATTGAACAATTTGTTTCCTTTCGTTTATGAAGAAGATTAAATACTAACTTACAGCAATTACGGTGAGATAATGAAGCTAAAACCTTCAAAATTCAGAAAATAGGGAGGCTAACCTTCAAATTGCCCAAATCCGAGATGTACCGTTCTATGGGGGCTATATGAAGGCGTGGACCTATACAGATAAAATTCTAAGGGAAAGTTGCATACCCCCAACGAAGACTACGTACCAAATTTCAGCCATTTCGGTGAGATAATGAAGCTAAAACCTTCAAAATTCCGAAAATCGGGAGGTACCGTTTTATTGGGGCTATATGAAGGCGTGGACCTATAAAGACAAAATTCTGGAGGAAAGTTGTATACCCCCGATGAAGACTAAGTACCAAACTTCAGCCATTTCGGTGAGATAATGAAGCAAAAACCTTCAAAATACCGAAAATCGGAGGTACCGTTCTATGGGGGCTATATGAAGGCGTCGACCTATACATACAGACAAAATTCTGGGAAAAAGTTTTATACCCCTAAAGAAGACTAAGTACCAAAATTCAGCCATTTCGGTGGAATATTGAGGCCACCAGCATCAAAATACCGAAAATCGGAAGGTACCGTTCTATGGTTGGTATATTAAGTCGTCGACCTATCCAGACAAAATTCTGGGGGAAGTTTTATACCCCTAAAGAAGACTAAGTTCCAAATTTGAGCCATCAAAACACCGAAAAACGGGTGACACCGTTCTATGGGTGCTATAAGAAGACCCCCAACGAAAATAAGTACAAAATTTCAGGCATTTCGGTGAGATAATGAAGCTAAAAACATTCGAAATACCGAACATTCGAGGTACCGTTCTATGGGGGCTATATGAAGGCGTGGACCAAACATTCTAGGAGTAATGGAAACTTCTATACAAAATCCATCTATCTTAAAAATTGCGAGCCGTATCTTGATTTCAAGAGACGGACGGACCCTGATCAAGAATACATATACTTTATAGGATCTCCGATAAATATTTCAATGTGCTACAAACGGATTGATAAATTTAATTATATCCTCCATATTATGGTGGAGTTTATAAAAATATTGCTAGTTTAATACAAAAAAAAGACTGAAAAATTGGTTGTTGGACTGCAAGACTGGCGAAAACCCCTTAAATTAAAAAAAGAACAACAAATAGAAGTCAGAATTCGTTACCCCTAAAACCCGTTTATTTTATTGAATTTGTATATAATCTTCAATATCGGACCACCCTACGTAAGTATAAAACAAATTGTGCCAAATCGCGATATTTTAAGCGGTTATTTTAACATAAACAAACACGGTGCGCCTTAACTAAGTTTAAATAAAAGGTGCTTACATTCGGAAAGTTTTTGCGGATTCTGAAACAGCAATGTTCATAAATTAGAAAAATCCAAAAACCAGACAAAATCATTAGAGGAATTTTTTAAAAAAGTGGCGGTCAAAGTTCACATTTTTATACCCTCAGCCTTAAGGCTAAGGAGGGTATATACACTTTGATACGATGAAAATGTGCCTCACCGAAATAATGGTTTTAGACCCCAAGTATGTTTGAACGAAATGTGTTTCAGACAATTTGGAGTCGATCTAGACATGTCCGTCCGTCTGTCTGTCTGTCTGTCCTGCTGGCTGGAGCGCACGATAACTCTCGAACGGATGAACCGATTCGGTTCAAATTTTGGCTTTCGTAATAATTTGCCCAAACTAGTTTAAGTTCGAAGATGAGCTACATCGGTCCACTCCTTCCGGTACCTCCCCCACAAAAGTTCGAAAATGTTCGGAAAGTTTGTGCGCACGATAACTCTTGAAGGTAGTGACCGATTTGGTCCATACTTTGTATAGCGTAAACTTTCTACCAGAGGAATATGAGGTTCCAATATGGTCTCAATAGGTATACTCCTTCGGGTACCTCCCACACAAAATTTCGGAAAAGTTCAGTTTAGGGCCATCTCTCGAATCGCCTTGATTTTTGTTTTAGCGACTTGTATTCACTGCCCTCCATACGACGGTACAAATTTCATCAGGGGCAAGTCCATACTTCCTGAGCAAATAGCATGAAAGTTGCAAAAAAACCCTATGACACGGTGTGGGGTGGTGGTTCAAAAATTTTCGGAAAAATTGTTCGTACGGTAACTCTTGAAGAGAGTGGCCGAATTGGTCTATACTTTACACATCCTAATATATCTACCAGATATAGATCAGGTTCAAATATGGACTATACTTGTCGACTCCATCCGGTACCTCCCACACGCAATTTCGGATAAGTTCACTTTAAGACCTGATATCGAATCACTTTGATTTTTGTTCAAGCAACTTGCATTCGCTGCCTCAATTACGATGGCAAAAGTTTTTTTAGTGGCTTTTTACTTGTTAGGTTTTGTTTAGGTTTTTAGGATTTTGCCTGGAAACGGCAAGCCGTATCGAAATGGGACTAAGGAGAATGTTGTAGCAGTGGATCCTCTAAAACATTTTTTTAGTTCCATTTCGATAGGACATGGCGTTTGCAAGCAAAATCCTGAACAGGTATTCCAAGAACAGTTTCTTGATTGGATTTACTTGACTTTTTGTTGGCGTCAAGTATTGGATTTTGGATTCCAACATTTGAATGAATCAACAGCGATATAGAAATACATATTATTGCATGAATTCAAATTATGGTGTCTCGCACAAAATACATGGTTGCAGTAACAAAATATATTTCCGCTGATAATATTATTTTTCGGCGTGTACATCTTAAAGAGTTAAAAATGGTTTGGGGAACACTTAATACGCATTTTGAATTAAATTTTAGCAATAAGTGCAATTTATTAAAAGAAGGCGTCATTTTTGAAAAAAAAAATGTCTTTGAAATTTAAATAAAAATTTTATTCTTCTCACACGAATTGTCAAATTTTGTAGATCGATTTACTCGCTTTAGCGCAAGTGTAGAGCGCTGATTTTTAAATGAGGAATCCTTAATGATATATGGAACGGGTATACGAAAAATTAGATGTGTATGTCATCTGGGGGCTGAGCTATGAATGCCTAAATTATTACGATACAAAAACTGGGGGTTATTACAATTACCAAGCAAGTCGGAAAGTTATTATTGTTCATACATTTGACGCTAAGACAGTCATGTACATTGTGAAAGCTGAACATACCATACTTGCGATTGCATGGGCTCGGATTTGGTGCTTTAAAGATATTATTAATTGGACTTGTTAGCTAATCAAACACCAATGTTTTGTTTTTTTTTTAATTCAAATGGCTTGTGTCGAGATTTAATACCGACAAATAGAGCAATAATATGATCACTAGAATCATAGTTTGTTACTATACATAGAAATATATATTGTTGCCTGAACCTACATTAAGGTGTCTAACACAAAATGATGTGGTTGCAGCAACAATTCATATTTTACATAGTTCATTGACTATTTGCTCTTAAATTATGTTTTCTATGACCAATATTTTCCCTTAATTACCTAAAGTATATCATTAGCAATATTATTAGTGTGCATAAACATACATATGTATGTAAATATCTATAAAATCTGTTGGAAACATAAACATATTTTATGTCTCATACATTTGCTATGTAAGGAACAAAATAATGATTTGCAAGATTTTTATAGAATACAATGTCTAAATGATGAAACATCTGGCAACATTGCATCTTACAGAGAATCCTATCGATTTCTTTATTCTCTCTGGAATCAAATTATGTTTAGAGAAATGCCTTCACGTTCAGAATTAGAACGATCAAAATGAGAAAATAAGATTTAAGCGAAATCCCACATTATGAGTATTAATACATACAAATATACATATGGGAATATAGTATAAACATACATATGACTGAGTTCTTGGTGATTGCCACTTTTATGATGATGCACTCAAAATGATGCAAAGCATATTTTTATGTATTCATCATCACCATCATCACTAGCATCAAAGCCCGAACTTATTGCGACGGCGCACTTAAATTTTGGAAAGGAAACATACACATACATAAAGAATTATATGTATATTATTATATACTTGGTGCTTTCAAGAGTATAAATGCAAAAGAGAGCATAGTGACTAATACGATCATACCAACACAATTTGTGTGTTTTATTTACTTTCTTCTTTGCTCTGAAAAATCGAAAAAAGAGCCAAAAAGATATAAAGTTGGGTGGAGGCGGAAATAGCGAAATGGATTCATCTTCTCAATATACCAACCATTGCACATCTACAAATGTATGTAGGCGAGTGGGTGGCTAGTTCATATATAAATGTACATATACATATGCCTGTATGTATGCATGGATGAAAAATGGTGTATATTGCTGTTGTTGTTATTTTTTTCTTGTATTTTGTATTTTCATTGGATTTCTTTGGTTGTGAGACTGACCTCTTTGGTGAGTGGTAACTTGACTCCTCTGAACGTGATGTTCAGTGCGGCTGATCCTTTGTTGCTGATGCATTTCTTGATGAGTTTGCATGCTGGTTTGTTGAGTTTGCTGCATGAATTGTTGCTGCTGCTGCTGCGTTTGTTGCAGCTGTTGCTGATTCGAGGGATTTTGCCGTTGCATTTTAGATCGTTATATAACACTATAGCGCATTTAAAATGTGAACAAAACAAAAATCACTTTCTCGCAACACGCAGCTATTAGTGGTGTTGGGCGTGTTGTTGTAGTACTGCACTTGTAGTATTTGTTTTTCGTATTGATGTTTGTTGTTATTTTTTGATGGCTGCTGCGGCAGTGTAGCTTTTCTTTATTTTTGAATTCTGTTACGGTCTTTCTTAATTTCTTTGTTGTTGTTTGTTTAATTTTTTTATTATTTTATTTGCACAAAATAAATGACCGTATGTTTGCTACACTATTTCCTTTTTTAATTTTTCTTTAATTTGCTTCGTTTAAAAGTGCTAAAAAATTAACAATAAAAAATTAATGTAAAAAGGGCAAACAATTTTTATTATTATTAGAATTAACAATTAAAATAATAACAAAATATTATTGTTTATTTCTTATTGAATGCTCTTTTTACAGAAACTTCTAGATTTAACAAAATTATCCACAAATGTCACTGTTTAAATTTTACTTTTTTAATTGTCACAAAGTGTGGATGATCATCACCCCAGAATTTTTAAGTGTTTTCTTTTTTTAAGTTTTTATAACTTTATATTTTTCACATAATTTCCATTTCTTTATTTCCTTTCTTCAAACATTTTCTTTCTCTATTCGTTGTCTATTTTTAAACAAAATACTTTAAAATGTTGTCCCCTTCCTTTGCTTGGGTCTTAGTTTTTGCCATTCGCTGTCTCTTTTCAATGGGGAGGAACAAATTTTTATGGCACATGAGGAGGTAGAGGTAGAGTCATACACACTCGCTAGGATGGTGTCTTCTTGATTTTCAAAATCTATTTTTAATTTATTTAAAAAATTTTTATTTTTTTCTTCATTGGATATTGTGCACGTTATATTTGGATGATTGTGATCATCATCATCGGTAGCATTATTTTAGATTTTCTTTTTGTCATATTATATTAAAATTTTGAAATTTTGTTTTATGATTAACACTTGTGAATCATGATTTTATTTTCATCAGATTTTGTCATTTCAGCTACATATATACAACATAATATGTACACATTTGTGGGTTTTATTTGTACAAATTTATCACTTTCAATTCAGGGTCTGTATTATCGTCGTTAAGTCTAGCCTAATCCTGGTTTAGCTTTAACTTAACGCAGATAATATTGCCTCGGTTTTAAGTGTTTCATGGGTGTTTTAAAGTTTTGTTTTTTATTTCTCAAAGAAATCCTTAAGTTTTTTTTTTTGTTTAACGTACAACTCCGAAATCTACCGTTAACCGCAAAACCGTTACCGTTTCTTTTTGATATTTTTATTTCAGGATTTCTTTAAGATTTCATTTTTTCAAATTTTCTCTTCCATTCGTACATATATCACAAATCTTTTTTTAGATTTTCAGCGACATGAAAAACGTTCTGTTCAGTTCTCATCGGTTGTTACGAAACAATTTTTCTATGAATTTTTTCCGTTGAAATTTCCTTACTTTTTGGTTATCCTTTTTATACTTGAAATCGTTTTCACTAAAAAAATTTTAACTTCGTTTTGTAATTTAAAAAAAAAAACTCTATGTAAACTTCTTTTTTCTTGCTTTAAATATATATCGCTATATATATTCTTTTTAATTCTATATATATGTATTTTGTTCTTTTTTCTACTTTGAATTGGTTCAAGTCATAATCCCCGAGACTGAAACCAAGACGTCGATCGTTTTTGAGGTGCGAGCGAAGAATGCCACAAAAATGTCTAACCAATCTTCATATAGCTCAGCATAGAGATTCGTTTGATACTTCGTGTCCGCTATGCCACTGAGAGCAGCAGGTTCGTATGTCTTCGTATAGTCGCTCGTTAGGATATTTTTGAAAATTTCATCTCATCGCTGAGGAGGGAAAATGGTAGTTTGGTGTGTGTAGGGAAAATGTTGCTCATCGCTATTAGGCGAAAAATATTTTGTAGTTGTTGGCGGGAGGGGAGAAAGAAAGTGGCATAGTGGGAAATGGTGGAAAATTTTCAAAGAAAATTATAATTTTATAATTTTTTTAAATAGGTAAATATATTATTATACATATGGATTTTAACTTCTGTCGATTTTGTTAAAAGCTAAAGGATGCTTGAAATACTTTATTAAAAAACATTTCATATGAACATACATCACCACTTTTTCATTCAACATGTATTGATCAATTGATCACTATTGTTATTTGTTTTTAATGGTAATATTCAAAATATTCGAATTAGTCTGAAATTACTTCAGTTTTCTTGAAGATAGTACGGCTCCACCTGTAGCGTAGTTAAACATGGCTGAAATACCCAGCAAATGTAAGCCAACATTTCGGAGAAGTGTTAAACCAAACGCACCGAGATTCTGTACAAAAAATACTGTTTTCGAAAATTACCAAAATTTTTACTTGAGGTAAGCTATTTAGAAGTACTCAAAAATGGTAAGGAAATTCAGCGATTTTTTGGGATCATATTATTTAAATTTATTGAATTGACTATTAAAATGTGCTTTAAACTTTTTAAGCCTATTTGCGTTGTAGTTTTATAAAGATTCGGATATTTTCGCCCATTGATGCTGTTTAGGATTTATTATCCTCAATGTACCCTGTCTTTATCCTAAAGTAATCTAATTATAAAAATGGTTAAGTCGAATTCTCCCACTTATTGAGATTCATATGTTTTAGTTTTTCATGGTTGATAGACCGTTGAACCTCACCTCACTATTATAAAACACTGTAAAAACAATAGGCCTCCGAAATTCGCCTATAAACATATAGCATTTTGGAATACGGGACATTCCTGAACATTTTCTGAAAATTGCATGGAATTATGTTCAGTAGTCTTGGAAAAAATAATGTATTGAAAAGAGTGCGCGTGGTCACCATATTTAAAAAAAGTGGGCATGGTCGGGAATTATGGCTCAAAATATGTTCCTAGGGTACACACAACCCCAGCCTTCTCCGAAATTCATAGAATATAGATAACAACGGCAAACATTGCTGCAAATTCGATGTAAATCGGTTCAGTAGCATTGGAGATATTACACATTTAAAAAAAAGACAGGCGTGGTCGGGTCGTTAGGCCCCAAAGAAGTACCTAGATTTTAGATTAATTCCTAAATTTTTAAACCGATACATGCATAATTTTTGCAAATGTAGCGTTTTTTAAATATATCGCATAAAGGAGGTACACCGCCCCTTCTGGAATTCAATTAAATATGTAGCCGATTTTCGGGGACCATCCCTGTACATTCGCTAACAATTTCAAATTTGAAAATTGAAAATAAATTGGGCGTGGAAAAATTTTCTTTCCATAAAAACTTAAGTTGGGTTATGACGGCATTTAATTTTTATTCATAAAGATATGGCGTTTTTTAAATATGGTAAAGGGAAGTACCCCGCCCCTTCGAAATTCAAGAAAATATGCATCCTACTTTCACCGGGGGCCATCCCTGTAATTTGTAATTGTTCCACAAACCTCACGACTTTAAGTATTTTCAAGTTTTTAGTCTCAATATCCCATCGAAGTGGCTGAAATTAGGTATTTAGTTCTCGTTGGGGGTATACAACTTTCACCAGTAATTTGTGGGTATAGATCTTCCTATAGCCCCCATAGAACTGCAACCACGGTGGGAAGAAAAAATTTTCATATTTATTTCACCACGAACTGGGTGGAGGAAATAAAAATGTCGGTCCGACTTAACACCGTTCTTACTTATTTGCCACTTAAAATCGACAAATACGGAGTTACTCTTTGGCTACAACACTACTATCACTAACGTTTTTTTCTCTTCTATCTACTTCCAGCAAATTAATCGATCTACGATACTGCTACAGTCGTGCAATCTACTCTTCTTCATCTCCAACTCAACGAACAATGACCGCAAACCTCATCATCATCTCCACTTCATATCCTTTTTCATCGTCAGCTTATTGAGCAATAACTCATAACACTCTGTCATCATCTTTACTTCATCAACCTCATCATCATCATCTTACCACACCACATTTAACCTACCCAGGATGTACACAATGAACCAACGGTCTCTAAGTGAATCAGTCACCTATATTACACAGTACAACAAAATTGTTTTTTTTTACAGTGTTTTATTTAACTTGCTTTGGTGTGTGTTTAGTTCAAATCTGGTAACTCATTTTGAACACGGTTGCAGTTGACCACTCGAACTAAAACTTTGCACACTTTTCAGATTAGGATGACAATACACGAATATGAAATCAAAACCAATATTGGTCCATTTTTACACTGTTTTACAGTGTTTTATCTAATTTGCTTTTCAAATCTGGTAACTAAATTTTCACACAGTTGCAGTTGACCAATCGAACTAAAAATTTGCACACATTTCAGATTTGGATGACAATACATGAATATGAAGTCAAAACCAATATTGGTTCATTCATACAGTGTTTTTACGGTGTCTAACTTAACCCCCTTTTCAAATTTGGTAACTGATTTTTAAAACGGTTGCAGTTGACCAATCGAAGTAAAACTTTGCACACTTTTCAGATTTAGATGACAATACGTGAATATGAAACCAAAATCAATATGGGTCCATTTTTTCCTATAGCCTCCATATAACGGTACCATCCGATTTCCGGTATGTTGCTTTTCAAATCTGCTAACTCATTTTACACACAGTTGCAGTTGACCAATCGAACTAAAACTTTGCAAACTTTTCAGATTTGGATGACAATACATGAATATGAAATCGAAATCAATATTGGTCCATTCTTAAGCATAGTACACACGGTCCAACAAAACTGACAGTCATCGAGGTCTATTTCGTTAATATCAAAGTCTAGCTGAATAATTACTTTCCTAATCACTAAATTATACCTTAAATGTTGTATTTCAATCATTTTCAGCTAACAAAAAGTTTTTATTTGCCAGAAAATTGCCGTAAAAGTACGTTGACTGTCAGTTTTGTTGGTCCGTGTGTACTATGCTTTACAGTGTTTTTGCGCTGTCTAACCTAAACCCCTTTTCAAATCTGGTAACTGATTTTTAACACGGTTGCAGTTGACCAATCGAACTAAAACTATGCACATTTTTCAGATTTAGATGACAATACATGAATATGAAACCAAAACCAATATGGGTCCATTTTTTCCAATAGCCCCCATATAACGGTAATATCCGAATTCTGGTATTTTGAGGATTTTGTCTTCATTTTTAGCCCGAATTTGCTGTAGCTTAGCATTTGAAGTTCTCAATGGTCCAGGAACTTCCCCGTTAAAAATTGTGGACGTAGGTCAAGGTTTAGTATAGCCTCCATATAACGGTACCACCCATTTCAAGCATTTTAATCTACATTTTCTGCTCAAATGGACTGTAATTTGGCATTTGGGGTCCTCAGTGGTAAAAAAAAATATTTACTAAAAATTTAAAAATAAAAAATAATTAAAAAAATTAATTTACAGTGTTTTATTTATAATTACACTAAAATCTAAATTATTATTAATTTTAATTAGGAGTCTAAAACTTTAACAAATAATTTCTACCTATAATATCTAATTTTGTAGCATAATTTTCTTAACGAAGTATTTTACTTAGATATCTAGTGTGTTCTGGAACTTATAGCGAAATTTTGTGTAGAATATTTCTTCTCTTAACACATTTCGTCTAAAACAAAATTTCATGTTACTTTCATGCATCAACTCGAAAAAAGAACAAAACAAATGTATTCAAAAATATTTGGGTGTTTTATTGGCAAACTTGATGCATATATTTTCTTAATATATATTGTACATACATATTTCATTTATTTGGCGACTTATATTGAAATTCGATGGAGAATATTTTTGTCTTTGACGTCTTCTATCTGGAATGAAGTTTTGTGGGACAAAACTTAATAAACTCAGATAAAGTACAACATTAACCCTAAATCGTGATTTTAGTTTTGGCAGATTCCTGGCGTTTAGGTACGATTAAGAGTTTTGGTGTATTCGGAGACCTATAGTAAAATTTTATGACAAATAATTTTGTAGAATATTTTGATCTAATACGATAACATTTTAAATGAGTTTTTAAACATTTTTGAAAAAAGGGACCAAAAATGCCCCTTTAGTGACTCGCATGAGGGTTAATTTTTCATAAAAGGATACCCCGCATTGTTGTCAGTAATATTGCCAAAGACACTTAATATCTAAAATGCAAGAATTCCAAGGAATCTCATGTCGAATATTTTAAAACCTGTAGAAATAGGCAAAAACTTGCCACGTCTATTTATGTTATGTTATGTATTTTTGTAATCAAAGTATTTTATTTTTGAATCATTGGAGAGGATGAATCTCAGTGAGAAGTTGTCCTTCTTGCGACAGGAGTTGTAGATTTCTTGCATAACTTTGATCGCACGCTGACATCACTGATTCATATTTTTTCCAGGGGGTTTTTAAGCACAAGCCCTAATCACAGATTTACCATTGCTGAAGGCTGCTCATCAAATCCTGCACAGTAGACTCTTTTATGATAAAGCGAAAGTTGTTTCTATGTTTTTCTTGAACTCTCAGGTAATACTGGCGCCAAATCATACAGTTCACAAGACAAAGCGTTAAACTAGTCGGAACGGGCGTAGCTTTGAGAGACACGGTTAGCTTCATATCACTTAGCTTCACTTTTCGGACTTCGAGAACTTTCTAATCCCTCGGGTTTTGATTGAGAAAATACCCACACTACATTCGTAATAAATCCCTGAATTATGGATGTAAATTATATGATTATATTCATATCACTTATTCAAGTTATTCACCTAAAATCGAGGAAATTGTATACACTGTGCACATTGTCGCCTCCTTAACTATATTCCTTATTATATTCTCTCATTTTGCGGCTCTCACATGGTGAAAATGCTCTCCTTTTGAGAAACCCACACGATTCACGATTCATGAATTTTATGTATAATTGTGTGTGTATGTTGGGTGCCTCAGTTCTTCTTCGCTCGAATATCGGCACAGCTCTGAGTTGGAAAACTAAAAATAAATGTTGATTTATTTTTGACACGTATTTTTCAGCATTGCAAAGATTTTAGTAAACGAAAATATTTTTCGTGAAAACAAAAAAATCGAAATATTATTAAAATGCAACAGTGGAGCCTATAGAAAGACAACTAACTCTTTTAGAGAGGAAAGAAGAAACGATTCGAAAGGCATATACATTTCGAAATTATAAATTTTAGCTCCAGCATGAATTTATCGGATACCATCGTAGTTTTAGGAATTCCGGAATTCCTATCCAAGAAATCTTAACACAAATATTTCTAAAGTGTAGAAAAGGCGGAAACTGTATATGGGGAATTCTGAGTCAAATCCGACACTCTTGCAAAAAGTGGTTTTTGATTTCCTTTATTTTTGGCTGTGTGAATACAGCTCCTTAGCAAAAAATTTTAACATGGTTTAATTAGAAAGGTTAGCTAAAGTTTTCTATCAGTATAAATTTTTCCTAAAACTTCAAAACAATATACACAATCTGTGTATGTCTGTGTACTGATTGAAAAATGTGCCAAACAGTTTTAAAAACAATAGAATTCAATGATTTTTACCATCACCAAAATCAATAGCCTTCTTCCTCTCTGGGACGATCTGTGGTTACAATAAAATGAAAAATGGGATGTAGTAGCGGCTATTGCGATATCTCCTTTGTTTGACCACCTACGCACACCGAATTTGCATCATTGTAAAGGTGAGGTTTTCAACTATTATTGTCAGCCTGTGCTCTTGGAAGGTCACCAGTCAAAGCTGTGATATTCGTCATTACGATTGAAATACCAAAAATGAAAACTTGTTTTGGATTAGCGACTACTGCGATATCTCCGTTGTTTGACCACCTACTCTTAATAGAAGCGGAGATATTCGCATAAGAATAAAACCTTGACTTTTTCCCACATAAGTTGTTTGCCCGGCCCCTGAACATCATACGACCAACAGCAAAATCAATAGGCTTCTTCCCCTGCAGGGAACAATGGCAATGCGATCAAAATAGGTCTACGACCATTATTTCAGTCACACATTCCAAATTTCATCAAAATCGGACAAAAATAGCGTGATTGGTGCAGCAAATATATCCAAATCTGAACCGATTTTGATTTAATCTGGCACCTTTATTTCAAGGCCAACTCAGTCACACATTCAAATTTGATCAAAATCTGACGTAAATAGCGTGATTGGTGCAGCAAATACGTGAAAAAGGCCGAACATATATTTAGGAGCTATATCCAAATCTGAACCGATTTGGCACATTTATTTCTAGACCGAATTCAGTCACGGATTCCAAATTTCATCAAAATCGTGTTTTGTTGCAGCAAATACGCGAAAGTGACCGAAAATACATATATATGGGAGCTACATCCAAATCTGATCCGATTTTCACAAAAATGGCTAAAAAATGATTTTGAGCTGAATCGTACAATAATAGCGACCTGTACGTTGCGAACGGACGGACGGACGGACGGACATGGATAAATCGACTCAGAAAGTGATTCTATTTATATGCCTAGAAGGAACTACGAGTATTTGACTCAATATGTATTGTCGGATGGTTGACGTAGGGGATGGAAGATACCAAGGAACGGTCCTGACAGGCTTTAACATGGCAAAGCCCAGGATTTATCTTGGTCCCTCTTTCATCTCAAGTGGACGTGGTGTCACCTGGGGAACTGCCTTTAACACCCGTTAAAGGTAGTGAGCTAACATGTGCCGCGCGTTCACCCATAAGAACGTTAAAAACTTGGGTTTGGGCATCGGGTTAGTAACCCTCCCCTAGAAAAAACAGCCTACTATGAAAAAAAAAACGAAAGAAAAGAAAAACAAATCCCTCAAAAGTTGACGACCCCCGCAAACGTTTTAAGGACCATGATCTGCGAATCTGCACCTGGAATGTTCGCACTCTTTATAGATAAGGCGCAGTTTACGCATTGGCAGATGTACTAGAAAAGTAAAAGGCCGACATTACTGCCATACAGGAAATACGGAACGGGAAAGGCGTCACAACAACACCTAAATTAATGCGGTTTCGACCGCAAGGTAATTTTGACTCAACCTTTAGCGTTAACATCTGTGGTAACATTATAGAAGAGGTACATGATATAAAATATCTGGGCTTAGTTTTGCAATCGAATCTTTCATGGGATAAACATATAAACCAGTTGAAAACAAAAATTTCACCAGCTCTTGGCATACTATACAAATTTAAATATAAATTTGATTACAACACCAAATATCTAATTTACCAGACTTTAGTACAGAGTCATCTCAATTATTTAGCAGTGGTATATGCATACAAAAAAACCTCAAATCTTATGTCTCTGCAGCGTCTACAAAACAGAGCTCTGAAGCTTGTAGCAGATTTGCCTATACTTCACTCAACACAACGTCTTTTTGAAGAAACTTTTAAATCTGCCTTACCTGTTTATGGTCTCTATAAATATCAGCTTTTGATGTATGTATTTAAATGCTTATATAAAATTGGGCATCATACAATTGAATTTACGCGGAATCAAAATACATTTAATACTCGGAACAATTTACAACTTCGTGTCGCCTTATGTCGTACCGAGACTACCAAGCAACGAGTAGAATATTCCGGTAGTCATGAGTTTAATCTTTTACCACAGCATTTAAAAATGTGTCATAATCTTTCTTCTTTTAAAAACAACTTAAAGCAATTTTTATTATTACATATTGAAAATTTTATTTCATAATATTTCGTGTGAATAAATGCTTCTGATGAAAATGTCATTAAATACAATATAAAACATATTAATGTATACAAATAAACATGTTTTTTTTTTTTGCCAACTAGCCTCTACATGCCAATTGGCGCTGAGGCATTATGCATAAGTTGAATGTATATATTTTTTATAACGTAAATAAAAAAAAAAAAAAAAAAAGGCGACGCACTGTATTATAGCTGCCATGACACAAAGCATGAGTTTGGTTGCTCTCCAGCTTCACCCCAGTGAATGAAAGACTCGCTACAATTCGATTAAAAGCAACATTTTTCAACATCAGCTTTATTTGCGCTCATGCTCCCACTGAAGACAAGGACGAACAGACCAAAGATATATTTTACGAGCGCTTAGAAGAAACTTATGACCGTTGCCCTGCCCATGACATTAAAATTATACTAGGCGTTTTTAATTCATTGTCCACAATGAAACATCTGACAATGGTATAAGGCTGATAGACTTTGCAGCTGCAAGAAGCATGGTAGTTAGCAGTACCAGATTTAAGCATCTCGATGTTCATAAGGGCACCTGTCTGTCTCCAGATCAATGAACAGGAAATCAAATTGATCACGTTGTGATAGATGGAAGACATGCATCAAGCGTGTTGAATGTACGATCTTTCCGAGGTGCAAACATAGACACGGACCACTACCTTGTTGCAGCAAAGGTACGTACTAGATTAAACGTAGCAAACAAAGTGCGAACAGACACAACATGGAAGTTGGACATCGGTAAGCTGCAATCACAACAGATAGCCACAGCATATTCCACTCAACTGGCCCAACTGCTTAATCAAACCACTCCTCGTCCCGATAACATATCAGGACAATGGCAAAACATTGCCCACTCATTCAAACAGCCGCAAAATCAGTACTTGGCTAACAGAAACCTCCACCAAGGAATCCATGGTATGACCAGGAGTGTCGTGCTGCTACCGAAGAGAAAAATGCGACATATAGGGCTACTTTACAGTCAGTAGCAACGCGTATGCACGAGGTATCGGTAGAGAAAGAGAGAGGAGAAACGTCTTTTCCGCAGGAAAAAGAGAGAGATAGAAAAGCGGGAGTGTGAACAAATCGAGATGTACAGGAGACAGAATGAAGTGCGAAAATTCTACAAAAGAGTGAAACATCAAACTGATGGATTTGGAATTGGCACATCCTCCTGTAGAGACCAGAAAGATAATCTGGTAACTGATACAGATAATGTGCTAAGGATATGGAAAGAGCATTTTTCCAAACTGTTGGCATCCAATAGAAGCGAAGTCGACGAAGATACCACAGATCCAATCCAAGACTATGGTATTGAATGTATACCACCCGACCAAGATGAAGTAAAGACAGCAATAACCCGGCTGAAGAATAATAAGGCAGCCGAGCTGTTTAAAACTGGAGGCGACACGCTGATAAGGTGTATGCATCAGCTAGTTAGCTCCATCTAGCAGGAAGAACGCGTACCCGACGATTGGAATCTGAGCATCCTGTGTCCCGTCCCACAATATATTATCAGGGATATTGTGCGAACGACTAAAGCCCATGGTCAACGAAATAATTGGCAAGTCCACCATTGACCAGATATTTACCCTGCGGCAAATCCTGGAGAAGACCCAAGAGATGCAGATCGACACCTACCACCTTTTTGTCGATTATAAAGCAGCCTTCGACAGCCCGCTACGTTAAAATGTATTCCAACCCATGTCTGAATTCGGCTTTGTAAAATGACTCTAACTGAAACAAGATCTTCAGTTAAAATAGGAAAGAACCTCTCCGAAGAGTTTTGGACCAAAAGAGGTTTCAATCAAGGAGACAGCCTTTCGTGTGATCTTTTCAACATCCTGCTAGAAAAGGTTATACGAGAGGCAAACGTCAAAAGAAGTGGCACAATCTACACCAATAGCCACATGTTACTTGCTTATGCTGATGATATAGACATCATGGGACGATCAGTAAAAAAGTAACCGACACCTTTATGAAGGACGAAGCAGAATCTGCTAAAGTGGGCGAGAAGACTAAATTGATGGTGTCGACGCGCAATGCGTCCATAGAGATCGCACCAATTATTGAAGTGGGTTCCTATAATTTTGAGGTAGTAAAAGACTTTGTATACCTCGGCACCGCCGTAAACACAACAAACGACATCAGTTGTGAAATAAAAAGAAGAATTGTATTTGGCTTAAGTAAGCACTTCAAAAACAAAGCCACAACTCGTCAAACAAAAATAACGCTTTACAGAACACTGATACTACCCGTGGTTACTTGCGCAAGCAGATAAGGCGGCGCTTGGCGTGTTTGAGAGAAAAATTCTTCGATAGATCTACGGGCCAATCTGCGTTGACGGTGAATATCGACGTCGTATGAACCACGAGCTGTATCTGCTTTACAACGACACCTGTTTAGATAAACGCATCGAGATGCAACGATTTCGTTGGCTAGGCCATATCAAAAGAATGAGCGATGATGAACCCGCTAAAAAGGCGTATAAATTCGGGCCACATGGCGGAAAACGCAGATTCAAGAGAAATTGAATGACACTTGTAAATTTTAAACGCAAAAAATAGGTTTTTAAGAAAATTCACGCATCAAACTTTGTCCTTTAGACTCCAATTACTAGGATACTGTAAGGAGCACACTCATGAGATATACATTAAACAACGTAAAATCACGAGTTCTATAATCCTATTATGAGTTTGGAATATTATCTTTTTGTGCATCCGGAATATTAAAAAAATCAAAAAACCCCGAAATTCCGGCTTCAAAATGTCAGCATTAATTTTAGTTGGATGCAGTGGATATATCGGAAAATCATACACTTGTATCATGTTGCTGAGTTGAGTATTCTGTGATTCTTTTTTTAGGCATAGGTCTATAAAATGTAAGATTAAGCCAAAAATCGGAAGAGATCATAAATAACTTATTGGCTTCAACCCATTTTTACCCATTTTTCTACATTGATGCCAACACAGCTTCCACGAAAATTAATTTTATTGGTCGACATTATGGGATCCCTCGTAAAACGCTTCATTTTTAAAGAATTTCAGTTATACTATATAGAATATGTTAACATCGATTGTAAAACATTTTTGGTTTTTACCATATGTTCATGACATCTAATTCGCTCCTAAAATTTAGTTAAAAACCTTAAAATACCTGATATAGTCCATTTTCGAATTTGACCTGCTTGTAGACAAAATTCTGTAATTGGGGTTTCGAACATGAAAATCGATTTCTGAACCATTTTGCGGCTGGGATGGAAATCTATTTATATTCTATTCTATTTCATGAACATGCTGGTTGTGTCGTTCCTGAACTAACTAGTTCAATGAACCATATCGAATTTTTTTGCTCATCTAGTTCATTATTCGAACTTCTTTCTTTCATTCTATTTATAGCTGGTAATATTTATATAAAAATTATAATATTTAGATTTTCATTTATTTGCTGTTTGTTGCTTTTGAGAAAAGGGACTACATCGATCCCTCCCGTGAATAAGATTGCCCGAAATTAACAATAAATGTGGTCTTCTCCATCTCTATTCTTATATATGAAGTTTCCACTGTTTCCTTTTCTTGTTTTCTTCATCCGTACACACATTTGTGATTTGGTACATTTTGTGTATTCGAAATTAATTTTTTTTTCGATATTAAAGAACATTATAAAATTAAATTCCGAAATGAAGAATGCAAAGAGAAAAACGAAGCGGGAGCGGTCAACATAACACACGAACAATCTGAAGATATGCTCTTGTTTTTCGGCCATTTTCAGCGATATGTTAATAAAGTGTGGGGGATGTTGTTCAAAGAAGAAGAAAAAACAAAAAAAAAAAAAACACCATAGAGGAAAAGCAATGATGAGCAGTGAAACATAAAATTTATAATTAAGAATCTGTTTTGTATCGACAAAGAATTAACAACTATTATAATAAGAAATGCCCTACGCTTGGCTTTTGGTAGATTTAAACATTTCTTAACGTTTTAAGTCCCTGTTGCTATTTTAAGATTCTTACTAATAAGTCATTATGATGATCACAGTAAACGTGTCACCAATAGCTAGCCAGTCATTAATTTGCATTCGGTTGTCTGATTCATTGATATGTACAAGAATACAAATATACATATGTTATTTGTTTTTTTGCATAAATAGACAAAAATAATTGGCAAGCTTTTCAATCAGCATCAGATTTTATTTTGCTCCTGATTTAGATGGCGCATTTACCTTTGTTTTAACAAAAAAATGAATCATTGCCTCGAGCATTCTATGAATTTAATGTTGTTAAACAATTTTGATCCGACTCTGCCCCCAACTGTCAACAAATCTATTTCTCTTTTTGGTCAAAGGTTCATTTAATTTCGGTTTGGTGATTCCTTTATAGATATAGTTTTTTTTTGTTATACAAATATTTTGAATTGTTTATGCCACAAGACATTGCTTAATTACTAGTAGATTAACTCTAGAATACAAGAACAACGTAAGGGACTGTGGGAAAAATTAAAAATTTCTGTTTATTCAATGGAAATCACGGTGTGCCTGAACCAACTTTAAATGAATGGAGCTTACACCTGAAAAGTTTTTGAGGATGAGAAAAATCCAAAAAACAAAAAAAAAAGAAACGCCTGAATTGGGGTCAAAGTTCACATTTTAATTTTTTTTTAGGTTTTCATGATTCTGTTTGGAAACCGCAAGTACTATCGAAATGGCATTAGAACAAATGTTGTAGCTGTAAAAATTCTCTGCAAGATTGACCTTTGCGACTTTATTCTAGGTTTTACCATTTTTGAGATACAGAAGTTGAAGAATGCACCGACTGCATCACCTTCTTATAACACGGTGCGCCTTAAATATCTTTTAATTAAAAGGTACTTACACCTGGGAAACTACAATGTTCATAGATGAGAAAAATCAAAAGAAAAAAAAGTTGTGTATTTTTAAAAACATCAATTTTGCTTAGAAACCGCAGATCCTATCGAAATGGGACTAAAGAAAATGTTATAGCGAATTTTTACAGCTGCAACATGTATTGCAAGACCCTCTCTTATTACCACGTACCACAAAGCAGCAACTGGGGACATTGAGACCTTAACCCGATGAAAGTCAGGAATCCTCATTGCTATGTACAAGGAAGCTGCTCGGGTGATGGAGTACTTAGTAAGCGCGCTTTATCTGGGGAAGTGGAGCATCCACTTTGACGGTAAACTACTTGCGAGCTTTGAATATTCAACAGTGGCCTCAAGAATAAATCTAAAGAAAATTAATTGGCAGCACTCAAATTGAAAGAGGGGAAGGACTCCAGAATGTGTTACATGAGTTCAACTTGTGTGGATCAATTGTTGTTGTTGCAGCAGCTTCTACGTGTAAGTGTATGTGTTCATTTCAATTGATTCGGCAGTGCCTCCAAATCCAAGTTCAGAAATGGTTGGGTTGGGTGGTCAGTTAAAAGGGTGCAGCGTTATATGAGGGCCGGTACCGCATGCTGGGCAGATGTCCTGCATGCCATCAATTTTAGCCCAATAAGAATTAAGACGGCTACACCAAACAGATCATAGTTGAACCAACAGGACTCTCGTTTGCTTTCGCAGCTGTTGTTCTTCAGCTGCCACCGATGGTGAATGATCTTCGAGGACGACTTTCACACTGTAGGCACTAAAGCCTCAGCGTCTGCCTGTAAAGATTGTTGATCTAGGGGTTCTCTTTTGTATCTCTGGACCTCTCTCTCCAGATCACCAAAATCCTTCCTGGCTCGCCTGGGCAGCCGAGGCCTATCCCTTTGGTTGTGATTTGGATGGTATTGCCTATAACATCCAAACAAATATTGCATCGACAACATACTGTTGTGTCGATGCACCGGCAGGATATTGGACTTTCTCATGCAAATGGTTCACAAAAAGACATTAGGTGCACTCTGGCAGATTTTGAAGTTACATTACGTATCACTTACGTTGGCAAACCACGCTAGCGCCGAATAGCTTACCGCACCCAAAGTGCTTGAAGACCTTTTTCCTGTTTTTCAACTAATCGCAGATAACTATAGCATGCTCGGTCGACTCATACATGCTATCGAATGTAACCCCCAGGACTTTGAGGTAGTTTGTGGTCAGAAAAATTAAACCGTCTACATGCACATTCAGTGCTTCATCTGCGCCGTCCATGTGGTGAACAGTGTGACTGTTTATTTAGTGGTGAATATTTTCATATTCCTCGCGTGGAAGAACTCAACAAGAACAAAGAGATAGGCGTTTAGCCTGTCAGAAATGTTACCAATGTTGGGACCAGACGCCAAGAGGTAGATGTTAAACTATTCCGGAGATATCACCCCTCCTTGTGGAACTCCCTGCTTCACTCTACGGGGTTTGGATTTCTTGTTTCTGAATTATACGTATGACTGGCGACCACACGAATAATTGGTGGCCCAGAGTTTCAGACAAGGTCGGAGGGTAGTATTCTCGATATCCTCGAAAAGCCTGGCATGGCTGACGCATTAAAAGCTTTTGTCATATCTAATGCTACTATCACTGAATACGTGGTGTTAAAGGCTGCTGTTTGTACTGCTATTGGGGAGTTTGCTAAGGAGTTTCATAATCCGACGATGATGTCAAAGACTCACTAGGAATCACGTTGGCCCAAATCAATATAATCCCTTTCGTAATACTCCATCATAAAGGTCAAGCCTGAACAGTACCCATCCACGGCACCCGACCTATGGTGGATGAGACGATGACTATCCCGGTACGGACCAAACGAATCCGGAGCAGGCATTCCGGGACATACCGCTCCCAATTTATCCGATACTTAGAACCGGCCTTCGGGGAATGGGCATCAATGGTGATGACTGTTGCTTAAACAACTAGCGGAAATACCGAAAAAAGACATACATTGTAGTTCAATTGCAGCAAATGTTCGAAGAGCATATTGAGCTGGATTGCGTGCTTCGCGTAGTCATAAGCTCCATGAATTCCTTGTGGAGGATTTGATAAGCAATTATGCTCAATTGAAAGTAGCCTTCACCAATGGTAAAACTGTGATTAAGGCGGCTGGAGAGAAGACATGAAGTTTCTCTTCCACCTCACACGTTTTTCCGTTATTTTACTGAAATGAGTGAGATCCATTTTGAAAGGTTTAAGCAGATACCAAATTTCTGCACTAATATAGACCCCATTGAAGAGGTATTGCAGGTTCTCAGATTGGCATACTACCATACCGCTCGATGTGAAGTCTTTCAAAGAGTTTGACTGCTGTAGTGACTGTTACTTGTTGTTTCGGATTCTCAATGGGTGGAAGAGCTCCACGAAGAAAATTATCAAGTTCATATTTTGGTATATTCCCAATATGAAGGCACATATTTACATCCAGATTTTTTTAAATTTCTAGCAATTTGCATGTATAAAAATTTGAATCTTGAGAGCAAATAGTGAATTTTGCAATTTTAGTTCACGTAAAATATTTCAATGTGTGGGACTAAAATATTTGAAATGGTACTGAATTGGCCGCGGGGGTACTTCGGTATTTTTAAATTGAAATTTTTTTTTTTATTTATTTTAGTTGATTTACTTACATACATACATGATAAACATATATAAGTCAATCACTCCGATTGGAGCTTCTAGCAACATCACTACAATAACAATTTATTTACAAATTTTCGACAAAACTTCTGAAACTTCTCCTGTCTTGTGCTAGGTGTCTGAGCTGTTGCCATGTGAGTCCTTTACTTCTAAATTCTTCTTCAACTGATCTCCGCCAGGTAGTTTTTGGTCGTCCCCTGTTTCTATTTCCCTGTGGGTTCCATTGAAAGCTGACTTTGGCGATGTTCGTGTCATCTTGTCTGAGAATATGGCCTATCCATTTCCATTTCTTTCGTCTTATTTCAATATCTATGGGAAGCATGTTGCACCTTTGTATGAGGTCTTGGTTGCTGATGCGCATTGGCCAGAAGATTTTGTTGACTTTTCTCAGGCATTTATTTACAAAGACCTGCAGTTTATTGGTGATTGTGCGAGTTACTTTCCAAGTTTCGCATCCGTATAGCAGAACGGATTTGACACTCGTATTGAATACACGGATTTTGGTTTGTGTAGATATTTGTGACGATTGCCAGACTCTTCCGAGAGACGCAAATGCATGACGGGCCTTATTTATTCTGCTTGTCAGATCAGCGTCTGCTCCACCATCTATGCGTATGACACTGCCCAGATAGGTAAACTCTGTGACTTCTGCTAATGGATGGTTGTTAACAATTATTGGAGTGTAGTTGTTAGTACATATTCTCATCACTTTAGTTTTGAGGAAGTTGATTTTTAAACCAACGCTTAGGCCATTTTCGTATAATCTGTTGATTTTTTCTTGCGCTCCAGCTAGCGTATGCGACATTAGGCATAAGTCGTCCGCGTAATCAAGGTCATGCAATCGTTCGTACAATTTCCATTGTATACCTGCAGGTGCTTCGGCGTTTGTTTTTGACATCACCATATCTAACACCAATAGGAAGAGAGTGGGTGACAGTACACATCCTTGTCTAACTCCGTTGTTTATGTAGAACTCTTCACTGTCAATGCCTTTGAATCTAGCTCTACATGGTGCATCGTGATAAAGCAGTTGAATAATATTAATAAGTTTTTGGGGTATTCCAGTATTGTGCAAACACTTCCATATTGAATCTCTGAGTATATTATCGAAGGCGCGTTCAAAATCCACAAATATTAGGAACAAAGGGGAGTTCCATTCTACAGATTGCTCAACTATTATTCTCAACGTGTTTATGTGGTCCACGCAAGATCGGTTACGTCTAAAACCGGCTTGTTCCTTCCTTACGCATGTTTCGATAATTGGCGATATGCGGTCGAGGATGATGAAAGACATAATTTTTTGTATCGAGTTGAGGAGTGTTATTCCCCTCCAGTTTTTACATTCACTAAGGTCACCTTTCTTCGGTATTGTGACGATCACCCCTTCCTTCCAGGATAGGGGTATGTTCTCTGAAATCCAAGCTTCACGGATTATAGGCCATATAAATCGGTCCAGAGCTGGGGTATATTTAAATATTTCTGATGGGATGTTGTCTATTCCAGAAGCTTTGTTGTTCTTCAGTTTCGTGATTGCATCTCTGACTTCATTGAGAGTAGGAGGTGAAGTTGTTATGTCCCTTCTTGGATATCTTCTTTCCAAAGTCTCATCATGGGTATTGTTTGTTTCTGTTGATGGAGATTCAAAGAATTGTTTCCATCTTTGAAGCTGCTCCTTGATTCCATTTAAAGTGATACCATTATTGTCTTTTATATTGGGGATGGACCGTAGTTTCTCCCCGCTGAGCTGTCTGATTGCCTTGTAAACAGCCCGTGTGTTCCCTCGTCTCGCAGCGTCTTCAGCCTCGGCTGCGATGTCATTCACCCATTGCCGTCTGTCTCTTCGGACTAAATTTTTCACCATTTTTTCGGCATTGTTATAATTAGTTTTAGCAGAGTTGAATTCTGCGGGCGTCTGAGCCGAATGTAAGATATTATTTAGTCTCCTCCTTTCTTCAATTGCCGCCCACGAGGCGTCACTAATCCACGGTTTAATATGGTGTTGACTGCAACCTAGGATATTTTTTGCACTTTTTCGACAAGATTCCACGATATTTTCCCAATTATTTGGTGAGTTTTGATTTAGCTGTCTGCATATGTCCTCAGAAAATGTGTTAGCTGTTTCAGGATCTTGGAGGCGGTGTATATTGTATCTTTCTTCAGTAACTTTCTTATGATACGAAGCTTTTGGTCGAAGCTTTAAGTCACCGATCAGGAGCTTGTGGTCTGTGTAAATGTCAGCTCCCCGGAAGGTTCTCACATCCATTAGGCAGCCTAGAAAACGCCTGCTAATCATAAAGTGGTCTATTTGGTTACGGGTAACATTGTCAGGCGATTGCCATGTGTATTTGTGTATGTCGCGGTGTGGGAATTTTGTGCCTCCGATGAAAAGTTGCTGAGTAGCACATAAATCAATAAGTCGTTCGCCATTGTTGTTGCGGACAGATCCAAGTCCTTGGTTGCCCATGACGAATCTCAAGTTGGTGTTATCATTACCAACTTTGGCGTTCATGTCACCTAAAACAATTTTTATATCACTCTTTCTTGATTTTGATATTTCTGAATTTAATTGCTCGTAAAATATCTGCTTTGCTTCTTCGTCTTCGTTTTCAGTGGGGGCATAACATTGAATGATGACGATGTTACGGTATTTCGTTTTAAATCTTGCTACAATCAGCCTGTCAGATATGTATTTATGTTCTAGCAAAGACTTTTTGATAGTTGGTGACATAAGAATTCCAACCCCCCGTGTATGACTTTCATCGTTGCCACAAAAAAGAAATTTGTATCCCGTATCTGTGACAAATTCTCCATGACCTTTCCATCTCACTTCAGCGAGACCTAAAATGTCCAGACGGTGAGTTTCCATTACCCGGCATACTTGTGGTAGTCGAGAAGTTTCTGCCAGAGTCCTTACATTCCATGTTCCGATTCTTGTCCTTATTCGATAGCGTATTGGTTGTGCCGTATGATTCGTTTCTCTTGTTATTTGTGTAGTTGTTTCATTAATCATTTGCTTTAAGATTTGTGGCTGATTAGGCCACAGAATCCGATCCTAGTGATGGTAGTGCCAACAGCATCTAGGCATGCATATAGAATGTCAATTGAGTTTCAGCTGCGAGCCTACTTACCTGAGACGCTCCATTAAAGCCATCAGGTTACTCAAAGGACCGCCTTCTCACATTAGCTGCCTCCAAACAGTTGTTTGAGCGACATTTCCAGGGGGTACGTGACTACAAAAGCCGGACGTAGTGAGCTGCTTGGATTGTCCGATAAAGGAATCACTTCTTACTATTCCAAGATGGATAGCATGTAGAGAGCTTTCCGCACCAAGGTGCACCTTTCAGTACCATTAAATTGAAATGGTACTGAAAAAAGTACTATTGTACTGAATTTTCCATCCCTGCTGTGAGCGTGCAAGACTTATGCAACTTCTGCCGCAAGAAGGACAACCTCTCACTGAGATTAATCCAATGACAAGGTAGATATTCAACTTACATATTTGTTTATTTGGTTTTAAAGTTTGTGTTCAATTATATATCTGCTTACAGTGATTTCAGAAAATTTCCCAAAATGCTGATACAGAAATATTTTAAAATCGAATCGAATCACGTTATCTGTAAGATTTTATCTAATCTTAAATACAAAGTCATCAAAGCGTGATACAGTAATCACCCTTATGTACAACGCGCATTTTAACATTTACGCCACGTACAATTGGCAATCTACTGTATTTTTATTTTTTTTGGTGGATATAGGAAGACGTGGACATTTACTGATAACACTGGTCAACACGACTTTTGTTTCAACCGAAGTTGTTGTCGTTTCTAAATGAAATCGGCGAGCTATTTTCAAATCTGGTCACGGTTTTTCTCCATCAGCTCTTGTTCTTGAGATATAGCTCAAAATCGGTTTTTACGAGTTTTACCCAGAATTTCGTTATTTTCGGATACAAACAAATATTTTTTTGCTGGTTTTTCGACACTAATATATTAAGAAGATGTTGTACGCTCGATACAAAACGGTCTTTGAAATAATCATGGCGAATATTTATCAAAAAATATAGAAAACATACGATGAATCTTGTAAAAATTGCATATTTTGAGTACTTTAAGCTGTAATTACGTCAGCGGGGAAGTCATAGAAGCTTCATATGGCATTCCGGATATGCTCAGGGTGTCTACTATATAGTCCTGTATTCAAATATTTCATATAAAGTTCATAGCGCCCACGATTCGCCCATAACCCAAAAATCGTTATATGAAATATTTGAATACAGGACTTACTATATAGCCCTGAGCATATCAAACATTCAACTTTTTCAATTTTGTTGAGCAGTGTAATTTTTTCTGGAACATTTTATCACCCCATGAAAGACTAAATAACAAATTTCAGTTATTCCGTTGGGATATTGGCGTCACATCTTTCACAATTACGACAATCGGGAGGTACCGTTCTATTGGAGCTTTATCGAAACGTGAACATATACCGACGAAAGTCAGTCGGAAAAGTTTACTTCCAACGTAGACTTAATTCAAATCTCAGCCATTTCGGTGGGTTGTTGTGGCCACAAACTTCAAAATACCGAAAATCGGGAGGTACCGTTCTATGGGGGCTATATGAAGGCGTGGACCTTTAAAGACACATTTCATACGGAAACTTTTATACCTCAAATGAGAATTAACTACCAAATTTCAGCAATTTCGGAGGAATATTGAGGTCACAACCTTCAAAATACCAGTAATCAGGGGGATACCGTCCTTTGGGGGCTATATGAAGGCGTGGACCCATACCAAAAAAATTCTGGAGGGAAATTTTATACCCCCAACAAAGGCTAAGTACCAAATTTCAGCCACTTCGGATGAATATTGAGGTCACAACCTTCAAAATACCGAATTTAGGGATGTACTGTTCTATGGCGGCTATAAGAAGGCGTGAAACTATACCAAAAATGTTAGAGGGAAAAATTGAATACTCCCAACAAAGACTAAATACCAAGTTTCAGCCATTTTAATGAATTATTGTTGCCATAACCTTCAAAATACCGAAAATCAGGAGGTACCGTTCTATGGGGGCTATATGAAGGCGTGGACCCACACCAACAAAATTCTAGAAGAATATGTACCAAAATTCAGCCATTTCGGTGTGATAACGAAGCTAAAACGTTCAAAATACCGAAAATTGGGTGGTACCGTTCTGTATGTCAAAACGTGGACATACAGCACATTTGCAATACCAAACTTCATACCAGTAATAGAAACTTCTATACCAAATTACAAAGCTCTATCTTAAATATTTGCGAGCTGTATCTTGATTTCAACAGACGGACGGACATGGTTATATGGACTTAGAGTTTTACACTGATCAAGAACATATATACTTTATAGGGTCTACGATGAATATTTCGATGTGTTACAAACGGAATGACAAATTTAATTATACCCTCCATATTACTCGTACGGTGGAGGTTACAATAAAACTTCGAAGATTGCTACGATAAAATACTTTTTGATGCTAAATATGTAATCAAATGGGTCTACGACAGTTCTGAATGCTTTATTTTTGTATTTTGCTTTATTTTAGAGGATTTTCAAAATATTTTTCCTAATAACATTTTAAAGGGTGACCACGACCTTTAAATTTTAGAAAATCGAAAAAAAGTTATTGGGTTATTTAAAAGTAGAAGTACCATACAATATATGGTAACATTGTCAATAATAACTGAGATATGAGCTTTGGAAGGGAAACATTTAATATGTTTTGTATGTAAGGCGGTTTTCTCGAAATGACATTTTGACATTGGTGACAACTCTAGCTTGAAAACTAATGAACCGATTGTCATACAATTTTGTGGGGGTTTCAATAACCTCAAAATCTAATCCTTCATCGATCGGCAGAGATATACGCTCAGACTGTGTGTATTGAAATACTTTTTCAAAAAAAAAAAAAAAAAAAAAAATATGTATTTAGGGGATTTCCAAAATGTTCCCATCAAAAATTCGGATCCGTTAGTCATTACGTAACCCATTACAAAGTATTGTAAACAAGCTTCTTTTCGCAATACAAGTAATCCGAAAAGTAATGGGTTACTTCTTAAAAAAATTACAAGGCAAACCTACCTACTCGTACTTTACTCCTCACTAAGTAATGAGGTGGTACAGTGTGTGTGTGTCCGACTATAAATCCTAGGGTTGTGTGTTCAACGTTTACCGTCGGCACCCTAGTTTTTTGTTAATTAAACAAGTAAAAAAGTATCAGTCGGCTAAATGAAATAACTTTTTTCAAAAAAAAAAAAAAAAATGTATGGGCGTATGAACCGACAGAAATATGGATTGGATTAAAGCTCAACAATTTGCGGGGGTATCGATAGAGAAGGTTTTTGTACCATACTAGCCTACGTAAAACATAATATCTGGCCACTAGGGAAACCTTCAGCAAAAATGTCCAAAGGATCCTCGAACAGACCCTTAACTACAAAAATATGTTGAACATTTGTATTAGTGGTACCCCAAGTATTTTACCATAGGGCCCAAATTCGAACATAAACTAAGCTTGGAAAAAAATTTCGAGATCAGAATTTTGCAGCAAAACGGTTGCTACGTTTGTGAGATATTGCGCTTGTCATTTTAGCGAATATTGTCGAACATTTGTGGGAGCGGTACCGGAAGCGGGGGACCTATAAGCACTACCTTTGAATTTCATCTAATATTCGAAGAAATATTACGATATCCAAAGTGTGGACGAACGCAATATTCGGTTCGAGCTCTACAGCCACTACATAAGATCCCATAGGATTTTTTTTACTCATTTCGGGCTATTTCTTCAAGAAGTATGGACTTGCCCCTGAAAAAAGTTCATTGTCGTAATTGAGGCAGAGAATGCAAGATGCTTAAACAAAAATCAAAGTGATTCGAGAACAGGTCTTAAAGTGAATTTATCCAAAATTTTGTGTGGGAGGTACCCGAAGGACTGAACAAAACAAATATAGTCCATATTCGAACCTGATCTATATCTGGTAAATATATTAGGATGTGTAAAGTATGGACCAAATCGGTCACTCCCATCCAGAGTTGTCGTGCGCATAATTTTTACGAACATTTTTGAACTTTTTTGGGGGAGATACCTGAAGGTGTGGACCGATATGGCTTATCTTTGAACTTAAACTAAGTTTGGACAAAATATAACGAAAGCCAAATTTTGGACCAAATCGGTTGATCCGTTCGAGAGTTATCGTGCGCACCAGCCAGACAGACAGACAGACGGACGGACATTGCTCAATCGACTCCAAATTGTCTGAAACACATTTCGTCCAAACATACTTGGGGTCTAAAACCATTATTTCGATGAGGCGCATTTTGCCCGTATGAAAGTGTGTATACCCTCGTTAGCATAAATGCTGAGGGTATAAAAATAACAGTTCGTGGTGCACATGTGCACTGCACATTTAAGTTCTTAAACAACCTTTAACATTCGTGTGCGTGGCACAGTGTGTAGTGTGTTTGGATAGAAATCAGAGGGTTCGTGGGTTCAACTCGGGCAGACAGCGAAATAAAATAAAGTAAAATATAAAAGTAAGAAGGGTGATAGATTTTTTTCACCATACTCTTCAACTTCTAGTGGCCACAGAATAACTAGTTATTCTAATGGTCATAAAATAACTAGATACTGAGGGCGACATGCCCTTGTAAAAATATGGGGTGGTTTGTGAGTAGTTACGGCTCCCAAAAATCCCTTACAAAACCCATGATTTTGAGACGACTTTTTTTTGCTGGGTTGGGCGTAAGAACCGATAAAAGTATGGATAGGATTAAAGCTCAAAAATATGCGAGGATATCGATAGATAGAGCTTTTTTATCACATTAGCCTTCGAAAAATATAATATCGCTGAAAACCCTTCGGTAAAAATGTCCAAAAGATCCTCGAACAGACCTTAACCATAAACTAAGTTTCGACAATATTTAGAGATCCAAAGTACGTACAAGTTTAGAGAATATTTTCGAACTTTTGTGGGGCCTCCCCCCGGAAGAACTGGACCTAAAAGCACCACCTTCGAATTTCATTTAATATTCGAAGAACGCAGTATTCGGTTCGAGCTCTCCAGCCACTACATATGGTGTCATAGGGGCTTTTTACAACTTTCCGGCTGTTTTCTCAAGAAGTATGGTCTTGCCCCTGAAAAAACGTTTACTGTCGTAATTGAGACAGAGAATGCAAGATGTGTCAACAAAAATCAAAGTGATTCGAGAACAGGTCTTAAAGTGAATTTATCCAAATTTTTGTGTGGGAGGTACCCAAAGGACTGAACAAAACAAATATAGTCCATATTCGACCCTGATCTATATCTGGTTAATATATTAGGATTTGTAAAGTATGGACCAAATCGCTCACTCCCATCCGGAGTTTGAACTTTTTTTGGAGGAGGTACCTGAAGGTGTGGACCGATATGGCTTATCTTCGAACTTAAACTAAGTTTGCACAAAATATTACGAAGGCCACATTTTGGACCGAATCGGCAGATCCTTTCGAGAGTTATCTTGCGCTCTAACCACTACACACGGTGTTATAAGAGTTTTTTTTGCATCTTTCAGGCTATTTTCTCAGGAAGTATGGACTTGTCCCTGATGAAACCTATACCGACGTATGGAGTACAGTACAGTTGCCACAACAAAAATCATAGCGATTCGAGAGCAGGTCCTAAACTGAACTTTTCCGAAATTTTGTGTGGAGGTACCCGAAGGAGTGGACCTGTTCAGCCCATATTGGAACATCGTCTAAGTCTGGTAGAAATATCACGATGTGCCAAGTATGGACCAAATCGGTTAATTTCTTCAAGAGTTATCGTGTGCACAAATTTGGTGGACCGATATAACTCATCTTCGAACTTAAACTAAGTTTGGACAAAATATTACGAATGCTAAATTTTGGACCGAATTGGTTGATCCGTTATCGTGCGCTCCAGCCAGCCAGGCAGACAGACGGACGGACATGGCTAAATCAACTCCAAATTGTCTGAAACACATTTCGTCCAAACATACTTGAGGTCTTAAACCATTATTTCGATGAGGCACATTTTGCCCGTATGAAAGTGTGTATGGTAAATTTCAAATTTCCTTTCCATTGAGAAAAAATTAAATTTTTTTATGAGCACATCCGCGATTTTTGGTACTTAGGTTAAGAAAAAAATTGTGGTTTCAAATATGTTCGCGTTCACAAAATTGGATGCTGCACCCAAAAGTTATAGAGGGTTTTGTTCCCTTATAAAGAAAAAAATATTTAAAAATTCCCTTTGGGTTTTAATAAGAAAATATATGTATAAATAGTTAACAAAATGTTATATCTATCCGCTGATGTTAAAATATTTCTAAATTTGTTTTTATTTTCGCGGAAAATCAACAAATAATGAAAAAATCATAGAGTAAATTTAATTTATTCTAACTCAGAGTCCATATAAATCTCAAAAGTTATTTTAAAATCTCTACAGCATCTAGACAACGGATAGAAATATGTGAGACCAAAATTATAAAGATTGGGTTCATAACATGCATATTACAGCAACAACAAAAGACAAAAACTTATTGTGGGAATATTATTTCAAAAATATATTTTTTGGTTTAATACGAAAAATTGGAGAAACATTTTTAGGAGTTATTCTACTATTTCGTTAAATTTCCATACAAAACCTGAAGTATTTTGCTAAAACTTCTTCGAGGAAAATAGTTTGTCATCGTGAAAGTATATTTGCTTAGAATGATAAGCAATAGAGTAATATTGAAATCACAACCAAGGAAAAAACACAAAAGTTAAAAGCGTGTAATTCGCGAATCCGTTTAAATCAGTTGAGGTGCATGTGCTTTTCGGATACACAGAAAAAAATATTGTAGCCATTTGATAAAGAAATTCAAAGATTCAATAAAAAATTTATCGATTTTCCGGCAACAAAAAAAATTGTCATATTGACAAAATTCGATAAAATTTTTTGATCACAAAGTAAAAACACATGTTGATAAAATAAAATTGTAATATTGATTAAAATATTTATTGATTTTTTTTTTATTTTGAACTGATAAAACATTTCACATATTGACAAAAATATTTATCAAAATATTCCACATTTTGCTTGATAAAAACAAAATATTTTCTTGATTAAGAAAATTGTTGAATGCATTTTTTTCAATCAATAAAAAAATATTCATATTTACAATTATTTTGTTGTTTTTTGTTAAATACAAACCCAAAAGCCACAAAAAAAAAATACATACACACATTTATAAATGGTGGTGTTTATTTATTTATTATTTGAAATGCCAAGAACAAAAGCAACACCAGACGCATGGGTACATAAAAAATAACAGATGAAAGATAGAAAAACGGAATGGAATAACAGAAGTACATAATTATTTAGTGCCACACATTAATTTTAATATAAGAAAACAAATACATCACTTTTAAATATAAGATACAGGGAACATCATTGAATGTTGTGGAATAAAACACATTCTTCTGCCACATTGAAAATCATCAGCGGAAAATGGGTATCTGTAATGTGAGAAATAGTACATCCATATATATTTCAAATATATAAAATGTTTTGATATTATTACCAGTATCACATGCGGTTGCTTCTTTGTCCAATAAAATATTCTTATTATCCTTTTTCATATTCGTGAATTCAATTATACAATGTATTGGGCATTTAATTTAAAGGCACCTTTACTTTAAGAAAACACACAAACATTGAATTATTTCTGCACTACCGATCCACACAGAACGACTGCTTTAAAGAGACTGCCAAAAATACCAAAAAATTTTATCTGCCTTTCTTAACCACAAACAGAACAACAAATGAGAACTCGTACCGTTTTTTTCTTTCCCTCTTCGTTTGTTAGGTTCATAAAAATCAGTAACAAACTTACATACAAGCCTTCACCCGAGCACAAATAAATAAACAAGCCAAATGCCACACAAACGCTCCATCCCTTCATGCCGCAAAAATTCCATGACCATGCTTTGGAATATACATAGCAACGATACTCACATCTCAAGAAAAAAACACAGCACATTGTTGTAGCGCTCTCTTTATGCCCTAATATTGTCGTTTCTCTCGCTCTTGAGAGCGAGAACATGCGACAAACGTTGAAAACCATTTTAACTACAGAAATTTATTAATAACCATTAACAAATTTCAATAAATTATTTGTTTGAAATCGTTTATTGATCGCTTTCTAGTAACATTTTCATGTTTGATAAAGATTTTCCCTATATATTCGTAATATTTTATCGCCATTCGACAAAAATATGGTGATAAAGCTTTTAATCAAAATTTTCATGGTGGCTTTTTTTTCTGTGTACAGGGAGTCCATGACTGTCAATATGCATGGATTTTCCCGTGTTTCATTCAACGGCCAAAGTGTGCAATCAGTTGCATCTTACTATTAAAAAAATCTTCAAGTGGGCAAAAATTACGCGATGTGCATATGATTGATTATAAGGTTCATCCGATTTCAATGGCCGCCTGTTAAAAATACGTCAATATAAATTATTTTAGACAGATCCGTCAAGAACTGCGGATGTGCCACCACATTCAATTTTGGGATAAATAGGGATATTATTCCCGAATCTTTGTAATTTGTGACACACGTTTTTGGCAAATATTATAATCGCGTATAAAGGATTACATTTTTGTAAAAATAATCAAAAAAAAAAAATATATTTTTGCAGATTTTCCTACTTTCAAGGTATCTATATCCGGCGTTTTAGTGGATGGATTCGAACCCGGAAGGGCTTATTAGATCCGGCACGTAAAAAAACTAAAATCACGCGGGCTTCAGAGGTACCTGTACGACAGTTGTAAATTTTAAAGTCAAAAAATAGGTTTTTCAGAAAATTTACGCACCAAACTTTCGCCTTTGGACTCCTATTACTAGGAAGCTGTACGGAACACACTCATGAGATATACATCGAACGACGTGGAATCGCGAGTTCTACAATCCTATAACTAGTTTGTATTATTATCTAGTTGTACCCTCTAATTATAAGAAAAATTCGAAAAACGCTGAAATCAAAACTTCAAAATTTCAGCATCGATTTTAGGGGGATGCAGTGTATATATCCAAAAGTCATACACTAGAACCATGTTGCCCAAGGGGTATTCTTTAGTTCTTTCTTTGAGCACAGGTTTGAGTTTTGCGTGGTTTGGCCAGAAATCAAGAAAGAACACAAAAAACTCGTTTACTTCAACACATTTTCCCATTTTTTTATATTACCACAAACGCAGCTTCCACGAAAATTATTTGTTATTATCCATATTATAAGATCGTGGCTAAAATACTTTAATTAATATAATTATATTCATATTTTATAAAATATATTCACAGTTCGTGACTTATTAAATGGTGAACCTCAACTTCAACGATTGTAAAACTTTTTTGAATATTACCATATACCCTCGTTAGCATAAATGCTGAGGGTATAAAAAGGGTTTCGTGGACGGTCATTTGCCACAAAACCACGTACTATTTTTCAAAAAAAAAAAAAAAAAATCAGACACTAGTTTAAGTTGTGCTCTTTCAGATGAAAAAATCCAAAAAGTTTTGGAAGTTTTCTTGGATAGAACAATCATGACAGAATCTTTTTTTGGGCTTTACAAGTGGGGTCGCCCCTTAAGAACGACCCTACCATTGAATATTTTCTATAACATTTTATTTTCAATAACAACCATGTTGTTTATTGTAAAATTGGTTTTGGTTGTAATTCATGCAACTAACTTCTATAGATATGTCTTGTATCAACCTATAGATGTAGGATGTAAATTTTGAAATATTAAAAACCAAAACATTATTTATTCATGTATATGAGAACAAAACAGCGCATAGAAGATTCGTCAGTCTTCATCATCGTCCAAACATTACGATTTGATTATTCATTTGAAAACATTTTGTGCCAAATGCATATTTCATTAATTTTTAAGCTAATTTTAACTGTCAGTTATAGAAGAAATACAAATATAGATTCTCAGGTGTATTTACGCGCAGACTTTAGCATATATGCATATATACATACATAAGCGTGTGTGTCACATTTTTGAAGAAATTAAAAAGAAATTTATTTCGGCGTAACTTGAGAAAAAATGTAAGAAAGTAATCAAAGATTTTTTTGAGATATACATTTTTATTAACAGTTCGACTTTTATTAAATATTCTTTAACGAAGAAATATAAAATGGAAGATATACTCTTAATTATACTTGTGTATGTACGTGTATATCAATAGAATTTGATATTGGTAGCGGGAAAAACTTTACATCTTTTCGGGTTCACATTTATAGACAGTCGATTTTTCGATGGACAACTAAACAAATGCAAATTATCCCAAAGGCTTTCGGTGCAGAAAGGGCAACTATGTACAAAAATACATACATATATTTTTAAAATTAGACTTGACTCCGATGAAATTATGAATTCATATTTTTTGATTTAATGACAAACAGCAATACGCAATAACAAGACATGCCTTCTTATCAATAAAAACAATATTAACACTGTGCAACATTTTTGAGCCAATCGCGTGCAAACAACTTCTGTCCAGAATTTTATGAAAGTAGAGGACCAATAGGCAAAAACCATATTTGGGTTTTGTTTTCTTAGATCGGGTTCGGTTTTTATGGCCTCATCTAAACATGGTTAAAGATCGAATTTTTAAAACAAATCGGGGCTGTATCTCTGGAACCAATACGAATCTTGTTTTGACATCTGCCGCAACCTTTTAGATAAGAGCAAGAAGAAAATATTTGGAGGAATAGTGAGCTCGAAAAACTGCATTTATTGCCTCAAATTTTGTAATATATCTAAAAATTCTATAATTTGTGTATATTTCGCAGCATATCCCCCAAAATGTTGAATTCTTCTTAGTGTTAGCTTTTGGGAAAATATTCTCTGGAATGAAATACACAACTCTTCAGAACATTATATTGTTGTAAAATGTCTCTATCGCCTGGTTTATAGCAAATTTTTCAACAACAATTTGGTAAATATTTCAATAATTCATGGAAATCCCCAGCATGGGAATAAACAGCCTGTGTGAACATTGTTTGAAATAAGTTTTGTAAAAGGTATGTTATGAAATACCCCTTAAAAACGTGGAATAACAATTTAGAGTTTCAGAATGTTCTGAAGAATTGATGGTCACACTTTTTGGAAAATTTTTAGCATGGTTACTTGTTTCAACTTCCAACAGTTTAGTTGTTACTGACCAGAAATTCAGAAATTATGTAAACTTTTCTATATTGTAACGAGTTTGATGCGCAAGATGCAGCTTTGCCTAGTTCATCTGTTTGACACATAAATTCTATTACTTTAGGGCTACAGTATTGCTGAAGACTGCAAAGCAAAATTCTTATTAGTTTCGGAGATAAAGGTCCGATCACTGGAAAAAAGGCTCATTTTAGGTCGGGTTAGATGAGGCCATAAAATATAAACCCGATCTAAGAACACAAAACCCAATTAAGGTTTTTGTACTCTCAATATGTACTTTCAGAAAATGCCCATTAGAAGTTGTTTGCATTTGCAGTGTTGCACAGTGTAATTATTATTTTCTATTTTAATGACACTCGTTGTGATATTTCCCGTCTTCATTTATGGGTTCAAAAATTCTTTTTTTACTTTCGTTACAATTGCATTAAATGTGATTTGAAAGAAGCAAAACAACAATTCACTTTCAACATTACAATCTTTAAACATTATCAACGTCATCATCCACAGATTAAATCAGGCATGAATTGTGTCGTTTTTTATTGACAACCAACCAACCCCCTTTGCGGTATTCCTTTAATGGAAGAAAATAGTGAAACTTGTTTCAATCTTACCGTTTTTAGTTTGAAAATTCCATTTGAAAATATAAACAACAAATTTATTTACTGGCATATACTTTGCAGTCAGCATTAAGTTCATGGCTGCAATGAAAATGACAATTATTTCGAATTTGATTTTCGTTTTGGTAAATTATGTCAAGTTTGTAGTGGATAGTTGAAAGGAAAAAAACGCAAATAGAAATACATTAGGGTACGTCAAACCGAAACGTGTATAACTCCTATAATGGGGAAATACTTTAAAACTGGTGACGCTATAATATGAATAAATAGAAATGGTAGATGCCGACTATATGAAAAGGATAGGAATAGGACATTGTTTTTTCCGATATATTCCTTTTTAGAACTTTATGTAAGTTTGGAAGAAATTTTACGATATGCAACGTTACGACCAAATCGGATGCTCAGTTTTTAAGTTATCGTGTTCATCAGTCATTTTAGCTACTAACGGCAGGGTTTTTAGAGCTTAGTATTGATTTGTCCCCGAAAAATGTACCGTCGTTAAAGGAACCGCGAGGAAAACACCCTGCAAAATTTTTCGAAGCGATGCAATACATGCCTTTAAACTGCTTATACATTTTGAATTTTGTGTGGTCCGATAAAGTCAATATTCCAACCTAATTAAAAAATAATATTACAACGCGCAAAGTTTGGACCAAACCGATTACCTCCTTCGATAGTTATCGTGCGCGAAATATTGAACTTTTGTAAAAGACGTACACAGAAGTGTGGACCGGTATGGACCATCATCGCACCAAATTGTATATATGTTTTTATAAGGGTGATGACTCTTTTACAGCCTCATATCCCTGTATCAGATTTTTAAGAGTTTTTATTTAAGACTAGCATAACTCGGCCCGTGTTCCTGGCCCATCGTAATGAGCATTAATGATAGCTTTTTATGGACTTTATGCTTGAAAATTCCAAAATTGGTATTTCTATTCCCATTGCCAAACCGAGAATTTATATAAAATTTATATACAGATTTTATCTGTAACCTTCCTATTTTCATACTTTGTCGATTTTTTAGTCCATTGCACACTGGTCCCAACCTGCGACAAAAATCGAAAAATCGATATCAGTAAATCTCTGCAACAATTCAGCAAATTGTCTCTAAAATATTATATTTTAATATTCCAGCACTGTTTTTGTAATTTATAACGGTATTTAACAAAACAAGACAGAAGAAGTTGACATTTACGTATGATCTCTTAAAAACTTTAAAAACAACTGTAAGGTTGTGACTTCTAACAAGGCAAGTAACTCAAAATTAAAAGAATGATGGTCTGTTTCTGTTTTAAAAAAATATTTTTCAACAAACAGAAGTTTGATAGTAGGTCGAAAGAATTTTTATTCGAATCGTCTTAGTGAAATAGGCCATAAAATATTTTTTTTTCGAAATGGAAGTTTTAGTACAAGGTTTTCTTATTATTTTTACACAAAATTTTGTATACATTATTCGCATAAAATGTGCTGGAAATGACATTTTTTATAATAATTTTTTATACCCTCAGCATTATGCTAACGAGGGTATATACACTTTCATACGGGCAAAATGTGCCTCATCGAAATAATGGTTTTAGACCCCAAGTATGTTTGGACGAAATGTGTTTCAGACAATTTGGAGTCGATTGAGCAATGTCCGTCCGTCTGTCTGTCTGGAGCGCACGGTAACTCTCGAAAGGATCAACCGATTCGGTCCAAAATTTGGCTTTCGTAATATTTCGTCTAAACTTAGTTTAAGTTCGAAGATGATCTATATCGGTCCACTCCTTCCGGTACCTCCCCCACAAAAGTTCGAAAATGTTCGGAAAATTTGTGCGCACGATAACTCTTGAAGGGAGTAACCGATTTGGTCCATACTTTGCCCATCGTAAAATGTGTACCAGACTTAGATAGTGTTTCAATATAGACTTAATCGGCCCACTCTTTCGGGTACCTCCCACACAAAATTTCGGAAAAGTTCAGTTTAGGACCATCTCTCAAATCGCTCTGATTTTTGTTTTATCAACTTGTATTCACTGCCCTCCATACGACGGTACAAGTTTCATTAGGGGCAAGTCCATGCTTGCTGAGAAAATAGCCTGAAAGTTGCAAAAAACCCCTATGACACCATGTGTGGTGGTTGGAGCGCAAGATAACTCTAGAACGGATCTGCCGATTCGGTCCAAAATTTGGCCATAGTATTATTTTGTCCTAACATAGTTTAAGTTTGAAGATAAGCCACATCGGTCTACTCCTTCAGGTACCTCCCCCCAAAAGTTCAAAAATGTTCGGAAAATTTGTTCATACGGTAACTCTTGAAGGGAGTGGCCGAATTGGTCCATACTTTACACATCCTAATATATCTACTAGATATAGATCAGTTTCAAATATGGACTATATTTGTTCACTCCATCCGGTAACTCCCACACAAAATTTCGGATAAGTTCACTTTAAGACCTGCTATCGAATCACCTTGATTTTTGTTGATGCAACTTGCATTCGCTTCCTCAATTACGATGGTAAAGGTTTTTTCAGGGGCAAGTCCTTACTTCTTGAGCAAACATCCCGAAGGGTGTAAAAACCCCCTATGGCACCATATGTAGTGGCTGGAGATCCACTTCCATAATGGTCAATGTAGATCCATTCCAAAACTTTTGATCTCTAATCCTAATGAACATTTTTGTCGGTTCAAATTCCCAAAATTTTTAAAAACCCCTAAAGACATGCGTTTTTTGGGAAAAATAGTTTTAATATATACAGGCTGAGGGTATATCTCTGTCAGCAAAGCCGACTGATACTTTTTTACATGTTATAATAATTTTTTATACCCTCAGCATTTATGATAACGAGGGTAATTACACTTTCATACGGGCAAAATGTGCCTCATCGAAATAATGGTTTTAGACCCCAAGTATGTTTGGACGAAATGTGTTTCAGACAATTTGGAGTCGATTGAGCAATGTCCGTCCGTCTGTCTGTCTGGCTGGCTGGAGCGCATGATAACTCTCGAATGGATCAACCGATTCATTCCAAAATTTGTCTTTCGTAATATTTTGTCTAAACTTAGTTTAAGTTCGAAGATGGGTTATATCGGTCCACTCCTTCCGGTACCTCCCCCACAAAAGTTCGAAAATGTTCGGAAAATTTGTACGTACGATAACTCTTAAAGGAAGTAACCGATTTGGTCCATACTTTGGAAATCGTGAAACGTCTACCAGACTTAGATGAGGTTCCAATATGGACTCAATCGGTCCACTCCTTCGGGTACCTCCCACACGAAATTTCGGATAAGTTCAGTTTAGAACCTTCTCAGGAATCGCTTTGATTTTTGCTTTATCAACTTGTATTCACTGCCCCCCAAACGACGGTACAATTTTCATCAGGCGCAAGTCCATACTTCCTGAGAAAATAGCCTGAAAGTTGCACAAAACCCCTATGACACCGTGTGAGATGGTTGGATCGCAAGATAACACCCGAACGGATCTGCCGATTCGGTCCAAAATTTGGACTTAGTAATATTTTGTCCAAACATAGTTTTAGTTCGAAGATAAGCCATATCGGTCCACTCCTTCAGGTACCTCCCCCACAAAAGTTCAAAAATGTTCAGAAAAATTGTTCGTACGGTAACTCTTGAAGGGAGTGGCCAAATTGGTCCATACTTTACACATCCTAATATATCTACCAAATATAGATCAGGTTTAAATACGGACTATATTTGTCCACTCCATCCGGTACCTCCCACACAAAATTTCGGATAAGTTCACTTTAAGACCTGCTATCGAATCACTTTGATTTTTGTTGAAGCAACTTGTATTCACTGCCTCAATTACAATGGTAAAAGTTTTTTCAGGGGCAAGTCCACACTTCATGAACAAGCAGCCCAAGGGTGTAAAAACGCCCTATGGCACCATATGTAGTGGCTGGAGATCCACTTCCATAATGGTCAATGACGATCCATTCCTTTAAGCATCTCCTCCGCAAAACTTTTGCTCTTTAATCCAAATCAACATTTTTGTCGGTTTATACGCCGAAAATTTTTAAAACCCCCTAAATACATACGTTTTTTGGGAAAAAATTGTTTTAATATAAACAGGCTGAGGGTATATCTCTGTCGGCCATGCCGACTGATACTTTTTTACTTGTGTGAGGACTATTTTTCCAAGTCTTAAAAATTGAAGTTGAGTTTTACGAACTTCGCCATCCTTCGCCACTCTCCAAATTTTTTGAAGAATGTTCGAAATAGTTTCAAGTTTACGAAAAATTTGGTTCCAGCTGCATATATTTGCATTTCCGTGTGTGACATTAAAAATACTGACGATGCCTCTGGTCGATTCAGTGAATATGCCTTATTACTGTATTCTCAGTTTTTTCTTTGTTTTGTGTTTTAATTGTTTGTTTTGGTTTTTTCTTTAACGATTTAGACATTTTTGTTTTGGGATATACTTATGAGCGTATTTTTTTACATTTCTATATTTTTGATATATGTATGATGCTACATACAATATGAAAATCAAGTAAAAATGTATTTATTATATCCTCTACCATGAAATATTCTGACCTCAAATGGAATAATTTTTTTTCCTTTTCTGTCCACGATACCAGTCGGAGACGTTTTTGAACACTAAGAACTCTAAATAGCAAATTACAACCAAGTCGAAACGAAAATGTATATAAAAACTTCAGAATAACTGAAATGGGGAGGTACCGTAATATGAGGGCTATACCGAAACCTGGAGCTAAGACCACAATTTTAGGCGCAGAAGGTTTAATCATTGAGATCTCCAAATGGCAAATTACAACGAATTCGGGCCGAAAATGTTGATAAAATTCTCAAAATACATGAAATCGGGAGGTATCGTAATATGAGGACTATACCGAAACCTGGACCTAAGTCCACCATTTTTGGCGCAGAAGGTATTTGGCCATTGGAAACCCCAAAGTACAGCCAATTAGGGCCGAAAATGTAGATAAAAGCTTCAAAATACCTGAAATAGGGTGGTACCGCTACATGTGGGCTATAGGAAAAACTGGACCCATATTTATGATTTTTTGGCTAAAGCCTTTTTTACAGATTGATCCGACGATTATAAATTTTATTGTCGCACCTTCCCATACAAGTGGGACCACTGTGCAATGATGCTGTTTAGGATTTATTATCGTCCGTGTCCCCTGTCTTTTTAGGTTTGCCGTCGGAGTAACCAAAGCGGCCTTTGCTCTCAGTTTGCAGTTTGTAGAAGTTGTTTTTTTTTACATTTACCCCTATTCTCAGAAAAAACTGTGTTTTGTGTTTTTGTATGTTCTGTAACGAATATACAAAAAACAAAATATAGTCTTTTTCTGAACAAGAACTGGGTAAATGCACAAAACGACCACGAAAACGCGACAAAATCGATTAGTTGTCAATGAGAGCCGTACCTAAAAGTGAGCGACATTTTTGCAGAACATTTCGAAGCTGAAAAACGTCATCTTGTGGTACTTTTATAGGTATCTCAAAAATAAGAGAATAAGAGAAGGTGTCAGATAAGGCTGGATTTTTGGAAATTCGAACTAGAACGGTACGAAAAGTACTAAAAGGTACTAAATATGGTACCCTTTGTATTAGGCAAACGCGAAGAGCTAGAATTCTGAAATTTGGAATGAGGTTCACTGATGGAGAGTTAAAAAGGTGTATCAAAGGGTTTTTTGAAATTCGAACTATAAGTGTAGGAAAAGTACTAAAAGTTACTAAATTTAGTACCATTTGGTATTACGTGAACGGATAGAGCTAAAATCTTGAAATTTGGAATGAAAATCAAGGTTTAGAAGATGAGTTGATATAAGGAGGTGGTTTTGGAAATGTGTACTCATGTGTACGAATAGTACTAAATGGTACTAAATTTGGTACAATTTGAATTTGGGCGAACCGATAAAGTTGAAATTCTGAAATTTGGAATTACTATTACTGTTGGAGTGTAGGTTTGAGATATAGAGGTAGTTTTCGAAATTCATACATATGGGTACGAAATGTACTAAATAGTACCAAATAAGGTACAATTTGGAGTTGGGGGAACGGATGGAGCTGGAATCCTGAAATTTAGAATTAGGATTACTGTCGGAGTGCAGGATAGAAGTATTTTGGAAATTCGTACTTTTGGGTACGAAAAGTACTAAATGGTACCAAATTTGGTACAATATGAATTTAAGTGATCGGATAGTGCTGGAATAGTGAAATTTGGAATTAAGATTACTATTGGAGTGTGGGATTGGGATACTTTTGGAAATTCGTACTTATGCAAACGAAAAGTACTAAATTTGTACTTGTGGGTACAAAAAGTACTGAGTGGTACTAAATTTTGTACAATTTTGATTTGGGTGAACGGATATAGCAGGATTTCTGGAATTTGAAATTAAGATTACTGTTGGAGTGTAGGATTGAGGTAGTTTTGGAAATTTTGGTTGTGGGTACGAAAAGTACTAAATGGTACCAAATCTTGTACAATTTGGATTTGAGTGATCAGATAGAGCAGGAATAGTGAATTTTGAAATTATGATTACTATTGGAGTGTCGGATTGGGATACTTTTGAAAATTCGTACTTATGGCTACGAAAAGTACTAAATGGTACCAAATTTGGTACAATTTGGATTTGGGTGATCGGATACATTTGGAATCCCGAAATTAAGATTACTGTTGCAGTGTTGGATAGAGGTAGGTTTGGAAATTCGGACCTATGGGAACAAAAAGTACTAAATGGTACTAAATTTGGTACAATCTGGATTACGGTGATCGGATGCAGCTGTAATCCTGAAATTTGGAATTAAGATTACTGTTGGCGTGTAGGATTGAGGTAGTTGTGGAAATTCGTACTCATGGGTACGAATAGTACTAAATAGTACCAAATTTGGTACAATTTAGATTTGGGCTAACGAATGGGGTTGGAATCCCGAGATTTGGAATAAGGAGTACTGTTGGAGTGATAATGTTTTGGAAATTTTTAATTATGAGTAGGAAAAGTACTAAAGGGTACTAAATTTGGTACAATTTGGATTTCAGTGATAGGATACATTTGGAATCGTGAAATTCTGAATTAAAAGTGCTGTTGGAGTGTTGATAGAGGTAGGTTTGGAAATTCGTACTTTGGATACGAAAAGTACTAAATGGTACCAAATTTGGTACAATTTGGATTATGGTGATCAGATGCAGCTGTAATCCTGAAATTTGGAATTAAGATTACTGTTGGCGTGTAGGATTGAGGTAGTTGTGGAAATTCGTACTCATGGGTACGAATAGTACTAAATAGTACCAAATTTGGTACAATTTGGATTTGGGTGAACGGATATAGCTAGAATCCCGAGATTTGAAATAAGGAGTACTGTTGGAGTGTAAGATTGATACAGTTTTGGAAATTTTTAGTTATGGGTAGGGTACTAAATTTGGTACAATTTTGATTTCAGGGATAGGATACACTTGGAATCGTGAAATTCGGAATTAAAAGTGATGTTGGAGTGTTGATAGAGGTAGGTTTGGAAATTCGTACTTTGGATACGAATAGTACTAAATGGTACCAAATTTGGATTTGAGTTATCGGATGTATTTGGAATCCTGAAATTCGGAATTAAGCTTATTGTTTGAACATAGCACTGAGGTAGTTTTGAAAATTTGTACTTATGGGTACGAAATGGTACCAAATATGGTACAATTTAGATTTGGGCTAACGAATGTGGTTGTAATCCCGAGATTTGGAATAAGGAGTACTGTTGGAGTGTAGGATTGATAAAGTTTTCGAATTTTTTAGTTATGGGTTGGGAAAGTACTAAATGGTACTAAATTTGGTACAATTTGGATTTCAGTGATAGGATACATTTGGAATCGTGAAATTCAGAATTAAAATTGATGTTGGAGTGCTGATAGAGGTAGGTTTAGAAATCCGTACTCTGGATACGAATAGTACTAAATGGTAACAAATTTGGATTTGAGTGATCGGATATATCTGGAATCCTGAAATTCGGAATTAAGCTTATTGTTTGAACTTAGCACTGAGGTAGTTTTGAAAATTTGTACTAATGGGTACGAAAGGTACTAAATTTGGTACAATTTGGATTTCGGTGATCTGATGCAGCTGCAATCCTCAAATTTGGAATTAAAATACTTCAACAGATAGGATTGAGGTAGTTTTGGAAATTTTTGGTTATGGGTGCGATAAGTACTAAATGGTACCAAATTTGGTACAATTTGGATTTGAGCGAACGGCTAGAGCTGTAATCTTGAAATTTGGAATAGAGATTACTGTTGGAGTTTGTTTTGGAAATTCGTACTTATGTTTACAAAAAGTACTGAATTTGGTACAATTAGGACTTGGAAGTCTTAGGGGTACGAAGATGGGTCAATGCATGGTACAATTTTGTATTGGACTAACGAATAGACCTGGATTCGTGAGATTTAGAATTAAGATTACTGTTGTTATTTGGTAATAAAGTTAGATTTAGGAAATATGTACCATAAATATACGAATTGTACTATATGGTACAAGATTTGGTATCATTTGTTATTGTGTAAAGATAATTTTGAAATATTAGTAGCTGGCTCTTGATGTGTAGGGGTGAGGAAAATCGGACTTACGTGGTACGAATAGTACTTACATGAAAATAAATATCAATTAAAATAGGTATTAGTACAAAAATTTTTCTATGTTCACCGTTCTATATTATATATTTTTTATTTGTTTTGTATATCCTTTCCGCATACGAAGTAGCGGGTACTTTGCTAGTATACTCACTAAGGCCTTTCTACCCCAACCTCAACCTTCGACCAAAAGAAAATAAGTATGTAAACGCAATACTTCGGACGTCTGTGAGTTTTTCGTTCAACTTCTCAGGACGTATGGAAAAACAAGTGAACAAAGGCTATAGTCGGGATGGCGCCGTGTATGTGATACCGTACACCAATACCACTGTGCTTGAGCTTTTCATTGTTTAACATTTCTTTTAGTGAGCTACTAAAGTTTTCACCCATCCTGGTTTTTATACCAAATCGGATCGGACATCGGATTTTGCATATTTTTCGAAAATTAAAATAAGAAAATTCTAATAAACCACATTTAAAACCATTTTATTATATTTTAAAACTATTAAAATATTTCTATTCGAAATTTCGAAAATATGCAAAATCCGATGTCTACAATTGACTTAGCCCTGAACCAAAATAATAAATATTGTTGTATTTGACTTCTTCCTCACTGGGACCCCCATTAAGTACCAAAATGTCGTTACGATCCAGTCAAAATTGCAACCTGTAGCGTCATTACAAACAAACAAGTAAAAAAGTACCAGTCGGCTTTGCCGACAGAGATATACCCTCAGCCTGTGTGGATTGAAATACTTTTTTCCCAAAAAAACGTATGTATTAAGGGGAGTTTTCAAAATTTTGGGCGTATGCGCCGACAAAAGTATGAATAGGATAAAGCTCAAACATTTGCAGGGAAATCGATAGATAGGGCTTTTTTATCGCACTAGCCTACGAAAAACATAATATCGCTGTAAACAGGGCCACTGGGAAAACCTTCGGTAAAAATGTCCAAAGGATCCTCGAACCACACAAAAATGTTGAACATTTGAGTGGGTGGTACCACAAGGATTGAACAGATATGTCCCAAATTTGAACATAAACTAAGTTTCGACAATTTTTAGAGATCCAAAGTTTGGACCAAATCGGTTGCTACGTCTATGAGAAATCGCACGTTCCATTTTAGCGAATATTTTCGAACTTTTGTGGGGGAGGTATCAGAAGGAGTGGACCTATAAGCACCACCTTCGATCTTTATCTAATATTAGAAGAAATATTACAATATCCAAAGTGGGGACGAACGCAGTATTCGGTTTGAGCCCTCCAGCCACTATATATGGTGTCATAGAGGTTTTTTACACCTTTCGGGCTGTTTTCTCAAGAAGTGTGGACTTGCGCCTGAAAAAACTTGTACTGCCGTAATTGAGGCAGTGAATGCAAGTTGCTTCAACAAAAATCAAAGTGATTCGAGAGCTGGTCTTAAAGTGAATTTATCAAATTTTGAACCGAATCGGTTGATTCGGACATGGCTAAATCAAATCCAAATTGTCTGAAACACATTTCGTCCAAACATATTTGAGGTCTAAAACCATTATTTCGATGAGGCACATTTTGCCGTATGAAGTGTATGTACATACCCTCGTTAGAATAAATGCTGAGGGTATAACAAAATCGGCAGAGATATTTAAAATAAATCGCGGTCAACGGTCACATTTACAGTACATATTTAAGTTTTCAGGATTTTGCATGGAAACCGTACGTCTTATCGAAATGGGATTAGAGAACATGTAGTAGCTTTGAATATTCTCTACAAGACTAACCTTTATGACTTTTTCCTAGGTCTTACCATTTTTGGGATATATTTATACATACTTCAAATTGGGACAATGCACTGACTGTATCGCCTCATTATAAAACAATGCCATGCACGGTGCGCCTGAACTAGCTTTGAATAAAAGGAGCTTACAACACCTGGGACAAAGCTTATAAATGAGAAAAAAATCGCCGGAGGGATTTTTTAAATAAATCGCGGTCAAAGGTCACATTTTTCAGGATTTTGCATGGAAACCGTGTACGTCCTATCGAAATGGGATAAGAAAGAACGTTGTAAAACGTAGAGGTTTTAGCTGATTCTGAAGCTCCTTTCATTTAAAGTTAGTTTAGGCGCACCGTGTGGACTAGCGACTATATGTAGCGACGATATATCCCTTGATTGACGACCACCTACGCCAATCTACTTTGCATTGTAATATAGGTGAAGTTTTCCACTTTCATTATCAGGCTTTGCTTTTGGAATATTCTTAATAGAAGCGGATATATTCGCATTATAATATAACCTTGACTTTTTCTCCAAATAAGTTTTTTGTCTATTCCGATCCCTGAATATGATTGGACCATCCTCTCCAGCACCCATATTAACACCCAAAATTTTGTGACGACCCGTTCAAAATTGCAACCCGTAGCGTGATTACAAGGTTTAGTTGGAAAGACGGGTGGACGAACGGACACACAAAGCCAGATCGAATCAGCTCGTCGAGACATTAATTTTGGTATATACATATAAAAAATATAGGTCTACGACCATTATTTCGGTGCGTTAGAAACTTTTTGGTCAAAACCAACCACATAGTGGTGTAGGGTATACATTTTTTTAATCATCTTAGCTAGGGCTGCATTCACAACATGTTTCGCAAGAAGAACATTTTGCAAAGCGATCCGAGACGAGCTATTAAATTTTATTTTTTCCAAGTTTTGTTTGGGATGTACACGAATGAGTATATCTATTCAAACCTGATCTATGCCTTGAAGTAATATGATCATATGCAAAGTTATGACCAACTCTGTTACTACCTTCGAGAGTTATTGTGCGCACAATTTTAGCAAAACATTTTGAAATTTTTAAACTTTGGAGGTAACGAAAGCAGTGGACCGATATGGCCTATCTTCGAACTCAAACTAAGTTGTCCAAAATTAATATTACGATATAATAAATGTGAACTAAATCGGTTGATTCGTTCGAGAGTTATCGTGCGCATCAACCAGCCGGACGGACGGATATGGTTAGGTCAACTCCATATTGTCTGAAACAGATTTCGTTTGAGCATAATCGGATTTTTTTTAACACGTGCCATAGAAATCTGTATGCGGCCAAAGGAGAATTTTCACGAATTTGCTCTACAGTCCACATTTATTGTCCAATCGATGAAAAAAATTACCAGTTCTTTGTTGTGGCTAAAAATAAATAAAAATAATCCTACAAAGAAAATCGGTTCAGATTTTAATTCGTATAAAGGCTGAGGATATAAAAAATATTTTTTTTTGTATTCACTGCCTCAATTACAATGGTAAAAGTTTTTTCAGGGGCAAGTCCACACTTCATGAACAAGCAGCCCAAGGGTGTAAAACCCCCTATGGCACCATATGTAGTGGCTGGAGATCCACTTCCATAATGGTCAATGTCGATCCATTCCTTTAAGCATCTCCTCCGCAAAACTTTTGCTCTTTAATCCAAATCAACATTTTTGTCGGTTTATACGCCGAAAATTTTTAAAACCCCCTAAATACATACGTTTTTTGTTTCAATATACACAGGCTGAGGGTATATCTCTGTCGGCCATGCCGACTGATACTTTTTTACTTGTGTGAGAATTATTTTTCCAAGTCTTAAAAATTTAAGTTGAGTTTTACGAACTTCGCCATCCTTCGCCACTCTCCAAATTTTTTGAAGAATGTTCGAAATAGTGTCAAGTTTACAAAAAAACTGGTTCCAGCTGCATATATTTGCATTTCCGTGTGTGACATTAAAAATACTGACAATGCCTCTGGTCGATTCAGTGAATATGCCTTATTACTGTATTCTCAGTTTTTTCTTTGTTTTGTGTTTTAATTGTTTGTTTTGGTTTTTTCTTTAACGATTTAGACATTTTTGTTTTATATATTTTTGATATATGTATGATGCTACATACAATATGAAAATCAAGTAAAAATGTAAAGTTCGGTCGCACCGCACTTTATTATATCCTCTACCATGAAATATTCTGACCTCAAATGGAATAATTTATTTCCTTTTCTGTCCACGATACCAGTCGGAGACGTTTTTGAACACTAAGAACTCTAAATAGCAAATTACAACCAAGTCGAAACGAAAATGTATATAAAAACTTCAGAATAACTGAAATGGGGAGGTACTGTAATATGAGGGCTATACCGAAACCTGGAGCTCAGACCACAACTTTAGGCGCTGAAGGTTTTTGATTATTGAGAACTCCAAATGGCAAATTACAACCAATTCGGGCCGAAAATGTTGATAAAATTCTCAAAATACCTGAAATCGGGAGGTACCGTAATATGAGGGCTATACCGAAACCTGGACCTAAGTCCACAATTTTTGGCGCAGAAGGTTTTTGGCCATTGGAAACCCCAAAGTACAGCCAATTAGGCCGAAAATGTAGATAAAAGCTTCAAAATACCTGAAATAGGGTGGTACCTTTACATGTGGGCTATATGAAAAACTGGACCCATATTTATGATTTTTGGCTAAAGTCTTTTTTACAGATTGATCCGACGATTATAAATATTTTTGTCGCACCTTCCCATACAAGTGGGACCACTGTGCATTGATGCTGTTTAGGATTTATTATCGTCCATGCCCCTGTCTTTTTATGTTTGCAGTCGGAGTAACCAAAGCGGCCTTTGCTCTCAGTTTGCAGTTTGTAGAAGTTGTTTTTTCTACATTTACCCATGTTTTCTCAGAAAAAACTGTGTTTTGTGTTTTTGTATGTTCTGTAACGAATATACAAAAACACAAAATATAGTCTTTTTCTGAACAAAAACTGGGTAAATGAACAAAACGACCACGAAAACGCGACAAAATCGATTAGTTGTCAATGAGAACCGCAGCTAAAATTTTTTGCGCGACATTTTTACAGAACCTTTCGAAGCTGAAAAACGTCATCTTGTGGTACTTTTATAGCGGCATCTCAAAAATAAGAGATGTCATCTCAAAAATAGGCTAAAACAACAGTTAACAAACTAATTCCTGAAGGATTACAGGGTCTCTAGAAAAAAACTCAATCACGCGGAAGTTCGACTCACGGCGGATCTGTCCTTCGGGGTTCTTAATATACTCACTAAGGCCTTTCTTCCTCAAGAGGAGTTTTCCGTGCCCCAGACTTTCACCTCCATTTTGTTGTACAGTGTAATAACAAAGTATCAGTCAGTTGTGCCGACAGATATATTACCTCAACCTTCGACCTAAAGAAAATAAGTAAACGCAATACTTCGGACGTCTATAGGGTTCTTTCTTTTGAGTTTTTGGTTCAACTTCTAAGGACGTATGGAAAAACAAGAGAACAAAAGCTATAGTCGGGATGGGGCCGACTATGTGATACCCTACACCAATACAACTGTGCTTGAGCATTTCATTGGTTAACATTTCTTATAGTGAGCTACTAAAGTTTTCACCCATCCTGGCTTTTATACCAAATGACTAGACATCGGAATTTGCATATTTTTCGAAAATTAAAATAAAAAAATTCTAGTATTCTTACATGATTTTGAATGTATTTTGCCACATTTAAAACTATTTTATTATTGCTCTGTTCCAGAACCTGCAAGAAGCTACTATTTTTTACTACGATAACATTTTCTCCTTTATGTTATCGGAAAAAATAATAAAAATTAGTAGATTTTTGCAGTTTGGGAACAGACAATAACAGACCATATATTTTAAAACTATTAAAATATTTCTATTCGAAATTTCGAAAAATATGCAAAATCTTATGTCTAACAAATGACTTAGCCCTGAACCAAAATAATAAATAATTTTGTATTTGACTTCTTCCTCAATGGGACCCCCATTAATCGCCAAAATGTCGTTACGACCCAGTCAAAATTGCAATCTGTAGCGTGATTACAAATAAAAAAAACGAGATGTAATACCGACTATTGCGATATTTCCGTTTTGTGGCCACCTTCCCAAACTACTCTGCATAAATGTTTGCTTTTGGAATTCCCTTACTAGAATTCATTGTAAAGGTTACAACATAGATGTTCATAGAAGAGGAACATAAAAAAAGGTAAAAAGTATCAGTCGTCTTTGCGTGACATTTGCACTTGCCGAACATAGTCCATTATTGGAAGTGAATCTTATTTTGGGAGTCATATCATTCCGATAGATATCGCGCTCACTAGTCATTTCAGTGGACCTTCGTATATCTTTTAGACCAGTATACCAGGAAGTATATACTTGTCCACGAAAAACATAATATCGCTTTAAACAGTACCACAACGAACAATATTGGTATACATTTCCGAATGATCTTAGAACAGATCCTAAACTGCACTTAGGCAAAAATGTTGAACTTCTTTGCGGGAGGTACCCTAAGGAGAGGACCGATATGTGCCATTTTAGAAATTAAACTAAACTTGAATAAAATATTAAAAGATCCTAAGTTGGGCCAATTCGAACTGAAACTATGTTTGGACAAAATATGACAAAGGCCAAATTTTGGACCAAATCGGTTGATCAGTTCGAGAGTTATAGTGCTCTCCAGCCACTACATATGGTGCTATAGGAATTTTTTACACCTTTCGGACTGTTTTGAAGTATGGACTTGCCCCTGAAAAAAAACTAAACTATTAAAGTGAACTTATCCGAAATGTTGTGTGGGAGGCACCTGAAGGAGTGGACAAATATAGTCCATATTTGAACCCGATCTATATCTGGATTATATATAAGGATGTGTAAAGTATTGATCCAATCGGCCGCTCACTTCAACAGTATTCCGAACATTTTTGAATTTTTGTGGGGGAGGTACCTGAAGGAGTGGACCGATATGACTTATCTTCGAACTTAAACTATGTTTTGACAAAATATTACGAAAGCCAACATTTGGACAGAATCGGCGGATCCGTTCGAGAGTTATCTTGCGCTTCAACCACTACAGACGGTGTAGTTGGGTTTTTGTGCAACTTTCAGGCTATTTTCTCAGGAAGTATGGACTTGTCCCTGATGAAACTTGAATTGTCGTATGGGGGCAATGAGTACAAGTTGTTACAACAAAAATCGAAGCTATTCGAAAGCAGGTCCTAAACTGAACTTATCCGAAAATTTGTGTGGGAGGTACCCGAAGGAGTGGACCGATTGAGTCCATATTGAAACCTCATCTAAGTCTGGTAGAAGTTTCACCACGTGCAAAGTATGGACCAAATCGGTTACTCCCTTCAAGAGTTATCGTGCGCACAAATTTTCCGAACATTTTCGAACTTTTATGGGGGAGGTACCGGAAGTAGTGGACCGATATAACCCACATTCGAACTTAAACTAAGTTTGTACAAAATATTATAAAAGCCAAGTTTTGAACCGAATCGGTTTATCCGTTCGAGAGTTATCGTGCGCACCACACCAGAAAGACGGACGGCATGGTTAAATCAACTCCAAATTGTCTGAAACACATTTCGTCCAAACATACTTGGTCTAAAACCATTATTTCGATGAGGCACATTTTGCCCATATGAAAGTGTATATACATACCCTCGTTAGCATAAATGAATCGGCGGAGAAAAAAATATTAATCTACAATATGACTTTTTCCTAGATCTTACCATTTTTGGGATATATTTATACATACTTCAAATTGGGACAATGCACTGACTGTATCGCTTCATTATAAAACAATGGCATTCACGGTGCGCCTGAACTAGCTTTGAATGAAAGGAGCTTACACCTGGAACAAAGCTTATAAATGAGAAAAAAATCGGCGGAGGGATTTTTTAAATAAATCGAGGTCAAAGGTCACATTTATAGGGTTTCAGGATTTTGCATGGACACCGCGTACGTCCTATCGCAATGGGATGAGAAAGAATGTTGTAAAACGTAGAGGTTTTAGCGGATTCTGAAACTACTTTCATTTCAAGTTATTTCAGGCGCACCGTGTGGACTAGCGACTATATGTAGTGACGATATATCCCTTGATTGACCACCTACGCCAATCTACTTTGCATTGTTATAAAGGCGAAGTTTTCCACTTTCATTATCAGGCTTTGCTTTTGGAATACTTTTAATAGAAGCCTAGATATTCGATACCTATTTAAATAAAAATCAAATGTGGTTCGTTGGTAATGTCGTCAGTTGAGAACAGCTGGACCGATTTGGATAATTCTTTTTTTTGAAATGTTCGTCAAAACCCAAATTTGATCATGCCCACTTTTTTTAAATTTTAATCTTTTCTACAAAAACTACTGAACCCATTTCCCTCCAATTGTCAGGGAATGTGCATGGATGGACACGGTGAAAATAGGCTAAAAATTTAGTTGAATTTTTGAAGGGGATGGGGCACTTCTCACATGCTAAAAATGCTATATTTACAATAATTACGAATGTATCGGTTTGCGGGACAATTGCGGTTGTGTCTCCGACCTTACCTACTTATTTGGAAGTCAAAGACTAGACCACATCTACAAAACAACTGAACCGATTTTCCTGAAATTTTCAAGGATGGCCACCGGTGAAAAAAAGGATGCATATTTTCTTGAATTTCGAAGGTGGCGGGGTACTTCCTATGGCCATATTTAAAAAACTTCATATCTTTATGTACATAAATCCAATGCCGTCATAACCCAACTTAGGTTTTTTATGGGGAAAAAAATTACAATGCCCTCTTTTTTTAATTTTCAATTTAATTTTGTTCTACAAAAACTACTGCACCGATTTTCCTGAAATTGTACAGGGATATCCCCAGAAGACAGGCTACATTATTTATTGAATTCCAGAGGGGGGCGGGGTATATCCCCTTGGTTTAAAAATTTACAAATTAATCTAGATACTGCTTTGGGGCCTAAAGACCCGACCACTCCTGCTTTTTTAAATATGTTTTATCTCCAATACTACTGAACCGATTTCCATGAATCAACGGGCGATAAATCCGACAGTCCGTAAGAGAAAAGAAACGTTACAGACAAAATCTCTCGATAAATGTAAAATGCTCCTCTGTTTAAAAAGGGACTGAACAATTGTCAAGCATAAAGTTGTCATTAAAACTAATTACGATGGGCCAACAAGTTTTTCCCCAAATAAATTTTTCCCCATTCTGACCCCTGAGTATGGTCCGACCATCACAAGAGTCAATTGGCTTCTTTCCCTTCAGTATCCACATCAACACCCATATTTTTGTGACGATGGTGTGTATTACCGATATCTCCGTTATTTGACCACCTATGCCTACCTACATTGTAAAGGTGAAGTTTTCCACTTTCATTCTCAGGCTCTGCTTTTGGAATATTCTTAATAGAAGCGGATATATTCGCATTATAATATAACCTTGACTTTTTCTCCAAATAAGTTTTTTTGTCTATTCCGACCCCTGAATATGATTGGACCATCCTCTCCAGCACCCATATTAACACCCAACATTTTGTGACGACCCGTTCAAAATTGCAACCCGTAGCGTGATTACAAGGTTTAGTTGGAAAGACGGGTGGACGAACGGACACACATAGCCAGATCGAATCAGCTCGTCGAGACATTAATTTTGGTATATACATATAATATACAGCTGTGTTCAAAATAATAGGAGTGCCCATACACAAAATGGAATGGTCCAAAAAACGTGTTTAAACTTCTCCATTTTCGCCAATTCTGCATTCGTTTAACATTGTTGCCATCCCAACTGTTAATTCATTAACATAAATGTGGCAATATGTTTTAAATTATTTACTGTTTACACCAACATTATAAATCGTCTTAAAATTTTTTGTTCAAAAAAATAGGAGTGTGGAAGAAACAGAACAATAAAAATATTTTTATTTGAGTTTACGACCAGAATTGACAATATTTTAGTTGTTTGTAGTGAATTTAATAGATTTGAAGGCTGCTTGAAAACAAAAAAGGCTTTTGGATGTGGCCACAATCAGGATATTGTCCTTGCAGCTATTTTCCTATAATTTCAGCATTTATTGGGAAATCGATGGAGTTTATAAACAAAACCTTTGTTGGTTAGAGTTGTTTAACACTCTAGCTGTTACCTCGAACAATACATAATGATTGGTTCCCCATAAATTTGTGTATTTTGATCCTTGAGCCAAGCTTTAGCCAGTTTCCATTAGACTTTTATGTAAGGATTGACCAAAAAAGCGTATCTATAACGCATTAATTCCTCGACTAAATAATGTTTTAAGGCCCTTAGCATCTTAACTACACGCAGACCAATTATTTTATTTATATTTGAAAAATTGGATAATTGCCAGATATAAGCCATTTTTCTACACGCTTTGCTAAAAAGCTAATTTTAAGGAAATATTTCTGAAGTTGCCCTGCGAATATGTTTATTAGGTTTTGCATCGTATAAAACATAATTTTCTATGAGAACTAATCTAAATTAAGTACTTTTGAACGAAAAACGTGAAATTTTGTAGAAAAATATAGTACGGTGTATACCAACCATAGAGTAGTCAAAGCCGGATTATCACAAAATTGTGTAAAACTAATTTCAACCGTTCACGCTTTAAAATATTTTTGGAATAGAAGTGAAATTGATTGTGTACATAAAGCTAACATCCTGAGGACCTCATAATTTCATTTGGTCGAGGAATAAATTACTTATAAATCCGCTGTTTTGGCCGATCCTTTCATAAAGGATTAATAGAAACTGGCTGAAATTTGGTTCATGGTTTAAAATACACCAATTTATAGGATACCAATCATTATGTTTTGTTTGAGGTAACAGTCAGAGTGTGAAACAACTCTAATCAATAAAGGTTTTGTTTATAAAATCTACTGAATTCCCCAATAGGAGCTTAGTTTATTGGAAAAGTCACAACAAAGACAATAGCCTGTTTTTGGATACTACCAAAAAACTTTTGTTTTCAAAAAAGTTCAAATATATTGTATTTAGTACTATCAACTAAAATATTTACAGTTTTGGTCTTAAATTTAACTAAAAATATTTTTATTGTCCCTTTTCTTCCACACTCCTATTTTTTTGAACAAAAAATTTTAAGACGATTTATAATGTTGGTGTAAACAGTAAATAATTTAATACAAATTGCCACATTTCTGTTAATGAAATAACAGTTGGAATGTCAACAATGTTAACCAAATACCAAATAAGCCAAAATGGAGAAGTTTAACCATGTTTTTTTGAACCATTCCCTTTTGTGTATGGGCACTCCTATTATTTTGAACACAACTGTAGGTCTACGACCATTATTTCGGTGCGTTAGAAACTTTTTGGTCAAAACCAACCACATAGTGGTGTAGGGTATACATTTTTTTAATCATCTTAGCTAGGGCTGCATTCACAACATGTTCCGCAAGAAGAACATTTTGCAAAGCGATCCGAGACGAGCTACTAAATTTTATTTTTTCCAAGTTTTGTTTGGGATGTATACGAATGAGTATAGCTATTCAAACCTGATCTATGCCTTGAAGTATTATTACCATATGCAAAGTTATGACCAACTCTGTTACTACCTTCAAGAGTAATCGTGCGCACCATTTTAGCAAAAAATTTTGAAATTTTTAAACTTTGGAGGTAACGGAAGAAGTGGACCGATGTGGCCTATCTTTGAACTCAAACTAAGTTGTCCAAAATTTATATTACGATACAAAAAAAGTGTGAACTAAATCGGTTGATTCGTTCGAGAGTTATCGTGCGCACCAACCAGCCAGACGGACGGATATTGTCTGAAACAGATTTCGTCGAAACATACTTGGGGTATAAAACCATTATTTCGATTAGACACAACTTTGGTGTCTGCTTTGGTTTTAACTAAAATTGCAAAAATCGATGTCGGATTTTTTTAGATTTTAAGATTGTTAAAGTTTTAGCACAATCAGATTATTTTAACACGCGCCATAGAAATCTGTATGGGGCTTTAGGCGAATTTTCACGAATTTGCTCTACAGGCCACATTTATTGCCCAATCGATGAAAAAAAAATACCAGTTTTTTGTTATGGCTAAAAAAAATATTTCTACAAAGAAAATCGGCTCGGATTTTAATATTAGCTAGATATATAACGACTGAGGGTATACAAAAATATTTTTTTCACCGAAATATAATTTCAAAATGGTTTGTGTGTGTGATATTTTTAAATATATAAATTAATTAGCAAAAGTTCATTCATTCCTGTTACAGAAAAATCGCATCACCCTAATGTCTATGTATACCTAAATTTCATGTTGAGGCATATTAGCAAGAACTTTCTTTTTTACAGATTAATTAATATATAAACAAAACCAACAAAACAGTCAAGTTGCTACCCAATTTCAAGTGTATTTTGTAAACAATTAGTTATATAAATTATATGCATCGGAAAAAGTTAATAGACCGTTCAAAATTACATGCTCAATACCATTCCAGCCACATTGATAGTAATAACCCAGCCAACAATTTTTTCCGAGGGCTCTGATTTCCGATTTTTTTCCGAAATTTTCTGAATATTTTTTAGATATTTGTCGATTTCTCTAATATTTTTCTAGAAATTGTACCGATTTTCTAAAACTTTTTTTTAAGAATCTCTGCACATTTTCTGAAGAACCATAAGAATCTCGTTCCGAATTCGTTCCGATTTCTAATCGATTTTCTAAGGGATATTTTTGTTCGATTGTTGTCGAAAAACAAAGTGTTTTTTTATAAAATTCGCATATACAGTTTTTGAATTGTTTTAATATAAATGCAACATATAATAATTCAAGCTAGTGTTGATAGCTTTAACATACTCGTGCACATTCTTCTACTATTAATCACAATATGATAACAACAGGGTAAATCATTAGGACGTTTGAAATTAGAATCATCCATAAATAGCGCATTAAAAGAGAATTGTTTCTGAGTTGGGGATTGTTCTGTGTTGTGTGTCAATATCAAAGGCGTCAGCGGCCAAGAATTTCATCAGATTTTTTCCAGAAAATCTAATCTTTTCTTCGAATTTTTCCAGAATTTCTTTCCGAATTCGGACCGATTTTCTTCAAAAAATCTAAATTTTCCACCGAATTTTCCAGAATTTTTTTCCGAATTCGGACCGAATTCGTTGCGAAACTCTAATATTTTGTTAGAATTTTCTTAGAAAATTCTTTCCGATTTCGGTGGACACGTCCATACAACTTTTGTACCGAATTCGGAAAGAATTCGGCATCAGAATCGGCAACTTGTGCAGAGATTCTGACCGAATTCGCAAAGAATTCGGAAAAAAATGTTAGCTGGGAATACATTCACTCAAGTGTGCACACAATCGTAGATAGGTATATTTTGCTAACAACTTTTTCAAAATATTAAAAGCAATTCACAATGCCTTGGAACATTTTCATTCTTCTTACTTAAATATTTCAATTTTTTTGTTATTGACCTTTCGTTATGTATTAGGAATTTATTTTGATTACAATTTTCCTCCGCTTTAACAATTTAAACTTGACTTCAATAAATTTCTTTTGGTCGAAATCATTGTTTTCGTTGAATTGCACGCACGCGCAACCGCTTTGTTTTATGATTTACGAACTGAATTGCGCCAAGTTTAAAATTTTACTGCTCAGTCTGTTGTTGATGAGTTTTCATTGAAGATGCGAATTCTGCTGTCTTGGCGTTTTTGCCTTTTCTCCTCTCAAATTAGACTTTTCTTTGGTTGGTGAATTATGCCCACCACCTCTTCTGGCCTCATCCAACTGCATTTGGTGTTTGTGATTGTTGTTTTTGTTTCTATTTTCTTATCTTTTTATAAAAAAACATTTTTTGTTGTTGTTAAATTTGTTGTGGTTAGTTATGGTTGTTGTTGTTGACGTTTTTGTTGTTTCTGCCTGTTTTATGGCAGTTTTTCAACTCCTTTAGCTTGGATTAGTTACAGCAAATATACATAAGGTATATATGGATGTATGTAGATAAACAATGTTATGTATGTAAGTATGCATCTATCTAGACATCGACTTGTTTTGTTGGATATGGACAAGAATATCGTCATCAACACCACACTGTCAACGTTAGTAGTGCTTTTATCTTTGTCGTGTCTTTGAATTTTTCTTTTAAGACCAACGGAGCGTCACAAAGTTACGAATAACCGGTGTCAGACCGAGTCTACATTTCTATTCTTGTGAGGTATTCACTCAGGCAGAGGGAAGTAAATGCATCTTTTAAACAATGGGTTTATTTGAATGCAAGGATGGGAATGTAGGCTGAGGGAATTTAAAATTAAAAGTTTTTCATCCAATAACTATAGAAATATGGTTTAGGCTTCGCATATGGGGAAATATATGTGTTAAAAGTCGGTTAAAGCTCCTACTTATGGCAATTTTTTATCCGTTTGATATTATGTATTTTCGTTCAAGGAAAAACTCTCTAGAATGTAATTAAATGTCGTATCCAAAAAAAGTCAAAATTAGTTTTTTGATTGAATCTAATACATACGACTAAAATACATGCTCTGGCAACATTTCAAGCTTCTACGTTAAAAAATAACGATCCTATTCAAGAAAAGGCGTTTCGGAAAATAGGATAACATTGCAGATTTTGTTGTAATGACGGATCCCAAACCCAAGCGTTTCCGCGGTCTTGGTTTCATTACTTACTCCCATTCGTATATGATTGATAATATCCTAAATATTCGCCCTCATAAGATTATTATTCCATAAAACAGTTTTTCATTTTATAACGTTTTTTGCTTCTCCTGTAAAATTATTATTTTGTTACGACTTTTGGCATTTATGGTGACTATATATAATCCATAAAAGGCGTCATATATGTATGTATGTGCTATCAGGCTTCAAAATATATTCTTCTTCCAAAATTAGCTTAGAACAATGTCTGCCGATTTATTTACAATATAACACGAATATTTGGTCCAACATTGTCATTAGTCAATAGACCGCCGAGTTTCTAAGATTAGCCTTATAGAAAAGCTAAAGAGACCTCTTGAGGTCTTTTATAAAGACACCTTGAGGTCCTTCTATAGACAACAGAAGACTTCGTGTGGTTTTCTATAATAATAATTATAATTGTTCCACAAACATCCACGAAGGGACAAGGGAGAGTCTTCTATAGACAAGAGTAGAACTAATATAACTAATACTCCTATATACAAAAAAGTATCACTTGAGATCTTCTATAGACAAAAGAAGGCCTGGTATGAACAAGATTTGAGATTTTCTATAGACAACTTCTTGAGGTTTTCTGTAGACAACAGAAGACCTTCTATTATATTATGTATACAATAGAGTGTCTCTTGAAATCTTTTATAGACAACAGAAGGCTTCTTGAGGTGTCCATAGACAACAAAAAACTTAATGGGGTCTTCCATATCCTCTTTATACAATAAGGTATTTCTTTTTTATTGGGCGTAATGATAGCGCACTATTAATAGTGTTCCTATACAGGAAACACCACACGGAACCGTTCTTGTGTAGACCTGGTGTGGCCCTCTATGTACAATGAATACCTCTTAAATCTTCTATTGACAACAGAAGTCCTTGCGCTTTCATCTATGCAAAAAAGAATAGATCTAGAGATCTTCAAGGGACAACAGAAGGTTTCGAGGCAGCAGAAAATCACCATGCGTCTCCTGTAGATAATAAAAGACTTTGTGTTATGCCTCTTGGGATCCTTTACAGACAACAGAACACCATTTGGGACCTTTTGTCGACAACAAAAGATTTTTTTGGGTGTTCTGTCGACAACAGAAGATTTCGTTGGGAAACAGATGATCTCTTACACAGAAAAAAATTACTGCATTTTAGGAATAGTGTTCATAAAGTCTTGCCAATGTTCAAATTTCTGCATTTCATGAACGCCTTTCATAAACTATAAAATACTGGTTTCATCTGAGAGATTGAAAAAATAACTAGGAGGGTTGGCGTTAATTACATATTTGCGATGACGACTTCCATTTTGCTTTTCAAAATAGTCAGGCTTAATCCCATAGTCCTTGTTTTATTATTTTATTAAAACAACTTTAATTTACTAGTGGAAAAAATTGGCGATGTTTACCAATGGGTAAGGCAAGATTATAGTTTAGATCTCGCCACAGATCTTCATCAGTTCCTTATTTTTCAACAAGAAACTTTTTATACCCAAGTGTCAATTGCTCGCTCAAATAGATAAGTGTCCAAAGAAACACTCTGATCGAGAATTTCTTTGGCACTACCTAAACTCGAGAAGATATTGAGAATACAAAATCGATAAAATATACAACATTTTACATAATTGTTGAAATCCTGTTCAGTATCAGCAAAACTATTGGGATTTGAACCAAGTAACCTTTTGCAAAAATCTTCCAAATAAAGTTCTCAGAAATTCTTCAGAACATTCTGAACCTCTAAAATGCTTACTTCTTGTTGTTTCAGTGGTATTTTGCATCATATATTTTACAACACGTAGTTCAAACACAGTTCACACCAACAGTTTTTGTTCCCGCATTTCAGATTTCACAACATTATTGACATCTTTATTAAATCGTCGTTGAAAAATATGCTGAAAACAACGTGATAGAGGCATTTTACAACAATGACATGTTCTGAAGAGTTGTGTATTACATTCCAGGGAATATTTTTCCAAAAGAAAACGTTAAGAAAAATTTAACAGTTTTGGAGATAGTTTTCAAAAAAATGCGCTATCTTTTTGATTTCTGTTCCACAAACGTGCTTTCTGCTAAGTGAAAAGTTGTAACGGCAAAGTGTATTTTGCTAAGATTTTGCAAAAAAATGTGATCTTTCGTTCCACAGAAAACTCTGACTCTCTTGATTTTGCAGATTAAATTTTGATAAGTTTGCCTTAAATTTGCGAGGTAAACGTTCTCTTTGCCAATGTACATTGTTAAAGCAAGTAAAGTTTTAAAAACGTTGCGACGGGAGATTTTGTTCGGAAATAGTGAAAACACGGTTATGACAAGAAATTGTAAGGATTTTTCCGAACTTCCACCCTCCGAACCACCCCTCTGAACTCTCGCTCTTCGAAATTCCACCCTGCGAACAAACTCACAAATCGATGTTTCTCGATTTTACACTCTATTTGAGAGACTATTTATACCCTCAGCCTTTAGCTAAGGGCGTTTAGGGTTCCTAGTGACCGAGAAACTTCTCCTCCAAAATTTACCGACATAGGTTACCCTTTTGTTATAGCCCCCATATACCGCCCGATTTCAGCTATTTTGGGGTTATTAGCTGAATTTTCAGCCCGAATTAGGTATAATTCAGTCAATCACCAAGAAAAGTCTCCACCAAAAATTATGGACATAGGTCCACGTTTTCTTATAGCCCCCATATAGCAGTTCCGTCCGATTTCAGTTTTTTTAAGGTTTTTAGATGCATTTCCAGAACGAATTAGTTATAATTTAACAAGTAACTTCTCCACCTTGTGGAGAAAGAAAACTAATTACTCTATGTTAGCTCATGGTGGAGGGTATAAAAAGTTCTGCCCTGTTGAACTTAACGCTTTTTTACCTGTTTTATTTCGCTTAAATTTATTTGATTTTATTTCATTTTAATTTATTTTATTTTTATTTCACTTCATTTTATTTTGTTTCATTTTATTTTAGATTATTTTATTTCACTTCATTTTATTTAGTTTTACTTTACTTTATTTTATTTATTTTTTTTTACTTTATTTTATTTCAATTTATTTTACTTTTTTTCACTTCATTTTATTTTATTTCACTTCATTTTATATTGTTTTATTTTATTTTTTATTTTATTTTACTTCATTTGATTTATTTTGATCTTATTTTATTTTTTAATTTAATTTAATTTATTTCATTCAATTTTATTTTATTTTATAATTTTTTTTATTTTATTTTATTATTTTATTTTATTTTGTTTTATTTTTTCATTACTCACTTTTAATAATATCAGTTTCTTTTCATTTTTTTCTCTCGTCTCAATTTTACATGTCTTATTTATTATTGTCAAGTAATAAGTAAAAAAGTATCAGTCAGCTTTGCTGACAGAGATATACCCTCAGTCTGTGTACATTGAAACAATTTTTTTTCCCAAAAAACGTATGTATTTAGGGGGTTTTAAAAATTTTAGACGTATGAACCGACAAAAATGTTGATTAGGATTAAAGATCAAAAGTTTTGCGGAGGAGATACTTAAAGGAATGGATCGACATTGACCATTATGGAAGTGGATCTCCAGCCACTACATATGGTGCCATAGGTGGTTTTTACACCCTTCGGGCTGTTCGCTCAAGAAGTATGGACTTGCCCTGAAAAAAGTTTTACCATCGTAATTGAGGCAGCGAATGCAAGTTGCTTCAACAAAAATCAATGTGATTCGATTGCAGGTCTTAAAGTGTACTTATCCGAAATTTTGTGTGGGAGGTACCGTATGGAATGGACAAATATAGTACATATTTGAACCTGATATATATCTGGTAGATATATTAGGATGTGTAAAGTATGAACCAATTCGGCCACTCCCTTCATGAGTTACCGTACCTGAAAGAGTGGACCGATATAGCTTATCTTCGAACTTAAATTATGTTTGGACAAAATATTACTAAGGCCAAATTTTGGACCGAATCGGCAATCCAGTCGAGAGTTATCTTGCGCTCCAACCACCTCACACGGTGTCATAAGGTTTTTCTTTGCAACTTTGGGGCTATTTTCTCAGGAAGTGTGGACTTGCCCCTGATGAAGCTTGTACCGTGGTATAGGGGGCAGTGAATACAAGTTGCTAAAATAAAAATCAAAGCGATTCGAGAGCAGGTCCTAAACTGAACTTATCACAAATTTTATGTGGGAGGTACCCGAAGGAGTGGACCGATTGAGTCCATATTGGAAACTCATCTAAGTCTGGTAGACATTTCACGATTTTCAAAGTATGGACCAAATCGGTTACTGCCTTCAAGAGTTATCGTACGTACAAATTTTCCGAACATTTTCGAACTTTTGTGGGGGAGGTACCGGAAGGAGTGGACCGATATAACCCATCTTCGTACTTAAACTAAGTTTGGACAAAATATTACGAAAGCCAAATTTTGGATCGAATCGATTGATCCAGACAGACGGACGGACATTGCTCAATCGACTCCAAATTGTCTGAAACACGTTTCGTCCATACATACTTGGGGTCTAAAACCATTATTTCGATGAGGCACATTTTGCCCGTATGAAAGTGTATATACCCTCGTTAGCATAAATACTGATGGTATAAAAAATAATGCAAAGATGATTAAATGTTCTGTGGAACAAATATCATTCACACTTTGCAAGAGAACTGAGAGACTTACCAAGATGGCGGAAAAATTAAGCAGAGAGCACAGCAACTGTGCTAAAAAAAACAATGATAGACAAATGTGCTAAGTGCAAGGGAAATTAAAAAGTAATTTTGTGGAACAAAAAAAAGTTATCACTTTTCAAAATAACTACTTTTTGATAAGTGCAAAATAAAAAGCGATAAGTTGTTTCGAGGAATAGGGCCCAGGTCTTAAAATGGGTGTGAGCCAATATTTTAAAGTTCTTCGGGAGCCTTAAGGGATGACCCACCATTGTTCACGAATTTTTTCTAAGAAAACAACGAACCTTTTTTTGTATATTTTGTTTCTTCATCTGAAAAAGCATAGCTTTATTTACTTTTTGATTTTTTTGTTCAAAAATATTACGAAGTTTTGTCTTAAATGGCTGTATACGAAATCCTGTTTTTAAAAACGAAGAAGAATACGTGTTGGACTTATGTAGAAGACGTTAAATGTCCAGTCATAATTCGGTTATCGTATAACTTTACTTTTGCTTATTAAAAATTAAGAGATCATTTGGACTAAAATTTATTCTCTACATGCATTTTGTAATCAAAATATAGATAAAAATCAAGTCCTCTAACTTAGTATAATATCCCGTTTGCTTATATGCTTTCTTATAATACTCTTTTAAAATAAATTATGATTAAAAAAATGATGTGCCGCCGAATTTAATGTTATATTTCTATAAAGTACAATAGAAAAAAAATAGAAAAAATGCACGGCGTCGAAGTCGAGTTATTTTTTCATCTCAGACTCCGACTCCAGCAAACTTGCTTGACTCCGACTCCGAAACCCTGGTTCAGACACCAATTTAAATATAATTCAATGTGATATTGTATTACTAGTTTTATAATTTTAATAACAATTTGTTTGTTTAAAATTTTTAATTTTAACAAATTTGTTTTACAACACTTCTTGGTAATCGTTTAGCAATTAAAAATTGTATATCATCTTACGGATATGACAGGTTTATCTTGTTTATTTTTTCTATTTCCATTTCATGAGGAAGAAAATCATTCTTACTGTTTGTTTTTGTTATTTTTGTTGTATACCAATGCAATTATCATAACAAACTTACTTACAATGTTATGGTATGATGTTACATTCTTTAGGAGGCATGGAAGAATTAAGCAACATTTTGCCAAGTGATTGTACTCGTAGGCTAAACTGCAACAACATTGTGATGCTACTTTATGAATGGTATTAGAATAATTTTCATTCTTATTTCAAGAGAATTTTAGCATAGTTTTTTTTTTTTAATTTGCAGTTGTTACGAAAAGTAACAGCTGCTGCCAGCCTCTGCATACAAATCATAATTAGATACACTTTCTTAACATGACATAAATATGGCCAAATTATGTTTGTAGCCGTGTGTGAATGTGTATGCTCATACGTTCACTTGTTGTTAGCACAACAACTGTTTGAAATAGCCGCTTTATGGCATACTTAAACAAAACAAAACATAACATAACCAAAAAGAAGCAACATAAAAATGAATACCGTTTTTCGGAAAATTTGTTAAAAATTAATTTTGCGCCAATTATTTTTATAGGTAACAACAATTTACACATTCGCATCCATTTCGTCAATTAAGAATATTTATTTTTGCTTTAGTTTTTTTCAAATTAAGATATCAAGCAAACATATGATATGAGAAGAATCCAATTGCAAGTTTTTAAATTAGAAAAAAGTTTATTTGATTGAACTACGGTAAATTTCATTAAATAAATAATGATTGAAATCTTATTTAATTCTTTATAATTGCTACATTTCTACAAGTATGTAAGTATAAACTATCCTCCACACTTGGGTGGCTTACCATATGTGATTAATGTATTAACTACAAGTACATGGTCTAAAGGTAAATACTACGAGGAGATTATGAAGCTCAGGGAAGGTTCAATGTGGGTTACTATATATTTTTTAGCACAAACGTACTCAGTGCGTTTTGACGAACGACCATGTACACCACATGTTGTTTACACCGACCTCAAAAATCAATTTGTCAAAAAATGGAATTAACTTGTGAACATGTTCGTGCGATCTTTTTTCACAACTTTCGATGTGGATTATCACAACAAGAGTGAATCGATGAACTTTAGTATTTGTGCCATCCTAGAGCACTGTGAAAAACTGGTTTAATGAATTCAATCGTGGCCGACGCTCGCTCTTCGTCCAATAATTCAAGATCGTCATGTGACATACCTTGTGATAGAGGCATCTTGGCGCATTTCTTTCGCCAGCATACATAAACACCTGACCGTTAAAAAGTATGCTTTCGTTGGATTAAGTACAAAATGACAATCGCTTAAAAAGGCTCTTGTTGATTGGTGCAAAGAAGTGTTGAAAAAATAGGGCCGCGGTGCTTTAAAAGACGTTTATAGTATAGTTACATCTGACGAATTATGGATCTATGCGCATGAGCCCGAAACAAAACATTAATTTACCGTATGGATCTTCGAACACTAGTCAATTGCATTTTTCTTCGGCAAATCTGGTCGAAACAGTAACCACAAGATTGTTCCGCTTGAGCAACGTAGTACGATTTATTCCGAGTGGTACAATTTGTTTGCCTGACGTCTTCAGAGAAATTTGAAAAAGGGACAAGAGAAGACGAATCATTGTGCACCATGAAAATGCGAGCTCTCACACATCGATTCAAACTAGCGCCTTTTTGACCGGACAAAATATGGAATTGATGGGTCTTCCCCCACAGAGCCCAGACTTGGTACCCAATGACTTATTTTATTCTCGCACATTAAGAAGAAGGTGTGGTCAACGATTATCGTCGCCAGAACATGCTGTCTCATTCGGAATAGAAAAAGTAGTTCTATAAATGGTTTGGGCGCATGTAAAAGTGGGTAAATCATGTCGGAGAATACTTTGAAAAATAATAAAACCATTTTTCTTTAAGCCAGAAAAATATATAGCACCCCTAGTACAAATGTAGTAAATATCGAAACTAAGGACAGGAAAAACAAAAACGGAATCAGCAAATCCTAAATCAAATGTAAAAGGACAAAACACTATGAAGCTGTTAAAAAAGAATACAACATCCCGGTTTTTAATACTTTCGCAAACCGAATCGTATTACCGATGTCGGTATACATACTAGGGTGGGGCGATTTGTGTGGAAGGAAAAAAACCTTAATGAGCCCTTCGCGTTTCTGATTCCTGGGATTGAACTGAGCAAAAAAGTCTACTGGACCATATATCTACCGTGAAAATCGAGCCTCCCGATTTTGACTTTAAGTTTTTTATTGACGTTTTTTGGATATTTTGGCATATAACAGCCAAACCATTGAGATTTTCGATCCAACACAAAGACAAACATTGTAGCCAAGACAGTAATTGAAAACTCTCTAATACATCGCAAAAGCATTGGAATGCTCCTTCAGACAGTTTTGGGTTTAGGAATGTGCAAACTTTTCGGAAAATGTCGATAAATGACATTGTGCTACAAAATTTGACCCGAAAAATATTCAAGTGTTCTGATGCAAAATTATATCGTGTTGGGATCCATGGACAACGACAATGCCTTTATTTCGTTTGTGTCACTTCGTTTTATTTTTTTATAATGGTAAAAGTAGTGAAAATCTGAGTTTCTTAAATTTTCAAATTTAAACGGGCATATCTTATTTTTTCCACAACGGATTTCTTTTGATCCTTCTTCCTTTTAAAGTGGTGAATAATGTCTTTTGAATAAGCTATTATTGTTTCAAATCGGTCAACAAATGGCTAAGTTATAGTGGTTTATTTCTGAAAACCCCCACAAAAAACCCATAAAGGAATTTCTCATAATTTTCAAAATAAATATTGAACAAAACCAAAAAAACATTATATTTTTGAAAATTATGAGAAATTCCTTTATAGGTTTTTTGTGGGGTTTTTCAGAAATTAACCACTATAACTTAGCCATTTGTTGACCGATTTGAAACAATAATAGCTTATTCAAAAGACATTATTCACCACTTTAAAAGGAAGAAGGATCAAAAGAAATCCGTTGTGGAAAAAATAAGATATGCCCGTTTAAATTTGAAAATTTAAGAAACTCAGATTTTCACTACTTTTACCATTATAAAAAAATAAAACGAAGTGACACAAACGAAATAAAGGCATTGTCGTTGTCCATGGATCCCAACACGATATAATTTTGCATCAGAACACTTGAATATTTTTCGGGTCAAATTTTGTAGAACAATGTCATTTATCGACATTTTCCGAAAAGTTTGCACATTCGTAAGGCCAAAACTGTCTGAAGGAGCGTTCCAATGCTTTTGCGATGTATTAGAGAGTTTTCAATTACTGTCTTGGCTACAATGTTTGTCTTTGTGTTGGATCGAAAATCTCAATGGCTTGGCTGTTATATGCCAAAATATCCAAAAAACGTCAATAAAAAACTTAAAGTCAAAATCGGGAGGCTCGATTTTCACGGTAGATATATGGTCCAGTAGACTTTTTTGCTCAGTTCAACCCCAGGAATCAGAAACGCGAAGGGCCCATTAAGGTTTTCAAATCGCCCCGGCCTAATACATACCCATCTTCGACCTACCTTAATCCATAGAGGCTGCTAGCAAGACAAGTCACGGAAAACCTGATAAATCTGATTATCGGTCGATATTTATTTTATTATTTATTAATAAATATTATTATCCGTACAATCGATATCATGATGAATATAATGGAAGAAGTAGTACACCGCACTGAGGGTACCCTCGGAAAGAAGATGTATATACTAGCTTGTTCAATCCGTGCATTTTTTCAGGTTAAACCAGTTGCCAGAGGTTATATAAACCATATGCTGAGAAGAAAAAGAAAAGCTGAGGGCTACATATCAACATAAGTCAACATAAGCAAAGTTGAAATCCAATATGGTAGTTCTTATCATTCCACATATACTACGGTGAACGAAGATTTTCCTATGAGGATAAGAGAAGATTGCCCCAAAAATTGTGGCACCTGGTTTGAGAGACCACCCGACCCAATAACCTCTGGGCGCCGTACTTTTCTGAGCCATGAAAATGCTGATTTGCAAGGTATACATAATTCACCAATCAAACCTTGAAGGAGCTGCACATTTATCAGATTAGCTGAAAAACACAACATCACAGTTGCAGTCCCTCGATACATACCTATTGTTCGAATATCTGAAATTAGACCAAATTTCCCAACGGAGACGATGATCAATGCTTAAGCAATTCGATGAATCCGGAGTTGAGTGTTTGAGAAGTGTTCTCAGTATACCTGGAAAGCCACGAGGGGACTCCCCGCTTTGTCTTCTGTCGCCAGTAGCGACACATTTCTGCGGTAAAGTTGTGTAGCCCCAAAGAAGAGGAAAAAAAGAAAAGACTAAATACCAAATTTCAGCTATTTCGGTTAGATAATGTGGCTAAAATCTTCAAAATATCGAAAATCGGGAGGCTGCATTGAAACATAGACCTATACTGCCCCGTTGACCTATACCGACAAATTTCAGGTGGAAATTTGTATATGCCCAACCCCTCCAAACATTTTCTATCGCCTGATTGACGCAAAAGTCACTGAAAGGCGATAGTTGTGTCTACTGCGACAGTCGCATTTGTATCCGAAAAGACAAAAATGACTAAAGAAACTGTTCCACTTATGCGGCTCAAACTCTATTATCGCTTCCGTCACTGCTGTATGTTTCTTATGCGATTCAGTTGGAGTGTCGGAACCGGGGCACTTTGAGTGTGCATTAGGTACTCATGCAGGTACCGCTTACGAAACTTTAAGTAGTGACGGAAGCGACAGTATCTGTAAAAGGCTATTTAGTTTTTCTATTGTTTATTCAAACTTATCATTATTCATTTGAATTTAATGTTACTGCGGTTATAAAAGGTGAATTTTATTATAAAATGTATCAAAAAGAAACAATTTTTATTATACAATGCACCTTTTATAACCGCTTTTACATTGAGTTCAAATGAATAATAACACGTTTGATTTACTTTTTTATAAAAGTTGAAAATAAATAATAAATAAACTAAGCCGCTTTATTTTCATTTAATTTTTTCTATAAAGTTTGTACCGATAGCTAACAAAACTTCACAAGAAATGAAGAAATCACGTCAATCAAATTGTTTTTCTAATGCTGCCACTATTGTTTTGAAAACAATACTCTCTATAACAGAGAGTAGTATCAATGCTCCAGACTTGAAGCATTTGTTTTTGTACAACATAAAGTGTCGCTTTTTATAATCCTGTAAGTCACGCAGTTGTGACCACATACGGATAAAAAAGCGATAACAACATATTTGTTCTTGTAAAACGACAACAGTCGCATTTTTAACTGAATGCAGACACTTTATAGAGACACATTTACTGAGAGAAGATATATTTAACTTCCAAATGTTTGGAGGGACGAAGACTAAATATTATGTTTCAGCCATTTCGGTGAGATATTTAGACCACAACCTTCAAACTAGTGAAAATCGGGAGGAACAGTTCTATAAAGACTACATGAAGAGATGAAGAGACTACATACCGACAAATTTCAGGTGGAACGTTTTATACCCCCAACGAAGGCTAAATATCAAATTTCAGTCATTTCGGTGTGATATTGAAGCCACAACCTACAAACTGAAGAAAATCGAGAGGTACCTTCTATGGTGGCCATATCAAAACATGGACCGATATAGTGCATTTTCAGTACCAGAAGTAATAGACGTGGGCGTAGCCCATGGTGGCCATATCAAAACATGGACCGATATAGTGCATTTTCAATACCAGGAGTAATAGACGTGGGCGTAGCCCATGGTGGCCATATCAAAACATGGACCGATATAGTGCATTTTCAGTACCAGGAGTAATAGACGTGGGCGTAGCCCATGGTGGCCATATCAAAACATGGACCGATATAGTGAATTTTAAATACCAGGAGTAATAGACGTGGGCGTAGCCCATGGTGGCCATATCAAAACATGGACCGATATAGTGCATTTTCAATACCAGGAGTAATAGACGTGGGCGTAGCCCATGGTGGCCATATCAAAACATGGACCGATATAGTGCATTTTCAGTACCAGGAGTAATAGACGTGGGCGTAGCCCATGGTGGCCATATCAAAACATGGACCGATATAGTGAATTTTAAATACCAGGAGTAATAGACGTGGGCGTAGCCCATGGTGGCCATATCAAAACATGGACCAATATAGTGCATTTTCAATACCAGGAGTAATAGACGTGGGCGTAGCCCATGGTGGCCATATCAAAACATGGACCGATATAGTGAATTTTAAATACCAGGAGTAATAGACGTGGGCGTAGCCCATGGTGGCCATATCAAAACATGGACCGATATAGTGCATTTTCAGTACCAGGAGTAATAGACGTGGGCGTAGCCCATGGTGGCCATATCAAAACATGGACCGATATAGTGAATTTTAAATACCAGGAGTAATAGACGTGGGCGTAGCCCATGGTGGCCATATCAAAACATGGACCGATATAGTGCATTTTCAATACCAGGAGTAATAGACGTGGGCGTAGCTTCAATACCAGGAGTAATAGACGTGGGCGTAGCCCATGGTGGTCATATCAAAACATGGACCGATATAGTGCATTTTCAGTACCAGGAGTAATAGACGTGGGCGTAGCCCATGGTGGCCATATCAAAACATGGACCGATATAGTGCATTTTCAGTACCAGGAGTAATAGACGTGGGCGTAGCCAGGAATGCTTTTTGGTCGCTCTAGGGGAGGGGGGTAAATGCTTGTTTTTTCGTAAGGGGCAGCTGCCCCTCCCTAGCTATTCCTGGCTACGCCCATGGTAATAGAAGCTTCTATAACAAGTTATAAAGTTCTAACTTAAATAACTGTATCTTGATTTCAACAAACGGACGGACAGACGGATGTGGTTATATTGCCTTTAAGTTTACGCCGATTAAGAAAATCATTACAATTTATGGGGTCTCCGACGAATATTTCGATGTGTCCCCATAACATCCCCAAAGGTGGCAATTGAGACTTCTCTCATACCAATAAGTGCACGCCGATTCATACTGGCTCAATGATACTGGACCTATATGGGGATTTCTGAGTGAAATCGCACACTTTTTCAAAATGAGATTTTTGATTTCCTTTATTTATTGATGCGATGTTGTTCATCAGCAAAATATTTCAGAATATTTTCAGAATTTTTGCCTAACGGTTCCAGAGATATCGCGTCTTAAAAAGTCGATTTCTGTAAAAACTATATGCAAAGAAATACTCATAACTTCCCAGCAAAATTTTAAGGAAGGGGTTCCATGCGATGACTTGATTTCATGGGATATTTTTTGCATTGGTTCAAACGAAGTCGTGAAAGATCCGATCTTTTCATTAGCATTTGAACCAATGCAAAGGAAGTCGTGAAAAATCCGATCTTTTTATCAGCATTTGAACCCATGCAAAGGAAGTCGTGAAAGATCCGATAGAGGTGAATTTTGTGTTTTTATTTATACAATTTTTTCTTAATATATAAGATTAATTATTTACAATAGGCTTGATGTTGTCGGAGACTCGAACCAACGTTGTTAAAACTCTCGCCGTAATGATAATGTCATTGCAAAGGGTTGGTGAAAATGACATGCCAAAGCATTGGTGGAAATGACATGCCAAAGCATTGGTGAAAATGACATGTCAAAGCATTGGTGTAAATGACATGCTTTGGATCCAAAAGTGAATAACATCTTTTGGGGTCCACGCTCATATAAAATTCATCGATGAAGATGCTAAAAAGATGACATGCCAGCTTACTTGCAACCATGAGTGAATGGCATCTTTGGCATCGAACATTTTGCTGGGTTTCCAATTTAAAAAAATCTTTTTTGTATGTTTTGTTGTTTTATCAGCTATTTAATAAAACATAGAAATAAATTTTGCACAGTGTGCTTGGGAGCAATTTACGCGATTTAATATTTAAAATCAATGTTTAACAATGATTGTACTCTTCGATATTTTTTGATTTTTTTTTTTTGTATTAAACTACGATAAATTACAAAAACTTAAATCCTATTTGGTAGTAGGATTCGAATGAGTACTATTTTTTCTTAATTTTTGTAAATTTGTCAAAACAATTCTTCCTTTATACCAGTGTGAAACATTTTTTATTTTACTAAAATTATAAAAAATTAATTTTTTAACATTTGTTTTGTTGTTTTATTTAGGAATTCTTCTTAAACATCTTAAAAACTGCTTCATTTTTCGATATTGAAAATGAATTGGCAATTATTGTACCATCCGAACAATAAACTAACTAAATTGATTATCAAATAAATACAGCTGGGGAATTATATATATATGACTGGGTATCCGAGCCGAATAATCTACCAAATATTAAAGTTATATTTTTTTCTGAAGATGATTATTTAAATATGGCCAAATAGCTTAATCTACATCATATGTCTGTGTCAGCAAGTTGCATACTCTTTAAATTATGATATTAAAACAAAACACAATAGTTTTAAGAATTCGAATCAATGATTGTTTTAAAAACCTAATTACAACGTGCGACAAAAAAAAAATGACAAAGAAAACTAAGTAGATTATGAAAGTAGAGCTAAAAATATGACACACGTGTATCGGCGTTTTTCAAGTTTACATCGGAAAGTAACTAAAGTAGGCGTGGCAAGTTCCGCCAATTTCTAGCTTTTACGAAATATTCGAGTTAACATATCTTGGAATCCTTGCACTTTAGGTATATAGTGTCTTTGGCAACTTTACAGAGGAGGATGTGGGCAATATTTTCGTTAAAAAGCTTAACCATCATGCGGTTCATCAAAAGGGTCTTTTTGGTCCTTTTTTAGAAAATCTTTCAAAAACTCCTTTAAAATGTGATCATATCAAATCCAAATATTGTCCAAAATATTCGTCATAAAATTTCATAATAGATCTCAGAATACACAAAATCTGTAAATCTTATCTAATCGCCAGAAATCTACAAAAATGAAAAACACGTTTTAGGGTTAAAGTCGGACTTCATCTGAGTTTATTCAAAATTGTCTAACAAAACATCATTTTAGAGGGATGACGTCAAAGACAAAAATATTCTTCGTCAAATTTTACAATGGGTCACCAAAGAAATGATATGCCCTTTTACATTATATATCATAAAAATATCAGTATCAATTTTGCTGAAAAAACATGAAAATATTTCCCAATTTTTTTGGTGAAAAATTGTTCCTACTTTTTTCGAGTTTATACATGAAAGTAATATGAAACTTAGTTACAGGTGAAAAGTGTCAAAAGATGATCTTTTTTTAGGGTTGATTTCGTAAATGTCACCAGAGCAGGAGTTATTTCCGTCATTGTATTATTTTGTACCACGCCAAATCGTGCATGTGAGAGACCATATGACGCCTATATTTTCACGGGACCATAGCCGTAAATCTCTCACGTATATTCACATACTATATGAACAACCAATGGCTTATCCTAAATACGTAATTTAAGTTAAAAGTACTAAAAATACACAATTTTGACAGGTCCGATCTCGGTTTTCCATATTTTTCTAATATATATACATATATACACCACAAATGTTTCAAAAGCTGTTAAAATTGAACGCATAACATCTTTTGTATGAATATATAAAGAAAAACCATCAATACGAAATTTATATTGTTCAATCACAACGACAATCTTGATAAAAATTGTAAAATATGGCCCTAAACCCTATATCAAAAACAAGGGCAGCTAAGAATGTTATACGTTATGGTTACAGATTTCTTTTATTCAGATACTCATAATAAAATTTCATTAGGAACATTTCTTTCTTTAACATTATTCCCAAATAGTAAAGGATGTAAAATGAACAGTCCAAAATTAAAACATATAATTTCATCCAAATATATATAAATTTGTAATCTAATTTTTTTTTAAGGAAATAGTATAGCTAGATGTATGGTTTATTCTAAAACTCATAGTGAAATTTTGTGTAGAATTTTTCATCTTTTGACACTTTTCACCTATAACCAAGTTTCATATTACTTTCCCAGGAAAAATCCTCATTACAAACCTCCTTTCCCACCCATTATTTTAACAAGGGCATGTCGCGCGAAATATCTGGTTATTTTGTAACCACTGAAATAAGTAGTCAGAATCTATCTATCTATTTATTTCTGCAAAATTTATACTGATATTTTTATGATATATAATGTAAATAGGAATTTCATTTCTTTGGTGACCCATAGTAAAATTTGACGAAGACTTTAACCCTAAAACGTGTTTTTCATTTTTGCAGATTTCTGGCGATTAGATAAGATTTACAGATTTTGTGTATTTTGAGATCTATTGTGAAATTTTATGACGAACAATTTTGTAGAATATTTGGATTTGATATGATCACATTTTACAGGAGTTTTTGAACCGTATGGGGGTTAAACTTTTTAACAAAAATATTGCCCACGTCCTCCCCTGTAAAGTTTCCAAAGACACTATATACCTAAAATGCACGGATTCCAAAATATCTTAACTCGAATATTTCGAAAAAGCTAGAAATGGGCGGAACTTGCCCTGCCTACTTTGGTTACTTTCCGTTGTTAACGTGAAAAACGCCGATACACGTGTCTCATATTTTTAGCTCTTCTTTCATCATCTACTCAGTTTTTCCCATCATTTTGAAAAAAATTGAATTTTGTTGCACAGTGTTATTGAAAACAAAAAAGTCTCAATAAATCTAAATCATTCGAATTCCACTACCGAATAGGACTTAAAATTTGTGTAATTGATCGTAGTTTAATACAAAAAATTTTCAAAAATTAATTTTAAATATTAAATCGCAAAATTGCATCCAAGCCCACTGTGCAAGTTTTTTTCTATTTTTTTTATAAAATAGCTGATATAACAACAAAACATACAAAAAAAGATTTTTTAAATTGGATCAATATTAAAGAAGTTAATATTGAAAATAAAGGAAATCAAAAACCTCATTTTGAAAAATTGTCCGATTTCACTAAGAAATCCCCATATGTATTTCTTTACTTTCAAAACAAATGAAGGACCAACTATTAATTGCTAATTCTTTCATTTTCAGTTTATTATCTCCGCTGAAAAACAGGCTGTTAATAAATTATACAGAATTTCAAATATACAAATTTTTTTATATTGAAGAGCTATGATTCAATCGGGATATGTATATTGGTTTGTATCTCTCACTCGTGCTGGTAATGGTATTAAAACGATTTATATATTTAATTATTTAATAAAATTTCCAGGAAATTTCTCTTCCCGACTTCTCTGTGCACGCTGCTTTAAATTATGGCCATGTTTGTGAAGTGAATATCGTCGAATGAATGAATCTCAGATCTGGTGAAAATGTTTATCGCCATTGCGAAATTATGTCATGATGGAAAAATGTTTTCCATTTTTTGCAGCGTATTTTTTTAAACAAAAAGTGTGTTGTTAATTTTTCATATCATTTCGCCTTGTTGTTTTTTATTTGTAGCAGATGTGTTTTGTTTGTGTCTTGCGATTAACACAAAACTGTCAACATTTTTAATGCCCAACAATTTTGATTTAAACATATATAAAGATATATTATGGGAATTCTTTTTATTATAAAATAAAATAAAAAAATTAAAAATTATTTTTCATTAAAAAACATAAGTTAATTTTTATTTTATTCGTGTAAAGGCAGCTGCTAATGGTGTTAATTAATATTTATAAATATCCATATTTGTTTGTTGTCGTTAGTAAAATAATTAATGCAATTAATTCGAGTTTTTTTTTTTGTTGTTGTTACAAAATATTAACTTAACGTAAAAAAATTAGGTTGTTTTTACAAATGTTATTTCTTCTGTTGCTTATAAATATTAGTAGTTTATTAAAAAAATAACCAGTGTTTCTATAAGCCCTCGTCTCTTTTACCGCTAGCCGTGTTGCACCCAAGGGATCTCTAAATTTCTTGAAGGTAGTGTTGTTGAGGGTAGTAATAGAAAGTTGTGTTGTAGGTGGTAGTGGAAGTAGTGGTAGTAGTTCAAAGGATACAATTAGCGGGGTTTGTATTCAAACTGCTGTAAGAAAATTAGATATTTTTTTTCAATTAGCAAATCTCATTTTATCCATAAATTGTGAAAATTTTATGACAGATGATGCCGTGTTTAATGTTGTGTGAAGGGAAGTGAAGCGAAAATTAAATGTGAAAAATGTAGTGGCGAGATGTTAAAGATGCAGTAAATGAAATTAATGAAGTAGTAATGTTGTAAAATATAATGTTAATATTTTATGAATGTATCAAATAACACGGTGCTCTTGAAGCAAATTTAAATGGAAGGTACAAGGTGGCGCAAAAGTAAACTTCCTATGTTTTTGGCTGTAATTTAAAAAAATGAAAAAAATATGATTCTTCTTGTGGATTATTTTTATTTAGTCTTCTAATTTTTTACATCAATTCGAGAATATGATGTCAGATAAATGACCGCCGCCTCAGTTTATTGTCATTTGAGACCTTTTTATGGCATTTTCCATCACTTCCGGCGATAGGTCTTCTTGACGGATATTGCCTTTAAGAGCTGAAAGAGTCTGAGGCTTTTTGGCATAAACCCGCGACTTCAAAAAGCCCCACAAAAAGAAGTCTGGAGCGGTCAAATCAGGCGATCTTGCTGGCCAGTGCAAATCGCCAAAACGGGAGATTAGGCGCCCGGAAAATGCATCCTTCAGCATATCGGTTGTGGCACGTGCAGTGTGTGCCGTTGCACCGTCCTGTTGGAACCACATGTTTTCCAATCCCAATTCATGAAGTTGCGGCAAAAAGAACTCGTTGATCATTGCTCTGTAGCGCTCACCATTCACAGTAACTGTTTGGCCCGCGACGTCTTCGAAGAAAAAAGGTCCGATGACTTCTCCAGCGAAAACAGCACACCATACAGTGACTTTGAGCGGGTGTAATGGCTCTTCATGTGCCTCAGAAGCGTAAATTTTGCTTATTTACGTACCCGCTAAGATGGAAATGCACCTCATCACTCATGATTATTTTTGATAAAAATCATATGCATATGCAAAATTTATGCATTTTACATATTTTCTTATGCAACAAATATTTCAATAATAGGTACACAAATGTTTGTATGTTCAACTTTTCTGTTTAAAATTCTTTTCAGACAAGTCAATAAAATGAAGAAATGTATAACCACAGCCTCAACCTGCAAAATACCGAAAATCGGGAGGTATCGTTCTATGGGGGCTATATGAAGGCCTGAACCTAAACCCACAAATTTTAGGTGGTAAGTTGTTTACCCCCAAGGAAGACTTAATACCAAATTTCAGCCATCTTCAGCAATCTTCTAAATACCAGAAATCCCCCCTTCTGTTGGGGCTATATGAATACGTGGACTTATAGCGACGAATTTCAAATTGGAAAGTTTTATACCCCCAAGGAAGACTTAATAACAAATTTCACCCATTTCGGAGGGATATTGAGGCCACAACCTTCAAAATACCAGAAATCCGGAGGTACCGTTCTATGGGGGCTATATGAAGGCGTGGACCTATATCAAGAAATTTCAGGTGGAAAGTTCTATACCCCCAAGGAAGACTTAATACCAAATTTCAGCCATTTCAGAGGGATATTGAGGCCACTACCTTCAAAATACCAGAAATCCGGAGGTACCGTTTTATGGGGGCTATATAAAGACGTGAACCTATGCCGAGAAATTTCAGGTGGAAAATTTTATACCCCCAACGAAGACTAAATACCAAATTTCAGTCATTTCGGTGGGATATTGAGGCTACAACTATCAAAATACCGAAAATCGGGAGGTACCGTTCTATGGGGGCTACTATATGAAGACTTGGACCTATACTGACAAATTTCAGGTGAAAAGTTTTATACTCCCAACGAAGACTTTATACAAAATGTCAGTCATTTAAGTGTGATGTTGAGACCACAAACTTCAAAATATCGGAAATCGGGTGGTACCGTTCTGTGGGGGCTACATGAAGACGTGGACCCATGCGGACAAATTTCAGGAGTATAGTTTCATACCCCTAACATTTCAGCCATTTCGGTGGGATTTTTAGACCACAAATCCTTGTATATATTTTTGCATATGGTTTTGCATATGCTCATTTTATGCAAATACATATGTAAAAATATGTCAAAATATGCACGATAAGCAAAGTATGCAAACATTTCTGGGCCTAATTCATTTTATTTATTATTTATATTATTATAAAACGAGTTTCTATCTAATTAGATTTTCTCTACGACCATCCTAACCATATATGCAATGATAGGATTCCGCCGTCTAGTTATGACGAACATTTCAAATATATATATATATATATATATATATATATATATATATATATATATATATATATATATAAATTGGTCTAGCCGATCTCATCTGATGCCATAATGGTTTTAGACCCCAAGTATGTTTGGACGAAATGTGTTTCAGACAATTTGGAGTCGATCTAGCCATGTCCGTCCGTCTGCTGTCTGTCCTGCTGGCTGGAGCGCACGATAACTCTCGAACTGATGAATCGATTCGGTTAAAATTTTGGCTTTCGTAATATTTTGCCCAAACTTAGTTTAAGTTCGAAGATGAGCTACATCGATCCACTCCTTCCGGTACCTCCCCCACAAAAGTTCGAAAATGTTCGGAAAGTTTGTGCGCACGATAACTCTTGAAGGGAGTGACCGATTTGGTCCATTTTTTGTATAGCATAAACTTTCTACCAGAGTAATATGAGGTTCCAATATGGTCTCAATAGGTCCACTCCTTCGGGTACCTCCCACACAAAAATTTGGAAAAGTTCAGTTTAGGACCATCTCCCGAATCGCTTTGATTTTTGCTTTAGCTACTTGTATTCACTGCCCTCCATACGACGGTATAAGTTTCATCAGGGGCAAGTCCATACTTCCTGAGAAAATAGCCTGAAAGTTGCAAAAAACCCCTATGACACTGTGTGAGGAGGTTGGAGGGCAAAATAACTCTCGAACAGGTCTGCCGATTCGGTCCAAAGTTTGGCCTTAGTAATATTTTGTCCAAACATAGTTTAAGTTCGAAGATAAGCCATATTGGTCCACTCCTTCAGGTACCTCCCCCACAAAAGTTCAAAAATGTTCGGAAAAATTGTGCGTACGATAACACTTGAAGAGAGTGGCCGAATTGGATCATACTTTACAGATCCTAATATATCTACCAGATATAGATATTTGTCCACTCCATCCGGTACCTCCCACACAAAATTTCGGATACATGTTCACTTTAAGATCTGCTTTCGAATCACTTTGATTTTTGTTGAAGCAACTTGCATTCGCTGCCTCAATTGCGATGGTAAAAGTTGTTTCAGGGGCAAGTCCATACTTCTTGAGCAAACAGCCCGAAGGGTGTAAAAACCCCCTATGGCACCATATGTAGTGGCTGGAGATCCACTTCCATAATGGTCAATGTCGATCCATTCCTTTTTGTATCTCCTCCGCAAAACGTTTGATCTTTAATCATAATCAACATTATGGTCGGTTCAAACGCCCAAAATTTTTAAAACCCCCTAAACACATACGTTTTTTTGGGAAAAAAAAGTTTCAATATATTCAGGCTGAGGGTATATCTCTGTCGGCAAAGCCGACTGATACTTTTTTACTTGTTATTTATATAGATGACAAACACTATGCAACAAAATTAAGTTGTTTTTTTTTTTTTTCAAAACGATGGGAAAAACCGAGTAGATTATGAAAGTAGAGTTAAAAATATGAAACACGTGTATCGGCGTTTTTTAAGTTTATGTCGGAAAGCATCCAAAGTAGGCGGGGCAAATTACGGTCATTTCTAGTTTTTTTCGAAATATTCGAGTTAAGATATCTTGGAATACTTTCATTTAGGTATATAGTGTCTTTCGCAACTTTACAGAGGAGGATGTGGAGAATATTTTTTTTTTTTAATTTTAACCCTCATGTTAGATTTTGTTCCAGTATGAAATTATGTAAAATTAACAGACCAAAATTTAAGCAAATAATTTCATTCTAAAATATATAAATGTGTAATGTAATTTTCTTAAGAAAATGGTATACCTAGATATATGGTTTATTCTGAAACTCATTGTGAAATTTTGTGTAGCATTTTTCTTCGTTTGACACTTTTCAGCTAGAACCAAGCTTTATATTACTTTCATGTATCAACTCGAAAAAAGAAGGATAACAATTTTATCAACAAAATTGAGAAATATTTTCATGTTTTTTCAGCAAAAATGATACTGATATTTTCACGATATATAATGTCAATAGACAGTTCATTTCTTTCGTGAAATTTGACAAAGAATATTTTTGTCTTTGACGTCATCTCTCTAAAATAATGTTTTGTGGGACAATTTTGAATAAACTAAGATGAAGTCCTCCTTTAAACCTAAAAAGGGGTTTTTCATTTTTAGAGATTTCTGGCGATAAGATAAGATTTACAGATTTGGTGTTGTCTGAGACCTATAGTAAAATTTTATGGCAAACAATTTTGTAGAATATTTGGATTTGATATGATCACATTTTAAAAGGGTTTTTAAAAGAGTTTTGAAAAAAGGACCAAAAACACCCCTTTGATGAACCGCATGAATGTTAACATTTTTAACAAAAATAATCCCGACATCTTCCTCTGTAAAGTTGCCAAAGACACTTTATACCTAAAATGCAAGGATTCCGAACTATAGTAACTCGAATATTTCGAAAAAAAAAGAAACTAGAAATGGGCGGAACTTTCCCCGCCTGTTTGGTTACTTTTCTATGTAAACTTTAAAAACGCCGATGCACGTGTGTCATATTTTTAGCTCTACTTTCATAATCTGCTCAGTTTTCCTTGTCATTTTTTGTTGTCGCACAGTGTAATATAGGCCTAAATTGGACATATACATATATTTTAGCAATAAAAAAAATCTGGCCCAATTTTCATAAATCTTTGTAGATTTCGTTTCTAAACCCCAACAATGAGCTGGTAATGTTTTATCATCGATTGGAAAATAATTGTTGCCTGTAGAAGGATTTTCTGAAAATTCGCCTTTGGCCCCCATACAAAGTACTATGGAAATAAGAATCGGTCAGGTGGCACGGGTTATCGTAACGGATCGTCATAATTATTTGAGAAATCGTTTTTAAGCCACAACAATGAATTGGTAAAGTTTTTTTATCGATTGGACCATAATTGCGGTCTTTAGAGAATTTTCGTAAAAATTCACCTTAATTCCCCATAAAAATTACTATAGAAACACGGGTTAACGTTAACCGATCGCCATAAAATTTCATATGTAAGCTTTTTGTATCAATTCGAAAAAATAAGGGGTAGGAGTCCCAAAAATTATTTGTTTTTGGTCGCCGTCATGTACTTGCACACATGTAGAAAAATATTTACTGGCTAGGGGGTATTGTCCGATAAGAATTAAAAGTATTTATTTTTTCTTTGCAGGTGGATTCTCTTTACAATAAACAAAAACAATAATCTTATTGTAATTTATTTATGGATACCTAAAGATCCTTGGAAATGTGTGGGGCAACATTTTTATCATAAAAATACCACTTGACTTAAAAAAACAAAAAAAAAAAGAAAACACTGAAGATCTTCGGTTTTCCCTATCAAAAAAAAAAAAAAAAAACAGAGGGTGTCTAGAAAAATGTGTTACAAGGCCATCGATTGTGTTGATTCAATATTGTCCAGTGGCATAAAATAATTCCTCGTCTAACTGTAAATATAAAATATGTTTATAGTACAAACAAGCTAGTGGTAGCCACTCAATGTAAACAAATTTCATCTTCGTGGTGGGTGACGATGGTAATTTAGGAAACAATTCAACCGAACACCCCACAAAAAAGAAGAACAACATTCTTTTATAAACAAAATATTTTCAATTGAAAAATTCATTACACATTTAAATTGGAAATGGACCCCTGGGCCGCTTTCAAACACACATGTGAACACACAAAGACAGGAAATCCAAAAAACAGAAGCAAATTGTTAAACAAAAATAAACATTTAAATGCTGCAACATTTCGAAAATCAGATCTCTGTGCATGTGAACATGCAGCATAAAACGACATGTGAGTGAAACCAAACAATGATCAATGTTGTGTTGATGTCTCAACTCTCTCTCTCGACAATAACTCCAAATGGGCAGGGGGTCGTTTCGTCGCTAACCACAAATCCGTAGACACATTACACGATGTTGATTCATTCATTCATGCAACCAGCCATCCAAAGGCGTCATTCAAAGTGGGGGAGGTGTACAAAAATGACACTGTGACAACAACGTACGCAGACGCGGCCTGTACCATTGCCCGTAAAATGAGCAGAAGTAAAGTAAACGATGCGCCACCTCAAAGCCTGATGCCATGATGCGATGCCATTAAGGAAACCCCATATGAACGAGACCAATTTCACGTTTTACAACGTTTGGTGTTTTGTTTTGTTTTTCTTCTTGAATTGTCTTGTCTTCTTCAACGTCGAGTTGATGAGATGAAAATTCTACCAGATTAGATTTCCAAGCCAACTGCAATGACGACTATAAAACAAAAACACAAAAACAACAAAGAACAACAAAACCTATGACGACAACGTTGCAGTGAAAAACTACAACAATTGAAAGTGGCATCGAATTACAACTACCCGCCACCACACATGGAGTGAGCGTTCATCCATCCACAAGACCACAAGTAGTAGCGCTGTAACAATGGCATCGAATGCCGCACAAAAACAAATCCTTTTAAATTGTAATGACTAACTGTTGTTGACTGGATACGTAAATGGAACATACTATGTACGTAGCAAAGCAGAGATCTGCAAGAGCTTTAATTTGGATTTTCTGTGATTTGTTGCTGTACTCGTAGTGCATATGGTGCCATTCAATGTTCTTGTCTATATAAATAAAAATCAAATATTGTTCGTTGGTAATGACATCAGCTGGGAAGGGCTGTGCGATTTGTATAATTTTTTTATTTGAAATGTTCGTTATAACCCAACTTAGGTTTTTAAATTTAAGAAAATTTGACCACGCCCACTTTTTTCAATTTTAATCTTTTCTACAAAAACTACTATACCGATTTGTCTGAAATTGTAAGGGAATTTACAGGGTGGGATGCGATATTTTTAAAAACGCTATATTTGCAAAAATTACGAGTGTATCTTTTTTTAAAGTTTACGAATTAACCTACAATTTAAGTACTTCTTTGGGGCCTAAGACCGACCACGCCTGCTTTTTTAAATATGTTATATCTCACGGTGCTCTTGAACCAACTTTAAATCGAAGGTGCTTACACCTGGGACGTTGTTGCGGATTCTGAAAGTACAATGTTGCAGCAGTGGAAATTCTCTACAAGATTCACCTGCATGATATTTTCGTAGGTTTTACCATTTTTGAGATATGGCAGTACACATTGGGACAATTCACTGACATTATAAAAGAATGTCACAACTGCAATTTCTCAACTGAAACTTATATATCACAAAAATGATACAACCCAGGAAAAAATTGCGAAGGACAATCTTGTAAGGAATTTTAAGAATTTTAAGATTTTCTCTAGTCCCAAGTCGATAAGAGTAACCGTTTTCAAAAAAAAAAAAAAAAAAAAAAAAAAAAATCGTGAAAACCTAACAACAAAAAAAAAAAAACTAAAAATATGACCCGAAATTTTATATCTCAAAAATGGCAAAACCTAGGAACAAATCATAACGGTCAATCCTGTAGAGAATTTTCAAAGCTACAACATTTTATTTAGCTCCTTTTTCATAGGACTTGCGGTTTCCAAGCAAAAGCGCGAAAACCTAAAATACATACATACATATGTTCCCATAACATCCCGGAAAGGAAAACCTAAATAAACCTAAACCTTGAAAACCTAAAACAAACCTAAAAAACGTGAACTTTATTTAAAACCCCCATTGTTTTATAGGGAGGCGATACAGTCAGTGCATTGCACAGTGGCCAATTTTCAGAAAAACCTGGCCAAAAATCGATGAAATAAATTCATAAATTTACACTAAATAGAGTCAAATATTATTTATAGGATCCCACTGCGTGTAGTTATGAAAAAATATATAAGTTTTTTGTTTAGTAAGTGGACATAAAACCAGGTCAAAGTGACCCTATTTGGAAGTTTTTTTTGTCTCAATTTTTAAGTTGTTTATTAAACTATGATAATATCCAAAATAAACAGCGGGTTTTAAATACATATATTCTTGTAATTGTAATGAAAGTATGTGACACATATTTACAACGTAAATTTTCACAATAAATTAAGAAAAAAGTTGTCAGTAAGATAGAGTTAGGCTGGGTATCTTATCATTTCATTTAAGGGGAGGGTTTTGCACTTTTTGTTTTTACGTGGCATTTTGTCTTGCAGATTGTACAGATTTTCTTTGATCCAGAATGTCAGAATATAGTATAGTGCCACTTTCTCTCGTTTGGGTATAATTTAGAGTTTTGATGTATTCAAGGACCTATAGTAAATTTTTATGGTGAACAAATTTCTAGAATATTTTGATCAGATTCCATCACATTTTATAGGAGATTTTACAGATTTGTGGAAAAATGGACCAAAAAGACCCCTTTATGACTCGCACGAGGGTTAATTTTTTTAAGAACAAGTAAGAACGGCGTTAAGATCGGCCGGGCCGAACTTGTTATACCCTCCACCACAATTTGCATTGAAGTAAAATGGAATAATTAGTTTCCTTTCGTGTATGAAGAAGACTTAATACTAAATTTCAGCAATTTCGGTAAAACAATGGCACCATTCTATGTGGGCTATTTCAAAACGTCGATCTATACCTGCAAATTTCTGACGGAAAGTTTTTAGGCTCAAAGAAGACTAAATACCAAATTTCCTATATTTCGGTAAGAGAATGTGGCTAAAACTTAAAAAATATCGAAAATCAAGAAGTACGCTTCTATGGGGATATAGGAAGACGTGGACCTATACTGATAAATACGAAAAATCAGTAGGTACCTTTCCATGGAGGCTATATGACGTGGGCCTATACCGACAAATTTAAAGGGGCAGTTTGAGTACCCCCAACGAAGTCTAAATACCAAATTTCAGCCATTTCGGTGGAATATTGAGGCCACAACGTACAAGATACCGAAAATCGGGAGGTACCGTTCTATGGGGGCATTATGAAGGCATGGACCGATACCGACAAAGTTCTGGGGGAAAGTTTTATACCACCAACGTAGACTAAGTACCAAATTTCAGCCATTTCGGTGTGATAATGAATCTAAAACCTTCAAAATACCGAAAATCCGGAGGTACCGTTCTATGTGGGCTATATGAAGGTGTAGACCGATACCGACAAAATTCTGGGGGAAAGTTTTATACCCCTAAAGAAGACTACGTACCAAATTTCAGCCATTTTGGTTGGATAATGAAGCTGAAACCTTAAAAATACCGAAAATCGGGAGGTACCGTTCTACGGGGGCTATATGAGGGTGTGGACCGATACCGACAAAATTCTGGGGGAATGTTTTATACCCCTAAAGAAGACTACGTACCAAATTTCAGCCATTTTGGTATGATAATGAAGCTAAAACCTTAAAAATAACGAAAATCGAGAGGTACCGTTGTATAGGGGCTATATGAAGATGTAGACCGATACCGACAAAATTCTGGGAGAAAGTTTTATACCCCTAAAGAAGACTACGTACCAAATTTCAGCCATTTTGGTGGGATAATGAACTAAAACCTTAAAAAACCGAAAATCTGGAGGTACCGTTCTATGGTGGCTATATGAAGGTGTGGACCGATACCGACAAAGTTCTGGGAGAAAGTTTTACACCACCAACGTAGACTAAGTACCAAATTTCAGACATTTCGGTGTGATAATGAATCTTAAACCTTCAAAATACCAAAAATCGGGAGGTACCGTTCTATGGGGGCTATATGACGGTGTGGACCGATACCGACAAAATTCTGGGGGAAAGTTTTATACCCCCAAAGAAGACTACTTACCAAATTTCAGCCATTTTGGTAGGATAATGAAGCTAAAACTTAAAAAATACCGAAAATCGGGAGGTACCGTTCTATGGGGGCTATATGAAGGTGTAGACCGATACCGACAAAATTCTGGGGGAAAGTTTTGTAACCCCAAAGAAGACTACGTACCAAATTTCAGCCATTTTGGTAGGATAATGAAGCTAAAACCTTAAAAATACCGAAAATCGGGAGGTATTGTTCTATGGGGGCTATATGAAGGTGTAGACCGATACCGACAAAATTCTGGGGGAAAGTTTTGTTCCCCTAAAGAAGACTACGTACCAAATTTCAGCCAGTTTGGTAGGATAATGAAGCTAAAACCCTAAAAATACCGAAAATCGGGAGGTACCGTTCTATGGGGGCTATATCAAAACGTTATCCCATTTTCAATACCAACCATCCTGCAAGTAATAAAAACTTCTGTACCAAATTTTGACTCTCTATCTTTAAAATTGCGAACTGTATCTTGATTTCAACAGACAGACGGACAGACGGACGGATAAACGGACATGGTCAAATCGACATAGAATTTTATGCTGATCAATAATATATATACTTTATAGGGTCCCCGACGAATATTTCGATGTGTTACAAACGGAATGACAAATTTAATTATACCCTCCATATGGTGGAGGGTATAAAAATATTCCTCACATTCTTATCAGTAAAGTTGCCAAATACATTATACACCTACAGTGCAAGGATTCCAAGTGATCTCAACTCAAATATCTTCAAAACTGTAGAAATGGTAGAAGTTTGCAAGCCTATTTTAGTTTCTTGGTTTTTTTTTTCGCAAATTGGATGCCGATATTTCCTTAGTATGTAATGCAAATAGAGATTTCATTTCTTTGGTAACTTATAGTGAAATTTAGCGGAGAACATTTTTGTCTTTGACGCCATTCTTCAAAAATGATGCTTTGTATGACAACTTTTCCAAAACTCACATGAAGTACGCCCTTAACCCTAAAATGTGTTTATAATTTTGCATATTTCTGGGGTTTAGGTAAGATATAGAGTTTTGGTGTATTCTAGGATCCATAGTAAAAATTGATGGCAAACAAATTTGTAGAATATTTTGATCTGATACGATCACATTTTATAGGAGAAGGGTCCAAAAAGTCCCCTTTAATGACCGTCTGAGGGTTTAAAAGTATGAATAATGAAACCAGCGACCGAAAAACATAAGAACCCAAAGTTAAGTCTAAATCCATTCATTTTTAGAGTTTTGGCCAGGTTTTTCGTAAAATTGGCCACTGTGCATTGCCCCAATTTCAGCTTCTATATCTCAAAAATGGTAAAACCTACGAAAATATCAAAAAGGTCAATCTTGTAGATAATTTGCACAGCTACAATATTTTCTCTATCCATAGGACTTTCTGTTTCCAAGCAAAACCGTGAAATCCAAAAAAAAAAAATGTTTTTTGATTGTTCCCAGATTCCGCAAAAACTTCTCGAGTGTAAGCTCCTTTCATTTAAAGTTAGTTCAAGAGCACCGTGTGTTGTACATGGTAGAGATCTGCAAGAGTTGCTGTTCTCGTATGCATAAGAGAGTATTGATTGTTCTTGTATTCACAGATAATCGCATCTACACAATAATGCATCTTTACAATCCACCATAGTAGTTTGTAACGCATTGTAATAATCATTTGTATAAGGTATAAATATATATTCTTGATCAGGATAGAATTCTGTTCTTCTGTTATAATCACTGTAGCGGTCAGAAAAATTGAGCTAGAGCTCTAGAAATCTGCAGCCGAGTATTTCGTCCATAGGCATCTAAATTTCGAAGATGGACTATATCGACCCAACCACAGTACCTCCCATATGTACATTTTCAGGTATAGCCCCCATATAACGGTACCTCCTGACTTTCGGTATTTTGAAGGTTTCAGCTACAATGTTTAACCGGACTAGCTGTAATTTGACATTTAAGGTTCTTAGAGGTCACAACAAACCGTTTTTTTTTATCGTTGCTCTTTATAACCTGACGTTAGACTAAAGATCTTGGTTATTATACACAAACTTCGCATAATAAGGCTGATCATATTAGACAACATTGAAAATTCGGCGGTCTGTTGAAAAATTACTAGATACGTTGTGTTAGTTAAGTTTAGCTTAGATTCAAGAACACAATTGTAATGGAATATGAAAAATATTACAATTTTTCAAAACCGGTTAACTGACATAAAAACCGTTTTTTTGGGTTAACCGAAAATGGAGTTTTTGGCGTTTAGGGTTCGGTTTTGTAACCAAAACCGGATAACCGGTTTCGGTTTTGGACACCCTAGCCCCCATTAAAGGGTACCTCTTCGTTTTCGGTATTTTGAAGATTTTAGCAACAATTTTTCACATTTAAGGTTCTTAAGGGTCACAACACTTCTAACCAAAAAATTTCAACATATGTCCATGTTTAGGAGCAGCCCGGATATAACGCTATCTTCTAATTATCTGTATTTTTAGGGTTCTAGCTACTTTTTTGAGCGAACTACCCGTAACTTGATATAATTGACAACTTTTATATCAAGTTACGGGTAGTTCGCGTTTAGGTATAACCCAATATAACGGTACCTATTTTCGATTTTCCGTAGTTGAGGGTTTTATCTACATTTTCTGACTGAATTTGACATTTGAAGTTCCCTGCAGTGATAAGTCCATGTTTCGGTGTAGCTCCAATTACTTTAGTTTAGGTAGCCATCGGATAGTGCATCAATTTGATTTATCTCTGAAAGATGGATTTCATGTGATTTATAATATCTAACCTTTAGATCTAATACTATTTGCGATTCTTTCTGAAAATCACACTTGAAAGGTTGTGGTAAAGGGAATCAAATGGTCGGCCCCCTGTCGTATATAGTATTTACTTACTTGCTATTAAGATTTGTTCGTATTAATAATTCATTTGGGACCTTTTAACTCCATGAAGATGATAAAAAAGAAAACTAAGTTGTTATGAACGAGACAAATTATAAATAACCACAATAAGATCATACGAAGAAATTGAAAACAGTCTGGAAATATGCTTAGCCACAAACATGGTGCGTGTGGTTAAATATACAGTAACATACACATATGTGATGTACATTCGTACACAGAAAAAAATGGACAATGATTTCATAAACAAATTCAAATATTCAATTAAATTTTGATTGATTTTTTGCCGATAAACGAATTGTCTTTTTTACAAACGTGTTTATCAAACATTTTCAGTTTTTTGAAGTGCTGTTTTGCACATAGTTATTTATGAAAATTTAATAACTTTTATTTTTGTGTTTATGACCTTAGTATTATGTATTCAGTAATAGTGGTTTCCACTGGGCTGATAAGGTCATCGAACAATTGACCTAATCAGCCCAGTGGAAACCACTATTATTGAATAATAACTAGACATCGGATTTTGCATATTTGCATATTTTTTAATATTAAATATACGAAGATTCTGATTGGACCAAAATTCGTTTCAAAGAAATCTAAATTCAATGGCAGGGTCATATTTCGTATTTATTTTGCATATTTGCATATGCACAAAATATGCAAAAAAATATGCTAAATATGCAAAAAATATGCTAAATATGCAAAATATGCAAAAAATATGCAGAATATGCAAAAAATATGCAAAACATGCAAACAGATTTTGGCCGAAAATCGTCATAAAAGTCGTAAAATTGTTATTTAAAGTTGGTAAAACCATCAAAAAATACATAACAGTGTTCTAAATTAAGACTGTTGACCGTATAACGTGGATTTTTCAGCAGATTATTATGTTATTGAGACCATTTACGACAGTGTGGTGTAGGGTATAAAAATATGGTATCGTAATACCATTTTTTTATTATTAAACTATGTAAAAATATAAAATTTCATAAAATATCAAACGTTTTATGTAAAATTCAATATTTTCTTTTTTGTAGCATCTTAATTTAATTTGTAGCATTGGGCTGGTTTTAACTCAAAGGACCAAATCGATCTCGGATTTTTTAGCCGGGGAGCCGCATAAACCTTAGAGTATTGTTAGATTTTAAGATTGCCAAAGTTTGAGCACAATTCGAATATGTTAAAACGTGTGGTAAACGTGGGGGCCTCGAAGTTTTGAAAATCAATTTTTTTTGCTATTTGGCGACTTCGACGGTCCATATATGTGGAACGGTTAAAGCTACTTGCCCGTATTACGCATTTAATTAAAAGCTATTCTGTTCTTAACATTTCTTGCTGAACACCAAAGTACTTAAGTCTTACTGAATTCGAGATAATAAACCCAATGTCCCGAAAAATTCCTTAGGACAAAAATGGAGTCTATTTAAAAAAATTATAAAAATTATAAAATTTTTCCGAATGAAAACGAATATATTTTACTTTATTTGAAAATTTTGCCTATTAGGATTTTAATATTAATTTTAATTCATTTCTCGTTGGAGTCGAGCTTAATGACCGATAATGTTTGCAAGTGAAAAAGGAAAGCCGAAGATGCGACAACCACCATTATGTGACATGTTACGCCTTTTGTAGAGACCGGCCGTGGAGTGGCATTTCATTTTTCAAATGTAATTTTGTTTTTACAAAGATGGACATTTGTACATTCATTGTATGGCTTCAATGACAAACGCTTACATTTTGTTCATACATATTTTAATTTACTTATGCCCGTCTGGGTAAACGGGTAGGTAGCTACCTATTAGTTATCTTTACCTAGGCGTTTAGTAATTTCTCCACGCCCTTTACCGAGGCGTGTACATTTTGAAATCATGTGGTAATATTGGTGATTTTCATTCATGATTTCGCACAATTATTGCCACATAGAAGTGTTTTAAAACTTTTAGCACATTGGCAACGATTAACCAGGTAAAATCCTTGGTGTAAGTAACACGGGCATTTTTGACTCGGTAACGTTACCTATGCGTTGAAATTATAAAATGTTGCTTACACGGGAGATATCTGTGAACTCATAGATAGCTAAGTCTTGAAATTATGGGCATTAAGGGACTGACATAATATGGTTTTGGAGCCATCTGGGTACAGATGACAACTTGGTGATGAACTCGACTCCTTGCTATGTCGCTCACAATTTTCAAGTTATTTACCATCCTTTACCCCTCCTGGTAATTGATGTTCTGTGGTCACGTTGCATTATCTTTTTCAAGAAATTCGGAGTTAAAGTTTTATCTCTTGAACAATAATTAAGTCTCACTTGTAATTATGCCTGTAAGCTTTTTTCTAGGAATTTCGGCAGTTGATTTTTGTAAGTTTGGATCGATTATTTCTGGAGAAATTTCTATCTTTGCTTTGTTAAGATTTTTGTCGTCTTATGGATCTTTACGGTGTTTTGCACTATCAGATCAAACAATGCCAGCCCAATATGTTCAGGACTAAGGTACCACATATGATTTATCATTTTGTTATTTCCTTTTTCAGATATTTGTTTGTGAATGCCTTTCGTATAAAATAAATCTTCAATGCGGTTTAGGTCATGTTTTGGACCTAAAAATATTTCTGAATATCGTTTTCACTATTTTTGGTATTAAACTCAATCTATTGTCTCTATTTCTTTTTAACCTATTGATAATGTTTACCCAATATATCCTATATTATATCTATATAAACATTATCTTGTTCATTATACGTTTTGTAAAATCAATAACCCAAACTCTCACTTATAACACTCAGTTGTTGTCGTGTGCGATACCAAATAAATAAATAAAATAGAAAAAACATTCTGGGGACGTCCAGTCTCGAACGATTTAAACGCAAGGTGCTTCTAAGCCTCTTGTTCTTGGGAAGTGGGCTGGGCAGTAGTTTTAAAACACTCTCGCCTACTTTGAACTTGGATTTGTCAATCGCAGACTATTCTTATAGAAATCGCTTGAATATGTTTAGTTGATGTCCGGATGTGCTTCCAAACTTGCAGTCAAAAATCCATCTCAACAATTCTCTAACAAGTTTGTACGGTGGTACACGCAGAAAAATTTATGTTAGAAATATGTTTGGATATAAACAAATATATGTTTGGGACCGGTTGCAAACAAATATATGTTTGGATCCAAACATAATATGTTTGGGTCCAAACAAATATATGTTTGCAACATTTTGTAACATATCTCAATTTTATATGTTTGGGTAAAACATATTTTTTATGTTAGAACATTTTTTTCATGGGTGGAGAGAGGATGTTTGTCAACGAGAGTAATAACAGTGCTCTCGCGGCTGCGGAATGCTGCTTTATAATAAAGAGTTGTGTGTATTGTATAATAGAAGACGTAGAAGCGAAGAAGGGGGCTTTGGTGGCATGTATGCGTCAAACTCGTGTGTTTCTTGTTTTGTTGTTGCTTACCAACGAAGAAGAAAAGAAGAAATGATATGAATTATATTTTTTTCTTTCTTCAGTGTTTTAGTAGCCTTTGTAGAGTCAAGACAGTAAAGTGAGTGAATAAATCAGTGTTTTGTGTTTTCTTAAAAAAATTGTGTTTTTAGTAAATTAAATGCCCAATACATTTTATTATAATTGAATCGGAAAGTTGAATGGAATTATTTTATTGGACAAGGAAGAAATCGCATTTAATATTGGTAATTACATACATACTTATGTATATTTGAAATATGGCATATCCATATTTATTTATTACATTACATAATTATTTGATTCTAGATGCCGATTCCCCGCTGATGATTTCAACTAAGAGGTCAATTTGTTTTATTTCACAACTAAGGAGAAGCGTTCAACTACGTTTCCTTTAATTAAAGTGTGTTATGTATTTCTTTGGAATTTTGTATGTACCTATGTGTTGGTTGTTCTTTTGCCTTTTAATAAAAAACCACAACATTTGTGTGTATACTATAGAGATAGCCAGTGAGCTCTTACTGAGAGCAAGTGAGCACACATTTTAAAGTGTTTTACATTGAATTTTACGCTCCCTTGCTCTCAGTAAGCGCCCACTGGTACATGTGTTTGTTTTTTTTTTGTGCCTTTTTGGGTTTGTATTTTTTTACACCCAAACATATAAAATGTTTGCACCCAAACATAAAATTGTTTCCACCCAAACATATCTTTGTTTGCACCCAAACATATATATCTGTGCACCCAAACATAAATATCTTTGCACCCAAACATATATATGTTTGCACCCAAACATATATTTGTTTGCAGACCCAAACATATATTATGTTTGGGACTGTTGCAAACATATATATGTTTGCTGCAAAATATGTTTGGGACATATGTTGGAGAGGCCAATTTTTTTTTGCGTACGGTGGTACAGAAGCTCTTGACTTAATATCTGCTCGAGCTGGTGAGACCCCATTTTTCTAGGCATTTGTACACTGCTAGTTCTTGTTTCTCCCATGAGCTACTGTCAGTTTTAGGAACACCTAGGAGTTGTTCTTTACCCCCATGTGATACCAGAGCAGCAACCCGTTTTTTCTTCCCTGTTTTGAGAATATCTGGTAATAGTTTTCAATGCCAGTGCACACAAATAGCATCGTTCCTTGAAGCTGTTGCGTTTATTTTTCACGGTTTATTCTCCGCTGTTCACGGATAAAGCTTCTAGAGATCTTATATTTGTAGGGATCCTCTCCGATAGCTTCTACTGTATCGATAATGATACTAGTAACGTCCCTATACACCTTACAGGGGTCCAGCACCAATGACAATTGCATAGTTACGATGTTCTTGAAGCCACGCTTGACTGTTTTCGGGACAGATGGTTCTTCAGATTCTACGATACGTTTAGCATCAAAACAAGACCTAGACCTCATTGAAAATTTATTGAAATATGAAAACATTGACACACAAATTTCAGAAAAAGGAAATAACAACATAATTAATAATCTGTGACATCTTAGTCCTGAACTTGCTGCCCTGGTATTGTTTGATCCAACGGTGCAAAACGCCGTAAAGAGCCAAAAGGCAACAAAAATTTTAACGAAGCAAAGATTCAAATTTCTTCAGAAATATTCGATCCAAACTTCCAAAAGAGCAACTGCCAAAAATCCTAGAAAAAGATCTGGCATAATTCTTGTTGTTCAAGAGATTAAACATTAACTCCGAATTTCCAGGAGGCGCAAAGTATGGTAAACAACTTGAAAGTTGCGAACTACATAGGAGAGCGTTCTTCAAGTTGTCAGCTGTTCCCAGATAGCTCCAAAACCACATGATGTCTGACTCTCGAATAAATTTAATTTGGAACAAAATGTAAGAGACATTTGTTTTCATTCCAAAAATTAAGAAAATGTTTTTTTAATAGTCTCCCTTTTCGCACAAAGGCGTACCTGGTCACGTTTATCGGGACATTGGCTTTATTATCTCGAATTCTGTAATACCTATTTAGTATTAGATTTATTATATATACTTATATTTTGTTGTTCAGCAAGAAATGTTAAGAACAGAATGGCCTTTAATTTAATGCTTAATATGGATAAAAAGCTTTAACCATTCCAGAAAAATAGGTCGCCGAAATCGCCAAATAGCCAAAAAATCGAGATTTTCATAATGTCGAGGCCCCAGTGGCACATGTCAACATATTCCAATTGTGCTCAAACTTTGACAGTCTTAAAATCTGACCATATAAAAACTATATGCGGTTGCCGCCTTAAAAAATCCGACATCGATTTGTTCCCTTTGAACAATAACCAGCCCAACGCTACAAATTATAATAAAGAAAATATTGAATTTTACATAGAACGTTTGATATTTGATCAAATTTTATATTTTTGCATAGTTTAATAATAAAAAAATTGTATTACAATACCATACACCACACTGTCGTAAGAGGTGTCGATAACACAATAATCTGCTAAAAAATCGACGTTAAACGGCCAACTATCTTAATTTAGGACACTTTGAAGATTTTTGACGACACTAACATTAATTGACAATTTTACGACTTTTATGACGATTTTCGGCCAAAATTTTTGCATATTTTGCATATTTTTTACATATTTTGCATATTTTTTGCATATTTTGCATATTTTTTTTGCATATTTTGCATATTTTTTTGCATATTTTGCATATTTTTTGGCATATTTTTTGCATATTTTTTGCATATATTTTGCATATTTTTTGCATGTTTTTGATATGACCACAAATATCGAAAAATTGACCCTTAAAACGCCTAGATCCAAAATTTGAGTCCAATCGGATGAGAAATAAAAAACATGCAAAAATCCGATGTCTAATAATAACCTTTATTTCACCTTCCTTAAAAAGTTTGTTTCATTCTAGTTAGTTAAAAAGTACATACAAATTTTGATAAAGCTGTTTATCGGAAAAGTTTTTTCTGTGTATGTGTCTATAATATAGAGTAGCAAAAGGAATTCATTTGTGGTTGGTGCTATGAAATCCCGAATGATTGTTTTTCATCTGTTAAAAAAAACTTCTTCACGAAAACTCTGTTGCCAGCAAACATATGTTCCTCCTCAGTGATCGTTTACTCTACTTTTTATAAAAAAATTACATGTGTATGTATTCATGTTTATCTACACTGGCATAGGTACATAAGCGAGTAAATATGTGTGATGCTGCTGCTGTTCCATCCATATGTTTTCCTCGTTTTTTTGTTTGTTTTACATACATACATAGGTCACAATATTTATGAATATGTTCCATATGTCTGCCTTCCTCCCATCCATGTGTCAGTGGATTGCATTTTTATGCGTTACTTGTGTTTTTGTATTTTAACCGAAGAGGTGATGTGGTCTGAACACCACCACATGGGCCAAATTGTCTGCTTGGAATTTTTCCACTTTTCCGTAATGCACATAAAGTCTGTCCGTTATGCATTGGTAAAAGTGTGATTTTGGTTAGAGAAAGAACTATGGACAGTGAAATCAGGTCTATTTTTGTCTCAAAATATGTCGCTTGTTGGTGAAATGTAAAAATAGAACAAAGAGTAAAAATGTTTACTTTAATTAGTATGTGAAGGGGAATTTTATGAGCATTACTGGAATGGAAAACTAAATAATAAAATAATTTAAATACAATTGCCAATTCAACGCGTAAGTTAACTGTTACTTATATTTCGGGTCCTATATCTCGAAATATTGAAATCCCCTCAAAACAAATTATACTGTTGTAGTCATGATCCTTAGGATTATTCCATACAAAAACTTTAACGAGAAGTGATAATAGTTGAACTTTTGTAGAGGGTGTGTCTGAACGAATGGACAAACGATTGGAACTCGATCTAAGTTTGTGATGCATTCAATGGCCTGTGGGCACATTTGTTAGGTCTCCCTAAAATGGTGGACGTAAATCGACTTTTGGGCGCGATTACTATCAAAAGATGAGACTTCCAAACTTAGATAAAGTTCCAAACGAACTATGTTGGGGCAGATACTTCAGATACTTCCAGGACAAAATCCAGTATCATTTTTTCTAGCAAATACTTTTCGATTTACAGTGACATAGGGATGACAGATAAAAGCAACGGGTCTGACCGGCTGTAACATGACAAAGCCCAGGATTATGTTTCTTGGTCCCTCATTCATCTCAAGTGGACATTAACTTCCCCGTGGTGTTACCCGGGGAGATGCCTATAACACCCGTTAAAGGTAATGGGCTAATATGTGCCGTTGAACAATAAGAACGATACAAACTTGGGCAGGGCTTTGACCCTAGATAAAACATCGTAAAAAGAAGAAAAACAAACCCCTCTAAAGTTGACGACCCCCGCAAATGTGTTAAGAATCATGATGTGCTAACCTACACCAGGAATGTGCGGACTCCCTACTGAGTAGGTTCAGTTTGCGCACTGGGGAAATACACATTGTATTATAGCAGCCACGGAATGAAACATGATCAAGGTGTTGGATTTATAGTAAATCAAAGGTCTCAATATTCACCCCGGTTGATAAGAGAATTGCCACAATCCGTGTAAAAACAAAGTTCTTTTACATCGGCCTCATCTCGGGCCATGCCCCGACCGAAGAGAAAGACGAATAAAGCAAGTATATACTCTACGAGCGCCCAGAGAGGGCATATGACCGCTGCCCTGACCACGAAATTAAGTTTGTTCTAGTAGATTTTAATGCTAACAATGCGGGGGAAAATATCTCTGGTCACAAGGCGGGCAAGTTTAGCCATTATTCTTTAACATCCGACGGCTGATCGATTTTACAGCTGCAGAAAACATGACAGTAAGCAGCATAAGATTCCAACACCTTGGCATACATAAGGGAAAATCGGAAACCAGATCGATTATGTTGTGATAGAAGGAAGACACTCTTCCAGTGTGTTAGATGTCCGATCGAACATAGATCGATATTCTGAAGGATTTGGTTTAGAGTGAAGCGTTGGTCTACATTAGATTACCCGAGTCTAAAACCGCATTGATGTCACCCGATTATACGATTGACTATAGGTTCACATAATACGCCTGACAACACTTTTAATGCGATGGGTAGGAGACATATGGCTCTGTTGTAGGCACAAACCGTCTTGCCTAGTTTCTCGTGCACGGGACATATCAGACTTAGGTTCCAATCGTTGGGAATGCATTCATGTAGCCAAATTTTGTTAATCAACTGATGCATACTGCTTATCAGTAAGTCGTTACCGACCTTGAACAGTTCGGCGGGCAGCCAAACAACTCCTGCTGCCTTATTGTTCTTCAGCCGAGTAATTGTTTTTTTTTTATCTCACTTTGGCTAGATGGTAAGCACTCAATGCCATCGTTTGGGATTGGTGCTGGAGTATCTGTTTCGCCGCCAATATCCAATACAAAAAGCTTGATAAAACGTTTCTTTCAGATCCTCAGTAAGCTATCAAAATACCAAGGAACCCCTAATAACAAATTGCAGTTATTTCAGTATAATAACGAGCCTAAAACCTTAAAAATCGGGAGATACCGTTCTATAGCTCCCATAGAACGTTACGTCCGGTATTTGATATTTAGTTTTCCTTGGGGCTAAAAAAATTTTCCCCAGAATTTTGCACAGTACAGTACTCAGTACTTATTATCATACCGAATTGGTTGAAATTTGGTCTTCTTTGGGGCTACAAAACTTTTCCCCAGAAATTTGCACAGTACTCATTATCATACCGAAATGCCTGAAATTTGGTCTTCTTTGGGGCTACAAAACGTTCCCCCGTAAATTTGTCAGTACAGGTCCGCGTTTAATGTACCCCACATAGAGCGGTGCTTCCCAATTTTCGGTATTATGAATCTTTTAGCCATATTATCTTACCGAAATGGCTGGTATTTGGTATTTAATCTTCCTCAGGGATTCAAAACTTTTTCCCAGAAACTTTTCCGTACAGGTCCAAGTTTTCATATAGCCGCCCCCCATAGAACGGTACCTCCGGCATTTGGTATGTGGTCTTCCTTGGAGTTACAAAACTTTTCCCCCCATAGAACTGTGCCTAAGATTTTAGGTATTTTGAAGGTTTTAGTCGCATTATCATACCGAAATGGAAATAAAATTTGTTCTTCATTGGGGCTACAAAACTTTTCTCCAGAAGTTTGTAGGTACATGTCCGTGTATTAATGTGGTCCCGTAGAACGGTGCCTCCCGATTTTCGGTATTTTAAATCTTTTGCCATACTATCTTACTGAAATGGCTGGTATTGGTATTTAATCTTCCTTAGGCCTAAAAAACTTCCTCCCAGAAATTTGTCAGTACACGTGCAAGTTTTCATATAGGTCCCATAGATCAGTACCTCCCGATTTTCTGTTTTTCAAATGTTCAAGTTTTATTATCGTACCGAAATGCCTGGTATTTGAGCTTCCTTGGGCCTACAAAACGTTTTCCCAGAAAATTGTCTGCGCATGTCCACGTTTTTATATAACCCCTCATAGAACGGTATCCCCGGATTTTCGGCATTTTTAAAAATTTAGCCTCATCATCACAAATGGCTGGTATGCGATCTTCCTTATGTTTGCTCTTTCGTGGTGCTACAAAACTTCCTCCCAGAAAATTGTCAGTACAGGTCCACGTTTCCATATAGCACCCATTGAACGGATTTTTTACGATTTAAGCCTCCTTATTGTGCCGAAATGTTTGGTACTTGGTATTTGAGCTTACTTGGGGCTACAAAAATTGTCTACAGATAATTGGCTGTGCAGGTCTACGTTTTTATATAGCCCCCGTAGAACTGTACCTTCCGATTTTCCTTATTTTTAAGATTTTAGACTCATTATCACACCGAAATGGCTGGTATTTGGTCTTACAAAATGGCTGATATTTGAGACTACAAATCTTTTCCGCAGAAAGTTTTCGGTACAAGTCCACGTCTTTTTATAGCCTCGTTTTATTACAGAAGCAGTACATATATCTCAACTGATAATACTCCCTTCAGAACAGCTCATTTGGGGCGAAATTTTTGTTCACTTCAAAACATGGACCAATATTTACAATTTTCCGAATTGAGCGAAATACATAAAATTGGTAATACCGACTAGACCTAAACCTGTATATTCTGGATTTGGATACTTAACAACATCGGGAGCACGGTTCTATGGAGACTGTATAAGACGTTGACCTGTACCGATAAATTTCTGGAGGAAAGTTTGGTAACTCCAGCGAAGACTAAATACCATTGAATAATGTGGCTTAAACTTTCAAAATACCGAAAATTTGGAGGGACCTTTTTATTGGGGCTATATAAAAACATGGAACAATACCGGAAAATTCCAGGTGGAAGGTTTTATACCACCAACGGACTGTTAAATATCATCCGTATCGACGGGATATTGATATTGAGGCCACAACTTTCAAAATACCTTAAATCGGGAGGTACGGTCATATGGGGGCTATTTGAGGACGTCGATCTGTACCGGCACATTTCGGGTGGAATGTTTAATACCCCAAATGAAGACCAAATACAAAATTTCAGCCATTTCGGTGGATTAATTTGGCCACAACCTTCAAAATACCGAAAATCGGGAGGAATCGTTCAATGGGGGCTATATGAAGGCGTGGACCGATAGCTACAAAATTTCTGGGGAAAAGTTTTATACCCCCAACGAAGGCTAAATACCAAATTTTAGCCATTTCGGTGTGATAAGGAGGCTAAAACCTTAAAAATACCGAAAATCGGGAGATATCATGTTAACGTCAAAACGTGGACCTATGTATATAAACATTTTGTGGTAGAAATATCTTAAAGTGACGCGTACTATATATGGGGCGTTATATGGGGGCTATACCAAAACATTTCGTGCGCAGCAGCCAGCCAGACAGACGGACGGACATTGCTCAATCGACTCCAAATTGTCTGAAACACATTTCGTCCAAACATGCTTGGGGTCTAAAACCATTATTTCGATGAGGCACATTTTGCCCATATGAAAGTGTAAAAACGAATAGACCTTGGAACCAACGGTATTCTCGTTGTCCACGGCCCCAACACGATAGAATTGTAGCATCAGAACGCTTGAATTTTTTTTCTGGTTAACTTTTGTAGCACGGTGTCATTTGTCGATATTTTCCGAAAAATGTGCACTGTCTCAAGACCAAAACTGCCTGAAGGAGCATTCCAATGTTTTTGCGATGTACTAGAGAGTTATTAATATGCAAAAAACGTGGATAACAAACTTCAAGTTAAAATCGGGAGGCTCGATTTTCACCGCAGACATATTCTCTAGTAGACCTTTTAGCTCAGTACAATCCCAGGAATCAGAAACGCGACACCCCCGTTAAGATTTTGCTTCCTTCCATACAAATCTCCCCGGCCTTGTATGCAGACTATCAATAATTTCTTTTGACCAATACCACTATTAAAATATAAAATTAAAAATAATTTTTCTTTTTTTAAATTATAAAATTTAGTTTTGTTTTTCACTTGGAATGTTGATGCTAGGTAATGTCACAGCACCTGTTGCAATAATCTCTGTGTCCGTTAATATCTTGTGAAATTATTTCAACATCTAAGACAAGCATCGCATCAACACCAAAGTTATGAAACATTCTTGTGTTTTCACCCAAAATTAAATATCCGGTTAATTAATTTATTGAATAATGATCGACAAACAACACCTACATACATAAGAAAAGAAATGTTTACCTTGAACATTGATTAGAATTGAATTTTTCATATGCATAAGAAAAATTATTTTCAATTCATTTTTTTTTTTGAATATTCATATAATAAACAATTCATTGAGCATTGCCAGCCGACAACATTTGTTTGAACGGAAGAAAAGCGAAATTCAGATGTTGAATGATGTTGTTTAATGAATGTTTGAAAAATATATAATTCAATAATATAAATAAGAAAAACAGCTGCACTATGGCTTTGAATGAACAACAAGAATCATATGGATATGAGAGTGAAAGGCATGCATCAGGGTATGGTATGCATGTGGGATATGTGATGATACCCAAATATAATAATGTAAAGACTCACCTTTCTCTTCAGTACCATTCGCTTTATTCGCACAACCATTGGCCAATTTAATTGGTATTTTCTTGACAACCGACTTGCCATACAGAGGTTCCTGGGTAAGGGTAATGGAAATGGGTGCACTGCTAAGTTTATTTTTATCCGTGGGATATTCATTAATGGCCACTGTTTTGGTGGTCACATAACTAACAGATTCCACCGTTGTTTCCCATTTTTGGAATGTATTGATTTTGCCACTCTTTAAAGTTCTACACGATGACCTGAGAGGGGAGGAGCGCAAGGAAAGCATCGATCCCGAAGTTGTTGAATTTGTTGCACCATCTAAAGTTCCTCTTAGTGAATTATTAGAGGATGACGAAAATGATGCTGATTTTCTTAATTTATAATGTTCCTCCTCCTTCTCCTCCTCGTCCACTTTCACCTCCTTATCTGCCCTTGAAGATTTCTCCCTTTCAATTGTATGATAAATGTGACCATTTGGTTTAAGCACAGTGCCAGTCTTATTTTTAATCACTGACAGCGTTTCCTCTTTCTTTTCTTCCTTTTCAATGGTTTCGGTGATTTGTAGAACTTCCGTTTGGGTGCCTTGATCTGAAAAAAAAAAATTGAAAATAATATTTATAAATCTTCTTTTCTCTATTTGCTGATGTCAGTTTTTTTCTGTTTCTTATTTTAAATGTTGATGATGATGGCCTGATCATAATCTCTTGTTGATGTCTATCTGCCATTGCCACTTAATATTTTCAATCTGATTGGCCGTAGAATGTCAAATAAGAAAAACAAGTGCTCACTCACTAATTCACTTGTTGTCTTTATTTGCGTTTCGAAATCGCACATTTCACAATGACAACGAAAATTATAATTATTTGTGTTGGCTGTTTTACGTTCGACTGATATTAGCACTTAATTTATTAGCCACTTAGCGGAATTGTTTATAATTGCAATGCTAATATAATGTTGCGTTGAGGAGAAGGACTGCTATCGTATAGTTCTAACCTAGGCTAATAAATGGGTTAGAAAAATTACTCGGCTTTGCCGACAGAGATATACCCTCAGACTATTTGAATTGAAACTTTCATCTACGGGCAGATCGAATGTATCTATGCTCTTTTCATTATTTTGTGGCCTTTTTTGGACATTTGAACTTGCAGACGAAAATATGGATTAGGATTAAAGTTCAAAAGTGTGGAAGAGGAGGTAATTAAAGGAATGGACCGATGCATCTTATTTTGGGAGTCATATCTTTTCGACAGATATCGCGCCCACTAGTCATTTCAGTGGTTATTTAACTCATGGACCAGTATGCCAAGAAGCATGGACTTGTCCACGGAAAACATAATACCGTTGTAAGCAGGACAACAACGAACAGCATCGGCATATATTTCCAACGGATCTTCGAACAGACCTTAAACAGCGCTTAGACACAAATGTTTAACTTTTGTGGTGGAGGTACTCTAAGATACCTCCATTTTAGAATTTAAACTAAATTTGGACAAATTATTAGGAGATCCAAATTTGGATCAAATTTATTCAAGAGATATCGTGCATACTATTTAAGTGACATTTTTTAAATATTCGGGGAAACTACCGGAAGTTGTGGACCGATATTGACTATCTTCGAACTGAAGTATAAAAAAATATCAGGAAGGCCAAATTTTGGACCAAATCGGTTAGTTCGAGAGTTATTGTGCTATCCAGCCTACATTTGGTGCCAAAGGGTTTTCGGGCTGTATTCTAAAGAAGTATGGACTTGCCCCTAAAAAACTTTTACCGTCGTAAATGAGGCAGCGAATGCAAAAAATCAAAGTGATTCGAGAGCAGGTCCTAAAGTGAACTTATCCGTAATTTTGTGTGATAGGTACCCAAAGAAGTGGACGAATATAGTCCATATTCGAACCGGATTTATATCTGGTAGATATTAGGATATGGATTATCTCCGAATTTAAACTATGTTTGGACAAAATATTATGAAGGCCAAATTTTGGACCAAATCGGTTAAACCGTTCAAGAATGGTCTTGCGTTCCAACCACTACTCACGGTGTCATGGGGGATTTTTTTGCATCTTTCAGGCTATTTTCTCAGGAAGTATGGACTTGCGCATAATGAGACGTGTTTCGTCATAAGCGGGGCAGTGAATACAAATTTTTACAACAAAAATCAAAAATATTCGAGAACAGGTCCTAAACTGAACTTTTCCGAAATTTTGTGTGGGAGGTACCCGAAGGAGTGGACCGATTGAGTCCACACTAGAACCTCTTCTAAGACTGGTAGAAATTTCACGATGTGCAAAGTATCGACCTAATCGGTTACTCCCTTCAAGAGTTACAGTGCGCACAAATTTTCTGAACTTTTGTGGGGGAGGTACCGGAAGGAATGGACCGATATAACCTATCTTCGAACTTAAACTAAGTTTGTACAAAATATTACGAAAGCCAAATTTTGGACCAAATCGGTTCATCCGTTCGAGTGTTATCGTGCGCAGCAGCCAGCCAGACAGACAGACGGACGGACATTGCTAAATCGACTCCAAATTGTCTGAAGCACATTTCGTCCAAACATACTTGGCGTCTAAAGCATTATTTCGATGAGGCACATTTTGCCCTTTAGCATAAATGCTGAGGGTATAAAAAAGTGAAGGGGTCCAGAGAGAGTACCATGCAACTGGAATGTTCGACTCTTTACGAGACTGCATTCATATAGTTCTAGCATAGCCCAATAAATGGGTTAGTAAAGTTACTCAAAAAAAGAGCAGCAGTTCAGTGGGAGTGCCATGTAACTGGAATGTTCGATTCTTTACAGAGAAAAAAACAGTTAACACACTCGTGTATGTTGTACAAAATTCGTCATTTCCGCTTTACAGCCATTGCGATAGAACGCGAAAGTCGACACACCATGCGGCTAAAACGTCGGGTTTCCCAATTCAGTCCAGTGGTCGAATGAATATCGAATTGTTTTATATCCACAGCCTTTAGGCTAAAGAGGGTATGTATATTAGGGTGACACAAAAAAACAATTTTTTTGTTGTGATTTTCTACCCCCTAAATTTTTTCCATTTGATCCAAAAACCCTATATATGAAATTTTATGGCGATCGGTTTATATTAACCTTTGCCAACCTAGCGATCTTTGTTTCCATAGTAATTTGTATGGGACCAAAGGCGCATTTTCACCAAAATCCTCTAAATGGCACAATTATGGTCCGATCGTTGAAAAAACTTTACCAGTTTATCGGAAAAATTCAGTTTAAGGCTTTCTATTGAATCCCTTTGATTTTTGTTGTAATTGCTTGTATTAGTTCCCTTATTAGGACGGTTCAAATTTTTTTCAGGGACAAGTTCATACTTGCAGAGAAAAGACACAATAACTATAAAAAAACCAAAATTTGGCCTTCGTAATATTTTGTACAAATTTTTTTTAACTTCGAAAATGGTCAATAGCGGTCTTCTCATTTGGGTACCTCCCCCTCTAAAGTTCAACATATTTGTTTATGTATAAACTTATGACCGGAAGCTACTCCTTGTGGTCCTGATTACAGCGATATTATGTTTCTCGTGCATTCTGACGTGGTGGTCCAAAAGATCTAAATTATACGGTGACCGACTGAAACGACTGGTAGGCGCATTTTTTTAAGTTTTAATTCAAATTCATATTTTTGTCGGCAAATTCATATGTCCAGAAATTCAGAAAACCCTCTAAATACATAATTTTTAGGGATGAGGATCTTGGTTATGTTCAATCCGTCCATAGATGAAAGTTTTAATTCACTCAAGCTGAGGGTATATATAATATGTTCATAATTGTTCCACAAACATCCCATACAAGATAAGGGAGACCTCTCTCATATCAATGAGTGCACCCCGATTCATATTGAGCTCAATGATATGTGACCTACTGTTTATCGCCGAGTCCGAACGGCGTGTCTTAAGACACTACTTGTAGAGAAGTTTTACGTGGCTGAAATATTCAAAAATGTCGCCAAAATTACTAAGGGGTATTTTGCGAACCCACGACCTCCAGCGTGCAAGGCGGGTGTGCATACCATAGCACCGCGGTGGCACCCAAGGGTATATCTTTAACTGCAAATCCGACTGATACTTTTATAGCCTGCATTTGTATGTAACATGCAAAAGACAACGAGATTGACCGATAGTTCCTTCTAGGGATATACATAGAATCACTTTCTGAGTCGATTTATGAATGTCTGTCCGTTCGCAACAGATCATATTTATTGTCCGATTCAGCTGAAAATTGTGGAATATCGTTTTCTAGCTATAGGAAGAACGCTATTGCTTTTGGTAAAAATCGGTTTAGATATGGATATAGCTCCCATATATATATTTTCGCCCGATTTCACTTATTTGATGAACCAAATACGCTATATTTGTACTATTTCAATGCAATTTGGGATGTGTGACGGAGTTTTTTCTAGAAATACATGTGCCAAATTATATCAAGTTCGGACCAGTTTTGGATATAGCTCCCATATATATTATGGGTTGATTTCATGTATTTAATACACAAACACCCTGTATATGTCGAATTTCCATGATATTTAAAATATGTATGTTACGGTCTAGAAATAAATGTGCCAAACTATATTGAAATCGGTGGAGATTTGGATATAATAGCTGGTTAGTATTATAGCTTTTTGTCGGGTTAACCTTTTTTATGAGAATTTATTTCACGTGTATGCAATGGAATTGACATTTGAAACCCAGTAGGTTAATTAAATCCGGTTATATGTAAACGTACTATAACTGTCACATATATTTTACATATTCACAGTGGTGTAATGTATCATGTAGTCGGCCTCGTCCGACTTTAATCCTTTCTTTACTGGTTTACTTGTTTTCTTTGTTCTTTGGCCGATGCTAAATCTCGAATTAACAAACCTCGAGCTTGTAGTCACACACCCATCGCTACCTTTTAATTTTTGAATAGTAAAATACGTTTTTATACCTTCATCGAAATATTGGACGAAATCCGACTCAGACAGTACACAAAATTTCGCAAAATTTCGGAAGAGTGCAGTTTAACACCAGCTCTTGAATCACTTTGAATGTTCTTGCAACAACTTGTCTCATTAGGGGGCATGTCCATACTTCCTGAGATAATAGACTGAAAGCTCAAAACAACACCGTCGGCACCAACGGCGGCCGTTCTAAGCACCTGATTGACTTGGAGGAATTTTCGACCAGGTGTTGACACCTCATAGCTTGCAACGATGAGATGGTTACAAAGACTGAAGACCAGTCTGCCCAGTACAGACCTATATCGCTTGAACATGACTCTAATGACCCATACATAGAATGTATGGGGGTAGCAGTAAAGTACTGGCAGTATCACGCCAGGTAGAGTTGCCTAATGTGTATATACCTCCGATGAATAGAAATGCCCTACGTTATATGTCCGACAATAGTTAGCCTTTGGAGGGAAATAACCATATGGTAGTAGGGGACCATAGCTCCAAAGACCAGAGGGATATAGCGCTGAACTAGCAAATTGATTGCTCCACAATTTGCACGGTGCACGGAAATGCTCCTACAAGGGTAAGAGGAGATTGCCAAATATCGCCAGACATCACCATTATGGCACCAGTTTTGATAAATGACGTCTCCTGGCAACCCGCAATTTCCCTTGGCTGAGACCATTTTCCGATCATCGCCACCTTTAACCCATCACCCTGCTGCATAACTTCTGACCGCCATACTTTTCTGAGTCAAGGAAAAGAAGGTTGTCTAGGGTTCAGAGAAATTACTAATCACCGCTTCAGAGAGTTGGAATGGTCAACTCAACAACTCAGATCCTCTGGTAGCTGGGAAATCGTCACTGCTGTTGCCGTTTGCTACATACCGTTTGCTACATACCGTTTGCTACATCATAACTGCTGCTGCCGTTTGCTACATACCTGCTGGTCGAATACCCGCAATTTGACCAAATTTCCCAGCATGGGCGACTTAATAAATAATATGAACCGTGTAGATCCAGAAGTTAGAGAAAATTCAGGAGTATTGCAGAAAACCTCAAATGTCAAATTAAGGGTAGATCAATAAAAAAATGTACTAAATACCCTCAAAATACCGGCTGCACCACCTGGAGCAATGTAACATTCTTACAGGATTAAGAAACTTATCCAAAAGTACAAACAAGAACCTCTAGATCAACGAGCCTATGAGGCAGACTTGAATATCATTCACACTGATGCAGTTGCGCAGACATTAAAATGGTACGGTGTGAATGTCGTGAAAATCGAATTCGGATTTTTTAATATAAGGGTTTTGGATCAAAAGCAAATAAATTAGGAGATCCAAAAAATTGTTTTTGTGTAACATATCGAAATATCGCAATATTTAAGACAGAGCTCCATAATTTGGTACAAAAGTTGTTATTAGTTCTAGGACGTTTGGTATTGAAAATGGGTTATATCTGTCCACGTTTTGATATAGCTCCCATTTTGAAGATTGTGGCCTAAATATCGCACTAAAATGGCTGAAAAACTTTATATAGCCCCCATAGAATGGTCCCTCGCGATTTTCGGCATTTTTGAGGTTTCAGCGTCATCAGTATCAGTATAGAAGAGTACCTCCTGATTTTCTGTATTTTGAATATCGTTTCCTCCAAATGCAACCATACTTGAAGGTTTGAGTCTATCCCCCATGAACCAGTATTGCCAATTTTAGGTATGGACCTTTTTTTGTTCAATTTTCGAACGGCATTGTTGTAATTTGGTATTGCGTGTTGCCATAGGATATGAAAGCTCAATTCGGAGAATTGTAAATATTGGTCCATATTTCAACAAGTAACAAAGTGTCAGTCGGCTTTGCCGACAGATATATACCCTCAGCCAATGTGAAGTGAAACCTTCACCTACGGACAGATCGAATATATTTAAGGTCTCTTCAGAATTTTGTGGCCCTTTTTGGGCATTTGAACTTGCCGACAAAAATGTGGATTAGGAATTAACTGCACTAAGACACGAATGTTGAACTTTTGTAGGGCAGGTACCCTTAGGGAGGACCGATGTGGGTCATTTTAGAAGTTAAACTAAATTTTGACAAAATATTAGGAGATCCAAAGTTTGGACCAAATTGGTTGCACCATCGTCCTAACATTTTAGTGACATTTTTTAAATATTGGGGAGAAGTACCGGAAGCTGGGGACCGGTATTGCCCCATGAAACTAAGTTTGGATAAAATATGACGAAGACCAAATGTTCCACCAAATCGGTAGAACAGTTCGAGAGCCATAAATGGTGACATAGGGCTTTTTACACCTTTCGGGATGTTTTCCCAAGAAATATGGACCTGCTCCTGAAAAAACTTTTACCGTCGTAATGGAGGTAGCGAATGCAAATCGCTTCAACAAAAATCAAAGTGATTCGAGAGCAGTTCTTAAAGTAAACTTATCCAAAATTTTGTGTGGGAGGTACCCAAAGGAGTGCACAAATATAGTCCATATTCGAACCTGATCTATATCTGGTAGATATAATAGGATGTGCAGAGTGTGGATTACATCAGTCACCCCCTTCAAGAGATATCGTGCGCATATTTTTCCGAAGATTTTTGAATTTTTGTCAGGGAGCTACCTGAAGGAGTGGACCGACATGGTTTATCTACGAACTATGTTTGGACAAAATATTAGGAAGGCCAAATTTTGGACCGAATTGGCAGATCCGTTCGAGATTTAGCGAATGCAAATCGCTTCAACAAAAATCAAAGTGATTCGAGAGCAGTTCTTAAAGTAAACTTATCCAAAATTTTGTGTGGGAGGTACCCAAAGGAGTGCACAAATATAGTCCATATTCGAACCTGATCTATATCTGGTAGATATAATAGGATGTGCAGAGTGTGGATTACATCAGTCACCCCCTTCAAGAGATATCGTGCGCATATTTTTCCGAAGATATTTGAATTTTTGTCAGGGAGCTACCTGAAGGAGTGGACCGACATGGTTTATCTACGAACTATGTTTGGACAAAATATTAGGAAGGCCAAATTTTGGACCGAATTGGCAGATCCGTTCGAGATTTATCTTGCGCTCCAATTACTTCAAACGGTGTCATAGGGGTTGTTTGCAACTTTCATGCTATTTTCTCAGGATGTATGGACTTGCCCCTTATGAAACTTGTACTGTCGTATGGGGGACAGCGAATACAAGTTGCTACAACAAAAATCAAAGCGATTCGAGAGCAGGTCCTAAACTGAACTTTTCCGAAATTTTGTGTGGGAGGTACCCGAAGAAGTGGACCGATTGAGTCCATATCTAAACTTCATCTAAGTCTGATAGAACTTTCACGATTTACAAAGTATGGGCCAAATCGGTTACTCCCTTCAAGAATTATCGTGCGCACAAATTTTCCGAACATTTTCGAACTTTTGTGGGGGAGGTACCGGAAGGAGTGGACCGATATAACCCATCTTCGAACTTAAACTACATTTGGGCAAAATATTACGAAAGCCAAATTTTGAACCGAATCGGTTGCTCAGTTCGAGAGTTATCGTGCGCACCAGCCAGCCAGACAGACAGACGGACAGACAGACAGACGGACGGACGGACATGGCTAAATCAACTCAAAATTGTCTGAAACACATTACGTCCAAACATACTTGGGGTCTAAAACCATTATTTCGATGAGGCACATTTTGCCCGTATGAAAGTGTATATACCCTCGTTAGCATAAATGCTGAGGGTATAATAAAAAAATGATTGTCCGATTTTGTCTCTTCATCGCAATGACAGCCGACGTGAAATTTTAAGTAAGGTTTAGGTTTACGATAAAGAAAAATCTTGCAGTTAAACATGATGATTAGATAATATTTAGCGAGATAAAAGCGCCAAAACTTTTGTGCGGAAATTTGTAAAATTTTTGAATGCGCACGCTTTATATTTACTCTACGAGATATGTGCTTTATTTGAAAGAGGAATTCTACACCTTTTTACTGATGCTAATTATGTTAACGGCTGAAATATGCCGCAATCATAAAAATAAATTCCGTGGAAAACTAGTGTCCAGGTGTAATGGTGTATGTTATTACATGGTTGGCTCCGTGATACCCTATAGCCCTTACATGTGTTTTTTATACCCTCCACCATAGTATGGAGGGTATATTAAGTTTGTCATTCCGTTTGTAACACATCGAACTAATCATTTGCGACCCTATAAAGTATATATATTCTTGATCAGGATAAAATTCTAAGACGATCTAGCCATGTCCGTCTGTCCGTCTGTTGTAATCACTCTAGCGTCCGCAATAATTGAGATAGAGTGCTGAAATTTTGCACCTTTTTTCCATAGGCAGGTCAAGTTCGAAGATGAGCTATATCGGTCCACTCTTTGGTATAGCCCCCATATAACGGTACCTCCCGATTTGAGGTATTTTGACGTTCTTCGCCACATTTGCGGACCGAATTAGCTATAATTTGGCACTTAGGGTTCCTAGTGATCAACAAACTTATATCCCAAAGGATATGGGCATAGGTCCATGTTTTGGTATAGTCCCCATATAACGGTACCTCCCGATTTTCGGTATTTTGAGAATTTTATCCACAATTTCTAACCGAACTATCTGCAATTTGACATTTGGGATTCTCAGTGGTCATAAAACATCTCCACGAAACATCGTCAACAAAGGTCCATGTTTTGGTATAGCCCCCATATATCGGTACCTCCCGATTTTCGGTATTTTGAGACTTTTAGCTACAATTTTTAACCGAACTAGCTGTAATTTGCCATTTGAGGTTCTCAGTGGTCATGAAACATCTCCACCAAACATCGTCAACATAGGTCCATGTTTTGGTATGGCCCCCTGTAACCGTACCTCCCGATTTTCGGTATTTTGAGCATTTTAGCTAAAGTTTTTAACCGAAATAGCTGTAATTTGACATTTGAGGTTTTCAGTGGTCATGAAACATCTCCACCAAACATAGTCAACATAGGTCCATGTTTTGGTATAGCCGTCATATAAAGGTACCTCCCGATTTTCGGTACTTTGAGAATTTTAGCTACAGTTTTTAACCGAAATAGCTGTAATTTGACATTTGAAGTTCTCAGTTGTCATAAAACATCTCCAACGAAACATCGTCAACATAGGTCCATGTTTTGGTATAGCCCCCATATAACGGTATCTCCCGATTTTCGGTATTTTGAGAATTTTAGCTGAACACATTTTTTATACCCTCCACCATAGGATGGGAGTACATTAAGTTTGTCACTACGTTTGTAATTACTCGAAATAATCATTGAAGACCCCACAAAGTATATATATTCTTGATCAGCGTGCAATTCTACATCGATATAGCCATTTCCGTCCGTCTGTCCGTCTGTGGAAATCACTCTAGCGTCCGAACGGATTGACGTAGGTTGATGAAATTTTGGGAAAATATCTTATATTAACGTAGGACTTTTGGTATTGAAAGTGGGCTATGTAGGTCCACGCTTTCGTATAGCCCCCATACAAAATGACGCGTGACGCGTCGTCGTTTTAAGGAATTTTTAAGATATTTGGCCCATTTTACCACCGAATTGGTTGTAATTTGGTACTTTGTGTCTCCAGAGGCCAACAAATATTCCCACCAAAGTTGGGTTATATAGGTCCACGTTTTGGTATAGCCCCCATATAAGGGCCCATATAAAGTACGCGTCATTTTAATATATTTTGAATGTATTAGACCCATTTGACCACAGAATTGGTTGTAATTTGGTATTTTGTGTCTTCAGAGGCCAGAAAACATTCCTACCAAAGTTGGGTTATATAGGTCCACGTTTTGGTATAGCCCCCACATAATGCCCCTTATAAAGTACGCGTCATTTTAATATATTTTGAATATATTAGACCCACTTAACCAAAGAATCGGTTGTAACTTTGTATTTTGTGTTTCTAGAGGCTAAGAAACATTTCTACGATAAAATGTTTATATAGGTCCACGTGTTGATATAGCCCCCATAATACAATATCTCCCGATTTTCGATATTTTGAACGTTTTAGCCTCATTATCACAACGAGATGGCTGAAATTTGGTATTTAGTCTTCCTTAGGCGTATAAAACTTTCCCCCAGAAATGTGTAGGTATAGGTCCACGCCATCATATAGCCCCCATAGAACGGTACCTTCCGAATTTCGGTATTTTGAAGGTTGTGGCCACATTAATCCACCGAAATGGCTGAAATTTGTGGTGGAGGGTATAAAAAGTTCGGCCCGTCCGAACTTAACGCTTTTCTTACTTGTTTAGATTAGATTAGATAACACTGTGCAACAAAATGGAGGTGAAAGTCTGGGGCACGGAAAATTCTTCTTGGGGAAGAAAGGCCTTAGTGAGTATATTATAAACCCCGAAGGACAGATCCGCCGTGTGTCGAACTTCCGCGTTATGGCGTGATGAAATTTTTGTTAGAGACCCTGTGGGCCATCAGGAATTAGCGTTATATCTTTGTTCACTGTTGCTTAAGTGCTCTACAAAAACAACAAACAAAGATATAATGCTAATTCATGATGGCTTACAGGGTCTCTTGCAAAAACTTCATCACGCCATAACGCGGAAGTTGGACTCACGGCGCATCTGTCCTTCGGGGTTTAATCTCCAAAAGGAATTATCTCTGCCCCAACATTTGTGTTCACAGTGTAATTTAAGCAATAGTGGGAGACAGTAGGAGTCTATCCATTGTCGAAAAGTTGTTCCACCTAAAATTGTGAAAGGACCCTAATTATTCCATCTTAATTAAGACTATTTTATAGTGGAGGGTATAAAAAGATCGGCCCGGCCGAACTTAACGACTTTTTACTTGTTTTTTATTTTGTGGTCTAAACATGAGCTTTGTTGTTAAAATACTTTCACCGAATTTCTTTATTAAAAAAAATTTATTTTGAAAATGTTTACACAATTCGGATAGACTTTAGACATTTAATTAAATTGTTTTGTTCGCAGCAAATGTTTAGTATCAAATTTATGGTTGCGAATATTTCTGCGAAAAAAATAACCAAAATAATATGCGCACACACAAACAAATTTTATTTTTCGAATAAAAACATTTGTTTTCTAATTTCAAGGCGCCAAAATATTTAGGTTATACAAATGACTCGTTGCAAAATAACAATATATTTGAAACTAATGTTAACACCCCTGTTAAAATGGCTATATTATCCGAGATAATTTTCTACATCTACATCTACAGATGTCATAATTTTTACAACACTAAGCAAATGTATTTCCTTATTTAAAATACGCACCGTTGTTGATGTTATCAGAGAATTTATTTCGATGACTTTGTTGTACCATGGCTATCGTATTTATTTTTAATTTTATATTTTTGATCTTCACGCAACTTTGTATATTAGAAATGATATACACACATATGATATACTCGTATATCTGCATGAATATCACCTCGATTTAGCTAAGTGCATCTAAGCAGCGACCAAAATAAATAATTGAAATTTGGCCAATAAAATATTATCATATATAATTTAATTGGCGTTTAAAAACAACATTTTGACATCTTATGCCACTCAAGCCATATTATTTACAATAATATATTTACTATATAAACGAAGGAGGAGCAGATAATCATTTTCAGAATTAGCAAAAATATCGAGTGGTAGAAACATACCAAAAGACATTTAAATCCAAAATTTATTATTGACTCTCGTATTTTCAAATGTTGTACGAAGTCTTAAGTGCACTTCGCTTTGTGCATCTGACATTCAATGCTCGTTCAATCGCATACAATTAGTTTTGAAATTTATTTAAACTGTTTTAAGGATTTTCCTGCTTGATTTCCTAGTTGTCAGTTTTCTTCTTGCTTGGGTTACAAATTTAAATATGCGGAAGCTGTGAAATGCATGTCAGTTCGTTATGTCTATCTCGATGTCCACCCATAACATTAGCATTGAACGAACATTAATGGCCGACGACCACAACTGTTGATAATTCATAATGAATATTCAATTAAATGGAAATGACAAAAATTGCTGTACCATTCAATTAAACGCCATCATAATAAATTGATATGCAAAATAATTATTGAATATTTTAAAAATTTTTTGCAGTTCCTGCAGTATAAATTTTAAAATGTTGTTCCTCAATTATTTCATTGAAATATTTTATGGACATGTGCAGGCTGGCAATTATGCTTGCAATTTTAATCTACTAAATAAGCCATTTAATAATTTTAGAACCTCATAATTTATATAAGAGAGTGAAATTTATATCCCCATTGACTAAGGCGTATGAGATGCTTTGTGTGTGTTTGGGTGTTTATTTGTTAAGCGAATATATTTTCAATATATATGCATTTACGTATACATATATAAAAAAAGATCAAAGCACAACAACATTCGCCAACGATTTATTATTTTGTCCTTCATTTTCGTATACATTTTATTGTTTAATTTTCATGTGTTTTGATTTATATCGCATTTTCTTTTAATTTGAATTTTTTGTAAGGATCAGGATTTGTGGGAAAATAAAAAAAGACGTTCAAAAGAACATTCTTTATCATCAGTAATTTTTAACATATCAACAACATTTACTATTTAGATAATTATTTCCAGCTAAGCCAAGGAAAGGATAGATATACAAACCTAGATACATCACCCTTAAGGGTTGACTTTTTTCGAAAAATCGAAAAAAAAATTATTGGGTGAATTTGAAGAATAAATAGCATAGAATATCACGGTGCGCCTGAATTAAAGTTAAATGGTAGGTTCTTATACCTGGAAATTTTTTGAATAGATGAGATAAATCGAAAAACAAGTGAGCAAAGGCTATAGTGGGGACGGGGCCGACCATGTGATACCCTACACCACTACCCCTGTGCATAAGCTTTTCACTGGTAAACATTTCTTTTAAGGAATATAATCTGACTACCACCAAACATAATATGCCTCTTTCTCTCTGGGACCCCCATAAGCAACCAAAATTTTGTGACCACCCTAACAAAATTTCGACCTGCAGCGTGATTGCAAAAAATGGAAGAATTAGATGCATTGTGGTATCTCCCTTGTTTGGCCACCTTTCGTCAACCTACAATTTAAAGGAAATACTTTCTTCTTCTATTGACAGGCTTTGCCGTTGGAATACCCCTACTAGAAGCCGATATATTCACAAAGAATAAAACTTTGAATTTGTCTCCACATGAGTTTTTCCCCACTCCGACCTCTAAATATTATCCGACTATCCAAAATCCAAAATCAATAGGCTTGTTCCTCTGTGGGCCCCATCTACCCCTAAAATTTCGAGACTATCCGATCAAAATTCTAACGTGTAGCGTGATTAGAAAAATGGAAAAATTGGATATATGACTGACTTTTGCGATATCTCGGTTGTTTGCCCACTTACGCCAACATATTTTGCATCAATATAAAGGAGATCTTTTCTTCTACCATTGGCGGGCTCTCTTTTTGGAATACTCCTACCAGAAACGGAGATATTCGCATAAGAAAAAAAAAAAACGTTGACTTTTCTCCACATAAGCTTTTAGCTTGTTCCGACTTCAGAATATTATCCGACAATCACCAAACTTAATAGGCTTCTTCCTCTGTGGGGCCCCCATTAACTCCCAAAATTTCGTGACGAGCCGATCGAAATTGCGACCTGTAGCGTGATTACAAAAAAAATCGGAAAATGGGATTCATTACCGACTATTGCGATATCTCTGTTGTTTGACCACTTACGACAGCCTTCTGTACATCGTTGTAAAGGTGATATTTCCTACTTTTCTTGCCAGGTTTTGCCTTTGATATACCTTTAAAGAAACAAAACTATTGGCTTTGAAATAGAACATTGACATTTTATCCAAATAGGTTTTTGCCCATTCCGACTCCTGAATATTATCCGACCATCATCAAAATCAATAGGCTTCTTCCTCTGTGGGACCTCGTGACGATCCAATCGAAATTGCGACCTGTAGCGCGGTTTTGAAAAAAATTAAAAAATGGGATGTTTTACCGACTATTGCTATATCTCCGATATTTGGTCACCTACGCCAACCTGCTTTGAATCATTGTAAAGGTGGGATATTCTTCTTTCATAGTCAGGCTTTGTTTTTTGAAGATCCCCAACCAAAGCTGTGATATTCGTCATTATAACTCAAATCGCAAAAATAAAAAGATGGGTTGTATTAGCGACTATTGCGATTTCTTCGTTGTTTGACCACCTACGACAACCTACTATACATCGTTGTAAAGGTGGTATTTTCGACTTTCATTAGCAGGTTTTGCTTCTGATATACCCACTATAGATGCGGAGATATTCGATTTGAAATAAAACGTTGACTTTTTCTCTAAATTAGTTTTTTGGCCATTCCGACCCCCTGAAAATTATCCGACCATCACCAAAATCAATAGGCTTCTTCCCCTACGAGACCCTCATCAGATCGTCGAGACATTCATTTTGGTATATATAAGTATGGGTCTACGACCATTATTTCGATGCGTTACAAACTTTTTGTCCAAAACCAACTTATAATACCCTCCCCACATAGCCAAGGCGCTTTTCAAATAAATCGCGATCAAAGTTCACATTTTTAGGGTTTTTAGGCTTTCACGACTTTGCTTAGAAACTGCGACGCCTATTGATATTAATATAGTGAAAATGTTGTAGCTGTTATTTCCGTTGGTTTTACCATTTTTCAGATATAGAAGTTCAAATTGGGACAATGCACTGATTGTATCGCCTCCTTATAAAGCAATGTCATGCACGGTGCGCCTTAATTAACTTTAAACCGCTTACAGCTTGGAAGTTTTTGCGGATTCTAAAACAGCAATGTTCATAGATGAGAAAACCCCAAAAACAAGAAAAAATAGCTGGAGGGAATTTTTAAACAAATCGCGGTCAAAGCTTATCGCTTCGGCGATTTTTTGTTTTTTTATTTTTCTCCTCTATGAACATTGCTGTTTCAGAATCCGCAAAAACTTCCCATATGTAAGCACCTTCCATTCAAAGTTGGTTCGTGTGTCATATGTAGTACAATTTCAAAGTCAATCGGATCAAATTTGACTGAGATATGAGCGTTGGAAATGAAAACAAGTAAAAACGGAGTTAAGTTAGGCCAGACCCAACTTGTTATAGCCTCCACCACGAGTTGTATTGCAGTAAAATGGAACAATTAGTTTTCTTTCGTTTATCTAAAAGACTAAATACCAAATTTCACCAATTTCTGTAAATCAATATGGCTAACCTTTAAAACACCGACATTCGGGAGGTATTGTTCTATGGGGCTATATCACAACGTCGTTCTATACCGACAAATTTCTGGCGGAAAGAAGACTAAATACCAAATTTCCGATATTTAGGTAAGATAATGTGCCTAAAAGCTTCAAAATGCCGAAAATCAAGAGGTACGCTTTTATGGGGGATATAGGAAGACGTGGACCTATACTGATAATTCTGTTCTGGAATATTTTATAGCCCCAATGGAAGACTAAATAAAAAATGCCAGTCATTTCGGTGAGATGTTGACGTCACAACGTACAGAATTACGAAAATCGGGAGGTACCGTTCTATGGGGGCTATATCAAAACGTGTACCTATACCGACAAGATTCAAACGGAAAGGTTTTTACCTCCAACGTAGACTAAATACCAAATTTCAGCCGTTTCGGTCGGTTGTTGAGGCCTCAAACTTTAAAATACCGAAAATCGGGAGGTATCGTTCAGCCATTTCGGTGGGTTATTGTGGCCACAACCTTCAAAATACCGAAAATCGGGAGGTACCGTTCTATTGGGGCTGTAATAAGGCGTGGATCAGTACGAACAAATTTCTGGGTGAAAATTTTTGTACCACCAACGACGACTAAATACCAAATTTCAGTCATTTCTGAGGAATATTGAGGCCAAGGCCTTCAAAATACCGAAAATCGGGAGGTACCGTTCTATGGGAGCTATATCAAAACGTGGACCGATATAGCCTATTTGCCATACCGAACATCCTAGGAGTAGTAGAATCTTCTTTACCAAATTACAAAGCTCTATCTTCAAAATTGCGAGCTGTATCTTGATTTCAACAGAGGGACGGACAGACAGACGGGCATGGTTATATTGACTTAGAATTTTACCCTGATCAAGAATCAAGAATACTTTGTAGGATCTCCGATGAATATTTCGATGTATTAAAAATGGAATGACAAATGTAATTATACCCTCCGTAATATGGTGGAGGGTATAAAATCATTATGATTTGTATATAGCGTGTTTCTCAATATGACATTTTGAAATCGGTGCCAAATCTAGCTTGGAAAGTAATGAAGCGATTTTCATATATATTTTGGTGAGTTTATCAAGGAAGTAAACATGTTGTCCTTCTTTGATTAATTTTTTTATCCTTTTTACGACCATACAAGTATAAAAGTATCAGTCAGCGGTGTCGTCAGCCTCGGACCTAAAGAAAAAAAGTAAACAGAATACTTCTGACTTCTCAGAAAAAATTATACCGTCGTAACCTGGTCACATGTTGCCAAATTAAAAAAAAATTTTGACAGACGAGTCCATGAACTGCACTTTTTCTAAACTTTGTCTGAGTACCCGATAGTGTGGTCCGATGTAGTCTATTATCGGACATAACATACGAGTCTGTAAGAAATATTACGATGTACAACGTTTGGATTAAATCGGTTTCCCTTCGAGGGTTATCTTAGGTACTACACAGTTTAGTTGGTACCAGCACTCTTTTTTGGAGGTTTTTGGCCTTTATCTCAGGAAGTATAACCTTGACCCTAATAAATGAGCCGTCGTTTTTACGACCCTTTACGGCTCTTGTGGACAAGAAATAAGAACTTGTTGCAAAAACATTCAAAACGATCCAAGGCGGCCTGTAAACCTGTGCTTTTTCCAAATTTTGTGTGTGAGGTACACGAAGGAATATACCGAGTTAGTCCATATTGAAACCTGATTATTTTAGCGAACATTTTTGAGAAGGTAACCTACATCAATGATAAGGTCGAGAATGTTCTCAACACCTTAGCTATCGCTCCAAATTAGTCGACTTCAGAATAGAAGACCTACTCTAGGGGGGTGTACAAACTCAAGAAAAACATCGGCAGGGATCCTCCGTCCATCTCAATAAGAGAATTAAAGTGGTGCACTGTGGTTTAGCTTGTATGGGAGAGAGCGACAAAAATATTTCTAATCAAGATATCGATCTCAAAATTTTACAGTAAACTCGTAGTGACTAGAAGATAATTTTCCCCAAAATTCGTCAGGATTGGTCCACTTTTAGGTATAGACCCCTCATAACGGAACTTCCAGTTTTTTATTAATTTGTCTATATTTTCAAAGTTAATTCGCTGTAATTTGACATTTTGTGTTCTTTGGTGGTATTAAACATCTTGCGTAGGTCCATGGTCGATAGAGGTCCATGTCTTGGTATACCCCCATGTAGACGTTTCTCCCGTTTTTTATAATTTCACGATTTTGGCCAAATTTCCAACTGAATGTGCTGCTATTTTACATTTCTAGTTTATAAGTTGTGTATTGCCAAAATTCATCAATATATGTCCACATTTTGATGTAGTCCTATATCTTGGCACTGTGTGGAGCTTAAATCTACGGCACGACTTGTTGTTTTTACTTTCAACGGCAGATAATTCTTGAAGTGACATTATTTTATTATTTTGAAACATAACTAATTTGTTGGTATTGCATACTACAGAAAAAAAAACAACATTTCGACGGTGCCCGGTCTCACAGTAAAAAACGCCAACCCTCCTAATTGTGAGACCGGGCACCGTCGAAATGTTGTTTTTTTTTTTCTGTAGTATGCAATACCAACAAATTAGTTATGTGTTTTTCGCTGAGAATCAATGAACGCATAGCAGTTCCGTTTCTATGTCTCAATAAATGCAAAACTTCTAAATCGAGAATTAAAATTCTGATTTTCTAAATGCGTTTTTAAACTTATAGGTTATTAAAATATTAATTTTATACCTGGAAATAACTTATGCTTCCTGTAATGTAAATATCTCGGAAGCTAGAGCAGATAGGAAAATGCCGAGAAAAATGAAAAATTTTGAAAGTGCAAAGTGCGAAAACCCTAGAAACCACCTATATCTCAAAAAATCAATAAAGCGTATGGAACACTTAAGCATGACACCGACGTTATGACACCACTTGTAGAGAAGGGTTTAATGGCTGAAATACTCAGGAAATGTAAGCCATCATTACACTGAAAAGATTTGCCACTGCCGCACAGTGGTTCAAAATCGTTTTTTCCTGGTCAAAATTCTGTAACTTTTGAACGGATAGGGATATATTCATAATTCTTTTTTTCTTAGACAGATAACACAATCAGCTTTCAGACGATTTATAAGCGGTCAAGTTCGGTCTGGTAGTTACAGAGAAGTTCAAGGTCAAAGTTAAACTTTTGAGTTTTTTAACTATTTTTCATCAAAATATGAGCGTTTTTGTGGTTTTTATATCTTCCTATGTATTAAAGATGGTCAAACACCAACAAATAAACAAAATAATTACCAAAAAACTAACAAAAAAAAAATCGAAAAAATGTCGAAATTTTTTTTTCCAAAAAAAAATTGTAAAAAAAATTTTACAAAAAAAATTAAAATTTTTTTAAAAATTAAAAAATTCTCCTTGCGTTTTAATAAAACTTATATAACTCGTATAAAAACTCATATACTCAAAAAAGTTGTAATTTGTGTCAAAAAACTGTAATTCATATGGAAACAGTATAGAACCAGTAAGGAAAGGATCAAAGTCGGGCGGGGCCGACTATATGATACCCTACACCACTGTGAATATGTAAAATATAAATCGGAGCTATATCCAGATCTAAACCGATTTTGATATAATTTGGCACATTTATTTCCAGACCGAATTCAGTCACACATTCCAAATATCATTGAAATCCGACTTATATAGCGTGTTTGGAGCAGCAAATACGCGAAATCGGCCGAAAATATATATGGGTGCTATATCCAAATCTGAACCGATTTCGATATAATTTGGCACATTTATTTCTAGACTGAATTCAGTCACACATTCCAAATTGCATCGAAATCGGAAATATATAGCGTGTTTAGTACAGAAAATACGTGAAATCGGCCGAAAATATATATGGGAGCTATATCCAAATCTGAACCGATTTCTATATAATTTGGCACACTTATTTCTATACCAAATTCAGTCAAACATTCCAAATTTCATTAAAATCGGACGTATATAGCGTGATTGGTACATCGCATACGTGAAATCGGGCGAACATATATATGGGAGCTATATCCAAATCTGAACCGATTTCGATATAATTTGGCACATTTATTTTTAGACAAAATTCAGTCACACATTCCAAATTTCATCGAAATCGGACATATATAGCGTGTGTGTTACAGAAAATACGTGAAATCGGCCGAAAATATATATGGGGGCTATACCGAAACTTGGACCGATATAGCCCATCTTCGAACTTGATCTTCCGACGGCTAAAAAAATGGTATTCCCCAATTTTCAGCGAAATCGGTCAACAAATGCGACCTGTATGTTGCGAACGGACGGACGGACGGACGGACATGCATAAATCGACTCAGAAAGTGATTCTATGTATATCCCTAGAAGGAACTATGGGTCTATCTCGCTTCCTTTTGTATGTTACATACAAATGCACTAACACATAATACCCCTTACCACATAGTGGTGTAGGGTACAAAAACACACATTTTTACCCATGTAATTTCAATAAATTGAAAAAAGTGTTAAACAGACGGAACGGGACGGGTACAAAAGTATATATGGGCTGGAAGAGGAGGCATCTTTCTGTGAAAACAGAACTTTGTTCCATGTTGTTCCACAAAAGTTCTAGTCCACTAAATTTGGAATTTCATAAAATTTAGTACCCGAGGACAAATAAAATAGATCATGTTGTGTAAACGCTACGGTAATTTACTGAAACTATTTTTAAAGGCCACAATCCTACCTACCTTATAAAAAAAAAAACAATGAACACAATAACTGCTATAGTTTCAGAGAAATAGCTTCGTCTTTCTCCAGAAATTTGCAAAAATGACGTATTTCTCAAAAATGTGGAAAATTTTCGTCTTTAGGGGCACGTCACGCCCACACCTTCCAATATTTGGGCCTAATTTTTTGGTTTCCTTAGTTTCAATATGTTTACTATCGAAACCCATATAGAAATTAAATATCTTTGACAAAACAACATTTTTATTTTTGGCCAGGAAAATCGATTCCTGAACCATTGTGCGCCGAAAATGTTGATGTTCTGGTCAGGAATTGTACCGCAGACCTTCAGAGTACAAAGCTGACGTGCACCACTGTGGCTGCTTACTGAAAACCGTGTGCGTGACATTCTGTCTTCGGGCGATAGGGAAACCCCTCTATAGGGTGCAGCACTACCGAACTGCGTATCAAATAGAGGAGTCAAGTTTATCTGCTGTGAGAGCAGAGAATCCTTAGGATTTCTTGTCAACACAGTTGATGACCTTGGCGAACTATGAGAAAAATGCAAACTAGGAACTGTCAGTATGGAGAAGATAGCCTATAGTAGGGCATAGTTCACTTGCTAACTTAGGTGACTGATTAACTGGATTAATGAAATGCTCAGTGGTTTCCAGTGATAAACGAAATAATTAAGTAATTTTATAGACAGAACGACCTCTCTATTTTCCCCGAAGAAGTGCGACATAAAATTGGCAGTTGAAATAAACAAGGGTTCTTAGGTTCGATCTCTTGAAAATGTTAAGCAGGTGAGATTTCTAACTACTGCAGGCTAAACGAATATGAAGAAGAAGTCGAAACAATCGAGCATTTACTATGTCGCTGTCCACTTCTCTTGACCCAAAGACTGCGAATTATTGGTAAACATAAAGTTGGAACTTTAAGTCCTCGTCCATTTAGTCCTAAACTTTGCATTGTTGATATTTGACCACTATGACAAAAACTATTGTTAAAAAAACAATGTTGCACACCGAATCTGAGAATATTGTCAGACATACCACTTTTGTGGGAGAGGTACCGGAAGTTTGCACAAAACCGCTTATTTGGGAAGGCAACGCTACTTGTGAGGATTCTTTACTAGGACCGTTCAGTAGTTTTTTATATCCTCTGCCTTTAGGCTAACGAGGATTTAAACACTTTTAATACGTCCGGAATGTGCCTCATTGAAATAATGGCCTTAGACCATAAGTGCGTTTGGACGAAAACCGTTTCAGACAATTTGGAGTGGATTTAGCCATGTCCGCTCGCCTGTTTGCCTTGCTGGCTGGCTGGAGCGCACTATAACTCATGGAGAGATCAATCGATTTGGTCCAAAATTTCGAACTCGTGATATATTATCCAGGCATAGATCATGATGGTAGAGTTAAAGGACATGTCTCCGATAGTTCGGATTTTTTAAAGCAGGTTGCCCTCGCGGCCCCTATTTCAACGGTACAAATATTTTCGTGGACAAGTCCATATTTTCTGATGATTGCTTACAAACTAAGTGTCCTATTTGGCTGAAATTTTTCACATAGTAAAATTTCGTTTAAACGTACACATATCGGACAACACCTTCGGGTATTTCCCTTATAAAAGTTCAAAACTTCGCTTAAGTGTTGATTGAAGACTGTTTTGAAATTTTCATCGAAAATAGTAAATGTGATTCTGATTACAACGATATAATTTTTTTGTGGGCAAGTCCATGCTTCCTGAAATAATAACTCAAAAGCTCAAATTAATCCTATGGTGATCATCTAAAATGGCTGTTTGGCACGACACCTATCGGAAATAATGACTACCAGAACTATATCCAATTGTTAACAATGACTACAGCATGTAATCATGACGATACATTTTTTTCTAGCGAATGACAGTACTTCCTGAGATATAGGTCCCGGAATGACCCAATATATATGGCCACTCCTTCATACATCTTTCGCATATAAGCTTTTAGTAGTCTTTATTAAAATGCTACAATTTTACACAGTGACTGGTACTGATTTGGAAAACGCGTAAAACTTATTTTGTCATCTATGAAAAGAGTATTTCTTATACCGTCAACCATAGTATGGAGGGTATATTAAGTTTATTTTCCATTCGTAACGCATTGAAATAATCATTTGCGATTCTATAAAGTATATATATTCTAGATCAGGATAAAATTCTGAGTCGATATAGCCATGTCCTCTGTCAGTCTGCTAGCTAGCTGTAATTTTCATTTTTATACCCACAGCATCTATGCTAACGAGGGTATATACACTTTCATACGGGCAAAATGTGCCTCATCGAAATAATGGTTTTAGACCTCAAGTATGTTTGGACGAAATGTGTTTCAGACAATTTGGAGTCGATTGAGCAATGTCCGTCCGTCGGTCTATCTGTCTGGCTGGCTGGAGCGCACGATAACTCTCGAACGGATAAACCGATTCGGTTCAAATTTTGGCTTTCGTAATATTTAACCCAAACTTAGTTTAAGTTCGAAGACGGGCTATATCGGTCCACTCCTTCCCGTACATCCCCCACAAAAGTTCGAATATGTTCGGAAAATTTGTGCGCACGATAACTATTGAAGGGAGTAAGCGATTTGGTCCATACTCTGCCCATCGTGAAATGTGTACCAGACTTAGATAAGGTTTCAATATGGACTCAATCGGTCCACTCCTTCGGGTACCTCCCACACACAATTTTGGAAAAGTTCAGTTTAGGGTCATCTCTCGAATCGCTTTAATTTTTGTTTTAGCAACTTGTATTCACTGCCCTCCATGCGTACAAGTTTCATCAGGAGCAAGTCCACACTTCCTGAGAAAATAGCCTGAAAGTTGCAAAAAAAACCTCTATGACACCGTGTGAGGTGGTTGGAGCGCAAGATAACACTCGAACGGATCTGCCGATTTGGTCCAAAATTTGGCCTTAGTAATATTTTGTCCAAACATAGTTTAAGTTTGAAGATAAGCCGTATCGGTGAACTCCTTCAGGTACCTCCCCCACAAAAGTTCAAAAATGTTCGGAAACATTTTTCGTACGGTAACTCTGGAAGGGAGTGGCCGAATTGGTCTATACTTTACACATCCTTATAAATCTACCAGATATAGATCAGATTTAAATTTCGACTATATTTGTCCACTCCATCCGGTACCTCCCACACAAAATTTCGGATAAGTTCACTTTAAGACCTGATATCGAATCACTTTGGTTTTTTTTTTGAAGCAACTTACATTCGCTGCCTCAATTACGATGGTAAAAGTTTTTTAGGGGCAAGTCCATACTTCTTGAGCAAACAGCCCGAAGAGTGTAAAAAACCCCTATGGCACCATATGTTGTGGTTGGAGATCCACTTCCATAACGGCCAATGTCGATCCATCCTTTTAGTATCTCCTCCGCAAAACTTTTGATCTTTAATCCTGGTCAACATTTTTGTCGGTTCAAACGCCCAAAATGTTTAAAAACCTTTTAATACATACGTATTTTGGGAAAAATATTGTTTCAATATACAGAGGCTGAGGGTATATCTCTGTCGGTAAAGTCGACTGATACTTTTTTACTTGTTTTTTTTTCATTTGTACTTCATTCTTACGGGTCACAATACTTCTTCACCAAAAATTGTCACTATATGTAGGTCCAGCATTAGGTATAGTCCCCATATAGCGGTACTTCCCAATTGTCGGTATTTAAAGGATTGTAGTAAACTACATTTTTGAGGGAATTTGACATTTGAGGTTCCCTGCAGTCACGAAACTTATTCACCAAAAATTGTCAGAATGGTTAGGTATAGTCCACACTCCCGATTTTCGGTATTTTGAAGGTGTACGGTACATTTTTTGACTGAACCACCCGTAATTTGCAGATTCCAGCAGTCACGGAATTTCTCCACCGGAAATTGTCGCTACAGGTCCACGTTAAGGTATAGCCCCCATATAACGATACGGCCAGATTTTACCTGTACGAAATAGCTAAAATTGCGTATTTGGGGATCCCAGTGCCAAAAAAATCGGAAAATTAATTATTTCATAAAAGTTCAGAATATTTCATGCTGGAGGGTATAAAATGAACTTAAAGCCGTTATCATTTGTTTTTAAAACTAGTGAGCTATTCTTACCAATTTATGTTAAGCGCTCTATTACTGTTTTTTTTTTTTTTGTATAGGCACAGGCAGGGAGCATAACTCTGTTGGCAAAACTGGCTGATACTTTCTTAGAAGTAGTTTGCACTATCTATCAATGTCATATGACTCGAAATAAAAACATTCCATTCCATAGTGCAAACTGCCTCTTACTGCTTTCATAGCATACTAACCCGACGCATCTGTCCATGTTTTACCTTTCTTATGAAGATCCTGGAGCTTTTTATGTTAATTTACATTAGTACTGTTCGTTTGATTTATCACCACTCTGCCAATCGTACACATATATTTGAAATTAAATGATTCTGTTATACTCTATTCTTATAATATAGCAAAATATTAAACTGTACCTGAAGGTAAATATAATATTATAAAATAAAAGGCGTGTGCAGACTGCCATGTATTGGTTTTATGATCGTGTTAGGTGGGGGAAATTACAAGATAATAAATAAACTGTTTTATGTGCAGTTTTGAAAATTTCGCAACAAACTATACCTTAATTATCACCATTCGAATACCCACTTAATTACTCTATTGAAACATTTATGAAAATGTTGCATAGTTTCATTCAAATTAGTTTGACGTCAAATGAACACAGTTTGGAAGTCTTCGTCTCCTTCTTGAGACTTTTGTCAGCTGATGATCCAAATAAATATCGTATGGTTCAAATAAATATATTGGCTGGCAATTTTGTCAGAATTAAATTATTTTTTACAACTTATTGGCGACAAGATAAACTCATTAAAATGAAAATATCTCTGGTATATGTATGAATATACACATTTATTGTCTATATGTATTTGTGATGCCTGTACCGACAACTTTCATCCATCTTTTGTGAATTTTTAGGCGAAAGCAAAATTTGAAACCAAAATATTTTGTTTTAATGGCTGTCGCTGTTGATGCTGCTCCTCATCTTTGCCAAAAAGACAAACAAAACATTAGCGTTGTTGTTCTTCTAATAAATTTCTGTTTTTGATATAAAAAACACCCCCACACTAAATATATCATAAATGTTATAAAAAATATATAAGAAACAAAAATCTCTTAAAAATTGATATTCAAATATGAGGCTAAGACAAATAATTCTTTCAATAGCAAACGGTTTATCACGTCTGAAATAAATTTGCAATTATTCATATGGGAATTTTCATTTTGGAAACTCATTAATGGTGAAATTCAAATAAAAGAATCAATTGTTAGATCATTGGGTATTTTCGGAAAATTCGCCGGCCACCATAAATGACTAACCGATTTCAAACATCATTCTCAGTAATTTTTTAAGTTTTCAGAGTTTCAATTTTATCCACAATTTGCCAAAAATTAAAGCATTTGATGTCATCTTTTGTTCTTATCCTCTTGGTAGTCAAAGCCAAAAAACAGAAAACCCATCAATCTGTTTTGAAATATTTGATGCTTGAAATTCTCTCGAAAATTAATTACCTTTTCACTACTTGTTTGATCTTTTTCTCAAATATTTCAATTTTCTAATATTTCTTCTTTAGCTACATGGCATGACATTCTTGTTTCCATATGTTTTTTTTCGCTAAGTTAGAACGACCTTCGCAAATTTAAGTGTCTAGCAAAAATTCTTCTTTACAAGGTCGTTTCAAGTAAGTAATGTTCGGATTTATGGTCTTTTGTGTTGTTTGGCTTTTAGTTTTCGAGGGTGTACGCTGTGTTTTTTACTTTGACGTTACTTTCAATAATGTTTTGTTTATACTTCGTGAATATCTGTAATTTATTTAAGGCAACAAAAATTTGTTGAAAGTGAAATTGAGCATTTAAATGTGTTAAAATTTTAACATATATGTATAATGTGTTTTGTGAAATAATAGACTTGTGAAAAAGCCAAGAATAGGTGCGGTAATAGAAATCAGTTTCCACGCCAGAAAGTTGTTGATATTAAGGAAAGCTACTGTCATTTTCTTGTCCGAAATAATGCAAAATAAGATCCCAAAAATTATTTTGAAACCCAAATCTCTGTGGAACTGACTGCCGTACGCTAAAGGGCATTCAATTTTGTTTGTGTCAGCATGAGCTTTTAGTCGAAAAGTCAATGAAGTGTTTATGTTTATACACTCCGGTTCATCTGATTAGAACCAACCTGATTGAATTTAAAAATACGGTTATATCTAAAGGTGAATATGTAGAGTATATAGTAGCCGAAACCAGAATAGAACCATGCTAAAAATTTACGTTAATCGATTGTTCATTGCGGTAAAGTTTTATAAGAAACCAAATATAATTCGAAATACATACCGAAAGTGTCCATTACCAACAAATATTGGATTGAAAAAGTGTATTGTGGTCATGGACGATGATGAACATCGATGTTTAGAGCTTTAAAAAATATTCTTATGTAGAAATCGGTAGAAATAATTTCAGATTGGAAAGTACAACGATACCATTCGATGTGAATTCTTCTAAAGGGCTGGTCTACTGTATTGACTGTAATTTTCAATTTCAGACTCTCAATGGGAAGAAAAGCTCCACAAAGAGAATTGTAATATAGTTACATATTTTGGTACATTCCCCATATGAAGTTACCTTCAGATTTTACGTATTTTGAGGGTTTTACACGCACTCCAGTGACTGTAACATGATACGTTAGATTCTGAATTGGTAGAATACGTCGATGTCTCATTGGTATTATACTCTGTTTAAAAGAAAGCGATATTCTGAATTTAACATTGCGGAAAAGCTTAGTACTTTCATTAGCGAAAGGAAAAGTTTACAACAACAGATATTGTATACAAATTTTTCCAATCATGCAATTACAGTCGAAATCGCCTATAACGTCGGTCAAGGAATCTACCAAAATCGGACGCTCTAAGCGATAGTCGTTTTAAACGATGTTTATAAAAGAGGTGAAATTATATTATGTATAGTGACTTTTAGGTATAAATACGTTGTTAATTAAGTAAATAAATAAATTCAAAAACATTTTTAACTTTTTCATTCTATATACTCGTACATAATCATCTAAAACTTCCAATATTATGTCGTCCTCATTATACATGACAGATGTGAAAACATTGTCAACGATGTCAACTAATCCATCAATATCTTCTACGTGTTGGGAAAAATTAGAATAAAGATAAGTGTCTTCAGAATCGTTCAAAGGACCATCAACATTTCCTCATGATGAAAACAATTAGCAATGACAGAAGACTTTACATTTTTCCACGATTCATATAACAATAACACGGCATACAACATATTTAATTTCCTACTTTGATCCTTTTCTATTCTTGCCAGGATTATGGATATTTGCCGATACGGCAATTCCATTTTAAAGATTTTATTCCACCTAAGCCCAATGGTTGTAAAACAGACTTGAGACCGCCTACATATGCATCATAATTCAGATCTCCCTATTTTCGAATATGTTGTGCATATGTTTGGTATTTTGTTGTTGTTTGAAATAAAACAACGTCTTCACGGTTATTTTAAACCTAATTTCGTTACAATATTTTATAATTGTTAGGTCTAGAACCTTTGGGTTTCGTTCTTTTCTTGATGTCACAGATATTATATTATGCCGGGGCGATTTGAAAACCTTAATGGGCCCCTCGCGTTTCTGATTCCTGGGATTGAACTGAGCAAAAAAGTCCACTAGACCATAGGTCCACGGTGAAAATCAGTGTTCGGAAACAAACAGTACCTTATCATAAGGTAACGTACATGTACACAAACACTAAAAAAAAATTATAAAGTTTATGTACACGTACACAAACATTAAAAATCCATTTTAGTGTTTATGTACGTGTACCCAACGAGATTCGAAAAGTTCGTCAAACACACATGTATGGTACGCAACCTCCATCGTAATGTAAAAACCACGTACCCAACCGAAAAGGTTGCGTACATCAGCGCGTACATTAAAAAACCACGTAGAGTACATCATAATGTACCTTTAGAAAGAAAGTGTTGGTAGGGTACACTTACATTTGTTTGGTTAATAAGGTATTAAAAATATTAACTTTAATTTTTGTGGAATATATACAAATGAAATACAAGTAAATATAAATGAATATGTATCTTCAATTAATTAGGACTATAAATGTCATTATTTAAATGTCATAAATACGTATGCAAGAAGTTAGTAATGCCTAAACAAAACGCTCTCATCGAATATCTAAAATCTTGACATTTTTCAAAAGGGTTGCTATAGGGCTGTAGTTTATGGAGGAGTTTTTTTATTATTAAAAATCGTATCATTTGTATTGTGAAAACAGGTGGTTCATTTTCAAATTTTAGCAATGTCAAGAAAGCATCGAAGAACAGTTTCAAGTAAGTTGTTTTCAGTATCAACATAATCTTACAAAAAGAAATGCTACAACACCACAATAAGAATTACTTGTTGGTTTTTTGTGTTTTTCCAAATTATGAATTACCGTTACCCAAGGACTGGTACCTAGCTGTGAAGGCAACATCCGTTCTTTGGGTCTGCTATATTTTTAAAGTTTGTTTGAAGGTAGAATTATCGGAATTTTGGTTTTGATAAGTTAGAAAGTCAGAATTAGGTGGAAATATTATTCCTCGCACACCAAAACCATAAAGTACCAGTCCCTTCTTTTTGACACCATAAAAATTATGAGTTAAAAAATTGTAAACCACAATATTGGTTTTTACCTTTCTTGTGTATTGTAATAAATTATAACCATTACCACATGAATGATCTAGTTTTTGAGTTTGTTACACTCGTAGTCTTATTGTATAATTTACGGAAAATTTCGCGAAAACCCTTTGGAATGGTTGCAGGTAATTACATTTTTTAAGAAAATTCATTTTTTGCAAACAATATATGCAAAAGAACCCCCGCAAATGCTATTTAGTTCATTTTTAAACGTTAAGTGAAAATAATTATAAAAATGCCAAGACCAAAAATATTGTTCTTCGTGATATGTTCAGTACAAACGAATCAAATCAAAGAGTGTGTAATTAACAAAATTGCGTCAACAATGTTTTAAATTGTCATTCCGCAAATTTAGAGCGAAATTTGAAAAATGTGCATCCCGATTTGTATGCGAGCTATATTGATCAAATGCGGGAAAACGTAAAAGAAAAAAGTGACATCGAAGTATTATTAAAAAAAAGTGTGAATCCAAAAAACATTGAAACAGCATTGGTGGAACTGTTTACAAAAAAATGGACGTCCATTACATATGGACGAAGATAAAGCCTTCAAAGTTCTTATAGAATCTGTTTTAAGTGTACTCGGGATAACGGTAAATGAACATAACGTAATGGAACGAATTATTGCTTTCTCAAAAAATATTAAAACGGAAATCTCTAACGATCTTAAAGGGATATTATTTTCCCTTAAGATGGATGTCGCAACAAGGCTGGACTTAAATATGCTGGGTATTAATGTTCAATACATTAAACATGGTAAAATCGTTGTTAAAACGTTGGCTATAAAGGAACTTAGATCAAGTCACACTTTTGAATATTTAAAATAGTAATATTGGATGTTCTAAAGGAATATGATGTTGATTTACGTAATATTTCAACGATTACAACCGACCACGGATCAAATATGCTCAAAACTGTACGAATCCTGAACTCTAAAATGCAATTGTCGATAGATAATGATGCAGTGGATTTCGAAGAAGATGAAGATTATATCGATTGCCGAATAGCTATTGACACAATTGAATCAATTGATTTTAACATCTCATCGAACACAATTACTAGCATTCGTTGTGGTGCTCACACTCTCCAACTGTGTGTAAACGATGTTCTGAAACAGTCGGCAATAAAAGACAATGTCGATAAGATACGATTCGTGGTAAAAACAAACTTACAAGTAAAATGATTTTAAATTTTCTAAGAAGTGAACTCTACAAAAAACCTATCATTGATTGTGCAACACGTTGGAATTCAACATATAAAATGATTGAAAGAATCCTGGAAACGAAGGATATTATAAATACACTAAGCAAGGATTATCCTGATTTATTTCTTGAATCTGAAGAATGGTATTTCGCAACTGAATTCTTGGGACTATTTAAACCTATTTACAATGCTACCATTAAGTTACAAAGCGAACAGTTGTGCTATAGTGAACTATACATTATTGTTGTGGATATAACATTTTAAATTGACGCTTTACCGGATAGCAACATGAGAACCCTTCTCAAGGAGTCCTTGAAGATAAGAAAGGATAAACTTTTAGAAAATGAACTGTTTAACGCAGCTGTGTTCTTGGATCCACGAATCAAAGTATGCTTAACCTGCGAACAAAAACAAAGGGCGAAGAATTACATACTATCGCTATATAAACGCATGAACTCAACAGAAGGTAAGTTTGCTTAAGTAAACCAAAACAATGCATATTTATTTATATTAATTATCTTTTATGTTTCAGAACACAATACAAGCCACCCAATATTAGAGGAAACTCCGTCACCGAGCAGACCACATGCAGCCAAATCTTTTTCCGATTATCTGCAAATGATAGATCCTACCACAGAAATTCTAAGTTCATCTAATTTACACAATTTAGAAGCTGATTTTGCCACTTATGAGCGGCAATCAAGATTGCCACTAAACGAAAATATAATAGCATTTTGGTTAGAGCTGGCAAAAAATCGATGGCACTATCGATAATATCGATTATTATTTAAAAACTCAATATCGATAGATAGTTTTGCCTATCGATATTATCGGAATTAAAACCCCTAACCTGAAATCCATTGAAATAAATATAAATTTAGCGGCTTTTCGGGTATGTGTGTGTAGGAAAGTAAATCCGTAGTCACACGTACACATTTTTCGGTAAAAAATGTATTTTTTTACATTTTTAATAAAATAAAAGTAGTTGTTTATTCTCCTTTACATTTCTGTGAACTACTTTTGCATAATTTCAAGAAAATCATTGACATTTCCGCCATTTTCATCTCCAAATTAATGGCGATAACAACTTAACGATAATATCGATAGCAATCGATATTTTAAAACATTATATAGAAAATATCTAATGTTGGGAATATCGACGGTTTGCCAGCTCTAATTTTGGTACTCTCAGAAAACCATCATCAGTGAGATTGCTAATATTGTACAGGCAATACCGTCAACCCAAGTAAGCGTGGAACGCTTATTTTCTGCTATGAAATACATATTATCTGATCAGCGCAATCGCATGTCAGCAACAAATCTTGAACATATATTAGTTGTAAAAGTCAATGGGGATTTCAATTATGAAAGTTGAGCTTTCTCCTGTTAAATTCTATTTTCTTTAGTAGGTATTTTATATAATCTGTTACATATGTTTCACATCTTAATCTTTTATATATTCGTTAATTTTTTATAAAATAAATAAATGTTTTTATATTTACTGGTTAAATATAAATATAGATACTTTTGTATTTTATTTATACGATATTCACTCTTATCTTTATGGTTGTATTTTTCCTCATGCTATTCATATTTAATATTTCTTTATGTACGCAACCTCTTTATAAACATCACCCAGGTGTACGCAACCTCTATTTGTTTTTTAGGGTACATAATGATGTACGCTACGTGTTTTTTTAATGTACACGCAACCTTTATAACGTACGTACCCAACCATTTCGGTTGGGTACGTGGTTTTTACTTTACAATGGTGGTTGCGTACCAAACATGTACGCTACGATTATCGTTGGGTACATGTACACAAACACTAAAACATTTTTTAAAGTTTGTGTACATGTACGGTACCTTATCGTAGTGTTATATGCCATTTAGATATGACACCATTAGCAGGATTTAGCCCATTATCAGGTTTTATTTGCTAAATCCAGCCGAAATCTACCAGATTTCCCATACAAGAATAAATCCTCCTATTGAGTGGATTTGTTTTAAATCTGGCATAAATCCTCGTATACAACTCTGTTTTTTGCAACATGTTGCTAGAAAATACAAAAAGTTCCAAGCTGGCACAAGAAACAAGGTAGATGCATCGGTGAATTGCTACACTAAAAATAATTTAAAATGTAAAAATTTGTAAACAAGGCGGAAAAATTAAATTTGTTTTGATGTACAAAGTTGATTTTAATCAACCAAGACTAATATTTATGATGTCTAAACGATAAAATAATTCGTTTATTTATTTTAGATGGGCAAACTGCGATAGAATAATTCTTTATTTGCCTCTTTAGCATGGCAGAACTACCAGGTAGTGGTATCACACCAGCTGATCGAATATGAAAAGTCAAATCCCTTTATAAATAAATATTTTTGTTGTAATTTTCCCAACAACATAAAGAAAATTCCTTGCTCTTTAGTTAGCATTAGTAGCATAATGTGCTAACATATTCAGTATAAAACAATAAATTTGTAATTTGACGTATGTTTTTTGGGACGAATTTAATTTACAAAAAATTATTTTGACGTTTCAAATTCGATCAGATGGGCTGATGCATCTACCTTGGTAATTGTGCTACGAACAAAAATCAGCTGACTGCCATTTAAATCCTCCAAAAATGTGTATCTAAATGCAATGAGGTTTGTACTGGATTTATTAAATCCAGTCGAGGATTTATGGCTAGTCTAAATGAGCTATAACTGTTCAAGCTAGGTACGGTACAAAACGTTATTGTACGGTACCTTAATGTACGTTTTCGAACGCTGGTGAAAATCGAGCCTTCCGATTTTGACTCAAACCATTGAGATTTTCGATCCAACACACATACAAAAATGTTAGCCAAGACTGTAATTAATAACTCTCTAATACATCGTAAAAGCATTAGAATACTCCGTTAAGGCAGTTTTGACCTTGAGAAGGTGCAAACTTTTCGGAAAATGTCGATAAGTGGCACTGTTCTGAAAGTTGACCAGAAAAATATTCAAGCGTTCTGATGCAAAATTCTATCGTGTTGGGATCCATGGACAACGAAAATGCCTTTAGTTCGTTTGGGTCACTTCGTTTTATTTTTGTATAACGGTAAAAGTAGTGAAGTAGTGAATTTCCATTATATTTTTGAAAATTACGAGAAATTCAGTTATAGTATAGTTTCGAAAGATATTATTCACCCCTTTAAAAGGAAGAAGGATCAATAGAAATCCGTTGTGAAAAAAATAAGATATGCCCATTTAAATTTGAAAATGTAAGAAACCCAGATTTTCACTACTTTTACCGATATACAAAAATAAAACGATGTGACCCAAACGAACTAAAGGCATTTTCATTGTCTATGGATCCAAACATGAATATTTTTCTGGTCAACTTTTGTAGCACGGTGCCATTTATCGACATTTTCCGAAAAGTTAGCACCTTTTTAAGGCCAAAACTGCCTGGAGGAGCGTTCTAATGCTTTTGCGATGTATTAGAGAGTTCTTAATTACTGTCTAGGCTACAATTTTTGTTTGTGCGTTGGATTGAAAATCTCAATGGTTTGGCCGTTATATGCCAAAATGCCCAGAAAAGTAGATAAAAACTTAAAGTCAAAATCGGGGAGCTCCATTTTCACCGTATACCTATGGTCTAGTGTACTTTTTTGCTCAGTTCCATCCTAGGAATCTGAAACGCGAAGGGCCCATTAAAGTTTTTTCCGTCCATACAAATCGCCCCGGTATAATATATATCAAAAACATATATCTTTTGGAAAAGACAAATGAATTTGTATACCCTCCACCATAGTATGGAGGGTATATTAAGTTTATTTTTCCGTATGTAACCCATTGAAATAATCATTTGCGACCATATAAAGTATATATATTCTTTATCTGGATAAAATTCTGAGTCGATATAACCATGTCCGTTTGTCTGTTTATCCGTCTGTTGTAATCACTCTGCGTCCGCAAAAATTGAGCTAGAGAGCTAACTTTTTGCACACGAGTATATTTTTTCCATAGGCAGGTCAAGTTCGAAGATGGGCTATTTCGGCCCATGTTTTATATAGCTCCCATACAACGGTACCTCCTGATTTTCGGTATTTTGAGGGTTTTAGCTACAGTTTTTAACCGAACTTGCTGTAATTTGACACTATTCCCCCCAAAACAGTCAACATAGGTCCATGTTTAGGTATAACCCCCATATAACGGTACTTCCCGATTTTCGGTATTTTTAGAGTTTTAGCTACAGTTTTTAACCGACATTGTTGTAATTTGAAATTTATTGTTCGTATGGGTCACAACAATACTCCACCAAAAACTGTCAATATAGGTGAATGTTTAGGTATAGCTCCCATGTAACGATACCTCCCGATTTTCCGTATTTTGTGCGTTTTATCTACAATTTTTTTACCGAACTAGCTGTAATTTAGCATTTAAGGGGTTTAGGTCACAACACTACTCCACCAAAAACTGTCAACATAGGTCCATATTTAGGTGTAGCCCCAATATAAAGGTACCTCCTGAATTTCGGTATTTTAGATTTTTAAGCTACCATTTATAACAGAACCAGATGTAATTTGGTTGCCACCGTGGTGCAATGGTATGCACGCCCGCCTTGCACGCAGAAGGTCGGGGGTTCGATTCCACGGCCAAGCAACATCAAACATTTTTCAACGGTGCCAAAATGCCCCTCAGTAATGTTGGCGACATTTCCTGAGTATTTAAGCCTTGAAAAACTTCTCCACAAGTGGTGTCTAGACACGTCGTTCGGACTCGACGATAAACAGTAGGTCCCATATCATTGAGCTAAATATATATCGGGCTGCTCTCATTGATATGGGAGAATTCTCCCTTGTCCCGTATGGGATGTTGTGGAACAATGTTTTTTTTTTGTTTAGATGTAATTTGACATTTGAGGTTCCCAGTGATCACGAAAGTTCTTCATCAGAAATCGTCAACATAGGCCCATGTTTTGGTATTGCCTCCATATAACGGTACATCCAGATTTTCGGTATTTTTAAGGGGTTTTAGCTACATTGTTTGACGGAACTACCATTAGTTTGACATTTAAGATTCACAGTAGTCAAAAAATGTGCTCAATATAGTTCCTCTTTTTGGTATATACCCCATTTAAGCGATTTTATCCCGATTTTATGTATTTTGAGAATTTTAGCTTTATTTGTTGACAAAACTTGATGTAATTTAAAATTTTAAGCTTCTATTGCCCACAACACTTCTCCACCAAAAGATATCAATATAGGTCCATGTTTTGTATAGGCCGCATATTGCGGTACCTCCCAATTTTCGATATTTTTATAGTTTTGGCAACATTTTTTGACGGAATTACTCGAAATTTGACATTTGAGGTGCCTTCTGTCACGAAACTTCCCAACCAAAAATGTTTGGTATAGCCCCCATATAACAGTACCTCCCAATTTTCGGTATTTTTGGCAACATTGTTTGACGGAACTACCCGTAATTTGACACAGCTTGATGTAGCCGCCATATAAATGTACCACCTGATTAAAAAAAATTGTTGGTTAGATTAGATAATTTAGGTATTTGGGTTATCCGTAAATATTGTTGACAGGAAAGGTAACTAATTATTCCATTTTTGTTAAGAATATTTTATGGTGGAGGGTATAAAAATGTCGGCTCGGACGAACTTAACGATTGTTTATTTGTTTTGATTTTCATATAGCTTTTTTCAGAGTGGACATTTCCGTGTCCTCATAACGTAATAAATATGTAAAAAAATTTAACTTTTACCTTAACAATGACCATAATTCCATTTTCCGAATTTTATGAATCAAAAAATCTGTCGGTCAGTCAGTCTTGAAGAAAACCCCAGCCACATAGTATCCTCAAATGATGATCGCTTTGTTTACAGATGGTCTTTGATGTTTAAGTCGTTAAACATCATTTCTTTGTATATCACGTAAACTAGGTCAATATGCTTGTATCATAATTAAGCTTGGAATAAAAAGACACTGGATATCGGTTGCGGGCATTAGGCTCCTTATATATCCAACATTGATAATTGTGCTAAAAATGGAAACGGGTTGTATGTTTGATATAGTTTCTAATGAAATATTAATGGCAAATATATTTTGACTGACTGACGATGACTTTTGCCATATTTCAATGTTAAATAGAACAGACTTCCTTTATTTGCAAATATGTTCACATCTATATACATACATGTGTATGACTGTATCTGACTAGAATTCGAACATTCCGAAATATTTTTCACCAATAAATTTTGTAACACCTTTATAATTTCTTTTCACAATTAAATGAAAAATATTTCTATTTTCAATGTTTTGCCCAATAACATACATACATACATAGATTGTATGAATTCTGATTATATAAAATCTGAACAATCGCTTTCATCTCCCACACAAACTTAATCACATTCACTTTCATCAAAATGAAAAGTCCACTCAAATGATTCACGTAAATGATGATGATTTTAAAACATCGTTCATCCGTTCACATACAAATATACATAATTTTGTTGACACACCTGATGTGATTAGTTTTTTTTGTTCATCATAAATATTTTCAAATGTGTTATTCCCGTCTGAATCATAAACAAAGAAAGGAAAATTCTCAAAGATCTTTTGATTTTATTTCAAGCATATGGTAGTGAGGTAAGGTAATAATTAAGGTGAAACATATATCCACACGAACATACACTCATTCCAAATCGAAAAGTTTATAAAAATCTTAAAATAAATAAAATGAATGAGATGTTTTACTCTATATGTAGTGTTTGGAATCCGTTTAAAGTACTAATATATCCCCAGAATAATTATCTCAAAAATGCGTAACATATATTATTCTGGTTTTCATACATGACAACAATCCCGATTAAGTTGGCGAAAATTGGTCAAGTATTAATATCAACACACCGCTATGCAAACAAATTTTTTTCAGAGTTCTGTCCAATTTTGCCCTGGTTTGAGTGTATAAATGCACACACATATGTATGTATTTAAGGTTTATCATATCTAAGTTATAGTAAACAAATATTTGACATTGAAATAATTTTTGAATATCATTTAGAAGACATCATAGTGTATTGAAATTTATTAGGAATTCAAAATAAAGTGTTAAATATATTTGAAGTTTATGCGAAATTCTCGTATACACTTGGTGATTTCAACAGCCGTACATTCTGTGATCCAACACAGCAATTTTATAATGTAGCATTACTCAAAAAATAGATACATGAAAATGTTTTACAATCGATGAATCCGAGTTTTACCCATTCAGAATTCGCGAACTGTCAACATATTCTATATAGTATGATATACATTCTTTAAAATGAAGTGTTTTAGGATGAATCCCATAAGGTCGACCATTAAAATTAATTTACGTGGAGGCTGTGTTGGCATCAATGTAGAAAAATAGGTAAAAATGGGTTGAAGCCAACAAGTTTTTTTATGCTCCCTTCCGATTTCTGGCTTAACCTTACATTTTATAGACATATGCCCAAAGAAAGACTCAAAGAATTGTTCATGGGCAATATGATACCAGTGTATCATTTTTCGATATATCCACTGCATTCACCTAAAATTGATGCTGACATTATGAAGCCGGAGTTTCGGGGTTTTTTTAATTTTCTTAATAATTCGGACGCCTAACAAGATAATATTCAAAACTCATAATAGGATTATAAAACTCGTGATTTTATGTCGTTTAATGCATATCTCATGAGTGTGCCCCTTACAGCATCCTAGTAGTTGGAGTCTAAAGGCCAATATTTGATGCGTGAATTTTTTCAAAAAAACCTATTTTTTGCGTTTAAAATTTACAAGTGCCATTATATTTCCTTTGTACCCCGCGTGAATTTAGTTTTCTTACGCGACGGATCTAATGAGCCCATCCGCGATCGAATCCATCCACTAAAACCGCTGATATAGATACCCTGAAAATAGGAAAATCAGCAAAAAATAATTTTTACAAATCCGCGTACTAAACCGCGATTTTCTTTAATTTTTTACGTAAATGGAATCCTTTATTCGCGATAACGAGTGTCATAAATTACAGAGATTCGCGAGTAATATGTGCTTTTTACCAAAAATAGAATGTGGAGGCACATCCGCGGTTCTTGAAGAATCTGTTTGAAATATGTGTATATAGACGTATTTTTGATGGGTGCTACTGAAACCGGATACGCATCAAAATCGTATGCAAATTGCGCGATTTTTACCCACTTTAAGGTTTTTTTGCATTGTGTGATGCAACTGGCGGCACACTTTGACCGCTGAGTGAAACATCGAAATATGCATAGATATTGAAAGAGATTGATTCGCTGTATCCAAAAATGGATGCGCATCAACTGATTTTAACTTATTCGCGAATAATAGGCTTTTTAATTTCCACATTTTTTGTTATCACAGTAAGCAAATGAGCTTTCACGATGGTAAACCATGTTTCTTGATGAAGTTTTAGCAGTACACATTCATTATTGTATGGGATTTTAACGAAATAGTTGGAGAACTCCCAAATATTTTTTCTAATTTTTCGAATCAAACCAAAAAATATATTTGCAACAATATTTTCCGACAATAAGTTTTTCTCTTTTGCTGTTGCTATAATATGCAATTTTTGTACCCAATCTCTATAAATTTAGTATCATATTTTTCTACGCATTGTCTAGATTCCGCATATATTTTTTAATTTATTTTTTTTTAAATTTATTTTTTAAAGGTTTGTACGGATTCTGGGACAGGATAATTTGGATTTTCTTCAAATTTTTTGTATTATTTGTTGATTTTCCGCGAAAATAATAATAAATTTAATAACTATTTAAACATGTACGAATAGATATGGAATGCTGCTAACTATTTATGCATACATTTTCTCATAACAACAAATAAGATATTTTGAATTTTTTTCTTTATATGAGAATAAAAACCGCTATAACTTTTGAACGCGCACAGATTTGAAACCAGATTTTTTTTTCTTAACCTCTAAGCCAAAAATTGTAGATGTGCTCGCAAAAAAATGTTTAATTTTTTCAAATGGAATTGCAAAGGATTTTTGGTTTTCGCCATATACACTTTCATACGGGCAAAATGTGCCTCATCGAAATAATGGTTTTAGACCCCAAGTATGTTTGGACGAAATGTGTTTCAGACAATTTGGAGTCGACTGAGCAATGTCCGTCCGTCTGTCAGTCTGGCTGGCTGGAGCGCACGATAACTCTCGAACGGATCAACCGATTCGGTCCAAAATTTGGCTTTCGTAATATTTTGTCCAAACTTAGTTTAAGTTCGAAGATGGGTTATACCACTCCTTCCGGTACCTTCCCCACAAAAGTTCGAAAATGTTCGGATAATAACTCTTGAAGGAAGCAACCGATTCGGTCCATAATTTGCAACTCGTGAAATGTCTACCAGACTTAGATGAGGTTCCAATATGGACTCAATCGATCCACTCCTTCGGGTAACGCCAAAAAAAAATTCGGATAAGTTCAGTTTAGGATCTGCTCGCGAATCGCTTTGATTTTTGTTTTAGCAGCTTGTATTCACTAGTTTCATCAGGGGCAAGTCCATACTTCCTGAGAAAATAGCCTGAAAGTTGCACAAAACCCCTATGACACGGTGTGAGGTGGTTGGAGCGCAAGATAACTCTCGAATGGATCTGCAGATTGGGTCCAAAATTTGACCTTAGTAATATTTTGTCCAAACATAGTTTAAGTTTGAAGATAAGCCATATCGCTCCACTCCTTCAGGTACCTCCCCCACAAAATTTCAAAAATGTTCGGAAAAATTGTTCGTACGGTAACTTTTGAAGGAAGTGGCCGAATTGGTCCATACTTAACACATCGTAATATATCTTCCAGATATAGATCAGGTTCAAATATGGACTATATTTGTCCACTTCATCTAGTACCTCCTAAACAAAATTTCGGATAAGTTCACTTTAAGACCTGCTATAAAATCACTTTGATTTTTGTTGAAGCAACTTGCATTCGCTGCCTTAATTACGAAGGTAAAAGTTTTTTCAGGGGCAAATCCACAATTCTTGAGCAAACAGCCCGAAGGGTGTAAAAACCCCCTATGGCGCCATATGTATTGGCTGGAGATCCACTTCTATAATGGTCTATGTCGATCCATTCCATTAAGTATTTCCTCCGCAACATTTTTGTCGTTTCACACGCCCAAAATTTTTAAAACCCTCTAAATACATAAGTTTTTTGGGAAAAATTGTTTCAATATACCCAGGCTGAGGGTATATCTCTGTCGGTCAAGCCGACTGATACTTTTTTACTTGTTTATAATCAGGTTCAAATTCAAATTGCTTTTAGCTCCTTTTTAGGAAGATAAAGAGTTGAGATGCAGAAAGATGAAGAGCTAATGCATCGGTTAATTAGACATCCATGACTTATACCTTATAAGGACATGTTTATATTATAGGCTTTTGGAGGGTTAACCTTCTCAACCCAGTGGGTTCGTTAAATCCGGTTATATATAAACGTACTATTACTTTCAGAATTATAAATATCAGGGACCAGGTGTCATAAGCTATGCTGCAGAATGCAGCGGAACCTAAGCCGTGAAACCAATTTGCACATTGTCTAATGACTACACACCTTTTCTTCATTTCTGCTCAAAAATAATGGCAAGGTTATTGGATGTAGAAATTCGAATTCAACCAGTTAGATGGTCCGACACATTGAGAGGAATATGGAAAACTTCAACTTTACATTGACAGATTTTCTCAATATAGATCTATTAACGATATAAACCTAGATTCGTTCTATAAAGTTCCAAGTACATGCATTATGATATCTTAATTTCCCAAGAACTTTAGCGAAGGATCAAGGGAGACATTTCTCATATCATCTTGAATGGCCTTGTTCTTCGAACATTTGTTGCAGTTGTAGTTCAACTGTCATTTACGCTTGTTGTATATTTTGGAGTTATTCTACGATTGTCTGAGCTTTCCCATCTTTCAAGTACAAATCCATGACCCATTTGAGGTCAAATATTGAAAGCTCTCAAAGTGTTTGCCGTCAAAGTGCATGTCCCATTTCTCCAGACAAAGCGTGCTTACCAAGTACTCCTTCACCCGACCAGCTTCCTTGAAGAAAGCCTTGTGGATTCTTGATTGACATGGGGTTGGGATTTCAATGCTTTTTGACATTTTATGTTCAATCAGCTGGCGTGAGTCGGCTGCCTTATTCAATATGCCTTGCTTATAACAAGGTCACAAAATATATCCACTTGAACTCCAAATACTTAAATAAGGTCAAGAATGTACCTAAAAATGTCTTCAAACGGGCGGCACCTTTATATAGGGCTATATCAAAGTGTGGGCCTATGTTGACAATTTTTGGTGGAGAAGTTTTGTGGCTACTGGCAATTTCAAATGCAGAATTACAGGTAGTTTGGTCAATAAATGGTGCTATACCCCTAATATCGGAGAGTAAATTTATATGGTGGCTATACAAAAATATGGACCAATATTCCGAATTTTTCGTGGAAAAGTTTTGTGAACACTGGGAACCTCAAACGTCAAATTACCGATAGATCGATGAGTGTAGCTAAAATTCTGAAAAATACCTAAAATCGGAATGTGTCATTATATAGTGGCTATACCAAAAACATGGACCTATATTGAAAATTTTCAGTAAAGAGGTGCTGTGACTGCTACGAAACACAAATGGCAATTTATAGCTAGTTCGGTTAAAAATTTTTGCTAAAATCCTTATATATGGGGACTATACGAAAACATGGACCTATCCTGACAATTATTGGTGAAGATATGTTGTGAATACTGGAATCCTTAAATGCCAAATCACAGGTAGTTCCGTAAAAACCTGTAGTTATATGGGGGCTATACCAAAGCATGGACCTATATTGAGAGAAGTTGTTTGACCACTGGGAACTTCAAATGAGAAATTACAGCTAGTTCGGGTAAAAATTATAGCTAAAATCCTCAACATACCAAAAATCGGGAGGTACCGTTATAAGGGGGATATATCAAATTGTGGACCTACGAATTATCGAGTTTCAACTGTACCGAAATTCTGGAGGTAGAGTTATATGGGGGCTATACCAAAGCATGGACCTATATTGAGAAGAGAAGTTTTTTGACCACTGGGAACTTCAAATGAGAAATTACAGCTAGTTCGGGTAAAAATTATAGCTAAAATCCTCAACATACCAAAAATCGGGAGGTACCGTTATAAGGGGGATATATCAAATTGTGGACCTACGAATTATCGAGTTTCAACTGTACCGAAATTCTGGAGGTAGAGTTATATGGGGGCTATACCAAAGCATGGACCTATATTGAGAGAAGTTGTTTGACCACTGGGAACTTCAAATGAGAAATTACAGCTAGTTCGGGTAAAAATTATAGCTAAAATCCTCAAAATACCGAAAATCGGGAGGTACCATTATAAGGGGGATATATCAAATTGGGAACCTACGTTTACAAATTTTTGGTGGAGAAGCCTTGTGAGCACTAATGCTTGGTTTACATTTAGGAAATTTACTCGATTTCAACTGTCAATTCCATTGCTTAATAGTCAAATGATATCTTATCTGAAATCCATTGGATTTCATTTGACGTTTAATCAAAATATCGAAAATGGGGAGATACCCTTATATGGGGTCTATACAAAAAATAGGTCCATTGTTGCATTTCTTGTTGGAGAAGTGTTGTGACTATTGGGAACCTCAAAATGTCCAAAGATGTAGCTAGAATCAACAAAATACCAAAAATCGGAAGGTACCGTTATAAGGGGGCTATACCAAAACAGAGTCCTACGATGAACATTTTTGGTGGAGATGTTTTGTGACCGTTAGAAACCTTATATGTTAAGTTACAGTTAGTTCGGTGAAAAAATGTTGCTAACATCCTCAAAATATCGAATATCTCGAGGTGCCGTTATATGGGGGGCCAAACCAAAATATGGACCTATGTTAACGTTTTTGGTCGATATGTTTTGTAATCATTGGGAACCTCAAATCTGAAATTACGGGTAGTTATGTCCAAAGATGTAGCTAAAATCAACAAAATACCAAAAATCGGGAGGTACCGTTATATGGTGGCTATTCTAAAACAGAGACCTACGATGACGATTTTTGGTGGAGACGTTTCTTGACAGTTAAGAACTGTTATGTTAAATTACAGGTAGTTCGTTGCAAAAATTTACCTAATATCCTCAAAATACCGAATATCGGGGGGTACCGTTATATGGGGGCTATACCAAAATACGGACCTACGCTTTTGTTGGAAATATTTTGTGATGACTAGGAACCACATGGGTCAAATTACAAGTAGTTCGGTCCGAAAGTGTAGCTAAAATCAGCAAAATACCGAAAATCGGGATGTACCGTTATAAGGGCGCTATACCAAAACATGGACCTATGCTGAAGATTTTTGGTGGAGAAAATTCGCGACCGCTGATGGAGGGTATAACAAAAAATCACGTAAAGCTAACTTCTGCATTACAAGTAGGCTGACAAAAAATTGTTTTTTTCTTTAAAATGTTAAATAGTAAACTCTCTTATTTTACTGATTACTAAGTAATGAGTACCGGTGGCACAAAGTGTGTATGTCTGACTACCGATACCTAACTACTTAGAAATCAGCCTACTAACCCATTATTTCATGGTAGAACAAACCGCCTCTATAAGCGGTGTTTTAGTGTGCGGCATGTCGTTCGGACCTGGATGAGGTTACATGTCAATGATATGAAGGAGTCTTTATGGGAAGTTTTTTTTTTCTGATGAATAAATTTGTTATTCAAAAAATATATATCCCTAATATACATCGAACATAGAAATAAGTATAAAAATTGTCGTATGGAATTTGACACTAACATTACAGCCCAGTTAAGTCAGCTGGGTATTGCTGCTACCTTTTCTTGTTCTACCATGCGATTATTTTAACAAGAACATGACTTACAAAATAAGTAGCTATTTTATAGAAAAGATGGCTCATAAGCTGAAAAATATATGTTATGTTTTTAGAACTATTGAGGGGAATTTATGTTTAATTTTATTCCATGCCACAGTTTGGCTTGGCCTGCTACTGAGACTGAACATGCGAATTTTTGATTTGTGACTAAACACACAACATATTGTGCCACGTTCACGAACAATAGGGGTTGTTTAAACACTTACATGAACATCGACTACTCTTCGTATTTTTCGGGTTTTTAGCCGGATACACTCTGCGCCACCATTACTCATAACTTAGTACCGTGGTGCAATGGTATGCACGCCCGCCTTGCACGCAAAAGGTCGATGGTTCGATTCCCCGGCCAGGCAACATCAAACATTTTTCAAAGGTGGCAAAATACCCCTCAGTAATGTTGGCGACATTTCCTGAGTATTTCAGCCTTGTAAAACTTATCTACAAGTGGCGTCTTTAGACACCCGGTTCGGACTCGGCGATAAACAGTAGGTCCCATATCATTGAGCTAATATGAATCGGGGTGCACTCATTGATATGAGAGAAGTCTCCCTTGTCCCGTATGGGATGTTGTGGAAAAATGTTTTTTTTTTTATTGTTGCCTTGTAAAATAAATAACTCTACTATTGATAATGCACAAAGAAGTTTGTTTACATTATTTTGTAATAGTCGATTCGGCTCTCAAATTGTTTCCTAGGATATAAACCCGTTTTTTGGTAATGGGAGCTTTTACTGGAACATGTTAACTTTTTATTATGATCAAAAGAAACAGAATTGTAGGCAGTACGATCAATTCGATAATTACAACCAATTAGCAAAAAAACAAGTTAAAAAGTATCAGTCGGCTTTGCCGACAGAGATATACCCTCAGCCTGTGCAAATTGAAACACGTTTTTCACAAAAAAAGCTTATGTATTTAGGGGGTTTCAAAATTTTGGTCGTATGAACCGACAAAAATGTTGATTAGGATTAAAGTTCAAAAATTTTGCGGAAAAGGTACTTGAAGGAATGGACCGACATAGACCATGGGGGTGCCATAGGGGGTTTTTATACCCTTCGGACTGTTTTCTCAAGAAGTGTGGACTTGCCCCTGAAACAACTTTTACCACCGTAATTGAGGCAGCTAATGTAAGTTGCTTCAACAAAAATCAAAGTGATTCAATAGCAGGTCTTAAAGTGAACTTATCCAAAATTTTGTGTGGGAGGTACGGGATGGAGTGGATATTTGTCCACTCCATATTCCATATTCGAACCTGATCTATATCTGGTAGAATGTGTAAAGTATGGACCAAATCGGTCACTCATCAAGAGTTATCGTGCGCACAATTTTTCCGAATATTTTTGAACTTTTGTGGGATAGGTACCTGAAGGAAACAATATTACGAAGGCCAAATTTTGGCCGGAATCGGCATTTCCGTTCGAGAATTATCTTGCGCTTCCACCCATAAACATGGTGTCATAGGGTTTGTTTTTCAACTTTCAGGCTTTTTTCAGGAAGTATGGACTTGCCCCTGAGGAAATTTGTACCTTCGTATAGGGGACAGTGAATACAAAATGTAACAACAAAAACCAACGCGATTCGAGAGCAGGTCCTAAACTGAACTTTTCCGAAATTTTGTGTGGGAGGTACTCGAAGGAGTTTACCGATTGAATCCATATTGTAACCTCATCTAAGTGTGGTAGAAATTTCATAATGTGCAAAGTATGGACCAAATCGGTTAGTTCCATCAAGAGTTATCGTTCGCACAAATTTTCAAAACATTTTCGAACTTTTGTGGGGGAGGTACCGGAAGGTGTGGACCGATATAATCCATCTTTGAACTTGAAGTAAGTTTGGACAAAATATTACGAAAGCCAAATTTAAGACCGATTCGGCAGATCCGTTCGAGAGTTATCTTGCGCTCCAACCACTACACACGGTGTCATAGGGTTTTTTGTAACTTTCAGGCTATTTTCTCAGGAAGAATGGACTTGCCCCTAATGAAACTTACAGCGTCGTATAGAGGACAGCGAATACAACTTGCGTAAACAAAAATCAAAGAGATTCGAGACCAGGTCCTTAACCGAACTTTTCCGAAATTTTGTGTGGGAGGTACCCGAAGGAGTGGACCGATTGAGTCCATATTGGAACCTCATCTTAGATTGGTAGAAATTACACGATGTGCAAAGTATGGACCAAATCGTTTATTCCCTACAAGAGTTATCGTGCGCACAAGTTTTGCGACAATTTTTGAACATTTGTGGAGGAGGTACATGAAGGGGTGGACCTATATGGCCCATCTTCGAACTTAAATCGAATCTGGACAGAATATTTCGAAACCCAAAATTTGAACCGAATCGATTGATCCGTTCGAGAGTTATCGTGCGCACCAGCCAGCCAGACAGACAGACAGACGGACAGACAGACAGACAGACAGACAGACAGACGGACGGACATTGCTAGATCTACTCAAAATTGTCTGAAACGGATATCGTACAAACATACTTGGGGTCTAAAACCATTATTTCAATGAGGCACATTTTGGGTCGTATCAAAGTGTAAATACCCTCTTTAGCCTAAAGGCTGAGGGTATAAAAAATTTTTTAATAAGTAAAATTTTACATACATACACAAACAAGTGCATCTCATCACTTAACTGAAAACTTTTGATTCTCGAATCATTTGACACAAAAATACCAGCATCGAGTCATAAGTGGTAGGCGTCATCTTCTGTAAATAGATTCCATGAATTTTCATTTGTCACAATGATTTTGTTCTGATTTTGATTTTTATTCTCTTCTTCTTTTTGTAAATGCCACCAATTGTTTGTTGTCTTTATTTGAAAAAAGTATTTTTTTTAAAGATTACTAATTAACAAAGACATTTCGGCATACATACGAAAAAAAAATGTCTAAGAGGAATGATGTTGCATTGTTTTCAGCAATGTTTGTTTTTGTGAAAATTTTATTCAATTGAAAATGATTAATGTGGATCTTGAGCCAATTCTTTTTACATTTTTTCGTTGGTCGACTTTCTTTTATTTACAACAAATCTTTTTTGCTCAGTGTTTACATTGATTTTTGGCAGACTGCTGCCTGTCACACTGCTTTTGGGTTAAAAACGCAATTTGTGGCCCATAAAGAATGGTGGTGATAATCTCAGTTGTTGAAACTAAAAGCTTTAGACATGCATCCTTAAGTACATACATATGTATGTATGTTAGTATGTATTTAACAATACATTGATCGTATTTAAGATAGCAATGTATTTTTTGTAAAGCATTGTGCTGACAACATCATCATTTCACTGATATGTGTACAAAATAGCGGCAGAAGTGACCAGAAAACATTTTGTTTCTATTATCAGAATGGTGCGTGTGTCACAATCAATGGTACTGCACAAAATGTCTTAAATAAATATCTTTGTTTTGAATAAAATCGAGCACTATTATTTCGATGAGGCACATTTTCATCGTATCAAAGTGAATATACCCTCTTTAGCCTAAAGGCTGAGGGTATAAAAACAGTTTATCGCGTTTGCAGTAATGCAGCAAGGTAAAGTTAGGAACACATTTCCAGTTTTGAATTACAGTTTAGCTCAAATATCGCATGCTTGTCAGTGTGACCGTCCATGTGTGTCGGTGCACGCACATTTTGGTTTTTGGTCGGTCGGAAATCAATAAAACCTGTCGTGGAAAACTGACTGACCGCTTAAAGAGGATATTAGTAGGAAGTTAAGTAAGCTTGACTCATAATTGTTTTAACAACAAGATAGATGTAATTCCTATTTCATCTCGGAACTAGCAAATGAAAGAGATGACCTCCGTCGAACGAACCCTGAAGACCCAAGAGATAGGGAACTTACTTTTGAAGTCAACAGGCTAGTAGGCGAGAATAAGCGGACAAAATGGTGAGGGTTAAGTAAATTGTGGACAGCGGTTTAATCACTCGCCCGGGATAGAAAGGTTTTAGAACAGCTATAACTCACAACGGCGTGACGGTAACAGATCCCAAGAGGTGCATATGTTATTTTAATCGGTAATATATAGAGCACCCCAAGAGTGAGGAGGAGTATGCTACGCCGTATAAGACCTATCTTAGACGAGGAGGTACCACCACGATTTACGATGTGCGATGTTGCTGATGTCATTCAAAACGCGAAATCATCCAAGCATTTAAACAATGAACTCGTAGTTGAGTATTTGACAAGTATACTTTATTTATCGTTAGCCTCCAATATTGTTTTAGAGGTAGTCCCGCTACTGATGCTAGATAAGAATACAAGCAGAGTCAAATCGTACAAGCCAATTTACCTCCTGTCGCCGGTAGTGAAGATTCTAGAGTCACTAATCCTCACCATGAAGAAAAGAGTAGATTTCCAGTTGCCTAGCATCAGCATGGATTCCGGAATATACACTGTACCACACCAGAATTACACGCTATATCCATACATATCAGTCGAGGTCTGAAGCAGAACACGCCGTGCGACCTAAAAGTCATGTTGGCTGTTGACGTATCGAAGGCGTTCGAAACCGTCAAGGTGTGTGAGAACATAGCGAATACTTCCGTTTATTCGTATATATGTTGACGCCAGTGTAATTTGAAATAGGAAGACCCGTAGAGTGAGAGAGTTCCCCAAGCCGGGGTGATATTCAGACGGCATAGAGATCGTAATCTATGCGGATGATCTTTGATGACATATTTGATAGGTTAAATATCTGACTTAGTCCAATTCTTCCATTTGAAAAATAACAAAATATCTCCCAGCTAAATCTTTGGCCACGCAGTTCCCAAGGCGGGGTAATATATTCGGAACTGTTTATCATCTACTTTCTGAAATTTCGCAGCCTCCAGATGGCATAGAGATCGTAATGTATGCGGATGATTGTACGATCATGGCGTCAGGTCGGGTTAAATGTCTACATAGCTGAGCTACAAAGAAAATATCTGCCTCTAAACCCTATGCCACACTGTTCACCACTTGGATGGCTGAAATAACTTTCCCCCCATTTCTAATTGGTGTTCTGATTCCAACCACCATCTACCCCAAACTACTGGGTGTAAAGTTCGATAGCATATTTAAGTCGTCCGCCCAGACCACTGCTATTTGTAGCAAGATAAAGAGTAGATACGGTGCTCTTGAACCAACTTTATATGAAAGGACTTCGATAAGACTTGCTGTTTCCAAGCAAAATCGTGAAAACCTGAAGAACCTAATGTTTGGTTTACATTCGGCGTCTTTTCGTGATTTCGAAGGCGTTTCGTGATTTCGCGCGGAATCAAGCAAAAATTATCATGATTTCGCATACAAAAATGAAATCATCTCATTTCGTGATTTCAGCGAAATCAACATCGAAATCGCAGTACACATGATATACAACCCTGTTATTGCCTGAAAAAGTACCAAAAGTTGCAACACTTTTCACGTATTACAATAAACAAGGTAGATGGTCAATTGATGCAACAAAAAATTTTAGTATCACAATTTGTAAACAATGTGAAAAAAATATCAAATTACTTTGTCACAAGGCTATTTTTCAGTGTGTTATTGTGCTTTTTTAATGGTAATGTTAGAAAAAAGAGCGAATTGTCAAAAATTGATTCCCCATACAAATTTCTTAAAAAATAATGGAACGAAAAAATTACGGAAATTGCAAAAACTGCAGCAAATCAACGTATCAGCTATCGTATTCAGATGATAATGAACATGTTGCTAGTTTCTACTATGCCAAAAAACAGGAGAATAGGGTGTTATTCGGCGCTGTTTTTGTTTAAAGAGAAGTGCAAGGCTTGCTAAACTTCGGAGTACGGGAACGCATTTTTAGCACTAAACGGGAAAACTGCTGCAAGTTCTAAACACAACTTTTATCTATCAAAATTTATTAATATGATGTATCAACGATAAAATCATTTTTTATTATTTTTATTTTTTTTTTTTTTGTTATTACTATACACAATTAATACGATATATAGATAATTTTCGAAATAAAGTTGTAAAGTTCTATATTGTCGTATATTTTTGATGACTAATTCAATTTACAACAACTTGTTTTGAAAATTCATGTTCGATCAGCTGCGCATATGCATCTACCTTGATCATTGTGATATGTTTGAAATCAACAAAAAATAAGTGTAAACACCGGGATGTATTTCAGGATTTCGTGAAATCCAGTGGATTTTAGAGCGCAAGTGTAAACTTGCGCTCAAAAATGTTAACTTTGACCGAGAATTAGTTAAAAAGCGCTCCGGCGCTTGTTTCTGATTTTTCTCATCTATGAACATTGTAGTTTCAGAAAACCTCCCAGGTGTAAGCTCCTTTTATTTAAAGTTGTTTCAAGAGCACCGTTTAGGACCAAGGTCGTCAAGTCGATGGCCTGTAGCACTTGGAGTGTTGATAAAGACGACGTGTTTACTCTTATAAAGCAATATACAAGTCGATGACACCCTCATGACACCATTGGATCATTATCATGAGGAAACGAAGATTTTATCTGTGTATAAACATTTAAAGATGTTGTTGGGTGTTATCGCCATGAGCATACCTGTCACAATCTAGGGGACAGTCTCCCCCTCACCCAGGCATTTATGGAGATATCTTTATGATCTAGAGAGAGAGAGAGATTAAAGGTACAATCGATAATCTCTAGATCAAGGATCCTATCAGACAGGTTTTGGAAAGCATTCATTCGGATGCAGCCGCGCAGGCATTACAAAAATAGAGTGTGAATTGAATGTCATACTCGGAGGCCATCCCCAATCTATCGCAGCAGAAGAACGCCTGCTACCAAGGCAAACAAGAGTGGTTTTAGGTCAATTAAGATGCGGACGATGTAGCCGCCTCAATTCGTATTGGGCCCAAATTGATGACACGATACCCAACATGTGGATTGGGATCGCACGATACGCTGCATTTGTTTATCTGTCCAGCTAAACCCACTCACCTGTCTCCAGATTCTATTTGAACGCAGTCATTCTAAGTTGCAAAATATTTGTAGAACCAGATAACTGAAATCTATATGCGAACGAACATATTTGCGTTGCTATAACAACAACTGATGACCAGATGTAAAGTTTCTTCCAAACGTACTTCACGTTCCATGAAGGTATTTATCGGACTATATCTTCGGATAACCACTCTTACAAAAGTTCAACAGTTTGCTTATGTGCAGTTTATGGTCTGTTCGAGAATCGATTGGAAATTTTTACCAAAGATACTGCTTTAGGCCCTGTTTACAGCAGTATAATGTTCATGGTAGGTAAGTTTATGATGCCTGGAACTCACGATAACTCTCAAACGCAGGAAACGTGTGTTTATTTTGCTGGGCTAGCTAAAAATTCACAAAAACGAATATGAGCCCAAAACCTAATTTAAGGTACCAAGTCGAAGGTGATATTCGAAAAATTTGCTATTCAAAATTGCAGAAGCAGATTAAATCGAGTTGCCAATGGATACCTATTTTAACATGGGTTTCTAGAACAAGCGTTCAGTTCAGTCCGTTCCTTTTTAAGTGATAAATAATTAAATAAGATTTTGTTATTATTAATACTTAAAAAATAATTTATTTAAAAAAAAAATTAATTAATTAAATTAAAATTAATTAATTTTAATTTAACCAAAAAACAAACACATGTTAATGACTTGTAAATGAATGTCAAGGGTATGATCAGGTGTCATTAGTTTAGTTTATGTCAAACGAAAGAAAAAAAAAAAGAAATACATTTGTTTGTCATTTATTTGGCGGTGGTATCCCAGAAAATTGAATGAACTACCTTGAGATCACCTGCTAAAAACGACATTTTCATTATTGCACGCTTTTTATGCTGCTGCTAAATGTTGGCATAACACGATATTCTGTTTAATGTTTACACCACATAGAAAGATGGTGAAAAGCGAACAAAACCCATGACGCGTGGCAATAACAAATGCAAGCGCTAACGCCAAAAAACGTTTATCTATGATTAAAAAGAAAATTACCAGCGTGTGGTCGGACAGTCGTTGGATCAAAGTCTAACACTTTATTAATAAGAGAAAAAACTTTTTTTTGCTAATTTAAAGCATTTTGGCGAAGAATAATATTTTTCTTGTAAACAAGTCGATTTTTGGCAGAACTACTTAATTTATTTTGCAATATTATTATATAGCATATCAGGCAATTTTTTAATAAAAAACACATTTCTTTTAATTTTAATGTAATATAAAAAGTGCAGTAGCAAACGCTTGTCAACTTAAAAAAAGAAACTCATTTGAATATAATGTTTTTATTTCGTTGGTATTTTCTTATTTTTTTCAGTACGAAAACTGCAAGCAAGAATAAAATATTACCAACAGAAGAAAATATTCTGTCTAGTTTCTTATATTCTTTTCTAAACAATTTACTTTGCGTTAATTGGAAAAATGCCAAAAAGCAAGTCTTTACACTCAAAACTATTTCTTCTTTCAATGTTTTCTATTGAAGAGACACACAAATATATACATATGTATGTATATTTTGGTATGTATTTATTCTCATATTAGAATGTGGTGTTTTGTTTTAAAACATATAGTTAAATGTGTTTATTGTTAAAGCGTTGCATGTGTGAGTGAAAAAAATATTTTAAAATTTTTATTTTAATACATCTCCTGCCATCTCTTAAAAAACATCAGCATACAGTCGAAAATTGAAAAATTCTGTTCAAAGATGTCGCTGTTTAGGAAAATAAACATTTAAATTTTCTGATTAAACAGAGCATCAATTGCAATTTATCCAACTCGGTAACGCGGTGCAAAAATACGTTGGTGTATCGAACATAACGAAAATAATGCGAACCATTTAATAGAGAAGTCATTCACAACCGAAATATCCGGGTATGTTCTGAGACACACTGCACCTCTCATTTTAAGCCACAAGCATTTTGTTCACCCATTTTCGCTTATTTTTCGAGTATTTTATGGACGGACTAGGGTGTACTCTTCTTTTTAAATTCCCTAATGAATCTTAGCCCCAGGAATTTCGCATAAAATAGGAGAAAATGAGGTGGACAAAATGCTTGAGGCGTGAAGTAAGAGGTGAAATGTGTCCAGAACATACCCGGTCATTTCGTTGGGGGTTAACGCCACGGAAGAATTAAAATTAACAACCGATAAATATGGTATATGGTATTTTTAAACGGAAATCCGAAAGTTATCGGATGCAAAGGACCTGAAGAGTGTCGTAAAATTTTCAAAAAGGATGAAAATCAAACTCATGCCTGTGGTGCAGGCTCATCCAAGCTACACTAAAGACTGTATTAAAATTGTGTCATCTAGTCAGAATGAGGTGAAGACAGCAGTAAGCCGGATTATACGGCAACAGTTGTATAAACCCGGATGTCACATGCTATGAAAGAAGAAGATTAGAATCCAAACATACTGTGTACCACCATGCCGAGTTGGTCAAAACTTTGTACTTCCTAATATTTCTTGCAGACATAGATGAGCTTCGAATATGGAATGTATCGGTCAAAAATTTTTCACACAGGTGCAGTTTAGGAACACTACTCGGGTCGTCATGAAATTTTTCGCAGCATGTTGTCCTCACGGCACCTTTTACGACGTTACAAGCTAATTTTGTGTTTTCGAATACTCAAATTTTATATATTTTAAAGAACAATCCGACGGCGGCCGTTCTATGCACCGGATTGTCTCGTAGCAATCTTTGACCAGGGACCGTGATCTCAACAATCGGTGAGATGGATGTAGGGAATGGATAGGTTACTATAACCTTACCCGCTTCCAGGATTATTTCCATAGGAGTTAAGTTGCTGTTACACCTCCCATCGTGTCTCCAACTTTGTCGTCGGATTCATCGCCACAACAACAGTGAACGCAGCATGTTAGACCATGTTCAGCTCCCAAGGAATAAATAATTCATTCCTGCAATTCAATTGCATGGGTCTCTGGAACAGGGCGCTCGAAGTTGTAGATTTTATGAGTCGGAGAAACCCAAAGATCGCCACTATCCAGGAAACAAAGCTCATCGTCATCTGTAACTTTCAATGTGGCGATTGTTACAACGTTTTGCGAAAGGATTGCACACGAAGCGGATGGGAAGGAGGAGGACTTGCCTTCCTTATACATCAGTCTATTCAGCATAGACCTATCTCGCTTAAGCTTGACTTTAGCGACCCATAATGTTTGGGAGTAGCAGTAAAGTACCTGATATTTGTTCGCTTTTGTAGGGCAACAATCGTCAGGTGCTAGGGAACTTCAATGCTTATCATGGGCTTTAGCATTCCGTTCGAGTCAATGAACAGGCCGAGCAGACTGCATGGTGGACAAAGTGCATGGTGGTCTTCCGACGATAAGAGGAGATTTCCACAGCTCGCCAGACATTACAATTCCGGCACCCGGTCTGATAAGTGACGTGGCCTGGCAACCCGTTGTTTGCCTTGGCTCAGACCATTTTCCAATTACCGTCTCTGTTATCAGCTTACTAGACTTCATAAACTCTGAACCCTGGAACCATGGAAGGGCTTATTGGCAAGGGTTCAGAGAATTTAGCAATCACCGCTTCAGAGAGATGTCCATTCCATCGATTGTTATATACCTGCTGGTCGATTTGCCGAAATTAGACCAAATTTCCCAACAGAGTCGACTGGACTCACAAATAAGCGTGGTAAGTTTCATCCTACGAACCCTGAAGATCCAAGAGTCAGAAAACTTACTCTTGAAGGATAGTAGGCGTGCATAAGCTAAAAAGTGACTAGACCACCAGAAACAATATAACATTGGTATCAGATTGGTATAAATTGTGGGCAACGAATAAATCACTCTCGAAGCTAGGAAAGAAGGATGATATAACAGCTGTCACATTCAGCGGCTTGACAAATCCGAAAAGTTGCCCGAGATTGATAGGACAAAGAGGAGTGTCCTACACCTCTCAGATGAGGAGATCAGAAACCATACAAATCGTTAGACCGCACAGAAACTTAATTTGTAATGTTGAGGCTACTAAATGAACTAGGATTTAAGTATGTGATAGCTATCCCCAATTTATCGTTAGCCACCAATACCGAAGCCAGGCAAGGATGCCAAGCGAAGACAGGGGCACTACTCCTCCCCATGATGAGAAGCAGATTGCCATTTATCCAACATCAGCATGGAATCCGAAAATTCACAGTATGCCAACAGTATTACGCACCACATCCACATATACGAGTACATTAAATTTCGAAATTCCACAACCTCCACACGGCATAGAGATTCAAATATGTGTGTATAATTGTACGATCGTGGGTCCTATCTAGAGATGGGCGCGTGTCGTGCCGTGAGTAGTGCGTGTTCGTGCCTTCTCGAAAAACGCCGTGTTTGTGCGTGTCGCGCCGGAATACATTTTTGGCCGTGCGTGATCGTGTTTTTTTTGTTCGACACGGTTTTGCACGACACGACTAAACACGATGTGCACTATGTGACACGATCGTGCTAAATTTTTGGTCTACCTTTAGAAGTCGTGCAAGAGACCATACTAAACACGAAAATCGAACAAGAATATAAAACCGACCAAAAAATTCCTAAAATTATTTAATTTTTTATTAGCTAATGTAAAAGCAATGTTACTTGATATACAAAGTGAGAACATAGAGTTTTCTAATGATGAGCAGGAAATTACAATGCCACATTTACACGAATTTTCCAAGTTTTTGGATCAAAATGGCAAAAAGACGAAAAGTGAAAAGTCTCCAATTGATACAGAAATTGATACATATTATCGATTGAAAATATTCTCAACTAAAGACGTACTAGACTTTTGAGTTCTAACTTGGACAAATTAATGTTTTTAAATAAGAATAGACAAATTAGATGTACATTTGAATATTTTTGAACAAATAAATGTACACCTATATCGGTTTCTCTTTTTTTTTGTAATTTCGTGCGTGAGTGTGCGTGTTTGTGCCTTCTCAAAATCGCCGTGTTTGTGCGTGTACGTGCATAAAAATTTTGGTCCGTGTTCGTGCATGTTCGTGCCTAATTTTTTAGGCACGCTCCCACCTCTACTGACTACCCAAGATATTGGGTGTAACGATCGATAGCATATTTTCCACAATATCAAAAGTGGGAATGTCCTCAATGTGCTGAAAAAGAAATCCTGTTGATCTCTTACAAAGAAATAGGTCGGCCTGTGTTTTATGTTTATGTTTTAATGTTTGATGTAATGTAAGTGAGGTATGTACATATGTAAATGTTAGTGCTACAAAGTGGAAAAATAATCAAACCCGCCAGAATGACCCTTTGAGGACTGTGTTATTGCCGTGAGCATCCCTGCCATTATCTTGTGAACAGGCTTTCTCCACCCAGGCATGTAAGAAGAGATCTTCATGCTCTAGGGAGAGAGGTACAAAGGTACAAATGATCTAGATTAACAAGCTTATCAGTAGACATCGGATTTTAGCATGTTTTTTATTTCTTATCCGATTGGACTCAAATTTTGGATCTAGGCGTTTTGAGGGTCAATTTTTCGATATTTGGGGTCATATCAAAAATATGCAAAAAATATGCAAAAAATATGCAAAATATATGCAAAAAATATGCAAAATATATGCAAAAAATATGCAAAATATGCTAAATATGCAAGTGTTTTTTTCACAAAAATCGTCAATTAAACTTGGAAAATCATCAAAAAAGCATTCTAAATTAAGTTTTTTGACGTTTAACATAGGTTTTTGCTGATTATTATGTTATTGAGACTCTCCAGATATTCCGCCACAGCAATAAATCTAGACTAACAAGACTTAAATCAGTTTTCACAAGGTAAGAAAATGTCAAATAACCCAGCATTCCTATTACAACATAATTTGCTTCCTATACAAATATAGATAGATAATGGAAAAATTTCAAAAACTCAATCAGAAATGTCAAAATAATCGGCCAAAATTGTCTAGCAGAAAAACAAAGGAGCTAGAGTTAGTCATCGCTATTTTTGTTTAGATAAAAGCGCAATTTTTTCTAGTTTTTGGAAAAAGGGTTCGTTTTTTAGCGAAAAATGGGAAAAAGTACTAAAGTACCATTTACGATTCCAGGTTCTGGAATATAACTATAATTAGAAGTATACGTTTTGAATATCCACATATTAGATTTTAATATATTTATAGTGTTTAGTCCTTTATTCAGTTTATACAGACATAAATTGGCAATTTTTGTTCTTTATGGTCAAAAAACTTCATTGGAAAAATGCTCTAACTGCCGCTTTAATATTGATGACATGGTTTTAGTTTAATGCACTAAAAATACATAATTTTATAATTTCGGTCTATATTGTACGCATAATGCAGAATTGGAAAATGTTCACTCCTCGGCGAAAAGTAATGCATTATTGTTATACCCACCCACGATGAATAATAAGAAAAATGAAGAACGTCCAATGATTAGTGCAATATGACATCACTTAGAAAAACCACACAATAGAGTGGTAGTGGTAAAATAAGTCAAAAACCCTGGAATTGTCTTTAAATGGCAAAACCACTCACATATTTCTGCTAGAAAAGTATTTGGAATGCTAAAAAATATAGTTCATTCATTCCTGCTACAGGAAAACAATTTTGATAACACAGTCGAAAAGTCATAACCCTTTTGTATACACAATTGTTTAATTTATACCTGTCCGTGTACTCGATAATTTGTACTAATTATTACCAATGCTTTTAATTTTGACAGTTGTTTAATGGAGAAGTTGGTAAAAAAATTGTTTCAGCAACATTTAGTAAAAATTATCGAGTACAAGGACAAACCTTTCATGACACATTAGTCTTGTTGTATAGGATATAAATAAATATATTAAGAAAAATATTAGCGCAATATTGTCATTAAAGTTGCCAAATGCACTATACACCTAAAAGGCAAAGATTTTAAGGAATATTAATTTACAAAACGATGAAACTATGCATCTGTCTCTAGGTTTGCTTACATCCTGATGTAAACTTTAAAAACGCCATATTTCTAGCACTACTTTCACAATCTGATTGGCTTTCTCTTTTTCCGGATTTACGAGTAAAAAAATCTCACTAGTTTTTACACGTAGAGCACTTTCATTTAAGTGTTCGTAATTAGCAGTTACAATTTAATAAAGTATTATTATATAACTTCCACGAGTGATTTAATCATATAAAATAATTTATTTTCCTTACAATTCGTTAATCCGAACATTTTGATAATTCGGACACCGCCGAAACCTGTGGTGTAGGGATTATCGCGAATCAACTGTATATATGGGAGCAATATCCAAATCTGAATCAATTCTTACCAAAATAGGGATCGCCCTAGGGCCAAAAAATCCCCAATTTTTATGCGAAGTGGTCTATAAACGTGACCTGTGCTTTATTTTCAAAAAGACATGGCGAGATGCGAATCTATGCAGATCATCAAAAGGAACTGTGGGTCTATTTCGTTTCATTTTGCATGTTGCAAACTCATTCACTAAGACATAATACCCTTAGGGTATTAAAATATAGTTATCAGTGCAATCATGAATAAAAATTCCGTGCAGAATTTGTTTCCTTTCCCCAATTTCACAATTTTTTATTTCCGTATTTATGCTCAAAAAGGGAATATTTTTGTCGATTCGACTAGTATACGCCATAATGAAGCGAATCTAGTACTTTTCAACTTTTAACAAATATTGATTTTAAAAGAAATTCACTTTTAAAAATTATTTTCCGTGTGGAAAATTCAGAGGGAAATATTCATGATGGCACCGTATATATTTGTTATATGTTTGTTATAATATGAAAGATTTTATGTAATATTCAATATTTCCTTAGTCTTAATTTCTAGCTCATTTGTTATTCTGTCAGACAATTTTGGCCGAGCAGAACCTATCAACATATTTGGATACATACATTTTGACATTTCTGATTGAGTTTTTGAACAAATTTGTATTAGAAAGCAACTTATGTTGTAATAAGAAGGCTGTGTTATAGGAAATTTTCTAAGTCTTTTAGTCCAGATTTATGGCTGTGGCGGAATAATAACTAATAACATGATAATCTGCTAAGAAACCGACGTTTAACGGCAATAAACTTAATATAGAACACTTTTTGATGACTTTCCAAATTTAATTTGATGATTTTTGTCAAAAAAATTACTTGCATATTTTGCATATTTTGCATATTTTTTGCATATTTTGCATATTTTTTTGCATATTTTGTGCATATGCAAAAAATAAAAAATATGAGCCTGTCATTGCATTCAGTTTTCTTCAAAACGAATTTTGGTCCAATCAGAATTTTCGTATCTTTATTAATAAAAAATATGCAAAATCCGATGTCTACTTATCAGACAGGCTTGTGTAGCATTCACACTGTTGCAATTAAGTAGGCAATATAAACATAGAGTGTGAACGCCGTTTTAGACCAATTAAAATCCGGGCGATGCATTTGCTTCAAATCAAATTGGACTCGAATTGATAGTACCATATCTAACATTTTAATAAGGGCATGCCAAAGACATATAGAAGAAGCAAACATATGAGCATATGCATTTTCCAAATTTTGGTTATAGATGGCTAACCAATTTACTGGAAAGACAGCAGAATAGATAACAACAATGCCAATCGTTTTTCGTTCCCATTTGTCCCCATAAAAATATAAACGTCGTGGTTAAAAGTTGTTTTTTTACTTTTATTTGTTTTTTTTTATTAAAAAATCATAAATTAATACTTTCAACACTGTGCTCTTGAACCAACATTAAATGAAAGGAGCTAAATGCCTGCGTACATAAGCTGCCTCGCCTGGTTGCCTTGCTTTCCTACTTCATTTCTGACATAATAAAAATAAAAGAATAAAGAAGGTTGAACCTATTTCGGACTGGGTTGCCCTTTTCTTTTTTATTCTTTTATCAGAAGCAAGCAAGGTAAGCAGGCGAGGCAGCTTATGTACGCAGGCCTTTACAGCTGGAAAATTTTTGCGGATTCTGAAATACAATCGCTGTCAAAGTTCACATTTTTAGGGGTTTGTTTAGGTTTTAACGATTTTGATTGGAAACCGCAAGTACTATTGAAATGGTGCTGAAGATAATGTTGTAGCAGTGAAAATTCTCTACAAGATTGATCTGCATGATATTTTCGTAGGTTTTATCATTTTTAAGATATAGAAGTTCAAATTGGGACAATGCACTGTCTGTATCGCCTCCTTATTAAACAATATCATGCAAGGTGCGCCTTAAATAAACTTAAAAAAACCGCTTGCACCTGGGAAGTTTTTGCGGATTCTGAAACAGCAATGTTCATAGATCAGAAAACGCTAAAAAACAAGAAAAAATCGCTAGAGAAATTTTTAAAGAAATCGCGGTCAAGGTTCACATTTTTGGGTTTAATTTAGGATTTCGCTTGGAAACAAAATGAGATTATAGAAAATATTGTAGCTGCAAAAATTTTCTGCAAGATTGACCTTTATGATATTTTTATAGGTTTAACAATTTTTGAGATATAAAAGTTCAGGTAAAATTTTTAGATTTTTTTGTTAGGTTTTCACGATTTGCTTGAAAATGGTAAGTCTTAACGATTTATTTAAATTTCCTCCGGCGATTTTTTTATTTTATTTTTTATATTCTTCTCATCTATGAACATTGTAGTTTCAGAATCCGCAAAAACTTCCAAGGTGTAAGCTTCTTTCGTTTAAAGTTGGTTCAAGAGCACCGTGTTTTGTAACAATTGTTAAAAAATATCAGTCAGTTCTGCTCAAATTTTGCATATTTGGCAATATCCATGAACATTTAGGTTGTTGGACAGTCAAAATCTATAAAAATAAGCAAAAAAAGTATCAGTCGGCTTGCCGACAAAGATATAGCCTCAGCCTGTGTGGATGGTAATACTTTTTTCCAAAAAAGGCTTATGTATTTTGGGGGGTTTTCAAAATGTTGGGCGTATGAACCGACAAAAATATGGATTGGACTAAAGCTCAAAAATTTGCGGTAGATATCGATGGATAGAGCTTTTGTATCATACCAACCTATGAAAAACATAATATCGCTGTAAACAGGGTCACTAGGAAACCACCGGTAAAAATATCCAAAGGATTCGCGAACGGACCCTTACCAAATAAAAATGTTGAACATTCGTGTGGTTGGTACCCCAAGGATTGGACCGATAAGGCCCAAATTTGAACAAAATATTTCGATATCCAAAGTTTGGACCAAATCGGTGGTCCGTTTGTGCGAATATTTTCCAACTTTTGTGGGGGAGGTACAGGAAGGAGTGGACCTATAAGCACCACCTTCGAATTTCATCTAATATTCGAAGAAATATTACGATATCCAAAGTGTGGCGGAACGCAGTATTCGTTTCAAGCCACTACATATGGTGCCATATGGGTTTTTTACACCTTTCGGACTGTTTTCTCAAGAAGTATGAACTTGCCCCAGAAAAAAGTTTTACTGTCGTAATTGAGGCAGCGAATGCAAGTTGCTTCAACAAAAATCAAAGTGATTCAAAAGCACAAATTTTCCGAACATTTTTGAACTTTTGTGGGTATCGGTCCACTCCTTGGCTTATCTTCAAACTTAAACTAAGTTTGCACAAAATATTACGAAGGCCGCATTGTGGACCGAATCGGTACATCCGTTCAAGAGTAACATTGCGTTCCAACCACTACGCAAGGTGTCATAGAGGTTTTTGCACCTTTCAGGCTATTTCCTCAGGAAGTATGGACTTGCCCCTGATGAAACTTGTACCTTCGTATGGGGGGCAGTAAATACAAGTTGCAACAACAAAAATCAAAGCGATTAATGAGAAGGTCCTAAATTGAACTTTTGTGTGGGAGGTACCCGAAGGAGTTGACCGATTGAATCCATATTGGAACCTCATCTAAGTCTGGTAGAAATTTCACGATGTGCAAAGTATATTCCAAATCGGTTACTCCATTCAAGAGTTATCGTGCGCACAAATTTTCCGAATTTTTTGGGGAGATACCGGAAGGAGTTGACCGATATAACCCATCTTCGAAATTAAATTAAGTTTGGTCTGAATATTATATATATAATAATTGTTCCACAAACATCCCATAAGGTACAAGGGAGACTTCTCTCATATCAATGAGTGCATCCCGATTAATATTAGCTCACTGAAATGGGACCTACAGTTTAACGCCGAGTCCGAACGGCGTGTCTAAGACACCACTTTTGTAGAGAAGTTTTACATGGCTGAAATACTCAGGAAAAGTCACCAACATTACTGAGGGGTATTTTGCCACCGTTGATAAGTGTTTTGATGTGTCCTGGCCTTAGAATCGAACCCACGACCTTATGTGTGCATGGCGGGTGTGCATACCATTGTACCACGGTGGCACCCTTGGACAAAATATTACAAAAGCCAAATTTTGGACCGAATCGGTTGATCAGTTCGGGAGTCATCGTGCGCTCCAGCCAGACGGACGGACATGGCTAAATAACCTCCAAATTGTCTGAAACACATTTCGCCCAAACATACTTGGGGTCTAAGACCATTATTTCGATGAGGCACATTTTGCGCGTGTAAAAGTGTATATACCCTCGTTAGCATAAATGCTGAAGGTATAAAACTGTGATTCAAAACTGATCTTTTGCAATTAATCAAAAGATAAATTATTTGTTCAGATGCTCCATAGATATTTTAAATAATAATAAAACCAAACAAATGTTACAAAATAAAAACCACACATTTTTGTTTTTTGGAGTCAATCGGGTCGTCTTTATTATGGATTTATCCCTAATTTCCATGAATGCTAAGACAACTTAAGCGACAACATGTTGCTATTTTCAGTTCTAACAACACCATATTGTCGATTTTGTAGGGTATACAACAAACATTGCAAATTATCATAATTTAAACAATGAATTCTTGAATACAACAACACATACGAAGAGATTATGGGGTTCAAAATGCATTCTTCGATAAATCGATAACATGATTAGTGATACAAATTTATAATTACAATAATCATAATTTTTTTAAATAATAATAATAATATAAATAATTAATTATGTATATTCAAAACACGAAAAGACAAAAACAAATTAATACAAATGTCAAATATTAGGAGGGAGGGATTCATCCGGTCGTTTTAACAAAATTATTCGTAAATTCCACTTTGGCAAACAATCGACTCCCCATTGGGTATACACAGAAGATCTACAACAACATCGAACCTTAGATATTATATCATAGTAGTAGTAGTGGTAGCAGAAGTAGTGGTATTGGTATGAGTAGTATAATTGTAGCAATAGTAGTGGTGGTAGTAGTAGTATTTTTTCTTCTTCATCGTCATTTGGGATAAATAATTTATATAAAACATTGAATGAACTTAAATCTATTTGAAAATATGGACAGCCTTGTAATGATTGTTGACTTCCAATTTGGCGTTCGATGTGGCAACGCCCAAAGGATTAGCAGCAGTGCATGAATAAGTACCAGCATCCTCTGTAATGGGAGAATTGAGAGGGAATTAAATGTTTCTTAATTGTTGGAAATGCTATGTCAAGTTTACCTGGATATGCCTGGGGTATGGTTAGGCGACATACACCATTACGATATTCCACAATGTGTTTGGGACTGCATTCCAAATTGTAACCATTTCTAGTCCATGTTACAGATGGTGTAGGATGCGATTGAACAATGCACTCAAAACGTGCAGTTTGTCCAATGGCTACAGCATGATCTTTCAAGGGCTGTGAAGGTGTTCAAATGAGAAATAGTTTTTTTATATATAATTGGTATGTGCAGTTGGTATTCAGGACGTGATTCTGTGATTTTTACCTAACGCTGAAAAGAATCTTCACCTTTGATTATGCCAAAGACATTGTGGTTCGAATTTTTGTAGTGCACAGTAGTTCAGGAATCGATTTTCCTGGCCAAAACACAAATTTTTTTCCTCACCGATTGGTAATTTTTATATGAGATTCGATAGTAAACATATTGAAACTAAGAAAACCAAAAATTAGGTCAAAATATTGGAAGGTTTGGACGTGGCGTGCTCCTAAAACGGCAATTGTTTTCGCAATTTTGGAAAATATGTAATTTTTGCAAATTTCTGGAGAAAGAAATATATATTTCTCGGAAACTATAACAAATATTGTGTTGATTTTTTTAAGGATTCAGGATTGTTGCCTTAAAGAACCGTTTCAATATATTACAGTAGCGTTTACACGAAGTGAGCTCAGGTACTTAATTTTAGTCAAATTCCAACGTTAGTGAAGTAAATAGAACATTTAGGGAACAGCTTGATGCCCTAGAGATGAGACTTATATGAAAACCCAAAGAGTATCTTTTTTAGTTTTGGAAAAAAAAAATAAATTAAATTAAAAATGTTGAAATACAATTTTCGAAAAAATTAAATTTTTTGAAAAAAAATTTGGAAAATTTAAAAAAAAAATAATTTTTTTCCAAAATATTTTTTTTTTAATTTTTATGGTTTATTTATTGGCGTTTGAAATACTCAAAAACACTCATATTTTGATGGAAAATATGAAAAAATTAAAATTTTTAACTTTGACCTTGAACTGCTCTGCAGCGATTAGACCGAATTCGCATGTTTTAATGCATCGGAAAGATGAACATAACCATCTATCGAATTGTTAAAAAATCTCTGTGCGTTCAAAAGTTACAAAGTTTTGACCAGTAGAAAACCATTCTGAAATATTGTGCAGCGGTTAAAATCATTCAACAAGTAAAAAAGTATCAGTCGGCTTTGCCGACAGAGATATACACTCAGCCTATGTGAACTGAAACTTTTATCTACGGAAAGATCGAATGTATTTAGGGTCTTTTCAGAATTTTGAGGCCCTTTCGCGCATTTGAACTTGCCATCAAAAATGAGGATTAAAGTTCAAAAGTATTGCGGAGGAGGTACTCAAAGGAATGGGCGGTCATTGTCCATTACGTAAGTGGATCTTATTTTGAGAGTCATATATTTTCGATTGATATTGCGCCCACTAGTCAATTTACTGGGCCATCGTATAACTTTTGGACCAGTATGCCAGGAAGCATTGACTTGTCCACTGAATACATAATATGTCCACTGAAAACAGGACCATAACGAACATCATCGGTATAAATTTCAAACGGATCTCCGAACAGACCCTAAACTGCACTTGGACACAAATGTTGAACTTTTGCGGGGGATTTACCGTTATTGCCAATTTTAGAAGTCAAAGTACACCTTTTTCAGATGTAATTCGAATTATTTTAATTGTAATTCGAGAATTTTGTTTGTAATTCGTAACATTTTATTTGTAATTCGAATTATTCCCCTTGTAATTCGAATTATTGTATTTGTAATTCAATATGTTCCATTTGTAATTCGAATTATTTAATTTGTAATTCGAATTATTCCATTTGTAATTCGAATTATTTTATTTGAAATTCGTATTATTCCATATGTAATTCGAATTACTCCATTTGTAATTTGAATTATATTATTTGAAATTCGAATTGTTCCATTTGTAATTCGAATCAAGTTGTTTGTAAATTCAAATAAAATAATTCGAATTACAAATGGAATAATTCGAATTACAAATGGAATAATGTTATGTAATGAGTTATCGTGCGCTCCACCCACTACACATGGTGCCATAGTTTTTTTTTAAACTTCGGGATTTTTTCTAAGGAAGTATGGACTTGCTCCTAATACAACTTGTACTGCGATAATGGGGACAGCAAACACAAGTTGTTACAACAAAAATCAAAGCGATTCGAGAGCAGGTCCTAAACTGAACTATTCCGAAATTTTGTGTGGGAGTTACACAAAGGAGTGGATCGATTGAGTCCATAAGTCTACTAGACATTTTATAATGTGCAAAGTATGGACCAAATCGCTTACTCCCTTCAACAGTTATCGTGTGCACAAATTTTCCGAACATTTTCGAACTTTTATAGGGGAGGTACCGGAAGGAGTAGACCGATATAAAAAAATCTTCGAACTTAAACTAAGTTTGTACAAAATATTACAAAAGTCAAATTTTGGGTCCAATCAGTTATCGTGCGCTTCACCCAGACAGACAGACGGACGGACATGGCTAAATCAATTCCAAATTGTCTGAAACGGATTTCGTCCAAACCAAATATGTTTGGACGAAATCCGAAATCTTTAAATATTATTTCGATGAGGCCCATTTAGCCCGCATGAAAGTGTATATACCCTCGTTAGCATAAATGTAGAGGGTATAAAAAGTGGAAGGAGAATCTTCTAAGTGGGTCCCGCAGCAAGTGGTTCAATTTATGTGGGTGATGGCAGAAGGAGTGGCCCTAAATTGTTCTCTCTCCTCTCTCACTCTCTTAAAAATGGCTTTCAGTTTTACCACATTTTGGGTTTAAGGTATTTTTGCTCTCTCTCACTCTCTTAAAAATGGCTTCCAGTTTTACACAGTTTTTGGGTTAAGGAACGCTTTGCAGGTTAAAAATGGTAACAAATGTTAAAAATGGTAAATTCAGGTAAGTAAAGGAACACTTAATACACACACGCACTGTACATGCTTACGAACATTAGTTGTGTTCCTTTACTTACCTGAGGTTACCATTTTTACCATTTGTTACCATTTTTAACCTGCAAAGCGTTCCTTAACCCAAAAACTGTGTAAAACTGGAAGCCATTTTTAAGAGAGTGAGAGAGAGCAAAAATACCTTTCTCTTCTGCCACAGGCAACCAGACGAATTTCTTCAGGTAAAAAATGGCAGAACTGTTTTTTCGATATTTTTGACGATTATTTGACAATGAAGAAAAGAAAATTAACAAAAAAACAGTAGAAAAAGGCCAACGCTGACAAAACAAAAAGAAGATAAAATAAAAGAAGAAAATTGAATTTTTATGTTTCTTTTTGACATTGCTACCAGTAGTGGGATTCTGTAACTCATTTTTGCTGTTACCGACAAAAATCGGTAAAATGAAATCGCAAAATTGTGACTAAAAACATAAAGAAAACTTGGCATCACTGTTTGTGTCGGTAGAGGCTAGAGACTACTTTTTATTCATCGTTAACTTACCGAAAATTTTCGTTAATTATCGTAATATAAGCATTTTAATTTTACCGACAATTATCGATAACAGCAAAAATCGGTAAAATTAAATCGCAAAATTATGACTAAAAACATAAAGAAAAGTTGACATCACTGTTTGTGTCGGTAGTGGCTAGCGACTACTTTTTATTCATCGTTAACTTACCGAAAATTTTCGTTAATTATCGAAATTATAAGCATTTTAATTTCACCGACAATTATCGATAACAGCAAAAATGGGTTACAGAATCCCACTACAGATGTACCATTTTTTCGTTCCTTTACTTTTCTAGTAAAACTGTTCATGAGAGAGCAATTTTTGACAGTTTTCTCTTTTACCATTTTTACCATTAAAAAGTAAAGAAACAAAGCTATTAAGGGTTGTTTAAGCGCATGCAGGAACATCTGCAACTTTTCGTATTTTTGTTATCAAAAACTCGTTTACCGACGGTGAGAGTTCTCACAACTCCCGGATTTGTACGTGTTTTGACGTTTCGGAAGTCAGCCTATTTTGTAATGGATAATTCAACTCATCGTGGCCTTACGTAAATATATTATTCAGTCTGTCTGATTTCGCCTCATGTACCACCTGTTTGAATATCCCTCGCCTTGAATACCAAATTACACACATCCGACAATTTACTTACCGTTATAAAGATTGGAGCAATGGGAACAAATTCTTCACGGCTGTAATTCACTGGTACATCTTGTGGATAACCTTGTTGTTGTCCTAAAATATTTGATTTCAAACGAAAACATAAATATTAATTAACAAAATTATTCACAAAAAAATATTATTTGGTTAATTGCGACACTTACAGCTTTTAGGCACGTTTTTTTGGCATTTTTTATCAAAGGATTTCGAATGCAATGAATCCATTATTTTGGCAAGCGAGCATTGTAGTTTGGGTTAAATTATATTGCTTTAAATTTTTAGCAGCATCACTTTATTTTTTAATAAAAACACTGATCATGCAAAATTAAATTGTTTTAACAAAAACAAAACAATCATAATTATTCTAAAAGTTATTTGTAAATATTTTAACACACACTTAACAAATCATGCAAATTTTGATTGTACAATTTTGTTCGCCAGTTAGTTTGTGGATAGAGTTGTCACTTATTTTGGTATTGGATTAGTGTAGACAATTATTTGGCTCCAGTCAATTTTACATTACCACATAAAACGGAATTGTTTTTTTGGGATTTATTCAACATTCATCGTATCAAGAAAAAATTATTTTAACTCACTGATAGATTAGGTTTACAATTACAAATTGTTTTGTGAGCGTTAACGGCGCTCATTTAGTAGAAAAAATTATTGATCTGTTCCAGTACTGCAAGAATCTATTAATTTTTGCTATTTTTTTGGATATCATAAAGGAACAATTGTTTCGTAGTAAAAATTTTTAGATTCTTAACGGTTCTGGAACAAACATGATATAATAAAGTTATCGAATTCTATTCGTTTTCTGCATACGTATTATGTTGCATATGTATTAAATTGAACGTATTCAAGATACTGGAAAAATTATTCTAGTCATACCTTTGACTGAGGAAAGCAAATTGATCTCTCCATAATACCCTTAGGCTGACACGATGGATATGAACTATATAATTGTTATTATTATTAAAATGAGGTGCTCAGCGTCAAAACGGCCTAACCCACATGTTAAAAAAACTCAAAGTGACAAAAAAGATCTACCTAGAACTCTTTGAAATAAATACTGAAAAATCTACTTATTGCATTATATAACAATAGGTTATACTACCTGCTAAAGAAATGCAATATGAAATTTATTAGTATTTATTTCAATACGTTCAGATCAGATCTTTATGGTCACTTTAATTATTTTGTACATGTGGGTTAGGCCGTTTCGGCGCTAAGCGCCTCATATATATTTAAAAATAAAAATGTCTTAAATTTGCTACACATTCATGAAGCAATGAGATGTATGTATTTCACTAACATCAAGTAGGTCTAGACGAATAATTATTTCTCTAGTTTATTTAAAAGTCTAAATACTCAATTTTAAATATTTGAACTGAAAAAAAACATTTATATTTTGAGGATTTGAAACAAATGTGTACTGACCGTCCTTCTATGCTGATAGTGTGTAATCCGCTCAAAGTAAATGGACAAATTTATCATTTTATTAATCAATTACGAATCGATACAGTCCGTTAAAATTGTGTATAACATCTGAATTGGGAATGGTTTAATTAATTTATTTTTAATAATTGATAAAATATAAAAATAAAACGTTTCACATTTTTCTCATGAAATGTTTGTTCCAGAACCTGCAAGAATCTAAAAAATTTCTACTACGATAACATTTTTTTCTTTATGATATTAGATTCCTGCAGTACTGGAACAGACCAACAAACAACAGTAACGAAAGTAAGTCCCAATTTACATTAGGTGAGTTTACTTGTGGCAATTGTCAGTTTGTGGGTGAGAGAGGTTGTTGAGAGGCAAAGGGTTACCAAATGCCTCACCCCTCCCTCCATAAAACTGACAATTGCCGCAAGGAAAATCGCCTAATGTAAATATGGACTTACAACACACATTTTCTTTATATTAACTAAAAATATGTTTATAATTTAAAGCATACTTTTAGGTGGTTCATTGAATAATTTGGTTGCTATCGATTTTCTTTCGACTTATGTTATCGAACGTATCGCTAGATTGCTTGATGTGTGTTTATGTACATTTGCCTTTAGTATGGGAAAATTCACTCGATTTCAACTGTCAATTTCTTTGCGTATACGTCAATTGAAAACTCATCTGAAATCCATTGGATTTCATTTGACTTTTAAGCAATGGATGTGGCAGTTGAAATCGAGTGGATTTCGTAAATGTAAACTTATAGCCTGTTTATATTATAGGGATTTTGTTGGGTTAACCATCTTTATGAGGATTTATTTGACGTGTAACCAATGGAATTGACAATTAAAACCCAGTGGGTTTGTTAAATCCGGTTATATAAACGTACTTTTATTAAAAGATTATGTATACAATATAACAAAAAATTGGTACCCTGTTATGAAATAAATCCATTATTATATTGGATTTGTTTATGGACACTACACATTCAACATCATCCAATAGCCTTTGGGCAATATCGGGTCCTATATCTGGGGAAGAAATGACTACGCTGAAAATTCAACAAAATCCGAAAAGGCGACTTAAACTGTATTTTAGCGCAACAATTTTCAATGTTTGTGGTTAAGTAGAGACTAACTACAAAATCGTTTTTTCCTGGTCAAAACTATGTAAGTTTTGAATTTTCATAAGTATAACTTCCGAGTTTTTTTTTTACTATTTTTCATAAAATATGAGTTTTTTTCTATATATAAAAATGAAAATACTTTCTTTTATATTATAAATTAAATTTTTTTTAAAACAATAAAATTCTTTTGTTCATAAAATGTAAAATTTGTTCAAAATTTTAAAAAATGCTATAGAATCCCATATAGAAATTAACAATCAGAGGCGACAAAAAATTGAGGCTTTGGCCAGGAAAATTCTGAACCAAATTGTGAGCTGAACGAATTTTGAGCTTGAAGAACTGTTCCTAGAATCTTTTTATGTTCTAGAAAGTTGTTTATTGAAATCTTAGGTACATTTTTGTAGTTGACTGTATCCTTAATTTTTGGGCGGTTCGGTATCTGTGGACCGGAATCGGAGAAAAAAGTATAACAGCCTGTTTCTGTATGTCGAAAGAAGAATGTGTGCGAATGAAACACGCCCGAACTTTAGTTTTCGAAATAATTTTACCTTTGCTTTTGCTTCAAAACAAAAACAAATTTGAAAAACACACAAGAGTTTGGACGTGTTTCTTTCGCACACATTCTTCTTTCGACATACAGAAACAGACTGTAAAAATCGAATATTTTCGAAAGTTTTTGGCTATTTTCACATTTAAGAACCGGTCATAGACATTTCGTATGTTTCAGAAAGTTGTTTGCGAATATCTTTGCTACATTATTGTGGTCCATTTTTTCTTGAATTTTTAACGGTTTAGTATCTATGGAGCAGGGACCGGGAACAGAGGATTAAAATCGCATTTGATTTGCTATTTTGACCATTAAGGACCGTTTCTAAAGAGTTCGTATTCCCTAGAAAATTATTTGCTATGATTTAAGGTACATTTTTCTAGTTGGTTGTTTGCTTCAATTTTGATCGGTTTGATAACAGTAGAGTAAACTCAGAGAAAAAATTAAAAGGGAAATTTTACCTTGACGATTTTGACCTTGAAGGTGAGGTTGAATGGATTTTATGTGAACACATATATTTCTTTAAGACAAGAGCTACAATTTTTCTTCTTCGAGTAAATCCAAATTCTTAGCGGTTCAGAATATATGTGCCTGACAAAATGATCCCTTTCGACATCAAGGCCTCAGGTTTTTGGGGGCCCATGGGAAAAGTTTAATAAATACCACAAAAGAGGAAAGTAATAGCTGGTTTATACTAATGCCCCGAAATCCACTGGATTTCACGAAATCCTGAAATACACCCTGCTGTTAACCCTTATTTTTTTTTTTTTTTGATTTCAAACATATCAAAATTATAAAAGTAGATGGATATGTGCAGCTGATCGAACATGAATTTTCAAAACAAGTTTTTGCAATTTTAATTTGCTCTTAAAAATATACTAATTATTTCGAAATACATCGTAAAATTGTGTATATGAACATATGTATGTCATAATTCCTGTGTATAATACTAACACATGTACAAAAAAAAAATATTTTATCATTGAAGCATCAAAATTAGAAGTTTTGATTGTTAAATGGTCTATTACAGAACTCCAAGAATCTACAAATTTTTACTATTTGTTCGATAACATAAAGGAAAAATTGCAGGTTCTGGAACAGGCATAAAGTTGTTTTCCAGGACATTATTTTATTATTTTTGCTCGTTTTGTGCCAAAAACGCGTTCCCGTATAAAACTCGCTCTTCTCTATAAACAAAAATCGAGCAGAATAAAATTTTCTGCTAAACAAATTTGCCCGTGTAGAAATTAGCAGCTTGTTTGCTGTCATCTGATTGCTGATACGTTGATTTTAACATTTCTGCTAGAGTTCTTGCCATTTGTCATTTTTCCGTTCCCGCACTGTTTGAACGAACTTGTATAGGAAAGTATCTTTTGGCATTTCGCTCGTTTGCTAATTTTACCACGAAAAAGGCACAATGAAAATTAATATCAAATTAATATAATTGGTCAGTAAGCTCATCTCTAACGAGAAATTAATTGAAAATTAATATTGTAAGAAAGCAATTTAATCTTTTTACTTTGTTTACAAATTTTGATATTACAATTTTTTGGTACAGCAATTCGCCATCTACCTTCTTTATTGTAATACGTGAAAAGTGTTGCAACTTTTGGTACTTTTTTAGTACTGTAATTTCGATGCTGATTTCGCTGAAATCAAGAAATGAGATGATTTAATTTTTGTATGCAAAATCATGGTAAATTTTGCTTGATTTCGCGCGAAATTACGAAATGCCTGCGAAATCACGCAACGATGCCGAATGTAAAAAAAGCTTTTAAAGCACCAAAAAATCAATTTTTCATGAATTTTTAAAGAAATCTACCAAACTTTTTGGAATATTTTTATCTGAAATGCTGCACCTTGAGCAACCTTCGGATTCTTCCTGTTAAAAAATTTCGATATTAACGAAAAAATGCATAGTTTTTGGGTCATAAATCCGTCAATAATTTTTTTGTTTAAGTCTCTCGCAAATGGACAAGATTTTCATGTGTAAGATAATTCCATAAAAACATATGAAGATCGGTTCACCCGTTTTCGAGCTACAGTGGGCACCGCTTTCAAAAATGCCATGTCGAGAAAAACATATTTTAGTCGTTACATACAAAATGTTTCCTTTGGAGCGCTCATATCTCACCCCTTTTTTCCGATCGACTGGAAAATAAGCTAATAAAATAAATATAGTTTTTTTTTAATTTTGAAGTGCCTATAACCCTTAATTTCCCTATATAGTGGACTAATATTGAATCTAAATTGCTGAGTTATATGGAGGCTATGCCAAAATACAGACCAGCATACAATATTTAAAAGTCGGTATTACTCTATTACATCCTGTATGTTAAACAAAAGGAACTATTTCATTATGTGCTGCTTTTTCCGAAAAGAATTTTTACTCGTGATGTTAAAAATATATTGACTTTATATCAATGGTTCTCTAGGTTTCTTCCGTTATCCTACATTCACGAGGTATTCACCATTACATTTCGTAGATATTTGATCCTTTGACACAACCGAATTTTTCCCCAAAAAATTACACTGCGCTACACAATAGTTATGCAGGGGTCATGTACCAATTCGGTTTGGTTGGAGTCCATGGAAGATGAAAATACGTTTGGTTTTTCCAGATCACTTCGTAAAGTGTAAATATAGAGAAAAAGTTCTATCTTGGATTTTCATCTTTAAACGGGCATAACTTCTCAATTGCACCACGGATTTGCCATTTGTTGGTGACTCGAGGCTATTTTAAGCACTATGAAAGTATGCAATGAACTGCGAACTGATTTTTCAAATATTCTGTGCAACATTTTAACCAAGGCAAATATACAAGGTAATTGTATCAAGACAGCTGGTTGAATATAAAAAGTCAAACCCATTTGTAATAAAAGTTTATTTTTTTAATTTCCCTAATAACATAAAGAAGTTTTTTGACATAACATATTCGAATAGGTCGATGTCGCTACCTTATTCATTTTAGCACGATTTTATCACTTTTTATTTTTATTAATATTACAGTTATTTATTTGTTTTTAAATTCGTTTTTTTATTCAATCTGTCCAGTCATTACACCTCAATGAATATATGAGCCGTTTGACGAGAGAACTTAACTATTTTTAGTTTAGTTACTTTTCAAAAGACTAAATTTTAAGACATAAAACATATAAAGCAATATATAAACATAAGATATATTATAAGGAGTTCGGTTTTTGGATATAGGGATAGGACTTTTAGGGTTTTTATTTATAAACACAATGACGTTATGACGTTTATATATAGGAAATGGTGACCTAGGGAGTAGTGGTAGATAGGAAAACATTCAGGAGAAGAAGTTTTTATTTCATTAACGAATGTGTGGAAAAAGCTTGTATTTCGAATAGTTTCTTCCCAATTCAATTTCTTCTCAAAACAATTATTTGTTATTTTAACACAACATCAATTTGTTTTTCTCTTTTCCATATTTTCAGGCTATTGTTACAACATCAAAAAAGCTAATAGATCATCTTTTTTTTTAACCAACAAACCTGTTAATGGTAAACTAGACAAATTATTTAACGAATCCCCACTGTGCAAACGATCGATATTTATATCGATTGATTGGGTATTCGGTAGGCTATAACGTTTCTTTAGTCTATTTGCTGTAAACGAAGGTGATGGACACGATAGATTCGGTGTTATTGATCTATACGATGAACCACCCCTGTAATGGCCGCCAGCATCTGTATCGGAGTAATAACCGCCAATAATGGGAGACGGTGTTATGTGGGTACGTTCATGTTGTACCGGTATCACCAAATCACGACCACCAGCCAAAGGATATAGATTCTTTCTTCCAGTCGCTTTGGGGAAATTCTGTTGATGGCTGGTCGGTAGAGATGATGATTGCGATTTGTTCCATTGACTGGCCACAAATTTGTGACCCTCACCGGGAAACAGAATACCAAATTCATAACCAAAATCATATTTAAAATAAACCAAACCGGTGTTGGGATCAACACATTTGGTACCTGGTTCCCACGAGATAAGAGTTGTGTGTATTTTTTTTTCATAACGAAACATATAAGGGACAATAACATAGTTAAGTTATATAATATGTATGTATACAATAATAATATTTTATAAAGTATTTTTTTGTATTGTAAAAAGTTTGAAAAAAAAAAATAAAATATAAAACAGGGGTTATGTAAGAAAATGTCAAGCAATAAATCAAAATAAAATTTTGGAACTTCAAAACAAAACCAAAAACCAAAAAGAAAAAAATTAACCAATTTACTCCAGTTACATGATTTTTGAAATCACGATTGGGGAATATAATAATGCGCGCTTTTTTCTATAGCCAAATCCTTTGAGCCATTGCAGGGAGGGTTGTTGTTTTTTGTGGGTTAAGCTTAAAATTTTGAAAAATAAAAGAAAGCATTTTAACAATATTTTTTTAGAAATCAAAATTTTGTTATTAAGACATCAGTTTTGGGGAGAGACATACATACATATATGGATACATTGGACTGGGGTATATTGGTTTCAATTCAACGCTATATATTGCTAACACATTTTCAAATATTTACTTTTTGGGGAATTTTTTAACATTTGGTTACAGCCCAATCTCCAGGGCACTAAATACACTTTTGTTTGCGCACTGGAGATGGGGTTTTTGCACTTCTGCTTAAGATATGTTTAATTCATTTTCATACAATAATTACTTAATTTTCATTGGCCTTCCCCCTAATAAAATATAACAATACCAATACACATTTCACAATTTCCCACAACAACAAAAAGTGTCACAAAAATTTAACACAACAATATTACGGCACAACAACAATTTTACTCAGCACAGGTTCAAAGGATTTGCTTATAACAAAAAAAAAAAAAAGCCACGCAAAGAAAAACAAAACTCAAAGAAACAAACGAAAAAAAGGAAATCAAATACAACACACACACAAACACAAATCTACTTACCGTATTGAGATACCCGCGACTCATCATGATAAGCCTGTGGCCTATTATCACCCTCACTGGGTGCCCTTTGGAAACCGGGACGGAAACCCATTGGTGAGGCTGAGCCATTGACTAGGTTTGATGTATTGCTGCTGCTGCTATACTTGTGCATGTCTTCCTTAATGTTTTCGCTGAACTTTTGAGTTTTCTGCATAAACGATGAGCTCATGGTCTTGCCTTGATGTTCGGCTTGGGATTGCCAGCTATTGACGGCGGCATTATAACCACCATCGCGTGGATATGTCTGGGGCAATCCACCTTGGTCGTAATTGTTCGTTTGATAGTATTGTTGATTGGAACGCATCGAGGAGTTGCGATTCAATGATTGAGTACGATTTTGGTGGCCAATGTTGTTGGCACGATCACGGCGAATGGTCTCAACATCAACCTGAATTTTAGTTGGCATCTCTGGTCCTCTATCGAATTCCATGGGTGAGAGTACACGTTCATAGGTACGTGGCAAGCTGGTGGATCGTGATTTTGGTGCTTCTACGTGGCGGTAGCGCAAAGGTCCAGTTGGGCCCATTGGTGTCCAGAGTGGAGCAATGCGCACCTTGTCGATTTCATTGGAATAACCGCTGTCATGGAATTTGCCGGGCACGAATTTAGTGGGAGTTGCTGGTGGTGGACAACGTTGACGTCCAGGAGTGGCACGTGGTGACGGTGTTGGACTGTAGGGTGGGAATTGTTCAACCGGTTGTTGGTATTGGTAGCCCAAATTGTTGTTGTTGTAGTTTTGATTGTCATAATGCATAACACGTTGAGTTTGTTGCATATTGACAACACGTTGACACGACTCGGTGGACTCCTTCATTTGCATGGAATTCTTGGTCTCGGTGGCCATGTGAGGCATGTGCATGGGGGAGCTTGCCGTAGCATTGTAATACATGCCAGGTTGGGGTGCCACACCACGGGGTTGTTGTTGATGGAAATCTCTTGGTATGGGTTGAGGTGGTGGAGCAAATTGCTGCTGTTGTTGGGCGGCAGCAGCCAAAAATTTAGCAGCCACTGGTTTAGGCTTGTAGACCTGTTGGTTTTGGGCTGGTGTAAATTGTGGCTTAGGTGCTTGATAACCACCAAATTGACGAGGTTGTTCGAATTTGGGCTTAGCCGCATACGAGGGACCCGTTGTTGGTGGTGTTGGTTCGAATTCCATGGGTGATGGTGTAACCACCACAACTGGAGACTTATGACCATTAATGGTTGGTTTAGGTGTGGGTGGATAGACTACACGATAACCCTTAATGTCATTGTCAGAGGCACGTGACACCGAACGGAAACGTTCATCGACTTCGCTGCAATAGTCACTGTATTCAGCAGCTGGAGTTTTACGTTGAGCCGGAATTGGGCTGGGAGGTGCAACGGGTCTATAGCCAGTTTGGGGTTGGCTAACGGCTTCGGGACCGAATGGTTTGGGACCACCGCTGGTCGATGACATGTTGTAGGAAACATTTTTGGTCATTGAAGTTACAGAGTAACCCTGGATAATAAAAGACAAAAAAAGTAACAGAGGTATGTTTTAATATATTGTTGTAGTGGTGGAGGTGTTGGTAGCAATGAAAATTCTGTCATTTATTAAAACAATCATTGACATACACTTAAGATCTAACATTAACGATTAGTTTTAGATTACATTTGTTAAAAGTAGGATTTGTGTTTTTTTTTTCTAAAAACAAAAATTGTTATTAATTTATTTACACAAAAATAGTTTGGAGGTTCAGGTGGCGGTCAATAATAACATGCCATTGGTTAAAAACATTCAAACAACAAACAGAAATGTAAGTCTTCATGTATGAGCCAGGGTACGTTTGTGTAATAATTTTGAAAAGAATTAACTTTATATAACTACGTTCTGAAATAAAAACATTTCACGTTTTTCTTATCGAAAATTCGAATTTTCCATAATTATACCTTTCACCTATGTCTGGATATTTTCTCATCATCTTAACTTAAATTGTAATTAAAATAACCCTACTTTGCCTTTTTACAAAACTATATGGGGAAGTAGGTTAGTTTAAAAAAATCTTCACGCAGGGAAGTGCAAATTTATTTTGAGAGAAAAATATAACATGGTAACTATGTAAAAATACGTATTGTATTGTACAACCATGTATATTATGTCTCAGTCAACATAGTATTTGTTAAGACAATATACAAAAAATATTTTGAGAACAAAATGGGACATTGTATCTATGTAAAAAATATTTACTACCAGTCTATAATACATATGGGGGTTTCTGAGTGAAATCGGACACTTTCTCAAGATGAGGTTTTTGATTTCCCTTATTTTTAGCTGAGGTGATGCTGCTCATCGGCAAAACAATTTAGTATATTTTCAGATTTTTTTGACTAACGGTTCCAGAGATGTCGCGCCTTGAAAATGTCAAAGTCTGTAAAAACTATGTGCAAGGAAATAGTCACAAAAATTCTGAAAATATACTAAAATATTTTGCTGATAAGCAGCACCACCACAGCTAAAAATAAGGGAAATTAAAAACCTCATCTTGAAAAGGTGTCCGATTTCACTCAGAAATCCCTATATGTAGTTTTACATACATATCTACAATACTCTATTTGTGCTCAAAACATATATATTCTCAATATTTTGCTTCTCCGCGTGCTATAGCTGGGGGATACTATTGGTAAACATTTAACATTTGTATATTGTTTTCCTTTGGAAAGAACTTAAGGATTAATTTTCGCACAATCACTTAAAAGAACACGGTTTTAATACGAAATAGAGGGAAATTCGAATTTTCGATTTATATTGTAGCACTGTTACTGTTTAAATATCATCCAAAATAAAACAATTTTGTAATTAAAAAGTAAAAAAGTTTAAAGTTAGGAGGGGGACTATTTCATCAAATTGTCTGTCCAATTTTGTGTTTGGTGGGTCAATAACCTCAAATCGGCTGAAAATATAGACCTAATTCTGGACCGATTTCAATATAATTCCAAATATCATTGAAATTAAATATACAAAGCGTGTCTGGTACAACAAATACAGTCGAACCTCGATCATCCGGGAAACGATTATCTTTAACGCCTTTGGAATGTGGACAAAATTTAGCCTAGTTATAAATTCGCCAAATTATATTAAAATCGGTTCTGATTTGAAGACAGCTCTCATATATGTTTTTCGGCAGATTTGAGGTACAGTCGGACCTGTAGTGCGATTCTCTAACTCACTTTTTGAGTTACCGACAAAAATCAGTAAAACTAAATTACGTAAAATTCTACCGATAGCAAGAGTGTTGTAAAGTTTTTTTTTGACTTTTCAGTCATAATTTTGTCAAAAATATATATGCGAACTATATCCAAATCTGTATCAAATGCGAAACAAATCTCTCCCATAAATTCTCAATATTATTAGTACCATTATCCCGCTAACAAAGTGAACTAGTTCAGTGTCGAAAACTCGTCGATTATCAGATTCACAGTAACCAGTTCTACTTTAGACCCTTCACAGTGCATTCAACTGTAAACTATAACATGGGTATATCATATAAGGTAACCAATTGAGTGTCTCTGCCTTACCGGTAGATGGTGCTATACTAGTTTCAGGTTTATAGTCATATACCAGAATATTTATCGTTGGGAGGTGAGGTGAAAACATGTCAATTGTTTCTCTTTGTATTATTGAAAATTTCGTGCTAGTACGCCTTAGAACTAGTTTTGAACTAATTAGATAAAGCCAATTGAAATTTTCATTGAAAGTGAGCCCGCTAGCAGGATAAAGTAGTTCGCGGTCGGAAATTCTGGTTTACAGTAACTAGTTGCACTATAGATTCCTCACTGTGCAATTAGGTGTGAGGAAACAAATTGACTGCCTCTGCATTACCCATATATGGTATAATATTTAGAGTTGGGCAATATAGTTCCTGGAGAGGATCGATCTTTCTAGTTCATTTTGCCAAAAGGAACTAGTTCCTTAATATAGTTCCATAGATCCAAATAGTTCCGAGAGCGATATAGTTCAATTAATCTTTCTCTTTCATCGTTCTTTCTATTTCCTTCGTTCCAAATAGTTCCGAGACCGATATAGTTCAATGCATCTTTCTCGTTCCTTGTTCTTTTTATTTCCTTCATTCCAAATAATTCCGAGAATGAAGTAGTTTAACGAATCTTTCTCTTCCTTTTTGTTTATTTAACAATGTGGCCGCATCTGAATGATGAAGGAACCCAACGTGGAAGATCGAAGAAAGAAAAGGAATTATATAAATGAAAGGAATTATATGCACGGCTGGAACTATATGAACTAAAAGAACTATATAAATGAAAGAGCCGGATATAGTTCTAATAGTTCCTTGTACGGAATGGTTCCTTGGAACTAGTTCGTTCCGGAACTACACAACTCTAATTATACTACCCGCTAGCAATGAAAATTCCTATTGTTGCAATTTAATTAGTCCAGAACTAGTTCTTCGCCGTACTAATATAAAATTGACCCCTAACTAAAGCGAAGAGAACACATCTTTTTATCTCTAATAGTATATTTACATTTGCGAAAGTCACTCGATATCAACTGTCAGTTCCATTGCTTATAGGTCAAATGAAATCAACGGGTTTCAGACAAGTTTTTATTTGACGATACACAAAGGAATTGAAAGTTGAAATCCCATCGATTTCGTAAATGTAAACGAACTATAAGTTTCAAATATTAAAACTCAAATAAAAACCACCACTTTTGTAAACAATAAAACAAGAGAGGAACTATAAAGCTTGACTATGACTGTAAACTTGGAACTAGTACAATACTATCTACAGGTAATGTATAGAAAGTCAATTGGTTACCTCCGATGGCATCTCCATGTTAAAGTTTATAGTTGATTCACTGAAAGGGGTCTATAGTGGAACTAGTTACTTGTAATATACACAAAGTCAATTGGTTACCTCCTATGGTATTCCCATGTTAATGTTTATAGTTGATTCACTGAAAGGGGTCTATAGTGGAACTAGTTACTGTTACCCTGAGGATTGACGAGTTTACGATGGTGAACTAGTTCATCTTGCTAGCGGGTAGTTCTGGGTCATACAGTCATATACATACATACACCAGTGTCAATTGGTTCTCTTCGCATTATCTAGGGGTCAATTTTGTACTACTACTGCGTAGAAATAGTTCTGGACTAATTAATTCAATTTCTAATTCAAACACAAATGTTTAATTTGTAATTCAAAATGTTTCAATTTGTAATTTGAAATATTCTATTTGTAATTCAAATTATCTTACTGGTATATGACTGTAAACTTGGAACTAGTACAATACTATCTACAGGTAATGTATAGAAAGTCAATTGCTAACCTCCTATGGCATCTCAATGTTAAAATTTATAGTTGATTCACTGAAGGGGGTCTATAGTGGATCTAGTTACTGTTACCCTGAGGATTAACGAGTTTCCAATGGCGAACGAGTTAATCTTGCTAGCGGGTATTTCCAGGTCATACAGTCATATACATATACTAGTGCCAGTTGGTTCTCTTCGCATTATCTATGGGTCAATTTTGTACTACTACTGCTTATAACTAGTTCTGGACTAGTTAACTCTATTTCTAATTCAAATACAAATGTTTAATTTGTAATTCAAAATATTTCAATTTGTAATTTGAAATATTCTATTTGTAAATCGAATTATCTTCCCATCGACATTTTTCCATATGAAATTTGAATTGTAATTAGTTTAATTATTTTTTTTTTTTTATTTTATTTGAAAATGTTTGCCTTTTTTTTAGGCGAAGATCATTTTTTAAGATTAATTTTTTAATTCTTTTTAATCGAGCTTTATGATCTATTATGCAAGTGAAAAAGGAAAGCCGACGATTCGAACCCACACACCCACCACTATGTGACATGCATGTTTCGTCTTCGGTAAAGACTCTTCAGACATATCGGATGTGGAGCGGCTTCGATGTCCTCGAACTTTTCTTATTTCAAATACATTTTTGTTTTGTGTTTTACAACAACAATGAGGATTTTCCCATTTAGTTGTGCTTTCATGACAAACGCTTAGCGCTGCCTTTGAAAGTTATGAGTTTGGCTCTGAACGCTAACACGCCGTGACAAAACACAGGAAAAAAGTGTGCATGTCACATAGTGGTGGGTGTGTGGGTTCGAATCGTCGGCTTTCCTTTTTCACTTGCATAATAGATCATAAAGCTCGATTAAAAAGAATTAAAAAATTAATCTTAAAAAATGATCTTCGCCTAAAAAAAAGGCAAAAATTTTCAAATAAATTAAATCAGCTGAGCCAGGCTGGGGTTTGAACCCACGTCCTTAAAAAACACAGGAAAAAAGTGTTGTCACGGCGTGTTAGCGTTCAGAGCCAAACTCATAACTTTCAAAGGCAGCGCTAAGCGTTTGTCATGAAAGCACAACTAAATGGGAAAATCCTCATTGTTGTTGTAAAACACGAAACAAAAATGCATTTGAAAGAAGAAAAGTTCGAGGACATCGAAGCCGCTCCACATCCGATATGTCTGAAGAGTCTTTACCGAAGACGAAACATGCATGTCACATAGTGGTGGGTGTGTGGGTTCGAATCGTCGGCTTTCCTTTTTCACTTGCATAATAGATCATAAAGCTCGATTAAAAAGAATTAAAAAATTAATCTTAAAAAATGATCTTCGCCTAAAAAAAGGCAAAAATTTTCAAATAAATTAAATCAGCTGAGCCAGGCTGGGGTTTGAACCCACGTCCTTAAAAAACACAGGAAAAAAGTGTTGTCACGGCGTGTTAGCGTTCAGAGCCAAACTCATAACTTTCAAAGGCAGCGCTAAGCGTTTGTCATGAAAGCACAACTAAATGGGAAAATCCTCATTGTTGTTGTAAAACACGAAACAAAAATGCATTTGAAAGAAGAAAAGTTCGAGGACATCGAAGCCGCTCCACATCCGATATGTCTGAAGAGTCTTTACCGAAGACGAAACATGCATGTCACATAGTGGTGGGTGTGTGGGTTCGAATCGTCGGCTTTCCTTTTTCACTTGCATAATAGATCATAAAGCTCGATTAAAAAGAATTAAAAAAAATTTTTTTTTTTATTTTATTCGAATTTCAAATGTAATAAAAGGAAATTTTGACTGCAATTACTGACATTTTAAATTGAAAACACAAAATTGATTGATTATTTAAAATTATTATGCGAATAAGTCCCAATTTACATTAGGCAAGTTTAGTTGCGGCAAGTCACCGTTTGTAGGAGAGACACGGAAGGGGAATGGAAATGGAAAACAATTTCTCGTACCCACAATTCCTTTTATATTTTTCGTATTTGACATTATTTTCATTGTTTTGAAAACAAAACTTGTCGGAACAGAATTGCCTTTTTATAAATGCAAAAGGGAAGTTTAAAAAGGAACGAAAAAAATTGCTGCAAGTAAACTCGCCTAATGTAAATCGGGACTAAGAAATGGAACAATCCGAATTGCAACCAAATTGATGGGCAATAGTAATGGAAATATAAAAATTAATTACTTAGGGTAGGTTCACATTAGTCAAATAGTTGCTCCAGCGCACACTACCGCTTACTGGGAGCAAGTGAGCGTAAACAGTGCATTGAAATTTATGCTCACTTGCTCTCAGTAAGCACGCACTGCCGTTCGCTGGATCAAATATTTGCCTAATGTGACTGTACCTTTAGTAATGGTCTGTTTCTCTAAGACAATTCGAATTCAAATTCGTTCGAATTACGATCAAACTTCTATTGGTGTAGAATATTTTTGTTTAATTGAAAACAGTAATCAAATATTTTCCAAAAAAAAACAGAAGTTTGGTAGTAGTTCGAACTAATTTGTATTCAAATTGTCATAGTGGAACAGGCTATAATTATTTCAAAATTCAATTAGAATTTTCCAATTACAAGTGAAATATTTTGAGCTATAACAGAAATTATTCAAACAACTGTTATTAAATGCGGAGTAAAAAGGCACAGCTAATATGTATATTCAAATATATCCCAAGTGGTCAATTTTTTAGGGAAACGTTGGGTGATTCGTGGTTCAGAGTCACACTGTCAATTGATGTATTTAATTAGATAATAAGGATGTGTTTATTTTGATGTATACAGCATTATTTTTAGCCTGTTAGATAGAATAATACAGGTGTACGGTGTACTTTAAATATTTATATATGTATGTTAATATATAATATATTATTTTATTCTTCATATACAGTATAGTTGTTATCGTTATTTTCTAAAATATGTGTACTGTATTCTTTTACAGCTGTCTGTTCGTTCGATTCTTCTTTATTTTAATCTGTAATATTAACAAATATTATGTTATATGATGTATTAAAAACAATTTACATATAATATATTTATAAACATTTTTGTCTGTTCTATAACATGCGGGTCTTGCAGGTTTCTGGAACAGATTAATTAAAATTATTATAAACACAAATATTTATAAAAAATAATGTGAATATTTCAACATTCCCCGAAAATTCCAGTAGACACATAAGTAAGTACACAAAATTATATACATAATAATTATGGAAATTCGAATTTTCGAAATTCATTACATAACTCAATCTACGCGACATTTACGGACCGTGGCTCTTAAATATTTTTGTTAAGAGCCATAAACATTCATTAAAAAAATTAGTCATATTTTTAAGCATTCATTAAATTCATTGAACAATATAAGGATGTGATAAAGGAATGTGTTAAACATACATATATTTTAAGGAAAAGGGTAAGGGAAGTAGTTGGGGGAAAATCATTCTCAAGTGTTGTGTGTGTATATAATTTTTAACACATACATATTAGTTTGTGTAGTGTATTATTAAATTGTAAATTATTGAAAAAGAAACACACATTGTTTCTCATTCAAAAAACATTAAACAGATATTATATTACATATACAAATATGTTCGTAGAAAACATTTATTTAAGTTATCCTACATTGTGAGAGCAAAATCAATCAAAATTATGTAGAAGCAGAAAAATGTTGTTTAGTCTATCATTTAAACGGTACCGAAAGAATCTTCAAGCAATCGATCAATTTTTGTGAGGGACGTACCAGAAGCTGTTGTCCGATAGAGTCCTTCTTCAAACATAACGTACGTTTGGGAGAAATATTACGATGTGAAAAGATTTTACCGAAGTTAGTCAGCTCTTTTGATTACCGATTATCTCAGGAAATATACCCTGGCCCACGAAAAAAATCCTTCCGTCGCAATAGGGACCGTGACAAGAAAATGCTGCAAAAATTTCAAAACGATCCAAGGCATGATCTTAAGCTGGACTTCCGGGATAAGTTTTGAAACTTTATGGGGGAGGTACCAGAAGGAGTGGACCGATATAGTCCATATTCGAACCTGATCTATGCCTGGAAAAATATTACGAGAAACAAATGTTGTACCAAATCGATTGACCCGTATAATAGTTGTGGGGGAAGTATCGGAAGAGTGATCCATATTACAAGTTGATATATGTATGGGTGGACAAAGTATTGATAGAACCAAATTGAGAGCCAGCTTGCTCTAGCCAGACAGACGGACGAACAGGGCTAAATCGACACCAAATTTCGATTATATATATTTTGGTCGTACTTTTGGCCTAAAGGCAGAACGTATTAAAATACAAGAAATGTTCCGAGATACAGACTCCGAAACACACACAACTGTTATATACGGAACATCTAATAAACAAAGCTTAACTCCATCCCTACCTAGTGGGGCGCGGGTATGAAATTATAAAACACAATTTGCAGGAAAGGTTCGCACCCGATTCATTGTTATAAATAAAGTACTATAAGACAATATCGGAAAGCAGCAATCATATTACACAGCACACAGTGTCACGACCGTGGCCAAAATGATAAAAACTAAATACTTCGTTGAACAAATTTATTGATGGGGAGTGATAGAAAACATATTAATTAAGAAGAATCTGAATTTTGGTACTGATTGTGTTTTTTTTCTAAAATTAATAAATTATATTATGCGTTAATATTTAAAATTTAAAAGTAATGATCGCTGCAAAAATCTTTCCTAAGTTCTCTTGGGATGTAATAAACTTGGCTACACTTTTGTTTGCATGTAAATATGAATCATATGGTGTTTACATTTACCCAAACATGTATTACTAAGTTTAATAATTTTCTGAACCAAATTTTAAATTGAGTGGAGTGGGAAAAAATTGTATAAAAGTGTATATCGATATTTTTTGCTGTATGAGTAGTAAAAAGTGAGTACTTCAGCTGCAGAGGTTTGCAGACGAATGTGTCATTTCTCTTTTTCAGCGACCACCTCACTAAGAGGATACCCCCTTTTTTAACAAATCGTTTTGCGGTGTTGGCTATAGCGCGAAAACGAATGAACCGATCATATATTTTTGTGGGCTTAGTAAGTACCTAATAATCTTGCTTTAAAACGAGAGAATTTAAAAAATATCAATTTTAAAAAATCAATCAATCGAAAATCAAAATTCGAATTTTTACAAAAAATTTAACGTTTTTTGACCACTAATCGGTCAAAAAAAAAAAGAGGTTAAAGGAAATTTCACATATATGAAGGCAAGAGGCAACACTCAAAATACCCAAAATGAGGAGGCACGGTTCTATGGGGGGCTAAAGGAAGACGAGGACCTATACCGACATATTTCTGGTGGAAGGTTATAAGACCCCCAACGGAGACTTAATACCCAATTCTCAGCCATTTCGGTGTGATAATCAGGCTAAAACCGCCAAAATACCGAAAATCGGGAGGTGCCGTCCTATGGGGGCTATATGAAGGCGTGGACCTATGCAGACAAATTTCAAGGTGAAGGCATAATGCCCCTTACGAACACTAAATACCAAATTTCAGCAATTTCGGTGTAATAATGAGTCTAAAATCTTCAAAATACCGAAAATTGGGAGGCACCGTTGTATGGAGGCTATATCAAAACGTGGACCTAAGCCCACAATTCTCTGTTGGAATGTTTGATACCTTTGCTGAAGACTAACCACAAAATTTGAATACTTTCGGTTGGTCATTGTGTCTAAAACATTCAAAATACCGAAAATCGGGAGGTACGGTTCTATAGGGGCTATATCACAACGGGGACCGACCAACCCAATTTTTTGTCCTGAAGATTGTAAGTCAATAATAGATATGCGTACCAAAACTGATGCACCTACGACAACTCCTTCTATTTTTGGCCACAGTTAATATGAACTTGCGACATTGTGCGCATGGTGTCATTTTTTCTTTGGGTGTTGGCGAATGATTTGGTACCCAAACCATTTAACGACTGTTTGCAGGAAGTGGTCAATACATTAACATTGCGCTGACATCAATTGGTTATGTTGGACGTACCATGGTTTTGGTACCAAATCATTCGCTAACACCCAAAGAAAAAATGACACCATGCGTGGTCAAACTGACCACATCCGTTGTCGATAGTGTATCAACACCGTTTGTGGTCGACATTAGCATGCCGTTGTCAATTTGACAACGAGATGTTGTCAACGTTTTCAGGAATTGACAACGTACCGTGTTCAAATTGAGCACGAATGTGGTCGAAATTTAAAAATTGAGCACGCATGCGTTCATATTGAAATCATTCGTGGTCAGATTCAAAAAATGGTAAAAAAAAAGAAAAACAAAAAATATTGTGCACGCCTGTGCTCACTTTTTTCCTCTGTGAAGGACCCAGAGTGATATCCTATATTGTTTTCAAAAACGTGAAACATCAGACAAACGATTTAAGCGACCCGCAGAGACATAAGAAACTCTGGTAACGTACTTAGACTGTAAAGAGACTAATTCTTCATGTTGCCATAAAAAAGATGCTACAGAACCAATTCCAATGGTATTGAATTACTGATCCCTCAGTCAGAATGTGGTCTAGGCAGTAGGGCGATCAGACATAATACCCAACGGTCATTGTGGCCGTCATTCACAACGCTTGTCATAAGGCCTAATTTCACTTTGGTTCTTATCAGCATCCTATCAATGGTTACAAATTCTCTCTACATAAGGAAAGTTTTTGTTACAAACAGACTTAATGTTTATTGTGCAATATAACTGTTAGAATGTATAAAACTGTATTGGATCTTTTGACCCCGATCTGGAGTGCAGGAGTCGATGCTTAAACTATTTAAGAACAGTGGCCATACGATCATAAGATGTATGCACTAGCTAGTTAGCACTATCTGGCAAGCGAATGTCTCGATTTTTTCAGAAATCACCGATATTTCAACTTTCTGACCTATGGAAGAAACAAAGGTAGGCTACACGAACAAAATTCTCTGCCAATACAAATGCTCAGGAAGTATGGACTTCTAGACGAAAAAATATGTCGTTGTTATCCGTACTTCAAAACTGCTCTATAACTTACAAAACAATGCTCTCTCTAACACCCTTGAACTGCTCTTAAGCCAAAATTGTTGAATTTTTTTGTGGAGAGGAACCGAAAGAAGTATGTCAATATGATTCATATTCTTAGTTAATTGACATTTGGTTCCTTTTTAAGCTTTATTCATGAGAAAAAAAATGAGAGTCCCATATGAAAATAACAATATCATTGTAATTGGGACCACAGCGGCTAACACAGTTAAAAATTAATTGGGGTCCATTTGAGTGACGTTTTTTTTAAAGATTTTTGTAGGAGAAGGAAATCCATTTTCGAACTTAAAATAAAATAGTATTATATACAAAGGTTGAAACCTATCGGTTACATTTTTTCGAGGGCTAGGGTGAGTAACATCTAACCTGACACAAATCATCTTCAAAATATCTGAAACCTGTTTGTTTTCAACGTATTTAGGGTCTAAAACCATTATTTCGATTAGGTACATTTTCGATCGTATCAAAGTCTGAGGATATAGAAAGATCAATAAGAAACTATAACAGAAATACTAAAAAGTTGTCCATTTGTTACGTGGAATATGTACTCCGAATTTTAATGAACAGACTGAGGTATAAAGCAGAAAACAAACCTTAAAACAAGTAAAAAAGCATTAAGTTCGGCCGGGCCGAACTTTTCATACCCTCCACCATAAAATATTCATTCCTGTCCCCAACTTTAAGTGAGTACGTTAAAATGTCAGATAATGTACATAAAATGCTTCATTCGGAAGGCCCTTTTTTATGGTGCCTATATCTAACTGTTGACAATTTTTGGTGGGCTAGAAATTGGGAGGTACTGTTATATAGGGGTTATAATAAAACATGGACCTATGTTGACAGTTTTTGATGGGAGCCTTTAATGTCAAATAACTCCTAATTCGGTTAAAAAATTTAGCTAGAATCCTCAAAATATCGAAAATCGGTACATAACGTGGGAACTTCAAATGTCATTAACAGCTAGTTCGGAGGTATCTGGGCTATACGAAAATATGAACTTAAATGAACAATTTTTGTTGCAGAATTTTTGTTGACTTTTAAATTTCAAATTACAGAAAGTTCGTCCAGAAAATAAAGCTAACCCTGCGTTTACAAATGCCAGTATTTGCAAGACAATAGCAAAAATACAAACCTTTTTCACAAATATATTTATAAATTTTTAAATATGTATAGAGAATAGTATGAATGTATTGGTGAAAATGGTTTGTACCTTTGCTATTGTCTTGCCAATACTGTCTTTGTGTAAACGCCTAGTAAGGTACGGAAAATCGGGAGGTTTGTTTTGGGGCTATACAAAAACATGGACCTACGTTCGGTTAAACATTTTAAGTAAAATCCTCAAAGTACCGAAAATAGGGAAGTATTGTTATATTGGGGCAATGTTGAAAATTGTTGATGCAGATGTGTGGTGACCACTACAACTTTCAAATGTCAAATTACAGTTAGTTCTGTTAAAAATTGTAGCTAAAATTGCCAAATTACTGAAAAATGGGAGGTACCGTTACATGGGAGCTATATCCGAACATGGACCTATGTTGACAATTTTTGATGGAGAGGTGTTGTGACCACTAAGAACTTCAAATGTCAAATTACTGCTTGTTCGGTTTAATATTGTAGCTAAAATCATCAAATTACTGAAAATCGGGAGGTACCGTTATATGGGGGCTTTCTTGACAATGATTGGTGGAGAGATGTGGTGACCACTAAGAATTTCAAATGTCAAATGTTCAAATTACAGATAATTCGGTTAAAACTTGGTGGTAAAATTCTCAAAATACCTGAAATCGGGCGGTAACGTTATATGGGGGCTATACCAAAACGTGGACCTATGTCCACAAGTTTTGTCACATAAGTTTATTGACATTTAAGAACTTCAAATGTCAAATTATAGCTAAATCGGTCTGAAAATGTAGCTAAACCCGTCAAAATACCGTAAATCGGGGGATACCGTTATATGGGGGCTATACCAATACGTGGACCTATGTCCACAACTTTTGTTATATAAGTTTATTGACTTTTAAGAACCCCAAATGTCAAATTATAGCTACATCGGTCTGAAAATGTAGCTAAAAATGTCAAAATACCGCAAATCGGGGGGTACCGTTATATGGGGGCTATACCAAAACGAGGACCTATGTCCACAACTTCTAATTTATAAGTTTATTAACATTTAAGAACCCTAAATGTCAAATTATAGCTACATCGGTTTGGTAATGTAGCTAACAACGTCAAAATACCGCAAATCGGGGGGTACCGTTATATGGGGACTATACCAAAACGTGGACCTATGTCCACAACTTTTGTTATATAAGTTTACTGATACTTAAGAACCCTAAATTTCAAATTATAGCTAAATCGGTCTAAAAATATAGCTAAAAACGTAAAAATACCGCAAATCGGGGGGTACCGTTATATGGGGGCTACACCAAAACGTGGACCTATGTCCACAATTTTTGTTATATAAGTTTACTGATACTTAAGAACCCTAAATGTCAAATTATAGCCAAATCGGTCTGAAAATGTAGCTAAAAACGTCAAAATACCGTAAATCGGGGGTACCGTTATATGGGGGCTATACCAAAACGTGGACCGATATAGCCCATCATCGAACTTGACCTGCCTGCAAACAAAAGACGCATTTTCCCAAAATTTCAGCGTCCTATCTCCATTTTTGTGGATGCTAGAGTGATTACCACAGACGGACGGACGGACGGACGGACGGACGGACGGACGTGCTCAGATCGACTTAGAATTTTACCCTGATCAAGAATATATATACTTTATAGGGTCGCAAATGAGTATTTCAATGCGTTACAAACGGAAAAACAAACTTAATATACCCTCCATACTATGGTGGAGGGTATAAAAGGATGTGTGTATTAGGCACAACTGTCAACTTTAACATCAGTGTGATGTACACTTTTGTTAACCGACTGTGACCCGGCAGATGTTGTCGCAAAGTAATCCACCGTCGGAGTAGTAATCCACTAACGAAATTGATCCTACTAACTAGGGTCACGCAAAACAAATCTCGCAATTTTGACGATTCCAGAAGAATTTTTAATAGTTCCCGAATTATGAATCTGAACTTGGCAGGTAGCACCATGGGACCGATTTACTGAAACAGCTACAGATGACTATTCAAAAATTAAATTAAGTTCGGCTGGGCCGAACTTTTATACCCTCCACCACGAATTGCATCGAAGTAAGATGGAAAAAAAAATATAAAAGTACTAACGGCATGTTTCACAATCAAACAGAAATTGTGTACAATAACAGGAGTTTGGTAGTCCTTCGAACGAATATGAATTCGAACTGTCTTAGAGAAACTGGCCATGAGCTCTTCTGACACGTCAAGCTTTTGTAGCCCCAAGGAAGATTAAATACCAAAATTTTACGATGTGATAATGAAACGTCCTAGGAATAAAATAAACTTCTGTACCAAATTATAACGCTCCATCGTAAATATACCACACATTTTATTCCCTCTAACCCCTTCTCTGCTTCATAATTAATAATTTTGCTCTCAATGTAGAATATACTTAAATATTTTTCTCAATATGTACAAAAAATTTCAATCAAAATTTCTACCATTCCACATAAAAAACATAGATTGTTGAAATTCAAAACATTTAACACAGAATCAGTGTAAAGGAACTAAGGACATTCCTATTTTTTTTTTACACAAAAAACAAAAACAGCAGCAATAACGCAAGACAAAAAGGAAATTGCATTCCAAAATTATGTGTGTATGTATGTGATTTAATTCCAACCTTATCTTCATGATGATAACGATTCTCTGTTGTCGAATATGATTCTTGTTTGTCTTCTGTATCCGCTGCATAACCATTTGTTTTGGGCATGGGGGCCTGGAACGATTTGAATGTGGTACGTAATGTATTTTCATCGGATTCACTGCCGCTGCACTTCCAGCGATCACTTTCATAATCACTTTCATTGGGTGTTTGCAATTTATTGGGAACAACTGGCGGGGGTGGTTTATAGATCGGAGCTTGTTGTGGTGTATCGGTGGGCGTTAGGGGTAATACGGTGGGCACAGATTGTGGCAAGACATTGGAGGGTCTTGATTGTATCAATTTCTCCTCGATTATCTTTTCCATGGTCTCGACAATAGATTGGCGTTGCTGTAGTTGGGGACCCTTGGGAGCAAAACACATTTCGGGTGGGGTGCCTGGTTGCAAATCGATATCTTCAATGGGTGTCTTGGGACGAGCGGCCGGTTTTGTGGCTTGATTTACCAATGAGGGAGCCCTTAAATCGTGACTGCTGCCACCCAAACCGGTGGCATGTGTGGCACTGGGACTCCACAATTTTTCCATACGTAAACCTTCCAACGAGGGTTTAGGTGTACCGGGCTTGGGAGGGAATATTGGTACACCACCATGTGGGGGTTCTTTGGTATTGACGGGCATATCTTCCAATTGCTTGATTCTTTCATTGATGGGGGGATTTTTGGGTTTCGTTTGGTTTTCGGTATTGGGAACAAAACACATTTGTGGCGGTGAACCACGTCTTAAAGTGCGATCTTCGACAGGTTCTTCATCTTCTTGTTGATTGGCTAGGGGAACGGGCTGAGTGCCACTTTGTATGACTTTATCGATTTTCTTGAAATACTCAAAGGATGAGGTTTTCTTCTCTTCATTGTCAATCACACATTGGGGTTCCATGTCATTTGTATCCACAAAGGTCACATGAGGCTTGGCGGGGTTCGATGCTACTGCGGCTGCAACAGCTGCTGGCGCTGAAGGGTGGAAAGGAGTGGCTACCCCACCGAAATGTGTTGCTGGCATGGGATTAGTTGTTGGCAGTGTGCTACTGTGATCGGTTACATCCACATTAGTTCTGGTCAGGCGATCGGGCAAATCAGAGTAATTGGGTTTATGTTCTAGACGCATTGTTGCCTCGGTGGTGCAACGATGCTCAGTTATAATCTTGGACTCGGATAAGCCATGCCTGTCGCTTGATTTTTGGCTTTCGATTTGTTGGGATTCAAACGACAGTGGTTCCTTGTTAAACTATAAAGTTGGTGGCAGTTACAGAGAGTGAGAGAAAGACACACACACAAAGACGGATGTAAGCACAATGTTAAGTTGATTTGTTGGTTGTTGTGTGTTTGTTGTTGTTACAGTTAATGTTTATTTGTAAAGGAATCCAGGTTTGGTTTGTTGTGGTGTTGTTGTTGTTTGGATTTTTCAGGAAATACACATCCAAATTCGGTGGGTTTGGTTTTTGTTTTGGTACATTCAGACATTGATTGAGATATTTCAAATATTTGTTGATCGTTTCATTAAGAGGGAATTTTTTTATTAGTATACCCAGGTGCATGTTTAAAATAAAAACACGCACATTTTTTTATGAAAGAATAAAAATAAAGAAAAAGTGTTTTTTTTACCATAGTAAGATAGTAGTTTCAGCAGTAAATTTATCATATTTTATATAAAAATTATTTACTTAAACTAAGTTCAAAAAAATATAAAGAAAAAAAAACTATGCTAAAAATAACATATTTACGCTTTCTCTCATTTCTTTATATATCGATAGGCTTTGTGTCTTTTCAATTTCAAACTTACTTCAGTGGTGAATGCATCGGGTCTCTCATAGACGACTGTCTTGACTACCTCTTGCATGCGTTCTGGTGTTGGTTCCAGAACAGCACAATCCGCTATGCTCTTGGCTTCGCCAGCGGCATTGGTGGCTTTGACCATGTACTTGCCAGAATCGCTAATTTGGCCTGTTTTAGAAATGTGTATATTGTATAATTGTGGGAGGTTAGTTTAATAATTAAAATTGTATGGTTTTTTTAGGTTATATAAGTGGAACTCTTGAGAGTATATCTAAACAATTTGTTTTTGTTGTTGGCTTCCAGCATACTTACCCTTTTCAATGATCAATGTATGACTGTTGCCATTTTCAAGGAGTCTATGTTGTGATAAACCTGCTTCGGCCAACGGTTTGTCGTCCTTCATCCAGACGACCGATGGTGCGGGTAAACCAGTAACCTCGACTTCCATGACGATTTTCTCATTTTTCTTCATGACTTGGGCTTGCAAACGCTTGCCAAAGACAGGAGGGAAAATGGTTTCTGCAAGGAGAAAACAAGAAATACAATAGTTGATTAGAAAGACGTTCGCATGTGCATGTGTAGGTGAATAAAAATTACGTACTAATAAACACTAGTGATATGGCTCCCTATGGATACATGCAAGGAAGTTGACAGATATAGCCCATCTTCAAACTTGATCTAAGTTTGGAAAAAATATTTCGAGGAACAAATTTTGATCCAAATCGATTAATTCTTTCGAAAGTTATCGAGCGCCCAGACGCACGGATTAGGGCTTAATTGACTCCACATTGTCGGATGAGGCAAGTGTACATAGTCTCATAGCCGTATTCAAGTGTACATAGTCTCATTAACCTAGGCTTAGGAGTATAAAAATGTTCTTCGTAACAAGTAAAGTGGTGGGTCGACTTTGTATACCCTAAATTATATTGGAACCAGATTTCAGCCATTTCGGTTAAAATTTTAACAAGTAAAAAAGTATCAGTCGGCTGTGCCAACAGAGTTATACACTCAGCCTACAGATTAAAACTCTCATCTACGGACAGGTCGATACAATTGTTGAACTTTTGTGGGGGAGGTAACATAAAGAGGAGATCGATATTGGCCATTTCAGAAGTAAAACTAAATTTGGACAAAATATTAGGAGATCCATCGTTTGGACCAATTTGGTTGCCCGTTCAAGGGATATCGTGCATACCATTTTAGGAAGTTGTTGTCAATCTTCGACCTGAAACTAAGTTTGAACAAGTAAAAAAGTATCAGTCGGCTTTGCCGACAGAGATATACCCTCAGCCTGTGTATATTGAAATTTTTTTTTCCAAAAAACGGGCGTTTGAACTAACAAAAATGTTGATTAGGATTTAATATCAAAAGTTTTGCGGAGGAGATACTAAAAAGAATGGATCTCCAGCCACTACATATAGTACCATAGGGGTTTTTTAGAACTTCAGCGAATGCAAGTTGCTTCAACAAAAATCAAAGTGATTCGAAAGCAGGTCTTAAAGTGAACATGTATCCGAAATTTTGAGTGGGAGGTACCGGATGGAGTGGACAAATATAGTCCATATTTGAACCTGATCTATATCTGGTAGATATATTAGGATGTATAAAGTATGGACCAATTCGGCCACTCTCTTCAAGAGTTATCGTACGCACAATTTTTCCGAACATTTTTGAACTTTTGTGGGGGAGGTACCTGAAGGAGTGGACCGATATGGCTTATCTTCGAACTTAAACTATGTTTGGATAAAATATTACTAAATCCAAACTTTGGACCGAATCGAGAGTTATTTTGCCCTCCAACCTCCTCACACGGTGTTATAGGGGTTTTTTGCAACTTTCAGGCTATTTTCTCAGGAAGTATGGACTTGCCCCTGATGAAACTTATACCGTCGTATGGAGGGCAGTGAATACAAGTTGCTAGAGCAAAAATCAAAGCGATTCGAGAGATGTTCCTAAACTGAACTTTTCCAAAATTTTGTGTGGGAGGTACCCGACGGAGTGGACCGATTGAGTCCATATAAAACCTGATCTAAGTCTGGTACACGCTCCACGATGGGTAAAGTATAGACCAAATCGGTTACACCCTTCAAGAGTTATCGTGCGTACAAATTTTCCGAACATTTTCGAACTTTTGTGGGGGAGGTACCGGAAGGAGTGGACCGATATAGCTCATCTTCGAACTTAAACTAAGTTTGGAAAAAATATTACGAAAGCCAAAATTTGAACCGAATCGGTTCATCCCTTCGAGAGTTATCGTGCGCTCCAGCCAGCCAGACAGACGGACGGACATTGCTCAATCGACTCCAAATTGTCTGAAACACATTTCGTCCAAACATACTTGGGGTCTAAAACCATTATTTCGATGAGGCACATTTTGCCCGTATGAAAGTGTATATACCCTTCATAGCCTAAAGGCTGAGGGTATAAAAAGCATTTACCGTCGTAATTGAGGCTGTGAATGCAAGTTGCTTCAACAGAAATCAAAGTTATTCGACAGCAGGTCTTAAAGTGAATTTATCCAAAATTTTGTGTTGGAGGTACCCGAATAAGTGGACAAATATATCCCATATTCAAACCTAACATACACATGGCAGATGTATTAGTATGTGTAAAGTATGGACCAAGTATGGAACACTCCCTTCAAGAGTTTTCGTGCGCACAATGTTTCCGAACATTTTTAAACTTTTGTGGGGGAGGTACCTGAAGGTGTGGACCGATATGGCTTATCTTCGAACTTATACTAAGTTTGGACAAAATATTATGAAGGCCAAATTTTGAACCGAGTCTGGAGATCCGTTCTAGAGTTATCTTGCGCTCCAACCACTAAACACGGCGTCATAGGGGCTTTTTGCATTTTAGGCTATTTTCTCAGGAAGTATGTACTTGCTCTAGATGAAACTTGTACCGTCGTATGGGGGACAGTGAGTACAAGTTGTTACAACAAAAAACAAAGCGATTCGAGAGCTGTGTGGGAGGTACCCGAAGGAGTAGACTGATTGAGTCCATATTGGAACCTCATCTAAGTCTGGTAGAAATGTCATGTACAAAGCATGGACGAAATATGTTACTGCCTTCAAGAGTTATCGTGCGCACAAATTTTCCGAACATTTTCGAACTTTTGTGGGGGAGGTACTTGAAGGAGTGGACCGATATGGCCCATCTTCGAAATTAAACTAAGTTTGGACAAAATATTACCAAAGCCAATTTTTGGACCGAATCGATCGATCCATTCGAGAGTTATCGTGCGCTCCAGTCAGCCAGCTAGACAGACGGACGGACATGGCTAAATCAACTCCAAATTTTCTGAAACGGATTTCGTCCAAACATACTTGGGGTCAAAAACCATTATTTCGATGAGGCACATTTTGCCCGTATGAAAGTGTAATGCACTCGTTAGCATAAATGCTGAGAGTATAAAAATACCGAAAATTGCTAAGTACCGTAATAGGGGTGCTATGTCAAAACGTGGACGTATGTATGTGCACAATTTATGGTGAAGAAGTTTTAACCAATGAGGGCCATAAGTGCAAAGTTACAGTCTCTTTAGACCGAAAATGTAGATAAAAGCGTGAAAATACCTGAAATAGGTAGGTACCGTTGTATGGGGGCTATACCCAAATGAGGACCTACATTTGTTAGAGGTGATATTTGTGGACTTCTAGGAACAATAAATTACAATTAACAGCCAATTAAGATCGAAAATGTAGATAAAAACTTTAATCTGCCTGAAATCGGGTGGTACCGTTATATGGGCGGCATATCCAAACGTGGACCTATGTAGACAGTTTTTTGTGAAAATGCTTTCTTAGCTCTGTAAACGCAAAATCGATAGTTACAACCAATTCGGAGTTCGATAGTTACAACTAACTTCAAAATCCCTGAAAATGACGCGTCGGGCTATACCAAAACGTGGACCTATTTTTTACCTCAGGAAACACAAAATACCAAAATACATGGCTATATCGATTAGAGATGGACTCGTGTCACGATCGTGACACTAAACAGGAACAACTAAATTTTTGTGTACTTCATAAAGTTTGGTGTTTAGTGTCAACATTTGTGACACGTGCCCCTCTCTGATATCGATATAGAATTGCACGCTGATCAGGGGCGTGTGTCACAAATGTTGACACTAAGCACTAAACTTTATTAAGTACTAAAAAACTTAGTTGTTGTTGTTTAGTGTCACGATCGTGACACGAGTCCATCTCTAATTCATATAGCCATGTCCGTCCGACTGTGGAAATTACTCTAACGGATTGAAGTAGTTAGATACTATTTTGGTGAAATCTATTGTAAATCCGAAGAACTCTTAGTCTTGAAAATGGGCAATATATGTAGATCCACGTTTTGGTATACCCCACACAAAGGAGGAGTTACAAACGGAATGACAAAAGTGGGTGGGGCTTTCCGGGCTGAATGGTAATTTTTAGATTTTTTGATCTCATATTATAAAAATTACAAACGAATAAAAATATTCAAATGAAACTTAACTTTAATTTCAAGGTTTTGAGAATTATTTGATGAAGATTTTTCCGAAACATTTTTTTACAAAAACAAATGCAATGCCATTCGATTGATTTGCTTCCGCCAACAAAAAAATTCTTTTTCGATTTCAAGTGGCTTAAACCACCTGCCGTAAGCCATCAATCGGAAGCAACGGCATATGTATTTTGACAAGTATTTTTCACATTATGTCATGGGATTGGTTTCGCTGATACTGTACAGTTGGAATTTTCATATCTAAAACTAAATTTACTCATATGTATCCATGTATCAATGTGTTTTTTCTTCTATAATTTTCTAATAAACATGAAAATATTTTTTTCTTTTTTGCTCCAATCTTATTCATAACAAATCGAATGTGTGTCACTATTCTGATATATGTATAGATGTGAAAATCTTTATGTATGTATTTGTATGGGAATACAAATTTAACGCATCATCGAGTAGCACTTGGTTTCATTAAAATTTATATTTCGGACTACTTAAATTTGAGGAAAACAATTAATGTCGCTGTTGTCGCACTGTCCGCCTCCATGAAATTTTTCTTGGTGTTCATTAGGCTAAGTAAACGTAAAAGTTGGTAAAGATGACATACATTTGTGCTTATGATTGGTTGGTGGTGTTAAGATGGGGGGAACATTTCAAGGACAATTGTTAGAGCCACCGCCATATATTATAGAAAACAGAAACAAATTGTATCAGTTGCTGCTTATAATGATTGGTTATCATGACAACGATCACACAGCCTTGCTAGTTTTGACTGGTGATCCATAAACATTACGGGATCAAACAAAATAAATTTCTGGGCATAACACAGAATCAATTTTTTTACTTTAGATTTGCTTCTATGAAATTTGTTGTTGAATTTGTTGGGTGTAGATTTTGTTTTGGCATTGTGCCATTTTTTTGTCTTAAAATGTTGTTGTTTAAATTCATGTCAAAGAATTTTGGAAATCTAAGTCAAACAAACTGTTCACCAGACGACACTAGCTGCAAATGCATGACAAGTGAAGCCCTCCTTTTACATAAGAAATTTTGTTGTCGCTGTTATTCTTGTTGTTGTTAATTATCAAGGTTAAATGCATGTAATGGAATTTTTGGTCAGAAATTCCAACAGAAGGCCAAAATGTCTTAAAAGCCTAACAAAATAAAAAAAGAAAGAGATTGCTATAGCGGGGATTGAACATTTTCTATGAACATTTTCTATGAAAAATATTTATTTTTTAACAAAATAAATCAAGTGAATTTCAAAAGAACAACACCAACAATAGACATTTTCACAGCTATAAATAAAAATGCTTAAAATTCATATCGTTATTCGCTGGTGATCATTATATACTGGAGAGGAGCAAGTGCTTGCCAACACACTGGTTCTAGAAATAAAAACGAAATCTCGGATAAATAAACTTTTCATGTTTTCATGTTTTTTTTTTTGGGAAAACTAGAAATCTCTTTGATTTTTTTTATTTTATGGGCCATATTTAAGACTTTTAGTATTTTTTGATGAAAACAGCTGAGATATATCCCCCTCCTGTAACCTAGAAAAAAAGCAATCCTATATGTGGATCTTATCCAAAAGATTTAAAGCGAATATTTCATGTCAATAGGGAACTCCGTATGCTAAATAACAGGTAATTCGGTTGAAAATTAGTCTAAAATATTTTAATTACTCAAACCGCTACATAGGAGGTTACATGGACGATTTTACTAAAGCATGGAAAAATAACAATATTATCAGGCATGTCGCAGAAACCAATTCCGATCGAAAGTGGAATCGATTCCGTATTTAGCTTCTTCAGAAACCGAAAAACGAAAAAAAATGTCGGATTGAAACCACTTTTGGTTTCTCAAGTGGAATTTGATTTTTTGGAAACATATCACTTTAAAACACTGCATTTTATCATTTTATTAAAAAAATTAACACATTTCCATTATTTCTCAATCAACGAAACCAATTACACTAGTAGGGTTTTGTCCTGTCAGATCCAGTTCGGATTTTATGGCCTCATCTAAACCAGACTAAATCTACACTTTTTTGCATTTATCAAGCCTTTATCTCAGAAACGAATAGGAATTTGGCCTTGCTGTCTTTAGCAATATTGTAGCCCTAAACTAGTTGAACTTTTTTGAAAAAACCACATAAGAAAAACTCCATTTAGGGCATCAAAATCTATAAAATATAGAAAATTTTACATAATTCCTGAAATTCTGGTCAGTATCGGCTAAACTATTAGGACTTGAACCAAGTAACCTTTTGCAAAAATCTTCCAAATAAAGTTTTCAACAATTCTTTAGAATATTCTGAAAGTCTAAAATGCTTACTTCATGTTGTTTCACTGGTATTTTGCATCATATCTTTTACTACACGTATTTCAAACACAGTTCACACCAAGACACAGTGGTCCCACTTGTATGGAAAAGAGTGCCAAAAATAGTTCTAATACAGCTACCGCCTCCAAATTTTAAACATAGGTTTACAACAAGCCAAAAAGATAGAAAACCATTTTTAGTGGATGTAGGTCCACATTTCGGTATAGCTCCCATAGAAAGTTACCGCCCGATTTGTGGTATTTTGACGATTTTGGCCAAATTCTGAGATAATAAACTACAACCCTGCAAAAAATATTCAATGTAGGTCCACGTTTAGGTATAGCCGCCATATAAATGTACCCTCAGATTTTCGGTATTTTGACAATTTTAGCGAAATTTTCCAACTGATTTGGCTGTAATTTGGCATTTTGAGTTATGAGTGAACAAAATACCTCCTTGCCAAAAATGGTCAATATCGGTCTACGTTTAGGTATAGCCCCCATATAAACGTACCTCCCGATGTTCGGAATTTTGACGATTTTACCCACATTTTCCAACCGATTTGGCTGTAATTTTGCATTTTGAGTTCTGAGTGAACAAAATACCTCCTTGCCAAAAATGTTCAGTATAGGTCCAAGTTTAAGAATAGCTCCCATATAAACTTACCTCCCGATTTACGGAATTTGACGATTTTACGGGCGTGGTATAAGAGGTTTAACATAGCGGGTGGCAGATGGGGGCAGCTGGACTTTTTTTAGTCGTAAACTAGAGACTTTTCCCTGCATTCTAAAAAAAATTCGAAACTCACAAATGCTCACAACATTAGTAAAACTCAACCTAAATTAATAGTAATTATATTAAAAATAGCAGAAAAGTCATTTATTAAGAATGTATTTTTAATGAAGTTAGAAAACGAATTATGAATTTTTTTTTTCGTAAAAATATTGCCAATGCCATCGCCTATAAGTTTCATTTTGAAAATTGCACATTTACCTCTCCAATTTTTTATAATTTTACTCATTACCTACGAATGCTTTACGGATGTGTTTTTCGTTTTTAAGGGCTCACATACAAATCACAACTTCTTCAACTTAACTTGGCATATAACAGCTGTTAATTTACAAAAATAAGGCTGGATGTTAAAAATTTGATATGTTTAGAGAATATTTATTTCAATCGCAATAAAATTTGTCGCCATCACTTTTTCGATTTTTGTCCACGGGCGGAACCACTGTGCAACAGTTTGTTCTCGCATTTCGGATTTCACCACTTTATTGACATATTTATTAAATAGTCGTTGAAAAATATGCTGAAAGCAACGGGATTTTACGACAATGACATGTTCTGAAGAGTTGTATATTACATTCCAAGGAATATTTTTCCAAAAGAAAATATTCCGAAAAATTAACAGTTTTGGAGATACGGTGCGAAATGTATAAAAATTCTGGCATTTTTGCATATATTTTGAAATTTGAGGCAACAAATGTAGTTTTTCTAGTTCATTATTTCTCCAAATGTTTTATTCTTGTCATTACCTACAAATTTTCGCATTGGTTTCAGAGATATAGCCCCGAATTTCTTTAAAAACTCAATATTTAACCATGTTTAGATGGGGCCATAAAATCCGAGCTGGATCTGACACAACAAAACCCAACTAGGGTTTTTTGTCGTTTGGGTCCGTGCTTTCAAAAAATCCTCAGTTCGAATTGTTTGCACAAGATCACCTTAAAAATGTTGCACAGTGTTATTAACAAAGTATTGTCACATAATTTTTTTTCGTGAAAATCGCTTTTTTCTTCAAACAGAAATGAACCAGTTGTAAAAACTAAACAATCTGGCATTACGAGTGATAAATTAAAGCAAAGACAAAAGAGAACAAATGAAGAAAGAACTCAAACAATGTATTTTTCAATGTTATGTTTTTGCGTCTCAATTACAGAAACAATAGAAAAATTGAAAATCCAATAAAAATTAACTTTCTTTTCGCACAAAAAAAGCTTTCTTTAAACACAATATTTTCACAATTCCCATTTCTACAGTGTTTTCTAATCATATGTTTTTGTTTTGTTCCTTCTGTTTCCTGACATATTTATTTAGTATAAATATAAATATAAGTTTTTTGGAATTCACCAAAACGATCGAAATCTGAAGAAGCAAAAACAAAAACGATCGGTATAAAATTGAGGAATAAAAACCATTCCGATCGGAATCTGCGACATGCCTAATTAACAAAGTATTGCCACATTGTAAATTTGTAAAAACTAAACTATCTGGCATTACTAATGATAAATTAAAGCAATGATAAAAGAAAACAAAAGAAAAAAAAAGAACTTAAACAAGGTGATTTTTTGCGCCATAATTACAGAAACAATAGAAAAATTGAAAGTGCAATATAAATTAACTTTCTTTTCGGGCAAAAGGCTTTCTTTAAACCCAATATATTCACAATTCCCACAGTGTTTTCTAATCATATGTTATTGTTTGGTTTCTTTTGATTCCTCTAATGTTGCCATATTTATACTAAATAATGCGATTTTCGAAATTCATCAAATCTATCGAAATCTGAAGAAGCTAAAAGAAAACGATCGAAATGAAATCACGGAATTGATATCATTCCGATCGGAATATGTGACATGCCTGATAGTAAATGTCTTGGTGAGGGTTGCGTGTGTAGAGAAAAGAGATATTTTAGTTAATATATGTACAGTCCACTTAATGTTTTTATTTAGCATTTATTCTAACGAGGGTATATACACTTTTATACGGGCAAAATGTGCCTCATCGAAATAATGGTTTTAGACCCCAAGTATGTTTGGACGAAATGTGTTTCACACAATTTGGAGTCGATTGAGCAACGTCCGTCTGTCTGTCTGGCTGGCTGGAGCGCACGATAACTCTTGAACGGATAAACCGATTCGCTTCAAACTTAGTTTAAGTTCGAAGATGGGCTATATCGGTCCACTCCTTCCGGTACCTCCCCCAGAAAAGTTCGAAAATGTTCGGAAAATCTGTGCGCACGATAACTCTTGAATGGAGTAGCCGATTTGGTCCATATTTTGCCCATCGTGAAATGTGTACCAGACTTAGATAAGGTTTCAATATGAACTCAATCGGTCCACTCCTTCGGGTACCTCCCACACAAAATTTCGGAAAAGTTCAGTTTAGGGCCATCTCTCGAATCGCTTTGATTTTTGTTTTAGCGACTTGCATTCACTGCTCTCCATACGACGGTACAAGTTTCATCAAGGGCAAGTCCATACTTCCTGAGAAAATAGCCTGAAAGTTGCAAAAAACCGCTATGACACCGTGTGAGGTGGTTGGAGCGGATCTGCCAATTCGGTCCAAAATTTGGCCTTAGTAATATTTTGTCCGAACATAGTTTAAGTTTGAAGATAAGCCATATCGGTCCACTCCTTCAGGTACCTCCCCCACAAAAGTTCAAAAATTGTTCGCACGGTAACTCTTGAAGGAAGTGGCCGAATTGGTCTATACTTTACACATTCTTATGTATCTACCAGATATAGATCAGGTTGAAATATAGACTATATTTGTCCACTCCATCCGGTACCTCCCATACAAAATTTCGGATAAGTTAACTTTAAGACCTGATATCGAATGACTTTGATTTTTGTTGAATCAACTTGCATTCGCTGCCTCAATTACGATGGTAAAAGTTTTTTAGGGGCAAGTCCATACTTCTTGAGCAAACAGCCCGAAGAGTGTATGGCATCATATGTTGTGGCTGGAGATCCACTTCCATAACGGTCAAAGTCTATCCATTCCTTTTAGTATTTCCTCCGCAAAACTGTTGATCTTTAATCCTATTCAACATTTTTGTCGGTTCAAACGCCTAAAATTTTTATAACCCCTTAAATACATACGTATTTTGGGAAAAAAATTTTTCAATATGTATAGGCTGAGGGTATATCTCTGTCGGCAAAGCCGACTGACACCTTTTTACTTGTTAATATACAGTCCACTTAAAGAGAAGAATGGAATAAAGCACGATAACACTTTCCATTGCTGCATGGGGCATGTCATGGATGTAATCTATGCTACAGGCTGATAAGGATTTGTATCGAGTTTGTTTGCCACACATAATATAACAACGTGTGTCTATCATCTCTCTATTAGATTGTATGGCAGATGCGTGCGTAGACATATGTGGACTCTCCCCTTCTCTTCTACACACTAGTCTAGGTTAGGTTAAGTCATAGTTTACTACTCAGTTGCTAAGAATATTTTTTAAATCAATAAAATAGTGCATATAACGAATTCAACAAAGAAATACGTGTGTTTCTTTCCTAAACTAGATTCCAGTTTAACAATTACAACTGAAATGTTTCGAATTACATCCAACGAAAATTGTGTTTTTAAGACTATCCCAGCAAAGTTTGAAGGCATTTTTTGCATTGGTTTAAACGATTTCGTAAAAGATCCGATTTTTTCATCAGCATTTGAACCCATTCCATCGATCCAATAGAGATTAATTTTGTGTTTTTATTTATACACATTGTTCTAACTATATCAGATTAATTATTTACAATAGGCTTGATGTTGTCGGAGACTCGAAATTACAACCTACGTTGTTAAAACTCTTGTCGTAATGATAATGTCAATGCAAAGGGTTAGTGAAAATGACATGCCAAAGCATTGGTGTAAATAACATGCTTTGGATCCAAAAATGAATATCATCTTTTGTGGTCCACGCACATATAAAATTCATCGATGAAGATGCTAAAAAGATGACAGATCACTTGCACCCATGATTGAATGGCATCTTTGGCATGGAACATTTTGCTGGGTATGAGAAGGAGACTTAACCCATTATTTTAACAAGGGTATGTCACGTCCTTGGTTATTTTTCTGGTCACTAAAATAAGCAGTTAAATAAGTAGGTATGACTTTTAGTAACTACTTATTTTACTGGCCAAAAATAACCAATAACCATGCTATTGTTAAAATAATCAGTTCTTTTTAAAAATTGCTATGTGAATATCAACAGTTTGAAACATTTTTTTATGTTGGCCGATCAGACGTATACTCAGTAATCCCACTGTTCACAAGAGCCAAGAGCGTATTTTCACGCCCAGTTCATTGTTGCCCTAAAAAACGAATCTTACAAAAATTTGAAAATTGGATCGGATTTTGATATAGCTATATACGGCCCAAAATACCCAAATTCAAAATCTAATTTGAAGATGATTTGTTGAGATCATTGTTCTGTGAGGCGGAAATACTTTTCTGTGGAAAACTTGGTGTTTTTCTTTATGGGAAAGCATTTGTTATTTTGTTTCTTATTTGGAATCCACCTTCATTCTCAGTTTGAAGATATAAATGTACGTGTTAAAAATTAAAAAACAAACTCTTCCCATTTGAAAACACTGTGTGCTATTTGTATGCAATAAGCCAAAAAATAATTTTATTACGAGTATATGAGAATAAAAAGAATCCACCCATTTAGACTATGTTATAAACAAAAATTTAAGAATCACCATCGGTCACCAACAACAACATCCTCAAATAAAAAAAAATCATTATCGTCATCACAATATGGAAATATTATATAAAATCTATCCAGAAGAAAATAAACATAAAAATCCATCGCAGATTCCTCTTGAATATTTTAGAACGTCAATGAGCTTAAAAACCGCACATAATATTTAAAATAAATGTAGAGAAGGAATAGGCTGTTTCCGTTAAAGCAGTATTATAAAATAAAATCCAATAAAAATGTGACACGCTTCGACATACTAAATGACGATGACAATTTTTATGGGTATAAAAATCGACATTTTATGACATTTTTGATCGTAATAAGTCGATATAAGTTGATTTATTTTTAAGAATTTTTTCAAAAATTTAAGGTTATTATGGTTCTATTTTGCAAGTTAATAAAAATATAAAAATGTAGTAACGTGTCTGAAGTATGTTTCTTTAATATAATTTGTTATTTTCTATGATATTTTCTCTGGAAAAAGCAATAACTTCACATGCTCTCTCAAGTCGAATCAATTGGGATACCTTTGAAGACTCCGACAGCTGTTTCGGTTGTTAGTTAGGTATTTTTTTGTGAAATACTTAATTTTCGATGAATTATGTTGGAGTCAATGAGAATAGATTTGTCCAGATATGCTTGAATCATGCAATACGAGTGAAATATGAATTAGAATTCTAATACAAATATTCAGAAGCAACGGTACTTCAAGATGATTCAATACTGTATATACTTCAAAAGCCTACCAGCAACATTTTCAGCAGTGAAAAGGCTCGTCTTGTTTAAAAATATAGTTGTTCGAATTTCGGAAGGTCCAAAGAAATTCTTAATGATGGCGTTTCTCAGATCACTTATCTATTCGAGCTATAAGCTTAGCACCTCGTAATAGTTATTCTAAACTATATAAGGTCAGTTTTTAGCCTAAGCGTACTCAGGACAGTTTGACATACGACTATATGCTGGGTTGTTTACAATGACTTGAATAAATCACTTTGCAAAAAAAAAAAATAGAATTTACTTGTGAACATTTTCGTCCGATCATTTTTTACAACTTCCGACGTGGATAATCACGGCAGGAGTGCATCGATCAAATTAAATCTTTATATGTCGATAAAGGACCATCCTATAGCACTATGAAATACTGGTTTAATGAATTCAATCGTGGCCGACACTCGCCAAAACAACGATGTTCGTGAGGGCGTTTTGCGAGGGAAAATTAAGCCGTGGGTGAACGGATAATGTAAGATCGCTATGTTATATACCGTGATATAAAGGCACCCTTTGGCATTTCTTTCACCAACTAAGATTTGATATTGCATGCACACCTGGCCGCAAAAATGGATTTTTCTCACTAGATCCAGCAAAATTTGTCAATCGCTTGCATTGCCTGTCACAGACGAATCTTGGATCTATGCAACAACAAACCAGGAATCGACCCTTTGGATCATCCAAAGCAAGCCAAATCGAACTACAATTTTTCATGGAACAAGACCTTCAAAGCAAATTGTCGCCTGTTTCTTCAGCAAAACTGATTGGCGACTATACGGCTTGAAAAATGTAAGACGGTTAATTCTGAGTGTTACACTATAATTTGTTTGCCTGAAGTCTCCTGAGAAATTCAAAAAACGAACAAGAGAAGACGAATAGTTCTGCATCATGCTAGCTCTCAGACATCGATTCAAACCAGCGCCTGTTTGACCGGACAAAACGTGAATTGATGAGTCATACGCCTTACAGCCCTAATTGGGGATCCAATGACTTTATTTGATTCCAGCACATCAAGAAAAAAAGGCGTGGTCAACGATTTTCGTCACCAGAAGATGCTGTAAAAGCGTTCAAATGCCATGTTTTGGAGGTATCTCAATCAAGCCACGGTAAACAACCCAACAAATGGTCGTATGTCAATTTGTTCTGTACGCTTAGGATAGAAACTGTCAAACTTTCCAAAAAAAGTCAAATGACGCCTGACGACACTGCGTGTTGCCTAGGCCAGAAGGTTTTCTAGTGCCCCTCGTAGACCCTATATGGTCTGAAACAGATTTTATCCAATTTACCATTTTTTTCGATGAAACACATCTTTGGCTTGAAAGTCCAGAAAAAAACAATGGAGAATTTTACCCGTGTTTTTGTTGATATGTCCAAATCTGTTAGTCAGTGAAAAATTAGGTCCACCTTTGGTGATACCCTCAGCATTTATGCTAACGAGGGTATATACACTTTCATACGGGCAAAATGTGCCTCATCGAAATAATGGTTTTAGACCCCAAGTATGTTTGGACGAAATGTGTTTCAGACAATTTGGAGTCGATTGAGCAATGTCCGTCCTTCTGTCAGTCTGTCTATTTTGGCTTTCGTAATATTTTGCCAAAACTTAGTTTAAGTTCGAAGTTGGGCTATATCGGTTCACTCATCCGGTACCTCCCCCACAAAAGTTCGAAAATGTTCGGAAAATTTACGCGCACGATAACTCTTGCAGGGAGTAACCGATTTGGTCCATACTTTGCCCATCCTAAAATGTGTACCAAACTTAGATAATGTTTCAATATAGACTTAATCGGCCCACTCCTTCGGGTACCTCCCACACAAAATTTCGGAAATGTTCAGTTAAGGGCCATCTCTCGAATCGCTCTGATTTTTGTTTTAGCAACTTGTATTCACTGCCCTCCATACGACGGTACAGTTTCATTAGGGGCAAGTCCATACTTCCTGAGAAAATAGCCTGAAAGTTGCAAAAAAAACCCCTATGACACCGTGTGAGGTGGTTAGAGCGCAAGATAACTCTAGAACGGATCTGCCGATTCGGTCTAAAATTTGGCCTTAGAAATATTTTGTCCAAACATAGTTTAAATTTGAAGATAAGCCATATCGGCCCACTCCTTCAGGTACCTCCCCCACAACAGTTCAAAAATGTTCGGAAAATTTGTTTATACGGTAACTCTTGAAGGGAGTGGCCGAATTCGTCCATACTTTACACATCCTAATATATCTACTTGATATAGATCAGGTTCAAATATGGGCTATATTTGTCCAATCCATGCGGTACCTCCCACACAAAATTTCGGATAAGTTCACTTTAAGACCTGCTATCGAATCACTTTGATTTTTGTTGAAGCAACCTGCATTCGCTGCCTCAATTACGATGGTAAACGTTTTTTCAGGGGTAAGTCCATACTTCTTGAACAAACATCCCGAAGGGTTAAAAACCCCCTATGGCACCATATGTAGTGGCTGGAGATCAACTTTCATAATGGTCAATGTAGATCCATTCCTTTTAGTATCTCCTCCGCAAACTTTTGATCTTTAATCCTAATCAACATTTTTGTCGGTTCAAACGCCCAAAATGTTTAAAAACCCCTAAATACATAGGTTTTTTGGGAAATTTTTTTAGTGTAAACAGGCTGAGGGTATATCTTTGTCGGCATAGCCGACTGATACTTTTTAACTTGTTTTAGTTTTAAAACTGTATTCCACTTGTGGCCCTGACTAAAAACGCATAGTGTACGCATCTCAATTTGAAAGATGGGTCCCCATATATGATATGGTCCCCATATAACATTACCGCTGGTATTAAAATTTTTAGGATTTCACTTTATTTGACCAAATCAAATATATATTGACTCTTAGGATTCCCAGTGGTCATGGAAGTTCTCCACCAACAATTGTGGGCACAGATCAGGGTTTTGGTATTGCTTCCATCCCATAACGGTACCGCGAATTAGGTATAATTTATCAATTTAGGAAATCCCAAGTTTTTCAAGCAAAAAATTCGCAGCAGAAAACATTTTGATATAAACCCACAGCTAGGTGCAGTATACCGGCCGGGAAGGTTATTTGGGGGTTTTCAACAGAGTGCAAGTCGACATTTGGCGTCCCCAAAGTATATTCTTCGGTGTACCATTTATCCATGTTTTGATCGACTCCCCTGTGTTGTGACAGGATTGTTAAACTTCGCTCAAATTTGCTTGGTTAAAAACGTATCACTTAATTCCCCCCATGTTTCTATTTTTTTTTTACCATTTTTTCCTTCATCTTTAAATAATTTGTATAATACATTTAAGTAATATGGCCAATTTTCATTTTCGAATAGTTGGCAAAAATTCAAACAAAGCTAATATAAATTTTGAAAATTCCAAAAAAACTTTGGTTTTCTTTTAGACATCTTGTTTATTTTTCTTTCTTTCCCCATCAAACATTTCCATAACCTTCACCTACACCTACCTCACCCTTACACGTTTCCTTCACTTCATCATCATAGATATTTGTCAAGTGTTTGCCTTGGTAGGGAAGGGGGAAGGTAGGGAAAAAAGTGAAGATCATAAATAAAATAAAAATTTCCTCACACACATTTTTATTTCAATGGGCCAGGGACACATGTCATCATCATCTTCATTATCATTTTCTTGTTTTTATTCTGCTGCTGCCACTGAATTTATATACAGTTTAGAAAACATTATATGCCAACATACATATATATTAATATGTATGTGAATGACGATGGTTGTTAGTTGTATAAAATATCGACAAAATGAAAGATCTTTAGATATGTTTGTATGTGCGTACATATTATAAATTGCCAAAAGAAAAAAAACTAGAAAAATCAACAAAATACCACCACAAAATCTAAACATTTTGCAAATATGTATAAATTTTGTAATTTTATTTTATTTATACGTTTTATTGGGCGGTTTGTTTTGCTACTATTCCCTCAGCAGCAAAAGCGCTATCTATGTTTACATCTTGTGAAAGAGAATCTTGCATTTGCTAAAAACCAAAAAAATTGTAATTCCCAGTTTTGTCTTTTGTTGCCGCGCCATCATTTGAGATGATTTGCAGGATACATAAATTAGTGATTCGATTTTGAAATGCGAAACAAACGCCAAATGACAGAGGGAATGATTTTCAGGGGAGAATGTGCTAGACCTGAATGTGTAAATATTTATAAATATATTCATTTAATGGTTTTTGACATTTATTCATATACTTGGCATGGATGATGCGATGCATTCAAAGTCAACAATATCGACGAACAAAATTTAACAAAATTTCATTAACAAATAGAAAAAAAAAAATGAAAATTAGATGGTTTGCAGAAAATTGCATTAGCATATGGGCGATAAATGTTTACAAGGCAGAGATGTCCAAACTTTTAAATTTTAATGACAAATAATTATTAAAATTGGCTAAATAAAGTAAATAAATATTTATATGCAAACATCCAGCGTTTATAATCAATATTAATAATTTCCATATTTATAAAAGTAATTTTAGGGGTACTTCGAGTACCAACTTCTAATTGTAATAGAAGTATTTTTTATATAAATTATTAATTTTTATTTATGTTCCAGTTTTTACTTCCAGTTTTTGGTTTGTGTGAGTTATTTTTCGAGTAGTATACGACCTTAAATGTTAAGTTTGTTTCAAATAGTCGACCTGTAATTTAAGCATAATGCTTGAAATGGATCGGGAGTAAATATTGCACTTAAAGCACAGTCTACAAATGGTTTTACGGGCAGAAATATACCCTCACCCTATGATAGTAAGAGACTTCGGCCTATCGACAGATACAACACAGACTACCCGATTAGAATACTCTTCCCCTAAAAATGCGTTTCATAAATTGTTGGTAGTTGAATTTTCTTGGAACATTAAGGCATGCTCTCTATGGACACTATTTCTGGAAGTATGAACCTCACGAATTTTAAAATATTTTTTGTAATGAAGGCCACAAGCATGACTTGCACGAAGAAGTGGACTTTTATGTAAATTTAGAATATCGCTATAATTCGTAATCTTATGGACCGAACATTTTCTATGAATTATCGATATGTTCGATTTACCGGGCCTAAAATATGAAGGAAACCGCTTTAAAGGCCCGTTTTAATCAGGACGAATATTTTCGAATTGTTATGGTGAAGCTACCAAGTGTTGTATGATATAGTCTATCTACGAACTAAAACTAGATGGGAATGAAATATTACTTTGTAAAATGTTTATACCAAACCATTACTCTGTTAAAAAGTTATCGCGCACATTAGTCAGACACCGACAGTAAGGATATGTTTTAATAGATTGCAGATTGTCTGAAATGAATTTTGTGTCGCCAGGAGTCATTTGAAATTTTGACAGTTTTTAGCCTAAGCGTACTCAGGACAGTTTGACATACGACCATGTGTTGGGTTGCTTACAGTGAAATGAAAAAATCACTTTGCAAATTTACTTGTGAAAATGTTTGTCCTATAATTTTTCACAAATTTCGACGTGGATTATCACAGTAAGAGTGCATTGATCAAATTAAATCTTTGTTTGTTGATAAAGGGTCATCCTATATCACCATGAAAAACTGGGTTATTGAATTTAATCGCGGCCGACACTCGCAAAAATGCGAAATTCGTGGCGGTCGCCCAAAAAAAAAAAATTAAGCCGTGCATGAACGGATAATGCAAGATCGACATGTTATATACCGTGAGATAAAAGTATCCTTGGACATTTCTTCCACCAACTAACAAAATCGCCATGTTATATACCGTGAGATAAAAGTATCCTTGGACATTTCTTCCACCAACTAACATTAGATATTGCATGAACACCTGGCCGAAAAAATGGATTTTTCTCGCTAGAACCAGCAAAATTGGTCAATCGCTCAAAACAGGCTCTTGTGGATTTGTGAAAAGAAATTGTCACAGAAGAATCTTGGATCTATGCTTAGGAGTCCGAAACAAATCAGGAATCGATCGTTTGGGTCATCGAAAGCAAGCCAAATTCAACGAAAGTTGTTCATGGAAGAAGACCTTCGAAGCAAATTCTAGCTTGTTTCTTCGGCAAAACTGACTGTGTGGCGACTATACGGCTTGAGAAATGTGGGACGGTTAATTCTGAGCATTACACTACTATTTGTTTGCCTGAAGTCTCCTGAGGAATTCGAAAAACGAACCAGAGAAGACGAGATGACAATGCGAGCTCTCAGACATCGATTCAAACCAGCGCACGGTGGTCGAAAGCACTGATCTAGCGGCGCAAAATTCATAACTTGTAAACAAATTGAGATACGTCACTGAAATTTTGCACAAACTCAGCTTGTACCTGTGAGAAATAATGGGCCAAATATAAACAATATCGGCTAATGTTTTGGTATAGCCCTCATATAACGGTACCTTCCGATTTTCGGTATTTTGAGGATTCAAGCCACAATTTCGTAGCAAATTAGCCGTAATTTGGTACTTAGGGTTCCTAGTGGTCACAAAATATTTCCACCAAAAATTATGAACATAGGTCCGCGTTTTGATATAGCCCTCATGTAACCGTACCTCCCAATTTAATTAAATTTAAGGTATTTTGAATATCGTGACCACATTTTTAATTCAACTTGGCTGTAATTTTGCATTCCGTGTTCTTACTGCGTATAAAATCTTCTTGCAAAACATTTTCAATACGGATTTATGTTTCGATGTAGCCCCTTTTATGGTACCCGCGATTCCTTGAATTTTTACTTGTTATCCCATATTTAATAACGTATTTAGCTATAATATGGTATTATAGTGTCTCCGGGGGTAGAACTCCTCCTGGCAAATATTTCTCAAGATAGGTCCATATTTAGATTTAGCTCCCATACAAATGCACAGCTAAATTTGTATGAATTTCATGCAAAATCCCTTATTTTAAAAGTGCAGTCATCAAAAGATTTGCAAATAATTGCAGCCCGAATGTGGTTATTCAGTATCCAGAGAGTCCAATTTCATTCCCCAAAAAATAATCGGACCTAAGTTCGGCCAAGTTTACAAGATGCACTCTATGGAACAAGCGCGTACAACCCATAAAAATACTAAAAAAATTTAATTTGTTGAACATTTATTGCTATATAACTAAGTACCTCCAGACCCAAACTAATTTTTATAATTTAAATCACACCCTCTGCTATTAATTAAAAATATGTCTTGTCCATTTTCATTACGAATTTATTTAACATTTAAACAAATATGAAGTTAATTTTTTGCAACAATTTTTTAAAATTTGATGCAACAAAAACTCTTGTATTTGATAGTGAATAACTGAGTGAATATTTACAACAACAAAAATGAAAAAAAAAATCTTTGTCTGCAAAGTATCTGTAATCGATACAATGGAAAATATTTCGCAATTTTATAGTTCGATTTTTTTACTTTTGCGCCGCTAGATCAGTGGTTTCGACTAGGGTGCAGCGCCTGTTTGAGCACATCAAGAAAAAAGGCGTGGTCAACGATCTTCGTCGCCAGAAAATGCTGTAAAAGCGTTCAAAAACCATGTTTTGGAGGTGTCTCAATCAAGCCGCTGAAAACAACTCAACACATGGTCGTATGTCAAAATGTCCTGAGTACGCTTAGGCTAGAAACTGTCAAACCGATGCGTCGACCATTCAATGCTGATTCTGACATCACAAATTCCACCCTACCAAACTATGTCTCACATTGCACATTGCCCAAATCAAATATGCAAAAATATTTGTTTTTTTCTTTTTTCAAAAAATAACTTTTTAGATTGCACGCAACCTGAACTATTAAAATGTGCTTAGAAACAGTTACATTTGGTTACAGTCAGCGTTGTCGACAGTTTTTGATCGGAAATCGTCAAAAAATCGTCAATAAAATTTGGAAAATCGCCATAAATCATGGATGTAACATGTATGATTAAATTGTTAACGCATATTTAAATTTTTCATCATAAGTCGAAAATTACAAAAAAAAACACATTTTTCTAAATTGCTTGCGTTTTAGGCCAATTGAGTGGAAATGCAAGGACCGAATAATGCTTTTTAAGCGTGGAATCATAGATAACAGACAATACTATAACAAAATGCAAAAAAATAAACACACACAAATTTGCGAAAATACCCGAGTTTTACGTAAATTTTTGTAAGAATTTTTTGTGGCGTTTAAACGACCAGTGACTTTAAGTGGGTTAATAGACCTAATGTTATACACGCCTTCGTCAAATTCGCAGACCAAAAATCCCAACTATCGCAAGATCAAAATTGGAGTGCCGTAAGACATAGTCCTTTTACCCATTTCGTTCAATCTTTATGTTGCGAAACACCCTAATCCACAAGCAAATGTTTCAATGCTGTCGTTATCTTATGACTGTTCAATCAATCACTTCTCGTCACACGCCACATATTAGAAACCAGAAAGTGAGAGCTTGGAATAAGTCCATAAAGCAATAGCTGTGATAAGGAAATATGTGTAGCGATGTTAAAACCAACGGTTGATCCGTCCTTAGCTATGGAGCTCTAGACTACACTTTCTGGACAGTCAGTTAGCATAACGTGTTGCTGACTAGACTGTTCCTACTGCCGTCCTATCTACCCTGTCATCTCAGCCATTACAATGGGGTGGAAGAATCACCTCCCTGACACATCCGTAAGAAATACAGATGCTAACGTCATCAACGTCTCATTGGAGACCACCTGTTCATGTATGGTTCTCATGGAGTTCACTATCGATAACCGTTGGACGTCACGGTTATCGATAGTGAACTCCATGAAAACCATACATGAACAGGTGGTCTCCAAAACCATATCAGCCATACAACCGATTTTCGAAAACAACGCCATATTCGCAAAAAACGGTTAACCGAAAAACCGGTTATTTGTGTCGGTTAACCGGTTTTAAAAATATTAATTTTTTAATATTTCATTACAATTGTATTTTTTAAAGTAAACTAAACTTAACTAACACAAAGAAAGGCAAAGTTATAAATGTCAGATACCTTTAAATTTGAAAAAAAATGTGTAAAATGTAGAGTTGTGCTAATGCGTATACGTAATATCACACGTTAATTTGTTTGACGTTACTCATACGTTCTGGAACTTGTACAGTGAACTAGGAAATAGAGCAACGGTAACTACAAATGTTTGGTCCAACATAATGTGTGTCTTTTTTTTAATGAATTTCTCATTGGAATCGAGCTTGATGATCAATGAATAATGCAAGTGAAAAAGGAAGCCGACGACGATTCGAACCCACACACCCACCACTATGTGACATGACATGTTTCGACTTTGGTAAAGTCTCCTTAGACATATCGGATGTGGAACGGCTTCGATGTCCTCGAACTTTTCTTCTTTCAAATGCATTTTGTTTTGTTTTTTACAACAACAATTGGGATTTTCCCATTTTAGTTGTGCTTTCATGACAAACGCTTAGCGCTGCCTTTGAAAGTAATGAGTTTGGCTCTGAACGCTAACACGCCATGACAACACTTTTTTTCTTGTGTTTGTCTTGTTACTTGCAAGTTCTTGCTAGAAGAAATTTCTCCAGCAAAAACTTGCAAGTTTTCAATGAATAACAGAGAGTTAACAGAGAACAAGTGAGTTAGCAGACAACTTTTTGTAACAATTTGTACAAATTGTTACAAACTTTTGAGTAACCAGACAGACCTATAGTCATTATTCAACAGACCGCCGAATTTGAAGTCTGTGCATAATTCACACGATCGTTAGTCGAATGTCAGGTTATAAAGGGCAACGATAACAAAATGTATTTTTGATTCAGGCGTTTCACGATAACTTGAGGTTGGCAAAGCAAGGCGAAGAATACGGACTTAATAAAATGCAAACCTAATTCTTATGGTACATAATTTTGTATTTGTAAGGGCTTCTACAGTTCTTAGAGCATAATTTCTGTCTTAATTTTGCTGTCCCCACTACGAGGATATTATGTGACAGTTATATAAAAACGATGTCGTTATACTTAATTTACCCCTTGCCGCACATTTTGAATCCAATATAATCAATTATCAGCAATTTTGTACCTATTTAACAAAACCGGTTTAAACTGGTTTTGAAAATTTTGGAAAACAGAAAACTGGTTTTTGAAAAAATTTAAATTTTCGGTTAACCGAAAGCCGTTTTGTTTGGAACAGCCGGTTTTTGGACACCCTAACTTTGAACTTGGTTTCTCTGAAAAGACAAGATTCTCCAGTGGTGGTTCAACACCTCCGTCACATTTCTGACTGTTTCAGCTATGTCTGTAAAATGTCTCTATAAGTTCGTACTGGGCTCTAGCAGACATCTTCGGGATTCTTAATTACAGTTCAAAGTATTAAAACAGAATAATTGCGTACACAAGGTGGAAATTTATATAAACGAACGGCTGAACGCCACAAAGAACATCCATATATGTTAGATGAGCATTTTCCAATCTAAATCTAACAGGCCATTATTGACTTTTCTGACACTCTTATTAACATCAAATATATGGTAATTATTGATTGCTTTTAGCAATATCCTATTTTACAAAGGTAAAATATTACATCCCTCATTTCGTCAAAGCTATATTTTATAACCTTATGGAGTTTTCAGTCGGTCATTTACTTGAATATATTCTAACTATCGGTTTAAACTTTGTATTTGGCCCCCATTCCCATTCCATACTTTGACATCCCTGTATTGCAATAAAAAAGAAGACAATAAAAACCCCCCAAGATTTTCATTAACATCCACTTGCCCAAGAAAAATACCTACAAACATATGTATGTATATTAAAGAAAACAGAAATATTTTCATGTCCACGATTATCACTTGTCTAAAGTACTTTGTGACGGTGGGACGCAAGTTTTGTTGTTTGTTTCTTGTTGTTTCTTCAAAGATTAAAAAAGAAAAGTTTTGCCGCTGCTGCTGTTGTCTTTGTTCTGTTTTTTTTTCTTTCTTTTGGTGTTTTTAACATTTGCTAATAGTTCATCTGGGCTATAACATAAACACAATGCCACAGCAATCTAACCAACCAACATACATACGAACAAATACATACATAAATATTTACCACAATATTTCATATATCTATTCTAATGCTGGCTGGCTGGCCACTCTACTCCTCCTACATGTTCTGGCATAGACATTTATTTGCCTGTCGTTTGCTTGTTCTTTTTCTTCTAAATATTTATAAACTTCTAAATATACAAAATATACTTTGGTTGATTTATGCACAGAACACAGAAGAAAATCGGACCAGCAGCAGCAGTAGCACCACCACCCATACATCTACACAATTTAAGAATTCATTTCATTTACTTACTTTTGACAATCAAATCGGCGGTGCTTGTTGCTTGGCCAGCAATATTACTGGCGGTGACGGCATAGCGGCCAGCATCCGAATGATTAACATCCTTAAAGTCAATGGTGACATGATTGCTGTTCTTTTCGACAGTTATGCGACCATTTTGGGGCAAATCATAGCCATTCTTTTCGACCTTGATGTCGGGTGAGGGGAAACCATCAATGGTGGCTTCCATAGTGACATCAGCGCCTTGATCAACAATTTTACCGGCCAATGGGGTGGTAAAACGTGGTGCATAGGGTTTGCGGGTGCTAGAGGGGCTGGAGGGAACTGCGGGTTCATGAACTGGAGCTGGGGCAGAAGTGGATGTTGTCTCCAATAGCAAAACCTCCTTTTTGGGAGCAGCATCCACAGTTTCAACTGGTTCGGGTTCGGCAGTTGATGACCTTACCTCGGATTGAGTTGTGGTACTGGTGACAGTCTTCTTTTCAATTGTCACTGAAGCTGAGCCGGAATTATCTTGAGTAAGACTTTGGGCCACGCTGTCGTCATCGGTCATATCGTCCAATTCAGAGGTGGACAGACCCAAGAAAGCAACGCTCTTCGAAACACCAACAGGGTTTCTGGCGGTTACCTCTACTTTACCAGCAGTAGAGGTGCTCATTTTCTTGATGGTAAGTGAGAAGTTTTCGCCACTGGACGTGAGCACAAAGTTTTCTTCGTCACCCTTAAGAGGAGTACCATTCAAGGCCCATTCCACATTCACTTGGGGTTTAGCCTTAATAACAACATTCATCTTGACAGTTTCACCAAGTTCGGCTGTTTGATCTTGAAGTTGTTTTACAAATTCAAGGTACTGTTCCTCCTGTTCTTCTTCTTCTTCAACTTCCTCTTCTTCAACTTCTTCAACCACTTCTTCCTCTTCTTCTTGTTGGGCATCTTCTTCTTCATCTTCGCCCACATCCTCCACCACGACTTCTTGAACGGCAGCCGTTTCTTTTTCAACGGTTACTGTCTTGGTCACAGTTTCCTCCACCTCTTCTTCTTTCTTAGTTTCTGACTCAGCTACAGAGGCAGTTTCGGATTCTGCGGCTGGTGCAATCTTAACCTCGCAGCTGCTTGTAGCCTCACCCGCCGAATTAATGGCCACCACTTTATAGGCACCAGCATCATCCTGGTAGGCTTCCTCGATTACAAGCGAACACTTGTCACCCTGGAAAAGCAACTTCAAATCGGCCGATTCTTTGATGGGCCTCTCGTTGTGATACCAAATCACTTCGGGCTCTGGCTGGCCCACAATTATACAATCGAGACGAACTGGTTTACCCTCGACAATCGAGACATCTTTAAGTGACAACTGTACCGTTGGCTTAACGGGTTCCATATCCGAAGCCATTTCCGAATCGGACGTCTCGTTTGGCAGACGTCCTTTGACAATCACGTTACACGAACTATAAGCTTCACCTGCTAAATTTTTAGCTGTCAGTACATAGACTCCAGCGTCGTTTGGATAGGCTTGGGGTATTATAAGCGTTACGCGGCCGTATTCATACTGAAAATAGTTTGCCAAAAAAATATTAGAAACCAATGAGTAATGGTGAATTTTGAGTATGAAATCATTTTAACAACAACATTTTCATTTCAGACTGTGTTAGTGAGTGACTGATTGAGTGAAGGAGCATGAGTGAATGAATGAAAAATGGATGAATGAGTGTGTAAATGAAAGAATGTGTGTGTGTGCGTTTTATGTCCCCGTACATGTCTGTCCCCTGAACAAATCTATCGTATGTGTTTCTTTTAGATGTTGAGCGAACTTTTCGATCTTGGTAAAAGTTTATAATGTGTGATCTTCGGTGTGGTGAATACATTTAAAATCCACCATTGAGAAAATTGCTTCTCTTCAGCAACCATCATGGATGGAATAGAAGGTGTTTGTTATGAGGCATTTTTCCAATATTGTTTGAAATATACATGCTACGTGTGTATGTGTATATTTTCACTCGTTTCTCTTTTGCTCTGTTTCTACACCTCCTTTCTTTCCATTGCTTACATTTTATTGTGTTTTGGCAATTTTTCGTTGTTTTTTCATTTCGAAAGAAACAAGTTGTTGGATTTGCATCTTAAACGGTGGCATACAAATGTATCCGGCCCCATGGAAATGAGTGAAAATAATTTGAATTCATTTGTGTATTTTGTATAAGCGAAAAATCTGACCAACATTTGTCGAATAATCAATCCAGACAACAAAAATTGCAAAGTATATTGCAAAAAACAAATTTATGGAACATATCATCGCTTTCATAAAATATCATTTTGATATTAATTAGTGTTCAAAGTGTTTTAGGACAAGTGTATACAGTATGGGGTCATTGCATTATTACACATTTGAATAAGTGTTTTTACCCCCAGTCTTTCGGCTATACATTTTGTCAGAATGTCTGAAATATGGCTCACTGAAATAATGGTTTTAGAACACAAATATGTTAAGACCGTTACGGACCGTTCCCGTCAAAGGAAGGAACCGAATTGGCTCCAAACTTTGTACATTTTAACATTTCTTAAGAGATCATAGATCCCAGAAATGATAAACCTTTAAAAAATTCCTAAAAGTAAATTTTGTAGAGAATTTTTACAGCTATAACATTTTCTTTAGTCCCATGTCAGTAGGACTTGCCATTTTCAAGCAAAATCCTGAAAACCTAATAAACCCTAAAATTGTGACTTTTGACCTCGATTTATTTAAAGCATAAGTACTTTTCATAAAAAGTTTGTAGGATAGAATATAACCAGACGTATTAAAATGTGATTTGAACAAGTGGTATATTCGTTATAGCTCCTTATAGAGCCGGTTTTGTTTTGACACCCATTCTAAGTGTATATTTTTTATTATTAAAAAGGAAAGTTGGGTTTCGAAAAAGTGAAAAACAATGAAATAATTTATGCAATTTTTTGTTTTTTTTTTACTTGTTTAAATTTTGTATTTCTTAACATTGCAAAGGGTTCAATTTAGAACTGGCCAAAACTCTAAAAATTAATGGATTTGACCTAACCTTGGGAAGGTACTACCGTTTTTGGGTAGCTGGTTTTATTTTTCATTTTGTTTAACCCTCACGCTGCTATTAAAGGTTTTTTTTTGGTTTGTCCCTTCTTCTATAAAATGTTATCGTATTAGATCAGGTTATTCTACAAATTTGTCCGCCATAAGAGTTTACTATAGGTCCTCCAATATCTTGAAACTCTGCATCTTATTCCAGGAATATGTGGTCATTATTGCAAGGCAAAATATGACCAAATCCAATATTTAGTGGACAAATGCTAGTTTTTTTTTTTTTAATTCTCAAAAATTTGGCAAATGGAAAATGAAAGTTTCGTTGGTTGTACCGTTATATTTGAAGTAATGGTACCCATAATTAAAAAAGTACTCAAAATGGCAATTTTTGTTTTCTTTATTTTATGTGAATTTTTTATATGTTCTTTTTGCTATCCGATAGAATAAAGCTTGACGTATTAAATGTGATTGGAAGTAATTATATATTCGTTATATTTCTATAAGGCCGCTTTTGTTTTGAAACCGTTGTTATACCCTCAGCATTTATGCTATCGAGTTACATACACTTTCCTACCGCAATGGACGAAATCCGTTTCAGACAATTTGGAATCGACTTTACAATGTTCCTCTGTCTGGCTGGCTGGCTGGAGCGCACGACAATTCTCGAACGGATTAGCTGATTTGGTCCAAAATTCGGCCTTCGTAATATTTTGTCCAAAATTAGCTTAAGTACTAAGATGAGCCATATTGGTCCATTCCTTTAGGTACCTCCTCTACAAAAGTTCGAAAATATTCAGAAAATTGCAAAATTGGACCAATGAAAAACCGACCATTATTTTTAGTATTACATTACTGTTGACCAAAGGTAGAACAAAGACTTCAAGACCCCGTATACTTTGTAATTTGCATTAATTTAAAAACTGGGAATTTCTATATCATGATTCTTTACAAACAAACAAAAAACTAGAGGAACCCACTCATATGTTAGACAATAGTTCTACCATTGGTGTAATTTGCATCAAAGGAGAGGTCAAGAGTTGGTTTACAGGGTTGGTTCGTAATTTGCCAAAACATATCTCTCAAAAAATATAATACGGACCAAAAATGTAATTTGGGAAATTTTCCCATAAAAGTTATGACCAATTTCACCTGCTATCCGATCATCTTCCAACATTATTGCCATCTTCCTTGACCATGATCTTACCTCGTGAAAAGTTTTGTAAGTATTGAACTATAACTGCAAACTCTAGCGCACTATGTCGCGAGTTCATATTAACTGTGGCCAAAAATAGAAGGAGTTATCGTAGGTGCATCGATTTTGGTACATGTACCTATTATTGACTTCCAATCTACAGTACAAAAAACTGGGATGGTCAGTCCACGTTTTGATAGCCCCCATATAACCGTACCTCCTGATTTTCAGTATTTTGAAAGTTTTAGTACAATGACCAACCGAAATTACTGAAATTTGGTGGCTAGTCTATATAGCCCCCATAGAACGGTACTTCCCGATTTTTGGTATTTTGAAGTTTTTAGCCTCATTATTACACCGAAATTGCTGAAATTTGGTATTTGGTCTTCGTTAGCCCGTGTGGGGCTTGCTAGATCCTCCATCGGGACCCTCCCATTGGCGAATTGGGGACGTTCGGTGTGTCTCAACAACATACAGGACACCGGGGAAATAAAATACCCGGGGGTGACCAAAATCTAGCCTAAGGGACGGCAGCTGGTCCCTTAGTATCACTGGCGGGCAGATGTCGAGTTGACTAATATGGTCGCCTTTGGAGAGTGGGTGGCGTAGCAGAAACTGCGAAAGCGGCACACACACAGCGAAATGTGAATATCGGTTTGGAGCAAGCCAAGCACATTCCATTTTCATCGGTAGCGTCTGACCCATATTGGGCGGCTACAAAGAGCGTCTGTATTCCAGAGGAACCCTTCAGAAGGCAACGGGAAACCACTGAAGTATAATCCCTTGAAAACCATACAATTACAATGAATACAGGAAATAACAAACGGCCCTCAGTCTCCGGCAATTCGAGGGTGCTAAGAATCCCCGGAGGTAAAACCAAACTAAACATAGGAACGTGGAATGTCAGAAGTCTTTACGAACTTGGGAAATTGGACAATACCATAAACGAGATGAAAAGGCTACAGATAGATGTGTTGGGCATTAGTGAAACTTGGTGGACCGAATATGGAGAATTTGTATCTCATGATATAAAAGTTTATCACTCCGGAAACCCGGAAGGAATTCGTAGAAGAGGTGTCGCAATTCTGATCAAGAACAAAATAGCTGCCAGCGTCGCTGGATGGGTTCCAATATCAGATAGGGTCATGATGGTGAAAATATCTGGAAAACCAATTAATATAAACATAATACAAGTTTATGCACCCACCTCTGATAGCAATAACGACGAAATAGAACAGTTCTACAACGACTTGGAAAAATTGTTGAAAATGACAAAACCGCACGACATCACAATAATCCAAGGGGATTTTAATGCCAAAGTCGGGCAAGAAGTAACAGCTGAAGTTACAGGGAAAACGGAATGAAAGAGGAGAGAAATTGATTCAGTTTTGCCAAGAATATAAATACAAAATTACCAACACATTATTTTGTCTTCACCCTAGGCGACTTTATACGTGGAAATCACCTCAGGATAATAATGGCAACATAGTAAGAAACCAAATAGACTACATTTTGATAAATAAGAGGTACTGTACGTGTGTGTCGAAATGTTCTACCTATCCTGGTGCTGATGTCCCCTCAGACCATAACCTTTTAATGTGCAATTTAAGAATTAAACTTGCTACCACTCGGAAGAAAAAGCCGGAACCAAGAATCAATATTGAAAAACTGAATGGCCCATTAACGAAACAAACGATAAAGGAACAATTAAATGCCGATCTCACTGAAGTAAATGCAACAATATGTAATGTCGAAAACCTATGGAACCAAGTGAAAAAATCCATAAAAGATGTTACAAAAAATATAATCGGAACCAACATGCGCAAAAAAGAAGATCCATGGATAACGGATGAAATTCGAGCACTTCGGAAAGAAAGAAGTAAACACAAAAATGTAAACTATGAAAGATATTGGGAGATAAACCAAGAAATTAAAATCGCAACACGTGCTGCAAAAAATGAGCAAATAAATAAGCAATGTCAGGAAATTGAACGACTTAAAATACTTCATGACGACTTCAATCTCCACAAAAAATTAAAAGAGACATCTGGTATTTATCCAAAGAGATCGTCAACATTTATCTACAATGATAATAAAGTAGCAATTTATGAAACTGCAGAAAAGAAAAAACTATGGGAGGAATATATTAAGCAATTATTTATCGATCACCAACGAACATCCTTATCCAACTCTGGGGATGAAATTAATTTTACAGGGACACCCATTACTGAGAATGAATTACAACTAGCTATTATGTCAATGAAGGATAAAAAGGCAATGGGTCCAGACGAAATACCTGCCGAGGTACTTAAGTTAATAGACGGAAATAACACCAAGCTTCTTTTAAAATTATTCAACAATATATATAAAACAGGACAATATCCCCAAGATTGGCTCAAATCAACATTTATTACAATACCCAAGAAAAATAATGCGAAGACCTGCAGCGACTATAGACTAATAAGTCTAATGAGCCACACTCTTAAAATATTTTTAAAAATAATACATAGACGAATCTATTCGATCTGCGAAGCACACATGGGACAAACACAATTTGGATTCAAGGAAGGCATGGGGACACGAGAGGCGTTACTAGCTGTACAAGTATTAATACAAAATTGTCGAGAGGTACAAAAAGATGTATTTTTATGTTTCGTAGACTACGAAAAAGCGTCCGATACGGTAAATCATGATAAATTGATAGAGATCCTACTTTCAATCGGATTGGAAGACAGTGACATAAACTGCATTAAAAATCTATACTGGAAACAGATAGCAAACATTCAAGTAGATAATGAATTAAATGACGATGTTCCAATTTCAAGAGGCGTAAGACAAGGCTGCATATTGTCCCCTCTTTTATTTAACATATATTCTGAGAAAATATTCGAAGAATCTGTACGTGGAAAGAATATTGGTATCCAACTAAACAACACCTTAATAAATAACATACGCTATGCTGATGACACCGTATTAGTAGCAAGCAGCATAGCTGGACTACAAAAATTAATAGACGCAGTAACACAAAATAGCGAAATATACGGATTAAAAATCAACGTTAAGAAGACAAAATATATGGTAGTAAGCAGGAATCATGCCGACAATAATACGCCACTGAAGATAAATAACGATGAAATAGAGCGAGTGACAACCTACAAATACCTCGGTATTCAAATCAACGATAAATGGGACATATCAAGAGAAATTAAATGCCGAATAGAAATGGCAAGAAGCAATTTTTTCAAACATAACAAAGTTTTACTTAGCCACGACATAAGTCTTACTACAAAAATACGATTTGTAAAATGTTACATATGGTCCGTTTTATTGTACTCTGCGGAAACATGGACTTTGAAAGCTGTAGATAAAAAAAGACTGAACTCGTTTGAAATATGGATATATCGTCGAATTTTAAAGATCCCATGGACCGAGCGCATTACAAACGACGAAGTGTTAGAACGCATGCAAGTCGAACGCCAATTAATAAAAAATATAAAAACACAAAAAACCGCATATCTTGGTCACATTATGAGGCATGAAAAATATAAGCTTCTGCAAACAATTACCCAACAAAAATCGATGGGAGAAGACCGAGAGTGCGACGGGAAACATCATGGCTCAAAAACATTCAAGACTGGACTGGACACCATAATGAAAGAACTCTTCTGAATGCCGCCAAAAACAGAAACCTATATATAAATTAATAAACTGATTTGTTAAATATACCACATTATCATTATGTAATTGTATGATCGCTAAAACCCGAATACGGAATGGCAAATAAAGAAGAAGAAGAAGTGGTATAAAACATTCCTCAGAAATTTTACCAGTACAGGTCCACGCCTTAATATAGCCATTGAAATGGCTGAAATTTGGTATTTGGTATTTATTTGGGGTATAAAACTGTCCATATGAAATTTTAAGGTATAGGACCACACCTTTATATAGGCCTCATAGAACGGTACCTCCTGATTTTCGATATTTTGAAGGTTATGGACACAATAATCCATTGAAGTGGCTGAAATTTTGTATAAAGTCTTCGTTGGGGGTATAAAACTTTCACTTTGAAATTTGTCGGTATAGGTCCACGCCTTTATATAGCCCCCACAGTCCTCGTCTTCATATACCCTCCATAGTACCCTACCACCCCATTTTCGGTATTTTGAAGGTTGTGGCCTCAGCATCCACCCGAAATTACTGATATTCAGTGTTCAGCCTTCATATTTTTCGTGGGCTTATTGAATAAATCGAACTCTTGTCTTAAAAAATGAGAATTTTTCTTTAAAAACGTTTTTTGACCGATTAGTGGTCAAAAACGGCCAATTTTTTGTAAACAATCTAATGTTGATTTTGGCTGTTCACTGTTTGGCTGTTAATAAGCCCACAAAAATATATGATAATCGGTCCATTCGTTTTCGTACTATAGCCAACACCGTAAAGCGCTTTGTATACAAAGGGGGTAACTCCCTAATGAGGTGGTCACTGAAAAAGAGAAATAACATGTTCGTTTGCAAACCTCTGCAGCTGGCACCTTTATACATTTTAAGTACTCACGTTTCACAACTCAAACAGTAAATAATATCGATATACACTTTTATACAATTTTCCCACTCCACTAATTTTAAAATTTGGTTCACAAAATCGATGTACTAAGTACCACAGACTTGGGTAACTGTAAACACCATATGATCAATATTTTTTCCAAAGCAACTATAAACATTTATTTTAGAACGATAAATTACTTTAAATATTAAAATATTGGAGCATAATACATGTTATTAATTTTAGTAAAAAAGGACAAAAATACGTATTTCCAACAATTATCGGATTTGAGCCTTCACATGGACAAAACTATTTGTAAATCAATACCATAATTCAAATTCCTTCAAATTGAAATGCTTAATATAAATTCTCATCAATAAATTTGTATTCCGAAGTACTTGATTTTGACAATTTTTGGCTACGGTCGTGACACTGTATGGAGTGGTTACGGTTACACCAAACACAATTAAAACTGTGGGATCCTTGTATATACTAGGCTGTATCGCTGTTATCTGGCCACGTACATCAACATATTTGGCATCTAAGGAAAGGGCGAGTGACCGTCTTCCACGTGGGCGAAATATGTCTTTCGGGAATAAAGATACAGCCATTATACTAAAATTTTTACCAATTTTCACATAAAAGTTTTGTTCCATTTAACCCCCTAAAAAATTCGTGAAGATTGGTCCATAATTAGGGCCTGTAACGTGCGTACATTTTTTAATGGACGGACAGACGGACGGTCCGACGGACACCCATCTCAAAATCGCTTTATCTCGTCGAGATATGAATTTTGGTACACCACATGGGGGGTCTACGACGATTATTTCGCGGTGTTACATGCATTTTCGGAAAAACTAACTTATAATACCCTTTCCACATTGTGGTGTAGGGTATAAAAATATTTTATCCCAGCCAGCATTTTTTGAAAATTTTAATCAAATTCGAGTCTTTTTTGTTCCGACTGCACGATTAAAAAGCTGGAATATGAGCTCATTTTCTGATCATAAATGACTCCTTTGTCGGTAGGAAAACATAACCTCAGGTGACTCGTCTAAGCAACTCACAAATGAGTCTTCCTCTGCATTAGTTTCTAATCATTTCTGCCCATTTTCTGATAGTATATAAAGTATTTTTCGAGTCGTATTTCAATCATTTATTGGTGATTTGTTGATTACTTTGGGACTCTTTTTCGAGTCTTTTTTGGGTCATGTTTATAATAGTTTATGAGTCTTTAGGGAGTCATTTATTAGACGAAATAAATTAAAAGAAATTTCTCTTTATTCTTTTTTGTTTCTTTCCTTTGTTTTGTTGTCTTTTCTGCTTTGTTATGTATTTTAATTACACTGTGCAACATTTTTAAGGTGATCTTGTGCAAACAATTCGAACTGAGGATTTTTTGAAAGAACAGACCCAAACGACAAGAAACCCTAGTTCGGTTTTGTTGTGTCAGATCCAGCTCGGATTTTATGGCCCCATCTAAATATGGTTAAATATTGACTTTTTAAAGCTATTCTGGGCTATATCTCCGAAACCTATGTGAATTTGCATCTGGCCTCTGAAGCAAATTTGTAGATAAGGGCATGAATAAAATATTTGGAGAAATAATGAACTCGAAAAACTACATTTATTGCCTCAAATTGCAAAATATATATAAAAATTCCAAAATTTGTATACATTTCGCACCGTATCTCCAAAACCGTTCATTTTTTCTGAATATTTTCTTTTGGAAAAATTTTCCCTGGAATGTAATACACAACTCTTCAGAACATGTCATTGTTGTAAAATGCCTCTATGCCGTTGTTTTCAGTACATTTTTCAACGACGATTTAATAAAAATGTCAATAATGTAGTGAAATCTGAAATGCGAGAATAAACTGTTGGTGTGAACTGTGTTTGAAATACGTGTTGTAAAAGATATGATGCAAAATACCGCTGAAACACCATGAAGTAAGCATTTTAGAGTTTCAGAATGTTCTAAATAATTGTTGAGAACTTTATTTGGAAGATTTTTGCAAAATGTTACTTGTTCAACTCCCAATAATTTAGCCGATACTGACCAAAATTTCAGCAATTATGTAAAATTTTCGATATTTTATAGATTTTGATGCCCTAGATGGAGTTTTTCTTATGTGTTTTTTTCAAAAGATAAGTTCTACTAGTTTAGCGCTACAATATTGCTAAAGACAGAAAGGCCAAATTCCTTTTCGTTTCTGAGATAAAGGCTTGATAAATGGAAAAAAGTGTAGATTTAGCCCGGTTTAGATGAGGCCATAAAATCTGAACTGGATCTGACAGGACAAAACCCTACTAGGGTTTTTGTAGTTTAAATATGTACTTTCAAAAAATTAATGCTAGAAGTTGTTTGCATTTTCAGTGTTGCATAGTGTTATTCTTTATGTTGCGCGGTGAGTATACTGCTTCTTCATTTACTTGGCAAAACCTGTGCTGTGATTGTCTATACACTTAATATTATACGTTACATTTATATCAAAATTTTGTAGAAAGTGTATATGAGAATTATTTACAAACAAACAAAAATAAAACAAAACAATCCGTTTTTAATCACCAAACTGTTCAAAATATGATCAGAAGATACATAATTATAATAACTTTTCAAACACCTGCATGACCCTTTTTTGATTAAGCATTTTTCAATCTTCCAGATGATCAAAATGTGACAATAAATAACAAAAAATTGTCACATTTTAAACACCTCAATGATTTATTTGTGATTGCTACACATTTGTTGTTGTATTTTAAATTGAACACTTTTTAATCATTACAGGGAGTCACTTTCGAGTCCCTTTCTGATCACACAAGCGACTTAATCAATTATTGATCACCAAAAGGACTCTAAAAAGACTCCTCAATGTGATTTTTGAAAAAACAGTCTTCTAAATGCTATCTGGGATTTAACATAAACGAAGTCATATACATATAAGTAAAATAAATGCTAATGTTATCAAAATTTTTAATTTGAAAAAAAATATACCGTAAGTTGATTGTAAGTCTGAGAACAGACTTCCATGCACCTTTCCCCAATGACATCATCGGAATCATTTATATCTATTGTCAATAAGGTGTAAGCCTTCCACTTGTTGGAAAAGTGTGGCGTAATTTGCAGGAAAATTTAACACCATTGTGCTTTGATAAACATTCCTGCCTTTTGCACTTTATGCCTGGTTCAATCTCCAGGTGAGGAAACATGACATTTTCAACGGTGATAAAAATAGCGCTCAGCGTAATTTGGGCGACATTTCCTGAGTAATTCAGCAACTTATCTACAAAGATGGTGCAAAGACTCGTTATTCGGACTTTTCTATAAAAATAGGTCCCATATAATTGAGTTAATATGAAGTGGGGTGTATTCATTGATATGAGAGAAGTATTTCTTGTCCCCTCGGTGATGTTTTTAGAAAAATTTAGAATGATTTAAAATGACAAGATTTGTTAACCAGCATATACGTTTTTTTTTTTATTTTTTATTATACTTTTAGGAAATCCTTCGCAAAATAGAAACCACTTTTCTAGGATTGAATAGAAAATCGGCAAATGCAAATTTTTAAGAGATTTTGGACATTCGGACTCTAAAGCTCTAAACAAAATTATTTCGCTTTTGACTTTTTAAGCCAATTGCAATCATATTCGCCTCTTCGGAATATTTCACATTTGCCAAGATTATTCTTCTCAATAAGCCTCAACAAGTATCATGATGGGATCTCTCAAATAAAACGCTTGCATTTAAATTAAAAATGGTGACAAAATTAAATGGCAATGGCAACACTGTAACATAATTTACTTTAGGCCATGTTTATATTATGGCCTTTTGCAGGGTTAACCTTCTTTATGAGGATTTATTTGAAATATAAGCAATGGAATTGGCATTTGAAACCCAGTGGGTTTGTTAAATCTGGTTATATATAAACGTACTATTATTCCTTTTTTATTTTATAGCAAATAATTTTTTTTTCATATTCATGTATTGTCATAAAAATCTGAAAAGGATTCGATTGGTCAAACGCAACTGTCTTAAAATGAATTACTAAATTTAAACCATACAGACAACAAAACAAGTTAAATAAAGAACTGTAAAAATGAAATTAATGGACTGTTCCAGAACTGCAAGAATCTACCATTTTTTACGATATTTTTCGATATCATAACGGAAAAATTTTAGTTATGCCATTTATTGTGTTTTAACCTTTTGTTTTTTATACCCTCCACCATAGTATGGAGGGTATATTAAGTTTGTTTTTCCGTTTGTAACGCATTGAAATACGACCCTATAAAGTATATATATTCTTGATCAGGGTAAAATTCTAAGTCGATCTGAGCACGTCCGTCCGTCCGTCCGTCTGTGGTAATCACTCTAGCATCCACAAAAATGGAGATAGGACGCTGAAATTTTGGAAAAATGCGTCTTTTGTTTGCAGCCAGGTCAAGTTCGATGATGGGCTATATCGGTCCACGTTTTGGTATAGCCCCCATATAACGGTACCCCCCGATTTACGGTATTTTGCTATTTTTAGCTACATTTTCAGACCGATTTATCTATAATTTGACATTTAGGGTTCTTAAGTGTCAATAAACTTATATAACAAAAGTTGTGGACATAGGTCCACGTTCTGGTATAGCCCCCATATAACGGTACCCCCCGATTTGCGGTATTTTGACGTTTTTAGCTACATTATCAGACCGATGTAGCTATAATTTGACATTTAGGGTTCTTAAGTGTAAATAAACTTATATATTAGAAGTTGTGGACATAGGTCCACGTTTTGGTATAGCCCCCATATAACGGTACCCCCCGATTTGCGGTATTTTGACGTTTTTAGCTACATTTTCAGACCGATGTAGCTATAATTTGACATTTGGGGTTCTTAAGTGTCAATAAACTTATATAACAAAAGTTGTGGACGTAGGTCCACGTTTTGGTATAGCCCCCATATAACGGTACCCCCCGATTTACGGTATTTTGACGATTTTAGCTACATTTTTAGACCGATTTGGCTATAACTTAACATTTAGGGTTCTTAGTATCAATAAACATATATAACAAAAGTTGTGGACATAGGTCCACGTTTTGGTATAGCCCCCATATAACGGTACCCCCCGATATACGGTATTTTGACGTTTTTAGCTACATTATCAGACCGATGTAGCTATAATTTGACATTTAGGATTCTTAAGTGTTAATAAACTTATATATTAGAAGTTGTGGACATAGGTCCACGTTTTGGTATAGCCCCCATATAACGGTACCCCCCGATTTGCGGTATTTTGACGTTTGTAGCTACATTTTCAGACCGATTTAGCTATAATTTGACATTTAGGGTTCTTAAGTGTCAATAAACTTATATAACAAAATTTATGGACATAGGTCCACGTTTTGGTATAGCCCCATATAACGGTACCCCCGATTTACTGTATTTTGACGGATTTAGCTACATTTTCAGACCGATGAAGCTATAATTTGACATTTGAAGTTCTTAAATGTCAATAAACTTATGTGACAAAACTTGTGGACATAGGTCCACGTTTTGGTACAGCCCCCATATAACGGCACCCCCCGATTTACGGTATTTTGACGTTTTTAGCTACATTTTCAGACCGATATAGCTATAATTTGACATTTAGGGTTCTTAAGTATAACTAATCTTATATAACAAAAGTTGTGGAACTAGGTCCACGTTTTGGTATAGCCCCCTTATAACGGTACCCCCGATTTACGGCATTTTGACGTTTTTATCTGCATTTTCAGACCGATTTAGCTATCAATTGACATTTAGGGTTCTTAAATGTCAATAAATTTATATAACTAGTGGACATTGGTCCATGTTTTAGAATAGCCCCCATGAAATCGGGCGGTAAGATTTCAGGTATTTTGAGAATTTTACCAACAAGTTTTAACCGAATTATCTGTAATTTGAACATTTGACATTTGAAATTCTTAGTGGTCAACACACCTCTCCACCAAAAATTGTCAAGGAAGCCCCCATATAACGGTAACTCCCGATTTTCAGTAATTTGATGATTTTAGCTACAATATTAAACCGAACTAGCAGTAATTTGACATTTGAAGTTCTTAGTGGTCACAACACCTCTCTATCAAAAATTGTCAACATAGGTCCATGTTCGGATATAGCTCCCATGTAACGGTACCTCCCAATTTTCAGTAATTTGGCAATTTTAGCTACTATTTTGAACAGAACTAACTGTAATTTGACATTTGAAGGTTGTAGTGGTCACCACACATCTGCATCAACAATTTTCAACATAGCCCCATTATAACGATACTTCCCGATTTTCGGTACTTTGAGGATTTTACTTAAAATGTTTAACCGAACGTAGGTCCATGTTTTTGTATAGCCCCAAAACAAACCTCCCGATTTCCGTGCCTTAGCTTTATTTTTTGGACGAACTTTCTGTAATTTGAAATTTAAAGGTCAACAAAAATTCTGCAACAAAAATTGTTCATTTAAGCATTTTATGTACATTATCTGACATTTTAACGTACTCACTTAAAGTTGGGGACGGGAATGAATATTTTATGGTGGAGGGTATGAAAAGTTCGGCCCGGCCGAACTTAATGCTTTTTTACTTGTTATTCCTTAACATTGTAGCACCAGTAAGTATGAATATTGTTAATTAGAAAGAATACAATAACAATCATACGCACTATGTTACAATATGTCTGTACGATAACCCAACAATTTGTACAAATTCGTACAAATTTTTACTGAATGCTGTTCGATAACAAAATTATCCAACAAAAGACAGCGAGTTTGGAGAGATTTTTGGAGAGTTTTGTGACTGAGAACTTGCAAATTTTTGCTGGGAAAATTTGTCCCGCAAAAATTTGCAAGTCTGATCAGCTGACTTTTAGTCACCTGTTCAATGTAAACAACTCGAAATGTTAAAATTTTTGACAAAGAAAATTTCACAATTGCACATTTTTTAGATTCTAAAGCGTTGTGGATAGGATTAAACCGTTTGGTTTAAAATATCAAAACAAACAAAAACAAATTTCATACATTTTCGGAAACAGCAGACTTTCTTGCAAGTTTTTGCAAAATTCTGTTCGATAACTTTCTGCAATTTTTCTTGCATGGGAGAGTAAAATTCACTGAGAGAGGTTGCTGGAACTGACTGAGTAATTATTGCTGGGAAAGTTATCGTACACACCTAATTAAGAACAGCATTCAGTAAAAATTTGTACGAATTTGTACAAATTTTTGGGTTATCGTACAGACATGTTATTAGTAGGCTTAAGTTTTTCATTTGTGCAACAGGAAATAATTTTTTAGAATTTTTGTTTCATACATTATTTTCAAAAAAATATTTTTTTAATCGATTTGGGTGTGAACTATTTTTATATTTCGATGGAATTAACGTTATATTATTGATTAATAGACAAAAGTTTATACTTCCGTGCTACAGGAAATCATTTTTGAGAACAAAGGTCGAAAAGTCATAGCCCTATTATAGCCACGTTGGGCATTATTTTCCATATGACTGTACCGCAAGATCGCTCAGCTATATGCTTGAAACGCAGAAGCTTAACATTTTAGGAACAACATCAAAAATGGCAAAGAGAATACTGATCTAATGACTACCATTGATTAAAAAATTCTGGTGAGAGAATTCGAGGGGCAACATTACTAAAACACCACAAGAAATTTAAGTATACTGAAGAAACGACATTACAAACGACCACAAGAATACACACATTTGGAATAATGAACCCGAAGAAAATACTTCCTGAGCTGTTGGCCCCAAAATGATCAACTATTTAAGGTGTATTTTTGTAGAAGTCATTTTATAGCCACAACAATGAACAGGTATAGTTTTTTCATCGATTGGATCATAATAGCTGACTACAGAAAATGTTCGTTAAAATTAAGGTTTGTCCCCATACTTGGCACGGGTTAACGTTACCCGATCGCCATAAAAATTCATATATAAGGTTTTTGCGTCAGGTGCCACTGTGGTGCAATAGTATGCACATCCGCCTTGAACGCAGAAGGTCGTGGGTTCGATTCCCCGGCTAGGCAACATCAAATTTTCAACGGTGGCAGTATACCCCTCTGTAATGTTGGCGACATTTCCTGAGTATTTCAGCCATGTAAAACTACTCTACAATTGGTGTCTTAGGATACGCCGTTCGGTCTCGGCGACAAACTGTAGGGTGCACTCATTGATATGAGAGAAGTCTCCCTTGTCCCGACAGGGAATTTTGTGGAACAATTATTAAAATTATTATTATATTAGATTTTTGGATGAAGCGGAAAATAAATTAGGAGGAGTTCCAAAATCCCCAACCTAAACTTTTATTAGTATACTTTCAAAACAAATGTTTATTTTCCTAAATATAATGCCATATGAAAACGGATGAAGCGTATCCGTCCGTAAGTGAAATGTTTAATTAAAAGATATATATTTATTTTATATGTATATATTATATTTTCTATTTTTCTCAAATAGATTGCATTTTTTTCTGGCAAATGGCAAAAATCATCAAAAATGTTCATGTCGTTTTATTTATCTTTTTATCTTTATACAATCAATTTGCAGTAAACACAAATATATACATGGACTTTTGTCTTTACTTATATAAATGTGTGAAAATATTTAATTTTTAATATTACGGATTAAGATAATACATAAATTAATATTTTTCTTGATTTCACAATATAGTGTTATTGACCTCAAATTATTATAGAATTTATGTTGGAAATTGTCATATAAATTGAACAAATCAATAAATCGAAGGAAGAATATATCATGGGTAAATTTGAAAAGTAAGACCGAAAACCAAGAGCTAACAGTTCTACGGGAAAGAAAAAAAATAGGAAACCAACACCATCTGTGTTGTATGCTATAACCGCATTTCCTCAACACACCCTGTCGAAAGGCGGTTTACTTGTTTGTGTATCCAATACAGAAAATTTGCTCACATCCTGTCCAGTCGATTGAACAATGAATTCGTCATCGTATTTTAATCTATACAATCAAATCAAAACAAATCAAGTAAACTACTTTCTTTTCGCAGTTTCTGATGCCAAAACAAATGCAATGCAAAATATAATAATACAAACAGATGTATTGGATGTACGTACAAATGTACGGTATGTATTTAGTGAAATGAAGTCAGATATTCCTCTTCGTTTATATTACGAATGTTTACATTCATTTAGCCAACATTCTTAATTATGAGCAACAAGAAAACATTAGCCAAACATTTTAAATATTAAAAATCAAAAACAACAATAACAACAACGCCATCTTTGCAAACAGTGGTGAAAATATGGCCGAAAAACAAACTAAACATTCATACAAAGTTTTGTAGAATGAAAAGAAAGAAATATGAAAAAAATATACGATATTGAAAAACAACAGCGACAATTGAAAATACGCCAAGCAAGCCAACGAACCACCCACGAATTTTTTGTTTGATGTACTCGGACAGCCGTCAGGCTCGTTAAGAAACACTCACACACATACACAGAAAAGCTATGGATATCACGCATACACAATTACCGAGAATCGATCTAGATTATTGTACGTCGGATCCTAACCACTGTATATACATATATATGTTTGGTTGGGAAGGGGTGCATGATCGTGGGAAGCTATTTGTCCGCTGTCTGTCTGCGGGCCAGCAGCCTGAAAATTGTGATTATAGAAGAAGAAAAAAAACACAATTAAATTTTAACGGAATTGAGGCACACGAACACATTTTATGGCCAATTCGTTTTTGTACTTATTCTAAGTGATCGTCGCTTTCCACCAATTTGTGTTACTTGGAAGAACAGAAGAGGTGTCGCAAACCTCTTGCCGTTCCACAATACCACTATTGCATTCTCTATTCTGGCATTTGTTGAAAGACTATAATATTGTGAACATTGTTTTTACATTCGGACATTTTGTTTGGCTTAGTGATTTTAATATTACTTGTGGTTTTGTTTTCATCTTCTTTTGTCTAAAAACAATAACAATTCATATTGAAAATAAACTGTACAATTAATGAAAATATGTGAAATTAACTTGACACAAATATTACATGACAGGTTGCCATGACTGTTGGCTAGCCAACACACAGCCAATGCAGAGTGGAAGAAGAAATATTGTCTGATCTTCATAGAGAAAAATTAAATATATACTAGGTAAATTTATAATATTGAATGTAAATACAATATTTTTTTTTAAATATTTCCCCGAATTCCTCATAAGGAGAAGAGGAGGGAAGCCCGATACTACTTTCTGCTCATTGATATGAGATCTGTTTCTTTATTCTGGGTCCAAACTGGGTGCATACATAGTAAGACACCACAAATCTAAAAATGGCGGGCAATACAGTTATCGCGGCCATTATGGAAGTGGATTTTACTTTGGGGTCATATCTTTTCTTTTGGACCAGTATTCCAGGTAGCATGGTCTTATCCAAGGAAAACATAATATCTCTGTAAACAGGACCACAACGAACAGCAACGATAAACATTTCCAAGGGATCTTCGAACAGACCTTAAACTGCACTTAGACACAAATGTTGAATTTTTGTGCGCGGGGTACCCTAAGGTACCTCCATTTTAGTTTAAGTTTTATTTGCTAAAAAATCGGGGGAAATACCGGAAGTTGTGGATCGGTATTGGTCACCTTCGAACTGAAACTAAGTTTGAATATGACGAAGGCCAAAATTTGCACCAAATCGGTTGTTCAGTTCGAGAGTTATCGTGCTCTCCAGCTATTGCATATGGTGCCACAGGGGTTTTTTATAGCATTCGGGTTGTTTGCTCAAGAAGTATGGACTTGCCTTAAACAAAAACTTTTACCATCGTAATTGAGGCAGCGAATGTAAGCTGCTTCAACAAAAATCAAAGTGATTCGAGAGCAGGTCTTAAAGGTAACTTATCCGAAATTTTGTATGATAGGACAAATATAGTCCATATTCGAACCTGATCTATATATAGTAGTTATATAAGGATGTATAAAGTATGGACCAAATCGGTCACTCCCTTCAAAAGTTATCGTGCGAAGAATTTTTCCGAACATTTTCTAACTTTTGTGGGGGAAGTATATGAAGGAGTAGACTGGTACCGCTTATCTTCGAACATAAACTATTTTTAGACAAAATATTACGAAGGCCAAACTTTTCACCAAATCGGCTGATCCGTTCGAGAGTTATCTTGTTCTCAATCCACTACACACGGTGTCATAGGGGTTTTTGCAACTTTCAGGCTATTTGCTCAGGAAGTATGGGCTTGCCTCTGATGAAACTTCTACCGTCGTATAGGGGACGGTGAATGCACTTTGTTACAACAAAAATCAAAGCAGTTCGTGAACCCTAAACTTAACTTTTCCAAAATTTTGTTAGGAAGGTATCCGAAAGAGTCCATTTTGGAATCTGATTTAAGTCTGGTAGAAATTTCACTATGTGCAAAGTATGGACCAAAAAGGTTACTCCCTTAATGAGTTATCGTGCGCACAAATTTTCCGAGCATTTTCGAACTTTTGTGGGGAGGTACCGAAAATAGTGGACCGACATAACCCATCTTCGAACTTAAACCAAATTTGGAACAAATATTACGAAAGCCAAAATTTGGACCGAACCGGTTGATCCGTTCGAGAGTTATCGTGCGCTCCAGCCAGACAGATAGACTAAACTACACATTGTCTGAAACGTCCAAACATACTTGGAGTCTAAAACCATTATTTCGATGAGGCAAATTTTGTCCGTATGAAAGTGTTAGCATAAATGCTGAGGGTATAATTAACTTAAATTAGGATAGGTTGAAAATAGGGACGATGGATCATCCTAAAGACCTAATGTTGTGAGATGTAAAAAAATTATTTTCTTGGTTCAAAAGTAGCTCAGGAATTTATAAGGAATCTTATAACAAATTACGTAACTATTTTAGCCGGAATATATTGATTTGACTTTTATATGACAAGAGCTAGGAACTGACCTTTGCGAAGAGTGACAGTTGCAAGGAAAATGTTCTAACAGTTCGTGAGCTTATTTTGCTTTTATCCTTTCCTTACTGGTTAAGAATTTAGCAGGAAACTAAAGAACTCTCCTTAATAAATGCTAGATTGCTTTCCCGGTTCTTTTACGGCAGTTACTCCGTTAACGTTAAATTTTAGGGGGAAAAGGGAAAGCACATTTTTATTGATTTTTGTTTTTCGTATGACTATCTGCTATGGATAGTTTTTACAGAACCCACATTTATGGCCGGTGATAAAGTCAATCCCTACATAAAACTTAAAGCCTTACGGAGCAACACATTGAACTTGCCGCATATATCTGATCGAAGCATCGGTTACTCCCGCTGCAATCCTGATGGAGCCAATACCATACACCCATCCTAGCGAAGTTTTACAATGGCAGCGATATCTGATTGTCTCAGAAGTAGCACGTACTCTCTCGACAACAGCACGAATAGTATTTGAAGTATTTGAAGTATAACCCAAAAGGGTATTGTAACTCGCTTTGTTATTAGCTCATAACTGTCGTCCTATAAAGTAGCAACAATGTGCTATCAGTTTTTCGCTGTGGGCATTGAAATCGCAACACCATGTCAGTCAGGAATGCACGAGATTATCTACAAGGATGCTGTTCAGGTGAAGGAGAATTTGATAAATACGCATTATCTGGGGCAGTGGATAATGAAATGTTACGACAAACACCTTGAGAGCTTTGAGTATCGGACCGTGGTCCTCAAGAGTGAATCTATTGAAACTAAGTTGACTGCGCTCAGATTGAAGGATGGAAAAGCTCAAACATCTCCAAAATGTGTTAGATGTGTTTAAGTTCTGTGTATTTATTGTGATCATACATCATGATATTTGTCCAACCAGCTTAATGTAAGACGTTGTAGTTCGATTGCAGCAAATGTTCGAAGAGAAAGGTCAACCCACACCGTAGTTCAGCATTATGTGCTATATCACCACACAACGAGTACTTTGTGCAGGATTTGATGAGCAATTATGCTCAATTGAAAACAGCCGTCATCAATGGAAAAGGAAATAGGCGGTTGCAGAGCCGACATGAAGTTTTTTCCGTCACTTCACTGAAAGGAGTAAGGTCCCTGTTGTGAAGTTTAAGCAGATCCCAAACATGTGCAATGCAGGCTGGAACTTTCATAGCATTCTAGCACTTTTTTGTTTATCAATGGCTCAGTAGTCAATTGCTCCGCGCTGAAGAAGTATTTGTAGGTCTGAAAGACTACCCAAATGCTCTCAAATGCATGAAGACCCACTGGAAAAACGATGCATCGCCAATTAGCATTGTCCAGTGCTGTGAGCGTGCGATAAGACTTATGCAACTCCTGCCTTCATTGGTTAAAATTTCAGAGAATGTACAGGAAAAATAGGATATTTTTTAAAATCGCTTTTTTAGCAAAACTGACGAACCTATCGGTGAGAAAATTAATTTGCGAGACAATGGTGGTTGTATCATCGACCTTAGGTACTCATTTGTGGCCTAAAGACCCCACCTTACCAAATTTTTCAAATATGTTATAAATCCGTAACTACTTAACCGATATTGTTGAAAGTTTCAGAGAATGTACAGGTGAAAATAGGCTATAAATTTTGTTGAATTTTGGAGAGGGGGTAGTTCCCCTATGCCCGACTTTCTAAAAACCGTATTTTATCACGCTCACTTTTTAAATAACCTGAACCGATTTTCCTGAAAATTTCAGAGAATAATTATGCCGTATTTTTTAAAAACGCTATTTTAGCAAAACTGACGAACGTATCGGTGAGAAAATTAATATGCGAGGCAATGGTAGTTATGTCACCGACCCTAGGTACTCATTTCGGGCCTAAAGACCCCACCTTACCAAATTTTTTAAATATGTTATAAATTCGTAACTAATTACCCGATTTTGTTTAAAGTTTCAGAGAATGTACATGAATGATCCCTGGTAAAAATAGGCAACATATTTTGAATTTCGGAGGGGTACCTCCACAAGGCCCTATTTTTTTAAAAACGCTATTTTTGTAAATCTCCCTTGTCCCTTATGGGATGTTTGTGGAACAATTATATATTATTTTTGTAAATATTGCGAACGTATCGGTTTGAAAATAAATTGGCAATGGTGGTTGTGTCCCCCACCCTAGGTATTTATTTGTTTTTCTTAATTTTATCTTTGGGAACCTTTTTTCGCTGGAATGTAATACACAACTCTTCCGAAAAAAGCTCATCACTGTAAAAACAACATTGCATATGAGATATGACTGATGAGTGGCTACCAACAGCGAAACCAGTTCACAATCTTCGGTTTTCCTTTTTTAATTGCAAAAAATCTTCGGCCATTAAGCTCGACTCCAAGGAGAAATTAATTTTTTATTTGTTCAAAAAATTAATTAGAAGAAGGATCGATGTAAATAAAACTTCAATATTCTATTGCGATTATTTAGAAACCGTCCTTTAACTTAATTTTAACTGTTAATTTTAAATGTCTATGTTTTTGACTATTTGTTTATTATATTAATTAAACGTTGCGGTGTCCCGTTTTTTAATAATAATTATAGTAAATAAAAATATAAAATAACAAGTACAATTTTCATGCTATTTTCTCAGTAAGTATTTACTTGCCCCTGAAAAAAACTTGTACCATCGCAAAGGTGGCCAGCTTGTTCAAAAATCAAAGTGACTCGACAGCAGGTCTTAAAGTGAACTTAATCGAAATTTTGTGTGGGAGGTACCCGAAAGAGTGGACAAATACGATCCATAGTCGAACATGATATATTACCTGGTAGATAAATTAGTATGTGTAACGTATGGACTAAATCGGTACTCCCTTCAGGAGTTATCGTGCGCACAATTTTTCCGAACATTTTTGAACTTTTGTTTGGGAGGTATCCTAAGAAGAGGACAGATATGGGCAATTTTAGAAGTTTAACTTAATTTGGACAAAATGTTAGGAGATCCAAAGTTTGGACCATATTGGTTGACCCGTACAAGAGACATAGTGCATACCATTTTAATGTCATTTTTTTTAAATATTGGGGGAAGTACCGGAAGCTTTGGACCGGTATTGCCCATCTTGGAACTGAAACTGAAGTTTGTACAAGAGTTATCGTGCTCTCCACCCATTACATATAGTGCCATAGGGGTTTTTACACCTTTCGGGCTGTTTTCTCAAGAAGTATGGACTTGCCCCTAAAAAATTTTTACTGTCGTAATTGAGGAAGCGAATGCAAGTTGCTTCAACAAAAATCAAAGCGATTCGGAAGCAGGTTTTAAAGTGAACTTATCCGAAATTTTGTGTGATAGGTACCCGAAGGAGTGGACAAATAAAGTCCATATTCGAACTTGATCTATATCAGGTAAATATATTGCGATGTGTAAAGTATGGACTAAATCGGTCGCTCCCTTCAAGAGTTATCGTGCGAACAATTTCTGCAAACATTTTTGAACATTTGTGGGGGAGGTACCTGAAGGAGTGGACCGATATGACTTATCTTTGAAATTAAACTTTGTTTGGACAACAAATTACGAAGGCCAAATTTTGGACCGAATCGGTAGATCCGTTCGAGTTTTATCTTACGCTCCAACCACTACACACTGTATCATAAGGTTTTTTCAGGCTATTTTCTCAGGAAGTATAGACTTGCCCCAGATGAAACTTGTACCGTCGTATGAACGGCAGTGAATACAAGTTGCTACAACAAAAATCAAAGCGATTTGAGAGCAGGTCCTAAACTGAACTTTTCCGAAATCGGTTCCTCCCTTCAAGAGTTATGGTGCACACAAAATTTCCGAACATTTTCCAACTTTTGTGGGGGAGGTACCGGAAGGAGTGGACCGATATAATCCATCTTCGAACTTAAACCATGCATGGACATGGCTAAATCAACTCCAAATTGTCTGAAACGGATTTCGTCCAAATATACTTGGGATCTAAAACCATTATCTCGATGAGGCACATTTTGCCCGTATGAAAGTTAGCATATATGCTGAATAAATTATGAATAAATTATGATGTTGAACAATTTGGAAACAAACAAAAAAGAAACGAGTTAAATTCGTTCATTGTCGTTCAATTAAACTGACCAAAAAATCAATAAAAACATTTATGTAGATAGAAATAATTTTATTTTGATGAATGACTTTCGACCACAAATTTAACACATAATATTCACTGTAGCAGCAGTTAACACCATTAAAAGCATAAAAAACATTTTTATTATTTTTTATACATGTTTTTAATTTTTTATTAATGTTTGTTTTTCGGTTTCCATTCAAAATCCCTTGTCTTAGCGAACATCACTGTAGTATTCTTGTCCTAGAAATGTCGTGTGGTATTATTGAACTTTTTTTGTTGGTTTCGTTCCGACCACTTTGTATATAAATGATTTTTTTATGATTATATATGTACATATTGTTTTTGTTGGAATTGACGTCAAATTCCTGTTGTTGGTTTGTGATGCAAAACAAATTTTCACATTCAGTTAGATCATCATTAGCATTAATTTTTTTTTTTTTTTTTTTTTTTGAATATGGCGGGGGTATGAGTTTTTTAATTTCATTCTATTATTTTCACGATTTGCAGGAATAGCTTGCTTGCTATGCAGCCCTGGATTTTTTTAGAATTTATTGAACTCATCTAAATCAACTGCGCACAAAGTTAGAGAGTTATATGTATATATGAATATTGTAAACAAAGCAAACATTTTACAATATATTATTTTTGGCTAGAATACAACATTTTTTTCTTGCTAGACATTGTTGATTTTTTATGATTTGCTAAATTCTTTTTTGTCACATATTAATATAAATTTTAATTAAACATTTTTCCAGATTTATTTCTTGTCTTTCTTCAAATCAAATGTTGATACAAAAATACATTTGGAATAGAATGTATGTAGATGGAATCAAAAATATTTGAATACAAATATTATGTGGGATTTTATGTAGAAAAATAGTATTTAAATTTTGGTGTCAAAATATATTAAATATCTGCTTCGATACACGAGTTTTCAATTGGCAGTATTGCCAAAATTGACGACTAAGCACAAACTGGGAATAAAAATTTAGGCCTTAAACTTGGAAATTGGGGATGATGGCACGGATAAAAAAATCCAAGTAAAAAAGGTTTTCCACATTTAAATAAATAATTTCTATTGTCATTCTTGTGGTATAAGTACTGCTCACTACAAATCACGTATACGCCTCCAAGCCAACAATTTTATATCATTTTCCCGTGGGTTTTTTAAATTTATCATCGGTTTCATTTTTAACATTTTTCATGGGAACACTCATTCAAATATTTTCTGCAAAAATAAAAACACCACAAATATTTCGCAATATGGAAATAATATGGATATAATAACATTTTTAAAATATTTGCGTAAATATGTATGTACACATGTACATATATTATGCACAATAAACAACATTAAAAAGTTCAATGAATCTGCTCGAGGTCTAATTTATTGTGCCACTTTTTGCGATGATTTTCACCTGATAATAGATGGTGGCGATACTTTAATCGTATTTTCCGTGTTTTCCTTAGGTAGAAAAGAAAATTATCTAAAAAAATAAACATGGCACGCGACAAAAAATTGGTCCGTCTGTCCGCACGTTATGAGTGCTTTTGTGGGAAATTCTTTAAGCATTTATCATTAAAACAGAAAAATCATACAGGTCGTTAAGAATTTTAATTAGTCACGGCAAGAGACATTTTGTCACCAGGTATTTGTCATCACAGTGGTGTTTCATTTTCGTGCATATTTTCCATGGCGAAGTGATGGCAAGAAATTGTCGTTTATTGTCGTATTTTGACCTGTGTGTTTTCCACACAATAAAAGGATTCCAATTCTTTCATAGTTGATAAAGATAGCACAAATCTGTTTCACCTTATTTATTGCATCATCAAAGAAAAGCTGTAATTTTGAAAAAAGAACAAGTAAACGGTCGTTCAAACATAAAATATTCTTAATTAAAATTATATAATTAGTTTCCTTTCCTGTCCACAATTGTCGCGGTGCTCCTTAACTCAATTTAAATGAAAGGTGCTTACACCTAGGAAGTTTTTGCGGTTTCTGAAACTACAATGTTCATAGATGAGAAAAATAATAAAAAACAAGACAGAGATATACCCTCAGCCTGTGTGAATTGAAACTTTCATCTACGGTCAGATCGAATCTATTTATGGTATTTTTATTATCTTGTGGCCTTTCTTGGACATTTGGATTAGGATTAAAGTTCAAAAGTGTTGAAGAGGAGGTAGTTAAAAGAATGGACCAACATAGTCCATTATGGAAGTGGATCTTATTTTGGGATATAGTGCCCACTAGTCATTTCAGTGGGTCATCGTATAACTTATGGACCAGTATGCCTGGAACCATGGACTTGTCCACGGAAAACATAATACCGTTGTAAGCAGGGCAAAAACGAACAGCAACGGTATACATTTCCAAAGGATCTTCTAACAGGCCTTAAACTGCACTTAAACACAAATGGTGAACTTTTGTGGACGAGGTTCTCTAAGGTATCTCCATTTTAGAAGTTAAACTAAATTTGGACAAAATATTAGGAGATCCAAAGTTTGGACAACATTTTTTCAAGAGATATCGTGCATACAATTTAAGTGACTTTTTTTAAAAATAGTGGAGGGGAAATACCGGAAATTGTGGGCCGGTATTGCCTATCTTCGAACTGAAAGTATGACAAAATATCGGGAAGGCTAAATTTTTGGACCAAATCGGTTAGTTTGAGAGTTATCGTGCTCTCCAGCCACTACATATGTTGCCATAGGGTTTTTTACTCCTTTCGGACTGTTTTCTCAAGAAGTATGGACTGGCCCCTGAAAAACTTTTACCGTCGTAATTGAGACAGCGAATGCAATTTGCAAATCAAAGTGATTCGAGAGCAGGTCTTAAAATGAACTTATCCTTAATTTTATGTGATAGGTACTCGAAGGAGTGGACAAACATAATCCATATTCGAACCTGATCTATATCTGGTAGACACATTAGGATGTGTAAAGTATGGACTAAATCTGTCACTCCCTTCAAGAGTTATCGTGCGAACAATTTTTCCGAACATTTTTGAATATTTTGTGGGGGAGCTACCTGAAGGAGTGGACCGATATAGCTTATCTTCGAACTTAAGCTGTGTTTGCACAAAATATTACGAAGGCCAAATTTTGGACCAAATCGGTTAATCCGTTCGAGAGTTGTCTTGCATTCCAACCACTACACACGGCGTCATAGGGGTTTTGCATCTTTCAGGCTATTTTCTCAGGAAGTACGGACTTGCCCCTGATGAAGTTAAACCGTCGTATGGGGGGCAGTGAATACAATTTGACGCAACAAAAATCAAAGCGATTCGAGAGCAGGTCCTAATCTGAACTTATCCGAAATTTTGTGTGGGAGGTACCCGAAGGAGTGGACCGATTGAGTCCATATTGGAACCTCATCTAAGACTGGTAGAAATTTGACGATGTGCAAAGTATGGATCAAATCGATTACTTCCTTCAAGAGTTATCGTGCGCACAAATTTTCCGCACATTTCCGAACTTTTGTGGGGGAGGTACCGGAAGGAGTGGACCGATATAGCGCATCTTCGAACTTAAACTAAGTTTGGGCAAAATATTACCAAAGCCAAAATTTGAACCGAATCGGTTCATCCGTTCGAGAGTTATCGTGCGCTCCAGCCAGCCAGCCAGACAGACGGACGGACATTGCTCAATCGACTCCAAATTTTCTGAAACACATTTCGTCCAAACATACTTGGGGTCTAAAACCATTATTTCGATGAGACACATTTTGCCCCTATGATAGTGTATATACCCTCATTAGCATAAATGCTGAGGGTATAAAAAAACAAAAAAAAAATGGCCGAAGGGATTTTCTAATAAATGGCGGTCAAAGTTCAAATTTTTAGGGCTTTTTTAGGTTTTCACAATTTTGCTTGGAAAGAAAATGTTATAGCATTGAAATTTCTCTATAAGATTGTCCTCTATGATGTTTTCGTACGTATTACACTTTTTGAGGTAGAGAAGTTCAAATTTTGACAATTTACTGACTGTATCGTCTTCTTATAAAACAAGGTCATGACTGCAATTTCCCTTATTAAACTTTTATATCTGGAAAATGGTACAACCTAGGAAAAAATTACGAAAACCAGTCTTATAGAGAATTTTCACAGCCATTTCGATAAGAATTACCGTTTTCAAGCAAATCGTGAAAACCTAACCAAAAAAACCTAAAAATGTGACCGGAACAAATATATCTCAAAAATGATAAAACCTAGGAACAAATCATAAAGGGTAATTCTTTGGAGAAATTTCACAGCTTCAAAATTTTCTTTAGCCCCATTTCGATAGGACTTGCGGTTTCCAAGCAAAATCGCGAAAACCTAAAATAAACCTAAAATGTGAACTTTGACCGCGATTTATTTAAAAATTCCTCAAGCGATTATTTCTTCTTTCTCATCTATGAATATTGATGTTTCAGAATCCGTGACAACTTTCCAGGTCTAAGCGGTTTTCATTCAAAGTTAGTTAAGGTGGAACTTGCAGGATATTGTTTTATAGGGGCCATACAGTCAGTACATCGTCCCAATTTGAACGTCTATATCTCAAAAATGGTAAAGCCTATGAAAATACCATTGAGGTCAATCTTGTAGAGAATTTTCACTGCTACAACATTTTTTTTAGTCCCACTTCGATCGGGCTTGCGGTTTCCAAGCAAAATCGTGAAAACCTATAAAAGCTCTAAACATTTGAACTTTGACTGCAATTTATTTTAAAATACCTCCGGCGATTTTTTGTTTTTTTTTTTTTTGATTTTTCTCATCTATGAACATTGAAGTTTCAGAAACCGCAAAAACATCCCAGGTGTAAGGACTTTTCATTTAAATTTAGTTATGGCGCACCGTGTTGTTCGTGCAAAAATTTTCGTACCTCGGATAACCCAAATGCCTAAATTATTTTACCTAATCTAACAAATGTGTACATTCAGGTGGCACTTTTATACGGCGGTTACATCTAACGCTAAATTACAGCTAGTTCGGTAAAAATTTTAGGTAAAACTCTCAAAATACGGAAAATCAGAAAGTACTGTTGTATGGAAGCTATACCTAAACATGGACCTATGTTGACAGTTTTAGGTGGAGTAGTGTTGTGACCACTACGAACTTTAAATGTCAAATTACAACAAATTTGGTTAAAAATTGTAGCTAAAACCCTCAAAATACCGAAAATCGGCAGGTACCGTTATATGGGGGGCCTATACCTAAACATGGACCTATGCTAGCAATTTTTGGTAGAGTTGTGTAGTGACCCCTATGAATGTTAAATGTCAAATTACAGCTAGTTTGGTTTAAAATTGTAGGTAAAACCCTCAAAAAACGGAAAATCGAGAGGCACTGTTGTATGGGAGCTATACCTAAACATGGATCTATGTTTACAGTTTTTGGTGGAGTAATGTTCGGACCCTCAAGAACCTTAAATGTTAAATTACAGCAAGTTCGGTTAAAAACTGTAGCTAAACCACTGAAAATACCGAAATTTGAGAGGTACCGTTATATGGGAGCTATACCCAAACATGGACCTATCTTGACAGTTTTTGGTGGAGTACTGTTGTGACCCTTAACAACCTTAAATGTTAAATTACAGCAAGTTCGGTTAAAAACTGTAGCAAAACCCTAAAAATACCGAAAATTGGGAGGTACCGTTATATGGGAGCTATACCCAAACATGGACCTATGTTGACAGTTTTCGGTGGAGTAGTCTTGTGACCTCTAAGAACCCTAAATGTCAAATTACAGCCAGTTCGGTTTAAATTGTAGCGAAAACTATCGAAATAGCGAAAATCGGGAGGTACCGCTGTATGTGAGCTATACAAAAACTAGGGCCGATGTAGCCCATCTTCGGACTTGGCCTGCCTATGGAAAAAAATATATTCGTGTGCAAAATTGTAGCCCTCTAGCTCAATTATCCCCTATTCTGAATGACACAAACACATATTTTAGGCATAGAGAAAATTAATCCACTTAGCGCAGAGAATTTTTTAAAATTGTTTATGAAAATTATATTTTTGAGACCTTTTAAGCATTTTTTAATAAATAACTGTTTTCTCTAAAACGTATAATTTTCCTACAACGGGGCCTCTTTTAAAAGTGCCAAAAACTTTGGAGGGTAATATAGGTGTATCCTTATACGCCAATCCCTTAGTTTTTGATTGAGAAAATACTCTTACTATATTTCTAACAAATCCCTGATCTTATATGATTCGAACATTTATGATTAAATTTTTATCGAATATTTAAATTTGTCATCAAAAGTCGAAAATTACAAAAAAAATCGAATTTTTTGAATAGCTTGGGTTTTAGGTCAATTGCGTGGAAATTGCATAGGTCAAATGAAGCTTTATAAGCGTGAATTGTCAGATAACAGACAATACTATAACAAAATGCAAAAACACCCACAAAAATATTCGAAAAAAAACAGAGTTTTACGTCAATTTTTGCAACAATTTTTTGTGGCGTTTAAACGACTAGTGGCTTTATCTGGGTTAAATTATTAATTATTGCAGGCGATATTGCTTCACAGGCTACTTTTGCGGCTTCAAATAAATTTTCTTTGGTTTTGCAATTGTTTCGGTTTTGGGCAGGCCCATGGAGAACTTCTGTCGATTTTTTTGGAATCACTCATTAACCACTTTCGATACATGATGTGACTCGTTATCTTCCTGGAATGTCCATTTAAGTGGCATCTTTTCTTCAAAATAAGGCAACATGACGCCTTTTAATACATTAAGATACTTGAAACGATCCATAATTCCATTTATTTTATGAATTGGTCCAATCCTTTGCCCCGAGAAAAAATCCCAGACTATTATGTTCCGCCTTCATGTTTTACAGTGTCTTGGCAATATTTAGGATCTAACCGTTGCCTACTTAGTCCACGCCTTTTGCCATGTTAATCCTTTAAATTAAACATAGATTCATCGGAAAACAGCACAGTCCTTCATCTTTGACCATCCTTTTCAAATGGGTCTTGGGGATTTTCAGTATTTTGAGAATTAAAGGTAAATTTTCCGAAAATTAATTATTTTGCCTACATAATAAATAATAAATAATTTAGTATCCTCTATCACTAAAAGATGTGCTTGTGTCATTCAGAATAGAGGATACGCAACGAAATATTGATTTCAATAGTTTTTGTTGTACCTAAAATGGGGGGTGCTTTAGTTTTGTCCGCTTATATTTCCGACCTAAAATCCTTTTTTTTTTAATTTTAACTTTTGTTTATTAAATTCTGAATTCCTTATTTAAATGCGTTACAGACGGACAAAACAAACTTAACTTACTATGGTGGAGGGTGTAAAAATAACTCTACCTACATTTTTAATTCTGAAACTTGAGTATTGTCAAGGACAACTTTATGCAAAAATTGTCACCATAAGTTTGCATGAGTTTACCTTCTATCATTATGCCATGCAAGTGTATTTAATCACCACAGTCTTAAAAATTCATATAACCTATTCAAATATGTTTAATTTCTTTTTGGTTATGTTTTAATATTTTAGTTTATATTTAAATATTTATTAGTCGCTTATTAATAAATGTGAGATATCGATGTAAATTGAAAAACAACATTTATATTTATTCCAATTATAATTCATAGAGGTAAATGGGTTAATATCATTTCATATTAGGTACACGCACGCACGCACACACACCCTCTTTCTGTTTATCTTTTGTCACAGCATTGGTAGTATGTTCCAAATTATCGTCAGATTGGTTTCTGACCTTTTTGACATCGTTAGATTCCAATCAGCTGCATTGGATTACCATTCATTTCTATTGCGGGTATACAGAGGGGGGAAAATTGTTATTAATGAGTTCGACATTTTATTAAGCTGGGCAACATGAAATGCAATTTTACAGGCACTTAGCTGAAGGACAATAGGACAATTTTCAGAATCGTAGAAATACGATATGTATTAAAAATTGTTTTATATTAAAACGTTCCAAATTATAAATAAGCTAATATTTTCAAAAGCACAACTCTAGCATGCACAAAATACACACACGTTTTAATTAACAATTTTAATGAAAAATTATGCAAAACCTTTCTTAATAAGCACATTAAGAAAAGTTCAATTTCAGCAGTTGGATTAGAACATTGTAAAGAAAACCAATAAGCAAGGTATTTAATCTGCACCTTGAATGTGCGCAAGGAGAATGTACTAAAAGGGCAACGCCTAATGGAAATGCGAAAGATGAGAGATATGATAATAAAATACAGGGGTGCCAAGTTGGTGGTTTTCCCGCTACTTGTGGTGATTTTTTTCGCACAAAAACCACTGTTTTAGCAGGAATGTCAACTGCTTTAAGGTAAAAATCGCTACAGACCTATGGTGCGTATGTGACTGTAGCGATTTTTACCTCGGAACTGTTGGCATCCCTGATAAAATACCTTTACCATGTCTAAATGTAGAGTTATTTAACATCAGCCTCAGTCTATATAAAACTAGAATAACATTCATTCATTCAATTCACCATTTTTTCCTAGTAAAAACTATGTAAATTTTGAACAGATAGTTAAAATTTATTTTTGTTCGACAAATAATATTATTCTTGCTCGACAGATAATTTAATCCGATTCATCAAAAACCATTCAATTCTAGTTCAAAGTTAAAATTTTGATTTTTTTATATTTTGCATTAAACTATGAGTATTTTTGAGTTTTTCGTATGTTTTAATCTATTAAAAAAGGCCTCACACCAATAAACAAATCGTAAAACACAAAAAATTTAAAATTAATTCAAGAATTGAAAAAAATCTCCTTGCTTTTTCATAAAATACCAATAACTCATATAAAAACTAATATATTTAAAATAATGTCCATTTGTGTAAAAAAGCCATAATTAATAAGGGAAACACTATGGAAAAACACACATTTTTATGCATGTGATTTCAATAAATTTAAAAAAATGTGTAAAAAGGACAGAGCAAGACGTGTACAAAACTATATAAGGACTGAATGAGGACACTATCACACGTCCATTCAGTTTTCTTAAAGTTCTAGTATACTAATGGCCTGGCTAAGACCATTGGAAATCAAATTCGTTCGAACTACTACCAAACTTCTATTACACTGTGCAACACTGAAAATGCAAACAACTTCTAATAGGCATTTTCTGAAAGTATATACTGAGGCTATAACAAGTAAATAAGTATCAGTCGGCTTTGCCGACAGAGATATACCCTCAGGCTATGTGAATTGGAACATTCCTCTAAGGACAGATCGAATGTGTTTAGGGTCGTTTCAGAATTTTGTGGCACTTTTTGGACATTTGAACTTGTCGACAAAAATGTGGATTAGGATTAAAGTTCAAAAGTTTGGCGGAGGAGGGAATGGACCGACATAGTGCATTACGGAAGTGGATCTTATTTTGAGAGTCATACCTTTTCGATACATATCGCGCCCACTAGTCATTTCAGTGGGTTATCGTACACCTGTTGGACCAGTATGCCAGGAAGCATGGACTTGTCCACGGAAAACATAATATGGCTGTAAACAGGACCAGAAAGAACACCATCGGTATAAAAGGATCTCCTAACAGAACCTCAACTGCACTTGGACCCAAATTATAAACTTCTGTGGGGGAGGTATCCTAAGGAGAGGACCGATATGGGCCATTTAAGAAGTTAAACTAAGTTTGGAAAAATATGACACAGGCAAAATTTTAGACTAAATCGGTTTTTCAGTTCGAGAGTTATTGTACTGCCATAGGGGTTTTTTACAATTTTCAGACTGTTTTCCCGAGAAGTACGGACTTGCCACTGAAAAAACTTTTACCGTCGTAATTCAGACAGCGATTGCAAGTTGCTGGTCATAAAGTGAACTTATCCGAAATTTTGTGTGGGAGGTACCCGAAGGAATGGACAAATATAGTCCATATTCAAACTTGATCTATATCTGGTAGATATATTAGGATGTGTAAAGTATGGACCAAATTGGTCCTTCCCTTCAATTTTTCCGAACATTTTTGAACTTTTGTGAGGGAGGTACCTGAAGGAGTGAACCGATATGGCTTATCTTCGAACTTAAACTAAGTTTGAACAAAATATTACAAAGACCAAATTGTGGACCGAATCGGCAGATTCGTTCGACAGTTATCTTGCGCTCCAACCACTACACACGGTGTCATAGGACTTTTTTTGTACTTTTCAGGCTATTTTCTCAGAAGGTATGGACTTGCCCCTGATGAAGCTTATACCGTTATATGGGTGGCAGTGAATGCAAGTTGCTACAACAGAAATCAAAGCGATTCGTGAACGGATCCCAAAATGAACTTTTCCGAAATTTTGAGTGGGATGTACCCGAAGGAATGGACCGATTGAGTCCATATTGGAACCTCATCTAAGTCTGATAGAAATTCCACGATGTGCAGAGTAGGGACCAAATCTCTAACTTCCTGCAAGAGTTATCGTGCGTACGAATTTTCCGAACATTTCCGAACTTTTGTGGGGGAGGTACCGGAAGGAGTGGACCGATATAACCCTTCAAACTTAAACTAAGTTTGGACAAAATATTATGAAGGCCAAATTTTGGATAGGATCGGAAGATCCGTTCGAGAGTTATCTTGCGCTCCAACCACTACACACGGTGCTATAGGGATTTTTTTGAACCTTTCAGGCTATTTTCTCAGAAAGAATGCTTTGCCCCTGATGAAACTTGTACCGTGAATACAAGTTGCTAAAAAAATCAAAATGATTCGAGAGCAGGTCCTAAACTGAACTTTTCCGAAATGTTGTGTGGGAGGTACCCGACGGCGTGGACTGATCGAGTCCATATTGGAACCTCATCTAAGTTTGATAGAAATTTCTCGATGTGCAAAATACTCCGTTACTCCTTTCAAGAGTTATCGTCCGCACAATTTTCCGAACATTTTCGAACTTTTATGGGGGATGTACCGGAAGGAGTGGACCGATATAACCTATCTTCGAACTTAAATTAAGTTTGAACAAAATATTGCGAAAGCCAAATTTTGGACCAAATTGGTTCATCGGTTCGAGAGTTATCGTGCGCGCCAGCCAGACAGACAGACGGACGGACATTGCTAAATCGACTCCAAATTTTCTGAAACACAATTCGTCTAAACATACTTGGGGTCTAAACCATTATTTCGATGAGGCACATTTTGCCCGTATGAAAGTGTATATGCCCTCGTTAGCATAAATGCTGAGGCTATAAAAAGCATTAATAGGGTTTCGTGTTGTTAGACGACTAAAACTACACTTTTTACACTTAAGGGGTCTTTATCTCTGAAACTAAAAAGAGTTTTACTTTGCGGTCTTCAGCAATATAATAGCCCGAAATTAGAAGAACTTACGTGTCAAACAGAAGAACTAGGAAAAACTGAATCGAGCGCATCAAAATCGATAAAATATATCGAAGCTTACATAATTTCTGGAATTATGGTCAGTAGCAGCTAAACTATTGGGATTTGAACCAAGTAACCTTTCGCAAAAGTTTTCCAAACAATGTGCTCAGCAATTCTTCACAACATTTTGAAACTCTAAAGTACTTATTTCATGTTGTTTGGTTTATATTTCATATGTCAACTACATTATAGCGGATATTTCTTTCAACAAATAATTTAGCAAAAAATTAAACAGCTGAAGAGACATGGCGCGATGTATACGAAATAAAGGATTTTTTAGATATATTACCCATTTTGAGGCAACAAATGCAGTTTTTCCAGGTGATTTTTTTCCAAATATTGTCTCCATGCTCTTGTCTACAAGTTTGCTTCAGAATTTAAACAAGATTTGAATTAGTTTCAGTGATATTGCCTCGATTTTCTCTAAAAAGTCGATATTTAGCCATGTTTAGATGAGGCCATACAATCTAAACCCGATCTCAAAACACAAAACCAAAAACAAAAGGAAAAATAAAATTACTCGTAAATGCTACATTATTTTTTTAACGGAACAATGAATATCTGTTATAGTTTCCCAGAAACAGCTATATCTTTCTCCAAAATTTTGCAAAATAGGAAAAATATGGTCGCCCACAACATCCAATATGTTGACATAATTTTTTGGTTTTTTTTAGTTTCAATATGTTGCATATGTTGAATATCGAAACCCACATAGCAATTAACAAATTTTGGAATGTTATCATTTGGAAATTATCATAGATTCTCGAATATTGATCAAAGGCACATTCAGTTTGTAACTACGAGAAGAAGTACCATATCATACCTAATATTTTCTATTTCATGATGTCGATGGGCTATTTCTGAATTTGAGGAAAGAAATATATGGATTCTCGACGGTCAATTTTACATTTTACCAGGTTAGACTTCTTTTACTGGTGGTGTGCATTAACATATTCAAACATTTCGTCTGATAGGGTAGAACACACATACGTCAATAAGCAAAATGTTTGCAGGGATTCTGATGTACCAATTTGAATTTGTCCATAGAAGACGAAAATACCTTTGATCACTTCACAAAGTGATTCTATAACGGATTAAATTCTTTTTTCTCAAGAGAATTCTATAATTTTTTCATAAGAAGAGACAATGTTATTATTCAAACAAAACATACATTTTTTAAATCGGTTATAGTTATTGAAGTGTTAAAAGAAGCATTAAAAATAGAAAAATTTTTTTCTCGGGTTTTAACCTGCTTAGATAATACGAAACAATATAAGTATATTATTACGAAAAAGGAAATTAAATAGCTTTCGAAAACAAAAAAATCTGTTAAAAATAGTTGAGTTATGCAATTTGTTGTGTTTTATCCCATTGCGTATGATTGTTATTGTGATCTTTCCAATTGATAACAATCATACGCACTAATGTTCCAATGTTAAGAAATACAAAACAAGAAAAAAAACATGATCAGAAGAAGTCCGACAATTTTACTAGAGTGTAAAACACCAAATTGAATTCGGTAACTGCTGAGAATCTGGAAATGATACTTCTATAACCTTCTGATAACAAATATAGTTACCCATGAGATGCCCTGCAAAATGTTTGATGCCCAGCATCGTTGCATGTGATTTGTCGGTATGTACATTAGAGTGACCAAAAAAACAAAATTTCTTTTTTTGGATTCCCTACCCCCTAAATTTTTTTCCATTTGATCCAAAAACCTTATACATGAAATTTTGTGGCAATCGGTTAACGTTAAACCGTCCCAACTTAGCTATCTTTGTTTCCATAGTAATTTGTATGGGGCCTAAGTTGCATTTTCACCAAAAATTCTCAAAATGCCACAAGTATGGTCCGTTCATTATGGCGGTGCATTATTGTGACTAATTGGACTATTGGATTGTTTGTAGGATTGTTTTGACATTTTCATCGCAGGTTGTCCATGTGATAGTTGTATATTAACCATGACCAACTTTAATGGCTGTTGGCACTATAACTAACGAAAGGAATGACATAATTAAATCCATTTCCAAGATAGAGAATGGGGGGGTGGACATTTTAATAAAGTGTCATTAGTGCAATCATTAGTACAACATTATTATTTTGATAGCAGGATACAAGATTTTCTGAGATATGAGCCCCTATAAGAGCCAATATTTAATGCCAACCACTTATACATCTCTCGAATGTCTAATAGTAGCCTTTGTATTCGTTGTTTCCATTGATTGGATCTGCTAATGGAAACTTTTTTAAAACTACCCCACAATCGCCAAAAATATGCGCAAAAAACTTTCAACTTCGGTTCCTGTTATCTTTATTTGTGTTGTTACACCTTTCCCGTCCCATTGCCCTTTTTGTAAAGCGGTAATATTGGCCTTGTGAATACAATCACTAGTGCACTGAATTTCGTATATAACGTTGTTTTTCTACTCTCAGTCTTAAGACTCACAAAGGTATCTACACTTTCATACGGCCAAAATATGCCTCATCGAAATAATGGTATTAGATCCCAAATATATTTGGACAAAATCCATTTCAGACAATTCGGAGTCGATTTGCCAATGTTCGTCCATTTGCACAGTGGTTCCGCCCGTGGACAAAAATCGAAAAATTGATGGCGACAAATTTTATTGCGATTGAAATAAATATTCTCTAAACATATCAAATTTTTAATATCCAGCCTTATTTTTGTAAATTTACAGCAGTTATACGCCAAGTTAAGTCGAAGAAGTTGTGATTTGTATGTGAGGCCTTAAAAACGCAAAATACATCCGCACAGCATTCGTAGTTTATGAGTAAAATTAAAAAACATTGGAGAGGTAAATGTGCAATTTTCAAAATGCAACTTATAGGTGATGGCATTGGCAATGTTTTTACGAAAAAACAAATTCATAATTCGTTTTCTAACTCCATTAAAAATAAATTTGTTATAAATGACTTTTTCTATTATTTTTAATATAATTGCTATTAATTTATGTTGAGTTTTACTAATGTTGTGAGCATTTGTGAGTCTCGAAATTTGTTTAGAATGCAGGGGAAAGTCTCTAGTTTACGATTAAAAAAAGTCCAGCTGCCCCCATCTGCCACCCGCTAAGTTATTCCTCTTATACCTCGCCCGTAAAATTTTCAAAATTTCGAAAATCGGGAGGTACGTTTATATTCGAGCTATACCTAAACTTTGACCTATACTGAACATTTTTGGCAAGGAGGTATTTTGTTCACTCAGAACTCAAAATACAAAATTACAGCCAAATCGGTTGGAAAATGTGGGTAAAATCGTCAAAATTTCGAAAATCGGGTGGTACGTTTATATGGGGCTATACCTAAACGTAGATCGATATTGACCGTTTTTTGCATGGAGATATTTGGTTTACTCAAAACTCAAAAGGCCAAATTACAGCCAAATCAGTTGAAAAATTTGGCTAAAATTGTCAAAATACCGAAAATCTGAAGGTACATTTATATGGTGGCTATACCTAAACGTGGACCTATAGTGAATATTTTTTGCAAGGAGGTAATTTATTCACTCCGACCTCAAAATGCAAAATAACATCCAAATCGGTTGGTTAATTTGGCCAAAATCGTCAAAATACCACAAATCGGGCGGTACCTTTCTATGGGAGCTATATCCAAATATGGACCTATATCCAATAAAAATGGTTTTCTATTTTTTTTGGCTTGTTATAAACCTACGTTTAAAATTTGGAGGCGGTAGCTCGATTAGAACTATTTTTGGCACTCTTTTCCATACAAGTGGGACCACTGTGGTTTGTCTGGTGTCGGTCAGGCTGGCTGTAGCTCACGATAACTCTCGAACGGATCAGACAATTCGGTCCAAAACTTGGCCTTCGTAATTTTTTCTCCAAAATTAATTTAAGTTCGAAGATGGACAATGTCGGTTCACACCTTCAGCTACCTCCCCCACAAAATCGGATCGGGTTTTTTATATAGCTTCGATAGGTCGAGTTTTTGGCCATATATCGAAATCTGATCCTATCCACTCAATATTTTGTATGATTCGTGTTTTAACCACAACAATGAATGGTCATTGATTGGACCATAAATTCGGATTTTAGAGAATTTTCGTGAAAATGCATATTAGGGCCCATACAAATTACTATGGAAACAAACATACCTCTTGCGGTACGTGTTAACGTTAACCGATCGTCCAAAAATTTCATATATAAGGTTTTTGGATCAAATGAAAAAAATTAGGGGGTAGGCGTTTCCAAAAAAAAAACTTTGTCGTTTGAACAGATCAGCCGATTCGGTCCATAATTTGGCCTTAGTTTAAGTTCGATAATATCTGTCCAAACCTTCCGGTACCTCCCTAAAAAAATCCTATGGCACCATGTATAGTAGTTGGAGCGCACGATTCGATCCAATATTTCGTCAAAACTAAGTTTAAGTTCGAAGATGAGTCATACTTTACACATCGTCATATTTTTGGGAGGTTCTGTTCGAAGATCCTTGGAAAATGTACATGTTACTCCTTGTGGTCCTGTTTAGAGCGATATTATGTTCTTCATGGGCAAGTCCATGCTTCCAAATATAGTGGTCAAAAACCTCTAGTTATACCTACTGAAATGATTGGAGGTCGCGACATCTATAGAAAACAAGTAAAAAAGTATATGTCGACTTTGGCGACAGAGATATACCCTCAACCTGTGTGGATTGAAATACCTTTTTTCCAAAAAAAACTTATGTATTTAGGGGATTTTCAAAAGTTTTGGGCTTATAAAGCGACACAAATATGGATAGGATTAAAGCTCAAAAATTTGCGGGGATATCGATAGATAGTTTTTTTTTACCATACTAGCCTACGACAAATATAATATTGTAAACAGGGCCACTAGAAAAACCTTCGGATTCCAAAGGATTCTTGAACAGACCCTTAACCACACAAAAATATTAAATATTTGTGTGGGTGGTACCCCAAGTATTGGACAGATAGGGTCCAAATTTAAACATAAACTAAGTTTCGACAATATTTAGAGATTCAAAGTTTGGACCAAATCGGTTGCTACGTCTATGAGAAACCGCGCGTACCATTTTAGAGAATATTTTCGAACCTTTGTGGGGGAGGTACCGGAAGGAGTGGACCTATAAGCACCACCTTCGAATTTCATCTAATATTCGAAGAAATATTATTATTTTTTTTTACAACTTTCGGGCTGTTTTCTCAAGAAAAAAACTTTTAGTGTCGTAATTGAGGCAGCGAATGCAAGTTGCTTCAACAAAAATCAAAGTGATTCGAGAGCAGGTCTTAAACTGAATTTATCCAAAATTTTGTGTGGGAGGTACCCGAAGGAGTGGACAAATATAGTCCATATTCGAACCTGATATATATCTGGTAGATATATTAGGATATGGAAGGCATGAACCAATTCGGTCACGCCCTTCAAGAGTTATCGTGCCAACAATTTTTCCAAACATTTTTGAACTTTTGTGGGGGAGGTACCTGAAGGAGTGGACCGATATGGCTTATCTTCGAACTTAAACTAAGTTTGCACAAAACATTACAAAGACCACATTTTGGATCGAATCCGCAGATCCGTTCGATAGTTATCTAGCGCTCCAACCACAACACACGGTGTCATAGGGGTTTTAGCACTTTTCAGGCTATTTTCTCAGGAAGTATTGACTTGCCCCTGATGAAATTTGTACGGTCCCATGAAGGGCAGTGAATACAAGTTGATACAACAAAAATCAAACAAACCCACGGCAGCGGGTTCTTACGTACCGGATTGACACGAAACCAAAAGTGTTTCGGCCAGCGGCTGCCAACCCTGCATTATATGCTGCTACAACAACAACAACAACAACAAAAATCAAAGTGATTCGGGACCTGGTCCTAACCTGAACTTGTCCGAAATTTTGTGTGGCAGGTATCCGAAGGAGTGGACCCATTTAGTCCATATTGAAACCTCATCTAAGTTTAGTAGAAATTTCACGATGTGCAAAGTATGGACCAAATCGGTTACTCCCTTCAAGAGTTATCGTGCGCACAAATTTTCCGAACATTTTCGAACTTTTGTGGGGGAGGTACCGGAAGGAGAGGACCGATATAACCCATCTTCAAACTTATACCACCGAATCCGAATCGGTTGATCCGTTCGAGAGTTATCGTTCGCTCCAGCCAGACAGACAGACGGACGGACATGGCTAAATCAACTCCAAATTATCTGAAACACATTTCTCCAAACATACTTGGGGTCTAAAACCATTATTTCGATTAGGCACATTTTGCCCGTATGAAAGTAGATATACCCTCGTTAGCATAAATGCTGAGGGTATAAAAAATCATTGCTCAAATAAAATCCACTTCAAAAATGGAATATTCCTCCTCCGCAAAATTTTTGACTTTCAATCAAAATTTATGTTCGTTGGCAGGTTCATTCATAGAAGGGCCACAAAATTTGAAATTTATTGGGGACAAGGATTTTTTGCGTAGCCAGTATTCAATTCGATATTGTCAATAGATGAAAGTTTTAGTTCGCATAGGCTGAGGGATAGCTCTGTCAGCAAGGCCGCCATATACTTTTTTACTTGCCGTATCCTAGATCACACTGTGGGAAAGGGCATTGTGTATTTGTTCACTTGTTCCTTTTAGGGATATATGTATATAGAATCACTTTCTGAGTCAATTTATGTATGTCCGACTGGACAGACCATATATTTTTGTTCGCAACGTACAGGTCGGATTTGTTATGCGATTCGGTTCGGGGAAGATACTTTTTTGGCCATAGGGAAACCGCTATTGCTTTTGGTGAAATTCCATTCTGATTTGGATATATGTAGCTCGGAGGTATTTGGTGCACCAAAAACAGGCCGTGTATGTCCAATTTTGGTGAAAATTTGAATGACTGTATTTGGTCTAAAATTAAATGTGCCAAATTATATTGAAATTTGGATATAGCTCCCAAATTTATTTTACATATTCACAGAGTAGGGTATCATACGGTCGGCCATTGATCCATTCCTTACTGGTTTTTTCATATCAATTTATTTTCAATTTATCCAACGCCTAAACCCATGCCTTATAGATTTTATGGGTGAATGTCCTAAAGTGAATGGAAAAGCAAGTCAAAGCTGTTGAATGCGGAAACTTAAATGCCCAGAATGTTTATATGTCTTTATCAAGTCTGAAGAACGCCGAAAAACATCAACATTTTTAAGCTGTTTCAAAGAAATTTTCTTCCGCAGATTTTGGCAAAACGTTACCTCTATATACAGCAATATGTTAAACATTCAAAAATCGTATATTGATTATATTATTATTTATTTCATATGCAAAGTGCAAGCTTTATCGAAAAGTATATTAGAAAGTATTGAAATAAACAAACAAAAACGAATGAAGATAACAGTAATGGAGATCATGTTGGTCGTTGTCAAATAGTCCAATGAAATGAGGAGACGTAACAATGTGTAACAAATGAATGTGTTTGAAGATGTGTTAGTGTCAAATAAAAATCAAAAAACAATTTTCTTTTAAAACTCTGCTCACCTTAACATCACGTGGGAAATATTGTTTGCCATTGTGTAACCAATAGATGTCTGGACGTGGAATGCCTCCAACTAAGGCTTCCAACTTAACCTTTTGGCCAACACGAGCCATGGCATTGTTTAGGGGAATTTTGAAGTGAGGAACTTCAGTGGGTTCGAGGGCTGTAATAAGAAATTCAAATTAATCATTTTAATTGCAAAAAATAAATCCTACAACATTTCAACTTACGTTCCACAATAAGGCTGGCAGAACAATGCTCAATTCCGGCTGGATTTGAAGCACTGCAAGTGTAAACAGCATCATCTTCCAAAAAGACTTCCTCGAAACGTAGCTTAGCCTCACCATTATTGTAGCTAATCACGTAATCGGGGCAATCATCAATGCACTTATCATTTTTATACCACTGCACTGTGGGTAGGGGATTACCGGTGACAATACAAGAAAATTCAAATGACGAACCCTCTTTGGCACTGGCACTTGCCAAATAGCGTACAATACGTGGTGGAATCATTTGTACTTCAGCGGCATTTTCCCGTACCGACAAATTAGCACTTGTTGTAGCATTGCCAACCAGGTTCGAAGCACGACAAGTAAATCTAGCTGAATCGGCAGCAAATGTCTCCTCAATGACCAGACGACACATACCCTTGTCAAAGGAGGTTTTATAATCGGGATTATTTTGTATCAAAATGCCATCTTTGTACCATTCAATTGAGGGTTCTGGGCTACCGGTTACCTCACATTCAAAGGTGAATTTATCATTTTCCCTTGTGACGGCATCTTTTAGAGGTTTCACGAACACCGGCGAAGAGTATTTGATTTCGGTGAAAATGTGATTGATTTCAATATCTTTGCGTATATTTTCGGTAACAATGCGCTGATGATCGATTTGTTCGTGCATGCTTTGTAAACGTTTTATGGACTCCTCACGTTGCACCTGCTCTTTGAGAGCCAACATGCGGGCTTCTTCTTCGCGTTTGGTTTGTTCACGCAATGATTGAATGCGAGCTTCTTCCTCGCGTACAGCCTGTTCACGCAAGGTATGCAAACGAATTTCTTCTTCGCGAATTTTTCTCAGGCGTGTCTCTTCTTCTTCGCGTGCCTTTTGTTCACGGGCCGCCTGTTCACGCAATGTTTGCTCACGTACCGCTTGCAGACGAGCCTCTTCATCCCGCAAAGCTCTCAAACGTGCCTGTTCCTCTTCGCGGGCCTGTTGTTCTCTTGCGGCCTGTTCCCGGGCAGCCTGTTCGCGTATAAGCAACAAACGTTGCTCCTCTTCACGTACTGCCTTTTCACGGGCAGCTAATTCCAATGCTAAACGCTCACGTTCAAATTGTTCACGTGCTGCTTGCTCTTTAAGTGCCAACAGACGTGCTTCCTGTTCACGAGCAGCCTTTTCGCGGGCCTCTGCCTCACGCATAGCCATTTCCCGTTCAGCCTGCTCGCGGGCTTCGCGTTCACGTTGCTCACGGGCACGTTCTTCACCCTTCAAACGTTCGGAAACAATGGTGATGTCCGATTTAAGTTTCATAAACGACTGGAATATGGTCATGACATCGTTATACAATTGAGAAACTTTCGACATGTCGTGTGTACATTTGGCAGCACTTTCGAGCTTCTCGCGCAGTGGGCCCTCACGTTCATTAACATATTTGTCAATGTCATTGACTAGGTTTGAGGCTTCAACAGGGTCACGAAGATAGGTGATTTTGTTCGATACACTATTGTAGAAATAATTAATTTCACGATATTCACAATCAATCTGCAGGGAAAGGAAAATGATGTATTAGAAATGTAAAGAATGGGCATGGATGGGTATGTGAGATCTTACCTTCTCCACCACTTCAAAGAATTCCGTTGCCTGATTAAGGGAATTTCTCTTGATTTTCACTTGTTCCCTAAATTGTTGCCACTTGTCGTTAAGTTTGCGCAATTCCTCACGGAAGTAGGCCTCACTTTCTGGATTCGATACCAACAATTGTTGTGTGGTAGTCTCAGTGAATTTCTCAATGCGTTTTTCCAATAACTAAAAATAAATGGATGACGAACAGAAATACATTGTTAGTATTGAACAACATCTACGACATGTGCAGCAACTGCCTGCAATCCGATACTCAAAACCAAAAAAAAAAAAACAAAAATATGAAAACAATTTGTATACATATTCGTATAAACATACATATATTTTAAAATAACATTTAAGTTTACAAAATAATACAGGGATCAACGAAAGAAAACAATGTTCATACTATAAGCCATTCTATTTTTGGCGTTTCGTACCCCTTTTCTGAAATGTACATATTCCTCTAGGAACTACTTCCTACAAACTATGTGGAAAAATTCTCTTAACAATATTTTTGAATATTCCGTACAAATCGCTAAGCAATTCACACTCTAATGGCAAATGTTGTTCTTCTCTTATTTCACAGCTAGAACAGCTGTTGCTGTCACTTCCCAAAGCAAACAAATGGTGGACCAAAACGGATGTGTGAATGGTGGATAACAAAATCAATGCATGAATCATTTTTCATGTATTGGGGTCTACACTAGGCCGGGGCGATTTGTATGGAAGGAAAAAAGTGATAGTGGGCGCCTGGAGTTTCTGATTCTTGGGATTGTACTGAGCAAAAAAGTCCACTAGACCATATATCTACGGTGAAAATCGAGCCCCCGGATTTTTACTTGAAATTTTTTTCAAGGATATTTTGGCCAAACCATATCTCAGAAACTTGACCTATCCTAAAAATTTCCTTTTGCGTTCTTAGTACACTCACCAAGGGCTTTCATCAACAAAAGGAAATTTCCACCCACTGACTTTGAGTTAAATTTTGTAGCACAGTGTAATTTATCGATATTTTCCGAAAAATGTGCACTTTCTCGGAGCCATAACTGCCTGAAGGAGCGTTCCAATGCTTTTGCGATATACTAGAGAGTTCTTAATTATTGTCTTGGCTACAATTTTTGCCTTTGTGTTGGATCGAAAATCTCAGTGGTTTGGCTGTTACATATATGCCAAAATATCCAAAAAAAAAACTTTGAAAAGAAAACTTCAAGTCAAAATCCGGGGGCTCGATTTTCACCGTAGACATATGGTCTAGTGGACTTTTTTGCTCAGTACAATCCCAATAATCAGAAAATTCAGGCACCCGTGGTGGTGTTCAAATCGTCCCGGCCTAGTCTACACTTTAGTTTCTACTTCAGTGTTTTTTACTTTACATGTTTACATAATAATGCTAAGAATTGTATGATTATAAAAACGTTGAAGATCATGCATCCGGACAAGTTTGCATTAGTGATATATTTTCTGAAATGCTTATTGCACAGAGGTCCCGCTTGTATGGGAAGGTGCGACAAAAATTGTGGACATAGGTTTAGGTTTTGCTATAGTCTCCATATAACGGTACCTCGAGATTTGAGGTGTTTTGAAATTTTTATCTACATTTTCGGTCCGAATTGGCTGCAGTTTGGTATTTGGAGATCTCATAACTAAATCGGGAAACTTTCCCACCAAAAAGTGTGGACATAGGCGCAGGTTTTGATATAGCCCCCATATAACAGTACCTCCCGATTTCATGTATTTTGAAGCTTTATCTATATTTTCGGCCCGATTTGGCTGTAATTTGGTATTTAGGGTTGCCAGTAGACAGAAACCTTCTGCACCAAAAATTGTGGACATAGGTGTAGTGTTTTTGATGTCACACACGGAAATGCATGAACATATGTATATCAGTACGAAGTTTATTATAATCCTGTTGACATAAGTGATATTTGTCCAAAACGTTTCCGGTTAAACCAAATAACCACATTCGTCACATTTCGTTTTGATTTTGAAACGGCCTTTGACAGACGATACCAAACAGAAATGTGAAGATCTTTTGTAGATAAAGGGGATACCAATACAAATAATACTTTTTCGTAGGTTCTTACGACATATATCGGCAGGAAAACGTCCTTCATCACAGAGAGTAGGAGCGAAAGGTAGTAATCTTTCAGAACAAACAAAAGAATAGCGATAACGCAGAGACTTATAACGATTGGCTCGGAAATGCCGTCAACCAAAAGTTTCGAGAATCCAATGGAAGTCTCCATTGGATTCTCGAAACTTCTTCATCACATATCACAGTGTAGATCAACATGTGCATTCCATCAGGTGAATCACACCAGGTAGCGAATAAGCTCTCACTTAGACAACACGCATGAAGACATGAAGAATCCCTTATACCAAGTAACAGTCGCTCGTTGAACCTTTCTATCTAAGAACCAATAATAACTCTTCTATGGGGGCTATATCAGAACGTGGATATGTTTCGATCATTCTCGGCGGGAATGTTTGTACCCGCAAAGAAGACTAACAACCAAATTTTAGTCATATTGGTTAGATAATGCGGTTAAACTTTGAAAATACCGAAAATCGGCAATACCGTATTATGGGGCTATAACAAAACGGCAAATTTCTGGGGAAAAAAGTTTTGTAGCCCCAAAGAAAACAAAATATCAAATTTCTGCCATTTCGGTAAGGTAATGTCGATAAAACCTTTAAAATAACGAAAATCGGGAGATACCGTTCTATGGGTGCTGTATCAAAACGTGGACCTATACTGAACAATTTCTGGTGGAATTTTGAACGCCCCGCTGAATACTAAATGTCAAATTTTAGCCACTTCGGTAATATAATGTAGCTAAAACCTTAAAATGTCGAAATGTTCAGCTATTTTAGTTGGATATTGAGTTCATAACCTTCAAATTACGGAAAATCTGGATATAGACTTCTATGAGGGCCATGCAAATATAGACCTATAATGATAATTCTCTTCTCGAATGTTGTATACCATCCATTTCGGTTTGATAATGCGCTGAAAGATTCAAAATACCGAAAATCGGGATGGGCCGTCCTATGGCGGCTATACCGACAAATTTCTGGTGGTTTTATACCCCCAAATAAATACTTAATACCAAATGTCAGCCATATTGAGGCCATAACCTTTAAAATAAGGAAATTCGGAAGGTACCATTCTATGGAAGCTACATCAAAACGTGGATATTTTCAATACCAAACATCATTGAAGTAATAGAAACTTCTGTACCTTGATTTCAACAGACATCCGAACATGGTTATATCGACTTAGAAATTTGTGCAGATCATGCATCGAAAAATGTTTCGATGTGTTACAAACACAATTAAAAATTTAATAATACCCTCCATATTATGGTGGAGGGTATAAACAAAATAAAAAGAGAGCTGATTGTCACTTCTACCTTCTTTAATATGTCTTGTGTGTATGTGTTTTTCGTTTGGCATTTGACATATTTTCCCTCTGTTCCTAAACTCTATTGCCATTATTTAAGCGCCTTCTTTAATAAATTTAACATGTTCTTGTGAAGGGAAACACACATGAAAAATTAAAATAATTAGTATATTATTAATTTTTTATTAATTAATTAATTTATTATTATTATACTTTAGTTATAACTAAAGTTACTAAACTAAATTTATTCAAAATTCCTCAAAAAATTATTACTATAGCATACTTTTAGGCCGTTCTGTAATTAGTTCATAATTGATGTGCCAAAAATCACAATTTTTATGGGCAAAGAAATGTACCGATGGATTTTCAAAATATTAGTAAATTCCATTGGTAGTGGGATTTTCTAACACATTTTTTGGTTACCGACAAAAATCGGTAAATTCGGTAAAAAATCGATCTGAACAAAAACTGGGCAAATGCAAAAAGTAAACAAAAAAGACCATGAAAACGCGACAATATCTATTAGTTGTCAATGAGAGCCGTACCTAAAATTGTCTGAGCGACATTTTTGCAGAACATGTCGAAGCTGAAAAATGTTATCTTGTGGTACTTTCATTGCGGTTCTTGAAATAAAGGACGAAAAGGACATGGAAGGAAGTGAGTTAGAAGGTCGAAATGTTGTAAGATCCTCATTAGATTTGACTGAAGACATGTTATATCAAAAATAAGCCAGAACAACAGCAAACAAAATATAACACTAATTTCTGATGGCTTATAGGGTCTGCAGTGAAAAATTCATCATGCCATAACTCAAAGTTTCGACTCACGGCAAATCTGCCCTTTGGGGTTCTGCATATACTCATCAAGGGCTTTCGCCCCTAAGAGGAATTTTCCACCCCCAGACCTCGAGCTCCATTTTGTGGCACAGTGTTATGTATCACAATGAAAGTGATATTTTCCTCTTCCATTAATGGGCTTTCCTTTGGGAATACGACTATTAAAAGCGGATATATTCGTATAGGAAAAAAAATTTTTGTCTACATTAAGTTTTTTGTCCATTCCGAGTCTTGAATATTATTTGACCATCACCAAACTCAGAATGCTTCTTTCTCTCTGGGAGCTCTACTAAAATTTCGTGACGATTCTATCAAAATTGCGATAAAAATGGGATGTATTCCCGACTTTTGCGATATCTGCGTTGCTTGACCACCTACGCCAACCTACTTTGCATCATTGTAAATATGGGATTTTCTACTTTCATAGTCAGACCACCTACGGCAACCTACTTTACATTGTTGTAAAGGTCATATTTTCTAATTTTCTTGCACGGATTTGCTTTTGATATACCTCTTATAAAAGCAGAGATATTCGCTTTGAAATAAGTTTTTTTCCATTCCGACCCCGGAATATTATCTGGCCAAAATCAATAGGATTCCTTCTCTGCCGGACCCCCATTAACCCCCAAAATTTCGTGACGATCCGATCAAAATTGCGACCTGTAGCGTAATTACAAAAAAAATGGAAAAATGGGATGTATTACCGACTATTGCGATATCTCCTTTATTTGGCCACCTACGCCAAACTACTTTGCCTCACTGTAACGATGGGACTCTATGAAAGTCATAGTCTGGCTTTGCTTTTGGAAGGTATCCAGCCAAAGCTGTGATTTTCATCATTATAATTAAAATCGCAAAAATGAAAACTTCGTTTTTATTAGCGCTTTAGAATAAAACGTTAAATTCTTCACCAAATAAATTGTTTGCCCATTCCGATCCCTGAATGTTACACCGCCATCACCAAAATCAGTAGCCGTCTTTCCCTCTGGCACCCCCACTAACCACCAAATTTCGTAACGATCTGATCAAAATTGCGGCCTGCAGCGTGATTTAAAAAAATGAAAAATGGGATGTATTACCGACTATTACGATATCTCCGTTATTTGGGCACCTACGCCAACCTTATTTGCATCATTGTAAAGATGTGATTTTCTACTTTCATAGTCACGCTTTGCTTTTGGAAGGTCCCCAACCAAAGCTGTGATATTCTTCATTATAATTAAAATCGCAAAAATGAAAAAAAGGTTTTTATTAGCGACTATTGCGATATCTTCGTTATTTGACCATCTACGACAACCTTACAGCAGTAGGGCAGCATCCGGCAAAAAGGGGCACATGTGCCGTTGATGAGAATAACAACAGAACAACCACCACTCAGTCTTCGTTCAGAAATAAATGAAGAAGGTTCATTAACGCACACGCTGTTTGTGGAGAGAGAGTCGTATGCGTGAGGCCGCAAAGAATGCGTTTGTATTGGTGCTGATACCTGGTGTAGGGTATAAAAATGATCGCGGTGGTTCAAATGACGTTTATAAAATTGTTGCAGACGTCTTGAATCTATGCTTAGCCTGAAACAAAACAGGAATTGACCGTTTAGGTCTTCGAAAGTGAGCCAAATCCAACGAATGTTGTTCATGTAAGAAGCACTTCGAAGCAAATGGTCGCTTGTTTCTTCGGCAATACTGACCATGCGGCGACTATACGGCTTGAGAAATGTAGGAGGGTTAATTCTGAGTGGTACACAACAATTTGTTTGCCTGAAGTGTCCTGAGAAATGCTAAAAACGAACAAGAGAAGACGAATCATTCTGCATCATGACAATGAGAGCTTTCACACATCGATTCAAACCAGCGCCTGTTTGACCGGACAAAACGTGGAATTGATGGGTCATCCGTCGTACAGTCCTGAATGAGGATCCAACGACTTCATTTGATTCCAGCATATCAAGAAAAAAGGTGTGGTCAACGATTTTCATTACCAGAAGATGCTGTGAAAGCGTTAAAAACCATATTTTGGGGGTGTCTCAATCGAAGTGGAAAAGTGATTCAACAATTGGCTTGAACGCATGAAAAAGTGTATAAATCATGCTGGAGACTGCTTAGGAATACAGTAAAACTATTTTTGATGATAAATATTCGCGTTTTCATTGTTAAGCCAAGTTAAATATAAAAATTGTTTATATTAAATGTGTTTATGGAAAAAATTTGTATTATATTTTATGATCTAATTAAATGTTAATGCAAAAATATACATTTGTTTATGTATTTCAAACCTCAACTGCAAAATTTTAAATTAAATAACTACTAAACAAAATGTTGTAGATTTTTGCAAATATTTTAACTAATTGTACACACATGCCTTCATAAATACATATAACATTTGTTTTAACAAATTTTAACAAACACATCAACATAGGAACGCTACTATGAGGTCATGTATACACGAGAAAATACGACAATGAAACGAAATATTTATCAGCAAATGAATCGGGAAATGACATGAAATTTGGGTCGAATTTTTGACAAAGATGAAACATGACGTCAAGACACAAAATTGGATTCTACGAAAAAAATCAATTAGCCATTGTCAAAAGATAGGTAACAGATAGTTTGTCATAAATAAAAAAACTACAAAGACTACAGATAGAAAAAAATAATACCTCCATTGTGTGTAAATAACATCCCCAACGCAGCTCATGTCTGGTGGGTTTTAAACATTTCGGTATTGAACTCTATGGAGAGGAAATTGAATTATTTTAATTTTACAATTCTACAATTTAATGAATTGATTTATATAAATAAACTGGAGATAAGTAAAGTGCATTATATAAAAGGTGTCTCAATGTGTTAGCCGTTGAAAAACATTTGCTAGTATTTCAAAAAATATTAACGCCACAGACTGGGACACCCTAAGTATGAGGTTTGGTAACCTTTCTAAATCAAATTAATGTAATACTTATTACATTATTTTATTTTTTCAATAACCAATAATACCAATATATTTCCCAAAATTGCCACTTACCTCTATGGTCCGTTCAAAGTATTCAAATGCCAATGACGTTGTCTTGGCAGCTGCCAAACTATCAACATTTTGACCATTGATCTCTTGCAATTGCCGCGAAACACTATCCAAACTGCGATTTATATCCAACAAGTCGGATTTGAATTTTTCCAACCTTTCCAAACGTTCCAACGATGACATACGCTCACCATTACAACTCTCAAAATACAGGCGAAGATTTTCCATCAATTTCAAAATACGATCTGTATCCACTTCCTTAGCACCAGGTGGCTCTAGAGCACGTACACGATCGATTAAAATTTCCGATTGTGTTATTAGCGAACGGAATGAATCCATTGTCAAATCACGGAATTTTTCATGTTCGGCAATGCAACGTTCAATAGCATCATTTGTATTTTGTTGTGTTTCTTTTTGCTTGGCAAAGAAATCGCTTATTTCTTGATGGATTCTCTGGACACTTTCCAAAAATTGTAAGCTACTCTCCACCAACGTCTTATAATCGTATCGTATACCATCTAATTTGGATTTCAATGTTCGTAAATTACTAATGACTTGTTCGATTTTTTGCATTGCTTCGGGATCTTTTGTTTGGATATTGATGGTGGTGTGAACTCGTTCTTGTATCTCATTTTGGGCCTGATCGATATCGCGAAGAACGATTTTCAGTTTTTCGCTGGTAATCGTGTGCAGTTGTTTGGCATCCACTGACGATGTGGTGAAAATCGGATAGAGCTGAGTATCAACATTGGTGGTTTTGGCAGCGGTCTAAAATTATAAAAGGGGAAAAATATAATTAATTTATTTGAAAATTTTGCCTATTAGGGCGAAGACCCTTTTTTTAAATTAATTTTAATTAATTTCTCGTTAGAATCGAGCTTAATTTCTGGCGATTTTTGCAAGTGAAAAAGGAAAGCTGAAGATTCAAATCCACACAACCACCACTATGTGACATGTTTCGCCGTTGGCAGCGACTCATCAGACATATCGGGTGTGGAGTGGCTTCTCTGTCATCGAACGTTTCTTCTTTCAAATGCAATTTGCCTTTTGGATTAGTTTTTACCCCATTCACAAAATTTACTGGGAAGTAGATACTTATCATCCGCCTATACACTCAAAGGGGTACAGGGGCCTAATTCTCGTATAGGTGATAGAGTCGATCGATATATTTGGATTACGGCATCCATTATCGAACACACTTTCGAGTGGAATCTTGCGAGTTTTTGTCCGCCACACATTTGTTGTCGTAATGATTATATTTGTGGCATAAAACGAACTTTAATGGAAGATTTCGCAATAAAACTTGAAAAAATCACATGCTAATGACTTTTTCCAATAAAATGAGTAGAAAAAATTGACAAAAAGGGCTGTTTCTTAAAACTTAAAAATATATTTTCCAATACCAAAATGCGATTTTTATATTTTTACATCGTGAAATTTATTTCGGGTCACTATTAATTTTATGTTTTTCACAATTTTCTATTATTTTATACAATTTTCATGTTTTCTTTTCTTAGTACGCGAAACTTGCCGCACAACAACTTGTTTGTTTGTATTTTTTGTGTTTACCATATCACTCATTTTTCCAAAGAGTGACACATCTCGAAAAATCTAATTCTGAGAAAAACGCGTTTTAAGTTGCCGACTGAAATTTGACTTCCCAAATTAAAAAGATTATTATATAAAAACTAAAAAACTACTTGGACCATCTTTTGTAAAGAGCTAGCCAGATATCAGTGCTTAATTTCTGTGCAAGTTCAAGCTTGATTTGAAGTGCTTTAGTGCTTCATAACCTCAAAAAACGTACTAGATAATTTATGGCAAATTCCTAGAAAATAAGCAGTAACTCGTTGAGTTCTAGAGATATCAACTTGAAAATTTGACACAAGATAAAGTAGAAGTCGTAGAAAAGATAGAAATTGCGAACTCAGAAAAGGCATTTTTTGAGTTATGCCACTCTTTGAGTAAATGAGCGATATGTTTTCACCGTTCGATAACCGTATGTATCGATAACTTATTTAAATAATTTCTATTCAGTAGTCACACGCGCAAAATTTGCGGTAAAGGAAATTGAATTTTTGAGAGAGAGAGCGTAGAGGAAAGGGCCCCTCTCTACTTTTTCCTCCCTGCTCTCAACCAAAAACTAAATTTTCTTTACCGCAAATAATAAGGGAATCCAAAATTTTCGAACGTCCGTAATTTGTCTTCCAACAAAAACTCACTCGGATGCGAGAATTAGGCCACAGGTCATGCCAGCGAGTAACACACTTATAATGTATGTGCCAGAGGAATGTACATCGCTAAATAGAAACTGAGAAGTATTCGCCTACAGCTAAATACTCTCAGTCTATGGCTGTACAACAAAAAAAAAAATAAATAAAGCATGTAAAAAAGCGTTAAGCTCGGCAGGGCCGAACTTTTCATACCCTCCACCATAAAATATTCTGAACTAAAACGGAATAATTATTTTCTTTCCTGTCCACTATTTTTAGGCGGAGATACCTGAAAAAGGTAAAAGGGCATAAAACATATATTCAATCCGTCGCGAACCTGATATGGGGCTATATCAAAGTATGGACCTATGTTTTGTTGAGAAGTTGTGTGACCAATGAGAACCTCAAATGTCGCTTTGCAGATACCTTGGGTTAACAATTTTAGCTAAAATCCAAAAGAACCGAAAATAGGGAGCTACCGTTATATGGGGGCTCTACCAAAACATGGACCTATACTGGCTATTTATATAGGGGGACTGTACATGGACCTATGTTGACAGGTTTTGGTGGAGATGTTGTATGACCACTGGGAACCTCAAACTTCAAATTACAGGTAGTTCGGTCGCAAAATGTAGCTACAATCCTCAAAATACAGAAAATGAGGAGGTACCGTTATATGGGGGCAGTTCCAAAATGTGGACCTATGTTTACAGTTTTTTGACGAGATATTTTGTGCCTACTGGGAAACTCAAATGTTAAATTACAGGTAATTCGGTTAAAAATTGTAGCTAAGATCCTCAAACTACCGAAAATCGGGAGGTACCGCTATGTGGGGGCTATACCAAAACATGGTCCTATGTCGACAGTTTTTGGTGGAGATGTATTGTGATTACTAGGAACCCCAACTGTCAAATTACAGGCAGTTCGGTCAAAAATTTTAGTTAAAATCCTCAAAATACCGAATATCGGGAGGTACCGTTATATGGGGACAATACCAAAACATGGACCTATATTGACGGTTTTTAGTGCAGATATTTTGTGACCACTGGGAACCCCAAACTTGAAATTACAGGTAGTTAGGTTAAAAATTGTAGCTAATAACTGAAAATCGGGAGGTACCGTTATATGGGGGCTACATCAAAAAGTGGTCCTATATAGCTCATCTTCGAACTTGACCTGCCTATGAAAAACACTCGGGTGAAAAAATATAGCGCTCTAGCTCAATTATTGCGAACGCTAGAGTGATTACTAGGGTTATGATTTTTTTGACATTTTTTCTCAAAAATGATTTCCTGTAGCAGGGATAAATGAAATTTTGCCTAATAATCACTACGCTATCGTTTATTCCATTGAAATATAAAAAAAGTTCACGCACAAATCGATTTTAAAAATATAATTTTTTGAAAATAAGTATGAAACGAAAAAAACATTTTTTTTAAAAATTATTTTTTGTTGCACGAATGAATAAATATAAGCCTACTAATAACTATAATAATGTTTATTTCATTCAAATATTGAAAAAAGTAAAGCACAAACCACTTTGAAAAAATTTAAAATTTTTTGTTTTTTTTATTTATTATTATCTTTTTGGGACGAAGGCCATTATTTATGAAAGTTTTTAATTAATTAATTGGATTAATCGAGCTAACATGGCCTAAGGAGTTTTGTATTGAAAAATGAATTCTAGCGAAATACCACACACTCAACCATTTTTGTTAAAAAATTATATCTTTAAATAAAAGCGTTTACCACATTTTTACGATTCTCAGAATTGAAGAAAATTAGTGAGAAATAAATGTTATGTCAGTTTAATTATCTCATGCGACTCTAAAGTTTATTTTCAATTGTATATCTGCTTAAAGAGACTTCAAAAAATTGAACATAATTTTGATAAATTCAAATTTTAAAATTATTTTGTGCGTGAGGTTTTTTCACCGAATCACCTTATAATTATGATTTTATGCAATCTTATGGCAAAACTCATCACGCTATGATGCAGGGATATGAGGTTGTAAAAAAGTCATAACCCTAGTGATTACAACAGACATGGTTGATCGTCTTTGAATTTTATACTGATCAAGAATATATATGAGGAAAAGTCAAAATTTTTTAGTTTCCATGAAGCCAAGGTTTGCACTATTATAATGCGCGAACTATTATAGATTACCAGTAACTATGACTATTGCTGGATTAATTTAGATGTTTTTGTACAAACCTCAAAAATTTAGCAAAAAAAAATTAATTTACGTGGTAGTTACGACCGCGTAAAGGAAAAAACATAGGTAAAAACACGTTGAAGCTAAACAGGTTTTTTACATTGCTATTCGATTTCTGATTAAATCATTCAAATGACGGACATCTGTCCAAAGTAAAAGTAGGAGAATACAAAATGAAGATTACACTTCTAATGTATCACTTTCCAAAATGTCCACTGCATCCAGCTTTTATGGATGCTGACATTTTGAAGCCGGATTTCAGGTGTTTTTTGTATTTTTTATGTAACTGGGACGCGCATTCGGATATTTCGAAAAACCAATTATAGGATTAAAGAACTCGCGATTTCGCATAATCTGATATGTATGTTGAGTATGTAGCCCACACAGCAGCAGAGTAATCTACTGCCAAATGCCAAAATTTAGTGCAATATTTTTTCTAAAAAACCTATTTTTTGGGTACAGTATTTACAATATCGTTTTGAGTGTGCAGGTACCCCGCGATATTTTAGTTTTTCGACGATCCGGATCATATGAATCACAGACCGTAAAAATTCATCTACTAGAACGGCGGAAATGGCTACTGCAAAAATTGAAAAATTTGCGAAAAATGTTTTTCAAAATATCGCTGACTAATTCGCGTTTTATGTGGATCGTTTCCATTTCAATGAAGAAAGTGAATCATCACTCGCGTTTGTGCGAAAACATCGGTTTGAAAAATTTAGTGGCATGGGAGCTGTGTCCGATTTATCCAGAAAATACTGTGTGATGCTACATCCACGGTTCTTGATGGATTTTATTGAAATATGTTTAGATCGATGTATTTTTTCACGGTTGATAGTGAAATCGGATGCGCATAAAAAGTGTATGCACTTTGTGCAAAATATAAGCGTTATACAGTTTGTTGCACACTAAACTGCAGACGATGCTACATCTTAGCGGCCAAAGTAAATCCTGGCAAATCTGTACAAATTAAAAGAGAAGAATTCGCTGTATTGGTAAACCGCATGCGCATCAAGTGATTTTGAGGATTTCGCGATTTACACGCATTTCAAAATGAACATTACCCGATACAATTTTATTTCAAGATTATACCCCATTTAAAGGAACCCAACATTTATTTGAAAGATATCCATATCTTCTGCTAGATGTTAGCGTGTTTTCGAGAAGTGATTAGAATAAAAAATGTGATTTATTGCGTGAAATTTAACTAAAATAGAAGAAAAACTCCGACACATTTTTCTTACATTTTGTTCAACTAACTCACAAAATAAATTTTAAAAAATAATTTCTTTTACAAAAATTTTATAAATTTCCTCAATATATTTTTTGTTTTTTGCTATAATATGCAAACCGCTAAACGGATTTGTATAGTTTTGGTTTCATTTGAATCTTCGCGATGTTTAGATTACGTACATATTTTTTATATATTTTCCAGATGCATAAACAGCTTGAATTTTATTAGAACAAGTTGTAAACTACCAATTGTTTTGAATGCTTTCCCAATTTCCGCGAAAATTTACAACTTTTTCACTAAAGTTATGGGACCTCAGTAAACATATAGTATGAAGGGAGCCCCTAATTAAGAGAGTTTCTCAATATAATGATTAGAGTCTTTTAAAGATTTTTTCTTTTTATCAGAATTGAAACCGCCATAACTTTTGCGCGCAACAACCAAAATTAGTATCTCGAACCGATTTAAGAATGGGATTTTTTTCCCAATCTATGCACCAAAAATCTTTCATGTAGCTTAAAAAAAAAATTTAACTTTTTTTTTATGAAAAACTAAAAAATTTTGTCTTTTCTTCATATATACTTTATATGGTAGCAAGTGATTAGTTCGATGTGTTACAAACAGAAAAACAAACTTAATATGCACTCCATACTATGGTGGAGTTTTGGAAATTTCCAGAGTAAATTTTTTGGCGTATATACCCAGACGTGGACCTATACAAACAATTTTCGATAGAAATGAATTTTTAAACTCTTGAAACACGAAAGTCCAAATTACAACAAATTCGACGGTTAAATGGGAATAACACCTTCAAAATGTCAAAATGAATCGGGCGTTATATGGGGGCTATGCCAAAACTTACAACCAATTTTTGTAAGACATGTTTTTTAGTTTAGCCAAGTCATTCGTCAAAATACCTTTAAGCGAGGCGTCAAATAGCCACATTATTTAGGGTGCCTATACCAAAACCTGTATGGCCCACTTTCAATACTAAAAGTTCTAACATAACAACAAAAACATTGTTCCACAACATCCCATACGGGACAAGGGAGACTTCTCTCATATCAATGAGTGCACCCCGATTCATATTTAGCTCAATGACATGGGACCTACTGTTTATCGCCGAGTCCGAACGGCGTGTCATAAGACACCACTTGTGGAGAAGTTTTTCAAGGCTGAAATACTCAGGAAATGTCGCCAACATTACTGAGGGGTATTTTGCCACCGTTGAAAAAATGTTTGATGTTGCCTGGCCGGGGAATCGAACCACCGACCTTCTGGGTGCAAGGCGGGCGTGCATACCATTGCACCACGGTGGCACCCAAAAGTTCTACAGACCTAAAATACATTTGACCAAAATTTCATCCCCCTACTTCAATCCGCTCGGACGCTGGAGTGAATTGCACAGACGGACAAACATGGATATTCGATGTAGAATTACCCGTTGATTAAGAATATATATCAAGCTTTTTGTTTGAAAATTAACTTATGTTGAAACTGAGGTATGGGGTATTGTAACTCGCGATCAGTTTTACTATACCATAACTTTTGACCGCATTTCGGCAAAATAAACTGTTTTAGCCCGATTCACGGAGGGGTTTCTTAAAATAATAATTTGAGCGGAAGCTGTGGTCGTACTAATGTAAAAAAATCGGAAAAATATCGTTGAAATAAACGAGTTTCATTATGTTATTTTCCAATTAGTGGTTTTACAACACAATGTAGAGCTTAATGCTCAAAGGAGAAGTTAAAGAGCACACTTCAGAGTTGAAGTTTCTAATGCATGATTTTTTAATATATCCACTGTATCTACCTCAAACGGATGCTGACATTTTGAAACCTGAAAAATTGGGGTTTTTAAATGTTTGCTCTAATCGGGACGTGCAGCTGGAATCCCTAAAACCTTATTATTGGATTGTAGTACTCGCGATTTCGCATTTTTTAATGTATAACATGAGGGTGTAGCCCTCACAGGATCACAGTAATCTGCGCCTAAACACGAAATTTTTGTGCGTAAATTTTTCTCAAAAACCTATTTTTTTGGTTTAAAATTTACAAACGTCATTCGATTTCCGTGGAAACCCGCGTAAATTTAGTTTTTTTACGTTCTGAATCAATCAAGCCACGACGCGTAAAAATCCACCCACTAGATCGGCGGAATGATATCCCTCAAATTTCGAAAATTTGCAAAAAATTATTTTGAAAATATCGCATATTAAAACGCGTTTTGGATGTTTCAGTTCTACTTAAATAAATAGATCGATACGCGTGTTTAAACTGCGCGAAAACAGATATTTCAAAACTATCGCTAATCCAGAGATATAATAAATTTTTTCTAAAAATTAAGTGCGATGCTACATCCACGGTTCTTGATGGATCGCATTGAAACGGCATAGAAGGATGTATTTTTTAATGGTGATTATTGAAATCGGATGCGCATAAAATGTAAATGAACTTCGCGGAAATTATGACCATTTTACTGTATTTTTCACCCTTAAATGCAGCAGATGCTACATCGTGGCCGCCAAATAGAATTTGGCAAACTGTACATCAAATAAAAGGGATTGATTCGCTGTGTGGAAAGTCGGATGCGCATCATGTCAATTTCATAATTACGCGGTTTATATGCGTCTCAAATGTTGTAATATTCAATATAACATTGTTTTAACGTTATATCACAATTGGAATTCCTTGTGATTTAATATAAGGTTCTAATAATATTATCCAATAGGAAAACTATAAGCGAAAAATTTGTTACAACGGAATATAATCATTGTTGCGTGAAATTTTGACGAAAATGCCGAAGAACTCAAACATTTTTTCTCCAACATTTCCTATAAAACCATAAAAAAATAAAATTAGAATAATATGATTTTAATTTTTTCGTAATATTTTCTTCGTATTTTTGCAAATAACATGAATACTATAGCTCCAACCTTCACAACTTAGGTTTCATTTTATTCCTAAAAATGTCTGGATGCTGTTATAATTTTTTTATATATTTTTCGTAAGTATGATCGCTATTGTTTCAAAAATATTTTTGTAAATACGTGAAATTATTTAAGAAATTTAATTTTTCGCGAATCCATTGAGACTTTGCGATTCTTTTTTGCATCATCGCAAAGGGTACGAATTCAGTTAACGATAATAGGATATAACAGCTAACTATATTAAGCCGCGATTTTTTTAGAATTTTTTCTAATTATCATAATTAAAACGGTCAAATCTTTTGCGCGCAACGATCAAAGTTAGTAACGAAAACAGATTTGGAATGCTGATTTTTTTCTTAATCTATGTACCAAATATCATTGATGTAGTATCAAAAAATTTTTTTGATTTTTTTGAAATGGAAAAGACAATTTTAGACATTTTTCCTGATATACTTTGCGGGATCTATAATTAATATTTCGAGGAGTTACAAACTGATTACAAACTTAATATACCCAGCAAAATGTTTGTAGCCAAAGAAGTAGTTGAATCATGAGTGCAAGTGATTTTGGACTACATCTTTTTACGTGAAAGAAGTCATGATATTTACAAGGGCTTGGTGCAGTGAGGATACTGTCTAATTTGCATCTTAAGCATACTTTTTGCATTAGTTCTTTGAAGTGAATAAATATACATTCCTTGGAATGTATTTTGAATTGATATTTCGGTTCATTTAAGAATTGATTCGCAAGCAAGCATTTTGACGATATGGAAGAATGAGGATTTTCACTGATTTGAAGACATCAGGGTCATTTGAAAAAAATATTTAAAAGAGTTTTGGTAACTTTTAATTAATGGCCTCTAGTTTTCTCTTTTTATCGCTTGTGCTTGTCTATAAATCGAACGCATGCTATCACTTTCTTTTGCAAATTACTGGCAACCGTGGCCTCTTTCTCTAGGATCGAATTCGAATTAAAACTCGTTCAAATTACTACCAAACTAATGTTTTTGTAGTACATTTTTGTTTCTCCCAATTTACATTGGGCGAGTTTCTCTGCGGCAATTTTTCTTGTTCCCTTTTAAAATTTCTTCCTACGTCTACACACGGAATTCTTTTCCGGCAAGTCTTGTTTTCAAAACAATGAAAGTAAAGTCAAATATGAAAAATATAAAATTAATTGCCTGAAAATTGCCAGTACGATCAATTTTTTTTCCAATTCCATTCCCGTACATTGGGCAAGTTTACTTGCGGCAAGTCTCTGTTCGCTGGAGAGACACGTAAGGAAGGAAATTGGAAAAAATGGTGATTAAGATCTACAATTGACTGCATCCTAGCTGCACCCTGCTTCTTTCACGTAAAAAGACATAATCACTTGCACTTTTTTTGGCTACAAACAAAGACGTAGTCCGACATTTCTTGCTCTCATGATTATCTTTTTGGATTCAAACATTTTGCTGAGTAATTAAAATAACATAAAATAAATTGTTTTTTTGTGTTCTTAAGAATTTTATATGCAAACAATTATTATGCATGTAAACATTGCTAAAATGTGAAAATTTTATGAAATAGATTCAAATCGGACAGTGTAAAAATATGAAGAACGGAATGTATTTTTCATGTCTCTGCATGGACTGCTTCTAAAAAAGCTATTCATTCAGTACTTCACATAGAACAACTTCAAAAAAAAAATTTGCTGGGTACCGTCCATATACTCCACGGTACCTACCGATTTAAGGTATTTTGGAGATTTAAGCTAATTTCTTTGACCGATTGGGAATTTTAGCTAAATTTTTTGACCGAACTAGATGTAATTTGACATTTGAAGTTCTATGTGGTATCGAAACTTTTGCACCAAAAATCGTCCATATACATAGGTCAATGTTTTGGTGTAGCCCCTATAGAACGGTATCTTGCAATTGTCGGTATTTTGAGGATTTAAGCTAAAAATTGTTAACCGAACTAGATATAATTTGACATTTGAAATTCTCAGAAGGTCCCGAAACTCCACCACTATAAATCATCAACTTGGTTCATGTTTTGGTATATCCCCATATAAAGGTATCAAAAGACTGAAGAAATTTTTATATAAATTTTTGGTCTATGTTAGTCATTTGGGGTATCCGTGGTCGAATAATGTTTGCACCTAACAGAAAACTAAATATTCCATTTAATGTTTATACCCTACACCACACTGTGGTAAGGGGTATTATGTCTTTGTGCATTTGTATGTAACATGCATAAGGAAACGAGATAGACCCATAGTTCCTTTTTGGGATATACATACATAGATTAACTTTCTGAGTCGCTTTAGGTATGTCAGTCCGTCCGTCCGTTCGCAACGTAGAGGTCGCATTTACTGTCCGATTCTGCTCAAAAGTGGGGAACATCATTCTTTAGCTATAGGAAGAACGCTATTACTTTGGTGAAAATCGGTTCAGATTTAGATACAGCTCCCATATATATTTTCGGCCGATTTCACGTATTTGCTTCATCAAACACGCTACATATCTACGATTTCGGTGAAATTTGGAATGAGTGACTGAATTCGGTGTAGAAACAAATATGCCAAATTACATAGAAATCGTTTCAGATTTGGATATAACTCCCATATATTTTTTCGGCCGATTTCACGTATTTGTTGCACTAAACACGCTTTATATGTCCGATTTTTAGGAAATTTGGAATAAGTGGTTGAATTCGATCTTGAAATAAATGTGCCAAATTATATCGAAATCGGTTCAGATTTGGATATAGTTCTTATATATTTTTTTGACCGATTAAGGGATTTGATACACCAAACACCCTATATCCGTCCAATTTTAATGCAATTTGGATTGTGTGACGGAATTTGGTCTAGAAATAACCATATTATATCGAAAACGGTTCAGATTTAATTTAGCTCCCATACATATTTCACATAATCCTTTTACTTTAATCCTTTTCTTATGGGTTTTTACTTGTTCTTTCTTTCATTTTTTTTTATTTTGGTAACGGAAGGAATTTTATAGCTTTTGTCATTATATCAGGAAGTATAGACTTCCTTACGAAAAAATCCAGCTGCAAGAAAAATCAAAGCGAACCGAGACATATCCTTAAACTGCACAAACAATTTTGATTTAGAAAGATTGGGCCGTTATAGTCCATATTCGAACCTCATCTACAGTTGGGAGAAATATTAGTCCATATTCGAACCTTCTCTACAGTTGGAAGAAATATTACGATTACCAAATATTGGACGAAATCAGTTGAAAGAGCGGATGTTACGCAACCTATTCCAAGTTTCTGGTATCAGAATAAGCCCGTGAAGGGCGGATGATTAAGATCGGATTACATTTTATAAAACGGAACTCACTCGTCTCAGTGAATTGTTGGAAGAGACACTTAATGTCGTCTCTACGTCCGCCTGTTTACATTATCTCAGTTTTGCCATTGCTGAAGGCTGCTTTCAATTTACCACAATTGCTTATAAAATCGTGTGCAAAGAATTACCTCATATTTGGTGATGTTATGCACCCATGGAACTCATCTTCAGCGACAAAGCGAAGAACGCGATCCAGCACATGATGCTGAAGTTGAATATGGGCAACCTTTGCTGCAGTCGAACTACACGCCTGCCATGTATATAGTATTTACGCAACACTCTTCTCAATTGTTCTTCCGAAATTGGTTTAGTTTTCCCATCTTACAATTTGAGCATACCTAACATAATTTCTATAAATTCATTCATGAGGACCACGGTCTGACATTCAAAGCGCTGAAAGTGTGCCTCGTCATAGTGCACGCTAAACTTCTCCAGATAAAGAATGCTTACCATGTACTCCTTCACCCGAGCAGCTTCCATGTAGATATCCTATGCGGAATGCTAATGGCACACCGCTTTTAATTTGTGGGACGACAGCTTTGAGCTTATAATAAGGCGTCTCACGATTTTGCATGGAAACCGCAAGACCTATCAAAATGGGATGAAAGAAAATAATGTAGCAGTGAGAATTCTCTACACAATTGATCTCAATGGTATTTTCGTGGGTTTCACCATTTTCGAGATATAGAAGTTCAAATTGGGCCAATGTACTGACTGTATATAATCAATGTCATGCAGGGTGTTCCTTAACTAACTTTGAATGAAAACCGCTTACATCTGGGAAGTTTTTGCGGATTCTGAAATAGCAATGCTCATAAATGAGAAAAATCAAAAAACAAGAAAATATCGCAGGAGGGATTCCTAAATAAAACGGGGTCAAACTTCACATTTTTAGGTTTATTTTAGGTTTTCGCGATTTTTCTTGGAAACCGCAACTCGTATCGAAATGGGCTAAAGAACATTTTTTAGCTGTAAAAATTCTCCAGAGGACTGACCGTTATGATTTGTTCCTAGGGTTTATCATTTTTGAGATATAGAAGTTCAGGTCACCTTTTTAGGTTTTTTATTTGGGAAATGGGACTAGAGAAAATCTTATAGCTGTGAAAATTCTCTATAAGATTGGTTTTATTAATTTTTTCCTAGGTTGCACCATTTTTTGAGATATATAACTTCAAGTTGGAAAAATGCAGTCACGACATTGTTTTATAAGGAGACGATACAGTCAGTAAAATGTCAAAATTTGAACTTCTATATCTCATAATTGGTGACACCTACGAACACATCCGAAACGACAATCATGTGGAGCATTTTCACTGCTACAACATTTTCTTTAATCCTATTTCGATAAAACTTGCGGTTTCCAAGAAAAATCATGAAAACCTATAAAAGCCCCAAAAATGTGAATTTTGACCGCGATTTATTTGAAAATCCCTCCGGCGATTCTGTTGTTTTTTTATTTTTCTCATCTATGAACATTGTAGTTTCAGAAACCTCAAAAACTTCCCAGGTGTACGCATCTTTCATTTAAATTTACTTAAGACGCACCGTGATGCCTGTTGGGTTATGTTTCCTTTTGCTAGTTGATGCTTCATTGTCATTCTCCAGAGAACTATCTGTACAGCCGTCGTATGAGCCCGCTGTACTTTCGGAACAATCAGGTATAGCTGATCTGGTAAGTGTGGACACAGTCGGTACCCCTGTCTTCTTTCGTTTGTAAGGGTGAATGGTATTGGTAGCAACAGTTTTGCCACTGGAGTAAACCATGCGGCCTTTGCTCTTAATTTACATACAGTTCCTTCAATGAATCAGCGTTTTGTTTTTGCTAGTATTTTTTCAGAAGTTTTGTTAGTTTAGCATAAATTGATGTATAGGATCTGTAGGACTTTTAATAGTGACCGCTCATAAATGGGGTTTTTGTAGAATATAATCTCTAACAGGTAGCCAACAGAAAGCAGCAGACCCCCTCCACAATTTCAATATAATTTGGCGAACTTTTTTCTGGACCAAAAGCCGTCGCATTTTCCTACCAATTTGTCTACCAAATTTCCATTTGGTGCGTCAAAGACATGAAATTGAGAGAAAATATTGAAATATGAACATATTTTTAGATGAAATTCTATCACACATGCAGCATTTCTATGATCTATGTTTGTCTCATGTTGTTCGTGAAAGTGATAGGACTTGAAACTTTTTCCGTTATGGAATTTAAAAAAATCATTTTTTTAGAAAAATAGAATTTCAAAGAGTTTGTGTGTGTTTAAATGAATTCTATCCTTATATTATTACATGAATCCCCATTATTAAAATAATCCTTCTTTTGATATAGTTTGGATTTTTTTATGTATGTACAGCGTTTCGGTTAGCTTATAGTTAAAAGTAATTATTAAATCATTAAGGAGGATCTTCTTGACATTAACTAATGTGAAAATTATATTTTTAATGCTTTTTCAAATTTTTCTAATTTTTCTTTAAAACATCGATGGAACTCTTCTTGTTTTTCTAATCAGTATTCGAATTGCACTTCATGATGAGACACAGTCCATTTATTTCATACGTTCTCATTAATTTTAGGTTTCACTTAATTCTTCCCGTCATTTCACATTTGATCGATAATTAGTTTCACAACCATTCGAATTTTGACAAGCAATTTAACATTTTTCCGGGTTACAATAAAATTTTGCTGCGCATTAGGCTCAGAGCATTTGCTGGTCATATATTTTGTTGATAATTTTGTGGCTGCGGTAGAAAAAAAAACGATACAACCTACAATGCGCACAAAATGATGTCAGGCAGATAATCCATTAGTCAAAATAAAAAATTCTAAAATTCTCTACAAACTATATCAATATAACCAATTCTCTATAAGGAGTTTAAATTTTATAAAGTAAATTTTTTTTATTTTTGCAACTTACCTCTTCATTTTGACTCATGATCGTTTCCAAAATAGTTTTAACTTCACGCTTTTCCGTTATATGAGTTGTCCAATTTTCAAAACTTGTTGTTACATCGATCTGTTGCTTACTGAAACCATTTAGGATATCTTCTACAGCATTCGCTGATGGCTTTGTATCAAGATACGGATCCAAAATCTGCTCCAGACACCATTTATTGAATGAAACAGTAGCACGAGAAGGAGAGAACAAAGTAGAAGAAGAAAGAAAAATTATTTTTTTTTTTTTGCTATTTTGTGTTTTGTATTTTTTGAGAAAATTCGTCAATGCGTCGTTCTTGGAGATGTTTATGGGATGCGAGTACGCAGTCAAATAAAGAGGCTGGCTAGCTAGCTGGCTGGCTTGCTGGTAGATGGGTTGGTTGGCAAAGCAGGCGACAGAAATAGATGAAATGGCCCAACAAAAGAACACGGAGCATCAACATAACATTGCTCAAAAAATGTTTTCATTTTGTTGTTAGGTTTTCAATTTTGTTTTTGTTTGTGTAGCTTTCTTTTTTGTTTTTGTTTAGTTCAGTTTTTCCAATATACAAAACAAAAAATGAAAACACAAGCGGTTATACAGTGCGAAATGTTTAAGGAAAATCAAACTTAAAAGAAGAAAAACAAAAAGCATCACATTGACACCCTACACAGAGTGGGTGTTGATCATTGATGTGTGTTTATTGGGTGTAAATGGAAAATCAATAATAGTTGTTGTTTTGTTAGTAATTATCTAACGTAACTACTATAATATTTTTAGAACACTAATTTGGTTGGTATGTATTTATTAAATTCAAAATAGCAATTTTAAATTTAAGCCATTTGACAAAATCGGTATGCAAAAATAAGTTTCTTTAAAATAATTCTTTAAAAAACTAAATTTTGTGGTCTAATGATCCTTGAAAAATTATTCCTTAAAAATTCACGTTTGGTAGCCTGATGATCCCTTAAAAATTATTCTTTATCTGATGATCCTTGAACAACGATTCTTTAAACCAGTAAGGAAAAGATCAAAGCCGGGCGGGGCCGACTATATGATACCCTACACCACTGTAAATATGTAAAATATAAATCGGAGATTGTCCAGATCTTAACCGATTTCCATATAATTTGGCACATTTATTTCCAGACCGAATTCAGTCACACATCCAAAATATCATTGAAATCGGACTTATATAGCGTGTTTGGTGCAGCAAATACGCGAAATCGGCCGAAAATATATATAGGAGCTATATCCCAATCTGAACCGATTTCGATATAATTTAACACATTGATTTCTAGACCGAATTCAGTCACACTTTCCAAATTTCAACGAAATCGGAAATATATAGCGTGTTTGGTACAGAAAATACGTGAAATCGGGCGAAAATATATATGTGAGCTATATCCAAATCTAAACCGATTTCGATATAATTTGGCACATTTATTTCTAGACCGAATTCAGTCACACATCCCAAATTTAATCGAAATCGGACATATATAGCGTGTGTGGTACAAAAAATACGTGAAATCGGCCGAAAATATATATGAGAGCTATATCCAAATCTGAACCGATTTCGATATAATTTGGCACACTTATTTGTAGACCGAATTCAGTCACACATTCAAAATTTCATCAAAATTGGACGTATATAGCGTGTTTGGTGCAGCAAATACGTGAAATCGGGTGAAAATATATATGGGAGCTATATCCAAATCTGAACCGATTTTCACCAAAAGCAATAGCGTTGTTCCTATGGCTAAAAAAAATGTAGTCCCCAATTTTCAGCTGAATCGGAAAAAAATGCGACCTGTACGGTGCGAACAAAAATACATGGACAGACGGACGGACATGCAAAATCGACTCAGAAAGTGATTATATGTATATCCCCAAAAGGAACTATGGGTCCATTTCGTTTCCTTTTGTATGTTACATACAAATGCACAAAGACATAATACCCCTTACCACAGTGCAGTGTAGGGTATAAAAATCTACATTTGGAGGTCTGATGATCCTTGAAAATAATTCTTGAAAAAATCCACGTTTGGTGGTCTGATGATCCTTGAAAATAATTTTGTTTTTCAAAATCCACGTTTGGCGGTCTGATGATCTTTGAATTTTTTTAATCCACGTTTGGTGGCCTATTTCTTTAAAAAATCCATATCATCACACCAACGATGATCCTCGAAAATATTTCTTTAAAAAATCCTCGTTTGGTGGTCCGCTAATCCTTAAAAATATTTCTTTTAAAAATCCAGGTTCAGTGGTTTGCTGATCCTTGATAATATTTCTTTAAAAAATCCACATTTGGTGGTTTGCTGATCGTTGAAAAGATTTCTTTAAAATATTTTCGTTCGGTGGTCTGCTTATCTTTGAAATTATTTCTTTAAAAAATCCACGTTTGTGGTCTGCTCATACTTGAAAAGATTTTTTTAAAATTTCCACGCTTGGTGGTCCGCTGATCCTTGAAACTATTTCTTTAAATTACCCACGCTTGGTAGTCTGCTGATCCTTGAAAATATTTCTTTAAAAAATTCCCGTTTGGTAGTCTGCTGATCCTTGAAAATATTTCTTTTAAAAATCCACGTTTGGTGGTCTGTTGATCCTTGAAAATATTTCTTTAAAATATCCACGTTCGGTGGCTTACCGATCTTTGAAAATACTTCTTTAAAAAATCCACGTTTGGTGGTCTGCTGATACTTGAAAAGATTTCTTTAAAATTTTCACGCTTGGTGGTCTGCTGATCCTTGAAAATATGTCTGTAAAAAATCCCCGTTTGGTGGTCTGCTGGTCCTTCAAAATATGTCTGTAAAAAATCCCCGTTTGGTGGTCTGCTGATCATTCAAAATATTTCTTCAAAAATTCCAAGTTCGGTGGTACGTTCAGCCTTGAATTTTTTTTTTTTTAAATTCACGTTTGGTGGTCTGCTGATATTTGAAAATATTTCTTTAAAAATTCCAAGTTTGGTGGTCTGCTGATCCTTGAAAATATTTCTTTAAAAAAATCGACGTTTCTATAATTCTTTAAAAATAAACTTTTGGTTGTGTGATGATCCTTGAAAATCATTTTTTAAAAAGTCTACATTTGGTGGTATGATGATCCTTGAAAATAATTTTTTAAAAAGTCTACATTTGGTGGTCTGATGATCCTTAAAAATAATTTTTTAAAAAGTCTACATTTGGTGGTCTGATGATACTAGAAAATATTTCTTTAAAAAATCTTATTTTGTGGTCTGAAGATCCTTGAAAATATTTCTTTAAACGTGGATTTTGTTTGTCTGCTGATTCTTGCAAATAATTTTTTTAAAAATCCACGTTTGGTGGTATGCTGATCCTTAAAAATTCTTCTTTAAAAAAATCACGTTTGGTAGTCTGATGATCCTTGGAAATAATTCTTTAAAAATCCACGTTTGGTGGTCTTCTGATCCTTGAAAATATTTCTTTAAAAAATCCACGTTTGGTGTTCTATTGATCTTTGAGAATATTTCTTTAAAATATCCAGGTTTAATGGTCTGCTTATCCTTGTAAATATTTCTCTAAAAAATCCACATTTGGTGTTTGTTTGTTTGTGGACTGCTGGTCCTTGAAAATATTTCTTTAAAAAATCCACGATTGGTGGTCTGCTGATCCTTAAAAATATTTATTTTAAAAATCCACGTGGTCTGCTGACCCTTGAAAATATTTCTTTAAAAATTCCAAGTTTGGTGGACTGCTGAGCCTTGAAAATTTTTCTTTAAAAAATCCACGTTTGGTGGTCTACTGATCCTTGGAAATATTTCTGTAAAAATCCACGTTTGGTTGTCTGCTGATCATTGAAAATATTTCTTTAAAAATTCCAAGTTTGGTTGTGTTGCTGACCCTTGAAAATATTTCTTTAAAAAATCCGCGTTCGGTGGTCTGCTGATCCTTGCAAAGATTTCTTTAAAATACCCACGCTTGGTGATCTGCTGATCCTTGAAAATATTTCTTAAAAAATCCACGTTTGGCGATCTGCTGAGCCTTGCAAATATTTCTTTAAAAATCCACGTTTGGTGGTCTGCTGATCCTTGAAAATATTTCCATAAAAATCCACGTTTGGTGGTCTGCTGATCCTTGAAAATATTTCTTTAAAAAATCCACGTTTGATGGACTGCTGACCCTTAAAAATATTTTTTTAAGAAATCCACGTTTGGTGGTCTGCTGATCCTTGAAAATATTTCTTTAAAAAAGCCATGTTTGGTGGTCTATTGATCTTTGAAAATGTTTCTTTAAAATATCCAGGTTTAATGGTCTGCTGATGATCCATGAAAATATTTCTTTAAAAATCCACGTTTGGTTGTCTGATGAACCTTGCAAATAATTCTTAAAAAACTCCAGGTGTGGTGGTCTGCTGATCCTTGAAAATATTTCTTTAAAAATCCACGTTTTTTGGTCTGCTGATTCTTGAACATATTTCTTTAAAAATCCACGTTTGGTGGTCTGCTGAGCCTTGCAAATATTTCTTTAAAAATCCACATTTGGTGGTCTGCTAATCTTTGAAAATATTTCTTTAAAAAATCCACGTTTGGTGGACTGCTGACCTTTGAAAATATTTTTTTTAAGAAATCCACGTTGGTCTGCTGATCCTTAAAAATATTTCTTTAAAATATCCAGGTTTAATGGTCTGCTGATCCTTGTAAATATTTCTTTAAAGAATCCACGTTTGGTGGTCTGCTGATCCTTGTAAATATTTCTTTAAAGAATCCACGTTTGGTGGTCTGATGATCCATGAAAATATTTCTTTAAAAATCATGTTTGGTTGTCTGATGAACCTTGAAAATAATTCTTAAAAAACTCCACGTTTTTTGGTCTGCTGATCCTTGAAAATATTTCTTTAAAAATCCACGTTTTTTGGTCTGCTGATCCTTGAAAATATTTCTTTAAAAATCCACGTTTGGTGGTCGGCTGATGCTCGAAAATATTTCTTTAAAAATCCACGTTTGGTGGTCGGCTGATGCCTGAAAATTTTTCTTTAAAAATCCACGTTTGGTTGTCTGATGAACCTTGAAAATATTTCTTTAAAAATCCACGTTTGGTTGTCTGATGAACCTTGAAAATAATTCTTAAAAAACTCCACGTTTGGTTGTGTGGTGATCCTTGAAAATATTTCTTTAAAAAATCCACGTTTGGTTGTGTGGTGATCCTTGAAAATATTTCTTTAAAAAATCCACGTTTGGTGGGCTGGTGATCCTTGAAAATATTTCTTTAAAAAATCTACGTTTGGTTGTGTGGTGATCCTTCAAAATATTTTTTTAAAAAATCCACGTTTGGTGGGCTGGTGATCCTTGAAAATATTTCTTTAAAAAATCCACGTTTGGTTGTGTGGTGATCCTTGAAAATATTTCTTTAAAAAATCCACGTTTGGTTGTGTGGTGATCCTTGAAAATATTTCTTTAAAAAATCCACGTTTGGTGGTCGGCTGATGCCTGAAAATATTTCTTTAAAAATCCACGTTTGGTTGTCTGATGAACCTTGAAAATATTTCTTTAAAAATCCACGTTTGGTTGTCTGATGAACCTTGAAAATAATTCTTAAAAAACTCCACGTTTGGTTGTGTGGTGATCCTTGAAAATATTTCTTTAAAAAATCCACGTTTGGTTGTGTGGTGATCCTTGAAAATATTTCTTTAAAAAATCCACGTTTGGTGGGCTGGTGATCCTTGAAAATATTTCTTTAAAAAATCTACGTTTGGTTGTGTGGTGATCCTTCAAAATATTTTTTTAAAAAATCCACGTTTGGTGGGCTGGTGATCCTTGAAAATATTTCTTTAAAAAATCCACGTTTGGTTGTGTGGTGATCCTTGAAAATATTTCTTTAAAAAATCCACGTTTGGTTGTGTGGTGATCCTTGAAAATATTTCTTTAAAAAATCCACGTTTGGTTGTGTGGTGATCCTTGAAAATATTTCTTTAAAAAATCCACGTTTGGTTGTGTGGTGATCCTTGAAAATATTTCTTTAAAAAATCCACGTTTGGTTGTGTGGTGATCCTTGAAAATATTTCTTTAAAAAATCCACGTTTGGTTGTGTGGTGATCCTTGAAAATATTTCTTTAAAAAATCCACGTTTGGTTGTGTGGTGATCCTTGAAAATATTTCTTTAAAAAATCCACGTTTGGTTATGTGGTGATCCTTGAAAATATTTCTTTAAAAAATCCACGTTTGGTTGTGTGGTAATCCTTAAAAGTGCTTCTTTAAAAAGCGACGTTTGGTGGTCTATTGATCCTTGAAAATATTTCTTTAAAAAAATCCACGTTTGGTGGTCTGATGACACTTGAAAATATTTCTTTAAAGAATCGACGTTTCTATAATTCTTTAAAAATCTACATTTGGTTGTCTGATGATCCTTGAAAATATTGCTTTAAAAAATTCGTATTTGGTGGTCTGCTGAGCCTTGAAAATATCTCTTTAAAAAATCCACGTTTTGTGGTCTGCTGTGCCTTGAAAATATTTCTTTAAAAATCCACTTTTGGTGGTCTGCTGATCCTTGAAAATATTTCCGTAAAAAATCCACGTTTGGTTGTGTGGTGATCCTTGAAAATATTTCTTTAAAAAATCCACGTTTGGTTGTGTGGTGATCCTTGAAAATATTTCTTTAAAAAATCCACGTTTGGTTGTGTGGTGATCCTTGAAAATATTTCTTTAAAAAATCCACGTTTGGTTGTGTGGTGATCCTTGAAAATATTTCTTTAAAAAATCCACGTTTGGTTGTGTGGTGATCCTTGAAAATATTTCTTTAAAAAATCCACGTTTGGTTGTGTGGTGATCCTTGAAAATATTTCTTTAAAAAATCCACGTTTGGTTGTGTGGTGATCCTTGAAAATATTTCTTTAAAAAATCCACGTTTGGTTGTGTGGTGATCCTTGAAAATATTTCTTTAAAAAATCCACGTTTGGTTGTGTGGTGATCCTTGAAAATATTTCTTTAAAAAATCCACTTTTGGTGGTCTGCTTATCCTTGAAAATATTTCCGTAAAAAATCCAAGTTTGGTGGTCTGCAGATCCTTGAAAATATTTCTTTAAAAATCCACGTTTGGTGGTCTGCTGATCCTTGAAAATATTTCCATAAAAATCCAAGTTTGGTGGTCTGTCGAACCTTGAAAAATAATTATTTAAGAAATCCCCGTTTGGTGATCTGACTCCTTCAAAAAATATTCTTCAAATAATCCACGTGTGGTTTCTGATGATCCTTGAAAAATATTGTTTAAAAATCAGCTCCTTTGAATTAGGTAAGGGATTGCAATATACTTCTCAATCAACCTGACGCTTTTATTTTCAATTTTCTTTCCCTTTCATGTTATTTTTTCAGTTAAATTGGTGTGAACTTTCACTATGTGTACTAAAATTTTCCCAGAATTTGTAGGGCTTTTCAAATGCATTTTATACTGACTGAAACAATTCAAGGCGTCATCTTAAGTTTTCCGGCGAAACATCTTGTCTGCATTTTTGTTTATATCTGCGAGTGAAAAAATATGTTTTCTTTTTGTTTCCCTTTTAACATTTTGTTTTTGGTCCGTTTCAACATGTTAACACAGATTGTGGATTTGTGGAGTTTAAAAATATTTATGGTAAGACCCCAAAACATTATGGCAATGGTTTAGTGCCACAGAGAGTCAGAGAAGCGAAAACAGAAAAAAGAGTTTAAATACATGAGATTATTTTCGGACAGGGATTTTTTAAGAAACAAAAAGAAAAAAACATACCTATAGTGTGTTCGGAATTTTTTTGACAAACCAATTGTACATGTCGTTCAGCAGAAGTCATTTTATTTAAGATAGCCGAATGAATGATATGTATGTTACCAATTTATTTCAGAGTTTTTTTTTCTTTTTTCTTAATTTTCAAAATAACACATTTATCATATATTTTCATTAATTGATGTCTGCCTAAAGACAAATCACTAATGGATTTGATAGAAATATATATTTTGTTTTTACAAAAATTCAAGTAGTTTGTTTTTTAAATTAAAATTTCAAAAGATTAACATGGATTTTATCCGATTTTTTTCTGGTCCATTCATATTGAACTTTTGTTAAGAGTAACAGTGAGAATGTTCTAATGTTATAGACAAAACTATAAATGTGGCTAATAATCTTTTCGTTTTAAAAAAGTGTATAAGTGCCATTTGTTTGCGGCTTTCAATATCTCTACATTCTGAAAGTGCAAGTGAAAATGTAAATTTGTTTCTCTGTTACTGTGTTGTTTGTTCTGCAAAGTGTTATGCCCATAGATTTCAACACATTACAGTGGAGTTTATTGCAATCAGTATTGAAATATGGTCACCATATGCTGGCATGATGAAAATTTTATTTCATGGAGGATATAAAATAAATACAATTTGGCTTTAGGATTGTGGACAATTTCCGAATTCATTTCAATTGATAGGACCAACTACACACCAATAAACGAAAGTTGTACGGATCAAAATCCAAAGAGGGTCTTTAGTGGAGAAGTTGAGGTACTTCAGTCTATATTCCAAATGAGTTGACGTCATCTCCGTACTTTGGCTCATTACAAAAAGCAACTCCAATTCTTTCAAAATTCCTTTAGAATCCTTAATATTCACATTTCATAAATAATAATTTATGATTATATTAAAAGTATTTCTTAGCTCATCACTCCTTCTGTATTCAGCCCTATGTATTTGTATCAACACTTTTTATTCATTGTTGTAAATTTAATATCTTCCGGGTATTTTGGGGAATCATGCTTTTGTATGCTTTTTTATGGCTTCGTGTGTGGTATTTTTCCAAGAAATTTATAATTGTTGACGTTAAAAGGGAGAGTGGGTGCAAATTTTCCATTGAACCGTCTACACATTTATACCAAAAAGTAATAGGAATGTTGTGTTTTTGGATTTTAGATTTATTGTTTTTGAAGTTTTTGTCACATTTCGTACCATTTCATTTTAAATTTAAATTTCAAATTTAGTAAAACACTGTGTGTAATTTTTTGAGTCATGAAAAATTAACCATATTCTGACACCGCAGCATGATAGAAGACCAAAAATAAGAAGACACGTGTCCCGGCGTTTTTTCCTATCACTTCGAGTTTCGCGGTTATGGGCCCTCAAAGACCTGAGGCCTTGATGTCAAAAGGACTCATTTTACCAGGCTCATATCTTCTAAACGGCTAAGAATTTTGGTTTACACGTCGAAGCAAAGTTGTAGCGCTAGTCTTAAAGAATAATTATTGTGAACACACCAAATCAATTTAACCTCATCTTCTAGGTCAAAATCGTCAAGGTCAAATTTCCGTCCTAATTTTTTCTCGGATTTTGGTCTTCAGATATCAAACCGATCAAAATTGAAGCAAACAACCAACTACAAAAGTGTACCTTATATATCAATAAACAACTTTCTACAATATGTGAACTCTGTAGAAACGGTTGTTAATGTCCAAAATAGCAAAACAAATCCTCTTTTCTCCGATTCCGGTTCATAGCTACCAAACCGTTCAAAATTCAAGAACACAATCAACTACAATAATGTAACAAAGATATCAGTAAATGACTTTCTGGAACATACGATCTGTCTATGAACGGTCCTTAAAGGTGAAAATAGCAAAAAAACTTTTGAAAATATTAAATTTTTATACTTTTTTCTCCGACTTTTTTCCACAGATACCGAACCGCTCACAAATTACGTATACTTCCAACTACTAAAATCTACCTAAGATTTTAATAAACAACTTTCTAGAACATATAAACATTCTAGGAACTAAAACTTTGCTTCGACGTGTAAACCAAAATTCTTAGCCGTTTAGAAGATATGAGCCTGGCAAAATGAGTCCTTTTCACATCAAGGCCTCAGGTCTTTGAGGGCCCATAACCGCGAAACTCGAAGTGATAGGAAAAAACGTCGGGACACGTGTCTTCTTATTTTTGGTCTTCTATCATGCTGCGGTGTCAGAATATGGTTAATTTTTATCGTGTCGCACAGTGTAATTTAAATTTTTAAATTTGTTAAATAATGTTTTCTAAAAATCCACCAAAAGTGAACTGAAAATCAAAGTTCAAAGTTCTAGTGAACTAGTTCAGTACCATAGCTCGTTTGCGTATGAGTTATTTCATAAAAAAGGGATTAAATAACTCATACGTAGCTCGTTCATACTAACTACCGGTGACCACTGAACTACATACATACATATATAGTGAACTAGGTCCTTCAAACGAATACATTTTTCAACATCAACATGTGCGATCGTTCCGAAGATCAAACATAGACTTGGACCACCACCTCGTTGCAACAAAGGCACATGCCCGATTAAACGTAGCAAATAAAATCACAACATAGAAGTTAGGCATTGGTAAGCTGCAATCACAACAGATAGCCACAGTATAATCCACTCAACTGGCCTAATTGATTAATAAAAGCACTCCTAGTCTCTATGCAAACAGCCGCAAAATCCATACTTGGATACCAGAGACGTGCACCAAGGAACCCGTGGTATGACCAGGATGCGGCACACAGGGCTACTCTACAACACAATCCCACGACGGCCGGCTCTATGTACCGGATTGACCCGAGGAAATATCTTCTCGACCAGGGGCAGTCAAGCAGCAACTACAAGTTCGTCTTTATTTTTACTTTGGGAGCGGTATGCCTGCTCCGTATTCTTTGGGTCCGCGACGGGATAGAAAGTAAACCAGGACCATGGTTTTTCACCGTTTTTCAGGGTCTCATGCACCATAGGTCGGTGTTGCTGAGATGCCACGGGTGCCGTGGATGGGTGCATTTCAGGAACTGTTCAGTTTCTAAAAAAATTTGACATTCCTGCAGTTTAACTGCGATAGTCTTCGTAGGAAGATCAGTGAGATCGTGAATTTTATGAGTCAAAGAAATTTAGTGGTCGCGGCGATTCAGGAAACGAAGGTAAAAAAACTGCAATCTTCTGAGTTGTTATGGATACAACGTTCTTCGCCTGAACCGTACGAGGAGTGGGGTGGTGGACCTGCATTCCTACTGCACCAATCTGTCCAGATTCTGGAGACCCATACTTTGAGCATATGGGCGTAGCGGTGAGGTGTAGAACTACTGAATGTGTATATTCCGTCGATTAATAGCTGTGCCCCGCTTAATTCGCCTAACATCAGACCTCTGCTGAGAAGTGATAACCGGCTGGTCCTAGGAGATTTCAATGCACATCATCAGCTATGGAATTCAGCCCTAGGGATGAACAGAGAAGACAGATCTAGCTGAGCAAATAAATAGCTCCACATTTTGCAATGCAAACGAGGACGCGCCCACTGCGATTAGAGGAGAGTGCCGTCGTTCGCCTGACATATTCATCGTATCACATGGTCTGACAAATGACGTGACTTAGCAACGCATCATTTCACTTGGGTCGGACCATCTCCCAATCTTCATCTCCCAATCCTCATCTTCCAATCCTCATCTCCATCAATAAACCACCCGACTTCATAACCTCTGAGCGCCGTACTTTCAATAAACATGGAAAAGCTAATTGGCAATGATTCAGGGAATTCATTAACTGCCCAACCCCTCTGATGTTCGGGTAGCAGAGGCGAATATCGGAGACAGCATCACTGCTTCAGCCGCTCGCTATATTCCTGCTGGTCGAATACTTGAAATAAGACCTAATTTTCTCAGCAGAGGCGACGGGATTAGCAAATTAGCCTCGCCGCACGAACCCTAATGACCCCAGAGTCAGAGAACTGACAGTGGAAGTCAATCGATTAGTCGGAGAACACATGCGGAAAAAGTGTCTAGAACATCTGAGGTGCTGCAACATTGGAACCGATTGTAGTAAATTGTGGACAATGGTTAAGGCGCTATCGAACCCTGGTAGGAGGGATGATCGGACATCTGTCATTTTTAACGGCGTGGCTATGACAGATCCGAAGAGGTGAGCGGGTTATTTCTGCCGACAATTTATCGAGCACCACGATAGCGACCGGGCGAAGATAAGTGTTTTACGTTGTTGCGATCTCTTCCAGCCGAGGAGGAACCACCACAATTTACGATGGGCGATATTGCAAATGTTATACGAGGCGTAAAATCATTCAAAGCGCTTGGACCTGACGGAATTTCAATGGTGATGCTAAAACAGTTGGATGACTGGGCGGTCAAGTATTTAAGTAAGGTCCTCAACCTATCGCAGGGTGGTCCCGCTTCTGAAACCTGGGAAGGATGCCTGCAAAGATGAATCTTCTATCGCCAGTAGCAAAGATAATCGAGGCGTTACTCCTCCTCAGCATCAGAGCGTATTATCAAGTTGCGGATAATTAACACGGATTCCGGAAGCAGCAAAGTATCACAACACCACTGCACGCCATTTCCACATATATTGGCCGAGGACCCAACCAGGATAAACCATGCCACAGAACAGTGATGGTAGCATTGGATCAGGCTGTTCGAGGATATCGAGAATACTACCCTCCGGACTAGTCTGAAACGCTGGGTCATCAACTATTCGTGTGGTCGCCAGTCATACATGGAATACAGAGACAGGAAGTTCAAACCCCGTAGAGTGAAGCAAGGGGTTCCCCAAGGAGGGGTGTTATCTGTGGAACTGTTTAACCTCTACCTTTCTCCAATTCCGCGACCTCCCGACGGCATTAAATACGTACGCGGATGATTGTACATTTGTGACAGGCTAAACGCCCATCTCATTGATCTTGTAGAGTTTTTCCACTCGAAATGAAGCTCCCACTGAATGTGCAGGTCGACGGTTCAATTATTCCAACCGCACACTACCCCAAAATCATGGGGGGCATATTCGATAGCATGTATGAGTCGTCCGAGCATGCTTTAGTTATCTGCGATAAGTTGAGAAGCAGGAAAAAGGTCCTCAAGTCCCTAGCCAGAAGCACTTGGGGTGCGGATAAAGAAACCTAGTTATGCTCATGCAACGTAATAGGAAGGTCAGCTTTACGGCGCCTGCGTGGTTTGCTAACGTTAGTAATACGCAATAGGATAACTTAAAAATCTGCCAGAATGCTGCCCTGAGAACAGCAACAGTGTGTCGCCTCATGTCTTCTGTGGACCACTTGCATGAGGAGACCAAGATTCTGCTGGTGCGTCGACACAATAGGATGTTGACGATGCAGTACTTGCTTGGATGCTACAGGCAAGACTATCAAAATCACCATTTGGTGGATATGCCCGAACCCCCCAGGTGAGTCAGGCAGGATCTTCGTGATCTGGAAAAGCAGGTCCAGAGATATAAAAGATAACACCTAGATCAACGTTTGTATCAGGCAAGTTTGAGAGATATTCTCACTGATGCCGTCGCTGAGGCTTTAGAAGCCTATAGTGCGAATATCGTCCTCGAAGATTACCAACCATCCGTGGCAGTGGAAGAGCAACAGCTGTCAAGGCAAACGAGAGTTATGTTGGCACAACTAAGATCTGGTTGGTGCTGCCGTCTCAATTCTAAGTGGGCCGCATACTACACAGCACCTTTCTAGCTACCCAGCCCAACAACTAACCTAACTAAGGCAGAGTCCAATCAATGAATGAATAAGTTTGAAAGAAATGATGCTGTGCAAAGTTGTACCAATGTCAGTCAGTATAGTAATCAGTCACGTAATCAAAATTCCTTTCTGCAATAATTAGGTATTCAGGAGGTTTTTTGTGACCATTTTTGAACGTATGAACTTGTGGACAAAAATATACATTTCGATTAAAGCTGAAACTAGTTGCATTTCTTTTCGATAGATATAGCGCCCACCAGTCATATCAGTTAATCACCGTATAACTTAGAGCTTTTGGACCACAATGTCTGGAAGCATTGACATGCCCACGACAAACATAATGTCCATGTAAACTGAACCACAACAAGAAGCAACTGTATAACGGAGAAGACCGATGCGGACAATTTTCGAAGTTAAACTAAATTTGGATAAAATGTTAGGATATCCGAAGTTTGGACTATATCGGTTGCTCCTTTCAAGATAATAGTGAGTACCATTTTGGTGAAGTGGATGTACCCGAGGAGTGGACCAAAATGACCCATCTTCAAACATTAAGTTTTAACAAAATAATACGTAGGACAAATTTTGGACCGAATCAGCTGATCCCTTCGAGAGATATCGTGCGCTCCAGTCATTACACATGGTGCCATAGGAGTCTCTTACTACTTTCGAACTATTTTCTTAAGAGGTATGGACTTGCTTGAGAGAAGATTTTAAACTGAACTTTTCCGAAATTTTGTGAGGGAGGTACCCGAAGGAGTGTCCATATTGAAACTTTATCTATGTTGGGTAAAAATTTTACGATGTGCGAAGTATGGACCAAATCGGATACTCCCTTCAAGAGTTATGGTGCACAACACTTTTCCAAACATTTTTGAACATTTGTGGCTCATCTTCGAACTTGAATTTAGTTTGGACAAAATATTCGAATGCCAAATGTTGGACCAAATCGTTTGCTCAGCCATTCAGCCACTGCATATGGTGCCAGAGGGATTTTTTTACAACTTTCTAGATATTTTCTCAGTAAGTATGGACTTGCCACTGAAAAGGCTTGTATCGTCGTAATATCGGCAGAGAATACAAGGTGCTAAAATACAAATCAAATCAATTTTAGAGCAGGCCTTAAATTGAAATTTTCCGAATATTCATCAACAATTTTGAACTTTTGTGGGGAGGTATCCGAACCGATATGGCTCATCTTCGAACTTGAACTAAGTTTGGAAAAAATATTACGAAGGTCAATTTTGGACCATATCGGCTCGTCTCAAACTCATACTCTGGATCTGAAATAATTATTTGGATGATGTACATTTTACCCGTATGAAAGTGTATATACCCTCGTTAATCTAAAGACTGACGGTATAAACAGTACCATAATGGTACGAACGGACTAAAAATCTGAAAATTGGTACCTATGTACAAAGTCTGGTTTACACCAAATTGGGTACTTCGGAAGAGAGTTATTGTGCTCACCTGTCAGTTCAGTTGGATGCCGTAGGGTTTTGCCTACAGCTTTTGAAGCATTAGCACAAAACAAGTACCGGCCACGCTATCGGAATCCGTTTCTCCAATCAATATGTATTAGGAGATTTTCAGATTTTTGTGGCCTTTTTGGACGTATGAGCCGACAAAAATGTATTTGAATTAAAGCATAAAAGTGTCTGCGGAGCATAATCCATTCCGGAAGTTGATCTTATTTTGGGAGTCATTTCATTTTCGATCGATAGCGTGGTCACAGTCTAAGTTCGAGGTTTTGGACCACTATGTCAGGAAGGATTGATCTGCCCACCAAAAACATAATATCGCTGTAAACAGGGCCACAAGGAGTATCATCGATATACATTTCCAAAGGATCTTCTAACAGTGCTAAACTGCACTTAAACAAAAATGATGAAATTTTGTGTGTGAGGTACCCGAGGGAGTGGACAAAAACGATTACTGCCTTTGAGTGTTATCGTGCTCACCATTTTAGCGAAAAATTTTGAACTTTGTGGGGAAAGGTACCTGTAGGTGTGAACCGATATGGCTCATGGACAAAATATTAGGATGACTAAATTGTGGACCGAATCGCCTAATTCGTTCGAGAGTTATCGTGCTCTCCAACCACTATAAGTGGGCATTGCTAAATCGACTGTGAAATGGATTTCGTCCAAACATATTGGGATCTAAAACCAGTATTTCGATGAGGCACATTTTGACCGTGTGAAATTGTAAACGTTAGTCTAAAGACTGAGGGTATAAAAACTTTTTATTCCCAAAGAAAAAATTACATTGAGAAGTTTTTTTTTTTCATTTTTATAATTTGGGCGGACGAGTGATGCTTGGGTATAAACAGTTTTATGTTGATGAATTTATTCAAAGATTCCTTATGCGAAGCACATCCACAGTCAAAAAAGTAGGGAACTGACGAGGACCTGTGGCGAGGTCCAAAACTACAAATTTGTCTGTCTTACTTCTTGGCAAATAACTCCAAATTTTATAAACTAAATAATTAGTTATTTTAATAAAATTTTAACAAAACGTTGTTGGTTGCTTGTTACAGCAACACCATATGACCGTGCCAGTGTCTTCAATTAGAATCATTGTTGCGTTTTTTATTGGGACAGCGTTTGCAATTTTGTTTTTTTTTTCAATTTTTTTTTTTCAAAATTGCAAACGCTATTCCAATAAAAAGCGCCAATGTTACTAATTGATGACACTGACACGTCATATGTTGTTGTTGTTATAAGCAACCAACAAAATTTTGTTATATTGCCTTCGCCATTCGTCAGGGTTGCATGAGGTTGCAAAGGAAAAACTTCTGAAGTTGACGTTTTTCTTTGGTCACGCTTATACTTCGAGCTGACGATTGATGTTTGAGTATAACAAGTTTTTTGTTGACGAAGTTATTGAAAAATAACTTCGGTGGAGAATATCCCCCAAAAAAGAAACAAGGGAACTGATTAGATTCTGTGGCGAGAATCTTCCCTGCCTTCAAAACAACAAGAATAGGAGCAAGTGAGACTATTTTGACAAAAATGTGATTAAGGGAAAAAGAGAACCCATATCGGTTAACCCCTTTTCGTAATATCCTCACAAAAGTTGAAACCTCAAATATGTTCACTTAGATGCAGTTTAAGGCTGTGAGAACTTTGGCCGTTCGAAAAAATCATAATCATGTTATTAAAAAAAATAGTAAATTGTCTGTTTTTTGTTTTGTAGTTTCGTGTGACAAAAATTTTTGATATTGCAAGAACACTAAGGTCTAAATTCCCTCTGGTATAAACTTATTAATAAACCTCGATCAATGTTATTCATCCATATATTGCCCTGTCATAGAAATTTATTTTTTAAAGAAAAATTGTACCTTAAATATGTGTATGTTAATAAAAAGAAGCCAATATTACAAATTTGGAACAAAGCTAATTGTTAATCATGCCATCATGCTCTCTAATACATATTGAGAATTCCAATATTTCTTTTTGTGAGACTCTACTCTAATACGTACCTTCAAATTTAGGAAACGTGAACCCAAATTCTTCAATTCAACGAAGTCGGATTGCATATTTGTCCAAGTTTCTTGGAGGAATTGTAATTTCTGTTCATTGGGTGTTAGGGCCAATTGACGTTTCAAATTATCCATTTGACTGGCAAATTCGTTGGCTTTTTGGAAGAATTCGATAAGGACCGAAACACAGTCTACACGCTTCAGTACCAAATCTTTCAATTCTATCCAATGTTTGTGTAATGACTCGGCCTTAGAGTCGACATCGTAACGTTGCTGGGCACTCAATGATTCCAAATGGGTTTTTATTGACTCCAATAGAAGGTTGATCAGTTCACCTTTAATCTAGGGTAAGGGAAAAGATGATTAAATGATTTGATACCTAATTTCATTAAAAAATTCCATTTAACCAACCTCTAAATCCTGCATAAGTTCATGATGCTGCAGCAGAAATTGCTTACTTTGTTCCAAGTTTTTACCCATGTGTATATTTTGCTGCAAATAGTGCTGGCCCGAAGACATTAGCCACTGCAGCAGATCATTGTACTGAGCCAGGAATTCTTTGAGGGCCTGATTGACACGTTGCTGTTCCTCATTGCTGTTGGCACAAATACCCTCAATGTAGGCTTTACGATTTTCAATTTCATCCAACACCCGTTTTATGCCTTGGGTTTCCGGCTGGGTACGTCCCACATCGTCTAAGATACTGTAACCCAAACGTAAAGGCTCCTCAGTGAATTTGGCAACATCTTTGGCCACCTTGGCATACATGGCATAACTTTCCGGTGTATTAGGTGGCAGTTTGACATTCGACAATTCTACTTCCAATTTTTCCAATACCTTCAACGTATTATCTGCCTTTGAGAAAAAGTCTCGCGATTGGTGTAGCCAATGTTCTCGTTGATCTACCAAATCAAAATGCTCCGAACAGGCACTCAGTACATTGTAGGCTCTAGCACAGGCCTCGTCTCCCGTGAATGTGCCGGACGATTGCAATTTCTCCTTGGCTCGTGTAATTTTGAGAGCACGATCTCGCAACTGCATAGCCTGTTGTTTCCATTCCTTATAATTCTGTAATGCCAGATTGGCAGTATGTTCACATTCACCCAAACTAAACAGGGTGGAGATTTCATCCTTTTGACGCTGCAAAGAGGCTTCCACTTCAATGAGCTCCCGACCCAACATGGCCAATGCCAAACATTGCTCCAATTGGGTTTTTCTTGTTTGCCAAGCAATTTCCAAGGTATTGCGGCGATCATGCAAAGCTTCCAACCATTGTTGGACTTGATGTACAGCGCGGGCGGCATCACGCTTTATGTGTTCCGGTCGTGTATCCAATGTTTCTAGGTTTTCCAATTCTTGCAATTGTGCCAACAATTCATTACCATCCTTTAGAGCAGCCATCACCGCCGTTAACATATCGATACGCAACTGTTTGAATTTACTGAGGAATTCCTGAACAGCCGCCACCTCAATAGGTATCATGGTATCAATACAAGCCACCTCCAGTGAGTCCATACGTCTCTGACACTGGGCCATTTTTTCCTGGAATTGTGTACACAGATGCAAAATATTTTGACGATCTTGCATTAGATGTAGAATATCAGCCCAGATTATGTTCAAAGTATCGGCCATGGCATTGACTAGATCGGCACTGATACGTTTGCTGGCAAGTAGCTTATCAGCTTTGTGAACGAATTCTTCCATTGGACCGGGTAGGTTCTGATGAAACAAAGGCAGGGGAAATGTGAAAAATATTTGCAGAATTAATTTAAGTAAACTGACTTACCTGTACATGCCTAAGTGTCTCATCGTGATCATTCTGTAGCCGAAGGGATTCATCAAGGTTAGCACCTAATGTTGTTATTTTTGGTTCCAATTCCACAACTTTTATATACAATTTTTCCGTACTCTATAGGGGATAGATAGATTGGATGAATATTTAAGCGGAATTTAAGCAAATTAATGCTTAATTGAAGTTTGCAGAAATCCGGAAAAAGTCTTGATCGCACATTAGATATTACACAGAACAGAACAAGCTTCCTTTTATTTACACACATAATTAATAATGACAAGAAGTTGTTATTTATATCTGTACATTGACATTTTTACACACGTCTCATTATTCTCGAACCATGCATTCCGCCTTATGGAGAGAGAGGGTATATACACTTTGCTCCGATCATAAATGGGTTCATTGAAATAATGGTTTTAGACTTCTCATATCTTTAGGCCAAATCTATTTCCTCCTGGTATCTCCTCCCCAAAAGTTCAACCAATTTCGATTAGGTGCAGCTTAAGGACTCTTCGCGAATAGTTTTGAAATTTTTAACCTAATGTTGTCTATGTGGTCCTGATTACTATTCTATAATTTTTGAGTGGTCGAGTCCATATGGACACAAACTAAAATGCCACTTCGGAGCAGAGGCTGCAGAAATCGCCGTGGAGCGATTTAATGCTTTCTGAGGGGATTTGACACCGCCGAAAATTTGTATGCACTGTATGGGGATTGAACCGCTGGCCTTCTGAGTGCAAGGCGGATGTGGTTATCTCTGCGTAGTCACCATATCCTTTTGAATTCAATTTTTTTTTCAAAATATGTATGTATGTGTGCGTGTTTTTTAACTCAGTTATTAGTATTTTATTTTTTTATTCCGAAAATATCTTCACCCGTCCTAACCACTCTCTATATATGCCTCTGTCGATGTTACGTCTATCTATGCAGACTTCGCTCTCTAGAGACTACAACAATTGAATCAATAACGGTTTCCCATTTCCATATTTGGGTCTAGTAACTGACCTTCATTGAAATCTTGGAGGTATTTCAGGTGCTGACAAAAGCAACAAATCCACGCATAAATAACAAACGGAATTATGACGAATTTCAAATACCCTAATGTTTTGGAAATTTTTGGTGAAATGGAGAATGTTACTGGGCAATGGTATGCCCACCGGCTTTGCATACTAAAATTATTTTTTAAAACGTCCACGTCATAAAAAATATTCTTTAAAAAGTCCACGTCATAAAAAATATCCTTTAAAAAGTCCACGCCCAGAAAAAATATTCTTTAAAAAGTCCACCTCCTTTAAAAATATTCTTTAAAAAGTCCAAGTTCTGAAAAAATATTCTTTAAAAAGTCCACGCACTTAAAATTTTTTCTTTTAAAAGTCTACTCCCAGAAAAAAATATACTTTAAAAAGTCTACCTCTTTTAAAAATATTCATAAAAAAGTCCACGTCTTGAAAAAAATAATCTTAAAAAGGTCCACGTCTTGAAAAAAATATTCTTTAAACAGTCCACGTCCTTAAAAAGTTTCCTTTTAAAGTCCACGCCCTTAAAAAAAATATTATTTAGAAAGTCCACGTCATAAATAAATATTCTTTAAAAAGTTCATGTCCTAAAATAACTTTCTTTAAAAAAGTCCACGTCCTGAAAAAATATTCTTTAAAAAAGTCCACGTCCTGAAAAAATATTCTCTAAAAAGTCCACGTCTTGAAAAAATATTCTTTTAAAAGTTCACATCATGAAAAAATATTCTTTTAAAGGCCACATCCTTAAAAAGTTTCCTTTTAAAAGTTCACGTCCTGAAAAAAATATTCCTTAAAAAGTCAACGTCCTGAAAAAATATTCTTTAAAAATCCAAGTCCTGAAAAATATTCTTTTAAAAGTGCACGTCCTGAAAAAATATTCTTAAAAAAGTCCACGTCTCGACAAAGTATTCTTTAAAAAGTCCACGTGCACAAACAATATCCTTTAATAAGTCGACGTCCTGAAAAAATATTCTTTAAAAATTCCTGAAAAAATATTCTTTTTAAAAATTCCACGTCTTAACAAATATGTTTTAAAAAGTCCACGTCCTAGGAAAATATTCTTTGAAAAGTCCACGTCCTAAAAAAAACATCAAAAAGAAAGTCCACGTCCTAAAAAAAAATTTTTTAAATCCACGTCCTGAAAAATATTCTTTAAAAATTCACGTCCTGAAAAATGTTCTTTAAAATATCCACGTCCTGAAAAAATATTCCTTAAAAAGTCCACGTCCTGAAAAAATATTTTTTAATAAGTCCACTTCCTGAAAAAATATTATTTAAAAAGTCCACGTCCTAAAAAATTTTTCTTTTAAAAGTCCACGTCCTGAAAAAATATTCTTTAAAAAGTCCACGTCCTGAAAAAATATTCTTTTAAAAGTTCACGTCCTGAAAAAATATCCTTAAAAAGTCCACGTCCTGAAAAAATATTCTTTAAAAAGTCCACGTTCTGAAAAAATATTCTTTAAAAACTCCTGAAAAATATTCTTTAAAAAGTCAACGTCCTGAAAAAAATTCTTTAAAAATCCACGTCCTGAAAAATATTCTTTAAAAAGTCCACGTCCTGAAAAAAATTCTTTAAAGGTCCTCGTCTTGAAAAAATATTCTTTAAAAAGTGCACGTTCTGAAAAAATATTCTTTAAAAAGTCCACGTTCTGAAAAAATATTCTTTAAAAACTCCTGAAAAATATTCTTTAAAAAGTCCACGTCCTAAAAAAATATTCTTTAAGTAGTCCACGTCTTTAAAACTTTTTCTTTTAAAAGTCCACGTCCTGAAAGAATATTCTTTAAAAAGTCCACGTCCTGAAAAAATATTCTTTAAGTAGTCCACGTCCTTAAAAATTTTTCTTTTAAAATTGCACGTCCTTAAAAATTTTTCTTTTAAAAGTCCACGTCCTTAAAAATTTTTCTTTTAAAAGTCCAGGTCCTTAAAATTTTTTCTTTTAAAAGTCCACGTCCTGAAAAAATATTCTTTAAAAAGTCCACGTTCTGAAAAAATATTCTTTAAAAAGTCCACGTTCTGAAAAAATATTCTTTAAAAAATCCTGAAAAATATTCTTTAAAAAGTCCACGTCCTGAAAAAATATTCTTTAAAAAGTCCACGTCCTGAAAAAATATTCTTTAAAAAATCCTGAAAAATATTCTTTAAAAAGTCCACGTCCTGAAAAAATATTCTTTAAAAAATTCACGTCCTGAAAAATATTCTTTAAAAAGTCCACGTCCTGAAAAAATATTCTTTAAAAAGTCAACATCATAAAAAAAAATTCTTTAAAAGTCCTCGTCTTGAAAATATATTCTTTGATAAGACCACGTCCTGAAAAAAATTTTTTGAAAAAGTCCTCGTCCTGAAAATATATTCTTTAAAAAGACCACGTCCTGAAAGAAAATTCTTTAAAAAGTCCACGTCCTGAAAAAATATTCTTTAAAAAGTCCACGTCCTGAAAAAATATTCTTTAAAAAGTCCACGTCTTGAAAAATACTCCACGTCCTGAAAAAATGTTATCTTAAAAAGTCCACGTCCTGAAAAAATGTTATCTTAAAAGTCCACGTCCTAAAAAAATATTCTTAAAAAAGTCCACGTCCTAAAAAATATTCTTAAATAGTCCACGTCCTGAAAAAATGTTATTTTAAAAGTCTACGTCCTGAAAAAATGTTGTTTTAAAAGTCTACGTCCTGAAAAAATAATCTTAAAAAAAGTCAACGTCCTGAAAAAATATTCTTAAAAAAGTCCACGTCCTGAAAAAATATTCTTAAAAAAGTCCACGTCCTGAAAAATTATTCTTAAAAAAGTCGACGTCCTGAACAAATAATCTAAAAAAACCTACACTTCCTTAAAAAATTAAAAAAGTCCACGTCCTGAAAAAATATTTTTAAAAATGTCCAAGTTATAAAAAAAATATTTTCAAAAATGTCCATGTCATCAAAAAATATTCTAGAAAACCACGTCTTGAAAAAATTTTCTTAAAAAAGTCCACGTCCTTGAGAAATATTCATCAAAAAGTCCACATCCTGAAAAAATTCTTTAAAAAGTCCACGTTCTAAAAAATTATTCTTTAAAAAGTCCAAGTTTCCCAAAAAATATTCTTTAAAAAATCGACGTTTCCTCTCTTGGGGTTCAATTCCCAAGCAAGGCAATATAACATTTTCATCGGTGGCATAAAATATCTCTCGTACAGCAAATGATGGCGACATTTCATAAGTATTTCAGCCATGTTAGGTAGATCCCACTCATTAACGTAATAGAAGTCTTCCAGAAGGGCCTGTCATGTTACTTAATATTAAAAAATATGTCAAACACGAAACAACCTCTAAAAATTAAACTTCTTTTATAGTCACATACAATGTAAGCTTATACTTTGCCCAGCTCTAGGGTTTTAAAACAAATCGACCGCTCGACGAACAAAAATTGCTTTCTACATATCGCTCATTTACTCAAAGAGTGGCACATTTCAAAAAATCGAGTTTCGAGAAAAATGCGTTTTAAGTGTGCGATTGAAATTTGATTTCCCAACTTAAAAAGATTATTACACAAAAAAACTACGTGGACCATATTTTGCAAACAGCTAGCCAGATATCAGTGCTAAATGTCTGTGCAAGATCAAGCATGATTTGAAGTGTTTTATTTCTTCATAAACTCCAAAAACTTTTGTATTGAATTATGCAAAACTCGTAGTAAATCAGCTGAAACTCGTCGAGTTTTAGAGATATCAGCATGAAAATTTGACACAAGATAAAGTTGAAGTCGTAGAAAAAATTGTTAACTCAGAATACGCATTTTTTTGAGTTATGTCGCTCTTTGAGTAAATGAGCGATATGTCGTTGTATAGATCGGTAGTCTCGTACGGTAGTATAAAGTGTGGTGGAGAGAAAAAATATTTGAAAATGTTGTAAGGTACAGACTAAACCACCCACCACTGTCTCGAAGCTGCCCCTTTGTCGCAAATTATAACAACACACTTTTGTTTGGTGGATTTGTGTTTAATAAGGTTTTAAAACTGCAATGACACAATCTTTGGAAACTTCTATGGCGCTGTACTTTTAAACATATAATCGTGGGTTCGCAATCAAAGCAGCATATTAAATTTTCTATTTATTTAAATCTTCATCAATAACTTTTCATATGCTCCAAACGTCTCAACTATAGCAACAATGAATACCCATTTCGTATAGCGAAACACCTAGCAATGTAGAAGTTGTTTTTTGAGGAAGCTCTAAAATCTCTAAACATAACAAAGATAAAGTTGCCACTGCCATAACTACTTGGCTGCTGCATTTGTTTGTCAGCAGAGGCTCACGTTGTTGCTGGCTGAGTGGCGACCTGGCTGCTGCTGCCAATTTAACTCTGTCAATGATGATGCTTTGAAAAATAGTCGTTGTCGTAGATCTACCAAAGCAAAGTAAACAAAAAAAAAAAACGTAAGAAGCCTGTCTAGCACGTTTTACTAACAATGCACAAAGGGGCAGGCGGTAAAATATAAACAATATCCCCCTCATCATTGAACCACAAATATTTTTGGTTTTGGTTGCAAAGCAAATGTACAGAAGAACTACATTATATTGTTGGACGAGGTTTTTCAACAGTATGGAAGTGGTGGACCCATGGTTTGAGCTAAGTTTGTACGTATGTATGTGTATATTGCCGGCAGAGATGCTGGTTTTTAATGTTGTTCTTCTTAACTATTCCTTTTATGTCCGTCAAAATGTCTGTCGTTGTTCGCTCTTAGCCACATTGTTCCAATAGCTACTGCGCTTTCCTTTGTCTGTTGCGTTTTTATCGCGATGGTTTAGTTATTTTGGTAGGCAATTGTTGCCGTTGCTTGGTTTGGTATTGTCCTTGCTCTTGACTCTGAACAATTTTCATTGTGTTTTGTTTTTATTTTTCCGCCTGAACCACACGCTAGTATGTGTCTTGAGATTTATGTCATTCATTGATGAAGTGGGCTTCCTCTGCTGCTTAGCAAATATTTAAAGTTTGCGGCTAAGGAAAGAAGCTTTTCCGCATCTTGAGTTTTTTGTCGTTGTTGTTGTTGCTTTCTTCATGGAATTGTGCTAAGTGTTAAATGGTTAATTGAGTTAGCAGCCAGCCACACTTGCCACACTTTTTGTTGTTGAAATAATTTGACTAAGGAAATTCCATTGCGATCCCAAAGAATTATGTCAACCTATTTGTTTGCATTACTAGTGAATGTATGTAGGTGCCCTGAAGCACATAGCTACATACATACATATATTGTTATAGATTAAGTAAATAATCAGATAGTTATGCCACGGTGGAGCAATTGTTAACTTACTCGTCTTGCACATATAAACCTCCTTTCGAGTCCAATGCAAGGCAACATAACATTTTTCTCGGTGCCATAAAATCAGTCCGCAAGATGCTACCAAAACTTGCGAGCATTTCGGCTAAGGAAAACTTCCTATAAGTAGTGCCATACTATGTGCGGTTCACCGTCCAAGCGGGGCAATAAAAAGAAAATCACATATAATTGAACTCAAAAACTATATAAGAGAATGATATTGAGCTAATATAAATTGGGTCTCACTGGTCCCATTGCAAGGACTACCATCGATGAAAATTTCAAACCGATCCTTAAACATCCTTTAAACTAAACATGAACGAAAAGTCCGGTATATTGAGTTGCTAATTGCAATTTCACAATAAATTTAGTATATATAGAACGAAAAATTTGGGGTAGGAGCATATTCTGATTGCCCCACAAAATAACCAGATGAGCACTCTCGCCAAGTGGGAAACATGTAGCGTAGAGGTTTGTGATGACAATTTTTCTGACATTCTTTTTCATTTACAAAAAACCTTCTGATGATTTAGGTGAGGCGAATTACCCAAAAAAGTTGACCAGGTTCAGGAATATGCAACATTAACTGTTTCCATAGAAACCTGGCGATCAGATAAGTGGACATTGGCGATCAGATAAGTGTACAGGTGTAGCGAATGATGTGACACATACTGGACAGACGTCTGGTGTCCAATGTTCAATTCTAGCCTAGTGATAAAAATTGAGACGGATACACCATCCAAAGCGCGATCGCTCTAATACCACAAGCAAAGTCTTGTCATTCTGGATGGCACTGCCTACTGCAACTGTGTGAATAACATTTGGACCTGCCGTATAAGGCCCTTTATTCGTAGATCATGGATGAAGGTTTTTATCCAAAAGTTGGTGACTTGGATGACTAGGTCCATAACACCCAAGCAGTTACTGCATCGATAGATGCATACACGGACATTATGTTCGCCTCCTCATGTCGATGATCAATTGGCTACATGAGAACATACCCTGTTGCAGTTCTCAGGTCAGAAAATTGAAGCGTTTGAAGTTTCTTTTATACCACAGATCGGACTATCATCCCCCCAGGTGCTTCCGGTTAGCGTTTTGAGAACCTTGTTCATGCTCCTTAACTTATCACAGATACATGTGGCATTCATGGATGATCTGAATAGGCTGTGACCCCTAAAATCCTAGATTAATTTATGGTCGGAATTCTTACCACGTCGTCCTACATCTTCATCCATCCCGTCATGTAAATGATAAATTGGCCACATAAGAAGGGCCTCTGTTGCTGTTTTCAGGACAGAATTTTGGCAGGTTTGCGTCGCATGTGGTAAAAATGGTTTACTTATCTGCAAGTGCTGCCGGCGCTCTGTGGTCGAAATCACTGATATAGCGGGGCGAAATTAATAACTTGGAAACGAATGGAGATATCTTTCTGAAATTTTGCACAAACTCAGTCTGTGTCCGTGGGTAATGATGGGCTAAATATGAACCAAATCGGCTAATATTTTGGTATATCCCAAAATATATATAACGGTACCTCCTGATATTTGGTATTTTGAGGATTTAAGCCATCCTTTCCTTCCAAAATAGTTGTAATTTGGTACTTGGGGTTTCTAGTGATCACTAAACCTTTCCACCAAAAATTGTGGACATAGGTGCACGTTTGGGTATATGCCCCTTTTAAGATACCTCCCGATTGTCAGTATTTTCCGGGTTTAAAGCTACATTTCCCTTCCAAATTACGTGAAATTTGGTATTTGGGGTTCCCAGTGGACACAAACATCCTCCACTAAAAATTGTGGACACAGGTCTACATTTTAATATTGTCCCCATATAACTGTACCTCCCAATATTCGGTATTGTTAGGATTTTGTCGACATTTTCAGACAGAAAAAAAAAAAAAAAAAAAAAAACTGTACCTCCCAATATTCGGTATTGTTAGGATTTTGTCCACATTTTCAGACAGAAAAAAAAAAAAAAAAAAATGATCTTCGCCCTAACAGGCAAAATTTCAAAAAATAAAAAAATTATAATTTTCCAAAATTTATTGCTACATAACTAAGAAGCTGTAGGCCCCAAAATTTTTTTTTAAATCTAACTTACACCCTCCCCTATCAATAAAAAATAAACTTTTTTTAGTTTTATTACGAATTTATTAAACAATTAAACAAATATGAAATCAGGTTTTTAGCAAAAATTTTGTTAAAATCGGATGCATCAAAATTTCTTGCACTTGACAGTTAATAACTGAGTGAATATTTACAACAACAAAAATTGAAAACAAAATTTTAGTCAGCAGAGTGTCTGTAATCGATACAATGGAAAACATTTCGCAATTTTATACTTGGATTTTTTGACTTTCGCGCCGGATTTTTTGACTTTCAATGGTTTCGACCAGTGTGCGGCGACTTGAGAACCTTCTTATCACAGATAGTTGAGGCATTCTCAGATAATATGTTGAATGTGACCCTAAAGTCTTTGAATAATTTGGGCTCAGAACTCTTACTCCGTAGACCTGAACATTCAAGGACCCACACTTTCCGCTGTAAATATAATAAAAATGTGGTTCTAGATATGATAGCTGATATTGTCAGGTTCCTTGAGTAAAGGAGGCTAACAAGGTTAGCGATGTAGCCCTTAAGTTCGTCGCATATGTCATCAACAATTGGACCGGACGCCATTATCGTGTAATCATCCGCATAAGACACAATTTTTTTGCTGTCCGGGGGTTTGTGGAAATCCATCTGGGTTTAGTTTGAACAGTTCCAGAAATATCACCCCGCCCTGTGAATACACTGTTTCAATCTACTGGGTTTTGATTTCACGTTCCTAAAATCCACATATGACGGCACAGGTAGTTTATAATCTAAAGTTGGTGGCAAGCCCTCAAGCAAGATGGTGTGACTGACTGACTTGACTGACCGAATATCGACAAATCTAATGCCAGTACAGCACCCCTTCCTCACAGCTTGTTCTGGTTAAGTCCTCTGCTTACATTTTTGGCTATAGCGTTAAGCGCAGTCGTTTTACTGCTTCCAGAAACCATGTTAGTGATAGGCAATTTGGTAACTTTCTCTAAGACTCGGGAGGAGAAAGGCATCGATTGTCTTTAACACTGGCGAGAGAAGAGGGATCATTATGACAAATTATATCTTACTGGCATCTATAGAGGGTTTTACTAGGGGAACCATCCTGCCCATTTTTCACACTTCAGGATCTATGAGGGTGACCTTGAGCACCTTGGTTCTCCTAGTTGCTTGATCATAATTATGGAGATCCGGTATATGCCATTTGTTTTGAATGATTTGGCCTTCTTAATTACATCTGAGTCTTAAGCACTAGAGAACTGTTGTGGTTCATGCAACACGAACCTCTTCCTTTCCCTTATCTCTTTCCGGGTACTCCACAAATTGCTTGTTGATTCAATTTGTCACAAAATTACCGCCAAATATGACATATGTCGGGTCATACCTTCTTGGAAAGCGGTTTAACCAATTGATCACAGCTTTCCAGTATCCGTACTTACATAAGTTGTAGCTTTTCAGGTGTTCTAGCCATTTGCTCTTCTACTAACCTACTGATCTCGAGCGTCAATTCTCTGATCACCTAGGCCCACAGCGATTTCCACAGCCTCCACTGGGAAGTTAGGTTTATCTCGGGTATTCTACCAGTAGAAAAAGACCTAATGTGACCTTACCTTAAGATACAAATTTCGAAACGATGCTTGAACTGCATCTAATAAAATTTTTTGTGTGGAAGGTACCCGAAGGGATGGACCGATATAGTCAATATTCCACATTCGATGTGCAAAGTCTGCACCAATCAGAAACTCTCCGCGAGAATTATCTTGCGGATTTGCCATTTTGGTTGGTGCCGTCAGGATTTCATGGAGCTTTTAGGCCAATATCTCAGGAAGTATGGACTTGCGCAAGAAAAAATCGTAAAGGAAGCCGCAAGAAAATCTTACTGAAAAATTTCAAAACTATCCGAGAGGAGCTCTTAAACTTCACTTTATCCGAATTTTGTGCCAGAGGTACCCGTCATACATGACTGGATGAAATAATACGATGTGCAAAGTCTTCACCAATCAGAAACTCCATGCGAAATTTATCTTGCGGATTTGCCATTTTGGTTGGTGCCGTCAGGATTTCTTGAACCTTTAGGCCAATATCTCAGGAAGTTTGAACTTGCGCAGGAACAAATTTGTACCGTCGTGTAGAGAGCCGCAAGTACAACCAAACGAAAGAAATTTCAAAACGAACCGAGAGGTGCTCTTAAACTTCACTTTATCTGAGTTTTGTGTGGGAGGTACCCGAAGAAGTGGACCGATATAGTCCATATTCAAACCCGATCTGTTTCTGGAAGAAATAATACGATGCGCAAAGTTTGGACGAAATCGATTGCTACCTTCGAGAATTATCGTTCATACCATTTTTGAACTTTTGACCCACCTTCGAACTTAAACTAAGTTTGGACAAAATATTTCGAATAGTTGATCTGTTCGAGAGTTATCGTGCGCACCAGGCAGCCAGACAAAAGGACGGACATGGCTAAATCGACTCCAAATTGTCTGAAACAAATTTCGTCCAAACATACTTGGGATCTAAAACCGTTATTTCGATGAGGCACATTTTTGGTCGTATCAAAGTGTATATACCCTTTCTAGCCTGAAGGCTGAGGGTAAAAATAAATTCATAATTTGTTTTCAAACTTCTTTAAACAAATTCTTTCTAAATGACTTTTGTGTTATTTTTAATATCATTACTATAAATTTATGTTGAGTTTTACTAATGTTGGCCCTGTAAAGGCAACTCCATATATTTTTTTTAATACAGCGGAAAGTCTCTAGTTTACGATAAAAAAAAACACTCCAGCTGCCCCCATCTGCCACCCTGTAAGTAATTCCTCTTATACCACTCCTGTAAAATCGCTAAAATTCCAAAAATAGGGAGGTACGTTTATATGGCTATACCTTAATGTGGACCTATATTGAACATTTTTTGCAAGGAGGTATGTTGTTCCCGCAGAACTCAAAATGCAAAATTACCGCCAAAGCGGTTGGAAAATTCGGCTAAAATCGTCAAAATATAAAAAATCGGGCGGTACCTTTATATGGGGGCTACACTCAAATGGGGACCTACATCCATTAACATTTTTTCTCTCTTTAGGGCTCGTTATAAAACTAAGTTTAACATTTTGAGGTGGTAGCTCGTTTAGAACTATTGTTGGCACTCCTTTCAATAGAAGTGGGACCACTGTGCAATGGGGTATATGGCCTCTGTAGCCATAACGTTGAAGGTATAAACATTTGCGTTATGCTTCTTAAACAATTGTAGACATATATATCTAGACCCGCTAACAATTTTAAATGTACCTCATAATAGGGTGTCTAAAATGTTCGATATAACCGAACATATCGAACATTTTTCTTTTCTTTTATTGTCATAATTATTTTATTAGTTTTTTAATGCTAATGACATAATACATTGTTTCATTAAGTGAATTCTAAGCCGAAGTTATTGACAGCAAACGTTACACGCTTTGAACACCCACAAATTTTAAAAGAAAAAAAAAACAAAATATTCAATTGCCACACGCCACCAACATTAAGAACGAGGGTGTGTTCATTTGTATTCCGCCTCATTTGACATTTGAATATGGCAATTAAAATGTCTTTTTTCAGCTTTCACAGAACTTAAATGGTTTCGAAATAAAGTTGATTGGTCAAAGATTTATGTTGCTTACACGAAAATTACCAGAAGCCAAACTAAATTGAAAAAGTGTTAACACAATTCAAAAACAAAAAATAAAATAACGTTTTGTTTTTAGTTTCGCGAATGAGTCATCATTGCATGCAACATAGATTACGTGCAACAACTGGGTAAATGTAGATATGTACATATGTATGTACATATTGTATGTCTATACATATGTGTTTATGTAGCTGCAGTTGGCTACATTAAAATGATTTAGCGCCAATTTATCATTGAGAATTTCTAGACCATTAAATGTTTATTTTTTGTTATTTTTTACTTAATTTACATAAAATTAGACTCAGCCGATACCACCCCTTAGCATAGTTTATGCCAAAACAATTTTTTTTTGTAATTTTGGTCTAAGTGTAAAATTCTACAATGTATTTTGTTGCATATGCATAATAGTTAATAATAACAGCCATCATCATTACGATTATGACCATTCCATTGAATTTGCCTGAAAACATTTCGGCAGAAAAACACAAGAAAAAGGAAACATACATACATAGCTTTTTTATTTGTTGGATGCCATTCGTTTCTCTTGCAGACGATCGGTATGCCGTCTGTGTGCATGTGGCCACATTCATGGTAATTTGCGGCATAAATCATTTTTGTTAAATTGGTGTAAAAATTAAATCGCCCGCAGCACCACTAGCTAGCCATCATCGTAAAGTGCTGGTTTTATGTCTTTTATAGGCTTCACAATGCAAATCGATCGATGCCATCCCATGGAGTTAATTTGCACCGGTATTGATAAGGCAGTTGTCAGCGAGAACCATAAGTACTAGCCAGAAATATTCAAGACTATTAATTTTTCACATTTTTGCATTTCCAATATTACTAATAAAACGGTTTGAATTAAAACATATGGTTAGCAATATATTTTGTAATAATAAATATTTATGAGTGAGCACTTTATAACAAAGCGAATAGATAAAAAAATTCTGCACATATTACTTTAATTCTAGGAATTATTTAAAACACCTCAGTGAACGATGAACGTTGAAGACAGAATAAAAACATCAATTTTGATAATAACTTCTCAGTAATCGAGTTTATAGCTTATATTAACAGCTATGACAGACAAGCTGTAACGCTCAAAAGTCATGGCTACTCGATTTTGATTACACTGACCAGTTTTTCTCATTTAAAATTATATAAAAATACTAGCAGGACCCGGGCCGCATTGCTGGACCGTCGTAATGAGTTTTAATGACAACCTTTTATTGAGATTTTGCTGAAAATTTGAAGGAAATCGGTTCAGTAATATTGGAGACATAACATAAGCTTTGTTCCAGAACTAAATAGTTTTTACAATTTTACCACTTTTAAACATTTTACCCGAAAAAGCGTTCCCGTACACAAAAAAGTTGTAAAATGTTCACTTCTCTTTAAACAAAAATGGCGCTGGATGACGCTCTGACTTTTTACTCAAAGAATTTGAGCGTGTAAAAATATTAAAGTGGTTGCCGGCGTCTGATTGGTTTATACGTTGACTTTGACATTTGATCCAGTTTTTTTTTGACGTATTTTCCATTTTTTTTACAGTTCTCTCTTTTACGAGTTTTACTATTAAAAAGTAAGGGAACGAAGCTATATTTAAAAAACAGGCGTAGTCGGGTCTTTAGGCGCCGTAAATTTTTAAACCTATATATGCTTAATTTTTGTAAATGCAGCGTTTTTTTTAAATATCTCATAAGGGAGTTACCCCGCCGCCTCTCGAATTCAATAAAATATGTAGCCTGTTTTCGGGGGCCATCCCTGTATGTTCCCTGAAAATTTCTGGAAAATCGGCTCAGTAGTTTTTGCAGAAAATATTTAAATTGAAAATTGAAAGAAGTGGGCGCGGTAAAATTTTCTTTCCATAAAAAACTAAGTTGGGTTATGATGGCATTTGATTTTTATTCATAAAAATATGACGTTTTTTAAATATGGCAAAGTAAAGTACCCCGCCCCCTTCGAAATTCAAGAATATATGCGACTTATTTTCGCCGGGGGCTATCCCTGTACATTCTCTGAAAATTTCAGGAAAATCGGTTCAGTAGTTTTGTAGATGTAAGATATTTTAAAAGTAGGCGTGGTTAAGTCTTTGGGTCCTAAAAAAGTAGGTAAGGTCGGAGACACAATCACAATTGCCTCGCAAATTAATTTCCAAACCGATACATTCGTAAATATTGTAAATATAGCATTTTTAAAGAAATAGGGTATAGGGGAAGTACCCCGCCCCTTCCGAAATTCAACAAAATATGTAGCCTATTTTCACCGGCGGACATCAATGTACATTCCCTGACAATTTCAGGAAAATCAGTTCAGTATTTTTTGTAGAAAGGATTAAAAATGTAAATTGATAAAATTGGGCGTAAAAGTGGGCGTGGTTAAATTTAAATAAAATTAAAATATAAATAAAAACCTAAGTTGGGTTATGGCGAACATTTCAAAAAAAGAATTATCCAGCCGTTCTCAACTGATTCCATTACCAACGAACGACATTTGATTTTTATTTATATAGATATATCATCTTTAAAGAAATAGGGAATAGGGGAAATAGCCCGCCCCTCCGAAACTCAACAAAATTTGAAGCCCATTTTAACCGGTGCCATCGCTGTACATTCCCTGACAATTTCTGAAAATCGGTTCAGTAGTTTTTTTTAGAAAAGATAAAAGTTGAAAATTGAAAAAGTGGGCGTAAAAGTAGGCGTGGTCAACGACATTTGATATTTATTTTTATAGATAATTAATTTAAACTTATTTAACTTAACGGTTGAGATGCCATCTAGAGGTGACAGGGAGCATCAAACATCACTGTGCTCTTCAATCAAATTTAAATGGAAGGTGCTTACACGTGGGAAGTTTTTGCGGATTCTGAAACTACAATGTTCATAGATGAGAAAAATCAAAAAACAAAAAAATCGCCGGAGCGCTTTTTAAATAAATCGCGATTCCAGTTGACATTTTAAGGTTTTCACGATTTTGCTTGGAAACCGCAAGTCCAATCGAAATGGAGCTAAAGAAAATGTTGTAGCTGTGAAAATTCTCTACAAGATTTTAGATATGTAAGTTTAAGTTGGGAAATTGCAGTAATGACAATGTTTTATAAGGAGACGATACAGAATTGAATTGAATTTGAATTGTCTCAATTTCAACTTCTATATCTCAAAAGTTGTAAAACCTACGAAAATGTCATTCAGGTCAATCTTGTAGAGAATTTTGATAGCTACAACATTTTCTTTATTCCCATTTTGATAGGACTTGCGGTTTTCAAGCAAAATCGCAAAAACCTAAACAGCCCCTAAAAATGTCAACTTGAATCGCGATTTTTTTAAAAAGCGCTCCGGCGATTTTTTTTGTTTTTTTGATTTTTCTCATCTATGAACATTGTAGTTTCAGAATCCGCAAAAACTTCCCAGGTGTAAGCACCTTCCATTTAAATTTGATTCAAGAGCATCGTGACATTCAGTTGCCATCAGAAATGTGTTACAATACATCAGCAGCACAGTAAAAATTGATGTGTTATCAAGATAATCGGACCTGTTATCTGTGGGTTCGACGTTCCCTTAGCTTATGTGAAATTAGCTTAGTTGCAGTTTCTGCTTTGTCGAGTGGTTCTATGAAACATGACCTGGTCTACCAGTAGGGCCGAGTAGGATTAAAATACGTGTCGGCTTGTGCAGAAGGTGGTATTTTCGTAGAGGCATTCTCGATGCGCGTCGTCTGACTCATGTGGGGTACAAAAACGTGCCCTTGTCATCCAGGCGAGACATATACGTGCATTGGGCCGCGATTACCGTAGCTGGTTGTATTGTCACCTGAGTCTAGTGAGGCATTGACACTTGCCCTTGGGTTTAAGAAAAGATATCCGCGTACATCGGACCTCTGTCTCCGCAATTGGTTACCTTATATGTTTTGAATAGGGTTGGAAAACTCTAAGAAAAAAAGTCACCGCTTATCAGGCCATTGCTTTGCCAAAGCCGCCGTCAATTATCCTATCGTCTGCTTTCATCGGCCCGCTGCGGTGCCTAACCCACCGCCAATCGTGCTGTCGTCGGCACCTAAAGTGTCTGTGATCCCTGCATTATCAAGGTGAGCCTTTAGAGTTTCTAGAAAATGACGTAAGAGCCTCCTACTAGAAAAGTAGAACCAGGACATATACCCAGAGGAAACGTTACTTGAGGTGGATATCACGGTGATCTCGGCCAAGTCAACTAATAAGAGCAGAGTAAAGTGGAAGACGGAATAATGGACTCACAAGGTTCTACATCGCCATATGCCGATACAAAGAAACACTTTCGACGTAGGATGGCATAATCAAAGAAAAGTCCAACAATAGCCAATACCTCTAAGGTAGCAATGCCAAAGAAGAGATATTAAGATTTTGTAATGCCATGTTAAATCTCCACAAATTCGAGGGCATAGACCTGAATTTGCACGATGAAAAGGAGTTTTTTTCACTAAAACCATACACAGGTTCATTAAGAATTTCAAAAGAATTTATCATCATGCGCTACGAATAGGATAAGATCTTCCTTCCAAAGTCTACGACGACATGCAGAAGAGGAGACAAATCCTGCTGCTCAAAGCAAAGTGGAAGTTTCCGTTTCTGTTATGAAACCGAACTCAAACCCGAAAATTAAAAAGAATGCCAAAAAACATAAGAACGATTAGCGGAGAGGGTTGTTTCTAGTACCGATTCTTACCCGAAATACAAAAGTAAAGCTGACGAACAGTCTGTTGTAGGCACGTCCACAAGCTGTAAGCAAGCTGAAGTAATTGGGCTGCCTGAGAAACAAATGTCATCTGAGACTTCACTCCACCCCAGCATCAGTTGCCGATTATCAGCATCGTTACACATTACACGGTTCTACATACACCTTGGTAGAGGACTCAACCAGGATAAGCAGTGGGACAGGACAGTGATGGTGGTGCTCGACTTATCAAAACCTTTGATATTATCAAGCACTCTACGCTGTTTGAGGACATCGAGCAGACTACCCTCCGGACAAGTTTGAATAGCGGGATAACCAATTATATGTGTGGACGCTAATCGTGAAGAAGTCGAAGCCCCGTGAATGAAACAGGAGTTCTTCTCAAGGTGGTGTGATATCTCCGGGACTGTTTAATCTCTATCTTTCCTATATCTCAGATCGTTACGTTTGTGGAACGCTGAACTCATATTTGTTTAAACGTGCAATCTTTTTTATGCCATCAGTGGACCATCTGCATGAGGAGTGGAAGATTCTTCCAGTACGGCTATACAATGGCATGCTTTAGCTACAGTACTTGGTCGGTTGTTACCGTGAAAGTTATCCCAATCACCGTATGATGGGTGGATAGACTCCTCCACACAGACATGTAAGGAGGGATATGCATGATCTAGACAAACCAGAGTTGTTTCGGCTCAACTTCGTTCAGGATGGCGCACTAATCTTAATTCCTATATGAAGCGTTCAGCGCCAAACCTACATTTTCAAAAAAAAAAAATCTTACTGGTTCTAAAGATTTAGCCGGAACCCTTTGAAATAAATATTAAAAAACTCCATATTAGATTGTTTAGCAGGTAGTATAACCTAGAGTTTTTTTGGTATGTACTTCAAAAGGTTCCGCATAGATCTTTATAGCGTGGTTGATTTTTTTGAACATTTGGGTTATGCCGTTTGGCGCTGAGCGCCTCATATCTGCCTCACACATCTGCGTCACACAGCCATTTTTGAACTCCCCTGCCAAATCGAACTCCAGTAGCTTTGCCAATCGAAGTAGCCATATTCCAAGCCCCTGAGACAGAGCCAGAGCCAGATTAAGTAGATTCACGAACATACAATCATATGATATATTTTTACAACAACATAAACACATTACTGAGTAAAGTCAAAATACCATGGTTATGATACGAGGGCTGCACGAAAACTTTCTAGCACAGGCAGAACCTCGTGGATTTTTCTCCTTACATACTGCAAAACTGGGCAATCGCTCAAAAAAGGCTCTTATAGATTCGTACAAAGAAATTGTGAATAGAAACGATCACGTTGCTTCAAACGACGTTTATAATATCGTCATAGACAAATCTTGTATCTATGCTTAGGAGCCTGAAACAAAACAAGAATCGACCATTTAGGTCTTCGGAAGCGAGCCAAATCCAACGAAAGTTGTTCATGTAAGAAGCACTTTGAAGCAAATGGTCACCTGTTTCTTCGGTAAAAGTGACCGTGTGGCGGATATGTAGGACGGTTAATTCTGAGTGGTATACTACAATTTGTTTGCCTGAAGTCTCCTCAGTAATTCGAAAAAACTAAAAATAGAAGACGAATCATTCTGTATGATGATAATGCGAGCTCTCACACATTTAAACAAGCGCCTGTTTGGCCAAACAAAACGTGGAATTTATGGGTCATCCACCGTACAGCGCTGACTGGGGATCCAATGACTTCATTTGATTCCAGCATATCAAGAAGAAAGGCGTGGCCAACGATTTTTGTCGGCAGAAGATGCTGTAAAAGCGTTTAAAAACCATGTTTGCAAGTATCTAAGTCGGAGTGGAAAAAGAGATTCAACAATTGGTTTGAGCGCATGGAAATGTGTATGAATCATTCCGAGACTACTTAAGAATACAATACAACTATTTTTGATCGTAAATATCACAGCAGCCCTCATATATAACTTTATATAGCATATTTACATTACAAAGGCTTTAGCAAAATGAGTCTTTTCAGTTGTCAATTCCATTGGAAACCATATAAATTAGGTTTTAACCTGCAGGTAATGAGATTATGAGAGCGTCCATGTGTGTTTTGTATATAGAATATTGCTATTATGCCCCAATCGACACACTGAAACACTGTGACTTTTGTAATTAGGCTTAATTGAATATAAACAACTGACATAATCAAGTCAATATTTGTCACATTGGGTGGCTTAACTATGAACTCATAACGTCAAACTTCTTAAAAAAAACAACAACAATATTTCTTAAATCATTGACATTGAACTTAACTAACAAGACAAGACATACATACATATATTTCAATTAAAGCACAGAGCGAATTCATAAACTTGGGTTGTGTCATGAGCGTAACCTTGTACAACTTGTTATAAAATAACGTTCATATGTAAATATTTAAAATTCTTGTTGAGTATGTATTTCAAGTTGTATTTACAGGTTGTTTACATATAGTACAACGCAATTTTATACCCTCAACCTTTAGGCTAGAAAGGGTATATACACTTTCATACGGGCAAAATGTGCCTCATCGAAATAATGGTTTTAGACCCCAAGTATGTTTGGACGGAATGTGTTTCAGACAATTTGGAGTTGATTTAGCAATGTCGGTCCGTCTGTCTGTCTGGCTGGCTGGTGCGCACGATAACTCTCGAACGGATGAACCGATTCGGTTCAAATTTTGGCTTTCGTAATATTTTGTCCAGTTTAAGTTCGAAGATGAGCTATATCGGTCCTCTCCTTCCCGTACCTCCCCCACAAAAGTTCCAAAATGTTCGGAAATTTTGTGGGCACGATAACTCTTGAAGAGAGTAACCGATTTGGTCCTTAATTTGCACATCGTTAAACCAAAATTTGGGATAAGTTCAGTTTAGGACCTTCTCTCGAATCGCTTTAATTTTTATTTTAGCAACTTGTATTTGCTGCCCCCCATACGACGGTACAAGTTTCATCATTGGCAAGTCCACACTTCCTGAGAAAATAGCCTGAAAGTTGCAAAAACCCCCATGACACCGTGTGAGGTGGTTGGAGCGCAAGATAACTCTCGAACGGACCAAAATTTGGCATTAGTAATATTTTGTCCACTCATAGTTTAAGTTCGAAGATAAGCCATATCGGTCCACTCCTTCAGGTACCTCCCCCACAAAAATGTTCGAAGAAATTGTTCGTACGTTAACTCTTGAAGGGAGTGGCCGAATTGGTCCATACTTTACACATCCTAATATATCTACCAGATATAGATCAGGTTCAAATATGGACTATATTTGTTCACTCCATCCGGTACCACCCACACAAAATTTCGGATAAGTTTACTTTAAGACCTACAATCGAATCACTTTGATTTTTGTTGAAGCAACTTGCATTTGCTGTTTCAATAACGATGGTAAAATTTTTTTCAGAGGCAAGTCCATACTTCTTGAGCAAACAGCCCGAAGGGTGTCAAAACCCCCTATGGTACCATATGTAATGGCTGGAGATCCACTTCCATAATGGTCAATGTCGATCCATTCCTTTAAGTATCTCCTACCGAAAACTTTTGATCTTTAATCATAATCAACATTTTTGTCGGTTCTTACATCAAAAAATTTTAAAACCCCCTAAATACATAAGTTTTTCGGGAAAAAAGTGTTTCAATATACACAGGCTGAGGGTATATCTCTGTCAGCAAAGCTGACTGATACTTTTTTACTTGTTTTAATTAATTTCTCGTTGGAGTCTAGCTTAATGACCGATGATTTTTGCAAGTGAAAAAGTAAAGCCGAAAATTCCAACCCACAAACCACCACTGTGTGACATGTTTCGCCTTTGGTAGATGCTCATCTAACTTTTCCTCTTTCAAATACAATTTGTGTTTTACAAAGATGGATATTTGTCCATTAATTGTTATGGAAGACGTACAATGAATGGGCAAATATCCATCTTCGTTTCAAATTGCATTTGAAAGGGCAAAAGTTAGATGACAGCGAAGCAGATAAGTCTGATGAGCCTCTACCAAAAGCGAAACATGTCACACAGTGGTGGTTGTGTGGGTTCGAATCTTCGGCTTTCTTTTTTCACTTGCAAAAATCATCGGTCATTAAGCTCGACTCCAACGAAAAATTTTCAAATAAATAAACTATCTTTAATTTCTATCTAAAATAACATCAGATTTTACGCATTTCAAAAATTTATGTGGAACAAAGTTCTTGAAGAGAAGAGAGAGATTTGTTTATGATCACATTTATTTGGGAGCAAATTTAAAATGTTTTGAGATTAAGGTAGATTTTTGTAGTACCCTAAACTTTTTTAATTTTCTACAAATATTGCTCTATAGCTCCCTATTATTCAACCACTAAAACATCTTTCTTTCATTCCCGTGTCAGTTTTTCTCTTCTAACTGTCAATAACACACTTCCGTTGCATGTCACTTTGCAAAAATTCTTAAAAAAACTGCTTTTAAATCCTAATACCGCTCTCTTGGCTTAATTTACCACAGCACTTTAGATGTTATCTCTTGACTTTTCCAAACTGGCTGGCTGGTCGACAGGCCGCTTTACGTCAAGAATAACCGGCAAAGACGTAGTAGAAAAAACATTAAAAACAATTTAAATTTATTGCGTGTCTATTAAGAGTATTTAGAGATCTGAAGAAGTTTTACTTAAATCGCCCACGCATTTAGCCAACCAACATCATCTTGGCTAGACAGGCAAAAAGCCCGGCCTATTAAACAACAACATGTAAAGCAACAACATAACCCCAAGTCAAAAACTAGTTCTGGTTTATCAGAAAAAGTCAAAAGAATTTCTTAGTTTTTAATATTTGCCAGTTGTTGTTGTTGGTGTTGGTGGACTCTTTGGTACCACGGCAAACATGCGAATACAATGCGGAACTACTTAAACATAAATTGTAACTTGTATTCTTTGGTATGCTGCATGTTCGTTCAATCGTCTATTTGTCCTGAACAGAGTTGTTTGCTGATTGCTGTTTTGTATGTTCTATGCTTGTAATGTACCTTGTGTCTGTTTTATTTTCCGTAGATATGTATGACTGTGCCTATTTGTTGCAGTATTGATTTGCGTAAAATGATACCTTTGAAGAAATTACAATTACTTCAACAAAATGAATTTTGTAGCTATTCGATGCTTTTAAAACTATTACAAGAGAGACAGAGAACAAACCTCATTCCATTTGTATGCCCTCAGCCTTTTGGCTAAACAGGATATATACAATCTGATAGATCAAAATTGTGCAAATTTGTGTCCGAATATTGACTTCGTCGGACCACTCTTTCGGGTACCTCCCACCCCAAGTTGGGAAAGAGTGCAGTTTAATGACTCTAATAGGATCGTTTTTTGACAACATGTTGTGTATACGGCTCTAGTTACGACCTGAGAAATTGGGCCAAGAAATCAATAAACCCCTATATACGTCAGAAGTATTGTGTTTACTTCTTTTTCTTAGCTCCGAGGCTGAAGGTATATGTCTGCCGGCACAGTTGACTAATATTGACTGGTGACTTTTTATAATCTCCTATCCCTGTATCATATTTTAATGGGATTTTATTAGATACTAGATGTATATTAGATTAGATAAAATCTTAAAAATAAGGTGATTCGATAAAAAAATACCTCAAAATCAAAATGAATTTACAAATTTTATTTATATTTTTGGGCAATTTTTGGAGTCACTGTAAGGATATGTATAGCACCGTGCAACACAAAAATAAAACATATTCGCACAAAGCAGCGTGGACACGTGTCCTTACTGGTTTCCCCATCACTTTTGCACTTTTGATGTTATGCGTTCCCAAAGTTTTAAGGCTTTAACGTCAAAAGGGATAATTTCTTCAGGCCCATAGCTTTTAAACGTTTAATCATTTTGATTTATTCTCGGAGGCAAATAAAATCCATCTAACTTCATCTTCAAGATCAACATCATCAATATCAAATTTCTTTTATAATTTTTTCTCGGATTTCGGTCTTTAAATATCAAAACGTTAAAAATTCGAGGAGACAACCAACTACAAAGATATACCTACGATCTCAGCAAACAACTTTCTTGAACATATGAACTTGTTGAAGCTCGGAATTATTCACCCATCGACCTAAATAGCCAGTGGGAGATTCATTCCAGCAGTCCATGTGGTTACCAGGAGAGGATTAACACCTGCAGTATTTTTGCTACTGGTAACAAAAGTGAAATCGCCCTATATGATTCAGATTTGTTAGCACCATTGCCAACATTCAGTAAGGAGAACACCCTACACATTTTCCAGGCTTTGAAAACTTTTAAGATGCCTAACGATATATTGAGGATCTTTCTCAGATACTAGACTCCTGGTTCATACAGCTGTTTCAGCATCACCATTGAAATTCCGTCACGCCTATGCGACTTGCATGATTTTGCGCCTCGGATAACATCTGCAACACAACTCATCGTAAATTGTGGAAGAGGTCGCAAACAAAGTATAAAGCTTCTTTACGCCCGCCTGCTCTATAAATTGTCGGTTAAAATAACCAGCACACCTCTTCACAACCACGCCGATAAGCATGACATATGTTTGATTACACTTTGCCTCCATGAGCAAATTAAAATTCTTCGCGGTTTAGGAGATATGCGCCTGCCAAAATGCTCACTTTTGACTTAATTTTTCAAGGATATTTTTGATGTCCTTTTTATACTGGAATGCAATAATTTATAATTATTATATAAAGCCTATACTTTCCTCTTTAATATGACACCAATACCAGCATCGTACGACGACTACATGTATTTAAAATATTTTTTTATTTTTAAATGTTGACCTCTAAAAGGTCAAAACGATGAGAAAACGAAAAATTAAAAATACCATTATACTCCATTCTGCCTATACTTTCAAACGTATATAGTCAAGTGTAACAAATTTTTTTGAAAATTGTCGGACGGTGTTATCCGTTTTATTAGGGTTCGATAATGCTTAACCGTTATCCACAAATTACAACTACCGGTTCCAATTTACAACACTTCAGATGATGTAGCCACTTTTTCACACCAACTAATCTATTGAATTTCATTGTCAGTTCTCAGACTCTGGGGTCGCTAGGGTTCGTACCGCGAGACTCATCGCGCTCTTTCGCATTAGGTCGTTTTCCAGGTATTCAATTAGCAGGAATATGGCGAGCGACAGCAGCAATGATGATGTCTCGGAAATTACTCTCTGCTACCCACTACCCACAACCAGTGCTATGCCTCTCTGCTCATTCCCTAGGGTTGAAGCCATAACTCATGATGCCTATTGAAATTTCCTATGACCACTCGTTTACCACCTTCCAACAGTGATCTGATGTCAGATCACTGTCCACCACGATGTATCCATCACAACTCCGAATACAGCGACCATTGCACGTTTTCGTCACAATCTCATTGATCTTGCCACGAAGACCATCGCAGTTAAACTGTTGGAAACAAGTTCGCGCAGAACAGGTCAGACCTGAACAATTCCAGAAGTGTACCCATTCACGGCATCCGTTGCATCTCACTGACACCGACCTTTGGTGGATGAGACGGTAACAAACGGACTATGGTCTGGGGTTACTAACTATCCAGGGCGACTGTGTCATTGTCCTCTTTTGTTTGTGTGGGTGGATGTTATTGAAAGCAAAAGGTTTGTCATGTATTGCCATTTGATACTTCGCATTTCTGACTGAAGGCATCTGTTATTTTCCCTTCTACTATATTCCAAAACAACATTTTCACTGCACCTCATTCAATATTAATAAAGAAAAAATAAATCAAAACCAATAAAAAATACACATTGATGCCAATGATTATTTATTAACCGCAATGGTTGTTTATTTTTATTTTAACAATGGTTAGTACCTTCACTTGTTATAGTTGTAGCTGTTGTTTTTCTGGCGTAAAATTGCATGCATGCCATCATGAAGATAGATACTGAAGCCCCCCTTAATAATAATAATCATAATAATCAGATGTTGTTACAAAAAAACACATGGACCTGTCTTTTTATAGAATACCAGCATCGTCGTCATTTTGTCCTCATCAACATGTGATATGTTGTTGGTCCAAAAAGGCCACACAAAACCACAACAAAAAACACATTCTTATTTTACGATCCTCTGTAATCACCACAAAAAAATGATGTACTCATCAGAGTGCATACATTCTAGCAGCAACTTACGCAAATATTCATGATGACCACCCATTATTTCGATAAGACTTCAGTGCTGTCATGCTAGAAGAAACATTCGTTTTCACCAAATGTTTAAATTAATAAATGAAGACACCGTGGAAGGAACAGTGTTTATGCAGCAGAAAATGTTATTAAATGGGGGTTCCATAGGGTTCCATATCATAAAAATCGTGCTTGACTCATTTATATGAAGAGGATACACCCTTTGTCCGATTTAAGATTTTGTTTTTTTTGCATCAGTTACCAGTTACCTTCAACATCTTTGCAAGAGAATGTGACTGGTGTGGTGTTTTACACTCTGGTAAAAATTTCGGATTTCATTCTCGAGTTTTTCACGCAAACTTTTTCTTGCTTCTCCTCTTCTCGCGCTTCGTGTGTTACTGCAGTGTTGCCCTGTATGCCGCGTTCTTCTATTCAGTAGCCTTACGACACTTCTCATCATACCATAGATTTTTAGGTGGTGATTTTTGGTACCCAAATATAGATTTTGCGGCAAAGTGTTTGCATCTTCTCGCCTTCTATCCGGAGTTAGATCACACTTTTGCAGCTGCTCGAATCGATCTAATACACTGGAAGAGTGTCTATCGTCTATCACACTTTGATCGATCTGCACACAGAGAAAACATATTTTTCGCTTTTGTTGGAACAAGAATTTTTTTTGTTCCAACGATTTATTTGTTTTGTTCCGGCATTGTAATTGCAAATCCAAAAATACCATATTTTGCTTCAAACATACAAAACCAAGACAACTAGCGAAATTCCGCAATATTGTAAAAATCATTAACAACATCGATGGTAGGAACTATCACATTCTAAAATTTTTACAAACACAATTTTCAGCCCAAAAAAACTGTTACTGAAATTTTTGATTTGATTATATAAAATTCTCATCTACACTTTCCACATAACTTTGGTGTAAATGTCAAGTACGAGTATTGATGAACACAAGACATGGTCAAGTTTTGCTGCTTTAACTGACAACAAAGACAAGGAGAACTACTCCATTGCGGTCATCTAAGTACCCACCACAACATAAGGAATAAATAAACATAACTTGCTGAACTTACCGACCGTGGGGCCAAAGATATTTTCCTTCCCAATTTTAGCATTGAAATCTCCTAAAACAATCTTAACATCTAGGTTAGGGCAGCGGTCATATGCTCCCTCTAGGGATCGTAGAATAAATTTGGTCTGTTCATCTTTCTAATCGGCCGGAGCATGAATGCAGATGAGATTGATGTTAAAAAACGTTGATTTATACGGATTGTGGCAATTCGCTCATCAACCAGATTTTTATACTCTCAGCCTTTAGGCTAACGAGGGTATATACACTTTCAATGGTTTTAGACCTCAAGTTTTTTAAGGAAATCCGTTTCAGACAACTTGGAGTCGATTTAGCCATGTCCGCTTGTCCGTCTGGCTGGAGCGCACGATATACTCTCGTTGGGATCAGCCGATTCGGTCCAAAATTTGGCCTTCGTAATACGTTATCCAAACTGAGTTTAAGATTCGGTTTAAGATGGGCCATATCTCTTATCCATAACTCTTTCGTGTGCCTCCCACACAAAATTTCCGAAAAGTGAAGTTTTACAACTGCTCTCCAATCGAGGTGATCCTTTTGCCAACAACTTGTATTCGTTGCTCATACTACGACTGTACAAGTTTTTTCGGGGGCAAGTCCATACTTCCGGAGAAAATGGCCCAAAAGCTGTAAAAACCCCCATGGTCCCAGGCGTAGTGGCTGGAGCGAGCGTACGATAACTCTCGAACGGATCAGCCGCTTCCGTTCAAAATTTGGTCTTCGTAAATTTTGTCTAACTTACCTCATGTTCGAAGATGGGTCACATTGGTCAACTTCGGATATCTCCCACACAAAAATTTCGGAAATGTGCAGTTTAAGAGCTGCTCATGAAACGTTTTGATTTTTGTTGCAACAACTTTTATTCGCTGCCCCTATTACGACGGTACAAGTTGCTGAGAAAATGGCTGTAAGAAAACCCCATGATTCCATGCGTAGGAGCGCACGGTAGTTCTCGAATGAGCCGATTCGGTTCAAAATTTGAACTTCGTAAAAATTAGTTGAGGCAATATCAGTCCACCCTTGGGGTAGCTCCCCCACATATGTTTAAAAATTTTCGGAAAAATTGTACGCTCGATAATTCTTGAAGGGACCACAAGTATGTTTGGACGAAATTCGTTTCAGTCAATTTGGAGTCGATTTAGCCATGTCCGTCCGTCATGACTCTCTGGCTGGTACGCACGATAACTCTCGAAGGGATCAACCGATATAGATCGGGTTGGAATATGGACTATATCGGTCCACTCCTTCGGGTACATCCCACACAAAATTCGGAAGAGTTGAAGTAAGGACGGCACCAACTATAATGGAAAATCCTATAACTCTCGCAGGGAGATTCTGATTGGTCAAATCTTTGCACATCGCACTATTGCATCCAGTCATGTATCTGGTTGGGATATGGAATATATCGGTCCCGTCCTTAGGGTACCTCCAACACAAAATTTGAAAAAAGTGCAGTTTTAGGACTCGCCACAGATCTACTTGAAATTTTTTGTAGAAGTTTGTTTTCACGGTCCCTATTACAATGGTTCATTTTTTTTCCAAAGTATGGCCACTTCCAGATTCCACATATTTTGAAACAAACTCGTACTACAAATTTAATATATTTTATAGACGGCATAATTATTGTGTTTGCGAAATTTACTGGGAGCGAAATTTACTGATCGCTCCCAATGTAATGATTTCATCCCGGCGAAGGGAATCATCAATTGGCTTTACAGTTTTTGAAATGATGATTTTTCTAGTGAAAACCTGAACTCTTTAAGCATCGAGTATTCTCATGTTAATGAAACAACATTAACACAGTTCCCTTTTTTTCTCTTCAATTATTTCTTGGGTTTCTGTTTAATATTGTGCTTCGTGCGTCAAACACATGAAATCGGCTGAAAATGTTTATGGGTGCTATATCCTAATTTGACCCGTTTTCAAAATAATATGGCGAACTTATTTCCAACTACGTCAAATCGGGTGAAATGTATGTGGGAGCTTTATCGAAATTTGTGCCAAGTTCAATACAAATTGGCAGACTTTTATCTATACGAAATTTCGTCACACATTTAAATTGCATCAAAATTGGACATACATGGCGTTATTGGTGCATCTCAAATCTGGCGAAAATATATGTATATGGGAGCTACATATATCCAAATCTGAACCGATTTTCACCCAAAGCAATAGAGTTCTTCCTATGGCTAAGAAATTTTTCAGCTGAATCGGACAATAAAAGCTTACTTTGATCTCAAAAATACTTGGACAGACGGACGGACATGCATAAATCGACTCAGAAAGTGATTCTATCTCGCTTCCTTTTGCATGTTACATACAAATGCGCAAATACATAATACCCCTTACCACAGTGTGGTGTAGGATATAAAAATAAGATGTTCTTTGCGAACCATTGCAGCATGAAGGCTCATCAAACTACTGTTCCAAACGATTAACCATCGGTCATGCTAACTTAACTTGATCTAAACAATAAAAACGTTTCTTATGACTTAACTTTGTAGTTGGCTTCGAAAGAGTGTTAACAAATCTTGTCACATGATGACGCATAATGACGTTAGGTTTTCAACATCAGTTAATGAAGATCATTGATTTTGATTGTCATCTTTAGCTTTTATTCTTCTCTACTTTAGAGTTTTAAGTTTCTTAACTACCCGACAGCAAGTAAGCCAGCAAGGAGGCAGGCAGACACGCACATGTAACCACAAACAAACATGTTTCTTTTCACATCGGCCATTTCATCTTGTTTGGCTGGCATGAAACCAAAGCCAATAATCAGCTTGACCATATCCTTGGTTGGTTGTTGTTGTGGTACAACGCATACTGCCATCGTAAATAATTGTTTAACCTTTGAACTTGATGTGGTATGTTTTGCTTACATTCCATTTGAACGGCACGTTTGTTAGGCATTTATCTTGTGATTTGCATGTTCGTTTAATGGCAACAATTTCAGCAGCATCAGGGTAACACTAGATAGCTTGAAATAGTTTACTAACCAGCAACAAGAGAGTCTGTGGCAAACCTTATGTCGCTTAGCCTATTGCCATTTGGAAAAAAGATAACCATCATTGTGTGACTACACTGCATCTTGAGCATCAACAGCATCGCCTCTATCAGATGTTTGTTGGTCTGCTTCTCTCTGCTGGTGTTAGTTTTGAATGTTGCTTTGCTTCTGATATCATTTTACATTTTGTTGAAATACTTAGAAATGAGCTAGACCACCGCAGTCTTTGCCACAGACAGACACACAAATCAACAAGCACTATGAATTGACCAATACAATACGCACGCGATGAAACGATTGGCCAAGTCTGCTACAGATATAAACCATTGGATATTTGATCAGCTTCTGCTTTGGTAACAAATGAGCAGCACATTATTTGCATGATCAAAAGTACGTTCGTCCGCGTCGCTTTCGAAAGTCAGTCAGTCATAGTTGCTGATCTTTTGACATCACATTCTCCGGAATTGAAATTCCATCCCAGCCATAAGAGAACATTTTATAGAGGTTATTGATAATAGATTTTTTGTGGTTTAATAATTCATTACATAGATAGTAGAATGGAAAACAACTTGCAAGGAGAATTGCAAATCGTGTGTGATTATTTTAAGCGGGTTGCTGATCTGCTTTTTGCTTCTGTTTTAATATACTCGTATGATGGCTCGTTTAGCTAAGATGAGAATTTGTAATAAATTTTCTATTTGTTAAAAGTAAAAAGGATGCTCCGACCTCTGGCAAAGCATAGATGAGTGCTATCGGATGCGTTCGCAGGTTGTGAATAGTCTACTTCTTAGTAGACGTATTGAGTGTCTTCTAATTGAAAAAAACAGTCACTTATAATTCATCGGAGAGAAAATCTGGGAGAAAGTCTCTCTGGATGCTCCTTTTCTTTCAAGAAAGGTTTATGGATGCACTCTGTTTTCCAAGAAAGGTTAATGGATGCACCCTTTTTTCAGGAAAGGATTATGGATGAACCCTTCTTTCAAAAATAGTCTACAGACGCAACTTTTCTTTTAGAGACGGTCTACAGATGCACCCTTCCTTTCAAAAAGGGTAAACAGAAGCAACCTTTCTCTGAGAAGGAATCCATAGAAGCGGCCTTTCTTTGAGAAAGAATCTATAGAAGCAGCCTTTCTTTGAGAAAGAATCTATAGAAGCAGCCTTTCTTTGAGAAAGAATCTATAGAAGCAGCCTTTCTTTAACACATGGCCTATAGAAGCACCATTTCTCTTAAAAAGGGTCTTCAGAAGCACCCTTTTTCTTAGAAAGGGTCTTCAGAAGCACCATTTCTCTTAGAAAGGGTGTTCAGAAGCACCCTTTCTCTTAGAAAGGGTCTTCAGAAGCACCCTTTCTCTTAGAAAGTGTCTTTAAAAGCACCCTATCTCTTAGAAAGGATCCTTTCTTTCAGGAAGGGTCTATAAGAGCATCCGTTCTTTCAGGGAGGGTCTATAGGAGCATCCTTTCTTTCAGGAAGGATCTATAGAAGCACCCTATCTTTCAGGAAGGGTCTATAGAAGCACCATTTCTTTCAGGAAGGTTCTATAGAAGCACCCTTTCTTTGAGGAAGGGTCTATAGATGCGTCGAAAAACGGTTTATAGAAGCACCTTTTCTTTGGGACAGGGTCTATAGAAACACCTTTTCTTTGAGACAGGGTCTATAGAAGCACCTTTTCTTTGAGACAGTGTCTATAAGAGCACATTTTCTTTGAGACAGGGTCTATAGAAGCACCTTTTCTTTGAGACAGGGTCTATAGGAGCACATTTTCTTTGAGACAGGGTCTATAGAAGCACCTTTTCTTTGAGACAGGGTCTATAGAAACACCTTTTCTTTGAGACAGGGTCTATAGAAACACCTTTTCTTTGAGACAGGGTCTATAGAAGCACCTTTTCTTTGAGACAGGGTCTATAGAAACACCTTTTCTTTGAGACAGGGTCTATAGAAACACCTTTTCTTTGAGACAGGGTCTATAGAAGCACCTTTTCTTTGAGACAGGGTCTATAGAAACACCTTTTCTTTGAGACAGGGTCTATAGAAACACCTTTTCTTTGAGACAGGGTCTATAGAAACACCTTTTCTTTGAGACAGGGTCTATAGAAGCACCTTTTCTTTGAGACAGGGTCTATAGAAACACCTTTTCTTTGAGACAGGGTCTATAGAAGCACCTTTTCTTTGAGACAGGGTCTATAGAAGCACCTTTTCTTTGAGACAGGGTCTATAGAAGCATCCTTTCTTTCAGGAAGGGTCTATAGAACCACCCTTTCTTTCAGGAAGGGTCTTTAGAAGCACCCTATCTTTCAGGAAGGGTCTATAGAAGCACCCTTTCTTTCAGGAAGGTTCTATAGAAGCATCCTTTCTTTCAGGGAGGGTCTATAAAATCACCCTTTTTTCTGGAAGGGTCTTTAGAAGCACCCTTTCTATTAGAAAGGTTCTATAGAAGCAACCTTTCTTTCAGGAAGAGTTTATAGGAGCACCCTTTCTTTTAAAGGTCTTTAAAAGCACCCTTTCTTCCAGGAAGAGTTTATAGGAGCACCCTTTCTTTTAAAGATCTTTAAAAGCACCCTTTCTGTCTATAGAAGCACCTTTTCTCTGAGACAGGGTCTATAGAAGCACCTTTTCTTTGAGACAGGGTCTATAGAAGCACCTTTTCTTTGAGACAGGGTCTATAGAAGCACCTTTTCTCTGAGACAGGGTCTATAGAAGCACCTTTTCTTTGAGACAGGGTCTATAGAAGCACCTTTTCTTTGAGACAGGGTCTATAGAAGCACCTTTTCTTTGAGACAGGGTCTATAGAAACACCTTTTCTTTGACACAGGGTCTATAGAAGCACCTTTTCTTTGAGACAGGGTCTATAGAATCACCTTTTCTTTGAGACAGGGTCTATAGAAGCACCTTTTCTTTGAGCCAAGGTCTATAGAAGCACCCTTTCCCTTAGAAAGGGTCTTTAGAAGCACCCTTTCTTTTACAAAGGGTCTTCACAAGCACCCTTTCTCTTAGAAACGGTCTTTAGAAGCACCCATTCTCTTAGAAGGGTCTTTAGAAGCACCCTTTTTATTTGAAAGGGTCTTTAGAAGCACCCTTTTTTATAGAAAGGGTCTTTAGAAGCACCATTTTTATTAGAAAGGGTCTTTAGAAGCACCCTTTTTATTAGATAGGGTCTTTAGAAGCACCCTTTCTTCCAGGAAGAGTTTATAGGAGCACCCTTTCTTTTAAAGGTCTTTAAAAGCACCCTTTCGTCCAGGAAGAGTTTATAGGAGCACCCTTTCTTTTAAAGATCTTTAAAAGCACCCTTTCTGTTAGGAGCCGTTCTTTCTTTCAGGAAGGATCTATAGAAGCACCCTTTCTTTCAGGAAGGATCTATAGAAGCACCCTTTCTTTCAGGAAGGATCTATAGAAGCACCCTTTTTTCAGGAAGGGTCTATAGAAGCACCTTTTTTCAGGAAGCGTCTATAGAAGCACCCTTTATTTCAGGAAGGGTCTATGGAAGCAGCCTTTATTTCAGGAAGGGTCTATAGAAGCAGCCTTTCTTTCAGGAAAGGTCTATAGAAGCAGCCTTTCTTCCAGGAAGGGTCTATAAAAGCACCCTTTCTTTCAGGAAGGGTCTATAGAAGCACCCTTTCTTTTAGGAAGGGTCTATAGAAGCACCCTTTCTTTCAGGAAGGGTCTATAGAAACACCCTTTCATTCAGGAAGGGTCTATAGAAGCACCCTTTCTTTCAGGAAGGGTCTATAGAAGCACCTTTTTTCAGGAAGCGTCTATAGAAGCAGCCTTTCTTTCAGGAAGGGTCTATGGAAACAGCCTTTCTTTCAGGAAGGGTCTATAGAAGCAGCCTTTCTTTCAGGAAAGGTCTATAGAAGCAGCCTTTCTTCCAGGAAGGGTCTATAGAAGCACCCTTTCTTTCGGGAAGGGTTTATAGAAGCACCCTTTCTTTCGGGAAGGGTTTATAGAAGCACCCTTTCTTTCGGGAAGGGTTTATAGAAGCACCCTTTCTTTCAGGAAGGTTCTATAAAAGCACACTTTCTTTCAGGAAGGGTCTATAGAAGCACGCTTTCTTTCAGGAAGGGTCTATAGAAGCACCTTTTTTCAGGAAGCGTCTATAGAAGCAGCCTTTCTTTCAGGAAGGGTCTATGGAAACAGCCTTTCTTTCAGGAAGGGTCTATAGAAGCACTCTTTCTTTCGGGAAAGGTCTATAGAAGCACCCTTTCTTTCAGGAAGGGTTTATAGAAGCACCCTTTCTTTCAGGAAGGGTCTATAGAAGCACGCTTTCTTTCAGGAAGGGTCTATAGAAGCACGCTTTCTTTCAGGAAGGGTTAATAGAAGCACCCTTTCTTTCAGGAAGGGTCTATAGAAGCACGCTTTCTTTCAGGAAGGGTCTATAGAAGCACGCTTTCTTTCAGGAAGGGTTAATAGAAGCACCCTTTCTTTCAGGAAGGGTCTATGGAAGCAGACTTTCTTTCAGGAAAGGTCTACAGAAGCAGCCTTTCTTTCAGGAAAGGTCTATAGAAGCAGCCTTTCTTCCAGGAAGGGTCTATAGAAGCACCCTTTCTTTCAGGAAGGGTCTATAGAAGCACCCTTTCTTTCAGGAAGGGTCTATAGAAGCACCCTTTCTTTCAGGAAAGGTCTATAGAAGCACCCTTTCTTTCGGGAAGGGTCTATAGAAGCACCCTTTCTTTCAGGAAGGGTCTATAGAAGCACCCTTTATTTCTGGAAGGGTCTATAGAAGCACCCTTACTTTCAGGAAGGGTCTATAGAAGCACCCTTTATTTCTGGAAGGGTCTATAGAAGCACCCTTTCTCTTCGAAAGGTTCTATAGAAGCACCCTATCTCTTAGAAAAGGTCTTCAGAAGCATCCTTTCTCTTAGAAAGGATCTTTAGGAGCAACGTTTCCTTCAGGAAGGGTCTACAGACGCACCCTTTCTTTCAGGAAGGGTTTTTAAAAGCACCTTTCCTTTAGGAAGGGTCTATAGAAGCACACTTTTTTAAGTAAGGGTCTATAGAAGCACCCTTTCTCTCAGGAAGGGTCTATAGAAGCACCCTTTTTTAAGTAAGGGTCTATAGAAGCACCCTTTTTTCAGGAAGGGTCTATAGAAGCATCCTTTCTTTCAGATAGGGTAAACAGAAGCACCCATTTTTCAGGAAGGGTCTATAGAAGCACCCTTTCTTTCAGGTAAGTTTAATAGAATCACCCTATTTTCAGGAATGTTTTGTAGAAGCACCCTGTTTTTCAGAAAGTGTTTATAGAAGAAACCTTTCTTTGAGTAAGGGTCTATAGAAGCACCGTTTCTTTCAGAAGATGTCTGTAGAAGGACTATTTCTTTCAATAGAAGTACTCTTTCTTTCAGGAAGGATAGATAGAAGCATCCTATCTTTAAGAATTGGCCTACAGAAACACACTGATTTTCAGAAAGAGCCTATTGACGGTGCAAATCTATCCTTTGTTAGGCTTATGGGAAAATTGTACTGCGAAGAAACAGAAATCAGAACAAAATCACCTCATCTTATTTATATCGTTTCTAACGACTATCGCTTATAGCGTCCGAATTTCATCGGTCCCTTGACCAACGTTATAAGCTATTACGACTGTATTTCAGAAATCGGCGATGACAAAAATTGCCATATTTGAAATTTGAATTTAGTGATGACTTTATCTACTCTAGCAGACATCTTCCGGCTGGTTGCCGAAATTGCCAACAATAACCGGATGAATTGCAGTTAACGAATAAATTAAAATCAAAAAACTGAATATGAAACTACTTCAAACTCATGTGTTGTCTTAAGCTAATGCACAATATTCTTGAAAACAAGTCTAACAACCCACCAATCCACAACATAATCGGATTCTTGGACTTGCAAAGAGACACATAACACGGTATCATCACACTTAACAAATTCAAATCTTGTCTAAACTACCTTAACACTATCAATGAATAGCTTCTTCATGCCTTAATTGCAAAGACTAGTTAAGGAAGTGATACCTGGTGGCTTATTGGCCTCCTCCTATACAAGGCTGGACTAGTCCATCTTGTAAGCGAACAAACATGGGTAGTTGGATGGGTAATAAAACAAAACACCATATTCGTATTGTAGCTGTGCGGTGTTAAGAAGACATAAACAACATTTGGCTTAGCCATTCTTAGCCACTAAAAGACTTCCTCCAACATGTTAACGGATTCAATGTAATGAATGTGTGGTTTTTGTTTTTGGCTTTGGGTTAGCACACGCCAATGTTGTGATACCCAGAATTGTTTCTTTCTAACTTGAACTCCAGCTAAGTTTGTTGTTAGTCCTGTTGGTGTTTATCTAAAATTAAGATTTCTATATTTTCTTTAACATTGCAACAAATTACTGTTACAACAATTTGGGGAGGTGTTCGTGTTTTTCTTTTATTTTATTTGTTGCCGTTGCTTTGGAAAAATGAGTCGACCAAGCAGACTCTCTTGAGATTGTAGTTTACAGATGACGCATTTCTCCAATTAAAAAACGCTACATGTTTGTTGTTTATGCTTAAGATGTTGTTAAGTTAACAACAATTGAATAATGTTATCATTGAATGGTATCTAAAGGTGGTGCCACATTCTTTTGGGACAATGCATTCCTTATACTCCAAGATAAAAAATTCAATTATTTTTAGGAAAAAAGAGGTGTACTTTCGATTGAACCCTAGTGTACAATTTAATGTATTTATATGTAGTTTTATCTCAAACACTGTAATGCATACTTTTCCTGGAACTCTCCAAAAGATCTTCTTTGGTGGCCTTCATATACCCATGCTGTCACCTGTCTGATGCCTTCCCATACGTACATTAATCGACACTTAATATATTTTATTGACATCGCCCACACAAATGCGGTATAATCGCATAAATGTACGGCAAAAAAACAAATAATAAATGGCTAAGAGCTGATAGAGTCGACAATGAGATACCCTACATTACTACTCCTGGCCATGAGCTTTCCTCGGATAAAAACAACATTAAGAGAAACAAGCAAAAAAGCGTTACCGTTATATGGGGGTTGTAACAAAACCTGGTTCTATGTTTTAAAACTTTTTCGTAGAGATGTTTTGTGACCTCTGGGAACCTCAAATGTTAAATAACAGATAATTCGGACAAAAAAGGTAGCTAAAATCCTCAAAATACGTAAAATCGGGAGCTACAGTTATATGGGGCTATACTAAAACATGACCAAAAAGAGAACGGAGAAAATGTGAACGTATTCAAAATATTGGCAACGTATAACAGTGTGTTAGTAAGTTTGTATTCACGCAAGCTATAAAACAATAACATTCGGGTCGTGTGCGTGTAAATTGCCGAAAATCATCGCACCGCCGTGCCAAATGTGACCATGCCAATATTGCCAATTTTTCGGGGCGAGGTGTTGTGACCGCTAGGAACCTCAAATGGAATATTACGGCTAGTTCGGGGGGCCCGGGTAAGTAATTTTAGGCTAACTCTAAGTGTTGTTGAGTTCAGAACAAGATGTTTACTGGCTTGTAAACAATATCTAGAAAAAAACATTATTGTGGTCCTTATTCTTTATTATGTTTCAAATTTGCAAAAAAAAAGAACTATACCAACCATTTTTGATGATAAAACTTCTATTCCACCGCAGTCTCGTTCGTTGAGATTATTAGAAACTGGTCTCTTGTTACAAATTAGTAAATGTCTATTGTACAAAAATGGATTTTTCTGTCGTACTTTTATGTTTTGTTTTAATTTCAAATTTCAATATATATGCAAAAATTCCAAAAAAAAAATTCTCCACATCTTCTGAATATTTTCTTTTGGAAAAATATTCCCTGGAATGTAATACACAACTGTTCAGAACATGTCATTGTTGTAAAAAGCCTCTATGCAGTTGTTTTCAGTACATTTTTCAACGACGATTTAATAAAAATGTCAATAATGTAGTGAAATCCGAAATGCGAGAATAAACTGTTGGTGTGAACTGTGTTTGAAATGCGTGTTGTAAAATATATGATGCAAAATACTGCTGAAACAACATGAAGTAGGCATTTTAGAGTTTCAGAATGTTCTAAAGAGTTGTTGAGAACTTTATTTGGAAGATTTTTGCAAAAGGTTATTTGGTTCAACTCCCAATAGTTTAGCCGATACTGACCAGAATTTCAGCAATTATGTAAAATTTTCTTTATTTTATTACAGTATTTTATTTAACTTGCTTTGGTGTCCGTTTAGTTCAAATCTGGTAACTCATTTTTAACACATTTGCAGTTTTCCAATCGAACTAAAACTTTGCACACTTTTCAGATGTGAATGACAATACATGAATATGAAATCAAAACCAATATTGGTACATTTTTACACTGATTTACAGTGTTTTATCTAATTTGCTTTTCAAATCTGGTAACTTATTTTTCACATAGTTGCGGTTGAGCAAACGAACTTAAAATTTGCACACTTTTTAGATTTGGATGTCAATACATGAATATGAAATCAAAACTAATATTGGTCCATTCTTACAGTGTTTTTACGGTGTCTAACTTGACCCCCTTTTCAAATCTGGTAACTGATTTTTAACACGGTTGCAGTTGACCAATCGAACTAAAACTTTGCACACTTTTCAGATTTAGAAGACAATACATGAATATGAAACCAAAACCAATATGGGTCCATTGTTTCCTATAGCCCCCATATAACGGTACCACCCGATTTCCGGTATTTTGCTTTTCAAATTTGGTAACTCATTTTTCACATAGTTGCGGTTGACCAATCGTACTTAAACTTTGCACACTTTTCAGATTTGGATGACAATACATGAATATGAAATCAAAACTAATATTTGTCCATTCTTACAGTGTTTTTACGGTGTCTAACTTGATCCCCTTTTAAAATCTGGTAACTGATTTTTAGCACGGTTGCAGTTGACCAATCGAACTAAAACTTTGCATATTTTTCAGATTTAGATGACAATACATGAATATGAAACCAAATCCAATATGGGTCAATATTTTCCTATAGCCCCCATATAACGGTACCACCCGACTTCTGGTATTTTGAGGATTTTGTCTTCATTTTTAGCCCGAATTTGCTGTAACTTGGCATTTTGGAATTCTCAATAGTCCAGGAACTTCTCCACTAAAAATTGTGGACGTAGGTCAAGGTTTAATATAGCCTCCATATAACGGTATCACCCAATTTCAAGCATTTTAATCTACATTTTCTGCTCAAATGGACTGTAATTCGTCATTTGGGGTTCTCAGTGGTCAAAAAATGTATTTACTAAAAAGTTAAAAATAAAAAATAATTTAAAAAAACTAAGTTTAGGCTCAATAAATATATTCTTTCTCATGATGGAATCTCTCAAATAAAACGCTTGCCGTTTAATTTTGCCGCCATTTATAATTTAAATGCAAGCGTTTTGTTTGAGAGATCCCATCATGAGAAATAATATATTTATTGAGGCTAAGCGACAAATTATTTTCTAGTTTTAAGTGCATTTCTAAATAAAACAGTGAAACGTAGTTTTTTTAAATTATTTTTTATAGATTTTGATGCCCTAGATAGAGCTTTTCTTATGTGGGTTTTTCAGAAGATAAGTTCTACTAGTACAGGGTTACAGTATTGCTAAAGACAGCAAGGCCAAATTCCTATTCGTTTCTGAGATAAAGGCCTGATAAATGCAAAAACGTGTAGATTTAGCCCGGTTTAGGTGAGGCCTTAAAATCCGAACTGGATCTGACAGGACAAAACCCTACTAGGGTTTTTGTAGTCTAAATATGTATTTTCAAAAAATTCATACTAGAAGTTGTTTGGATTTTCAGTGTTGCATAGTGTTACTCTTTGAATTGTATTTTGGGAATTATGGATGCACATTTGTAGAAATGTTCCTTTTTCCTGCTTTGACAAAGGACGTGTGACGACAAACCAAATAAAAAAAAAAACTGATCGGAAACAGATTCTCTTCTTCGTCAAAATCTCAACAAGATTCAGTCGGCTTTGCGGACAGGAATATACCCTGAGTCTGTGTGAACTGAAATTTTCATCTATGGACAGATCGAATAGGGGCCACATAACCAAAATCCTTTAACCCAAAGCTATGTATTAAGAGATTTTCAGAATTGTGTAGCCATTTTCGGACGTATGAACTTGGCGACAAAATGTGGATTATATAATTGATCACAAGTGTTGCGGAGAAGGTACCTGAAGAAATGGACCGGACCGACATAGTTCATTTTGGAAGTAGATTTTATTTTGGATGTCAATCCATTTAAACGATTTTGCTTCCACCAGTCATTTCAGTTCGTCACAGAATATTTTTCAGTTTTTTTTTCAGGAAATATGGACTTGCCCACGAAAAACACAATACCGTTTTAAACACAAGGAATACCTTCAGTAAACATTTCTAAGGACCCTCGAACAGACCTTAAACTGCATTTATTTTGATGGTTTTTGAAGGTTGTACCGCAGTATAAGGTTCGAAAGTTGCCGTGCGCACCAGTCACTACACATGACGGCCGTAGGTGTTCTTTACAGCTTTCGGGCCATTTTCTCTGAAAGTATGGACTTCCCCTGAAAAACTTGTACTGTAGTAATAGTGACACCGAGAACACTTGTTGCAAAAAAGGAAAGCGTTTCCAGAGAGGTCTTTTTATTTATTAATTTATTTATATCATATTTTTACTTATAACTAAATTATTAACAAAAAGGAAGATCGTCAGCTTACACTTATCCACTTATTTATTGTCGAGAGAGGTCTTAAACTGCACATCTCTAAACATTTTTGAAATACTCTGTGAAAGGTTACCGAAAGAATGGATTGATATGGTCCATCTTCTAAGTTGATGAAAATTTGGACAAAATAAAACGAAGGCCAAATTTTGGACCGATCTGTTCGAGAATCATCGTGTCCTCCACCAAGACGGACGAACATAGCTAAGTCGACTTCAAGTTTTCTGAAACAGATTTCTTCCAAACAGACTTTGGCCCTAAAACCATTATTTCGATGATTGGGAAACATTTTGTTCATGGATTTTTGCTAAAAGAATGTATACATGCATTGATCTTGGATTGGACGCCAGAATTTCATTTTAAAAGAATTCAAGACTGGTTGCCAGAGTTTTCCTAGTTCCTGGCCAATTTATGAGAAAATCCACGATCGGAAACCAGAGTTTCTATAAGAGAAGTCCGACAATTGGACGCCAAAATAGTCTATTTACATGCACGATTGGGCAATAGAATTCGTCATTCACATACCCGCGATTAGGTGCTAGAATTTCATGATTGATAAACTCACTATTGCTCAGAATATTTTTTTTATCAAGAAAACCACTATCGGCCTTCAGAAATTCTTTGTGATAAAATCTACTATTGGACACCAAAATATCTTTAGGGAAATAACGATAGTTGGTTTCTTTATGACAATAAAAACGATTGGACACCTGAACTTCCGAAATTGAAAAATTGGCCATACTCTGGAGTGGAAAATTGAAGCCTGAAACAAGGGGAAATTGGCCAAGAAATCTTACGCTATTTTAAATAAAAAATAGTAATGAAAATTATTTCATCAGTAAAATAAGCCTAAAATAAAGTTTAAATCATTGCTAAATAATAAATTTTCGCTAACATTAACTTTAAAAATTTTGGTCAGGTGGGCCCCCGACCCCCCCCCCCCCCCCCCCCGAAATGAAATCCTGGCTACGTCCCTGAAGTTCTCCATAACTTTGATTGCACGCTCAGAGCAAAGCTTCGCGCAATGTTGATTGTAGGTTCATCTTTTTCCCAGTGTGTCTTCAAGTAGTAGTCATTCAGACCTATAGATAGTTCGTCAAAATCAACAGTGCGGAACAATTGACTGCTTAACCAATCATCAGTCCATGAGTACGAAATAAATAAACAGATTCTATTCAATCTATTCCGGGTTTCAGGTATCAAAATAATCCAAGGAATGACACGAGAATTCGATTCTAGTCATACTGGAGGGAGAATTCCATCGTGCATTGCAGATTTTTGGTATCTGCTGAAATTAAAGAAGGAAACGCACTCCTCTCAGCGAAGTGACAGATGGATTACTCACTGCCATGGGATTGAAAGCGGGAAGCTGAGCCAATAACAACGCATCTTTCAATACATGTTGTTTGCTCATTGATGCGGTAAAATCAGGTACAACTGAGATAGTAAGCGTGTCATTTGTCCTATTTTGCAGAAATGTTGCATATGCCAAACGAAGACTATATAACGAATTTTTCCCATACATGTAGGACAATGCTGCTAAAGCCTAAAAATACCGAAAATCGGGTGGTACCAATCTATGGGAGCTATATCACAACGTGGACCTATACTGACAAATATTTAGGGGAAAGTTGTGTAGCCCCAAAGAAGACCAAACACAAAATGTTGGTCATTTGGTTAAGAAAAAGTGGCTAAAACTTTCAAGTTTTGTACACACAAAGAAGACCAAAAACTAAAATTCAGCCATTGTTTAATTCATTTCTCGTTTGAATCGAGCTTAATGACGGTTTATTTTTGCAAGTGAAAAAGGAAAGCCGAAGATTCGAACCCACACAACCACCACTATTAGATAAGCATATTTCGACTTTGGGAGAGTCTTTCAGATATATCGGCTGTGGAGTGGATTATCTGTCATCGAACTTTTCTTCTTTCAAATGCATTTTTTGTTTGTTTTTACAAAAACAATGGGCATTTGACAATTTAGTTGTGCTTTCATGACAAACGCTTAGCGCTGCCTTTGAAAGTAATGAGTTTGGCTCTGAACGCTAACACGCCGTGACAACCCCATTTTTCTTTTGTTTTTCAAGGACGTGGGTTCAAACCTCAACCTGGCTCAGCTAATTTTATTTATTTGAAAATTTTGCTTATTAGGGAAAATATCATTTTTAATATTCATTATACCCTACACCACACTGTGGTAAGGGATATTATGTCTTTGTGCATTTGTATGTAACATACACAAGAAAACGCAATAGACCCATAGTTCCTTCTGGGGATATACATATAATCACTTTCTGAGTCGATTTATGCATGTTCGTCCGTCTGTCCATATATTTTTGTATGCAACGTACAGGTCGCATTTTTTATCCGATTCAGCTGAAAATTGGGGACTACAATTTTCTTAGCCATAGGAAGAACGCTATTGCTTTTGGTAAAAATCGGTTCAGATTTGGATATAGCTCCCATATATATTTTCGCACGATTTCAGGTATTTGCTGCACCAAACACGCTGTATACGTCCAATCTTGATGAATCTTTGAATGTGTTACTGAATTCGGTCTACAAATAAGTGTGCCAAATTATATCGAAATCGGTTCAGATTTGGCTATTGCTCCCGTATATATTTTCGGCCGATTTCACGTATTTTCTGTACCACACACGCTATATATGTCCGATTTCGATGAAATTTGGAATGTATGACTGAATCCGGTATAGAAATTATATCGACATCGGTTCAGATTTGGATATAGCTCCCATATATATTTTCGCCCAATTTGGGATGTTTGACAGAATTCGGTCTACAAATAAATGTGCCAAATTATATCGAAATCGGCTCAGATTTGGATATAGCCCCCACATATATTTTCGGATGATTTCGCGTATTTGCTGCACCAAACACGCTATATAAGTCCGATTTCAATGATATTTGGAATCTGTGACTGAATTCGGTCTGGAAATAAATGTGCCAAATTATATCGAAATCGGTTAAGATCTGGATATAGCTCCGATTTATATTTTACATATTCACAGTGGTGTAGGGTATCATATGGTCGGCCCCGCCCGACTTTGATCCTTCCCTTACTGTTTTTTTAATTCATTTCTCGTTGGAATCGAGCCATTTTGTTAAGATAAGTACCGAAAATAGGGAGGTACTATTCTACGGGGGCTATATCAATACGTGGACTTATACAGACAAATTTCTGGGGGGGGAAAGTTTGGTAGCCCCAACGAAAACTAAATACCACATTTCAGCCATTCTGGTAAGAAATGTGTCTGAAACCTTCAAGATCTGGAGGTACCATTCTATGGGGACTATATCATAACGTGGACCGATATAGCAAATTTCAATACCAAACATCCTAGGAGTAATAGAAACTTTTGTACAAAATATTAAAGTTCTATAAAATATTTTTTCTGCTACAAGAAAAATTTTTTGGGAAAAAAGTCTGCATCCCTGCTCCAATTAAAGAGAAACATATTCGAGAATTTGTAATATTGCCTTGTTTATATCATTGGGATTGTATTTGGAGATTTTAATGATATAGCTAAAAAAATATCATTGGTACCACGGTCAGAAGACTAAACTTGTTCATCCAAGAATGACATGAGTCTGATATACTGCACGACATCAAATAATGTGGTCGTGAGTACTACCCAATTAGGCAATTTTACAGTGATAAAAGTTACATATACAATCACAAACTAAATATACCTATTCCCCAATTCATTCATAGACATCGTCATCCATCATTAGCAATGACTGCAATTGAGAGAGAGAGAGAGCTACAACCATAAAATAATTTCTAGTTCTTTTGAGGCACACCTCAATAGGAAAATGATATGAAGTCATAATTCTGAAGAAACGTCTTAGAAAGACAGTAGTAACTTATGAAGTAATAGGAAAACGATATGAAGTCTTAATTCTGAAGAAACATCTTAAGAAGACAGCAGTAACTTATGAAGTAATATCGAATGATTCAAGAGTTATTTATATACAAATTTTAATTTCATAACGAAAATCGAGTTCCATTTCTGGCATCTGTACAGTGGAATTCCAAGTAGGTTTTGGTATTTAATATTAGGCTGTAACACATGTTTCGCCACAGCGGTTACTCTGTTCGAAAGATATCTAACACATCAGCCAGCTGGATAGAGGGATGGACATGGCTAAATCGACTCGAAATTGTATTTGTTTTTTTAAAAACAATATTTCGATGCAACACCTTTTTATCATGTCAAATTCATAAAAACATTCTTACCGCCCATTTAGTCAAGGTACATAACATACCAACAACTTATTTATTATACAGTTACATCATGGCCATATTTATGGCTACAAAAAATAAATAAAAATAAAAAATAATTACAGTTCAACGTTTAAAGTTTTGTTTTCCACTATGGCATAGAGAGTTCAGTAGTCAAGTCTGCGTTTTTTTCACTACTTAAATTAATTAATTATTCATATCGGTCATATATGAATATGACAAGTTCGTTGTAAACGAATTTATGAGGTTTGTGTTGTTGCTATATATGGTGTTTGAGTTTTTGTTTTGCTTTATTCCGACAAACAACTCCGGTGAATTAGACTTTTCATTAAGTGCCTTGTCTCTGTGATGTCATATCGAATTTTGTTTGTACTGAAACCAACCGTTAGATCCAACAAAACGTGCACTGAGAAACGCAATGACAAAGTGTTTTGTTTATAAATATAAACAATAATTATAACATCATCAAACATTTAAACTGTCGTCATCAATGCTGTGAAAAATTGTGTTTTCATTATTCATTTTGTTGTTTTTGTGGTTACTTCGTTCATGTTTTTGTCTAGCCATTCTCTATGATAGCACACGAATTAAGTGAACAACGACGCATGATATAAACCCCGGCGTCATGGTACACCATATAGAGAATAATTTTTATAGGGGTTTGATTTATATTTAACACCAAATACATGTGTATATTCTAAGTATGTCTGTGAACTTGATTTTGGTAATTTGAAACCGACAATGTTTAGACGCCGCTTAATTTTATTGATAGGAACATATGTACCTATTGGGTAGATGGGTATTTTTTTGTTTTGTTGCATAGGAAATAAAGTTAAATAATGAAATACATAACAAGAGTCAATGGTTTACATGTCGATTTTGTACTCAGACGTCCATGTGTTCGAATCTCTGAAAGGACAAATTTTTCTGTGGAGTTTTAACTCACAGCACAATTTTGCCAACATTTTATCATTACTATTTCCGATACGTCACTCAGACTTAGCGATAAAGAAGGTCTCATATCACCGACCTAAAATGCCAGACAATCGGAAAGTCCTCTTTTTTATGAAAGAAAACATACCCAAGATCAAACGTTAGGTTCTGAAAATGTTTTCTAATTAATATACAAATTTAATATAGTTGCCGGGAGGATAACCTTCTGCCACCAATTTCAAACTTTTTTGCCAAAAACTTTGAAATTTTGTGTGGTAGCACGGAAGGAAAAACAAATGTTAAACCAAAGCGATTGATCCGTTTGAGAATTATCGAGCACAGCATTTTAGAGAAAATGTTTGAACTTTGGTGGGGAAAGTTCCGGAAGGATTTCATATGTGCTTCGAATATTTTAAGCTTGGTTTTCCTGGATATATGTGAGTTTTTCCATACACGAAGGCTGATCTTGCTTTGTGTATCCTATTGATTACATCCGTTTCAGTTGTTGTTACAGTGCTTCCTAGATAGCAGAAGTTATCAACGTATTCAATCACATGATGTTTTCTGCACCGGCGTTGTTTTACAGTGTTTTTTTTTTAACTTGCTTTGGTGGTGTCCGTTTAGTTCAAATCTAGTGACTAATTTTCCACACAACTGCAGTTGACCAATCAAACTAAAACTTTGTACACTTTTCAGATTTGGATGACAACACATGAATATGAAACCAAAACCAATATCGGTCCATTTTTTCTTACAACCCCCTATAGCGGTATTACCCGATTTCAGGTATTTTGAGGATTTTATCTTAATTTTTAGCCCGAATTGGCTGTAATTTGGCATTTGGGGTTCCCATTGCTACAGAAACTTCCCTACCAAAAATTGAGGACATAGGTCCAGGTTGTGGTATAGCCCCTATAAAGGGTACCACCCGATTTCAGGCATTTTAAAGTTTGTATCTACATTTTCGGCATATATTTAATGTAATTTGGTTATGGAGTTCTCAGTGTTATGGAGTTCAGTGTATTTACTAAAATGTTAACAATAAAAAATAATTTAAAAAAGTTACAGTGTTTTATTTATAAATGCACAGAAAACTAGAAAATAATTTTTCGCTTAGCTTCAATATGTATATTTTTCATCATGATGGAATCTCTCAAATAACCGCAAGTCCTATCGAAATGGGACAAAGTGTTGTACCTATGAAAATTCTCTATAAGATCGACCTTTATGGAATTTTCGTAGGTTTTACCGTTTGGGACAATGCACTGACTGTTTCGTCTCCTTATAAAACAGTGTCATGACTGCAATTTCCCAACTTGAACTTATATATCTCAAAAATGGTACAACCTAGAAGAAAATACGAAATCCAATCTTATAGAGAATTTTCACAGCTATAACATTTTTTTAGTCCCATTCCGATAGGTTGCTTGCTGTTTTCAAGCAAAATCCTGAAGACCTGAAGAAAAATCTAAACGATTGATATGAACTTCTATATCTCAAAAACGGCAAAAACTATGAAAATATTATGCAGATTTATCGTGTACGGAATTTTCACTGCTGCAACATTTTCTTTAGTCCCGTTTCGATTAGACTTGCGGTTTCCAAGCAAAATCGTGAAAACCTAAAAAACCTAAAAATGTGAACTTTGACCGCGATTTATTTAAAGAGCGCTCCGGTGATTTTTTTTTGTTTTTTGATTTTTCTAATCTATGAACATTGTAGTTTCAGAATTCGTAAAAACTTCCCAGGTGTAAGTACATTCCAATTAAAGTTGCTTCAAGAGCACCGTGATTTTAGTATGTGCCGTTAGGGTTTTTTTGCCTTTTGGGCCATTATCTTAGGAAATATGGACTTACTGCGAAAAAAATGGTCGCAAAAACAACGTGGTGAACAAATTTCAAGGAGATTTTCTGTGGGAACTCGATCTGTATGTGGAAGGAATAAAACGATGTGTAAAGTTTGGACCAAAACGATAGCTTCCTTGAAGAGTTATTGTTCACATCATTTTACAGAAAAAATTTGAACTTTTGTATGGGAGGTACTCGAAAGGGAGGACAGGTATAGACCATCTTCGAACTTATACTAAATTTGGGTGAAATATTACCAAGTACGTAACTTGTTTCGAATCGAATCGCCACTTCGGGAATGTGGCTCCCTTTACCTCTAAATTTTCCATAATTCATTAAAGTCTTCTAGTCATAGAAGATTCTGTAAAGTTGTTTTTTCGTGGAAAACAACCTAAACGCCATATATCCATAAAACACGATGTAAGATTCCTCTTTCCTTGGAAGATCTCTTAAAGGTATTTACTCCGTAGAGAGAGATAGAGACTTCATTGAAGACCTTCTAAAGGTCTACTCTCCATAAAAGATCCCCTAAAGTTCAGCACTGCAATAATAACTCCTACAGTTCTTCTAAACATAACAGACTCCCAAAAGTTGGAGACCTCCTCAAGATTTCCTATACCACCTGAAGTTTCTATATTAGTAGAAGAACTTCTAAAGAATAAAGATTAGTTAAAGGTCTTCTGTCCATAGAAGACTTCCTATAAGTGTTCTCTGCACATACATACATATATTGTACCAGTCTTCTTTCATTGAAGATCTCCCAAAGGATGTCACTATATAGAATACCACCTGACAGTCATCTATACAAGGTTGCGCTCTCCGTAGAAGAACTCCTAAAAATCTTCTCTACATAAAAGTCTTACCAGAGGTATTACCTTCTATAGGACGTCTCTCGTAAAAATCATCACTCCATAGAAGATCACTTAACGGGCATCTTTCTATACATTGAGATCAAACTCTCCTAAAGGTCTTCCTTCCATAGATAACCTCTTAAAAGTCTGCTTTCTGTAGGAGGCTTCTTAAAAAACCTCTTCTTGTAAAAAACCCCCCTCTCCATAGAAAAACTCATAATGATGTTCTCTCAGTGGAAGACCTCCTAAATAATCTCCTAAAAACATTTTAAGTCCCATTCAAACATAAAATAGCCAAAAGGGCAAAACTCAATGGATATTCCTTGCTTTCGCCGCTTCATGCCTGATAAAAGAATAAATAATGGCCGAGACAAATTCGAACTAGGTTGCCCTTTTTAATTTATTATTTTACTTAAGCAAAGCAAACAAAGTAAGTGACGTGCTGATTGAGTTTGGGCCTTAAGTTCTTAGATATTCACAACGGGAAGATAAGCCAACCGCTGCTCGCCAAAGCGGGAGTAAAGCAAGTATACCCTTTGTCACCGGTACTTTTCACAATTGTACTGGATGAAATAATGAAAAATTTATTCTCTCAGAGAAGAGACATCACATGGAGTCTCTCGCGACAACTCGAAGACTTAAATTATGCGAATGATATATCGTCGGTGTCATGCTTAAGTGTTCCATACGCCATTTTCCCTTTTTGTGATAATCGAATTTTAAAGTTTGCTTCATAACTGCCTGGAGCTGACTGAAAAAATATTTATATTTGTGACTTGAATTATTGCTAATAGTATATACAATGTACTTGCAAAAAATTAGAGGAATATATGTTAGGATATAAAAGTTATAGAAATTTTTTTTTTAATAGAATTTTTGTCGAATTGTTCCATATCCACACTTATGACACAAATGTAAAATATTGTATATCACATGGAAAGAAGTGACAAAAAATTTTCCCATCTTTGCCTCAATAAATTCAAAACTTCTAAATCAATATTTAAAGTTCTGATTTCTGAAATATGTTTTTAAACTTGCAAGTTATTAGAATATTAATATAATTTCTGAAGAAACCGGAAACTAGAGCAGATAGGAACACGCCGATCAAAAACTCTGAAAGGACATGCCGGATCCCATCCATCCATCTGTATTTTAAAAAGTCAAAAATGGCGTATGGAACACTTAAGCATGACACCGACGATATGTCTTCTCTTGCACAAGTATCCAACGAGCAGTCAAAATTAGAATACCTGGAGTGATTGGCTCGCAACGTTGGACGTGAGATTAACATAAATAAAAAATAACTTAAAAAAATTAAGTTACAGTGTTTTTTTATAAATGCACTGAAAACTAGAAAAAAAATTTCGCTTGCCACCATTTTTAATTTAAATGCAAGCGTTTTATTTGAGAGATTCCATCATGAACAAGAATATACATATTGAAGCTAAGCGAATATTTTTTCTAGTTTTAAGTGCATTTATAAATTACACACTGTAACATATTATTAAATTATTTTTTATTTTTAACTTTTTAGTAAATTAATTTTTTTGACCACTGAGAACCCCATAACCATGTTACAGTCAATGTATGCCGAAAATGTAGATACAAACTTTAAAATGCCTGAAATCGGGTGGTACCGTTTATAGGGGCTATACCACAACCTGGGCCTATGTCCACAATTTTTGGTCGGGATGCTTCTGTATCTTCTGTGGTACCGCTATATGGACTCTATACCAAAAACCCTGGACTTATATCCACAATTTTTGGTAGGGAAGTTTCTGTACCAATGGGAACCCCAAATACCAAATTACAGCCAATTCGGGCTAAAAAACGGTAAAACCTACGAAAATACCATAAAGATCAATCTTATAGAGAATTTTCATAGGTACAACACTTTTTTGTCCCATTTCGATAAGACTTGCGGTTACCAAGCAAAATCGTGAAAACCTAAAAACCCCTTAAAAATGCCGACTTGAATCGCGATTTATTTAAAAAGCGCTTCGGGTTTTTTTTTTGTTTTTTTTTATTTTTCTCATCTATGAACATTGTAGTTTCAGAATCCGCAAAAACTTCCCATGTGTAAGCACCTTCCATTGAAAATTACATCAATAGCAACGTGAATTGGCTACAGAGCAAGATAACGCTCAAACCCTTTCATCAATTTTTTCCATACTTAGTTTAACGTAATTTTATATTTCGAGTTGATATCAGAAGTTTGTTTACAAAACATGTTTGCTAAATGTCAATGATTTGGTATAACACCACATTACGGTACTTACGGATTCCACCTATTTTGAAGCAAACTCGTGATACATATTTTATATACGACATAATCACTGCTTCTGTTGTTGTTCAGAAGCTGAGGGTTGCTCTCCGTCAACCCACCTGACTGATACATACTTACGTTAAAAATACGTAACTGATCAATTTACATCTTTCTATCTCTGTATTTCCATTACAACAACAACACAGTCATCGCACGGAAATTTCTTTATCCGCAATTCAACAAGCAACAATGATAGAATAATCTCATAATCTCCAAACATATTCAGGATAAACCGATAGCTTGGATAGTGACCCTATAATCAGCATAAAGTGTTATGGCGATTTAATGCAGGAATGCTCCTTTTGCATAGACAGTATATTCAGCGATCCCACTGAGTTGCCTTTGCATTTGCTTTTCTCCCTCACGCACACTATACGTGAACAAAAACAAACGATAAACATCATTTGGTTGTTGATTTTTTCACACATATTTTGTTGGTCTCCACCCAGCAAACCAATCGTGCCGACATCGTAACGAAATCGGAACAAAATTCGGACGATACGTCGATATCGGATCCGAAATCGTAACGATATCTTAACGAAAGGAAGTGGTTGACATAATTTCGGAGCGACACCGGATCGATTTCGGCCAGATTTCGTAACGAAATCTGAAGAAAATCCTTGGGAAATTCGGAAAAGAAATTTTTTTCCGACATTCGTTCCGAAATCGGTACAAAATCTGAACTATTGCCTCTCCGAAAAATCGTATAGAAATCGGAACGACTTTGTTTCCGAAATTGTTCAGACATGTCGGACATCAGACATTTGGTTTGCTAAGCACTGATTTAATGATATGGATTTGTTAAAATCTAAAGATATGTGTGAAATGTTTAAGGCATTTGGTACAGAACTTTATAATACCTTTAGAATGTTCAGTGTGAAAATGGGCCACGTTTTGATGTAGCCTATATAGAAAGTTATCTCCCGATGTTTGGTATTATTTTATTATCATTATTATTAATTCTAAAGATTTTCTCACTGGAAACTATTAAAATTATTCATTAAGTTAACCTGTAAATACCTGTAAAACTCAAGAACTAACAAAGTTTCCCCGTTTGGAATAACCTATCAATGCAAGTTCTGATTTAATGTATCATAAATAATAATTACTCCACACTTAACCTGGCCACCACCATAAATGGCCGGAAATGAACACTCGTAAAATGAAAATGTCAATAAAAATTAAAAGGTAATATTGACTTGTATGGGTTCTCGTTACACAAACAATTAAAAAACAGATTTCATCATCAATGTCTTTATATTGCAATAAAAACAATTGTTGACCCTGGCTATATTTTCAGGATTTATTTCAAATTCATGTTATATTCATAAGGTCTCAAGGTCGTCTCATACACCCTCATTAAATAAACAAAAGATGTTATTTTCGTATTAAAAAAAAAACACAAATATTTATAAACTCAAACAAATGACATCATCATCGAACAAAAAAAAAATACATTTCATTGACAATAAAACTGTTGTTCTGATTTCTTTAAGGTGTTTCTTTTTTTCTTTAAATATTCATTTATAGTTCACTTTCACAAAACTTGTCGAACTTCGTCGGATGCATACAAAATGGGTTAGCAGGCAACTTCATTTTGCAAAATGCAAATGAAATTGAAAACTAACGAGAGCAAAGTCGACGACTACTCATTTTGGCTATTTGGACATACATAGAATTCTCAAACAATTTGTTGTTGTTTATTGGCAGCAAAATCACGATTTTTATGGGACATGAGGTACATTCACCCTAGACTGCCACTGATTTTCTGTATCGCTCATTTTCTCTGCGTGAGATTTTATTTCTAGTTTAATTGAAACAAAACGATTTTTTTATTTTCATTGACAATACCTTTAGGTGTTTGTTTATCTAATTTTTCTAAGCAAAGTATTTTTAAACACCTGTGAATTTGCGTATTTACTTTTGTTAAATGGGTGCCAAGATAAACAGAAGGAAACTCAACAGTTTAAATTAATTAGATTAGCCTTGTGTAATGAAAAATATATAGGGATTTATTTTGGTGTAGAAAAAACGAGCGAAATATTTTATTATTTTAAATATAATAAGGCTAAAGTGTCAGTCGGTTTTGAAGACATATTACAGTTTATGACAGTCAAATACTTCAGCATATGGTGGTCGGCGGTCCATCTTTAATTTACAGTGGAACAAATTTGGCGTTGAGTTGTTTTTATGTTAAGTCCCAATGATCTAAATAATTACTATAGATCCCAAGAGTAATTATTTAGAACATTGGGACTTAACATAAAAACATTGTTCCACAACATCCCATACGGGACAAGGGAGACTTCTCTCATATCAATGAGTGCACCCCGATTCATATTTAGCTCAATGATATGGGACCTACTGTTTATCGCCGAATCCGAACGGCGTGTCTTAAGACACCACTTGTGGAGAAGTTTTTCAAGGCTGAAATACTCAGAAAATGTCGCCAACATTACTGAGGGGTATTTTGCCACAGTTGAATAATGTTTGATGTTGCCTGGCCGGGGAATCAAACCCCCGACCTTCTGCGTGCAAGGCGGGCGTGCATACCATTGCACCACGGTGGCACCCAGAACATTGGGACTTACCCAAGAAAAAATATACATATAGTTGTAATCATAAGTATACATTTTAAGACTTTTCGAGAACAGACTTTGAACTGAAATTTTGTGCCAGAAGAAGTTGATGGATACTTATAGATTACCTATAGGTTTTAGCTTAAACTAATTTTGGAAAAAGTAGTCGACTATAAGGCATTTTGGAGTACATCCGTCACTCCTATCCAAAGTTATTGTGCGCCCTAGACCGCCAGATAGACGAACAGATGGACTAGTATGACTAAATGAGTTCCAAAGAGTCTGAAACAGATTTTGCCTTAAATCATGTTGTATATTAGGGTTATGGATTTTTGATTTTTTTTTGGTGCAGAATTTTTGTTGACTGCAGATAATGTTAAAATTTTTAACATACCTGAAATCAGGCGGTAAAGATATATAGAGGATACTTCAAAGGGTCGTTTTCTGACCACCTCGAAACTTAAATGCCAAGTTATAGCTAATCCTGTCTTAAAACTTTGGTACAAAAGTCGAAATACCCGAAAACAGGCGACGCCGTTATGTGGAGCATATACCAAAACTTGGACCGATATATTCCAGCATCTAACTTGACCTAGATGCTAAATATGCTATACTTCTGGAAGCGTAATGACCCGCAAGTGGAATGTATGGGGGTTGCCGTGAGGTGTGGTGTGGAAATGTCGAGGTAGACGTGTTAATGTACCGTTTATAAATAGCTGTACTCTGCACTCCTTCTCCATCTTCTCATAAATGTGCCATCAGTAGTCCGCTCGATTTCATCACCTTTGAAAATCGCACTTCCAATTACAGAGTTCACTAATCTCCACTATAGCAGCCAAGATCATCCATATACCACTGTTGGGCAGAAATGCTCGGCCTCATACACAAAAGTGTAAAAAATACATGAGTCTCTCGCAATTTGCCCACCATTGGATCTGACCAACCCTTCTGATTTTCGGGTTGCAGAGAGAACGCTCATAGACAATATCACTGCTGCAGCCGCTAGTTGTATACATTCCTCTAGTTCAATGGTGGGTTTTTGTATGGGAAAGAAAGTTGTAGTTAACTTTTTGGTAAAGACGCGTGCATGGCTGCTCTAGTTCATTGATGTCCAAAATAAATGAGAGAGAATAGATGGGAGAGTAATGTCCCTTTGATAAACAACGGCTGACATAGCTCTCATTTGAATTCGTTATTCTCTGTTGTTACAATAACGTGCAGGCGTTGACATCCATACTCTAGTTGTATACATTCTCGAAGTGAGGCTAAATTTCCCAGCAGTGGCGGCGGGATTAGCCAATGAGCGGGATGAACTTCGTCGAGGCAACCCCAATGACCCCTAGAATCAAGGAACTGACTCTGGAAGTTAATAGGTTGATAGGCCAGCATAAGTAGAACAAGTGGATTTATCATCTACAGAGAAACAACATCGGAATAAGTGAATTTAGGGTAACAGTTGAGTCGCAAAACTCACTCACATCCCGAGCTTATGGTTGATGAAACGGGTATGAAGATGGAAACAACTGAGGAAACTCTAAGCCTTCTGATGAGAATGTACTTCCAGTCGAGTACTGCGGCACACACAGTGTCACCGATGGAAATAGCGAATACATCAGAAGAAGCACCAAAAATCGACAACTTGATGATTAATCTCATTCTCACCAGACCAGACTTTCCAGCCTTACTTCAAAGGCAAGCGGACTACATTTCGTCCAGACTGGTCGAGATTTTCCACGCTTGTTTAAAATATGCATATTCTCCAATTGCTTGGCAAGTGGCAAGAGTAGTATTCATTTCCAAGCCTGGCAAAGCAAGTTACGCAATACCAACAGCTTATCGCCCGGTAAGTTTAACTTCATTCTTACTCAAGGCAATGGAACGGAGGTCGACACCATGATAAAGAGTAACATTTCCAACGATATGCTCAAATTCAAACAACACGCATATGTAAAAGGTGGATCAGTGGAAACCGCATTACAGAGAGAACTTTCGAGAAGAAGTTGTATACACTCGCAGTATGCATCGACATCGAAGGCGCTTTCAACAACGTCAGCACCGAAACACTAGACCGGGCCTTGAAGAACTGGATAAACCATATGCTATGAAATAGAAGTATAAGCTGCGCACTACAAGAGGTAACAAAAAGAGACAACGTTTGAGACCTCTCCTACGGATCACCACCATAAATGACCTTAACCGACGAGGGATTTGCTATATATCTGTTATACAGACGATGTTATAACACTTCTTAGGGGATAGAATCCAAATATACTCTGTAGGAGGGCCGAAACGGCTCCAAAAATAGCTTACTACTGGGCTAGAGCGAAAGGTTTAAATGTTAACCCGGAAAAAAACAGAACTATGTCTTTTCACTAGGGAAACTAAGATAGGAGCTTACTAAGATAGAACCCGTCTTCCTAGATATGAATATAAACATTTCTCCAACAGTTAAGTACCTGAGAGCAATTCTGGAAAAAACACAAATGGAAACATTCAAGAAAGGGCTAATAAAGCCCAGTGATGTCGGTCAACTTGTAGGAGGGCCATAGACTCAAAATGAGGTTTCAATCCTAGACTGATTCTGACTTATGCCTCTGTGGTATGGTGGACAGCTATGGGGCTGTCATAGAGGGGAGAACGGGTCTGGGTCTCTATATTGAAGGCCAAGAAACGAGGATCTCCCTCGACTGCCGAATAATAATACGATCATCCAGGACGAAATCCGAGCGATTAGAGAGTGTCTGAACTGGTTCAAAGCTAACACAAAGCCAATCACTGTCAACATCCTAATGGACAGTAAAGCAGAAATTAAAGCTATAACAAGCAAGACGGTGAAATCAAAACATGTTTTGCAGTGTAAAAAGTCAATCATTATATGGGGACTATGCGAGGATTAGACGTAACGAGATAGCTAGATAACGCTAAGCCTTTAAAAGCGGCGCATCTAGAGTTAAAGGTATGGGCGAAAAATGCCCAAATATCCCTCTGGAACACAGAAGTGAGAGGAAAAACACAAAAATCCTTTGGGGGACCCAGATGAGGATTAAACAAAGGAACTACGACGAAACGTTGGAACACTACCTCTGTCATTGCCCAGCCTCCGCCACGCTTAGTAATCCATTTCTGGGAAATAACATAATACAGGAACCAGCCAAATTTGGGAAAGTAAGTTAAAAAAGTAAGAGATTACGTCAGTGGTACAGAATTTCGAAACTGACAAATTTATTATACCCTCAGCATTTATGCTAACGAGGGTATATACACTTTCATGCGGGAAAAATGTGCCTCATCGAAATAATGGTGTTTCAGACAATTTGGAGTCGATTGAGCAATGTCCGTCCGTCCGTCTGTCTGTCTGTCTGGCTAGAGCGCACGATAACTCTCGAACGGATCAACCGATTCGGTCCAAAATTTGGCTTTCGTAATATTTTGTTCAAACTTAGTTTAGATTCGAAGATAGGTTATATCGGTCCACTCCTTCCGGTACCTCCCCCACAAAAGTTCGAACATGTTCGGAAAATTTTTACGTACGATAACTCTTGAAGGAAGCAACCGATTTGGTCCATAATTTGCAAATCGTGAAATGTCTACCAGACTTAGATGAGGTTTCAATATGGACTCAATCGGCCCACTCCTTCGGGTACCTCCCACAGAAAATTTCGGATATGTTCAGTTTAGGACCTGCACTCGAATCGCTTTGATTTTTGTTTTAGCAACTTGTATTCACTGCCCCCTTACGACGGTACAAGTTTCATCAGAGGCAAGTCCATACTTCCTGGGAAATAGCCTGAAAGTTCACAAAACCCCTATGACACCGTGTGAGGTGGTTGGAGCGCAAGATAACTCTCGAATGGATCTGCCGATTGGGTCCAAAATTTGGCCTTAGTAATATTTTGTCCAAACATAGTTTAAGTTCGAAGATAACCCATATCGGTCCACTCCTTTAGGTACCTCCCCACAGAATTTCAAAAATGTTCGGAAATATTGTTCGTACGGTAACTTTTGAAGGGAGTGGCCGAATTGGTCTATACTTTACACATCCTAATATATCTACCAGATATAGATCAGGTTCAAATATGGACTATATTTGTCCAATTCATCCAGTACCTCCCAAACGAAATTTCGGATAAGTTCACTTTAAGACCTGCTATCGAATCACTTTGATTTTTATTGAAGCAATTTGCATTCGCTGCCTCAATTACGAAGGTAAAAGTTTCTTCAGGGGCAAATCCACACTTCTTGAGCACACAGCCCGAAGGGTGTAAAAACCCTATATGGCACCATATGTAGGGGCTGGAGATCCACTTCCATAATGGTCAATGTCGAACGATTCCTTCAAGTATTTCCTCCGCAAATCTTTCTCTTTAATCCTAATCAACATTGGAAAAATTGTTTCAATATACACAGGCTGAGGGTATATCTCTGTCGGCCAAGCCGACTGATACTTTTTTACTTGTTTTTTAATAAATTAGCCAAAACAAAAAATCATTCTCCTTTAGGCTTCCGAAATTAGAGCGCACAACAAGCCTACTCTGGCTTAAGTGTATGCCTATATGGGGGCAAGTGGCGATTTCCAAAACGCCCTTTTTTTCAACCTAACCTATAACTAATAAATAGCTTATGTGCAGTTTAAGGTCATGTTAGTTTTGAAACTTATGTCACGGATGGTTCTCGTACTCCTTCGTATTAATCAGTTAAGTTGGTGCCGGTAGGCTTTTGGCAGATTTTAGACCATTATCTCAGGAAATATGGACATGTTCCAGAAAAAATACCGTCGTACCGTCGTAAAAAAGCAGCAAGGAAACCTGCTGGAAAAATTCAAAATGATCCGAGTAAAGCTCTTAAACTTAATTTTTCCGAATTTTGTCTGTGAGGTACCCGAAAGAGTGGACCTATATAATCCAAATTCAAACCCGATTGATGCCTAGAAGTAATATCAACATATGCAAAGTTGTGACCAATTCGGTTACTCCGTTCGAGAGTTATCGTACGCACCATTTTATCGAAAATTTTTGAACTCTTGTGTAGGAGATACCGGAAACAGATTTCGTCCAAACATACTTAGGGTCTAAACCCACTATTTCGATGAGGTATATTGTTGCAGTATCAAAACGTATATACCCTCTTTAGCCTAAAGGCTGACGATATAAATAATCTCGAATCAGGTTTGTTATTTTTGTATTATTATTTTAGACTGAGGGCGTATAACAGTCAACTCAGGTGACTGACTGATTCATTTATACTTGGTTTTATATTTTACAGGCATACATACATTCTGGGATCCTTTAGTCACCAATGAATGAGAACTTTTGAATTTTCTAAACGAGTTCATTGTTAGATTTTCCATTCTTGTTCATTCCCGCCAGTTTTGGGCACCTTCTTTTGAATAAATTTTCATTCATCTGTTTTGATAAATAAGCAGCACATTTTCACCACATTGTACGAATGTGAAGACATCAGGCGACAACAACATTGCAACAGTTGTGGGTGTTTATTTTTCATTCGTAAATACACAAACATAGTTGTTGTAAAAGAATGCCAAAATAAATTGCGTATAGTCGTCGTCAATTTAACTAGACTGCACCACCGCAGTACGAAAGATTACAGCTTTTTCCTGTGCGTTTTATATTTTCCACATTTTCCTTCCTACCATCTGATGGCTATCTGGTTGTTACATTATTTGCGGGATATTTATGTTTACAATGTGATCGTAAATTTGTGTAAATAAACATAAACAACAGAAATGAAAATTTAAATAAATATGACGTTCCATATCGCATCGAGGAGCAACAGAAACGAATCACGGTTACCAAAACAATTTCACTTTGAAGTGTTAGGTTGGCATGGCATGGAGTAGTTTTTGCTCAAAAAACATTCATGCTGTTGGGGCAGTTGTGATTTTCCCTGGATGCCATGATTTTTAACATAAAGCAGCAAGAAACTATAAAAAGCATAACAACACAACGTGAATTCTTTCAATTTACTCTAACGCTCTCTCGCTGTAGGAAGAAAGACCAATACCATCAGTCACATATCGTGGTTCTTTGAAGTACGAGCGTTAAGGAGTCTCATAAATTGGTTAGACACGCATAGTGTCGTCATAAAGAAAACACGATTGTAGCAACGTACCGTGGTTGTGGACTTGAATTCATCACCTTTAGCTCATTTATCAGCTGTTAACGGGAGTCATCCATCGATGCAGCTGTTGCTGTGTGCTGTGATGTCGACCATGTGGACATAAAATTTCCTCTTCCTTCTTTTGTTGATGCCATTCAACTCCATTATTCTCTGTCAAAGTAAACAATGATTGACAATCTTTCGCTTTTGAGTATTCACTTTAGAGAATAACCGGCCGGCCAACCGACCATACCACATATTGGATCACACACACTCAACTCGACACTACCCTGGTACTTCTTTGTAGCGTGCTTGGCAATGGTTTGAAGCACGTTTATCCGTTGCATTTTGTTTTCCTGGACACTTGAAATGTTTATTTAGTCTCTGAGTGTGGGTGAGAAAGTACATTACCGCTTAGCGCAATCCATTTCGTCGCCGCCAACTAGTGATCGTTGAGGGGGAATAATAAAAAGATCAGACAGCTCTTTCCAAGGAGATATGACATGTTGGCTTTATTAAATTAAAATTTCTTTTTGTCGTATGAAGGGGAAATTCCAAATGGAGTGATAGAAAGTTATAGACGGATTTATTATCGTTTTAAACAATGTGTATGGCCGTTATCATCAAAGGAAGCCACAATAGTACCAATCATCCTGCATCCACTATCACAACCACTCATAATACTCGAATATATGCAAATCTCGTATATAATTCAAAGCACTCAACGCCCCATTATCTATTCAATCCTTTCGAAACCATTATGCACCACTATAATTTTTAAGAGTGACGGAATTTGCGGTAGCAAATCCCCTCATTGTAATGTTGGCTTATATTTCCTGAGTATTGCAGCCATGAAAAACGTCTTTTTAAGTGATATCGTAAGACACGACGTTCGAACTCGGTGGTAAAAAGTAGATCTCATATCATTGAGCCAATATGAATCGGAGTACACCCACTGAAATGAGAGAACACTCTCTTGTCCCGTCGGGGATATTGTGGGAATATAAGTATGTATGTATGTATGTATGTATGTCGCAAATTGCTAGACATAACCAACACGATGGTCTGACCAGGTGGAGGCGGAAACCAAGCATATTTATAGCATTCATTCATAGGCATTTAATATCAACAGGTTCGTCCAGTGTGTTTGTATGCACGGTGTGCCTTAACCAAATTTAAATGGAAGGTGCTTACACCTGGGAAGTTTTTGCAGATTCTGAAACTACAATGCTCATAGATGAGAAATATCAAGAAACAAAAAAATCGCCGGAGGGTTTTTCAAATAAATCGCGATTTAAGTTCACATTTTTAGGGGTTCTTTAGGTTTCCACGATTTTGCTTGGAAACCGCGAGTCCTATGTAAATGGACCTAAAGAAACTGTTTTAGCTGTGAAAATTCTCCACAAGATTGACCTTTATGATACTTTCGTAGATTTTACCGTTTTTGAGATATAAAAGTTAAAATCAGACAATACACTGACTGTATCGCCTCCATATAAAACAATATCATGTTCAATGCGCCTTAAGTAACTTTTGATGAAAACCGCTTACACATGGGAAGATTTCACGGATTCTGAAACAGCAATGTTCATACATAAGAAAAATAAAAACAAAACTGAAAAAATCGCCGGAGGGATTTTTAAATAAATCGCGATCAAAATACAGAATTTTAGGTTTTTTTTAGGTTTTCACGATTTTGCTTGGAAAGCTCAAGTCGTATTGAAATGAGTCTAATGTAAATTTTGTGGCTCTGAAAATTCTTTACAAGACTGACCATTAGGTTTTTCGTAGGTTTTACCATTTTTGAGATATAGAGGTTCAGTTCAAATTCTTAGGTTTTTTTTACCCTCAGCCTTTAGGCTAAGGAGGGTATATGGTAAATTTCAAATTTCTTTTGCAATTCCATTGGAAGAAATGTTAAAAAATTTTTTGCGAGCACATCCGCAATTTTTGGAACATAGATTAAGAAAAAAGTCGTGGTTTCAAATCTGTTCGCGTTCACAAAATTGGATGCTGCGCTCCAAAGTTATGGAGGGTTTTATTCCCTTATAAAGAACAAATATTTAAAAATTCCATTTTTGCTGTAATAAAAAAAACGTATATATAAAGCGTTAACAGTATTTAATACCTATCCGTAAATGCCTAAATATTTACTAAATGTATTTCTATTTTCGCTGAAATTCAAGAAATACTGAAAAAATCTTGGAGTAAATTTAATTTATTCTAATGTAGAGTCCAAATAAAACTCGAAAAAATAAATTAAAAATACGTACAGATTCTAGAAAACGCGTAGAAAAATATAAGACCAAAATTTAACCAATAGGATTTATAACTGCCATATTACAGCAACAACAAAAGACGAAAATTTATTGTTGGAATATTATTTCAAAAATATATTTTTTTGTTTAATACGAAAAATAGAAAAAAAACATATTTGGGAGTTATTCTACTATTTCGCTAAATTTCGATACAAGGACTGACGGACTTCGCTGAAACTTCTTCAACGAAAATGCGATGACAAACCCGAAAGTGTATTTGCTTACTTTGATAAACTATAGGATTATGAAATAGAAAGTAATATTGAAATTACAACCAAAGGAAAAACATACAAGTTAAAAAACGTATAATTCGCGAATTCGTTAAAATCAGTTAAGGCGCATGCCCTTTTCAGATACAGCGAGTGCATCTCTATCAATATGTAGCGATTTTTCCACATTTCAATCAGCGGCCAAAGTGTGCCGTCAGCTGCATCTTACTGTTCAAAAAACCTTTATGTGGGTAAAAATTGCGCGATGTGCATAAGATTATAAGGCGCATCCGATTTCAGTGACCGCCTATAAAAAATACGTCATTATAACAAATTTTAAACAAATTCGTCAAGAACCGCGGATGTGCTACCAAATTCTATTTTATACGAAATACGAATATTACTCCAGAATCTCGGTAATTTATGCCACACGGTTTTGGAAAATAATATAATCGCGTATGAAGGATTCCATTTATGTAAAAATAACCAATGAAAATCGCGGTTCAATGCGCGGAATCATCGAAATATAATTTTGCAGAATTTCCTACTTTCAAGGTATCTATAACCGCCGTTTTAGTGGATGGATTTGAACGCGGAAGGGTTCATTAGATCCGGCGCGTAAAAAAACTAAAATCACGCGGGGTTCAAGGGTACTTGAGTCACAGTTGTAAATTTTGAAGCCAAAAAATAGGTTTTTAAAGAAATTTACGCAACAAAATTTCGACGTTGGACTCTTATTACTAGGGAGCTGTATGAAGCACACTCATGAGATATACATCAAACGACGTGGATTAACTAGTTCTACAATCCAATAAATAGTTTGGGAAATTATCTGGTTGCGCCCTCCAATTATAAGAAAAATTCAAAAAACCCAGATTTCAAAACTTCAAAATGTCAGCATCGATTTTAGGGGGATGCAGTGTATATATCGAAAAGTCATACATTAGAACCATGTTGCTTAAGGGGTATTCTTCAATTCTTTCTTTGAGCTCAGGTCTGAATTTTCCGTGGTTTGACCAGAAATCAAGAAAGAACACAAAAAAACTTTTAAACTTCAACACATTTTTACCCATTTTTTAATATTACCACCAACACAGCTTCCATATAAATTATTTGTTATGGTTCATTTTATACGACCCCGGCTAAAACACTTCAATTAATATAAATATATTCATATTGTATAAAATATATTGACTGTTTGCGACTTATTAAATGGTGAACCTCAACTTCAACGATTGTAAAACATTTTTGAATATTACCATATACACTTTGATACGATGAAAATGTGCCTCATCGAAATAATGGTTTTAGACCCCAAGTATGTTTGGACGAAATGTGTTTCAGACAATTTGGAGTCGATTTAGACATGTCCGTCCGTCTGTCCTGCTGGCTGGAGCGCACGATAACTCTCGAACGGATGAACCGATTCGGTTCAAATTTTGGCATTCGTAATATTTTGTCCAAACTTAGTTTAAGTTCGAAGATGGGTTATATCGGTCCACTCCTTCCGGTACCTCCCCCACATAAGTTCGAAAATGTTCGGAAAAATTGTGCTAACGATAACTCTTAAAGTAAGTAATCGATCTGCTCCATACTTTACACATCGTGAACTTTCTACCAGACATAGATGAGGTTTCAATATGGTCTCAATAGGTCCACTCCTTCGGGTACCTCCCACACAAAATTTCGGAAAAGTTCAGTTTAGGTCCATCTCTCGAATCGCTTTGATTTTTATTTCAGCAACTTATATTCACTGCCCTCCATACGACGGTACAAGTTTCATCAGGGGCAAGTCCATACTTCCTGAGAAAATAGCATGAAAGTTGCAAAAAAACCCCTATGACACCCTGTGAGGTGGTTGGGGAGCAAGATAACTCTCGAACGGATCTGCCAATTAGGTCTAAAATATGGCCTTAGTAATATTTTGTCAAAACATAGTTTAAGTTTGAAGATAAGCCATATCGGTCCACTCCTTCAGGTACCTCCCCCACAAAAGTTTAAAAATGTTCGGAAAATTTGTTCGAACGGTAACTCTTGAAGGGAGTGGCCGAATTGGTCTATACTTTACACATCCTAATATATCTACCAGATATAGAGCAGGTTCAAATATGGACTATATTTGTCAACTCCATCCGGTACCTCCCATACAAAATTTCGGATAAGTTTACTTTAAGAACTGATATCGAATCACTTTGATTTTTGTTGAAGCAACATGCATTCGCTGCCTCAATTACGATGGTAAACGTTTTTTTAGGGGCAAGTCCATACTTCTTGAACAAACAGACCGAAACCCCCTATGGCACCATATGTTGCGGCTGGAGATCCACTTCCATAACGGTCAATGTCGATCCATTACTTTTAGTATCTCCTCCGCATTTTTGTCTTGTCAAACACCCAACATTTTTAAAACCCCCTAAATACATACGTATTTTGGGAAAAATTGTTTCAATATACACAGGCTGAGGGTATATCTCTGTCGGCAAAGCCGACTGATACTTTTTTACTTGTTATCTTAAGTCTTCAAGATTTTGCTTGGAAACCGCAAGTCATATCAAAATGGGACTAAAGAAAATGTTGAAGCTGTGAAAATTCTCTACAAGAGTGGAAGGTTTTTTTTGGTTGTACCATTTTCAAGATATATAAGTTTAATTTGGGAAAGTGCAGTAATGACATTGTTTTATAAGGAGGCGATACAGTCAGAGCATTGTCTCAATTTGAACTTCTATATCTCAAAAACTGTAAAACCTACGAAAATATCATAAAGGTAAATCATGTGGAGAATTTTCACAGCTACAACATTTTCTTTAGATTCATTTACATAAGACTCGCGGTTTTCGAGCAAAATCGTGAAAACCTAAAGAACCCCTAAAAATTTGAACTTAAATCGCAATTTATTTGAAAATCCCTCCTGCGATTTTTTTTTTGTTTCTTGATATATCTCATCTATGAACATTGTAGTTTCAGAATCTGCAAAAACTTCACAGGTGTTTCATCAGACAATGCACTGACTGTATCGCCTCCTTATAAAACAATATCATGCTCAATGCGCCTTAAGTAACTTTTGATGAAAACCGCTTACACATGGGAAGATTTCACGGATTCTGAAACAGCAATGTTCATAGATAAGAAAAATAAAAACAACACAGAAAAAATCGCCGGAGGGATTTTTAAATAAATCGCGATGAAAATTCACATTTTTAGGTTTTTTTCGGTTTTCACGATTTTGCTTTGGAAAGCGCAAGTCGTATCGAAATGAGTCTAAAGTAAATGTTATGGCTCTGAAAATTCTCTACAAAACTGAACATTAGGTTTTTCGTAGGTTTTATCATTTTTGAGATATAGAGGTTCAGTTAAAATTCTTAGGTTTTTATCTTAAGTCTTCAAGATTTTGCTTGGAAACCGCAAGTCATATCAAAATGGGACTAAAGAAAATGTTGAAGCTGTGAAAATTTTCTACAAGAGTGGATGATTTATTTTTTCCTAGGTTGTACCATTTTCAAGATATATAATTTTAATTTGGGAAAGTGCAGTAATGACATTGTTTTATAAGGAAGCGATACAGCCAGAGAATTGTCTCAATTTGAACTTCTATATCTCAAAAACTGTAAAACCTACGAAAATATCATAAAGGTCAATCTTGTGGAGAATTTTCACAGCTATAACATTTTCTTTAGGTTCATTTACATAAGACTCGCGGTTTTCGAGGAAAATCGTGAAAACCTAAAGAACCCCTAAAAATGTGAACTTAAATCGCAATTTATTTGAAAATCCCTCCTGCGATTTCCCAAAAAAAAAACATATGTATTTAGGGGGGTTTCTTTTTCGAACTTTTGTGAGGGAGCTACTGGAAGGTGTGGACCTATAAGCACCACCTTCGAATTTCATCTGATATTCGCAGAATTATAACCATATCCAAAGTTTGGACGAAACCAGCATTCGTTTCGAGTTCCCAGCCTCCACATATGGTCCCATAAGGTTTTTTTACAACTTTCGGGTTGTTTTCTCAAAAAGTATGGACTTGCCCCTGAAAAAACGTTTAATGTTGCTTCAACAAAAGTCAAAGAGATTCGAGAGCAGGTCATAAAGTGAATTTAGTCAAAATTTTGTGTGGGAGGTACCCGAAGGAGTGGGCAAATATAGCCCATATTCGAACCTGATCTATATCTGGTAGATATATTAGGATGTGTAAAGTATGAACCAAAACGGTCACTTCCATCAAGACTTATAGTGTGCAACATTTTTCCGAACATTTTTGAACTTTTGTGGGGGAGGTACCCGAAAGAGTGGACCGATATGGCTTATCTTCGAACTTAAACTAAGTTTGCACAAAATATTACGAAGACCACATTTTGGACCGAATCGAAAGATCCGTTCGAGAGTTATCTTGCGCTTAAACCACTACACACGGTGTCATAGGGTTTTTTTTGTACCTTTCAGGCTATTTTCTCAGGAAGTGTGGATTGCCCCTGATGAAAATCATACCGTCGTATGGGGGCAGTGAATATAAGTTCCTACAATAAAAGTCACAGCGATTCGAGAGCAGGTCCTAAACTGAACTTTTCCGAAATTTTGTATGGGAGGTACTCGAGGGAGTAGGCCGAGTGAGTCCGTCCAACCTCTTCTAAGTCTGGCAGAAATTTCACGATGTGCAAAGTATGGACTAAATCAGTTACTCCCTTCAAGAGTTGTCGTGCGCACAAATTTTCCGAACATTTCCGAACTTTTGTGGGGGAGGTACCGGAAGGAGTGGACCGATATCTTCGAACTTAAACTAAGTTTTGACAACATATTATGAATCCCAAATTTTGGACCGAATCGGTTGATCTGTTCGAGAGTTATCGTGCGCTCCAGCCAGCCAGACAGACGGACGGACATGGCTAAATCAACTCCAAATTGTCTGAAACACTTTCGTCCAAACATACTTGGGGTCTAAAACCATTATTTTGATGAGGTACATTTTGCCCGTATGAAAGTGTATATACCCTCGTTAGCAAAAATGCTGAGGGTATAAAAATCACAACAAGTTGGGGAAAAAGTTGGCATCCCTGGGTTAGTCGATGAACAAAGAGCAGGATTTCAACCAACATATTTTTGAACAACCCTTAGAGTGGCAGGACGTACAATAGAGTATTCAGTCGCATATTATCAGGACGATGCGGCAATTGTCATCCGAAACGCTAAATCACCAAAAATTTTAGATCCATACGGAATCGTAATGAAAATACTGAAACTGATGAATGAATCAGGAATGGATTGTCTCAAAAATTCATCAACATGCCGATAGCCATCATCATCGTTCCCGATATCTTTATACTGAAGGCAGACAAGAATTATCATAGAGCAAACACAGTTTTGCCGTTATGGCGTTACTACTACCCAGTATTAGAAATAGTTACTCAGTTGCTGATTATCAGCTTGGATTACGCCAGCAGCGCAGTACAACAACAACATCGCACATATAGTTGATTAACCAACGTAGTTAGAAGCAAGAAGTCCAAAATCCGTAGATTGAAACATGGAGTTCCCCAAGGCGGAGTAATATCTCCGAAACTGTTTAACGTCTACCATTCTGAAAATTCACACCCTTCAAACAGTATAGATATCGTAATGTATGCGGATGATTGTACGATTTTGGCGTCGGGTCGGGTATAATGCCTACCTAGCTGAACTAGTGCAGTTCTTCCATCTGCAGCAAAATGCATTGCCAGACTGATCACCATGGATTGAATGTCTGAAATTAGGTTCCCACTGAACATATTGGTCGTTGGTGTACTGATTCCGATCGTTAACTATCCCAAAATATTGGGTGTAGCATTTGATAGCATGTTTACGCCGCACGCGCAAGCCACAGCTATTTGCGATAAGAATAGAAGTAGGGACAAGGTCCTTAAATCGCTGGCCGGTCGAACTTGCGGTGTCCCTGTTGATCTCTTACAAAGCTGTAAGTCGGTCGTGTTATGCAAATGTTAGCGCTACGCAGTAGAAGAATATTCAAACCTGTCAAAATGCCGACCTGAGGACTGCAACACGGTTCCTCCTCATGACACCAGTGGACCATCTTCATAAGGAGATGAAGGTTTTACCGGTGCATCAGTAAAACAGAATGTTGTCAATGTATCGACCTGCTTGAGTGTTATCGCTGTGAGCATCCCTATCATGATTTAATGAACAGGCTTCCTCCAGCTAGGAACGTCAGGAGAGATCCTCTTGATCTCGAGTGAGAGCTCCAAAGGCATAAACGAGAACCTCTAGACGAACTAACATACCAGCCCCCCTATTCAGTAACTTTTTTAACAACTTTACTCATTTTTTATTTTACAACAATTTCATTTATTTGTTTTGTAGTTGCTACAAAAACAAAAGGGATTTTAACAACTTTTGAATCGATAAAAGTTAAAGAATAGGCCTACAGGTACACGCACAGAAAAAATATTTTTCGCTTTTGTTGGAACAAAAATATATGTTTTGGTTCCAAAAATGTATTTGTTTTGTTCAAACATTGTAATCCAAATCCAAAAATACCATCTTTTGTTCCAAACATAGAAAACAAAAACAACTTTCGAATTTCCGCAATATTGTTAAAATCGTTAACAATACCGATTGTAGGAACTATCATAATCTAATTTTGTTTACAAAAAGTATTGTCAATACAGAAAACCAGCCCAGAAATTTTTGATTTGAGTGCATATACTTCTCATATACACTTTTCGCATAACTTGGATATAAATGTCGCGTATAATATTGCAATCATTGATGAACACAATACATGGTTTGCTGCATTGGCTGACAACAAAGACAAACAAAAAGCCACAAGAACCCACCACAACATAAGGAATAATTAAACACCATAACAAACATGAAAAGGAAAGAAGAATGAAACAAAACAGAAACTAATAAAAACAAGAGTCTCACAAGTACATACACACAAAAACAAAGGTAAAGGCAGCATGTCATACAAACACACCACAACTCACCAAAATTGTTTTTTCAACACGGCATCGAAAGCGAGAGAAGAGAAACAAATTTTCGAAGAAAAGAGAGAAATATTGTTCAGTTGACACAAACTATTTTTGGATTTACAATACTACATGAGGAATCCAACAATATGTTAACAATACATATCTTGCTCTTGGAATATTGTTGGATCAAACATATTTTTTTCTCTGCGTGTAGGCTTGGATAGCATTCACACTGATGCAGTCCCGCAGGCAGCGTGAATGCCATGCTTGTGGACCACCCTCATCCATAGCAGCAGAAGAACGCCAGCTGCCAATCCAAACACGAGTGGCTTTAGCCCAGTTAAGATGCGAATGATGCAGGCTCCTCAATTCGTATTGGGACCGAATTAATGACATGATACCCAACACATGCCCGGGACCACACGACACGCTGTATTTGTTTAGCTCCCCAGCATGCAGTCCAGGTTGCAGAATTTTTGAATCTGGATACAGAGGAAACAATATCTGATAACTGAAATAATACACGAACGAATACATTTGTGTTGCTACAACAACACCGCAGCCCACACATCAGTCGAGCATGTAGCCAGAACACATTATTTTGCATATTTACGACGAAACATTGATAATCTTTCCTAACACCAACTATCCCAAGATATTTTGATCGAATTCAATAACATGTTTAAGAGGTACATGCATGTCATAAACAAACACGAATTCCACCTTGTTGACCTCTTATAGAGCAATAAGACGACTTTTGGCAAACTCTTGAAATTAAAAAGACTTTCAAAAACACCTATCTGAGAAGTGCCAATCAGACCTTTTCATTTCTTCTGCGTATCATATACATACGGAGGCTAACATTCATCAAAAATTATAACTTGTTTTCGTTGCTCATGATCCTTCTCTATATTTGGCAAAACATTGCAAAATAAACATAAATTAACGTCTTTATGGTCGTATCCTGCTATGTACATATGTACTTTAGATGTCCTATATAAAGCATGCTGTACATCCAATTTCTCTACCCTTTCATTGTACCCCACATGTACTCGTACGTGCTTGACATTTTGTAACATTTTGACTTGTCTATCCATATTCTTTTACTTCATCACGTTCGCCTCTTCATCAACAATAGAAGTGTTTAACTTTCATGTGCAATCATAAATTATTTTTTAACCTCATCATTATCCACCAAAGAAACATCATAAAGATTGCACAAATGATCATAGTTGGTTGATCACACGAATTTCTATGTTTACACACGTTCATCTATGTATGAATTTATAGCCAACAAAAAATGTTTGTATAAACTGTTGTTGGCTTTGTATTGTTGGACTGCAAAATAATACTTGTTGTGTATTTATTTCAGCTATAGTCCATATTTTGTTGCTTCAAAATTTGAAGAAACAAAATGTTTAACAGTGGATAATGAAATTGATTACTACGAGCGGAGGCAGAGAATACTATAGTTTCGGAAGCAGCCAAACTTCCTCATCAGTTCTCTTAACCGCTGACTCGGTGTCGATAAACAGGTCAATAAGAGTGACCAGAAAATTAAACAGAACGAGAAATTTTCTGTATCCTCCTAAATCTGTTGACCGCACAATTGAGTCAGAATAATCAAAATCATATACCCACTACTGTTTTTTATGCTGTCTTTGCATCGCAAAGAAGACAAGCATAAGTAGTGTTGTTTGCAGTAAGCAGAGATCACAACAAAATGTTGTTTTTGCTTTATGCGTAGTCAACAAGTAAGGCCGTGCTGATTGCCTGTCATTGTTGTTGGCTTTGTATTGTTTATCGACACCGAGTCAGCGGTTAAGAGAACTGATGAGGAAGTTTGGCTGCTTCCGAAACTATAGTATTCTCTGCCTCCGCTCGTAGTAATCAATTTCATTATCCACTGTTAAACATTTTGTTTCTTCAAATTTTGAAGCAACAAAATATGGACTATAGCTGAAATAAATACACAACAAGTTTGTATAAACTGGTAGAAGAAAAACAAAATACAAAACCGTCGATGATAATACGTGATCCAGATATCATATAGTCCGTGGTATGCATTTTGGTATGGTTAATTTGTCATTACAGTTGTTAACTATTTGTTATATCTGTTTTTTTTTTTAATAAAACCATTTAAATTTAGACAATAAGTGCATTATGCATAATTTATATAATAAAGGTTACTGTACATATAGTGCAATATGTAGGATCTACTTTGCAACTTGAATATCCAACAACTTTTCATTTCTATAAAATTACGAGATTAATTTCTTTTTCATAACAAATTTTGTTAGGCCATTGAAGAGGTAATCAGTCACATATCAGCCAACTCTCATTTATCCAATTTTGACAGTTCAATTCTGTTCTCTATTATTCCAATTGAAGAATATTATGTTTCATTATTTCCTCTCACTAGTCTTTTTGATTAGAGAAAATATTTTTCTTTACAAATTGTCAATTAGCGTTGTTTAAAAATTTCTACTGCAAAATTATGCTATTAACTTTCATATGGAATAGTTTTTTTTATATTTCTTCCATACGTAATTACTTTTTATATGTTTGTAATAAGCTACATACTCGTACATAGTGTAAGCGAGTGTGCTGAGATTGAGCATTAATTAATTTAGATTTCATGGCACATAAATTCATACATTGTATGTTCTGTGGCAATCAATAAGTTAATTACATTATTTTGTTGCTGAGAAAAGGAAATTTCTCTTTTCTCTTTCAAGCATTCAATACATAAAAATTACAACTTTATGGCAATGATGTATCTCTGAATTGGGTTTTCAAAATGTATACAATCAAATAACATAAACTATTCGCATGAATAATTCGCACAAGTTCAAATAAATTACGAAAAACGGTATGAAGAATAAATAATGCATATGCGTACATTAGCGCGGTGCGCCTTAAATAACTTTTAATAAAAAGTGCTTACACTTGCGAAGTTTTTGCGGATTCTGAAACTACAATGTTCATACGCAGAAAAATGTATGTTAGAAATATGTTTGGATCCAAACAAATATATGTTTGGGACCGGTTGCAAACAAATTTATGTTTGGATCCAAACATATATTTGTTTGCTGCAAAATATGTTTGGGACATATGTTAGAAAGGCCGTTTTTTTCTGCGTAGAAGAGAAAAATTAAGGTCCAAAATTGTACTTCTGTATCTCAAAAATGGTAAAATCTAGGAGGAAATCATTCAGGGAAAATTTTGTAGAGAATTTTCACAGCTACAACATTTGCTCTTATCTCATTTTGATAGGACTTTCCGTTTTCATGCAAAATCGTGAAAACCCAAAAACGCCAAAAATATGAGCTGAACTTATGAACATGAACATTTAGGTGGAATCGAACGTTCTCTTTGCGCAAAAATTTTACGATTTTTAATGGTTCTCAAATTGAAGAAAATTAGGTAGAAACAAAAGGATTTGCCACTTTTATGATTATGGTAAGGAACTAGTTGTTGTTGTAACAGTGTTTTATTATTATGTTTGTATGTTCGTTCTCCTGTTCAATCTGGCTCTGGGTCTATCTCCAGTTCCAGGAAGTTGGCTACTTCGATGGGATGTAACGACAGATCCACTGGAGTCAGATGACAAGGCTTGGCGGGGCAGTTGAATAGGTGCTTAGTATCGTGCGGGCCCATGCCGCATACTGGGCAGATGTCTTGCACGGTGCGATCGATTCCCTCCCAATAGGAATTTAGGCGACTGCAATATCCCGAGCGTAATTGAGCCAAAACTACTACTGCAATATCCCGAGCATAATTGAGCCAAAACTACTCTGGTTTGTCATGGCAGCTGACACTCTTCAGCTGCGATAGATGGGGGATGTGCCCCGATGACTGCATTCACACAATAATTGCTTATGGTCTGGTGTCCGTGTGAATGATGTTCAAACCTGCCTGATATGCCTGTTGATCTAGAGGTTCTCTCCTATATTGTTGGACCGTCGTCTCTAGAGCATAAATATCCTTCTTGATGTGCCTGGGTGTATCGGTGGCCAGCAGATGGTGATTGGGATGGCTCTCACGGTAACACCCGAGCAAGTATTGCAACGATAGCATTTCATTATGTTGTCGTACTGGAAGAATCTTTGCCTCCTCATGTAGATGGTCCACTGTAGATTTGAGGAGGCACCCTGTTGCTGTTCTCAGGGAGGCGTTCTGACAAATTTGAATCTTATCCCACTGCGTGTCACATAAATTCGGGAACTAAACTGGCGCCGCATAGCTTACCACAGACCGACCTATCGCTTTATACGTGGTCAACACGGTTTATTTATCTGCACCCCAAGTGCTGCCGGCTAAGGAATTGAGGACCTTGTTCCTACATTTCAGTTTATCACAGATAGCTGTGGCATGCGCAGACGACGTGAAAGTGGTGTCGAATGTGACCCCTAGAATTTTGGGGCAGTTTGTGGTCGGAATTCTGCTACCATCGACCATGATATTCAACTCTCTTCTATACTGCGCCGTCCATGTGGTTAACAGAGTGGCAGTCGAATTACTGGCGGATATTCCAACTCGCGTGGAAAAAGGTGGTAAGATCGGTTAAATAGGAGTTCAGTCTCTCACAGATATCATCGCGGTAGGTACCTGACGTCAGGATCGTACAATCATCCGCATACGTTACGATCTCAATGCCGTCTGGAGGGGGTGGAATACAGTAAAGGTAGAGGTAAAGCAGTTCCGGAGATATCACCCCTCCTTGGGGAACTCCCTGTTTCACTCTTCGGGGCTTGAATTTCTTGTTCCTGAATTCCACATACGACTGGCGACCACACATATAGTTGATTATCCAACGTTTCAGACTTGGCCAGAGTTTTGTCTGCTCGATGTCCTCGAACAGCGTGGAGTGCTTGACAGTAATCCATGTTGATGATCGGCAACTTGATAGCTATTTCTAATGCTTGGGAGGACTAAAGGCCTGCGTACATAAGCCGCTCGGCTTTCTTGCTTAATTCATTTCTGGTAAAAGACCAAAGACCAAGTTCGACCTAATTGAAATGTGGTTCTGACATTTTTTTATTGCTTTACCCGAAATTAATTAAGTAAGAAAGCCGAGCGGCTTATGTACGCAGGCCTTAAGGCCTCAACGGTCTTCGCTACAGGTGACAAAAGCGAAATCGGCCTGTACGATTCACCTTTGCTGGCATCCTTGCCTGGCTTCAGAAGCGGGACCACCCTGCCCATTTTCCAGACTTCGGGAACAATAAGGGTGGCTAGCGACAGGTTGAGAACTTTAGTGAGTGCTCAGCATTTATGCTAACGATGGTATATACACTTTCATGTGGGCACAATGTGCCTCATCGAAATAATGGTTTTAGACCCCAAGTATGTTTGGACGAAATCCGTTTCAGACAATTTGGAGTTGATTTAGCCATGTCTGTCTGGCAGGTTGGTGCGCACGATAACTCTCGAAAGGTTTAACCGATTCGGTTCAAAATTTAGCTTTCGTAATATTTTGTCCAAACTTAGTTCAGGTTCGAAGATGGATTCAGGTACCTCCCCTACAAAAGTTCGAAAATGTTCGGAAAATTTGTGCGCACGATAACTCTTGAAGGAAGTAACCGATTTGATTCACACTTTGCACATCGTGATATTTCCAGCAGACTTAGATGAGATTCCAATATGGACTCAATCGGTCCACTCCTTCGGTTACCTCCCACACAAAATTTCGGAAAAGTTCAGTTAAGGACCTGCTCCCGAATCGTTTTGATTTGTGTTGTAGCAACTTGTATTGACTGCTCCTATATGATGGTACAAGTTCCATAAGAGGCAAGTCCATACTTCTGCGGAAATAACCTGAAATTTTCAAAAACCCCTATGACACCGTGTGAAGTGATTGGAGCGCAAGATAACTCTCCAACGGATCTGCCGATTCGGTCCAAAATTCTCGAATCGCTTTGATATTTATTTTATCAACTTGTATTCACTGCCCCCCATACAACGGTACAAGTTTCATCAGGGGCAAGTCCACACTTCCTGAGAAAATAGCCTGGAAGTTGCAAAAAAACCTATGACACCGTGCGAGGTGGTTGGAGCGCAAGATAACTCTCGAACGGATCTGCCGATTCTGTCCAAAATTTGGCCTTAGTAATATTTTGTCCAAACATAGTTTAAGTTCGAAGATAAGCAATATCGGTCCACTCCTTCAGGTACCTCCCCACGAAAGTTCAAAAATGTTCGAAAAAATTGTTCGTACGGTAACTCTTGAGGGGAGTGGTCGAATTGGTCCATACTTTACACATCCTAATATATCTACCAGATGTAGATCAGGTTGAAACATGGACTATATTTGTCCACTCCATCCGGTACCTCCCACACAAAATTTCGGATAAGTTCACTTTAAGACCTGCAATCGAATCACTTTCATGTTTGGTGAAGCAACTTGCATTCGCTGTCTCACTTACGATGGTAAAATTTTTTTTCAGGGGCAAGTCCATACTTCTTGAACAAACAGCCCGAAGGGTGTAAAAACCACCTACGGCACCATTTGTAATGGCTGGAGATCCACTTCCATAATGGTCAATGTCGATCCATTCCTTTAAGTATCTCCTCCGCAAATCTTTTGATCTTTAATCCTAATCAATATTTTTGTCGGTTCATACATCCAAAGTTTTTAAAACCCCCTAAATACATACGTTTTTTGGGAAAAAATTGTTTCAATATACACAGGCGGAGGGTATATCTCTGTCAGCAAAGCCGACTGATACTTTTTTACTTGTTTTATTTTTTTAATTTTCCTTTCCGATTACATAAAAATTTGCGGGAGGAAAGGAAATTGAATTTTTTATGTGTTTGTCCGTTGCCTACCTGGGGTATGATTTTTTACAGACATCCCATTTACAAGCGGGCATTGTTAAAAACCCTATTTACAGCTTAAAGTCCTATGGAGCAAAACATTGAAGTTGCCAAATATACATATCTGATCAACCAATTTGTACAAAACTAACAAACTTCTAGAAGAGAACGAGCGGTGCAGAAGAAACAACAAGGAACTGTTTAACATCATCAAGCTAAAAGTCTAGTGGATGTTCAGAGAGTATAATAAAAGAAAATTGTGCGCAAAAGCCGCGTTAGATACTTTAGCGACAAACCTGCTGGTGCCAATACACTCCTCCCATCAGAGCAAAAAAGCACAATGGATGATTGTTTTGAAAGTAGCACAGCAGAAGGAGGTATAACCCAAGAGGCATTGTATGACGCTATCGGTTCAATTCTTCAGATACTTCTCACATCAAATGTTAACAAGTTTTCAAAAAAGTAAAAGGACATTTCTGTAATCGTTTTGAATTTTTTATGGCAAGTAGTGCTTGTGACCCATACAGCTATCGTACAATTTTTTTCGGCAACAAGTTCATAAATAATTGTTCCACAACATCCCATGCGGCACAAGGGAGACTTCTCTCATGACAATGAGTGCACCAGGATTCATATTAGCTCAATGATATGGGACCTTCTGTTTATCGCCGAATCCGAACGGCGTGTCTTGAGACACCACTTGTAGAGAAGTTTTACATGGCTGAAATACTCAGGAGATGTCGCCAACATTACTGAGGGGCATTTTTCCACCGTTGAAAATTTTGATGTTGCCTGTCCAGGAAATCGAACCCACGACCTTCTACGTGCAAGGCGGTTGTACATACCATTGCACCACGGTGTCACCCGGGGGCAAGTCCATACTTCCTGAAATATTGGCCCAAAAGAACCCAACTAAAATGGCTGATGAGCACGATATATTATTTTTTATATGATAGATTTTATTAGTCTTAGTGGTCTTTGTTACAAATATATAATTTTATATTCGAAACCTTTCTCGATAATGGCTCGAATGTCCCAAAAAACCCACCCAAGAGGTATTGTTTGCTTTACAACTATGTGGAGAGTATGTTATAACTCGAAATTCGATACGCAAATAATATATTTTTTTCTTTTTTTTAACTCAAGCACATACATACATATTTAGCAGTTTAACAATCCACCATGTTGATATTTTCACATCTAAATAATTTAAATTCCAAAGCTTCCTAGTTAGAAAATTATCTAGGTCATTGAAAGATGAGCAGATTTAGTTGAAAATAAATCAAGAAAGCATCCATAGTTTCTAGACATAAAATCAGTGTCCATTATCCATCAACACATTGAACAAAAAAATGCTTTTGAAAAAATAAAAACAAATGAAAATCGTATTTTAATGGGAATTCGCAACACGCAAATTCCTTCAAGCATTACAGAACAATCGTAAAAAAGTTTACAAAACAAATATTGCAAAACTAAGGCACAAAGAAAAAATAACAGAAAAAATTGAGAATACAAGAGAACAAAATAGATAGACAACATGATAAATGGTCCGTCCTAAATCTAATGGAAGACAATTTATGCAATACTCAAGAAAAATGAATAAACCGTGCCCAGGCAAAATTTTAAAATAAACAACTGCCTTTAGACAAATTCAACACCAAATATAGTTTTTTTTCAGAAAAATTATTTTTTTCTCAAAATAAACTAAAACTGTGTGGCTTATATGTTTGCAAAAAACTCATGTTATGGTCCAATTATTAGATGCTTTCTTTTGTTTTTTTATTATTGCATTTTCTCCAACAACACCAACAAAAAATGCAATAATAAATACTGTTATGGTGGTCTGTTTTCCAAAAAAAAAAAGTTTCAATAGAAACGCAATGGCATAGAATGTACAAAAATAATGAAAATCTAAATTATAGTTTTATTGTTTAATTTTCTGTCCTTTATGCCGTTAAAACGTCGAGAGTTATCGTACGCTTATACCAGCCCGACCGACGCATTAAATACTAAATCGCACCGAAGCACCGACGTAGCCAGGGGGAGCCACTTTTGTAGAGAATTTTTAAAATTAAAACTGAGAATTTGCCACAAATAAAATTATAACTATACTATAAAACAAACATATAATTCTATTTACGAAATACTTATTGAACATCTTCTATTAAAATTATATTTAAACTTTTTGTTTAATAGTTTTGGCATCATCAACTATTTTTATCTATCTAACGTAACGCAATAATTTTCCGACAACATTTGTTCTTCATTTGTGCAAACTATAAATGGAATTGCCTGACGAGGTGAAAAAATGTGAATTGAAATAATATTTTAATTTTCTCCATGACGTATAGGCGTCAAAATTTTAATTTCATTCATCTCTACCTCCACATGTTTGCTGTTAAATATTCATCATTTGGATAAAGTTGCGGTATTTGTTAAAAAAAAAAAAAACATTTTTTATTTAGAAAAAATGTGCCAACTACAGAGGCAGATGTCCCACTTAGACACAAATATTTTAATGGTTCATGTGCCACAGAAAGATTTATGCCATTCAAATCGGCAGGAAAGGATGACGTTTCGATCATCTTTGCATAGGGTACATGAAGCTTTCTTATATATTTTTTATTTTAAACTTTGATGACTAGTTTCAAATCTATTTTCTAGCAGCAACATGGAAAAATAACAAACTTTCAATTCAATTAGGTTTTCCTTGTTTATCTAAATTGTTTATATTTGGTTTATGTTGAGATTTTCGATGAATTAATAAGAAATATTGTATTTTCACAGCATAACCAAGCGAAAAATATATTCACATCACGCACAAACACACACAGCACGAAATGTTGAAAATATATTTACGTAAAATATTATAGCTTTTTTTTTAATGTTTCTATTTAAAAAAGTAATCATGCAATGAGCACTAAATCTTTAACTAGCCCCCCATTAACACCGCCCATGCGAATGTGTTTGGTTAGGAAATTTGGGAAATTCGAGAAAAGCAATTTTATTTTTATTAAAATTATCGATTTGCATTTGTTGTATTTTTAGACAGTTGAGAACATACAATAGTATTTTATTGCAAACATACATACATATGCATTGTATATTCATATATAGATTTATGTTTCAAATAAGAAAATTACTATCGTTTCAGAAGATTAGTCATAATGTGATTTAATTTTGATTTTTTTTCAATTGTCGACATGTGCAATTGTCGACTAATACAAAATAGGTATCAAAATATGCGCAATTTTTACTGTAACATGATAGGATTAATTCATTAATTTTGTAGGTGACGATGTAACCTTCGAAATACCAGAAATCGGGAGGTATCGTTGTATTTGGGCTATACCAAAACTTGGACCTAGTTTAATGTAGAGTTGTGCCAATCTAGTTTGTATGAGCAAACTGGGTATACGTAATATCACACGTTAGTTTGTATGACATTTCTCATACGTTTTTCAACTAGGACAGTGAACTATGAACTAGATTGCCCAATTCTAGGTTAATTATATTTTTGATGTGGTTAATTATCTATAGATACTAAAATAGATTCAATTTGGTTGGAAAATATTGCAGATCCAAACAACACAACCTCTCAAGACCCCTACGACAGTAAAAATGTGGACTTAACTGTACTTTAGTGTAGGATGTGTATAAAGGAGTAAATATTGGAGCATTTCGGTGCCATATCACGGGAAGTATTAGCTTTTCCTAAAAAATTTAATATTGTAGTCACGATCAGAAGAAGATGCCTTAAACTGGAATAAAGCGCCAACGTAGTATATCTTGAAACTTCATATCGCTCATTTACTCAAAGAGTGGCATAACTAAAAAAGGTTTTTTTTGAGTTGGCAATTTCTATTTTTTCTACTACTTCTACTTTATCTTGTGTCAAATTTTCATATTGAAGCAATCAACTTTTTAATAATTACAGTTTAACACCATCTACATTTCAATAGTAATACTTTTAAGCTTTTGTACTTTTGTCATTGTGATTTGATACCTTTTCATATTTCCTATTGTGATTGATCTTTACATTTTTAAAGTTAACAGCTAAAAATACACCTCTGTGAATATATTTAATACTAATACTTTTAGCAACTATGTACTACTAAATTTGATCATACATGACGAAACAACTTTGTCGCTTCTCAAAAGTGAAGCTAAGTAGAATAAATTCGTTCATTCCTCTTGAACAGCTTGAACTCTGTACATCAACCTCAGTGCTTCCTTAAGTAGTTGAAACTGATAGCAGATCATCATCCGCAAAACAGAGAGGGAATCAACCAAACGATCCAAAAAATCGTGTTTGCTTTATTGGCGCCCAACTCAGTGGCCATGTAACACGCCCACTTTCTACCATCAACAGCCGAGGACTACAACAACAAAAGGCTCGTAATATGTGAAAGCACATTACAGAAGACCTATACAGATGGCTATATAAGACGACGGATTATTCCTGAAGAACAATTTGAACACTACATATTAACTTGAATGCTTCCAGAAGTTCATGAAACCGATAATAGTGCATCATCACGCAATTTGAACACTGTACATCAACCTCAATACTTCCTTAAGTACATGAGTCTGATAGCAGTGCATCATCACGCAAATTGGACACAACAATGCTTCTAAAATACATGAAACCGATAATAGTGCATTATCAGTACATACAGAGTGCGGATAAACATCATTTCAGGATCCACCAAATCATACCGTTCACTTCAACAACAATGCAGTTTTACTCCAGGGGGAGGTTCCGTAGAAAGTCTATGGTTTCAGCATCCAACAAGACTAGTTCAACACAATCTTCCTACCATCTTTGCAGTTTTAGCAGATTCAACAAACTGATTCCTCAGCAAAATTCAAGAACCCATTATCCTAATACAGTTTACTTAGCAGGTCTAATAATCAATTAGCTCGCATGAAGTTTATTGTAACAGATTCAACAATCCAATTCCTGATGCAGTTTACCATAGCAGTTCTCACAATCATTTATTTCTGATGCTTCGTCGGGACGCTTTCGGCATCAGAGGGGGAGACTGAAGTAACCAATATTTTACATAATAATTACAGTTTAACGCCATCTACATTTCAATAGTAACACTTTTAAGCTAAACGACTTTGTCGCTTCTTAAAAGTGAAGCTAAGTAGAATAAAATTCAATAAATTCGTTAATTACTCTTGAGCAACTTTAACTCTGTACACCAACCTCAGTGCTTCCTTAAGTAGTTGAAACTGATAGCAGAGCATCATCCGCAATACAGAGAGGGAATCAATCAAACAATCTACGAAAATCGTATTTTCTTTAATATGGATATCTCTAAAACACCACGAGTTATAGCTTATTTTCAAGGAGTTTGACATCATTCAACAAAAAAGTTTTGTTGGTTTATGAATCATTAAAACGTATCGAATCATGCTTGGCCTTACATAGAAATTTAGCACTGATATCTGACAAGCTCTTTACAAAAGCTGGTCCAAGACGTTATTTCATTCTTTGTGTAATAAGCTTTTTTATGCTAGGAAGTCAATTTTCAATCAGCAACTTAAAACGTATTTTAATTTTTTGAGATGTGACACTCTTTGAATAAATGAGCAATATATCTTTGGGAGTCGGACCTTTCAATAGTTATTGTGTCCAATAGCCATTATATCCTTGTAAAGAGGATGTACCAGAAGACATAGTCGGTCAAAGCGACACTGGAACAGGGCTCAAACTACTCTTAAGCGATAATATTGAACTTTTTGGGGGAGATAAAAGAAAAAGTTGTCTGTCATAGTCCATGTACGAATTTAATTGAGAAAAATATTCCAATGTGCAAAGGTGCGAGCAATGCCAGTCTCCCTTTCAACAGTTACCGCGTCCATTTTCTCCGACGTCTCCGACGATTTTTTAACAGCTTTAGCCCATAAAATCTGTTTATCAACATTGGTAACTGTTGTGAGGGAACTACTAGACCATCTTGGAACTAGTTTCAAGTACCATGTATACACATTGATATGATCAGAAATGTGGCTTATGGCATAAAGTTGAGGAAAGTCCAAACTATTTGATGAAACAAGCAATTAGCTACTCTGCTTAAAGCAGTTAGAAGGTCATATTACAAAGCCAGTAAGACCCTGTACTGAATGGAACCATCAGTGGTGCACTTCCCTGGTTGCATCGATTTTAATGGTGACCTAGGAAAAGCATTCCATTGTTAAACAACCACTGAAAAGGATGAACAGCTGACAGATTGAATAAAAGCCTCCCATGAATTCATTGTACTTTTTAATAGTAAAACTCGTAAAAGAGAGAACTGCAAAAAATTTGTTCTCACAGTGACTCACACACAAGTTTTTTGAAATAGTTCGGGAACGGAAAATGGAAAATACGTCAAAAAAACTGGAACAAAGTTGGCGTATCAGCCAATCAGACGCCGGCAACTATGTTACTATTTTTTTACTCGCCCAAATTTGTCGTGTAAAAAGTTTTTAAAGAGAGCATCATTCAGCGCCATTTTTGTTTAAAGAGAAGTGAACATTTTAGAACTTTTTTGTGTACTGGAACGCTTTTTCGGGAAAAATGTGTAAAAGTGGTAAAAACTTTAAAAACTTTTTAGTTCTGGAACAGAGCTTGTGTGAGCTGTCAGCATAAGCTATGCTTCGAAATGTAACGCTATCGGTGATAACAATCCTGACGGAGAATTTTGAGGCTTGTCCACGTTTCTTGTTCATACCTTGGCTATGAAAAGAGTTAAAGATATTATCGCGTATTATCTACAGACAATATGATATTAAGGATTTCTTCCTTTTCATATTCTGAAAGTCAGGAACGAGGCGAGTTTCACAGGTTGGGCATGCCAAGGTCTTAAATGTAATTGACGCATCGCTCAAATCGGGCGGCAGAAATCCCATAATCCATTATATGTCTACCTCTTTCAGGTTTAACTCACCCTCAGTAATTAGTTCTAGCTGAAGGTAGTTCTCCTCCAAGGTGAAGGAAAGCACTGGCCCTGGCATCCTTTTTGAAGATCCTTTAATCACACACTAATATAAGCTTAACTACAGCTTTAGGAACTTTCAAGCAAAGATTCTTCCTTTCAACAAAGCAGAATTATTTATGGTATAGTTAGGCGGCCCTTAAGGCTATCAAGGCATGGAACAAAAATTCGTGGTTTATCCTTAAGTGCAAAAGAGCTCTGTATGATACCAGGACAGGCAATATAATGAGAAAGGAACTAACAAATAAACTACCTTTAGGTGGCTCTAAGTCGATCGATTTACCAATTCACAAATTTCGTGAGATCGTCCTTGAGGAAGCGCAACGCAGGCGGCATGGCATATTCAACCTGGTTGTCGGGTATCCAAAGCAATTTCACTATGCAACACTGAACACTGAACAACATCTAGTATACATTTTTTAAGGACCTTTTTAGACTACAAAAACCCTAGTAGAGTTTTGTCCTGTCAGATCCAGTTCGGATTTTATGGCCTCATCTAAACCGGGCTAAATCTACACTTTTTTGCATTTATCAGGCCTTTATGTCAGAAACGAATAGGAATTTGTCTTTGCTGTCTTTAGCAATATTGTAGCCCTAAACTAGTAGAACATACCTTTTGAAAAAAAAACACATAAGAAAAACTTCATCTAGGGCATCAAAATCTATAAAACATAGAAAATTTTACATAATTGCTGAAATTCTGGTCAGTATCGGCTAAAGTATAGGGAGTTGAACCAAGTAACCTTTTGCAAAAATCTTCCAAATAAAGTTCTCAACAATTCTTTAGAACATTCTTAAACTCTAAAATGCTTACTTCATGTTGTTTCAACGGTATTTTGCATCATATCTTTTACAACACTTTTTTGAAACACAGTTCACACCAACAGTTTATTCTCGCACTTCGGATTTCACTACATTTGTGACATTTTTATTAAATCGTCGTTGAAAAATGTACTGAAAACAACGGCATAGAGGCATTTTACAACAATGACATGTTCTGAAGAGTTGTGTATACCAGGGAATATTTTTCCAAAAGATAATATTCATAAAAAATTAACGGGTTTGGAAATACGTTGCGAAATGTATAAAAATTCTGGAATTTTTGCATATTTTTTTGAAATTTGAGGCAATAAATTTAGTTTTTCGAGTTTATAATTTCTCCAAATATTTTATTCTTGTCCTTATCTACAAATTTGCTTCAGAGATCAGAAGAAGATTCGCATTGGTTTCAGAGATATAGCCCCGAATTTCTTTAAAAACTTAATATTTAACCATGTTTATATGGGGCCATAAAATCCGAGCTGGATCTAACACAACAAAACCCAACTAGGGTTTCTTGTCGTTTGGGTCTGTACTTTCAAAAAATCTCTAGTTCGAATTGTTTGCACAAGATCACCTTCAAAAATGTTGCACAGTGTTTGTCATGCGATCTCCCAGCGTAGAACCATTTCCCTTCTCTCACTCGATAAGTTTGGGATAAAGATCGTTGTGGGACTTATTGTAGATTTAGATATCTAACTTCAAGATGGAATGACGGTGATTTGATTAGTTTGTGTGAAAATAGAAACGGACGAGCATCTACTTTGTAGGTGTGCCTGGTTACACACAAAAAGACAATGACTACTGGGTAGATACAAAATAGAAAATCTCACCTTCTATCTAATAAGAAGATCCAATAAACATAACTTCAACTGTGGTAAGGCCCTCGCATAATGGTACCTCTTGATTTGAGACATTTTGAAGATTTTTGCCATATCTTTCAATAAACCCGGCGCGTCTTAACTAACTTCAAATGAAAAGTGCTTACCAGTATACCTGGGAAGTGTTTGCGGATTCTGAAACTACAATGAGGCAAAAATCAAAACAATCACCGGAGGGATTTTTAAATAGACCGGGGTCACATTTTTACTGTTTTTAAAGTTTTCAGGATTTTGCATGAAAACGGCAAGTCCTATCGAAGTGGAACTATAAAACATGTTGTAGCTGTGAAAATTCTCTACAAGATTGGTCTATGATTTTTCCTAGATTTTATCATAATACCCTACACCACACTGTGGTAAGGGGTATTATGTGTTTGTGTATTTGCATGTAACGTGCAAAAGAAAACGAAATAGACCCATAGTTCCTTTTGGGGATATACATATAATCACTTTCTGGGTCGATTTATGCATGTCCGTCGGTCCGTCTGTCCATGTATTTTTTTTCGCAACGTACAGGTCGCATTTTTGTCCGATTCAACTGAAAATTGGGTAATATAATTTTTTTAGCCATAGGAAGAACGCTATTGCTTTTGGTGAAAATCGGTTCAGATTTGGATATAGCTTCCATGTATATTTTCGGCCGATTTGACGTATTTGCTGCACCAAACGCGCTATATACATCCGATTTTAATGAAATTTGGAATGTGTGACTGAATTCGGTATAAAAATAAATGTGCCAAATTACATCGAAATCGGTTCAGATTTGGATATAGCTCCCATATATATTTTCGGCCGATTTGACGTATTTGCTGCACCAAACACGCTATATACGTCCGCTTTTGATGAAATTTAGAATGTGCGACTGAATTCGGTATAAAAATAAATGTGCCAAATTACATCGAAATCGGTTCAGATTTGGATAAAGCTTCAATACATATTTTCGTACGATCTATCCAATTTTGATGAAATTTGGAATGTGTGACGGAATTTTGTCTGGTAATAAGAGTACAATATTATATAGAAATCAGTCCAAATTGATATATATCTCCTATATTTTACATATTCACAGTGGTGTAGGGTATCATATAGTCGGCCCCTCCCCACTATGATCCTTTCCTTACTGGTTTTTGAGACATAGAAGTTCAAATTGACTCCAACGCCTGCTTCCTGAAAATGCTATCCATAACATTGTGTTATAAGCAGTGCATTGTCCCAATTTGAAAAAAATCATAAATATCATAAATCATAAAAATCTTGTTTCACACCTACAGCATTTTCTCTAGTCCCATCTCGATAGGACTTTTCTTTTTCATGCAAAATCGTGAAAACCTAAAAATGTGACCTGAATTTCTTTATCCCAAAATTGCCAAGTCCTAAGTAAAAATCAGTTTTCAAGCAAAATCCTGAAAACCTAAAAAAACACTAAAAATAAGATGTTTGACCACGATTTATTTAAAAATCCCTCCTGCGATTTTTGTGTTATTAGTAAATAAAACAAAAAATATGAAGATAACTCCAAACGTTCATATAGGCTTCAATATAGCACACCCGCTTTTATGGAATCTGGATTGAAGAAAAGTGTGAGCTATCCATTCAGAAGGTCATAGAATTTTGGCCAGTAAAACACAAATAGGCCTGCTCCACCCTCATAAAAGTTAAAAAGAGAAGAATTACCTTCTTATTTTATATGAAATATTGCCCGTATCCTTGACCGTAATTGTTCAGAAGATTCTGTACCTTTAAAGTATGTAATCATCTTCACAGAGATAGAGATGCATCAAGCCTAAAGAGATTTGCTGCATTAATCTATAAATGTAGAAGTTTGTATAAAATATATTTACAAGATTTCCACACAAGAATATTGTTTAAGGCATTTTGAAAGTAATTTAAAATAGAAGGATTAATATGCACTATTAGGTATGTATGTGTACCCGATATATAAAGTTTTAACAATCTATAATGTTTTTCGTTCGTTCTCGCTGCCAATTTTCCAAATTGAAACATATTTCACAAATAAATTTATGCGTAAACAAATATATTGAAAAGAACAGAGATTTGCATTTCCATTCATAAATTCGTTAAAAATGGTGACAACATCATCTGTGATGCTGTCATGCGTATTTCAAAAAAATCTATTACAAGGACAAAGAAAATCTGAATACACATTCGTCGATCATTTATGATTTCGGCTTTTTTTGCCAAGTTATTTCTTTATTTGCCTTCATAAATGTATGTTTCACTTACAAAACAAATACGACAATAATCTTAGACAAGATCGTTTGAATATTTTTCTCAATTAAAAAAATCATTTGCATGATGATCTCACAGCGTAACCTAAATTTAAATGCAAACACAAAATATGTTTGCAATTGATTTTTAATTGTACATACGAACTTGTTTTTGTTGTTTTGTTTTTCAAATATTTTTGAATGGGTCCATAAAAGTTTTCAAATTCATTATTTTATTACATTTGGTTATTTTTACAAATATATAAATTTTCCATATAAATGTGGAAAATTATGTAGACTGGTGTAACGTATTTTTTTAATGGTGAAAGTTGATACAAGAGAACGAAATGTTGGTCAAAACTTTCATTAAGATTGCCGAAAGAATTGCCGATTATTAAAGTAACAGCAACATGCATATCATAATCATTTTGAAATCATGATGACAGGTGTTTTCCTTAAAACCTCACAAAAAAACTCGTACTGGACACAAAGAACCTTCGTTACACACTTTTGAGATTTTTTAACTTTATGCTTTGCTAACAAAATTCGTAAACATTTTGTGGTTTTATTTCTTTTTTCAAGTTTACGTTGTAGTAATTATATACCATGCGAGTTTACCTTTTTGATTGTAAACACTTTGGCCAAAAAATTAACATCAGCATCTTAACCGTTGAGTTTTAACGAAAATTGAAACAAAACAAACCAGAAGCTTTGCTGTGGTAGATAAAACAGTAACAGGTAACATAACTGAAACTAATTCTCTCAGTCAAAATAAACAACATCAGTTAATTGTTGACTTTAAGAATTCGACATGTGAACAAACTTCGGCGTATACACAATGCATGATGGGTTTAAACGTGTTTTTTCGGCAACATTTATCGTCTAAACAGTGACCTTGAACTACGTCTGTTTGTTTGTATTTGTATGCCATTAGAATTTAAAAGCCTCCCGCCACTGAAACTTTTGTGGCAGACAGCAATTTCGATAATGAAAATGAAACAAAAACTGGTTTTCAAACTTCCTTGGCCATTATTGGCTTATTTGTGGTTATGAGAAACAAGTTTTTTTCGGATTCTTTTAGATTAAGAAGCATTCAAATTGAAACGTTTTATATTTTATTTTGTTTAGATTTTGAAGGTGTGCCTGAAGCCACTTAATTTGATACAAATCTTAACATCTAAGCATGGAACACCAAAATTTCGTGACCATCCCATCAAAATTACGACCTGTAGCTTGATTGCAAAAAATGGAAGAATTGGATGCATTACCGACTATTGCGGTATCTCCCTTGTTTGCCCACCTTCGCCAACCTGCTTTACACCAATGTAAAGGTAATATTTTCTTCTTCCATTGACAGGCCTTGTCGTTGGAATACTCCTACTAGAAGCCGATATATTCACAAAGAATAAAACTTTGAATTTGCCTCGAAATGAGTTTTTCCCCATTCCGACCCCTAAATATTATTCGACTATCACAATAGGCTTCTTCCTCTGTGGGGCTTCTTTCTCTTTGGGACCCCCATTAACCCCCAAAATTTCGTGACGATCCGATCAAAATTGCGACCTGTAGCGTGATTACAAAAAATTCGGATGCATTATCGACTATTGCCATATCTCTGCTATTTGACCACCTACGACAACCTACTTTACATCGTTGTAAAGTTGATATTTTCTACTTTCTTTGCCAGGTTTTGCTTTTCATATACCTCTTAAAGAAACAGAGATATTGGCTTTGAAATAAAATGTTGACTTTTCTCCGAATAAGTTTTTTGCCCATTCCGACCCCTAAGTATTATCCGACCATCACCAAAATCAATAGACTTCTTCCTCTGTGAGACCCCCATTAACCCTCAAAATTTTGTGACGATTCGATCAAAATTGGAACCTGTAGCGTGATTTCCAAAAAAATGGATAAATGGGATGTATTACCGACTATTGCGATATCTCCGTTATTTGGTTACCTACGCCGACCTAGTTTGCATCATTGTAATGACGGGATCTTCTACTTTCATAGTCAGGCTTTGGTTTTGGAAAGTTTCCAACCAAAGCTGTGATATTCGTCAATATAATTAAAATCGCAAAAATGAAAATTAGGTTTTTATTTGTTAGTATTGTGATATCTTCGTTGTTTGATCACCTACGAGCACCAAATTTACATCATTAAAAAGGTGATATTTTCTACTTTCATTGCCAGCTTTTGGTACACCCCATATAGAAGCTGAGATATTCGCTTTGGAAAAAACATTGTTTTTATCCACCTAAACTTTGAATTTGCCTCGAAATGAGTTTTTCCCCTTTCCGATCCCTAAATATTATCCGACCATCACCAAAAGGCTTCTTCTTCCGATCAAAATTGCGACCTGTAGCGTGATTAAAAGGTTTAGATGGACAGACGGACGGACACACAGATCGACTCAGCTCGCCGAGACATTCATTTTGGTATGTGTATATAAGTATGGGTCTACGACCATTATTTCGATGCGTTACAAACTTTTTGGCCAAAACCAACTTATAATACCCTCCCCACATAGTGGTGTAGGGTATAACAAGTGAGCAAAGGATAAAGTCGTGACGGGCCGACTATGTAATACCCTACACCACTGCCCTATGCATAAACATTTCACTCGTAAACATTTCTTTTAGGGAGATACTAAAGTTTTCATCTATCTGGTTTTATACCAAACTAGCAAAGTGCCCGCTACTTCGTATGCGGAAAGGATATAAAAAACAAATAAACAGTATAAAATATGAAAATGGCGAACACTGAAAATTTTATTGCACTAATACCAATTTTAATCAATATTTATTGTTATTTTAGTACTGTTCGAATCCTCTTTAGTTCGATTTGAAAAAGATCAGCAGTATCTCACCCTTACATATTAACAGCGATACCAACTTTGCACACCAATACTCACCCTAAATCCAAAGAATACAGATTTCAGCACTGTCTCTACACCCAACAACAAATTGAGTGCCATTAAGTACTCTTCGTACCCATAAGTACGAATTTCCAAAACTACCTCAATCCTACTCTTCAACAATAATCTCAATTCCAAATTTCAGGATTCCAGATTCCAAATCCCAATTGTACGAAATGTAATACTTTTCGTTCTCATAAGTACGAATTTCCAAAACAACCACAATCCTACACTCCAACAAAAATCTCAATTCCACATTTCAGGATTCCAGTTTTATCCATTCACCCAAATCCCCATTGTACAAAATTTAGTACCATTTAGTACTTTTTGTACTCTAAGTACGAATTTCCAAAACTCCTTAGTTCTACACTGCAACAGTAATGTCAATTCCGAATTTGAGGATTCCAGCTCTATCCGTTCACCCAAATCCAATTTGTACTATATATAGTACCATTTAGCACTGTTCGTACACATAAGTAAAAATTTCCAAGAGTACCTCAATTCTATACTTCAACAATAATCTCAATTACGAATTCAGGATTCGTTCACTCAAATCACCATCGAACCAAATTTTGTACCATTTAGTACTTTGGTCACTTCATCAGCGACACTCAGTCTAAATTTGAGGAATCAAGCTCTATCCGTTCACCCAAATACAAATTGTACTAAATTTACTACCACTTAGTACTGTTCGTACACATAAGTACGAATTTCCAAAACTTCCTCAATCCTACACTCCACCAGTAGTCTCAACTTCAAATTTCCAGATTCCAACTCTATCTGTTCACCCAAATCGTAATTGTACCAAATTTAGTACCACTTAGTACTTTTCGTACCCATAAGTACGAATTTTCAAAACTATTTCCATTCTATTCTCTAACATCAGCCTTAATTCAAATTTCAGGATTCCAGCTCTATCCGTTCGCCTAAATCGTAATTGTTCCAAATTTAGTATCATTTAGTACTTTTCGTACCCATAAGTACGAATATTCAAAACTACTTTCGTTCTACTCTCCAAGAATAGCCTTAGTTCAAAATTTCAGGATTCCAGCTCCAACCGTTCGCCCAAATCGTAATTGTACCAAACTTAGTATCATTTAGTACTTTTCGTACCCATAAATACGAATTTTCAAAACTACTTCCGTTCCACTCTCTAATAGCAGCCTTAATTCAAATTTCAGGATTCCAGCTCTATCCGTTCGCCTAAATCGTAATTGTTCCAAATTTAGTATCATTTAGTACTTTTCGTATCCATAAGTACGAATTTTCAAAACTACTTTCATGCTACTCTCCAACAGTAGCCTTATTTCAAAATTTTAGGATTCCAGCTCTATCTATTCGCCCAAATCGTAATTGTACCAAATGCAGTACCATATAGTAATTTTCGTACCCATAAGTACGAATTTTCAAAACTACTTTCGTTCTACTCTCCAACAGTAGCCTAGGTCAAAATTTCAGGATTCCAACTATATCCGTTCAGCCTATATCCAAATTGTACCAAATTTTGTACCCTTTAGTACTTTTCGTACCCATATGTACGAATTTTCAAAACTACTTCCTTTCTACTCTCTAACATCAGGATTCCAACTCTATCCGTTCGCCTGAATCATAATTGCACCAATTTTAGTATCATTTATTACTTTTCGTACCCATAAGTACGAATTTTCAAAACTACTCCCATGCTACCCTCCAAGTGTAGCTTTAATTCAAAAATTTTAGGATTCCAGCTGTATCCGTTCAACCTATATCCAAATTGTACCAAATTTAGTACCATTTAGTACTTTTTGTACCCATAAGTACGAATTTTCAAACTACTTCCATTTTACTCTCGAACAGTAGCCTTAGTTCAAAATTTCAGGATTCCAACTCTATCCGTTCGCCCAAATCATAAGTGTACCAAATTTAGTACAATTTAGTACTTTTCGTGCCCATATGTACGAATTTTCAAAACTACTTCCATGCTACCATCCAACTGTAGCCTTAATTCAAACATTTCAGGATTCCAGCTCTATCCGTTCAACCTATATCCAAATTGTACCAAATTTAGTACCCTTTAGTACTTTTCGTACCCATAAGTACGAATGTTCAAAACTACTTCCATTTTACTCTCCAACTTAGTTCAGGATTCCAACTCTATCCGTTCGACCAAATCATAAGTGTACCAAATTTAGTACCATTTAGTACTTTTCGTACCCATATGTACGAATTTTCAAAACAACGTCCATTCTACCCTCTAACAGTAGCCTTAGTTCAAAATTTCAGGATTCCAGCTCCATCCGTTCGCCCACGTCGTAATTGTACCAAATGTAGTACAATTTAGTACTTTTCGTAACCATAAGTACGAATTTTCAAAACTACTTCCATGCTACCCTCCAACTGTAGCCTTAATTCAAAAATTTCAGGATTCCAGCTCTATCCGTTCAACCTTTATCCAAATTGTACCAAATTTAGTACCCTTTAGTACTTTTCGTACCCATAAGTACGAATGTTCAAAACTACTTCCATTTTACTCTCCAACAGTAACCTTAGTTCAAAATTTCAGGATTCCAACTCTATCCGTTCGCCCAAATCATAAGGGTACCAAATTTAGTACCATTTAGTACTTTTCGCACCCATAAGTACGAATTTTCAAAACTACGTCCATTCTACTCTCCAACAGTAGCCTTAATTCAAAATTTCAGGATTCCAGCTCTATCCGTTCAACCTTTATCCAAATTGTACCAAATTTAGTACCCTTTAGTACTTTTCGTACCCATAAGTACGAATGTTCAAAACTACTTCCATTTTACTCTGCAACAGTAACCTTAGTTCAAAATTTCAGGATTCCAACTCTATCCGTTCGCCCAAATCATAAGGGTACCAAATTTAGTACCATTTAGTACTTTTCGCACCCATAAGTACGAATTTTCAAAACTACGTCCATTCTACTCTCCAACAGTAGCCTTAATTCAAAATTTCAGGATTCCAGCTCTATCCGTTCGCACAAATCATAATTGTACCAACTTTAGTACCATTTAGTACTTTTCGTACACATGTGTACACTTTTCCTAAACCACCTCCTTATGTCAACCGTACCTTTTAACCTTGATTCTCACACCAAATTTCAACCTATAACCTTTATCCGTTCGCAAAGTACGAATTGGCACCAAATTTAGTACACTTTAGTACTTTTCGTACACTTATAGTTCGAATTTCTAAAAACCCTTTGGTACACCTTTCTAACTCTCCATCAGTGACCTTCATTCCAAATTTCAAAGTTCTAGCTTTACCGGTTCGCCAAATACAAACGGTACCATATTTAGTACCTTTTAGTACTTTTAGTACCCTTCCAGTTCGAATTTCCAAAAACCAAGCCTTATCTGTCACCTTCGGACCAAGAGTGACCCTCACCCAAAATTTCATGATTCTAGCTTCAGCCGTTTCGTCTGGGCGTTGATGAATCAATCAGTCAATCAGTCAGTCAGTGAATCAGTCACTCTACTCTTTTATTAATATAGATAACTTGTGGGGGGGAACTGTACCAAAATAATTAATATTTTATACTTGACTACTGTCTACATCTACTTGGTACTGATTAAAAGCTTTGCTGGTCTTCTTGATTAGCATTTAACATGTCTTTAATACACCAAATAGAAGCAGAGGTACGAGTATTTGTTATTAAAATAAAAATTTTAACATATTAAAATATTGATAGCTCCATTCCACGGTTGTATTAATTTAAAGCTCAGATGGTTTATTTTAATTATCAAGCTCACTCCTTTAAAACTGTGCAAAAGAAGCAGAAATATCTGACATGGAACTAAAATTCCATAAAATAAAAATTGGAATATCACAGCATCTTTTTTAACATCACAAGCATTTCAAGAAGTTTGGTAACCCAATTGGGACCATTTTAAAGCTAAGTCTCCATTGTTGATATGTATCAAATCCAAGCTGAGCTACTCGTCTCTACAATTTAAATAGAAAAATGGGAAAGTGGGATGTGCTCCTAACTATTTTGCATCATAATAAAGGTAATATTTTCATCTTCCATTTCCTTTTGGACTACTAAAAGCGAAAATATTGGCATATGAATAAAACGCTGAATGATACCCACATAAATAGTTTGCCCATTCCGACCCTGAATATTACATCAATAGGCTTCTTTCTCTGTGAGATCCCCATCAACCCCCATGAGAATCCCATCAAAATTCCGGCCTGTAGTGTGATTGCACAAAAATGGAAAATGGGATATATTATCGACAATTGCGATGTCTCCGTTATTTTGCTATAACTAAAATCGCAAAAATAATAACTTGGGCTTTATTTGCGACTGTTGTGATATCGTTGTTGGTTAACCATCTACGACAAACTATTTAGAAAGGTGATATTTTCTACTTTCATTGTAAGGTTTTGTTTTTGGTATACCCCTTATAGAAGCTGAGATATTTGCTTTGGAATAAAACGTTGACTTTTTCTCAAAATAAGTTTTTTGCCCATTCTATCCGACCAGTATTCTTCCCCTCCGGGACCTCCATCAACATCAAAAATTTGGTGGCGATCTGATCAATATTGCAATCTGTAGCGTGATTTAGAAGGACAGACGGGCGGATGGACGGACACACATAGCCAGATCGATTCAGCTCGTCGAGACATTAATTTTGGTATATATAAGTACCATAATTTCGATGCATTACAAACTTTTTGCCCAAAACCAACTTATAAAACCCATATAAAAATCATACATTAGAAACCTTATATTATCTTCATCTTTCAACATTCAGTTCTTCTTAATTTCACACAAGTAAAAAAGTATTTGCCGACAGAGAAATAACCTCAGCCTATGTGAATTGAAACTTTCATCTACGGACAGCTCGAATGTTTTTTAGGCTCGTTTCAGAATTTTATGGCCCTTTTTGGACATTTGAATTGCCGACAAAAATGTGGATTAAAGTTCAAAAGTTTGGCGGATGAGGTACTTGAAGGAATGGACCGACATAGTCCTGGATCTTATTTTGTCATATCTTTCGATAGATATCGCGCCCACTAGTCATTTTAGTGGGTCATCCTATAACTTTTGGACCAGTATGCCAGGAAGCATGGACTTGTCCCCAGAAAACATAATATCGCTGTAAACAGGGCCACAACGAACAGCATCGGTATACATTTCCAAAGGATATTCGAACAGGGCTGTTTTATCGGGCCGTTTTCTCAAGAAGTATGTCGTTGTATGGAGGCAGCGAGTGCAAGTTGCTTCAACAAAAATCAAACACATCCAACTTTTGAGTAAGGTTTTTCTAATTTCTGGTAGAAGAATAAAGAAAAATTGAAACTTGGCAGCACTTTATCTTTTATTCATTTGCCAGAAATGACACAAAACTTTACTCAAACGTTGGATGTGTTTTCAGCTTTAAAGTGAACTTATCCGAAATTTTGTGTGGGAGGTACCCGAAGGAGTGGACAAATATAGTCCATATTCGAACCTGCTCTAGATCAGTTAGATATGTTAGTTATCAGTTAGATATATTTAATCGATCACTCCCTTCAAGAGTTATTGTGCGCACAATTTTTCCGGGCATATTTGAACTTTTGTGGGGGAGGTACCTGAAGGAGTGGACCGATATGGCTTATCTTAAACTAAGTTTGGACAAAATATTACGAAGGCCAAATTTTGGATCGGTTTGGCAGATCCGTTTCAGAGTTATCTTCGCTCCAACCACTAAACACGGTGTCATAGGGGTTTTTTGCAACTTTCAGTCTATTTTCTCAAGAAGTATTTACTTGCCCCTGATAAAACTTGTATTGCCGTAATCGAGGCAGCAGCTACAAGGTGCTACAAAAAAAATCAAAGCGATTCGAGAGCAGGTCCTAAACTGAACTTTCCCCAAATTTTGTGTGGGAGGCAGAGATGGTCTGTATGACGATTTTTTAGGTTTTCGACGGTAAAAAAGTTGTAAACGTCGAAAACGTCATATACCGGTAGAAAACGTATAAAAAGTAGTAAACATCATAAGCCTCAAAAATGTATATTACCACCATATTTTTCACTTAATATTAATTCTGCAAGCCTGTCTTTGTAATAGAAGACCTTCAGTACTTTTTTTGAAAATAACAGCATATTTTTATTAATATTTTAATGTTTAAAATAACTGAAATAATTGAACAATAAATTGGATTACAAACTTAGCGCGCCATCTACAATATATTCCGAAAACTACCAGTAATTTACCTATGATTCAAAGAATTTGCGGGTGAAGTAATAAAAAAACATATGTATAATGTCCATATAATAAAAAAATATATATAAATGTACATTTTTGAGTGAAATTTTTTATGCCTGTTTTTAATAAACTAGGATTTCAAAAAAACAATAATAATAAAATGAGTTTTATTATTATAAACAAGTAAAAAAGTATCAGTCGGCTTAGCCGACAGAGATATACCCTCAGCCAGTTTAATTTGAAACACTTTATTCCAAAAAATACTTCATACGCACAAAAGTGTGGATTAGGATTAAAGTTCAAAAGGATTGCGGAGTAGTAGAGTTGGGTAATCTAGTTCCTAGTTCCTTGTACTAGTTCCAAAACGTATGAGTAACATCATGAAATGTAACGTGTGTTGTTAAGTATACGCAGTTTGTTCAAAGAAAAAATGTGGGCCATTGGAACTGCGAAGTGAACGAGATAGTTCCATATAGTTCCTTTGGCACAACTCTACGGAGTAGGTACTTAAAGGAATGGACCGACATAGTCCATTATGGAAGTGGATCTTATTTTGGGAGTCATATACATATTTTCGATAGATATCGCGCCCACTAGTCATTTCAGTTGGTCATCGTATAACCTTTGCGCCAGTATTCCAGGAAGCATGGACTTTTCCACGGAACACATAAAATCCCTAAGGAGAAAAAAATTTAGACAAAATATTGGGATATCCAATTTGGTTGCTCCGTTCAAGAGATATCGTTCATACCATTTTGGTGACATTCTTCAAATATGGGGGGAAAGCACCGGAAGTTGTGGGCCGGTATTACCCATCCTCGAGAGTTATGGTGCTCTCCAGCCACTACATATGGTGCCATAGGGGGTTTTACAACTTTCGGGCTGTTTTCTCAAGACCTATGTACTTGCCCCTGAAAAAAACTTTTACCGTCGTAATTGAGGCAGCGAATGCAAGTTGCTTCAACAAAAATCAAAGTGATTCGAGCGCAGGTCTTAAAGTGAACTTAACTGAAATTTTGTGTGGGAGGTACCCGAAGGAATCTACAAATATAGTCCATATTCAAACCTGATCTATATCTGGTAAATATATTAGGTTGTGTAAAGTATGAACCAAATCCGTCACTCCCATAAAGAGTTATAGTGCGCACAATATTTCCGAATATTTTTGAACTTTTGTGGGGGAGGTACCTGAAGGAGTGGTCCGATATGACTTATCTTCGAACTTTAACTTTGTTTGGACAAAATATTACGAAGACCCAATCGGCAGTTCCGTTCGAGAGTTATCGTGCGCTCCAACCACTACACACGGTGTCATAGGGGGTTTTCGCAACTTTCAGGCTATTTTCTCCGGAAGTATGGACTTGCCCCTGATGAAGCTTGTACAGTTGTATAGGGGGCAGTGAACACAAGTTGCTACAACAAAAATTAAAGCGATTCGAGAACAGGTCCTAAACTAAACTTTTCCGAAATTTTGTGTGGGAGGTACCCGAAGGAGTGGACCGATTGAGTCCATATTGGAACCCCATCTAAGTCTGGTAGAAATTTCACGATGTGCAAAGTGTGGACCAAATCGGTTACTCCCTTCAAGAGTTATCGTGCGCACAAATTTTCCGAACATTTTCGATCTTTTGTGGGGGAGGTGCTGGAAGGAGTGGACCGATATAACCCATCTTCGAACTTAAACTAAGTTTAGGCAAAATATCACGAAGTGCAAAATTTGGTTCGAATCGGTTAATCCGTTCGAGAGTTATCGTGCGCACCAGCCAGCCAGACAGACAGACAGACAGACAGACGGACATTGCTAAATCGACTCCAAATTGTCTGAAACACATTTCGTCCAAACGTACTTGGGGTCTAAAACCATTAGTTCTAGCCTAAAGGCTGAGGGTATAAAAACATCGATTTTTAGGTAATAAAATTCGTTTGTTTATTCTGTCAAAAACCTTGTTTGTTTGGCTAGGTTTACGACGTTTCCGACGTATGTAATATACGCCAGAACTGTTTGTCAGATACGTCATAATTGGAGACAGACCATCTCTGGTGGGAGGTACCCGAAGGAGTGGACCGATAAAGTCCATATTGGAACCTTACCTATGACTGATAGAAATTTCAAGAGTTATCTTTCGCACAATTTTGAAGGAGTGGACCGATATGGCCCATCTTCGAACTTAAACTAAGTTTGGACAAAATATTAGTAAGGCAAAATGTTGGACCAAATCGGTTCATCCGTTCGAGAGTTATACCAGCCAGCCAGACAGACGGACGGACATTGATAAGTCGACTCCAAATTGTCTGAAACAGATTTCGTCCAAACATACTTACATATTTTAAGAAACCCATCGGTGAAGCGGGCTAAAACAGTTTATTTTATCGAAATGAGTATAAAATTTCTGCTATAGTACAACAGCTCGCGAGTTACATTACCCCATACGCAGTTTCAACATAATCACATTTTCTCAAAAAATGCTGATATATTCTTAAAAGAAGTGAATTATTTGTTATATATAAATAAAATGTGCACAAATGTTTACCTTTTTCCTACACTTTGGCCTATATAGGCTAATGTGTTAGTTTTTCCTTACATGTTCATTAGAAAGGGCATTCGTTCGGATACATTCGAACATATCAATACAGTTTCTGCCAAATCTTACATTGAAAAATAGCAATCTTAGAAAGTTTTTGTCGGTTTTCCTTTTTTGCACGAGTATATTCTGGACGGAATTCTTCCGCATGAGCAAATCTTTAAGCTTACAAAATATGTGAACATGATGTGGCAATACAAATCGTAAGGACTACATGCAATAAAAACTATAAGCAATTCACGACCAATTTTCAAACTGGATGTAACCCAACATTTTAGTGTGCTTAGCCTTAAAAGGAGACCCCCAGTTGTAAAGTTCAATAAAAGCCGTTTTTCACGATTTTTTTTTCGAGAAAACTACATAACTTTTTGGCAGATTTTTTCTTCATCTGAAAGAGAAAAATATTACGAAGTTTTGAGGCCGTCTACGAAACTCTGTTTTTATTAAAGCATCTTGCGGTGCCTACTTTGTCTCGAAAACTAATAAACCAATTGTCATATATTTTTGTGGCCGATTTCCAGAAAAACAAAGTTTATATGCTCCATACAAAATAAAATAAATTGTTCCCATCCAACGCTAATACTGACTTAAAAATTTGACCACATATTCTATGCTATTTATACTTTCTACTTTTTTCTGAAATTTATAAATAGAGATCACTCCTTAAACTTAAATTCAGCGCCCACATTTTGAACTTTGGTGTGGAGTGGATAATTTTATTGAAATATTTGAGATATACTCGTATTGTGTACACCACTCAGCACGTAGGCGGATGGATGTTTTTTGGAACTGAAAAATTAGCAAACGATGAGATTTCGTGCATTAAAATATTCTACAAAAATGTTGCTAGAGTCCAGCAAAATTTCTCGACTCCGACTCCGAAACTATGGTCTTAAGACACCACTTGTAGAGACTCAGGAAATGTTGCCAACATTACTGACGGCTAAGTTTTGAATTAGAAAGTATAAAAGGCATAACAACTTGCCATTAGAAAACAAAACGACGGCCCAGCAACGGGGACCCGGGTCTGTTAGTTATTATATATATTTTTAAAATGTAAACAAGAAATCAAGATCGAAAACCCCTCTGCATAGTTTATCTAGAACATAATGTCCTCTTGTATGTATTTTCTAAGGTGAGTAAATGACTGTTAATTTTTCGTATCTTTTTAATAAAATAAATCAACAATGACAAATGATCCCTGTCATCGTTTATGACAATAGTTCTCTTTGTAAGCTATTGAACTTTAAAGTTCTGTTATTTTATTAAAACGCCTTACCACTTAATAATGACTCAAGACATTTCTTGTTTTAATCTTTAAGCAGGGCATGACCACACTTTAAATCTCTTCCTCTTTGCTGTTAAAAGACATTTTGTACTACAACAGCTAAAATCAAAACAATAAAGAAAAACAAGAGAAAAATAAACAAAAGCCGCTTAAAATGCCAAATGAAAAATGATGAAATGTTACAGACGTCACAACGCAGCCAACATAAGCGTAGGTTTTGTTTGTCTGCAATGTGGGCAACATTGGGCCCTTGATCTTGAGAGATAATTGTCAAGAGTTTTCTGTGTCACTAGAACTAAAAGAAATTCCGAGAGATTTCTTTATTCTTTGCGGTGTTATCAGTGATCGTGAAAAGGTGTAATAAAAAGGGGTAGTTATACAATTATTTTAATATTTCGTATGTGAGGAAATACTATTATTTATGAGATTCTATTACTTTGGAGTTAAATGCAAAGTCTTTTTACTACTATAAACGGTGGCTATAATATATGTATTTAAAACACTGTACAACTAAATACTACTTTTTTAAAATTACAAGAAACCCTGCACAGATTATGACAGAGGGCCGAAAAAAGAAGACACGTATATCGGCATTTTGAAAGTTTACGTCGCCAAACACCCTAAATGCGTAGGGGAAGTTCCTCCTATTTGTAAATTTTTGGTAATTGTTCTGCCAACAATGAGCGGAATCTTTTAGTTGCAAAATCTAACCCTCAATCGAGTCATTAAAGAGGACTTTTTGGTGCCTTTTCAAAAAAAAAAAAAAAAATATGAGAGATTTATATATTTTCTACTGTGTTATCAGTGATCGGGAAAAGGTGTAAAAAAGGGTAGTTATAAAATTATTTTATAATTTCGTATATGAGGAAATACTACCATTTATATTCTAATAATTTGGAGTTAAATGCAAAGTATTTTTATTACTATAAAGGGTGGCTATAAACAATTTATAGTCAAACCCCTCCATTCCAATATGCCTTTTAGTTCCAAATTTTGGATTGAGTAGGATTGAATATCCCACCTTGTCTCCCTTATATTAACTTGTCTTCTTATATTGAACAAGAATTTTCAACGTACTAAGAAATAAGACAGTGTTGGGCACAACATTTCAAAAATATATGTATATACCATTAATTCTTCCTCAAATACTTATTAATGACATGAACTACACATATCAATGGTCACATTGTGTGGCAAGAAGGGAATCTAATTTTTGTAAATGCAGTGTTGCAACCGGATGCAAACCATAAAAAACATCAACTTGACTTGTCATTAATCATCACACAATACAATAAACAAACTAAGATGTTGCAATTTGCCAAGATCAAGACTTTTTCCATTTCTTGCTAGACTATAATTCATCATAATAATACAGTTATAATATCGAAATCATATAACTTACTTGCAATAGAGCTATGACCAATTGTATGGGACCACAGCGTACGACAACGGTACCAATTGTTGTTGCACGTAATCCTTGCATCGATGATGATGTTCCACTGCCAATGCTGTCGTTCTGTGATATTTGTGGCATTAATTGATTGCCAGCTACACTACCACCTCCTCCACCTTGGCCACTTGGTGTGGGTGATGGTGCCGTAGATGATGGTGGATAATGCCGTGATGGAGTCTGTGATATATTCGAGCCGGAATACAAGGATGACATTGATGAATCCAATGTCCGATGACGTTCCATTGTGGTTGACTACTTTGTTCTGTTATTCGTTTTCTTTATTTTTTGTTTGTTATTTACAATTCGCGTGCGTAGGTGCTTTGTTTTGTTTTGCTGATTATTTTGCAGTGATTGATTGAATGAAAACCTTGTGTTCCTTATTTTTTTGAAAATAGTTCGTTTTTGGTGCAGTTCGTATTTTATTTTATGTGAACATCTAATTTCTTTTTGATTATTTCATTTTATGCAGCCAATTTATATACATTTTTCTAAATTTTAAAAATAAATGAAGAATTTAGGGATTTACAAAACATAAAATTTTAACTGAGGCTAAACATTTCAAAATAGTCCTGAATATCAATCCAATAAAATGAGCATTTTATGCATTAAACCATCTTATGAAGGGTATATTAAGTGTTTCGTTAGTTTACAACTTGTAGAAATTATCATTTCAGAAGCAATAAAGTATATATTAATGATCAACGTGAAATTCTACAACCACCTGCTGTAAAAATTTCAAACGATCCGTGAACTGATCTTGAAGTGCAAAATTTACGAAAAATTTTGCTCCGAAATACCCAAAGGAGTAGACTGATATACACCGATCCACATTCGAACCTAATCTGTCTCGAAGAAATATTACTATATGTAGGATTTGGATTAAATAGGTTACTCGTTTCACTTTTATCTTTTATGGGGGAGATACTCGAAGGAGTGGACCGATATGACACATCTTCGGATTTATTCGATGATTAGACAAAATTTTACGAGGCGCAAAGTTTGGACCAAATCGGTTGTTATGTTTGAGAGTTGTCGGTGGCATTGGTCGATCATTGGTAAACTGTTTCCAACGAGCATCAATTAAAGGCAGTGATGGCCATAGAAATACAACCAAAACGAAAGCATATGTGAATGTATGAGTGAAAAAGCAACAACCAAACTACGTTTTTTGTTTATTTTTGTTTACGCACAGTGTACCTGAGGGAGAAAAGCAAATGCAAAGTCAACTCAGTGGGATCGCTGAGTATACTGTCTTTGTAAAGAAGAGCATCCCTGCTTAAAGATCAAGAATTGACTGCTTTCATATCTCAATGAATGGAACCGAGTCCGAACGGGGTTTCTAACAACACCACTTGTAGAGAAATGCAAGCAAACATTACGCTGAGTGGTTTGTGAGAAACTTTTATGCTATCTGGGAATCGAAGAATGCAAAGCGGACATGCTAAACATTGCATCGCCGTGGTACCCGCATTTGAAAAAAAATGCGAAAGTGCCTGCTTTGTTCCACCAATTATCATTCGATATTGCATGAAAACTTGGCGGCAAAAATTGAGTGTTTCTCGTTTGATCCCGTGTTTATCAGTGCAAGAAATTTCGAAAAAATACGATCGCGGTGCTTCGAAAGACGTTTTAAAGATGGATCCAGGTGACGAATCATGGAACTATGCGTACGAACCGAAAATAGCAGCAATCGCCAGAAGATGCTACAAAAGCGTTCAAAAACCATGTTTTGGAGGTGTCACAATCAAGCCAATGTAAACAACCCAACACATGGTCATACGTCAAACTGACCTGAATACGCTTAGGCTAACAACTGTCAAATTTTCCAAGAAAAAAATCAAATGACACCTGGTGACACTGCGAGTTACATAGGCCAGAAGGTTTTCGAGTGACCCTCGTATGCGGCCCATAATCTGTTGGCATACAGGACAGATTTGTAATAGTATTAGCAAATTTCTAAGTATTTGTTAATGCACGTGTGAATATTGCAAGCAGGATAGACATCAACATGATTTTGAAAATTAAACTCTTTCAATCCGATGAATTTTGTTCATTTTCCAAACAAAAAACAGTTTTTGAAAACAACAACTATTATTTGTGAGGAATATAAAAAAATTGGAAAACTTCAAATTGGCTGAAGCACTCTTAATCATTAACGATTATTGTTGATAACAGCAACTTGAGGTAAAGGATCGCACTATTGGTAAGCCTTTGACAAACTCTTCTTACCTCATCCTAGACAATTTCGATTCACTTTGGGACCAATCCATCTCTTGACATTGTATACACAAACTATTGCCCCATATTGTCATTTAAGACCCTAAGCATTTATGCTATCGAGGGTATATACTCCTACACTTTCATACGGGCAAAATGTGCCTCATCGAAATAATGGTTTTAGACCCCATGTATGTTTGGACGAAATCCGTTTCAGACAATTTGGAGTTAATTTCGTCATGTCCGTCCGTCTGTCTGGCTGAAACGCCCGATAACTCTCGAACGGATCAACCGATTCGGTCCAAAATTTAACTTTCGTAATATTTTGTCAAAGCTTTGTTTAAGTTCGAAGATGGGAAAATGTTGGGATAAATTGTGCGCACGATAACTCTTGAAGAAGTAATCGATTTGTTCCATACATTCCACATCGTGAAATTTCTACCAGACATAGATGAGGTTCCAATATGGACTCTGTCGGTCGACTCCTTCGGGTACCTCCCACACAAAATTTCCGAAAAGTTCAGTTTAGGAACTGGTCTCGAACCGCTTTGACATTTGTTTGACGGTACAAGATTTATCAAGGGCAAGTTCATACTTCCTGAGAGGAAGTGCTTCGAGCACACAATAACTCTCGAACGGATAAGCCGATTTGGTCCAAAATTAGGTCATCGTAATATTTTGTCTAAACTTAGTTTATGTTCCGAGATCAACCATAACGGTTCACTCCTTCAGGTACCTAGAGGAAGTAACCGTTTAGTCCAAACTTTGCACATCGCAAAATTTCTACAATACTCGTACACAAAAAGGACTTATGGGTCCACTGCTTCGGGTAACACTCACACAAAATTTCGGAAAAAATGCAGTTTAATGTCTGCTCTTCGGGTGCCAACGTGGTGTACATACCCCGCCTTGCTCACAGAAGGTCGCGGGTTCGATTCCCCGGCTAGGCAACATCAAATTTTCAACGGTGGCAAAATACCCCTGAGTAATGTTGGCGACATTTCCTAAGTATTTCAGCCATGTAAAACTTCTCTACAAGTGGTGTCGTAGGACACGTCGTTCGGACTCGGCGATAAACTGTAGGTCCCATATTATTGAGCTAATGTGACTCGGGGTGCACTCATTGATATGAGAGAAGTCTCCCTTGTCCCGCGTGCTACAATTATAATGTCTGCTCTTGAATCGATTTGATCTGTGTTGCAACAATTTGTATTCGCTGCCAACATTACGTCGTTAAAAGTTTTTCAGGGGCAAGTCCAAACTTCCTGAAAAAATAGCCCGAAAGCTGTAAAATCCCCTATGGTACCCACGGTGCTCTTGAACCAAATTTAAATGGAAGTTGCTTACACCTGCCCCCCTATTCTGTAACTTTTTAACAACTTTACTCATTGTTTATTTTACAACAATTTCATTTGTTTGTTTTGTAGTTGTTACAAAAACAAAAGAAATTTTAACAACTTTTGAATCGATAAAAGTTACAGAATTCCTATACAGGGATGTTTTTTCGGATTCTGAAACTACAATGTTTATCGATGAGAAAAATCAAATAACCAAGAAAATCGCCGGAGAGCTTTTTAAATAAATCGCGATTCAAATTGACATTTTTAAGGGGTTTTTAGGTTTTCACGATTTTGCTTGGAAACCGCAAGTCCTATCGAAAAGGGACTCAGCAATATTTTGTAGCTATGAAAATTCTCTACAAGATTGACTTTTATGATATCTTCGTAATTCTTACCGTTATTGAGATATAGAAGTTCAAATTAGGACAATGTATTGACTGTATCGCCCCCTTATATTACAATGTTATGCACAGTGCACCTTAACTAACTTTATATGAAAACCGCTTACACCAGGTAAGTTTTTGCGGATTCTGAAACAGCAATGTTTATAGATGAGAAAAATCAAAAACAAGAAAAAATCGCTGCATGGATTTTTTAATAAATCGCGATGAAAGTTCACATTTTTAGGTTTTCACGATTTTGCTTGGAAACCGCAAGTTCTATCGAAATGGGACTAAAGAAAATGTTGTAGCAGTGAAAACTCTGTACAAGATTGGCTAATAGATATTTTCCTAAGTTTTACAATTTTTGAGCTATAGAGGTTCAGATCAAACTTTAAGATTTTTTCCTTAGGTCTTCAGGATTTAGCTTGAAAACTGCAAATCCTTTCGAAATGGGACGAAAGAATATGTTGTAAAATTCTCTACAAGATTGGCTTTGGTAATTTTTCCTATGTTGTACCATTTTTGAGATATATACGAGGGCAGTTCGGAAACTTCTTTGCCTAGCACAAAAAGCGCGGTATAAACAGAAAAAAAGTTAAGTGTTTTGGAAACTTCCATCTCTGTTATGAACACATGTTAAATTTTGTTTCGATCTGGCAACTCCTTCATATAGAAACAGGTGTTCAAAAAAGACGCATCCGCAATTTTTTTTACAATGGAAAAATTAGAAATGCGTGCTGTCATTAAATATTTACATAAAAAAAGGTTTATCGGGACAAGAAATTCATAATGATATGGTGAATGTGTTAGGTGAAAGTGCTCCTTCATATGCAACAGTAAAAAACTAGGTTGCTGAATTTAAACGTGGTCGTACAAGCATTGAAGATGAACCACGTAGTGGACGTCCAAAAACAGCAACAACAACAGAAATTGTAGCCAAAGTGCATGATATGGTATTAAATGATCGACGAATAAAAGTGCGTGAAATTGCTAATATCATGGGAATCTCAAATGATCGAGTCCATTTAATTTTGCATGAAGAACTACAGATGAAAAAGCTTTCTGCAAGATGGGTGCCGCATTTGTTAACAGTCGATCAAAAACGCATAAGAATGAACATTTCTCAAGCTTGTTTGGATCGTTTTAAGCGAAATAAAATGGATTTTAAGCGTCGTTTCATAACTGTTGATGAGACATGGATCCACCACTATACTCCAGAGACAAAAGAACAATCCAAACAATGGACTGAAGCTGGAGGAAGTGCCCCAAAGAAGGCAAAAACAATTCAATCGGCTGGTAAGGTTATGGCAACGGTTTTTTGGGACTTCAAAGGTATTTTATCGATTGACTATCTGCAAAAGGGTAAAACAATAAATTCAGAGTACTATTACAACCTTTTGGATCAATTAAATGTACAAATTCGAGAAAAACGTCCTGGCTTACAACACAAAAAAAATAATTTTTCATCAAGCCAACGCACCAGCGCACAAGAGTGTTTTAACAATGGCTAAAATCAACGAATTAAAGTACGAGTTGCTTGACCACCCACCTTATTCTCCTGATTTAGCTCCCATTGACTTTTACTTGTTCCCAAATCTGAAAAAATTCCTTGCTGGCAAGCGTTTTACCTCAAATGAAGATGCAATTACAGTTGTAAACCACTATTTTGAAGACCTTGAGGAAAACTATTTTAATCAAGGGATAGAATTGCTAGAAAAGCGTTGGACTAAGTCTATTGAAGTTTCAGGAGATTATATTGAAAAATAAAAATATTTTTGAAAAACTAACTATTCTCTTTCATTGATAGGCTAAGAAGTTTCCGAACCGCCCTCGTATATACCCTCGTTAGCATAAATGCTAAATGCCCAAGGCTTGGCAATGATCATGATCATTATCAAGCTTTGGGCATATGTGGGTTGAGAGGTTATCCCTAGGTGTACAGGCAAAAAAAAAAAAAAAACACTTTTCATGAATTTTTTGCAAAGTACATTTTTAAGTACATATTTTTCACCTTCATGAACACATCTTAAGCTACTTCTGCATTTTTTTTTTTTTTTTTTTGAAAAATATTGCATAGTTTTGTGGTAAAGAGTTAACTGCGAAACATTTTTCTTAAAAGTGCTTTTCAAAATATCCATTTTTAAAAAATGGTGAGTTGTCAAAGCCTAAATTTCGAGCTATACCAAAACAGGGACCTAACGATTTGACGATTTTTAGTGAAGAAGTTTCGAGACCACTGAAACTTCAAATGTCAAATTACAACTAGTTGAATTTTTGGTGGAGAATTTTCGTGACCACAGAGAACCTCAAATGTCCAAATACAGCTAGATCGTTTAAAAATTGTAACTAAAACCCTTAAAATACCGAAAATCGGGAGGTACCGTTATATGGGAGTTAAACCAAAACATGGACCTATGTTGATGATTTTAAGTGAGGAAGTTTCGTGACCACAGTTAACGTCAAATGTCAAAATACATCTACATCGGTTAAAAATTGTAGCTAATACCCTTAAAATAACGAAAATCGGGATGTATTTATGCAAAATGTGCCTCATCGAAATAATGGTTTTAGACCGCAAGTATGTTTTGAGAAATCCGTTTCAGACAATTTAGAGTTAATTTAGTCATGTCCGTCCGTCTGTCTGGCTGGCTGAAACGCACGATAACTCTCGAACGGTCAGGAAATTCAGTCGGACAACAGTCGGGAAATTCAGTCTCCACAGCGAAACATCTGACAATGGTATGAGGCTGATAGACTTTGCAGCTGCAAAAAACATGGTAGTTAGCAGTACCAGATTTAATCGTCTCGATATTCATAAGGGCACCTGGCTGTCTCCAGATCAGAAAACAAGAAACCAAATTGATCATGTTGTGATAAATGGAAGACATTCATCGAGCGTGTTGGATGTACGAAATTGATTCGGACCACTACCTGGTTGCAGCAAAGGTACGCACCCGCTTAAACGTAGCAAACAAAGTACGAACAGACACAACACGAAAGTTAGACATCGGTAAGCTGCAATCACAACAGATAGCCACAGAATATTCCACTCGACTAGCCCAATTGCTTAATCAAAGCTCTCCTCATCCCGATAACATATCAGCGCAATGGCACAGCATTGCCCACTCCATGCAAACAGCCGCAAAATCCATACTTGGATACCAGAGACCTCCACCAAGGAATCCATGGTATGATCAGGAGTGTCGTGCTGCCACCGAAGAGAAAAATGCGGCATATAGGGCTACTTTACAATCCGTAGCAACGCGTAGCGCACGAGAGAGATACAGGAAGAAAAGAAGAGAGGAGAAACGTCTTTTCCGCAGGAAAACGAGAGAGATGGAAAAGCGGGAGTGTGAAAAAATCGAGATGTACAGGAGCCAGAATGAATGAATGAAAATTCTACCAAAGAGTCAAGCATCAAACTGATGGCTTTGGTACAGGCACATCCTCCTGTAGAGACCAGCAAGGTAATTTGGTAACTGATACAGATAGTGTACTCAGGATATGGAAAGAACATTTTTCAAAACTGTTGGTATCCAATAGCAGCGAAGACGACGAAGATACCACAGTCCCAATCCCAGAAGATGGTATTGAATGTATACCGCCCAGCCAAGATGAGGTAAAGACAGCAATGAATCGGCTGAAGAATAATAAGGCAGCAGGAGCCGATGGCTTACCAGCAGAGCTGTTCAAAACCGGAGGCGACACGCTGATAAGGTGTATTCATCAGCTAGTTAGCACCATCTGGCAGGAAGAACGAGTACCCAACGATTGGAACTTGAGTATCCTGTGCCTCGTCCACAAGAAGGGAGATAAGGTGTATTCATCAGCTAGTTAGCACCATCTAGCAGGAAGAACGAGTACCCGACGATTGGAACTTGAGTATCCTGTGCCCCGTCCACAAGAAGGGAGATATGTATGCTCTAACTATAGGGGCATAAGTCTGCTCCCTATTGCCTACAAGATCGTGTCAGGGATATTGTGCGAACGACTAAAGCCTATGGTCAACGAGATAATTGGACCATACCAATGCGGCTTTAGACCTGGGAAGTCCACCATTGACCAGATATTTACCCTACGGCAAATCCTGGAGAAGACCCAAGATATGCAGATCGACACCTACCACCTTTTTGTCGATTATAAAGCAGCCTTCGACAGCCCGCTGCGTTCAAAGGTATTCCAAGCAATGTCTGAATTTGGTATCCCCGCAAAGCTCATCCGGCTTTGTAAAATGACTTTAACTGACACGAGGTCCTCAGTTAAAATAGGAAAGAACCTCTCCGAAGTGTTTGGTACCAAAAGAGGTTTCAGACAAGGAGACAGCCTTTCGTGTGACCTCTTCAACATCCTGCTAGAAAAGGTTATACGAGAGGCAAACGTCAAAAGAAGTGGCACAATCTACACCAATAGTCACATGTTACTTGCTTATGCTGATGATATAGACATCATGGGCCGATCAGTAAAAGAAGTAACTGATACCTTTACAAAGGTCGAAGGAGAATCTGCTAAAGTGGGTCTGGCGGTAAACGGTGAGAAGAACAAGTTGATGGTGTCGACGCGCAATGTGTCCATTGAGCTCGGACCGACCGTGGAAGTAGGTTCCTATAATATTGAGGTAGACTGAAAAGACTTCGTCTACCTCGGCACCTCCGTAAACACAACAAACGACATCAGTTGTGAAATAAAAAGAAGAATTGTATTGGCCAACAGATGCTACTTTGGTTTAAGTAAGCCGTTTAAAAACAAAGCCACATCTCGTCAAACAAAAATACCGCTCTACAAAACACTGATACTACCCGTGCTGATGTATGGCTCCGAAGCCTGGGTACTTGCGCAAGCAGACATGGCAGTGCTTGGTGTGTTTGAGAGAAAAATTCTTCGAAAGATCTACGGACCAATCTGCGTTGACGGCGAATATAGACGTCGCATGAACCACGAGCTATATCTGCTATACAACGACATCAATATTGTTAAACGTATCGAGATGCAGCGATTGCGTTGGCTAGGCCATATCATAAGAATGAACGATGATGAACCCGCTAAAGAGGATACGGACCGCAGAATTGGCAGGCCACGCAGAATTGGCAGGCCACGCAGAATTGGCAGGCCAAGGAATAGATGGCGCAAACAAGTGGATGATGAGATGAAAAGGCGCGGTATTCCAGAGTGCTAAGCAACAAATAGAGAGAAATGGACATTTTTTCTTAGTTCGGCCTATGGAACAAATGTTCTGTAATGGGCCAGCTAAGTGAGTAAGTAAGAAGTTCAGATCAAACTTTAAGATTTTTTTCTTAGGTCTTCAGGATTTAGCTTGAAAACTGCAAATACTTTCGAATATGTTGTAGCTGTGAAAATTCTCAACAAGATTGGCTTTGGTAATTTTTTCCTAGGTTGTACCATTTTTGAGATATATAAGTTTAAGTTGGGAAATTGCAGTCATGACATTGTTTTATAAGGAGACGATACAGTCAATCCATTGTCCTTATTTCAACTTCTGTATCTCAATAATGGTAAAAGCTCCGAACATATCATAAAAGTCAATCTTGTAGAGAATTTTCGTAGCTACAACATTTTCTTTAGTCCTATTTCGATAGGACATGTGGTTTCCAAGCATAATCGTGAAAACCTAAAAACTTGAATAGCGATTTATTTAAAAAGCGCTCCAGCGATTTTTTTTCGGTTTTTTGATTTTTCTCATCTATGAACATTGTAGTTTCAGAATCCGCAAAAACATACCAGGTGTATGCACGTTCCATTTAAATTTGGTTCAAGAGCACCATGTGTAAAGGCTGTGGCTCTCGAACGGATCAGCCGATTCGGTCCAAAATTGGGCCTTAGTAATATTTTGTCTAAACTTAGTTTAACTTCGAAGGTGGGCACTATTTGTGCACATGATTCCTGACATAGTGGTCCAAAAGCTCTATGTTATACAGTGACCAACAGAAATGTCTGGTGCACACAATATGGACCGAAAGGAATGACTCCCAAAATAAGATCTACTTTCAAAATATACTATGTCGGGCCATTCCCTCAAGTACACCACCGCAACACTTTTGAGCTTCAAAGCAAATATATTTTTTTTGTCCGCAAGTTCATACTTTCAAAAAGGACCAGAAACTCTGGGCAGCCGGTATTAGATTCGATAATGTCAATAGATGAAGATATTGTTTAAATGCGCACAGGCTGAGATTATATCTCTGTCGGCAAAACCTACTGATACTTTTTTACTTGTTTTGGTTTGGTAAAACTGAGAAATTCCCCACAAGTGTACACTTAGAATTGGTCTGAATAAACTCTTTCCACGAAGAGGCTTGGATTTTAGATTTCAGTACAGGATATAAGATAATTTCGAAATTATATAGCCTCAGATTAATATTTGAAGAATCTATTTTTTGTTATTTAAACCCCTAATGAATTATTTTTTCAATATAAAAGTTTTCATTTAACACATGTTGTAACTGCATATTTTAAATTCACTTGTCATTAATTAATTTGTCTACAACATAACTTTATTTTATTTTAGTTTTTCATTTCTTTCTCTTTGTTTTTCGTTTAACTTAATTAATTATTTAAGTAGCGGCAGCTGTTACACAGAAGATGACAAAATTCTGTTTATTTTGGTTTGTTTTTTGATTTTTTACACACATTCTTTGTTTTGTATTTTTAGATTAAATTCACTTTTTTGTTTATGCGCAAATAAAGGATGAAAATTATTTTTGGCAATACTTGGTGCTGATTTCATATTTACACAGCCAACACACACTCACACACATATGGTCCAAATCACTTAAAAGTTGTAAATTGGCGTTTTGTTGTTTATTTGTCACATCTTTTTTGTTTGGCTAATATTATTAATTAATCATGTTGTTTTTTGCCAAATACCTTTAACGCACATTTCTCGTTTGCCAAAATTGTTTGATTATACAATTCCATATATATTAAAGCATTTATTTTTTAGTATTTGCATTTACTTTATTTCTTATTAGTTAATCGTTGAAGACACAACACCCAAAACGTTCGTTTAGAATAATTTTTTATTCATATTTTTTTTCAAATTTCGTTAATCAATTTTTGCTAAACAAAAAAATTTAATTTCGCTTAAATTGTTTTATTTTTTGTTAGTTTCTCAAAATGCTCGCACCGTCGTTGCTCTCGTACATCTAAACGTCTGTACGGAACTCAAGCTAACTCACAACCCATTCGATGCGATTCGAGACCATCGATCGTTTTGTTCTCATTCAAATGGGGCTGGCTGACTGACGACGGGCGACTGATGGCTAATGGGAGATGTTTAGTGGGGTCGCTGTGGTTGTTGGTGTTCTTGTATTTAGGTTTACGTGAAACGGTATGACTTCATACCCGTTCACTACGGTTGTTTTTTTGTCTGTTTTTACAAATATTCATACAAAACTGAATTTATAGTACAACAACGTAACAAATGGACAGACATACAACAAAACAGATCGCCATACGTAGCAGCAACTCGCTCAATGAAGAGATACATTTGAATATTTTATAGCAAAATATTCACTAGACTAGATAGAAACTAGACAATTTGTTTTATAGCATTCATTAACAACAAAAACAACAACAACATGAAAAATCATACTTATAAGAGAGCCGACCCGCTGTTCATTGTTTATGTGAGAAAATTCGAATTGTTGTTGTTGTTTTTGCCGGTACTATTTTAACTTTGTTGCTTGGTTGCCCGCGGCTGTAATCCATTTCATTGTTGTATGTTGCGTATCGCGAGCATGTACTCAAATCACTGAAGAGGAACCGCGTAAAACTAGTTGAAGAAGAATAAAAACACTCACAAGATGTGAATCTAAACATTATAAACTGATTTGTATACAAAGTATAAACTATTGTCTTGTTTATAAAAAGCTATTAAATGTACATATGTTGTAATTAAAATTTTATGCCACACATTTGTCCTAGAAAAAAATCGTGAGTTCACCTGATTTGCTATTGGATATTTTATAGTTAAGATTTTGGAGTCAGTTGGAAGAAACTTGGAGACTACGGATTTCAACAAAAACAAATGTGTGATTTTTAAGACATCCTATGATTTATACAACAATCATTTTCCACGAACACCTCGAAAACTTTGAATGCAAATTTTGTAAAAATTGTTACGCTAGGTCTTTTTTGGTCAGGGTAGCGCAATGTTGGAATATACTGCCTCTTGAACTACTGATTTTCTCTCATAGTAATAATGCATTTTGCTTGAAAATTTTGAGTAATTCCCTACATTCCTTTGAATAAAAGGTGCACTTCTGTAGAAGGATATAATTAGCTTTTCTGTTACTTATTGGGTACATTTTGTAGAGTTTAATGAAATTTTGTATATTGGTTTATGGCTGTGGAGCCAACTAACATAGGAGCTAAACTTTACCTTTTGTATATTTATTGATTGATTTTATTATTTTATACCTTTACCTCAGGTTATATTGTATTAAGATACGTACATATAATTGGCCTTCTTGGTTTTTGTATCATATATGAATTTGAAATAAATAAATAAAATGTTAAAATGCTTCAAGAGAAATTCGAATTTAATTTTCATTAATTTTCATTTTAAATAAAATAAGTGATTTAAAAAAACTTCCAAAAATTTGGCATACCCTGAAAAAGTTTACAATACCAAATAATGAGTTTATATAGGAACTGCACACAAACAAACCTACTAATTCATTATTTTATCAAGGACAATCTAACCAAATAAGTAGTTATTTTATGGCTATTAAAAATCAATAAATAAGCTGAAAAAATAAGTTCTATTCTCGCCGGTGCACAATAGTCTGAAATCCAATTTATCTGGCTACAACTATTTGCACGCCCCTTTTTATTGATATTTAGTTTTATTTAATTACTGCCACAAAATATTAATTCAGAATTATTTTCACCCTGAATTTCCAAGAAAAAAAAAACGTTAAAATATAGTAAACAGGGTGATCCCATTGTATGGGGTCTAAACTAAAACTTCGACCTATGTTTATAATTTTTGGTGCGAAGGGTTCATATATTCTAAGAAATCAAAATGCAAAATTACCACTAAATCGGCTTAAAAATATGGCTAAAATTGTCAAATTATCTTAAATTAGGGGTACCCTTATATGGTGGCTATACTCCAACGTGGAACTGTGTCAACAATTTTTGGTTGAAATATTCTCTGGACTCTCAACATAAAAATACCAAGTTTTCAGGAAAATCGGTTCAAAATTGTGTTTCTTAGAATTAAATTTGTACCAGCCGAATATGAAATATTTCGGAATTTGATGTAGCCTGAAAAAATTGTGCATCATTTATCGCAACGAATCGCACCTTGAAATGATTTCTTATTAAAGTATACACATCAAAGTAGTTTTGATTTTTTTCTAACATCGACCACTAACGATCGAAATTATTTCGGTCCAGAATAATTTTAACATTGAAACAAAATGTAAGAATTTAACAGTGTTTCAGAAATATGTTCATAACTTTGTTCTTAGACCGAATTTTTCTTCTGTTCTTTTTGGAAAATCAATCTATTTACATTCGTCTTTCTTCTCCATATTTGAGTTTTACCTTTACATTTTTACTTATTGCGATTTTATAACCCACAAATTATCACAAAATACTGCGCACTCAACTCTATTAAAAACACAGTAAACAAATCTCTACTTTGACCCCTTCTCGTCTAACGGTAAATGCAAACTTGGAATAAACAATCTTTGTTTTTGTTGTATTGGAGTGTGTACTTCCATATTGCGAAGAAAAAAACTCAAAAAAAAAAAAAAAATTTCAAAAAATTGACTTTTGGCCAAAGAATTCACATTTGTGACCAATGTGCAGTGGTAAAAATCTGGACGCACTATTTATGATCACATTTATTCCACTTCCAAACAATGTATTGTCTTGAATTCAGACGGGTGGACGGTAGGAAGGTACCGTTATGGTCCATATTCCAACCTAATAGATGTAATGCAATTGTCCCACAAACATCCCAGAAGGGACAAGGAAGATTTCTCTCATATCAATGAGTGCACATTGATTCATATTAGATCAATGATGTGGGACCTACTGCAGAGTCCGAATGGCGGTAAAAATGCGCAGTCGCTACAGGGCCCGCAAGAAGAACTTTTTGGAAAAGGAATTCAAAACGATCCGAGATGAGATGTTAAACTGCACTTTTCCCAAAATTTGGGCGGACGGTAGGAAGGTACCGTTATGATCCATATTCCAACCTAATAGATGTAATGCAATTGTTCCACAAACATCCCAGAAGACTTCTCTCATATCAATTAGTGCACCCCGATTCATATTAGATCAATGATGTGGGACCTACTGTTTATCGCTGTGTCCGAACGGCGTGTCTTAAGACATCACTTGTAGAGATGTTTTACATGGCTGGAAAATGACGCCAACATTACTGAGGAAATGTCGCCAACATTACTGAGGGGTAATTTGCCACCGTAGAAGATTTTTAATGTTGCCTGACCGGGGAATCGATCCCACCCTTCAGCGTGCAAGGTGGGCGTGCATGCCGTTGGCCCGAGGTGGCACCCTAGGAAGACTATAATGGCACGAGAAATTTCAACATGCATTGCAGATTTTCGGTATCTGCCTAAATTAAAAAAGGAATACACGACTAGATGAAATAATACGATATGCAAAGTTGGAACCAAGCAGAAACTCCCTGCGAGAGTCATCTTGCGAATTCGCAATAAGTATGGACTTGCCCCCAAAAAATTGTACCGCTGTAAAAGGGGCCGCAAGGCGGGAAAAAATCAAAACAATCCGATATGAGATCTTAAATTTTATTTTTTTCCGAATTTTGTATGGGAAGTACTCGAAGGAGTGGACCGATATATTCCATATTCGAATCCGATTTATGCCTGAAAGTAATATTACCATATGCGAAGTTATGACCAATTCGATTAATCATTTCGAGTTTTATCGTGCGCACCATTTTCGAATTTAAACTATGTTTGACAAAATATTACAAATGCCAAATTTTGGACTTGATCTGTTCGGCCGTTATCTTGCGCACCAGTCAACCAGACAGACAGACGGACATTGTTCGATCGACTCCAAATTGTCTGAAACCAATTTCGTCCAAACATACTAGGTCTGAACTCATTATTTCGATGAGGCACAGCCTAAAGGCTGAGGGTAGAAAAATAAATCGCTGGAGTGTTAAGCGACCCTGTGTCTATCGGTGTTCTTTAAGGTTTACAGTACTAATTGTATTTGATCGGAACCTTGTTGAAACATAAGCATCTGAACGAGTAATGGGCTTAGTTTAAAAGTCCCTGGCGTGACAAGGAGGCTGACTACCTCAAGGTTGGCCTATGCAAACTTTTACTAAAACCTAATCAAACCCAATTCCAAAAAAGCCGAATAATAAACCATTGACTGATAAAGCCTTCGCACTGTCAGTCTCCACTTCTACAAGTGCGTCAACCTCGTTCTCCCTCACTACTACAAATATGGACAGTGACAACGATTCTTTCATTACTGCCACCAGCAACACAAGCAGGACCCTTAAAATTTCAGAAGATCATTTGGGATTTATTCTCCACCTATAGTCAACATTCTGCACCCCCATCCATTGGAAAGCTTTGGACAAAAATACGTCAATAAATCATCAAAGCAATTTCAGCAGGAAATAATGAACCCTAAGATTGTGAGGAAGTCTGGAAGGAACTATATCTAAGAGGGAACCCCTATGTGACGATTTGGGGAAGCTCTTGCTCTGGTGGTAGTACTTCACACCTTCTCAACGATGAATCCTAAGATGACAATTCAAAAAAGCTCTATCTCATCTCGATGACCGAAGAGGCAAAATTATGTTCAATATCAACATCTACTCACATAGCCTCCAAAAGACTAAACCAGAAGCGATGCTGACTTGTCCCAGCGTACCAAAAACGATTTACCACTTTCGACCCTCTTCAAATAGAGACCCCGCCACCACACATACAGGATGACAGGTTAAACCAGTAATGCAGAAAGCTTGGAAGTCTGAAACGGAGCAACTCTCTATATCTGTGTGTATGATTCCTTCCAAAACGAACCATTTTTATCGAAAAAAGGTATCTTCAGGTTATCTTCTCATCCGTAACAGCGTTGAAAAGAAAATCAGAAGGCCAATGGTGCCGGAAGAACTTCGTTTAGTATTCATCGACATAGCTGATGAAAAGATCAATAATAATCGATGGTTGCTTATTGAAGATTGTCTGTGTGACATAGTGTTCTGAGGCGAAGAGGTACCTCCCAACAAGCACGCAATTTGGTAGCGCTGCCCCTACAGAGGATTGAGTTAAGGTCATCTGTTGTGAATGTAAGAAATCCTTCGAATATCACGATAAATACAATTGTTGAACTCTGGGAACGTTTCCAACTAGCGATTGTTAATGTGAAGGAGATCCGTTACAGAAGGGTATTCTCAGCGTGGGTGCCACCATACCTGTGGACCCTGCATGCATACTAACAAATATTCGGTAGGCAGAATCCCAATCTCCAGACCTCAAAATGGGTGTCTGGTCATCAGGGTGTCAATAGACACTCTGTAACAGAACTACCTAACGACTCGCGAGGGCAAACTACATTTTGGACTAGGATGGATAAGTTTCGGCCTAGCACGAAGGTAGTGGAAGAAGGGAAGCAGCAACCATTACGAATAATGCAGATTTGTCTGCATCACAGCAAATCGTAATATTCCTTTCAAAAGAGTGCCAATCGAAATTTTGAACTTTTGTGAGGGAGGTACGCAGCTCCTTTGCGCTTAAGTACAGTCAAAAGATTGTGCTAGGATCGTTCAAAAATTACCACCGAATGTTGTCCTCGTGGTCCTGTCTACAACGATATAATATTTTCCGTGGGCCAGTGCATAATGACCCACCCGAAAGTTCTAAAAAATCCTACGATACCCAACTAAATTGGTCTTGGCTAGAGCACTATCAAAAGATCCAAGATTAGCACATCGTAATATACAGTACAGTTTACGGCTTGTTCAGCGATCCTTACGAATTTTTTACTGTAAATGCTCCTTGTGGTGCTGTTTAGCACGTTCCAATACATGGAATGTATGAGGCTGTCGAAGTAGAGCTGCTTACTGTGTACATATCGCTGATAGAAAGCAATAATCGTCTGTTGCTTAGGGACTTCAATGTCCATCATACGCTTTGGCATACCTAGGCATGACCAAGGGCGCACATATCTGGCCAATCAAAGTGTAAGATCCGAAGAGGTGGCCAGCAGAGTCGACATTAGGGAAATCGACCTGTACGAATTTCCCTAATGTCGCCAGACGCAATGCTTCTTGAGGCACTGCTCCTCCCCACGTTGAAAAAATGTTTTCTAGTGGCCTCACATTAAGATGGATTCCGGAAAATGCATAGGACTACAACAGTAGTCACAACAGTTGATTCCGTCAACCATGCCAAGGTGTTCGAGGATATGGATAAGACTTCCCACCAACAGTCATTAACACGTTGGATGATAAAATATACTTGTATGTGTGGACGGCAGTCGTTTGAGGAATTCAGAAACAAGAAGTCCAAAGCCCGTAGAGTACAACAAAGATTTTTCCCAGAGCAAATAGGATGATTTAGGGCAAATTTAGGCAAAAAGGATGATGAGGTGTTTTACGACATTCACATCAACTATTTGGAGACTGACTGACTTCCAAAACGTCAGTTGCATTGTAAATACCTTAAGTGTTCTATTCAATAACGCAGTGATACTGCATTCTTGCGAAATATTGCACCAAAACATCACTGTTGCGCATGTGAAACGCAGAATACACTCAAAATAAGGTAGAAAACTGATGCCTTAGGTAGATTTTGCAAAGTTGTGCATTTTAAAATACTTTTACAATGCAATAACTGAAACAACGCAGTTCTATTACGTTTCAGAAGTCAGCCACCGTAATTACCAATTACCGTCCCAATTATGTAAGGGGTTTCAGCTCTTTTGAATCCCAATTGTTTGCTGGGTAACCCCAACACGCATCATTTTACTGGCGGCATTCGCATGTGATTTCGTGATGTGTGCTATTTAACAAAGATTTTTTTTTTAATTTTTTCATTCGCCTTTATTAGTGTATTCCCCTCCAAATACGTAGATGATGTTGGTCTATTTTTAACGCACAGCTACTTAACTTCATTTCTCATAGTTGTCTATTTTATGGCTTTAGATTTGAGATCGCAATCAAAAATAAACAAAAAACAACAATAGCAACAATACCAAAATTATACATAAACAAATGAAGTAGTTGTTCTGCATAATAAGAAGATGTAGTGAGATACAACAACAACAAATTATGCAAAACGAAAAAACAAACACATTTCATTTTAGTTTCTTTCTGTGCGTTCGTTTAGATTTGCTTTTTGTTTTTATGTTTATGTGTTTTTCTATAGAGATCGTAAAAATACAAAATAATTTGCATTTTCACAATTGTAGACCAGAGGTGTATGTAGGTAGGTATGGACGGAGAAGGAGTAGTTGTTTTCGAGAATTTATATCGGCGAAAGATAAAGTGATCGCAAACTTATTTCAAGGGATGCCTAACTGACTGAGTGGCTTATTAATTCACAGAAAAGCGAAAAAAGTAACTAAATGTACGAAAAGAGGAAGAATAATACCTTTTTATGAGAGTTGATTTATGAGTGAATTTCGAGTTTTTGTTGTTAGTCTTAGTCAAAATGTTCATTAGGCAATTTTCCTTGCAGCAATTTACAGTTTAATGGGGAGAGAGGTGAGAATGTGAGAATCCTTTGCATCTCAAAACAATTGTCACAATTAAAATGTCCTAATGTAAATATGGATTTACATTATTTATTAAATTATATTCATCCATTAATAAAATCTCCCCTTGAAGTTCCCCACGCTCCTGTCTCCTCATGACTAACATTACATGAAAGAAAATTGTAAAAACAAAAGAAAACTTTATAAATACACGTCGTCGTTTATTGCTGTTGAATTCTTCAAGACGCCAGACATTTGGCAGTGGTGTTTAAAGTACAACTGTTGCTGATCGAATGTGACTAGAAAATACTCTTACGTTCCTGCAAATGAATCTGCACGAGTAATCAATGATTGGTGATGGCAGCAGTGGCAGAATGCACTATTTATATATGTACGAACATACATACATAGATACAATTATCTTGAAAGGTTTAACACAATTTTTGTTCAAGATGAGTTTTCTTTCGTCTGGTGGGCCTGTTTTGTGGCGCATAAACGAGAAAAATATAAATATTGCACACAGAGAACAGACAGCCAGACACTCATTAAAAGAATCTTACGAAATCAGAGAATATTGAACAAAATACTGTTTGAAATAAAAACATTTGCCAAAATTGTGTAATATTTTTTCGAAACGTTTTATGTTTTGTTGTTGTTCTTTAACAAGTATTGGCGCAATTTATGATTCGTTTTTATGTATTTTGTGAAAATAATATTCTAAATACATACATATATACAAAAATATGTTTTATGGACCAATATTACTTTAGTGCAATCAGTTTCCACATAAAAATGCGCAAGCTGACAAACAGCCTTGAAGAAGAGAAAAATAGATTAAAGCAGAGGAAATTATTGTTCGTCCTTTTTAATGTTACTTATTCATCACAGGAGCCACCGTGGTGCAGTGGTAAGCACGTCCGCCTTGTACTCAGAAGGTTTGCGGTGCAACACCAGAACATCAAAATTTTCAGCGGTGGCAAATCCCGTTAGAATAACGTGGGCTTGCATTTACTGAGAATTCCGCAATATACATATAACTTATTCACAAATGTTGTCTTAAAAGTCGGCGTTTGGACTCGACGATAAAAAGTAGGTCTATCATTGAGCCAATATGAATTGATATGAGAGAATCAGTGAATCATTGATGTGAGAAATTCCCCCTATTCTCTTAGGGGATGTGGTGGTATAAATAAAATGCATCACATGAGGTTGCCACTGTTTTTATACCCTCTGCATTTGTGCTAACGAAGGTATATGAGGAAAAGTCAAAATTTTTTAGTTTCCATGAAGCCAAGGTTTGCACTATTATAATACGCGAACTATTGTAGTTTACCAGTAACTATGACTATTGCTGGATTAATTTAGATGTTTTCGTACAAAGCTCAAAAATTTAGCAAAAAAATTTAATTCACGTGGTAGTTACGACCGCGTAAAGGAAAAAACATAGGTAAAAACACGTTGAATCTAAACAGGTTTTTTACATTGCTATTCGATTTCTGATTAAACCATTCAAATGACGGACATCTGTCCAAAGTAAAAGTAGGAGAATACAAAATGAAGATTACACTTCTAATGTATCACTTTCCAAAATTTCCACTGCATCCACCTTTTATGGATGCTGACATTTTGAAGCCGGATTTCAGGTGTTTTTTGTATTTTTTATGTAACTGGGACGCGCATTCGGATATTTCGAAAAACCAATTATAGGATTAAAGAACTCGCGATTTCGCATAATCTGATATGTATATTGAGTATGTAGCCCACACAGCAGCAGAGTAATCTACTGCCAAAGGCCAAAATTTAGTGCGATATTTTTTCTAAAAAACCTATTTTTTGGGTACAGTATTTACAATATCGTTTTGAGTGTGCTGGTACCCCGCGATATTTTAGTTTTTCGACCATCCGGATCATATGAATCACAGATCGTAAAAATCCATCTACTAGAACGGCGGAAATGGCTACTGCAAAAATTGAAAAATTTGCGAAAAATGTTTTTGAAAATATCGCGGATTAAATCGCGTTTTCTGTGGATCGTTTCCTTTTCAATGAAGAAACTGACACATCACTCGAGTTTTTGCGAAAAAAGTGGTTTAAAAAATTTAGTGCCATGGGAGCTTTATCCGATTTATCCCAAAAATAGTGTGTGATGCTACATCCACGGTTCTTAATGGATTTTATCGAAATAGGTTTAGATCGATGTATTTATTCACGGTTGATAGTGAAATCGGATGCGCATAAAAAGTGTATGCACTTTGTGCAAATTATAAGCGTTATACCGTTTTTTGCACACTACGCTGCAGGCGATGCAACATCTTAGCCGCCAAAGTAAATCCTGGCAAATGTGTACAAATTAAAAGAGAAGAATTCGCTGTATTGGTAAACCGCATGCGCATCAAGTGATTTTTCAAGATTATACCCCATTTAAAGGAACCCAACATTTATTTGAAAGATATCCATATCTTCTGCTAGATGTTAGCGTGTTTTCGAGAAGTGATTAGAATAAAAAATGTGATTTTTTGCGTGAAATTTAACTAAAATAGAAGAAAAACTCCGACCTATTTTTTTTACATTTTGTTCAACTAACTCACAAAATAAATTTTAATAAATATTTTCTCTTACAAAAATTTTATAAATTTCCTCAATATATTTTTTTGTTTTTTGCTATAATATGCAAACCGCTAAACGGATTTGTATAGTTTTGGTTTAATTTGAATCTTCGCGATGTTTAGATTACGTACATATTTTTTATATATTTTTCAGATGCATAAACAGCTTGAATTTTATTAGAACAAGTTGTAAACTACCAATTGTTTTGAATGCTTTCCTAATTTCCGCGAAAATTTACAACTTTTTCACTAAAGTTATAGGACCTCAGTAAACATAAAGTATGTAGGGAGCCCCTAATTAAGAGAGTTTCTCAATGTAATGATTAGAGTCTTTTAAAGATTTTTTTCTTTTTATCAGAATTGAAACCGCCATAACTTTTGCGCGCAACAACCAAAATTAGTATCTCGAACAGATTTAAGAATGGGATTTTTTCCCAATCTATGTACCAAAAATCTTTCATGTAGCTTAAAAAAAATTTTAATTTTTTTTTTATGGAAAACTAAAAAATTTTGTCTTTTCTTCATATACACTTTCATACGGGCAAAATGTGCCTCATCGAAATAATGGTTTTAGACCCCAAGTATGTTTGGACGAAATGTGTTTCAGAAAATTTGGAATTGATTTAGCCATGTCCGTCCGTCTGTCTGTCTGGCTGGAGCGCACGATAACTCTCGAACGGATCAACCGATTATGAACTTGGCTTTAGTAATATTTTGTCCAAACTTAGTTTAAGCTCGAAGATGGGTTATATCGGTCCACTCCTTCCGGTACCTTCCCCACAAAAGTTCGAAAATGTTCGGAAAATTTGTGCGCACGATAACTCTTAAAGGAAGTAACCGATTTGGTTCATACTTTGCATATCGTAAATTTTCTACCAAACTTAGATAAGGTTTCAATATGGACTCAATCGGTCCACTCCTTCGGGTACCTCCCACACAAAATTTCGGAAAAGTTCAGTTTTCGCTTTGATTTTTGTTTTAGCAACTTGTATTCCCTGTCCCCAATACGATGGTACAAGTTTCATTAGGGGAAAGTCCATACTCCCTGAGAAAATAGCATGAAAGTTGCAAAAAACCCCTATGACACCGTGTGTGGTGGTTGGAGCGCAAGATAACTCTAGAACGGTTCTGCCGATTCGGTCCAACATTTAGACTTAGTAATATTTTGTCCAAACATAGTTTAAGTTCGAAGATAAGCCATATCGGTCCACTCCTTCAGGTACGTCCCCCACAAAAGTTAAAAAATGTTCGGAAAAATTGTTCGTACGATAACTCTTGAAGGGAGCGGCCGAATTGGTCCATACTTTACACATCCTAATATATCTTCCATATATAGATCAGGTTCAAATATGGACTATATTTGTCAACTCCATCCGGTACCTCCCACACAAAATTTCGGATGAGTTCACTTTAAGACCTGATATCGAATCACTTTGATTTTTGTTGAAGCAACTTGCATTCGCTGCCTCAATTACGATGGTGAAAGTTTTTTTAGGGGCAAGTCCATACTTCTTGAGCAAACAGCCCGAAGAGTGTAAAAACCCCCTATGGCACCATACGAGTATGTTGTGGTTGGAGAGCAATTTCCATTCCATTCCTTTAAGTATCTTCTCCGCAAAACTTTAAATCTTTAATCCTAATCAAAATTTTTCTCGGTTCAAACCCCTAAAAATTTTTAAAACGCCCTAACTACATTCCTTTTTTTTGGGAAAAAATCGTTTAAATATACACAGGCTGAGGGTATATCTCTGTCGGCAAAGCCGACTGATACTTTGCCTTTCAATAAACCACCACCATTTATAAATGTTTGAGATAGCCAGTGAGCGCTTACTGAGAGCAAGTGAGCATACATTTCAATGTGTTTCACATTGAAATTTACGCTCCCTTGCTCTCAG